>NC_141670.1:51633508-54595175 GCF_028749965.1 Puma concolor | reverse complement strand
TCACAGTTGGTGAGTTTGAGCCCCATGTCAGGCTCTGTGCTGACAGCTCAGAGCCTGGAGCCTGCCTCGGCTTCTGTGTCTCCCTCTCTCTCTGCCCGTCTCCTTGCTCACACTCTGTCTCTCTCTCAAAAGTAAACATTAAAAAAAAAAAAAAAAAGTACATGTATCTAAAAACCAAAAAAAAAAAAAAAAAAAAAACTGGAAGAAAAAAGATATTTTAATGGCTCAAAGTTAAACTTAAAAACTCTGTTAAGGGGTGTCTGTGTGGATCAGTCAGTTGAGCGTTTGACTCTTGATTTGGCACAGGTCATGGTCTCATGGTTCACGAGCTCAAGCCCTATGTCCAGCTCAGTGCTGACAGCATGGAGCCTGCTTGGGATACTCTCTGTCTCTCTCTCTCTCTCTCTCTCTCTCTCAAAAATAAATCAACTTTAAAAAAGCATTTAAAAAACCTACTGAAATTTAGTGTAACTATACATTGATGATGAAATTTTAGTACCAAGAATTAGAAGTGGTGCTAAAACATTTGAATGGACCCATCGGATTAAAATGGTAGTATAGTTAGAAATTCAAAAACAAAGTCTACAGGTAATGATGACAGTCAATATTAAAGCAAGTAGTTATTGAAACTTTTTGAACCTTACTGTGCTTCACAGTGAGATCATATGTTGAGTACAATTACATATGCATGAGGAAACTGCTGTATTTTCTATTCATTTTCTTCTCTTTCATCATATCCTCTCCAATGTGATACTCAGAGTTGTGAAAACACGGTTCTACATATGTTACAGGAACCATAATAGTCTTTGCAAATTTATCCAAGCGATTAAGATGTAACAAATCCTTGTTCATTCTCTTCCTCTGTAGTGACGATTGCTTTTGTTAGCTCAGCATGATCACCCCCTTTCTGGTAATGTCAGCAAATTGGAAATGATTCCTCTCCTTGTCTTCATCCATTGGGTTCAGGTCAACTTCCTGCCCACTTCTCCTGTCCCCCCACCACTCTTTCTCTACCACCTTTGGGAGAGGCATGTCATCTGGTTCTGGCCAAGCAGAATGATCATCTCTCTGCCCACAAGGGCTGTCTCAGTACTCGGTACATAACCTAAGCAAGGCCAATGAGCTCTGTTGATTCTTTTGCCAGACTGGAAGCTGGTAAGAATCAGGCTACAGATCGTGAAGCCATCCTATGGACATTTCTGCCTAGGAGGGAAGCTAACAAGAGGAAAGAGAGGCACCTGGGTGGCTCGGTCGGTTAAGTATCTCTTGTTCCCTTCACATGATCTCACAATCATGAGATTGAGCCCTGGGTGGAACCTGCTTAAGAGTCTCTCTCTCCTTCTGCCTGTCCCCCCTCCCTCTCTCTCTCTCTCTCTCAGTAAAGAAAAAGAGGAAAAGAGATGAAGACTGATTGATGCCACCATTTGTGACCCTGGGGCCAGTTACCTCGTCCCATGCACCGGGCACTAGTAAATTTGCCTCTTGAAATTCAAATATAAAAAAGAAGCTACCCTTCAAATGATATTTAGTATGCAAAACGACTTGAATTTTATTAAAAATTTACACTTTCAGACCTCTTCAATATCCTAAACTTATGAAGATGGGGGAAAAAAAAGGCAGAAATCATCACATAATCACTTGTATTGTAAATGGCACAAGTATCAAATTATTTTGATATGGGAAAATTAAGTTTGTTGGACATTTCAATGCCGTTTTCAAGTCTTAATCTTTTTCCAGCGTCCACATACTTTTAGTTTTGTTGTTCTGGGAGCCCTGCCCTATTTAGTAAGGCAAATACATTTCGAAAAAAAATGCATATTATTTACATTAGGATTTTCATTGAAAAAAATATAATTAAAGAAACTAACGCTTCCCCTCCCCCAAATTTAATATTTTTCCCCAATTAGTATACAGAGATATCATATAACATTATAGGTTTATTTAAAGCTATTTATAGCAGATACATTTTAATGTAAAATTAACTTTTAAAACAGGTAACTCATTTTTTTCAGTTCTACTCAGTATTTGATTTCCAATGTCTGCAGAGTTCATTGATTTGAGAAAAAATTTCCAATTCAAAGCACAAAGTATTTTGAGGGCTGCCAGTACAGAAAATTATCCATACATGAAAAGTTTTAGCTATAGCATTGAACATTACAGTAGGAAAATCTGTTAAGATAAGTGACGTTCCACATGCCTATATTATTATTCAATGACGGCTTCCTGCCACAATGCATGAACAAGTTTTTGCATTATTACAACTTTTCTCTATCAAACATTCACTGATGTTTATTTCTTGCTGTTTTTCAAATACATTACATGAACCTCTAGATAAGTTATTCATATTCAAATTACTCCTTAAAAACGAAGGCCATAGTTCTCTATGGTAGAATTAAAACAGAACAAGATAGGAAAACACTCCAGTGTCTCTAGAAAATATTCATCAATCTCAAATGGATGGAATTTGCTCTAAGCAGGGAGCTTTGGACTTCACAGGCAGAGTGAATCACTCATACAATACTCTATGGGGAAAAAAAAAAAAAAGATTGATTTGGAAATCTTGTGCTCTATTATTAGCATTAATTATTACTTGCAAATAATGTTACCCAACGCAACTGCACTTACTGATCTGATCTTAAACCACCTGTCAGGGAAAATAGCAAAATATCACCAGCTATCTTTACCTCTTGTTAATAGGACTTTGAGCACACAAAAACATTTACAATTGAAGCTGTGACAAAATCAGTTTCTTCAACAGCTATGCATAGAACACGAAGTAACTTCTGGAGATTAGAAAAAAAGTCATTTTGAAAAGTAGGCACTTTTGAGATTGGTACAGATAAAGAAGTTATCTGAAAAATATTGTATTTGTATTTTTTTTCTTAATGAGGCTATCTTAAGTAAAATATTTAAAGAGCATTAACTATCCTTTTTGCTGTAACTGTACAAGTTTATTCCTGAGATTTCTGGAGAAAATTATATTTTTTTTATTCGCTTTTACATTGTTTATATAATTTTTTTAAAGCTTATTTATTTTGGGGGGGAGGGGCAGGGAGAGAGAGAGAGAGAGAGACAGACGGACAGACAGACAGAATCGAAGCGGGCTCCACGAAGTGCAGAGCCTGATGTGGGACTCAAACTCACGAACTGAACCGTGAGGTCATAACCTGAGTTAAAATCAAGAGTCAGCTGCTTAACTGACTGAGCCACCCACATGCCCCCCAAATTAAATTTCTTAAAACTAGCAAATAGGAAAGAAATGGTTTTCCTAGATGGGAGGCCGAACTGTGGGTCAACATCTCAGCCAGTTACTTTCTGTCACTTTCCCATACATCAGATTTTTCATTTGGGATATATTCACACAGTAATTTATTCCTTATCTGGCCCCCACATATGCCACGTCTTTAAAGAGCTGAAATGTTCAGCCGAAATGTGGTATGTAAGTTATTGTTCCTAAAAATTTGCCATTGTAGGTAGCTTCGCTCTTTTGAAGTGAGAACATAAAAACAAAATGAGATTTTTACATCTGGTTTGATTTAAATAACAATTCAAGTATCTCCTTTGAACTGATATTCTGAAAAACATTAATATTTATGTACCACAAATTTAAATACATTTTCTGAAAGGTAGAATATTCCCTGAATATCCTTTGTTTTAATCATTACTCAAACTATAAAGATCAAAAGTTAGCTTTGGTTCACGTCGTATTTCTGATAGTTCCTGATTTTTTAAAAAATTTCTTTTAATTTATTTCTGAGACAGAGAGAGACAGAGCATGAGTGGGGGAGGGACAGAGAGAGAAGGAAACACAGAATCAGAAGCAGGCTCCAGGCTCTGAGCTGTCAGCACAGAGCCTGACGCGGGGCTCGAACTCACAAACCGCATGACCTGAGCCGAAGTCGGTTGCTCAACCAACTGAGCCACCCAGGCGCCCCAGTTCCTGAATTTTTTTATTCAAATACTCCACTAATCATTTAGAAATAAAATTAGTATCAAATACATGAAGGAAAGCTTCAGACAATGACATTTCCTTTAAAAAGCTATATTCAAATGAAGATATGTTCTAACAGAAGTCATTAGCTCTTATTTTCAGCTATGGCTGATCTAGAAGATGTGCACTGAGTTTTTGCATGAAATGGAGTTGTTTCATAGTCTTGAAAATGGATTCCCTTAGAAGTTGTGATCTTCATAATAGCTCCATTTAAAGCATCATCTTCAATGAGCGTTATTAATCCATTCGCAATCATTGATGGGCTAAAAAGAAAGGAAACATTGTTTTTTTTCAAATTTCAGTATGAGGCATAACTATCACTACATTTTGAATTGTTTTTGGAGAATCTACTAGCTTTAACAAGTATTAGGGAAATGCACGTCATGAAGCTATTGCTACCTCCATTATTTTATTCAATTTGATATTATTAAATTATATGACAACCTTAGTCATACATTTCCTTGCCTACCCTGTCATTTTGACAGGAAGAACTTAGGGGCTTATTGTTTACATTGAGACAATGATTATTTTCTCCCCTCGAGCTTACAGATCTTAGACTTAATCAGATGAAAAGGGTCTTAAAATCGAATCACGAAGAATTAGAGATAACGCTTCTTGAACATCTCTTATTTATCTGGTGCTATTTTAAGTACCTTCCATGTATCAATGTATTCATGGCCTTTCAAAAGTCCCCTGTTTGTTTTCGTGTTGTCTCGATTTTATAGTGAGAAAATTGAGGTACCCAGAGGTTGAGAGATAACGTTTCTGGTCAGAGATAGAACCAGGATTTGATATCGGGGCGGGGGGGGGGGGGATTCCTTCAACCTGATAGTTATGACTCCACGCTGTGAAACCCAACTGCTCAAACACAGACACTATTCACCAACCATGTGTGTTGATTCTTATGAAAATGGTTGGAGTTAAGGGGCCATGTGAGATGTCACAGGAGGCAAATGTGAATATTTCTTGGTATTTAGTCAGATAAAGGTATCATTACTTCCAAAAGCCTCACATTAACAACAACAACAAAAAAATCTCATCATGGCTGAAGGCAATTACGATGCACTGACTGTATCTCAAAATTCATAATGTGTAAACGTATTCTGTTCAGGAGCCCAGAAAAAAAAAAAAATTCTCTTTTGAGAGTTTGCTGAACCAACACGTCAAAGCTGGCATTAGCTTCTCAAATTTAAAATTTATCACTTAAGACTAGATAGTACTTTAGCCACAGTACAAAGGAAAATAAGTACTTACTCCAAAATTCCATAGAATTTCATCATATCCTTGATGTGATCTTTATATTCTATATATTGTCCCATGTTTTCTTCTTTTTCAATGGATTCGAGGATGGGCGTATTAACAAAGCCTGGGCAAATGGCATTCAGTCTAACACCGCTGTTCATGAGATTAGCTGCCATCTGTTGACGAGAAGTAGAAGGTTGCAGGTTTCAAGCTTTGTAAATGTATACCATGGGGCACACTGATAATTAAAACCATTTCAAAGAGTCTGAAGTGAAAAATGCTAGTCAGATATCCTTCTAGCTACAGGACAATGACAGTGGTAAGGTTGACTGGTAGCAGAAAGCAAAAGAATACATACCTAAAATGCTGAATGAATTCCTGAAAGCCTCAGTTAATTAATTCGTCAAAAATTAGTTTCACTGGGAAACTCCTGAAAATACTTGATTATGTAAGCTGATCTTATCTACTGCATTCTGCAGGAACCCAAATGTAAAAAGCTAACGCTCAGAATTAATATCTCAGGTTCGCTTTCAAAGATCAGGGTTGTAGAACAGAGAACATTTCCTTAAAAAATACTGTTAGTGGAAAGTTTGCGACTTTGATGGATTCTAAAGATACTCTTGATAATATGTACTATCTGGAAAGTAATTTAAGTATTTTCAGACTAGCATTCTTTGGCTTAATTTTGCACCTACTGATTTTATTTAAAGTATCTGTAGAACAAAATGCAGTCGATTATTTTTCCATTCCATTTGCTTTCTTGTAACCTCCAAAATCAAGTCATAGAGCTTTTGGGGTCATTTATGGACAGGCACAGAGCAGTGGGAAATTTGAGTTGCTATACACAAATGTTTCAGCTAAAATCTAAAGAGATGCACTTCGTTCTTTTTCAGCTCTTATAAACAAAGGTCCTTTTGTGATGTATTTAGTCCATGTTTTTCTCACTTTTGTGCCTTTTGTTGGTGACTTGGCTCTTTAAAATGACTCCCAAGCCTAGTGGTGAAGTGCCGTTTGGTGTTCCTAAGTGTGGGAAGGCTGTGATGTGCCTTACAGAGAAACTACATGTGTTAGATAAGCCTGATGCAGGCATGAGGCATAAATGCTGTTGGTCATGTTACTATAATACATATTGAACACAATACACATTAAATAAGATGTGTTTAAATACAAATATATTTAAACTAGGCTATGGATGGTTGATCAAAAATGCTGTGACCAGAGGCTCGAAAGAATGTAACCCTGTATTTCTCCTAGGAGCAACAGTTCAGTATTCTCTAATTCAGTGTTTGTGAGTGAACTGACTGTACAGGTGTCCATTCTTGTCCATTCTTGTCATTGTAAAGAGGGAGTTTCTGGTATTTCAGATTTGCTTTGTTTTGTAACAGCTTTATGCGTTCACTGAAAGTTGAATTACAGAGTAAGTCTTTGTAAAGTAAATAAAAATTTCCAATCAATTTGAATTAAGAGCTGCTTGTCTTCCCTTTTGATTGCCCATCTACTGTTCATGCATCTATTTCCTCTCTCGCCATCTCTTCTCTATCTCTGTCTGCCTCCTCTCTTTGTCTCACCTGGTCGGCCCACTGCAGAGACTTTCCCAACTGTCCTATTCTCTTCTACACTTGTCCTAATACATTCTCTAAACAGTAGCCAGAACGGTCTTCAGAAAATGGAAACCTGATCTTGTCCCTCCTCTGCATAAAAGACCCCCTGGTAGCTGCATTTAGAATAAATCTAAGCTCATTACTGTGGCGCACAAGCTGCTTTTCATCTGGCTCCCACTTCGGACTCTCCCCTTCCTCCTCAGGTTCCATTCAAATGGCCTTTTTTCAGTTATTATAAAAAGGCAAGCATTCTCACTTCATGCCATCAATGCATGTGGTCAGTTAGGCCTAAAATATTCTTCTAAGCTCTGTGCACCTCTTACCCTAGGCCCCCATGGAGACATCCCCCTTGACTACTCTCTCTGGTAAATGCCTATTCCCCCCACCACCCCCCCACCCCGTGCTCTCCTTTTTGTCATATTTCCAGTGATAAGTAATATCTGGGGCACACTGAATATTCTACTCAAGGAGGGCTAAAGTTAATTTTTAAATTTGGAGCCAATTTTAAAAATAAAGAGTATCTTCCCATTTTTTGCCCTTAGGAGATTTTTCAATACCACATCTGTGTTTAGGACCGACTTCATTTTAAAAGGATCTAGTCTTCATTTGCCCCTTGATGTGACTTGAGAACCATTTTCTTTTTTATAATAAAGATTAAAGGATAGTTTATTTTTCTATTTTTAATCCAGATGCATTGAATTCTGATTTTATTCCCCTCTACTTTCTAGAACTCATGTTTCATGCAGGTACAGAAAGAGAAAAGGAGACATTGTAGTTGTTACATCCTCACCGCTGCTGAGCGTGTGAATCCAATTATGCCATGCTTTGAAGCACAATAAACAGGCTGTTGTGCAACAGGCATGAGTCCTGAAACAAACAAAAAATTTCAACAACTTAACTAAAAAACAAGCAGACAAAAACCAAGAAATAGTTGCTATGCACATGGATAATTTGTGTCTCTTCTATTTTAAGCTTATTCTACAAAATACACTAAAATCATCATTGGACAACTTTCCTTCCACGATCTCTATTACACTGTCCAGAATTTATGGTATATAAGTGACAGCCTAGGAATGAAGTCAAGAGTGATATGTAAGCCCTTCTGTCTCCCTGACCTTCTGTCAAGAGAAGTCAGTGTTATCTAAAACACAAACAGGAGCGCCTGGGTGGCTCAGTCAGTTAAGCGTCAGACTTTAGCTCAGGTCATGATCTCATGGTTTGAGTTTGAGCCCCACGCCAGGCTCTGTGCTGACAGCTTAGAGCCTGGAGCCTGCTTCGGATTGTGTACCTCCCTCTCTTTCTGCCCCTCCCCTGCTCACGTTCTCTCTCTCTCTCTCTCTCTCTCTCTCTCTCTCTCTCTCTTTCTGTCTCTCAAGAATAAGTAAATAAACAAACAAATCACAAACGGAATCATCTTTAAATTCCAGTAAGTTACCATCAATTTTCAGTTTTTAAGGCTGGATCTTAAAAAGTATATATTCTATATTTGTAAGACTTGCAAATGGCTGAGGAAGTTTAAATTTCTTAAGCGAGATATGGAGATTAGCTGTCCTTGCTATAAATTAGTATGTATTTCCCCATCACCACTTGTACTGAATGATGCCTGTAAGTGTTTAAGAAAATTCAAAGTAACTTCATTTGATTTATATCTGTAGTAGATGCCTAGATCTTCTTGCCCATGACTTAGGAAAAGAAAACCAGAAGAAAGAAAAGAAAAGAAAGAAAACCAGAAGAAAGAAAGAAAGAAAGAAAGAAAGAAAGAAAGAAAGAAAGAAAGAAAGAAAGAAGAAAGAGAAAAAGAAAGCAAGCCACAACTAAAAATGTATGATTCCATTTTATTTCATTTCATAATTACGCACTCTAATAGAATTCAAGCAATTTTAGAATTGGCTTAATTTTCCACATATGCACAGTAGTAACTATTCGAATGCATGACTAAATTCATGGC
The DNA here is from genome assembly GCF_028749965.1 of Puma concolor. NCBI lineage: Eukaryota > Metazoa > Chordata > Mammalia > Carnivora > Felidae > Puma > Puma concolor. The sequence continues at coordinate 54,586,393 of NC_141670.1, read as the reverse complement.
CTGCAGAAATAGTATTGTAGCACGCACAGCATCTTTTGTCCCCCTACCTCTGGGCACAACCCCCCAAAAGAAACAAAACAACAGGAAAAACCTTTTCCTGAACAAATTCTATTTCTAGTCCTACTACTACCAAGTTTATTTGTCAGAATTGTCAATTTTCTAATCAATAGTGAAACTTTCAACTAGAGCCATTTGTCTATTTCAGTTTTTAACAAATTTCTTCCATTAACTCATTTTAACATTTTTAACACTGTGACTTCTCTGAGTCAAGGGACAGCGATCTCTGATTATTATAATGTTATTAATATCAAATGTCATGCTAATAATACTAAATTATTCTGCTGAGACATGTTCATCTCCACCCAGCTAACTAGTCCTAGAGCACCGCCAATCAGTCGAGTGTGTTGTGCCAAAGTTCAGCACTAAATGCAGACCGTAACCACTCCCTGGGTGCCTGCCAGGTCTCAATTTATAAAGTATGTTTGCTCAAGAGCACTTTAAATCCCTGAGGATGGTAGATCACACGTAGTGCGTCCACCCAGTGACCTCAAAGTATTATAACATGTGGTTCTCTTCTTGTTTTTTGTTTTTAGGTTTAGTAAAATGTGTCAGTTAATTAAGTTCATTAAGGTCAGCCACCAAGAATTCATGATGCCTCCACCGTGTACACAGGACTGTGTATCACAGTGTATCAGGACTCTGGGATAAAGGGAGTAAGCAGGTGCAGCCAGGCATTGCTGCGTCTTGTTCTTCTGAGTTAGTCGTGGCTTTGCCCCTCCTTAAAGGTCTAAGAGATAAAGGCAGTTGGTGGTAGGACCGTGTCCACGGACTGTAGGAAGTGCAGAAGGAGCCGTAGGCAGAGAAAAGCTGGCGCAGCCACAGAGACAAAAAGCACAAGGGCGCTGTTCATAAATGTTGTCTAAGATGAACTTGAAATGGACTTTTGTTACTTCTGTGAAGGTACTGAACTTCTGAACCCAAGCTGGTTCAAAGTATCACAGAAGTGAAATAAATCAAGTACTGTTAGGTGGGTTCCATTTAAACAGGCAAGCACAAAACATATACTTCTCTTTAAAGGCACAACTGTAAATGCAACCAGAATGGGAAAAATTTGCTTCCATTTTTAAAGCGGCACTTGGTTTTATGAATCTTGTACCATTATAATGACATTTTCACTGCGATCCTGCAAAATGTTGACTTGTGCTTTGCTTTCACTTTTTGATATCAGATCAAAGGCTGTATAAATCAATAGCAGACACTCAGAAATTGTGTCCTTTTTTTTTTATAACTTTATGAAGGCATAAATGACACACAATAAACTACATAAAGTGCACAGTTCAGTAAGTTCCAACATATGTAAACACCCATGAAACCATGACCACAATCAAGATAATGAACACATCCATCAATTAAAAGTCTCCTCTTGTGCCTTTGTCACCCCTTCCTTCTGCTTCCTGCCCCCCTTTCCCTGCTCTAGGCAACCACTGATCTGCTTTGTGTCACTACAGTCCTCCTTTTCTAGAAGTTTATATAAACGTAATCACATATTGTAAACTCTTTCAGTCTGACTTCTTTCACCCAGGATAATCATGAGCTTTACCTACGTCATAGTGTGTATCAATAGCTAATTTCTTTTCTTTTTTTTCTGAATACTATTCCACTGTAAGAATATACCCATCAATTGCATATACTTTCACCTGTTGATAGATACCTGGATTGTTTCCAGTTTGGGGGTATTACAAGTTAAGAGAATTCTATTTTTCAGTTACTTAGGCAAGCCACAGTTAATTTGGAGACTTTTTTTTTTTTTTTAATCTCCCCAGCATATATAGATCTTAACTGTTACTTCTTATGTTTCGAACAGGAAGGGTGGGTTAGAGATCTGTATCCCCAAATCTCATTTTACAGACTTATTTTTCCACAGTGTATGTTTTTCTGAAAATGTATATTTTTGAACTACAATGCCACAAATCTGGTACAATGTCCTAACTTGGTTGGGTTTCTGAACCCTGGTGAACCGTGGGCTGCTGCTAATCCTAATTCAAGAGGATTTATAGAAGTACATTCATTTGAGATCTATGTGTTTAGTCTGTTTCAAGTACAAAGCACAGGGAAGCATATTTAAAATATACTCTATTGAAATGAGTCCCTCCAGTGCTGAAAGGCCAGATCACTGCCAGTCATCCAACTTCAAGGAAATATTGACAGTATGTAACTAGCTGGCCAGTGGCTGGAATTAATGTGGGTTTTTAACATCTTGCAAATTAATACCGATATGCACAGGGTATTCATGTCAAAGGATTTAAGAACAACAACAAAACAAAGGATTATGACAATGAGATAGCAGTCTCTAAAGAAATGACGTTTTGTTTAATGTTGTGAGAGAGAAAGCTATTATTTGTGCTTAAAAATGGATACCTTATACTGGGGCACCTAGGTGGCTCAGTCGGTTAAACGTCCAACTTGTGATTTCAGCTCAAGTCATGATCTCACAGTTCATGAGTTTGAGCCCTACACTGGGCTCTGCACTGACAGTGTGGAACCTGCTTGGGATTCTCTCTCTCCCTCTCTCTTTGCCCCTCCCTCTCTCGCTCTTTCTCTCTCTCTCTCTCAGAATAAACTTTATTTAAAAAGAATAGTTTTTTTAATCCTTAGTCTAGACCCAGCATGATGCAAGTTGACTTACAGAATTGCAAAATGAGTCTCTCCAAAACATAATAGGTCTAATTACTTACAGGTTTATGTCTACCCTAAGTATAGATTCATTTGGGAAAAAGATTCAATAGGGACGCCTGGGTGGCTTAGTCGGTTAAGTGTCCGACTTCGGCTCAGGTCATGATCTCACAGTTCGTAAGTTTCAGCCCCGAATCTGGCTCTGTGCTGACAGCTCAGAGCCTGGAGCCTGCCTCAGATTCTGTGTCTCCCTCTCTCTCTGCCCCTCCCCTGCTCGCTCTCTCTCTCTCTCAGAAATAAACATTAAAAAAGTTAAAAAAAAATCAATGGAAGGAGAAATTCTACCCACAAAATAAATGCTTTCTATAAACACTCAGGATAATAACACCAAATAGCAAATGACTGGATGAGATAATTACAAAAAAATTTTTAAATACCTGAAAATTACATATGCAATTACAGAACATAGAAGGAAGTCACTTAGAAAAATACATTTTCCATTTCCACATCAGTTCTTCTATCTTTAATATTCTTTCTGCCCATATTTACAACAGATAGCTGTAACCTCTATATCTATAGAAGGTAAAAAACTGCAAATCTGCTCAGACAAGGCAATTGTACCGAATCACCAAACATACTTCCTTTCAAAGGGACAGAAGCCATGTCAAATAGATTACACAGAAGTGCTGAAGAAATTCCACTTAGGAAAACAAACTGAGAATCCAAGGACACCAATCCTCGCATGCGAAACTGTAGCTCAGCAGCTCAGCCAAAAAGCAGGAATCTGAACCTCTCACGTTTTCTTTACGATCAAAAAAGAAAACATCTACCCATCTTTCTGTTTTCAACCATTGCTCTTCTAAGAGGAGGGAGAAGGAAGAAGTGATGAGAATCTGTTTATCTATGTTGGTGGAGACAGCTGACCCAAGTAGTCGGTGCACCTCCTCATTATATGCGATCTTCCACATAACAGAACACCTTATCTGATGCTGCTTTTTTCCATCAGTATCATGTGCGCCATTAACAAGTCACGTTTGCAAGTGTGACAGGACATCAAAAGTGGAGTAAGCATTCATAAAACTACTGCACCTTCTGTAATGAAAATCTTTCTGGAAAGGTAATTTTGTTTGTTAAGAATCAACTTTATTAGTTCTGGGGTGCCTGGATGGCCCCGTTGGCTAAGTGTCCAATTCCTGGTTTCAGCTCTGGTCATGATCTTCTGGTTTGTGAGTTCAAGCCTGCGTCAAGTTCTGCACTGGCAGCAGGGAGCCTGCCTGGGATTCTCTCTCTGCCTCTCTCTCTGCCCCTCCCCTGCTCATTCTATATATGCCTGTCTCTCAAAATAAATAAACACTTATTCAAAAAAAAGAAAAAAAAGAATACTGCAGAGGGCGGTACCACCTGATTCTTTTTACTGTTGGCGTGGAGATGAAAGAAGGTGATCAGTAGTCTAAGTCACCCAATATTTCTGGTCTGTTGCGACATTCCAGTCCAACTACCACTCTTCAGGCCATGGGAATCCCAGCGCCTTGCAATTCGATATCACGTTTCTGCTTAAAAAGTCTATGTCATTCTATTTACTTCTGCCATGTTGATTAGAGATACCGAGATGCGGCTCTTCAGGCAGAAATTTTGCCTCGTTACTTTCACATCCCTATTTGCCTCTCTGTACATGCCCAAGGTATGTATGATTAAGTTGAATTTGTTACTTAAAGTGGTAACTTTGGCACATCCACCTTAACACAAATGGCAAGCTAATTACACTCCTTTAGATGAAACGTATGCCTCAAATAAGTATGTTACTGGGCTGGTATTTAAGACATGCTCACGTATTTCCTTGAGACTCTAAATGTTTTCAGAAAATAAGTTTTCTTATTTATTGTTTTCAATCTTCGCAAAAAAAAAAAAAAAAAAAAAAAGACCCTAATAGGATCTCTCACAAAATGCTACTGAGTGACTGTCAGAGGCACAGAGAATGCCCCCAGTGAAAGACCTCAGCAGCTGAGTATGCAGGCGGGTAGAAGCAGGATTAGCAAGGGGACTGCTTTTCCTCTGACAACTGCTTTGTCCTTCCCTCTGTTTGAAGCAACTAACTATGTAAGAAGCAAACCTGACTCTTACAGGATGTCCTAGGCTCAGAGCACAGCTAGTTAATTACCTGCATGACACCAGACGTCACCCTGTTCTTCTCAAAAAAAATTTTTTAATAGTTAATGATGAATGTGGCAAAGTGAGCTCAGCTCTATATATTACGTTTATAGACAAAAACTCCTACGGAAGAGTCTATGTGGTTAACAGTGATCAGAACAGCTTCTGGAACTTCCAGATGGAGCACACCCTTCCCTCAGTACACTGAGGGATCACTCTCCGCTTTACTCCTGTTTGTTAAACTAATTAATTGCATTTGATACTTGGGCTGCGTCAGTGGTCATTACTCATTAACTTCTCTGCCCAAACCAGTGTTTCAACTTAAGGTTTTACTGACAGTGAAGGACTCCACCGAATCTATGTAAGAGACTGTGAGGAAAGACTGGTTGAGTTCAACGGGACCCAAAGCTATTCCCTTCATAGAGTGAGCAGTAAGGGGGAAAAGAGGAAAAATCTGTGAGGAGAGAAAGCTCGGAAAGCACTTTTGGAAAACACAGAGGAAGCAAGCGTTAGAAATGCTTTTTTCTACATTGTGTGTACTGTACCTCAATAAAACTGGGAAAAAAAATTACTTTGACTCTGGTAACTCCTCAAAGACTCTTTTGGTCATCTGGCCTCTCCCATCATGCTGTGACTTCAAGGGTAGACAATTTTTTATCACATTTCTGAGGAAAGTGTGACACCTGAGAGGTTCTGTTTTTCTACCATTACAAAATCCTGAATGTTTATCGAACTCATCTTATTATGGGAAGAGTAGAAGCGCTTGGTGAGTGGACAAAATACAAGATAGTACATCTTAATACTGTTTGTCAGATGAAAGTGCCTTAGTGACAAAGCCCGGGTGGGAGGAGAGGTGGCAGGGCCTGTCCAGACTGGCCAGCGACACATAGTAGAAAGGCAACAGGTATGGCGGTCAGGCATTATGAACCTTTCTTCACACGGATGGAGGCACCGAGTCATACAGAATGGACAAAGATAAACTACTTAACCATTATAAATAGAGTTACCCTGCTGGCTGGGAGGAATATTAGGCAGAGATGCAGTTAGGAAGGTTAGGATATTCTTTAAATTCTAAGAGTGCCAGAAAGGCAATTTAAAACCCAAATGATCTTATCACTGATTTTGGTATCTAATCACTGTCTTATCTGCATAATTAGAGAAAGACCCACACACGGTTCCAAATGTTGACCCTGAAATAGGGAAGGAGAGAAAGAATACCCTGGGGTGGGTGGTGTGATAGAGCAAGCTCTTAGACAAGAGAGCCAAGTGGACGTCTAATTATAATCCTTAAATTGTTCTTCTCAGTGACGTGTTTTGACTTGCGACTTTGGTAAGCTCCTCAAACGTTTTCAGGGCTTTACTATGTGTGTCAAATGGGCAAAAGCTTAAGATATCACTGGGGTTTAGTCTTGTCGTCTTTAGATTAGAGCAGTGCCCAGGCCTCAAGAAGTTTCCCTGGCTTAATCAAGTTATAGGAATTCTGTTTCTTTTACTTCACAGTGAGGCCAAAATGGCGGTGGATGGAGAGACAAATTAACAAACTCCCAGAGAGAAGAGACAGATAATCTAGTGGTTAAAAAAGAAGAGGTCTTGTAGCAGGTTGCTTGCGTGTGAATTCCAGTTTCCCTGCTTCCTTGCCATATACACTTGTTCAAGATCCTTAAATTCTCCTACCTTGATTTCCTCATCTACTAAATGGGGATTACGGAATCTACTTCACGTCTGTTGTATTCAATGAGGTAATGCTCACGCAGTGTTTAAAACAGTATCACATACACAGCAAGTGCGCAATGAATGTGAAGTGTTAACACATTTAAATGTCTTTATTGGATAAAAGACAGTGCTACATTGCATTTTGCTATTCATACTTACTTTGATGCAAGCAAGCCTCCCCTTATGGTATAGAATGTCTCCCACAGAGTCCTAAATTGATCCAGCCCTGGAGCCTTGCAGGCTTCCTGGGAATGACATAAGTACCTCTAGTGGCAGAAGGGCGAGGGGCTCCCTGTACAGTGCTTGTGGCTCAACAAGCTTTTCTAGCCTCTTGGCTTTAAGACACAATCCATGGAATTATCTCTTGATCACCACCCCGGGTGGTGAAAAAAAAGCCCACTTTTTTTTTTTGTTGTTTTTGTTTTTTTTTACATTTCTATTTTTATTTAAAAATTTTTTTTTAATGTTTATTTATTTTTGAGAGAGAGAGAGAGACGGAGAGGGAGAGCACACGTGCAAGTGGGGGAGGGAGCACAGAGAGAGGGAGACACAGAATCCAAAGCAGGCTCCAGGCTGTCAGCACAGAGCCCTACGTGGGGCTTGAACTCATGAACTGTGAGATCATGACCTGAGCCGAAGTCAGGTGCTTAACTGACTGAGCCACCCCGGGGCCCCTAAGTTTCGATTCTTTTTTAACTAAAAAAAATTTTTTTTTACATTTATTTTTGAGAATTTCACATTTATTTACATTTTATTTATTTATTATTTATTTTACATTATTTTATTTTTGAGACAAAGCGTGAGCGGGGGAGGGGCTGAGAGAGAAGGAGACACAGCATCTGAAGCAGGCTCCAGGCTCTGAGCAAGCGGTCAGCACGGAGACCGACACGGGGCTCGAACCCACAAACTGTGAGATCATGACCTGATCCGAAGTCGCTCAACCGAGCCACCCAGGTGCCCCCCTCTAAGTTTCTGTTTTTAATAAAATATTAAATACTTCTTGTTACTTCTCCAGTCATTTGTGTATTTTTTCCTTATAATTTCATTTTAAAATAGTGCGTATGTGGCCTTGACAATTTGACTCCAGGGTTTCGGCCTCCCAGAATCTAAAACGTGGCCTTCCCTTAGGCCAAATATCTCTTGTAAGTGTGGTCCGTGCTGTCACCTTTTACTGTATCCTCAGAATTGCAGTGTTATCATTTATAAGGAGATGTTGCATTAGGAAAAATAACCCGGTTACCCTGAAAAATTTATAGCATCAGTTCTACAATAACTTTAGGGATGTCATTTTGTCTTTCGGCAACCCAGAAAATGAGATGCTAGTCTGCTTTGGAGAAGTTGTAAGGAAGGAGGTTTCTAGGTCTCCACTGGGGGCACGGTTGCTGCAGCTTAAGGGCCATCTGACAATGATTCTCAGAGGAAGGAGAAGGTAAAGACGGAGAGAATCAGACTCCGGTGTGATCACAGGCATCGCCAAAACGGATTCCTGAAATACAACCGGAACTGGCAGGTGGGGCAGAAGGGGGAGAGATGGGGAACCCCTACAATTACCACACTCACTGAAACCAACCAGATAATTTAAGACAGTCTCACTACTCCTGGACCCGAATAATTGAGACTTGCTCTCAATAACGGCCAGACTTCTAAGACTTCGTCATCTCATTTGAACTACTCAAGAACCATTGATGATTTTTTCCCCCTAGAATTTTAAAAGTCAAGTCATCTGGTTAAGTGGCTCAAAAAGCTGCTGCCAAATATTCTAGCTACTGTTGAGTAATATGGTATCAGATGGTATTAGAGCCTCCTGCTCTGAATAAAACGTAGCTTGGGATTGCACGTTGTGGCAAAGATGATTAGCAGTCTACTGAAATCCATTCTCAGGCACATAGCTAGACCACATGCTCAGACTCCCCTGGAGTTAGGTGAGCCAGGAGATCAAATCCTGTACCGGGCCATGAACAGAGATGAGGTGTGCCGTTACTGGGCTGGGGTTTTAGAAAAGAAGCTTTGCCTCCTCGGTGTTCTCTTTTTTTCTGCTGCAGAGAAAGGAGTCCCCCCCCTCCCCCCCCCCCCCCCCCCCCCCGCTGCCAGCCTAACTGTGGAAGCTCCATGCCAAAGGGTTTCTGCCAGCCTGACTTTCCAAGTGATTGCATATAGAAGAGGTTCCTGGCAACAACGATCTTGCCCCGGGCTGATATATAAGTGAGGAATAAGATTATACTATATTTAAGCCATTACACGTTTGGGTCTATTTACTATAGCAGTTTAGCGTTGATGGGTGGCGGAACAGTTCACCCCAAATGGGGCACTCTGGCATAAGGGTTATTTTGACCTAAGGGCGCTTGAAAAAACAGCAGGTACAAGAAGGGTACTCTGACCTCTCCTCCTCCTCCTGAAAGCAGGTGCTACAACTCCCATGTAAAATAGGGCCTTCCTAGGCAAGAGCATGTGGCAAAGAAACATGCTTATCACCAGAGATGGGGAGTGGAGGCCAACGGAAATCCATACAGACCTTGTTAAAATAACTCTTATCTTCCTTTAGGCCCCCCATATATTTTAGTCACTTTCCCACAATTACCTTTCTTCGTTCAACCTTCAACCTTGTTTATAAACGCTTAGGCCTAGCTATCCTTGGTCTCGGTTTTCCCATAGGGGTTCTCGTGGACATATAAAAATCCACAAGCTTTTTTCCTGCAAATCTGTCTTAGGTCAATTTAATTCTCAGGCCCAGCCAGAGACCCTGAGAAACTACAAGTAAAATCTGGCTTCCCCCACAACAGATCCCAACAACTGTATGTGCCGTGTTTTTAAGTTCTATTCTCTTTCTAAAGTCACAGGGGAGTAGAGATACCTTAATGGTGTTTTAGCACTTTTGACTCTGTCAAAGATGCTTTCACGTGCCTTACTGCTTAGTGCCACAGTAAGGGAACTTGAAAAGTCACAGTTTAAAATCATAGACATAAGGCGCCTGGGTGGCTCAGTTGTTAAGCATCTGACTTCGGCTCACATCATGATCTCACAGTTCGTGACTTCGAGTCCCACGTTATTAAGCATCTGACTTCGGCTCACGTCATGATCTCACAGTTCGTGAGTTCGAGTCCCACGTCGGGTATAACATGAGCCTCGAGTCAGGTGAGTCCCGCTTCTCACTCACTCTCTCTCTCTCTCTCTCTCTCCCCCTCCCTCTAGTGGGATTTTCTTTCCCTCTCTTTATCTCTCTGTTCCTCACTCACTTGCACCCTCTAATTAATTAATTAATTAAAAGAAATAAACATTTACTTCAAACTTCTGACATTATGCAATAGAAAATCCCATAGAGCCAGTAACAATAAAACTATTAAGCACATTTTCAATTCCAAACCTGAACTGATAATGAACATCCTCTGAAGATTCACTTTTGTGGTCCAAATTACCAATAGGAAATTATTATTAATGTAGTAACTGTCCTTACCTGCTAAAGATGACATATTGATAATGATGCCGCCTTCACCTCCATTTTGCTTACTCATGTAATCCAAGCCAAGATATGTTCCACTGATAACAGAAACCTAATCCAGAGGCATAAATGGGAAAAGCTATTCATTATACTTCATTGCACAGTCACAGAGCAAAGTTTTTATTGCTATTGCAGATACCCAGGGAGATTTCCGCAAATACTACCCCTGAAAGCTTTTTCAAGTGACTGCTTGCCTTTTTTAAAAGCTAGTCGTTGACTGCATTCTCCTTTGTTTGCCTACTGTTGTGGAGCCCGTCACATCTCTGCAAATCTTCACTTACTGCCCCGCCTGATATTTTATGAATAAAGTTGTATACCCGTGGTGTTTTGTCACTTGACCTCAATTCGCAGCACCTTCCAGTACACAGTTTACAGCATTCTTTCGTGTATACCGTACTGTGTATAGTATTCTTTTTCTTTTCTAAATATTGGACACAATGTATTTACCCTTCTTAGCGTAAGGTTTTCAGATCCAGGTATTTTATATTCAGCTGCTGTGTTTAACTCTTTTGCATTTGGGAATCTATAATAGTGGAAACCCTTGATTTCCTACCCAGTTTTCATCTTTTTTTTCCTAATGAAAAGTCTATTTTGCATTTGTATCCACTTCTTCCCCCATGTAATGCAGAGGAAGGTGATCTCCCCAGGTTTAGGGTAGATACTGATTAATTCAGTCACAGAAAGCCCATTCTCTATGTCAGTCACTGGCTTAGGAGCCTGTAGGTGACCCACTTCTAGGTGGTGAGATCTGAAGAGCAGTCAGCTAAAAGGGGGCAGGGGGTCCAGGTAGGTGATGGGGTGGTGGGAGAGGAGGTCACCGAAAAAATTTTTGCTTTTAAGAAAACCAGAAAGAAATGATTCCATTTTTCCTTTTTAATCATTTCATAAAGGTGTGATGGCTGGGTTAAATCATTATATTACCAGTGTCTTGAAGATGAAACCTCCACGAAGGAAGATAGACCAGAGAGATGAAAAGAAACTAGGTTCTGATAACACTGTGTTGCAGTCTTAAGCAATCCTGAAGCCTGTGTGGTGTGAGATCATATAACTCTTTTACCCAATTTCAGCACCCCAACTTTTCCGTTAGCTGGACATAGGATCTTCTGTCATGTCTGTCACATAAGTTCGCTCCTCACTCTCGCACCGTCTTTCTGAGAGTTTACTCTGATTTGTTACCTATCTCCACGCGTAGGCAACTCTTCTGTTGCAGGAGTCTGACATTTAAGAATTCACCGCTACCCAGAGTAACTTGTGATACAAAACTTATATTTGAAACCTTATTTTCCCTTTTAGATGTCAGAACTGTTCTCCTTTCCGACTTAGACTTTTAGAAGGTGGATATTTTCTTTTGACATCTTTATTCCTACTTTTTTCATTCTTTACAAGGCTGTAAAGATAATGATGAAATAGGTAATGAGCCTGAAACTGAGGGCATACATTGGTGTTTACCCTTTTTTTTTCCCCTTAAAGTCCTTTTAGAGTTTTCTTAACAAGCTTTCAATGTTGCCTCTCTACCTAACAGTAGTCCTAGAACAAAAAAGTAAATTGAAGATTCTATTCACTTAAGCCACATGTCAGTTTGATATTAAGTAGGCTTAGGGAGAATGAGTAAAAATCTCCCCATGATTCCCTTTAAAAAGGAAAAAAAAACCCCAAAACATTGATGGTTTATATAAGAAGGAAAAAATGTATATGGCTGAAATTACTGAAGTCAGTCAGATTCTGGTAGTTTCTGCCTAAGTCTCTAGCATGTCTGGACAGAATTTCTATTTATGCATATTGGCGCTATGCTTTTATTCTCAGGTATTTACAGCTTTGCTGACACCCTGCTTTTGTGTTTTCAACATCTACAAGATGCAGCCAGTTAGACAGTTTGGGAATATTTAAGCTTTAATTTTTTAAAGAAGGAAGATTTATTTCCAGGTCTTTGGTGGTGGAGGACAAAGGATTATTTTCCCATCCAGTATCAGGTTAAAAACTGAGTAACTTTTCAAATGAAAGTGTTCTCAGAATAAATCTACAAAACAATGTCTGATATGCTCTGGCTGGGGCATATAGGATATTTTACCTCTTTTCCTATAACAATCTCTGCCTTATACAGACAATATATTAAATGAAATATTAGGAAACCACAGAATAAAATGGGTTTTTTTTGTTAAATTCTAAATATCTTTCTTGTCCCTTGGCAACGTTTATATACCACATAGATCTGGTCATTAAAATACCAAGCATCTAGGGGAAAATAAGAAAATGAAAACTACAGACATGCTCTAGCTACAAACACAAAGTAGCTGGAGTCTATAGTATGATTTCAGTCCATTATATAAAGGTACAATTTATTTTTTTTTTTAATTTTTTTTTTTCAACGTTTTTTATTTTTTTTTATTTTTGGGACAGAGAGAGACAGAGACAGAGCATGAACGGGCGAGGGGCAGAGAGAGAGGGAGAGACAGAATTGGAAACAGGCTCCAGGCTCTGAGCCATCAGCCCAGAGCCCGACGCGGGGCTCGAACTCACGGACCGTGAGATCGTGACCTGGCTGAAGTCGGACACTTAACCAACTGCGCCACCCAGGCGCCCCTAAAGGTACAATTTAAAAAAAAAAACTTTTTTTAACATTTATTCATTTTTGAGAGACAGAGAAAGACAGCACAAGCAGGGGAGGGGCAGAGAGAGGGAGACACAGAATCTGAAGTGAGTTCCAGGCTCTGAGCTGTCAGCACAGAGCCCGATGGGGGCTCAAACCCACAAAATGTGATATCGTGACCTGAGCTGAAGTTGAACACTTAGCCAACTGAGCCACCCAGGCGCCCCAAGGTACCCTCAATTTTGTACTTGACCTTCAAAACATTTTGTACTTGACTCTCAAAAAAAAAAAAAAAAAAAAAGGAAAGAAAGAAAGTATATCCTGTGTCTAATTTCACATAATAGGAATAAAAATTCAATTAGTGACCAAATGACCTAATTAACACATGCTTACTCCATACTTTTGGTTACGAGCAATTTTTATATGTAAAACCATAATTATAATTGCACTGTATTCCAGATCTTAAATTAGTTTTTTCCACAGATTAAAGCACTCTATAAGTTAAAACCACTCGTAATTTCCCCTGTAACAAAGATAAATGGATAAATGGTAGTAGCTTACTTGTTTAACTCTTCTTATCAGACATTATGTCTTCTTAGTTTATAGATACATAATGTATTATATATAACATACAATGTTATGTATTACCTATATATTTCTATAACATACATATAATACACGTGTGCCTGTGTATTTGCTACTGAAATTTCCTAATCTATCAATTTCCCTTCTCTTCCTCCGATCTGGGGTTCCTTTTAGTTTACGGTTCTTGTGCTACATTCTACCTCTAATTTAAAAAATTCTGTCATCTAAATCATGAAACATTGCCTTTCAGGTTTCTTGTCTTTTCACCAGCCCAATTCTCAAGAAATACTAAAATAGATGACCATTTTTTTTCCTGAAATCCTTTTTTTATCTTTTGTTTCTCTGTGTCCAGTCTTTTCCCATTTTTACTCATTTATGCAGTAAATATTATATTTCCCCTTGTAGAACTACTTAAAATTTAGCAAGTTTTGCCTAACCATTAGTGCTCAACTAGACCTTTAGATATTATTGAGTAGCAATAACAGAAAGAAGTTACTAATTTAATTCGTAATTAACATCCTTGGGAACCAAGAAAAGGGAGTACATTTGACAACATTTCTAACTACCTCCTCAACTTTTCCTTAGAGGTAGAGAAGGGCAGAGAAATCAACCTCATATAGAAATCAGACTGTGCCAATGAAAACAATGTAAGTTTTTACAATCTGGAAGAGAAATAAAATTTAGTGAGTGAATACTATGTTCAGGCACTGTGCCGGATACTTCGTGCAAGTTCTGGTTTATTTAAGTGTAACCATCCTTCATGGCAAGGAAATTATCCCCATCCTCTTACAACTGTGAAACCCAAGACCACAGAAATGAAATAAAAGCTCACACATTCTAAATTCAGGGCTGGAATCTAGTTTTGACTGAATCCAGTCTTGACTGACCTTTCCAGTGCAAATCTTTAGTCAACCCGTGTACGTCTGACAAAAATAATCAATAGCAATAAGCTATCTATTTTGTTTAGTTTTTATTTGAGTACACTAAGGGATTCAATATACATTAGTCACGTGTCCAAATTAGGTTATGAAATCCCACCTGAATGGGAAGAAGTCAGGCATATTAAAGGGTCAAAGAGTAAAAGGATTACATCACAGAATGGCCTTACCAGTTCTCAAAGTCAAGTCTACCTCCACCCAATTGCCAGAGTAATCTTTGATAGTTATGAAAAGATTCATTCTTTCCTGAACATTCTTAGCTCTGAGCAGTTCGAAATAAAGATAGCACGGTTGGCTCCAGACGAAGGAGGAGGCACAGACTAGCCTTGTGGGAACAAAAGACTGGGAAGAGGTTTAACGTACCTCTTGTGTGGGGAGAGTGGTGAGATCTGTGGAGTTAAGGATAAGGAAGGGGTAAGTCTGGTAAGGAGTGAAAAGTGGAAGGACAGATGATACAGCCTGGCAACGCTGATATATCAGGAAATAATCCGAACAGTGTATTAAAACACAAAAATGAATACCCCTGTATGCAAAATATCATCGAATGACAGTTTATTTATCCAATAAGTATTCACTGAACACCTACTCGGTACACAAAACACAAATTTTGTGCCCTGAAAGAGCTCAGAGTATACTGGCATATAGTGCATGGGTATAAAAAATAATTCTAATGAAAATTTTAAATTTGTAAGCCTTTCTAAGAATGGTATAATAATGTTGTACAAGATTCCAGAAGAGGGAGCAATATGTGGTAAGGTTCTTTAACTAAGGGGTTCTTCTCTTGACAGGGACAGGAGCACAGAAAAATGCAAAAGCACACACAGGATCTTGTAAAAGGAGGCAAATTACATTCAGAGTCTAAAAAAAAATGTATGTTATGTAAACCAAACACAAATATTTGCATTATACTAACAGAGATAATCAAGTTGGAAGGATAATGATTGGTCAGATTCTAATCTACTCTTGAAATGGGTGTTGAAGGTAGGAAGGGAAGTAACATGTTTTCGAGTTATATATAGGTAACAAAGGTTATATCTTGCTCTCTCGATGTAAAATTAAACAAATATTAGTTCCTGGAGTTAAGCTAAGGAGTGGCCTATGTCAGCAGAGGCCAAAGAAAAATAAACACCAGATAATTTCAATGAGCAAGGATCCAGGAGAGTGAGTTGTAGACAAAGGAGGCAAATAAAATTCTCCTGGTCTTCCAGAATTTTCTATTTGCAGATAATGTAAGAACTTTCTAGCACACAGCAAGTGTTTATTCACCAAGGCTACATTAAAGCAAACATTCCCTCTCAGTCAGATGAAGATAGACAATTTGAATCCTATTATTTAAGATAATCTCTTCACTATTTTCATGTTCTTTATATTGGCTCTAATCATTGCACACTGTTTTCTGACAGCTGATTTCTCAGAGAAGAGACACAGTAGCTGTCCGTTATGAATACAACAAATATGGAATTTTATACCCTAGTGAACTTTATCTATAAAATATCTGTAGACAGCACTGATGAAATTATTAAAAATATCAGTAGTGATGCTTCAGGGAGAAAATGGCTGTGGGATTTGTGCTTTTTCACTAGCAGAACTCAGTTCAAAGAAATTCTTGCCACGTTATGTGGTTTTGGAAAGTGCCATCAAGTTTATAAAAATGTATTCTTAAGTATTCCTGCAGTTCTCAAATGGTTGTACATTCATTTTTTTTTTTTTTTTAATCTGGCAACCAAAGTATATAATGAAATATTGTTCATAGTAAGTCAGGGGCAACCACCAAAGATTAATAAAATATTCTTAACAGCAAAAAAAAAAAAAAAAAAATTCAGAGGTATCCAGTGGAATTTAAGAAAGGAATGGAGGGGCGCCTGGGTGGCGCAGTCGGTTAAGCGTCCGACTTCAGCCAGGTTACGATCTCGCGGTCCGTGAGTTCAAGCCCCGCGTCAGGCTCTGGGCTGATGGCTCAGAGCCTGGAGCCTGTTTCCGATTCTGTGTCTCCCTCTCTCTCTGCCCCTTCCTCGTTCTGTCTCTGTCTCTCTCTGTCCCAAAAATAAATAAACGTTGAAAAAAAAAATAAAAAAAAAAAAAAGAAAGGAATGGAAAAAGATCAAAAACAAAAAGAAAACTTAGTAAATTTAAAATATGAACTAAAGTGTAAGAAATAAGTTCCAGAAGAAGGGTAGAAAATAAAAGTGGCCTAAATTCACAAATATACAATGCAGATATGCTCACATATGGCTTTAAAAATAAGAGCTCACAGTATATTGTCAGCAAGAGACAAATATAACATAAAAGTTGACAGGTCTCTAAACATACACATATATCCCAGAAAGATATGGGGGAAACGTGACAAATAACATTTTAAAGTTCTTTTGAAATCTCATGATATCTAGGAACACCTGCAACAAATTTTAAAAAGAATTAGGAGAGTGTTTGTACTTTAGTTTTCTTTTTTTAGAGATAGAGAGATTGAGAGAAAGTATATGGGGGAGGGGCAGAGAGAGAGATTGAGAGAAAGAGTATGGGGGAGGGGCAGGGAGGGAGAGGGAGAAGGAGAGGGAGAGGGGGAGGGAGGAGAGAGAGAGAGAGAGAGAGAGAGAGAGAGAGAGAGAGAATCTTAAGTAAGCTCCACACCCAGCTTGGGGAGGAGGGTCTCGATCTTGAGATCATGAGATCATGACCCACGCTGAAGTCATGAGTCTGACATTCAACTGACTGAGCCACGTAGGCACCCCTGTTTGTATCTTAAAACAGTACCTTTCACTCTTGGTTAAAGGACTTTAGGCATCTGTCAAGTTTGGGGAGCAACTCTGTATCCTTATCAGAGTGTTCGCCCATTCCTCTCTTTTGTGAGGTAGTATAATTCTCATTACTCCCACCAAGTTACTACTGTTAAGCAATCACTCCTGGGAATGTAGATTCAAGTCAAACATTTACTGACTAAGCACTATCTTCAAGATATTGTGTTGATTACTGAGAAAGAAAGAAGGAAAGGAAAGAGAGAAAGCAAAAACATAACTCAGTTCCTGTTTTTAAGGTGTTTATCATCTCCCGGGAGGGTATCATCAAGGAGCGGGCCACTCCTTGTATGTTTAAACACACTTAGTGGCCTCTCTGTACTTTACACATCCCTGCTTTGCAAAACTGGTCGAATGGCCTTACCAAGGGCAGGATGACCCCCCCCTACAGCTTAGCTCCGACAACTTGTTTGGCTAAGGTTTAAGTTTTACTAAATCCCAATACCTTATGTCAACTGTGTTTATAAAATGAGATACCCAACAACCTTGTAATACAGTGGATAAAACAAATCTTATTTCTTTATTCGACATTTTTGTAATTTAAGCAAGACCTAAACGATCATCAAACATTGTAGAAATTACACGCACACATACACACATACCGACTTTCAAGATAAAAATCTTAATAATTACAAAGTCTCACAGTCCCTTTAGCCTTATTTTCTGTTAAATTTCTGGAATTAAATTAAGATTTAGTTTTCAGGGGCACCCTGGTGGCTCAGTTGGTTGGGCCTCCAACCTCGGCTCAGTTCATGGTCTCCCAGTTTGTGGGTTCGAGCCCTGCGTCAGCTCTGTGCTGACAGCTCAGGGCCTGGAGCCTGCTCCCAATTCTGTGTCTCCCTCTCTCTGGGCCCCTCCCCCGCTTGCACTTTCTCTCTCTCTCTCTCTTTAAAAAATAAATAAACATAAAACATTTTAAAAAATGATTTAGTTTTTAAGTAAGTTAAGCCACGGTTAACAGATTTTTTTTCTGTAATGGGCCAGATAGTAAATAGTTTAGTCAATGTGCACCACAAGGTCATTGTCACACTGTTCAACTCTGCTGTTGTAGCAAAAAGTAGCCACAGACAATATGCAGATGGATGACTGTAGCTGTGTTCAAATAAAACTATATAGATACTGATATCTGAATTTCGTGTATTTATGTACTTCATATTCTTCTTTTTACATTTTTTCAACCATTAAAAAATAGAAAACTCATTTTTAGATTGCAGGTCATACAAAAACAGGTGACAGGCCAGGTGAGCCTGTGGGTCATAGTTTGCCAACTACTAAGTTACACAATAAACTATGTGGGGTTTTTTTTTCTTATATTTCCTTTGAAGATTTTAAGACAGATTTATCTGCATAATTAGAAGTCTCAAATATCTTCCTATTTGTAAAAGGAAATGCTTTTTTTCCTAGCTTTCTGTAACTTCCCTTTTTCTACGTTGTAGGTTTTTGTATTGATTTCATGAATGTAAGAACCTTTTTTTCCTTTAAAAGCATCATTTTTTAAAAATAAGTTCAGGCAGTAAAAACATGGCTAAGATAGCTTACCAAATTAATTTGCACAGTTTTTTCCCAGTTTTTCTCATTATTCACTCCAGCGTTATTGACCAAAATGTCCAATCTTCCAAAGTGGTCTACAACTTTTCTGAAAGTATCTAATTAAAAAAAAGAAGACATTATAAACTTTTTTTTAATATTTATTTATTTTTGAGACAGAGAGAGACAGAGCATGAACGGGGGAGGGGCAGAGAGAGAGGGAGACACAGAATCGGAAGCAGGCTCCAGGCTCTGAGCCATCAGCCCAGAGCCCGACGCGGGGCTCGAACTCCCGGACCGCGAGATCGTGACCTGAGCTGAAGTCAGATGCTCAACCGACTGAGCCACCCAGGTGCCCCCCAAAAAGAAGACATTATATAGATATGTTCTTGTTTTCCATATATACATTTCAGTCCTACCCTGTGCCCTGAAATCAATTTTCATGGATTCACTCTTATAATGAAAATTACACTCTTAGATAGTGACTTAATGCCTTGCTTCTCGAAGTACGGTTTGTGAGCCAGGAACATCAATCAGCATTACCTGGGAACTTGTTATAAATGCACAATCTGTGACCACCACAGACCTACTGAATCAGAATCTTAACTTTAATAAGGTCTGTAGATGACCTGTACGTACACTGAAGTTCTTAATTTAATGAAGTAAATTTTAGACAACTGAGCATCCTAAACTAAGAGCTCTTACAAATCCATCTGGGCAGCCAGTATCAGTCTGTCTTTAGGACATTATTGAAGCTCTCTGGCTTATGACAAGCATCCTTTCTCACTAAGCTGTATTATCTTTATAAAGTGTAATATTAAACGTAAGTCTTCTTGTGTATTCAGATCCATTATGGCCATTTCAGGGAGTTTTAATAGCCCAGGAAGTAAAAGCGTATATACTTCATTCAGTTGATTTGGGTACTGCAACTTGAATTATGTACCATTCATTCTTTTCTCTTTCTCACTATTATTGCTTCTTTGTATTCCTAGTTTGTATAAAAGCTATGTTCAACCAGGGTAAAAGCCCACATAGATGCTAAGGCATGAAAGTCATTCATGGCATTGTCAAACCACATATCCAGTCCTTGCAAACCCTCCTTAGCCAATTCACACTTGGCTTTATCATCAAAGCAGTTTTTGACATACTTCTATAGATTTAAACTGTTTCCTTGGGCCTTTTACCATTGGTTCTAGTTCTATTACTTGAGACTACAGATAACAATTGGGGTTGTTCTTCCACATGACAGAAATGTCTTCTCTGGTCTTGAGGTCAGTATACGAGTTCCTTGAAAAAAGTAAAGTCACAGAAACTTTATTTTGATTGAAATGAAATCTAGAATTACTAACAACCGCGAGACATACTGAGGGGGACACGGGCTCATCAGTTCCCAAGTGGGTAAATCACCATGCAAGCTAATTGCCAAAAATATCACGAAGGCCATTATTTACAGTACTTTACCATACTGGAATAGAAAAGAACAAAATAAAAGCTGTTTACTTTTTCATGGAATTTTTAAACTGCTTAAAATGTCAGATTGATTCTAGAAAAGGTCCTCCAGCAGAAAACATCTAAGGAATATCTATCTATCTATCTATCTATCTATCTATCTATCTATCTATCTATCTATCTTTGCATCTATCCTAAGCATGTTCTACTCTTCAAAATCCCACATTCGGGGCGCCTGGGTGGCTCAGTCCGTTGGGCGGCCAATTTCAGCTCAGGTCATGATCTCGCGGTCTGTGAGTTCAAGCCCCGCGTCGGGCTCTGTGCTGACAGCTCAGAGCCTGGAGCCTGTTTCAGATTCTGTGTCTCCCTCTCTCTGACCCTCCCCCATTCATGCTCTGTCTCTCTCTGTCTCAAAAATAAATAAACGTTAGGAAAAGAAATTCAAAACCCCACATTCATCTTATAGGATTTAGGTTGTTAAGTATGTAAGTCTAACTGCTTCTTTAATTTTTCTTCCCTCATCCTGGTCTCTACTGCATACCTTACACTCTGCCCATATCAGTATATAATACATCATTCTCTTTCTGATCTACCACTGAATTTGGGGCTCACGGGGCTTACGATTAAGCTTTTGCTGACATTTATAAGCTGAGGCACTCTGTAATTTACCTAAATTCTCCACTCTATTTTTTTCATTGGCAAAATGAATTCTGTCTAGATCATCTCTAAGACAGTTTTCATCTCTGTATTTTTATGATTTTAATGAAGTCTCCCTTGGCTGCCACCTAAACAATTTCAAAACTCGTAGACAGAATTAAATCCTGAAATTGGAAGAGTCAAGGCCATGTCTTCCTTAAATGCAAATAAATGCTGATGTCCAGACAATGTGTGGATTTCTCATGATCAACATGCTTTCTCCTGGTCACTCCTGTATCTGAATTTCTTCCTCCACAATCCTTAAGGAATGTGTTTACAGCCAAGATACTAATTTTAAATACTGGGAAGCAAAACAATTAAGGTTAAATGTCACATGTGAAACTACATAAATTCAGGCAGAAATAGCTTTCAGATGATCTATACTGTTTCCTATTTCATCAGCATGGATGTTGGGATCTGGCACGACTTCATCCTTGATCCAAAATATCATGCACAATCAACAAAACTTTACCCTCTTGCAAAATATGTTCCACTAGCACTGTGTTCACAGATCTCTTCTACTCAAGCTTGTAAGTCATATTGTAAGTCTTAGCATTTTCAGATTTAATCACATAATTTCCTATAAAACAATTTCCTTTAACAGTAGGGGAAAACCCGCTTCTAATGTACCACTCCATCTTTACTCTCCTACAGAATAGCCCAACACTTTCAAAGAAATTCACATATCCAGTGTTCTTTAAGAACAGGAGTACTAGCATGACTTTTATGGAAAACTTCTGGCCCTTTCATTAAAGATGTGCCCCAAATTTACTCAGTCTTCCAATAAAACTTTGTGAAATATGTATATTTTATTTTTCTGGGTTTTTTTTTCCAGAAAAAAAATGTATATTTTCCATGCAGACCTACCAAACCTCCATATGACCAATTCTGTTTAGTCTCCGTGCCAATACTGTCCTTGATCTCTCACAAGTAGATGGGTCTATTTTAAGGGAGTAGACGGAAACAGGAAAGCATTGAGGAAAGTCTGATAGAAACTTTTCTTCTGTGATTCTAACACTGCAGTAGAGCTTTATTTTTAAAGTACCATTTCATAGGGGAAAACCCAGAGAGAACATTTGGTTGATTGCATCTAGCACGTCTGCGATGATGATCCTCGATCTTGCATTCTAGTATGTTTAAAAGGAAACATTGCCACATTTGGTTGTCATTGAACTCGGCATCTTCCAGCATTCTGGAAGAAGTTGTTTGCCACAGTCCCTTAGCCTACTTCAGCTTTCCAAGTTCCATCTGCAATTTCAATCATTTAATAATCCCTGTAGCAGCACGGTCTTTGAATACACAAAGGAATTTTGATTACATTACGTGCTGCCAAAATTAAAAGAATAAAATAAAAGACTTCTCAAACAGTCCTGGTTTTCCCCCTCTTAGTTTTCATGGCTATGGGGATGTCGGCAGGAAACATAACAGTCCAAGCTATCTTTCGGAGCTTATTAAATAGCTGCTCTCCAGGAGGTAGCCTTGGAGCTTATTAAATAGCTGCTCTCCAGGAGGTAGCCTTGCATATGCCTGCACCCAAGCTGGCGCTCCGGCCCGGGCTGCCTTCAGGTTGTTGCTTGTTCAAGGCATGTTCCGTGCTGATGGGACTGATTCCCCTCTCTTACCTCTCAATTGTTCCTGGTCAGCCACATCGCACTGGATGAACAGAGTCTTCTGCGGTTCAAACTGCTCATCCAGGGCAGCTTTACACTTTACACCTGCTTCAAGGTTCCAGTCGACCAGCGCTACCTATAAAGAGCAGAGGAATCGAGGTTCTGCGCAGCTTGTGAAACAAACAGCTGGACGAACAGTAAATACACACCGGGACGCTGCCCCTTCTTGGACCTCAAACTCTGCAATGAAAATTCGGGGTCTCTCCCCACCGCCTTCGAGGTCTGCTCCAGACCGTCGGCCTCAGCAGCTTTTGAAAGTGGCAAAGGTGGGCAACCTGGGGCGCAGCAACCCCCACCCCCCACCTCCCGCCCCGAGCTCGCCGGGAGTCCTCTGACCGGTGGGCGAGTCTCCGGGTGGGAAGACACGTTTCCCGGGGGAGGGGGGCGGGCGCCAACGCTTACCTTGGCGCCCTTGTGCAGGAGCGCCTCCGCAAAGGCCCTGCCGATGCCCTGCGCCGCGCCGGTCACCAGCGCCACTTTGCCGTTCACATGCATGACGCGGCCGCTGCTCCGGGCGGTGGGCGAGCTCGGCGTCTCCGCGCCGCCGCAGCTTTTATGGCCCCCTGCGCGCGCGCGTGCAGCCCGGCGGGGCGCTCTCCTGCGAGTGGGCGGGGATGAAACTGTCAAGCCCGCGCCGGGGAGCCCACGGCTGTGTCACCTGGCGCTGAGCGCTCCGGGGCGCCTGGCTTCAGGATCTTTGCCTTCCTGACTCGCTGCCCGGGTCAGAGCCTCCCCTCAGCCTGTGGCTGAGTGGCTGGCAGGGCGCTGACAGGGAAAACAGAGAAGTTGTTTCTAAAAAAGATTACCTTCATTCAGTGCGCCGAAGACCCCCGCCCCGGGATAAAAGGAGAGCGGAGGAGGGAGGGGCTTGGGAGCTTGGTGTCCCCCTCCAACCCTCAGGGCCTCCTCTCTCTGCTACCCCCCCACTCCCCCGAATCAGAAGCAAAAACAAGCAAATGAAGCGACATTTTAGGGGTGTTGCTGTTTGTCTCAATCCAAGTTTATGTCTGAATTCCCATCTCATGGCGATTGGGGTGCGGATGGGGGTGGGGTGCAGAGGTAACTAGCACCATTGTTTTCTTTCTTTCTTTCTTTCTTTCTTTCTTTCTTTCTCTCTCTTCTTTTTTTTTTTTTTTTTTTACTTAGTTGTGTGGTTGACAGTCTTGTACACACATTAGAGATAATCGAACTGCGCTCTGACCGAAGACCCCTGGAATCATATCACTTCAAGGCTGGGACTTGGCACTTATGTTTCAGATCAGTGTCAACCGTGTGTCATCTTGAGAGGGCTCCACAAGAATGGTAATCATTTACTTGCCCAGGACTTCCAGAGTCGCTTTTAGCCTGGTGAACTGTTGGTTCAATGGAATGCTTACTCGTTGAATCATACTAGCTGTGGAGGCTCTGAGTTGCAAGTATGGGACAGAAAGTTTTCTTTCAGGAGCCTGAGTGCCGGCTGTGTCTCCAAGATGGATTCAGCCATGGCTGTTCTTCTGAACGAGTCACTTTTCCCCCCCTTGTTATCACCTGCAGGTTTCAATTTTATTTAAAATTATTTTTGTAATGTTTATTTATTTTTGAGAGAGAGAGAAAGAAACAGAGCACAAGCCAGGGAGGAACAGAGAGAGAGGGAGACACAGAATCCAAAGCAGGTTCCAGGCTCTGAGCTGTCAGCACAGAGCCCGAAGCAGGGCTCAAACCCACAAACTGCGAGATCATGACCTCAGCTGAAGTTGGACACTTAATGACTGAGCCACCCAGGCGCCCCTTCAGTTTTAATCCTGTAAGCATAATACCAGGTTGGCATTTGTCTTTATGAACAAAGAAATCTAAGCACCAGGGAGATGAAAGTCAGGAAAAAGGTTTTAAACTAAGAGCAGAATGGATCCTTTGTGTACTTTGCTGCTTACAGGAGATATGGGGGAAGGTGACCTGGTCAGCAGTGAAGGTGTTTAGGGAAGCTGGGGAGGCCGTGTAAAATGCATGTCAGTAAGCCACGGAAGAAAGACCTCCAAGTTAGTTTGAAATTAGATCTTCAAAAAATATTGAGAAATTAAGGGAGAGAGAGAGACCTTACATTCCATCACAATAATTAAAAGAGTCATAATATGAAGAGTAAGTTGAGGGATCATACTGAAAGAGAACAGCAGAGGACAAAAAAAAAAAAAAAAGGAAATAAAAACCTCAAGTAGCATGCACAGAGGATAGAAGAAGAACAAGTTCTTCAACAGAAAAGAACTGACAAAAGAAACAGAGAAGGAACCGCAACAGTGACACGGGACCATGTTGGGAGAGCCAGCACATATGGGGGAAAAGAGCTTCAAGAAGAAAGGAGCAGTTAATTATACAAAGTATCCTAAAGAGCACAATGAAAAGGAGGATGGAGAAATGCTTTGAATTTTTCAAGACATAATTAGTGTGAGTAAATTTACAAGGCACAGAAACCAAAGGGCTGAGATTTAAGGAGAAAATGGCTGTCAAGAAGATAGGTATTGCAGGAGTTCAAGACATTACATGGAAAGAAATAGATTGGACAGTAGTTGGAAAGATTAGAGGGAAAATAAGTTTGTCCTTTAAGGAGGGACAGGAGGACTGATTCAGCTTATGAGGCGAGGAGTCCATGAGAGTAAGAGGAACCGGAAACAGTCTGGAGGTGGGTGGGTGAGACATAAGAGCGTCAGCTTTGGGTTCAGACAAAATGGGTTTGGATCTTGCCTCTGCTACTGACCAGCAGGGTGACCGTGGGCACGTTGCTTTACCTTCTGTGCCTCAGACTTTTTCTTAGTAAAGTAGCAGTTCCTATAAGACTTTGGTGAAAATTAAATTAGGTATTACTTATAAAGCACTATTCTAATGCCTGGTACACAGTAATACAATAAATATCTGTTTTAACTAGTTACTTCTGGATTGTTAATAAATAATATACAAGAGATAGAAAAAAATGTGAGAAACAGTTTTTTGTTTGTTTATAGCACATAGGAAGGACTGGGATCTAGAGCAAAGTTAGCACCTTTAACTACCCTTCTTCTCAGTTTCCATTGTCACTGTCTTTGTTCAGTGATCACATACTTTCTTATACTTTCTCCTGTGATCACAATAGCTGTTAACATCCTGAATTACTTTGCCCACAAATTTCTTAAATCCAATTCAGTTTCCACACTCTTCCCAGTAAAAGTTCTAAAATACAGATCCAGTCACGTTTGGACATTCTCGCTTTTAATGTCCTTAAAATATCCAGACTCTAGGACACTGCATAGGAGGTGGGGCATTCCACGCCCACATCTTTCTTGGAGTTCCTCTTTGTAGTCTAGGAAGCAAAATCATTTCAAACCTACTCCACTTTCCAAGCCCCAGGTCTTTGCCATTCTCTGTCTGCTTGCCTGAGGATACTTCCCCACCCACTTTCTTTTCTTGTCTTCCAGTTCATCTATGAAAAGTCTACAGTGGAAACACCAATCATATCCTTCTGATGAGCTTGCCACCTGTGTGTCCAGCTCAGGGTCCTTTTCTCTGGATATCTCCAGCATCCAGCACAAGGCCACCCAAAGTGTGTGCTTGCACATGTGGGGTGAAGAAAAGTACAGATAAATATGAGAGATGTGTTTGACAGAAGATGGAAAATTTGAACTAGATGGTGAGATTTCCTGTATATTATGATTACCTTTTTGTATAACGTAAACATAAGAATGGAAAAAAGTACATTGGTAGGGTAATTTTTGAAGCGGAGTGTCTTGATATTTTATACTAAGTGTACATTTTGACTCAAAACTATCTACAGGAGGGGTGCCCAGGTGGCTCAGTTGGTTAAGTGTCCAACTCTTGATTTCAGCTTGGTTCATGAGCTCATGGTTTGTGAGTTCGAGCCCTGCATCGGATTCTGTGCTGACGGTGCAGAGCCTGCTTGGGGTTCTCTCTCTCTCTCTCTCTCTCTCTCTCTCTCTCTCTCTCCCTTTCTCTCAGCCCTTCCCCCACTCACTTTCTCCACCCCCCCTTCAAAATAAACAAATAAACTTTAAAAAATATGTCTACAGGACATTATATATAGTATATTCTAAAACCAAAAAAAGCTTCTTTTTACCCAGTAAGCACATGCCCTGTGGTTTCTAATATATATTTCTCAGCTTCTGTGTGATAGCAGTATTTAGTTTCATTTACATTAGCTATACAATTTTATCATCAATATAGTTTGTACACTTAAAAAAAATAATTCCTAGGTAAAACTAAGTTAAATCTGAAACAAACCATCACACAATTTTGTGAAGTATTCTTATTTATAGGTTATGTTTTATTTAATATTTTTTTAAGTTTATTTATTTTTTGAGAGACAGAGCATGAATGGGGGAGGGTCAGAGAGAGGGAGACACAGAATCTGAAACAGGCTCCAGGCTCTGAGCTGTCAGCACAGAGCCTGACGCGGGGCTTGAACTCACAGACCGCGAGATCATGACCTGAGCCGAAGTCGGCCGCTTAACCGACTGAGCCACCCAGGAGCCCCTAAGTTTATTTATTTATTTTTTGAGAGACAGAGAGAGACAGAGCATGAGCAGGGGAGGGGCAGAGAGAGACAGGGAGTCACAGAATCCGAAGCAGGATCCAGGCTCTGAGCTAGCAGCAGAGCCCGACTTGGGGCTCGAACTTGTGAACCGCGAGATCATGACCCAAGCCAAAGTCGGATGCTTAACTGACTGAGCCACCCAGGTGCCCCTTATTTAGTAATTATGAACAAAGTTCTGTTTAAATGAAAACAGATAAAATGCAAAATTCAATAACAGTCAAATTAAAAGGGGTGGCTTTTCTCAGTACTACGTACTAGCTTTGTGACCTTGAATAAGTTACTTCACTCTCTGAATCTCAGCTTCTTCATCCGTTAAATAAGGATGAAATAATACCTACTTCATAAGGTTGTTGTAAAGACTAAACTGAGTTAAATAAATTCAGGTAAAGTGCTCAGGCCAGTGACTCACACATAGCAAATGCTGTGAAAATGCCTTTTTCTCGAAGCACTACACACACACACACACACACACACACACACGCGTGTGTGTGTGTGTGTGTGTGTGTGTGTGTGTGTATCATGGCATTTATCATTTACGACCAAATAATGAATAATTGTGGCCATTTTACCGATGAGGAAAATGAGTTTAAGGACATTAGGGAATTTGGCCAAGGTCATCTACCTAGAAAATTGAAGGAAGTGTTTTTGAGTCAAGGTGTGGTACTGAGTGGTACTTTTTTCTTTTTTCTTTTTGCTATTTATTTATTTATTTATTTATTTATTTATTTATTTATTTATTATTTTTAAGCATTTTTTAATGTTTTATTTATTCTTGAGAGAGAGAGAGAGACAGAGCATGAGTGGGGGAGGGGCAGAGAACGATTGAGGGAGGCACAGAATCTGAAGCAGGCTCCAGGCTGAGCTGTCAGCACACAGCCCAACGAGGGTCCTGAACTCACGAACTGTGAGATCATGACCTGAGCCAAAGTCGGACGCTTAACTGACTGAGCCACCCAGGCGTTCCTTTTGGTTTTTAATTAAACTTTTCATTTCGAGGTAATCACAGCAGAGCAGTAGTTTTAGCCGTGATTAAATCGTGATTTAAGAAATACAAGTTAAAAATAGATTTAAATTCAAGTCAGAATTCCCAATCAAATATATATATATTTTCATACACACACTAGTCTTTGTTGGTTCAGTTCTGACCTGTTAAGACAAGCCAGTCTTAACTTGATTTTCCTACATCCCCTGCCTGGGGTGAACACAGACATCCCAAGATACAACTAGTCACAGTCCCAGCTTAAAGAGAGAGGCAAATCAGTCACCTGATAGGTATCAGCTTATTAATTTTTAAATGCTCACATATAAATCAATATAGAAGTAGATTCTTTTCTTTACTAAAACCAAAAAGCACTGCTGAAATAAGGCAGTTTCTGCAAAGATTAGGGTCAAGGCTTCTCATTTTGGCTCCGCCTGCACGAGCTAGAAGAGGGAAGCTTTGAATACATACTATGTTCTTGTTCTTTTGTGTGTTCTCTCATTTCATCCTTTTGCCAAGCCTACAAGATAAATGTTATTATCGCCGTTTTACAGATGAAGAAACTGAGGCTCGTGGAGGACAAGTGACCTGTCCCACAGTTCACACTCTGACTTTTAGCAGCAAACCTGGGTTCAGACCGAGCCATGGAGCTCCAGAGCCTTTGCTCTCTCTACGACTCTGCTGTCTCAGGCAGGTGTACCTTCAAATGCGGTCTTTTCCTCTCTGCTAATTGTACGATCTGGAGCTGATCGCTCAACCTCTGTAGTCCTGCTTCCTGAGCTGTTCAGTGCAGAATAGGTTGACATACCATGGAGCACCTAGAACAGTGCCTGGCACATATTTGGTGACCCATGAATTATTAGTATTAAGTTCTTCCTTAATGTTCATATTTCTTCCTGGATTTAGATGTAAAGACTTAGTTAAAAATAGAAAACCGTGATGAGAAGGATAGGTTTTCAGCTCCAGAATACAGGTAATTAATTTCAAACTTTCACAGTGTATCCGTCTGCTGGGGCCACCATAACAAAATACCACAGACGCTGTGGCTTAAACAACAGAAATTTATTTTTCACAGTTCTGGAAGCTGGAAGTCCAAGATCAAGGTGTTGGAAGGTCTGGTTTCTCCTGAGACCTCTCTCCTTGGCTCACAGATGGCTGCCTTCTCCCTGTGGCCTCACCTGATCTTTCCTCTGTGCACATGCCCCTGGTGTCTCCCTGCCTATTCAAATTTCCTCTTCTTAATGCTTGTGTATTTTTGAGACAGAGACAGAGCATGAGCATGGGAGGGTCAGAGAGAGAGGGAGACACAGAATCCGAAGCAGGCTCCAGGCTCTGAGCTGTCGGCACAGAGCCTGACGTGGGGCTCGAACCCATGAACCGTGAGATCATGACCCAAGCCAAAGTCAACAAACTGAGCCACCCAGGTGCCCCTCAAATTTCCTCTTCTTAGAAGGATACCAGTCAGATTGGATTTGGGACAATCCTAAAGGCCTTTTTTTTTTTTTTTTTTTTTTTTTTTTTTTTTTTTTTTACATAATCACCTTTTTAAAGACCTCTTCTCCAAATATACTCACATTCTGAGGTACCGAGGGCTTCAAGCAATGAATTTTCAGAAGTCGGCGGTGGACACAATTCACCCCACAACAGATAGGTTTTCCAGTTTGGAACTGGAAGTCTGCTTATTGACTACACTGCATTGGGGAACCCTATACACGCATTAAGGATTGAGCCAGTTTTGTGACTTGTAATCGACACGTCCTGTGAATAGTAAGGGCTGGGAGGCAAAAATAATGGGAGAAGAATGGTCAAGGTTATACCTGCCAAATGCTCATGTGTTGGTAATCTGTGACAAGGAGGGAGAGGAAAAAGAAATTCCTTTCTTGCAGGAGATCTGAGGATTGAGGGAAAAGAATCTGAATAATTGCTGTACCTGATGCTGGTCAGCATCATTTGTAAACAACTGCTCTCAAGTAACGTCTAGTTAATATGTTTATATGACTTGTATGATTTATTCTTAGGCACCAAAGATATGTCCAGCACCACGGTGTGAGAACATGCATTAAAATAAACACAGGGCCCTATTCCCATGGAGCTTAAAACCTCACCTGACTGGGGAGGCAGACAATAATTTGGACACAGGCAGGTGTGTGGGAGCACACACATGTCAGAGGGAGGTAACATAGTAAGGTGTGATTGGGGAGAGGCTAGTCTCCTTGAGAAGGTGCTAGGTCTCCTGAAACCTGACAGATGTCTCTCCTCGAGGGAGCAGGAGAGAGGGTGGTGTAAACAGGGAGATCTGAAGATTCTGGGGTCTAACGGGAAGGGAGAGTGCTATGTATTCAAACAGTCAGAAGAAAGATGAGAGCTTGGGTGGGGGGTAGGAATGCAGAAGATGAGGCTGGAGAAAAAGGCGAGAACCAGACCACAAAGAACCCTTTAAGCCATGAAATGGGCTTCAGATTTCACTCTCAGATGGCAGGAAGTCGCTGGATGGTTTTAAAAACCAGAGACCTCTCAGATTTGGGCGTTTGAAAGATTAGCTTAGTTGTGCTTGGAGAATGAGTTGAAGTCAGGGGCAAGACTGTATTTATCCTGTTGTACTGTTACAGAATTTAGGGGCTTGGGAAGGACAAAGAGATTGGAACACTGGTAAGGACAGCAAGGGACTTGAAGACTCCATCAGGATGCCAACCACAAGAATCAACCTGACAGGGCAGAATCAAGCAGAAGAACATCAACGAAATCTCTGGTGACAATCGCCCATTCACGTTTGCATTGGCTTATTTTCTGTTTAGAGCTGGTAGCACCCTTTATAAAAGTGAAAAAATATATATATAATTCTGGATATTAGGACTTTGCACATTTGGGTTCTAAATTTGGGGAAGGCAATTTTTTTTTGTACTGAGCTGAGCTGTTCATCTGTGGGAAGTTATTTATTCTTGCTGAAGTTTTGGGTAACATCCTAGAAAATCTTTTAGGACGGGCCTGTTTGTCTCTTTGGCGATTTAACCATCTTGGTCAGAGAAAGGCAATCAGATGAGTCTTTTCGCATTTCCCAGTATGGTGAGTAGAAGGAAATGTAAATTTCCTGCAAGTAAGGGGATTCTTTATCATTTTCCGACCCTCCTATGCATCAGGGCGAGAACTACTGCATTCATTTTTGGGGAGAGGAGGCCTTACCAGACAGGAAGCCTTCCAGAAAGTATCAGGACAACTGATCTAAGCCTCAATACACTCAAATGTACAACCAAAATCCTCTGTAGAGGGAAGATTTAGAGTCTAGAATGTGTGAATGTTGCTGATATGCCATTGGTGATGAGAATTTTTTGAGCTGATGTCAATACAGGTCCTGGTCTTTAGTACCCGGTAACAATAAAGGGTAATGTTCAAAAGCTCATTGCCTAAACTTTGAAGAGACTCTTTTAATGTGCGATTTTCCATGCTTCATAAATCCTTATGGTTTTTAAGGTAATAAATTTAACAAACTTCATAAATTAGGGCAAAAAAACCAGTCAGTGAATCTATTTTTGGTAGGATGAGTTAGAATACGCAATAGAAACCCAGACTTGGAAACTTTTAGGATTTGTGACTTGCAAGTCAAGAGAATTTGCCCTGGTATGGGCCCATGTGAATAAGCCACATGTGAGCATTTGCAGACCAAATGCTCAGGTTTCTCAGCTGTAACATCACGGCTTGGGGAAAGTGGAGAGTCCCTCTAAGGATTCTGCTTCTCCTTGCTTCCCTAATCCCCTGCCTCTTTCCTCCTTTTTTCTGTATTTCTCCTCCCTTTCTCCCCCCATACTCTTTCTAAGTCAGGCTTAGACATTTTTTGCAAACAGGAAGCAAAGAATGATAACAGGACAGGGAAGAGATTGTTGTGGGTGATGCTTACAGAACCCGACTCTCAGAGCTTCTTGAACCCTGGATGATGTGGGAAAAGAGAGAAGGCAACATGGCTAGGAGGAGAGAGGACGACAGGGCTAAGACCACAGGCTGCAACAGTTCACATCTATTCATTCCATTTATCACAGGCTTTCTGCCCCTGAAATATCGCGAAAGATCCGTGCCGCTGTATAACAACATAATTAAAATCTTTAGAAAGAAAACAATATGAAGGCTAGATATAACATTTGCTAATACTATGAAATTGACGGTGTAGGTCTCTGCTATATTGGATTTAATAACACAAACTGCAACAAATAATATATATTACACTATAGAATTTGAACTGGCCATCTTTATGTCGGAAGCCTATGAATAGATAAATTTATTTCAAATGGGGACAAGTAGGTTAACTTTTGGATTGAGAAAAATTGTACTTAAGTTATTGTCATTGACCTGTAACTGTCCTATATTTATGAACTGACTTCTTTGAGAAGATCTAAAAATAACAAGTAGCAATAGTTAAGTGTGTTATAACTTATTGAGTGCATTTAATGAATATTCTCTCATTGATCAGGGAGTATGCTAGAACTTTTAGAGCTATCCCTGATCAAAGCAGCCTTTCACCCTTTCATTTTCTCTATGAGTCACAAAAGAGCACAAATAATCAAGGCAGTTAGGACAAGTGTATTTTTCCAGATACTCCTTTTTTTTTTTTAAACATTTTTTAGTTTATTTATTTATTTTGAGAGAGAGAAGGTGCAAGTCAGGGAGGGTCAGAGAGAGAGAATCCCAAGCAGGATCCACACTGTCAATGCAGAGCCCGATGCGGGGCTCGAACCTACAAACCATGAGATCATGACCTGAGCCGAGGTCGGACGCTCAACTGACTGAGCCACTCAGGCGCCCCCAGATACTCCTTTTAAAAAATGTTACAGTTTGTTTCATTTTGATTTAAAATATGTTTGGACATATCTAGATAACTTGAACTATCAGTTTTTTAACTGAATCCTGACACTGAGGTCTTTACAAGATTTTTTACTTTTGTATAAATATGCTAGCTTGCTTTCACTCTGCTTTGGAATTTAGTTTTCCTAATTGCTGTCAACCTTTTGAAGCTAGAAGGTGAGATCTTATATTACACTGTGTAAATAACAGTACAAGCTAACTATAGAAAAAGTCCCTACTGATAGCCCCTTTGGGTTTTAATCGTAACTATTGCAAGCAGCCTAAGTATCCTGTGAAATTAGGGGAATAGTCTAGTTTAGAAAGAAAAGTATGAGAGAGAGGACAGAGACAGAGACAAAAACTAAGAGAGGAAAGAAGGAAATAAAGGAGGAAGGAAGGAAGGTGGGAGGGACGAAGGAAAGAAGGAAAGAAGGAAGGGGAGAGGGAGGGAGGGAAGGAAGAAAGAAGGGAGGGAGTACACGAAAGGAAAGGAGGGAAACATTAGCACATCTCAACCCCCTTGCTTGGGAATCAAGGTCTGTCTGCTGTGAAGCATGGTGACTGTTAAGGAAGGGCAGCTCTCAATAACGGTGGCAATACACATGACTGGCTTAATGGTCAGATAAGATCAGTTGTCTTCCCAGTGACTCACTGTGAAGAAAAATACAGTTTTTGCACAGTTCCATTGTATGGAGAGAATACCACTATTAGTAAACTTCTTTTAGAAGATTGGACACTTTGCAAATTTGCCTGATCTGGGTTTTGGAGGCAGTCCAGGCTGGAGTAAAGGAAGGAAAAAGATCTCTCCTCTCCCTATATTTCTCATCTGTTTATTTCACAATGTCTCGTCTTCCTTAGGGACATGGGAATGGAAGCTCCCAAATTCAGTTTCTTCTTCCAGATTTCTCCTCAATGTTATGGGACAATTTAGGCAAAATATGCAAATTCTTCATTTTACATACTTTTTTTTTCTCCTAAAACAAAAATATCTCTGCAACACACTGCTTAAGTGATTTATAGGGAATTTGTAAGAGTTAATGAGGTAATAGATCATGGCAGGTGACTATACTTATTCCAAAGAATGTACTACTATGTCTATTTGGCATTGCATTGATTGGAGGGGGGGTGGATAAAATACTTTATTAATCTCTACTAGAGAGAAGTGCCTTTGTGTCTTGTTATTTCTGGAGTTAAAATGATGTAATAATTCTCTCCAAGAGCTAGAAATCAATTTAGTGAATTGGAGCTGGAGAGCAATTTATTCTTTGCTACCCCAGATGTTAATTATCATAAGATGGAGCTGGCCAATAGATAATCTCGGAACTTGATCCGGATCGAGTCTTTGCTGTTTATGATTTGTCCCAATTCCTTTATGTTATGCATGAGCAGAATAAAGCAATAAGGTGTCTTTTCTTCAGTCACACGGTTCTTATTGACTGGTTCCTATCTGAAAGCTAGATCAAATGATCCAGCGAGTACATTCTGTGCTCCATAACCATCTTCCTAAAGAAAACAACAACAAGATTTACAGATACCGAAAATCACCCAGAACCTTACGTTAGACTACGAGGAGTGTATTTCTGTGTTTCGGATTACAGTGGCCAGTTTGGGTGAGATCAGATGTGCATTCTTTTCCTGGTGCATGTTTCTAAAATAGTGATGATGATGATGGTGATGATGATGGTGATGATGGTGATGATGGTGAATATGATGATGGTGGTTAACATTCATTAAGTTAATAAATTAACTTTTCTCAGTGATGGCCTTAAACCTAGAGGTTTACACACGTTCTTTCATTTCTTCCCTGAAATGATGCTGTGAGGTTGGAATGATTATTTCTTCTGATTTACAGAAGAGGAAAGTGAGATTCCG
The DNA here is from genome assembly GCF_028749965.1 of Puma concolor. Classification (NCBI taxonomy): domain Eukaryota; kingdom Metazoa; phylum Chordata; class Mammalia; order Carnivora; family Felidae; genus Puma; species Puma concolor. Next base: position 54,551,883 of record NC_141670.1, on the reverse strand, counting down.
ATATATTTAGTAAATTGTATGACTTCACACCATTAAAAATATTAGAAATGGCACCAATGTGACACAGCCTATGCCTTGTCCCTCTATTGTTCTTTTTTTTCTAATTTTAATTTTTTAATGTCTGTTTACTTTGAGAGAGAGGGAGAAAGGGAGGGGCAGAGAGAGAAGGGGAGAGACAGAGAATCCCAAGCAGGCTCATTTGAAAGTCTGCCAAGTTTCATGAGGCTCATTACATAGTACCATTTTTTTCTGACTTGCGTTGAAATGAATGATATTTCTAGAAGACACTGTTGTTATATTTGGGCAAATTTTAGAACTGTATAGTAGGAATAAGACACTGGGCATTGGGTAACTGTCTCATTAGGTGATGCTAAGCACCAAGCTCTTTCTGGATGAGTTTTAGAAAGAGTGGTAAGGGAAATCACCCAAAGTACAAAGAGCAGTAGACATCGATCCCCGCTTACTACTTTACCAACTGTGTAACCAGAAGCAAGTTACTTAATCTTTCTCAGGTCAGTTATATAAAATTTGAGATGAGGATGATAGTTTGTATAACGATATCAACAGGCAGGTCAAGTGGTAAGACGGATGTGAAATTATCCAGCACAGTACTAGGAAGATCATTAGATGTTAATTTATCCTGGGGAGTTCCTGGCAAAGTTGGAATACATTTCAAGGGACTGGATGTTAGCAAAACATTTAGAGGAAGGGGGCAATAATTAGATAAAATTGAAAACCAGGTACTTTGGAATGGCTTCCTGGTACTTCTTAAATGGGAACAACAGGAAAAAGAATTAGGAGATGTAAGTGATTGCGAATAATGAATAAAATGAAATTTAAATTTAACCATAAATGGGTGAACATGATCTTAATTGTTACTGTGAACCAGCGAGACCTCAGAAATAGATCTGAGAGCAAGGACAAGGGAGTAGAAAGAATATGTACCATTGCAACTCCAAGACTCTAAAAGGGAAATTATTTGGGCCAAGAAAGAAGGAAAAAGAGAAGTGTGAAATTATTAATTTTATATAGCACATACTGAAATCCAGCTCGGATAAATCAGAAGATAAATTCAACTCAATTTAACTTAAAGTTCCTGCTCCCGCTTATACTGGGTGTTGGATTTTAAAGAGATTTTTAAAAAGGAAGAAATGAGTCTTGACCTAAACAATTTATTGCGTGGTGGATGTGAGGAGAGCAGGTGGGCAACACTCAATACAGAGTGAAGACTCAATCCTGACAGGGCCTCGCGTATTTTGTCTGCTTTCAACGGAAAGAGCAAAGCATGTGAAAAATACTTGACCTCCTTTATTGTCAGTTTTGGGTTGCTCAAGGTAGACGAAATGAAAAAAGGAAAATACAGTGGTGCTGAATTCGAACCCAAAAAGAAGAACTGATTGGTATACTGAGACTTTATATTCTACTTTATATATGCTATATATTAATATTGGCCAAAGGAAGACAGGCGGGAATTAGAATTCGTCTTTTCAAAAGCCAGATAATAGAAAAAATGAGAAAATACGAGCCATCCCATGACCACGGTTCATTATAAAATATTGCTGGAAATATTTGTGAGGCTTGCAGTAATAAAGTTCTGCTTTACAATTAAGAGAGGTGTAGTCACTGTTAACAGGTACGAATTCAGAAAGCGTTCTAAGGAAGGCAATAGGGAGAACGGTAATAAGTTCCTGGCCAGTAGGCCGATGACCTAAGCTTAGAGCCACTCACTCCTTTCACTGAGGCTAACATTCAGTCTGCACACTGGAGCAGGGTGACTCTAGTTGTTCACATCTGGCATCTGTTCTGATTGTTGTGTCTGTACCAGGCCAGTTAATGCTTCGAATATTAGCGCTGTATTCAACAGCTTATTTAGTATTTACTGTGTGCTTGGGTCAGTAATAAGCCCCAGGGTGACAGCAGTATTCCTGCCTTCACGGAGCTCCCCTTTTAGTTGAAGGACACAGAAAAAAATTATTACAGGTAGTGATGGGTGATACAAAAAACAACGAAACAGGCCCGGGGTAGAGTTACATGGGTGGGGGAGGAGGAGGATTCCAGGAGTTCCCGTGGTGAAAGGAGGCCTCTGAAGAAGCAACATTGGGGGCGCCTGGGTGGCTGAGTCCGCTCAGCATCTTACTTCCGCCTGGGTCATGATCTCACAGTTTGTGGGTTCAAGCCCTGCATCGGGCTGTGCGCTGACGGCCCAGAGCCTGGAGCCTGAACACTTTTAACGTGAGTTAATTAGTAATCCAAATGCTGATGTTCTTCAGTGTCTGAGCATTTTCTTTTGTGATTGAATAGCCACTGTGAACAAACATGGAGGAGCATGTGACAGGTGCTAGAAGACGGGAAAGGCACATTGGTTATGGTTCCTCAAGACAAGTCAAGATGAGGGGTGGGGGATTGCGCTTGGGGAAGAGGCTAGCACAGATAAATTCCAGAAGTTGTATAGGGATCACTCTGACATCCATCTTCAGCATAATTTGATGCTTGGATATTGAACCAATTAGTTTTGGACTCTTAGTAAGGCAAGATGGTTACTACTGGGAGTCAGCCCGGCTCAAAAATTTCTTATGCCAAATGAACCTACTATATGTTCCAGACCAAAAAGGCAAATAGCAAAATAGTTCTAGATTTGAGAAAGGCATATGAGGAAAAAGTGTGGCTTAATAACTCACTTTTGCAAGTTAACATTTTACAAATCCCATTCAGTTTCAAAAAATACACAACTACCTTATAAGTAGCAAATAGTAAAATGTCATTTCTCATTATTAGCAATTCTCTCTCAACCCGTTTGTTTTTAAAAATTCTTTTAAATGTTTATTTATTTTTGAGAAAGAGAGAGAGAGACATAGCAAGAACGAATAGGGGCAAAGAGAGAGGGAGACACAGAGTCTGAAGCAGGCTCCAGGCTCTGACCTTCAGCATAGAGCCTGATGTGGGGCTCGAACTCACAAACCATGAGATCATGATCTGAGCTAAAGTCAGACGCTTAACCAACTGAGCCACCCAGACCCCCAATCTTTTTTTTTTCCTTTTTTTAGAAATTTGCATTCCAAGTAAAGTGCATAAAATAAATGACAAACATAAGTGTTTTTAGTAAATAAAATATAAATTTTTAAAAAATAAACTAACAAATTCCAAATTTGCCTTTGGAGAGTATAAGATAGAATAAATCTATTTGTAATGAATATACAGTTATATTTGTATCGGGTAAAACAGTATGTGACCCTATGAAATACCAGTTTATTCATTCTTTCAAAGTGAAAACATAATGACAATACGTGGAGTTAAATAAGATATTTCAATCTGTTATAAATAAAACTATGTACAAAGGTATAATCTGTCAATTGTTCTAGTGAGGTAGAATGTTACTCATGTGATTTATAAATGAGTTCACTTGGTAGGCTTTCAAAATTACATTTTATTTTGAAATAATTTCAAACTTAGAGAAATGTCCAAGATATAGTACAAGGATTTTTCTTCCCTAGAACCATTTGAGAGTCGTCAACGTGATGCCCCCATCATCCCATATTTGGGGATGGAGCCAACAAGTAAAGACATTCTCCCACATAAGCACAGTACAACCATCGTAATTAAAATTTAACAAGGCTAGGGGCGCCTGGGTGGCGCAGTCGGTTAAGCGTCCGACTTCGGCCAGGTCACGATCTTGCGGTCCGTTAGTTCGAGCCCCGCGTCGGGCTCTGGGCTGATGGCTCAGAGCCTGGAGCCTGTTTCCGATTCTGTGTCTCCCTCTCTCTCTGCCCCTCCCCTGTTCATGCTCTGTCTCTCTCTGTCCCAAAAATAAACGTTGGGAAAAAAAAAAAAAATTTAAAAAAAAAAAAAAAAAAAAAAAAAAAAAATTTAACAAGGCTAAAGTATAATAGATCAGTTGCAGAATAATGCCAGAAAATGCTTTCCTGTTGCTCTATGTTACAAATACTATAGGATCTTCATTGTTGTTGTTGTTGCTATTATTCTGATCAATATGGTTTTATATATGTTTTGGTACATATAAATTTGTAATTTATTTTTTGATCATGTTTTTCTAAACATATATTATATTTACAATGTCTTTCTGTTCTGTTAAGTTCATGTGGTTCACAAAGAGGATGACGGAATACTGATTGTTTGAATTATGCTGCCATTGACAAAATATTGCCTACATGTGCATGACTTTGCTAATAATATGAAATAAGTTGTTCACATTTAAACATGTAAATAATTAATCTTATTTACATAATGATCTGATCCATAATAAAATATACATACATTACTCATTTTATCATTTTTGTCCAAAGCAGGTAAAGTTATTGATAGGATTTGTAAAATTTGGCACATGAATTGGAAGGCATTTGCTACCCTATTAACAGCATTATTTTATTTTATTTTATTTTAATTTTTTAAAAATATTTATTTTTTGAAAGAGAGAGAGAGATACAGAGCACGAGCAGGGTAGGGGCAGAGAGAGAGGGAGACAGAATCCGAAGCAGGCTCCAGGCTCTGACCTGTCAGCACAGAGCCTGATGTGGGGCTTGAACTCATGATCTGTGAGATCATGACCTGAGCCAAAGTCGGATACTTAACTGACTGAGCCACCCAGGCACCCCTAATTTTTAAAATGTTTATTTATTTATTTATTTATTTATTTATTTGAGAGAGAGAGAGAATGAGTAGGGGAGGAGCCGAGAGAGAGGGAAACAGAATCTGAAGCAGGCTCCAGGCTATCAGTGCAAAGCCTGACGTGGGCCCGAATCCAGAAACTGTGAGATCGTGACCTGAGCCAAAGTTAGATGCTCAACGGACTGAGCCACCAGGAGCCCTCATAGCATTGCTTTCAATGATAAAATATTCTTCTGTGAAAGAAATACAGCAAAATTTATTTTAATTTTTTACTGTCTTGTAGTTGGCATTAACGTTATTTGCATTTTTCCTTTGTGTTTACTTTCTCGGTTATTTCCGTCAGTTAAGTTCCTAAGAGTGAAATTTCTTTTTTTTTTTAATTTTTTTTTCAACGTTTATTTATTTTTGGGACAGAGAGAGACAGAGCATGAACGGGGGAGGGGCAGAGAGAGAGGGAGACACAGAATCGGAAACCGGCTCCAGGCTCCGAGCCATCAGCCCAGAGCCTGACGCGGGGCTCGAACTCATGGACCGCGAGATCGTGACCTGGCTGAAGTCGGACGCTTAACCGACTGCGCCACCCAGGCGCCCCTCTAAGAGTGAAATTTCTAAATTAAAAGGCTATGCCAGATTAATCTGAGAGCTGTGATGCCAGTGTATATTTCCACCAACCGGTATGAGAGAGACCATTTCCCTGCAAACCATCGAACGCTATTATACTTTCAAATCTTTACCAGATGTGGGCAAACAAAATTCAAGAGTTGTGTTTATTTGGGTTTGTAAATCTTTGTTGCTGGTGAGATTTAATATGTTTCATATATGTTTGGAACATGTTTAGGCTTTTTTTAAAATTCTTTTTAGTCTGTGTATTGTTTACCCATTCGCCTAATCCAAGTTTTGCCATATTTGAAATATTTTTATTTTGTGTGATAGTTCCTAAAGTTCTGAAGTTACCTTCTAGAAATGCATTCTCAAGAAGTTATGCATGAATTAATACGATGTCTGGGATTATAGGTAAAATAATCCAGTAACGTGGTGGAGACAGATGCAATGAGAGTGGCCACGAGTTGACAGATAATGTTGGAAAAGTGGGGAAGACTTCGGGGAGCTTCATAAAGCATTTGCCTCCATTCGTCTACACACACAAAAATATCCGTTACAAAAGGTACGCTATGTCTTCAATTTCATATGTCACAAAGGATGGATTTAAAAGGGCAAGAGGGGCGCCAGGGTGGCTCAGTCGGTTAAGCATCCGGCTTCCGCTCAGGTCATGATCTCACAGTCCGTGAGTTCGAGCCCCGTGTGCTGACAGCGCAGAGCCTGGAGCTTGCTTCAGATTCTGTGTCTCTTTCTTTCTGCCCCTCCCCTGCTCATGCGCTGCCTCTCTCTGTCTCAAAAATAAATAAAAACATTAAAAAAACAATAAAAAAAAATAAAAGGGCAAGAAGCGGGGCGTCTGGATGCCTCAGTGGGTTGAGCGCCTGACTCTTGATTTCAGCTCATGTCATGATCCCAGGGTCGTGGAAATGAGCCCCATGTCAGGCTCCGTGCTCAGCATGGATTCTCTCTCTGCCTCTCTCCTCAGCTCATGCTCTCTCTCTCTCTAAAATGAATGAATGAAATAAATAAATAAATAAATAAATAAATAAATAAAATGGCAAGAAGAAACTTTCGGTTGTAGTGTTTTAGCACGTATCAAAAGATCAAACTCTCCACTTTAAATAAGCAGCTTTATTTGTAATAATAGCCCCAAAGTGGAAACAGCCCAAACATCCATTAACAGGCTAATGGATACACATGTATGTAGATCCATACAACAGGACACTATTCAGCAATAAAAATAATGAATTACTTAAGGAACATGTATGAATCTTAATTATGTGGCATGAAAGAAACCAGAATGAGACAAAAAGCAAACACTTCATGGTTCTGATCATCTAAAATTCTAGAAAATGCAAACGAATTTATTGTCAAGGAAAGTAAATCAGTCATTGCCTGGAGGGCTGGTGAGGGCAGGGAGAGATCGTAAAGAAGTACAAGGTAAATACAAGGGTAATGGGCAGGTTCATTAACATGATTAAGGTGGTTTTATGGGTCTTTATGTATGTCAAAGGTAACCCAATTGTACACTTTAAAATTTGTGAGGTTATGGCATGCCAGTTATACTTCAATAAAACTTGAAAAAATGTTTCCATAAAAGTTTAGATCTCTTCTTTTTCAGAAACCAGAAGGTCTGGCGACTTTCTACATATGTGACCATCTCTTTTTTTGTGTGCCTTGGGAAGGACAGCTCTCTTCTAAGTGGCAGGCACTATTGGTAAGCAATAAAGATCATTTCTATCTGATGGGCTCTGTGCTGACAGCTCGGAGCCTGGAGCCTGCTTCGGATTCTGTGTCTCCCTCTCTCTCTGCCCCTCCCCCTTTCATGCTCTGTCTCTCTCAAAAAGAAATAAACGTTCCAAAAATGTTTTTTTCAATAAAAATATTTTTTTTTTTTAAAGATCGTTTCTGTCTGAGCCAACAAAATCTCTAGCTGAGTGATAAAAGTCACATCACCAGACTATGGGATTTTCCCTTTTCTCTATTTTCACTTTCTTGACTGTGCAACGATGGCCTTGAGGTGAACCATCCAGAGGCTACAGGAGCAAACAAACCCTTATTTGCTCTGACAATGACCTCAGCTTCAGGAAAAACCCAGGTCTGAGGTATACACACTCATCTCATACAGCCGTCGGCCCTTGAACAACTTTCAGAAGAGGCACATTCTGTCTAGAGTGGTGCAGTCTTCTCTAGACCCTACTAATCACACGCAGTGTTTCAGTCTGGCCCCTGTAGTCTCATCACAAGTGACACCAGCAAACCAAATTCTGGACATTAGGGTACACGGTTCCTTTGCAGTACTTGGGGAACGCCCTCCCCTCAGTAGTGCTGGGCATTATGTGACATGCCCTGGGTACAATGGAACCAATTTTTCTTTTTCCCCAAAGTCCTGAAGCTTGTCACAACAATTTCCCCTTCCCCAAGGTGACCTCTGGACCTAAAACATAAACACACACACATACACACACACACACACACACACACACAAAACCCCTGAGATCCAGGCCACAAAATAGGACCACAAACTGTTGTAGCCGTTCCTAGGTGGCCTTTGTCCGCTCTGCAGATTAAATAAGAGCTGACAGAAAGATGTTTTTGCAAGTTTCCAGTCTTATCCAGACTGGGTCTTCTTGGCCAAAACTGTGTGAAGACTATGTCTTAACTAGTCAGAGAGGAGAGAATGAGGCCCCCTAAAACTCAGACTATGCATGGTTCTCTCCAGGGCATGCAAATGAGACAAGAAACATGTCTTCCCTTATTACACTGGGGTGACTACCTACACATCAGCGATCTGCTAGGTGGCAGAGTGGAATAGCTTATGCCACAGAAACTGGCTGTGACGTAAATCTGGCAAGTGCCCTGGCCTGGGCAGGTTAAGTATAATGCTGGAGGGGCGCCTGGGTGCCTCAGTCAGTTAAGCGTCCCACTTCGGCTCAGGTCATGATCTCACAGTTCATGGGTTCGAGCCCCGCGTCGGGCTCAGTGCTGACAGCTCGGAGACTGGAGCCTTCTTCGGATTCTGTGTGTGTGTGTGTGTGTGTGTGTGTGTGTGTGTGTGTCTCTCTCTCTCTCTCTCTGCCCCTTCCCCGCTCACACTCCGTCTCTCTCTTTCAAAAATAAATATCTAGAGAGGGAAAAAAAGTACAATGCCACTCATTAAAGCTTCCCGTGTTCCTAGAATTTATGCAGAATTTCCCATTGTGTATGTTCAGATAGATGGAGTTCAATTCAATTCGGGTAGATGGCTCTCTCACAAAGGTTGTCCTCCAGTGTTCCAACACTGAATAAGAATCTTTTCTCCAGCGTGCACTCTGCTGTTGAAGGCAGTCAAATTTGTAGTTAAAGGATTTCCCATATTCATTGCATGTATGAGGCCTTTCTCAAATACGAACTCGGCAGTGTCCATCGAAGCCAGGATTTGTCTAAAGGATTTCCCACTTTTGGCACATTCAGAAGGCCCTGCTCCATAGAACTCTCTGGTGATGACTCAAGATGGGGCTGAGGCTAAAACGTTCCCCACATTCGTCACAGTAGTAAGCCCTGGCTCCAGTGTGAGGCATGACGTTGGGGCTTTGGCTAAAGCATTCCCCACGCTCATGAGGCCTTTTCTCCATTGTGAGTTCACTGAGGCCAAACAAGTTTGTATGTATAGCTAAAAACTTTCCCCAGTCTGCTGCATGTACAATGACTTCTTCTGCTGTGAAAGGCCTCCCCACACTTGATGCTGTCCAGCTGGGAGTGGCCGGCACTAGAGAAAGGCAGCGTTGCTCAGGAAGCTCTTCCCACAGGTGAAGGGCAGCCTTTCACAAGGGAGGACCTGTCCATGTCCCACGTTCACTGTACTCCTTCTGGTGCTGGTGAAGATTTGTGCTGAACCACAGTCGTTTTCCACATGCCTCTCAAGTGCTCAGCCGTGGCACAAACTGTGTGTTGCCATCTGGATACACATCTCACAAAGATGAGCCTTCTGGAAGGATAGACCTGGCTGTGTCATTCTGCCCGTGGACATTTTTCCTCTGAAACTCAATACGGAAGGCGCGCCCTCATCCTCCAGTCCACACCAACCATCTAGGGGGGTGATAGCTGCGAAATTCTCCAACATCACATGGGATAGCCATCTTAGACCCTCATCAAGGAAACCTTATTCCTCTTAGGAGATGTCACTGAAGGCCAGCCACATTTTTAAAATAGTCACACCGAGGCAGCTTCTGCTATGGGATCCTGTGGCTTCAGCAGGCTTGTAGCTGTGCTAACCAGGGAGGGGACCCTCGAATCAGAACCACTGTCCCCCTCTGGCCTGGAACTATTGTCACCACAAAGGGGAGAGGAGAAGACTCAGAATAGCCAATTCAATATTGAAGAAGAACGAAACTGGAGGACTGACGTTATACAACTTCAAAATTTGCTACAAAGCTACAGTAATCAAGGCAGAGCGGTATTAGAGAAAAAACAGACAAATAAATCAATGGAACAGAAAAGCGAGACCTGAAATAGATCCACATAAATGTAGTTGGCTGATATTTGGCAAAGGAACAAAGGCAAGACAATAAAGCAAAGAAAATAACTTCAACAAATGGTGCTGGAACAAGTACACAGCCACATGCCAAAGGAAAAAAAAGGAAAAAGAAAAAAAAGAATCTCGACACAGGCCTTCACAGTACCTTTCACGAAAAACGAACTCAAAATGCATCACAGACCGAAATGTAAAGTGGGGAATTGTAAGATTCCTGGAAGATAACGTCGGAGCAAGTCGAGATAAAGTTGCATCTGGCCACGACTTTGTAGATCCAACACCAGAGGGACAATCCACGAAAGAAAGAATTGATATGCTGGATTGCATTAAAATTAAAGATTACTTCTCCAGAAAAGACCTTTTCAAGAAAATGAGAACACAAGCCACAAACTGAGAGTAAATATTTGCAAAAGATACATCTGCTAGAGTGCTGTTATTAGTTTATACGTCTATTTTGAGAGAGAGCGTGCCTGCACAAGTGGGGGAAGGGCAGGGGGAGGGAGAATCCCAAGCAGGCAATGTGCTGTCACCACGGGCCCGACGCAGAGCTGAAACCCAGAACCGTGAGATCATGACCTGAGAGGAAGTCAGAGGCTCAACCGACTGGGCCACCCAGACACCCCACCTGTTATTCATTTAAAGAACTCTTGAAGCCCAAGAGTCGGAAAACAAACAACCTGGATTAAACCTGGGCCAAAGGCCTTATTGGACACCTCACCAAAAGAGGCATACGGATGGAAAATAAACATATAAAACAATTGCTCTACACAAACACAACATATTGTTAATAATATGCAAATTAAAACAACAATGTACACCGATCGCAATGGTCAATATGCAGAATGGTGACAATACCAAAGGCTGGTGAAGATGGGGAGCGGCGGAAATTCTCATGGGTCGTTGAAATGGGTGCCTAAAGGTACAGCCGCTCTGGGAGACAGCTTAATGCTTTCGCACCAAACGAAACATACTCTTACTATAAGATCCGGCAATCGTGCCTCTTGGTATTTACCCAAAGGACTTGAAAACATGTTCACACAGAAGCCTCTACACAGATGTTTACAGTAGTTTTATTCACAATTGCCGAAACTTGAAAGCGTTATTCCGTGCTGAAAAGAAAGGAGCTATCAAGCCAGGAAGAGACATGGAGGAACCTTAAATCTATGTCACCAAGTTAAAGTAGCCAGTGTGGAGGCTAGATACTGCGTCATTCCAACTACCTGGCATTCCAGAAAAGGCAAAACTTTGGAAGCAGTAAAGACATCAGTGGTTGCGAGGGGTAATGGGGAGAGAGGGGTGAATAAGATGATATAAAGCATTTTTCAGAGCAGTGAAACTCCTCTGTATGGCATATGACGGTGGATACATACCATTACACATTTGTCCCAAGACACAGAATGTACCACACCAGGAGTGAACCTTGATGTAAACTGTGGCTTTGGTTTATAATAATGTGTTGATGTAGTTTCATCCATTGCAACAACTGCATCACTCTGGTGGGCACTCTGATCAACAGTGATTGAGGCTATGCACATGTGGGGGTACAGGGTATGTGAGAAATTCTCTACCTTTTGCTTTGTTTTTGGTATGAACTTAAAATTGCTCTAAAAGTAAAGCCTATTTATTTTATTTTTTTTTAATGTTTATTTATTTTTGAGAGATACGGAGGCAGAGTATGAGCCAGGGAGGGACAGAGAGAAAGGGAAACATAGAATCTGAAGCAGGCTTCAGGCTCCGAGCTGTCAGCACAGAGCCTGATGTGGGGCTCAAACTCACGAACGGTGAGATCATGACCTGAGCCGAAGTCAGACGCTTAACTGACTGAGCCACCCAGGCACCCCAAGTCTATTTTTTTTCCAAGTCTATTTTTTTTAAGTGTCCTTCCCTCTTCTTTCATTATCTTCCTGAGAATTACTGGTGACTATGAAACCAATTCCCCCCAGCATGTTTGCATCCTTTTTGACTTTGCTTTTAAAGTTCTGGTTTTACTTGCCTGCCCCCAAAAATAAGCAAATGAGAGTCTGTTCAACTACCATACCTAATTATCTTCTGGCTTTTTCTATAACACTTCACTTAAACCAGCAGATCAAAAATATTCTAAATCTTTTCTATCTTCGCAAAGTCCAAATAAGTTCAAATAAGTTTGCTCTCTCCATATCTGAGTTTCTTGGCAAATTAATTTTAAGACCCTAATATAATATTGGAAGTTATTTAAGATGTGATAGAAGATAGCTAAATCAATATTTGTCTAAAATATTCTGCTATAAAACTATTTTTCTCAAATAAATACTCAGATGTTCGTATTTTTGAACTCTTCCCATTACTTAGGCATTCGTTATTTAAAATGTATTATATGGGGTGCCTGGGTGGCTCAGTCGATTAAGCATCCGACTTTGGCTCAGGTCATGATCTCACTGCTGGTGAGTTCAAGCCCCCCATCGGGCTCTGTGCTGACAGCTCAGAGCCTGGAGCCTGCTTCAGATTCTATGTCTCCCTCTGTCTCTGCCTCTCCCCTGCTCATGCTCTGGCTCTCTCTGTCTCAAAAATAAATAAACATTAAGAATTTTTTTAATGTATTATTATAATCTTTTTGAGGCTTTCAAACTTTGGACCTCCAGATCTTTGGACATTCTATTCTTTTTACCGATTAGCCCTCTCTTAGCTTTTCTCTATTCGTCATCTTTTCTAGATTCCACAACCGGTTATTTATATTACTTTTTAGCCAATTACCTGAGTGCCATTGTCCATCTATTGGATCTACATTGACAAATCTATCCCATTACTTTGTTTTCAAATTCAGGCAGCTAGGGTGCCATGAGGGCAAAATCATCAACCATCACAGTAAAAATGGCCCTCTCTGCTGCTCTCCCTCTCATGCCCTTAGCCTATCTAACCTGAACATTAGAACTACCTTCTAGCCCTTTTATCTCTACACTTCTCTTTCATAAAAGGAGATTTCCCTTCCATACTGTCAGCACACTTGTGACTCTATGTCTCGCCTCCTTGCTCCCAGATCATACTTGCAATGTCACCCTGGCATAATTCTAATCTCTCCAGTTGTACTTTGAAATCTAGTCCTTTCCCTCTTCCCAAAAGTACTATTCCACTATTTATCTGTTTTCTTTACCCTTTGCATTTGGTTCCTCTTTTTCTACCAGCATCAATCCCATGGCATTTAACATTTTCAATTTTCTGTTTCTGTTGAATTAAAAAAAAAAAAGAAAGAAATCCCTTGCTGTCATGTTTAGCCAATTTATTTTGATATTATTTGACCTTTTCTAATTTATCTGATATTTGGAAATTTTGTAATGCAAATTCATTATCTCAAATTCATCATTCGTATTTATTCTTCAATCCATTAGAATTTGGCTTCCCACGCCCCCCCAAACAAAAAGAATTTGGCTTCCCCTTCACTTACTTTTTATTGTCTGTTTTCCCTACTTCTGGAATGGATGCACCACAAGGGCAGAGGTTTTGGTCTGTTTTGTTTTGTTTTGTTTTGTTTCTTAATGTATCCCAAGTACCCAAAAGAGTTCCCCTTGTCTTTCTGAAGAACTCCACTTCCTGGGACATAATAGGCAATCAATGTTTTTTGAATGTGCCAGTAGATGTTGGACACTGAGCAAGGCACTGAGAGTAGGGGGAGGAAGCAGAGCCATTTTTTTTAAAAAAAAATGTTTATTTATTTACTTTGAGAGAGACAGAGAGAGCGGGAGAAGTGCAGAGAGAGGCAATCCCAAGCAGGGGCCACACTGCCAGCACAAAGCCCCACAAACGTGAGATCATGACCCAAGCCAAAACCAAGAGTCAGATGCTTAACTGACTGAGCCACCCAGGTGCCCCAGAAGCAGACCCATCTTAACTTTCCTCTTAAGATGACGACAATACGCATGCTGCAATGTCCAGGCACACATGGATACATTTTGGTCTTCATCATCTTTTACCTGTCTTCCATCTGACCCTCTTTATCTCTTACTTCTTGCTTTGAGTTTCATGACCTTGCACTCTATGTCTTTTGACCTCTAATTTGTTAGTCTTCTCAGGATTCTTTGCAAGGTCTTCTTCTTCTGTTAACTTGTCGGTGTTGGCTGCTGTTAATGCCTTCTCTTGTCTTCGCACATGATACAGAGCCCTGAATAGGCACATTCATTCTCACGGCATCAACTTTATCTATATGCAGAACATTCTCAAATCTAAAGCCCAGTTCTTGCACTTGAAGTTCCGTCCATACTTGTCAACTCCCCTACTGTCCTCCATCTGCCCACAGAATCATGTCTGGTCTGGTGTTCTGCATCCCTGTGACTTGGGGCACTATCCCTAAGTCAGAGACCATGGTGATATCCATTCTCCTCCTTCGTCTTGTGTCTCCTTTTCTAATCATTTTACCTTCCCAGTCTTTTAACTCTGCAGTATCTTCAGACTGACCATAAAAGCAATAGATTTGTGAACGATTCTATTCAACCAATAATCTTAGACTTACCCACTATTGTGGAAACAATCGTACTGTATTATAAATCTCTGTTTCCTTTGTCCCTTTCACTCAAAAGAGTGTAAACTCCTTAGCGATAGGAATACACTGTTCTATTCCCAGCTCCTCACACATGGCTTGGTGGTCAGTGTGTTATAAAAAAGCATTTGCTGGAAGGGCAAGAGGTTCTAGATAAAGGATCATGTTTAATGATTCAATTCTTTCAGTATCTCTGTGTTTCATAGTATTGAGTGTATAATGGCCACAAGTATCTATTGAGGCAATATTTTAAAGCTTTATTTTGATATAGGAAATAGACTAGGTGTTACAGATTTGAGTTTAAAGCATACTATTTGAATATAGTCTATTAGTGTAAGAAATTAATGTGATAAAATCCCACATCGAATTCTCAGATTACTACTACTTTTACTAAACCTTCCCTTTGTATGCACATATACCCTAAACATGAGCAGATGGAGAGTATATGGCTGCTGACAAATAGAACCGTATGTTTAGATCTTGGGAAGATTCCCTAGGGAGATCCTGGCCTTGCCAAGTAATGATTATTGGCAGTGCGTCAGAAATGTAAAGAATCTGAGAAATTCAAACTACAGCCTGGCCAAATTAATCTTTTTTTTTTTTTTTTTAATTTTTTTTTTCAACGTTTATTTATTTTTGGGACAGAGAGAGACAGAGCATGAACGGGGGAGGGGCAGAGAGAGAGGGAGACACAGAATCAGAAACAGGCTCCAGGCTCTGAGCCATCAGCCCAGAGCCTGACGCGGGGCTCGAACTCACGGACCGCGAGATCGTGACCTGGCTGAAGTCGGACGCTTAACCGACTGCGCCACCCAGGCGCCCCTGGCCAAATTAATCTTACTATGCTGACGTCAGAGTTTTTAAATACTTGAATGGCAGTTGAGAAAAAAATTAACCTTGAGACAAAAGCATGACGCCTACACATTTTATTTTTCAATACATTTTTAGGTGAGTGGGCTTTAATTTTAGAGCTTGTTTAGGGTCGTAGATAAACAAAGCACGAAGTAGAGAGAGCCCACGTACCCTCCCCCTCCTCTTGCTTG
Source organism: Puma concolor (assembly GCF_028749965.1). Lineage (NCBI taxonomy): Eukaryota > Metazoa > Chordata > Mammalia > Carnivora > Felidae > Puma > Puma concolor. The sequence goes on along the minus strand of NC_141670.1, from coordinate 54,536,597 downwards.
CACCACCCGCTCACTTAGCCTGTACAGTTTGCTTCTGATTATCTTGCATCAGTGTGGTGTATGCGATGCGGTTGATGATCCAATATTGATACATTATTGTTAACTAAAGGTCCAAGTTCCCACTGGGGTCATTCTTTGTGTTGAATAATTCTATGCGTTCTGACAAATGCATGCCACGTACCCAGATTACAATGTAGGGAATAGTCTCACTGCCCTAAAAGTCTCCTGTGCCCCACTTGTTAATTCCTCCCCTGCCTCCTGCCAAATGCCTGGCAACCACTGATCTTTTCATTGTCTCAAAAGTTTTGCCTTTCACAGAATGCCATACATTTGGGATCATACAGTAGATAGCCTTATGAAACTGGCTTCTTTCACTTAGCAATATGCATTAACACACTTTCAATGAATGCTTTCAATGTACAAAGCATGAAGCTAAAAGCTGGAGAAATGAGAGTTCACCCATACCATGAGGTCAGGATCTAATAGGGCAGGCATATACGTAAATAAATAAAATACAATAGATGGATAAGCACAGAAGTCTTACTAAAAATGCACAGAGGTAGCATATAGAAAAAAAAAAAAAAACAAATTATCTATACATGGGGGCAAATGGATGGCAATTTAGTTAAGCTTTCCAGAGGAAATGATTTCTTAGCTGTGTTCTGAGAGACGGGTAAGTTTTTGCCAGAACAAAGGAGTCATCTCCTCGAGTTTCTTTGTTTTTCTAATTTCAAGAAGCCATTTACACTAAATACAATTCATATATAACCACCCGAAAACCACCCCCCCCCCGTCATATATCCTTTATAAGATACAGGATTATATTGGTAATATAATCTGGGTATAGGACAAATAGAAGTGAGCACAATTTAAAAGAGCTGTTTCTCATATGGGAAAACATGTTATTGGCCCAATCTGCTTGTACTTGACTTGTTTTTCTGTCAGTGATAATAAATTTGTGACCAATATGGCTGGAATTAAGGGTGTTGTCAGGGACTGTAAAAGAAAGTCATCTGTCACATACTGAGACTAAACATATGACCTTCAGTTCTCTGCCAGAATAAACTATCAAAATGGCTTAATGGCTGCTCAACATAAATATATGCACATATATATACACTCTATGTCCAAAAATATTGTTGAGTTTTCCTTTAGGTTAATTTCTGTTCTGATAAAATAAGTACATTAAAATGATTCTAGATTATTTGAGGTTTTTTTTTTTTTTTAATTTCCATACCCCCTTAATATTTAAACATTTTTTTAATGTTTATTTATTCTTGAGAGAGAGAGAGAGAGAGAGAGAATGAGCAGGGGAGGTGCAGAGAGAGAGGGAGACACAGAATTGGAAGCAGGCTCCAGGCTCTGAGCTGTCAGCACAGATCCCGACACGGGGCTCGAACTCACAGACTGTGAGATCATGACCTGAGCCGAATTGGGACGCTTAACCGACTGAACCACCCAGGCTGCCCTTCCCCCTTCATATTTTTAGGTGTCTGTAATTATAAATGTAAGTTGGATAAAAACACTCAATAAATATTTGTTAAATGAAAGAATAAATACGAGGTTTATAATCCAAAGAATGAAAGATGTGAAACTAAATATCGTATTGAAGTATTTTCTTTAAAAAAAAACTTTTGATGTTTTCTCTAATCATATTCTGTAATTCATACTCTGTAATTCATACTCTGTAAATAAGACCACATAGTCTGGATTACTGCAAATAACCTTGCAAACTTGAAGGGGTCTTATCATCAACCTGTTGCCTTAGGTAATTGAAATAATAACTCTTTGGGTTATTGGGCACAGTAATCTCAGAGAGAAATTTGCGGATGATGGGCATAGCTTTAATTGGCTATTTGCCTCCGTTCTTCTGATAGACTCAACCTTTAGTCATGCTGTAAATAAAAAGAAATACAGACTGGCTCAAGTCATTTCCTGTACTTAAAACATTTGGCCAAAATGAGTCCCAGGGTTGTTAAAACTGATGTGTTCAATTTTGGCAGCTCCTTTTGTCCTCAGGGTACATTGTAACATCTGCTCTTTCGTAGTCCGAATGCTAATCGTGAGACGCCTTGTTTTATCATGGTTTTTTTCAATCGTTCAATACATGTTGAGAAAGAAAACTCATACAAGACTCCTAGGGTGAATGATACCGTAAAATTATTTTTGTGGCCACGTTTGGGGACAAAAACCACATTTTTCTCTTCATTTAAATCCAAGACATATGAACTGAACACCTACAGAATAAAATTTCTAAAGACCTTCATGAAATGAAAACATGCATTTCCTTAATTGCGATATTGAAGATGGCTTGTGGTGACCTTGAAGAGTAGCAGAATATGTCACCCCAAAGTACGCCCCATTTGGCACAAGGATTATCTTGAGCTACAGGCAACTGAGAAAAGGAAGATAGAAGAAAAACTGTGTCCTTTATTTGCCTAAAAGCAGGACACAGATTTGTTAAACTGTCCCCCTTCCCTCTCTACCAGGAAGAACAGAGGTTAATCACCTAAAACAACTCTAGACCCTATCAGCCCAGAGGCAGCACCAGAGAAATACACATGACTTTGCTACAACTAACCCTTATCTCACATTACTTTTCCATATATTTGCTTTTCCACGATTTTCTACCCCTAGAAGTTCAAAGGCTTTTTCTTTTGTCTTGCCACTTCTCTACAAAATTATTATTCTTTTGTTAAAATGCTATATAAACCTGTGCTAACTGCCCCTTTAAGTTACTCATCGCTGGGTGTTCCCAGGTGAATGTTCCCATGTGTTTATCGACTTCTTGTTCTTTTCTTAAATTGCCCTTGTCAGTCCAATTGACAGGGCCCCAGACGATAAACCTAAAATGGACGAGGGAAAAGAAATTTTTTTTCTTCCCCTACTCTCCTCAACTCCCACTGACATGCCTAGAGTAACAGTTCTTACGAAACTTCTTCCCAGACCTGGGCATTTCTCAGTATTTCTCGTTTGGAAAGATACGTCTCACAAGGCACAGGTGGAATGAGCTCTTGTGCAGCTTTCTGTATTTATAAAACTATAGCTCTTCTAGTTGCCACGAGCTATATGTTGAAGAGAAATTACAAACAATCCACTTGCTATGAAAAAGTCCTAGGGTTTAAGAATCAACTCCTCTAATACCCTAGGAAACAAGTAGGCATTCTATAACCCGAACATCCCACAGTCCCGGAATGTGCACCCATGTGTGTATGTGTGTGTGCTGTATGAATTGAACTTCACAGAAGTAAGATTTTGGATGCGTAGCTTGCTACAGTATCGTATATATTAAACGGTTGCACAACTTTTTAAATAAATTTCATTTTTTTCATACAGTTTTAGATTTATAGAAAGATGGTGATAGCACAGAGTTTCCCTATTCCTTGCACTCAGTTTCCCCTACTTAACATCTTACAGTAGTATGGTACATTTGTTATAGCCAATGTGCCCACATTGTCCCCAGTTATTAATAAAGTCTCTATGTTATGCAGATTGTCTTGGTTTTTAACCGAATTCCCCTTTTCTGTTCCAGGATCCCATCCAAGATATGACATCACATTTAATTGTCACGTCTCTTTAGGCTTCTCGGGACTATGATAGTTTCTCAGAATTTCCTTGTTTATGAAGACTCTGAGAGCTTTGAAGAGTACTGGTCAGGTGTTTTGCATATTTTTTTCCATTGATCACTCTGAAAAAATTACTTAGGCCACAGCCAACAGGGAAATTTCCCTTTATCTACATTTAGGGAAGCAAAGTAGTGGTACTAATTTCCTAAAGGTGAGCTCAATGTCTCCATTGCCAGATCTAATCAGCAAAAAGCTTCCTTGGCATAAAAAACTAGATATTTTCCCAGGATTCCTGCTGTATGAAACAATATCCTCACATTTAAGGGGGCCTTCTTTTTTTTTTTTTTTTTTTTTCAACGTTTTTATTTATTTTTGGGACAGAGAGAGACAGAGCATGAACGGGGGAGGGGCAGAGAGAGAGGGAGACACAGAATCGGAAACAGGCTCCAGGCTCCGAGCCATCAGCCCAGAGCCTGACGCGGGGCTCGAACTCACGGACCGCGAGATCGTGACCTGGCTAAAGTCGGACGCCCAACCGACTGCGCCACCCAGGCGCCCCCTGGGGGGGGCCTTCTTTTTAAAATACGTTTTTGTGCAAATGTCTGTAAACTAAGATGATGATCTAAGTGACTCCTGAGACAATAATGAGCATTTCTGTTGGTAGCATTCAGGTGTTATCAGATGCTATTTTGAAGCTAAAGCATGGATGTTCTGGGGTCCTCTCATCTGATCAAAACACTGCATTATAACCAGAACCAGGAAATGTAGCCTGGGTCTATATGTGTGTGTAATTGTGTGTGTGTGTGTGTGTGTGTGTGTGTGTGTGTGTATATTTCCAGTAGAGTACTTATAGTCATTCAAAAAATAGTTATTGACCCCTAATTCTGTGTCAGGCATGGGGCTATTAACCAGCCTCTCTGCTCTCTATTCTGTGACTGAATCCCCCCGATAAAACTTTGAAGATCACATCTTGAAGAAACCAAATTAAACTGACTTTACATTATGAACAAGTTAGAGCAGAAGTAACTTTTAAAACTGTAACTGAAAGAAGCAACTCTTGTAGAAACCTAGCTTCGTCCCCAGATTATGACTTAACATATGTAAATGCAATGCCTTGTGATCACAAATGTAAATCATTAAATCGGGAACAAAGGCTGCACATTACTTGGGGTTACTCCTTTTTCTTTCTTATTTCCAAGTCATGTGTTTGTCAAATATTTTGTTGGGCAAGATTTTTTAATTTTTGTAAGTTAGCCAATATTTTTAATTCCGTCGTTTTGGCAAGTAGATATCCCATACAATCGACAAACACTGTATACTAACAAAAAGGACAAAATGGAAGAATTCATTTCCTGCGTACAAGATTTTTGTTAAAAAATATTACTCTCACTATGCCATTTAGTTTCAATTATTTTGTAAATTCCAAAAATTAATTTATTCACTTTTTATCATGACTTTTGATAGATCTAAAAATCAGTTATGGCAGTAGAGCATTAGAAATATCATACTCAATAAGAGATGATACCCATCACGAGTGCATGGAAAGTAAACAGGAAACTTTGCTGTTTTCTTGGGTTTCTTTTTTCCAGTGTTTAAAAGCATCATGTGCCGCGCTGAGGCCAATTATTCGCACGTGTCTTGGAAAGGATATAATTTAAATATACAATATCAACATAAAATAAAGAAAACGTTAGCTTTTGATTTTGGAAATATTGTAAAATTAAAATGAAGTCATTTCTGCAGAGGTCCAACAGTTTTGTTTTTGTGTTTTCCTAAATTAGGAATGTTGTGGCATTTTGGGCGGCATGAATCTTCAATTAGATCCTGTTTTGAAGTGTGTTTGTAAAGGTACAGAATCATCATTAATGAGTCAGCATCTTAAATACAAGATTATAAATTATGAGTGGAATTGTGTGTATGGAAAGGGAAAGCTCCAGGCCTCCTCTGCTTACCATTCATGTGATATATTTTCTTCTTATGGGAAAAGGGAATTAAAAAAAATTATATAGAGAGATATATGTACATATATCGACATATATATATATCTGATGAGGGACCATAGGGCAAACTGAGGGCCAAACACAAACTAGCATTACCTTCAGCCACTCCACCCCAAAATCCCACCCAGCCCACCAAGTGGAATGTGTGTGATATCCCTCAGGCACTCCTGGCTCCCCAAGGACAAAGGAAAGGAAAGAAAACAAATGGTTAACTGATAGAGATCACAGTCCTGTAGGATATCTTAGCAAATTACAAGAAAAAGGCAATCTTATCAATAGCCTAATCTTCAGAAACCTATAGGCTGTTTCCTGGAGCCCCTAGTATCACCGTCCCCTCCAGAGTGATGTGGGGAACAGAGGCAAGAAGAAAATGGCAGGTAGAATTAAATTTCCTTATAACGGCAGGCCATTGACAAATACTTGAGGCAAATGCAGAGTATAACATTTCTCAGGGAACCCCCTAGGGTCCTACTGTTAATGCCTTACTAGAGGGAAAACAACCTTAGCCTGACAATCGCAAGGCTTCCGGTTTCTTAGGAGTCCTCTTTTGTATATCAAAGCCCCATCGGAGACTTCCCTTCTGTCTTTACCTCCCCCAACTCCATAGTATATAACCAGTCACCAGCCCAGCTCTTGCTGCCCAGGGGTCACCTTTTTGCACCAAAGACGTCTTCAAGAATTCTTTCTTGGCCGTCAGCTCCAAACCTCACGAACCCCATGATCACCCCCAAACCTCATCATATTTATATAAAAGTGAGACGCAATGTTACATTAGTTTCAGGTATACAACATAGTGAGTCACAACTCTCTTACGTTCTGTCATGCTCACTGCAAGGGCAGCTACCGTCAGTCACCATACAACATTGTTACAAATACCTTTGGCTATAGCACTCCCCATGTTGTACCTTTCATTCCTGGGAAGAAGGAACACTGCTACGTTTATGTGCTCAGTGTTTAAGTAAACTATGCCAAACTTTTTATCATAACATCTATGCATATATGTGTTGAGGAAGGATACATACATTTGTAGATTCCTGTGGTTGAAGTTCTTTTGTTCAGAGACTATGCCAGTTCATTCTAATTCTCCCTCAAATACCTAGGAAGAAATTTGTACCACTTTTTAATGATTCACCTAAGACTTTACCCCATACAAAAGCTGATTGGATTAAGCCTTAAAGAGACTATGAGTAATTTCCTTTTCATCAAGTATACATTTGCCCCTCTGCCTCCTAAGAAAGTAGGAAAAGTTCAGAACATTCATTTTTTTTTTTTCCAATTAATTCTCCAATGTCATTTCCCTTCAGGATGTCCCACCAAAGCCCTCAATATTATCCAGTCTTCAACCCGAGCGAGAAATGCCAGTTTAGGGCATACAACACTTCAGATACTTAAATTTTCCATTTCAAACAAGGCTGGAAGCGTTGTGGATAAAATGTAACCATTCATAGAGCACTGCATGTATAAATGTGTAGTAAGTGAATGAGCTTATAAAACCCATTGATCAGTTTCTTTCCATATCATGAAAGCACTATCTCATTGAGATTATAAGAATGAAAGTACTGTCTAACGCAGATATGGGATCTTCCCCTAATATTGTGCAGCTCCCAGTAAGTAGTAGCTGTGTTTTTTGAGCTCAGAACCACGAACAAAAGGAAGGAAGGAAGGAAGGAAGGAAGGAAGGAAGGAAGGAAGGAAGGCAGGAAGGGAAGGAGAGAGGGAGGAAGGAAAGAAGACTGTCTAATTGATTTCTTCCTTTATTCTGGCTCCAGTAAATCAATAAAATTATGGAAATTTTGACTTTGGCTCTAAATTATTAGGCAGAGTGTTTAATAGTAATAGCTTACTGTATTAGTTTGCTAGGGTTGCCATAGCAAAGTGTCACAAACTATGTGGCTTAAAACATTCAACATTTATTGTCTTATAGCTCTGGAGGTTACAAGTCTGAAATTGAGTGGTCAGCAGGCCATGCTCCTTCTGAACCGTGAAGGTGAATCTTTCCTCGCCTCTTCCTAGCTTCTGGCACTTGGCTGACAATCTTTGGTGTTCCTTGACTTATAGCTACATAACTCCAGTCTCTGCTCTGGTGACCACATGGCATTCTCCCTGTGTGTCTCTGTCTTCTCATGACCATCATCTTATAAGAACATCAATTACACAGGATTAGGAACCCACTCTGTTCTAGTACGACTTCATGTGAAGTTAATTCCATGTGCAGTGAATCTATTACTAAATAAGATCACATTTGGAGGTATAGACAGAAACTCGGCAGATCTTTTTTTTCTTTTTCTTTTTTTTTTTTTTTTTTGTGGAGTGGGGGTGGAGACACAATTTAAACCATAACACTTAATCACTTATTTTTTTTGTCAATTGTACCTTACATGGCCATGACTTCTTCTGAAGAGTGTAGTTACATTTACACTGGTAATAGTCATTCAGAAAATCTGAGCAAGCAATGTCTGGAGATACCAAGAAGAGAGGCTTTCCTATCCTTAAGCAGATTAGAATCCAGTCCAGGAAACAGACCGTTTACAGCTGGTAATAATTTCTATCATAGCAAAGTTCTGTGAGAGCCATTGATGAAGTAGCAAATTTTTCTTGGTTTGAAATGATTTTTATGTTCTTTATGTTTTAATGTTTTGTAAGTTTTTTACAATGAGCATTTATAAGTTCAAGAAGACTCTACAGCCAAGGGGATACATAAAAGGAATATGGTTCGAGGCATGTAAGATACATGTCGAAATCAAGCTTTCACTACTGTGGAGGGAGATTGTATGGCGATTGCATTCTGTACAAGAATTATCCATCCATCCATCCATCCATCCATTCAACAAATACCTAATTAGTACAGTAGTCCCCCCTGATTCTTGGGAATACATTCCAAGACCACCAGTGGATATCTGCAACCACCAGAGGATAATAGCAAACTCTATATATACTCTGCTTTTTCTTATACATACATGCCTATTATAAAGTTTAATTTATAATTGAGGTACAGTGAGAGATTAGCAACGATAACTAATAATAAAATACAACCATCACAGCATATACATAAGAGTTACTATAGATCTTAGCAACCTCAGCATACCACCTTTTTCTTTCCTTATTAACAACTTTCACCTTTTCACATAAAAAATCCACTTTATAGCTTTCCGTTGACATATCTGAACTGTCGTCATCATTACCCTTGTGCTTTGAAGCCACTGTTAACTAAAATAAGGGTTACTTGAACACAAGCCCTTCAGTGCCATGACACTCAATCTCATAACTGAGATGGCTACTAAGGGACTAATGGGCAGGGTATATATTGTGGGTGCTGGACAAAGGGATGATTCACATCCTGGCCTGGATGGAACCAGTGGGCATGAGATCTCAGGATGATGTGCAATTTAAAACTCGTGAATTATTTCTGGAATTTTCCATTTAATATTTTCAGGTCACAGTTGATCACAGGTAAGTGAAAAGGTGAAAAGTAAAACAGAGGATGGGGGTAGGGGACTACTGCACCTGCCAGGCACTATTTCAGGTGCTGAAGATACAACGTTGAGCAAGATAGATTGCATTCTTGCTTGCAAGAAGTATATGGTTTAGTGGGGAAGGAGACCAAAAAGAAAAAAAAAAAAAAAGCAAGATAGAAATAAATGAAATCATTATTCTTTATAAGGAAGAAAGCAAACTGGTGGTAGGAAGGTAGGAAAAATCTCCATTAGGAGGGGATACTTAAGCTCTGAATCCCAAAGGCTGAGAAGGTGCTAACAATGCAAAGAGCTGGAAACTTTTGAATAGGACTTTCATTGGAGAGATTTAATAGAAAATTGAGGGGGACAGGCTAGGTGCTTGAACAAGTTTCAGGTAAGTGATCTACATTTATAAGTTACCTAGATAAAGGTAAAATGGAGTGGATGGTGAAGGTCAGGTACAAGAACTTGTGAAATCCTTTAAGCAAGTGTCAGGTATAGGCAGAGGAGTTCAAAAGGAAATGCTAGAGAAGGAAAAAATGAAAGAGATTGAGGAAGGATGAGAAAGAACAGAGGGTTTTCATTAATGTTGAATTACAGAGAATTCTTGAAAGGTTCTGACAATGGTGCTAGGAAAATAGCAAATTATTTGTCTATACTTACATATAAATGTGTATAAACTTGTAAGTGTGTATACCTTTTGTGTCAGCAATTCTACTGGTATGCATTTATCTTAAGAAATAATCAGAAATGTGTGCAAAGGTGTCTGTACTAAGAACTAATTTTTAGTGAGGTTTATAATAAATACCAGAAGCAATCTGAATACCCGATGATAGAGTATTGGTTTAACAAATTGTCCTGTATCTGTATGGTGGAATAGTATACAGCTGTTAAAAAGTTTATTATAAAGGAGCAAGCGTCAAGCTTTGGTCTCAAGACTCTTTCACCTTCTTGAAAATTATGGATCACTCCAAGGAGCTTTTGTTTTTGTGGGTTATACATTTCTATTTAATTGATCTGACGATGTTAATGGTATAGTTCAACTCTCGTTCCTCTGTAATGGGCACTATAACCAAGGCCACCAAACACAATGTGATGTCTTCTTACACATACAGACAAGCACAGAAACATATCAACATGTGCTTTCTATAATGAGAAGGAAGAAAATGAACATAAAGGTTAAAAATATTTCCTATATGACTTACCACCCAAAGTTGCCTCTTGAGAATCCCAGGCAGGCTGTATGACTTCATCTGCCTCTAAACTTCAGAATCAAACCTAGAACAACCTACTGTCTTTTCTCCTAGAGGCTATCAAGATGGTTCTAAGGAATTTATAAATAAGTGTCTATGTGCGAACCTATTTCTGAATAAGGACAAATTGTAATGAACCTTATGTGTTTGCTACTTTATTACGGTATCCTTGTTTCTTGTTTAGCAACAGCTTAAACAGGCTCTGCAGGATGCTCAGAAAATGGCTTCATGGGTGTAGCTACAGGCTAAACAGGAATGCAGAGAAAAGAACTAACAGGCCCCGCTGGTTTCTCAGTAGCAGCCCATATATTGCAAGAGGCCTTCATTAGGAGAGGTGCACCTCCAAGCCAATCAACTAGCTGTAGTGTGAAACCTGTTTCCAGCTCACCCCTCCACTCGTTAAGATTTAATCAAATAGTCTTAGTGCTGTAAGGAATCTCAGTGCAATAAACTATCACCATCCTAATGCAATCTTCTTATATGACTCCTCATCCAAGGCTGGGATCCTTGGGCAGCATCCCTCTTTATTATTGACCAGGCTTCCTTTAACATCTTTGATACTGTAAAACTATCCACCCTAGGCAACCGGTTCTTTTATTGGACCGCTCAAAATGTTATAAAGTTTCTGTGTTGGGCAGCAAAGTATTTCCTAAGTAGAAAAAGATCTATTGTTCTAATTATATTCCCTGGGATGGCATAGACCAACCCTGCTCCCTCTTCGTGTTATTCTTTCCAATACTTGGAAGCAACCGTAACATTTTGCCTGAATAGTCGTGTTCTCATCACACTTATTTTGCTCGTTCATCACAAGGTTTCAAGGCCCTTCGCAATCCTAGCCATTTTTCTCTGCACATATTTTGAATTAAACAACTTCCAAGATTCCAACCCAAAATTTTAACAATATGTGCGTTCCCAAGGCACTTATAACTCAATGAAAGTTTCAAGTGCTTTTCAGATACATTTGTATCTTAGCTCCTTCTCTGTATTGTACATTTTAAAAATTCTTCTTTGTAACTCAGTATTTGAATTTTATTCCTAGCCCCGTGAAGCCTGTTGATGAAATATAACAACCCAAGGATCTTTTTGGATCTCAAATTTTTCATGCAAAAATGTGTCTTTCTTGCTCAGCTTATAGGAAATGTGTTTTTCCTTTCTATTTGAAAATGATGGCACTGAAGGAATGCTCCATCCATTTTTAACAGGCAAATCTATGCTTTAGCCTAAGAGCTGGTGCTGGTTCTGATTTCTTTGTTCCCGTGCCATACCAGTTCCTAAATTTTTAATATATTTTTTAAATGTTTATTTATTCTTGAGAGAGGAAGAGAGCGAGAGAGAGATAGAGAGAGAGAAGCATCACGTGAAGGGGGAGGGGCAGAGACAGAGGGAGACACAGAATCTGAAGCAGGCTCCAGACTCTGAGCTTTCGGCACAGAGCCTGATGTGGGGCTCAAACTCGTGAAGGGTGAGATCATGACATGAGCTGAAGTCGGACGCTTAACCGACTGAGCCACCCAGGCACCCCGGTTCCTAAATATTTTGAATTTCACCCACTCCTGCTTTTAGATAATGTGTCAAAGAAATTAAACATGGATCGAGGGATGGATTTAATATAAAACATCAGAATGAGGGGCACCTCTGATTCTCTCTGTCTCTCAAAAATAAATGTTAAAAAAATTTAAAAAAATCAGAATGATACCCACATGGGCTTTTCTCTAAAATGATGAAGAAATAAACTAAAAAAATGCTATATTTATGGGAAAATTCTTTTAATTATCCAATTTCTCTGTATTTGCAATAATGATAGCTACAAAAGTTAAATGTTATCCAACCTTCAGGAGTACATCTATTTGATTTTTTTTTTTTAAGTTAATGTCTTTTAAGCAAAATGCATTATCTGTAATGTTTAGTTCTTTCCGTGTGGCTTGGTCCAAATGTAAAACACTGCATTGTTCTCAGCTAAAATTGTTCTCTGTGACTATCTTCCTTCAATCTTTGTCCTTCGTGCAGTTTCGGATCCGGATATACAATTTTCCTGCCAGGAGTTAGTGCTTACTTCTCCTTGGTTTCCATTTCCTGTTGCCTTCAGAGCTCCACAGAGAGAAGGCGCTCTATCTGCAATCTCTAAGACATGTGGCTTTCCCAGGCAGATTGTTTATTTAATGAAAAAGATAGAAGAGAGGTCTACTCTTTTTGTTTGGAGTTATATAAATATTTTTATAAGGGAAGATTTCCTCATTTATTTCGCTTTAGCCTTCCTGTTCAGGGGGAATGTTAATTGCACATTTAATCAATGTCATGCACATGTCATCAATTTGATGACAAATTGAGGTACAATTTGTAATTGTACCAAATATATATGAGACATCAGAAATAAGGAAGGTGAAATGGAATAGTAAATCTGAATTTCTCTCCGCCTATACTATAAATGTAGGATTATCACATTTGTACATATTCAAAACCAGTTTATCCTTATAAACCCAAAGATAAAAACAGCAGAGCATAGTGCTATAATAATAGCTGAGTTTAGATGAAAATTATCAAAGAAAAGCCTGACAACTAATTGTTTTATATATTGAGTCTCATAGTTTTATTTCCTTTTATTTCAATTTTTCTTGTATGGAGTTTGCTCGCCAAGCGGTACGTGAAGTTGAAAAAGTCTTTAAAAGGTACCATAGTAGAAGAATATTTTCAATCAGAAATAATTTATTTTATATTCCACTTGACGTTATCTTGTGATTTAAGTTTTAAAATAAGTATAAAACTCTCATAACACTATTAATAAGACTTATCGTGGTTTATATGATCACAAACACAATTAGTTCTTGATATGTAACTAAGATAGGAGCCATGGTAGGACAGAGGAAAGAGAAACATTGAGGGGCGCCCAGGTGGCTCAGTTGGTTGAGCAACAGACTCCTGATTTGGACTCAGGTCATGATCCCAGGGTCATAGGCTCGAGCCCCTGCATCTAGCTCTGTGCTGAGTGTGGAACCTGCTTAAAATTCTCTATTTCTCTTCCTCTGCCCCTCTCCCTTGTTCTCTCTCTGTCTCTCTCTGTCTTTCTCTCTCTCTCTCTCAAAGTAAAAAAAAATAAAAATAAGTAAAAAATTTAAAATATTGAGATAACATTTTATGATAAATATTAATTTTAATATAATAAATATTGGACATATATTTCTATAAACATATTGCTTATGAAATATATTATACAATCCATGTATTGTTTTAATACATATGTTATGATAATTATATTTGATAGTTTAACATAATTTTTATAACGCCTAACATATAACATTTTTAATACATATGTATTTAATATAATAAAATCACATGATAGTATTTTTGTGTTTGATATGTCTCAGGACCCATGTTATAGGCTTTATATATCATCTCTTTAATATGTGTGCCTCTCAGTGAGGTAGGTCCTATTTTATTCCCATTTTATACATGAGGAGACAAGAGAAAAGATGCTCACAGCAACAGAGATAATAAATGGCATAAATGGAACAGAGCCCTACTTTTATTGCCCCCCATGTTTGTGTATAACTCCATTATATTAAAAAAGCAGACAATTTTGAGAAGTATTATCCTGACTTTGCAATTTGCCACACGATTTTGATTTTTGTGTTAGATCCACATTAAAAATTATATTTAGGCTAGTACAATATTGTTATTCCAGAGCTCAGAATTTGCTGAGTGACCAGCACTAACTGGGCTGGGACTTTTTATTTCTGGGACTAACCTATAAAGTAAATAATTATGTAGATACAAGTAGAGACTCACATTAAAAACTGGGACAGAGGATATTTTGAAAGATTGTTTTGACAGGATTTCCTTAGTCCCTCTTAAAAAGTTAACCTATGATTTTATTAGAAACCACTTAACAGGGGAGCTTGGGTGGCTCAGTGGGTTTAGCGACTGACTCTTGGTTTCAGCTCAGGCCATGGTCTCACAGTTTGTGAGTTTGAGCCCAAAATCGGGCTCTGCACTGATTCTCTCTATCTCCCTGCCCCTACTCTACTTGTGCTCTCTCTCTCTCTCTTAAAATAAATAAAGTTAAAAAAATGTTTTAAAATAATAATAAAGAAGAAATGACTTAACAACAACAAACACTGGTTATAAGAGTAAATTGTATTTGTTTAAGTGTTTATTTATCATTGAGAGAAAGAGCACAAGCACAGGAGGAGCAGAGAGAGGGGGACAGAGGATGGGAAGTGGACTCTGCAGTGACAGCAGAGAGCCGGATGCCAGGCTCGAACTCACAAACTGTGAGATCATGACCTGAGCTGAAGTCTGACTCTTAATTGACTGAGCCACCCAGACACCCTGAGTAAATTATGTTTATTATAATGTCTATTACTACTACTAGCCACAAGAAAAACATCTAGAAGAAAATAAAAATGATAATCAAGCAGAAGTTATAAAATGAGACCAGTGAGTACAATAGACATCAATAGATACTGTGTTTTCTTTGTTGAAAAATCTCTACAAGCATGGATGCAAAAATCCTTCGATAAGAAACTTGTATGCAAGAATAGATATTAAACCATTATGCAAAATCCCCAAGAGTTAATTACCAAACTACATTTGCTTTACAAAACTAGCATAAAAGTAACTTTGAGGCACCACTGTGTAAGCGTGAACATGGAGACTGAATCATGAGATGTAACTCAGTCCTCACAAATTAAATCTAGTGTTTGAGTCATTTAATAATATGGTTATTAATCTAGAATCACGAACAATAGTAATAATATAAACACCATCTAGACAATATTTTTATCACCTGAACTTTAACTTACATTTTTTCATTACTGAGGAATTAAATGTAATTTAATTTCCTATTGAGATTAAATAATTACACCGAACATTGGAATTTTTAAGAGAATACAGACATATATCCTTTTATTTCAGTTTTGTCTTTTGAGTGCAAAATGTTGATAACAGCCTAGATTTGTGTTAGTTGGGCAATTTTATACTGTTGAGGTCTGAATTACATACATGCTTTTTCATTTTATAGGGTGAATATTTATAGATCAGTTACTGATATTTTTTCTCTGACCATTTTTATAGTATGTTAAACATTCTAGAATAAAAATAGTGAAATAAAACCACCAAAATGACTGTACTTGCTCAATATAATTACATAAAGAAGGCAAAATTAGTATATTATTCTTAGTTAAGTCATGATATCCATAAATATAGATGACTGTAAAGAGAAAAGAAACATATTCGCATCACAGTGAAACAGCAGAGAAAAAGAAATGTCACAGGTGTGATGTTACATTTGGGACACATCGTTATTATTTAAATAATAATCAGAGGTTGTCAGGTGTTTTACTACAGAATCTTGACATTGACACATGACCTTTAGATTTGTCAGGCACGGCACATGATTTTCTTGTTTGGAGTTGCCCTGGTTTTGTTCTTGCAATGAATACATTCATTATTCTGTTACTCTTTTCATTTAGAATTTTGGATATTATTTCTAGAAGAGTCACAGTTTGAAGTACCTCAAAATCTTTGAACTCAGAAAGGTAAAGGAAGTTACTCTAACTTAATTAAAATGCAAGATAGAGAATTAGGATAAGCACTGGCAGTTCATGGTTAAATAAATAGAACTATAGTGAAATAATTTCATCTGGTTTTCAACGCTCTAATGCTTATGCTATGTTTCTTTAATAATAAGAATCAAACTCTTAGATTTTAAAGAAACTTAAAATGTGATCAAAATTGAGGGACTGTGTATATTTTACCACTCTTTGAATGTTTCTCTTTTCCTCTTTTCAAGGTTGGTTGTCTTGGCACAGATATTAGCTATAATATTTAACTATGAAGGGCTGCTATTGATTCTAAACCATGGAATCTGTTTTTCTACTTGCTTTAATGTTATCAGGGAATTCAATCAGCTAGGAGCACCAATAGAAAACTGAGCACGTGGTTATTTTCAATGGTGAGAGATTATTTTCATATATATATGATTAGCATATATATGTGTGTGTGTGTGTGTATAAACAAAGAATAGACTTCCACTTTATTTTTATAATTGCTTTAAAAATAAAATCAAATATAGTCACTAGAGGTTTTGCTTGTTTTAAAAATTAGTTTCAACCGTCAGTTACCTGAATTTAGCTACTTTCCACTCTTTCTTCTAAGGCAAAATTCAATTGGAATTTAAGTCAAATCCATCAGACACATATAGCAATTGTGTGCAATCAAACAAATCAAATCCATTAAGTATAACTTATTAACATTAATTGTTTTAGTAACAATGGTTCAGAAGACAGGCTTCTACACAGAACTTGATTTATATCAGAGAAAATGCAGTAGATTAAATTTACTAAAATAAACTCAACCTCCCTATGGTATTTTGTTTCATAAAATATTTATATATCAAGAATAAACACTGGTGAGGAAACAAAATAAGATAATGAATGTGAGAATCTAGTGATTATAAAGGGATGCAACTAACTGATAAAGGGAACGTGTTTATGTATCTTTAAGACCGTCACCACACTTTTAAAACAGACCTGATTCCTTTTTGGCGATTACGTTCTATCAAAAAACAATACAGCTCTATTTTGCTTTATAATTTAATTTTGGAACACAAACCCCCAAATAAATGACTAAGGTTGCTTTGATTCTAATTTAAAGTTAAACTTAAAAAGTCAAACTGAAAAGAGTGAATGTATCCACTGTTGGCGAGATACTAAAAAAAATCTCCAACACAGAAAACGTCGGTTTTGTAGGGAAGGTAGTAGAGAAATACACCAATTTTATTAATG
Source organism: Puma concolor (assembly GCF_028749965.1). Classification (NCBI taxonomy): domain Eukaryota; kingdom Metazoa; phylum Chordata; class Mammalia; order Carnivora; family Felidae; genus Puma; species Puma concolor. The sequence continues at coordinate 54,519,541 of NC_141670.1, read as the reverse complement.
AATGAGTTTTAAACCAGAATGTGATGTACATCACAGGCAATCTGCAACAGGTTCACTCTCTATGCAGCCAAGCATATACAACCCCATTACATACGTGTTTTCAATATAAACAATCATTAGTCCTTAAGTAAGAGGACTTGATAGCAACTTTTGCCACACACAGCTCATCTGAACTTTATTTTGGTGACTGGGGAAGCCTCCTGTGTTGACGTTATCCAGAAGAGGAACAAACTTCCCATAAATTTGAGCAAGCCTCCATAGAAGTTATACTTTTACACTCGGCAGGTCAAGGACGTAAGGGTGCTATCTCCCTCCATATTTGCATTGCAAGAAATACAATATCTCTGAGGCCCTAGTCAAATATTTATATACACTTGAAGACAGAGAAAGAAATTCTGAAACAAAAGAGAGGCGGAGGAGAAGTGTGTCTTCTTTTTTTTCAACAGAAAGAATTAAGCTTCTTATTTTTAATTTGCATTTGCCCTTGTGCCACCCACAGGGATATAGAAATAGTATTATTTCATTTTGATTCCCCTCCCCCCTTTTTAATCATCTGGGTACCTTTCCATAGGTGTTACGTATTTTTAAAACATCTTTATTGAGGTATAATTGGCACACAATCACCGCGTATATTCAAAGTGTGCAATTTGAGGGGCGCCTGGGTGGCGCAGTCGGTTAAGCATCCGACTTCAGCCAGGTCATGATCTCGCGGTCCGTGAGTTCGAGCCCCGCGTCAGGCTCTGGGCTGATGGCTCAGAGCCTGGAGCCTGTTTCCGATTCTGTGTCTTCCTCTCTCTCTGCCCCTCCCCCGTTCATGCTCTGTCTCTTTCTGTCCCAAAAATAAATAAACGTTGAAAAAAAAAAATTCAAAGTGTGCAATTTGGTATTTTGATATATGTGCACACCTGTGAAATCGTAACCACGCTCAAAATGGTGAACTTTCCCATCATCCGCAAACGTTTTCTCCTGTCTCTTTGTAATTCTTTCCTTCTACCACTTCTGCCCCTCCTCTCTCCAGGCACACACTGTTGTACTTTCTGTCACTACTGATTAATTTCATTTCCCAGGGTGCTATATAAATAGAATTATTCTGTATGTACTCTCTTCTGTTTGGCTTTTCACTCAACATAGTTATTTTGAGACTCATCAGTACTGTAACAGGTAAGGCTATGTCTTTCCTTTCATTTCCAGGTGGCATTCTTTTTTTTTTTTTTTTTTTTTGTATATACCACAATCTGCTAATGCATTCGTCTATTAATGGACATTTGTCTTGTTTCCAGTTTTTGGCTAATGAACAGTGTATGTGTACCGGTCTTTGAGTAGACATAGATTTCCTTTGTTTTTTCTGGGGTCAATACCTAGGAGTGGAGTGACTACATTACATGGTATTGAAGAGTAGCAGAATATCCACCTTTAAATGTGCCTCCATGAGGATTATTCTGAGCTCATTACTTCGAGAAAGAGCAAATATAGCAGAACTCTGAAAACATAGTAGAGGTTAACTTTTTGTCAGGGAATATACATTTATAAAGGAAATCTCCATTTGGAAGGGTATCTTCTTATCTACCAGAAAGAGAAGGATGACTAACTCACAAGAAAGTTTTTATCAATGGAGAAAACACTGACTTAAATCTGTCTGACAAACTTAACTCTTGTTTACCAAAACTTCCCCTTGTTTACCATGTTTGTTTTAGTAACATCTCCATAACTGGTTTACCTGTCCCCAAACTTTCCTTTCTTCTGTTTTTAGCTGAAGATCGTATCTGAGCTAGAGTTCTAAGCCACCATGGAGATTACTCATTTACCCACGGGTATTTCCCATGTATATGTGAGGTATACATGTTAACAAACTTTTGTTTGTTTTCCTCATGTTAATCTGTCGTTAGTTAATTATAGGAGTTTTAGCCAAGAACTCAGAAGGGTAGAGGGAGAATTATTTTTTATTTCCCTACAGTAAATATATGCTTACTTTTTTAATGAACTGCCAAACTGTTTTTCTGGAGTGTCTGTTTCATTTTAAATACACACTAGCAATATATGGTACCCTCTCCCACACTTGGTATAATCTGTTTAAGTTCCTCCTCCCCCTCCTCCCCCTCTTCCCCCTCCTCCCCCTCCTCCCCTCTCCCTCCTCCTCCTCCTTCTTCTTCCTTTTAATTTTAGCTAATCTAATAGGTGCATGTGGTATCTCATTGTGGTTTTATTTGCATTTTCCTAATTATGATGATCTTAAATATGTTGTCATGTGCTTATTTGCCATTGAAGGGTATCAGATATGCCACCCCAAAATATGCCACTTTGGCATAAGGATTATTTTGAGCTGAAGGCAATTGAGAAGCCATAGATACAGGAAGAACTCTCTGCCTTCCGAGTTCTGCCCAAAAGCAGGGCACACATTTCCCTTTGTAAAGGTGTTTCTCTCTCCTGTACCGGGAAGGGGAGAGTTCTTATCTGCATAATAAATCTTACTAAACAATCCTTATCTACCATATACATTTCCTACTCAACTTTTTCCACCCTGAGGACTCAAACCCTCTTTTCTTTTGTCTAGTCACTTCTCCAATGCATCACCCTGTTTGTTGGTTTGTTTGTTTGTTTGTTTGTTTGTTTAGAGAGTGCAAGCAGATGAGGGGCAGAGAGAGAAGGAGAGAATCTCAAGTGGGCTCAATGCCCAGTGTGGAGCCCAACACAGGGCTGGATCACAGGACCTTGAGATCATGACCTGAGCCAAAGTCAGGAGTTGGTCTCTTAACTAACTGAGCCACCCAGGTGCCCCAGCATCACCTTTATTAAATGGTATATAAGCCCCTAAGTGTAACTGCCTCTTTGGGTTTTCACTTCTTTCTTATGAATACCCTGTGCACATAAACTTAAAACACTGGATAAAATATTTGTAACTTTTCCTTTTGTTCATCTGTCTTTTCTCGGTTAAATTTCATGTCTTAGATAAAGTGTCAAGAGGATGAAGAAAAACTTTCTCTCCCCTTACAGAATCCATGCCTTTGGTGAAGTATCTGTTCATTTTTTTTGCCCAATAATAATTTTTAATTGTGCTGTTTGCATTTTTATTGTTGAGTTTTAAAAGTTCTTTATATCTTTTGATGTAAATCCATGCAAAAGCTTTATTTTGGTCTGTGGCTTGCCTTTTCATTCTCTCAACAGTGACTTTTGAAGAGCAAAATATATAATTTTGATGAAGTCTAATTTATCAATTTGTTCTTTTTATGAATTGTACTTTTGGTGTCATGTCTAAGAAAAATTTCCTTAACTAAACATCGCAAAGATTTTCTCCAATATGTTCCGTTTAAAGTATTATAGGTTTAATTTTTATTTTTAGGCCTATGACTTGTTAATTTTTTGTATATGGTACAAGATACAGAGTGAATATTTTTTTATTAGTTTCTGTTTTTACGTATGGAGAGCTACTTATTACAGCACTATTTTTTGAAAAGGCTACTCTTTGTCCACTTAAATGCCTTTGTCAAAGCTCAGTTGTCTATATATGTGTAGGTCTATTCTGGACTTTCTGTTATGCACCAATGGTACAGTTATTTCTATTTGTTTCCATAACATAATGCTTTAATTATTATAGGTTGATGTGTCTTAGAATCCGGGAAGGTTTACCCTCCAACTTTCTTTTGTCTTTTCAAATCGCTTTGGCCATTCTAAATCTTTTGTATATTCATACGCATTTTAGAAATAGCTTATTAATTTCCAGAAAAGTTCTTACCTGGGTTTTGATTGGAATTCCCTCAGATCTATACAACAATCTGGGGACAACTGACATCCTAACAATATTGAGACTCCAATCCATGAATGAGATATGTCTCTCCAATTCTATTATTTATTTAGACTAATTAATTTCTTTAATTTGCACACATATTATAACCCTATACACTAATCATTATAATAAAATGGTGAGCCTACAAGGGAGAGGCTACTAAATTCTGCCTGCAGTATCAGAGAAATTTTTGAAGAGAAGGTAAGCTTTCTTCTGACTCTTGTCGTAAATAGGTGATCATCAGGTAAACAAGTGAACTTGCAGAGAGGAGAAGCAGAAATGCACTGGGGTGTGAGAGGAGCAAACACTTAAAGATTAGTACATAACTATGGTTTGACAGACTTGAAATCATTGGTGTATATAGGGGGTATGAAGGGAGATATGTATCTGGACCCTTGTCTTTTGTTCATTCTCCTTGAAGACAATTGTTCTTTTTCCTGTGCGCAATGTGGGGGGGGAGGGCAGGGGGCTATTGAAAGATTTTAATCTGAGAAGTAATAAGCATATTTAAAAGATCGCTCTGAAAGTTGAATGACTTGTTTAAACATTTTTAAAGATATTTCTACTTTAACCTGTTTAAATTCCTGGGGGAAAAGTCTCCATATTTCTGGGTATAGAGACAGTGAAATCTAGTCTTCTAGATTTCCATTCATATTTCTTTTTCATTTTTATGTTTCAAAATTGATTTCTACTGTTTCAAAGAAAACCTTTCTTCCTTTTCTTTTTCTTTCTCTTTCTTTCTTTCTTCTTCCTTCCTTCCTTCCTTCCTTCCTTCCTTCCTTCCTTCCTTCCTTCCTTCCTTTCTTTCATGTTTATTTTTGAGAGAGAGAGAGAGACAGAGGGTGAGCAGAAGATGAGCAGAGAGAGAGGGAGACACAGAATCTGAAGCAGGCTCCAGGCTCTGAGCTGTCAGGACAGAGCCAGACACGGGGCTCGAACTCACAGAGTGTGAGATCATGACCTGAGCCAAAGTTGGATGCTCAACTGACTGAGCCACCCAGGGGTCCATAGAAAACTGTTCTTTCTAATTAAATATTATTCCTTAATATTTTCCCCCTCCTTATGTAAGTTATTTTGGTTGTTGACTTTCTTTCCTTCTTCAGCTCTGAACATCTGGGTTTCTTGGCTGAGTAGGCTCCTCATTGACCTTAAAACAAACAACTCTCCTCCCCACCTTATTAGCTTTGTATACAGTAAAGATGGTGAAACGATATTTCGGATTGAACGAATTCTTTTTTACCCAGGTACTTTGAAGTACAATGCTTCTTAAAAGTCCCTGTGGGATCTTAGAACACATGTCCCTGGGCTAAACAGTGGGGACCAATTTATCAAATTCCACGCCTTCCTGGCAAACATTGCTTTTCCTCTTTAATCTTCTGACCTTTGTTGACTGCAGTCTTTTGACTGGCTGTATCGTCATGCCTGGAATAGTTTATGCCTGCTTTCTCTTAATCAGTTATTGCTCTGTTTTTCTTTTTTCAAATATAGAAAACTGGATTTACTTTACTGTATCACTGAACTGCATCTTGATTATTAGAATGTTTTATTATAATTTGTTAACTTGTGTACCTACCTATATTTAAGATGTAGTTCATATAAGTCATTCTGTACTTGACAAAAATTCCAGTCTTTTGAAACTAATTTTCTAATCTGACTTCTTGAATTATTTGGGTCTTCTGCTTGTATTATGATCAGTTGGCATGAGATTGAGAAATATGGAGATGTGTATAGAGGTGGTGAGTAGTTAAGGTTTCTTTTCCTCGTGGTATTTTGGATAAAAGTTGAGGTAGGTTGCTTAGTTTAGTGTGGGTTCATAATTGGAGTAATATGATATTTGTTGAAATTGTTGATTAAGTGAGACAGACTAAAACACAGAATAAATATAGTTCTACCTGAGACTAAAACAACCATTGTGAATAATAAATCAGCCTTTTTTTTCTTATGTACTTTCTAATATTACTTTGACCTTTCTCCCATTACATTTAAACAGGTATATAATTCCTATGGTGACACAGTCTGAAAATAATAGTAATATAAGTTTCAGAGTCTTTGGAAGTATGCAAAACATTTGAATCAATTGCTGAAAAGATAAACAAATCATGACAATTTTCTACTATAAATCCAAAACCATTTTAAATTAATCGATATTTTACAAATCATGGCAGTACCCTCATACACTTAAAGTAGTAATATACAAATATGAATACGTATGAACATACTTTGTATTTATCTGTAGACAACGTTTGAAGAAAATGTGGGTTTCCAGACACTTCGGATTAAAAACCACTTGTTTAGTGTGTGGAGTGCAAATGGGACTGTAGGCAGAGGTCAGGGGAAAGAAAAGAGGAGTCAGAGCAAAAAATAGGTCAAAGTGAGGTAGAAATGGTTAAATTCCTTTGTAGTAGGGGATGCCGACTTTTGTTTAGACATCCATATATTTGGTATTTCTTATTTTTTAATTTTTTAATGTTTATTTATTTTGGGGAGAGAGAGAGAGAGGAGGGGAAGAGAGAGAGGAAGACACAGAATCCGAAGCAGGCTCCAGGCTCTGAGCTGTCAGCATATAGCCGGACATGGGGCTCAAACGCACCAACCATGAGATCATTACCTGAGCCGAAATCGACAGTCAGATGCTTAACCAACTGAGTCATTCAGCTTCCCCTGGCATTTCTGAAACTAAGAATGCAATGGTCATTTCAGGTCAAAGGGAGGACAGGTCAAATGTTGCGATATGTCAGGCAGGAGGAAATGCTCTGTGCAGGTAATATGTGGCAATGTATTCTAACTTCTATTTGCAGATTCTCCGGGGCGCCTGGGTGGCGCAGTCGGTTAAGCGTCCGGCTTCAGCCAGGTCACGATCTCACGGTCTGTGAGTTCGAGCCCCGCGTCAGGCTCTGGGCTGATGGCTCGGAGCCTGGAGCCTATTTCCGATTCTGTGTCTCCCTCTCTCTCTGTCCCTCCCCCGTTCATGTTCTGTCTCTCTCTGTCCCAAAAATAAATAAAAACGTTGAAAAAAAAATTTTAACTTCTATTTGCAGATTCTCTATCTCCCTCTCTCTCTGTCCCTCCCCCGTTCATGTTCTGTCTCTCTCTGTCCCAAAAATAAATAAAAACGTTGAAAAAAAAATTTTAACTTCTATTTGCAGATTCTCTATCTCTGGACAGAACCAGGGATTGTAATACTTTTTGAGATTCGTTATAAGATTGATAACATCTTAATGTTTTTTCTTCTGCGGAGTTTTTACTAGCCTTAGTTCCATTGAATTGTAGCTAACCAAACTGACCACAGACGACATTTTGCTACAAGGAGTTCAAGGGTATGGCTCAATTAATGGAAATAGATTTGTGGCGCCTCCACATAAATCCAAGAAATTCTAGAAACCCAGCCAAGTCAACCAATATGAGGTTGAGCCAATGATAAGTGAAAATAACTCCTTAGGCCACTGAGTTCTGCTTGGCATTGAATAGCAACAATTTGATTTATATTGCCTTTATGTTTTTACAAGATCAACCTCCTTTTTTTAAGTTTTTTTTTTTTCCAAGTGTATTTTGAAGAACAATTAACAATCTCTTGAAAATAACTGAGGAAGTGTTGGGAAAGACGTTATGTCAAATTATTCAAGGCAAAAGGCATAAGCTTTTTTCTGCCTTTGTTTCATGCTTTGATCTCAATAAACCATTTATTTTTCCCTTCTAGGCTTTTAGGTTAAAAACATTTAACTATTTCATAATAAATGACATCCCCATCCCCTTGAAATTTTCAGATACTACTGCTTTTCCATTTATTGCTCTTAAGATAGATATATTAATATGGGGCACCTGAGTGACTCAGTTGGTTAAGCATTTCACTCTTTTTTTTTTTTTTAATTTTTTTTTTTCAACGTTTATTTATTTTTGGGACAGAGAGAGACAGATCATGAACGGGGGAGGGGCAGAGAGAGAGGGAGACACAGAATCGGAAACAGGCTCCAGGCTCTGAGCCATCAGCCCAGAGCCCAACGCGGGGCTTGAACTCACGGACCGCGAGATCGTGACCTGGCTGAAGTCGGACGCTTAACCGACTGCGCCACCCAGGCGCCCCAAGCATTTCACTCTTGATTTAGGCTCAGGTCATGATCTCATAGTTCGTGAGTTCAAGCCCCACGGGAGGCCTGCAGTGGCAGTGTGGAGCCTGTTTGGGATTCTCTCTCTCTGCCCCTCCCCCACTCTTGCTCTTGCTCTCTCTCTCAAAATAAATAAATAAAATTTTTAAAAAGACTGATATATTAATTTTGATTTACACATGCCATTATGCATTTTAAACAAGATGATGAGGGATAAGTGAAAGCAACTGAGATCAGGATAATCTTTATAAATTCTCCTCTATCTTCCCCCACTCCTTTTCTACCCTAACATATTCTGAAGAATTGTTAAATGCAGGTATTATTTTTTCAATAATATAGGGGCATAAGGAGTAATATTCCCAAAACATTTCATTTAAAACCTAGGAAAAAAGTGTGTGTGTGTGTTTTGGTTGTTGTTGTTGCTTTTGTTTGTTTTGTGTTTTGCTTTGAACTAAGATGAAGAAAATAAAATGCAGAAAAGAAAAGAAAATGAAGAAAATAAAAAGGAAAAGGTAACATTATATTTAGTTTTAATTTTTTTGTGAGAAATACTATATAAATTTAGAGAACAGCTAGGATTTCTTTTTTTAAATGTTAACTGAATCTGTTAAGTCAAATTGATACGTGCACAAAGACAAAATTAAGAAAGTACTAAATAATAGAATGTCCCAGTATTCTTTTTACCGAGGTTTATTTCTCAGAGGAACGCACTGTCAAATATTTCAGGTATTTATAAAGCATTTTCTTCTGTATTCATACATATTGTATTACTACTGTCATTCTTTGATTTATCATATATATGACATCTCATATGATAAATCAGGGAATGACAGTAGTATAATATATATATATAGTGATATGTATTATATGTAAGTACATATAGTATATAAGTATATAAGCAGTAATATTATACATGTACTCAGTTGTATTATATATATATACTCTCTCATATAAGTATATAAGGTGTTAGTATTATACATATACTCTGTCATATATATATGAGAAAAAGAGAGAAAGAGAATAGAGAGGATGCCCTCTTATGTGAGGGATTTAGATTTATTACACAATTCTTCACGTTAGTTTTCTAATCTTATACACCATTTTGTGTGTCTTGTACTTAATAATTTCTTAGCGTTATCTGGCACTTGGTTGTCAGTGTAAGAATCTCTAATATTTTTCCAAATGTTCCATCGGATATATCTAACACCTATCAGTACATTTACCAGAAGTTCAAACACATCACATTACCTATTAGTTATATTTGTCCCTTTGCATTTCCTCTCCTGATTGTTTCTAGGCCTGACACACAGCTGTCATTGTAGGATTTGCCTTTTATTTTCCTGTTTTGAGCGCCCCCCTTTTTTTTGATCTCATGCTTTCTTCATTTTTAATTTATTCACTTATTTTGTTGAAAAATATTGTCTAAGAGCTTCTAAATTTTTTAAGCTTTGTTTATGTAAAATTATTTTTATTATATCCTCACGTTGATTTATGGTTTCACTGAGTCTACAGGTATAGTCAAGAATCATCCCCTGGAATGTTGTAGACTCTGCCTCACTGTCTTCCAGCATCCGGTGTTATTGTTAGAAAAAAAAATCAGTTGATATTTGAACACTTCTATCTTTTTGAGTGGTTATTCACTCTACATTATCCTCAAGCTATTAGAACCCTCTTTTGATCCCTGGTGTTTTAAACGTTTCCAGTGACAAGCCTTGGAGTGAATGTGTTGGGGAGGATGTGTTTTAGTCTGGAGACTCGTATGATGCGGATGTTCTGGTACTAATCATTTGATCATTTCCCCCCGCTAGCTTGTCTGCTCTGTTTCTGGAGCTCCTTTTAGATCGATATTTTACCCCGTGGACCGGTCCTCTAATTTTATCTTTGCTCTCCCACTTTCTTTCCATTTGTCTGTTTTTATACTTTTAGGAGATTTCCCTGAATTTACATCCATTCTTCTTTTGAACTTTTACTTCTATTTATTTTTAATTACAAATGCTCTTTCATGTTCTCTGATTGCCTTTTGATAAATGGGTATGTATTTTCTTTTTCTGCCTTCAGAGCCATGCCCCACTCTTGTCCTAATATCTGCCACTGTGAGACCTAGTCCTAAACTTCTCTGTGGGGCAAATTCATTAGTTCTCATGTCATCACTTCCTCATTTTTCCCACATTCTCTATCAACTTGTAATTGTATAAACATTTATTCAAATCACTTATCCTCTATTATTTTTTTTTTCATTTTTCTTTGGCCATGTGGATTAATATTTTCTTTTTTTAAATTTAAATGCAGATTTATTTATTTATTTATTTATTTATTTATTTATTAAATATAAATTATTGTCAAATTGGTTTCCAGACAACACCCAGTGCTCATCCCAACAGGTGCCCTCCTCAATACCCATCACCCACCCTCCCCTCCCTCCCACCCCCCATCAACCCTCAGTTTGTTCTCAGTATTTAAGAGTCTTAGGTACTTTACTGCCATTTTACTTTTATCTTTGGAATACAAGGAGTTCAATACATCATTTTAAACTGTATACTCTGATTGTCTAACTTGAAAATAATTCCGAATATAATTCTTAGAATGGAGAGTCATCTTTATACATTTTAGAAGTTCAAGTAATTTTTTTTTTTAGATTTTTCAGGACTTACTAAAATAAAGATGCTTTAGACATAAAAGTTTTTGTAAACAACTAGGATAGTACTTGACTGATCTGAAAAGAAATGAGAGAGAAATTTCCTTGCACTTTGAAACAGTTTTCTTAGCATTCAGTGCTGAAGATACATGTGTTACTTAAACTTCCTTTGCCTCAACATATGATTAATAAAAAAGACATGTACAAAATACTCCATTGGTGTTTATGGTCATACCACCCTGAACATGCCCAATCTTGTCAAAATATTCCATTGAGCAAACCTAAAGTTATTTGTAATATTCAGCAAAATAGCAGCAACTTTATCCTTTCCTCATTCAGAAAAGCATATTTCAATATAAATGTGGATAAGGTTCTTAATAAATTTGCCATATTAAAATTTGTGTCTTAGACTAAATAAGTTATGTGTTTGGGAGAAACAATGGACTACCTACCTCATATCAAACACAAAACCAATTTCAGATGGATTGTTGATCTAAATATGAAAGGTAACACAATAAAGATTCTGGGGAAAAAATGTAAAATACTTTCTTCATGTCCTTGGGAGATGAAAAGATTTCCTAAGCAGGACATAAAAACCACTATCTGAAAAGAAAAATGTTGAGAAATTGGACTATATTGAAACCAAAAGCTTTGCTTATCAAAAGACAACAGTATGAGATTGCATAGGTAACAGACTAAGTGGGAGAGAACAATTGCAACTTACTTATCTTATAAGGAACATTAATTGAAAATATTGAAAGAACTTCAATAAGAAAAAGTCGAACCCCCAAATAGAAAACTGGACAAAACAGTCAAACAGGAACATCACAAGAGAGGATATCGAAATGGATACTTATGAAACAATGCCCAAGCTATTAATCATCAAGGAAAAGCAGATTAAAACCAGTGAGATACTTGGGGCACCTGGATGGCTCAGCCAGTTAAGCATCTGTCCTCAGCTAAGGTCATGATCTCACAGTCTGTGAGTTCGAGGCCCACCTCACTGACAGCTCAGAGCCTGGATCCTGCTTCGGATTCTGTGTCTCCCTCTCTCCCTGCCCCTCCCCTGCTTGCACTCTGTCTCTCTCTCTCAAAAATAAATAAACATTAAAACAACAACAACAGTGAAGTACCACTATGCATGCATCAGGATAGATTTGCCAAATTTACCAAATACAAATATGGAATTCCTAGGTATATTTGAATTTTAAGTAATAAATACTTTTTTTAGGATGAGTATGTCCCAAATATTTCAAATTCAAATAAAAGTCCTGTATTTTATCTGGCAACACTAAACAGAATGGCTGAAATGGAAATGATCAGCAAAATCAAGCATTGCTGGTAATGTGGAACAACTGGAACTTTCGCACACTGCTATCAACTTTTAATTTGATACAATCAGTACAAAACCACTTTAGGAGAACTCTCTGGGACTATTAATTAAGGTCCAACCCAGTAATCTTAGGACTCAGCAATTCCTCTCCAAAGAATATACCAAAAGACGTGTACGCTCACGTTCACCACAGCACTCTGGGTATTAAAACTATTTTTTTTTAATTTTTTTTTTAACGTTTATTTATTTTTGAGACAGAGAGAGACAGAGCATGAACTGGGGAGGGTCAGAGAGAGGGAGACACAGAATCTGAAACAGGCTCCAGGCTCTGAGCTGCAGGACAGAGCCCAACGCAGGGCTCGAACTCACGGACCGCGAGATCGTGACCTGAGCCGAAGTCGGCGGCTTAACCGACTGAGCCACCCAGGCGCCCCTTAAAACTATTTTTAAAAAAACAAAGCAACACAAAAGAGATATGTATTAATGTAGTAGATAAACTATGGTGTAATCATTCAATGAAATGTCAAAAGACAATAAGAAGAAACTATTGCTACACTCAGCACATTGATAATACTCTAAAATGCAATGTTGAATGAAAAAAGACTGACACCAATCAATACATTTTATTTTAGGTGGCTCCTTTTGTATAAAGTTCAAGGACAAAGTAGAATTAATCAGTGTTAGAAATCAACGTGGTGGTTACGAGGAGGAAGGCCGTGCCTGGGAGGAGGCACAAGTGGGAGATTTGTCAACATTTTCTTTCTTGATCTGGGTATCAGTTACTAGTGTATGTTCACTTTGGAAACTGCCATGCTGTATAGGCTTTTGATTTGTGTACATTTCTTCATGCAGGTTGTATGTCAGTAAAAAGTCTTTCCTAAAAAAAACCTACATTGCTCAAAAATTTAGTAATTTGCTTTTGGTTATAATAAATTACTTGTGATAACACGACAACTGATTTCAACTGGTGAATCATGATGATTCAAATCATATTTGAGGTGAAGTGCTGTAGACAGCACCTTGCCTGCCCTTGGGAGCAGCGGGTCTTACCATTCTAACCTGGGGGGAGAGGAGCAAAAATGACTGTCCTGGCAAACACGGCCAGTTGCACATGTCAGCCTTGTTGAAAATAACTGTTCTGCAGGCTCAGTTCATTGTACCGAAATCTGTGTCCTTCACCCTGTTTGTTTGTTTTGTTTTTAGATAGATGGAGGGTGAGCAGGGGAGGGGCAGAGAGAGAGGGAGACACAGAATCTGAAGCAGGCTCTAGGCTCTGAGCTGTCAGCACAGAGCCTGACGTGGGGCTTGAACTCACGAACCGTGAGATCATGACCTGAGCAGAAGTCTGATGCTTAACTTGACTGAGCTGTCCAGGCGCCCCTCCTTCACTCTGTTTCAAACATTCCCTCTCTGATGCGCTGTCTTTAGTTTGAGTCCTTTGTTCATTTTCCTAGCAGTTGGCCGGGATTTGACTTTGCCTTAAAGTTTAAATGCTTCCTCTTTGTATGCCTCAGCTTCATGCTTCGTGCTTATTAACACTTAGGATAATCTGAATCAATGATCTTCTTCGATGGTGTGTCCTAGGATTGTATTTATCCAGGCTGCAGATAAAACTAAAAGCATTCTAGTATAAAGAAGGGATATTACTATCTGGTTATATAACTATGGGGTCCCTTTATCTTAGAACAGAAAAACAAGAAGTTGCCATTGAGGTCAAACCGTTTATCATTATCACAAACTCTAATGATAAGAAGAAGAAGAAGAAGAAGAAGAAGAAGAAGAGAAGGAGGAGGAGGAAGGGGAGGAGGAGGAGGAAGGGGAGGAGGAGGAGGAGAATACGTTGCATCATTGTTCCTGATATGTGGTCCTGGTCTCTAATTTAGTTGAAGACAGATTCCTAGTCTCCTTTTGGTTTTTTCTAAAACTTCCCAGAATGTATTATTATTTTTTAAATTATAAACAACTTTTAGCTTTATATTCTCTAAATAACCCTTTCATGACCTTCTATAAAGTTGGGTACCAATCCTTTGGAACATATGTTTTTTCATGTAGTGGAAAGAATGCTTTGGAGTCAGACAGACTTGACTTTGTAACCAGGCTCCCCTACTTACTAGCTTTGTGAACTTAAGCGAGTTATACTCTGAGCATCGGTTTTCTCTGATGTTAAAGATGATATTGATATTAAGAGTGTAGAGTTATGGTTTGATTATATGAAGTATAAGGCCCTTATTGTTTTTTTTTTTAGGGTATAACAGATTTTTTTAATGTTTATTTATTTTTGAGACAGAGAGAGACAGAGCATGAACGGGGGAGGGTCAGAGAGAGGGAGACACAGAATCTGAAACAGGCTCCAGGCTCTGAGCTGTCAGCACAGAGCCCGACGCGGGGCTCGAACTCACGGACTGCGAGATCGTGACCTGAGCCGAAGTCGGCCGCTTAACCGACTGAGCCACCCAGGCGCCCCAAGATTTTTTAAAAGTCCTAGTTCCTGCCCTTCATCCTTTCCCTTACATTCCTACACTTGTGCTCACTGCTTAGCAGATCATTCCTAAGTAAGTTGATCAAAGGCCCAAAAATGTATTAATTGTGTGATCAGAACAACATCATCATGGGGCACCTAGATGGCTCAGTCAGTTGGGTGCCCAACTCTTTATTTGGGCTCAGGTCACATTTTCATGGGCTCGTGGTATTGAGATTTGAGTTGGGGCTCTGTGCCATTAGCACAGAGCCTGCTTGGGATTCTCTCTCCCTCTTTCTCTACCCCTCCCCTGCTCTCTCTCTCTCTCTCTCAAAATAAATAAAAACAAACATATTTTTAAAAAGAACATCATCATGTACATAGCTACTTGAACATTCCTTTCCTCCAGGAATATCTTCAAATGATAATCTTGGAATATATTTATTGAGCCCTGTGCATGAAACGTAAGTAAATTGCAGGTGAATAAAATGATGAGAGATGTTATAGAAAGATAGATCACCTGACAGATGTGAGGACACATTGGGGTGGGGGAGAGAGAAGAGAGAGCAACCTAAACCGTGAAGAGGGTAGTGTCGAAAGGGTAAAACAACACCTTCCCTTCCAAGTCCTCTTGTGAGTCTTTCTACTATAGGGTGCACCAAAATTCTACGCTACGATTTCACTTTCCCCAGATAGTCTCCTTTTATTCCCTCTCCATGACGAATGAAAAGGTTAGAGATATATAATAAATACTTGTTTGTTGAATGAGTTACATAAATGAATGCAAAAATGACCAGTGAAATGCACAAAGGGTATGAATTTGGGTACGAGAAAAAAAAATGGGCCTAACTCTATGACCCCCCGCTTACAAGTCACGCGCTATTGCAAAATTTAATTCATTTACATCCAAGATTCGGTTGCCAAAGTGCCACACGGAGCTGATAACATCTATCTTGTAGGACTGTGGTGAAGTAAATAAATAAATAAACAAACAAATAAAAATAAAGGATCAGAGCCCCCAGGCTTGAATTCCAATATGACACTAGGTTGTTCTTCAGAGACACATGTTCCCTCACTGCTTTCAAGAGTCCTGATTCGCTGACTTTTTCCAAAATGCGAGTCCTTGGAGTCACAGCCTCCCTCCTTCTAAGTCCTCAGGAGTTACATGATCACCTCAGTTTTCTTCTCTGAAGAACTGGAAAAATAAACCAAAATTTTAGTTCTTCTATATTCAGCGTTTGTATCCATGGCTTAGTGAATTTTACTGAACTTAAATAATCTACATCCCCTTAAAATTACAGATGAAAATAAGAAACACTAGTGGGTCCATTCACTCATCCAACATAAAATTTCCCTGGGCTGCTTAAATCAGATGTATTTGGGGCTCATTTTGTGTGAGTAGGTTGTCGTTTGTTTCTGTAACTTAGCTTTTTTTATGGCTGTGACTCATCTTCCATCATATTTATATAGGTATAAATTCAATAAAAAAAAAAACTGTGGTATTATAAACAAATACTTCTGAAAGCTAAGAGCTATATTTTCTTTAAATGTCTTCCCCCATGACGTTTTCTGTTGTTTTTGACCAAAAAAATGTTTCCAAAAGAAACCCTAATATTTTGTAGTGTAAGCGTCTTTTCCCTTTTACAAAATAATTTCCAAAATTTTTAAATGTTTTGTTGACAATGCTTATGTTACCAGTTTGTGACATCAGCAGGGTGTGAATAGGCACAAACATAAAGCAGCTTTGTTCCTTCTCCCTAAATGCTCCTTTTGACTTCATCTGTCAAGTTGTTCACTTTGATCCTTGGATGACAATGACATGGTTTTCCCAGCGATGCTCAGGAATCAACGAACAGTGTCATTTTTCAGTGAGTAGAAAGTGTAATCCAACCCAATATATTACTGTCAACCTCTTATCAGATTGAACTCTTCTCTTCCTCCCCAGCTCAGTCCTGCCTCAAGAAAACCAGCAATAGGAAGGAAGGTGCTATTGATTTTTACAGTGTTCCCCTCATCTTTTTCTTTTACTTCTTCCCCTCCATTTACCAAGCCACCTTGACTCAAGGGTTGGGTATGAGAGTGGGGGTTGGGCAATCAGGGAGGTTAAAGGGCACAACCATTCTACTTGACTGGCGCAGTTATAACCTTGTGTTGGAGTCCTTGGGTGTGGCAGATACCAAATGGTTACTATTTCTCCCCCGAGCAATCTGTGGGGGGTTCTTTTAAGTTCCCCTATCGAAAGCCCCACTAGCAGATTCCTGAAGTGGGTAGTGTATCTCAGCTGGCCCCTTTGGATGCTTGCCGCAGCCCCTGGTTTCTGGCAGTGGCTCCACACTGATTCCACGTGTTGGGTCACTTAATTCTAGACAGTGCTCTTGTATAACTCTTTTTCAAGATGACACAAGCTTGCTTCCTTCCAATAGAAGGTCTTCTCATCTGGTCTATGGAAGACAAGACTTACAGCTCTGGAAGGGTAGACCGTGCCCTTTGCCCTTTGCCCTGTGCCACAATCGGCTCAATCAGCCTCTTCCCTCTGGACACCTCAAACATGAGTCCGGTACCAGACCCGGCCTCCCTCAATTCCCCAAGGTCACCAGATCATCCCTGAGTCAGCCTTCTCACTTAGCATGGGGCTGTGGGTGGGAATGGGAGCAGCTATGAGGCACTCTTATGCTGAAGACACTTTGTCTCAAGACATCCATGCTCTGTCGTCTCCGTTTTCAAGCCTCTTGCTTTACATACACTTGAGATAACACTAACAACGCATTAGGGATCATGGGACTTGGTTTTTTTTTTAAACGCCCCATTAGGAAGTTCCACAGAGATGTTAGAACTTCTCTTTTAGACTCTGGATCCTTGCAATCCTGTATTTTCTCTTGTGGAAGCTGAGCTAAGAGTAAGACAAGAAAAATATGTTGTACATATATAACAAAATTGAGTGCCATGCATGGCAGAAAGGCCGTATAACAAATTTCTGATAGGTAAGACATTGATCACGATATAGTTGAGCTTTAATAATGAAAGTGTTGTCTTTTATGGCACTAACATAAAGAATGCCCTGGTACATCAATTAAATGTAAGCTATACTGTTTTTTCTCTCTCTTTTTTTCATTTGAAGATCCTCTCTTTGTATTAATGTGACCATACTTATGTGAATCGCTCATCATTTTCCTTTGTAATGAGATAAAAAAGTAGTAAGAAAAGCTGTAATTTTCAATCAAAGTGCTCATTCTTGAACAGTATAAAAATATCACTTCGGAAGTTATTTGTACTAACTCTGAAAATAGATCTAATTATAAAAACAATAAATGCTTATGTAGAAAATAAAAAGATATTAAATTCATACTAATATTGAAATCACTAAGGAATAAGAAAATCAGAGGGTTTCTTTTAAATTTTGATGTATATTCCTCTAGTTCCTACTTTGACAGGGTATATTTTGTTTCTATTAATAAGATAGTATTGTGCATATGCAGTTTATCCAAATGTTTTAAAAATACTGTACATTATCATTAATGTATAGTAACATAAGGTATAACAAATATATTTTAATGGCTGAAAAAAATCTATCATATAGTTATAGTGTCATATGTTTTATCACATCTTCGTTATTGAACATTCATATAGTTCTCAGGTTTTTTATAAAGCACATCAGGAAACTTCTTTATACATAAATCAGGGTATATAGTTCTAATTATTACTTTAGGATGCATACCTATCCTGAATGAATCAAAGATCAAATGGGTCTGAACATTCTGAGCTTCTGAAAAAAAAAATATATAATTTAGTTTTTAGATTCTACCAGCAGGGTAGGAGTACTAATATTACCTAACCCCACCAGACTGAGTAATATTTTTAATTTTTAATTTTTAAATTTTTAATTTTTAAAGTTTATTTATTTTGAGAGAGACAGAGACAGAGCAAGTGGGGGGAGGGGCAGAGAGAGAGAGAGAGAGAGAGAGAGAGAGAGAGAATCCCAAGCAGGCTCCACGTTGCCAACGCAGAGCCCGATGATGCAGGGCTTGAAACCATGAAACTGAGATTACGACCAGAGCTGAAAACAAGAGTCAGATGCTTAACCAACTAAGCTACCCAGGCGCCCCAAGTAGTGCTTTTTAAATTTCAATAATTTCACACATAAAGTTTTTTTTTAATTATTTGTACTTTCATGTCTGTGATAATCATGCCTTTTAAGTGGCTTCCATTTACAGCACATAAAAATTTGAGCCACTGGGAATATTCAATCTGAAGCTGCCTTACACAAAATGAACTATTTAATGAGAATCTTTACTAGTTGTTTTTCTGTTTTGTTTTGGTTTGTTTGTTTTTTAACAATTGTATTGGCCATTATGGTGGATTGATAACTCTGGAAATCTGGGCCAAAAACAATGTCACCTTTGGCTTACGTTCTAAAACTCTAGAGCCTGTCCTAGTGCAGGACAGAACTAAGCTAACTTTTTTTGATGTTTATTTATCTTGAGAGAGAGAGGCAAAGAGTATGTGTGGACGTAAGCAGGGCGGAGCAGAGGTATGGAGAGAGAGAAGCCCGAGCAGGTTCCGCACTGTCAGCACAAAGCCCAACACGGGGCTCCATCACACAAACTGTGAGATCATGACCTGAGCCAAAACCAAGAGTCGGAAACTTAACCAACTGAGCCAGGCACCCCCAAACTACCTCACAAATTCAGTTCTGGCTCCACAGTGAGCACAATCTGTATCAGTTTCATATGGAGTCAACCTCAACCCTCTATTTCCTGTCAACCTTTCTTTCCTGTGAGTGTTACCCTAGTGTCTTCCTTCACCCTAGAGGCACCAACGCTTCCTTGGCACAGCAGCTGAATTCACTTTGGAGCTTCTCCAATACTTGCAGAAACAGTGCCATAACACTTACCTCATTGATTTTGACATTGGTCATTCAGAAGGCCACTCTGCAGAAATTGGGGTATTAGGCCCAAGGAAGCTATCTCCAAGCTCACAGGAACAGCCATAAGTTGAGCAGCAAGCTGCTCTGCCTCAGAAGTTTCATCTTCACAGGTGTCCCCCAAGTTTCAAGGTTTTAACAATCTCAACTTTTCTTCTTTGTTTCTGCAGCCCTAAGGATATCAGCTATTTTCTGCAGTTGTACCCCCATGGTACCTTCCAATTGTCTTTCTACCCTTTAGTCAACTAGCTGACAACTTTATGTCTAGTTAGCCATTTTGTGCATTCAATTCTTTTTACTTGAAATGACTGGTGAGATTTCTCTCTTTGGCCTGGACTCCGACTGCCACGTGCAGAAAAAGACAGTAGCAGAAAATATGGACATATTCTCTAGGTTGAAAATAAAGGGCCATATGCCTACTATGAAAAAGGGACAAATGGTTGACATTTCCTCATGTATAAGAACCTTTGAGTTAGATTTGTATTTCATAGTATGAGACATGTGAACTAGTATAGAATAGTACCTTGTAAAGATGAAGATGTATAAGTTAAAAGTTATGATTTTTTATAGGTACAATGGAGTGAACAATCTCCTCCCCAAATTCTTTTATTGAGGCCTTAACCCCCAGTATGATGGAATTTGGAAATGGGACTTTTGGGAGGTAATTAAGTTTAGATGAGATCATGAGGGTGGGCTCCTCATGATTATATTAGTGCCTTTTTTTTGGTTGTAGTTGTTAAAGTAAGCTTCATTCCCAACATGGGGCTTGAACTCTCAGCACTAAGATTGAGAGTCACATGCTCTACCAACTGAGCTAGCCAGGTGCCTGACATTAGTGCCTTTTTAAGAAGGGATACCAGAGCATTTTCTCTTTCTCCCTGTCATGTGAGGACATATAGAGAAGGCAGCTGTCTGTAGACCAAGAAGAGAGCTCTCACCAGAAACAAAATGCTGGTACTCTCTAATCTTGTACTTCCCAGCTTCTAGAGCTCTGAAAGAGTTCTATGGTTTAAGCCACATAGTCTATGGTATTTTGTTAAGGTGGCTTAAATAGCCTATTACAATAGTCTGTCTCCATCCCATGTAATGGTTTTTGTCCATTTGAAAGAAATCATTAAAATATAGTGGTTTATGAATTAAGTAATGAATGAAAACATTTTTAGGGAGAAATCTAAAGGACAGGAAATGTTTACTGTGCTCATTGGATCAGAGAAATTGTATGGTCTGGGATGCCAAATACCTAAGTGATTCTTACAACTGACAGCCATTAATTTATGGCCATGATATTTCACCATGATATTGCACCATGATATTTCATTCACTTATAAAACCATTGGCTTTGTGATACAGTCTTCCAGGGTAGCATTAAATTTTCCCAGATCATCTTACTCTTTCATATGAACCACCTCAGTGACTAAGACGCTATAAGAACTTATTGAAGAACAGATGGAAAAGAGTGATTTTGATCAGGACCTGACTAAATGTGCAACTGCTGTTTTTTTTTAATGTTTATTTATTTTTCAGAGAGAGAGAGAGAGTAGGGGAGGAGCCTAGAATGAGGAAGATACAAAATCCAAAGCAGGCTCCAAGCTGTCAACACAGAGCCTGACAGGGGCCTCGAACCCACAAACCATGAGATCATGACCTGTGCCAAAGTCAGATGCTTTAACTGACTGAGCCACCCAGGTACTGCTGTAACTTCAGCTTCTTTAGCATTGTATCCTACTTGGCCCAAGTGTTTTAGTCTTAATTTATAGTATTTTGGTGCCCAAATTTCTTGGGGCAGACACTGGCCATCCTGGGAAGGAATTTCACAGAGCATTGGTAGGCAAGTTAAAACGATCTTTTTATTCTGGAAGTTGGTAGAAGTCATTATCCATTAAGGAATAGCAGGAATAGAGCACTCTGAAAACCAAAAGCACTCCTACAGGTACTGTTACCAAGAAACTGTTTATTACCTACTCAACAGTATAGGAATAAGGCTTCAAAACCTATGCAAACCTGCAGAGGGGAGACTATGACAGAGTATGTTTTGAAGTGAGAACAGGAAATAGTATAGGATAAAATGTTCGATTAAAGAAAAGCCATACGTAAATGAGAGGTAAATATTGAAACATGAGCAAACAATTACTATACATTTAGATTTGTGGTACGTCTACCTGGTGAAAAAGGACTGATTGATATAGCGTAAGGTCTTCTGAGACGTTTCTTTTGGTTTTACTGTTGTTGGTTTAGGCAAGGATACAGAATGTGAATGTATACGTCTGATTACCCATCTTGGATTTTAATTTTTTACACTTAAATCCATGTTAAGAGTAAAGATGAGTGTAGTCTGTAATACTATATATTTTTTCTTCCTCTGAGCTAAATCCAGTAGTTTCCCACTTTTTGTTTCTCATTTCTAAGAAGGCTGCATCTAGAGCTGTTACTCCACAAAGACAGAGATGGAGAAATATGGAAATAATATGATGCGAAAATAATGAAGATATTTCTACAATAGTACAATTGCATCACTAGACCTTAAAATTATTTTTGGCATTTTACAGGACAATATTTTTCTCATTAAGCTTTTCTCAGTTTTCCCTATTCTGTGTCAGTTGGAACTTGACATACTGATACAAATATTTCCATAGCAATTGTATAGCAGTTATTTGGCAGGGTTAATTATCAGTAACTATTTTAAATGACTAAGAGATTCAAAACTATGGACAGTACCGTCCCTGAGTACCACACACGAAAATAAGGGGCCTTATACCACTTAAGATTTAGATTGTACCTGGGGCGCCTGGGTGGCACAGTCGGTTGAGCGTCCGACTTCAGCCAGGTCACGATCTCGCGGTCCGTGAGTTCGAGCCCCGCGTCGGGCTCTGGGCTGGTGGCTCGGAGCCTGGAGCCTGTTTCCGATTCTGTGTCTCCCTCTCTCTCTGCCCCTCCCCCGTTCATGCTCTGTCTCTCTCTGTCCCAAAAATAAATAAACGTTGAAAAAAAATTAAAAAAAAAAAAAAGATTTAGATTGTACCTAGCATCTTCCACCACTGGACAATTTATCACTCTCCTAAAACCAGATCGCAGGAAGGAACAAGTCCTAAAGTCAAAAGAGAACGAGTAACTAAGAAGGATCTGAGCCTTCCTTCTATATTTGCATGTTTCAGTTGCTAAACTGTCAATAATTCAAAAGAGTTGGTTTTCAGCTGGAAATTATCAAGAAACTACCCAGGTTTTGGAAATTCTCAGCATGACAGTAGGAGGGCAGGATTACATAGATCATGGAATGTATAAATAAATATGAGGATATAAATCTCAGGCCCAATCACCAGCTGCATATCTGAAGCGAGTAAGCAAAATACAATTTATTTACTGAAACTTTTGTGACTTATTATTCTTCTTAAATGATATTGGCTATTATTTATATCTAATGTGCATACATATAAAATGAGTTGTGTTCTCCCTATTCCTTTATTTGCTTATTTAGAGTAAAATAACATAGAAGGATTCTTAAAATTGAGGGAAAAGACACCTGCAATCCCAGGAAGCAATCTGCTATTACTTTGTTTATTCTCTGCAGGTTGTTTTCATGTGTGTGTGTGTGTGTGTGTGTGTGTGTGTGTGTGTGGTATAATTGTAAATTTAGTGAAATACATGTTCTCATTGTAATATCTTAAAATTTATTGATAAAAATCATATGTAAATATTTAATAACAATATAACATATCCCACAGCTGAATATTTTATTTACATACTATATATATTTTATAATAATTATATACTATAATTAAATACTCTTAGAACACAAGGCTTCTGATTATTTTTTTAAATTTTTTTAAAGTTTCTTTATTTTTGAGACAGAGAGAGAGAGACACAGGGTGCAAGTTGGGGAGGGGCAGAAAGAGAGACAGACACACAGAATCTGAAGCAGGCTCCAGGCTCTGAGCTGTCAGCACAGAGCCTGATGGGGGGCTCCAACCCACCAACCGTGAGATCATGACCTGAGCCCCAGTGGAATGCTTAACCGACTGAGCTGCCCAGGCGCCCCTGATTATTTTTTTTTATTAGAAACAATGATTCTATGAATACCTTTATTCACATACCTTTTGAGTTTACGGTTTTTAATTCTTACCAAATACAGTAAAGGCAAAGGCTTTTAATGAGAGTTAAGTCTACAGCTTGGAACTCATTGATACAGTAATGGAGTTAACCAATGTAAATTAACTAGAGTTGGTAATGTATTCTTCATTAGCTAAGTTGGTGTTTTCTTTAATTCAGAAAATTATGAGAAAAGAGCACGGGGCACTTCAGGGTGGTTCTACTTCCTGACTTCAACTTCTGACTCGAGATAGTTTCTCTTTTTGCCTGATTGGAAACCCCTGGGTAAATGTGGTGACTGCCCACTGTGGAAAATGAAAACATGGTAGTGGTCAGCTTTGAAACAAATGGGTTTTTTGGGCAGCATTTTAGTGGGCTCATTGGATGAGCTCAATGTGAGTGGGAAGGAAAAATATAAACAGACAAAAATCAAGAAATTCCAGTGAAGATAGAAGCTGAGGTAAGAAAAACAAATTCTATGAAGTTTTTCTTCAGAGGCTTTTAGATGTCATGACCAGAATGCTCTTGAAGGAAGTAAAAGGAAGAAAAGAATACATCGATTACATTTTAGTGTCTCCAACTGCCATTCACATATTCAGAGTGAGGAGAGGAAGGGTATTTTGTCTAAGTCTAAGAAAAATTATTTTTGATTCAGGAGGGGCTATTTAAACCAGACATTTGGCTACTTCATAGTGACCTGGGACCAACAAAATCTGTTTTTGCCAGTTTATCCTTAGCTCAATTTGAATCAAACTGCCAAAATATTATTTTAATGGATTTTATTGGTCAGTTTCAACTCTAGGTTAAATGTAAACATATAAACTCATTTAACCTCAATTTGGTACACATATGGCCCACATAAATTTTTAAAAATCTTCCAAACACTGAACATATTTTTAAGATAAGTTGAACTTGTTGACTAAATTTTTCCAAGAAGGGTTTCCATGGATTTTTGAAAATAAACTGAAGTGTGCCCACAAAAATAGGACATTATTAAGATATTCTTCCTGATCCTTTCTTGACTCTTTCCAAAACAAAAATTGAAACTTAGCTTGACCTCTTGTACCATGGTGTTTGCCATATATTCCAAAACCAAATTATACGATAACAAATAAAACATTCAATAAACCAGCTGCCATGGAAAACTGATTTTGAATGGGGCATTCCAGAGTTTAGTGCTATCTTTAGCATCAGCATCAGATAAAACTCAAGCTCTCGTAGGGTGTTTGGTACTCCAATGGATAGCTTTTATGGTTCTCCTTCTCCACCCCCTCCTCTTCCTCCTCCTCCTCCTTCCCCACCCTTTTCCCATTACAATTTTATTCTGATTAAATTAGCATTATTTAATATTATACTAAGAAATATCACTTTGTTACCTGAATGGAGCTTTGACTGGAATTTAGAAAATTCTAACAAGACTACTTTTATTCAGTTGATGATGTAGAAAGGGCATTTTAAGCTAACTCAATGGACTCCATAAACTTTGTTTGATTCATACAAGAAAGCCCCTCAATTGTTACACATTTTGAGGTGGTCTTAATTTTTCCCCCGTCTGTCCTGCATGTGCAAGGAGAAGATTGCCATGAAACTTTCTTGTCCGGGCCCTGGCACTTGGAGCAGACGCGTCAGTGATTTGAACACCTATCCTCCATGTTGTTTTACTGATGGCAAGCCAAAAGTCAGGGTGGAGTCATTCACTGAAGTAGGGTTACATGCTTTTGTTTTTTTCCTCTTCAGTGATGGGATAAAATTATGAGCAAGAGTGGTTTTTTTAAACTTTTATTTTTGAGAGAGAGAGAGAGAGACACAGAGCACAAGTCGGGGAGGAGCAGAGAGAGAGGGAGGCACAGAATCTGAAGCAGGCTCCAGGCTCTGAGCTGTCAGCACAGAGCCCGGCGTGGGGTTCGAACTCACAAACTGCGAGATTCTGACCTCAGCTGTAGTCAGATGCTTAAGCAACTGAGCCACCCAGATGCCTCAGGAGTATGTTTTTGAAGGGGACAGTGGGGAGGCATTGATAGAAGATTTTTTTTTTAATTTCTTGTATCTTCCCAGATATTATCTGAACACCGCCTCAGACATTGGATAATGATACTGTAGACACTCATTTAACCTATAGGTATCAGATTTAGGTGGGAACAGAAGCTATTATAAGTAGCTAACACCTATGTAACAACATTTGTTGTATATCAAACAGTATCAACAAAGTACATCATCTGAACCTAGGTGTGGTGCATTATTACCCTATTTTGCACATGAGGTGTCTAAAGCTTAGCTTAAACAAGTTGAAGTAACTTGCTCAAGGTCACACAGAGGCTAAGTATCAGGGTGGAGGTGCAAGCCCCAGTAGTCAGGCTGTTACCTATCATGCTATGATCTTTGGTTATTTGCCCCTCTGTCACAAGCAGCAAATTTACATTTATTTATTTTTGAGAGAGAGACAGGGCATGAGCGGGGAAGGGACAGAGAGACAAAGAGACAGAATCTGAAGCAGGCTCTGGTCTCCGAGCTGCCAGCACAGAGCCCCATACAGAGCTCGAACTCACAAACCTCGAGATCATGACTTGAGCCGAAGTCAGACACCCAACCCACTGAGCCACCCAGATGCCCCACCAGCAGAAATTTCTTTAAAAAACCTTGATTTTTTATTTGTGGTTTTCAAGAATTTAAAACTATAGACTTTATTTATAAGGGCTGTTTTAATCTCTTAAAAAGAAAGCATGATATGTCTGAGAATGTCTGAAAGCTATGCATTCCTCAAGAAATTCCTCAAGAAAGTAACTTAAGAAACAATGAAGAAGAGCAAATGAAGAGACAAATGTGGAATGTGATCTGTGACCCAGCCCTAGAGTCAAAGGGACATTTTTTCCTGGTTCTTAGAGTAATGGTAACTAATCATCGGTAATTTCTAAGTGCCAGACATTGCACTAAACGCTTTGATAGTAAGGTATCACTTAATCAGCATCTTTTGCAATATGTAGATGAGACAGCAGAGGCTCAGGGGGTCATGCAATTCACTAACTCTCACACAGCTAACTGGTGGCGAAACCTTGGCTACTTTGCAGTTTTGTTATAAGGACTAAACATAATGTATGTAAAGTTCCTGACACATAGTAAGAGGGAAATAGTAAATAGTGTCTGTTATTATTGTAAATTCCAACGTTTAAAAGTTCTCTTCTCCTTGCTAAACCTGAACAGATCCACATATATTGTGAAAATTAGTAGAGGGAAACCTCACCAAAGTAGAATGCGGAGGCTAGAAAGGGGAGCCCTACCACTCACCATCAATTACGGGAAGAATTGTCAATCGCAGATTCCAACGAGATGTCAACTACATCTCCAACAAATGAATCCTCCCCGGCAAATGATCATTAATTACAAATCCCCAAAGAAAAAAGATGAACATTGCATCTCTGACAGGAAATTAACTACCACTGTAAGGCAGCCAATGAGACACTGTCATCACCCTGAACTCTTGCTTTTCTTCAATGGACTTCCCAATTCAAAACAAACTCTCCCCGTTTCCTCCTTCTTATCCATAAAATAACAGTCCTCTTCTTTGTATGTTGAATGTGAACCCCAAGCTGTTTGAGTCTAGAGCCTGTGCTTTTAGTAATTGTACCAAACTTTTCCACAATGTAGATCTGGCACAAGAGAGACTGCATTAATGAAGTGCACTTTGGCCCATGTGGACTTGCTGCTCTATGAGCTCTGGGATTATCATTGACCCTGGAAGAGTGATCTTTTCCGCAAGGAAGCCGGCAACATGGGCAACAAGCCCATGATCCTTATGTGGCTTTGCAGTAACAGACACCAGTGTGTTAGAGGAAGAAGGAGAGCATGTATGAAACTCTCTTGGAGACTCCCCATCAAATGTGGGAGGATGTAAACTGAAATCTCATAGTAGATGGCTTCAAGTACTTCCTCCAATTTCAGTATTAATGCTACTATGCCCCATTTGTATCTACATGCTTGCATAGTCTAAGGACATTTGAGTTATTAGAGAGTCTTTTATAATATAAATCAGCAGAGATTTTTTGGGCTCAGATTAAATGAATACCTAAGCACAATAAGAACCCTTAAGGTAGATGAAACCTGTAGCATTAGCAAAAGAAATAATTTTTATTATTTTTTTAATGTTTATTCATTTTTGAAAGACAGAGACACAGCACAAGCAGAGGTGGGGCAGAGAGAGAGGGGGACACAGAATCCAAAGCAGACTCCAGGCTTTGAGGTGTCAGCATAGAGCCTGACGCGGGGCTTGAACTCACGAACTGCGAGATCATGACTTGAGCCGAAGTCAGACGGATGCTCAACCAACTGAACCACCCGGGTGCCCCCATAATTTTTATTTTTAGAAATAATTTTTAAACTCTATATCTTTAGAAATAAACTATAGAATACTAAGTCCCTCCATCTCTTTTTTGGACATGAGAAAATTGCAAACACTCCTGACCTATTGGGAAGATATTTCCACTTATCTTTGAGTGACTTCCTTCTTTCCCCCAGATTTCCTAGCTAAGCGTACATGGCTGGCCCCGGTTTGTCCAGCTTCATCATTTCCTGTGACTGTGACCTTCGCTTGATCTGAGCCAACTTCTCAGCCTTCTTTTGGAAGACTGATGTCTGTGATAATGTACGTAAAAGCATTTCGTGCCATACCTCTGCAACAGCTGGGCACAATTCCAGACTTTCTATGTAACACAGGCTGAGGGCAGTAATCATTTTTTGGAGACAAGGACCAGGAGGTTTGTCTGGGTACTATGTTTGCCTGGAAAGTACATTGCTTTTACTTACGTTTTATATTTATTTGAGGTGGCTTTGGGAAAGCCATTGGAGAGTTCCAAGGGACTTGAGGCCTCAACAATTCTTCTCCAGATGAGTGAAAGTATTCTCACCAAAAAAGCAAGTGTTTCAAAGTTTCTTGAATTTATTTGAACCATCTGATACGGGAGATGTAAATTTAAATATTGGACAGGCAGCATGAAATAAATGATAGAAAATATATCGGTCAGCTTTGAGTTAATAGAATTTGACCGACTTCTTTTTTTTTTTCCTTAATAGAAGAGTAGAGCAAGAACGTGAATAATGACATTAATACTTAATCTCTCATCTGTTGATATCAGTGGAATACCCTGTAGCTACAGCAGATTTCATACTTCTCCTTTTACTCAGTTGACTCATGTGAACTCAATGGCTATAACCAAGTTATCGTGGAGGTTTGTTAGCCATCTCAACATTCACCTTGTCCTTCCTTTATTGCGTGGCTACAGTGTGATTTGAATTTTGAGTGGGGTCATCCTCTCTGCAACTCTAGGGATGAGGTCTGGTTGTTCTGAGGCAATCAGATCAATCCTTTATCCCTTGGCCACAACGATGGCTAAATAATCTAGGTAGAAACCATCGGTATGATTAGATCAGAAACAGGCAGGTCATGAAGAAGGAACTGATTGGAACTGAAGTCAGAACTTTTTTTATTGATGACTGTGAGAAGAGGTACCTTCCCTCACCCTGCATGTGAACAAGGTAGAATATACCCAAGAGTGCTAGAGTCTTTCGTGTAGGAAGGGGTGCTAAGGATAAAGCTGGCAGGTGGAAAAGGACAGAGCCTATAGAAGCAATCGCGAAGAAGTAGTTTATCACGCCTAAAGATTATCCTTCTGGACCCTCATTTGCATACATTAATAAATAACCTGGGTTGATTAGACCTGATGCTTTTTTATTACTTGCATCTCAAAGCATCATCATTGTTACAAGAGTATACAGCCAATGCCATTTTGACATACTCTTGTAAGAATAATATGCTATCTGATCTTGGGTGAAGAACTTTGGGATTTGTTTTCAAGAATTTACGTATGTTTCTTCATTATATTTTTAATGGTTGGCACAGCAGAACTATGAAGTTTTGTGATTATCTTTGCTTCCACAGGAAGCTGTTGATACAGAGAAATTAAGCATTTTGTTGCAAGCCACTCCATAATTATGTAAAGTTAAATTCGAGGAGAGGGCGTGTAGGAAAATAGAGGGGAAAAGTTGAGTAACACATAGTCATTTAAATGGGAAAAAAATAAATGGAAAAAAAACTCATTTTATCTCATTTCTCTCATTTCCAAATTAAAGAAAAGAAAACACATGGGTTAGGTCTCATAGTCTGAGAAAAAACATCTATGTCTCTAGTCTCCTTTTAATACTTCAAACTCCACGTTAATTAAACTCTTTCAAAGCTTAGTACATTGAAATGAGAGGAAGGAACACACAGGCCCGGATGAAAGCTGGCTGCGAAAGAGGATTACCAGTAAGATGATAAGATGGTGAGCTTATTAATCTTCTTTATTATTCCCATTGTGGGGATTTGTCAAGTTCCCACATTATTAGGAATAAGAACGAATAGTACTTCTTCTTTCTTTAGTAATCATTAACTAACTGTAAGCAGGTTAAAGGAACCCTGGCATACAGTGGCGTTTCTCCTCAGTTTGGGAGACGAATCCAGGGGCATTCTTCGTAATGAACAGGATGAGCCTGCATCAGGGGCTGTGGCTACCACCGTGTCAGCTTCCAGTCTTTATTTTCAGCACTTGACTGGAGCCATGCTGTGAGCCTGGGTGAGTCACGGTTCATTAGTCGATAGTCAGTTCGTTGCTGGGAATTTCTATCTTACAAATGTCAAAATTAGAGTGCTCAAAGTTCCCAAGAATTAAAAGAATGAGTTCCCCATTAAAGTTCAGCATGTGTGCAGATTAACAAGAGAGGAAGTACTCTCCGGGGTAAGAAAATGCTCTCTCATTTGATAAAGCATGGGCAGTGTGAGATAAGCCCGCATGTGGGGTTCTCAGTCTTTTTCTTAGGTGCATAATGCTGAGCCCCGGACTTGTGGCCAATATCAAGATTGCCTTATTACTGTCTAAGTCTGCCATTATAAATGATTTCCTCATTTATATTAAATGGCATTATATTTTATGGAAGGTCGTTCAGGTTTTTTCATACGAAAAATTGTATTATTTAAGACACTTTTCCTCACTTTAGTGCCTATGAAATAGAAGCACTATTTTTTAAAGACATTAAAAAAATTGACCCTATGTAATATTGACTCATTATATTAATGTTGATTAAAAGTAGCTTCCAGATTGACTAAGTCATCTATTATATTCGATGACATTTGCCATCTGTATACTTTAAGCCCCTGAGACAGACTGGTATTTGTACATAAAAGCATATTTTAAAATGCCCATATTATTCCCCAAATAATACAGAAAATGTAATTCTTATCTGTGACCTTAACCAAAAAGACTTCATTATTTTTATTTTATTTCCAAGATTGTGGAAATATTCTTGTTTCTGGGTTTCCTTAACTCATCTTTCTGAGTGCTTCATTTGGTCAGGAATGATACCCTTAACACTCTGAATATACTTTTCTCAAGGTGCCATCACATGAAAAGCTAGCTGTGTGCATACTGTGAGGTCAGTTTTCACAAAGTCACAAGGGTGAGGTCCGTATCTTAGAGAGCTTTGTGGAAACCATCAGAAGCAATATGGAAAGGTCACTCTCTCTCTACGCTCTTGTGAAGACCTCCATGTTTGTCTAACTTTGTCATATTTGACTTATCAGCAAGTCAGAAAAAGGAACAAAAAGAACAACACTCTGACCTATTGACAAAAGGGTTACTTATATCATTTTCATTTGGGCAGGTGGGAGGACTTTTTTTTTCATTGTATGTGTTGTGGCATAAAAGAAGGACCCAGAGATAATCTAGTAAGACCTCAGGCACTCTTCGTGACTCACATTTGGCAGGTGAAGAGAATATAATTTTTCCTTCCTATGTTTTCAGGCTTTACTCTGTTTGTAGTATCCTACCATGTATACACACATGGTTCCTTCACAGCAATGTCAGTGTTAAGATTCCTTCTCCCAACCCCCTCACCAATCGCTTGAGAAAAGGAGACTGAAAACTTTGAACATAACATATAAAAATTGAAATCAAAAGGATATCATTTATCTCTAAAAACCACTAATGAAACAATTAAATACAATTTTATTTAAAAATTAATTTTATCAGGGGCACCTGGGTGGCTCAGTCCGTTAAGCATCCGACTTCAGCTCAGATCATGATCTCGCGGTTTGTGAGTTTGAGCCCCGCATCGGGCTCTGTGCTGACAGCTCAGAGCCTGGAGCCTGCTTCAGATTCTGTGTCTCCCTCTCTCTCTGCCCTTCTCCTGCTCATGCTCTGTCTCTCTCTGACTCAAAATAAGTAAAACATTTTTAAAAAATTAATTTTATCAATAAATCAAAGTATACTAACTGAATTTTTATTTTTCATAATTTACTCAAGAAAATGAATATATTAGAATATATTCATAATATTCTTAATGTTATGAATACATTCATAAAAGCAAAAATGCACTATTGGGACCCTACCAAGATAAAAACCTGTACTGCAAAGGAAACAATCAACAAAACTAAAAGGCAACCGACAGAATGGGAGAAGATATTTGCAAATGACATATCGGATAAAGGGTTAGCATCCAAAATCTATAAAGAATTTACCAACCTCAACACCCAAAAGACAAATAATCCAGTGAAGAAATGGGCAGAAGACATGAATAGACACTTCTCCAAAGAAGACATCCAGATGGTCAACAGACACGTGAAAAGTTGCTCAATGTCACTCCTCATCAGGGAAGTACAAATCAAAACCATACTGAGATACCACCTCACACCAGTCAGAGTGGCTAAAATGAACAACTCAGGAAACTACAGATGCTGGCGAGGATGTGGAGAAATGGGAACCCTCTTGCACGGTTGGTGGGAATGCAAACTGGTGCAGCCGCTCTGGAACACAGTGTGGAGATTCCTCAAACAATTAAAAACAGAAATACCCTACGACACAGCAATAGCACTACTGGGAATCTACCCAAGGGATACAGGAGTGCTCCTGCATAGGGGCACATATACCCCAATGTTTATAGCAGCACTTTCAACAATAGCCAAATTATGGAAAGAGCCCAAATGTCCATCAACTGATGATGGATAAAGAAGATGTGATTTATATACACAATGTAATACTATGTGGCAATGAGAAAGAATGAAATCCTGCCATTTGCAGCAACGTGGATGGAACTGGAAGGTATTATGCTGACTGAAATAAGTCAATCAGAGAAGGACAGATATCACATGTTTTCACTCATAAGTGGAACTTGAGAAACTTAACAGAAGACCATGTGGGATGGGAAGGGGAAAAAATAGTTGCAAACAGAGAGGGAGGGAGGCAAACCATAAGAGACTGTCAAATACTGAGAACAAACTGAGGGTGGATGGGGGTGGGGGAGAGGGGAAAATGGGTGATGGGCACTGAGGAGGGCACTTGTTGGGATGAGCACTGGGTGTTGTATGTAAGCGATGAACCATGGGAATCTACCGCAAAAACCAAGAGCACACTGTATACACTGTATGTTAGCCAATTTGACTACAAATTATATTTAAAAATAAAATAAAAATAAAAATAAAAATTGTATTAAAAAATAAAAGTAAAAATGGATGTTTCCAATAAATTGAAGTATCCTAAATAAATTTTTATTTTTCATCATTTATTCATGAATATGAATATATTATGAATATATTATGAATATTATGAATACATTCATAAACATTTATGTATACATATTACATATAATTATAGCCAAGTAATACTTATTTGCTTATTCTATAAAGTTTATAATTATTTTTTCCATCTATGTAATATCTTACCTGGTTTATGAGCCATAATTTATTTGAAAACTCCTATGGAGCCAGACATGTAAGTTTTTGATAAGATTTTGCTCTAATGGGTACAGCTAGGATCAGCAGCTTTATTCACAAAGCTCTTTTGCTTCATCAGAAATTAATTTCCAGGAGAAAAGTTGCTCGATCACAGTGAAGACAATTTTCATTTCTCCTGATAGAAGTTCTAAATCTAATAATTTAAAAAAATTTTTTTTTCTTTCATGTTTATTCATTTGTGAGAGAGAGAGAGAGAGAGAGAGAGAGAGAGAGAGTGAACAGGGGAGGAGCAGAGAGAGAGGGAGACAGAATCAGAGGCAGGCTCCAGGCTCTGAGCTGTCAGCACAGAGCCCGACGCGGGGCTCAAACTCACAAGCCGTGAGATCATGACCTGAGCTGAAGTCGGAGGCTCAACCGACTGAGCCACCCAGGCGCCCCTCCTGACAGAAGTTCTAAAAGAATTGCTCTACTGTACCATGTGAATGTACAGTGTGAATGTTTTGATTTTAACCCCGTGATGGTTAATATTTGAGTATTGCCATTCATACCGTCCTTCGCCAAATATCTATGCCAGGCAATGTTTCAGGACTTTGGGACATATCAGGGAGCAAAAGCAGGCAAAATCATCTGCCCTTGTGGAAAGAAAGAGGAATCGATTTAATATGGGCTAAAATAGGCTATGCATCTGGTTCTAATTTATATTCTTTTAACTGCTAATGAGAATGGACATTTATCTATGTATTTACTTATTTACCATTTTGATTCCTTTGAGTGTAAATTCTCTGCTCATAGATTCTAGGGCCAGCCTTGAAAGCAGAGATGCTACGGTCACAGTGGCCTCAGTGACCTAAAGAAACTGTTCCAACAGTCTAAGTCAGTCAGGACTATTATTCATCACCTCAGTTTCTTCTGTTCTGATCCAGAATTGTACTTCAGGTACCTGGTGGCCAAGATTTCTGCGAATGCCTCACAGAGAGCTATCGCTTCCAGAAAAAAATGTTCCAAGGCAACGTAAAAGGGAGTATTTGTAGCCACAGCTATCAATCACCCAGGAGAATCCGTAATACCAAGCTTATTCCCTGTCCTGTCAGCTTGTGGAACTCCCCAAACATTTGGAGAGGATTAAATAGGTGATGTAGGCTTCAACAGCTCAAAAATATCCATTTGTGCCACATGTCCTGTTACCTTTTTACTTGTGTGGAGTTATTTAGTTGTCATGATAGACGAGCTCGAGCTATCCCTCCAATGAGTCACAGTATGGTTTGGGTGTGCCTTATAGGGAAAAGGGCAACAGCCTGAAAAGCTTGTCATCAGGGGTTGCGTTGACTGAAGTGTGGCAACAGTTGTTTGTCAGCTGACTTGGCTCAGCTGATTCGACTATGAGCATTCAAAGAATAAGGAACAAGCTCCTAGGGCACAGAGTTTAAACATGAGTACATTTTGTACCATTATTTTGATGACATTAAACACAAAAACAAAAAAACCCTGGAAATACCTCTAGAGACCAGAATTCAAGTTAGGGTGGATGATTTTTGCCTAATACTTCTCAGTCTGAAGCATCCCTAGGCTCCTGTGTACTTTGTGGAATAGCAAGTCTATGAAAAAATCCCTATAAATCTCTATAACCAATTTCTTAACAGGAATGCAGTGACCATACACATGGTGAATCTGCAGAGACAAAACAACAATATACAGAAATCTAAATCTACCTCCTCAGTGGCTTTTGAGGGTTGTGTTTACATCGTAGTATAGCTGAATATTGTTTGTGTTTGTTTTAATTGGCAAGATGTGAGCTTTTCAAAATAAAGATTTGGGAATGTCTCTGTCCAGCCCCATAACTTGACATTTTCCACCTTATACTATGCCCGGCTACTCAGGACTCTGTGTTGCCCCTTGTTTCCTGGTCCCGAGCCTTTTTGGCCTGTAAAGATTTTTTTTTTTTCTTCCTTGGATAGCACCTGATCATTTGCAAGCCTGACTTCTCCTGGTAGTGTCTTCTTTTTTTCCTTTCCCCTTTCACCTCCAGCTTTATTGAAATATAATTGTGTAAGTTTAAGATGTACAATGTGATCATTTGATGCAAGTATATATTGTAACATGATTACCAAATAAGGTTGGTTATCACCTCCATCGCCTCATGTGGTTATTACTGTGTGCGTGCGTGTGTATGTGTGTTGAGAACTTTTAAGATTTATTTTCTTAGGGGCTTGCAAGTATACAATTCAGTAGTATTCACTATAGTCACCATTCTATACATTAAATCCCCAGAACTTATTCATCTTACAACTGGAAATTTGTACCCTTTAGCCAACATCTCCCAATTTCTCTCCACCCCCAGCCCCTGGTAACCACCAATGAACACTGTCAATGAGTTTGACTTCTTCAGATTCCACATGTAAGGGAGCTTTTACAGTATCTGTTTTTCCGTCTGCCTGACTTGCTTCACTTAGTATAATGCTCCCGTGGTTTATCCATGTTATCACAAAAGGCAGGAAGGGATTCCTTTCCCTATTTTTCCCCCTTCTTTATATGGCTGAGTAATACTCTAGTGTGTGTGTGTGTGTGTGTGTGTGTGTGTGTGTGTGCATGCACGCTTGTGTGTACCACACTTTCTTTATCCACTTATACATCAATGGACACTTAGGTTGTTTGTATATCTTGGCTATTGTGAAAAAAATACAAATATCTCTTTGAGATAGTAATTTTATTTCTTTCAGACATATACGTGAAGTGGAATTACTGAATATGATAGTTCTCCTTTTAATTTTTTTGAGGAGGCTCCATACTGCTTTTCACAGTGACTGTACCAATTTACATTCCTACAAGCTTCTTCACTTTGTCCGTTGCCTCCAACCCCAGCTAACTGCATTCATAGCCTTGCGTAGAGGATTAATTACACCACGCCCCACTTTAATATTTAATTTATTTACCTCTTTCCCTCATTACACTGAGTATCTTCAAGGAAGGAAATATTTATTTTGTTATGTTTCCAGTAGTGTTTGGCCTATACTAGGTTCTTAATAAAAATTAGTTGAAGGAATAAATGACAGGAAAAACAAAAGAAGTAAGGACTTTCAGGCAATAAGGGCATTTTCACAACAGAAAGAAGAAGGCATGTCGACAAAAAGAGAGCAGTATGAGATGATTGAAACCTCCTGTCCAGGTCTTCTCTCTTCAATTTCTTGTGGACCTTTGTCACAAATCTTTTATCAACCAATCATGTGCCGTCATCCATTAGCTGCTTTATGAATCTCTATAATATAGCACTC
Organism: Puma concolor; assembly: GCF_028749965.1. NCBI lineage: Eukaryota > Metazoa > Chordata > Mammalia > Carnivora > Felidae > Puma > Puma concolor. Next base: position 54,483,204 of record NC_141670.1, on the reverse strand, counting down.
TGCTTAAAATGGGCAGGGATTTACACAATCTTTGTTTGATGTTTTAACAACAGAAAACAAAGGAAGTCAATTCATGGGAAATGACAAGTATCCTCATGTTTAAGTAAATACCGAATACCCGTTATCACCTTAAATAAATTATGATTGCAGTGTTAAACTGCAACTGAGTTATGCAGTGCCGATGGAAAGATGGGACTGTTAGGGTAACATCTTCCTCTCATTTCTTCTCTATATCGCTGACGTGGTAGATACAGGATAGAAAGTGTTGACTCATTTTTGTTTTTTTTTTTGTCTTAGATGGCATGGCGAAACAAAAACAAAAACAAAACAACAAACAAAAACAACACGAAAAAAACAAACAAAAAATACAAAACCTTTGTGAATATTGCCAAAAGTAAGAAGTCCACACACAGAAAAATTAACAATGTCTATTTGGGTCCTCTGATCTTTTCTGATTGGATTATGTGTGGGTTTTTTGGTGTTGAGTTGTATAAGTTCTTTATGTATTTTAGATATTAACCCCGTATTGGATATATCATTTGCAATTATCTTCTCCCATTCAGCAGGTGGACTTTTTGCTTTGTTGGTGGTTTCCTTTGCTGTGCAGAAGCTTTTTTACTTTGGTGTAGTCCCAATAGCTGAATTTTACTTTTGTTTCCCTTGCCTGAGGAAACATCTAGAGAAATGTTTCTATGGCTGATGTCAGAGAGATTACTGCTTTTGTTTTCTTCTAGGAGTTTTATGGCTTCAGGTCTCACAGGTCTTTAATCCATTTTGAGGTTTTTGTGTGTGTGTATGGTTTAGGAAAGTGGTAGTTTCATTCTTTTCATGTAGCTGTCCAGTTTTCCCAACACCATTTGTTGAAGAGACTGTCTTTTTTCCCATTGCATATTCTTGCCTCCTTTGCTGTAGATTAATGGACCAGATAAGCATGGGTTTATTTCTGGGCTCTCCATTCTGTTCCATTGATCTATGTCTCTATTGTTGTGCCTGTATCAGAGCGTTTTGATTACTACACCTTTGTAGTATATCTTGAAATCCGGAATTGTGATAGTTCCAGCTTTGTTCTTTTTCAAGATTGCTCTTCAGGGTCCTTTGCGGTTCCATACAAATTTTAGGATTATTTGTTTTAGTTTTGTGAAAACTGTTAGTATTTTGATAGGGATTGCATTAAATCTGTAGATTCCTTTGCATAGTATAGACATTTTAACAATATTGATTCTTCTAATCTATTATCATAGAATATCTTTCTATTTGTGTCATCCTCAGTTTCTTTTATCAACATTTTATAATTTTCAGAGTACAGGTCTTACACCTCCTGGATTAAGCTTATTCTTCGGGGGCTCAGTCGGCTGAGCGTCCGACGGCTTTGGTTCAGGTCCTGATCTCACAGCTCGTGAGTTCGAGCCCCGCGTCGGGCTGTGTGCTGACAGCTCAGAGCCTGGAGACTGCTTCAGATTCTGTATCTCCCTCTCTTTGTTCCTCCCCCACTCATACCATGTCTCTGTCTCTCAAAAATAAATAAACATTAAGAAAATTAAAAAAAAACGTTTATTCCGAGGTATTTTATTCCTTTTGGTGCGATTGTAAATGGGATTGTTTATTAATTTCTCTTTTTACTACTTCATTATTAGTGTATATAAATGCAGAATTCTGTATATTATTATTATTTTTTTAAAAAATTTTATGTTTTTATTTTATTTTTGAGAGAGAGACAGAGTGCAAGTGGGGGAGGGGCATAGAGAGAGGGAAACAGAATCTGAAGCAGGCTTTAGGCTCTGAGCTGTCAGCGCAGAACCTGACATGGGGCTTGAACTCACGGACTGTGAGATCATGATTTGAGCTGAAGTTGGAAGCTTAACCGACTAAGCCCCCCAGGAGCCCCTGTATATTATTTTTGTATTCTACACCTTTAATGAATTCATCAGTTCTAGTAATTTTGGGGTGGAGTGTTTAAAGTTTTCTATACGTTGTATCATATCTTCTGCAAATGGTGAACCTTACTTCTTCCTTACCAGACAACATGCAAACATGCCCAACATCACTAACTATCAGGGAAATGCAAATTAAACCACAATTTTACACCTGCCAGAATGGCTAAAATAAAAAACAATAAAGAATAAGTGTTGGTGAGGATGTGGAGAAAGAGGAACCCAAGTGAACTGTCGTTGGAAATGCAAACTGGTGAAGACACTGCAGAAAACAGGGTGGAGATCCCTCAAAAAATTCAAAATACAACTACCATAAGATCTAGTAATTCTACTACTGTATTTACCCAAAGAGAATGAAAACACTTATTCAAAAAAGTATTTACACCCTTATGTTTATTGCAGTATGATTTACAATAGCTAAGATATGTAAGCGTCCCTCCAACTGTCCAATAACTCAACCATAAAAAAGAATGAACACTTGTTATATGCAACAACATGCATGGGCCTAGAAGGTACATGTGAAGTGAAATAAGTCAGTCAGAGAAAGACACGCACCATATGATTTCACTTATATGTGGAATTCAAGAAACAAAACAAACCAATAAGCAAAATTAAAAAAGACAAAAACAGACTCTTACATACAGAGAACTGGACCTTGCCAGACGGGAGGTGAGTCAGAGGATGGGGGAAATAGGTGAAGGAGATTAAGGAGTGCACGTGTGGTTTATTTTTTTAATTTTTTAAGTTTATTTATTTAGTTTGAGAGAAAGAGAGCATGTGTGTGTGCTTGAGCTCACATGAGCAGCGTGGGGGGCAGATAGAGAGGAGAGAGAGAATCCCAACCAGGCTCTGTGCTGTCAGCTCAAAGCCCAACGTGGGGCTTGATCTCACCAATCATGAGATTATGACCTGAGTCAAAACCAAGAGTCAGCTGCTTAACCAGCTGAGTCACCCAGAAGCCCCAAGGAGTACACTTGTGATGAGCAGCGGGTGATGTATGGAATTGTTGAATCACTTTATTATTCAACTGAAACTAATATAAAACTGAATGTTAATTATACTTCAATTTAGAAAAGAAAATATTTATTCTGAAAGGCAAATGAAATGATTATACATTGGTACATATTTAACAAGAAATGGGCATGACTGTGAATAAAACCCTAAAACTCTACTGAGAGTTGTTAAATTGAGAAATACTTTAGTAAATGCAGACATACAGTACTCTTCAAAAGGAAAACTTAGTATGTTAAATATGATAATTATCCATAAATTAACTTACTGATTAAAAATATAATTAATACGAGGACAAGATAGTACAAATTCTCAAAGTACTACCAAGTTTTTCTCTAGAAATATAAACATATGAAAATATTCAGGAGTAAATTTCTGAAGGAATAAAGCATTGAGTAGGTATTAGCCCTACTAGAAATTAAAACATATTATGAAATTACAGAGATTAAAATGGTTTATTTCTAGAGAATACAGAAGAGTTGGGCAAAATAAAAAGTCTAGAAATAGACATTAATCAATGAGTGATTAAAAACTAATACAAAATGATCAAAGGATATGATGAAACATTTCAAAGGAAAAGAAATACAAATGGCTAATAAACATATTAAAAATTTCAACCACTCCATTAATACATGTAAATTAAAACAATAATTTATCTTTTAATTTATTATTATTATTGTTATTATTATTTTTAGAGAGAGGGAGAGTGTGCACATAAGCAGGGAAGGGGCAGAGAGAGAGGGGGAGAGAGAATCCCAAGTAGGCTCCTTGCTGTCAGCACAGAGCTTGACACAGGGCTCTGTCTCACAAATAGAGAGATCATGACCTGAGCAGTAATCAAGAGTCAGACGCTTAACGAACTGAGCCACCCAGGTGCTCTGAGAGAGAGAGAGAGAGAGAAAGACAGAGAGAGAGAGAAAGAGAAAGAGAGGCAGAGGGAGAGAGAGAGGGAGAGAGAGAGAATCTTAAGGAGGCTCCACAGTCAATGTGGATGGAGTCCCACACTGGACTCAATCCCACAACCCTGGGATCATGACCTGGGCTGAAGTCAATCCAATGCTCAACTGACAGAGCCATTCTGGCACCCCAACAATAATTTATCTTTTAAAAAATTTCAGATAGCAAAAATTATAAACATTGATGATCTACCTAATCAATAATCTTGGTGAAGATGTTGGCCAACAGGTTTTTTAGTAGATTGTTGATGGAATGCTAAAGTGGTTGCAGTATTTCTGGTGGACATTATGGCAATAGTTTCAGAAATAAAACTGTATGTTCCCTTTCATTTAGCAATCTCATTATTAGCAATTTTTCTGTGCACAAATGTGATGTTTTCCAATGCACATGTAAAAGATACTTGTTGCACACAGAATATAAAAAAGTCATTAAAACGATAAATAGAATTTTCCATCAGTGGTGAATGGGAATATAAGTTTATTTATATTTATATATTTTTTATTTTTAGAGAGAGATAAAGAGATAGAGAGACAGAGAGGGGGTGAGGGAGGGGCAGAAGGAGAGGGAGAGAGAGAATCTCGAGCAGGCTCCATGATAAGCACATGGGGTTTGATCCCAAGACCCCCCATCACGACCTGAGCCAAAATCTAGAGTTGGATTCTCAACCAACTGAGCCACCCAGGTGCCCCTGGAAAAATAAATGTAATGTCTAAAAAATAAATATAAGGTAATATAATAATTTCCAGTCATGAAAAAGTATAGATCTAGATGTACTTATATATACACATGTACATATATAATTTTTTTTTTCAGTGTGATGAGTGCTGGAACTACTTCTTCAGAATAAAACAGAAGTTGCAGGGGCACCTGCAGGGTGGCTCAGTCAGTTAAGCGTCCAACTTTGGCTCAGGCCATGATCTCACAGTTCATGGGTGCGAGCCCTGCATTGGGCTCCGTGCTGATAGCTCAGAGCCGGGAGCCCTTCAGATTCTGTGTCTCCCTCTCTCTCTGCCCCTCCCCTGCTGGCATTCTGTCTCTCCCTCTCAAAAATAAATAAACATTAAAAAAATAATAAATTAAAAATAAATAAATAAGAGAGAAGGTGCAAATTGATGAGCATTCAACGTTGTAGTCACCTCTTTTCCTGGCCAATCTTTGTAGAAAATATCCTGGATTTAGTGGGCAATGCTGATGTTCCACCCAGATTTCTTGGACACCCTTTTGTATTTTCCCTGAGGGCTGAGAGCATGCCCTGAGATGTGCTTTCAATGGCTGTGGCTCCTTTTCAGAGAACTGCCCCGGGGCCATTGAGCTGATTTGCCAGCAGATTCAGAGAGCAAAAGTGACTGAAAGTTTATTACTCTGGCCCCTGCCTGTTGTTCAACAATGGCTCTTGGGTTTCCTTACCTCTTACTTCCTTACCTTAGAGGTTAGAATACCTCTGAGGTGTAACTGACATTACAGTTTGCCACTGGGATCAGGCTGAAGCTTATCAAATCTTTGGTCACATCTTTGCTTGCCTTCCCCATTTTTTCTCTGACCCGCCTCCTCCATTGCCTTACCATCTCCCCTAGGAATCCTTCCGTAATGAATCATGTGCAGGTGAATCCTGATGTCAGCGTCTGCTTCTGGGGAACCAAACTTAAGACACTTATCCAACCCCATGTTGCTATTCCGGAGCTGCTTTTTGCTGTACTACCTTCCTTAACATACTGCAAGGCCTTGGGCAATCCCAGATTTCTCCCTTAAATTATTTTATATGAGAAAACAGAAGTAGTCAATTCATAGGAGACAGTGAAATTCTATCTTTAAAAAATGCATGAACATTATTACCTACTAAAACAAGTTACAACTTTAGACATTGGCTTTTTCATAATGTAATGCCAAGTTCTCATGAAATGATGATACGATAGGGCTGTTCAAACTAGGTTACTGGCTTCATTCCTTCCTTTACGAATTGCTTAGGCAGTGCAGCTAAAACACAAATGCCTTAGGCTCTTTTTTTTCTTTCTTTCTTTTTTTTTTTTTTTCTTTTGGGCTTTCTTGCCTTTCCCTGCCAATTACGGTTGGGTTTTGTACTATGCACCATTGTTCATCAGAAACAAGTTTAGAGCATTTAGTATCAAACAAGTGCCAACCAAACTAAAGTGGATAATGGAATTCTAGGCCCTGTCCCAGCACCTCTTATTCTCTCCCCGTGGATGAGAGACGCGTAAGTAGGAAGAATCAATTTTGTGAGTGACTCCTAATCTCTCTCTGATGGCTTTAGTAGTCATGACTTGAAAGCATGAGATGAGACTAGATTTTCGGGAAATGACTTTTTGCTGCAGCAAGTTTGGTGATCTCTGCTGACATTCCTTTACTACTCCAACCAGCTTTATTGTGATCGTTTGATCGAACGCGTGCCCGCACAAGAGCTTGCTGTGTGTAAAACGTGCTTGAGACGAGGCCATGTTGTCGAAGAAATTTTCCATTGAATGGATACATCAACATTTGTGCATTGTCTCATTACTAGGCATTGGGTTTACAGTTTGGGGCTATTCTGAATAAAGCTGCTATGAACGGTCTTGTACAGGTCATTGTGGTCATTTGTTTTCATTTCTCTTGGGTAAACATGAAGGGGTATAATAGCCGAGTCATATCGTAAGTGTGTATTTAATTATATAAGAAACTGCCAAGCCTTTTCCCAAGTTGATTATATCATTTTACATTCGTACCAGCAATGTGTGAGCATTCTGGTTGCTCCTCAACATAGCATATTACTGGTGTTTTATTTTTAACAATTCTCATGTATGTGTTACAGTATTTCATGGAGTTTGAATTTGTATTTCCCTGATTACTAATGATGCTGAGTACTTCTTGAAGTGCCTTTCACTCATATATCCTTTTTGAAATATTTGTGAGCCTATTTTTAAAAATGGAATTGTCTTTTTAATTATTGCATTTTAAGAGTTCTTTATATAGTCTAGATACATTTCTTTCAATTTGGAATAATATGAATATGGTTACACATTCTGTGGCTTGCTTGATCATTTTTGTTAACAGAGCCTTTTGTGAGAAGCTTTCAATTTTGATGAAGCCTTAATTTTTTTTCTTTTATACTGATTCTCCTCTGTGTCATACTTAAATAATCTTGATCTACATATCAAGAAGACATTATCCTATGGTTTATTCTAGAAGCGTTATGGCTTTAGGTTTCATGTTTAGGTTCATGATCTGACCTGAATTAATCTTTTGTACATGGTATAAGGTAGGAGTTGGAGTTCATTCCTTTTCCTAGAGGATATTCTATTGTTTCAACCCTGTTTGTTGATAAGAATTTCCTAGGATTTCAGGATAGTTGAAGATAACAGTAGCTGCTTTGATTCCTGTCTCCCATTACTTCCTCCCCAACTATTACAAAACAACAAGGAGGTTAAAAAAAAATATGCAAAAACCATGCCCTCACAAAACTCAAAGCCAGAGAATGTTCATATCTCAAAATAACTAGTAAATTTAAAAGCAAAGTATAAAATGTTAGTGAGCAATCTGTGAGTCTCCTGTCTTGCTGCAAGGCTTTTGAACAAGAAAAAGCAGGCTGAGAAACACTATGAAGAGACAAGGGAGAAAGTGGTGGCCTTAATAACAACATAAAACAACAACATCAATACCAAAAACATGAACAGATTTTTTTTCTTTTTTGAACTATATCCATACAGAGTTATGAAAAATTAGAAACTAAATGCCACCATGCTTTGACCAGTGAGAATCCTCCCTCAGAAAACAAAACCCCAAAATCAAACCTATGAAGCAGAATCAGATGATCGTCCCTTAAATACTTGGTTGTGTAATTTGCAGATTGAAGAGTTTTACTATTTAGTTCTGTTATGGTCTGAATGTTTGTGTCTCCCCCCCCCCCGCCCCCCGCCAAATTTATATGCTGAAATCCTAACTCCCAAAGGTAATAGTATTAGTAGATGAGGACTTAGGGAGATGTGCCCTTCCCACCATGTGAGGATACAAGACATCTGTGACCTGGCAGAGTGCCCTCATCTGACCATGCTCATACCCTACTCTTGGATCTCTATCCTCCAAAACTATGAGAAACACAATTCTTTCTTTTTTTTTTTTTTTTTAATTTTTTTTTTCAACATTTATTTATTTTTGGGACAGAGAGAGACAGAGCATGAACGGGCGAGGGGCAGAGAGAGGGAGACACAGAATCGGAAACAGGCTCCAGGCTCTGAGCCATCAGCCCAGAGCCCGACGCGGGGCTCGAACTCACGGACCGCGAGATCGTGACCTGGCTGAAGTCGGACGCTTAACCGACTGCGCCACCCTGGCGCCCTGAGAAACACATTTCTGTTGATTATAAGCTACCTGGTCTGTGGTAATTTGCTATAGCAGGCTGGAAAGACAAGATAGTCTGTTTGACTAGGGCCAGCCCACAGTAATTCCAGCAGCCTTTGAGGGCCTACCGTTCACACAATGTCTAATATATGAGATGTTATGGTAATTACTTGGTTTGGGTCAGGTGGCCCACTAACAGGGCCTGGTAATCCAAGCTAGCTAGTCACTGGGAGGAAGGAAACTGAAGCATGAGGTAGATACCTGGGTTTGGAAAGGGATGGAGTTGGCCCAGTCCCCTAATCACCCCATACTAAGCTGTAAAGACTTCCTCTTGAAGGATTGAGGTGTGAAGTGGACAGAAGCCAAATGGCTGGGGTGGGACACAGCCCATGCTGTGGTGCTGCTCCTTTCTCCCATGCTGTGAGGAGCCCTCCTTCCCAGAAGCTTGTTCTTGGAAGAGTGGTGGGCCCAAAATGGCCACAGTCAAGTCAAGTATTCCCACTCCACTGGCCTGGTTACATGGACCTTTTGTGGGGGAGGAGAGTCATACCCACCTCTTTTTTCATCGTTTTGGGTTTGTAATTATTTTGTATGAACACCTGCCACTAAAGATTCTCCATACTGGAATTTTTTTTTTAATTTTAATACTGCCCTTAGTGTTTATTCTTTTCAATACTTTTTGCATATCTCATTTCCTAATTTTCCATTGGCTATGATCTCAAGTTAAGACAATATATGTTACATTATATTTTCTGGGAAAAGAATTATGTTTGGCTACGTTGGTCTTTAGGGAACGGTGAGAAGAATACATGTCATTATAATTAGATACTAAATAGTAAATATTTTCTTTTTTTAATGTGTATTTATTTTGAGAGAGAGAGAGACAGAGAGAGAGAGAGAGAGAGATCATGAGTGGGGGAAGGGCAGAGAGAGGGTGGGAGACAGAATCTGAAGTAGGCCCCATGCTCAGCATGGAGTCCAATGTGGGGCTTGTTCTAATGAGATCACGACCTGAGCTGAAATCAAGAGTCAGACGCTCAACCAACTGATCCACCCAGGTGCCCCAATAGTAAATATTTTCTAACAGTGATATCATTTTTCTTCACTGACAATCTAGTAAAAAGATTAAATAAATGGCTAGAAAAGATTTTGGTACTGGAACAAAATTCAAGGACTACAAGCAGAAATATCACACAACTGAACATAGGATTTTACATAAAATAGCCTGGGAAGATTTCTACCTAAGGGAATTTAGAAAGTTGTGCTACTACTTTGAAAGATACTCATATTTAAAAGGAAGGCAAAAATCTAGGTTGTAAATAATAATTGACTGTAGATATAATATGGAAAATTATAACATAAAAATCGAGTTTGAAAAAAATAAGTGACCGTAGATATAATATTGGAAATTTCAATGTGATATTTCCAAAGACAATCAAAGAGTCATTTTCATATGGTCTGGGAGTACATGAATGTTTACCAAGAATTTGTCAGCATTATGTAATATTGACTCAACAACAGCCTTCTTCCTATATTTGGAGGACACAAGGGTTCAAATCACTAAACAATGTACTCTTTAAGGAATAAGGGCTGTTTAACTCAGACTGTCATATTGCTTAATTAATTATTACTCTTGCCTAAAAGTTGTATATTGCATAAGAGCCCCCATCTTCCTGTGCTGATTCAACATACATAAACAACCAAGACTGGGAACCTACTAGAATGTAAGCACTTGAGCGTTGGGGTTCTCTTGTCTACCACTGTAACATCAGTGCCAGGACAATATCTAGGAAACTAGGAGGCATTCAGTAAAGTGAAGAAGACTTACATTTGGGTGTTTACATCTTTGTGTCTCCATTATTTAGAATATACTAGGAAGTCAATGAATGCTTCTAACCTGCTTTCCTTGAAATGGTGAACCAGAAATTATAAAATTAAAATAGAAAGGTACCATCAAATGTCAAGGGTTCCTGGTCAAGAAAGTCATGTTTTCATGGGAGATATGACTTTATTTTGAATATTGCTCTAAACTCATCCTATTGATTTTTTAAAATAATTATTGAATTTAATCCTTGTTCATAAAGGCTTACTTATTATTATTCTGAAATCATTTTGATGATGTTTTCCAACCCACAGTGGTACACCTAGTAAAACTAATGTTTTTATATCTGATTTGCAAGATTATTATTTTTTTTAATTTAATTTTTTATTTTTTTTTAATTTATATCCAAAGTAGCATATAGTGCAACAATGATTTCAGGAATAGATTCCTTAGTGCCCCTTACCCATTTGGCCCATCGCCCCTCCCACAACCCCTCCAGTAACCCTCTGTTTGTTCCCCATATTTATGAGTCTCTTCTGTTTTGTCCCCCTCCCTGTTTTTATATTATTTTTCTTTCCCTTCCTTTATGTTCATCTGTTTTGTCTCTTAAAGTCCTCATATGAGTGAAGTCATATGACTTTTGTCTTTCTCTGACTAATTTCACTTAGCATAATACCCTCCAATTCCATCCATGTAGTTGCAAATGGCAAGATTTCATTCTTTTGGATTGCTGAGTAATACTCCATTGTGTATATATACCACATCTTCTTTATCCATTCATCCATTGATGGACATTTGGGCTCTTTCCATACTTTGGCCATTGTTGATAGTGCTGCTATAAACATGGGGTGCATGTGTCCCTTCAGAACAGCACACCTGTATCCCTTGGATAAATGCCTAGTAGTGCAATTGCTGGGTCGTAGGGTAGTTCTATTTTTAGTTTTTTGAGGAACCTCCATACTGTTTTCCAGAGTGGCTGCACCAGCTTGCATTTCCATGCAAGATTATTTTAATGAAAAAAAGAGAAGTGGATTTTGAGGGATCTGTTGGTCCACTCTTGTGGCTTCACAGACCATCTACAACTGATTGTTCTTCAATCTATATTTTCGATTTCCACTTCTCTCAAGCTCCAGACTCATAATTCCTACAGAAAAAATAGACATATTTAGTTCCATCCTTCAGTAAACATACCAGATGTGTCCAATATAGAATTAGCTATCTTCCTGAAAACTGCTCTCTGAGGTCTAGTGTCTCCATGTCAATTGATGACTTCAAAAGTTTCCCCAAGTTAGCAATTTTCAGTGTCTTTTCCACATTTACCTCTGGGTTACCCTTTACTGGGCCTAGAGTAAAATATACTAGCAAAGACTAATGTGGTATGAAGAAAGCAAGGAGACCTTTCCTCTGTCAATCACCATAACCTAGCGCATGTGACCCATCACTTTACTCCTTCCTTTATTTATTTGAAAATGTCAGGTGTTGGGAATTGATAATTGCTTGGATTCTTCCCAACCTAACACTGACTACTTAAAAAATCCCTCTGGGGAAGGATCAATATCTGACTTCCTGTAGTTGCCAAATGTACTTCACAGTGAAGGCCCATGTTTAATAGTAAATGGTAAAATAGTTAACTTCTTAATGAAGAGGATAATCTCTAAATTCTCTTCTGATCTGTTGGTATTGGACAGTTTTTGCAATTTCCTCTCATTTAATGATGAGTCCTCATTTTGATGACTATAGGTTCTTTTCTCTAAGTATTGAAATGTGACCATTCCTTCAAGGCTTACTCAACCTGGCACGAAGTCTTACTTGATTATTCAAATCTTCCCTGGGACTTCTTTCTTTCTTTATTTTTAAGATTTTTTTTTAGGTTTATTTTTGAGAGAGAGAGAAAAAGAGAGAGAGAGAGACAGAGAGAGAGAGAGAGAGAATGAGAACATGAGCAAGGGAGGGGCAGAGAGAGGGAGACAGAGAATCTGAAGCAGGCTCCCTGCTGTCAGTGCAAAGCCCAACATGGGCCTTGAACTCAACAAGCCGTGAGATCATGACCCAGGCTGAAGTCGGATGCTTAAACAACTGAGTCACCCAAGAGCCCTTCTTCCCTGGTACTTCTTTGCCACAAATCATCTCTATCATTTTAAAAGCATTTAAATTAGGCTTTATATTAGAGTTATTTGTAAGCATTCTTGGATGTTAAGCTTTTGAATGCAGGGGATATGAGGTATGCATCTCTGGATGTTCGTCAGCAGCAGAACAATAACTTACACAAAATGAGAATTTCTTAAGTAAACAAATGACTGATTGAGTAGTTTTTGTTTTTATTTTTTTTCCCCCAGGGATGGCTGGATGGTTTTGCTTTGTTGTGGTTATAGCCATTTTTCCTTGCTTATTCCTTCCTGTAAATTACACTGGGCTTTTTTGGGAACTTGCTAAGATCTGTGCTGTGTGACTTTGCCACTGAATGGACTGCAGCCTGCTGAGGGACACAGGTGCTGACACTGGACCTCAGCCTGATTGGTCTGGCCTCGAACAGATGGAGCTACCATGTCACAGGTAGGAGAATTGTGACAAAAAGTCCCTCCTTGACCAAATTCTAACAGGGCTTCTAGAAGTCAAAGCCTCTGTCTCTGTGATGACCCAGCCCCCCTTGAGTTCCTGTCCGGAAAAGCTCAAAGCTGCCCAAAGAATTGACCATTTGTTCCGCCGAACACCTGAGGCTAGCCCCTTTCTCCCCACACCTCCCTGTCTTAGGGCACGTATTAACAAAAACAAACAAGCTTGTCCCTTTGAGATGTGTGCTGATCTCCTACAACCAAGGGGTCTCTTTTTCAAGGACTTGAAAGCCATTCTTTCGAAATGTAATCATCAGGAAGGATAGGGGCCCTGTCTCCAAGTCACTGTGGGAGGGTAGAGCCTAACTTCAATAGTGCTAGTTAGCAGGCACAGATGGCTGAATGGCATTGACATTGACCTCTCATCCCACTATTTATAATTTTTCACTTTCCTGAATCTGCAGGCGCCTCTGCTTACTGCCCTTCCCTACTTTCATTCTCCCTTTAAAACACCTAGTTACCTCTACACAAATCCAGATAGAGCTCAGTTTACCCCGGACCCTTCTCTACTGTAGTAGTTATAGCTAAATAAAATCTGTCTTGACAGCCTTTAACTAGTATCTGGCTTTATGTTTGACAATTGTTACGTAACTTTGGGGAAACAACTTGCTTTATTGCTATTTAGGGTAAGCTATAAGATTGAGAGATTATCTTCATTTTTGCCCTCTATCTCATGGTCCTTTGCAAATACTAAATGTCCATGATTATCAACGTTTTAGATCTGTCCTGTGGTCCAGACATCATTAGCTAGTTAACTTCCAGTTCTGGATTTTCAGAACTTTGAGATATTAGTTGTAAAACATATTTTGTCTCCCAGTTAGAGATCATCAGGACTGCAATCTGATATTATTTAACAAGTTATTCTGTACTTGCTTTTTAGGTCTTGTAGTATTTCCTACATTTGAAGCGCATTGCTTTAAGTGTTCATAGTATGTAAGTCATTTGTTATAGCTATAGGGTATTCAGGATTGTTATCACATCTATAAAATCCTATTAAAAACTATTTCTAAATGTAAAAATGTAGATTTGTTTTGTCAACATAAATACATGCATTTTCAATTTCTAATAATATGATCCAAGTAGAAAAAATATGTAAATACTGTGTATATACATATATATACACGTGTGTGTGTGTATATATATGGAATGTAGGTATGTATTGTTCACCTTAAAAATAAAACTATCAGTTACTTTACTAGCAAAAAATAGTTTATGCAGAACTAGCAAGAGATTGCACTTCAGGACAGGCAAGCTTCAGCAAAACCATAAGCAAGTTCAAGTGTAATTTTATGGAGAAGAAGGAGGAAGTTTGGCTGGGCAGTGGGGAGAGGGGTTGTTTTGAACAAAAGTCCGTTAGAGAAAAACAAGCGTTCAGGGTGACATTAGTTTCCCATTGGCTGAGCTGCAGGGTAGTTGATTTCTTGTAGGAGTTGCAACATACATCTTTTGCTGTTGGGACTTGTAGTTGCTGATTCCTCCCTGTTGAAGATTCTTCCGCTGGGCTCTGTGATGGACACTTCTGTTGGAGTCTGTAATTGACAGTTTTTCCTGTAATTGACATTGAGTGGTAGCCTTCCCTTTCTAGCCTCCCCACAGTACTAGCTCTGGCTTAGCAAGGCTTCCCTTTATTCATTTCCACAATATATTTGAAAGTTTTGTTTGGGCAAAGAAGTCAGCAGAATAGCACATAGGTGTTAGAATTTATAATAAGAACAGATTCTATATATTATTTACCTACCATGTATGTGTCAGGGAACTTTATGTACACTATCTTTAATCCTTACAACAAAATCGCAAGGTAGGCAATACTTTCCAATTTTAAAATGAAGGAAATGAGACTCAGAAAGGCTTTGTACTATGGAATTTCAACCTAAGTCTGTCACTCCTAAATCTGTGCTCTTTCTACTGTACCATGCATCATTTGGAAAAGAAAAATATTTTGCCCAACTACTCTCACAAATTTGCAGACAGAATCAACAACACGCGTAAAGGCAAAATGTAAAAGAAAATCTCCAACTCAAAGCCTAAGACACAGAGAGGGAGAGAGAGACAGAGAGAGAGAGAGAGAATTTAAGTGTTCCTTAACAAATACAGCTAAAATAATTTCAAAAACAGCTTAACTAAATACTATGATGACTTTGTTTACTCCAGATAGAGTTCCTTGGGACTGTGGAGAAAGATGAAAACTTGGCTGTTTCACTCACAGAATGAATATACTATATACTATTTTTTAATGTTTCAAAGAACTTTGCTAGGAGGTACATTAACATTACGTAAACAAAGGAAAAGACAGCTGTACAAAAGGAAATTGGCCAGAAAATATAATAAAACCAAAAACACCCTCCACAAAAAAAGTTTATTATTCAACCTGTTAACTTGTACCTCTTTAATGGTTTATAATTTGTTTTTATTCATCTTTTTGTTGGATTTGCTGCTGAGGTAGAAATAGCTTTTTTTTTTCTTCAGGGAGTTACTACTTATTTTGGCCTCTGCTGTGGCTTTCAACTGTCTTAGTCTAACTGTACTAATCCATAAGGGGAAATCATGAATATTCCACACTTGATGAAATTATCTTGCCTATTGAATAAAGTAATTTCTCCTCATGTAAAGAACTTCTAGTGTTAAAGAAATATTTTATCAGGGTTTGCTGAATATAAGGCTAACTGTAGCGTCAGTATTTTTTTCAAATCAGAAACAGGATTTCGATTTTGGAAGGCTTCAAAAGGGTTTAATTTTGTGGATCAGATTACATTCAGAATCCATAGTAAGAACTCCTTCCAACTTTGGAATTGAACGTAACTCTTTATAATTATGAAACCTCTCATTCTGGTCTTGTAGGGGAGGGAAAAAATATTTTTCCTCTATCCATCTTACGTTCATTGCTGGAGCCCTATAAATTACACTGGCAAAAGACAGATTGCCGAGAGAAAAACAAACAGAATTTTATTAACATGTGCACCACACATGTACGCATGGGAACACTCAGTGATGAGTAACCAAAAGAGTGGTGAGAACTTCTGTTTATCCTCCATTTTGGTCTAAACAAAGGGAAAGGGGCGTGGGGGTTCTGGGTAGGGGATACAAGTTATGGGAAGGTCATCAGTAAAAGTGTGGTAAACAAAGGTAGTTTAATAATGTTTGTTATGCAGATTTAAGTCAGAGCTTACCTTGTGGACAAGAGTTTACTAGTATTACTGAACCCAAGTTCGGCTGCCCCTTCCTCAAAAGATGAATTTTTGATTAGAAAGGAATTTGGGGTTTATTCAGGAGGCCAGCAAACCTGGGAAGATGGACTTTTGTCCAAAAGCCAACTCTGAGGTTTCAGCCTGGCCCAGGGGTTTATAAAGGGGTTTAGCGTAGTTCATCAGCAAAGGGAGCACAATGGCCAGAAACATTTCTTGATTACATGCAGACTTGATTATGCCAGCTACAGACATTACCCCAATGCAAGGGGGTTGCGCAAGGTCCGATTCTCATTCCGTGATGTGAAGTACTCTGCTCTTTCTGCAAAAAAGAGCCAGGTCTACAGATGCACAAAGGGAGGTCAGTAAAATCACATGTGTGACCTAAGAAAGGAAAACCATTTTCCTAAAAAGAATGTGTTAGGCTAATTTGTCAGAAAGTTGAGGCAGCTTCAAACAGACTTGCTGGCTTTTATGGCTGGGAAAGTTCTGGTCTTTCACTCCTTGGGGGCCATAGTCTGCAAATCTCAAAGAAAGTAAATTAGTTCTATTACCCATCAAGAGACTGAGGTCAGCAATCAAGGAGTGTGTTAACTTGAAGCCAGATAGCCCTTAAGATGGGTTGGAATACTGTTACATTAAGAGTCCTCTAGGGGCGCCTGGGTGGCGCAGTCGGTTAAGCGTCCGACTTCAGCCAGGTCACGATCTCGCGGTCCGTGAGTTCGAGCCCCGCGTCAGGCTCTGAGCTGATGGCTCAGAGCCTGGAGCCTGTTTCCGATTCTGAGTCTCCCTCTCTCTCTGACCCTCTCCCGTTCATGCTCTGTCTCTCTCTGTCCCAAAAATAAATAAACGTTGAAAAAAAACTTAAAAAAAAAAAAAAGAGTCCTCTACCTGGTACTGGAGAGGGAGACATCTTTCCAAATAAAAAGTTCCTTTATAATTGTGAATTTCTTTTACTAAAGGAAAATGCAGGCCCTGTGTTGAGAGCTTGTCCCCGGTTCATCGGTCTCATTGGCTTTTAGCTCAAAATAATCTATATACCAAAGAGGCATATTTTGAGGTAGCATATTCTGGTAAACTTCAGTGTCTGTTCTTCACGCTAATTTCTTTAAATCTACCTCTTGTTTTTCAACATTTGGTCCACAGAATGATTTTAGTGTCTCCAACTACTTAAGAATAAGTCCCTAAATAGTTAATTTATTATTTTACATATTTTTTTCATTTGGACACAACAGTAGAATTTTATAAGCTCAGAAACAAAAAAAAAAAATTGTTAGGGAACAATTTAATCTCTTTTTAATAATTCAGAAAATCCAAATAATTGCTGTATTGTCTTTTTGTGTTTGGGGCCTAATGATGGGCCTTTGGTACCTGTCCGTGTTTCTCATGATAGTACTTAAAGGACTTTATTGTGGCTCAGATTTGGACATGTAGCTTTGATTTCAGACAATACAACTGCATTTTTTTGCCTGTTCTTTACACGATAATTTTAAAATTTTGTTGTTAATAAAGAGCTTCTGCTTGGTTTCAGAGTTTTTCATCTACTGCCTTTTAATATTTATGTTTTTAATTTTTAAAATTTAAAACATTTTTTAATTGTAGCATACTTGACATACAATATTATATTTGTTTCAGGCATACAGCATAGCGATTCAACAATTATATTTATTATACGATGCTCACCACAGTAAGTGTAGTTACCATCCTTTACCATACAAAGTTATTATATTATTTATTTTTTAATTTTTTTTAACGTTTATTATTTTTGAGACAGAGAGAGACAGAGCATGAACAGGGGAGGGTCAGAAAGAGAGGGAGACACAGAATCTGAAACAGGCTCCAGGCTCTGAGCGGTCAGCACACAGCCCAACGTGGGGCTCGAACTCACTGACCGTGAGATCATGACCTGAGCCGAAGTCGGACGCTTAACCCACCAAGCCACCCAGGCGCCCCTATTATGATATTATTGACTATATTCTCTATGCTGTACTTTTCATGGCCATGATTTATTTATTAACTGGAAGTTTATATATCTTAATCCTTTTTACTTATTTGATCCATCCCGTCACCCTCCTCCTCTCTGGCAACCACCAGTTTGTTCTCTGTGTTACTGAGTCAGTTTCTATTTTTTTGTTCATTTGTTCATTTGTTTGTTTTTTAGATTCCACATATCTGGCTTATTTTACTTAATATAATAGTTTCTTGGTCCAGCCATGTAGTTGTGAATGGCAAGATTTTATTTTATTTTTTTAAGTTTATGTCTTTATTTTGAGAGAGATAGAAAGGGAGGGCGGGCAGAGAGAAGGGAACAGAGAATCCCAAGCAGGTTCTGTGCTGTCCGCATGGAACCTGATGCAGGGCTCAGTGTCACAAACGGTGAGATCATGACCTGAGCTAACACCAAGAGTAGGACGCTTAACTGATTGAGCCACACAGGTGCCCCATGAATGGCAAGAGTTTATGCTTTTTTCAAAATTTTTTTTTATGTTTATTTCTGAGACAGAGACAGAGAATGAGTGGGGGAGGGGCAGAGAGAGACACACACAGAATCCGAAACAGTCTCCAGGCTCCGAGCTGGCAGCACAGAGCTCCACGCGGGGCTCGAACTCACAAACCTTGGGATCATGACCTGAGCCAAAGTTGGTCGCTCAACCCACTGAGCCACCCAGGCGCCCCAAGAGTTTATGCTTTTTAATGGCTGAGTAATATACCATTGTGTGTGTACACACATACACACATACACTACATCTTTCCTTATTCATTTATCAATGGACATAGGTTTCTGCCATATCCTTGCTATTGTAAATAATGCTGCAATAAATATAGGTGTGCGTATATATTTTTGAATGAGTGTTTTTATTTGGGGGGTGGGTGTTAACGCCCAGGGTGTAATTACTGGATCATATGGTATTTCTATTCTTAATTTTTTTGAGGAAAATGTATACTGTTTGCCACAAAGGGTGCACCGATTTGCATTCCTACCAACAGTGCATGGGGATTCCCTTTTCTCCATATCCTCAACCGCACTTGTTATTATGTTTCTATATATTTTCAGAAAATTAAAGAACCTATCCATATTGTTTTAAATTTACTTAACAATAAACTGGAATCATTCTCTAATTTTTCCTAAAAGAAGGAAAATTGATCTCCATGGTTTTAAAGAGGTTGTGATATACACAGAGCTGCACTTGGAAAATTCTTACCATATGGTACAATTAATGTCTCAATTTTCTCCAGTTACCTCTACATAAATCCAAATCAGAGCAATATTTTGATACTTAAATTGTAGTTTTAATACAAGTACAAACAAAGTCTCCAAGAAAGAATAATGGTTGGGTGGTTTAAATGATAACAGTGTATATACATCTTCTGGCACTTAGCATAAATATCAGTTATTCTGTAAGTAAGTTAATGTAAGGTTATATTTGAAAACTTTTAAAATACCAAAGACCTGTTTAAATACTTAGAAAAAAGGGTAGAGTGTCTTTAAACATAAATCTTATCAGGGCACGTGGGTGGCTCAGTCAGTTAAGTGTCTGACTTCAGCTCAGGCCATGACCTCACAGTTCATGAGTTCAAGCCCCACATCCACCTCTGTGCTAACAGCTTTGAGCCTGGAGCCTGCTTCAGATTCTGTGTCTCCCTCTCTCTCTGCCCCTCTCCCTCTCTGCTCTGTCTCTCTCTCTTTCAAAAATAAATAAACATTAAAAAAAATAAAATAAATAAATCAATCTTGTTAACTGACCCCTCAAAATTATATATAAATGTCTTGTGTGTGTGTGTGTGTGTGTGTGTGTGTGTGTGTGTATATGGGTATATATATATATATATATATATATATATATATATGGGTATGTTTATATGTCTCTCTTTTTTTTTTTTTTTTAATTTTTTTTAAATTTTTTTTTTCAACGTTTATTTATTTTTGGGACAGAGAGAGACAGAGCATGAACGGGCGAGGGGCAGAGAGAGAGGGAGACACAGAATCGGAAACAGGCTCCAGGCTCTGAGCCATCAGCCCAGAGCCCGACGCGGGGCTCGAACTCACAGACCGTGAGATCGTGACCTGGTTGAAGTCGGACGCTTAACCGACTGCGCCACCCAGGCGCCCCTATATGTCTCTCTTTATATTTCTTTTGTGCTCTGGTCTATGATTTTCACTACACCCTGAAATAAATTCTAGAACCTCTGTCTCAGGGGAAATTGCAAAAGTTACAAAGATTAAGAAATGTTCAAACCTAGTAATTAACATCTGTGATAAGGAGATTAAGATGCTTAATAGAAAAAAAAATCAACTAATTAGCAAGGAAGATGAAAGTAATCAAATATTTTGAATATGCAGTTATTATCTCCTTGAGTTTTCTATTTTGCTTGGGAAAAAAAAAGAAGCGTAGAATTACAGCAAAGAGAAGCCATGTGAAACAGAAATCTCTAAACTTATGAGAAGAAGCCCTTCGTATCAAGCAGATTTCTATAAATCCAACTACAGCTGAGAGGCTTAAGCCAGCAAAATGCGTTTTCAACAGTGAAAATGGATAAAATTTACCAGACTTCTTAGCAATGAGAAGAAATTGAAGCTTTTTTTTCCCCCAATAAGTATGGCAGATACCTGAATTACACTAAACACAACCATAAGTACCATTTTTGAGAAAATACTAACTTATTCTTGGACATTTATGTAGCTATATTAACTTAGCCATGAATGATATAACATAGTTTTAAACAAAAAATAGATATTTAGGAACCTTGAATTTTATGCCATTAAAAAGGATTAGAAATTGGGGCACTTGGGTGACTCCGTTGTGTCCGACTTTTGGCTCAAGTCATGATCAGCTCCGACTTACAGCTCGGAGCCTGGAGCTTGCTTGGATTCTGTCTCTCTCTCTCTCTCTCTCTCTCTCTCTCTCTCTGTCTGTCCCTCCCCACTCATGCTCTGTCTCTCTCTGTCTCTCAAAAATAAATAAACGTTAAAAAATTTTTTAAAGGATTAAAAATCAAAAATTAAGAATTCTAAGACCTATTTTCCACCTCCACCTTCACCTCCCAAGAAAAATCTACTCTGATTTTCCAGGCAGTCATAATTAACTGGGCCTGCTTACCAACTTGTGTGCTTTTTAAATTCTTCCTTCAAGAAGTCATTATTGAGTGTTAACTGAGTGCCAGGCATTATGTTAGATGCTAATGCTTAGAGATAAAAGAGAGCGTCTGCCTTTCAGGGAGATCAGCCCAGGGCAGACAGACAAAAAAACATGCAATTACAATGCACTAGAGTAGTTCTAGAAGAGAATACTGAGGATAATTGCAGGGATTTGGGAAACCCTGATGAGAGAAATGTAGTCCTCAGGTTGGGGATGCAGACTGGGTGTGGTTGTGTCGTAGCAGATGCCTGGGAGGAGGTGGTGACTGAGCAAAGTTTAAAGAGCTGGAATGCCTGGCTAGTGGAGAAAGGGGATGAATTTTCAGGAAATGGGAGACATACAAATACAAGGTGGCATGAAGGGTATAGAAAATTCAAAAATTGTTAAGAATGACCAAAACCCAGCATGTGGGTGGTGCAGGTGTCAACATGGAGTTGGAAAACTTGGACAACTGAGTCAAAATGTAGCTAGCTATGGTATTCTGCTGAAAAATTATTTAGTGGCTTCCCATCATGTTCCAGATATTATCCACATTCCTTAACGTGGCACCTAGACCTCACAGACTCTCTTGCAGGGTCACTTAACCATTCACCGCTGTGAGTCTTATCTCCCAAGGGCACCTCTTTGCTCTCAACCTATCTGCTTCTTCTTATAGGTGACCTGGAGTCCTTTTATACCACATGGAAATCAAGGGCCACCTAGAACTAACTTTTTTACGCTTTCCTGGTTTCTCTCTGCCATAACGTCAGCTTTATTCTGTTGCAGAAGCCCTATGCAAGCGCTGAGTCACCCCACACAATAGACGACAGTACCCCACTCAGAGTTTTATATCAAGAATAGGACCCCAAACCCTTCTAATTGCATCTCCCTCCCCAAATCTATGCACGCTTTCTGAAAATTCATCCCACAAGGACATGGATTTTGCACCCCATGCCTCTCCCTCTCTCTACCTCCCTGAAGTCCATGCTTCCTTGAGAGAGGAAGGAATTAGTTTTCCCCTCTTCCCTTATGGCAAGAATTCCCCTTATATCATATCGTGGCTTTTACATATCCTTGGCGGTTTGAGATACTAACAGTCAATTTGACCAGATCCTGAGCATTACTATATTATTTAGGAAATTATTTGGGATAAAGCTTTTTATTTAAGCCTATATGCTTATTGTAGTCTTAAAAACCTTATTTTATATATAAAACTCTGTTGACTCTTTACATTCTTTGTTAGCCATCCTAGACCATCTCAAGGCAAAAGCATGCCTTTGGTAGTAGAAAGGTGAGGTGCATAAAAGGAAAAGCAAAGGAGAAAAGGCACATTTATACCATTCTACAAATAATGCCATGCTCTGATGCTGGAAGGAACAAAGCAACGTCTCAGAATCTTGATCTTTTGATAATAGAGATGAAAGTTCACAGGGAACAGCAGGTGGAACTTTGGCAGGGAAAACTCGAAAACCAATAAAAGTTTGCTGCTGCTGCCATAAACTACAGCAAGAAAGCCAACCACACACACACACACACAAAAGGGAACATTAAACAAATAAAGAAGGAAAGGAAGTATGTTACCACAGACGTCTTAGAGGGCAGCCACAACGTCCCTGAATATTTTAGCTTCTTTTTTAACCTACAACTTAAGTCATTTTAATGAGTAATTAGTGTTTCATTTGTTTCTCTGTATTTCATGTGGAAATAACTTCTAGGAGAGAATAATTAGATAATATGGTGTTCCTTTAATATGGTAGAATTCAAGGCATACATTGCTAGTTTGGATGATATTTCTTGTTTTTTTTTTTTATCTATATATAGAGAAGGCATATCTAGAAATTTTAAATTAGACCTTGACCATATGAAGCAAATCATACAGGATGAAAGCAAAATAAATCATATAACCCAAGCCCCAATTTATAATCCAAGAGTCCAAAAGGTTAGATCTATGGGAAGGAGGTACAATGATGATTGCTCTGAAAACCTTAATTTGAATACCTATCACCTCCCTACCTTTTGTTAAAATGTAGATTCTGATTTGGTAAGTCTGAGAAAGAACGTGAAATTCTGCATCATCCACAAGCCTCTGGGACACTCTGAGATCCCTCTTTGAGCAAGATAGTAGAAAAGAACTCTCTGACTTGATTGGCTAGGTTTCAGAATTGTCATGGGTGTTTTGGGTTTGTATTTTTCCAAATGAATTTTAGAATTAATTTATGTAGTGAAGGGTGGGAAAATATGCCATGTAGCATATTTGGCATAAACATAAACCATTTAGCATAAACATTATTTTGATCCAAAGGCACTTCACAAACAGCAGATACAAAGGGGATATATTTTAAAAAAATTTTTTAATGTATTTATTTATTTTGAGACAGAGACAGCATGAGCAGGGGAGGGGCAGAGAGAGAGGAAGGGGGAGAGAATCCCAAGATGTCTCTGCACTGTCAGCACAGAGACTGATGTGGGGCTCGAATTCACAAAATCGTGAGATCATGACCTGAGCAGAAACTGAGAGTTGGACACTTAGCCGACTGAGCCACCCGCGTGCCCTCAAAAGGGCTACTTCTGATTTCTCCTTTTCTTCCTAAAAGCAGGAAATAAAACATATGAAAGATGCTTTCTCTGTACCAGGAGAAATGAAGCATTCTATTACAGGGGATTGAGGCCAGAAAAATCTGTACAAATAGATCTTGTTAAAATAACTCTGATCTTCCTTTCACCTCCCTGTACATTTTAGTTACTTTTTAAGAATTGCCACTCTGTTCAATCTACTAAAGAAACATTTGGGTCTTGCTACTTCTTTGCATCTTCATTTTCCTACAGAGCCTCCCATTACATGTAAATATCTGTATGCTTTTCTCTTGTTAATCTGTTTTATGGCAACTTAATTCTTAGGCCTAGTCATAGACCCTAAGAGCATAGAGTTAGGTGTTGTTTTCCCTTCAGTAGCTTCATAAAAGATTCCCTGGATATCTTGATTACAATTTCATTAGACTTGTAAATTTGAGGAGAAAGTGAAACATATATAATGTTGAACTTTCTTCATTTTATTTTATGTCCATTTATAATATTTTGCAGTTTTTCTGCATAGCAGTTTTGCTTGTCTCTTATTAATTTTGTTCATAAAAACACTATCTTTGTGCTATCACAAATACAATATTTTTATATGATTACATTTTCTAGTAGATTATTGTTGGTGTGTAAAAACACCACTCAGTTCTTCATATTGATCTTTCTCCCACAATTTCTGAAGAACTCTTATTTGTTCTAACAGCGTGTGTGTGTGTGTGTGTGTGTGTGTGTGTGTATTTTAAATTTTCCATAAAGACAAATATCTCCTCATTTCTTACCCTGCCCCCCTTTATTTTTAATACTTCCTTCCTTTATTGGCAAGGAACTCCAGTAAAATGTTGATTTGTATCAATGATAGTAAGCATTGTTGTATTATCTTCTCTTACTGGGTGATAAAACTATTAGTTTCTAGAACAAGCTACAGAATTATTTCCTACTTTGGGAAATTTTCACGTCCCATTTTCCCTGCCTATGGTGCTATTTTCTCCATATTCTTCACAGCTGTTTCCTTCATATCATTCATGCCAAAGCTTAAATCTCACCTGTGAATAATCCATGAATCTTTCATGAATAATGGTACAGGAACCAATGACAAACTAATTTAAGCAACTTAGGGGTAATTTATTGGCCCCAAACTGAAATGTGCAGAGGTGGATTGTGGCTTTAGTCACAGTTGGGTTTGGTGTTAAGATCTCCCTCTGTCTCTCTCCCCCACCCTTCCCCATTTTGGTTCTTAGACAAATTCCCTCTAAGTTATAAAGGTGACACAGACTATTTTTTACAAGCTTAATGGCTCTACCAGAATGGGAACTTTTTCCTTGTCAAAGTATGAGATTCTGGTTCTCCTCAGGTGGGTTATGTGCTCATCCTTAAACAAATCACAGTTATGAGGGAAAGGAACCACGACCCCACCCTCTATGGTAGGTGGAGCAGGCACCTTGGCCAACAATGTGTTCCCAATTTCTCAGCGCTGAGAACAAATAGTTCACAAATCATCAAGATGCAGGCTGGATGGACCAAATGAGCTGAAGTCCACTAAACTTGCTCCGAGATCATCTCTTCTGACAACCCTCCTCCCCCATCCTTTTATTCTCTGTATAAGCCCTTTGTAACCTTTGTATCACTGATGCCGACTGGGAATTCTTTCATTTGAACTAGAACTAGAATGTAAGCTCCATGACAGCAGGGACACTGGCTTCCTCATCTACCATTGGATCTTCCGGATATAGGATGATGTGTGCCACAGAGGAGAATTTAGTATTTTGTTAAAAAGAATAAATAAGCTTGAGGTGCCTGAGTGGCTCAGTCTGTTAAGCATCTGACTTCAGCTCAGGTCATGATCTTGCAGTTTGTGAGTTCGAGCTCCACATCGGGCTCTCTGTTGACAGCTCAGAGCCTGGAGCCTGCTTAGGATTCTGTGTCTCCTTCTCTCTCTGCCCCTCCCCCACTCGCAAGCTGTCTGTCTCTCTCTCTAAAATAAATAAAACATTAAAATACATTTAAAAAAGAACAAATAAGCTTAACTTATAAATATCAGGAATCCATAATTGTAAAAGATAACATTCTAATATTTATTAGAGATGATGATACTCAATGTTATTGTCCTCTTTTTTTTTGAGAAAAGTTGGCAAGAGAAAGTTGAACGTTGGCTTTTTGCTTCGCCTTTTAAAGAAAGTCTGTTGTCAGATCACTGCTTACTGCCCAGCAGATCTATTAATCTCACCACGAATTTAAAGGAATGAAAAATTTAGGCTGATATACATGCATAATTTTAAAGACATCTTTTTTCGTTACTATACTTTGCCTTTTACACATATGATTTATTAGTGTGTTTTCACATATGTCCTTGCTATGTCATCTTAGGCATTTTACTTAGCGCCTTTAAACACTTTCATTTTCTAGGGTCACCTGGGTGGCTCCATCAGTTAAACATCTGAGGTCAGCTCAGGTCATGATCTCATGGTTCTTGGGCTTGGGCCTCGCTTCTAGCTCTGTGTTGACAGTTCAGAACCTGGAGTCGACTTCGGATTTTGTATCTTCCTCTTTCTCTGCCCCTCTGTGCTCACCCTTTGTCTCTCTCTCTCTCTTAAATAAATCATTAAAAAAAAAAAGCTTTCATTTTCTTATGTGTAAAACTGCAGCCTAATATCTACCTCATGGTTTCTTATGAGGATTAAATGAGATAATGTATTTTTTAAATGCTTATTTATTTTTGAGAGAGAGAAAGTGAACATGCGCATGTGAGTGGGGGAGGGGCAGAGAGAGAGAATCCCAAGCAGGTTCCACGCTGTCAGTGCTGAACATGACTTGGGGCTGGAGCCCACGAACCATGAGATCAGGACGTGAACTGAAATCAAGAGTCGGATGCTTAACCAACTGAGCCACCCAGGCGCTCCAAGATAATGTATTTTTTGAAAGCTAGCACAATACTTTGCAATGGTAAGAATTAAAAGCGATAATTATCATTTCAATTATTTCTTGCTTTTGGTGCAGAATATCTTTTTCAGGCAGAATTCATGTCAACCATGGTAGAGGTGTCTGGAATCCCTTCTAAGCTATCCCTCAGATTAAATTACATTTGACAATTATGGTATATATAGGCATTCGTGGAACATACCTCGTCTTTAAACAAGTAGTTTGGTTTCTGTTTTCCACTCCAAAAATATCATATTGCAGAAGTCATAGTGAGTAAAGACAAAAGAAAAGAAAAAAAAATAGTTGGGGCCATTTTCTCATAAGATGTCAGTGCCCATGGCAAGTACTGCTCATGTCATTGGTAGTTGGGGAAGCAGGGAACGCTGAGAATTGAACTTCATGTTTGCGGCCATCTTAAAGTCATTCCTTTCAACGGGCTTATACAATATTTTCTAGGGTTATTATAGATCAATATGTTAGATGGGTTTATCATGCAAGATATCGGTTTATATGTGAAGTAATCTAAAATATGCCAAGGGAAAAAAAAAAAACAAAAAACGAGTGTACTCTATCCTAGTCATCAGGGACAGACTGAGTTGTCTGGATCTGTTTGATGGAAGCTTTCCTTTTGGCAGGTACACTCCTTCACCTGAGCCAGGTACTCTCACAGTCTTGCTCCCAGATGCATGACTTAGATTTGCCTTTCTCGAACTTTCCAAGTGAAGCTATTAGAAGCGGGACGGGAGGCAGAGCTCAGCCAGTGAGGGGCTGCAGGAACTCACTTTTTCTGGGAAAACTTCATGAATATCGAAGCCCAGTAAGGTGAAAGCCAGCTGGAACCAAAGAGCCAGAGAAACAAACACTATTGAAAGCCTGTGTTCAAAGCCAGGAATTACAGGACAAAGGAAACAATAAGAGAGGCAAGTTCGGGTGTTCCAGTCTACTTCTTGGAACAGATTTTGTTGTTTTATTACTTCCTTTTATGTGTAAGCCATAGTGGGGTGTGTGTATGTGTGGAGGGGGTGTTTAAGTGTGGGTGTGTGCATAAGAACCATGGGAAAGGTAGACACTTATTCCAGCAGAAATCAAATAGGGTGAGTGAGACCGAAGCAGACAGCCATCTCTGTCATTAGGGTCTCAATATTGGTGCCATGTGCTTGTTTGCTTTTCCAAATTTTGCGGATTTCCTATTTTTCTTTTGCAATTTATTTACTTTTTCTTTTATTTCTCTCTATCCACTTAGATACTTTGCTACTGCATGTCTGCCTGTTCGACATATCTTCCAGGGACCAGTTTCATTTCACATTTTCTCCTGGTCTATTCTTATCCATTCGTACCCTTGCCTGCTTTCCAGTTACTTGGTTTTCTTATTTCCTTTTGTTCTCATGTTTATCCAGGTGTTGATTTCCTGTTCATCCTGACCTTAGATGCTGGTTTCAGCCTGTAAGTTTTGCCTGAGCGATGACTCACTTCCTGGATCAAGGGACGGGGTTGGGTGAATTTTTCAAACCCTGCAGTGGGTAGCCCGAAGATGTCAAGAAGTAGTGTGCATAGTCCCTGAGGTGGAAGGAGGGAGAAAGTGCCGAGGGGAATAACTGCCTCTACAAATCTTTGACTCTTGTGTAGGTTTATCCAAATCCAGCCCGGCGGATCATAATTTGCTTTAATTTGTGCAATTCCCTCGTAAGTGGCCTCTGTGTCACCACTCTGTCTAGGTCATGTGTACGTCACCAATAAGCCCTGATTATCTTTCTCAAAGTAAAGCACGTTAAGGTGCTCTTCTAATAACAAGTTTTTCTTGATTCCCATCACCTGAAAGAAAAGCTTCTTGTCGCCAAGCTGGACTATCAGGATTGTCACAATTTTGCGGCAACACCGACTTTCAAGCCTTACTTGACACGACCCATCACGCTTCTTCCTACCCCACGAACCTACACTCCATTCCACCAGTACTTCCTCAAGTTGTCGGTGTTATTTTATGATTTTTCCACATTACATATGTTCCTTGACCTGGAATAATTTTCTTGCATCTCTTCACCTCAACTTTTATCTTTTTAAAAAATGTTTCATTTATTTTTGAGCGAGTGCAAGAGGCGGGCAGAGGGTTTGAAGCAGGTTCTGAGCTGACAGCAGCTAGTGCAATGCGGGGCTCCATCCCACAGCTATGAGATCATGACCCGAGTTGATACCAAGAGTTGGACACTCAGCCAACTGAGCCACCCAGGCCCCACTCACCTCATCTTTTAAAGCTGTTTAGATGGGATTGTCTGAGAATGACATGCGGTGTGAGATGAAAAGAGAGCTAAATTGAACAGAGCTACTCACCTCATGTTTTACAACTCACTTTCAGATACCATCTTTTCTCTCCAGGGTGACTATCTGGAAATGTTCATTCATTTTTAATGCATTTCCTTTACATCTTCTTTAATAGTTCTTCTCATCACCTTGCCCTCTCGTTCCTTTCATCCCTGTCTTCTTTTCCCTTCCTTCTTTAAACAGATATTTTTTTTTTAATTTTTTTTCAACGTTTTTATTTATTTTTGGGATAGAGAGAGACAGAGCATGAATGGGGGAGGGGCAGAGAGAGAGGGAGACACAGAATCGGAAACAGGCTCCAGGCTCCGAGCCATCAGCCCAGAGCCTGACGCGGGGCTCGAACTCACGGACCGCGAGATCGTGACCTGGCTGAAGCCGGACGCTTAACCGACTGCGCCACCCAGGCGCCCCTAAACAGATATTTTTGGTGTGTGCAGTCTATGCCAGATAATGCATTACATCGAAATGTATGGTCCCTGTCCTCGAGGACCTTACAAAGTTGCAGTGCAATCTAATTGTTCGTGACCTTGGCCCCCATTAGTCATCAACCACCTGGGAGCAGTAACTGCCTTCTTGTCCTCAAATATCCAGTAATACTTAACATAGGTGAGGGCACAGAATAGGCCCCATGAAATGGTTTGAGAAAGAATAAACAAATAAGCTATTTTTTTGAATAAATAATTTATCTTTCTAGCTGTGTTTTGTATATGTATGGGCTTTAATCTGCTACACAAATAAAACCATAAACAACACAACCATTTGGGCATTGGACTAAACTCAATATATGTGGGATCTCATTCATGCTTTACAACTCCTGAAAAAGTTCCTTTTCCTATTCCTATTTTAAATTTTTTTTTTCAACGTTTTTTTATTTATTTTTGGGACAGAGAGAGACAGAGCATGAACGGGCGAGGGGCAGAGAGAGGGAGACACAGAATCGGAAACAGTCTCCAGGCTCCGAGCCATCAGCCCAGAGCCCGACGCGGGGCTCGAACTCACGGACCGTGAGATCGTGACCTGGTTGAAGTCGGACGCTTAACCGACTGCGCCACCCAGGCGCCCCCCTATTCCTATTTTAGAGCTGAGGAAACTAAGGCATAGAATAATTACAGAACTACCAAGTTAGACATATGGCTCAGACCTGCACCAAACTTGATGAACTTTAGCACCTGAGTTCTTAATCATTTCAGAACTTAATCATTCTCTCAACTGTCTCCAGTTTCAATCTTTTGGTCTCTCTTTGTAACTATTGGAAATGTAATAAAGGGAGTGTTGCAGGGGTTTTTTTTGTACTTTTTTATTATGCACATACATTAAAACTCACATGGCCTACTGTTTACTCAGTCTATCATGATTTTTATGACAGAAAACCCAAAACAAAAAAAGTCACACGGAATGTTATAGTACTGAACATACACATTTACTTTTAAATATTGAAAATAAGAGCACGTCGGAAGTTCCTCTAAGGTTTACACCAAAGTTATTGTTTGCTTAAGACTTTCTCAACTTCGTACAAAACGTTCCTACTTTAAATTTCAAACAGGATCACAAGTAATTTCACAATCATTTGTCAGCATGCTTAAAGTAATGAGCTTCTGGAGGCTTACACCCCATTGGGCATGTCTGAAACAAAATGCCTAATGAAAGTAAAATAGAATTCCACCAAGAGAGGTTGGGTGTGTGGAGACACCATCACTGAGAGATTGGTTTTGTAATTTATTCTGTTACTGTATTCTCTTTAACTGTGGTCTCCATTCTGCTAGAAAGGTAAATAAAAGTCATTTACCTATCTGTAGTCCGCTTAATGTTTTTAAATGCTGAATCAAATCAGAAAAGGAATTGTATATACTTTATATATAGATTTTATTATTATTATATATATATATACATATATATATATATATATATATATATATATATATATATAACATTGATCATAAGGTTTAAATTGGCATTTTGTATTACACTTTTGCCACTTCTGAGGGCCTACTATGCCTCTGTCTAATATGTTCACTATTTTATTTATTCATAAGTAATTTATTGAGAATTACTAATCATTAGTTGATGTGTTAGTCATAGGTATATACAAATTAAAAATATATATTGATATCATGGAACTCAGTATGTCTGAAAGAAGAGTTAAGAAAAGCAATGAGGTACACCTCGGTGTCTCAGTTGTTGGAGAATCCAACTCTTGGTTTTGGCTCAGGTCATGATCTCAGGGTCCTGGGACCGAGCCCAGCATTGTAGATCCTGGTTAAGATCCTCTCTCTCTCTCTCTCTCTCTCTCTCTCTGCTTCTCCCCCACTTGTACTCTCTCTCTCTCTAAAAGAAAAGAAAAAAGAAAAGAAAAAAGAACAATGATAGAGTAGGGAATATCTGTTGAAATATATGTATATATAGAATAATTTGGAAGTCAAAAAAAGAGCCCAGAAGAAAAGCTTGGATTTACTATCTTCAGTATGTTTCTATAATCTATTTGATAATATCTATCCCAGTAGAACTGATTATTATAAACATAATAACATGGTGTTAACCATGTGTATTAGAGACAATGCCACATATAAAGTCTCCTCTGAAATATGGTAATATTTAGAAATTTCTAAGTAATTTAATATAGTTGGAGCAAACTATATGTGTTCGTAGGTCCCATTGGAGAGACAGGGCTGGAATCGCATGACTTCTGGACCGTGAAAGGCTTTTTTAGTACTTTGTCAACAACAGAATTCCACTAGAGAATTTTCAGCAATGATGTGATCTGATTGAAGCCTGTCTTTCTTTTTAGAACTAACCTTTTGGATTGATTGAAGAGTGACTAGAACATGCAGTATGGAAGTGTTTTGGAATTCATATGAGAAAAGAGTAATATCTGAATCATAACAATGGCAAAGGGGACAGATATAAGTTATCAAGAATAATGGTCAACTAAATCAAAGAGTGGATGGTCAGAGACAGAAGTTTCAGGAAGTTGAAAATATATGGCACACTCCAGGGATACTTATTAGAGAGAGTGAATACAAGGAAGTTATGGTTTGGGTTATGCTAAGTCTGGCATTAGAAATGAGTTTAATGCACCTGTGGGGCATACAGATGGCAAAATAAAACTTTAGAACCTAGGTCAGTGAACTGGATTATTGACATTGATTTGAGAGTTGTCACACATGAGTGTGAGTTGAAGCTTTTTGTTTAGATGGAATTGTCTGAGAATTACATGCAGTATGAGAAGAAAAGAGAGCTAAATTGAGCATAGCTACCATAGAGGGACCCATGAAAATCAAGGCATAGAAGTGTCCACTAGGTTTGGCAGTTACAAGGTTGCCTTTGGGAGATTGGAGAGATTGAATGAGGCTAAAACTGGATATAAGTATGATATACATGACAATGTATGGACTCCTAACAAATATCTTAGAGTATTTGATTTCACGAGGATCGTTGCCATCGCAATAAATGAGTAAATCCCATGAAATAAATATGGCAGTGATATTGTTTTACGTCCTAGAGAGCACCTAATTACTCTCAATGTAAATAATCCAATGAATCTCAAAAAAGCTATTATTCTTATGGGTTCAAGAAGTTTTCCAGACTTAGATCGGTACATGGCTGGTGAATTCAATTTGGCTAATTTGGAGTACCAAATCATGCTAATTTGAAGGCACTCTACTATAATAAAGAGTTTCTTGAAAACCAGGGCTTCTTATAAGAATTTAGGTGGAATAGGTCCCTGAACACACCCCCCCCACCACCAGAAAGTAGTTTTTTAACCCAGTAGAATGGCTAGTCTTATCACCTTTCCTATTTACTGAAAAATTACTAGGCTTTCAAGTTGACAAGGCCCTTTTTTCTCCAATCACAGAATTTGATTGGCGTTGCTGGTTGTCTTTCTTGAGTTCAGTTCTTGTTGCTCTTCATGAAACATCCCCCGAAAGCAATAACTGTGATGAAATCCTTATATTAATTTATGCTGTTCCTTTTTTTTCTTTCTGATTCTGTAGTCCTTTAGTGTCAAGCATATATTTTCTTAGTTGCCTTTAACTTGCTGTTTTCATGCAAACTTTCATTTTTTCATTCAATGTCCAGTATATTTAGACTCTTCCGTCATTTCTTTATTCTGCCTTTTCTGATTTGGTCCATATTCTTAAGTGGTTACATAAAACTTGTCTCACAGAGAAAAAAATCTTTGTAGTTGTCATATTATGAGTAACATGGCAAGGAAAGGCAAGGAGATTAAAAACAAATTGAAAGCTCCAACCCAAAAAACTTAAATTATAAAGCTTATAAATGCATTAACCTAAATTAAACATATTAACATAATATAAAACCTAAATTAACCAAATCCAAGTAATAAGAAGGCTTAATTAATGGGATATACATGGATTTACTTTATTGATTCAATATTCAAGAAGAAATGTAAATTAAGCATTGATGTTTGCTACCTATATACTTTTGTATCTATTTCTATACAATAGAAGTTGTATATAGAATGATTGTCTTTTGGCATTTACATTTTAATCTTTTCAGATAACATAATTTTACACTCTTACTGGATTATACTTACTACAGCAGAAAAGTAAAGTACCAAGTCTTTGAAAAATTTTCTATAGTGGTACTCAAATTAAACAGGTTCTTATGTTAATACTCAATTTAAAGAAGAACACCCAAGCATATAGGATGACTACAGGTTAACTACATCATATCTATAGAGTACTTTCTTAGTAAATTATGTAATAATTCTAATACATGACAATCATATGTTACTGCCTTAGAATGACCATAGCAAGCAGCAGTGAATGTATTTATATCATGGACAATGTCTAGGACATCTCCAGTATACAATAAATATGTTTTAAAATAGTTGAATATATTATAATTGACTAATAATTCAGATATGACTCAATCCCAAAGAATCTGAAGAGCATGGTTCCGGAATTGTTTCCATATTACAACTGGGAATAATATGTGATCTACAATATCTCATATTGTCTTCTTATCAACTAAAAAACTCTGTTTAACAAAGAAAACAAAATAGGACATAATTTTCAAAAGTATGAGGAGATGAAAAATCAACTATTATTAAGTATTTTACATTTTATGAGATAAGTGTTTGGTTAAATCTGCTGTAAAAAAATATTGATTCATGCTAAAACATGGATGAACCTGGAAAATAGTATGCTAAGTGGAAAAAAAAACAGACACAAAAGGTCACATACTGTAGAATTTAATTTATGTGAAGTGTTCAGAATAGGCAAATTCATAGAGACAGAACATGGATCAGTGGTTGTCAGTGGGTAAGGGAGGGATAGGGAGAAATGGGGGAGTAAGTAATAATGGGTGGGAGTTTCTTTTCAGAGTGGTAGAATGTTCTGGAATTAGTGATAATGGTTTCTTAATTCTGACTATATTAAAAGCCACTGAATTGTACATTTTAATTATGATATGTAAATGACATCTCAAAGATGTTATAAAAATTAGGACTTTAAGTCTTCAACTTTTATTAAGCACTGATTAATACAATATGTATCTTTTACCATTTCTGCAATTTATTCTTAAGAATGTGTTTTTCTTAAAGGAAAATATGTGATGTGATAGATGTGCTAATTAACTTGATTATGGAAATTGTTTCACAATGTGTACTTTATATCAAATCATCACCTTGTACACTTTTTTTTTTTTTTTTTTTTTTGCCTGCTGGGGCCTTTAGTAACATTATATATTTTAAATACATTACATTGCTAGATATATCTAATAAGAGGAAAGAAAAATGAGAGGCTTAGAAAATTGCAGTTGGAGAAGAGAGAAATGGCAAAGTACAGATAAATGACAAGGAAACAGCTTAGTGAGAAGGTATATGAAGGCAGCAGGAAGGTTCTGTGGAAATTTTATCTATGCCTTATTTAAAAAAATTTTTTTATGTTGTATTTCCTTTTGAGAGAGAGAGAGCACCAGCAGGAGTAGGGGAGGAACAGAGAGAGAATGGACTTTTATTTTTAAAAAGTTTTTTAATGGTTTATTTATTTTTGAGCATGAGAGTGTGAGTGGGGGAGAGACAGAGAGAGGGGAACAGAAGGTCTAAAGTGGGCTCTGTGCTGACAGCAGCAAGCCTGACGTGGGGCTCAAACTCACAAACTGTGAGATCACGAGCTGAGCCGATGTTGGATGTTCAACTGAGCCATCCAGGCACCCCTCTTCAGTGCCTTTAAATTGCCATCTTAACTGTTATAACACAGACACCTTTTCTTTTCTCATATTAGAACTCTGCTCAAGTAAGAAGCATCCAAGGTACAATAAAAAAGAATGTTTTTCTTCAGGAAGCCATCAAAATTCTCAAGGAGAAATCAGACAAAAACCTCTTGATCTTGGCCACAGCAACTTCTTACTTAACGTGTCTCCAGATGCAAGGGAAACAAAAGCAAAAATGAACTACTGGGACCTCATCAAATAAAAAGCTCCTGCACAGCGAAGGAAACCATCAGCAAAACTAAAAGGCAACCGACAGAATGGGAGAAGATATTTGCAAATGACATATCAGATAAAGGGTTAGTATCCAAAATCTATAAAGAACTTATCAAACTCAACACCCAAAAAACAAATCATCCAATGAAGAAATGGGCAAAAGACATGAATAGACACTTCTCCAAAGAAGATATCCAGATGGCCAACCGACACATGAAAAAATGCTCAACATCACTCATCATCAGGGAAATACAAATAAAAACCACAATGAAATACTACCTGACACCTGTCAGAATGGCTAACATTAACAACTCAGGCAACAACAGACGTTGGCGAGGATGTGGAGAAAGAAGATCTCTTTTGCATTGTTGGTAGGAATGCAAGCTGGTGCAGCCACTCTGTAAAACAGTATGGAGGTTCCTCAAAAAACTAAAAATAGAACTACCCTAGGACCCAGCAATTGCACTACTAGGTATTTATCCATGGGATACAGGTGTGCTGTTTCGAAGAGACACATGCACCCCAGTGTTTATAGCAGCACTATCAACAATAGCCAACATATAGAAAGAGCCCAAATGTCCATCGATAGATGAATGGATAAAGAAGATGTGGCATATATACACAGTGGAGTATTACTCGGCAATCAAAAAGGATGAAATCTTGCCATTTGTAACTACGTGGATAGAATTGGATGGTATAATAATAAAATAATAATAAATAATAATAATAATAATAAATAATAAAATAAATAATAAATAATAATAATAATAAAATAATATAAAAACAGGGAGGGGGACAAAACAGAAGAGACTCATAAATATGGGGAGCAAACTGAGGGTTACGGGAGGGGTTGAGGGAGGGGGGATGGGCTAAATGGGTACGAGGCATTAAGGAATCTACTCTTGAAATCATTGTTGCAAGGACGCTAATTAATTTGGATGTAAATTTTAAAAAATAAAAAATAAAATTAAAAAAAAATGTGGTTTTCTTATGCTGATCATTGTACTAAAGAGGTATGAACCAAAAATCCTTTAACGAGACTATAATTAAAGAAGTTTGAGAAAAAAAATTGAACTTCAGATATACCCTAGCAGTGACACTGGGGGTAGTTTTGAGTTATGATGTCCTGTTTTAGTAAATTAAAGATGTGATGTTTGGTTAAATAATTTAGTTAATGTGCATGTGAGAAATAAAATGGGAGTACTATATTTAAATGTTTATAGGAGGAGTTTTAAATCTGTTTTTAATATTTATTATTTTTGAGAGAGAGAGGGAGAGACGGAGCATGAGCAGGGGAGGGGGAGAGAAAGAGAGAGAGAGAAGGAGACAGAATCCAAAGCAAGCTCCAGGCTGCAAGCTGTCAGCACAGAGCCAGCTACAGGGTTCAAATGCAGGAACCACGAGATCATGACCTGAACTGAAGTCAGACACTTAACTGACTGAGCCACCCAGGTGCCCGGAGGAGGAGTTTTTATAGACGGATACATGCCATAGTAGGACTTTGTTTGTGTTTCACGTCTACAGAAATACAACTCTGCATTGTGAAGCCGTCTCTGTTTCAAGGATCTTCTTATATTGGAGAATGGATTAGCAAAGGGACAGGCAACCT
Source organism: Puma concolor (assembly GCF_028749965.1). NCBI lineage: Eukaryota > Metazoa > Chordata > Mammalia > Carnivora > Felidae > Puma > Puma concolor. The sequence goes on along the minus strand of NC_141670.1, from coordinate 54,446,378 downwards.
CTGACATCTAATGCTCTTTCCATAAGTTTTGACCTAGTCCCATTTTATTTCGGTGGCATAACTGGTGAAAAATGGGATAAGTCCTCCTACATGGAGGTTTCATCCCTCTTATAACTACTCCTGATGGTTGAACTATTTATAAACTATCCCTTTACATGTAAGTGGTTGTATCTCAACAGTTACATTATTATTCAGTGCCCTTGAGGGCTTTCTCCTTTTCCCAAATGAGATCATAAGGTTCTATGAATTTGCTTGGATAGGACAAGTAGACTTTTTGCTATTTACATAGTCCCTTTCTAGGAAGGCTTCAAATGGGTGCTATTACAGTCTTCTTGATATTTTCTCACACACAGATTGCATGCTGTGCCTGTACTATCTTTACACTAGATGACTCTCATCTTATCACAACTAACGAAACCAGTATTGGTTACCTAAACCAAATCAGGACCACTCATAAAGTGGCTAACAGATCAAGAGCTAACCTAACTGCAAAACTCTGCCCAACAGAAGCAGACTTTACTGGAATGTGACTGGCTGAATCTATTAAATTCTTGCTTTCCGGGTTCGACCAGGGGATCTGTGGGGGGCTTAGTAGTCAGTAATGGGAGCAGAGCTGAAAGACAGTTTGGCTTTGCAGTGCTATTCATTCCACAAATACTTATCAAGTGCCAATGTGCCAAATGCATATTCTAAGTGGGGGATTCGTTAATACACAGGAGAGCTCTCAGCCTTATGGTGTTTACATTCCAGTGGCCAAGATTATTTTTGTAATTTTCTCCATATCTTAGTAATACGCCTTTATTTCCTGCTTTAATACAAGTGTGCCTTTGTTCCTTGCATTATGAAAAAGTCTAATAAAAATGCTGTCCTTATTTCATTTCACAGGCATTATTTAAAAACTTTTTTTTCACAAATATCAATTTATTAATTTTTCACGACAATTCTGAAAGTATCGGAATTTTACAGACGATGAAATGAAGGCAAAAATGATGCAACATTTTCGCCCCAGATAGATGGTGCTGGTAGTACCTTCTACATCTAGCAGATGGTGTGACCAAGTCTTTAGTTCAGGTAGTCTGGCTCCAGCGTTCATGTTCTTAACCACTTTTATATGCTGCCTTTTAAAACACGTGTGATAGAATTCCCTTTGTGTTATGACTAATTACATCTATGTGGATATGATTCTTCTAATCTGGTCCTCATCTTGCATCTCTGAGTTAATTGCATCTTTCTGGAGGACAGGGTTTCTATTCAGTCTTTAATATAAATCATCACATGTGTCCACAGCTAAGGGACGATAAACGATTACAGATAAGGGATGAAATGATAATGCCACTGGTTATGTTGGTCACCACTAATATCAGAAGGCAATAATTGTTCTTCCTTGAAATCTTCCCAGAACCATCAATCATGAATGAAGCACATGTTATCATGGACAGTAACATCACGGTGAATCACAGGAATTCTCAGAGGGACGTACATATTAACATATTGTTTATATGCCGTAGGCTCTGAGTCACAGGGGCGAACTGCCATAACACAACTGGCCTCCAGGTACTACAGTAATTCTTCTGAAAAATGACTTACGTTGCCTGTTATGTAATACCATTGAGAAAGTTTTCCACGTTATGCTCCCCTTTGTGACATGGTCAAGTTCTATTGGTTTAGGTACTTTGTTTTGTTCTGTTTTGTTTTTCGCCTTTCCTTCAGGCTGTTCTATTATGTGGACTTGTGCAACAGAGTTGAAAATAATAGATCCTTAAAATTCACACACAACATCCAGTCGACCTTACTCTGCCTCAATTTATTAACAGCGGTAGACACCAAATACAAGGTATCATATTCACACTAAATTACTTGCAAACATATATTGAATATGACCCATCTTCTCATTTTCCTTTTAACGTATTGAATTTTGATGTAATCCATCAAGACCCTAAATTTACCACGGATGTTTTTTTTTTTTTTTTTTCTATTTACCGCTGGAGCAGTGTTTGTTCAAATTCACAGTTGAACATGTCACACTGACATTCCCTAGTGCAAAAGGATTCAAATGTTCGAGATGCTGCAGGTGGCTTTCAAATGTATTCCCCGAGGTATGAACCTGTTGCCAAGGAAACAGTTTGCGAATGTTAGTAAATCTCTCACTTCCTTGCTTTTTCACATGTCCCTGTGGTTTGTGCGTGTGCTGAGCCCATTTTGCAGAGTTCTGCTAGCAGCTGCCATCCTCACTATAAATACATTAGAGCCTCACAAAGAACTAAGCAGAATTGTCTGGGAGAAAATTCTTCTGGTTTTCTTTTTGGCGAGAAAGCAATAAAAATAGAGGGTGACACTGATTAGAAATAGTTTTACCAATTCAAAAACTCTTGAGTGGGGCGCCTGGGTGGCGCAGTCGGTTAAGCGTCCGACTTCAGCCAGGTCAAGATCTCGCGGTCTGGGAGTTCGAGCCCCGCGTCGGGCTCTGGGCTGATGGCTCAGAGCCTGGAGCCTGTTTCCGATTCTGTGTCTCCCTCTCTCTCTGCCCCTCCCCCGTTCATGCTCTGTCTCTCTCTGTCCCAAAAATAAATAAACGTTGAAAAAAAAAAATCTTGAGTAATAGGGTTGGAGGGAATTTGGAAAAAACCAAACCCCAAAATGCTGCAATTGTAACGGTAGCAATATTTAAACTGCATCATACTAAATAATCTGGATTATTGCAAATCTGAATGTTGATAATTCTGCAAACTATGGGATTAACAGGATAGATATTAAACTTTGGCTTATAATAATATCGTTTCCTGGGACAGATAAAATGTCATTTTATGTTTTTAAATAATCTTTTTAAGCACATTACGAGTTCACTACAAAAACTTACTATTACCTTACGATCCAGATTCTTTTCTCCTCTCAGCTTCCCAACTTCAGTGCACGAATGGAGTCATAAATTCTGAATGTGAGAGGTTTCTGGTGCACTAAAATGTATTGTTTATCTATTTTGAAAAGGTAATTTAACTCTGTCTAATACAGAGGGGCATTGCATGAAGCAGATAAATATGCCATAGACTGGACTGGTGCCTATACCCAGTCAAAATACCCATATTTAATCTTATAAAAGAATTTTTTAAGGAAGCTAGGTTATAAGCATACTGACAAGCCATCATATGCCTCAAATTTCTACAATAAACAACATTTGGTATTGGCTGTATTTCAATATTTGATAAAACAGCCATGTAGTCATTGATCACTTCCTAGATAAGTGCTTGTTGTTGAGGTTACAAAAGTACCATATGGCCCCTGCTCTGAACAGTGCAATTCTAAATTTTTTTTTCAACGTTTTTTATTTATTTTTGGGACAGAGAGAGACAGGGCATGAACGGGGGAGGGGCAGAGAGAGAGGGAGACACAGAATCGGAAACAGGCTCCAGGCTCTGAGCCATCAGCCCAGAGCCCGACGTGGGGCTCGAACCCACGGACCGTGAGATCGTGACCTGGCTGAAGTCGGACGCTTAACCGACTGCGCCACCCAGGCGCCCCTGAACAGTGCAATTCTAATACAAACATGTAAACAGAGGAATGATAGTCATGTGGTATTACAGATGAATTAAGGAGAACGTGTGAGTTTTCTATTGATCCTGCCCCTTATTACTAAACTTTTAACTTCATCAAGAGGGAGACTGTGTAGGGGCGCCTGGGTGGCTCAGTTGGTTAAGTGTCCAATTTCGGCTCAGGTCATGATCCCATGGTTCATGGGTTCAAGCCCCGCATTGGGCTCTGTGCTGACAGCTCAGAGCCTGGAGACTGCCTCGGATTCTGTGTCTCCCTCTTTCTCTGCCCTTCCCCCGCTCATGCTCTCTCAGTCTCTCAAAAATAATAAACACTAAAAAAAAAAAAAGAAGGAGATTTTGGAAAATAACAGTCTTGCTCTTTACGAGGAACAGCTTATTCATGGTTTCATGCTTGGAAGGACATAAGTTTTAGGGAAGGGTCTAGGTGACTGAAAAGGACTAGTGCTAGGTAGAAGGCTATAACTTTCGGCATTTATAACAAAGGAGAATGTACATATTTTTGGCCTTGAGCCCTCTTTCTTCACTCCTGATTTTTCCCCACAGATGACCAGAGACAATTAATCTGGCACAGAGGTCACTGAACTACTACTAGATGACCCTCAAGGTTTAGATCACTTTTATATGCACCCGTTGTCTCACTTAGGGTGGTACATATTGAGTAGAGACCCTGAACCAAATTAGTCTCCCCTGAATTCTACAATCTGGAGATGACATAAGGCAGGTATGAATTTAAATGAGGCACAGGAAGATAACATATTTGTGTTGGAACATTTAAATTAAACTCTACTTGACCTTATTGTAACAGTTTCTAAACTACCAGAATCGTATAAGAATTATTTATTTGTTGAAAAACACTTGAGATTTGTTTCAACTATGACTATGGCTTGATTTATGTGCTTGCTTCTCTGTGTTTGAAAAAGGCCACTAAGCAGAATGTATACACTGTAGAAACATCAGAAGGACATTTTATTATTAATAAATACACAGAAGCTGAAAGTAAACTCATAGTTTCAACTTTTATACTCTATACCAAACAAGCAATAAAAATATCATAAGCTTATTGAAGAATAAAGACTTACTGAAAAGAAGATGTAAGGGTGAATAATGAAGAGCACAGAGGCATCCAAAGAACTTTTAGACATTAGTTCAATGCAAAAAATTTCATGTTCCTTTTCTCTAATATGTTTCTTTATATTACAATTTTAGCAGACTCAGCATGATTTTTGAGGGCAGATGCCAATTCTTGTGTTTTTCAATTATTCTGATAGGAGGGGTGATTTTTGATAATTTTCTAAATTATAATTTTACCATGCACAAAAGATATTAATTTATATTTTATTTTTCTTTGAATAACATAGAGCAGAGATGAATTAAAGAATTTAATCTAAATGCTTTCCAAAATTAGAAATTCATGCATGAGATGGGTGCCTGGGTGGCTCAGTCAGTTGAAACATCCGACTTTGGCTCAGGTCATAATCTCATGGTTCATGGGTTTGAGACCTGTGTCGGGGTCTGTGCTGACAACTCAGAGACGAGACTGCTTGGAATTCTGTGTCCCCCTCTCTCTCTGCCCCTCCCCTGCTCTCACTCTGTCTCTCTCTCAAAAATAAATAAACATTAAAAAGAAATTTTAAAAAAGAATTTCATGCACGAGAAAAAAGTGTTTTTTGAGATAAAAGTTTTTAATGTCTAATTAAAATATTTCTATTTTTGGGGCGCCTGGGTGGCGCAGTTGGTTAAGCGTCCGACTTCAGCCACGTCATGATCTCGCGGTATGTGAGTTCGAGCCCCGCATCGGGCTCTGGGCTGATGGCTCGGAGCCTGGAGCCTGCTTCCGATTCTGTGTCTCCCTCTCTCTCTGCCCCTCCCCCGTTCATGCTCTGTCTCTCTCTGTCCCAAAAATAAATAAACGTTGAAAAAAAAATTAAAAAAAAATATTTCTATTTTTATTGTTAAATAGAAATTGAATAATATTCCATTGAAACACACACACACACACACACACACACACACACACACACACACACTGGAATATTACTCAGCCATAAAAAAGAATGAAATCCTGCCATTTGCAGTGACATGGGCGGAGCTAGAGAGTATTATGGTAAATGAAATAAATCAGTCGGAGTAAGACAAATACCATATGATCTCAGTCATGTGTAGAATTTAAGAAACAAGACAAAGGAGCAAAAGTAAACAAAAGAGAAAGAGACAAAACCAAGAAACAGATTTTTAACTATTGGGAACAAACTGACGGTTATCAGAGAAGAGATGGGTAGCGGGATGGATGAAGCAGGTGACCAGGATTAAGGAGTGCACTTGCTGTGATAAGTACTGGGTGATGTATGGAAGTGTTGAATCACTATATTGTACACCTGAAACTACATAACACTGTAAGTTAACTAAGTGGAATTTAAATTAAAAACAAAATAAAACAAAAACAAACCAAAACATAAAATTGTTTATTCCTTGGGGTTGTCTGGGTGGCTCAGTCGGTTAACCATACGACTTCGGTTCAGGTCATCATCTCACAGTCTGTGAGTTCGAGCCCCGCATCGGGCTCTGTGCTGACAGCTCAAAGCCTGGAGCCTGCTTCGGATTCTGTGTCTCCCTCTCTCCGCCCCTTCCCCACTCATACTCTGTCTCTCAAAAAATAAAAATAAACAGTAAAAGTTTTTTTTAAAAAAACTTGTTTATTCCTTTAGCTTCAATATTATTCAATTTTTATTTGATTTGGAATCTGTGAATTTATGCAAATGACATCATTGAGGTGAATTTATGCAAATGACTATAAAAAAGCTAGAAAATGGTGATGTTAAGAAACAGCTGGAAGTAGCAATTTGAGTTCTCTTTTCACATCTAGCCACATGATTATGACATTGTGGCTGTAAATAAATACTATAATATCATGGTATTCAGACTATCCCAATGCTGAATAGTTTTATTTCATTAAGAATAAAAACAAACTTTGTTTCATGGAATACACATAATTACTTAAATTTGATGAAAAACGTGGTGCCAATTTGAAGCAGTTCTTTCTCTAAATAGAAGCTGTCAAGTTGATTAAATTTGAATTAATTGGAAATTCTTTGGCTTTATAATGAGATAAGCACTAATTAGAGCCCTACATTTGGATTGGAAACATACATGTATTTTGACCTTGGAGAAGACAGAAGAGAAAGGAAATAACAGAAAAGTAATATGATAGCAATAGAGGCAGAAAGAGAGAGAGAAAAAAAAAAAGAGGAGTGGAGAGAGAGAAAGCACTGACAGCATTTTTTTTTTTAATTTTTAATTTTTTTTTAACATTTTATTTTGATTGTGTACTTGTGCTTTGCCTGAAGAGGACATTTAAACAAGGCTAACAATGTTCTATGTTTCCATTGCTGGATATTTTCTGTACTGAATTTTTTTCCTATTAAAGATTTTGATGAACAGTTAAAATCTTTAAATGGAAGTTAAAATTCAAATGAAATAGGCATATATCTAAAGCCAGAAAGAAATAGTAAAAGGAAATATCTAAAGTAACAAAACTTTGCTTTTATGGCTTAAATAACACAAGACCATTGCTACATTGAAGAGATAGATTTTAAGTCATATATTGAAATAGGCGAACTGCAGGACATATGGTTGAACTCAAACTTGGTCATCTTGACAGCATATTTTGATTTCCCATGGATTATTTTCTCTCTTATTTTTTGCTTATATTTTCTTAAATATTTGACATGCAGGGGCCATATCTTCTATAGTATTAGTGGCCTATTAACTCACTCAAGAAATTAAGCCACTTATGTCAGTGTTTCAATGCTCGGATGACGGAGAAACTAAGTAAGAATTTTCTTTATCTCTTCTCCTTTCCTTTCTTGTAAAGTTGTCTCTACACGGCCTTCTCAGCCTTTTGGCATCCAGTCAGGTGGGGAAGAGTAAGTAGATAGAAAATGAAGCACAGAGAAGAGGAACATGAACTTAATGTTAGGACGTAAATGGTGATGGGACTCCTGCACATGTTTTCTTCTTTTTTCTTTCTTTCATTCTTTCTTTAATTATATTTTTAGAGAGAAAGAGAGCACATGCGAACGTGAGGGGGGAGCGGACAGAGGAAGAAAGAGAATCTTATTTTTTTCAGAGAGAGAATACATGCACATGTGCGCACACATGTGCAAGAAGGGGGGGGCAGTGGGAGAGACAGACAAAGAGAGAGACAGAGAGAGAGAGAGAGAGAGAGAGAGAGAGAAACTCCCAAGTGGGCTCCACGCTGGGATCCCACAACCCTGGGATCATGACCTGAGCTGAAATCAAGAGTCTGTTGCTCAACCCAATGAGCGACTCAGGAGCCCCATGTTTTCTTGACTTCAAAATTAATACATACCCTCAGCGGTAGCTACCCTGTATTTATGCTTCTTAAATTAGCTCAAGAGAGACTGCATGGTTCCCAGAAATGCTTAAACATTTCCACCAAGTACCGTTAAAGACATTGGAATGGAATTGGGAAGCAAATGGTACCTATAGCAGATTTTCTTCTGTGACACCGAACTTTTCTATTTGTCTCATATTTTATAATCATTTTAATTTTACATTTCTTTCATGACGTAGGATTTTCAAACTTTAGAGTAAAGTTGTCAATCCAGGAGGATGTCAATATTTATCTTGTATCTTCTAATTCCAGCAAATCAGGGCTTTCTTATTTTAATTTAAAGATTAAGGGGGCGCCTGGGTGGCGCAGTCGGTTAAGCGTCCGACTTCAGCCAGGTCACGACTCACGGTCCGTGGGTTCGAGCCCCGCGTCGGGCTCTGGGCTGATGGCTCAGAGCCTGGAGCCTGTTTCTGATTCTGTGTCTCCCTCTCTCTCTGCCCCTCCCCCGTTCATGCTCTGTCTCTCTCTGTCCCAAAAATAAATAAACGTTGAAAAAAAAAATTAAAAAAAAAAAAAAAAAGATTAAGAGCAAGGATCACCTGAGAGGGTAGTAGCATGTCTGGTTTCAGTACTTACTGGGATTAGTAACATTGAGCCCAATTCCCTTATGTCTTTAGGCTCCGTTTCATCACTTGTAAGATAGTAAGGTTTTTTTTTTCATTTTTTTAAAAAAAAATTTAACGTTTATTTTTGAGACAGAGAGAGACAGAGCATGAATGGGGGGAGGGTCAGAGAGAGAGGGAGACGTAGAATCAGAAGCAGGCTCTAGGTTCTGAGCTGTCAGCACAGAGCCCCACGCGGGGCTCGAACTCACGGATCGCAAGATCACGACCTGAGCCGAAGCCGGTCGCTTAACCGACTGAGCCACTCAGGCACCCCCATGAAAAAATAGGGTTTGAGTAGGTTATCCCTCCAACCCTATTTAATAAAGGCGTTAAACAGAAGAATTACACTGACTTGTATAATTTTTAAAAGCTGTAATATACTTCTTATATCAAAATATGGCCCTCGATCATTCGTGAAATTAGCCTCATCATTTTAAATGACATTTATAATTCCCAAACCAATGAGAGGGAGCCATCTTGTGGTTTAGGCCCAGAGTGATCTACATTTATAAGACAAGCATGTGTAATCTGCAAAAATATAATAACCTTAGATACCTTATGAATGTGATCAAACATTTTAATTTATAGGTAATTTTAAAAACTCCAATTATGAGTTTGAATAGTTGTTCTTTAGACAATTTGGGGGATATACAATAAGGATATGCAGCACATAGCATGTAACTGCTTGTGATTTATTTTGTGAAAACCTTTCAGTATGTAGAGTCAGCAGTTGTAATGCTTACTAAAGGTACTAAAGGGGTTTGGGCCATCTCACTTAGGAAATAACATAATAATGATATTAAAATAGATAATTGCATATTACTTTTTATATTCTGTAATTATATTTCCAAGTCATAAGAATCAAACTTTTTGATGAGTTAGGGATTTAAACAGGCTAATAATGGAATGTGAGCTTGTCAGATTTTATTGTTTTAGAATATAATATGTAACATATATTAAAACGTATGCACGTTTAGGGGCACCTGGGTGTCTCAGTCAGTTAAGCATCCGACTCTTGATCTCTGCTCAGGTCATGATCTCACACCGATGTAACAGTTAATAAAAAATATGCTCACAGTGTTAAATACTATAACATTAATATTAATTTATAAAGTTTCCTTCTAGAAACTAAATTATATTGTCATTAGGTAAATAAGTCATATGAACACAGTTTCCCTACATGTATTTCTTTACGATGTAAAATAACATCTTTTTTCATTAGTTAACTTTCACAAACACTATCAAAACAATACTTACATAATCAATTCAGCATCTAAATGGGTTATGCTTTTTTAGATTCAAAGTGAATTACAAAGAATATACAATCCCTGTTTCTCATTAGTCTTCTTTTTCATTCAGAAAGGGGCAAAAACAGAATTGGAAACATATTTATTGGCTATATGCAACGCATGAATTTAAATTCCTTTATTTTAGAAGATCAAGTCTTATTGATTACCTAGAAATAGTATAAAGTGTATATAAAATAAACCTCTCGTCCATAACACATAGTTCCTGCAGATGTTACTTCCTTCCTTGCTTTGCTCCTGAACTTGGAAGAAGCTTTCCTGTTTGCCACCCCTTGAGGTTTTCAGTGGCCTAATCAGTAAAGACTCAAAAAGATCTGTGGATGATGATTAGAAGAACAAAGGAAGCAGCCAGAGATAACAGTATTATCAGCAGGTAGACTTGCAATGTCCATTCTAGTATTTGTTAAATAACAATACACAAGATTAAAACTATATTTATTTCAAGGGATTTAATAGTCCATTATCAACCACTTTCTGGCAATTAAAAAAAAAATCTATGTTTTTGGATTTTCTACTCTGTTTTAAATATTTTGGAAGTTTGAATAAATTCACTTAGTTTCCTATCTATATTTCATACCAAATTTTTTTGATTAGCTACTTAGGCAATACAACATCACAGTACTAAGAATGATCTTTCATAGAATAGACATTTCAAACAAGGCCAATCGTAGGAATACTTTTCTGCAAAAAGTAATTGTTTCAAAAAAGACTGTATAAATGTATAAATGCAATTATTTCTGTACCGATCATTTAGAAAAGGTTTTTTTTTTTTTCCCACGAGAAAAATGGAATCTGACATAAACTCAAACATTGAAAGAATAATGAATTATATGGGTGACTTGAAAACAGAGACTTATTTGGAAGAGCAAGAGCCATTCATTAGGTTACACATGTAATTGTGTTATGCATCAAATTATCATGTGATTTCTATCTAGTGTTCATGGTTTGGAGAAGTTCTCGAACCAGTCATTTCTCAATGGACTATGAGTGAGCCTTCTTTCCCAGCACAGCTTCCGGTCAACCATGTGAATTTTTTTTCTTTAAGTTTTATTTACTTATGTTAAGAGAGAGAGAGAGAAAACAAGCTGGGAGTGGCAGAGAGAGAGAGAGAGAGAGAGAGAGAACCTGAAGTAGTATCCATGCTGTCAACAAAGAGCCTGACCTGGGGCTCGAACCCACAAACCACGAGATCATGACCTGAACTGAAATCAAGAGTCAGGTGCTCAACTGACTGAGCCACACAGCTGCCCCCTGAGTGAAATTCTTAGAGCAATCCACTGCTGTGTAAAGAGCAACTAATGTGATAACTTGATATGACAAGGTATGGAGTCAAAAATAATGAAACAGAGAAACAAAATATCTGATATTTATAGTACACTATCGGCTACTCTGTAGTATACTAAATATAGTAATATGGTTTCATTTCAATTTAAGATTTCCAAGGATGGGTAAGTAAAATGTACACTGTACAAAATGACAAAAAGTATGTATTTAGAAAATAAGTTTCTCAAGGAAGAAAGCAACTGTCAGCAAGAGTAAATTGTGATAAATTACCTGGAGAAAAACAACCAATTTAGTGGTATTGGAAATAGTGGATATAATGAAAAGAATGAAAATATTTTCGTTTTTTTAAGTTTATTTATTTTGAGAGAGAGAGAAAGAGCAGGAGTGGGGAAGTGAGCAGAGAGAGAATCCTAAGATCCCAAGCAGGCTCCGTGCTGTCAGTGCAGAACCCCACACGGGGCTTGATCCCATAACCCTTTAGGGACCATGACCTAAAGCCTACACCAAGAGTCGGACACTTAACCCACTATAATGTAATAGTTTACATTATATAAAATATTAAAGTACAACTCAAATAATGAAGGCCAAGTCATCAAAGAAAACCATAATGTCAATTTAGCAAGGAATTTTCAGTCTGTCAGTTTTCCTGAACCTTGTGCAAGCTAATAAATGTATGAAATTCTGCAAAATCGTGTTACTAGGCTCCCAAAAGGAGAGACTTGTTATCACATACCATACTGTAAAATTTTTAGTTTTTTACACATTAATTTTTTCTCATTTCTGTAATATTATATTATCACTAAACTCCAGTCTTCTCATGTAAAGGAAAAAATATTCCAGATTAAAAAAAAAAAAAAAAAGAAAAAACACCAGTGTTCCATTCTGAAAAGATCTTTATGAGCAAGTGAGGTAAAAGTCATTTATTCCATAAACAACTTTTAAGGAAAAGTCTTTTAAATAAGCAAAAATTATAAATATAATAATGTCAAATCATTTTTCTAGATAGTAACACATCTCTCATCTCTCCTGAGTGAAAAGCTCCATTCACTGTTTCCCTTATCATACTTTTCCTATAATAGAATGCATATATTAAAGCTTCTCTAAATGATATATATCACTGAGTTTATGGCCTAGATGTGATGGTTTCCATCGGAACAGAAATCTAGTCTGACTTTTGTCACGAAAACACTGTGGCCCTTTGATAAAATTTGATCCTTGTAAAAATGGGACAAAAGAGGTATCCACATTCTTGAAAAGTGTTCATTTTTATTGTTTTTGATCAAATTATCTACAGTTACATGATAAATACCATATTCTGTACATGAGTTAATGACTCTGATTAGAGAGTTTGTTAGTTGCAGAAATGAACTAAAGACGATATCATGAGAAACAAGTTGATAAAATCATGCATACATTTGTAAATATACTTTCGGCATAGTTTCCTGAAAAAATATGACATCATCTGGACAGGAAGACAGACAGACATCAGACTCAGGAAGACATGTTTTAAATGTACAGAAAAATAGTTAACACCATAAAAGAGCAATACCTTTTTTTTTTTGGTAGTCTTTTAAACAGTTTGGCTCACTAACAATAAAGTCACTGTATGTGATATTAAGATGGCACACTGAAAATATGTGGCACATTTTCTTTTTCTTTTCCTTTCCACAGCGTGTTATATAATATTCATATAATGATGGGCTACTTCACTCTATTTCCCCCCCGCCCCCCAGTATTATCATCTGCCATATGCTAAAATATAAATTTAAGGAATTAAGGAATGGCTATTGCATAATTCAGAGAGATGAAAGTGAAAGAGTGCAAAACTATTCAAGCATGTTTATACACAGTCTTACATCTGAATCCTTTCCCGGCCTCTAACCCGCAGCTCCTTTTCTCTTTGTTTACATTAACAAGCCAGGTTGGATAATGTGTATGCTGGTGGGGCTACTGAAGGCACCTTTGCTGAAGCTACCTCAGCGAGAAGCCAACTATTAAAATAAAACCACTTCGTTCATTGTATTTTTCTTATAGCTTTATTCTAAAAATATGATTTCCATTTGGCTAAGAGTTTTTCTAATTCATATTACTTTGTAGGGTTTTATATAGTATCTTCGTATCATGAAATATATTTTAAGTACTTAATTTAAAATTATTGCTATGTTCTAGGAATACACTTAAAGTTACTGCAAATAATTTCCATAGAAATTTGTGTCAATTTCTAGTTATCTATATAGACAATTAATTTTATATGTCATTATTTTATAAACCTGAAGACATCTCATCATTGTTTAACACATAAAGTGCATTTATAAATGGCTTAAATGAGAATAAAACTAGTCATAAGGGGTTGAGAAAATGGTACTGAGCCTGAACATCTACAAAAGATATGAAAAATACAAGAAGCGTTGTCTCAAGGGAATGGAGATTTATTTGCAATTTACCAAGTAAACGTCATTTCTTAACAAAGGAAAGCTTTTTTTTTTTTTTTTTTTTTAATTTAGATCTATGTCACAGTGGAACAGGCTGACTTCAGAGTAATCAGTTACTACCGGTTACTTAAGAATTCTAGAAGAATTTGGACAATTTTGTATCAGGAGTTTAATGGTGAAGATTCTGAATTCGGGAGGGAGCGTGAACTGAAATGCCTCAAAGGTTTATTGTTTAATTCTGTGAATGTGGATGAGAGAGCTAAAATGAATTTAAAGAAGGAAAAAATTATGAAAATGTCAGGTGTAAATCGAATCTTATTAGAAAAATAGGTTTATGCATGTTCACATCAATTGTTCTCACTTGTGGAACTTTGCCAATAATCTAGATGTTTCATGTTTTACCCCAAACGTACTGAATTCAGCACTTAGAACAATGGCAGTTACATAGAAGGTGCCTGACGAATATTTGTTTAATCAGTGATTGAATGAATTGTAATCTCCTGTGTTGAACATCAACCTGTATATATTTTTCAAAGCACATAAGGGATTCTGATGTACTGCCACGGAGCAGAATCATTATTTTTTACAATAGTATTCTACCACCTCTAAAATTTTCCTTTTATTTTACTTATGTATGAACCATAAAAGATACTGAGAAAAATGCCTGTTAAGACACTATGAAATCATCCAGTATTACTGTTTATTACTGGCTGTTTTGTAGACGGACAGTTTGACAAATATTTAGTCCTTCTTCAAGGATAGTCCAAGTGGTGTTTTAGAATTCTATTGTTAATAGTTGGAGAAAATTTGGACCCATATAGCTCTTTTCGTGTGTTGTTGAAGCAAAATATTATGCTTACATAATTAAGAGATGGCCAAATCCAATGACTACTCTGCTCATATTTCCCACCAGGAATCATTTATCTTGAAAGCATATCACAAAATCCCAGAAAAGTTGACTTTTTTTACATTTCCAATTTGAAGGAATTATTCCATTAACAGTCTGTAAGAGTGTGTGTATGGGCACACATGTGGATGAGTGCATTTGTGCAGAAGAGATGGAAAAGGAAGGAGATGTAGGCAGCATTAAGATGGAAAGTGTAAAAGAAAAAAATGAATAAGAGAATCCCTGCTGCTAGCTCAGGAGTTCTCTTTCTTTTGTTCTAATTTCTGGGAGAAGCTTCTCCAGAATATTTTCCCTGCCCTTATTATTTTCAAATCCTAGGGAGTTAAATTTTATGCACCATGGGTTCTAAGCATCTTTGTAATGGAAAAATAAGCATCACTACTTTTTTTTTTTTTTAAGTAATGAAAATAACAGCTGTCTCCCTATGGAGGTTCACTTTGTTTCCAAAGAGGAATGGGGGCTGGGATAGAAATTAAATTAATACAATTTGTAGTGTACATTGCTTATTTATTCATGAATAGCATATATAGCAAAGAGCATAAAATGGGACCGTTATATTTTACCACTCCTAATAGTACCTGAACAAGAAAATAAAAGCCTATGTATCTGCTGAAGAAGACATTTCTTAGAAAGGAATAAAAGTACAACTGGTATAATGGATATTTCAATCGTGTATTTGCTTGGGAATATGTATTTATCGTTACTATACTAAGAGAGTGTGCCCATATACACTGTATTTTTTTTTTCAATGTTTATTTATTTTTGGGACAGAGAGAGACAGAGCATGAACGGGGGAGGGACAGAGAGAGAGGGAGACACAGAATCGGAAACAGGCTCCAGGCTCTGAGCCATCAGCCCAGAGCCTGACGCGGGGCTCGAACTCACGGACCGCGAGATCGTGACCTGGCTGAAGTCGGACGCTTAACCGACTGCGCCACCCAGGCGCCCCTACACTGTATTTTTCTAAAATACTGTATTAAAAATCACCGGATGGTCTCATAGCCACAAGCAGTAACTATTATTTTTAGCATCTCTTTGAAATGTCAAAGTGAATGAAATGATGCACTTTAAAGTCTACAATCTAGATGTCATAGAAACTAGAGCTCACTGTGATTAAAGATTATTTGGTGATCACTGAGATGGACAGGATTATTCCCACACTGCTATGAATGACCATCATGGCCAAAATAGAGGGATGTGGTAAGAAAGTATGAAGGCAGTGTGGACAATAAGACTCAGTTGTCATTATATTCAAAATGTTGGTCTTTTATAGAATTCTAATCCTCAAGTCATACCTTTCCACTGCCCATTATTAGATAAGTTCAGTTAAAGAAAGTGGTCTTGTCAAAATTATTTGAAAAACTGTATCTTTAATTTTGCTTAAGCAGATTAGGCGATTGGGATATAGTTTAAATAGATTTAAAAATTTTAATACTTGGGACGCCTGGGTGGCTCAGTCGGTTAAGCGTCCGACTCCGGCTCAGGTCATGATCTCACGGCTCGTGAGTTCGAGCCCCGCGTCAGGCTCTGTGCTGACAGCTCAGAGCCTGGAGCCTGTTTCAGATTCTGTGTCTCCCTCTCTCTCTTTGACCCTCCCCCGTTCATGCTCTGTCTCTCTCTGTCTCAAAAGTAAATAAACGTTAAAAAAAATAAAAAAACATTTACAAAAATAAAAATTTTAATACTTGTCACTTAAGAAATTGTGCAGTCTTTGTAACTAAGTTATTCTCTGAAATGTACATGAAAATCACAGAACTGATTGTGCCGTTTCAATAGCTCTATAGCAGCAAGCAACAGTCCAGAAGCCAAGCATAGGCAATGAAATGATCTGGTTCCAAAACTGAATACCCAAATTAACTAGAAAAGGCTAGTTATCACAATAGTGTGTGTAATAGATGAGGATAATTCAAAAGACAAGCTTCTAATTAGAAAGATGCAAAAAATATTCTCTGAGTCACTAGACAATTCTTGACTAATCTCAGTGAACCAAGGTAACTATTAAAGGTTAATTTCTATTGATTGTAGACATTTTTTTGGTTAGATCGTTAAAATGCAAATCCCTGGGGTAGAAACCATACATATTATTTTAATATATATTTAACCAATCTCATGATTTTGATAGTCTTTAACTTGTCAGCATACTGAATACTGATGACTGATGTATGAATACTCATCGACTAAATGTAAGTTTATGCAGTGTGCATGGAGTGGCTTGCTTTCTCTACTAGTTCAGCGTCAATTAGATGAGAAATGCAGATGGTATATGCTGATAAATTTTGGGAGGTTTTTCTATTACCTGTTGTACAAAGTACATGAAATCTGTCTTGGATTAAGAGACAGGACCTCAAAGATTGTTAATGATTGATTGGTCTAAGGACTGTGGCATATTTCCAAACTACAAGTTTCATTTTTAGAGTGCTCTAGTTGTTGTTAGAGACATCTATGAATTTCAGTATTTCCAATTTCGTACTTTTAATATTGAGAGTATTTTCTACTTTTAATATTGGCAACTCCCATAATCCCTTGAGTCCATTTCATGGAGTGTGTACTTTATAGATGAAAGGAAAATTTAACTGCCAATATTCAGTCCTCTGAAGTGACCAGCAGGTTGAGGTATATCATGTTAAGTACACACAAGTATATTGTAAAAAAGTGGGATGTATAGTATGGAAGATATACTTATCTTTCTCTTAAAATCACAACTGACAGTGCTAAAGTAGTTAACAAATTTCTCTCTTCTGTTAAACATGTTGGCTTATTTTTTCACATTTTCTTTCTAAAATTCCCATTATCTGCCATAAGGTTTTGGGAATTCATAAACCCAATGTATTCATATTTTAGGGATATATAGGTTTTAAAACATTTATAGTTTAAAGTTAAGGTAAACGTCATTAGACTATATCCATAGAATAGGAATTGATGACAGAACAAGTAGCCAGAACAATCTCTCTCTCTCTATTTCAAGTTTACTTATTTATTTTGGAAGAGAGAGAAAAAGACAGTAAGCTGGGGAGGGGCAGAGATAGAGGGAGAGAGACAATCCCAAGCAGGCTCTGTGCCCTTAGGGCAGAGCCTGACACAGTGCTTGATCCCACGAATTGCCAGATCATGACCTGGGCGGAAATCAAGGGTCAGAAGCTCAGCCAACTGAGCCACCCAGGCGTCCCAGTTGTCATAACAACCAGGAGTTGGATAGGCTCTGCAGGTGATTAACTACCATGGAGAAACATGTGGAAAGGTTAGAGAAAGGTTAGAGAAATTTTAAAGATCGTTGGCTTTCTTGCTTCCACACTGGAATCTTTCTGGAATCTATTTTAAGTGGTAAAGAAAGCTCCAAATCCTCCCTAGAGTTGAACTTCAATTCTACTGTTTGGGAAATAAAGAAGTACAGCATATATATATGCTGAGTAAGGTACAAGGTTTCCTAAAAATTCTTATAGTATGGAACCATAAATTTCCATGGTTGAAATACATAATAATAAGAAAAATTGCAATAAACTGCATGTACAAAAGTTACAAACTTTTTAATGTGGCCATTTCCAAATACTTGAAATATCCATATTAGAACTCCAACTTGTATGTGGGTCATTAGTGTATATGGACACGTTTTAATTTCCTCACTATTAATAGTTTTCTGGTTGGTTTAATTTGAAATATTCAGGTTTGACACAGGGTTTATTGCGGCAACTACTACCTTGAGATGCTAATTGCAGTGTGTTTTCCGGTTTAAAACACTCTATAAGTGTTCGTTAGAGCGGACATATTCCTTTAAACCTTTTGAATTGAGCCCTCCAAATATTGTCATTGTTGCCATATGAGTCACGACTGTACTTTCTTAGTATAGTAAGGCAACGATAAGTACGTATTCCCAAGCAAATACAGAGATTTCTACCGTACCAGTGCCCCTGCTGAAAAATTGTCCTGTGGCTAGTATTTTTACATTCCAAGTTTCAGGTATAAAAGAGACATGTTTTAATATTCTCAAATATGAAAATAGTGATGTCTGTGAATTCTGGGGGGGGGGGGAATAGGTGCATTACATTTCTTTTTGCGTCTGGCAGAATTCACTGAATTTAAGCAATGATGGAGAGCTTTTGAAATAGGATGTGTAAAGTACAGAAAAATGTATTCAAGTATTTCAGAGACATATTGAGACAATGTGGTTTATCATAACTTCCAACCACACAGCTTTTCCTCAGGGAACACAAACAACGTTGTGTTCTAATCTATCTTTAGTACAAGAATATATTTCCATGATTTTGATTCATATACACCAAATAAAGAAGACTGTGTTCAACTTTCGGGTGCACAGTCTGCAGAACAAGAGTAACAATTTCTTTCAGTTGTGACATTTGCCTTTAATGCCAAATATGGTTTTTGTGTGTTTGTTTTTTCCAATAATGTTTTAAATTACTTATAAAGGAGGGCAGTTTGGTCCTTCACTTAGCAAAAATCACTGAGCATACGTTATTTTTTTCACAAGTTATTTTTAAAAACTAAAACTGGATACACCAAAGTTCAATAACTTTGAGAACTTTTTAGCTTTAAATGGCAGTTCTTGCTTTTAGTTTGAGATTGACTCAAATTCAGAAAATAATACCATTGGATTCAAAGACTGGCTTATTTTTTCCTCTTAAAGCTGAGTTAATTGTTTCTTAATGTTTAAACTTTTCTCTGTCAACCTTTTGGCACATTGAGTTTCTATTCAGCAAATCTGACCAAAAATTAAACATATCTAAAGAGCATTCTAGAGCTTTTTAAAAATACAACAATAATGATAAAAATAATGCAGAAAAATAGCAAAAATTCAAAAGAATCAGAACCTGGTTCAATTTAACCAAGAACTCTATCATATATTTGTACTTAATTACACTGCATGAAATTGGTTAATGCCCCATTGTAACTGAAATAATTCCATGGGTTGCTGATAAATTTTAAGTAAAAATTGTATTTAAAATTATTCACATCTAGTGAATGGCATATATATTGAAATCATTAGTTCAGAAATATAAAAACAACCAATCCTCACTTTATAGAAATGACTTATTTATATAATTTAGAATTAAAATCTTCCCTCCTTACATTTGGAGCTAAGAGTTTGAACCTATATAACTTTGATCGGAAAACTGTTCTTATTTAAAAAATCTTTCATAAATCCATTTTTGTTTTAACTAAATTCATTTTTATCAAAATGTAAATACTATAATCCCATTGAACTTTAAAGTCTCATTCTAAGCTAAAATATAAAAATCTTAATGAACTTTGTTCAATTATATCAAAACATTAAACATAATTACATACAGACAATTAAGCAGCTATTAAAAAACTAACAAAACAAGGGTGCTGGCTTGCGGTTTTCAGTGTTTGGCAATAATTCTAAATACACACCTATAACACTTACTTAAAAATGATAATGTTATTTTCAGTATTTCCATCTTCATTCATAGAGATATAGCTACGAGAAGCAGATTTTGTATATAATATGATCTGTTACGCCATTTGTTTGAGATTTCCAAAGAGGGAAATATTGTATTTGAAACAATTAGATTTAGTTTATAAATAACAAAACTTTTTAATTTTAAATTTATGATTTGAATATTTTTGGTATTACATAAGTTGGGCCGGTAGTATCTGTATGTGCAATCCTCTGAGGGCGTGAGTTTTCTACAGAATTAACTGATTATTTTCTGTTTTGTAACTATAGCATAAGAACATGTTTTAAAGCCTCAAGCTACTGATGTTTAAAGTCTTCAACATTTTCTCTTTTTCCATTTATAAAGTTAATTGTGCAAAATTTACTTTTGTAAGATTTAATGTCATTGAGCTGAAAAGCAAGAAATTCCAAAGAAGTTTTCACGTGTACTATTATGTGACATTATATAACAACACAAACACATTGGCAATAATATGTCCACTTACAGGATATACTGTGAAAGGACAGATAATCTTAAAGTAATATGAAATAGAATCCTCATAGTATATATTTTTGTATCCATTAAAAGCCTCTTAATATGCCTGTGACTTTGCAGAGCAAATCATAATAATACCTTCCCATATGCCACTTTAATTTGATGGTCCTTATTTGTATACCACACACACACACACATACACACACCCATGGCAAAGAAACTTTCCTTTGAATTGATCGTTCGCACTTGCATGCCCCCGGAGGCTTAATCTTGTTGCTGATGAATATCCTCATGCCTAAGAATTTTATAGATAACCCAGTAGAAAATGTTAAAAATCAAAAAGGCTAATGGGAAACAAGCTCGAGAGATGGTGTCAATCTTCTTGGCTCTGTCGATAAAGACCTTCCTCATTTCATCAGGGCTTTTCGGCATTACTTGGACAGGATGGTTTGGGCCCTTTGGGGTCACACCATCTTTTGCTTGCAGACATGGCCCCATTCCATAGGCTGTGAAGCTGAATCGACTTTCCCTTACCTCATCATCCTGTCAGAAGAAAAACATAAGAAAACACTTGAGTCATGGAATAGAGCGTGTATAACAGGCATTTCGGATTCGTAATGTAAACTTTATCACGATAAAGGTTACAAGCATATAAAGATTGAGTTGCTTTGTTTCCCATTCAAGTTTTACTGATTTATCCTGCTGCATCATATAAATGTGTCTATTAAGAAATACGAAACTCTCAAATAATATGTTTTATTGGAAAAACTAAACATTCTGGTATTATCTACGTATTGCTACAATATATAAATAAGTTGAGCAAGCAAAGGAATCTATTGGGATCTTACACATGTTCATATACTATGTTTTTGGGGTTTTTTTACATAATGTGGATAAATAATATGATGTCAAGGGGGAAATATCAAGATCATTGACTGGATTTTTCTTTTTCATAGAGGCAAACTTTAATGTTTCTTTCCTATAATTTTTATATGACTTCATTGGAAAATACACTCTAGCTCAAGAACGCTGTTTGGGTTTTGTTATCCTCACCTAACGTGGTTTCTATGTTTTACACTAAACTATCTAGAAGACTCTAAGATAGTCATATATTCTAGTTTATATGCGATTATTTTTCAGGTACATGGACTGAGTTGAAATTATGAATGAAATTTGGCTGAAGTTTATTTCATGTTCTGGAAAGATATTGTTACCTTTCTCTTAAATGTTGCAAATTAAAGAATTCTCCATATACATATGTGAAAAGAAAACCAAAATTTGAACCAAAATTTACTTAATAAAAATATGATAAATGAAATGTGTTCATGATAGGAAAACATGGCATTTAGAGTTTATAATGAAATTCATGAATGAATAAGTTAATTTAATTCATTTATTTATAATGTAACAATAGACAACTGCCAATTAATTAGGGGTTTTTTTTTGCTACTAAAACTGAAAATTTAAAAGATGACATTTTCTAAAGTTGTTTTAAAGTTGTCAAAGCTCTCCTTTTATGAAAGTAATTTTTAATGGTAATATAGGATACAAAAGTAATTGGCTCAAACTCTTGAAAAATTATTTTGGGTCTGTTTAAGCAGAGGCTCAATAAAATGTATATTACAAAATATGAAACTGAAAAATGGAAATTAAAATGGATTCTGAACATGAGAAGATGATCAAAGTTCATGTAATAATGTTTGAAATAGTTTTTTGGGAATAATGGAGTAAGGCAATTTCACATGAAAAATAAAAACAAATAATTCTTGGGAAACAGCTGAACTGTAAGATGCATAAGCAATTGAATTGTGAGGAAACAAATCTGAAGTAAAAGCCGATGATCCTAATTATACTTAACTACTGTTGTAATCTTATAAAAATTGGAAACTGAATTTTCAGTACTCTTTAAAAAAGATGTTCATTTATACTGGCTTTTTTTTTTAGTTTCCATGGAAATTTTAAGTCTAAATTATTATTTGCCTTGAATTTTTTATGTCCCAGAAAAAAGTGGATATACAAGAAATTAAGCTGTTCCTACGTAAGTGCTAAAACAGTTTCCTTATAATTTAGGAAATCATGCTGTTGTTTGCATTTCAGAAAAAAAGTGTAGATCATTGGAGAATTTGTACAACTTTTGGGTGCAAATCAGCTGAATGCTGAAGGATATATAAAATAGCCTTTTAACCTATATCAACCCATGTGTCCAAAAAAAAGCCATCTCAAAATAGGACAAAAGATAATTTCTCAATGAGCATTTACAATGAGGTGTTGACATATTAGTTGAACCAATTAAGAGATGGGTTACAAAAATGCTAGAATGTTAGGATTCTACTGTATTTAGTAAAGTAGAATCCATTTATTTTTCCCCCTAGCTTTACTAAGAAACAACTGGCATACATTACTGTACAAGTTTAAGGTATACAGCATGACCGTTTGATTTACACATACGATAAAATGATTATCACAGTAGTTTTAGTATCTGTCACCTCACACAGATAGAAAAAAAAGAAAAGAAAAAAAAATTCTCCCTGGGATGAAAATTCTTAGGATCTACTATCTGAACAACTTTCCTGTAGATCATGCAGCAGCATTAGCTATAGTCATCATGTTGTACATTACTTTCCTAGTGCTTATTTATCTTACAAACGGAAGTTTGTGTCTTTAACCACCTACCTCCATTGACTACCTTTCTAACCATCAATTCGGAAGAACTTAACTATGTTCAAACTCTTAGAGACTCCACCCCCCCCCCCCCCGCCCCGCTCCAGTTCTCCATCTCAAAACAGAGACAATCTTTTCAAGATTTAAGATATTCAGTGAACAACCACATTATGTTCCATGGCATCTTTCCACTAACTGTGAGTAGAGGGTTAATCTCAGGGCCTGGGCTGATGAATGACTTCTGATCCTTTCAGCATCATTTCCTTGAAAACAATAGAGCTCACTAAATGGGGAAGGTGGAGTTTGCTTCATTTACTGCACAGGGCACCGCTGTGTGATGGCCTGAAGGCCCTTGGGCTACGTGACCAGAATGTAGACAAGTCTGGTAAGAAATAAGGGCTGTGGCTTCTTTGTGTCAATGTGATAACATATGCTCTGACGTTTGTCCGTGGCAGCGCGTCTACATGCGCCTGTGGATGAGGCCCAAAGCAGCTGTGCTCATGAGTAACTGCCCTGCCTCCTGGGGAGATGAGAAAATGCTACCTCTGATGTGCCGGCTGCCTCACATGCTCCTGTAGGACCGAGTGAAGCCCAGTGTGTCTGGAGGGTCTGATTGACAAATTTAACCCCGCATTTCAACGGTGGTGACAGAAGCTGACCTGGCTTTCAGATCCTTTCAGACCCAATATGGCCCAAAGTTCAGGGAGGGAATTTGATAAGAATGTTGATACTGATCCCCCCTGGGGTTGAGATAGCCAAAGTCCCACAGAAAATAACTGGGAATAAATCTTACTATAGCAATGTGGAAGACAGAGAATGATCCCTTATTGAATTGGTAGACGGGTGATTAACGAGATAAAACCGAAGGAGACCAGGTGATAAAACCGAGGGGAAAATGGCTCAAAATACAATTTTCTTGTCTCCTATTTAGTTGATTATCTGTGAAACTGAAACCACTTGGTAGAAAGAGAAATTAGGGCAAGTAAAGCAAGCGGCTTCATGGCCTGTGTCAAGTCCACTTGGGAGTTGGAAGAACATTGCATTTAATCCCTGATGTTACTTCTTTGCAACCTTAGGCCAACAACACTGTAAACTAGTGAGTATTGTGTAGTACTGTCCAATAGAAATATACTGGGAGCCACACATGAACACCGTGTGTATAATTTTCAATTTAAATTTTACACTATCTACCATTTTAATGAGTTGAAAGAAACCAAATGAAATTAAGTTCAGTATTACATTTTCTTTAACTTAGTATGTCCTAATATGATTTACATATTTACTCAAAGTAAAAAGGAGATCTTCTATATTCTTTATTTCATGCTAAGTCCTTGAAATCAGCATATATTTTTAATACACCTCTGTTCAGACTCTATATTTATTTTTTTAAATGTTTTTCAAGGTTTATTTATTTTTGAGAGACAGAGAGAGAGACAGAGTTCAAGCAAGGGAGGGGCAGAGAAAGAGGGAGACCCAGAATCCGAAGCAGGCTCCAACTGACTGAGCCACCCAGGGGCCCCTCAGACTCTATTTCTAGTGCTCAATAGCCACATGTGGCTTGTGGCTACCATTTTGTATGAAGCAATTATAACATAAAGAAGCGGGATCTCTTTACTGTGAAGTACCAACTGATATCTGTGGTCTATGCTTTCTAGGATTGACATAGGGATATATATATATATATATATATATATATATATATATATATATATATACCGCAGCATGAAAAACAATGTTAGCTGTGAATGCTGACTTCTAATGTGCTGCAGCTACTGGCCAGCATGTAACCGATGACCCTTTTGGAGCAGGTAAAGTCTGGGGTGGTATGAATCTATGCTGAGGACCAGCTTCCTGGTTCTCCCACTGCTGTGACATTGAACAGCAGAAGTAGTTACGTTAAGGGAAGTAGCAAACCTAGCCTGGCCATGTGATAAATAAAAATGAGCCTAGCCAAACCACATTCTCTGACTTAAACTCTGGCAGACACTATGATTAGGGGAGTCCTCCAGGCGTGGGTTCCCCATGTACTTCTCCTTCTGGAAAGGCAGGAAGCTACACATGATTCATGGGTACATTTGTTTTTATAGCTGCCATGCTGGGTTTTGCCGATGGGCAAAAATTCTGGGCTATTCACAAGAAAGATCATGGCCAGAGGTAAATCTATTAGCTCTCTTTAGGTGGCTTTTAAGACACAGAATGAAAATTGACAGGAGTCCTATGAAAGATTTCCTGGCACATTTTTGCCAGCTGGGAGGAAGGAAATCTGTTCCAGTTCCGGCAGCTGCTTCCTTTAAGGAACCCTGTTAAATATGCTGCTTTCATCTCAGAAGTTAAATCAATGATGCCGGTGGGGAAAGGAAACAAAAGGCACTGATATGGGCTGCTGAATTTACTCCATCCATGAAGGCAGTTGAAACAAAGAAGACTGGTTTGAAGGCTGGGCTCTCCTTGCCCAGCTCGGAGTGGAATATCCAGCAGATGGTATCACCTTTGGCTAAATGCATAAGTGGAAACGACATGACACATGCATAAAGGATCTTGCCACTTCTGGTTTGAACTTAATCTCGGGCAGTTGTTTCCTAGCCCAGTTACAACTGGATGTACTAAATGGGAAGCCATTAGAATTGCTTAAACCTTCCTTTGTGGTGACTATTAAACAGTACAAGATTCCAGGAAGGTACGGGGCACTTGGATGGCTCAGTGTGTTAAGTGTCTCATTTCAGCTCAGGTCATGATCTCACAGTTCCGTGAGTTCAAGCCCTGCATTGGGTCTCTGCTCTCAGTGCAGAGCCTGCTGTGAATCCTCTGTCTCTCTCTCCTCCTCCCTGGCTCACACACTCTCTTTCTCTCTAAAATAAATAAACATTAAAAAAAAAAAAAAAAGATTCCAGGAAAGTAAATGAGACTCTTAGTTCTGATTAAAGAAATAGTGGAAGCAGGGGTGCTAAGTCCTTCATTAATTTTCTCTAGAATAGCTCTATCTGGGCTATGATAAAGCTACATATATCCTACAGTCTGACTGCTGACTACTTGGGGTCACTAAAGAAGTACCTCAACAGCCTCTACCATGATAAATAGTAATAACTGAAGAGCTTCAGAAGGACAAAGGAGGATGGTGTGCCTTTTTTAAAATATTTCATTTTTAAGTAATATCTACACCCAGCATGGGGCTTGAACTCACAACCCCAAGATCAAGAGTCACATACTCCACTGTCAGCCAGGCTCCCCGAGGCACTGGTATACTTAACAGACTGGACTAGGGTTTTCCTGTTAGGTTTATATAAAGAAAAAAGCCTGACACTGTGTATCTTCATGTGGTGTAGACCCAGTTAAGGAAACGTGAAATCTCCAGCTTATTATCACAAATCGGTTTGAAAGAGTTTGGTCTAGGTCACTGTCAGAAGGAAGTTGGTTAATGATAAATGGTAGTTTCTCTCTCTGAGGAGAAGGTCAAGGGAGGGTTTCGTAACTAGTGGCCCATGTGACTAGGTAAAGGTAACTAATTAACCTGGTTAAAATTCAGGGCCCAGCCCCATCAGACCAATTTCCAGAAATAATTGGAGGAAACCATTAGGAATGATTTACAAACAATAAAGGACAAACCATTATCTCTTCTGCATCCCCGTATGAGAAAAACAGCTTGTAACACTATTTGTAATTTGGCAGATACATTTTGATTCCTGTTGACCATTTTGTATAAAGTGACTGGAAGACAGAATGAATTTGAAAGTGGAACATGGGCGAACGAACTGTGACAGGTCTGAGGCAGGCAACAAATAGCCCAAGTTCCCTCTCTGACGCCTTAAAATCCATCAGCTCTAGAGGCATCTGCTATGAAAACACACGCAGACTGGAATTTCTGAAGAAGACTCCACAGTGGTACTGTGAGACGGCTGCCAGAATTCTAGACTGGAAATCTCTCTGATCTATTTGAATGGCAACTACTGATACTCTCTTGTGCTCTGGTAGAAGCAGTTTCCAAACTGAAGGAACCCACAGGGCATCAGACTTTATTTAGGCTTAAAAAACCTATCGTCCTATGATGGGCAAGGTTAGAAAGGTATTTCAGTCTAAGTTCCCTGATAAAATGAAAACGGTATCTTTAGGAACAAGCGAAGGAGAACTACTCAGGCGAAGTACGTCATGTCCGTGAAAAGGTAGCTTATTCGACAATGGACCAGAGGTGGAATCTCCAGCTGGAGCTATCCAGAGTGGTATGAATCTCATGATTCTCTTCCCACTGAGACAAAGCTGGTCACCTCGTTCACCAGTAGAAATTTTTACATAGAAGGCCAGGAGCTAAAGCACACCTTCAGTCTAATAAAAAATTGTCGTTGAAAGCGAGGTAAGTCCACAAAATGAACTGGCTGGTGTATGTGGCAGGATCCGAAGTGTTGCTCTCACAGCAATATCTGGATACTCAAAGCCCTTGACTCTAGCCAGTGGCGTTGCCTTACGGTCAGGCAAGTGACCTGGTGAAACGAACACTTAACAACATCCCACGGTGGGAGATGAAGTTCCTTATAAAAATTCCAGGGTACAATTAAATTAAGTCAAGTAATGTTTTCCTGGTTGTTAGCTCAGAAGGAGAATAGAGTGCCAAAACAGATGTCTTGGACCGGCCATGGATGTAGCCATGATGGTGCCCAGGCCATGCGACAATGGACAGAACTGTGATATATTCCTCTGTTGCGTCATTGATGTGGTGGCAGCTTGACCTGAATATTAATGAAGGAAAATATTGCTTGAAAATTGCCTTGGAATTAAATCTCCTGAGGATAAGTGCTAACACATTGCTGGCAGATGGAATGCTAAGGTCTTTGACTACGGCTCCTGGAGGATTCCGTGGATTTTAGCAGAAATAGACGGAGTCCATCTTGGGCTTTTTTTTATACCATAACAGAAGCCACAGATGAAAATACTATTAATGGTTTGGAACAAAGCATTTTTATATCAGTTTGGGCTCCTGGAATAGATCTCATTGAACAAAAGAACACATTTAAACATGACCAGTGAACAAAATGGCCCAAGAGTGCAACAGAGTGAGGGCATTTAAATAGAAACTGGAATGAGGAATTAAAACACTTATTACTAAAGACAGGACAGCAAGGACATAAAGAGCTGGCTAGTTCACAGGATGAGTGTGTAGATCACTTGAGTATGAGTGACAGCAACAAAGAATGCCTTTAACAAGGTTTCTAGTTTCTGGTGGTTGAAATGTGGGGGGTTGGGAGCAATGCTGTGACACTATTTTGTTATTCCCACTTACAGACATTTCTTTTGCATTATAATGGTTCTGATATAGCATATCAGATATATATTATATACCTGATATAATGGTTCTGGGCCCATGATTACATTTTCTAGCTGATGGGATCATTGCTGCTTCTGATCTATTATTAGATCATATTTATATTAGATGATATTAATAGATAGATCATATCTATTTCTTTAAACTAGGAAGACATCCATGCTCCCTGTGAGTGAGGGGACAAAACATGTTGCGTGCTTGAGTCCCGTGAGGACTTCCAATTAGACGAAGATACTTTATCTGCTGTTTCTCCTGACTTTTATCCTTCTAAAAGTTAAATAAATGACATGAGACTAAAGCTTATTTCTGTCTTGTAACCATGACTGCGTTCTCAAACCTGTAATCAGGCTATAGTGCTGTAATGAACAAAGCTACTTGACCTCTAGATGTCGGTTTTCATAGAAAAATGACACATTTGAACAATTTAAATTTAATCGTCTTTATGTAGCATTGATTCCTCATAAAATTTGGCAACAACCTGTCAAATCACCAGCATTCTATGTGCATGCAATAATGACAGCCTGGGGGAGGGCAATGTTTCTCACACTGCGGTCCACAAAACACCTGCCTTGGAATCACTGGGACGGGTTG
Source organism: Puma concolor (assembly GCF_028749965.1). Taxonomy (NCBI): domain Eukaryota; kingdom Metazoa; phylum Chordata; class Mammalia; order Carnivora; family Felidae; genus Puma; species Puma concolor. The sequence goes on along the minus strand of NC_141670.1, from coordinate 54,417,409 downwards.
CAGAGATCCAGTTTTCTGAATGGCAATTGTGGAGATTTGTACTCATCAGCCTTTAGGTTGTCCCAGAAATCTGCATTCCCAACAAGTTTTCTAGGTGATCATAATGCACAGCAAATTCTACAAGCGTTTCCAAGAGGCATTAATGTATCTATCCAAGCAGGCTTGAATTTAGTGAAGAAACATCTTTTGAATTCCACTCAAATTTACATTTTTAAGTGGCAGTTTATGAACACATACTCTGGGATGACTTTTGTGTTAGTATTTAACTACTATTTCATTTTTAAATAATTTTCTGTTTTACCTAAGGCTGCTTCTAGGTAATGTTATGTGTAAGGTTATTTATATGATCTGTATCTTTATCCATTTTTAAATCTACCATGGGCCAAAGCATATCCTGGGCAATGGACTTTGCATAATTATGTGTCACAGCATGATAGAGTGGATTACTGTTTTCGAAAGCATCCGGAATATGGTTTCACTAACATCATACTTCCGATTAATTGTGGTGCTAGAGAAATAGAAACACTTTGAACTTCAATGAAAACATTTCCCTCATGAAAATGTCTTGTTCAAATACTTATTTCCTAGTAATGGTAACAAAAACAAGGTGTTGAGGAGAACTTACATTCTAAAAAACATGAAAATAAATTGGGCATTTGCATTATAAAAATATGTGTGTGCTATATAGGAAGTCATTTCCAAATATATCCTTTTCATCTCAAAAATATTAGATGGTCCAAATTTACAATCTGACTCAAGATTGACATTTGAAATGCAAATGTGCAGTGAAATTCTTTATTCCAATTAGTACTCAAATATTTGTTTGAAATAATTCAGTTTTCTGGAGATATCTTCAGCTTGAGTTTCTAATAGACTGAAGGTCAAACATGTGAAGTATTTAGACCAACATCTAAAACTTTTGACTCAAACACTATATGTTAGCCAATATTTAATGTTGATAAAAGTAAGGCACTTTCCAACCCAAGATATAGGTAATAATAAAAATTAAATAGAATGAATTAAAATGAGCAAAAAATGAGCAAAAGAACATGGCTGATTTAAAAAGTAAAATTGAAGACATACCTTAATTTACTCACAAGTAAAATCACGTACTATGCTTTAAGCAAGTTAGAAGGGTAGGCAATGAAGAACGTAAAAACCCATTTAGTTAGTGTGCAATTCTTTATACAGGAGACCTGTTTTCACTAAGTTTGAAAGTGAGAAAAATGTTTCAGTAATTAAACATCAAGATCACATTGTGAAATATGCTACATGCTTTTTCATTTTATTAGAGAGTGATGCCAAAGAGTGACTCATGGAACATGCATAGTATAACTAGAAATATTGAAAATAGAAAATCCAAGTCTAGGGGCACTTGGGTGGCTCAGTGGGTTCAGCACCCGACTCTTGGTTTCAGCTCAGGTCATGATCTCATGCTTTGTGAGTTTGGGCCCCATGTCAGGCTCTGTGTTGACAGCTGCTTGGGATTCTATGTCTCCCTCTCTCTCTCCCAAAATAAATAAATAAACTATTAAAAAAAATCCAAGGGCAGAGACAGTCATTCAGTTGAATTACTTCATCTCCATCATAGAACAAATACATATTAACATACAAGTAATATAAGAATTTATTTCCTATCCCCTTCTTAGTCCTTAAAAATGGCCAAAATCTTATTTTTGGGTGTGGAAGTGGTGAAAGCATGAAGTTTGCTAGTGAGTGATAATAAAACATGAAGACTCTATGACAGCATGAATGATGATTTATTATGTGAACTGCTGTGGGGTACAACAGCATTAACTACATTATTTTCATCCTAATGTTTCTCCCCTGGTAGGTGCCTTTGGGTGTTCTGTATACAATCAAGATGTCAAGTAATTATGCCAAAGGTCTTTCTGTTTCAACAATTTTCTGTAACTTCTAATTGCCAAATAGGAGAGTAATAAAGGAAGGAAAAGTGAATTGTTGTTCATTTCCATTTACAGGGTTTCAAAGTGTGTGGATTTTGAAAAAAAAAAATTTACTAATAAACGTAACAGTGGCTTATTTTTGTTGGGAAGATCTCCATCACTTAGAAAATTCTGAGGTAAGATGAAATATAGGAATGAATTAAAAATTCTTTTTCCAAAATACATATCAGTTTAATACATCTATATACATTTCCGTATTATTTTAAAATGGAAAGCTTCAAAGAATACAATTATAGATGAGATTAAAAATACATTATGGTTGCAAGTCAATTGTCAATATAAAATTATTTAAAATCCAGTTTTCATGAGAACTTTGCATTTATTAATGATGACATGCTTTAGTTATGAATTAGCCAACTTTATGTTTATATATTGAAATTAGATTCAGAAATGGTTTGGAAATTATTTACATGGTAAAATGTAGGCTTAAAAAGATGAATTCTAAGATAAAATAAAACAAAGATGGAATGCATACATTTTAGGAGATTGATGAGAAATCAAGGAAATAATTCTTTTAAATACTCATGTATCTATTTCTAGCACGATATGCCAGATTCGTTCAGTGCCAACTCGAATTAAAGAGAGACATAAGATAATATGTTATGATAGACAACATATGTAAAAAGCTGTAAATGTGTTTTAGTTAACTTTGAGATGGAAGTCACTATAATGCATGTGAAATTAGATTAAGTACAGGTTACATTATTTTATTGAATACTATTTTCCTAAATAGATATTTCAGAGAGGATATAGCTCCAAGATCTATCTGTGTTTAACACAGACCCTAAATATTTGTTTGCAGGAAATCGTTAAATTCTAACAATTTTTGGTTTACTTGAGAGGATGAAATTTTGAACCCCTCCCATATCAGAGTCATTCAAATATAATTTAGTTTGAAATGATTGGGAAACTACTCTTCCTTGGGCATGTATCAAAGAAATTTGTAGGAAATATTTTCCTACTTAAAAATTATCTTATACTCCAGAGTATAGCATAAACTGAGCTAAATGGAAACTTTATTATATAATTTAATATATATGGGTACCACGTTGCTTTCAACTGTCTATGGAGCCTCATCCCTTCAAAATACTGTATGTATATACACATACATATATGTGTATGGATATATATACATATATAAATATATTTATGGATATATATACATATATATATATTTATGGATATGTATATGTGTGTGTGTGTGTGCGTGTGTGTGTGTGTCCTAAAACTGTAGAGTCGAAAAACTGTACAGGGCAGAAAAAACAACTATTTTTTATTCTTAGAAGTTACCTTGAGTTATTTTTGAGGTAAGACAGCATATAAATACATAAGTCAATAAAATAATGACAAGCTTTTGTACAGATAGTCAAAATGCAGTCAATGATATCTTTTTTTTTTCAAATTTTTGTTTAAATTCTACTTAGTTAATATAGTGTAATACTGCTTGCAGGAATAGAATTTAGTGATTTGTCACATGCATATAACACCCAGTGGTCATCATAAGAAGTATCCTTCTAGATACCCATCACCCATTTAACCCATCCCCCAAGATAACCATTGTGCTTAGCAAAATATAAACTTGGCCGTTATTTCTCACATCCAGAACTAATGGCTCATTTTTCTTTCATTTGAGTATATAAATAGCAATGGACACACAATAACAAGCAGGAAGACAGAGGTACTGGAATACTGTGTGAATATGTTTTCTCTCAGTAAACCATTGCATCATTACACTGTGATGCAGAAGAAGCTTTGTCAAATGCATTAAAGCAACCCCACATCATCCATTTCTCTCCACAAATAACATGTATTTAGAAACATTTTGGGCACACCTTTATAACCCTGCAGGACTAAAGTAATGATACCACATGTGGGAAGAGCAACTTCTAACCAAAACACTTTCATATCATGCATACACCCACACATATACAGCACTGGGGGTAAGCGTCTACGACATGGTGCAGTGGGTACTCGGCACACAGCAGGCTATGACAGTGTGGGGTGGGGAAATTTGGATACAAGAGCAAACTTGTATTCTTTCACAATAGACCAAAGATTCACTCGCTCATACCTTAATGGAGAAAAAGTAAAATATAAGAGATTCCACACAATGCTAAGCCAATTCTGAACCAAGTTAAAAGTTTTCTAGGAATAATATTTACATTAGTATAAGGCCCCCTGTTGTGACAAACTTTTTATACTGAGGCTATTTTATTTACTTTGCCTATTCTGCCAATTCAGAGTGCTTGAAAAAAGCTATGTAAACCAGTACTCGTGAAAATATAGGGTATTGGATAAACATTTAGACTCATTTAGATTACTTTGATTTAAAGATTTGGATTGCTCAGACTGTTTCTAAGCAAGTTACAGGTTTTAAAAATGATGAATTCAAAGACTTGTTAGTTTGAGAAAAATAGTTTTCAGAAAGTCAAAATAATCATCCCCAAATTTGCACAAGGATTGGAATATTATAAAAAAAGTGGAATTCACATAATTTCCCATGAATGTATTTGCATTACCATTTTGTTTCTTTTTAAAAAATAAGTATTTATAATGGTTGCTGAGGTAAACCTAATTTTTTATCAGAGTTCTTTTTGCATTGTTTTGTAAAGCAATATTTAATTAAATATATAGGAATTAAATTAAATATTTAACTAAATATATAGGAACTAAAGTTCCTATAGGCATTAACTGCTTAATTACTAGGGGTTTAAGTATATTGTCTCCCAAAGAGGCTACTATTTGTGTTATGCAAATACAATGCAATTACATTTTTTCTTAAAATTTATATTTAAGATAATTAAGTAAAAGTAATTGAATCAAGTGATTTTTTTTTTTTTTCAGGGATGAAAAAATAAAGGAGATGTGGCTAGCTATGCTGGGAACAAATCTGCAATTTTAGTAGAAAAATTAGTTGAACAATTATATATTATAAGAAAATTTAGTAAGTGCTTGAAAATAATACTGGCCCTAGATACCTGCTATGACATTGAGAATCCTTCAATTAGATGAATGTAACATGTTTCCTATCTGTTCATCTAACACTGTATGTATTCTTAACCAAGATGTGAGCCAGAATCATCTGGGGAGGTATTTTTAAATGCACTTTATTCCAGAAATTTTAGTTTAGTAGACTGGACTGTTTGTGATTCCCCAGCCCAAATTCTTGGCTTGGACGTGTTTCAATTCAACCACTGAATGCTATATCATAGGTGGCCAAGTCAAGCAAATAATATGCTCTCGTATAGATTAACTTTCTAACTGTTTAGCTATTATACTTGGACATGTGACCTTGTGATCTCTTTTTCACCAAATAGTTCAAAGGATGCTGCTATCAAAACCAAACTCTTTCATTTATTATAAAGAATCTCAACATTAAGAATGGATTCTAAAGATACACGGGTTGGACAAAGCATTTTACTTTTGCCTTATTTTTAGGTCTCTTTTCTGACAAGAAAGGCTACAGTTAGAACTTCTTTGTGCAAATAAATTTTCCCTTAATTTTTGAACTAATTTTGCTAAAGCAAATGATTATTTCCTTCATGGAGACTATTAGAAGATTGTATGTGTTATTTCTGTTTAACATATACTTAAAAATCATTTTGATCCATCAACTATCTCAGTTGATAAGATGAAGGATGTTTAAATATCTTTTCACTGCGTGAGGGAAGACGAATGGAATTTGACGAGAATATCCTTAGCTGAAGGGGGATGGTGGTTGTTTGGATTTAAATATACAAGGGGCTATGTTTCCCCACCAAACACTGCCTGGGTGCAGAATATGCTGTCTGCTTTTTTACTGATAACCACATTCCTCTACTTAGAGTTAAGAAAGTGAATTTACCGTGTCTGAGAAACGGTAAAACTTCTCCAATGCAAAAGCTTCTGTCTGTGGGAAGGTAAAGTGGACCAAGAGGGATTGAGAAACCAGAGAATCAAGTCATATATGAGTAAATATAATTGCACAATTGGTTTTAATTGCATATATCATTTTCACATACACATTAATCGATTTCACATATGCAAGGTATGCAACCCCCAAAGTATGAAATGAACTTAAAAAAAAAGCTATTTTTTTTCCTGCACTAAATCTCAGTTACATTATTTGCTCCCTGTATATTTCAACTGGTCATTAGAAAATAATAAGGTATTACTATTTGTGCATTTCCGTATTTTCCTAGAGAGCCTCTCACTAGAAAATTTAATCTTGTCGTCTTTCTGTGAACTAAAGAATAATGGGCTTCAGTATGTATCCTGATATTCTCATAGGTAGTAAACTTAAAGAGCTGCTTTGGTAGGATAATCCTTTTTGAGGAGGGACCAGAGTTGAGCATCTAGACTTACAATACAGTCTATCATGTTACTCATTGGACACTATGGCTGTTGGATGTGTGGTAGGTGTGGAAAATGCCCAAGCTCTTAGCCCTCATTTGGACACCATGTACCTAATACTTCTCAGCACCTGGCTGATACACTTAAAATTGTATAGAAATGAGGAGGGAGGTAGAGAAATGGACAATAAAAGCAAAAAAGCAAACCAAAATGAGAAGAGGAAATAAGCATTACTTTGTAGTAATATTAGAAGGAAAAAATGGTCTTTATCAGTCATTTAAAAGGAAAGAAAAAACAGAAGCTGAGCCCTTATGATAGAGAATTTTTTTTTGTTCTGTGATAGTGTTTCAGCCAGTGCCAAGTGTCATGAGAGAAAGGAGAGCAAGTAGACAGTAGGAAGGGAGAAAGAAGGAGAGGAAAGAGACAGTAAAAGAATGAGAAAGGTACAAGGAAACCAGTAGATGGGGGTGTGATGGGGAGAAGAGGATAAAGAAAAGTTAATCTCTCCATCAAAATGTGTTTCAATATATAAATAATGTGCTTTTATTTTCATAACAACTTGATCAAATATAAGCCCAAGCACTGTGTTAGTCCAATGTGTTGCTCAGAGAATCACAATCCTGATGTTCCTTCCATGCTATTGTGAATTGGGTATTTTTTATGATTTGGGGGAGTCAAATAGATAGGACTGAATACACTATCATGTTAGAATATGTTTACTGCTCAGTACTGAGAGATCATGTGCTTGGGGTTTACAAAATTTAAGGAATATATAAATTGCAGCAAATAATTCAGAAACTATAAGGAATCCTTAAAAAAATTAAATCCTTTCAACATCCTTAAAAGTGCATACTATATGAACCAAACTACTCTGTTGAAGATTTGAGCATGTTTTGACTTAAATATTCCAATATATGGGATTCTAGACACAGTTTCTCCTGTGCATACAACTTTGACATTTCTCTATTGCATGTGAGTCCATTTGCTTTTAAATGTCAGTTGGCACTTTCATATTAAAAGAAGTAAACTCATAGATATGCTGGTCAATAGAAATTTTCCCTTACAGAAAAGTAAAGGGGGTTGATTGGACGTATGTGCACATATAAACAGAGATGACATTACAAGTATTAATAGAGGGGAACGACCCCATTCTGCACATCTACATTCAATTATGAGATTATTTCTACAACTTCTTGTGGTCTTCTAATGATGTTCTAAATACAATTTCTTCTGGGTTTCATTTAACAGGTGTAGCCAGGCAAAAATAGCACCTTCTTGTGTTTCCCATAGAGCTTCAGAATAAACAACTTAACAACATGAAAGTATGCATAAACTTTTCCACATACTTTTACATGAGTATCATAGCATTAATAAATAGATATTGGTTTATGGAAACAATTAAAGGAATTAGTTTGATGAAAAGGAACAACTTTAATAGTTATATTTGATGACATGTTAAGTCAGACCATCAGTAAGATCCTCACACTGCAAGTAAGAAATGATATATTTTGTTAATTGAAGCAAAAAATGGTGTTGTTCCAGGAAGTACATTAGAAAGAAGTTGATAAATTCTCATGTCACCAGATATGTTGTGTAAAGTAGACCTAGGTGTCACCATTTTCTCCCTGAAGCTATTTTTGACAATTTCAGTTTCGATTGGACAAAACCAAAGGAATATTCATCTGATTGGGTCCTCAGATTCCATTTACTCTCTGTGCCACTGTATTAAATGTAACAAATTTACTGTCCAATGAAAATTGGTATCCCAGTGAACCCAACGCATTTAATCACCTACCTTATTCTTTCTCTTTCGTCGAAATCTCAGAAGTTCTTTGTGTTGTCTAGATACAAAATTTACAGCTGCATATTCCAGAAGTGCTGAAAACACAAAAAGGAGGCATACTGCCATCCAAATGTCAATAGCTTTGACATATGAAACCTGGCCAAGAGAGAAAGAGAGAGTGAGCAAATTGACTTGTACTGTTGTTTCCACTGAGTACAAAACTGAACATCTGATTCTACATTGTACCATTTATATCATCTTGAAAAAGAAAGGAATAAGATCAATACTTCTTGAGCTTAATAAACACTTTTTAGAAATTAATTGTGCAAGTTTATATATTAATCATACATCAAAACTTATGTATGTTTTACTAAATAAAGTTTGTTGTCAACTGAGGCACAAGACCAAATGTATGATTAAGACAAAATAAGTTGGAAATGTAATTTTACCTTCAGTGAAATCTGGAACAACGCTTGAAGAAAGCATAAAGTAACATCGAAATATATGTTTCGATATATATATATCGATAATGCCATTTACCTGTTAGTTCCATGTTTTCTTCATTACTTTTTTTAATTTGAAATAATTTTAACATTAGCAAACGTGTTGCAGGAACAGTAAAAAACATAAAAATAAAAAACAAAAAAAAAAACCTCCCAAGTTCTCCAGTTGTTAATATTTGACCAAATGTCAAATATATTTCTCTCTCTCTATCTTTATCATTTATGGCCTTTCCTTGAACTACTTGAGAGTAATTTGCAAACACGATGCCTTATCACCCTAAAATACTTGTGTGTATTTTCTAAAAGAAAAAGACAATCTCCTCCTATATAACTCAAGTACACCCCCCAAAATCAGATTGACGTTAGTAAAATACAACCATCCAACCCAAAAACCCATTCTCATTTCAGCAATCGTCCAAATAATGCCCTTTTTACCAGAAAAACATTTGTCCTTCCAGTCCAGGATTTAATCTAGAATTATATGCTGTCCCTTGGCATCAGATCTCTTTGGGCTTCAATGTGGAACATTATGGTCAGCCTTTTCTTGCCTTCTGTGACCTTGATATTTTGGATAAGTGCAGACCAGATTTTTTTTTTAGTGTCTCCCACTTTTGGCTTATTTGATGTTTCTTTACTTTATACTCAGGTTATGGGATTTTAATAGGAACAGTGATGCCCTGTTCTTCAAGTGTATCATATCAGAAAGCACTCAATGTTGATCAGTTGGTTAAGGTGCTATCTACTAGGTCTCTCTATTATAAAGTTACCAGTTTCTCTTGAGTAAATAAATATCTTCTTACTCATTAAGTTTCATCCATTAGACCTTGATGATTTTTGTCTGAATCAATTATCACAATGATGATTCCCACATATGGATTTCTGAATTCCATCATTCCATCTACATTCATTAGTTAGCACTCTACAGTAAGAGAAGTTTGTCTTCCACATTACTTATATCAGTATAGACAAGTAATGATTTTGTTCAATGGGTTACCATGCATTAACATCACTATTTTGATGCTCACATTACACAGATTGGGTCAGTAGGAGCCCCTAGAAGTTAGGCCATGCATCCTTTTGGCAAGTCTCCATCATGATTTGGGTACTTTCTCACTTTCTGGCATAAGGCATTCCAGACTCATCTGTAATTTCTTGTTCCAGTATTTGACTGAGGGCTTTCTCTAAGAATCCTTTTTTTTTTTTAACTGAAGAATGACTTTTAGAAACCAAGGATCTGGGCACTGGGTGTGCTTATTGTTTCCTGGGTATAACTACTTATAGGCCCTCTTAGTAGGCAGAGTTAGGAATGATATACATACATATATAACTAATATATATGATAAATGGTATATATACATATATATGATACATATATATAATTATGTATAATAATATATATAAATTATGTATAATATAATATATATTATATAGAGAAATATAATATATTATAATGTATTATATAATAATTATTATTATATATACAACATATATATAACTTACCTGTCTATCATCTATCTCTGTATCTATCATTTATCTATCTATATTGAAAACATGAATTCACACTGGCATCTCTAATTCCAACTCAATATGACAGGGTTCACTCTAGCTTTCACTCTTTTCACTGATGAAACACTTTCTTGGACAGTGACAAACTTGTCTGATTATCTTTAACATATATTTGAAGAGTCTCCCTGTATGTAACTAATATCTTAATTCCGCTGGCCCCCTCCAGCCTCAGCCCCATTAATCCCAGATGCCTTACTGACTCGGGCCTCACACTCAAAGTCCCCACTGGCTGCCTTGGTCCTGACCATGTCCTTGACCCCTGGACTCTTGTCCTGCCCACCCCAGCCAGCATCGTTGACCCTGACTACCCCCTTAGCTCCACAGGGTCTTCCTGTCTTCTGCCACTCAAAGGTAAGAAAGAGAATATAAAGAAAGGAAAAAGAAAATAACAGAACAGAGAAATTTAAAAATTATTACTATTTTGGGGCTGCCTGGGTGGCTCAGTCCGTTAAGCATCGAACTTCAGCTCAGGTCATGATCTCCATGTCTGTGGGTTTGAGCCTCGCGTTGGGCTCTGTGCCTACAGCTCAGAGCCTGAAGCCTGCTTCAGATTCTATGTCTCCGTCTCTCTCCATCCCTCCCCCACTCACACTCTCTCTCTGTCTCTCAAAAATAAACAAACATTTAAAATTATAAAAAAAAAAGTATTACTATTTTTGATAGGAAAAAAACACACAAAAAGAAGCGAAGCGAAACAAAGGAACGTAAAAAGGAGGAAGTATGTCCCTATTTCCTAGAAACAGATTCATACAGACCAAAGACCTTTGGAGGGAACAAGTCAGTAACCTTTAAGAAACTGCTTTAATTTTTCTCTCAGCTTAATGGTGTGGTGATTTGATGATGCAATTGAACAAATGTTGCGGTATGTCAGTTGCTTAAGGATGAAAATTTTCTGTAAGTTTTAGTATCTTTTCTTATTGAATATGTATGTGCCTGTATTACACACAGTGTTGTATCATGAAACCAATATCAATAAAATCATCACCTTTTGTGCCATGAGCATGAGATAATTCATTTTGTTAGATAACTTAGTCATGCCAATTAGATGTGGGAAAAAATATTCTCTCATTTGCCAGGAATGAGATTAAGAATGAAAGATATTGGGGAGCCTGGGTGGCGCAGTCGGTTAGGCGTCCGACTTCAGCCAGGTCACGATCTCGCGGTCCGTGAGTTCGAGCCCCGCGTCGGGCTCTGGGCTGATGGCTCAGAGCCTGGAGCCTGTTTCCGATTCTGTGTCTCCCTCTCTCTCTGCCCGTCCCCCGTTCATGCTCTGTCTCTCTCTGTCCCAAAAATAAATAAACGTTGAAAAAAAAATTTTAAAAAAAAAATTAAAAAAAAAAAAGAATGAAAGATATTTATGCAAAGCTTTTTTTTTTTTTTAATATTCTTCCTGGGAAATGGATAATTACCTAGAACTTTGCTTCCCCACTGATAGAAACAAATGTCCCTTCCCTAAGAAGATGTGGATCCAGGACAGCAGAAATATAGATGAGATGCAAGCAAAGATGTGCTAATTACTTCTTGGAACTCAATGTACCTTAGAGATCAAAATCTTATGCTTTAGAAATTTGACTATTTCTGTGCTGTCTGTATATTCTGTATTTTTTTCTCTCTTCATTTCTTCATATTTAATGATGTTATTTTTGTCAGATGTCAACATTTGGAAACCTTGATAAAATTTAGGTTGTGGTTCAAAGGAGGGAAGTCTATCATGGGGAGAGCAGTAAATACTAAAGTGAAGAAAAACCCCTCTCCCACCCTTCTCAGTTGGCCTTTTAGGTCTCAGGCTAGACTTTGCCCAAGTCTGGTTCAGAATCCCATGGCACTTGTGCTTAACTGAACACACTACACTGTAATTGCCTATTCTTATTCTCTTTCTGTTTAGACTCTTTGTGGGCAGATGTCATCTCTGAGTTGTTCACCACTGCAATAATGTTTGGCATGTGTGCACATATTTGCTGAATAAGTGGACAGATAAATGAAGGCGTAAAATGTTAAAATACAGGTGAAAAATGAATCATAGATGATGATTTATGTGTAGCTTCGCTTTCTGAAGTGATGTTTTGTTCATATCTTGGAATGGATTAATTATCTTTTAAAAAGAGGTCATTTCTTGACGCTTACAATGGTGTCAACCTACATATGAAATATGCCAACAAGGGAGCCCTCAACATCTCCTCCTCTATCTTAAGTGTGACTTCCAGGCATTTTATTTCAGGGCTGTACTAAGTGTCCAATTGTTTATAAAATATAGATTTAAACCTCATGAGTTCTACAATTTGCCAGAAATCTTTGGCTGCCCTCAAATACATACTGTCCTGGAAGATATGATACAGATTTCAAAAATGCTATCTCAAACTACACCATTCCTGGAAGAATATGACTCACAAAGTGTGTGCTCATTCTTTAACAACCTGAATCTATAATGTTGTGAACCAGAGATAAATCAGAAATTTAATTTCCGTATTAATCCAATGAATATTTCCAATGACAACAGAGATAGGTATACGTCATTTATGCCTGCCAGGGTTCTGCTCATTGTGAACAGCTCCCGAGTGTTAAGCCTGAAGGGCTTACTTTCCTTGTCCTCTTCTCTGACCCCCTTCGCCAATTTCAACTCTTTTTCTCCTCTGCCACCCTCACTGCTCATCTCGGTACAGCAAACTCAGGATGTGGGAAGTTTGGAACTCTAGGGATAGTAACTAAAATATGGACAACAGTTCTTACTCCAACACATGCACAACATACTCATGATATACAACACACCCCATGTGATTCAGATTCATCACCGTCTTTCCATCCTCTACTTGTTGCTGTCTCTTGGGGAAGACTTACTCCAATCAAGAGGCACTTCATTCCTCTGAACCACCTTGTCAACAGTCCCAACGTCCAATGTGCTGTTGGAACCATGATTCAATTTTATGCAACAATCCCTTCTCGATATTACCCCTTGAATAGAAAAGTATGAGAAAATAAAACCTAAACATTTACTAATTAAATGCACCAGTCAGGAGGACCTTTGTCCTGGAGACCCCTTCAAAGCCACCGTACTGAAGGTTGCTTCCTTCTTGGAGCCCACTCTTCCCAGGGCTCCCATGACCCATGTTTTTCAGGTTTCTCTTCCTCTGCTCTAACACACTCTGCTTTGGGGGATCTTCCTCCTCATCCTGAGTTCCTCAGGGATACAGTCCAGCCACTCTTCTATTCTAACTCTGAAGTTTCTCCCTATTCAACCTCATCCATTACCATGGATTCAATTCCTCCTTTGTGCTCATGGACCCCAAATCTAGTTTTGCTGACTAGACCACTCTCTAGCCAGCTTTCTTACCTTTTGGATGTCCCATGCACCTCAAATTTACTCTGACTAAAAACAAAAGCTATGGAGCACCTGAGTGGCTCAGTCAGTTGAGTGTACGACTCTTGATTTGGGTTCAGGTCATGATCCAAGGGTTGTGGGACTGAACCCCACGTTGGGCTCTGCACTGAAGATGAGCCTGCTTAAGGTTCTTTTCTCTCTCCCTCTGCCCCGCCCCCTGCTCTCTCTCTCTCTCTCTCTCTCTCTCTCTAATAAAAAAAAAATAAATAAATAAGAAGAAGAAGAACAACAACAACAAAGCTATGAAGCTCTACCAGACTCTACCAAACAAATAGGAAACAAACACAACTGCCTCCTACTCCCCATTAAAAGGCTATACTCTGAAGTTGTTCATACCCACACTAGTAGTCCTCTTTTTCTCTCATATCAAAGACCCAGCCCTGTTATTTATACTTTCTTTCTATTTCTCAAATTTATCATTTTCTGTCCTTCCTACAGCCATCCCATTGATCTCAACCACAATAATCTGTTCTTCAGCCCCTCAACTCTATCCCCGACATAATCACAATAAGTGATTATTTTTAAATGCAAATCTATGTCTCCTTCCACTTAAAACTCTTCCTGTGCTTTCATTTAATTTAAAGTCTCAAATCTGTTTTAGGTCAAGCCCTTCATGATTGGCCCCCACCTTACTTCTCTTACCACATGCATTCAATCTTTTTTTTTCATTCAACATTTATTGAACATCATTGATGTACCCAAGTTCAGTTCTTAGTATGTAGTTACAGAGATGAGTGAGATAAATAAAATCTGTCTTTAATGGAACTTACATTCCATTTGGGGAAATCATACAATAAAAACACAGATATAATTTAAAAGAAGTGCAACATAGAAACCACAATGGGGTAATGGGAAGAGAAGGGCAGGGTGAAGAGAGTTATGCTAGATAGGGATGGTCAGTGAAGGCCTCTGAGGATTGATATTTACCATCTTATGCCACTTCCTTACTTGCTTATTATGCTCTAATTATACTTCCCTCCTTTTATATTTTGGAATCTGAAAGCAACTGACAAACCTCATCCTGCCTCAGCAGCTTTTCATCCCTCTTATTTTCATCTGAAACATTCCTTCTTTTGAGTTTCCTTCAGGTCTCAGCTTCGACAAAATATTCTTAGGGAAACCTTCTCCAGATGTCCAGACCAGGACAGGCTTTCTCAGCTTCTACCTCCCCTTTCCTTATAGAAACCCTTTCCCAGTCCACTCTTCACAATTGTAATTCTATGTATTTATAGGCAAGTTCTACAGGATGACTGCTGGCTAGCACCACTTGAATGTTATTTATTTAGTTAATTATTCTATTTCACAATCTCTAAGTGCTTTCTATTTTTCAAAAACCTTGGCTAAGGGGATACCAAAATGAGTATGTTCTGAAGAATTTCAATGAGAAGTATCTATACTGATATTCTAACAAATTATGTCTAAGCAAACATCAAATTATTCATCTTATTATTGACCTAGCTCCACCAGACTGACATTATCTTTTTATGTATCTTTCTCCTTTTAGGCTAATATATCCCATGGGCTAAGACAAAAGCCAGGTCTTATTCATCTTGGTATTTCTAGGACCTAGACTGTGTTCATCATGCTCTGCATTCGCAGGTCATGTTGAATTGATTCCATGTCACACGGAAGGACTTCAAATCACCAGCCATTTATTATTAGAGAAAAATTATAACACTTAACATGCCAGGAGGTGTTCTTAGTAGTGTCCATAGAACTACTGAATCTGTCTAAAATTAACACTTTTAATCCTCACCATTGAGGAAATGACTGCCATCTTAAAGATGAGACTTAGGCACAATAAAGTAACTTGCTTAAGTAAAGTGACTTGTCTCATAGTAACTGTTATGGACTGAATATGTCCTTCCAAAATTCAGACATTGAAATCTCACCCCCAAGGTGACAGTGTTAGGAAGTGGTGCCTTTGGAAGATGATCAGGTTGTAAGGGCACAGCCTTCATGAATGAGGTTAGTGCCCTTGGAGGAAGGGTCCCAGAGAGCTCCTTCATGCCTTTTACTAGCTAAAGGATCACCATCTATGAATCAGGAGGAAGACTCTTACCGGACACTGATTCTGCCAGTGTCTTGATCTTCAACTTCTCAGGCTCCAGAGCTGTGAGAATAAATGTCTGTGGTCTTTACAGCACCTATTCTATGGTCTTCTGTTATAGGAGCTTGAGTTGACTAAGACTGCTACCATGCTGCAAATCCAGATTTGAATACAACTCGTCTGGTTCCAAAGCCCACAAACTTAACTACTATTTTCTATCACCTAGGTTTTAGGCTGCTTCTTTTTAGGCTACCATTACATATCGACAACTGTGAACGCACTAAATAAGAATACTCTCTGTACTTCAGTATTCCAGCCTCTTTAACTTTTATCTGGTAGTTAAGACTGAAATCAGTACGTGAAATACATATTGTAAGGTCCTCTCTATATGCTGATTCTAAAATCTTACAAACAGCTTCCTAGCAAACAATGTAGAAAAAGAGACATGAGCATTGTATTTACCACATAAACCAGTTGCTCTGAAGAAGCAAAACCAGATCAGGAAAGCATTTTATCTTCTGAAATGCAATGAAAGTCCCCTCAACAACATTCTTACATTAGTTAAAATGAAGTGTTTTTATGAGCAGGGAAACCATTCCCTACTTGTCATGTGATAATCTAAGAAGAGATCAGTTTGATAAATTATCATTTGAATATGCAAAGCTAGGTTACTGCAAGGCCTTGTCTTTCTCATTCTAAAAAAATGTTTTATAATGTAGAGAAAGGAATATAAGAATTATTATGTTCTATGGACTTCTTATGTCAGTTTTTTTCCCAGAAAGATTATGCATTCATTCTACTTTTAATGTTATCATTACAAAATAGAGACAGTCTGCTTTTTGTGTCCCATATATATATATATATATACACACACATATATATACATATACATATATATACATATATACAAATACATATATATATACACAAATACATACACACATACACACACACATATATATACTGATAACGATAAAATACAATTATATATATTAATAATATATATTATAACTATATATTATTATAATATATATTATTAATATATTAATATATAATATAATATATTATATATATACACACATATGTATATGTATATGTGTATATATATATATATATACACACATATGTATATGTATATGTGTATATATATATATATATACACACACACACACATAATTGGACTTTATCATTATCAGTCACAGTCATCCTGGCTATAAAGACTAGAATCAAATGAATCAAATTTCCTTGACCTTGGGGAGCAATCATGTTCGGGGAGCTTGTCTAAGCCTGAATTTCTCGACATCTATCCTACCAATGATGCAAGGAAGTAGGTATAAGGATTCAAGCTAGGATAGGACATAGTAATCCCCAAATCTCCATAATCCCCATAATCCCCAAATCTCACTGGCATGAAACAAAGAACAATAAAAGACCTGCATGTCCACTTTGAATTACATGGTGACTCTTGTCACTGTCATGCTTACTGGGACCTCAGCTGATAGGGCAGTCACTATCTGGAACATTGGCAGCGGTGACAGTACAGGAAAACCTGGCACTGCTGGGGTTTGCTAACAAATACTCCAGGCTAGAAGTGGCACCGCTCACTGTGTTCGAGACTCATCAGCCAGCACTCCTTCCGGTCAGCCCCTACAGTAGAACTAAGAGGTACAACCTTACCATGTGCCTGGAAGGAAGAGAAAGCCAGCATGAGTGGCAGACGGAGTAGGGGTGGGAAGGTTTCCACTAGTTTTATTTCTGAAACAAAAACAAGGATTCCGGATTCCTACAGGTACAGGACTGAGGACAGTGTGGATAGGATCTAATCACGGTTTACGATGTCTCCATAGAGAACTACAACAGCTTTGTTGAAGAGCAAAACTCACTGCTTTATTTAAAAAAAAAAAACAACAAAGCTATTAATTAATTAAAGTGCGGCAGAAACCTCCCTTGATCTCCAGCCAAAAATTTCCTCAAACCTTAGTGTCAGGTCAGAATTCAGTAAAATCAATTGTGACGGGATATAGAAAATAGAGTCCAGGTAGCGTTCCGAAGCGCTAACGTAATCTAGGACAGATAGTATATTGCCTACCTGGTGGCAAGTAAAGACAGGCAGGCTGCAAGCCAAATTTAGGCACGGGAATAAGTTTGCCCGTGCTACACAGTGCCTCGAAAAAGAAAAGCAACGTGCTTCCAAGTATGGAAGGCACCTCCCAGTTAACCATGGTGCTCATCTCCACACTTAATAACTATACCAGAACACTCTGCGGTTAACTTATTTGTGCCTATGCCCTCTGAAGCCATTTGATTTTGCGTTCTCGGAATTCAGAGTAGATGCGTTGCATACATTTCAGACAACCCTTCATAAATATATTTACCTTGACCCTAGCTTTTGGTAAGATTATTAAGTAGCAGAAATTTTAGAACACATTCCTTTACAAGGTCATTGGGTGAGTTGTGTTACAAGTATGGCACCAAAGGGTGTAGTCAAGAAGACGGCCAAGATACATGCCTTTACTTTACTCCGCATAGAGGTGGTTGAAAGGATTGTCTACTGGGACCCATAATGCCTTAGATTACAGCTCACAGATGACAGTGCATTAGTGAGTAAATATTTATTAGACTATAAGCCAGACTACTTATTCATAGTAAATTATAGTTATTAAATTACAAATTATAACTAAGACTATTATTGGCCAATAGTTTCCAGAAATAGACTTTTAAAATACATTTATAAGCAACACGACTTAAATTTAAGAACAAGAAATTGATTAGACCAGAACCAGGAGTTGAGGCTCACAAAATCTCATACAAACCTACGTGTTGGCACTCCAGGGAAGGGTAGGGAAGGGAAGGGAAGGGAAGGGAAGGGAAGGGAAGGGAGATTTTCCAGCAAACATTTGAGAGTGAATATTTTGTCAATTCTCTTCTCAATCTAAGTTTGCTATTTTTGAGAAAGAGGCAGAGTAAAACATCACATTATATTGCTTTTGATTAGCTAAAATAGCCCTTTCATTAGGGTGATTTTTCTCACTTTAATGGCAGTCAATCTTGGTAGATACTCCCAGTTCCTTAGAATTGTCAAGTAAACTGTGATGAACAGTTCTGGCTGTGGAATGGACAAATGACTCAAGCATACAACGAAGTGCTTTTCTTCTGAGATACACTGAAAGATTTCCTGCCTGTGTCACAGCTTTTTTCTGGGAATTTTCAGATCACACTGACTATTCCTCAATCTTGGTTTTGTAAAATCCAGATTGTGGTATATTTGATCCTACATTTCTCCCTGGTGTAAAACCCGTATAAGAACTTTCCATTTTGTAACTTTTATAGGAAGAAACATTAGTCTCAAAATCATTTTGAGCTTCTTTTAAGACCTAAGACGAGAGAGAGACAATAATAAGAACAAAAGAAAAGAATAAACACTGTTTTAGAAATAGGTGTTAAAGTAGTATAAATTGGATATGGAAAAATAAAAGAAACTATGTGAAAAACTGTTTTCTTGGAACACCAGGCAGTGAATCACACAGCACAAGATTTTGTGAACTTTGCCATTTATCACCCTGGGGAGCTACTCCCAACGGCCCAGGCTAACTGCTGTTGCATTCATACTGATTATGACCCTCAGAAACCTTAGAAAATGAATGGTGCTTCAAGTACAGTATTTCTTTTCCAAATAAAGATTTTTATTTTAAGAGATGCAATCATAATACAGCAGAACTGCATTATTTCCTAAGTAATGGACTTGGCCAATCCCTCCAGTCACCAGATAAGAAAGGTGCAATCACAAAGGCTAAGGGATTTGGAAAGGTCATCTACGTATCTCTGACTTCTCCCTCAGTTATGGGAGTTTTCCCATCATCCCTTCTACAGGGTAAGGCTGTTATGTTTAACATTTAAATAAAACTGTAAAATCTGGATACCAGTGGAAATATTTCTTAGGTGCATGCTGTTAGTTACTGGCATTTCTTTATATATTATCTGTTTTAACTGCTCAGTTAAGGATGAATTATACCTGTGACTTCTTTCTCCTCTGTATTTTTGTACAGGAGTCTCTTTATTTCCATAATATTATCTTTGTTTTAACCATATACCTTCCTAGTCCCCTTTTCTCTGAGTTCTAAGAGCCTTCATTTACAACTAGAACTAAGAGTTCTAAGACCTTCATTTACAACTTCAAACAGGAATCATAAAGACAGAGGAAACCTGTTAGTTGCTTAACCACACTGATTTAGGGACCATGTTCTTTATTCCGCGGGTGAGAGGGAGTTGTACTCCATTTTAATCTGTCTGGAAGGTTTGTGGTACGAGTCTAGGATGTATGTGAATGTGGAAAAAGGAGTGACTAAAACATTATTTAGGTAAAATTGTCTCAAAGTGGCATATACTTGTTTTGCTTTTAAATTTAATCTGATGCCAAAGCCATTGTATTTTATCATTTTCTAAATTTAAACTTTGTCATTTGATTATGTGCTTTTTCATAATTGGACCATCAGATTTAAGAATATATGCAGTGGCTCTGACTCTGTGTCACCTATCAGAAGACAGGCTTGATACTTGTTAATTTCAGTTTAGGGAGATCTAGGAAGCCAAGTAAATGTAAATTTATGTTAACCAAGTAAATGTAGATCTAAGGTTAAATGTAAAACCAGTGATATTTATCAATTTCTATCCTTCTTATTATAGGAACTACCTTATGTTTAGGAATTATCTGTTTATAGATAATAGATAAAACACTAATAAAATTGGATGACATACACATGCATTATATTCTGTGATTTTTAACAAAAAAGGTATGAAGAAATGACTCTTTCATTTTCTATGCCTTTTTATTTTTTCTTTTTTTCCCTAGGTGAATATAATATGAAATCAAACTCTTAGTATATTTATACATTAAAAAAATAAATGTATTGCTTGCATCAGATATTCTATTATAAGTTGAATACAATTGCTAATGGGGCACCTGGGTGCCTCAGTCAGTTAAGCATCCAACTCGGTTTTGGCTCAGGTCATGATTCTCACAGTTCAAGAGTTTATTTGCTTTTCTTTAAAGTTTATTAATTTATTTTGAGAGAGAGAGTGAGAAGCCTTTAAAACTTCCTTTTTTTTTAGAAGAATGAAAACTAATTAGATAAGAACACAATAGTGAGTATAAACCCTCCAGGTTTCTTTTCATCCTTCTCTTTTCAATGCAATCTCACATACAGATCTTTGTGTCCCCACACAACCATCGTATCCAAATAAAAATATAATAGTTCAATTGCTATTTTCTAACATTTGTAATCACTTCTATAAATTATGTTTTTAGGAAGAGTGAAAACCTCAGGTTCTGAGGATAGAACTATAAAAAATCTTTTGTTCTCTCAAAAATTTACCTCTGATGGTTTTCCCAAATTGGGGGAAAAAAGGCAAAAAGAAATTATTTGAGATAAACAGCTTTTAGTGCAGAATTTGAGATTTTCAAAGCCTACAGGCTTCTGAGCTTGTGTGAAATATTTAATCGACAGTCCACCTTTGAAATTTCTAGTGTTTCTTATTTTCTAACATTTAGTAGCTCTGCTCCAAATGACATGTCCATAGTGGTGAGGGCAGAGTGGCATAGAATCTTCCAGGAACTCCTCACTCTTTCCTCTCCCCATCCCATTTTCTCCCCTTGTTTTCTTGAGTATTTACTAATATGGCAGAGTCAGGTCTAGGAAAGGAGACAGACAGTTTTAACAAACCATTGTCCCTAAGGTAGATAAGATTATTTCTTGACAATCCTTTTTTTCTCCTTTCCTGTTCAAGGTTACCCTGTGGGTGGAGTCCATTCCCCACCCCCCTTGACTTGGGTTTGGCTATGAAACCTGGTATGACTTACAAAATGAGAACAGAAGTCACTCTGTGTCAGTTCTGAGCAAAAGCACTGCAAGTTCCTGCTTGCCTTCCTGCTTTCCTACACTCCTCCGTGGAAAGAACATGCTACCCACACCTACACTCCCAAAATGGGGAGACGCAGGGAACAGAACCTACTCCACAGCCTAGATCCAAGTCCCCCCAAGTCAGCCAATCTCAGACAAACCCAGAAGAGAGCTGCTCACAGGCAGCTAACAAGGCTGTGAGCAAGAATAAATGTGGTAAACCATTGAGACTTGGGGATTGGTTGTTATATGGAATAACTGCAACTTTACTGAAATGGTTTTGGGTTCTAAGACTATATTGTGTTAAGAGCTAGGGTTTGGATGAAGTTGGAGTCTAGAGATTCTCTGGCCTCTGCCAAGCTTGTGTCTGGGTGTGTGTGGGGGGGTGGGGGGGCACATGCACATACATCTGTCTGTTCAGCATGTTATCTTTAAATATTCTCTGTTATTACAATAAGTTTGAAACTCATTTTTAAAAGACTAATCTAGGGTGTGCATGGTAATATTTGTGTACTTCTGCAGATGATATAAAACAGAAAACATGTAACAAAGCTGGACCTTTGCTGGTCCCAATGAAAGAGAATGAAAAAGGGATAGGAGTAGGATTTGAAGAAGAAATAACTGATCTTTGAAAGCAGGAAAGAAAGGGTAAGCTGTATGTGATATTGCTATATAGCTGAGATCTTCCCAGAATTCCTTCGTGCAGAGTCTTGCTAGAACCCATAATTTCCAAATTAAAATTATATTTTGTCCCTTCTACCAATTTTCTCTATTCTGATCCATCTCTAGACATCATAAAAAATATAATTCCCTCAGTGCCAAGATTTTAACTAAGTATTAGTATAAATCAAATATATACTCAAAACTAATTAAATGATTATTACCATCTTCTCTTTCACCTCTGATTAAACCTGAGTCTCCTGGGAAGATTGCTTTTCTAAATGTAAAAAAAAAAAAAAAAAAAAAAAATCACAAAATGTTGAGATCTCAGAGTTTGGGAGTAAAGTTTTAAGGTGAGTGGGTCTTGCCTTTAATTCAGCTGTCTAATCTATTCTGTGTGTGTGTGTGTGAGAGAGAGAGAGAGAGAGGATGGTGGGGAGATGGCCCTGGGAAAAGAAAAGAAAAAGAAGACTGAATATTCAGGTTTATTTCCAACTGGAGGAGGAGGGCCAACCACAAATACATCTTTTTCCCTTCTTTCTGGGCTTTCTTTCTTTCTTAGGAAAATCATCTCTATTCTGCTTCCCTATCCAGCTATAGGTTTACTCCCTGAAGTCTGAGGCCTGAGTGTCCCCTGTCATAATGTATTTCACTTCCAAATACATTTTTCTTTAAAACACTTACCTCTTTCTAAATACATCCGCTGCTCTCCACCTCTATGGCTACCAGTCTAGCCAGACCATCACCTGCTCTAGACTACAATTGTTTGTTTGGAGTTTCTCTGCTTCCACTTCTACCCTTTCTATCTGATCTTCAAATAAAAGTCAGAATGATTACTGCTCTCATTAAAATCCCTCCAAAATCCACTAAAAATAAACCTGATCTTCATTAAGGTTTATAAGACCGTCCATGACGTGGCTCCATGGTCATCACCATTTTTTCCCCTCGCTCATTCTTCTCCAAGCACACAGTGTTAAAGAGTGTCCCTGAAGTTATACAACTTTATAAAATTGCTGGCAATAGGCTGTATTGCCACCCTCTTCTTGTCACCTAATGTAGGCCCTGCAGAAACTCCATATAGTTCCACATTCCAAGAAATGAATCACAGGGGTCTTTTTGCTTTGGACTATTACATGCTTGATTTCTTATGACACTGTGGAGGGCAATGCAACAGGAAATATCAGAGAGGAATCTTTTCAGCTCTGCAGTTCTCAAGGTGCTGGCTAAGGTATATCCTTTGAGACTTTCCAATTTTCTACCCTGACCCTTACTTGACTGATTTCCAAGCTCCTTCGTATCCTGCAGGAGATGCATTGGCACACAGCCTGGACAAAACACCAAGCAATTACCATAAATTAATGATTTATTGTTTCTTCCTCTTCTGTCTGATAATCTTCTATTGGTTTCCTGAATTTAATTTTGTTTTCCTACTTCCTAGATTTTGTCAGTAGGAGAATGGTGGATATTTCAGTGGCAAGATTTTTAGACATCTTGAAGGTTCTTTTGTGAGGTTGAGAATATAGCAGGCCTTAAGGTGTAGGATTTAGTCATCTGTTCCCAAAGGCAAGTGTGGGCCCTCACCTCTTGTCTTTCTAGCACCCCAAAATCACAGGATAAAAATTTCATTTTTCAAGAGATTTTCTCCTCTTTTGAATGATCTCTTCAAATAGGTTAATTCTTGTTGTTTATCCTGGATCATCAGTGCTTCCCTTCCTGAATTCTAATATACATAACTGAATATGTTCTGGGGCACCTAGGTGAGTCAGTCAGTTAAGCATCTGATTCTTGATTTGGGCTCAGGTCATGATCTCACTGTCCATGAATTTGAGCAACACATCAGACTTGGGACTCTCTCTCCTTCTCTCTTTTCCTCACATGTGCTCTTTCTCACTCTCTCTCTTTCTCTCTCTGTCTCTCAAAATAAATTAATAAACTTAAAAAATTAATAACAATATGTTCAACCTCCCATTCCTTAACTATCACAAAGCCTAAAATGATACGGTCACTTTCTCTTTTACTTTGCTAATCAATTATTTTTTTGTGGGTTGGAATTAAATCTGTTATCACATTTCCATTGTGGTCATTGTTTCTATGATTTAAGAGATGTAAAGGCTTTGTATACATTTATGTATATAATTAACTCATAATTGAAAATTTATTCCTTCCCTGAGATCATAGTGAAATTAATGATTTTTTTAAAAAATATTTCTTATATCTTAAGAAAAAGTATAAAGACATCCCAAGATTTTCTTTCTTTTTAAAAAAACTTGTGTCTCGGGGCGCCTGGGTGGCTCAGTCGATTGGGCTTCCGACTTCGGCTCAAGTCACGATCTCGCGGTCCGTGAGTTCGAGCCCCGAGTCGGGCTCTGGGCTGATGGCTCAGAGCCTGGAGCCTGCTTCTGATTCTGTGTCTCCCTCTCTCTCTCTGTCCCTCCCCCGTTCATGCTCTGTCTCTCTCTGTCTCAAAAATAAATAGTTAAAAAAAAATTAAAAAAAAAACTTGTGTCTCTATTCTTTTGTTTTAAAAAAAAAAAATTGTTGCTTTCTTTATTTCTGTTTCTTCCACTCGGACCTTCATGCTCTCCCAATTCTGCCTCAATGTCTGTATTCAAATGTCTTTATACTGTGTCTCATAGAAGCTGTTGCTTTCTGAAATGGAGCATTTTGTTCTCTTCTTTCTAGTTGACAACTTACAGAAAGAATGTGCTTTCATTTTTGTTTAGCTCATGAAGAAAATCAATGAGTAAACTGGCAATTTCCTTTACAAATTGACTATAGGACTTCAACTATTTTAATCAGAGCCCTTGAGACATTTATACCTATATAAATAATCATTGAGACTTATTAACTTAATCTTATAAGCAGACTTATAATTTTCACTTGAACAATATTTTATAAAGCACTAGTTGATGTGAATCATTTTGAAAATTCAATTAACTGTCAATAAAAGTAGACTTTATTTTGAAAGACAACCATTAAATTTTATCTAGGCAGTGTGAGCATTGTTAAATGTCAAGTTCTTCCTATATGAAGTAACATTTTAGTGATAAAATGTCCTGCCATCAGCTTTTATTTATTTAGGCATTTTAATCTAATAAATTGAATCATACAATGTGATTCAGTAAGAGTTAAGGAAGCCGTGACCGTAGATTTATAATTTGCTTGGCATTGCAGATAGATAGCATCAAATGCACATGAAAAGCTACTATATTCTATTACATCTCTATGATCGTAATGAAAATAATAGTGAAGCTTGTTGGAAGCTAGACAGGATTACTTAATTTAGATAGTAGAAATTTTTCTTAGAAGTCATTTAGGAGAGGAAAATAATTTTCTATTGCTATTTTGCTAAATGGATTAAAAAAGCTTCCTATGTTTTATTTCAGCATATGTTGTAAAAGGAAATATTGGGTTCTTTTATAAACTTCATAGAGAGAACAGTTTATTTTAATTCTGGCAGCTCAGCATGGACTAAAATCATATTAGATAAGCTTTCCTTTTTATTGACCTATGGCAACTTAAAAGCCAGAGGAGAAAAAAAAAAACCCACAAAAATAATAAATGCTACATATAGCACTATGGGTGCCCTCATACAATAGTTGTAGGAGTAACTGCCGTGGATTTTTCTTGAGATACATTTGGCAATACGTATCAATACGTACAGCTATTAGTACAGTGAATCCAGTTCTAAGAATTTATACTAAGGAAAAGTGCAAAGTATATGTAAAGCTATACACACACACACACACACACACATATACATATACATACACATACATATCACACACACATACATATTCATGAATATAATGTTCATCATATTAAAGTTCATTATTGTGTCAGTCCTAATAGTAAGCATATTACTATAGCAGCACATCCATGCAATGGAGTATTGGGCCACCATGTAAAGTTACTGTGTAGATTTAACCTACACACATGTTTTATAGATCTCTAAATGTTTAAAAATCTATAGATTAAAAAATTCCACAATGTATAAGAGTGTTACTGATATTTAAATAACTGGGGATTATAACACAACTGCAAAGGAAGATATCATTGGTTTACAGAAATCTTCCTCATCTATTTCTGTGATTTACAAGTTTTTTTCCTTGGTTATATATTACCTTAAAAATTAGTAATCAATACTACATCCTGTTGAAAAAGAAATGACGAAAGCTGGCAATTGTATCTATGTGAATTTTCTAATGTAAAAATATTTTCTATCTACAAATATTTGTGCAAATGTATGTGTATGTCCATTTAGCACACTTACCTTTGGTAAGGACGCTCGAGATCCTGAACTCTGTGTGGTCATAGTCAGAACAGTAGTTATTCCCAAGGCTACCCTGGCTGGAGCAGCATCCATATTGATCCAGAATGAAACCCAGGATAGAATCACGATCAGGAGACTGGGAATGTACATCTGGATCAGATAGTATCCCATTTGTCGTTCAAGATGGAATCGCACTTCTATACATGTAAATTTGCCTAGTTGGTTGTAAAATAAATGCAGCAATTGGTAAAAATAGGTCTTTGTACGGTATCAAATGTCACATTTTTTTTTTTATATTCTGTCCTAAAATTTTCCATGACAGTGAGAAGGGATTCTAAATCATATATGCAAATTGGTTTCTGAAAATATAGTTTTCTTCTTGTTCTGTAAGCATCTGGAAGCAACATGAGAGTATACTTACCAGGAAATAATTTGTAATCTTATTATTTCACATTTGATTAGCACTTCCTACTTTGAAAGTACTCAAACATCTATTATTTCACTTGATTCTAGCAATTGTTTCTGAGATAATACAGGAGAAGTGTGTGTCTATTACATAAAAACCTTCTTTACTCGTTGATGGGTCTGTTTAGTACTTATTTAGAGCCAGGTGCTATTTGGTCCAGAGGCCTTTACATTTACTTTAAAGTAAGTGCTAACGGAAAAATTCAGTTGAAGATAAATACTTCCTTAAATGTAATTTATATAAATTATGCATTAATAATTTGGAAACTATTAATGCAAAGAAGAGCAAAACATGTTATTTTCCATCAATAAATTTGAGCATAATTTAAAAACACACTAAAATAACCTGAGATATATTTGCTCTATATATTTACGACATGTCTCTATTATGGTAAGTAACTAATAGAGGAATTAATTATGTCTTAGTTAACCATTTTGTTGTTATCTCTGCTTACCCTTGGACTATAGTTCTTAGTGCTATTACCATGTTATCTTTCCCTAAAATAACTGTTTATCTGAATAACCAAATTCTTGGTTTTATTAAGGTCAGTGAGTTAACACGCTGACCTTTTTTTAAGTGACATTCTCTGATCCAGTTGTGAAAGAGAATCACAGAGCATATCCAAGAAAATTAGTAGTGTATTCTTAGATAAGTTTCAGTGCAAAATTTCTAGAAATGTGGCTTGAGCCACGTGCTACTGTGATGCATGGGACAGTCGCTAGATGAAAGGATGAATGAGATTTCAGAGCTTAAACTCCCTAACAAAGTTTCAGAAACTCTGGGGAAGTTAGATTCCACTCTTTAGTGTTTAGTGATCAGAAACATACATGCAAGCTATCTATGTTCCTTTCATCAATTTATCAACTACATACAGAATGCCTAGAAATTCTTGAAATATATAAAAATAAATTTAGATTTTTAAGATTATATTAAAACATATGGGCTCTGTGCTGATAGCTTAGAGCCTGGAGTCTACTTCGGATTCTGTGTCTCCCTCTCTCTCTACCCCTCCCCCACTTGCGCTCTGTCTTTTGCAGAAATAAACATAAAAAAAATTAAGATTATATTAAAATATAAAGAGTTAAATAATGAAATAGGGTAAGAATAACAGACATTTTCTTGTTATCACTATTAATAATCCAAGTAATCTCATGATATAATTAATAATAAATTAATTGATAATAAATAAAAATATACACATGTATACCACATGTGTATGTGTGGTTCTAGAGAGAAAAATGAACAAGTTATAAAAATTCTGATATAAGCACTGGAGCTTCTTTAAGTACATTTATATTTTGACTATCATTTTATTTTATTATTAGTTACTTAATTATTTTACTTTTAAGGCTTAAATTTTATTTCTTGTAAGTGATTCAAAATTTATTTTGATTGATTCATTTTTTAGTTACAAAGTAAAAAAAAATGCATTCTAGTCTCAATTTTTCTTCAAAAAAAAAAAAAACCCTAGAGAAAATGTAAAGAATCATTGCAATTCAATGATAAAAAGGCAAATAATCCAATATAAAAATGGGCACAAGGTTGACTATTTTATGGCAGTTGAACTTTTTATTTGGGTTGTCTTTAATTTGCAATTAAAATATCCTGGTTGAGATGGATCAAACAAAAAAGTTATTAAAAGCAGGTATTAAAGAGAGGATATTGCTACTTGGAGAAATTAAAAGGATTATAAAAATTACTAGGAATAACTGTATACCAACAAGTGATGAAATGTACAAATATATAGAATGACATATTACTGAAACTGATTCAAGAAGAAATAGAAATCTGAATAGGCCTATAAAAAGTAGAGGTTGAATTAGTCATTTTAAAACTTCACACAAGGGAAAACTAAAGACCAGAAAGCTTCACTGGTGAATTCTGTTAAACATTTAAAGACAAATGAATAACAATCCTACATAAACTCTTCCAGGAAATAGACAGAAGGGAATACTTCCTAATTCATTCAATGAGGTGAGTATTACCCTGATAGAAAAACCAGATAAAGACATCCCAGGAAAAAAATGTATACAGCCAATATCTCTTATGAATATAAATGCAAGAAAACCAGAAAAATACTAGCAAACTGAATCTAGCAACATATGAAAAGAGCTATACACCGTAACCAACTACAATTATGGAATGAAAGCAAGTTGGCTTAGCCTTAAAGTCAATGTAATACACTATATTAATAGAACAAAAACCAAAACTAAATGATCATCTCAAGAGAAGTAAAACTTTGTGAAAGATCCAACAGTCTTTCATAACAAACACAACAAACTAGAAACAGAAGGGAATTTCCTCAACCTGATAAAAGGCTTCTATGAAAAACTTACAGCTAATACCATACTTAATGGTGAAAAGCTGAGTGCTTTCCTACTAAATTCTGGAACAAGGCAAGAATTTCTTCTCTTGCCACATCTATTAAGCATTGTAGTGAGAGGTTCTAGCCACGATAATTAGGCCAACAATTAAGAAAAAGGCATTCAGATTGAAAAGGAAGTACTAAAAGTATCTCTATAAGCAGGAGATATTACCTTGCATGTGGGAAATCCTAGAGAATTCACTAAAAATCTAGTTGAACTGCTGAGTTCAGCAAGGTTATAAGATATACTATCACTATACAAAAATCAGTTGTGTTTCTCAACACTAGCAATAAACAATAAAAAATCAAATTAAAAAAAACCAATTCCATTTATAATAGAACCACATAAAATAAAATACTAATAAGTAAATTTAATGAAAGAAGTGCAAGGCTTCCACACTAAAGAAATACAAAACATAGCTGAACAAAATTAAAGAAAATTGGAACAAATGGAAAGTCATTCTGTAGTCATTAATTAAAACACTAAATATGGCTAAATCAAAATACTTCCCAAGTTGCTCTACAAATTCATTTCAATCTCTCTCAAAATATCAACTGCCTTTATGCAGAAATTTACAAGCTGATTCTAAAATTAGTATGGAAATGCAAGGGACCTAGAATAACCAACCAATACAGCCTTCAGGGGAAAAAAGAACAAATTTGGAGGACTCACATTTCCCCATTTCAAGGCTTGCTACAAATCTACAATAACTACAAGACATGGTCATCTCATATAGATATGCAGATCACTGGAATAGAGCTGAAGTCCAGAAATGATCATTTATGGTCAACTGATTTTCAGCAAAGGACTAAAGCTATTCTATAGCGAAATATCAGTCTTTTCAATAGATGTACAGGGAGAACTTTGTGTTCACATGCAAAAGAATGAACATCTACCCCATCTCATACTATTCAAAATGGATCATAGACCTATATGCAAATTCTAAAACTACAAAATTCTTAGAAGAAGGCATGAGGTAAATCTTTATAGCCTTGGGTTAAGCAACATTTTTTTTTTAAATACAATACCAAAATCACAAGAAATAAAAGAAAAAAAAGTGATAAATTTGGCTCCCTCAAAATTAAAGGTTTTGGGGCTTCAAATGACACAATTAAGAAAGTGAAAAGACAATCTACTGACTGGGAAAAAGCATATGTAAGTCAATACTAAAAAAGAGAAATAACTGAATCAGAAAATAGGTAAGAAAATTGAATAAACATCTTTTTCCAAAGAAGATATGCAAATATCAATAAACACATGAAAAGGGGACCCAGGATGGCTCGGTCTATTAAGTGCTTAAGTGTCAGATTTCAGCTCAGGTCACAATCTCAGGTTCATGAGTTCAAGTCCCACCACATAGGGTTCTGGGATGACAGCACAGAGCCTGCTTTGGACCCTCTTCCTCTCTCTCTGCCCCTCCCTTGCTCTCTCTCTCTCTCTCTCTCTCTCAAAAATAAATAAACATTCAAAAAAAGCACATGCAAAGATTTTCATCATTACCCATTAAAGAAATGTAAATCAAAACCACAATGAGACATTGTTTCACCCACTAAAATGGCTATAATAAAAGAGATGAACAATAACAAGGGTTGGTTAGGATGTGGAGAAACTGGAACCTTCACTGATTGATGGAAGGGTTGTAAAATGGTGTGAATACTTTGAAAAACAGACTGGCAGTTCTTCAAAATGTTAAACATAGATTTACCACATGATCCAACTTTCCACTCCTAATTATATACCCAAGAGATATGACATAGATCCACCCCAAAATATGTATATGAGTGTTCATAAGTGGCTCATAAGTTGGAAACACTCCCAATGTCTACCAACTGGTGAATGAATAAAAAAAAACAAATGAGGTATATCCATATAATAGAGTACTATTTGGGAATAAAAAGGAATGAAGTATGGAAATATGCTACCATGGGGATGAATCTCAAAAACATTCTTCTAAGTGAAAAAAGACCATCACAAAGACCACATATGATTCCATTTATATAAAACATCCAGAAAATATAAAGCTATAGAGACAGAAAGTTGACTACTGATTACCTAGGGCTGCTGGATGGGAAGGAGTGCTAATGGTTATGAGGTTTATTTTTTTTAGGTGATAAAATGTTCTGAGATATGGTGATGGTCACACACCTCTGTAAATATACTAAAAATCACTGAGCTGTGTTCCTTAAACAAATGAATTTTATAGTACCTCAATTATATCTCAATTGAGTTATTGCATTGTTTTAAATGTTTATTTATTTATTTTGAAAGAGAGAGAAAGAGTGCAAAAGTGCAAGTGAGAGAGGGGCAAAGAGAGGGAGAGAGAGTGATTCCCAAGCGGGTTCCACACTGTCAGTGCAGAGGCCACAGGGCTCTGTCTCACCAACAGTGAGATCATGACCTGATCTGAAATCAAGAGTCAGATGCTTAACCAACTGAGAGCCACCAAGGAGCCCCTCAATAGAGTTGTTTAAAAAAACAATTCCTTTGTTACAAGATGAACAAGGTCTGAGGATCTAGATAACATGGCAACTAGAGTTGATAACACTGCTGTATAATTGAAATTTGCTAGGAGAGTAGAATGTAAATATTTTCACATACACAAAAGGTAAGTATGTGAAGAGATGGGTGTATTAACTAACTTGATAGGGGAAATCCTTTAACAGTGTATACATATATTAAATCAGCATGCTGTACGCTGATTAACCTATTATTTTATGTCAATTATACCTCAACACAACTGGAGGGGAAAAAAAAAGCCTGCTTGCCGATACAGAGCTAAAGGGAAAGTTTCCTGTTTAGAGTAAATCTGCCCCTCCCAGGAAAAGATTGTAATATTCTCACATGTACAGACAAATTCTCCATGTTCAAATCCACTTTTTATTTACTATTTTACTCAACAAATACTTGTTGAGTATCTTCATACTTCAGCAGACTGAGGAAACACAGAAATAGACTATATATAATCCTTGGCTTTAAAAACTTTTGGTAATGAAGGAAACAATACATGAGTAAGCATAGAAATTAAAGATAAAATTTTAGGCAGTGAAAGCAGTAAGTGGAAGGGGGCATTTGGGCCTTTAGCATATGCTTGTTATGGAGTCATCTGAGCAGTCCGGAACTATGTGAGAGTATTGAGTTTGGGACAATTTGGGGAAACAGTATGTTTGTGTGTGTAGAAGAATGTACGTAGAGAAGTACGTATGTAAGTATAGAAGAGCATGCACAGAAGGAAGAGCAAATACAAAGGACCCAAAGCAGGAATCGGTGGGTGTACGTAAGAAAGCAAGCCACTGTGGCCAACTCATAGAGTAAGGGGAGACGTAGAAGAGAGTCTTGGGGAGACCCCAAGTTTGTGGCATTTTGTTACAGCAGCCCTAGGAAACCAGTCCACCAGCTTATACCAACTCTAGCAGCTTCTTAGCATCTCTCTAAAATTTGCTTGTCACTGTGACTGCCCCTGGAGAGTTGAGCCAGGACCCTGGTATTGACCTGCTTGCCCTTTATCTTTGGGTTGAGATCTTAACCTTGAACTCCCCATTAAATTAAATATCAGCCTCATCCCTGGGCTAAGAAAACAGCAGTGACTTTTTCACCAGGTACTATGAATTGATTAAAGAGATAAAAGAGATTGAAGACCTTGTAGAGTGAAAGGTCAGGTCACAGTACTGACAATCGATGGGCCAAAGAGGAATCATAGTTACTGTAAGGAAATAATAGGAGCAGCAGCTGATGCCAGTGGGAGGCTATGGACTAACCACACTGAAGTGATGACTCACTTGTGGGTGGTTTAACAGAATTTGTAGGAATAGTTTAGGCAGCAAGAATAAATATTATGGGAATAGTCCGTACTGATTGAGAGAAGAGAACAGATCTCATGAATGTGCAAATATATCAATCCTTGGTGTTAAAAACAAAATCTTGGGTCGCCTGGGTGGCTCAGTTGCTTGGGTATCCGACTTCTGCTCAGGTCATGATCTCCCGGTTCCTGAGTTCCAGCCCCGTGTGGGACTCTGTGCTGACAGCTCAGAGCCTGGAGCCTGCTTCAGATTGTGTGTGTCTCTCTCTCTCTCTGCCTCTCCCCTGCTCACACACACTCTCTCTCTCTCTCAAAAATAAATAAATATTTAAAAAATTTAAAGTTAAAAACATATATCTATCCTCAAAGGCAAAAGGCTGCTGTGTCAGTGTAAGTAGTAGGTGCTTAGGTAACAGTAACTTGAAATGCATAAAACTGTAGCCAAAAGAGAGGTTTAGGCAAATGAAGCTTTAAAAAAAAAAAAAAAAAGCAATTTCTTTCATTTTGTCATCAAACACAACGTATATTGTCCAAGAAGAGCTAGAAAGTACATTTTATTGTTCACATAGAAATTAAAGGAACTTTTTTTTTTGAAACATCGTTTAGACCGAACTATGGGCTTTTTGCAAAAGAAAAAAATAGATATAATTGAGCATTTCTTTGATCCTATATGAATCAGTTATATAACAACATGCATCGAGTTGAAGTATTCGTAAATTTCACATGCATTTGTTTTCTGCTGTCACTATGAAAAATACTGAGCTATAAATAGTTAAAATAATTAATCTACCACTATAATTAAGAAATATTGAACATCATAAAACCAGAAGTCACAAGCATAATAAAGAATGCTCAAACCCTACCTGTGTTGTAATGTTTAGTGCAGTATCGTAAATCTTTCTCTTCTTTCAGCAGAAACTGGGGCAAAGTGAGTCCTTCGGCCACTTGTACAGGCGCCTCATCTTGCCATTCAAAAATGAGATCATTCATTGTGTACCCAACTAGGTAAAACATAATAAACATATTAATAGCATAAAAGTGCATTCAAAGAAATAAAATTAAAAAAACCAAAAAACTTGTACATTTCACATAGGGTGGGAAGACCAGTGTCATCTTAACTCGATAGACTGACAGTTTCATCTCACCAAAGTCTGTTGAAATCTATTCTCATAGAATACTCACCAAATAATGTGAGAAAACATAGTAGGTTAATAAAAACCATGACATGGCATATAGAAACTTCAAAGGACATGCATATCCATTGTTTCCTTGGAATGGGCCACAACAGAATTATTACAACAGTTCATTTTGGTTCCACTCCATTAGATATCTCCTCACCTCTCAAAGTACTCAGGACTCTTTCAACAAAAACTGAAATTGTTACTGATTAGGAAAAGGCCTAAACTGTAATATCTATGGGGGAAAATATCAAGGCTTATATCTTTCTTTTTCTCTCTCTCTCTCTTTTTTCTTTCTTTCTTTTCTTTCTTTCTTTCTTTTTCTTTCTTTCTTTCTTTTCTTTCTTTCTTTCTGTTTATTTATTTATCTTCAGAAAGAGAGAGCAAGAGAGAAATACAGAGGAAAACACGAGATGGGAAGTGACAGAGAGAAAGAGAGAGAGAGAATCCCAAGCAGGCTCTGAACATTGTCAGTGCAGAGCCCGACATGGGGCTCAAACTCATGAACCATGAGATCATGACCTGGGCCAAGATCAAGAGTCGGATGCTTAGGCGACTGAGCCACCCAGGCACCACAAGCCTTCTAGCTTTCTTGATTTAATCATTAACTATTTTAGTTGATGGCATTTGCTTCTACATTCCAAATCCCAAAATGAACAAAACGGTATTTTAAATAGAAATGCCAGCTATTCAGAGAAACTCAGAGTACAAAGAAAATCCATGTGAGACAGTTTGTGGAGGAGGAAACTCTTGCACATACTATCGGTGAATTCAGGACAGAATTAACCAATATATTTTGTAATAAGTCAGCATCTTTTAGTAAATGAAAAATTCATATTTATATAGGAGTGGCACCTAAGAAAAGAAGGATTTCATCTTCCCCCTGTTCTGAATGAGAAGCTGCTGAAACATACACTTAAAGACAAAAAGTGAATGGAGCTTTTGGAGGAAGACTGCTACCATGGAGGTAGAGAGAGGACATAGGATCTGGCTTCTGAGCTAAGTCAAGTGGGCGATAAAGGAAGCAGGAGCTCTAAATCCATGAAGCAGCAAGCAAGGGAAATTGTCTCAAACAAGCTATCCTGGAAATGAGCTGGTGTTGTAGGGAAGAGGCTGTTGAGTGATTAGGAACAACTGGTATGGAGCAGATTTGGCTGGACAGAGCAATGTGTACGGAAGGGAACTGATCATCCTCCCTTCTCCCACAATACCTGGAAAAGAACCTTCTGGAAAGAGCAGAATCTGGAGTCAGAGGTTCAACTGCACGCACCTAACCCTCGGGCATATCTAGTGGAATATACTCCACTGGTGGCGGGGATGGTAATAGTGAGAGCATCAGTGATTAGAGATAGGATCTCTCTGGACTTGGCGGGAGTCTGCTGTCGAAGTTTTAGCACAGTGTCATCAGTGTGATGGCTCCTTATGGAGCGAGAACTATTTGCTAGCTGTTGGAAAGTCACCTAGAGTGAAGGCGTATGTCTGAATTCTGGTTTCAGAGCAGATATGGGAACCTACAGGGCTACGCTTGATTTGCTTTAACTGTAATACATTTCACTGAACCTCGCAATTAATGATTTGGTTACTAGTGATTAAAAGGCTCTTCCTTATATTCATAAGCCCTCTGATATATCCATTATAAATACCATTTTACCCAGAAAGAAAATACATGCAATTTCTTAAAGATCAAAGGTAGTAAAACAGGGGTGGCTGGGTGGCTCCGTCGGTTAAGCATCTGACTCTTGAATTCCCCTCTGGTCATGCATGATCTCACGGCTTGTGAGATCGAGCCCCATTTGGGGCTCTGTGCTGATAGCACAGAGCCTGCTTGGGATTCTCTCTCTCCCTATCTCTCTGCCCATCCCTCCTTGCATGCTTTCTCTCTCACAGTAAATTTTAAAAAAAGACATTAAAAGAAAGATATTAATACAGGCACCACTGCTTATCTGCTTCCAGGTAAGACATGTGCCATATTCTCCCATACCTGCAATGACTAAGACAAAATATGTGAGATTTCATCCCAATTTAGACAGACCAATGGAGAAACTTCATTTTGTTTTTACATTCTAAGTTTTTCTTGGGGTCTTCTGTGAAAAGAAACGAGCTCTCTGAGATTTCCTCAAAGCAAGCTGTAGTCTCTAATGCCATTTATAGGCAGAATTTTTAGCTTCCTTATGTTAGACAATTGCCCACACAAAGTGACTTAGGTATGGGAAACTCATAATCAAAATATGCTAGCTCCTTATGGTCCCTGAAATATCTGCTTGAAACCAGAAAGATAATAGTCGGATGGCATGGATGGGGGTAATTCTTTTGTTCTGAGAAATTTACTCGAAAGTCCAAGGAAGATAACTAAATGGTAATTTTGTCTCAATAAACCTTCAAATGTGACTTAAAAAAAAATCAATACTCTTTTCCACAGTTCAAAGTGTTGTAACATTCTTATGCTCTTGTTTGGGAGATCTTGATATAAGCTTGAGAATGTTAAGGAGAATAGGATTGACTAATGAGATCAAGGTGGTGAGGTGAATTGCCTTGTATCATAATGAACTTCACAACAAGAAATACTCTATTCAGGGAACAGAGACATTAACCCTAATTTCAGCCAACAATCCCATATGGTAGCTGCAGTGAAACATGTGCACAAATGGTTCAATGCAACCAAACGTTCAAGTATTTACCGAGCACCAACTGTGTGTCAGACATCCTCCTAGGCTGCAGGGATGGTGAGGTGTTATCACAGGGTAGAACGTAAATGGCAGGGGAGAGGTACAGAGTGCTGAGTGCATTCAGAAGGGGGATCTATGATAGCCACTTAGGCCTCATTTGAGTTGGACCTTGAAAAAAAGACGTGCTTCATATAAAGAATGTGAGAAAAAAATAAGGCCCTCAGGCACAGAGAATGGTGTAATTAGTTGAGGGAAACTGCAAACTCCCAGGGTTTGTAATAGACATAGAAATAGCTTCGTTTGTTCTAGAGCCAGTTTGCACGAAGGCGATATGGAATGAAAAGATAAATTAATGTAAGAGAGTGTGCATTTTAACTTCCAGGTTGAGAGCTTTGATTTTTTAACATTCCCTGTGGGCAATGATGAACAATTGGAATCTCATGAGCGGAGGAGTGATATGACAAAAACTAGGCTGTAGGAACATTAGCCAGATCCATTCATGAGTTTCTCAAGGTTCCCATAATTATGAGAAGACATTCACCTTTTTCCTTGTGTTGACATTAGCTGGATCGGATGGTGAAGAAACAATGGAGGGTAAAACTTCTGGTGCTTTAGCATAATTAAAGACAATGGCAACAAACTACCTGCGTGGCTATTGTGTTCTTAATGCCACATCTTGTAGTGTAGTACTAACAATGCTAATTCTAAAGAGGGTCTACCATCCTTGATGAAGCAGTAACAATGATCATTTTATGACATTTTGACTCTTATGTAAAAGCCCTTTTAATATCCTGTGTGTTAAAATGTTAAGTACCTAGAAAGTACTTCAGCTGCATACTGTGTTATGATGGTTCTTCTAAGGAAGGGTACCGGGGTGACTGATCGGCCAGTTACACCAGTTGTGTTTGTGTGTGTGTGTGTGTGTGTGTGTGTGTGTGTGTGTGTGTGTGTGAAACATCATTTTTACCTGAAAAAAAAAAAAAGGCTGGTAAACTATAGTTATTATTTATGGCAAACCATTTTCTCAAAAACGAAGGAAGTGAGTCTTACATATTGAGGGAAATAGCTGAGAGTATTTGTCATCAATGATAGATGTTGAACTTTCAAGTCAAAATTGGACTCTTGGAAAAATTGTTTACGCGATACTTAAAGACATTTAAAGTTCGAGACTTAAAGTTCGAGAGAGAGATAGAGAGTGGTGGGCAAGGGGCAGAGAGAGGTGGGGGAGGAGAGAATCCAAGCAGGCTCCACACTGTCAGCATGGAGCCTGACTCGGGGCTCGACTCACAAACCGTGAAATCATGACCGAGTGGAAATCAAAAGTCAAACGCTTAAACTACTGAGCCACCCAGGCATCTTTGTTGTTTTAAAGGGTTGAGTAGTGTTTCATTGTATGTATATACTACTTTTCTTTTTTTATCCATTCATCTGTCAATGGATATTTACATTATTTCCACTTCTTGGCTATTGTGAATAGTACTGCAATAAACATAGTGGTGTTAATATTTTTTTTGAGATCCTGATTTTAATTCTTTTGGAAAAAAACCATAGAAGTAGAATTACTGGATCGTATGGTTCCTATTTTCAATTTTTGCTACAACACGGATGAACCTTGAGGATATTATGCTAGGTGCAATAAGCTAGTCACAGAATAACAAATACTGCATGATTTCATTTATATGAGGTATATAAAATAGTCAAATCAATTGAATAAAAGAGTGAAATAGGGACTGAGGGTGAAGGGAAAATGAAAATTACTAATCCACCAGCCTGAAGTTTTAGTCAAGCAAGCTGAATAAGTTCTAGAGATCTGCTGTGCACCATTGTACCTGCAGTCAACAATAATATATCCTTAAAAATTTAAGAGAGCAGAACTCATGCTAAGTGTTCTTGCCACAATAAAATAAATTTTTAAAAAGTCGTTTGCATTCTTGAGATGGCAAAGAAAAAAAACCTCTCATTCTTTTCCAATGGTCCTTAAGGAATATAAGTCAGAGATAATATTTCAGCAGCTTGTTTTGTCAACATTGGGGATTAATTAAAAATATATTTAGGGAAAAATAAGTTGAGGCAACTTCGAAGTTTCAGGTCTAAGTAACTGAAAGGTAGCTATGCCACAGTCTTTACTTTATATTTCATGTCATTAGAGTAGCCTTCTCTGACCATCTTATAAAATACTTTTCTTCCAAACAGTCTGTTCACTTTTCCCACAGAACTTATCTCTACCTGGCATTGTATATATGCATCAAGTTTTTAGTATTTTTCTACCTAGCCTCCAAGAACTGAGACTTCATAAAAGCTGAGATTATTCCATTTTGGTCACGGGCATATTTTTAAGTACCTAAAATAGTATATGGCATATATCAGGAATTTGAATATTTAAATCAGAAATAGATAAGGGAGGAGGTAGGGGAGGGTGTGTGTGTGTGTGTGTGTGTGTGTGTGTGTGTGTGTTTGTATTTTATTTTTTTATTTTATTTTAGACAGAGAGAGCATGTGAGAGGGAGAGAGGGTCAGAGGGAGAGAGAGAAAATCTCAAGCAGGCTCCACACTCAGAGCAGAACCCCATGTGGCATTCGATCATACTATCCCAGGATCATGACCTGAGCCAATATCCAGAGTTGGATGCTCAATCAACTGAGCCACCCGGGTGCCCCTATGTGTGTACTTGTATATGAAGAGCTTATTTTGGGGTACCTTGAGTTTAAGATGCCAGCAGAAGATGCAGGTGTTGATGGTCATAAGTCTGAACATTGACTTATATGTTGAAAATAGTTGAAATCATTCACATATGTTCTGAAAATGAGGTCAAGATCAAAGATAAAGGTTTGAAAGTCACCTACCTATGGATGATGATATTAAAATTACACATCGTGGTTTGCCAAGACAGCCCTATAGTACTTGTTTTTTTCCTCATATCCTCTCTGGCTTAGCATTTGTTCTAGATTTTTCATTTTAAAATTTTATTTATTTATTTTATTTTATAGGGAGAGAGAGAGTGCGATTGGGGGAGAGGGGCAGAGGGAGAGAGAGAATCTTAAGCAGGCTCCACACTGAGTATGGAGGACTTGATCATACAAATCTGAGATCATGACTGAGACAAAATCAAGAGTCAGATGCTTAACTGACTGAACCACCCATGTGCCCCAAGATTTTTCATTTTTAGATTAGGTATTATTAGTCATTGTTTTAAAATACATCATTGTTGGGGCGCCTGGGTGGCGCAGTCGGTTAAGCGTCCGACTTCAGCCAGGTCACGATCTCGCGGTCCGTGAGTTCGAGCCCCGCGTCGGGCTCTGGGCTGATGGCTCAGAGCCTGGAGCCTGTTTCCGATTCTGTGTCTCCCTCTCTCTGCCCCTCGCCCGTTCATGCTCTGTCTCTCTCTGTCCCAAAAATAAATAAACGTTGAAAAAAAAAATTTAAAAAAAAAAATAAATAAATAAAATACATCATTGTTGCTTTGACTGATCTTCAATTTTACTTCTAGATTCTCCCATGGCATAAGAGAATGAGACTATTTTAATAGTTTCACATTAAATTAAATTTGTACAACAGCAAACATCTGGAATGGTCCATCTGTCTTTATTGAATCCTCCCTGTAATGAAGAAACTACCATCTTCCTTTCAGAGGATGCTGACTCCTGAATTGAGTAGGGGCAGAGTGTGTAACTTTCCCCCTCTGCTGCCCACATGGTGTACAAACCTGTGACATCTGTAAGGTGGGTTAAAGTATCCAAGTGTCATGGATATAAGTTACAAAACTATAAGTGAAAGCTGAGCAGTGAATGCTTTGAAACCTACAAACATTTCTTTATTTCATTATTTGGCAACACTCTTACATTTCACAATAAATCCTTTTAGCAGAATGGGCTAAAAGAAATGAAAGTTCAATATTCATTGAAAAATCAAGCAACAAATTTCTATTTTACAAGAAAGTTGATGATGAATGTGTAACATAAATAAAACATTGTCTATATCTAACATTCACAAAAGCTCTGTCCACATAAAAGCCACAGGAACACAGAGCTAAAAACTCATCAGCACCTACTTCAAAAGATACAGTCCTTTCAAGAACACTGCCCAAAGATGATCATTTGATATGTGCATTTGTAGGGAAAGCATTTACATATTACATTATAGAAACCAAGTCTTTATTTATATCAAACTGCTGCTTTTCTGAATTAATTTGACTCTTTTTTCATTTTAATTTTTCCTGGAAAAGTGCATGATGGGAAATTTGCAAGCAATGAAATGATGTGAGGCTTGTTTCAGTATCATTTCCTATTTTAAAGAGAAAATTGGTTAAATCACTTTTAAATTAATTTTTAAATCTAATTCTGTAATCAAAGTAAAGCTTTTGGAATTACATTTGTTGAAGATGAGCTATGTAATGTCACTGTAAATTCCATTGAGAAGTCTCTCTTAAATTCACTTAAAAAGTTCAACATTGAAAATAAATGTCACTTGCTTGTGATAGAGCTGACTAAAATCTCTGTTGGAATTCATCACAGTTGTAAAAAAGCCAGTAAGTCACAGGGATAAAAGGTACAGCATAGGGAATACTGTCAATGGAATTGTAATAGTGTTGTGCGGTAAGACACGTTAGTTGCCTTAAGGTGAGCACAGCATAACTTAAAAGAAAAAAAAAGAAATCTGTGGAGCTGCAGCGTTTTTGGAATTAGTTATGATGCATATATGATTTATTTTATATCCATAAACTTTTACACTCTATCAATGAAAGAGTAGCAGTAGTCATTAACATTTATGACTTCTTTATTGGAACAGAGCACCTGAACTATATTTCCTTGTATCTGACAAAGCTGATGTAGAATTAAAAATTACATTTGATTATGGCACAACAAGCCTTCTCTATTTACTGCTTGTTATCTGGGAAATTTTTTTTTTATTTTTTTTTTTAATTTTTTTTTTCAATGTTTTTTTATTTTTGGGACAGAGAGAGACAGAGCATGAACGGGCGAGGGGCAGAGAGAGAGGGAGACACAGAATCGGAAACAGGCTCCAGGCTCTGAGCCATCAGCCCAGAGCCTGACGCGGGGCTCGAACTCACGGACCGCGAGATCGTGACCTGGCTGAAGTCGGACGCTTAACCGACTGCGCCACCCAGGCGCCCCGTGGGAAATTTTTAAGAAGTATGAACATTTGAAGAAGTATTTTGTAAATCATCGTGTATGTTCTGCAATTGTATTGAACTTTTGATAAATACGTTCTCTAAATTTTGGTTGCAGTTGTTTAAGATCAGTTGGAAATATTTAATCAAATTATTTTAAGAATGGAACACTAAAATTTTGCATTTTGAAGCTTTTAGAAATGGTAATTATAAAAATAAAATTTCTATGCAGGAATACCTTGAGATTAATCCCTATAATATAAAGGAAAAAATAAAATATTAAATGACATGCACTATTTTTTTATTGGAATTTGATAGCTGTGTTTTGGAATGGGAAGATTATATTGATAGACTGCTTGTTTTTAATTGGATAACTTATATTGAAATGGAAATGGAATTGAGAAGACATGTACACCCAAATCTAAATTAGACAAAAAATTAAAAAAGATTCCTAAGTAGAAACAATTAATTTGACTGAGTTTTGTCCTAAAAAACATATTTATTGATAAAAACCCCTCTTATTCAAGACAAAGACAATATCTATAAAAATAAATGGCTTAAATAGTTACATATATCAATATAAAATACATAAAATCAAGCTCTGACTTTATCAAGTATTGTAGCTACCTCAACTATAGAGAATATTATCTCATTGAAATCATTATATTATATGGCAAGGTCAACTGATAGTGTTAACACTTTCAAATTTAATATCAAAATTGCAACTTTAAAGAGAATTCCAATTATTTTGGTTTTCTCTTTAATATATATATACTTATATATATGTTATACATTTATATATATAATAAATATACATAATATATAAATGCATATATTTATTTAGAAAGGACATACTTTATTAATTATTACTATTATTATTTTGAGAGGGAGAGAGGGCACCAGCACAAGTGGAGGCAGGGCAGAGTGAGCAAGAGAGCAAATCTCAAGCAGGCTCCATGCAGAGCCAGAGGTAGGTCTCCATCTTCAGACCCTGAGATCATGACCTGAACAGAAATCGAGAGTCTGACACTCAACTGATGGAGCCACCTAGGCACCTCAGAAAAGATAGATTTTAAAAAGAAATAGTTTAGGACTATTTAATTGACCCATTAACATTCTAAAAAACCTGTCAGTTAATAAATAGATCTTATAAAACACAATAATTTCAATATCTGTGGTGCCTTTCCTTTAGTCTTTTAAGTGTCCCCATTTTAAGAAGTTATAGGTTACCCTGATAATAGGGAGGAGCTTTAGCGCCCTGATGGCAATGAGAAGAAATGAGTGGAAGACCACATGAACCGACGTCATTTCACCACTTTCAACCCTTTCTACCCTCCACTTCAGGATGTTTCACCATGGCTCTGCGGGGCTGTACCTTCACATCCAATAAAATCTGAGGCTGGTAAAATCCATTT
Source organism: Puma concolor (assembly GCF_028749965.1). Lineage (NCBI taxonomy): Eukaryota > Metazoa > Chordata > Mammalia > Carnivora > Felidae > Puma > Puma concolor. The sequence continues at coordinate 54,373,987 of NC_141670.1, read as the reverse complement.
CTCTTGGCATCATCATACTTTGATGTTTTCCTTTGTTGCGGGGATACAACGTTTCGGCCATACCTTCCAATCAGTTCTTATCTTCATTTACTCAGCCTTCAGGCTTTGTTCTAAAATCTTTTTGTTCCCTCAAACAATATGATATGGAAGCTACTTTGGTGTAAACCTCATGGTGGGTCAGTTGGAAATTGAGATTCCCAGCTATATTACACGTTCATGAAACATTTATAACCGTACACATAGCCTGTGTGTGTATATGCACACACACACACACACACACACACACACACACACACACACACAGTGAAAGAAGAGGGGTCACGACAAAACTGGTTAACGCTAGTAAGAAAGGATTGTTCAGTTGAGGCTAAAACATGTTTTTGTTTTTCAGTCTCTTTTGTTCAAATTTCCCAGTATAAACGTGCTGGTTTTGAAGACATCATTCAGATGTATTATGTTATCATTAAAAAAAAAAAAATCAAATAACCTTTGGTTATTTAAAAAACAGTTCAAAAGACTACAGGAAAATAAAAGAAAAAGGATATTGTTTAATACCTTATAGTAGTATGTAAAAGAAATATTTATTCAAAGGGAAGGTATGACTGACAATATATTTAAGCTGAAATCCGTTTTGAGAGTTATAAATAAACTATAGATTCACGTTCAGTTTTAAGTGACCTAGAATCACATTTGGCCCAGCTTTCTCAGTCAAATAAAGGAGAGAGAGAGACTGAGATTTCTCGGTTTGACACAGCTTGCAAACGCTGATGTCCTTAACTAGCAGCTGGAATTTAAAAAACAAGAGGAAGAAAATGCTCACTCTTGGCACATGTTTGCTGATTATTGCCAGGAGGAATATTACTCAAGTAAATTTTATTGACTTGACAAGGAACAACTGCTATGTCAAAATGTATTTAACTAAAACATTTTTATTTATAATGTGTGCATTATTTCGAATAATCTTACCATTAACCAGGTTGTTAGATGTGGTTTCGTTTAAGTTATAGGCCTGCTAAATTATCTTAATAATTACACTTTCTCTAAGACTCTCTGGTAAACTAACCTATAACAATTACTCTACTAGTATTTTGGCTACTAAAACTAGATTTAAAAAGAACTAATGCTTGTTATAAATTTGTGAGCTGTTAATTCACAGAAGTTTGCTCTGTCCACTTGATAGTTGTGTGACTGTGGGAAAGTCACTTTACCTTTCTAAACCTTCATTTGCTGATTTGTACAATAAAAAAATAATAAAACCTATCTCATTAAGTTGCACTTAGGATTAAATCAAATAATATATGTAAAGGATAATACAACCACTGTGATGTCACCTTTTTGTAAGACACAACTACACCATCTTTTTTTTTTTTTATTGTCATGTGTTTAGAATATCTGATAATCAACAAAGTCAAATTAGACAGATCAGGACAGACTGAGACAGAATAGTCATGGTGTTAAAAGGGTGCAATAATGTTTAAGTGGGGAGTAATTTTATGAGTAGCTAGTTCATCAATGAATATTTTTGTCTCAGGGAAAACTTGCTTTCTAACTAACATTGTAACTGTAGAGGCTTCAGTAATAAATACTCGGAAAAACAAGAACCATCTGTATCTCTAACTAGCCAGGCAAAAGGCATAGAATTATTTTGAAAAATATCCACACTGTTTTAAATTATAAAAGAGCTTGAAAACAGTAGAGATCATTAGGAAATAATTGTGAGAAATCTTCACCAAAGTCCTTAAATAGTCTCCAGAGTAACCAATCTGCATCATATCAGATGTGGTTTTGAAATGAATCTGCAAACTAAATAACAAAAACTTCCCATCTGTCTTTAGATCTTTCCATCCAAAAACCCCATTAAAGCGTATTTTGAAAGTTTCTTACAATTTGTGTCTAATTTTTTTTAAGTTGACCTTAAGAATATCTTTTCCTATAGTTTTAGGGATTTAGGCTGTTCCTTGTGGAAAAGGGCCCTTTCCTCCCTGAATTATTTCCTTGTATTTTCTTTTCTAACCTGAGTAATTAAAATTTCTTTAGCTTTCTCACACTGGTGAGGTTTTCCTGTTTGGTTGCCAACATTCGTCTTTAGATAGGAAATCAGGAATTAGATCTTTTATTGATATAGTGACAGATTATATACACCATGTCATCTTTGGCTTTTTATAAAAAAATGAAGCTTTATTACGAGTCTAGGAAATTATTACTCAATATTCTACAAAGATTAAAAATATCCTCCATCCCTTACTTTGCCTGGGAAACCTGTCAATTTCGAAATTTTCTTTATGGTATAAATCAAAGGCTGAAAATTAAATCTTTCATTTTGGTCTCACCCCTATTCCCGCACATCAATTTCTACTGTCAATCCCTCAGGGGCACAGTCTAAGTCATAATATGGCTGTGTTTCCTTCCCTCACAGATTAGCTATTTGTGAAGCAAACAGACAAAATGCATTTATAAATAAAACTGTGATATCAATAAAAATTTGTCTTTTGAAGAGATAGCTTTGTGTTTTATTTCCTACAGCCAATTAAAAAAAGAAAGGATTAGGGGCGCCTGGGTGGCTCAGTCTGTTAAGCGTCCAACTTTGGCTCAGGTCATGATCTCGCAGTTCAGAAGTTCAAGCCCTGCGTCGAACTTGGAACCTACAGGCATCCTTAGAGATATATTATTGGTTCCGTTCCAGACCACTGTGATAAAGCAAATATTGCAATAAAGCTAGTCAAATCATTTTTTGGCTTCCCAGTGCATATAAAAGTTATGTGTATACTATACTATAGCCTATTAAGTGGGCAATAGCATTAAGTCTAAAAAAACACACTGTACCTACCTTAATTTAAAATTATTTTATTATTAAAAAATGCTAACCATCATCTGAGCTTTCAATGAGTCATAAACTTTTTTGCTGGTGCAGGGTCTTACCTTGACACTGATGGCTGCTAAGTGGTCAGGGTGCTGGCTGTTGAGGATTGGGGGGGTTGTGGCAATTTCTTAAAATAAGGCAACAATGAAGTTTGCTGCATCGGCAGACTACTTTTCACCAATGATTTCTCTGTGGCATGTGATGCTGTTAGATAACATTTTACCCACATCAGAACTTCTTTTAAAACTGGGGGCGGGGGGGCTCCTGGGTGGCTCAGTGGGTGTAGTGTCTGACTCTTGATTTCAACTCAACTCATGATCTCACGGTTTGTGAGACTGAGCCCTGAATCAGGCTCTCTGCTGACCACACGGAGCCTGCTTGGGATTCTGTCTCCCTCGCTCTCTGTCTCTTCCTTGCTTGTACTTGCTCTCTCTCTCTTTCAAAAATAAATAAACTAGGGGCGCCTGGGTGGCTCAGTCGGTTAAGCGGCCGACTTCGGCTCAGGTCACGATCTCACGGTCCGTGAGTTCGAGCCCCGCGTTGGGCTCTGTGCTGACAGCTCAGAGCCTGGAGCCTGTTTCAGATTCTGTGTCTCCCTCTCTCTCTCTGACCCTCCCCCGTTCATACTCTGTCTCTCTGTGTCTCAAAAATAAATAAACGTTAAAAAAAAAATTAAAAAAAAAATAAATAAACTAAAACAACAACAACAACAACAACAACAACAAAACCTGGAGTCAATCCTCTCAAACCCTCCTGCTGTTTTATTGACTAAATTTATGTAATACTCTCAATCCTTTGTTGTCATTTCAACAATCTTTACAGCATTTTCACCAAAAGTAGATTCCATCTTAAGAGACCACTTTCTTCGTTCATCCATAAGAAAGAGTTCCTCACCTTTTCAAGTTTGATCATGAGCTTGCAGCAAATCAGGCCCATCTTCAGGCTCCACTTCTAATTCTAGTTCTCTTGCTTCTCTACCACTTCTGCAGTGACTTCCCTCTCTGAGGTCTTGAGCCCTTCAAAATTTTCCGTGAGGGTTGGAATCAACTTCTTCCAAACTCCTGTTCATATTGATATTTCCACCTCTTCCCATGGATCACAAATGTTCTTAATGGCACCTAGAATGGTATATCCTTTCTAGGTTTATAATTTACTTTGCCCAGATCCATCAGAGGAATCACTAAGTATGGCAGCTATAGTGTTACAAAATGTGTTTATTAAAAATAAGACTTGAAAATTAAATTACTCCTTGATCCATGGGCTGCAGAATGCACGTAATGTTTGCAGACTTGAAAACAACATTAATTTCATTGTCCATCTCCCACAGAGCTCTTGGGTGACCAAGTGCATTGTCAATAAGCAGTCCTGTTTGGAAGCAAATCTTTTTTTCTGAGCAGTAGGTCTCAACAGTGGGCTTAAAATATTCAGTAAACCATGCTGTAGACAGATGTGCTGTCATCCAGGCTTTGTTGTTCCATTTAGAGCACAGGCAGAGTAGATTTAGCATAATTCGTAAGGGCCCTGGGATTTTTGGAGTGGTCAATGAGCATTGACTTCAACTTAAAATCACCAGCTAACTTTGCCCCTAACAAGAGAGTCAGCCTGTCTTTTGAAGCTTTGAAGCCCGGCGCTAATTTCTCTTTTCTAGTTAGGAAAATCCTAGATGGTATCTTCTTTCGATAAGTGGCTGTTTCCTCTACATGAAAACTCTGTTATTTAGTGTAGCCACCTTCATTAATTGTCTGAGCTAGATCGTCTAGGTAACATGCCGCAGCTTCTACATCAGTTCTTGCTGCTTGACTTTGCACTTTGATGTGATAGAAATAGCTTCCTTCCTTAAATTTCCTGAACCAAACTCTGCTAGCTTCAAACTTTTCTTTTTTAGCTTCCTCACCTCTCCCAGCCTTCACAGCATTGCAGAGAGTTAGGGCCTTCCTCTGGAACACCTTTCGGGTTAAGGGAATGTGGTAGCTGGTTTGATCTTCTATCCAGACCATTCAAACGTTGTCCACATCAGCGGTAAAGCAATTTTGCCTTCTTATCATTTGTGTTCACTGGAATAGCACTCTTGAATGCCTTCAAACTTTTCCTTGTTATTGGCTAATGGGCCATTCCAACTTGGCTAATTGGCATAAGATCCCTAGCTTTCAGCTTATCTCAGCTTTTGACATGCCTTCCTCACTAACCTTAATCACTTCTAGCTTTGATTTAAAGTGAGAGATATGTGGGGGCACCTGGGTGACTCAGGCAATTAAATGTCCAACTCTTGATTTCAGCTCAGGTCATGATCTCATGGTTCCTGAGTTTGAGTACAGAACCTGCTTGGGATTCTCTCTCTCTCTCTCTCTCTCTCTCTCTCTCTCTCTTTCTCTCTCTCAAAAAAAAAAAAAAAAAAAAAAAAAAAAAAAAAAACCTTTTAAATAAATAAATACAGTGAGAGATCTATGAATTTTTCCTTCATCTGAACACTAAAAGGCCACTGTAGAGTTATGATGGCCTAATTTCATTATGTCTCAGAACATAAGGAGGCCCAAGGAGAGGGAGAGAGATGGGGCAATGGCTGCTCAGTGGGGCAGTCAAAACACATACATTTATTGACTGAGTTCGCTGTCTTATATGGGTGTGACTCGTGGAGCCCCAAAACAATTACACTAGTAACATCAAAGATCACTGATCACAGATCACTGTAAAAAACATAGTAATAATGAAAAAGTTTGAAATATTGTGAGAATTATCAAAATACAATCCAGAACCCAAAGTGAGCAAATGCTGTTGGAAAAATGGTGTTGATGGACTTGCCTGATGCAGGCTGTCACAAACCTTCCACTTGTAAAACACACGTAATGTCTGTGAAGCACGATCAAGTAAAAGCGCAATAAAATGAAGTGTGCCTGTATACATGGGGCACCATTCTTTCCTTTGGCTTCGGAGGAATTCTCAGTGATGAGATTCAGCTTTCTAGGTCACTCTAAGGATAAAGTTCAGTTTTACTGTGGTTAGTTCATGTTGATTTTAAATGGCAGCAGAATGAATCACTATGATAAACACCATTTGAATTGCAGCTAAGACATTTCTATTTATAGTTAAATATTGAAAAAAGGTAATTTTGGTTTTCTATTGTTTCTTGAAGTTCAGCGCGAGTGCTACATGAATGTATGTTCCATGAATAGAATAAGAATATTTGAAAAACAATCTCTAGGACACACATGTTAAAATGTTACAAAGAGTTTTCAGTGACTTTCTCTGTTTTACCTTTTCTGTTCGTCCTCCAATTTTCATTAAACTCAATGATGCTATCTTCTTTTCCTCTCTTTTGCGCTTTCTTTCTTTCTTTCTTTCTTCCTTTCATGTTTATTTTTGAGAGAGAATAAGGGTGCGCAAGTGGGGGAGAGGGAGAAAGAGGGGCAGGGCACACGATCTGAAGTGGGCCCCGGGACGACTGCAGAGAGCCTGATGTGGGGCCTGAACTCAGAACTGCAAAGATCGTCAACCCACTGAGCCACCCAAGTGCCCCCTTTGCTCTTTATTTTTAAGACTACCTTCAGGAATCTCGTTTATCTTCACGTCTCCAAGCAATATTGCCAATCTTATTTCTCTATATTTTCACAACCATTTCTTATTCAGGCTGCATTCCAAAACATCCAGGAATCTAAAATAAATTTCTGGTGAAGTTATGTATTTTTACAAGAAACACAGCATATTTAAGCAGAAGTCAGTTTCTGCACTATTTTCTTCATGAATCGACTCTTCTAACTCATGTAACTGAATGTACTCATGTAACTGAAGCAACACTTAATCCTTGTGATTAAAAGAAAACTTGAATCGTCTTTATGCTTAATTCTTTATGCAAGTCATTGAAAAAGTCCTCAAAATGTTCTGTTTTTCTCACTATTGTCTCAGGTCTTTGAATTTCTCGTTAATTTATGATGACATTAGCTATCCGCAGGGTATGGATTTCTTTTCATTCTCTTTTTCAAATACAGCTTTTGCCTCAGGTTCTTTTCTAATGTCTGATCAGTAGATATGACTGGAAAAGATGGAGTGCTCAGGATTTTCTTGTATTGTTTCCAATCTAGTGGACCCACTATTATTTTCTTCTCTTCACCCTGCATCTCTTATATGCAATCTAATTTCTTTTTTTCTTTGAAAAGTTTCTCCTAGGTTCTTAGACCTTTCAAAGCACCAGTTTTAGGTTTTTTTTATGTGATTCTTTGAATGCTCTATTATTCCTTTTTCGTCTTCTTGAATAAAAGGCTTAGCTCCATGGTTGTTAGTACGAAGTTCTTTCTTTCTTTCTTTCTTTCTTTCTTTCTTTCTTTCTTTTTTTAATAAAAGATCCATTTTATTTTACAGGATTTTGAGCTCAACAATCTCCTTTATTTCTTTAAACAAAAAGTCACTTACTAAATGCTATCGGTTTCCAGATCTACCATTGCATACTAATATGTAATAATTATTGGAATATAATTTATAGCAACTTTATATTGTAGTTAGTCATATTGCATTTTAGAGAGAGATCACAGTCCATCATGTGTTGACTTTTAGGAATTGATTAAAGCTTCCTTTGTGGCTTTTGTAATTATAACATTTTTGTAAATGTTCTTGCATGCTAAAACAATGAGTTTCTCTTTATCTATCTTTAAATTACTTCTGTTCCCATATTTATACCTGTGCTTTCAAGTAAATTACTGATTTGTCTATTTTTTTAATTGTAGTTCTGCCTGCTTTTGCTTTATGTATTTGGAAGTCATATGGAATATGTTTTTATAATTATTACAGCTTCTTTATATATGATTTCTTTATCAACATGTTACTCAAGCATTTGTGTCCAATAATTTTTTCTATACTTATTTTTTTCTGATATTGAAATTATTATCTGGGAATTTTTTAAGAAACATTTCTAGATACACATTTTTTCTGTCTTTTTTCCCAAATTTTTTTGCATAATGGTTTTAAAAAGTGTTTAGTTGACAACATATTGTTGGGTCTTAATATTTGTTAACATCTAGTTTGAGAATCCCTATTTTGCTATGTTAATTTAACCTTTGCATTTGTTTTAATTATGGTAGCACTGAAAGCTATTTTTGCTCTTTTTCTATGCTTCCTCTATACTATATTTTCATTTCTTTCATTTTTCTCCTTTCCCATTTTCTAGCTAATGAATCAGTATTTTTTAGTTCTGGCTTGAAAGTTATTTATTCCCTTTCATGCTACCCTTGGCTTATTTATTTATTTATTTATTTATCTCATCAGTTTCTATCACAGGACTTCTCTTCCCCAGGCCTCTTCCTGCCCACCTCTTTCCAGTAACTTGCTTCTCCAAATGCTAGGAATTGTGTGTCTCCCAGGATTTTAAATCCAAGTCATGAATATACACTTTTAGGGGTGTGAGGTCATTGCGAATTTAGACAAAATATACTTCTCTGAGTATTTTATTCACTTTCAGCACTGCTCTTCCCTTAGTCACTTTCCCTTTTGTGCTAACAGTATCCATGAACATATACTTATCATTTGTAGGAAGAACACCTCAACTGGTCCTCCAGGTCCTTAAAAACAGGGACTTTTGTGCTTTATGTATGTTGTGTTGTGTGGAATATGATACTTCATAGATATTTTCCAACTGACTCTTAGATGAATGAACATTGCTCAGGTCACTTAAGACCATCCTGACCAGTGACAGACATTATTGAACATTCATTGAATTTAAGAAATGTGGATCATTACAGACCATTAAAACCTTTGCCTTTACTAAATGGGTAATGGTAATTAAGTAGGGCACTTGTGTTGAGCACTAGGTGTTACATGTAAGTGACAAATCACTAAATTCTACTTCTGAAACCAATAGAAAGATAGATACATAGATAAAATCACACTGAAGCTTTGGCAACCCCTCTACCTGACACCATACACAGAACTCAATCCAAGATTATTAAAACAAAACAACACATACACACACACACACACACACACACACACACACACACACCCTTTGCCTTTGGGGCACCTGGGTGGCTTAGTCGGTTGAGCATCTGACTTCAGCTCAGGTCTCAGGTCATGATCTCACAGTTTGTGAGTTCAAGCCCCCACATTGGGATCAACTCTGTCAGACTGTCAGCACAGAGCCCATTTTGGATCCTCTGTCCCCCTCTCTCTGTCCCTCTCCCACTTGTGTTCTCCCACCCAAAAAATAAATATTAAAAAAAAAACACTTTGCCTTTAAATTATGTGTCTTTTTTGCTCATTTTCTATGCCTCTCAACCCAATTTGCTTTCTTTTTCTCCTTTGCAGTCAGAATTCAATCAATAAAAGACACTAGTTTCCTTATAGCTCTTGCTTTCCAGCAGATTAACTTGTCACTTTAAACAGTTATTAAAATAAAAAAAAAAAGTGAGTGATTGCTCTAAAAGAGTTCATGAAAAGTATCTTGAAGGATTTGACTTCAGTAGCTTCTGCTTTGACAAGATTTTCTTAGCATCTGCTAAAGAAGTTTGATAAACAGTATCTCTGTTGTGAGCTTGATTAATGTTTAATAAGAGAGCAGGAAGTGTTTAATGACATGTGAGGCAAACTATTCGTTCCTGATAAAGGAAATACGAAACAAGAGGGAGGGGGCAGGAGGCTCTGTTTTCCCACTTAGAGTTTTTGATTGATTTGGAAATGTTCTGGGAAAAGCAGAAACAATGAAAGGTCCTGTTATGTCAGCTTTTTGTCCTGCAAAATAGCCCAGTATGCTTTCCTTACTCTAAAAAAGAAGTTCCTATGACCCAGTTATCCCTCAGGCACTGTACTCTTTCCCATCTTTCTTTAGTAACTAACATTCACGGAGTCATAGATGTTACTCACCACTCCCACTTTCTCATCATGGACTTAAAAAAACACATAAAACTTCAAATCCAGATTTGACCCTCACCATTCTAACCACATTTGTCTTTGTCATAAATAACAATGGCTCTGTTTTCAGTTGCCTTAATTTTTTTTTTTTTTTTTTTTGGTAGCATTTGATGCTGTTAAACAGATCTCAGCAGTTTCTTTTGAGATCGAATGATACTGATTTTAATTTGCTATCTAGGAACATCCCTTGACTGGAAGTCGTTCCAACAACCTCTAAGTGCAGTCATTTCTAAAGGGTCCTTTCTTCTTTGTTTCCCTTTCTATCCTCCTTCAGAAATTTTTATCTTACTGTTTGAACCACTTCCTATATGGCTTTTAATAGTGTATCCCCACTTCTAACTCCTCCTTTTTGGCTTTCTATAGCTAAATTCCCCAAACCTCGAATATATGAAGATGAGATTTGTTAATATTCCCTTCCACATTTATTTCTCATCCTACTTTTTTTCTCTGTTAATATTTCCAGTATGATTCTATTTACCTAAGCTCTGAGCTCATCTGCTCCTAGAGACTCTGCTCCATTTTGTGTCACAGCAAATGAAGGGTGGTAGCCTCTTGCCGCCCCCAAATATGCCACGTTGGCACAAGGATTATTTTGAGCTAAAGATGCTTGAAAAATAGCCGATGCCAGAAGGACACTCTAATCCCCCCCCCCTTTTTTCCCTGAAAACGGGAGATAAAAACTCTCATGTGAAAGATGTGTTCCCTATACCAGGAAAAAAGAAACATTCTTCAGTAGGGAATCAAAGCCCAGAGAATTCTGTACAGACCTCGTTAAAATAATTCTTATCTTCTTTGAGCTTCCCCCACATAGTTTAGTTACCTTTGCACAATGGCCTCTCCTTGTTCAACCTGCTATAAAACATTTAGGTTTTGCCATTTCTCAGTCTTCATTTCATTCTGAGGAATCCCACATTACATAAAACTTACATTAAAAAAATTTGTATCCTTTTCTCCTGTTAATCTGTGTTATGTCTGTTTAATTCTCAAGCCCAGCTGAAAAAGGATACGAGGGTAAAGATAAAATTTTGCCTCCCTTAGAGTATCAACCTCTATTGTTTCTACCTTCCACATCATCCCCCTTTGTCCCTACTTTTCTTCTTCTCTCTTTTTTTTTCTGAATATTATAAAAACTTCTTTTAAAAAAGATGTTTATTTATTTTTGAGAGAGAGGGAGTGGTAGTGGGGAAGGGGCAGATAGAGACGGGGACAGGGAATCCGAGGCACGCTCTGTGCTGACAGCAGCTAGCCCAGTGTGGAGGTCAAACTCATGAACTATGAGATCATGACCTGAGCTGAAGCCGGACATCAACCAACTGAGCCACCGGGCACCCTATGAAACCTTCTTAAATAACTGTGGTTCATTTGACTGAGAGAATTTTTAAGAACATTAAAAGCATAATATTGAGCAAATCCTTTTCTTGCTCCTAACTCTTGAACTGCTCCTCCTGCTTATTGGATAATGACAAGGGAGCATGAGGCAGGCTGAAGGTTAAAGCACAAGCTAGCACGCCCAACCCCAGGTGGGATCTGTGTGCTATTCCTCAAACACTCCTGGCTGCCCAAGAACAAAGAAAAGGGGTTAAAGTGCTTGCCGTGGTAATGTGGGAAACTAAGGCAAATGGAAAATTAAATTCCCTTACTGCCTATAGCCCATTGACAAGTCCTTGAGACTGGCAGAGTGACCTCCCTTTAGGAGCTCAGCTGCCTCAAGGATGACACTTTGCTGGGAGCAAAAGAGAACCTTAGCTTAACATTATCCCAACCTGGAGGATCCTGTAAGTCAACTTCCTTTATCTCAACTGCCCCAAGATATATGCTGGCAATCATACTCCAAGCTTATGGCCCCAGATATATATCTAAAGGATCTCATGACTGAGGTAGTATTAAACGGTAATAAATGGTGTTTCCCTAGCAACAGCTAGACCCTCAGGGTCCTGGAAACGTGTTTCCAAAATTCCTTAGAGACTTACTCTATCCCTGACCCCCTCCCAACCTGAGGGTATACAATGAGTTACTGGTCATGACCCCATGCAGCTCTTCCTGCCCATGGGTCCTGTCCCCTTGCTTTAATAAAATCGCCTTTCTGCACCAAAGATGTCTTCAAGAATTCTTTCTTGGCTATTGGCTCTGGACCCTATGAACCCCCCATCACCCCAAAACTTCATCAGGTAACATCCAGCATGTCTGGTTTAGTAATTAGGGCAGTCATTTGTCTTAGATATTTTGCATATGATTTTTTTCCTGATACCCTTCTATGTACCTCATTTTGTTTGCAACCAAGATACAGAATCAGCCTATCCTCAAAATGCCTTCATGGTATCCACTGCTCTACTTCTGGGAATCTTTTGTTGCCCCTCCCCATTTAGATTTCTAAATAGCACTCCCAACTAACTTTATTCCTGCGAATGCTTACAATTTAAGAACTATTTATAAAAGTAATGCATTTAAATTTAACAAGAAGGAGTTATGAATAAAGAAAGAGAGATTTCCACTTTCTTGCTTCAAGAAGAGACATGGCCACATTCCCCCATGAAGTAGGCTCGCCATCTAGTGACGGATCCACCACACTACAAACCTTGCCTCTGAGGCCGGCAAATCTGGAGACCCACCTTCAAATTCTCCTCAAGGAATCCATCAAACTTCCCCCCCCCCCCAATATGACACAGTACCACATAAAAAAGATTACACAATGATTCCTTTTTTATGGCATTGAACACTGAAAAACAATTAACTTTGGGCTGATTCTTTTTCTTTCTGTCTTTTTTTTAAAGTTTATTTATTTTGAGCAAAAGAGAGAGCAGAGGAGGGGCAGAGAGAGAGGGAGAGAGAGAATCCCAGGCAGGCTCTGTGCTGTCAGCACAGACCCTGATGCGGGGCTCAGACTCATTAACCGTGAGATCATGACCTCAGTTGAAACCAAGAGTTGGAGGCATGACCGACCAAGCCACCCAGATGCCCCTAAGTTTGGGCTGATTCTACAGATAAGTTCAGAGAAACAGAAAAACTTGAAATTTTTATATGTTAACATTAATGAGTGATGTACATGGATCCACTTTACAAGACAAAATTTAAAGGAATGGTTGTAAGCTTGGCTAAATCTCTGATAAAGTGTGAGAAATTTTCCTTCTTCTGAGATAACATATATTACATACCCAGCAGAGTATACTCTGAATAAATATTAGCTGGGTGGTGGCAAAACGGTTCAAAGTAAGCATAAGCTTGGGAACCAGATGGTCTGCTGTCACCACCTCCATAAATTGGAACACAATACTCAAGCACTCAAAATGGCCACTTTGACATATGGAAACATAGGGACAGCAATATCTTTTTTGTGAGTATTGAAAATAACATATGCAAAATGCTTGGCCTATAGCAAGCACTCAAAGAAAAATGGTGGTTTGTCTTTAATGATTATTATATTTTTTACCTTTGGTAATTTGTATAGGGGTATGGCTTTTTTTCAAGCCTAAAAATGTTATTCCTAGGTCCTCAATTTATTTATAATAGTATAGACTGCATGTGTTGATAGACATCACTTTCAATATGCTGTGAAAGATAACATGCCTGTTTAGTAAATATCTGACAAAAACAATTACAAAATTATAAATTACATAACCCATTAAAATTTATATCTACTACACTTTTTAAAGTGCCCAGAAAAAGTAAGCTGTTCATACTTACAACTTTCCAGTTGCATTATACATGTTTGCACGTCCATTGGAAAATTCTTGAGATCCATTGGACAAGAAAGTGTTAATGTCAATCTGAAAGAGTTCAAAGTAATTATTTTTAAAAGTAATTTATGATATCATACTACTATTCTGCTGTTCAGGGTACAACTGGGAAACAATCTTTGGTGAATGACTAACAAGTATCCAAATAAAATTGTTCCAGCTTGGGTATGTTATTTACTGTAGAATAGCTAGCTGTACCTTTATATAAATCTGTCTTTCAAGGAGGAGAAAAGCTGTATATTTAAATATCCAATCACATTTATTTATTTTGATCATTCATTTATTCCTTTACAGAATGCTATAGATGTCTACTAAAGATCTATATTTCCAGAAAAGACCCTCAAAAAGATATTTGAGTGGTTTCTATAAAATTAATACCAAAATGCCGAAAGGCATAGTTCCCAAGATGACCTGTATAGTATATTTGAGGAGGCAAGTATATCCGGGGAATTGGAAGAACAGGGTGCCGAGAAGCAATCCTATGTGACAACTTTCAGTTGGTCATCTTTGTAACATTGAAGAAGTGGTCCATAAACATGCAGCAGTAATATCAGAGGAAAAAAAATCTCTGAATCTAGAAGACTTGAAAGTTCCAGGTGTTAAGAGTCTTTTGCCGTAGGACTAGGGGGTTTCACCAGGTCTTACAAGGGTCAAGAAATCGTCCTCTAGAATATGTGTGACATAATCCTATGCTCACCAAAACAAACTGAATTTGGCTTCGCACAAAGTGAGATGACTGGATGGCACAGACCAGCATTCTGCCCACATTTCCCTTCCAGAAAGTATTTGCATGTTGGTATTCCAGATAATTCATCACTCACAAATATATATATATATATATATATTTATATATATATTTATATATATATATATTTATATATATTTATATATATATATATTTATATATATTTATATATATATTTATATATATATATATTTATATATATATATTTATATATATTTATATATATATATATATATATTTATATATATATATTTATATATATATTTATATATATATATTTATATATATTTATATATATATTTTATTGGAAAAGTATATTACAAAGGTAATCTTTTTTTTATATTTTTTTTACTGCTTATTTTTGAGAGAGAGAGAGACAGAGACAGAGCACAGGCAGAGGAGGGGCAGAGAGAGGGAGACACAGAATCTGAAGCAGGCTCCAGGCTCTGAGTTGTCAGCACAGAGCCCGATGTGGGGCTCGAACCCACAAACTGTGAGATCATGACCTTAGCCAAAGCTGGATGCTTAACTGACTAAGCCACCCAGGCGCTCCAATGACAAAAATAATTTTAAAGGATTACCAAGTATTTGTAGTTCTTGGACCAGAGGAATAAAACAAACAAACCCAAGTTTCTTCAAATACAGTTCTTACCTGAGAACTCTCTAGCCAGCCCCTTTCTTTAAAGTATTCCCACTGAAATTCAGCATGTCAGTGAGCATTTCAGGTGGATTTGTTTGCCTAAACTTTGTGACAGTAGGTAGATTATTTCACCTCACTATATTTCAGAGTTCTTTGGTCCAAAATGAATGTAGCAATAGAACTTGCTCTGGAGAAACCTTGTGAACATATATGACTTAATACATGTAAAGTGCTTAGACAAGTATCGTGACACTTAGTAAGCACTCAATAGATATCAGTTATTAAGGATTACTAGTATATTCTACTGCTCCAGACTGCTCCATCTACCCTTCCCCAGAATTATATATGATGGGCGAAAAGATGGCTGAATGAAATCACGCATAAAGCCTATTTAAGCTTTAACAAGAAATAATCAGCAGCACTACTAAATGTAACCACGTTCTCCAAACTGGCATTTTCATGTAGACCCTGGACATAAAGTTATAATAATGCATGTTCTACAGTGAATACTCTTGGTGAGGTCCAATTAACATAATTTGAGAGTTATAAATGGACAGACATGTGAAGCTGTTGAATTTTTTAGAGCCCCAGGAGGATCACTTGATGATCCCTTCAAGTCAGAGTCCCTAGCACACTAAAATAATTCATACCGTCCACTCTTCAAAAGCTGTTTTCTCCTGGCTCAGCTAGGTTAAGTGATCCTGGAAGTAGGATCCTGTAGATCTACAAAGTTCTCTCTTCAAAAGGCAATTGTAAAATCAGGTGGACACAATGTTCTCTGTCTTGCGATGGGGCTTATTAGAAGTGTATGCACGAGTATATTTTGAACACATGCACATTAATTTTCCAAACTTCCAAGGCTCTCTGGACGGCCAGTTTCAAATGTTGGCTTGGAGGATTAATTCTGTGACCTTTTGTATGAGAGTGAATAGCATTCTTAGAATCTTTTCCAAGCTCTCACCATGCATGTGATGTCAAATTCATATCCTGGCTATTTTTTTTGGCATAAAATGAGAAACATTACATAATTCTTTTAAAAAGAAGGGCTTGAAAGGAATTACTTGGCAAAGAAAAACACACTTTGTAGAACTTCTGTCATAAATCATATCCTGAAAAACATCTGTTTATTGACATTCCTTTGTTGAAAGTACTGTACCATGATGTCTTTAACAACATATGGATTAAAAAAATACATGTCAATTTGGTGGGTGTGATTCTGAATTTCTTCATTAAAACATGACATATAAATTAAAGATACGTTCTGACCACATCAAAAGAAAACTAAATCAAAAGGCAATTAATCACATTCTACTGTTTTGGAAATGAATATCTTCTTGTGTAAGAGAGGACACTAGGTTCTCTTTCTGAGACAAGACACATAAACAGGATATGGTGTTTTTTATTTTCTCTTAAAAAGTCTTGGCTTAGTGAAGTAGTAATGTTAAAAAAGATGACTATAATCTATGACTTTAATCAGCTGACCTGATTAAAACTGAGGTATTGTCCATTTTTGAATAAGCATTGCCTAGGTGTCTATCTCAAACATTAAGTAAGTATATATAGAAACAGTAACACATCTTTTCTGACTCCATTTTTGGCTCTTTATGAAACTGATAAGTATTTTTAAACATTTTTAATGTTTATTTATTTATTTAATTTTATTTAAAAAAATTTTTTAATATTTCTTTATTTTTGAGAGAGAGACAAAGCACGAGCAGGGGAGGAGCAGAGAGGGAGGGAGACACAGAAGCCAAAGCAGGCTCCAGGCTCCGAGCTGTCAGCACAGAACCTGATGCGGGGCTCGAATGCATGAACCGCAAGATCATGACCTGAGTTGAAGTCAGACACTTAACTGACTGAGCCACCCAGGTGCCCCATACTGATAAGTGTTTTTATTAGTTCCTAATATTTCTAATTTACTTTTATAAGAACACCTCTTGACTAATTATCGGTTTTGCAATATTGTCTATAATATCATAATAGGTAATATATCTATTGTACTCACTATGTAGTAGACACTATTTTATTTTATTTATTTTATTTTATTTTATTTTATTTTATTTTATTTTATTTTATCTTGTTTTGTTTTGTTTTGTTTTGGGGGGGTATGATTTTTATTAATTGGTTTTCTTTTAACATATCTTTTTTTTTTTTTTTTTTTTTTTTTTTTTTTTTTTTTAGTTTCTCTGTTACTCTTTCTTTAATATAATCTATTGTCAAGTTAGCTAACATATAGTGTATACTGTGCTCTTGCTTATGGGGTAGATTCCCGTGATTCATCGCTTACATACTACACCCAGTGCTCATCACAGCAAGTGCCCTCCTCAATACCCATCACTCCTTTTCCCCTCTCCCCTGCCCCCACATTAACCTTCAATGTGTTCTCTGTATTTAAGAGTCCTTCTGGATTTGCCTCCCTTTTTGTTCAAAACTACCTTTCCCTCCTCCCTTTCCCCCATGGTCTTCTGTTAAGTTTCTCAAGTTCCACATATGAGTGGAAACATATGGTCTCTGTCTTTCTCTGACTGACTTATTTCACTTAGCATAATACCCTCTAGTTCCATCCATGGTGTTGCAAATGGCAGGATTTCATTCTTTCTCATTGCCAAGTGGTATTCCATTGCATCTATAAACCAGATCTTCTTTATCCATTCATCAATTGATGGACATTTGGGATCTTTCCATGATTTGGCTATTGTTGAAAGCGCTGTTGTAAACATTGGAGTACATGTGACCCTATGAATCAGCACTCCTGTAGCCCTTGGATAAATTCCTAGTAGTGTTATTGCTGGGCTGTAGGGTAGTTCTGTTTTTAATTTTTTGAGGAACCTCCACACTGTTTTCCAAAGTGGCTGCACCAGTTTGCATTCCCACCAACAGTGCAAGAGGGTTCCTGTTTCTCCACATCCTCACCAACATGTGTTGTTTCCTGAGTTGTTAATTTTAGCCACTCTGACCAGTGTGAGGTGGTATCTCAGTGTGGTTTTGATTTGTATTTCCCTGATGATGAGTGATGTCAAGCATCTTTTCATGGGTCTGTTGACCGTCTGGATGTTGGAAAAGTGTCTATTCGTGTCTACTCCTCATTTCTTCACTGGATTATTTGTTTTTCAGGTGTTGAGTTTAGTAAGTTTTTTATAGATTTTGGATACTAACCCTTTATCTGATATGTCATTTGCAAATATCTTCTTCCATTCCATTGGTTGCCTTTTAGTTTTGTTGATTGTTTCTTTTGCAGTGAAGAAGCATTTTATCTTGATGAGGTCCTAATAGTTCATTTTTACTTTTATTCCCTTACCTTCGCAGACATGTGGAGTAAGAAGTTGCTGTGGCTGAGGTCAAAGAGATTGTTGTCTGTTTTCTCCTCTAGGGTTTTGATGGTTTTCTGTCTCACATTTAGGTCTTTTATTCATTTTGAGTTTATTTTTGTGTATGGTGTAAGAAAGTGGTCCAGTTTCATTCTTGTGTATGTTGCTGTCCAATTTTAAATACTTTACATTATTTCTCAACTCACTTATTCCTTACTACAAGTTTATAAGACAGATAAACTGTATTATCCTTATTTTAGAGATGAGGAAACTAACAAGTCAGCTCACCTGACATTACAAGGAAGAAATTATAGAGCTGAATTTACAACTCTGGGAGTCCGGCTCTAAGTACCTCTTAGAACTTTAACCTCTAAGTACACTGCCTTTCAAAGGCATTGAAACATTTTTCATGAAAATGAGTTCTCTAATTAATATGAATTTTCAAATTTTATATTTATATAATGCAAGAAATGATATATTTAAGTCAGTATTAATTATTACATTTAAAGTAAAAGATAACAGGGACACCTGGGTAGCTCAGTTAGTTGTGTCCAACTTTGATTCAGGTCATGATCTCACAGTTCGTGGGTTGGAGCCCTGTGTCAGGTTCTATGCTGACAGCTCAGAGCCTGGAGCCTGCTTCGGATTCTGTGTCTCCCTCTCTCTCTCCCCCTCCCCTGCTTGTGTGCTCTCTCTCTTTCTCTCTCTCTCAAAAATAAATAAATAAACATTAAAAAAATAAAGTAGAAGATACATAATTCTTTCAAAAAATCAGAGAAATGTAATTAAACTTTAGAAAACATAAGGAATTCCCCCATTAATTTTATATATTTACTTGAGTGTTTTGGTAGTTTCTTATGATTCTATAAAGGTCAAAAAACTTTCTGGAGAAATTGGATTGTTGGAGCACTAGAAGGGAGATTCTAACTAGTGTTCTAATCTGGAATTTGTTGTCATTTGATTTTAGAGATGATTATAAAGCTTATCAATCCACCACCAGTGAAATCTCAGTATTATTGATGGTTACTTAAGGAAGCTGATGTAAGCTAAGGACCTCTTCAGAGAAATATGCATAATCACACACATGCAAAATTCTTCTTACAACAGCTATTTTATCGTATTGTAAATTGATTACCCTTGAATAAACAACATCTTTAAAAAGCATCTGTTGATAAGTTTGCCTTTTCTAGTAAAAATTAATGTTAAAAAAATACATATTGTATAAGTAAACCTTAATTCCTTTCACAACCGAATTTCAAAGAAAGAGTGATTATATTTAGTTTATTTTTTTAATTTTTTTTAACACTTATTTATTTTTGAGAGACAGAGAGAGACAGAGCAGGAGCAAGGGACGGGCAGAGAGAGAGGGAGACACAGAATCCGAAACAGGCTCCAGGCTCTGAGCCATCAGCACAGAGTCCAACGTGGGGCTTGAACTCACGAACCATGAGATCATGACCTGAGCCAAAGTCAGATGCTTAACCGACTGAACCACCCAGGAGCCCCCGATTATATTTACTTTAAATGAAAGTTGAAATTGTGTTAGGATCTTTGGCAAGTCACTGTGCATAGCATTATTGATATAAAATTTCTTCCCATTATTTGATTTTTTTAAATTTTAATTTTATTTTTTTTCAGTATATGAAATTTATTGTCAAAATGGTTTCCATCCATTATTTGATTTTTAATGAAAATAATGCTCCTGTAATATAAGCAGTAAAGTTGGATGAATACCTATTAGTATGTATTAGTAAAGTAAGCAGTAGATAACATTAAACTGCCTCTGATGTGCTTCCATTATTTTGTGAGGATTTTGCCATCCTCACTTTACAATTGACAAGATGGAGACTTAGATTAATAACTTGCAAGTGTCCATACAGTGTTCATTTACAGATTCTGGAAAATACCAGAACCTGCACGTTTTGGGGGGGGGTATTTTTTTGAGGAAGATAAAAATGACTTCACTGTCTATTGTATGCCTAGAACTCTGCTGGGTGCTTCACATACATTATTTCAGGCTCAAGGTAATCAGTATTTTCACTATCATGCATATATGAAAAATGAGCCTTTCACAACCAGAGACTTGCCCTACATCACAGCTGGTAAATCAGAGAGCCGGGACCTGGCTTGGGAGAGACAGTCCTCCTTGGACGACTTGCTGGGTATGTGCCAAGACTGCAGGCCCTGACTATTCTTTTACCCGAGCCATTTCTCAGGGTTGTCCATACAGCTGCTAATTTTGAGAGATGAGACCATGTTGTGCCTTTAGACAAAGAGAAGGCTTGCTTCCAGCTTGCTATAAAGCCAGTGGATTGCCCAAACTCAGTGTGCCACAGCCGTGTCATGGACACAGAGTGTGCGTGATACCCATCAGTGCCTGGTTCATCACCCCAGTGAAATTTGAGGGCAACGGAGCAGTTAGGCAAATTCGCTGATGCTTGTGTTACTTGCTTACAGTGAGTAATACATTCGTTTGTCTCTGACTCAGATTCTTGCGTCTTCTGTCAGCATCCATAAAATAAGTGAAAGGCTAATTTTATAAGTAGAGTAAAACCAAATCCCAACTTTGACAATCTAAGAAAGGGTCATGTTTCTGGCCCCAAGGGCCTCACTTGAAAAAGTACTTCATTTAAAAATTATCAATATAATTCATGGATATCATTTAAAAAGTTCAAAGAATATAGAAAGCATAAAAAAATCAGTTATATTTTTGTCCCACCCATCTTACCCCTGGTTCAGTTCTAGCTTCTCAGAGGCAGCCTTTCTTTAGATACTCCACTAAGATTTATAGTCATATATCCAAATTGCTATTATACTATGCTTGGTTTTTAAATTTGTAAAATTATCCATTTCCTATAAGGAAAAAAAATTCTTTTATACCACACTCCACGCACTTAACTCTCCCATAATACTCAAAATTTAGTTACATAAATATTTATGGTTAAATTAATATTCAGTGCTTACGTGCTATGAACATGTAATTAGGTTCATGGTTACGTGTGGTAGTTTGCTCTAACTCTTGAGTAGCATGTTGTTTTCCTTAGTATTAATAATCGTCTCATCTTAATAGTCAACAAATTCCCTATCAGAGCTACTAATTCAACACACTTTCTATCAGAGCAACGAAGTCCCTCTCAATGGTTAATATAGCAGCTAATCTATCAATTCCTTTTTTTCATGGGAACCTCTATTTTCTTCCATTCTTTCATTCTAATCAGATAGTAATCCTCTGTATCGATGTTCTGATTTTCATATTCTTTCTTCTCTACTTCTGTATATCTTGATATAACTTCTTAGGAGATTTCTTCACTTCATCTTCCAAATGCTCTACTGATTCTTTTCACCAAAGTGAAAACTTTGGTTTACTATTTGCTCCTGTTATGCTCTGAATGACTCCTTTTATTCCTGTCCTAGAAGGATCTTACTTCATGCATGCAATTGTCTAATCTACCTAAAGATGATTTTTTTTAATGGTCTCTTCTGCTCTCTTCATTTTCTCTTGAGTCAATCCTTTTTCTTTAACTTTCTCCTCTTTTCTCTTTATTTTTCTCTGTATGTTTCTTCTAGCCTCTGCTTCTTTTTTTTAATTTTAGATTATTGTTAATATTATAGAATGGTCTCCTTTGTTTTTATTTAAGAATGAGGCAATAAAAACTATTTGGAACTCAGTTAGTAGTGGATGGTTCATTGAGTAATGGTCTCAACTGTAGGATAAAACATGGCTGCACAGATTTTTCCTTTGTGGTTCTCCAATTGTCAGCATCTATAGATCTTTTTCCAGAGGTGTATTCTTCTGACTACTACTACTCAATGAAAGGAGTTTAGAACTGGCTTTCAGCATTTTAGGGAGAACAAGAGTTTCACCATACAGTGTGCAAGCCTCATGTAATCTCTATTTTTTTTAGTACAATGACACATGATAGATGCCACCCATGCCTGAAGTCCCTACTCCTGAAGCTCTTGGCACAACCTCTCCAAGATTTTTTTTTTCTGTCCTGCTTTCTGCCCACTTCAGAAGGCAAAAAGGCAATTTCTACTCTGAAGGACAAGTGCAAGAAGATCAGGAATAGAAATCTCAGCCTTTTGGGGCGCCTGGGTAGCTCAGTTGGTTAAGTGTCCGACTTTGGCTCAGGTCATGATCTCACTGTATGTCAGTTCAAACCCTGCATTGGGCTCTGTGCTGACAGCTCAGAGCCTGGAGCCTGCTTCAGATCTTGTGTCTCCCTCTCTCTCTGCCCCTCCCCTGCTCATACTCTGTCTCTGTCTTTCAAAAATAAATAAACATTAAAATAATTTTCTGAAAGCGAAATCTCAGTCTTCTTTCTACAAAGTTTAAATCAATTGTTCTCCTTTCATTTCTTTTCTAGCTCTTACTTTCTGAAGTCCGAGCTACCTTACATTTCTGAAAGTGTGAGGATATTATTTTCTTCCTTTTGGGCTCCCCCTGTTAGCTTAGGTTTCAGCTCTGTTAAGTCAGTTTTCACAAGTGCATTCATTTTGAAGCTTCCTAAAATATGTCATCATCGCTCATCTGTCACTGTCTTCTTTCCTGTTACTTTCATCCTCCTGTGTGTTAATGCCACTTTTACTCCTTATTCAGTTTATTTTTTGTTTTAGTAGGAAGTACAGATAAATGGATCTGTTCATTTATGGATAAATTCAATAAGCCAGGTCTGCCAGAACATTCTTTAAACAAGCAGGAAAGCCAAATCTGTCCTGAAACATCGCAGATGTTTCATTTGTAAATTGAGTGACAAATAGCACAACTCTTGTTAATAAAGAAACTGTTAGCCATTTGAAGATTTTAAAGTCCTGTGAGATTTCTAAAAACAACTCATTAAAAGTGAAGTTAGTCTGTTTATGTGAGCCAGAGTATAACAAACAAAAACTAGGAGCCTGATAGACATCATTTGTTTCATCTGAACTCATACTGAAAGACAAAAGATGCTACTCAGAATCATTTCCTAACTTTCCCCAAAATATTACAAGAATGTAAGCAATCTAGGGGTGCCTGGGTGGCTCGGTCAGTTAAGCATTTGATTTCGGCTCAGGTCATGATCTCATGGTTCATGGGTTCGAGCCCCACATCAGGCTGTGTGCTGACAGCTCAGAGCCTGGAGCCCGCTTCAGATTCTGTGTCTCCCTCTCTCTCTGCCCCTCCCCTGCTCGTGCTCTGTCTCTCAAAAATAAATAAACATTAAAAAAGTTTTAAAAATTTAAAAAATGAATGCAAGCAATCTGTAATGAATTGTCCATATCCAACAAGAATTGATATAAACAATGAAATGTCCATATATAAACTAAATAAAGAAAATAATTATGGACGTTTTAAGATAATCATTTATTTTAGAATATTCTTCAGGTGTGACACAAATCACCACATATATCCTTTCAAGTTGTTATTTATTGAATTTACACTTATTTGATATTTAATAGACAAAGTTGAATGAGCTCCAAAGTTCAGTAGTCAAGAAATTTTAATATTTGTGTTTAAGTTTTGGTAATAATTATTGTTATGCTTTGGTATTCGCTTTTAAAAGCGACATAGTTTTCTTAGAAATGCATAATAAATAAAATGTAAATAAGATCTTTTCTAAAGGATGAACAGAGAAGCCCAAGGATATTAAAACAAAAATACAAATACCTGACAGATAATTTATGGAAAATGAATCCCAAATGAGCAAATCCAAATATTCCTTCACTTATAAATATTTAAAGGAAGTATACATTCATAAAAATATAATCACAATGTATGAATCATCTACCATTCAATTTACCTTTAAACTACCCACCAATTTGGCTGATATTAAGAGGCTGTTAAAAATATAGATTTTTCAAGAATTATACAGTTCCTAGATCTGGAACTTGGGTCTATTATTGGTGATTAGACACATTTGGGAAATGGTATAATAGAGGAACTCAAGCAGAACAATGGTAGCCCTTACTCAAAAATCTCAAAACATTCATAAAAAGAAAAAAAAAGAAAGAAACAATAGCACTGCATTTCACTGAAATCAAGTATTTTAAATCTATGACTCACCTTATTGAGTAAAGAACATTTCCATTCTTGAAAATTCTTAACAATTTATTGTCTGTAGTAACTTCATGAAAGTTGGCACCTTTTTCATTGGCAAAGAACAGATCAGGTTTCCAAATGGAGTCCAACATGGAAGGATCTAGGTCTAAAGAATCATCAGGGTATTCACTATATGCAAGGCGAGGATCGTTCCACTTCTGACGAAGGAAGATATTGACTCTGTAATCCTATGACAGAAGAAAGAAAGGGGGAAAAAAACCTGCTTTAAAAACTTTAGAATCTTATGTGCTATTCTTTGGATGCTTCTGAATTTTAGCAAAAGCCACTGACCTCCTTGTGAGCTTTCATACCTCACAATCCTCACTCATTACCACTGACAAGAGTTGTTTAAGTTACAAGGCTTTGCCGATGTTTTAGTGATCTAGATGTCTCTAAAGAAAAGGCCACAGAGGAGTACACTTTTATCACTTTTATCATGCCTATATTTTGCCCTCCTATTCAAATTTAACTTGGTTTGTCAGAATAAAATGTTAGGTTGCTATTAGACACTTGAAGTAAAATATTTTCAGCATCACATTTATTTTCTAGAACCATTTCTTTTCGTAAATATCCAATAGCATCCAGAATGCATTTAGTGATTCTTGAAAGCTGTCTTCTAAAAATGACTATATATACTTTTTTACAATGAAGACACATTTCCTCATGTTTAATATAGCAGTGAGTTCCATGAAACAGGTGATTTGGGAAAAATAAAAGGTGATTTTGAAATAAGAAGAGAATAATAGAGGAATATTATTGCCGGTAATCCTTTAAGAAGATTTGGCTGAAGAGTTTTCCCAATTAGACTACTCATAGTTAAGTTTTAAAAGGGGAACAGTCAGGGGCACCTGGGTGGTTCAGCGTCCCACTTTGGCTCAGGTCATGATCTCATGGCTCCTCAGTTTGAGCCCTGTGTTGGGCTCTGTGCTGACAGCTCGGAGCCTGGAGCCTGCTTCAGATTTGTGTCTCCCTCTCTCTCTGTCCCTCCTTGGCTCATTCTCTCTCTCTCTCTCTCTCTCTCTCTCTCTCTCTCAAAAATAAACATTAACAAAAAAGGTGGGGGGAAGAGTCAATGACTTCAATCAAATTCTTGCTCACAATTTCTGGACTAATGTATAGAATGACAAAGATTGATAGCCAGTATATTGATATAAGCACCACCTATGACTTTTGAAATGAGCACATAAATTTTAGATTTTTGAAATGAGCAAATAAATTAAACATGTAGATTTCATTATAAGCAGGAGTAAAGTGAACATTTTAGGAAGGTTTTATTTCCATGGAATATAGCCAAGGCTGGAGATATTCAGAAAAACTGAACACCAGTTTTCATCTATTTTTTTATTCTTTGAATACCAAATTACCAGGTATCAGAATATGTAACCAAGCAATCACAAAGAATGTTTCCATAAAATCAGGTCTGGTAGATTGCTTTCTCTCGCAGGGAGGTGAAACTCAGAGCAGTGAATGTTATAAATCTATATGTTCCCCGGGGCACCTGGGTGGCTCAGTTGGTCAGGTGACCAACTTCGGCTCAGGTCATGATCTCGTAGTTTGTGGGTTTGAGCCCCGCGTCGGGCTCTGTGCTGACATCTCAGAGCCTGGAGCGTGCTTCGGATTCTGTGTCTCCCTCTCTCTCTGCCCTTCCCCTGATCCTGCTCTGTCTTTCTCTGTCTCAAAAATAAAGAAGACATTAAAAAAATATTTTTTAAATAAATCTATATGTTCCCTTGATCATTATTTGCACACCGAAACCCTTATCTTCTAACTGCAACTGAGGTTACATACCAGATAATATTTTTTTCTGCTTGCTAGGTACCCCATGTATCTTCCAAAGTGACAATGGAACAGAGTTCACTTTGGCTTTTTACCACAAAGTTCACGATAATGTGGAAATCTCACCAGCCACAGGATATGCAGAACCTGTAAATGGGGATACGTGAACAAGCTTCTACCAGCCAAAGACAGGTCACCCTCTTTTCGCCTAGAATTCAGAATGCCAAGGAGCAGAGCTCCATGGTTGGCGGCCAGTTTTTGCATCGCTTTGCTGCTCTGAAGTCTGTGCTTCAGCCCTGACTACCACCAAAGGAATAATTTCCCTCTGTCTTAACCATAGGAGAAGATGAAAGCAACCCCAGTTATAATGATGCCTGCCAGGAAAAATAACTGACAACTAAAGAATTTCCTTGGGACTGATTCTTACAATTATATGCATAATTGAGAATACGCTGCAAATGTTCCTCACTGTGAGGCTAAAATAAAAGTACTTTTTTTTTTTAATGTTTTATTTATTTTTGAGACAGAGAGAGACAGAGCATGAACGGGGGAGGGTCAGAGAGAGAGGGAGACACAGAATCTGAAACGGGCTCCAGGCTGTGAGCGGTCAGCACAGAGCCCGACGCGGGGCTCGAACTCACTAACCTTGAATCATGACCTGAGCCGAAGTCGGATGCTCAACCGACTGAGCCACCCAGGCGCCCCTAAAAGTACTTCTTAACCACAGTGTATACAGTAAGATTTGGTTGACTCTCCTTATCCTATGCTATTGGTTTTGTGATAAGCTTTATAGACACAATCTCAGATCTTCCTGAAACACTTTTTGCTCTAAGACTGAGTTTAAAAAAGACAACAAGTATCCTTCAGTTTCTGTTTCTAAATCACACAGGGCAGAAACCACCTGCCACCTGTCACCAAGGCCAAATGTTATCTTACATCCATTGTGCTCTTTCTGTGAATAACCAGAAATATCTTTGTTTCCTAACATATTTAAGTCTTTGTTTAGGACCAAGGTCTAATGAAAAACTCAAAAATGGCCATCTCTTGATGACCTAGAAACTAAGCTTTTAACAGTTCTCACAGTCTGAGTTTTGACCTGCCTGCAAATGAACATTGTGCTGGGAAGCTTCCCCATTAAACAACCAAATTCAGCATTTTGAAAATAAATATTTAAAGCTGATTCCTCATGGCCAATGTATCCCATTTATACTAGGCAACCATTTATATTATCTGTGAGTCTTGATCACTTGTGAAAATGTGCAAAGGGTAAATAAAATGACATAGTCAAATAATGCCACCTAAGAGAAGTCCTCGTAACTCAATTTGAAATAACTTGCCTATACTAAAAGAGCAAAAATAAAGAAATAAAGACACAGTTTTGCAAAATAGACATAATGGATGTGTATCCAGCACATGCAGAAAAATTTAAAATAGACCCACTAAAGCCAGCTTCAAAGTGTGTAATAATTTTTTTGCTATACATAAAAGAAAGACTGTTTTATTAATGGAAGTTCCTCGGTTCACCTGGGCTATACTTCTATAATGGTGAAAATGTAGAAAGGTTATACGCAAGTAAAAAAAAAAAAAAAAAAAGGACAATGATAAAAATGAGATAATATATATTGAGAATGAAATAAATATTTGTATCTCACATTTCTAAAATCTAGATATGCACTGAATTCATTCATAAGTCATATAAGGCAACTGAATTGACTTTTATATGGAATCATCAAATTTTAGGACAAAGACATTTAATGATTCTTTTCCCTACAAACCCCTTTTGCAGTAAACCCTCCAGAAGCTAATTTTATTTTTTCATCATTTTTTCATGCTACATAATAAATGAGTGATTTGTAAATATACGCTATACTATAGTAATATATTATTAATATTTTACAGTAACAGTGATGAAATACAGCCATTATTTCATAAATTAGAAGAAACACTAATTTTGACCTTTCAGAAGTCAAAATTTATTATTACTATTATTAGAATAGAATGATACACATTAATAACTTTAATTTTGTAAGAAAATATCTTGTTGACAAAGTTATATACCATGTTTCGTTTTGAAAGTGAGTATCCATTCAAATGTACTCAACTTTCATGTGTATGTCACATAGTAAATAACAGGCCCAATATTTTAAATTCTTACACTATAAGGCACAAAAAAATAATAATTCAATTAGGCAAATATTGTAACGTTTTATATACTAGACCCAGAAGTAAATCTTCTTGGGATCAAATCTCAGCTCTCCCAGTGAACAGCTTTCTAATCTTCCTATGTCTTGTTTTTTCCTCCATAAAATAGGGATGGTTACAACAGTACTTCCCCTGAGAGGGGTGCTTTGAACACTGGATTGATCCACACAAGTATGAGGACCACACTTATTAAATATTAGCTTTTCGATCCTCAAAATTAGAATTCATATTAAATAGGAATTTGGTTGTATTTTCGGTTTATAAATTAGTTTTTGAAATAATAGGCATTTGGGACAGATAATTGTAATGTTGAACCTGGTGACTAGTATCTTACGGAAAATTTACAAACTCTTATGATAAGCTTATCATCAACTTTTTGTGTTAACTTTTGCATTTCAACATTTATGTATATTTGTATTTCCTGTCTGTATTCAATTGCCCCTCCTCCCCCTGCCTCTATAATTTGTTTGTGTTATAAAGCCCCTTTCCATAATGTCAAATATAGCTGCTTACATTTCACTCTGTGCCTGATGTTATACTAGGTGCTTCATGGATTATCCCTACTATCCTCATCATAAATCTATGAGGTAGGTGTTATTATTTGCCTAGTTTTACAGATGTGGACTGTGGGACAAAGATAAGCTAACTAACTTCAACATGATTACTGAGCTACCAGTTGGCGGAACTGTAATCCAGACCCATACATTCTGGTTTCAGAGCTTTGAAGAATACATTGCCCGCATGATTTAGTGCCAGTCATGACTGCCTTGTATGCACACCAAATGTTTTGTAAATTAATGCAAAGATTCTGGGTTTCTGTGGTTTGTGTTTGCTTGTTTTGTAATAAATTTTGGGGGTTACAGACCAACATACTCACTGACAGGAAATCACAAGTCCTATACCTAAATGTTATCCAATTAAATCTAATAGGTGCCAGGTAGTCATTTCTCCATAATAGGTACCCTGGGGAAAGACCAAATTTAGTAAAAACCACAGCCCAGTGTATCACCGAAAATGACACAGAACACAATACTCATCTTTGGCTGCATAAGGGAGTATAGGATTGCTAGAAACTAACTAAAATGACCAGTTAGAAAAAAAAAATAGAGAAAAATAATTATCTAATGTTAATACAAGTTGTCAACTGCTTCTCTTCCCTCTGGTCTATGATTCAGTGAAGTTTTAAGTTCCCTAGTGTTTTCAGGTCATTTCCAATCCCGCAGCCTTCCCCCACTTTCTCCTTTTTTCCCCTGCCTTCTTACTTATTTCTGCCCTCTACTCTCCTTTTTAATCTGTTTCTCTGTCTCTGTGTCTGTCTCCCTCTCTCGTCCTCCCTCCTCCCCACCTCACGCATGTATGTACACACGCATTGCCTCTGTAGGAGTAGCCACCACATTTCTATACTGGTGATGTGTGCAAGTGGGTTTCAAATGTGTTGTTACAGAATAAAGGAAACCGATCTCAATGATGCTATCACTGTTGACATCTTGATGTGTTTGTTTCCTTTCTTTTCTTTATCCTACACATTTTCACATAGTTGGAATTATATTGCACATGTGTTTTTGCATCTTTCATTTTCACTTAATGAATTTTTTGCATTTTCTAATCATTCTTAATTGTCATTCCAATAGGTATACAGTGCATTTTTTTTCAGTGTTTATTCAAATTCCAGTTGGTTAACATGCACTATAATAGTAGTTTCGGGTATAGAATCTAATGATTCAACACTTCATACAGCACCCAGTGCTCATCACAAGTGCATTCCTTAATCACCATCACCTATTTAACCCCTCTCCCCACCCACTTCCTCTCTGGGAACCATCAGTTTGTTCTCTATAGTTTGGTTTGCCTCTCTCTTTTCTCCCCCTTTGCTCGTTTGTTTTGTTGATGCATTTTTTCTTATACAAATAATTTTTCATGTGATGGATTAGGGTCTAGCTCATATGGAATCATACAATTTGCACACACCTTAAAGGTGTTGATTTACTTACTATAACTAAACATATTTTTGTGTCATGTCTCAAATTTGGACAAAAATTAGGAGTCTAAAGTATTATTATTTTTAAGTTTATTTATTTTGAGAAGGAGAAAGCATTAGTCAGGGAGATGAAGAAAGAAAGAAAGAGAGAGGGAGAATCCCAAGGAGGTGCCATGTTGTTAGCACAGAGCCCGACAGAGGGCTTGAACCCATGAACCATGAGATCATGACCTGAGCTGAAGTTGGTCACCCAACCAACTGAGCCACTCAGGTGCGCCGAATATAAAGTATTCTTAAAAAAGAATATGCTAGGCATATTTTCAGAAGATACTTCTTTAAAAATACTCTATTAAAATGTTATTATGAAAATACTCATTGCAAAATAGCACAAAAATAAATATTATCACCAAGTAGAGGATTTTTTAAAAACCACTTGGATGCTTTCCAATGATTGTAAACATTTTCATCTAAAATGATGATTTCGTGAAAACTATTACTGCCTTTCTTATTTAAATCCGATTTAATCAGAATGGTTTTACAAATTCAACATTTAGAATATTAATTAATCTTTTGAAAAGATACTTTTTCCAAGTTAAAGAATTCAGTTCCTATCGCTGTTTTTAAAATTGCTGATGATGTTGTTAATGCTATTATTTTAGAATGGTATTTAACGTCATTAAATTATTGGAAACTTATTTGAAAACTGCGATGCTTAACTTGATGTAAGTTTGCCACAGTACATCATTATTCAATGGCTTTCTGCAAAAGTAAAATGTGTATATTTAATGGCACATGCATATATTTGAGCACCTCTATGTTGAAAAGTTAAGATGGATCATTTATTTTTACTAAAAATTCAACAAAATGTATTCAAATTAAGTATTAAAGGGGTGCCTTGGTGGCTCAGTCATTGAATGTCGGACTCTTGATTTCAGCTCAGGTCATGAAATCACAGTTCATGAGTTCAAGCCCTGCACCAGGCTCTGCACTGACAGTGTGGATCCTGCTTGGGATTCTCTCTTTCTCCCTCTCTCTCTGCCCCTCTCTGCTCTTGTGCTTCCCCCTACTCCATAAATAAATAAATAAACATTAAAAAATATATGAACAGGCCAATGTTATCCTCAAATTTATTTAAATTCATTCAACAAATGCTTACCACATATTGCCAACCTGTGATTCAGTTGAGTGCTGATGACACAATATTTACAGATGATCTCTGCTATCACTATGTTGCACAAGATATATCGTAAACAATTAGCTTTCCACCTTATAAGTGCTCTGTTGGGAGCATTGCACAGCAAGCTACGGAAACATAAGGAATATGTAGCTAACAGGGACCAAGGTGGAAGAATCAGGGAAGATTTCCTTAGGAAAATCTAACTGGGCTTGATCTTCAAAGTGAAAAAAATTTAGGTAGGCAAACACTGAAAACATAATAAAATGTATCTTGTACTTTGACACAAAATCCAGTAATCATTGTAATTTTGGATGATTAGCACAGGAAGCTGGCTGAATTTTAATATCATAATTTTTTTTCACTTGATATCTATTGAGCACTTTCTTTGTAGCAGGCAATTGCAGAGGATTATAAGGTGAATTATGCATAGTACCTGTCATCTGGAGGTGAACAGTCTAAAGGAAGAGAAAGGAAGACAATACGAATCAAAGCCAGGGATAAGGAAAAAATACATTATGAAAATAAGAGCTTTACTGACTTTTACCTGGTGTTATTTTATTTAAAAAATTAAAATATAATAAAGAGTGTGAGAAAACAAGGCTTGATGTGTAAGAAATACAGGTATAGATACAGATATTGATGAAAAACATATTTATAAAGACTTGTGCTTCCAACATAATGGTAGATTGGACACATGGAAGGGCCCACCTATTGTAGATTATTTTCTGAATAAAGGAAATATATATATACTTTTTAAAAAGTTTACTGTCTTCAAGAAAATACCGGGATTCTTCAAAGACAAAAATGGAAACAAAAATAAGAGTTAGCTAAAGCCACAGTAAAAGCAGTGACGGTAAGTAAATACAAAGGTCTAGATTGGGAAACCGAGTCATGTGCCACCACAAAATGGAAAACCCGAACCTGTGACTAAGAATTAACCCATTAGATCCTCAAGTATATCACAGATTATGGTCAGATAAATGTGTTTATAGCAACAGCAATAATTTACTACAGACATAAAAAGGAGACATGAGCAGGCATGAACTTTAAAAGAAATAGCATATCAAAATATGGAATAAACATGTAACATATATTTAAGGAAATAAAAGGTAAATTCAGGACTAGAAGCCAATAATTACCAGGAATATTTGAAAAATCATAAAATAAAATAATTATAAAATAAAAATATAACTGTTGAAATTAAAGACTTGATGGATGTGTTAAAGCATATAAGAAACATCTGAATAAAGAATTTTGTAGCACAAACAAAAGAAACTAATGCACAGATACAGGGAAGTCAAACATACCAATAAAGGTAAATTAAAAAAAGTCCATATGAAGACATTATATTAAAACTGTGTTTAAAAGAATCACCTTTCTATTGCCAAACAATATTCCCTTGTATGGAATAGCACATTTTATTAAAAAAAAATAATGTTTACTTATTGAGAGAGATACAGAGAGAGAGAGAGAGAGAGAACAAGCAGGGGAGGGACAGAGACAGAGGGAGACACAGAATCTGAAGCAGGCTCTAGGCTCTGAGCTGTCAGCACAGAGCCCGACGTAGGGTTCGAATTCACCGACCATGAGATCATGACCTGACCCGAAGTCAGACTCTCAACCAACTGATCCACCCAGGAGTTCCAGCACATTTTATTTAAACATTCATCAAAATAAATGGAGTACTGATACATGCTGCAACATGGGAGAATCTTGCAAATATTATGCTAAAAAAGCCAGTCACAAAACCATGTATTGTAGGATTCCATGTATATAAAATGTTCACATTAGACAAACCTATGGAGACAGAAAGTAGAATAGTAGTTGGGGAGAGGTAAAAAGTGACTTCTAAAGTGTACTTGGTTTCTTTTGGGACAATAAATGTTCAAAAGTGGTTGTGGTGATGGTTGCACAACTGTGTGAATACACTAAAAATCATTTAATTATAGACTGACAAGGATGAATCATATGATACATGTATGATACATAAATAATCACCATTATTGGAAAATACTTAGACTGGTGGTGGACTTTGCATCAATAATGAAATCCAGAATATAGTGGGTTAACATACTCAAAATATTAAGAGAATATTATAGTTAATTTGATTAGTATACTCAGTAATAATCTTTCAAAATTGAAAGTGAAAAAATCATTAAAGAAAAACACAGTTTTCTCTTGAACATTTATAAAGTAGACTTTTAATTAATGCACCTCAGAAGGACAGAATTAAACAAAAAAACACGTAGAATGCTGCTCTGAAATGCAAACAGAAATGAGGGACAAGAACTGGAAAACTTTGATATGAATTTGAATAGACTTCTTCTATATAAAAAATTGCTATGAATGCATAATTTATGCGGTTGAAATGAACTGAAATATTGAAAAAACAATATCACAGGCTATGACTGATCACATAAGACATATAGAAATAAATCTTTAAAGACATGAAAGAGTTTTACCTAGAACACCTTCTAATTTCTTGATAACGTAAGTAAATAAATAAATGGGAGGAAACTCCATGATTCTACAAAGAAAGAGGAAATGTTACAAAGGTAACAATTATTTACTAACTAGCTGCTAGATTCAGTGTAATTTTTGTCAAAACAAAACAATTTTTTGAGACAATTGATTAGCTAATTACATAATTTGTATAGAATACTACCAAAGGTCCAGGATAGTCAAGGCAGTCTCAGAGAAGAAGAAAAGAGTAGAAAGACTTACTACAGGAACTATTTAAGATGAGTGTAAAACTTTAAAACATTATGGTTGGTTCAAAGACAAAGTGATCAACGGGACAAAATGAGGAGTCTAAAAACAACTGTTCATGTGGTATACGAAGGAAGTAGAGCTGCAGATTACTGGTGGCTGCATGGACTACTTGCTAAATGGTTTTGTGTATGACAAGAAGGTTAAATTTTATCCCAACAATAAAGCTCAATAGAGCAAGTTTGGATGAATTAAAAGTTCAAATAAGATGGGTTAAAAAAAAAAACAGAAAACAGCGTAGAGTAGTCCAGCCTTGAGGTAGGGTTGATTTTTTAAGAAGCACAATAGTACTGATCATAAAATAAAGATTAATAAATTCCATGATGTCAAAATTAAGAAATTCTTTTTGTAAGATTTTTTTATGTTTATTTTTGAAAGAGAGAAGGGGAGGGAGAGAGAGAATCCCAAACAGGCTCCACACTGTCAGCACAGAGCCCAACCCAGGTCTTGAATTCACAAACTGTGAGATCATGACCGAGACTGAAATCAAGAGTTGGATGCTCAACCAACTGAGCCACCCAGGATCCCCTCCAAATTAAGTAATTCTTTTCATTAAAAGCCCACTTAAAAATAATGAAAAGCCAAATCACCCTGAAAGAAGGTATTTGTCACACAGGTATAACTGACAACTGGCTATTGTCAAACTATAAAATATCTCATACTGGGGCGCCTGGGTGGCGCAGTCGGTTAAGCGTCCGACTTCAGCCAGGTCACGATCTCGCGGTCCGTGGGTTCGAGCCCCGCGTCGGGCTCTGGGCTGATGGCTCAGAGCCTGGAGCCTGTTTCCGATTCTGTGTCTCCCTCTCTGTCTGCCCCTCCCCCGTTCATGCTCTGTCTCTCTCTGTCCCAAAAATAAATAAACGTTGAAAAAAAAAAAAAAATTAAAAAAAAAAAAAAATCTCATACTAATCGTTGAGAAAAAGACAAAGAATTGAGTAGAAAAATGATCAAAGGTAGACACATTTCACTGGGCAAAGATCACAAATGTCCAAGAAATATGTGAAAAGTTGCTCAAACTCATTTGTAAGCAAAGCAATGCAAAATTAAGACATTAAGTTTGATGATATCAGAATTTGGCAAACATATAGAGCAAAATAATCTTATATACACTACTGTTGAAAGTAGAAAAAGACAGGAAAAATTGACATTGTACTGTAAATTAAATATGAATACTCAAGATACCAATATTTTAGTTCTAAGTATAGATCCTAAACTCCTGCACATGTACATGAGGAGACATAACACAAAATATTTATACTAGTCTGTTAGCTATAGTAAAAAAAAAAAAAACCCACAAACAAAACTGGGAACTAATCCAAATATGCATTGTCAAGAAAATGGATAATAAACTACAATACATCAACAAAATTAGATATTACATAACAGTGAAATGAGTTGATACTACTCTCTGAAATAAAGAGGATGAATCTTAGCAATGTTAAATTTTAGTGA
Organism: Puma concolor; assembly: GCF_028749965.1. NCBI lineage: Eukaryota > Metazoa > Chordata > Mammalia > Carnivora > Felidae > Puma > Puma concolor. The sequence continues at coordinate 54,338,379 of NC_141670.1, read as the reverse complement.
AAACAAAGGAAATGTCAAAATATGTTATGGCCCTATTTTTGTAAAATTCAATACCAGGCAATCCCTCTCTATCTATCTATCTATCTATCTATCTATCTATCTAATCTATCTATCATCTATCTATCTATCATCTATCTTCTACCTATTTCACTATCATCAAAATTGTGAAAGCAACAAAGGGAATTACAACACAAAATTCATGATAGTGGTTACCTAGGGAGATATTAGGGGAATGGGATTGGGGTGGACTATACAGGTATGTTTAATATTGGTCATGCTTTAGTTCTGAAGTTAGGTGGTAGTTTCAATAGTTTTTGCTCTATTACATTATACCTTGTCACTTACATATATTATTCATGTAGTTATATACCAAAATATTGATATCTGAATATGAAATGAATCATTGGAAATGCTCATTGGAACTGTCTATTCATTTATAGGAAATACACTACACTTTTGCAGTGTTTTGCCATTGATATACTTTTTGTAAAATATTTTATAATTTTTCCCACATAGTATTAGCATCTTTTTATTGCACATCTTATATGATGTTGTGGTGGGTGGGGTGATGGCCCAAAGATGTGTACATCATAATCCCCAGAATCTGTGAATGTGCACTCTTATTTAGTGCAAGAGATTTTGCAGATGTGATTAAGAACCTAGAAATGGGATTATCCAGATGGGCCCAATGTAATTACAAGGATCCTTATAAGTGAAATAGAGGCAGAGTCAGTATCAGAGTGATGTGATGTGGGATTGAGTTGGGTTACAATAAAGGAAGGAGGCCATGAGCCAAAGAGGAAGAGAAGCCTCTAGAAATGTAGAAAGAAAGGGAATGGATTCACTCCCAGAGTTCCTCAAAGAAATCTGCAGGCACCTTGATTTTTGCCCTGTAAAACCCATTTTTGACTTCTGAGCTCCAGAACTGTAGGAGAATGCTTTTGTGTCGCTAATCCACTAATTTGGTAACATTTTGTTACCGCAGCAATTAAACAAACAAATCCTGATACATATATGTCTATTAATTGATTTGCATGCATTATCATTCTCATGCTTCAAAGAAGTTTCTAGAACAATAGAATATTTTGCCAATCATTTGAGAGGATAGAACATTTAAGGCAAAAATCACTGAATTCATATGCAAATGGAAAAATAACTCAGAATTCTTCCTGTTTTTAGGAGTCCTCATGCGACACCCTGGTTAATTTCAAAATGATCAGAAAATAATTTTCCTTTCTCAAAGAAATAAGGACAAAGCACACACTCCCTAGCAAATGTCTTGCTGGTTTCATTTTATAAGATTTTCTAACTCTGCAGTACTGTACAACGAAGGTTTCCATGCATCACAAAGTGCAGAACACTAATACTCAATGGTAGAATAATTGCTGCTAATGTCATCTCCATAATATTCCCCATGTTGCTGGTACCATCTGCTCTATAAACCCCACCACAAGGAGGGTGGTCATTTGGGGCCACTGATTCTGAAATAATGGCCCACTGGGAAAGTGCCTTTCCATTGTCAGTTACTAAACCAGGAGGGGAAAAAAAAAAACATTTTGTAAGAACTATTTAGAGTCTCAGAAAGGTTATTTAAAATCTCCCCTTGACTTCTTCATTATCCATATGCTTAATTATCCTCTAGAAAAGGGTAGAGTTGTTTTAGAGTTATGAAAACATGTTTTTAGCAAACCTAATTATGTACCGATTCTGGAAACATAAAGTTAAGAATTCTCGAGAATTAAAGTAGACTCTCAAAAAATATGTAGACAATACAAACAAAATCAATCCCTACTTTTTTTTTAGAATTTGAGAGGTTTTCTTTTACAATGACAGTATTTAAAGGAAATGTTAGTTATTAGAATTTAACAGGATTGGTCAGAATATGTGTGTTGAGTCGGTTCAATAACACCGTTTCATTCAGTAAACTCTGATTTGTCTTAGTCTGTCCAAGCTGCTATAACAAAATATGATAGATTGAGTGGCTTATACACAACAATAATTTATTTTTCACAGTTCTGGGGGCTAGAAGTCCAAAATCAGGATGCCAGGTTGTAGACTTCTCATTGTATCTTCACATGGTGGGGCTGGGAGCTCTGCAGGCTCTCTGTATAAAACCACTAATCCTATTCATGAGGGTTCCCTCATGACCTACACATCTCTCCTAGTCCTACCCACTACCTTTGGCAGGGTTAGGATTTCAATATATGAATTTTGGGGAGGACACAAACATTCAGACAATAGCAAGATTAAAAAATTAAACCACTGGCAAAAACAATAAAGAGCTATATTCCACTGCTCAGGGTGTACATTTCCGGGGAGGTAAATTTAGTCCATGGGAACGTTCTTGCAGAAGATTTTTTTCCAATTAATATAGTTCATTCAGTTTGGGCATGTCTGGCTTTAGAGGTAAAGATCTGGACAGAGTCAATACTTCCAGTGGCTGCTTCCTTTCAATGAAGACTAGTCATTTATGTTCTTCTTTGGTTGTAATGTAGCAAATTCTTCTATGTCTTAATGTGTTCATTGCAGTGCTCCATGAGATCCAGTTTAGCTAGAGACTTCCTTCTGCTTCCAGTGCTCACTTCCATTCCTACTGAATTTCCCTTTGCCTGCAGATTGTAGCACAGGCATTCCATCTCAACCTTCTCACAGCCAGCTAGAATGCATTCTCTGCTAAAGCAATCTGTGCCAACAACCCCCCTCCCAAAAAAAAAAAAAACCCAAACTGGCACAATCTTCCTGTCTCATATTTCTGCCCAAATCAGCGTCTAAACTTCAGTTGACTCCATTTGGTATTATACCAAATAGGAAGAGGAAGTTTATATGTTTTTCCTGGTTTAGGCAACAAAGACATGGAAATTCTGTCACTACTACTGTCATTCATGACCCAAAATTTGTATCAAAATTTATACCCAAAACAGAATGTGCTTATCTGTTTGCTTTTATTTCTACCTAATATTAGCCTCATAATTTGTGTGTTCAAATGAACATAACCATTTACACATAGCACTTACTACTTTGCAATTTGCATATTTAATGACATGTGGGCAGCGATTTGCTTATTATTATTTATTTTTGGAACTTCCATTAAATAACTGTTGTTCCACTACTGGAACATATGACTTGGATCATAAAAAGATAAATGTCTTTTGGAAAATCAACTATCGTTTGGTCTTCAGAGCATCCTATCTCTCAGTCAACAATATAAAAGCTCTTCAAATCAAACAGGAAATTCTAAGAACTCACTAACAGGAAGAAAACTTCTCTGAGAATAGTTGAGACATACTCCACACTAAAGGGTGGATAAATAGTGAAATAAAATACTTTATTTGAAGATCTTTTAACTAATATGTTTCCGTAAATGCTCTATGCAAACTGTGTTATGTTTTATTATATGTGTTTTCTTTCTTTAATTTAAATTGTGGTCAGGGGCACCTGGGTGGCTCCTCCTCTTGGCTCAGGTCATAATCTTATGGTTCATGCCATCGAGCCCTGCATTGGGCTCTGCGCTGACAGTGCGGAGCCTGCTTGGGACTCTCTCTCTCCCTCTCTATGCTCCTCCCCTGCTCACTTATGCTCTCTCTCTCTCTCTCTCTCTCTCTCAAAATAAGCATTAAAAAAAATAAAATTCTTATTAAAATAAATAAATTGTTATCAAATGCATACATATAATACTTACCATCAGACACATTTAGTACATTCATAATATTGTGTAACCATCAACACTATCTAGTTTCCAGGTCCCTGTGCCTATTAAGCAGTCATTTACGTGTTTCCAGTTTAAATATATTTAGATTTTTAGTTATACACTTATATATTTTTCAAATTTAATCTATTATTTTGGGATCATGCCCCCACTTCCCTTCACATTTTAATGAACTCTTAGTACTTAGCAATATTAATTTTGGGACAAGACATGATTTAAAACAAAAACTAAAATGAAACAAAAAATAGGTATTATTGGCAAAGGATTATTGTTTTTGAGTGTTCGTTTTTACATTTGTCCTTAGTCAGAAAATTGGTCATGTAAATCAATTATTTCAATAAATACTTCCAGTATTTTCAAATTGTTCTAACATTGAGGCTTGTTATCACAATTTTACATTTTAATTGATATTTAAACATTCAACGTTTTTTCTGAAAAACCCCTAAGTCTTCTGCGAATCTTTGAATTCATGAGGGCTTATGCTGTATATGATTTTCTATGAAATGACAGAGGAAAAATATTAAAAGGAGCTAATTTTAGAAAAGATTTAGTGAGTTATATATGTTCAAAATGAACTTAGATTTTCTTTGGAACGATTTCCTTCTGAGCAATCCAGATAATTCTTACCTAGCTATTTGTCGATTTGAGGAGAGGCCAAAAGCTGTATGGAGGCTATTAACTGCACTTTAGAGCTATAGAAGAATTAACTTCTTTTAGAAACAATTATTAAATATTGCGGTGAAGTGGCCTCTACCCCTCTGGCCAACATACCGCTCTTTAAGTTTTAGTAATCACCTTTAGCCCGCGGGATTGATTGACCAACGTTTCTTCTTATATCTGTACATCCTGCATTATTTCCTAGAAAGAACAGAGCACTTCTGCACATCACGAAACAGGAACCAGACCCCCTCAGACAATTCCCTTGCACAATATCCTAGCACCGAGATAACATCTGTACAAGGCATCAATGGAGTCTGCACGTAATCAAGAAATGCTTGGGGACCACTGTACTCCCTTTACTGATTAACTGCCTTAATCTCCTTTAGAAACCCCTGGGCCAGGCAGAAGCCTCGAAGTTAGCCTCTGGACAAGAGTCTGCCTTCTCCCTGGGTGGCCAGCCTCCTGAAAGAAACTCTTACTCCTTCCCAGTCAAAACTGATCTCTTGAATATTGGCTTTTGAGCAATGGGCAGCCAAAGATGGGTTTCGGTAATAAATTTTGGCAAGCCAGCCAGGCGCCAATGCCGGTCACTGTGGCACTCAGTTTCCCCAGGAATCTCAAGGCAGCCCAGGCTAATAACTTAGATGGCTGACAGGACGTTAGCCGCTTAGGTGCTCGTTGGTCTCAGGGAAGGAGTCTGAGAGATCTGTCCCTGCAGGGATCTGTCTCAGGGCAACTGCTTCCTATTCTCCACCAAAGCTAGCTGCCAATTTCGCCTTTTGGTTGGAGTGGAAAGGAAAGGCGCATCTGGGGCAACTGACCAGCCTGGGGACTGAACAAGTCCTTCAGAATATACACTGACACAGGTATCTTTTACTTGTGAAGCAACTGTGTGTGTTTTTGTTTTGTCCTCTATGCTTTTCCCATGAGGAAGGTGTGGCTTTCAGGAAAAACTAAAAGGGAATTGAATAACGGTCACTGAATTTGGAATTTGGAACACCTGTTTTGGCATGTTTGTGTGTGTGGAGGGGGGTGTTGCGTTGTGTTAAATTTGTGTGGAATAGTAGGATCCATCTCTATGCCACCAAGTAGCCCACTGGGCTGAATCTTGACTAAGTGGAAGGAGTGTCACCAGGACCGTATGACTAAGAAAAAGATAGTTTTATTGTAACACCACCTTGCTATGTAGGTTAAGCTCAGAGGAAAGATGACCACAAAATGGCTCTCTTGGATTTCTTCCTACCATTGGGTTGTCTCCAAATAGAGGGTGTTGGCTTGGCTCTCTCAGCTTGTCTAGGGAACCATTTAGTTTAGTCAGTGGACTCTGACTTTGGGGAGGATCCAGAAACTAGGAGACTATTTGGTTCAGTCCATAAAGTCCTCCAACTTTGGGGGGGGTGGTGAATGCCAACAGAGGTGCTACTCAGTCACGGTGTTGTTTCTTCTGTGTTCTTTCTGAACTTTTGCCCAGGAAGATGGGAAATACACCTTGTGTTCCCAAAGAACATCTATTAGGATATATTTTCAATAAATGGTGCAGAGGACTGAAAAACAATCACAAAACAAAACAAAACACAAAATGTGTCATGCAGGAGGGACAGGCAGGGGACAGAGAGCTGGTGGCACCCTTGCACCTGTTTTTGCATGACTGCCGTCTTGGCTGGCATGCCATCCTAAGTATCTCAGGCACCATTGACTCCTGATCCCCCTACCCTCTCTGTCAAGGAGTGAAAAGCACCTCAAGCTGTGAGACTGCCTTCTTAAGAAGTTCAAACGGAAGCACCTCTCAAATGAACATGAAGGGGTCCAGCGGCTCTCTTGGACTTTAACCATCCACTTTAGATTTCCCATGAAGAGCCCCGGGTAAAAAGTTGACGATGGGAAACAAACAGATTGATTTTTAGTGGACATTGGTGCAAAGTATTTGGTATTGAAGCTAGTTTAAGTGTGTTGGTTTAATTAAAATAGACATGTTTTAGAGTTATCTACATTAAATATTATCTCAGCAGTTGGAGGTTGTGCAAAGGTGTTGTCCGAAGGGGTCTGTTTCCTGTTTTGTGATGTGCACAAGTGCTCTTTTCTTTCCAGGACAGAATGCATGATCTACAGATATACAAAGAAAGAAATGTTAGTTAATCAATCACGGGGCTGAGGATGACTGCTAAGGCTTAAAGACCACCAGATTGGCCAGAGGGGGCAGAGGTGGTTTCAATAACCCACTGTCAAGTTCATCATTCCCTATCTATGGGATTAGGAACAAAGATCCATCTTCTGTAGCTACTTCCTGCTGATCAGGGATGATGAAGGGATTTTGGAGTGGGAGATTTTACAGAGTAGGAGAATCTGGTTTCCGGCACAAAAGTTTTTTTTAAATTTTTTTATGTTTATTAATTTTTTGAAAGACAGAGAGAGACAGAGCACAAGCAGGGGTGGGGCAGAAAGAGAGGGGGACACAGAATCTGAAGCATGCTCCAGGCTCTGAGCTGTCAGCACAGAGCCTGACACGAGGCTCAAACTCACGAACTGTGAGATCATGACCTGAGCCGAAGTCAGACACTCAACTGACTGAGCCACCCAGGTGCCGCATTGGCACAAAAATTTTAATCATCTTCCTCCATTTATTCGGTCCCATGTTACTAATTCTTGTACGTTTAAAGGAAGCTTTTCCATTATTTCTGGAAATTCTTACCCAGGTTTTTTTTTATGATCTTAAAGATAAGAAATCTGTATTGGTCAAAAGACCTTTTCATAAATCTTTTTGAAGATATAACACATTTTGCAAGGGCATCAGAACAATAACTATAAATGACAAATCATCAAAAATGGACATGGCTAAAGATCTGATGGGAGTTCATTGCAGTGTAGTTGACAAGGAAACCTGGTTAGTTCTGTGACACCCAACATTTCAATGATTAGAGTGTCAAGAGATGATCCTATACCAGGACTGCTAAAACTTCAGAAATGTATATATTTTCTAGAACAGATAGAGCATTTACGCATACAATACCAGCTAAGAAGGTTTATCATCATTTGTTTGACAATGTTTCCCAAGTAACTGGACATACCAAATAAACAAGCTTCATTCGTCAAAAAGACTTCACTTAGAATTCCAATCTTGGACGTTTGTTAAAAACATCAGAAAGTTTTAAAGTGCATGTTGAACTAGGATTACAGATCATTACAGAACTTAATATTTAATTATGTGTATAATCAAGGTAGTAATAAGAGATTCTACATAAGGTTAGACTATTGTTAGTAAAACTTAACTCCTGTAATATTGAGAAGTTTTAGTTCTCTTATGTGATCAAAGACCTAATAAAGACAAAACATAGAAACTTTGGTTCTGTGGGCCAAGAACAGCCAACTTTGTTTACAATTTCTTATCAAGTGAAAGCCAACAACCCAAGAAAACTTTGTCTTTTTAATAAAGAGCAAAGCAGAAATTCAATTTTATACCACTGTAGTTTTATAATTCATTCGTTTCGATCTGAATCAGTCCTGACCGCACACAAAATTATTTTCCAAAGCTTCCAAAGCTTCTCAAACCTTCTCCAACTTTCTTTTTCATTCAGAGTTTGTCCTAAAACTTTCCTCTCCAAATATCAGTCTCATTGTAGGACAAAATTACTTTCTTTCGCCTCCATAACCATGTATTCTCTTTTCTTATGCCTTTCTTACACATCTCCTACTTTCCTACATACAGAGTCGCTTCCCTTGTCATTTCCATCAGGTTCAATTATATTTAGCAGAATTTTAACTCTTAGAAACCTTAGTCTACAGTAAAAATTATGTAGTAAACAACTGTGAACTGTTACACCAGAATTCCTTATATTGGAGGTTCATGAATACATTTCATAATTTCTAGAAACATGAGCTTTTCCACACTACAATCTTTTAATAAAAGATAAAGCATGTTTACCCAAACACCTGAGTATCCTCTATTTCTCTAAAATAAGAAGCCAATGTGGACAAACTGATTTTCAGTAATTAATGCTCTAGTATTCTATCCTATTTGGAAAAGACCTAGCTATCCAAGAATTCAAACCAATTTATCACTTAGCAAAACTAAAATTCTAGGTTATCAATGATTTTGAAAGCTATCTTAACATTTTGTATGATAAATGTTTCTCCATTGCCTCACTTTCAATCTGCTGGTGTCTTTCACTCTAAAATGTGTGTGTTGTAGTGTTGTAGGCAGCATATACACGTTTCTTGCTTTTGTTTTGTTTTTTTGTTTGTTTGTTTGTTTTTGGTTTTGGTTTTATCCATTATGATACCCTATGTCTTTTGACTGGAGTGTTTAGTCTATTTTCATTCAGAATGATTATTGATAGGTATGTATTTAGTGCAATTTTATTACTTGTTTTGTCATTATTTACTGTTCCCTTTCTTGCCTTTGTCAATTTGGTCTTTCCTTTCCACTCAAAGAGTCCCCTTTAATATTTCTTTCAGGGGCGCCTGGGTGGCGCAGTCGGTTAAGCGTCCGACTTCAGCCAGGTCACGATCTCGCGGTCCGGGAGTTCGAGCCCCGCGTCGGGCTCTGGGCTGATGGCTCAGAGCCTGGAGCCTGTTTCCGATTCTGTGTCTCCCTCTCTCTCTCTGCCCCTCCCCCGTTCATGCTCTGTGTCTCTCTGTCCCAAAAATAAATAAATGTTGAAAAAAAAAAAAAATATTTCTTTCAGGGCTGGTTTAGTGGTCTTGATCTCCTTTAGTTTTTGTTTGTCTGGCAAACTATCTCTCCTTCTATTCTGAATCATGGCCTTGCTGGATAGAGTATTCTTGGCTAAGGACTCTTCCCATTCTTTGAATATATCATGCCACTCTATTCTGGCTTATCAGTTTCTGTTGAGAAATCTGCAGCTAGCCTTACGGGTCTTCCCTTGTAAGTTAAGGATTTCTTTTGCTGCTTTTAAGGCTTTTGTGTTTATTGCTGTATTTTGCAAATTTAATTACAGTATGTCTTGGTGCTGGGATGTTTTTGTTGATTTTGATGGGAGTTCCCTGTGCCTCCTGCCTATGGATGCTTGTTTCCTTCCCCATATTAGGTAAGTTTTCTGTCATGATTTCCTCAAATAAATTTTCTGCCATTTTCTTTTTTCCTCTTTGATGCTTATAATACAAATGTTATTATGTTTAATGGAGTCACTGAGTTCCCTAAATCTATTCTGATGTTCCATAATTCTTTCTCTTTTTTGTTCAGCTCCATTATTTTCCATCATTTTGTCTTCTGTATCCCTCATTCATTTCTCTGATTCTTTCAGCTTCGTTCATTGCATGAAACCTGTTTCTAATCTCAGTTATTATGTTTTTCATTACTTTCATTTTCATTAGTTTCATTTTCATTCTTTTTAAACTCTTATCTCTGTTGTAAGTGTCATCATAATAAAGGGGACAATCTAACAAGAAGATCTAACAATTGTAGATATTTATGTACCCAACATGAAAGCACCCAAATATATAAAACAATTAATAACAAACCCAAAGGAACTAATTGACAATAATATAATAATAGTAGGAGACTGCAACATCCCTCTTACATCAATGGACAGATCATCTAAACAAAAAATCAACAAGGAAACAATGGCTTTGAATTATATCCTGAACCAGATGGACTTAACAGATATATTCAGAACATTGCATCGTAAGGCAGCAGAATACACATTCTTTTCAAGTGCACATGGGACATTTTCCAGAATATAGATCATATACTAGGTTACAAATCAGGCCTCAACAAGTAAAAACTACATTTTTAATGCATATTTTTTTTTACCACAGTGCTGTGAAACTTGAAGTCAACCACAAGAAAAAAATTGGAAAGACCACAAATACATGAAGGTTAAACAACATATTACTATGTACAATAACAAATTATGTAAAGAGGCCAAATGTCCATTGACTGATGAATGGATAAATAGATGTGGTATATATATATATATATATATATATATATATATATATATATATACACACACAAGGGATATTACTTAGCCACAAAAAGAGAATGGAATCTTGCCATTTGAAATGATGTGGATGGAGATAGAGAGTATTATGTTAAGTGAAATAGGTCAGTCAGAGAAAGACAAATACCATATGAGCTCACTTATTTGTAGAATTTAAGAAACAAAACAAACATTATAGGGGGAAAAAAGAGAGAGGCAAACCAAGAAAGACTCTTAATTATACAGAACAAACTTATGGTTACCATAGAGGAAGTGAGTGGGGGAATGGGTTAAATAGATGATGGGGATTAAAAAGTACCCTTGTGATGAGCACCAGGTGTTGGATGGAAGTCTTCAATCACTGAATTGTACCCTTGAAACTAATATCACACTACGTGTTAGCTAACTGGAATTTAAATACAAATTAATAAAAAGAAATATCAGTCTAGTGTACTTCCTTTATTGATTAACTCCCCTAAACTCCTTTAAAAACCCCTGGGCAAGGCAGAAACGGCAGAGTTAGCCTTTGGACAGGAGTCTGCCTTCTCCTCAGGTGGCCAGCTTCCTGAATAAAGCTCATATTCCTTTCCAATCTAAACTCCTCTCTTGAGTATTGGTTTTCTGAGTGATGGGTAGCTGACCTTGGGTTTCAGTAACAGCAGCCTCATTTAGGATAGTTCTTTAACATAACAGATGGAATATTTGCTTTTTCTACATGAAATGAAATAACCATTTAACAAAATACAAAATTTACTTTCAAAACAATTACCTAGTAGTATATATGCAACCCACCAAATACAGAATTATAAGAAAACTGTAATCCGTCTTTAGATACTTTGTTTCTGTGGTAGACAGCACCACACATTTTAATATTTCTGTATTTCTAGATATTTGTGATTATGCTTACATATTCAAAAATATTCAAGTGTAGGGTATCAACACAGGCGAAAGTAGCCCACCTCCATGAGTTTTCACTTTTCATAAAATATTCGGCAACCTGAAGATGTGTTCTTTTTTTTGAATTTATAAAATTGAGGACATCCATATTCTATCAAATGCAAATCCTAGAGTGGGTTTAGCACAATACAGATGCTAAAACTTTTAGAATCTATAGATACATTATTTTCTCTGTGAAATTAGCTTCCTGTTTATACTGTAGTAATTTTATGACAGGGAAGTCACTTCAACTTATGAAAACTAATGGAGTCAAATAAGTGTCCTTACCAATGCCATTATACAGAACAAGAACAAAAACTGAGATCTCCTTCATGTTCATTCACGCCTTGAGCTCTCACTGCATGATACACAATGTGGTGTTAGTACAAATTATACCATCTCAAAAGCAAAGTGTCTTTTATGGTGGAAGATTATTTTCTCCTAGGTAATATGCCCACCCACCAAGAGAATCCCACTGAGTGATTTCGGGTGAAACTAGGTGAGAAAAGTGCAGCAGTCTTTCCTAAATCTCTAACCTCTGAAATTATGGAATATAATAAAATGCTTGTTTTTATAAGCCACTAAGTTTTGAGGTGGTTTGATATACAGTAATATCTGAAATGGAATTAAGTAACTGGAAGTAGATGCTGCAGTAAGAAAATACTTAAAACACCTGCCACTGACTTTGAGACCAGACAGCAGGCAGCAGTTTGAAGGGTTTTGGAGATCTTTGTGGTGGCTGAAAAGATGAGGAAGAAATTGTTATCGGAAGATGGAAAAAAAAAAAAAAACAAAAACACCCAACCTCTATCACCTCGGTAATGTGGAAAGTAGGAAATCCAACTAATGAACTATTGCATTTGGCTAAGGAGATTTCCTGAAAAAAAAAAAATCTCAAAAATGTTACTTCATTTTTTTATGGGCCCAGGGTGAAGATCTTCTCAAGGGTGAGGCTGTGAAACCCTTGTTTATATACCTCAAGAGATTAAAAATTTGCCTGGTAGATTTTCTGAGCAAGATTAAAAGGTTTCTAAGAATCTTAAGAACATGATCCCACAGAACCTTGATTCTCAGTCCAAAGTAGGGAAAGATAGGAAGCCCACATAAATGGTAAGATAATTCAACAAGTAGAAGTACCATTAGCTTCTATTCAAATGAATAAGAACAGTTCAAAATGCAGACAGCTTAAAAAATTCTCAAATTTCGGGGTGCCTGGGGGGGCCTCAGTCAGTTAAGCATCCAACTTTAGCTCAGGTCATGATCTCACAGTTTGTGGGTTCAAGCCCCACAGTGGGCTCAGTGCTGACAGCTCAGAGCCTGGATCCTGCTTGGGATTCTGTGTCTCCCTCTCTCTTTGCCCCTCCCCTGCTCACACTCTGTCTCTCTCTGTCAAAAATAAATAAACATTAAAAAAAAATTGAAAACAATTCTCAAATTTCTACAAGCAGGATGTTGATTGAAAGTCTATTTGGCAGCAAACATGGTTCATTTTTTTATAGAAAAGTAAAGATGACTCAGAAGGCAAAACCGAGAGCCCAAATGGTGAAGTCGAGATCCACAAAGAAACATTTGCAGGGAATAGGCCTGGGCTCTAATTGTGTAACTGGAGGGAGGTGCTTGCTTAGCCTTTAAAACTTCTGTGAACCAGTGACTTACAAGGAGGGTGGTACTCCCCAGCCCTCCCCACCTTTGAACGAAAGTGTCTCCTGCAGTTACCCTGTTCTTGCAGCACCTTTGCATGCAAGAAGATGGATGACTTCTTGAGTCCTCTTGATCTTTTGATGAAGAGGAAGCATAATCCAGATGGCCCCTTGGGGAGCCTAATTTACACTTGGACCTTTTCTGGATGGCATGATCCCAAACTTAAGACAAGGTCATACTAGGACAAGGGAGCTGAGGGTTTTAGAAAGAGGTGTCCCTATTTTGCATGTTGGAAGAATGTGAATAATAGTCACTAGGAGGAAGATTGTGTCAGATTAAAGATGGTCAAGAGGTCTTGCAATTTTTCACTCTTCCTCTTGAAACTGGGGCAAGCCAGCTACCACATATGTAGTTAGATACCCTTGATAAGCTATGCTAGAGGAGCCACATGTAGGTCCCTTTAATTTTTTTTTTTAATTCGGAGAGAACCTACATTTACAGTCCTATCAAGTGCACAGAGCTGTGCAGATTATCAGGATACAGAACAGATCCCTGACCCACACATATTCCCTTCTGCTGCCCTTGATAGTTAAGCCATTTCCACACCTATCGCTTTAAAACCAGTGATATATTCTTCATCTCCGTCACTTTGCCCTTTTTAGAATGTTATATAAATGGAATCATACAATATTTAACTTTTGGAGTTTGACTCTTTTACTTAAGTTATAGTATGATTTATTCCTTTCAGTTTAGTCCTTTCAATTGCAGAATAGAATTCCATTGTATGGACAAACCCCAGTGTTTGTTTGCCCACTGATCCAGTATTTTGTGATTATAGAAAATTCTTCTGTACACACCTGTGTATAGGTTTTTAAGTGAATACAAGTTGTTGTTTCTCTTAAATCCCACCTAGGAGCAGGATTACTGGTTCATATACTGAGTGCATGTATACATTAGAAGAAAAATAACAAACTGTTTTCTAGATTGGCTGTACAACTTGTACTCTCACCAACAATATATGAGACTTTCAGTTGCTCCTGTAGCCTTACCAGTGCTTGGTATGCTCAGACTTTTTTTAAATTGAATTTTAGCTTTTTTAATATGTAGGTGTTAAGAACTCATTGTTGTTTTGATTTGAATTTTGCTAATGACTAATGACATTGCACAGCATTTTGTGAGCATATTTGCAACTTCTATATATTATATACATAAACATAATATATATATTTAGTGAAGTGTCTGTATAAATCATTTGCCCTTAATTTTTTGTCTTACTATTTTGAGAATTCTTTATATATTCTAGATACCTGTCCTCTGACAGATATGATAGTTGCAAATATTTTCCCTTTTCTTCTCCATTAGTAGCATGTTTCATAGAAGTTTTTAATTACGATAAAGTTCACTTTATCAACTTATTTTATAGTTTGTGCTTTTGGTTTTATATCTAAGAACTCTTTGCCTAATCTATGGGCATTAAAATTTTTCCTTATGTTTTTGCTTTCTCCTGAAAGTTTTAAAATTTTAGGTTTCATATTTAGGATTAGCATCCATTGTGGGTTAATTTTTGTATAATATGTGAGTATGTGTTGGAGATAATTTTTTTTCATGTTGTATGGTTGACAAATTGCTCCAAAACTATTTGTTGAAATCATTATATTTTCCTGTTGAATTGCGTGTACAACTTTTTCAAAACTCACTTGATCATGTATGTGTATATTTCTAGACTGTATTCTCTGTCATTGATCGATGTGTTTAGCTTTCACTAATACCTAATTGTCTTGACTAATGTCACTTTATAGTAAGTTTTAATATTGGGGGACCCAAGTCCTCTAATTTGGCTCATTCTTTTCAGAATTATTCTGGAAATTTAAAAATATTTTCCTTTCTTCATTGATTTGAGAGTTAGCTTATCTACACCTGAAAAAAAATCCTGCCGGTATTTTAATTGAAATTTTGTTAAAACTATAGATCGGTTTTAAGAGAAATGACACCTAAGCCATGTGCTGAGTCTTCCAGTTTATAAAAAATGCACATCTATTTCTCTCTTTGATTTCTTTTATCAGCAATTAATGGTTTTCAGCCCATAGATCCAGCATATGTTTTGTTACATGTACATAGTTATTTCATTTTATCTGAAGAATTTATTATTATATTGAAATGGGATAAAATTGAGTATGCTTATGATTTTATAGTTTCTTAATTGAGGGGAACAATTAAATAAATTATAAATACCGACAATATATTTGACAAGTTGTGTTGTGAAATTATTTCTGAAATACAGGCATTAAATCAATATAAGGACTGCATCTGAGTATATTTGGGCTGGAATATTTATGTGTTTAAATTCAAAGAAATTACAGTTGGGAATTTCTTTCATTTAGCAGATTTTTTCTCACTTTACCAAGCACTGTAGAGTGCAAATATTTTATCAATGAAAAATGTTATGTTCTATTATGAGTTATTTGAGGGTTTCAATACTTTCTAATTTAGTAATCATAAAATTCAACTTTGAATATTTCAAGTAATTTTATGAAAAAAGAATCTTAAAACAAAAAGGAACAAAACCATATAGGAACAAGGACTCATTTTCCAGAAAAACATCAGTGATGTAATATTAGAAACCTACAAATCTAAGGAACTGACTAAGAAACGTGACTGCCAAGACAGTTATTCTGCCTCCATTATATTTAATAGTCAGATAAATTACATAAAAAGGTTTGATTTTTTTGCTTGAATACATACACACACATAGATACGGACATACATTATTTTTATTATTTTATAATGAATTTTATTAGTTGAAATAGGTTTAAACAAATATTTTGTGAATTCTCAATATAGTAAAACTAATCTGTTAGGAAATAAATAAATTTCAAATTCCTTTTAGTCTTAAATTTTTCCTATTTGGAGGAGAAACTATATGGTCACCTTAACCTGAAGCCTAGTGGCAAGCTCATTATATTATAAAGACCCCTATAAAGCCAGCAGCCCAAACACCTAAATACCCATAGGGTCTATTGTAATTTATAGGTACATATAGCCTCTCTTCTGAATGTAAAAGTAGTGCAAATAACTGCATTCAGGGTTCAAACATTGAATCAATTATCTTTTGCTGTGTAGCAAACTGCCCAAAAGTTAGTGCCATAAAACAGCAATTTTATTTGCTCACAATTCTGGGCATCTGCAAAATGGGTTGAGATCAGCTGGGATGGGGGAGAGTTCTTCTGTTGGGCGTTGCCCGTGATCACTAAAGCAACTCCAGTCATTTGGTTGCTTGATTGGGGTAGAATGGTCCTAAGATGCCTCAATCATATGCTTAACATTTACTTGCTGATTGTTGACGTGGTCACCTTGGTTCTGCATCACGTGGTCTTTTTGTTGTCTATTGGGCTAGAAAAGTCTTTACATGACTGTCTTGGGGTTCCAAGGTGGTCAAAGCAGAAGCCGTAATGCCTCTCAAGGTTAAGGTTCAGCAAACTGTACAGCGTCACTTTTGCCACACCGTTTTTAATTAAAGCAAAGTAACAAAACCAGTGCAGGTTCAAAGAGAGGGGAAATAAAAAAGTCACATGTCAAAGAGGTGTGCAAAGAGGTACGGGAGATCCTTGAAAACAATTTACCATAAGGCAGTAGGGCAATGGATGCAAAAGGCCAGAAGTTGGCTCGTGAGAAAACGTGACCTGTATTTTTTTCTAACATGCATGTCTCCTAGAGATATTACTACTTTAAGTCATAGCATTTTCTTAGTACTGAAAAAAAAGTTTTAATATTATTATAGAAAATGTATAAATTACTCAGACATCCTTTAGAAAATGATAACTTGACAATTTTTCTTCCTTCTGACTAGACACGTTTCACATGAGAAGAAGGATCACCTAAAGTATTTGAAGGGCAGAGACTTCTTGTTTCCACTTATATCCTCAAAATCATAAACAATTTACTAAGGAATATGTAGGCAAAAAAATTAAGAAGGGCATATAACAAGGGTATTCTGTATTTTGAATCAGGTGAGTATTACTTTAAAACTATAAGAATGCTACCATTTTATGGTGCAGAGTAGGAACAACAGACCTAAAAATGAATAAAGAGATTATTTGTTCTTCTCTGAGTTTGTTTAGCTTTGAATCCAAATAAGTAAAACTGTCCTTTTCTCAGTGTACAGAATAATTGGCATTAGCTAGAAATTCCCCAGCATAGTTTTTTGTAAGAGTAAGCTTTTTTAAAAGTATGACAAAACATAACTCAAAAATTGTGTTTTTTAAAAGAGAGAACTAGGAAGAAAATATCTTCAAGTTTTAACAAATGTTCTTCAGTAGGAAGCTGAAAGGCCCAAAACTGAATCAATGGTTCAATATTTGCAGGCATATTAATCAGGAGCATATCTAAATCATTTGGGACTAAGAGGGTCTATCGCCCTACGTTTTAAATACGAGCTATTTTGAGAAATGCGATTTGAAGAAGAGCACTAAAGCTTTTGCTTCAAGTATTGAATTGGTTAGAATGAATTAAGTTTTATAACATATTCCACAAAGCTATAGTACTGAAAATTGTCGCGGCTAAATAATTTAGCCCTTGTGAGTAATGAGATATAGAAGCCTCAGAAAAGAAAGAGGATTACAAAAATATATTGCATTCTGAATCTAATAGCCACTAGGCTTTTATAGGGCAAGATACTGCTACACTCATACAGAAATTCAAGAAGGTAAAATAATCTCCCTCTTTTGTTTGAAATATTTGCTTTTTCCTTTCTGCTTGAGAGTAAAAGGAAGGTAGACAGAAATTCAGATGTGCATCGTTAAGTCATTTGCAATTGTAAAGTCTCCATGATCACAGCAGACAAATGACAGCTCTTAGAGCCTGTCTTCTGGCATTTTATCACTTTTCCCAGAAGGACAAAAATTACTAGAAGAGAATTTCTATGAATACGTCATCCTTTTTCTCAAGATCCCCTGATCCTTGTGAAACCCAGTTTGTATCCTAAGGAGCAGAGTTGAGGGGAGGGATGATGCCGCAGAAGAGAGGTGCCAGATTATTGAAGGCTCATGCTGCTGGCTCTTTTGTTTTGTCTTGCCTTCCTATTTCACAACTGTGAAACTGTTACAATCAAACAATCTGTTTTGATTTATTGAATTATTGAAACAATCTGTTTGATTGTATGAAGCTCCATATATGCTGTGCACCTAGAAGTATTTCTTTCTAATTTTAGATTTACAGAAAAGTTGCACAAATAGCACAGATTGTTTCTGTGAACTTTCACCCACCTTCCCCTAATGTCATACCTTACATAACAATAGCATAGTTTTTGAAACCGGAAAATTAACATTGATAGAACCTGTCTACAGACTGCGAATTCAGTGACATTTCCCTCTAATGTCCTTTTCTCATTTTTCTGGCCTAGGATCCAATCCAAACTGTCACATCATATTTAGCTGTCCATTCTCTGCCAATCTGTGACAATCCCTCAGCCTTTTTTGTCTTTCGTGTCCTTGATGCCTTTGAAGCCAGGTATTTTACAGAATGCCCCTCAGTTTGAGTTTGTCTGATGTTTTCTCACAACTAGATTGGTACTACTCGTTTTGTTTTTTTTTTTTTTAATTTTTTTTTTCAACGTTTATTTATTTTTGGGACAGAGAGAGACAGAGCATGAACGGGCGTGGGGCAGAGAGAGAGGGAGACACAGAATCGGAAACAGGCTCCAGGCTCCGAGCCATCAGCCCAGAGCCCGACGCGGGGCTCGAACTCCCGGACCGCGAGATCGTGACCTGGCTGAAGTCGGACGCTTAACCGACTGCGCCACCCAGGCGCCCCATCGTTTTTAACAAGACTATCACAGAAAGAATACTCTTCCCTTCTCATTGCGACATAACAGTGGCATTTGATGTTGACATGTCTCGTTATTGGTGATGTCAGGCTTGATTATTTCATTAACGTGGCATCTGCCAGGTTTATTCACAGTAAAGTCACAGTGAAGTTTAATTGTTACTGTTTGCATTATATTTTGGATCTCCCAACCCAAATCTTGGCTGATTTCAACTATTTATTTGTTTCTGGTGAGGTGAAACATTATCACAGTTCTAGAAGTCAGAGAGCCATGCAAAATTATTCTCATAGATGCCTGGGGCATTAAAAAAAACTTCGTCATATCTGAAATTTAGATGTTATATAAAATAGATGTTTACATGTCAGTCAGTGTTCCTATAATTTTCAGTCAAAAAATTGTTGTTAAAACAATGGTGTTTCTTAAAATTGACAGCACCTTAGAATGACAGGCGAACTCACAGAAAGAATGAAGATTTAAATTTGAAGAATTTAGGTCCATACGGGTGACACTCAGAATTTCTATTTTACATAATTGTAATCAACCTATATATACCACGGCCCCTGCTATGATATGTTACATTATTAGTCATCAAATATTCTGGTTTTTCTCAATGTGGCTTGTTCTTTGAAGAGAAAAGATAAATTGTATGTATTTAAGGTATACAACATGATGATGCAATATATATATACCTAGAAAACTGATTAATACAGTTGAGCCAAATAACATATCTTCTCACACAGTCACTTTTTTGCATGTGTGATGAGACCACCTAAAATCTACTCTCTTAGCATATATCCACTGTTCAATACAAAATTATTAACTATAGTCACCATGCTGTACAAGAGATCTCTAGACTGATTCATCCTATATAACTGCAACTTTGTGCCCTTTGACCAATATCTTCTGAATTCTTGCAAATGCTTACCCCCGTTAACCACCATTCTACTCCCTGCTTTAATGAATTCAACTTTATCTTTTTAGATTCTGCACACAAGTAAGATCATACAGTATTTGTGTTTCTATGTCTGCCTTATTTCACTTGAAGCTAGCCATCTTGGGGTGGTTTACATTTCACCGTTCAGATGCACTTCGCGACATTGCCACAATCTTGCTCGTTCTAAGTTTCTGGAGTTACGGTAGCATTGAGTTTTTCTGCAGCAGAGTCAGAAGTTCCCATTTCCTGTCCCTAGTTTCACGCTTGTTGGAGGAATAAATACAGAATATTCAGTAAATAGTGCATATCCAATACTTCATGGTGGCCCAGTTGCTGTGACAGTTTCTAGATTCCTACATTTCAGCAGTGTTTTATCCTGGAAGCTCCTGTCTTCCCCTGTTCCTGAATCAAGCAGGGGGCAGCTTTGCTGACAAGGCAAATCTGTACTATAATTCTTCTTCTTTAGCTTTCCAGTAATTTTATGCACATCTAATTCCCAGTGTTAAGTCTTTTTTTTTTTTTTAATTTTTTAATGAGGTGGTTTCTGTTACAGCCACTGAACACCAACTGGATTAGTATTTGTCACCAGGGGTGAGTTGCCACAATGGGAACCACGGACGGTTCAGTTGGCCTATTTGCATTTGAAGGCCATGCATATTTCAGTTCCTATAAGGAGGGGACGCTAGTAGCATGTGGAAAGCAGTGGTAAAATTAACTGAAAATTTTACTCATGACCATCCAAAGTGAAATGTGTGATTTTCATACACTTGGTAGCAGACCAAGTGCTAAAGGCCATAGCAAAATATAATGCCATAGGCATGAAGGATACAGAAATGAGAAGTGGGCTGTTTGCTTCTAATTGGGAGTTTAGAGAAAAAAAAATATATCCAGTTCAGAAATTTAAATTCTTAGGTTACGGCTGGCTGGAGAGCCACGGATTTTTTTCACGATTTTCCTCAAAGAGTCTCTCATCTTCTATACCTTTATGGGTAGAGATTCTATGGCTGAAAATGAGATGCAAAGGATGAATCTGTAGTTTACTAAGCCAGAGACCATATTCTAGTCACTCTGTTGCAGGGTGACATAGATGAATGTTAGGACCTTGATTGGAAAGAGTGAAATTTAAACTGTTAGAATGGTTAAAATTGGGAGGGTTTGGAAACCGCCAAGTATTTCGAGCAACAAAACTCCACTGCCCCTGTGTTTGCGGAAGCAGCTCTTCCTCCGCAGGGTGATGAGGGGCATGCCTATTCTCGTTGTATCCACCTCTAGCAACTATCATTGCCCCACACCTGTACCAAGCATTAGATCCCTGAAAGCAGCCAGGGAGTCAAGTACAGTCAATCCCAGGAAGGGAAGTTTTACACCCCAAGGAATTGCCAGGTGTTTCTAATTTATATGAGCATAAGCACTTACATGGGGTAATAGATTCTGAGAGTACCAGAAAATGGAGTGTTGAAATAAAATTTTAGAAACGATTAAATTTATTGATACGGGTATATCTACAGAGATTCTGAATTCAGTATGTTAGAGAGCTCGGAGTGGTTCCAATTGTTTGCCCATTTGGTTAGTGGTAAGCTGAAAACAGCAGTGACCTGTGCTGATAAAGTTGATATACTATACATTTGTTAGTCAACTATAGAAGATATCCAAAGACTTGTGAAGTAAGGGCATAGAAACAATTGTAAATATGTAACTAATTCATTCATTCCCCATAGCTATGTACTCTGAGGGGGACCCATTTATCAGTGCTTTGAAACATACATTGTTGAGTGAAGGAACAACATTTTAAAACAGCACTGTTATGGCTTTCCTCTTAAGCTGGACACATTGCCACTGAAATGTGCTTCCAGATTTCAATAGTAAATGCTAGTTGTCAGAGTGACAGATATCATTTAGCATTACTTACTTAACCCCAGAGGCAAAGTAGACATGATTACATAACTGGAGCAGAATTGGAGTGGGTATTCAGAACATGTGAATCAGATTGTAGATGGCTGGTTCATAGGCTTCAAATATATAGGTGGTTCAATAAGGAAGATTCTACTCGTTCTGAACAAAGGAACCCTAGTGTTGACAAATAGGTTTTACTTGAGTTACCAAGACAGACACAAAACTTCACTTAATTAGAAAACATGAGTGAGTTCACAGATTCAAGCTCCTTTAGAGAAGGACATCACAAACACATGTCATGATTCTTCCTACAGGGACCCACAGCAGTTAATTTTGACCATATGCTGAGGAACACAAACTATGAAGAACAATGTTTCTGAGAACACTGAACCACATTCTGAGTTAATTCCAGTTCCCAGACATACAAAATACTACTATTGTCAACTGGTCAGAGTAGCAGGTTATGAGCGAGCCAGATAATAATGAAATTTGGATGAGAATTTATCTCACATTTGTTCCAATAGTTCTATGAAGACATTTTGTGGTATTTTCTCATTTCCTAAGTGAATGGCTGAATATATGTAAAGTCATCAACTACAGAATTCTTATATAATCCCTTTTGCCTATGCAGTAAGAATTATGAAGGCAGGAATAGCAACATGGAATTCTCTAAAGCCCTTTTCTTGCCAACATAATTAGCAAAGAGCAGTATTGGATTCCTGGGGGTGCCAAAGATATTAATGACTCCTTCAAAGACTTGTATGATGGTGAGGTATGATCCCTTTAACATCTCTATTTGACTTTCCTTTTTGGCATTTCTCGAATCTTCGGAAATGCCTATGGATGTCCTTTATTCAGCTAATTACTTCAGTTATAGCTGTTGTTTGCATATGTATAATCTCTTTGTTGGAGCAAACCAATAGGGTCATTGGCACTTGGTTTATGACTGATGTGTTAAATACATTTCTTCTAAATTCTTAAGCAGAGAACATCAGAAGCATTAACTTTTATCTCGTAGAAATATCTTTGCTGTTTTGCAAAGATGGAATAGATCCAACTCTGCAGCCTAGTTGCCATAATTAAGATCATGAGAACACTGATAGTCCAGCATCACAAGACATCCCACTGGTCTACAATATTGAAGATACCATGCTGCTAGAATAGGTGAGTAGAAAATAACAGATAGCATTATAAGAGCCAGAGAAGAGGAGATAACCCCAAGAAACTCAACAAAGTTTCAGGATATCAAGGAATTACAACATGTCCTGATATCTCTTTAAACATGCCGGGCAAGTTGCTTCCCTCCCACCAAGAAAGAGGAACAATGCTGCCTGGACTTCTTTGAATTATGGCAGCAACATACACCATATTTGAGTACGATGCCCTTTTTTCTTTTTCTTTTTCTTTTTCTTTTTTTTTTTGACCCATTCATCAAGTAACAATGAAACTGCTAGTTTTGGATAACAATCAACCTAGAGCTGCCTCTACCCACCCTTCTCACATTTTTGTAAGTATTTTATTCTTTGGACTGTATCCATTTCCATATAAAATAACTAGAGTGTGTTTTATTTTTATGCAATTCAGTGCTGAAAGACCAAAGAGAGAAAGAGATTTGAAATTAATGTCAAAGTTTGAGATGTTTGAATTTGTTCAGCCTTTGGAGGAGATTTCATGTTTTGACCATGTCCCATGAGATCCCAAGATCCATGGAGGTGGATGATTGAATTTAAGTGAAAAAGATATTTATTAAAGGTGAGGAGGTTGGGGGGATGATGGTGCTGGATGTTCTACCATGTCAAATTAAGGTAGATGGAGAAGACTCTGGATCAGCTGCTCAAGTCTTAGATGGATGAGTAGAGTAACCACAACACTGGCATATGATGAATCAAAGCAGGGGAGAAATGTGGAGACTCAAAGATAGTAGCTTCAAAGCAGGACTGAAGAAGTATCTGGAAGTGGAATGAAGAAGTGGAGAAGACTTCCTGACCTGAAGTCCATGGATTATGGGAGACCTTTACAAGCATTGCAGAGGTAGTGGAGACAGTCCTTCTGTGATACTAAGACAATAGAGATACTCTTCATCATAAAGGGTATGTATGGGGGGGTGGATCGGGGTAGGTAAGTTTGTCAACTAAGAAACAGAGATTCCAAAGGGGACAGTGGACAAATTAAGGAGGGAGAGAGAAAGTGGGAGAGGGGCATAGGTGAGGAAAGCATGTCCCAGACAATTTACTTCAAGGGCTATGCATGAAAATACATGGAATGTGAAACATGGCATCCACAATCAGCAACAAGCTTTTGAAAAGATTACCCCAAGACACATGCTAGTTAATGGGAGTGGGAGGAAAAGCAGGGTAGAGGCCTGGTATCTGGGTTCTGGGCACCTCTCTGTTGGAAGCTTAACTCATAGAGGGGTTGATCTTCAAGTTCTCGGGGAAGTTTTCAGACAATTCTTAAACATATCTCATGAAGAACTTTCCCTTGAGAGATCTAAGTCACAGTTTCTTCTATTTTTGAGTAAATTATACCTTTATAAAACTTTCTTCTATCTTAGCCATGACAGTAATGTCCTATGTACTATGTGTACCTCACAAAGATCTGTTGCCACTGGAACAGGCTTGAGGAATGAACTACATGGGAAGTATTTTGAGATCAATTTTATTAAATAGTGAAATATAGGATACAACAGTGGTTACGAGTAAAAGCAAAACATAAATATCATCACAGAAGTAGAAAGGAGGAGTGCCTGCGTGGTTCAGTTAACTAAGCATCCGGCTTTGGCTCAGGTCCAAATCTCACAGTTTGTGAGTTTGAGCCCCACACTGGGCTCTGTGCTGACAGCTCAGAGCCTGGAGCCTACTTCAGATTCTGTGTGTCTCTCTCTGCCCTCCCCCACTCATTCTCTCCCTCTCTCTCTCTCTCTCTCTCTCTCAAAAATAAATAAACATTAAATTTTTTTTAATTTAAAAAAAAGAAAAGAAAACAAATATGGCCTGTGTATCAGACATAGAAAATAAATATGAAGCAAATCTGAATGTAAATACAATTAGTGTAGGGGCGTGTGTGTGTGTGTGTGTGTGTGTGTGTGTGTGTGCAGGCACACATATAAAGTTTGAAAAATAACATCTAAAACAGAAGAAGTTAACACATTAATGAGACAGAGAATATGCTTTGGCCTCCAGTCCATGTGCATTACTAGTTTTGCAAATAGCCAGGGGCATAAAAATGTATTTCTCCCCCCTCAGAATTCACAGTGTTTTTGTCCCACTTTCTCCTGCTGTTCCATATGCTACCAAGCAATGAAGAGAAAAATATTAGCTTTGGGCAAGTGAACTCATGAGTACACCTATAAATATAAGTACACTTTGGAGTACACATTCTTAACAATGACTATATCCTTCTCAAGGGAGCAAAAATTGGTTCTTGGAAAATGAAAAAAAATATTACTCCTTTTACATGTAAGTCAGAGATATACACAGAGTATATAAACAGATACATGGGATATCTGAATTGCTAAAATTTCATAGAGAGGGCAATTAGGGAAAACAATGTCTAAAAATGTTCATTAGGGAGGCATAATAGGAAAAAAAATGGTGGAGGAACATTATCTTCCAGCAAACTAAAGAAACAATGAAGCTGAGCTTATTCGTTTCTTTTTGGATCTGCTGTCAAATTTTGATTAATCATATTTAATTTTATAGCACATGGGTGAGGAATGGCAATTATCTTTACAGCAAGTTAAAATATGATAGTAAAATATACTTAGAATTTTTAACCATTTTAGTGACTATTTCTTAGTATGTGTACTTAACATGCATATAATACAGGGTATATTAAAAATTAAATGTTCATCAAAAGACTGAGTGAGCAGAAACTACAGGGAGACCTGATATGGATAAACAATGGTTTTAGAAAAGAGAAAATCAGTGCAAGAACAACCTAAATCAAACCAAATGACTTCCACCAAAGAAGGGGGTTAAATTTCATCCCATTAGCTCAGAGAGGGATCAGCTGTTCTCTTACTACCTCTGGGGGAGACTCATGCACCAGGCCAGAGACTTCCTGGAAGTCTGTAAGTGAAACATCACTGCCTAATCATTATCTAAGGGATGGAGGCAAGTCCAAGTGGGAAAGAGGGAGATAAGAGTTCAGATAGGGAAAAGCAGAGAGGAATTCTTTGGTAATTCTAAAAATCTGTAGAAGAAGAGTCCCAGTAGGGCTGGAAGACTTAATGGAGACGAAAGTACTCCCAAATTTCCCCTAAGAGGAAAAATAAGACTTTGATATCATCTACAGATAAATTAAATGGGTATCACAGATGAAGGTTGCCCAGGACTCATCTGTGAATATATACAGTTTATCTACTCAACGTTGATATGTTATAAGCTCATTAGTGTTAATTAAACCTCTTAATAAAACTTTATGAAAGGATTATTCGTCTTATGTTGTAGCTAGTCTCTATAGGGTGTTGGCAACATTCCAAGAAACTACTAAGGAGAATTTTTAAAAGATGGTGCATATCATAGTAATACATATGTGCTCATAATAAATCTATGTATCTTCATGCTCTCTCATAGAACAAATAGTTTGTTATTGAGCCTTCTTGATGAGATTAAGAACAAAATTATTTTCCTTATGTTTTTAAAACCAAATCCTGGGGCGCCTGGGTGGCGCAGTCGGTTAAGCGTCCGACTTCAGCCAGGTCACGATCTCGCGGTCCGTGAGTTCGAGCCCCGCGTCAGGCTCTGGGCTGATGGCTCGGAGCCTGGAGCCTGTTTCCGATTCTGTGTCTCCCTCTCTCTCTGCCCCTCCCCCGTTCATGCTCTGTCTCTCTCTGTCCCCAAAATAAATAAACGTTGAAAAAAAAAAATTTAAAAAAAAAAAAAAAAAAAAAAAAAAAAACCAAATCCTGAAGTACTAAAACTCATTTCACACACACACACACACACACACGCGCGCGCTCATCGTTGTTAAGTAGGGTTAGTTAAGTAGGAACTTTCCAACCAACTCTCTGAACATGAACTGCTTAACTATTTGCCTGCATCTGTTACTATTTGACAGGGTACTTGTGGCCCAGCCTCAGGTCCCTGTCATCTGGCTCGTTTGAGTCCATGTGAAGCATAGTTGTCTTGTTTGTAGATGGGCTGCTAGTTTCATCACAGCAATGGAAACGTGTCGTCTAACTGGTCTAGAGAGTGTCAGTGCTAACTTTAACTCATTCATCTGTCAGAGATTCAAAATCACAGTTGAAGAGGTATTTTCAATTTAAATTGATTGCCAAGTACTTAACATTAATTGACATGCTAAATTCATGACTAAGTAACAAATTATGACTAGTGCCAATCATCTTAGAGAACACAATTCCCTATCTTGCTGCCCATTTTATCTTTATAGAAGTTGAAATGACATTTTGGAGTGCATTCTTTTAGAAAAATCAAATTCTCTTAGAAAAAGGTTGCATGATAATAAATACCTTGAAGATGAATACCATTGCTATGAATTGTTCATGAGAATCAGATCATTTTTATGCCATGTTAGGTGCCCAACAAGTGCTTAACTGATCTGGTAGCAGTGAATTCTATACAACATCTTCCTCTAGAGAGGACCACATGCAGATAATAGTAACTTTCCATTATAAATTAGCTTTAGTAGGCAGAGAAGAGAGTTAAGTGACACTACATATACCCCTATAATCTTCCTCATTTTGTCTTAATCCATATATTTCAAATGCATCAACAAAACACAATTAAGTTTTCAGCCTGCTTAGCCAGAACAACAGGAAATTCTACAAAAATATGTGGTCCAATAAAGTAGAGAAATTGCAGAACTATGTGCTTGACAACTCCCTTCTCCACTTAAAGCTTTCTTTCTGTTATGAGTTTCTCTTTGGCACTTTTCTCCTGGAGCACTGGAAATATGCTTTTAAAGATCATGTTTGTTTTTTGTTTTTTTTTTTTTTAATTTTTTTTTTCAACCTTTATTTATTTTGGGGATAGAGAGAGACAGAGCATGAACAGGGGAGGGGCAGAGAGAGAGGGAGACACAGAATGGGAAACAGGCTCCAGGCTCTGAGCCATCAGCCCAGAGCCTGACGCGGGGCTCGAACTCACGGACCGCGAGATCTTGACCTGGCTGAAGTCGGACGCTTAACCGACTGCGCCACCCAGGCGCCCCAAGATCATGTTTGTTTTAATAACATCACAGCACAATTAAGCAATTGTATGCTTTGTGATATTCTTGATAAGAAACTTTACTTGTGCGAATAGGATAGACAGTCTCTTTTTGAGATACATGAACATAAGGACGGTCTTGTGGATGACTACACCAGGCAGAGATTTATTTGTATTTCTGATGGGGTTGCCAGGATGTGTAACCTTCATGCATACTTATCTTTCTGCGACCTTTCCCATAAATATACCCTATTTCTGATTCATGCTTATAATGATATTCAGAACACATTCATACTGCCACTCACTGGTTACTCATGCTTGAAATTAAAAATCTTTCAGACCAATGCCATTGCTATATTTGGTTAGGCTTTACCCATTACTCAAAGTGAGAAAAATAAGATGGTGAGGATAAGATGTTAACAGACATAAGCTTAATGTTAAATGGATAGGAGGATGTGTTCAGGCTTTCCTAAAAGGAAATGGAATAGGGTCCATCTAATCATATGCTACATTAACATTATTAAATCTAGAAATATGAATTATACAGGAATAGTCATTGAACACTACATGAGACTCATAAAGTGAAACTTTGCAAGAACTTAAGCCATTGACAATAGATACTAAGGACCAATGACTCATTTTTGGAAAAGTTTATAAAAAGATAGAAAAAAAATGGACTTTCCTTCAAATTACACACATTTCCTTTCAATTGTCATAAAAAAGTTATGGTTAAACTTAGTCGATACCGGAAACAATCACATCTTAATAGTTTAGACTTTTAAACATTATTCTTTGATTGTCATAAGCACTATAAAATAAGAGTTCTAATTTCTTATCATAGAGAAGTCTACATACAAAATTTTAATGTTTTAATGAACTTATCTATATCAATACAGCTGAAAAAGCAAATACTTTTTGAGGAAAGATAAAATTACAAGGAAATTTTTTAATAAAAAAGCCATGTTCATTTGAGCAATGTTAGCAAACAGTAATTTGATTGCACAATTAGTTACTTAGCTCATATTTAAGAGACTGTAGCACCAATTTAAAATAGTGACCAGGGGGTACCTGGGTGGCTCAGTCGGTTGAGTGTCCGACTTTGGCTCAGGTCATGATCTCATGGTTTGTAACTTCAAGCCCCACATCAGGCTCACTGCTGTGAGCAAAGAGCCCTCTTCAGAGCCTCTGTCCCACTCTCTGTGTCCCTCTCCCACTTGTACTCTCTCAAAAAATAAAATAAAACACTAAAAAAATTAAAACAGTGACCAGGACTCAGAAATGCAAAATTAGACCGTATTGGGAAGCAATACAAGTAATAAACAGTTATACACTCTTACAAGGATACAGTAGTGAAGTTTTCTTTTTGGAAAAAAGACTCTTTGTTGGCCAGAATACATGTATACAGATATTCAATAATATATAATTAAGAGTTACTTTGTGCTAAGAATTATTCTAGTTGTTAATGATATAATAATGAATATTGCAGAGTGGATTGCTGCTCTGTGGAGCCCATAATCAAAAAATTCTAGGGGCACCTGGGTGGCTCAGTCGGTTAAGCATCCAACTTCGGTTCAGGTCATGATCTCACGGTTCATGGGTTCAAGCCCCGTGTCAGGCTCTGTGCTGACAGCTCAGAGCCTGGAACCTGCATCGAATTCTGTGTCTCCTTTTCTCTTTGCCCCTCCCCCACTGATGCTCTATGTCTTTCTCCTTCAAAAATAAATAAACATTAATGTAAAAAAAATTCTAAGTAAATGTCTATGGATTTAAATGAAATATTAAAAAGATAAAGAGTACTTAAAACTAAATTGAATAAGGGGCGCCTGTGTGCCTCAGTCGGTTAAGCATCAGACTTTGGCTCCGGTCATGATCTCAGTGATCATGGGTTCCAGCCCCATGTTGGGCTCTGTGCTGACTGACAGCTTAGAGCCTGGAGCCTGCTTCGAATTCTGTGTCTCTCTTTCTTTCTGCACCTAGTACACTCACACTCTGTATCTCTCTGTCTCTCAAAAATGAATAAACGTTAAAAAATTTAAAAAAAACTAAATTGAATAAAATAATAGGATGTCAATGAAGTCTATTTGTCAAATCAGTACATAGAGTTAAATGCTATCCTAAAAGCCAAATAAAGTGCTGTAAGAAAAACATCATCATCGTAGTGTGTGAATGAATTGCCTTATGTAAGTCATTGAGTTACTTGCTATGAAGAAATATAAAGTGGATTGGTATGAAATTACAGCTTATTTGGGATTTTTATGGATTTCCAATAATTTATTTACCAGTGACAATTCCTAAATATAAGGAATGTGCAGCACAGAAATATAAAGAGATAGAAACTCTGATGGAGAGAATGAGGTACAGAATATTCAGTGTAATAGATTTTACAGAAAGAACAAAGGGAGTGATAAAAACTGACTATTATTATCTTTAAAAGATTAACATTAATCATAGTAATGATCAGAAAGCAGCAAAAATTCCTAGCAGACAAAAGTAAATCCATATGTAAGCTAATTCAGAAAAAGGGAGCTAAACAAAATTATTATTAAAAATAAGGAAAGTGAAGACATTAAAAAGATACTTCAGAGGAAATGATATTGTATTATAAATAAGTTTATGTCAATAATTTGAAATTTTTAAGGAAATGGACAAATTTCTTAAAAACAACTTTTGCAAAATGTAGAAAAAGTGAATAGTCCTCTATCTGTTCAAGAGTAGAATCTGTAAATGTAATCTTTCCCCCAAGTAAAATGACTAACATGGATGGCATTACTAGCAAATTTTACCAAATACTTATGGAAGAAATGACAGTGTTACGCAAACTATTTTACAGAGTAGGGGAAGAATGAATATTTCCTAATTTTTTGAAACTAGCATAAAACTGATACCACACACTGCTCTTGACAATATAAGAAAAGATAATTACAGTTCAATATCCAAAATGAACACAGCAGCAAAAATCCTAAACCAAATATCATAAATTAAACCAGCAATATATAAAAAGACTAATGAATTATGGTCATAGGGGAGTTATCCCAGAGCTGCAAAGATGATTTTCTACTTGAAAATCAATATATATTTGATTGATTTTAATATAAGCCGTATTACTAACAGAATGAAGGAGAAAAGTCAATCATTTCAATGAATGCTGATAGCACTGAATGAAATTGAATGCCTACTCATGATTAAAAAAAAAAAAAAACTCAGTGTATAAGTAATGGAAGGAAAACTCTTCAGTCTGATAAAGAACGTTTAGGAGAAATCTGCAGTTAATACCGTTTTTAATTGCAAAATATTGCATGATTTCTCACTGATATCAGAGAAAAGACAAAGGTGGTCATTCTCCATCCATTTTATTTATCATTGTACAGGACTTGTGAACCAGTGCAATAACGTAGGAGGGAAAGGGAGGGAAAGAGGAGGAGAAGGAGAGAGGGAAGAAGAGGAAGAGAGATTTAAAGCGTAAAGAACAGAAAGAAAGGTGTACAAATGTCTTAACCATTTGCATGAGCATATTCATAGACAATACAAAGAAAGTGGCAAAATAGTACCAAAACTACCTAAGTTATCAAATTCTTAGGATATTCGTCAATATTCTAAGATATAATTGTCTGTATATTTATAGAAACAACTGGAAAATACAGTCTAAATTATAACATTTGCACACACATACATACACACATTTCCAAGCTCTGTCTGCTTAGAGGGCCTAGAAATAATGATACTTCTGTAGCAATGACCGTACCTAGTAACCAGATCTGGGTTTCTAATACCATTCTCCAATAAAAATAGCCAGGGATCCATGGAGAAATTGTTGATTCTAGGGTTGTAGCAGGGAAGATACAAGATGAGTCTGGAACATCTTGTAGTAGCAGGGTGCAAGAAAGTGCACATAAAAAACAAAATGATGGAAATATGTGAAAAGGATACAGGAGTCAACTGAATGACCAAAACTGGAATGACTTGAACAAAAACGTAGATAATGTACTTTTGAATTATAACCCAAAGTATAAAACAAATATCCATGAATTCATACTAGTATAAATAAATCATTGGACAAATAAATAAATGGGGAAGAATAGATAAATGTCTTACATAGAAGAATGCCAGATAATATGATTCTAGGGACAGAAAAGAGACATTGGAAGTAATAAGGAAAAACTAAAAAATGTACAGACTTCAGTTAATGATAATTTATCAAATGCTTGTCCGTTAGTTGTGCCAAATGTATCATATAAATGCCAGATGTTAACAGTAGAGGACACTGGGAAGGAGGTATGGGGGAACTCCATACTATGTAACTGTTTTATAGATATGAAACTACTCTAGAATAAAAAATTATTTGAAGAATTTTAACGTAAAGTTTATTACCATACATCAATACTTCAGAATAAACAAAATATATGACAAGCTCTAAAAAATGTAGCTAAGAATAACTGAAGAAGACAAATAAACTGATACCCTAGTTCACGGATTAGAAGACTTACTGTTTTGGGGGGTGTTCTGTTTTAATGATTTCTGTGTTCTACAGAAAGAGGGAACTAATTCTGGTAAAGGATATCAAACTCAAGCAAGCATCACATTTATTCTGCAAATATTAGAAATATCCCTTTTAAGACCAGGTATAAAATAAGTTTCCCTCAACACTATTTTTGCTAAAACAGCAAGACAAGTAAAAGATGTCAAGCATATAAAGATGAAAAGGAACAAATCAACATATTATTCCTAGATAAAATGATTGCATGAAGGAACTGTAACATTTTAGGGCTAAAATGAAAGCATATTAAACCAATGTAAGCAACAATCATATTCTTATGTACCAGCAATAAAGAATTAGAAAACACAGCTAAAGTGTTGCAAAGTAAAATAAAAATAAGGAGTAATTATTAAAATTATAAGATATGTAAAAAATTTATGAGAAGTTCTATCTTTGTTAAATAATATTAGGTAATATTTAAGTAAAAGAGAGATACTTATATTCATAGATGGAAAGATTCAGTATTTTAAGATGACAACTTTCTCAACATTCACTCATAGATTCCAGTTTAATTTGTGGAACTTGACAAGGTGATTCTAAAATTTACATGAAAAAGCAAACTTCTAAGAAGAGTTAAGAATACTTTGAAAAAGAATAAAGTATGTTTGAGAAGTTGTCCTATTAAATATCAAGCCCAATTTAAAGCTATAATAAATAAGACTATAATATTGATGCAGGCATAGATAAATTCAGCATTGGCACAAAATTACAAATTTTGAAACAGACATTCCATCTAGGGATAGATATGACAGAGGTACAATTGCAAACTATTAGAAGTAATTATTCAATTGTGAAATAAATAAAAATAAATACCTGCTGCACATCGTACACATATAAACAACTACACATCATTCCAGGTGGACTAAAACCTTAATAGGAAAAGCAAAATGCTTTTAGGAGGAGAAAATATAAGAAAATGTCTTTCTGAACTTGGGTGAGAGAAGGATTTCTTTAGACAAAGAAGGACAAACCAGTGAGTAAAACAATGTTAAATTTTATAAATTAAAATAAAAATAATTTATACATCATAAAACATCATGAACACACTAAACAAAAGCAGAATTGGTATTTAACATGCACATAACAGAGCATTCATGTTCAGAATAATGTGTGTGTGTGTGTGTGTGTGTGTGTGTGTGTGTGTGTGTGTGTGTGGTGTATGTTGGTGTATACATTATAAAAACAAACGAGCATAAATGTAGAAGACATAAATGTAGAAGAGGCATTTTGCACAAAGGATACCAGAATGGCAAAAATGAATGAATGAATGAATGAATGAATGAATGAATGACATTGCAGTAAAATGCGTAACCACACTATTAATCAAGGCAGTACGTAATAATGGCAATTATGTCCAAAGTAGGTAAATACTATCTGTGAGTGATGTAAAACATGAGAAAATCTCATAAAATTAATTGTAGGTCTTTAAGACAGAATGGCCACATTAGAGAGCAATACAGTAATATTTGAGCCAAGCAATTTCACTTCTGAGTATCTAACCTTGTGCCAAATAATTCCACTCCTGGGTATATACCCTGTGGAATATTTTGCCTATGCCTGTTAGAAGATAATGTGCAACAATTTTCAATGCAGAGTTTTTGTAGTAGTAACAACATTAAAAACAGTCAAAATATCCAGCAAATGTAGAATGAATAAATGCAATGTAGAATACTCCTTGAAATAAAAATGAATGAAATAGTCTAAGGCTTATCTTAAAAAACATGAATTTGAACAAAAAAATCAAATTCTATGTGGATACTATAGTATGGCCATTTTGTTCACATTTTCATAATGTAGAATGGAATTTTATGTCTTCATATTAAATTCAGAAGCAAAGCCTCTTTTGGAAAGGCAGGGAAGCAGTGTTTGGAGAAAGAGTACATGGTCAGCTTCAATTTCTTTTTTGTTTAATATCTTAAGATGATAGAAAAATGAGTGTTATTTATATCACCTATGCAAAAATTTGTATACGTAATAACTTTGATAAAAACCTTTATTTGATAAAAAAAAAATACACTTAGAAAAAAGGGACATGTAGGATTTTCCATTAAGAATCTGTAAATGGAAAAAAAAAAAAGAGTCTATAAATGGAGGGGCCCCTGGGTGACTAGTCAGTGAAGTGTATGACTCTTGATCTCAGCTCAGGTGTGTCACACGAGGAATGGAGCCTACTTTTAAAAAACTAAACTAAACTAAACTAACCTAAAATAAAAAGAATCTATAAATGGCTACTATAAATTTTTTTATGCCATACTGGCTTAGACTTCTTTGGAAATTCTAATTGATGATTCAACGTAGCATGTACAAATGTATGATTATATAAAGCCATCATTTCTGTGAAAAATTGAGAAAATGTGCTATTTGGCAATTTGGTGAGATCACAGCAGACCCTCAGATACTCTCACCCAACGCCGCCATATGTCTTTGTATACAAACACCTGAAAAACTTTTATACCAAAATAGCTAACTTTTTTGTTTTTATTTTGTAAAAATAATTTATTCTATCAGCACTAGTGAAAAGTAATGGTTCAATGAGTAAATATTGACTTAAGGCACATAGCCGAGCAGTTTTCTAACTCTCTGAGAACATATGTGTAACAAGATGGAGAGCCATCTGTTTTTCTGAAGATAGGTTAAGCCAATATATTCAGTTTGAGACACTGCTATATATACACACCCAAATTACTACATTCATCTATGATTTTTTTTTTAAAGCCCAACTTACAAATGCTTTCAGCCTGGCATATAAGCCTTATCCAGAACTCATCACAGGTTTGCAAGAGTTTATGTTTTACTTAGGATTCAAATTAATGTGGAGATCTTAAGCCTCCCCTCAGAGAAGCAATGAAAACAATCATGAGCAACTTTTGTCACCCCAAGTTTAGAAGGCAGGACAGACGTACCTCCCTTACCAAGCCATGTTACAAAAGGGGAAAAAGAATGACTCTAATGATGGTAAACCAACTTTATCTTTAATTTAATGTTTTTAAGAACTGTGGTTTCCCATAGTTGTTCAATCATTGCCTGCTTAAGAAAAATGTGAACTTGGACTAATGGAGGCTGAACACACCCTTAGAGAATCTCATAATATATGACACATGACCCAAATGTGAGAGAGGTAAGGGAGTTTCAAATTTCCACAATATCTATAGAAAAAAAGTTGATGACTATATGCCAAGAATAATAAAATTGTACTCAAGTGAGAATAGTTGGAACTACATTAAGTTAATTAGACAAATCTATACTGGGAAAGGAGGAGTTTCATGGGTAAAAATAAATTTGAGCTTATGTTCTTGGAAAAATTCACATAAATATTTGAAAAAAAACAGATTTGGTACAAGAAGAAGATGCAAAATATGTTAAAATTTTAAATTAACTTAATTTTCAAAAAATTGGTAAATATGTAGAATATCTACTAGAGCTATTTTCTCAAGAATCAAATAATTACCTCAAATGGGACTAAGGGTGAATTTTAAATGTGGAGAGATACAATTGTGAGAAACTACACCAGCAGAGGGAGCTTAATATATCTTGTCAGTAAATAGACATTGAAGACAGTTAATGTCTTTGTTAAGCAGAGATATACAGATTGGGAGAATTATTTAGTTTTATTTTAGATATGAGATCTCAGATGCAAAGATATTTATTAATGATTGCAGGTCATTTGAAATTCAATCTTCTCAATTTTAATACATCTTCTTAGTTGAATTAGGCTATTTGTATTGTAAAACCAAAAGTAAACTATATCAGTATAAGGAATGTAAATATTTTAAAAATACATAAATGCTTCCATAAAAATAAATTAATTTAAACAATGTCACAGCAAATAAAATAATGGGACCAAGTTTACTTGCAGAGCTATGATGTAGAAAATATGAATAAAATACATCAACTTAATTAAGTGGTAAGAAAATATTTTATGAATCTTAAGATATTAAATATAGTAAGTTTTAATTTTATTCATTCTTATGTATATGGACACCATGTTGCAGCTCTTCCATCTGATGCCATTAAAAATTTTACAAATATTGAATCTGATTACATGAATAGAAATAGTATCACCTGTTTAAAAGTTTAGAAGACTAAAAAGAGAGATATCAAAGAGGACACAGTAAATTTTATAATAATTAATCTCTGAGGTGTTTGATTAATGCTTATTGATGCTACTTGTGACCCAGAAGAGGAAAGGGATAAATGCTAAAAATGGTTTCAAAAAATACATTACGATGGGGTGCCTGGGTGGCTCAGTTGGTTGGGCATCCAACTTCAGCTCAGGTCATGATCTCATGGTTTGTGGGCTTGGAGCCTGCTTCAGATTCCGTGTCTCCTTCTCTCGCTACCCCTCTCCTGCTCACGCTTTGTCTCTCTGTTTCTCTCTCAAAAATAAACATTAAATCATTTTTAAAAAATACATTATGATGGAATATGTGGGAATTGAAAGGATTTCTATGTTACAGAAGGGAAATAAAACTGAGTAAGAGTCACTGTGGGAGTGTATGTATAATATTCTGCAAGTTTTTATGTAATATTATTTTATAAAGGAAGTCTAAAATTATTAAAGATGAGAAATTTAGCTGGTGTCGTCACCCTGTAGATTGTGTGCTATAACCATTTATGGCAGGCTGATGAATTATGCTATAAAAAGCAAAGACCTTCAGGAACCTGACAATCTTTCAGGTTTAATGAGAAGGAAATCTGGCCATGTCTTCTTTTTTCCAAGTCTCTTCCTCCATCCCACAAAGACAAGTAAGGCTGTAAGTCTTTCCAACTATTGCTGCTGAAAGTATTTTGTGGAAGCAATCTTGCAGAAGAGAAAGTATAAACATATTTTTAGGCTTTCGAGATTGTACAGTATGTATAGCAGCGATTAAAAAGAAAGGTTGCCAGGGCTAGAAATACAATTTGGAAAGTCTAAGCAGAAAAAAGCCAGTAGAGATTCCTTCATCTTTAAATATGATTTGGACTAAGAATGTACTGTAGAGGAAAAAAAAATTCCCCCCAAAATGTGTCTCTTCGGCACATGGATTATTTTAGGTTGATTATTTTTAAGAAACAGAAGACTCAACGGAGAGCCTGGGTGATTCAGTCAGTTAAGCACTCAGCTCTTGGTCTCAGCTCAGGTCATGGTCTCACACTTCGTGGGATCGACCCCTGCATCAGGCTCTGTGCTGACAGTATGGTGCCTGCTTGGGATTATCTCTCTTCCTCACTCTGTCCCTCTTCCCCACCCCCAAGTAAATTTAAAAAAAAAAGTTTAAAAAAACCCCAGAGGACTCAGGAAGTTTCTCTTTTTGCCAACTGCCTAAAGGATTTAGACAGAGGACCTGTTCCAGGAAGGGAGCTAGCACCATAGATAACTATAGTTATAATATGAACTAGGTCTGGTAGACAGGTAGGAGCCCTAGCAAGGCCTATTGGATTAAAGTCCTCTCAATGTCCCATTGTTTCTGAGTGGCCCAGCAGACACTTGTTTACCAAACATTTACTCTTTTTCACCTTCCTGTGAATTGCTGTCCTTCCCTTTGAAGTCCCAGACTCCTACCGCCTTCTCCTTAGTTTAGGATGACATATATACCTCATTTTGCCTGACTATCTTTGAAATCCCTTATGTTCATGCGAAGTCTTCATATGTATGTTATTATATTTAATTTTCTCCTGTTAATTGTCTCATGTTGACTTAATTCCTAAACCAGTCAAAAGATTCTTGAAGGGTAGAGGAAAATTTTTCTCCCCAGTAGTACAAATGCAGGATATAAATCAGGACAAAATATTCAATGAAAACCCAGAATATGTCAAAGCTTAAAACAGGATCATAGTCATTTTAGAGTCAGAATTGCACCAGAACCACACTGTGCTTATGCAAGAAAATTATACTCATTTTCTCTGTGTTTACACACACATACCTTCATGTGAATTTATATACGGTAGTGAAGATAATTCTATATAATGCCCAAATAAGTGAGTTAAGTTCTTCTTCACTGATGCTTTTATTGTAATTATATTATATTGAGTTTGGTAAACCACAGAGATGCCACTAAATGACTAAATATTGCATACATGAGGGGAAAAAAAGATGCCTAAGTAAAGTCTCTTCCTGTTGAGATAGATCCTCTATGCACACGCACACACACACGCACACACACACACACACACACACACACACACACACACCTGTATATCCACCCGTAATAATTCGCATATTAGATTATTTATTCTTAGAAAATTTGCTATCAAGTCATTCTGAGATACGTAAAATGAACATAGTTCTCTACTTACTTAATAATGGTTTTGGAAGCTAATAAATTTTTAAGTATTTTACATCCTATTTTAGCTAACATCAACTTTGAAAATTAATGCAAATTATACTTGCTAAATTTAGGAATGGATTATAATTCTAGGTAATTTAAGAACCACCATACATAGTTTAAATTAGAAAAAAAATTGCCTGCTAGACAATTTTACAGATATGAGTGGCTCATAAGTCTGTCTCTGCATTTTAGTTTTGCTAAAATGCACAACAAAAGCTTCAGGGTAAGGTAGAGATACAACAGGGTAAGGTAGAGATACAACATGATCGTTAGAGAAAGTTATAAAATTCAAATCAGAATAAATTTGGTCTGTAATGATAACTGTTTTGGCTTTAATAACTTCATTATATAAAATGTTCTCAACTACATAGTTCTCAACAGAAGTCTCTGTTCAAAGTGTTTCAATAAATTAAGGCAGATACCACAATTCACAAAACATTTATAATGTTTGAGCAAATACTATATTCATTTGGAAAAGTAACCAAATAAAGACTCAAAATAATATTATAAACACATTTTAAGTACACAGAATAATTGAACATGAAATTATTTACTTCTATGTTTATGTCTGGTTTATAAAGAGTATTGAAAAGAAATGGTTTATATGGTAAAATTTTAGTTTTACTTTGAGATTTAATATTTAATTACCAAAATGGGAAAAAACATTCTTGGTTTTATTTACATTTTCTTTACTATACCATCTCTAAATGAAACATTATTGCCTGCAGTTGATTACAGTTTAGTTATACCATTAATTTTATTTTTTTAAATATCCTTACATTAATTTTGGCTTTAAATTACATAACACTAGCAGAAAATGTGCCATTAATGTAATTACAAAATACTCCAGTGTGAAACTTGTTACAGAGTAAACATGCCTACCATTGTCGTCTCAGCGATAGAGCCAAAGCTGTTTATGAATATGTTGCATGTGACATTAACAGGAGGGCCTGAAAGAGATTAAAACATAAAGACTATTTAGATACTCATCTAAAATATTTTTAAATAATTCCATGCTTTTCATTATCAGTTTTTTTAAAAAAAGGAATATATATATTTTATATCTGCGTACACACAGATGCATAAAATTGAAAGCAATCACTCTGTGAAATAATCTGAATTGAAAATCACAAATTCATAGTCTCCTTTGAACACTGAGGCTGGCCATTATATAAGTCTTCAATCTCATTTGGTCTTGATATCTCTAATGGCTTTGTAAATGTCTGATTTGGTAAGTCCAACATTTGAGCTCCTTTAGGCTGTTCCTATTGATTTTTTCCTCCCAGTATGGGCCCTATTTTTCTGTTTCTTTTCATGCTACATATTTTTGTTGTTGTTGTTAAAAATTGGATACATTAAATAATGCAATGTGGCAACCCTGGAAACCAGACCTCCCACTTGCAAAGCCCAGTTGTTGTTACTGGTGTTTATTATTGTTGTTTGTTGTTTAGTGACTTTCCTGGACTAATAGTCTGTATTTCCCCACAGTGTGCAGCCACTGAGGATTCTGTATCACACAGCGTTAGGCAGCTGCAGTGTTAAAACAGTTTCTTATGATCATTTTTTTCTTTCTTCTTTCTTTCTTTTTCTTTCTTTCTTTCTTTCTTTTTCTTTCTTTCTTTCTTTCTTTTTCTTTCTTTCTTTCTTTCTTTCTTTTTCTTTCTTTCTTTTTCTTTCTTTCTTTTTCTTTCTTTCTTTTGAGAGCGCATGTGCAAGAGAGCATGCAGGGGAGGCAACAAGGAGGGAACAAGGGCAGGGGCAGGGGAGGGGCAGAGAGAGAATTCAGCTCTAAGGACCCTGAGATCAGGACTCTGAGATCAGGACCCTGAGATCACTACCTCAGCCAAAATCAAGAGTCATCAGCTTAAAGGACTGAGCCACCCAGGTGCCCCTTTTGTGATCACTTTTGTGATCATTTTTAATAAATGCCCTGGGATAGGATTTTCCCACTGAGGGAGTTCCCAGTCAAAGCCAAATAATGATAAGCCATCTGAGTGGTACTTTTCTAGGGAGCAGGCCAGATAAAAATAACATAGCTCTAGGGGTGGACTTTGATACCTGCTAGGCTCTGGATTGTAAGCTTCTGTGGTTGAGAGGCTGCTGGTTTTCAAGGCTACCAGGAGCTCAGGAGGGGAGCCATATTTACATGCCCTGTTTTTAGAGAAACCTATTAGTTTTACTTGAATACACATTCCTCAGTGTGTTGCAAGCTTTTCAGAGCTCCCGAAGGTTAACTTCGACAGTTTTTTTCAGTATTTTTATTGCTTTTTTTTTTGGAGGAGTGAATTTATAGAAAACATCATTCTGCCATTCCAGAAGTCCCCTGTAAGTGCGTTTAGCATTCATCATAAAAACCAATAATTTTTGTTTTTCTGAGATCCATTTATTCATTAATTTACTAAATATTCACAAATTGTGTACACCAAATTGCAGAAAACACAACGAGATTATCATCTAGCAGGGCAGAAGGAATAAGATCTCATAAATTGTTTAGTACTTCATGTACTAAACATGTGTTGTGCTGATTCATAGATACCACTTAATCCATATAACACTGCAAATGGGTAATATTACACCACTTATCAAGAAAGGAATTAAAGTTCAGAGAGGACACATAAGGTGCTAATGAATAGCATAGTTAGAATTGGAACCACTAGTCTGATTCTAGGAGTCATTTTTTCCCATCATATCAAGTTGTACCATGACCTTCACATAACATTACATCCCAAGGATTCCATTATCTAGCTACAGACTTTATTATTAGGCTGATAGATATATAAATCAGCAACACTGAAATATTATGTGGTAAGGGTTAAAATAACTCCGAGTTAAATTCTACCTACTAGTCAGATAATGCCACACACAAAAACTAATATATAAGCCTTAGCTAAGATGCCTGCCCTTTGCCCTATACCTCTATGTCCCCTTCGCTAGAGATAATCACTCCAACTTATATAATAGATTCTTTGGGGATTTACCTAATTTTCTCTAAATAATGAACTTATTTTGCTACTTTTAGATGCTCCCATTTTAAGCATATATTCTGATACCCACAGCAGAGGAGGATTTATTTAGCTTTCTTTCAAGCCATTATCACCACCTCCACTAACATAAACCTCTTTTTTTATCCTCCTAGTACACAGATATGGTTACACTGCCATTGTTGTTAGATTAGTATTCACTTTTTACATTATGACAAGGTAAATATTATTTCCAACCAAGCCATGCAATAA
This sequence comes from Puma concolor, assembly GCF_028749965.1. NCBI lineage: Eukaryota > Metazoa > Chordata > Mammalia > Carnivora > Felidae > Puma > Puma concolor. Next base: position 54,296,604 of record NC_141670.1, on the reverse strand, counting down.
ATTACGATTACTTTTCTTTCACGGTAAGCACTTTCTTGAGGTTGATAAACTCTTTATGTATTTCACATAGTTTCTTCCATATGTATCATTAACCTACCCAGAAGTTCTGAAATGTCTGAATTATGTTTCAATGTCAGACTCATCAGATATTTTATTAGCTTTATCTTCCTTTGGATATATTCCAAAATTAGATTTTTTTTTTTTTTTTTTTTTTTTTTTGCTCTGGAGCATAGCAGCCATCTTATGACCTCCCATAATCATTATACTGGGGTTTACTTCCATCTCTTTTCTGTCAGATTGCCTTTCATGGTCCCTGACTTTCCTTTTTACTTGGCTTATTTCTTAATTTTAGTAGAATAAATCCTTTAGGAATTTTTTGAGAAATGATGCATAAGGATGTGAAGCTTTTGAGAATTCACTTGTTCACAATTCTTTTAATGTCCTTTTAATTTATTTATTTACTATTTTTTAATGTTTATTTATCTTTGAGAGAGACAGAGACAGAGCATGAGGGGGGGAGGAGCAGAGAGAGAGAGGGAGACACAGAATCTGAAGCAGGCTTCAGCTTCTGAGCTGTCAGCACAGAGCCCAACTCAGGGCTTGAACCCAGGCACCACAAGATCATGACCTGAGCTGAAGTTGGAAGTTCAACTGACTGAGCCACCCAGGCACCCCTAAATGTCCTTTTAACATCTAAATTTGGTAGAAAACTTTAGGTTCAAAAAATTTTTTTTTCTCAATTTCAAAGACATTTCTCTTTTATTTTTATTTTCTTGCATTGCTGTTAAAAATTCCAAAGCCATGGGGCGTCTGGGTGGCTCAGTCGGTTGAGCGGCCGACTTCGGCTCAGGTCATGATCTCGTGGTCCGTGAGTTCGAGCCCCACGTCGGGCTCTGTGCTGACAGCTCAGAGCCTGGAACCTGTTTCAGATTCTGTGTCTCCCTCTCTCTGTGACCCTCCCCCGTTCATGCTCTGTCTCAAAAATAAATAAACATTAAAAAAAATTTAAAAAAAAATTTCCAAAGCCATTCTGATTCTTGATCCTTTGTAAAGATAAAAAGGAGTCTCTTTGTACCAATATTAAAAATAATTAATAATAATAATAAAAATAAAACAAAACAATGTTTCATTAGTCAGAATAGTTTAAAATCATTTGTGGTTTCAGTTCACATTTTCTTGATTTCTGGTGCACAATTCTCATCTTTGTTTTTCTACTCAATTTCTGATAGCCATACGTCCTGCTGGAAGAAAGTAGAGGAAAAAAACCCCACAAAATTATTCAAAACTGACATCTACAATCCATAAGCCAATGGATCCTATGCACATTGGAATCATATGAGGATGTTTAAAAAAGACGGATACCTGAATTTTACCTGGATGCTATGGCATGCAACCAGAGCATTGATATTTTTAAAAGCTCCCCAGATGATTCAGATGTGCAGTGATGCTGGGAACCACTCAGGAATTCCAGACTAGAAAACATCTGTGCCCATTATATCGCAGTGCTAAAAATGAACCGAGATTTTTCTAGAGGTGAAGAAATAGAGAGATGGGTGTCAGGACTTAGAACAAGGCCTTGAAAATGCAAGGCCACTGATATTGATAAGAGAGTTGCCTATTTTAAGTTTGGTCACCAATGCTACTAAAACAAGTAGATGCTGTGCAGTTAGAAACAGACCAAAGCCTATTGAGCATCAAGATGTGTAGAACATAAAATTAAACAGGTAGAGAAGGTAAACTGTTTTCAATATGAAGGATGGATGTTTAAGAACAAGAAAACTTTGGGGCCTTGAGTGGCTTAGTTGGTTGAGCGAGCAATTCTTGATTTTAGCTCAAGTCGTGATCTCAGAGTCGTTAAGATTGAGCCCCCGAGTCTGCTTAAGATATTCTTTCCCCCCACCCTCTCTCTCTCTGGTCCTCTCTCCTGTTTGTACACTCTGTCTATAAAATTAAAACCAAAAATTAAAAACAAGCAGAAAACCCTATGAAAATCCTGAATCCTGGAGGTGCTATAATTATTTGACTATTAGTGAGAAGTTCTTTTTAATATTTCTTTGTCATTTTTAATATTTACAAATTTGTAAGATGGTAAGGGTGTCTTATATGTCACTATGTGAGAGAGGAGAAAACACGAATCTTTTACTTCATGAACATTTTATCCCATCTCAAGAGAAGCGTGAAGTCACAATTAACTGATAGATTTTTTTTTTTTTTTGACTTATGTAAGTCTAAGGTATTGAACTCTAAACTATGTACACAGAGTATCTGGAATATTGAAAAAAACAATCTTTCATATTTTCTAGGTTATTCTGTGTTTTCTAAAGAATGCTGAAACTCTATTATTTTCTTTTGCTGTTAACAGTACTATGAATCTGGGGAATTCGTTTAGCCTGGAATAAATTCTCTTGGGCTCTGTTGACTCACAGCCTTTGGAAGATGGAAAACACAGGGCATTGGTATTGGGTTAATTCATCTTTCAATAAAATGCTGATGGAAGTACATCCATGTTGGGGGAACAGCTGTCACTGTAAGGCTGCCTGCTCCATCTGACTGTGAACTCTTTGGCTGAAATTGTAATAAATAAAACATCCAGCGGTGGGGGGCGGGGCAGTGGTGGTGATTCTTCTTATTTTAATCTAGCAAGAGGCAGGGTCTTTGTTTTTTTGACTTTTATTTAATTTCTCTTTGGGCATTGAATAAAAAGCGAGGCATCCTTTATTATATTTTTTAATTTCATCCTATAAATTTAACTATTATCCATATAATTTTAGATAGTAGCGGTGAAAAATAGAACAAAGGTAAACATTCAGCATGGGCTTCTGCGGCCTGAAGTTAGTGATATCCGTTCAGTTGCATTTCTGTGTCGCTTATGCTTTATGGCAGGCCCTAGTGATTCCAGGAAGGTTCTGAAAGCCTCAGTATTAAGTACTGTGCTAGGCGGATTCCTCTGACGTTTTTGTTTTCTCCCTAAAATGTGGCACTCGCATCCCGAGTTTACCAGAGGCTCGCATAGTAACGTCAATGAGTGAAATAAGGAAAATAACATGGTTCCACAGAAGAGCAGTGGTCAAAGGAGGAGTGACTAATTGAGGCTTTTTTCACTTATAATTTAAGAGCATGATGTTCAATATTATATGAAACAGATTTCAGCCCTGGCCTCTTCAACATGACTCCAATCACACTCAGAAAGCTCCTTCTCAAGGCAGAAAGTCAGCCTGGTTTCAAAGTCTAAATTCCATGTGGTAGTAAAGTAAATCCCAGTGGTCTGAAGTCTACGCATTAGCGTTTATTCCCCTGGTTGTAAGGTGTGTTCTTTGCCTGATGATTAGAACATACATGAGTGCTATGTGGTTCCCATTTGACTACTTATGTGTGTATTCTCTTCTTCAGCCAGAAGAAAGGTGAATGAATTTAAGCACTAAACCTTAATTCCAAATTTCAAAAATAGAGCAGACACTCGAAATATTTGTGTGTATGTGTGTATTTATATACATATACATATATATATAATTTTATTTTATTTTAAAGTTTATTTCGAGAGAAAGAGAGAGAAAGAAAGAGAAAGAGAGAGAGAGCATGGGAGGGGCAGGGAGAGAGGAAGAGAGAGAGGATCCCAACAGGCCCTGCCCCGTCAGTGCAGAGCCTGACGCAGGGCTCTATTCCACGAACCATGAGATCATGACCTGAGCTGAAACCAAGAGTCAGATGCTTAACTCACTGAGCCACTCAGGAGCCCCAATAAAATTTTATTTTTTAAAAAATGAAAAGGGGTGCCTGGGTGGCTCAGTCGGTTAAGTGTCCGACTTCAGCTCAGGTCATGATCTCACGGTTCGTGGGCTCGAGCCCCACATCGGGCTCTGTGCTGACAGCTTGGAGCCTGGAGCCTACTTTGGATTCTGTGTCTCCCTCTCTCTCTGTTTGTCCCCTGCTCTCACTCTTGTCTCTTACTCTCTCAAAAATAAATAAAGATTAAAAAAATTTTTTTTAATTTTTAACAAAATTAAAAAATGAAAAAACAGTACTAAAAGTATAAACAAATTTGAAAATAAAAGTCATTGTTTTTAAGCGTACTCTTGGGCTACATCATAGAATCTCTTTGATGTGATCTGAAGGTATTTGGAATTTACTTTATGAAGATGAGGTAGCCATTACAGATTTCTCATCATGGTTGTGTAGTGAACCAACACAACACAGGGAGTAGCTGAATGGATGGCAAAAGCTTTGAGACAGAGAAAACAGGAATGTACTGTTATAGTCCAGATGGGAGACAGAATGGCCCTGACCCAGGCAGTGACAGTGTAGATGGACTACAAAGAATGAAATGGATGCAGTGCCATAATGTTTATGAAGCACTGTATTCTGTACTTTAAGCTTCTTCTGGTCTATGGCAGATCAGAGCAGCAGATTAGAGTAATCTTTCTACCTTAGCTATTGATAAGTATATTCAAAAACTTTGTAGAGAATGAAGCTCAGAGATGATTGTAAATATTCTATTGCCATTACAGAGAGCACCTGTTTAGCAGTCCTTGGCCAATCTGCTACTTTTCTGTGCCAGTGCAAAAGCTGTTAAATCCATCTAATACACTGCTATGTTTAGCAACAGAGCAAATAATTGCGATAGCATCCATATGGCAAATTGTGCCTTTAAATTGTTCATTACATTAGCCATCGTTGGCCCAAAAAGCAAACGACAGTAGTTACAGATGTTTTCAGCAGCATGTTTTCTTTTAGATGTCCCTTAAAGAAATAGAATATGTCTTTCAAATTCAGAGACGGATAAAGGCAAAATGGCAAAGTACATTGCAAACCCTTGGCAATTATGTTATTGCTATTCATACCAGGGAAAAAATTGTTCACAAGGTAAATCTCAAGCCAACAAACAAAGAAAAAACAAAAAGCAGCCCAAGTGTTCATGAAAATGATTCCAAGAAATTTTTAATGTAATGTTGCATTAAAACCTCACCCTTTTTAAAGACCCAGAAAGCAATTGAAAGACTAAATCTCAAAAAAAAAATGTATTTACATCTATATGCATGTACATATGTAGGTACATGTCACACATATGTATGTAGTCAGGTCACAAGGAAAGATATTCTTTTATTTTTTACTTGATAGAAATAAATATGATGACTTCAAATCCAGATTTTAAATCATTTGTTAGATACTTGAAAAAAGTTTGAAAATAATAGCATAAAAATAGGATCCAGTTTCTTCTTTCTGTTCCCTTTCCTCCATTTTCTTCCTGAAAATGCAGTCTTAAAGCCATTCTGTCAGGCAACACAAGATAGGCGTCCATGTTGGGATGGCCATGGGAAGGGTGGGTAAACAGATAGGATGAGAAGGACATCTGGGAGACGGGATTCACAGCACACCAGGGTGTGGGAGCCAGAGTGAGGAGGATGTTCCTATAGTGGGGTAGCTGTGCTGGTGTGGAGCCAGATTTCTTACTGTCAGAAGAGGAAGTTAAAATGTGGAAACTCAGAAAGTAGAATAAACCAATGCATCAGAGATATCAATGTAAATCATGGTTTTCAATAGGGAAGTAAAAATGGAAATGTAAATTAATAAATACATAAATATACACGTGTGTATGTATATGCCTCTGTACATGTATATACGTATAGATAGATAGATAGATAGATAGATAGATAGATAGATAATAGATAGATACATAGATACATAGATAGATATGGGAATATACCTACTTAATCAGTTAGTCAAAATGAACATTAACAGTGATGGCAAAAATTAACACGGTCCACCATCTGATAAAATGCACTCAGAATAAAGTAACACTTCTGTGATATTTTTATTAAGATGCATTACCTAAACTGAAGCATGAAGAAAATTACTAATGCAAACTGAGGTACATTCTGCTAAATAAAGAGATAATAATATATTTTTTAAATGTCGTGATCATGAGAGTCATAAAAAGAATGAAGTCGTGGTTCAAACCGAATAAAACAAGGAGAAATGACAACTAAATACAAGACATGATTCTAAACTGGATCTTTTTGCTATGAAGCCAATACTCAGGTAGTTGACAGAATTTGAATGGGGTCCACGAATTAGACAATAACTATATATTCATGTTAATTTTCTTGTTTCAACGGTTAGATTGTGGTTGTCTAAGAGAACGAATGTTCTTATTTGTATGATATTCTCAAGTATTGGGGCATCAGTTCAACAACATACTTTCAAGTGGTTCAGGAAAAAAAAAAGTTTTGTGCAATATTTGTAAATCTTCTGCTAATTTAGGATTGTTTTAAAATTTAAGGAAAGAGAAATTACTACAGAAAAATACATTAAAAACTAAAAACCAAAGATAACATAAGATATAGAGCACACCAATGTAAATTTGTGAGCATTTCAGGTGAACATTTATAGTTTTAGGAAGATTTATTATTAAAGACACTTTTCTTGCCAAAATGACCTTGTATTATCTAACAATGCAAGTAGAAACTATACCTTTTTCAAAAAATAATTGTGAATTTTATTCAAGAACAATAACTCCTGGATGAATAGAAATAGTTAAAATGGATAAAGAAGATGCTAATACTTTTCCTGAAAAGTATTCTGGGGACAGAATGTGTTAGAGCAGAATAGACTATTTGCAAACTAGTTTTGTGATGTGGGAGAAAGGGATTAATATAGGGAAATATTATAGATGAAAAGAGAAACCACAAAGACATTGTGAAGACAAACAACGTTATTTCTAGATAAAGAAAGTAATCATTGGAAATAGAACAAAACAAAACAAAAAAACCCAACAAATATGCAATAAATGTTTAGGAGGAATATGTAATTGAGTGATTGCTAAGAGAATACTTTCTGCCTGGATCCAAATTACACTTAAGAGTTATCAAAGACCAACTGGGGTCTAAACAATAGGGTCAAAAGAAATAACTAAAATCTAGAAAAAGCTGGTAAAATGGTCTAGTGAAACAATATTTTATTGTCTTTGGATATACATTCATTTGCTATTCAATTGCTTTTTCATCTGTTAAACTGGCTTCTAGCTTCAGATGACTCCTGGATGCTTCTATTTCAAGATGGAAAATTGAACCCAGTTTTCTTTGGCTCTGAAGACATAAAATGATGTTATCACACCAAGAATGAGAGGGAGGCCATAATCAGTTTAATGACATAAAATACAGAAGGGAGAAGAAAATGGTTGATGGATGAAACAGAGCAAAGGCTAAAAGAAATGCAGGTTAGGACGGCATGGAGAAGGGAGAGCTACCCAGGGAGACATAAAGCTTAGGGTCATCCTCTGAACGAAAAGAGGAGGGGAGTTAAAAGGGGTCTGCTGGGACAGGCCATGGGTACCTATCTCAAAAATTCTCTGCTTCCCATCCAGGGGCACCTGGGTAGCTCAGTCGGTTAAGCGTCCGACTCTTGCTTTCATTTCAGCTCAGGTAATGATTTTATGGTTCCTAAGATCAAGCCCTGCGTCTGGCTCTGCGCTGACAGTGTAGAGTCTGCTTGGGATTCTGTCTCCCTCTCTCTCTGCCTCTTGCCTCAAAAATAAGTAAATAAACTAAAAAAACAAAAACAAAAACAAAAACACAACTTCCCTGCTTCCTGTCCTGCGGAGCAGGAATGGCCTGGGGTTCTCGAAGAAATTCTTGAAGGCATGGAAAAACTTTTTCTTTTTTTTTTTTTACAAACATAGTTTATTAAGGTGATTGGAAATAATACTGTTCTGTGAATCAATGCTGACTTTTCGCAATTGCTTTATTTTCCAGCTTTATTGAGATATGATTGACATAAAACATTGCTCATGGTACACACTTATGAGCACACTTTGCTCATGGTGCACACTTTGATACACTTATATACCGCAATATAATTACCACTGTAGCATTTAGCTTCCAGATCCATCACCTCACATTATTACTATTTCTTTTTTTTGTGTTGAGAACATTGATGATCTGCCCACTTGGCAACTTTTAAGTGTATAATACAGTGTTAAGTGTAACCACAATGCTGTGCATTAGATCCCCAGAATTTATTCAACTTCTAACTCTTTGCAAAAAGTTAAAAAAAAAAGATGACTGGAGAAAGCTGAGTTCCTGACAGTACTTTAAAACTAAAGATGTCTGTGTTTGGGCACCCGGAGGACCCCAGACCAAAGCTTACTCGACACTCAACACTCATCTAAAGCACAATTCTGTTCAGGGCAGGAATGCCTCTGCCAGATTTCCCTTTCTAGTGAGAGAAATAGCAGAAAACCACCTCCTTACGACACACACACACATACACACACACCAGGCAAAACCTGTATCAGCACTCAAATCAACTCGATCTTTCCTGAACTACAGAGCATTTCGATCACATATAAGTAGCAGCTTGAATAGAGTGAACAAGATGAATAAACATAATTTTTCCTGCAGGAAGAAAAGAGAAATCATTGGGCAGAAAAGAAAAACGGAAGAAGTGAATACAAATTGAGGCACTAAATCAGAAGTCTAGTTAGGGCAAAGGAATCTTCTACTGCCTTCTTTGTAAGAGGCCTGGACACCAATCGGACAGATGAGAACAGGTACTTACCTAAGTAACCAATTTTACCCTGGGAGTGTTTGCTTTAAAGAAGAATGAATAGCTTTGAACAAAGACCGTTGAGGCAAGGAAGTGCTGCTTTCCATCACTAGTATTTTCAGACAATTGAATTTTTACCAAGTTCAGGTACCTGTTTTTTACTGTGGTCATAAAGAAAACAAACAGCTAAACATATGAAATAGCAGCTGCCTAGCAACCTGTAACACAACTTTCATGACTTCACATTTGAGGACAATGGTCTAGGATAAAGACGACTGTGAAGACACCAAAATACAGTCACAGAATTAAAATCTTCCTACACATTCCAAATAACACCATGTAAAGGGCGTCGAGGTGACTCAGTTGGTTAAGCATCCAACTCTTGATTTAGGCTCAGGTCATAATCTCATGGTTCATGGGATCAAGCCCTTCATCAGGCTCTGCACTGACAGCATGGAACCTGCTTGCTATTCTGTCTTCCTCTCTCTCTGCCCTTCTCTCTCTCTCTCAAAATAAATAAATAAACATCAAATGACACCGTGTAAAATATCAAAGAGTCATTTATGCCACAAATCTGAATAGTCCTCCTTAAGTATAAAGGAAAAAGACAAAAGGGTAAAGGGTATGGGTGGGACATAGACGAGAAAAGATTAGATTTTTTTTAAAAGAAAGTTACTTTGGAGAATAACACAAAACAATGCTAGCATAAGCCATACTTTTTTTTTAAAAGAAAAATATGCACAGTTAGAAAAAATAGGCTATATGTAAGGGAGCAAAAATCAAAATAGCATATTGATTTTTTTTTAAATACTAAATGTCAGTAGGCAATGGAACAATATCTAACAAACTTTTCAGCTAGAATTCTATAGCTTGATCATCGTATAAAATTACTTCAATGTCAAATGTATAAACAAGAGATTATCAAGTAATACTATTCAGTGATAAAAAGAAATGAGCTATCAAACCACAAAAAGACATGAAAGATCCTTAAAAGCATATTTCCAGTTTGAAAAGTCTTCATGCTATAGGATTCCACCTAGATGACATTCTTGAGAAAACAAAACTCTACAAACAGAAAAAGATCAGTGGTTGCCAGAGATTTTGGGGGAAAGAGAATGACATTCATAGCTGAAGCACAGGGGATTTTTCGGGTAATGAAATTCTTCTGCACGATACAGACATGATGCTTGCATGTGGGTTACTCATTTGTCAAAAGCCACAAAATGTACATCAAGAGTGAACCCTAATGTGAACAGTGGACTTCAGTTCATAATAATAATACATCATTATCAACTGTTGATGAATAGTTATTCAGTAGTTAATCAATATTGATTCATCAGTTCTAACTAATGTATCACACTAATACACGATGTAAACAATAGGGGAAATTGTAGGGGATGGGAGAGGGTATGTGAGAATTCTCTGTACTTTCCAATCAATTTTTCTGTGAACCTAAAACCGCTCTTTAAAAAGCCTAAATAAAAAAAAAAAAAAAAAAAAAAAAGATGATCAGAAAGTGTATTTTTGAGGAGTTTTTTTTTTTTTTTTTTTTGGTTATTTATTTACTTTTGAGAAAGAGAGACAGATGGGGGGGGGCGGGAGATGGAGACAGAGGGAGACACAGAATCCAAAGCAGGTTCCAGGCTCTGAGCTGTCAGCACAGAGCCCTACACAGGGCTGGAACTCATGGACTGCGAGATTATGACCTGAGCCAAAGTTGGACGCCTAACCGACTGAGCCACCCAGGCGCCCCCAGAAAGTATATGTTTAAATTACTCCTGTTCTGAAAATGAGGAAGTGTTTTATTGTATCTTTGTCTGTGTGGAGAGAGATAGAAATAAAACTTAAAAAAAAAAGAAAAAAGGGAAACTTGGAAATTAAAAAAAAAAGGTCGGATGTAAATATGAATTCAAGAAACTGCTGGGTACAAGGATTTGGGGGTCTTCCCTTAAGTTGTCTGGACCTCCAAGCCAGTTACATGACTGGCTCTGGGGACCATGCGGTTCAGTCTGCAGTGCAATGCTTTCTGTCACTGTGCCTCTTTTGTTTCTACTTTTCCCCTAGACAGGAAGAGTTCTAAAGAGAAAGAATTTCAAATTCCAGGAAAGAAATAGTGCTGTCTGCCTATTATTTTTGTTTTTAAGATGGAAGCAACAGTTCCTATACATATCATTTCTGTCCTCTAAGGCCACATTTTTAAAATAATGATTTATGCAAAACTCTAATTTCTGTTGAAGGGTCAACAAGTTTAATGACATGTGAAGCTTTATTTGCTAATTCTTTAAAAAATTTTTTTTTATTTGACGTTTATTTATTTTTGAGACATAGAGAGACAGAGCATGAACAGGGGAGGGTCAGAGAGAGGGAGACACAGAATCCGAAACAGGCTCCAGGCTCTGAGCTGTCAGCACAGAGCCCGATGCGGGGCTCGAACTCACGGAGTGTGAGATCATGACCTGAGCCGAAGTCGGTCGCCCAACCGACTGAGCCACCCAGGCGCCCCTTTGCTAATTCTTTTTAGAAGACTCTCAGATCATTTCCAAACCCAGTTGTTGTTATTTGGTGTATTCTTTATAATAGATTTCAGGGGCGCCTGTGCTGCTCAGTCAGTTAAGCATCCGACTGTGTCTCAGGTCATGATCTCATGGTCCGTGGGTTCAAGTCCCACACCAGGCTCTGTGCTTTGAATTCTGTGTCTCCCTCTCTCTCTGCCCCTCCACTGGTCATGCCCTGTCTCTCTCTGTCTCTCAAAAATAAATAAATGTTAAAAAAATTTAAAAAAAAGAAATAATTGTACTTAACAGAACTAAGATATAACAGAGATTTGGAGTTGTTTTCGCTCTCAAATTATCCTACAGGCAAAGAGGGTGGGGTTTTTTTTGTTTTGTTTTGTTTTTTTGAGAAACATGATTCTCATCAAAGTTTAAGTAAGTTATGAGTATTCTGGAGGGGAAAAGAACAGCTTATTAATTAGTGAAAAAGAAAATGTTGGTGACTCAGGCATTTGGATGTTTTAATTTCTTTCAGTATTTATTTTTATAAGTAGTTAATAGTTATATTTAATTTAATTCCTAAGATAATTTTTGATACAAGAGACTGTGCTATCTGTGCTCAGTGCCAATTTAAAGTGTTTTCAGAAAATTATTTATTCCTACTTTTGTGGGTATATTTTAATAACATATTTAAAACATTTAATCTTAAACAGGTCAGATTGTTAAAGGTGTAGCTTTTTTTAGAGATTTTTTTAGAGAAAAATACAAACACATATCATAATTTACATCAAAGAAAAATGTCTACATCTAGATATTTTATGTTAGCAGTATATAAAAAATAAAATCAGAGTAACATTTAAACAAAAGTCATTTTATATTTTTATTTTTATATATTTTTTTACTTTTAATTAATTTTATTGAGATATAATTGGTATATGACATTATATTAGTTTCAGATATACAACATAGTGATTTGACAAGTGTCTGTGTTGCAAAATGATCACCACAGTAAGTTTAGTGAACGTCTATCACCACATAGTTGCAATTTTTTCTTATTCACTTTTATGATTTACTCTCTTAGCAACTTTTATGTATATGGTACAGTATTGGTAACTATTGTCACCATGCGGTACATCCCTTCCCCGGGACTTTTTTATCTTAGAACTGGAAGTTTGTACCTTTTGACTACCTTCACCCAATTTGCCTACTCCCTTCGCCCCGACCCATCCCCTTTCTCTGGCAACTACCAATCTGTTCTCTGTATCTATAAATTCAATTCTTTTTAAATATTCCACAAATAAGTGAGAGCATACAGAATTTGTAATTCTCTGACTTATTTTACTTAGTGTAATATCCTTAAGGTCTATCCACCCATATTATTGCAAGTAGCAGAATTTCCTACTTTTTTTATTTTTATTTTTATTAACTTGTTTTATTTTTGATTTCTTTTTCAATTTACATCCAAATTAGTTAGCAAATAGTGCAACAATGATTTCAGGAGTAGATTCCTTAGTGACCCTTGCCCATTTAACCCATCCCCCCTCCCACAACCCTTCCAGTAACCCTCTGTTCTTCATATTTAAGATTGTCCCCCTCCTTGTTTTTATTTTTATTTTTTGATTCCCTTCCCTTGTGTTCATCTGTTCTGTGTCTTAAAGTCTTCATATGTGTGAAGTCATATGATATTTGTCTTTCTCTGACTGACTAACTTCGTTTAGCATAATACCCTCCAGTTCGATCCATGTAGTTGCAAATGGGAAGATTTCATTCTTTTTGATTGCCAATTATACTCCGTGTGTGTGTGTGTGTGTGTGTGTGTGTGTGTGTGTGTGTGTGTTTGTATACATATATATAGCCAAAGTACGGAAAGAGCCCAAATGTCCGTCAATGGATGAATGGATAAAGAAGATGTGGTTTAAGTATATATATATATATATATATATATATATATATATATATATATATATATGTTTGTATGTATTGCGTGTGTGTGTACAATACACACACACACATATATATGTATATATAGATATAAACACATATATATGTATATACCACATCTTCTTTATCCATTCATCCATTGACGGACATTTGGGCTCTTTCCATACTTTGGCCATTGTTGATAGTGCTGCTATAAACATGGGGGTGCATATGTCCCTTTGAAACAGCACACCTGTATCCCTTAGATAAATGCCTAGTAGTGCAATTGCTGGGTCATAGGGTAGTTCTATTTTTAGTTTTTTGAGGAACCTCCATACTGTTTTCCAGAGTGGCTGCACCAGTTTGTATTCCCACCAACAATGCAAAAGAGATCTTCTTTCTCCGCATCCTCACCAACATCTATTGTTGCCTCAGTTGTTAATGTTAACCATTCCAACAGGTGTCAGGTGGTATCTCATTGTGGTTTTGATGTGTATTTCCCTGATGATGAGTGATGTTGAGCATTTTTTCATGTGTCAGTTGGCCATCTGGATGTCTTCCTTGGAGAAGTGCCTATTCATGTCTTTTGCCCACTTCTTCACTGGATTATTTGTTTTTTGGGTGTTGAGTTTGATAAGTTCTTTATAGATTTTGGATACTAACCCTTTATCTGATATGCCATTTGCAAATATCTTCTCCCATTCTGTCTGTTGCCTTTTAGTTTTGTTGATTGTTTTCTCACTGTGCAGAAGCTTTTTATTTTGATGAGGTCCCAGTTGTTCATTTTTGCTTTTGCTTCCCTTGCCTCTGGAGACGTGTTCAGTAAGAAGTTGCTGCAGCCAAGATCAAAGAGGTTTTTGCCTGCTTTCTCCTTGAGGATTTTGATGGCTTCCTGTCTTAAATTTAGGTCTTTCATCCATTTTAAGTTTATTTTTGTGTATGTTGTAAGAAAGTGGTCCAGGTTCATTCTTCTGCATGTTGCTGTCCAGGTTTCCCAGCACCATTTGCTGAAGAGACTGTCTTTATTCCATTGGATATTCTTTCCTGCTTTGTCAAATATTAGTAGGTCCATTTTCTGGTCCATTTGTGGGTCCATTTGTGGGTTCTCTATTCTGTTCCATTGATCTGAGTGTCTGTTCTTGTGCCAGTACCATACTGTCTTGATGGTTACAGCTTTGTAGTATAGCTTGAAGTCTGCTTTGGTTTTCTTTTTCAAGATCACTTTGGCTATTCGGGGTCTTTTCTGGTTCCATAAAAATTTTAGGATTATTTGTTCTAATTCTGTGAAGAATGCTGGTTTAACTTTGATAGGGATGCATTGAACATGTAGATTGCTTTGGGTAGTATTGACATTTTAACAATATTTGTTCTTCCTATCCAGGACCATGGAATCTTTTTCCATTTTTCTGTGTCTTCTTCAATTTCTTTCATAAGCTTTCTATAGTTTTCAGTGTATAGATTTTTCACCTCTTTGGTTAGATTTATTCCCAGGTATTTCATGGTTTTTTGTGCAACTGTAAATGGGATCAATTCCTTGATTTCTCTTTCTGTCACTTCATTGTTGGTGTATAGGAATTCAACTGATTTCTGTGTGTTGATTTTGTATCCTGTAACTTTGCGGAATTCATGAATCAGTTCTAGCAGTTTTTTGGTGGAATCTTTTGGGTTTTCCATATAGAGTATCATGTCACCTGCAAAGAGTGAAAGTTTGACCTCCTCCTAGCCGATTTGGATGCCTTTTATTTCTTTGTGTTGTCTGATTGCAGAGGCTAAGACTTCCAATACTATGTTGAATAACAGTGGTGAGAGTGGACATCCCCGTCTTGTTCTTGACCTTAGGGGGAAAGCTCCCAGTTTTTCCCCACTGAGGATGATATTAGCATTGGGTCGTTCATATATGGCTTTAATGATCTCGAGGTATGCTCCGTCTATCCCTACCTTCTTGAGGGTTTTTATCAAGAAAGGATGCTGTATTTTGTCAAATGCTTTCTCTGCATCTATTGAGAGGATCACATGGTTCTTGTCCTTTCTTTTACTGATGTGATGAATCACGTTAATTGTTTTGCAGATATTGAACCAGCCCTGCATCCCAGGTATAAATCCCACTTGGTCATGATGAATAATTTTTTTAATGTATTGTTGGATTGGGTTGGCTAGTATCTTGTTGAGGATTTACGCATCCATGTTCATCAGGGATATTGGTCTATACTTTTCCTTTTTAGTGGGGTCTCTGTCTGGTTATGGAATCAAGGTAATGCTGACTTCATACAAAGAGTTTGGAAGTTTTTCTTCTATTTCTAGTTTTTGGAACAGCTTCAAGAGAATAGGTGTTAACTCTTCCTTTAATGTTTGATAGAATCCCCATGGAAAGCCACCTGGCCCTGGACTCTTATTTTTTGGCAGATTTTTGATTACTAATTGGATTTCCTTACTGGTTATGGGTCTGTTCAATTTTTCTATTTCTTCCTGTATCAGTTTTGGTAGTGTATATGTTTCTAGGATTTTGTCCATTTCTTCCAGATTGCCCATTTTATTGGCATATAATAGCTCATAATATTATCTTATTATTGTTTTTATTTCTGTTGAGTTGGTTGTGATCTCTCCTCTTTAATTCTGGATTTTATTTATTTGGGTCCTTTCCTTTTCCTTTTTGATCAAACTGGCTAGTGGTTTGTCAATTTTGTTAATTCTTTCAAAGAACCAGCTTCTGGCTTCATTGATGTGTTCTACTGTTTTACTGATTTCAATACCATTAATATCTTCTCTAATCTTTATTATTTCCTGTCTTCTGCTGGTTTTGGGTTTTATTTGCTGTTCTTTTTCCAGCTCCTTAAGTCGTAAGATTTGGTTGCGTATCTGAGATCTTTCTTCCTTCTTTAGGACCTCTTATGACCTCTTATGACCACCTTTGTTGCATCCCAGAAGTTTTGGGTTGTGGTATTATCACTTTCATTGATTTCCATATACTTTTTAATTTCCTCTTTAACTGCTTGGTTAGCGCATTCATTCTTTAGTAGGATGTTCTTCAGTCTCCAAGTATTTGTTACCTTTCCAAATTTTTTCTTGTGGTTGATTTTGAGTTTCATAGTATTGTGATCTGAAAATATGTACGTTGTGATCTCGATCTTTTTGTACTTACTTAGGGCTGATTTGTGTCCCAGTATATGGTCTATTCTGGAGAACGTTCTATGTGCACTGGAGAAGAATGTATATTCTGCTGCTTTAGGATGAAATGTTCTAAATATATCTGTGAAGTCCATCTGGTCCAGTGTGTCATTCAAAGCCATTGTTTTCTTGTTGATTTTTTGATTAGATGATCTGTCCATTGATGTGAATGGGGTGTTGAAGTCTCCTACTATTATGGTATTATTATCGATGAGTTTCTTTATGTTTGTGATTAATTGATTTATATATTTGGGTGTCCACACTTGGCGCATAAATGTTTACAATTGTTAGGTCTTCTTGGTGAATAGACCCCTTGATTATGATATAATGCCCTTCTGCATCTCTTGTTACAGTCTTTATTTTAAAGTCTAGATTGTCTGATATAAGTATGGTTATTTTGGCTTTCTTTTCTTGACAATTAGCATGGTAGATGGTTCTCCATCCCCTTATTTTCAATCTGAAGGTGTCTTTAGGTCTAAAGTGGGTCTCTTGTAAACAGCATATAGATGGATCTTGTTTTCTTAACCATTCTGTTACCCTATGTCTTTTGATTGGAGCATTGAGTCCATTGACGTTTGAGTGAGTACTGAAAGATATGAATTTATTGCCATTAGGATGCTTGTAGAGTTGGAGTTTCTGGTGGTGTTCTCTAGTCCTTTCTAATCTTTGTTGCTTTGTTCCATATATATATATATATATATATATATATATATATATATAATTTTTTTTCATTTTTTATTTTCTCAGAGAGTCCCCCTTAAAGTTTCCTACAGGGCTGGTTTAGTGGTGACAAACTCCTTTAATTTTTTTAAAATTTTTTTTAATGTTTATTTCTGAGACAGAGAGAGACAGAGCATGAGTGGGGGAGGGTCAGAGAGAGAGGCAGACACAGAATCCGAAGCAGGCTCCAGGCTCTGAGCTGTCAGCACAGAGACCGACGTGGGGCTCAAACTCACAGACCGCGAGATCATGACCTGAGCCGAAGTTGGACACTCAACCGACTGAGCCACCCAGGCGCTCCAAAATCCTTTAATTTTCATTTGTCTGGGAAACTTTTTTTCTCTCCTTCTATTTTGAATGACAGCCTTGCTGGATAAAGAATTCTTGGTGCATATTTTTCTGATTCAGCATATTGAATATCCTGCCACTCCTTTCTGGCCTGTGAAGTTTCTGTGGATAGGTCTGCTGCAAACCTGATCTGTCTTCCCTTGTATGTTAGGGACTTTTTTTCCCTTGCTGCTTTCATGATTTTCTCCTTACCTGAATATTTTGTGAATTTGACTTTGATATGCCTTATTGATGGTCGGTATTTGTTGAATCTAATGGGGGTCCTCTGTGCTTCCTGGATTTTGACATCTGTGTCTTTCCCCAGGTTAGGGAAGTTTTCTGCTATGATTTGCTCACATAACCCTTCTACCCCTATTTCTCTCTCTTCCTCTTCCAGGACCCCTATGATTCTGATGTTGTTCCTTTTTAATGAGTCACTGATTTCTCTAATTCTTAAATCATGCTCTTTTGCCTTAATCTCCCTCTTTTTTTTCTGCTTCATTATTCTCTATAAGTTTCTCCTCTATACCACTGATTCTCTGTTCTGCCTCATCCATCCTTGCTGACACTGCATCCATCTGTGATTGCAGCTCAGTTACAACATTTTAAATTTCATTCTATTTTTTACTTCTTTTATCTCTGCAGAAAGGGATTCTAATCTATTTTCAACTCCAGCTAGTATTCTTATTATCGTGATTCTAAATTCTGGTTCAGACATCTTGCTTGTATCTGCATTGGTTAAATTCCTGGCTGTCATTTCTTCGAGCTCTTTCTTTTGGGGTGAATTCCTTCGTTTTGTCCTTTTGAAGGGAGAAAAGGAATTAATGAGGTAGAAAAATTAAAATTAAAAAAAATTAAAAAATTAAACACACACACAAAATCTAATAAATGATGCTAGATCCTAGGTGTGTTTTGGTCTGGGTGTTGGAAGTGGTTTGACAGATTAGAGAAAAAAAGGTGGGGAAAGAAAAAAAAAAAGGAAATCTCTTGAAAATTTGAAAAAATGAATACACTGAAGTAGACTAAAATGAGATGATGGGAGTAAAATAGAATTTGAAAGAATTTACACAAAAATAAAGAATATTGTAGAAAAAATAAAGAAAAAAATTTTAATAAAAATTAAAAATAAAAATGATTCTTTTCTCTTTCTGTATTCAAGAAAAAGAAAAGAAACGAAAAATAGAAAAAAGAGGGAAAAAAGAAATTGTTTGAAAATTTGAAAAGGTGAATACACTGAGGTAGACTAAAATGAAATGATGGAAGATAGAATTTGAAAAAATTTATACAAATGTAAAATATATGTTTAAAAAATTAAAAAATATATTTTTAATAAAAATTGAAAATAAAAATGAATTTTTTCTATTTCTGTATTCAAGAAAAAGAAAAGTAGTGTAAAAGAGAAAAAAAGAAGAAAGAATATTGAATACATGGACCTGCTAACAGATTGAAATAGGACTGAAATTATTTCATTTTCCCCTAGAAGTCAGACTATGTAGCACTTTATAGTCCATAAACTAAGTAGGCAGTAAGACTTGTGTTCTTGAAGAGCAAGGTTGGTCCAGTTCGGCAGGGCTCAGTGTAACTGCTCCGTTCTCCACTAGATGGCACTGCTAGCCTACTGGGTTGGATTGTTGCGGTGCTCATAGGTGCATATGCACATGTGCAGGAGCAGTGAAAATGGCATCACCCAGCTACCCAGTCTCTAGTATAGGAACTCTCTTCTCCCAGATCAGCAATTGCACAACCGTCCTCTGTCTTCAGCTTTCGTCCACTCCCAGCTTTTTCACTCTCCGTGACCAGGCCCCAGGCAGTACCTCTCTCCCAAGTTTTGTCTCAGATGTGGCTGTTTTCCCCGGCCCCTTACTTCTGAAGGACTGCGGCTTTGGCCCATTCCACCCCTCTGCGGGAGGGTCTCACCAAGCAATGGCCGAATGAGCAATGGCCAAATGAGCAATGGCTGAATGTTGGGTGCACCCAGGAACGCTTGCTGGACCCTGCTGCTGCCAGTGCCCCGAGACTGCAGCCAGGTGCCAGCCTGTCCCAGTAAAATTTCGCGAGATAGTGTAGCAGCAACTTTTCAGGGATTATGGAAAATCACAACACTCATGTAGCACCAGGCTTCACCATTAACGACCTTGCTCCAGCACCAGCAAATGTGGCCATTTTCTGGGGTCTGCTGGGACTAGGTGGCTTCAACAGTCTCTACCAAATGTCCTTCCAGCAGTAGAACTGCTTTTCCCTGTGTGGCCCAAGAACCGCCTAGACCCCACTCTGTTCCTGGGGATTTGCCCTTCCCACCAGAGCATCACCAGTTATCGAGCTGCGGAGTTGCAGACTTTGTGCTCCCCTGTTTACAGTCTTAATGGAATTTAAACCTTCTCCTTTCTCCTTTCTCCCTTTTTGGTTTATTCCCTGCAGCTGTTTCCAATTTTCCACTTCTCTCCAGCTGCTTTTGGGGGGGAGTGTTTTTCCCGTATTCTCCCCTACCGACCTACTCTCTGTCCTCTCTCTGCCTGGAAAAGCGGCTCCCTGTCTGCCACCAGCTTCTCTCTTCCCAAGTTCCCCTCTCCACCCCGTGTACCTGCTGAATTCTGTGGTTCAGGTTGTGCAGATTGTTGTGTTAATCCTCTAATCAATTTTCTAGGTGTGTAGGATGGTTTAGTGTTGGTCTGGCTGTATTTCATGGACGTGACACCCAAATAACTTCCATGCTGTTCCGCCATCTTGGCTCCTTCCCAGTCATTTTGTATTTTTAAATAGTTGTTCTCCACTATGGCCCACAAGATAAATTCCCTTTTGATGTATATATACTCATGAAAACAATCACAAATTTGAAATCAATATTCCAGAAGTAAATTTCCTTCATGCATTTAACCTGAAATAATTCATATTATTTTTAAATGTTTATATTTTGAAAGGTGAAAGTCCTATCACGTTATTATTATAATTTGCACTTCATTGATTGCTAATGAGGTTGAACATTCTTATTTAGTCTCTGTAAATTGTCTGCGAAGGTCAATATTAAGATTTTGTTTTTCTCTTGCAAAATTTATAACTCCATGAGGGGTTAAATACCCCTGAGAGGTGTTTTCCAATGCTTGTGTATTTTGAAAACACTTGCCTATTGTCTGAGTAATTATCAAAGTAAATTATTTTCTAGATTTATTTTTTATTAACATTTTAATCTTTGAAGATGTGAGGACTAAATCATTCAAGTTATTGTAATACATTATTATATCTACTTTGACAAATTCCCATCCCTATTCTTTTAAAAAATATTTAATTTTACTTAATTATTAAAAAAAAAAAACTAGCGGGGCGCCTGGGTGGCGCAGTCGGTTAAGCGTCCGACTTCAGCCAGGTCACGATCTCACGGTCCGTGAGTTCGAGCCCCGCGTCAGGCTCTGGGCTGATGGCTCGGAGCCTGGAGCCTGTTTCCGATTCTGTGTCTCCCTCTCTCTCTGCCCCTCCCTCGTTCATGCTCTGTCTCTGTCTGTCCCATAAATAAATAAAAACGTTGAAAAAAAAAAAAAAACTAGTGGAGTATCACATATCACACTACTGATGGTCATGCCCTTAAAATATTACAGTATTAATTCCTTGTCTTTGACAAACTTAGAGGCAAAATATATATGTAATAACCACTTTAAGCTAGTTTGATTAGCCAAATAAATTCTTAAAAAAAAATAGACAAAGGGGAAAAAATCAATATGGCAGGGTTGTGGGGGATGGTGTCTTGTGAGATACTACACAGAAAAACTGAGTTAAATATTACCAGAACAGTTTCTTCACTTCATACTTCTGTCTGATGAACTTTTCTTTTTAAATTTTTTTTAACATTTATATATTATTGAGAGACAGAGCATGAGGAGGGGGAGAGGCAGAGAGAGGAGGAGACACAGAATCTGAAGCAGGCTCCAGGCTCCGAACTGTCAGCACAGAGCCCAACACGGGGCTTGAACTCACGAACTGTGAGATCATGACCTAAGCTGAAGTCGGACACTTAACCGACTGAGCCACCCAGGCAGCCCAGATGAACTTTCCTTAAGGAGCCATGGTGGGTGCCTAGGTACCCGACAATAGAGGGACTGATACAATCGTCTTCTGATATGTCTTGTATTTAGTTTGTTAGGACATATACACCTAAAAAATATTTAAATATATTTTATTTATATTTTAGTATTAAGCAACAGAATGATGGTCAAAGGATTATGATGTTATTTTATTCAACAAAAAGAAACTGTCGAATGTGCTGAATTTGGGGAGGAAGCTGTGAGCATTCCCTAGAGACAACAACGTTTGAATGGAAAAACAAGAGTGTTCGCTAAGAACTAATTCATTAAGTTATCATTTTTTTAAAACTGACATTATGGTAATCATATGAGCGTCCACTTGCTTTTCTGATATTCAGAGTGTAAGATATTCGATTCTCTGTCTCCCTTTCTCTCTGCCCCTCTCATGTTCTCTCTCTCTCAAAAATAAGTAAATAGACATTAAAAAACAAATCTCCTCACCTCTAAACTGGTTGGGTTATCAGCTAGTTTTTAGAAATGTATTTTCATTTTTTAAAAAAATCACTACTTTTTTTAAGCAAAACCAAATCTTTTCAGTCCTTTCCTGGTCTCACACATTAATAGTAATATTAATCACATTGAAGATGGTTTAAAATTTCCTTTGTCTGTTAAGTGATTGAAATGATAAAATGAAAGTAAATTTTCCAAGGCAGCAGCAAAGGCACTGGGACCACTATTGTGCAGTTAGTAACTTACCTATATTTTTAGTAAGACCTCCATTGAGTGTTTATGTGGTTTTTAAAATATTCACAGACATTTAAAAATAGAACACATTTTTCTCTTTAGTTTTCAGTGAAAACAAAGCAATACTTTGAACCACTGAATGGAATCACCATAATGAATCTACTAATTGCTGATTATGTTTCTTGCTGTTTACTAAAATGACAACTGCATATATTTCAAGGTCAATTCAAAGTTAGTTCTCAACCTAATGTCAAGGTTACTGCTGTTCTGCAATTTGTAAAAGATCCTCATGATGCTGAAATCTCTTGTTTCATTTATATATGATATCTCTTAAGCTGTACTATTTCCTCATGGCTTTACATTTAGTGTTCTTCTCGTGCAGTTAAGAATATTTATGGTCAACATGCTTAAATCAAGAAATACAATCCATAATATAAATGTCGAAATAATTTTGAAATTGAAGCAATTCATAGTTTTTTACTTATAAATTATCAACAAATTTTACTCCTATATTTTTCTCCTACTATCCATTCTTGGTATTTATCAGTCCTCTGTAAATAATTCTTAAACCAGTCCTAAACAATTCCTTTTTTTTCCCCATAAGAACAAATTCAGGAAAAAAAAAATCATTTAGATTATATTGTATTTCTTTTCACCTTTAAGAATAAAAATAGCTTAACTGAATCTCATGGAAATGGTATGTATTCTTATTATTTGGATTATTTTATTTATTGAATAGAATATTATTCAAGATATGTTAAATAAATACGGACATAGAAGTAGTTTTCTAATCTTTTACCCTAGGACACATTGTGGTTCTGGATAATCCACATATGACATGTATAAATATGCTCCTTTTCACTATATTAAACAGAAGAATAAAGGTGGGTATTCTTAAACTGATAATTGCACTCTTTCTTATACATTTACGTAAAAATTTTGTAGAGGGAATGATTTTTGAAATGTTATCAGTGGCTTTTAGTTATCCAGACTCTTTACCCAGTACATAAATTCAACAACTGTTTGATTCTCCACAATATAAAAGAGTCTTGCTCTGGGGAATTTAAAATATGGTTTATTGCCAGCTCTAAAGAAGATTCTATTCCAGTGAGTGGAATGTATATATATATATATTTTCCTAAAATGAATCATGACAATAATTACCATAACAAAGAAGGAAAAACAAACACTATTGGTTCAAAGAAGCCGAATTCTGAGAAAAATTAACACAAGAATAGATTTTTTCTTTCAAAACATATCTTTGCATAATTACTGAAAATAAGCATTAGAATTTTCGGTGGAATCAATCTGAAAATTTATTTTGTTTAATAATATTCAAAACACATTTCAAATATAGTAGTAAGTAGATAATTACCTTTAAAATTGGGTCTGATTCTTGCATCATACCCTGATGTCCTCCCCATTAATTTATCCAGAAAGTCAGAAGGTGACATTGGAGCACTTCGAGATCTTGCACTGTCTGTTTCCTTTGTTGCAACCAAGCTATAAATGAGAACATTCAGAGTTTACAGAAAATGACAAGCAAAAGTCTTCCTAATAGTTGTCACTATAAATAGAGAATTAAAAAAATGGAAAGCAAAAGTACCTTTTAAAACAAAAAGAAAAACTTTTATATATTTTATATAGTATGTATACTATATACTATAAGGTGAATATTAGCATAATGACAGGTCTTTATAGACCTATAGACCCATAGACAGATCTACAGTCAAGTATTTATAAGGTTTCACATGTATTCAGCCCAAAAGGTCAGAGGTGACATTATTTTAAGTCTGGAAACAAAGCCGCTGCCAAATTATTAGGCTTTCAAAATTTGTGTTTACCCAAGTTTGACTTCTAACTGTAATTTTTAGTCAAATGTATGCTTAGTGGGGCGCCTGGGTAGCTCAGTCCGTTGAGCGACCGACTTTGGCTCAGGTCATGATCTCACATTGGGTGGGTGCGAGCCCCGCATCCAGCTCTGTGCTGACAGCTTGGAGCCTGGAGCCTGCTTTGGATTCTGTCTCCCTCTCTACCCCTCCCCCCACTTGTGTGTGCGTGCATGCGCTCTCTCTCTCAAAAATAAAAATAAACATAAAAAATATTTTTTAAAAAAAGTATCCTTAGCGAGTCAGGCATAAGAGAAAAATGAAAGTTCAGCTGTGAAGTACAATTCTTACTGCTTTTACTGAGGGGATAAACATCACCTTTCAAGTTTTGTAAATTCTTCTCAATGGTAATAAAACGTCTGTCCTACAGACTAAACAATGATGCTCTTTTCTTCAATTAGATGCTTCCTATATTAGTAACATAGCCAGTTAAATTCATTCTGCTTTCATCTTGTGTCATTCCTCTACAGTACATTTTGTTCAGATCTAAAATCTGTGCACTAAGATTGAGAAATTACCATAAATGTGGTCAGTGCACCTGGCTATTACACAATGAGAACGTGTGTCTGGGCAAAGTAAAGAGCTACTGCACTTTTTTTCATTAAATTTTTTTGTTTGTTTGTCTTATGCAGCTGCTCATCCTAGACGCTCACACATGTCACTGCACCCCATCCAGCCCCTCATTTACCTAGGCTGGTCCCCGGAAAGCCTGGGCCTGCTTGCTAAGATCAAATGATTCTTTTCACCCACGGCGCTTTGCTCAGGGAAGTGAGACAGACTTCCTGAGCACACATGTGTTTGAAACTGATATATTTAAGCTGATGTTACTTCCCAGAGATTGTCAGTCATCATATCCTCCCGGCTCTGTCACTCAACTGAGAGCATCACCAGACCCTGAACCTTTGTGGTCACAGCGTGATCTCAGCAGTATCAAGTTCCTCCTGCCAGAATTTTTAATAACTAGTGAAAATGGGTCTTACAGCCATCACTGTTAAATTGTGTACCACAGACACAGGCGCAATTTTAAAATCCAATATCAATAGTAATGTGACAGTGACATTTCTGAAAGCGTAGGATCACCGCTAACAGCATCCATGAACTACTGTGCAGTTCACAAGGTTCTATCTAGTTCTGGACATTCAAAGTCACTTATCTGCCCGGCGGCTCTCTCTCTGTCTTTCGTGCTTTTTCCAGGGGCAGAAGTTTCTCCTATCTCTATTTTTTGGCTCCAGATTACTTTATGACCCTTTATCTCTGATTATTACTGGGCAGTTGAACTCCTGCCACCATAATCTCTGGAAAGTTTATTTTAAGGTAATAATAATAATAATAATAATAATAATAAATATCGTAATAATAATATCATAAAGAACCACTGCATTCTCAGTAACTCTAGAACTTTCTCTACCACCTGGTTTTAAGTAACTTTCACCTGTAATCTTAAGCAGCATTTGCTCATTTTCCCTGGCCCAAGAACATAGGCAGAAAGGCATTGTCAGAGTTCTCATAACTACAGTTTGCTTCTTCTAAACCATTCCCTGTATTTCTTTTGCAAAATCCTCCCTTTAGTTACCAGCAAATGAACTTCTACATTCTCCTACCAACAAATACACCAATTTACCTGGATCTGAACCAATAATACAATGCCCTTCACATTTCAAAATAAATAGAATACTATGTATGAGAGACTGACAACCATCAGATTTTGCACCGCATGGAAGAGATCATTTTGGTTATGCAATGATGTGTATCCTTGTAAGAGAGAGGCAGAGGTGTATTTGGTTTTAGACAGAAGAGGGAACATAATGTGACCATACAGATAGAAGCAGAGATTAGAGTGATGTGACCACAGCCAAGGAATGCCAGCAGTTAATAGAAGCTGCAAAAGGAAGAAACAGATTCTCCCCTAGGGCCTCTGGAGGGTGCTTGGTCCTACTCACACCTTGTTTTGGGCCCAGTGAACTGACTTCAGGCTTCTGGCCTCCAGAACCAGGGAAGAATAAGTTGCTGTTATTGGCGGTAATTTGTTGTAGCAGTCAGAGAAAACTCGCAGTTTTTTCCCAGTGAGTTTTGCATTAAGTTATTCCACTTCCCAACTCCAGAGTTACTCTTTTCTTCTTCTTTTTTTTTAATCTCTGTCTCTTCATTGGTATATTCTGTATTTGGGGAGATATTATTGTCATACTTCCTTTTTAGTTCTTTGAACATGGTTCCCTTTAGTTTTTAGTAAAGGAGTGAAAATAGCTGATTTCTTTGAACATGGTTTCCTTTAGTTTTTATTAAAGTATTTAAAATAGTTGATTTAAAGTCTTTGTCCAGTAATTCCACTGTTGTTGCTTTCTTCAAGCAGATTCTACCACTTGCCTTTTTTCCCCTGTGTGTGAGCCACACTTTTTTTTCTTTCAATGTTTCATAATATTGTCACTGAAAACTGGACATTTTAGATGATATAACATGGCAACTCGGTAAATTATATTATCCCTCCTCCCTAAGGTTTATTATTGTTGCTGGTTTCTGTTTTGTTTTTTAATTGGCTTTTCTGAACTAATTCTGTAAAGTCTATCTGAGTGGTTTAGGGATCACCTAATAAGTAGACAAGGATTTTCCTAAATTCCTAAAACCAATATATTTCCCAGAATTTTCTGGGAGTGCTATGTTTATGGGACCACACCTTCAACACTGAGTCAGGCAATTGACAACTCTGTCTTAGCCTTTATTTCCCATTTGCACAGGGCTTAAAGGCCAGCCAGGATGGAGAGCTTAAGGTTTTCTCAGGTCTTTCCCAATCAGGCACACAACTCTCTGTGTATCAATTTGCTAGGGCTATCTTAACAAGGTTCCCTGGACTAAGTACCTTAAACAATAGCAATTAATTTTCTCATAGTTTTTGGAGCTAAAGGTCCTAGATCAAGTTGTTGGCAGGGTTCATCTTCTTTGAAGGTCTCTCTCCATGGCTTGCAGGTGGCCATTTTCTCTCTGTTTCTTCCTCTCCTATGTGTTTGTGTCAAAATCTCCTCTTCTTGGAAGATCACCAGTGATAGATTGGGGCCCCATATGACCTTGTTTTATCTTAATTATCTTTAATTAAAGTCACATTCTGAGATATTGGGAGTTAGTATTTCAACATAAGAATTTTGAAAGGATGCAATTAAGTCCATGACACTAGGCATGCTCACAACCCCATACAGATGCGTGGTCTTCTAGATACCCAGAAATATGTGAGCTTTTCCAAACCCCTATGGGCATATCATTTCATTGCTATTTCTTTTAGGCTTTTTGGTTAATCTGTTGTTTGCCCCCACTGTTACTCACTACCTTGGGCACCTGTGAGGTTAAAACATTGCCTCTAAATATATTTGACCAACATCTGAGGAAAAAGACTTTTCATACTGAATGAGCTCCACATTAGGTCAAATAAAAGTAGTCTTGCAAGTGGTGTCTTCCATGGAGCCTCCAGACAGGTCAGATAATGACATTTCTCTAACAATGAGGCTTTAAAGGAATGTAGACTCCTTTCTGCCCACCCTGGTAGCTGCCAGGTTGTTGCTTTTTATTGCAGGCTGTTGGTTTATCATGCTACCATGGAGCTGAGAAAGGAGAACAAGAATAGGACAAGTTATAGCCACAAATCCCACTGTTCCTACCAAGATTCAGCTGTTTTTCTTGATTAAACTACTTCATGTGTTACTACAAATCTCTGATTAATTTACAGAGTTATGGAAAAGTTGATGGCCACATTTTTTGACAGTTTTCTCACTGCTTTTATGAAGAAGAGGATTTACAGAGGTCTGTAAAACAGAAATTTACTAACAATAAAATTATAGTGCCTTTTTTTTGTACAAAAATGTCCTTTCTCATGTCAAAATGCACTTAAAATATCTGTTAAATGTTGAGACAATGAATTTGAGTTCTCGCAATTTCTTAGGTGCAAAGCACAGTGCTAAGAACCTAAAACACAGAGAACGCAGATTTGCATCTTTAACATATTCACAGTTCAGTAGAATACTCAGTCTGGGCCCATCTAAAGGTTACAGAGAATCCCTGGGAAGTATCAGTGAGCAGGAGCAAGGAAGTGAAGGTACAATGAAGAGAATGATTGGCTGGCTCCCTTTTTCCCACCACTGAGAGCAAAATCTTCCTGTTTTGTACCAAGAATTCACACCAAACTTTGCAGAATGATGCCTATAAAAAATGGGAAAATTCTGAGCAGATAAATATTCCAGTTTTCTTTACTAGTTCTGTTTCTTGCAATGACACAAGAACCATCCAACTGCTTGTAGACAATTGATTTTATTTCTAAAAATTCACAATTTTTTAAATGCTTATTTATTTTTGAGAGGGACGGTGGGAGGGGGGAGAGAGAGAGAGAGAGAGAGAGAGAGAGACTCCCAAGCAGGTTCTGCCCTGTTGGCACAGAGCCCAACAGGAGGCTCAAACTCATGAACTGTGAGATCATGACCTGGGCTGAAATCAAGAGTCACCCAGGGGACTGAGCCACCCAGGTGCCCCTGAAAATTCACCATTTTGACTCAGAAGGAATGATTGCAAACAGAATTATGTGGAGCAACTGGCTGAAAAGCATCTCTACATCATGTATCCTTTCCTTTTCTGAAAGGGATAAAGGTTATACATATGGGAAGACTTCCTATCACTTATAATTCCTGCTCTGACATATTAATCCTAGAACTTTCTTCCAATTACAGTAATACCTGAGACTTGCACCATGTGAACATTACTAGACTGTCCTCAGAGAACTGTAGTCACTGAAGAGAGCTTATAGTAATAAACACAGCATGAAATTCCATATGACCAATCAGGAATCTTCCTCTAATTTTTAAATAGTCAACATCATCATCTGTACAAACATATTTTAAAACTTTTTTTTTTTTGAGTTGTTAAAACTCAGGACAGGAGGAGGCAGTGGGAAGAAATCCAAGATTAATGTATAATGGTTTTTTAGGTAAGAAACTATTTATTATCAAGTCTATTATTTTTGTCTGAATCTCCAAGTATCAATAAAACCGTCATATTTATAGCAAGTTACTAAGGTTATTAGCAAATTACTCATGATCAGTACTTTTGAAAGAAGCAGCTTTGAATTTTTAGAAGACTTTTTTGTTTTGTTTTCTGCTATTTTATTTTATATTATTTTAATTTAATTTTTTTTAATTTACATCCAAATTAGTTAGTATATAGTGCAACAATGATTTCAGGAGTAGATTCCTTAAAGCCCCTTACCCATTTAGCCCATCCCCCCTCCCACAACCCCTCCAGTAATCCTCTGTTTGTTCTCCATATTTATGAGTCTCTTCTGTTGTATCCCCCTCCTTGTTTTAATATTATTTTTGTTTCCCTTCCTTTATATTCATCTATTTTGTCTCTTAGAGTCCTCATATGAGTGAAGTCATATGATATTTGTCTATCTCTGACTGACTAATTTCACTTAGCATAATACCCTCCAGTTCCATCCACGTAGTTGCAAATGGCAAGATTTCATTCTTTTTGATGGCCGAGTAATACTCCATTGTATATATATCTCACATCTTCTTTATCCATTCACCCATTGATGGACATTTGGGCTCTTTCCATACTTTGGCTATTGTGGATAGTGCTGCTATAAACATGGGGGTGCATGTGTCCCTTCGAAACAGCACACCTGTATCCCGTGGATAAATGCTTAGTAGTGCAATTGCTGGGTCCTAGGGTAGTTCTATTTTTAGTTTTTTGAGGAACCTCCATACTGTTTTCCAGAGTGGCTGCACCAGCTTGCATTCCCATAGAAGACTTTTAATATGAACATCTCAAATCTGTTAATTTGCTTGCTTCCTGGACTTGGCTCTTCTTTTTTCTACTGCACTAAGTACTGTATTTATTATCTTTACTATTTTCTACTTACTCTTACCTATTCTTAACTACTCTTAACTATTTCCTATCAACTCTTCTTTGAAACTGTGGGTGAAGTCATGTACATTCCCATCAATGCACATTTGTTGCAATTAAGCATTTTATATATTCTTATTTTTATAAAGACATGCTAGTTACAAGTTCAAAGACTTCAATTTCTGAAACACTGGCAGAAATCTATTTTTTTAAGAATGGAAATCAAAATTCATCACAAAGATATCTCTTACCCTCCTCTTCTCTCCTCTTTGTCCTCTTCATTGAGACAAGAAAATAAAATGCATCCACTTCTGGAGGACAGAAATCACCATTAAATATGGATGATCTTAAGATGAATTTAGTAAAGTTGTCAATACCTATTTACCTCTGCTAAATGCACCTTAAAATTGAGGGAAAATATGAAAGATGTAGCAGGGCAACATAAGGAGGGTTTGAGATGAGTCTTGGCACATAGGGCCACAAATCTCCATGCATCTATTTTCGGGAATTCATTTGTGCAGAAAGAAGTGTGACTTGTGGTGAATAAATCAGTACTCAGAGAAGATTTTGGGTATAATAATCACAGTTTACTCTGTATTTTATAGCCCTGCAACCAGCCTTGTAGGGCTTCAATTCTTGGTGAAAAAAAATTTTCACAGTTATTATTTGGAACTTTGTGAGCTTTAGAAATACAAGCAATTGATATTTGTTGCCCCCGTTTGAAAAACAAAACACAGGGGCACCTGGGTGTCTCAGTTGGTTGAGCCGCTGACTTTGGCTCAGGTCATGATCTCACAGTTCAAGGGTTCAAGTCCTGTGTCGGGCTCTGTGCTGACAGCTCAGAGCCTGGAGCCTGCTTCAGATTCTGTGTCTCCCTCTGTCTCTGCCTCTCCCCCACTTGCATTCTGTCTCTCTTTCTCTCCCCAAAATAAATAAACATTAAAAAAAGAAAAAAGAAAAACAAAACACAGAATGGAAGAGATGAACATTCTTTCCATTTCCTTACGGCTTCATTCTTGTTCTGAGAACTAAAGAGAACTGGAACATCGGGGATATGTGAAGTTTTGAGTATTTCACATGAAAGCATTCTGCCTTAGAAAAGGAATAATTTTTTTTTTCCACGAAGACACATGCAGTGAAGCAGGCTTTAAGTTGATAGTTTGATGATACTAATTATTTAAAAAGGAGACCATATTGGAGGAATATAAAAGGACCATTCTAGAATATCTCTGGAGACTCAGGAAAATAACTAAAAATTAACAAGGTACTAGGATCTTGATTCTTGCTACTGTGGGCAATGTGCCAGTCACATATGAGTAGCATTTTAAAGTGATCTCATTTCTGCACCCATATCTGCAGTTTGACGGGGCTTAGGCTATTTTAATTGATAATAAATAGGACAAATACCATAGTTGCTTCCTGATCTCTCAGGCATAGGATTCATATACATGATATCATTTAATTTTAGCCATTTAAACACTAAATGTATGAGCCAATATTTTAAACAAGTGGAACTTTACACTGAAAACAACTAGACAAGTTTAAGACAAATCTGTGCACGGAGGAGCTAAAAACACAAGGGAAAATGACGGCTGTGACCTAAGATAAAGGAAACTCGCAGAAGGGAGCCAAATATTTAGAGCTGCATTTCTCTCGGGGGTGGGAATCAATTTGAGTAGTAGATGAGGGGTTGGCGATCTATGTACAAGTTCTGAAAGCTTTGTGGATTTAGAGAGAGAAAAACTGGATTCCCAGACTCACCAAAGGGTGAGCTCCCATGAGTTGCTTTAATATCTCAAAGAATTACAACTTTTGAGTAAGAATAAACGAGAAACGTAGAAGCCTTAGTAGGAGACTGGGCATAGCTTAAATCATCTCAATTTCTGACACTAGAATAAAATAATCACAGATGGCTGGTAAATCAGATCTCTAATAAGAGCAAAGATAAATTGAACTTCTATTCCCACACACACTTATTCTTTTTTCAGTTTTTTTTTTTTTTTTTTTTCAAACTTGGTTAATGGCAACTCCATCTTTCCATTTGTCCGGAGGAAAATCTTTTGTAACCCTTGACGTCACTCTTTATTTCACATATCATATTGATCCACTTGGCTCTACCTTCAAACTTAGATCTATAATCCAACTGCTTCTCACCATGTTCTCTTCAATGTCTCTGGTACAACCTGCTTTTGCCTGGAATGCTCATTGGTCATCTCTTCAACTAATTAATTCTGATCTAGGTTTTAGCATCATTTTCTCAAGAAACCTTAACTATTCTCTCTGATTTTGTAAAACCCTGCTACAATATTTCCTGCATTTATGTTTCTCATTAGTAGCACTTACTACAATTGCAATAGTCATTTTAATAAAATTAATCAATGTCTACCTCTTCCTTTGTAGGAGCTACTACTTAAGCAAATCATGACTGTTCTGATGGTTTCAATAGACCCAGAAGAAATCCAGAGCATCCAGAATAACAACTGAATAAATATTTTTGAAACAAATTAACTACATATAATGATGCAGACGTCAACTATCAGACTATGGCTCTCCAAGTCTAGCAGTAATCAGGCTTCAAGTGTATGTTTAATACTAAAGAAGGCCCAATTTTCTCTCCTTCTGTCCTTCTCTGCAAGTTAGGAATAGTGCTAATAAATAATGAAGGGCAATCACTGAACAAGTATTTAGAAATAAGAAAAAATCAAGACACAGAAATCTGCAAGGGAAACTGAAATCATCGAATCATGAAAATCGTCACTTAAAAGTGGAATTGGAGAGCTGTAAATTGGAATGTCAAGGGTGACCTTTTAACCAAGCCTAGTATTGCAGTGTCTACATTCAGTGTATATATAAATGTTTTTTTAGGGTCTATGGTGTCTATGTCCCATGCTTGCTAGTGGTTAGTGATAATTACATATTGATTGTATGTTTGCATATGAAGGGTTACTATAGGGTTGTAGGCAAGGGATGCGAAGAAGGAGGACACTATTCAATGGTAAACATAGAGACAGAGGATTAGATAGTGCAGTCATTTGAGATTTGTTAATCCTAATCTTTATATAATCTTTTTATCTACAAAGTTTGTATTTTATCATAAAATCACTTATTTTTACTAAACACGTTGTAGAATATCGTGCTCAAAATGTATGGCAAATTGTTATAACTTCTGTGAAAACTTCTACTGTAACTTCTATATAAACTGTCTATTCTCATGAGTAATCCTTTACTTCTTTATAGTTTGGGCATTATTTATTTGGTATTTGGCATGGCTTATTTCAACAGAAAGGACTAAAAGGCCATAACACAGTTAATTAACTCACTGATTTGTAGTTTCTTAACGACTTATTTATTTTAAAGAAAACTAATTAAGTGTTTCAGATACATTGAAAATTACTTAGAATAGACTTAATAGTTTCTGTTATGTGTTCAGTGCACAAGGTAATTAAATGGAAGTCATCATGGTACAAGAGTTGAGGTTCCAGATTGACAGCCAGGAGGCTTATATTTTTTTCCAGTTTTGTCATTAGCAAGTTGTTTTGCCTTGGGCAAGGCAAATATTCTTTTACCAGTATAAAAACGGATACATAAAGTGGCACACATTTTTCACAGATAAATTTAGTAAAACAAATGACACAATCTACATATATGTTTTGAAAAATGCCAAGTCCTTATGCCAGTGTTTGGATTTTGCATTTAATACCATGGCTCTTTTGGTCAGGGGTATTTTTTTTAAGTGAAATGAAGAGAAATTCACTCAAGCTAATTCATGTAAACATATAACAGCCTTGGATGGTTACAATAGTATAACATGATACCCGAATAGAAAATACAGGCAAGTTTCAGGGAAGAGCGAGCAGCATAAAAGAAAAAGATATGATTGACCCATCCCAATTCATAGATTCAACTTACGGTTGGAACCACATCAACTAGAGAGGTTCAGAGTCACCTTGCAAATATTTAGTTGTAAGGGACTTAATTGACACACTAGTTCATTGCTTAAATAATAAATAACTTCTCATTCAGAACATTAAGTCTTTTAGAACTCAATTACTGAGTAAATATTTAAAAGCAATTTTTGATTTCTATCATTTCCTGCTCAGTAGTTTGGTTTCAGTTTTGCTATTCTAGCCACATTTTAAATAATTCAAAAGAAGTATAATCAACTTGTGTAAAATTCAGTGAAAAGAAGTATATCAATTTGTATAAAAGTCAGTGAAAATTTTTAGGGAGGAGGACTGTTGAAATGGTAGTCCAGAATTTCATTCACACAGGAAGACTGAGTGGATAGATACAAGAGAAAATATCTCAGAATTTGTTGTGTCATGGAAAGTACAAGAGACTGAAAGAATGTTATTGTGTCTGGAATAGAGGCCAGACAAATTAATAACCAATGAGGCGGAAGAACTGTAGGTACCAGATCATGCATTGCCTTCTAGATCATACATGGACTTTTGTCCGAAGTCCTGTTTGTAAACAATTCAGTGGTCAAGGTGAGAGCCAAGGATGGTTTGAGTAATTTAAATGGCAGTAGGGTTGGAGAAAAGTAGAAGAATCTAAGAGATATCCACAAAGTTTAGTGATGGTTTGGTACTGACTCTGAACAAAAGGAACATCTCAAGAATAACTGTGATGATTTTGAAAATACTTATTCAAATTTTTTTGACACTCCTCCCTTCCAAGGGTAGAGCCCAATTTTTCTCCTGTTGAATATTCACTATACAAAGTGACTTGATTATGGCACATGAATTTTGTACTTAAATCATGAAACATATTGCTATTTCCATCTAGCTCTCTTTTGAATCACCCACTTTTCTCCCTGCCACTCAAGTAGCTACATGGGAGAAACTGAGGGCTTCCATCAAGAAAATTTACCAAGTTCTCAGTTATTGGATTGAGCCACCTTGAAATCAGATTCTCTACCCCAGTCAAGTCTTCATATGACTGCAGCATGGCTAACATCTTTGACAGTAACCTAATAAAAGATCCTACTTAAGGGGCACCTCGGTGGCACAGTTGGTTAAGCACTGGACTTCAGCTCAGGTCATAATCTCACAGTTCACAGGTTTGAGCCCTGAGTCGGGCTTTGTGCTGACAGCTCAGAGCCTGGAGCCTGCTTCAGGTTCTTTATCTCCCCCTCTCTCTGCCCCTTCTCACTCACATACTCTCTCTCTCTTTCTCTCAAAAATAAATAAACATTAAAAATTTTTTTTAAAAAATCCTTCTTAAGCTGTACTTAACCCGAATTTCTGACCTAGAGAAACTTTGGGGCTAATAAATATTTATTGTTGTTTTAAGCCACTACATTTTAGAATAATGTGTTATGTGGTAATTGATAAGTGATAATATTGAGTCAGTTTTCTGGATTGAGCAACGATATGTATGGACATATCATTCACTGATATAGGATAGAGTGAAAAGGGGGACTAAGTTTGAGAATTATAATAATGGGTTCAAATTTGGACCTGTTGAATTAGAGGATGTTTTGAAATATCAAAGGGAAACTTACCTACTCTGATAGGTTCTCTGTATTGAGAAACAAAAATTTGAAATGATATTTTACTGGATGGTTTCTTTGAAAATTTTTAATAAGCATACTGGCTATCATACTGACCATTCCTTCTGCCTAGAAGAATCTTCTCTGGATAACCACATTTATTGCTCCCTATCACCTTCAAGCCCTCACTTAAATGACACCTTCTCAAAAGGTCTAATTGAATCACTTAACTAAAAATGTCTTCCTTCTCACATTTTCTCTTTTCTTTCTGCTTTACTTTTCTCTATAAAACTCCTTATTATCTAAAGTATTATTTATTTTACTTTATTTTGATATTTTTCTCTACTTGAAAATAACTTCATAAGATCAGGGATTTTGCTGTTTACTGCTGCATTCATGACACTTGGAATATTGATTGGCAAATAGGAGATATTAAGTAAATATTTTTGGAAATAAATGAATAAATAGTACTTGAAAAATATCACTACAGTGATAAATAACATTTTTATTTATTTTTTACAATTTTTTTGACATTTATTTAATTTTGAGAGACAGAGAGAGACAAAGCACGAACAGGGGAGGGGCAGAGAGAGAGAGAGAGAGAGACAGAAGCATGCTCTGCTCTGAAGCAGGCTCCAGGCTCTGAGCTGTCAGCACAGAGCCTGACACAGGGCTTGAACTCACGAATTGCAAGGATCATGACCTGAGCCGAAGTCAGATGCTTAATCCACTAAGCCACCCAGGTGCCCCAGTACTAAGCCACCCAGGTGCCCCAGTACCATATTTTTAAATGAAGAAAATCCTATGTGATCATTAAAAGACGTTGATATGGAACTCAATAAACTTAAAAAAATCATATTATAGTAATAATTATTTTTTATTTTCATAGAAGTTAGGTCTTGAAGATGGTAGTTCAAGTAAGGATATGTTTTCCCAATGATCCTATCTGACAAAGTCAATGATTCAACTCTTTCAACTTTAGTGTAGCTCCAGAGAGCAATAAAAGTACCCTTTATTTGATTTAGAATATCACTGTCTCTTTGGAAAGTAGAGCACATAGAGTCTTTGTCTGGATGATACTTCATATTTCCTCTCAAAGTAAAAATGCCTTCCTTTAAAAGATTAGGTGAAAACTATGGCAAAGACTTTCCTGAAGTTTATAGTTCATGTTCTTCTTCCATGTAAACAATTTTCATAAATCATTTTTTAATCTAGAGAGTTTAATGCTGTTATTTAGGCATTGGAAATAATTAGGTTTAAAAATATAAATTAAATCTGTAGCTGTATACAAATATATCATTACATTAACAGCTGCATGCAAAAGCCTTTCAGCAAAACTATGTTTAATTCCACCAAAAGACAACAAAAGCAAGTTTTAGATCTAAGAATAAACTAAATTTAAAAAAATCTTAAATTTCTATGGAAGGTAAAATAAGCAGATTGTCAAGATAAGACAAAAAAAGGTATTTGTTCCCCAAGATTTTATTTCATATATATAACATATATATGTATGTATGTATTAACTATATGTGCATATACATATGTATATATACACCTATATACATTATACATTTTCATATAGGCTTTTACATCTATCTATATACACTCACCTATACATACAAAACGCATATTCTTGAACTCATTTAGTTGTACATATGCAGTAAAACCCACTTACCTAAACCTCTGGATGCAGTAGAAGGAATACTAATAAAGTCTGTAGCCAAGGAGTTTATGTTATGATAGAAGAAACACACAGTAAAGAAATAAACATGTAACTAATAAAGATAATTAGAGGTTGTTCTATATTCTCAGAAGAAAATAGCCAAGATGATGAACTGATAGAGGCCATATTGGATGGATGGTCAGTAAAGACTTGCTAAGAAATTGAGATATAAGGTGAGTATAGAGAAAAGTGAGGAGTGTTAGGTAGAGGTAAAGCTACTTCAAACTATGGCGTTGTGACAATCAACAATCTTTTGGCAAATGACATAAACTTGATCTCCTATTTCATAACATAAATATAAACAAATTTCAGATAAAGTTCTAAAGTATGTAAATAACTAAAATATTTTAAAATAGTTTAATAGTGTTTATTTCTGCTCCTTTGCAAAGTCCTTTAAACTAATACCAAATGACAAAAGAGGTGTAGAGTGCAACTAAAAGATAACAGCAAAGGAGATATCAGCACACTAGAAATTCCTATAAGTTCTGGAAGATGAAAAGAGGAAATAATAGACAGGTAGGTGGAGGGGGAGAGAGAATTTTCAGAAAGGTTAAAAACAAGTGTCTCCAAAGTGAATGAGCTCATTGAATTCAAAAGAGGTTGAACTAATAGAGAACTATGTCTAGAGCCATTATTGTAAAATTACCAACTATTAAGAATTAATAGAAGACCCTGAAAGATTCTGAAAGAAAAAAGAAAACACAAAATGAGATCAGACTGGCTTTAGGCTTTTAAATGAGCATTTGTACATGTTATAAGACATCAAGAACAAGCCTTCAAAGTTCTGGGAAAAAATTATTTTTATTTCATATTTTTAATCCAGTATTCCAGCCAATATGTGAATCAAGTGAGCAGTAGTTAAATAGCCACAAAACAAGGAATCGAATAATCTACCTGTATTATTACTTTCTTGGGAAAATCATTGAGAAGATACTGCAGCAAAATGAGAGAGACACCAAGAAACAGAAAACTAAAAGGAGCTGATACAACTTAGAAAGTAATAATGTGATTTCCTCAGATGAGATCTATGCAGAAGCCCTCAAAAAAACAAACAACATAGCTTTGATCAGAAGAGAGAATGCTAAGAAGAACATTTTGCTGTAGAGTGTAGTCAGGTTTTGAATATATCACATAGACGAAACCACTGGATTAAGAGTGTGAGGGGTAAAAAAAAAAAAAAATCAGTCTTTAAAGAAATGTTTAATGTAAGTAAAGACAAAAGAAGAAATTAGAAAATTGAGGGAAAACAAAATGTAAAACAATGAGGACCTAAGGATGCTATTTAGATGTATGGAAATAATTATCAGAAGAAGAAAAACACATAAACATTTAAAAATGGTTGCTCTCCAGAAAGACAGCTAAGTATGAGGAAGGTGGTATTGAGAAATGCTGTGAACAGTATCAAAGGTCTCTGTGTCATACAATTTTTAAAAGTCATATTAAAATTCCACTTTGAAAAAATCTAAAAGATTAGAAATATACAAAAATTTATTAAAAAATTGTTGTAGACAAGACAAAATGAGGGCCTAAAGGGAAAGACTAATGTATTTAGTACCCACATCCACTCTTTTTCTTTATTAAATATTTCTTGAAAATGTACAATATGCCAAGCATCATTATAGGGGTTTTGGATTCAGCAACAAACAAAACAAACCAATATCCTTGATCTCAGTGAGTTTCCATTCCAGCAGAATGGGATGTGATAAACAAGAAATATACAGATTAGTAAAATGTCTGCTATTTTTTAAAAGTTTATTTTTAAGAGAGAGAGAGAGAATCCCAGGAACAAGTGGGGGAGGGCCAGAGGGAGAGAGAGAGAATCCCAAGCAGGGTTCTCATTGACAGCACAGAGCCCAATGTGGAGCTTGGGCTCATGAACCATGAGATCATGACCTGAGCCAAAACCAAGAGTCATATGTTTAACTGACTGAGCCATTCAGGTGTCCCTCTATTTTAGAAGAAAGAGAAATTTAGAGCACAGCAAAGGATGATCCAGAGTGATGAGATATAGGAGCCTGTTAAAATCTTAAATAAAGTATTTATTGTAAGTTTCATTGAGAAGGTGATACTTTATCAAGGCATTAAAGTCAGGGAGTTGGCTACCTGAATATCTGAGGGAAGAGTATTTATTTAAACAGGGAGAGGAGCCAGTGCAAAGGCTCTAAGTCAGGAGAATAATTGATGTATTCACAGAACAAAAAAGAACTAGAACAGAGTTAGCAGGATAATAGTGACAAATTAGATCAAAGGGTTAGATGAAACACCAAATCATGTAAGGACACAAGAGCCTTTATATGGTATTTGGCTTTTACTCTGAGTGAAATTGATGATTTTAAGGCATTGAGTAGACACATGGCATGGCTTGCCTTTCTTTTATAAAGAATCGCTGTGTATGACTAACTTGTTTAATATATGCTGGGGTGGGGTCAGGACGATTGACTGAGACTAGTTAGATCATTGTTACAGACCAGGTGATGGTGGCTCAGACCAAGCTGTCACACTGGAGGTGATGAGATGTGATCATATTTTGGATGCATTTTGAAGTTTGAGACAAGGTGATTTTCTGATATGTTAGAGGGACAAAAGAGAGTAGTCAAGGATAAATCCACGGTTTTTTTGCCTAAGTAACTAGAAGGATAGATTTGATATTAACCAAAAAATGGAATATTGTGAGTAGAGTAGGTTTGGGGCAAGAAACTGGAGATTGATTTGGGGCATGTGCTGTGTGAGATGTCTATTTGACATCCAAGATGCTAAATAAGATGCAGTGAGTTTTATGCTCTAGAGTCTGAGAAAGGACATTTGTTTATTGGTTAAGGCACAAATTTAGAAAGTAGATAAATAGATGCGTTTAGGCCTTGAAACTAGAGCAGGTCACCAAGAAAGTAAGTAATACAGAAAAGAGAAGAGATGGAGGAGGAGATAAGAAAACAGCAAAGTTGAGTGGTAAGAACACCCTGGGGCATAGAAGGAAAACTGGTGGGGTGTGGTGTCCTGGAAGCCAGCTAGAGTAAGTATAACAAGGAGGAGGAAATGACTAGTCATTAAATGCTTCTGGTTGGTCAAATAAAATGACGAGTGAGAATTAGCCATTTTATTTTGCAAAGTGGATGTCAACAGTGATTTTGACAAGTGCAGTTTTTGGGAAATTAGTGCAGTGAAAACCTATTTGAACGGTTTAAGAGAGAATTACAGAGAAATTGTAGCAGTGAACATGACACTAATGTGCAAATCATTGAAGTAATGCATCAATATTAAAAAAAAAATTATGAATGGACCTTTGTACATATTTGGTAGGAACAAATTGCTGCAGCCAAAACAATATGGAGGTTCCTTAAAAAATTAAAAATAAAATTACCATATGATCCAGTAATTCCACTGATGAGTAGCCTCCCAAAATAAAAACATTAATTCAAGAAGATATATGCACTCCTGTGTTTATTGCAGCATTATTTATAATAGTCAAAATATGGAAGTAACCCAAATTTCCATCAATAAATGAATAAAGGAGATTTTATATATATATATATATACACACACACACACACACACACACACACACACACACAATGGAATATTACCAGCCATAAAAAAGAATGAGATTTTGCCATTTGCTACAATATGGATGGACCTAGAGGGTATAA
Source organism: Puma concolor (assembly GCF_028749965.1). Taxonomy (NCBI): domain Eukaryota; kingdom Metazoa; phylum Chordata; class Mammalia; order Carnivora; family Felidae; genus Puma; species Puma concolor. Next base: position 54,256,052 of record NC_141670.1, on the reverse strand, counting down.
ATCCGTGTGACATAAATCAAACAGAAACAGACAAATACCATTCAACTTCACTTACATGTGGAATGTAAGATACAAATGAACAAAGAAAAAAAGATGAGAAAACAAACAAGCAAAAAGAAAAAAAACCCACAGTTTCTTAAATATAGAAAACAAACTGGTGTATGTCAGAGGGGAGGTGGGTGGGGAGATGGGTCAAATAGATAAAGAGGATCAAGAGTACATTTATCATGGGACACCTGGGTGGCTCAATCGGCTAAGCATCTGACTCTTGATTTTGGCTCAGGTCATGATCTCACAGTTGGTGGGATGGAGCCCTGAATCTGGCTCTGCACTGACAGTGCAGAGCCTGCTTGGAATTCTCTCTCCTCTCTCTACCCCTCCCCTACTCATGCTCTCTCTGTCTCTCAAAACCTTTAAAAAAAGAGTACACTTATCATGATAAGCACTGAATAATGTACATAAATGCTGAGTTATCACATTGTACACCTGAAACTGATATAACACTGTATGTTAATTGTACTTCAGTAAATAAATAAATAAAACACAGGAAAAAATTATGAATGACAAGGTTGCACCACAAGTTAAACAAGCAAATTAAATAGTAGCTAGCTAATAAGGCATTAATATCTTAATTATATAAAGGACTCCAATAAATTATTTGGAAAAAGGTAATCCAATTGAAGAATGAGCAAAGCATATAGATAAGTAATTCATAGAGAAAGAAATAGAAACATACATTTAGTATAAAAGAGGATACTCAAACTCAGAAGCAATGTCCATTCAATTTTTAAATTTTTTATTGGTTTTTATTTATTTATGTAAATTCAACTTAGTTAACATACAGTGTGGGATTGGTTTCAGGAGTACAACCCAGCGATTCATCACTTCCATATAACACCCAGTGCTCATCCCAACAAGTGCCCTCCTTAATGTCCATTACCCATTTAGCCCATCCCCTCACCCACCTCCCTTCCAGGAACCCCCAGTTTGTACTCTGTATTGAATAATCTCATATGGTTTGCTTCCCTCTCTGATTTTATCTAATTTTTCCTTCCCTTCCCCTATGATCATCTGTTTTGTTTCTTAAATTCCACATATGAGTGAATCATATATTTGTCTTTCCCTGACTGACATTTCATTCAGCATAATACACTCTAGTTCCATCCATGTTGTAGCAAATGGCAGAATTTCATTCTTTTGGATCACCAAATAATATTTCATTGTATATACCACATCTTCTTTATTCATCAGTCGATGAACATTTGGGATCTTTCCATAATTTGGCTATTGGTGATAGTACTGATCTAAACATTGGGGTGCATGTGCCCCTTCGAATCATAACTCCTGTATCCTTTGGATAAATACCTACTAGTGCAATTGCTGGGTCATAGGGTAGTTCTATTCTTAATTTTTTGCTTTCCACCTTTCCAGAGTGTCTGCACCAGTTTGCATTCCCACAAACAGTGCAAAAGGGTTCCTCTCTCTCCACATCCTCACCAACATTTGATGTTTCCTGAGTTGTTCATTTTAACCATTCTGACAGGTGTGAGGTAATATGTCATTGTGGTTTTGATTTGTAGTTCTCCAATGATGAGTAATGTTGAGCATCTTTTCATGTATCTGTTAGACATCTGGATGTCTTCTTTGGAGAAGGGTCTATTCATGTCTTTTGCCCATTTCTTGACTGGATTATTTGTTTTGTGGGTGTTCAATTGTGTAAGTTATTTATAGATTTTGGATACTAGCCCTTTATCAGATATGTCATTTGTAAATATCTTCTCTCATTTTGTTGGTTGTCTTTTAGCCTTGTTGATTGCTTCCTTCACTGTGCAAAAACGTTTTATCTTGACGAGGTCCCAATTGTTCATTTTTGTTTTTATTTCTCTTGCCTGTGGAGACATGTCAAGTAAGAAGTTGCTGTGGCATTGATCAAAGAGGTTGCTGCCTGTTTTCTTCTCTAGGATTTTGATCATTTGTTGTCTCACATTTAGGTCTTCCATCCATTTTGAACTTATTTTTGTATATGGTGTCGAAAGTGGTCCAGTTTCATTCTTCCGTGTGTCACTGTCCAGTTTTTCCGGCACCATTTACTGAAGAGATTGTCTTTTTTCCATTGGATACTCTTTCCTATTTTGTTGAAGATTAGTTGGCCATACACTTGTGGGTCCATCTCTGGGTTCTCTATTCTGCTCCACTGATCTATGTATCCATTTTTGTGCCAGTACCATACTCTTTTGATGATTACAACCTTGTAATGCAGCTTGAAGTCAAGAATTGTGATGCCTCCAGCTTTGGTTTCCTTTTTAAACATTACTTTGTCTATTTGGGATATTTTCTGGCTCCATACAAATTTTAGAATTGTTGGTTCACTGGCATTATTTTGATAGGGATTGCATTGAATGTGTACATTGCTTTGAGTATTATTGACATTTGAACAACATTTGTTCTTCTAATCCATGAGCATGGAATGTTTCTGCATTTCTTTGTGTCTTCTTCAATATTTTCATAATCTTTCTATAGTTTTCAGCATATAGATCTTTCACTTCTTTGGTTAGGTTTATTCCTAAGTATCTTGTGGTTTTTGGTGCCATTTGTAAATGGGATCAATTCTTTGATTTCTCTTTTTGCTGTTTCATTATTGGTGTATAGAAATGCAACCAATTTCTGTATGCTGATTTTATATCCTGTGACTTTACTGAATTCATGTAACAGTTCTAGCAGTTTTTTGGTGGAGTCTTTCAAGTTTTCCACATAGTGTGTATGTCATCAACAAAGGGAGGAAGTTTGACTTCTTCTTGGCTGTCATTCAGAATAGAAGGAGAGAAAAAGAGTTTCCCAGACAAACAAAAACTAAAGGAGTTCATGACCACTAAACCAGCCCTGCAAGAAATTTTAAGGGGGATTCTCTGAGTGGAGAAAAATAAAAAGAAGCCCAGAGCAACAAAGACTACAAAGGACCAGATAACATCACCAGAAACAGCAACTCTACAGGTAACACAATGGCACTAAATTCATCTTTCAATAATCACTCGGAATGTAAATGGACTAAATGTCCAATCAAAATACATAGGGTTTCAGAATAGATTTTAAAAAAAGATCCATCTATATGCTGCCTACAAGAGATTCATTTTATACCTAAAGACCCCTGCACATTGAAAATGAGGGGATAGAGAACCATCTATCATGCTAATGGACATTAAAAGAAAGCTGGAATAGCCATACTTAGATCAGACAAACTAATTTAAAACAAAGACTGTAACAAGAGATGAAGCATGGCATTATATCATAATTTAGGTTTCTATCCATCAAGAAGATCTAACAATTATAAATATTTATGCCCCAAATTTGAATACCCAAATATATAAATCAATTAATAACAAACATAAAGAAAACCATCGAGGGGCGCCTGGGTGGCGCAGTCGGTTAAGCGTCCGACTTCAGCCAGGTCACGATCTCGCAGTCCCGGAGTTCGAGCCCCGCGTCAGGCTCTGGGCTGATGGCTCAGAGCCTGGAGCCTGTTTCTGATTCTGTGTCTCCCTCTCTCTCTGCTCCTCCCCCGTTCATGCTCTGTCTCTCTCTGTCCCAAAAATAAATAAACGTTGAAAAAAAAAATTTTTTTAAAAAAAGAAAACCATCGATAAGAATACAATAATAGAAGAGTACTTTAACACCCCATTTACATCAATGGACAGATCACGTAAGCAGAAAATCAACAAGGAAACAATAGTTTTAAGTGACACATTGGACCGGATGGGTTTAACAGATATACTCAAAACATTTTACCCTAAAGCAGCAGGGTAAAGCAAAGGGTGCACTTCTCAAGTGCACATGAGTGTATATTCTCCAGAATAGAACACATACTGGGTCACAAATCAGCCCTCAAAAAGTACAAAAAGATTGAGATCATGCCTTGTATATTTTCAGATCACAATGCTAGGACTCTTGAGTCAACCACAAGGAAAAAATTGGAAAGCCCTCAAGTACATGGAGGTTAAAGAACAACCTACTAAAGATTGAATGAACCAGGAAATTAAAGTAGAAATTTAAAAATGCACGGAAGAAAATCAAAATGAAAATATGACAGTCCAAACCCTTTGGGATGCAGCAAAGCAGTTCTAAGAGGACATAGCAATTCAGGCCTATCTCAAGAAGCAAGAAATTTCCCAAACATACAGCCTGACCTTGCACCTAAAGGAGCTAGAAAAGGAGCAGCAAATAAAGCATAAAGCCATCAAAAGAAAGGAAATAAAAAAGATTAGAACAGAAATAAATGATATAGAAACAAAAAAAATAATAGAACAGATCAATGAAACTAAATGCTGATTCCTAAAGAATACATAAAATCAATAAATTTTATTTATCAAGTCTAGCCAGAATTACGAAAAAGAAAAGAGAGAGAATGCAAAATAGATAAAATCACAAATGAGAGAGGAGAGATTGCAACCAACAGCATAAAAATACAAACAATTATGAGAATACTGTGAAAAATAATATGCCAACAAACTGAACAATCTGGAAGAAATGGACAATTTCCTAGAAATTCACACACTACCAAAATTCAAACAAAAAGAAATAAAAAATTTTAACATACCCATAACCAGCAAAAAAACATAATCAGTTATTAAAAATCTCCCAACAAACAAGAGTCCTGAGCCAGATGGATTCCCAGGGAAATTCTACCAGACATTTAAAGAAGAGTTAATACCTATTCTTTTCAAACTATTCCAAAAATTAGAAATGGAAGGAAAGCTTCCAAACTAATCCTATGAAGCCAGCATTACCTTGATTCCAAAACCAATCACAGACCCCACTAAAAAGGAATATTACGGGCCAATATCCCTGATGAACCTGGATGCAAAAATTCTCAACAAGATCTAGCAAATTGCATTCAACAGTACATTAAAAGCATCATTCACTGCGATCAAGTGGGATTTGTTCCACGGCTCCATGGCTGGTTCAACATTTGCAAATCAATCAACATGATACACCACACTAAAGAAAGGATGATAACCATATGATCCTTTCAATAGATGCAGAAAAAAGCATTTGAGAAAATACAGCATCCTTTCTTAATAAAAACCCTCAAGGAAGTAGGGAAAGAAGGAACATACCTCAAGATCATAAAGACCATATATGAAAGACCCACAGCTAATATCGTCCTCAATGGAAAAAAAAAAAATCTGAGAGTCTTTCAGGTCAGGAACATGATAGGTGTGTCCATTCTCACCTCCGTTATTCAACATAGTCCTGGAAGTCCTAGCCTCAGTAACCAGATAACAAAAAGAAGTGAAAGGCATACAAATTGGCAGGCAATGCCCATTTAAGCAGAGACTAAATACCATTACAACTAACCAAATTTAAAAGTTTAGCAATATGAAAAATTGATAGGTATATTGGTAAAATTTACTTTTATAAGCAATATACACTGAAGAAAGGCGTATACAGCTATTGTAAGGAGAATTTCATGGTCTATATTTAAATTATTAAGTCATCCTCCTTATGACAAGCATTATTTAATGCAAAATTGGCTGTATTAATAAAATAGGAAATGGCCTAAGTAGCTATAAATGTGTTTTTAAAAATCTCTAGTATCATCCTACTTTAGATTTATACAATAAAGCATTCTATGTGTTCCAAAATAGAAAGTATTTAAAGAAATACCATTGAATAAAAGAAATAGCAAGTGCAAAATAACGTTTTTAGCATAACCTCGGGGTCAAAGAGGATCCGAAATAGCATTCTCCCTTTCTCTCTCCAAATGTGGAACAATTTGAAAAATGTTTTCAAAATGGTGAAAGATTTGGGATAATAACATGATCTTATAACTGATAAAACTGATTCTAGAGAATGTATCTGTTATCTGAAGACACATTAGCTTCCCAACGCTGAATTTTGAATGATGTATATATATCCACACCTTCTCAAGGTCTGAAGTGGAAACGGAACAGAAAAGCACTAGGCTATGCTGGTCCAGATTTTTCTTCCAAACCCCTCAAATAGAAGACCCACCCATCTATTCCGGGGTAGAATGACTGAGAGAATGGAGAGAGACCAGAAGAAGACAGTAATTGTGACCAAGGGGGAGTTTTGATTTATCCAAAATACTTGGACTTTTATACTGAAAACATAATCATGTATTACTTAGGTAATTATAAATAAGTAAGATTAAATTCACATAAATACTTTGAAATTGATTTTAATTAAGTGCCTGTAATGATTAAACTCAAAATCACAAAGGTAAATTTGTGGTTGTTACACATCATTATTATAGCAGTTGCATATATATGCTTTTTGAAAAATGCTACATTTTTTAATGTTTTTATTATTATTATAATTATTTATTTTGAGAGAGAGAATCCCAAGTGGGCTCAGCACTGTCAGTGCAGAGCCTAACACAGGGCTTGATCCCATGAACCATAAGATCATGATCTGAACTGAAATCAAGAGTCGGAGGCCTAACTGACTGAGCCATCAAGGCACCTCTAAAAAAGTGGTAGTGGGGCGCCTGGGTGGTGCAGTCGGTTGGGCGTCCGACTTCAGCCAGGTCACGATCTCGCGGTCCGTGAGTTCGAGCCCCGCGTCAGGCTCTGGGCTGATGGCTCAGAGCCTGGAGCCTGTTTCCGATTCTGTGTCTCCCTCTCTCTCTGCCCCTCCCCCGTTCATGCTCTGTCTCTCTCTCTGTCCGAAAAATAAATAAATGTTGGAAAAAAAAAAATTTTAAAAAGTGGTAGTTACATTCCTAATCTCTTTAGTAACGTACAACAGAAAACATGTTGTCAGTATTACCTTTTCTTTCACAAATCGGTGAAATAGTACTTAATTCCTCAAAATGAATCACAAATAATAAAACGTTCCTCATAAACACAGTTGCCCCTCCCTTCCTTCTGAGAAGGGAATTTCTTTATTTTTTCTTCTGACTTACCAAAAGAGGCTTCTTCCCTTAGCCTGATTCTAGACCATCACCTCTACAGAGTGTGTTTTGAAATTCTCTTATTCTAGCTGTGTTCACTCACCAGCCACTCCCCCCCCCCCCCCGCCACACACACTCATACCTGGTATGCACAAAGTTCACCACCTCTAAACCTATTCTTTTGAATTGAAAAGTGATCAAGGAATTTGCTCTGACTCTGTGGAGTACAGTGTGCTCTTGAACAATAAATTTAATAAAAAAAAAAAAAACATTGGATATCAACAAAATCAAAATTGGAAAGGTGAACTCTTCTTCGAATAGACTTTACGTTTCCTTCAGTCAGAAGATGGTCAGGGGACTCTAGTAGTCACAATAGTAATCACTCAAAATCCAGAATATGCCCTGATCACATGTTTGCCTGCCTTAGGGAATCTTATCAATTCTTTTGCTTAAAGGCCATGTTCTCTACATTGCTTTTCTTTGCTTATCTGACCTGGAAGTGATCCCTCCTCCACTAAATTCTTCTAAGCCATTTGGTTCTGTCATCCACTGGTTTCCATTGTTGATGGGTGATACTCAACCTGCCAAGATCTCCTCCACTAGCTGGAAACTGCCTGGCTAAAGGCAGAGACTGTGTCATATAACTCGTCTTATTGCAACTCATCTCATAGCACTAATATACTACTTTGCTACAATTTCTAGAGTCCTTCTAGAGTTCAGTTTGATAGAGTTCAATTTGACAAATTTGTTCCTTATATTCCAAATATACCTCAACCAGCTTAACTTATCAAAAGATTGCCAGTTTTAGAACGATATTTCTAGTGATAATTTGAAAGTGATTAATCAAATAGATGGAGGAAATGTTATCAAGAATTGTTTTTCTTCTGAATCTTATTTGGCAAGACACCTCTTTGACTATTTTATTTTATTTTATTTTATTTTATTTTATTTTATTTTAAACTTTATTTAATGTTTTATTTATTTTTGAGACAGAGAGAGACAGAGCATGAGCAGGGTAGGGGCAGAGAAAGAGGGAGACACAGAATCCAAAGCCAGCTCAAGGCTCTGAGCTGTCAGCACAGAGCCTGACGAGGGGCTCAAACCCCCAAACTGTGAGACCATGACCTAAGCTGAAGTCGGACGCTTAACCGACTGAGCCACCCAGGCGCCCCTCTTCGACTTTTAAAATATGTACAAATCTTGTTTTAAAAGACACTATAAATTTTGTTTAATCTAGGGGTATCTGGGTGGTTCAGTCAGGTAACCGTCCAACTTCAGCTCAGGTCAAGATCTCGTGGTTCCTGAGTTTGAGCCCCACATGGGGCTCTGTGCTAACAGCTCAGAGCCTGGAGCCTGTTTCAGATCCTGTGTCTCCCTCTCTCTCTGCCCTTCCCTTGCTGACACTTTGTCTCTCTCTCAAAAATAAAATAAACATTAAATTTGTTTTAATTTTTTAAAAGTTAATCTACGTTCATTGTACAAAACAATTCATAAAAATACAATAAAAAATAAGAAGAAGCATCTTAATCCCACTCCCCAGGGAGAGTGATACAGAAATCATCCTTTTACCTGACATTGTAACTGAGTTTAGAGATATTAACAAAGGAAACAGGATAGCAGAAGCAGTATTGCTTTGTTTTCAGCTCTCTACTTTCTATTTTCAACTAATTGTGCTTGCATCAGTGCCTGCTAATGAAACACATTTTTGTAAATCCCCAAATCAATAAGATTCAGGGCATAAAAGCATGATATTTTAAAGTACCAATCTCTAGAGTCTCTGAATCTGAAAGAGATGTACAGAGAATATTAAAGTGGAGTCATACGAAATTTCTTTCCCTGAATAATACTGAATCAGCAGAGCACAGACATTTAGATTTTAGTAGATATTCCCACTTGCGTGACTGCAAATGTTTATGTTAATGTCACCTTTCAATGGAAGGTGGTCTGACTTATGCATATTGAAGGCAGATTGGACCTTTTTCTCCCTGTGGTGCAGGAAGCCTTATATTTGTCTGACCATTACATCCCTGTAAGAAGAGAGAAATGGCACAGAATGAAGGAGAGATTCAAACACTAAAGTAGAAAAGAGTTTATAATTGGAAGTGGGAAGGAAAGGTAAATATAGCAATGAGTATGGTGCTATTCAATGTCCCTCAAGTGAAAATTGGACTATCCATCAAGGCTTTCGTTTTCCTTTTTTTAATGAAGGTTTTTATTGAACCATATTCTTTTTAGCAATCAACAAAAGAGATGCGGAAGGTACAATCACTGGTGTCAACACCATACTTCAAGCACAGCTGAGGGTACTCACTCTCGGACTCTCCTTTCCTGGGCTCCCCCTGCCTCACCTGGGTCACCTCCTCCCCTCTTCCCACCTTCCTTCTTTGTATATGCCTAAGCTATTTTGGGAAACGCGTTTATGGTTTCCCAGGAAACAAAAGGATTTTAAAACCCCCTAGATTATAGAAGTTATTTCCTGTGGCAGTGAGAGCATATGTTTTCTTTTAATCAAGCATAACAAAATCCCTAGAGATGATGCTTTATAGGAAGAGGCTAGCCACAGTAGAGATATAAAAGGAATGGTTCAGAGTTGTGAGTCTAAAACGTATGCTAGCGTTGCCACACTTGGTGTTCACGTGTAGAACATGAGAGCAAAGTAAAATTTTGAAAGTGGGTTTCATCCTTGTATTTTTTAACGAAAATATCAATAAATAAATCTTACCATGATTCTAATTGAATGAGTCACATTTCACCTTTTAAGGAGTGATGCAATCATTGCTTTTTCTACTTTAGAATAACCGAAATTACCGATCTCACTTGGAAAAATAAGCAGTTAACTTGCATGAGGTGAGGTAGGTTCCACCTCTGGCCCCGCCACGTAAATTAAAGTGGTCTGAATAAGGACCCTGTCTCTAGACTTCTTTCACCTATTGTAGAGTGAGGGCACCTGCCATAAGGGGGCTGGGCTGAATCCTCTGGGAGGACTCTGAGCACAGCCCTGCCAGGGCACTAGAAGTAAGGTAGACTCTGGGCTCTATTCTCTTTTGTAACTGTGAAGTCAGCCTAAACTTATTTGCTTCATTGTTTATCTTTATCTCAGCTGATGACCTTGCCTCCTACTTCAAAGAGATAATTGAGCATTCAACTGCTGAATTATGAAATCACAATTCCCATATCTTTCAGCTTGCATATTCTGCATCTATTCTAACCTTCTATCCAGCCACACAAAGAGACTTCTTACGCTTCTGGTTCAAAAGCTACCTTTCGACTATTGCTCTTAAAATTCTTCTTTTTCATCTAATCAGTGATCGTCCCTCCTCTTCCGGACCCCCTCTTGTCTCTTCCTAAAGCATTTCCTGAGCTCTTGGCATCTTTCTTCCGGGCTGTAAACAAGCTTAAATCTCCTGCTATTTCAAAAACACAACCAAAACAAATCAACAATCACCTATCTCAACTGTGTCTACTGTTACTTCTCCTTCTAGTAGCCTCTTGGAAAAAAAAAAGAAAAGAATCTGTATTTATCTTTTTATTTAGCTCATTGTTCAATGTAATGCTATCATATTTGTACACGTGTACCAAAAATGCACTTGAAAAGGCTACTAATAATCTTCTATATTTCCTTTTGCTTTTATGGCATTTGATGTTGTTGATTATTCTTTCATTTCTGAAACTCTTCTGTTAGGTTCTGTGACATACTCTGTGCTAAATCTCCTTTTTCTCTTACTATACCTGCCTTTTTATTCCCCCAGTACTTCTCCTTCTGCCCATCCCTTAGAAGACTATGTTCTTAAAATAGTGCTTTTCAAACCTAAATGTGCTTATGAATCATCTGGAGGACATGATAAAATGCAGATTTGGATTCAGTAAGTGTGTGGTGGAATTCAGACCCCGCAGGTCTAATAGCCTCTCAGATGACAGTTATTGTGCTGGCTGAAGGGCCACATTTTCAGTTGCAGTGCCCTAGGCAGGGAAGGGCTTTTCCACATCTGCAAGCCCCCGTGATTATAGGTGTGCTATATCCACAGCTCAGCCTGCAGCATGTGAGACAAGATCTGGGGCAGCTAGAGCCAGGCTTGACGACTCCGTGAGTCACCAGGCTCTTTGCCTACCCCAATGGGATGAAATATCCATGTGTACTCAAGTATAAAAAGCCCTGCCCCAGAATTCTAGTCCTCCAATCTGATCTATTCCCAGGTCTCATACTCCCTCCTCTATGCTGAAGTGTTTCATTAACTGAATATCTTACAGGCATGACATTCGCTATCCAGATCTGGAACTTAAATTAGGATACTTTTCTACATGGCTGCTCCCCTTTTCTTCTGTTTTGTTTGTGTCATGGCAGTATTGTTCACCCAGTTACTAAAAGTGTGATTGCGAGAATTATTCTAGACTCTTCTGTTTTCCTCATGCCCAACTAGTGGACGAGTCTTTTTTTTTTTTTTCCTTTTCTTTTTGTCATTTCTTCCATCTGCTCCTTTCTCTCCATTTTTAGGATGTTCTATTGCTTGACCCTGAACTACTTTCCTTGATGTCAGTTTTGCCTCGCCCACCGGCAACATAGTTTCTTTTCAGTTCTCCACGTTGCTTCTTTAGTGATTATTTCTGAACCACAGTCTGATCATGCTCCTCTCCTACTTCATTGGTTCCCTTTTGCTTCAGATGAAGACTGAGTTCCATCAGGCAGAATGCAAAATGTGATCTGGAACTTCTGGATCTCCCCCAGATGGCACGTCAGAGAAGTTAAATGTGTCATTTCTATTTACAACGTGGTGGCCAGAAGCTGGTCACAAGAACACACAAAGCTGCTAGGGAGACTGGGAAATCTTTAACTTCTTGGGAGTGCCTTCAAATAGAAGCCCCTTTCTCTTTTCTGATAGCTGGAAAATACCTACGATCACTGGAATCAGAGCACCTATCTTGGATCTCAAGGAAGAAACCATGTTAGGAGTGGCAAAACAACAAGGTAGAAGGAAGGATTGGTAAACACCCATTCCAGACTTTGGCCTGCTCATATCCATAGTTGTTGTTTTTGTTTTTATTTTTATTTTTCTAGTTTTGGGAAGAAAAATAGAATCTTTCTTAAGCCAATATTATTTATTGTGTGCTTTCTGTCACTCAAAATGAGACTAATCTGAACTAACAACAGCAATAAAGGACTCTGTTCATCCCTTGTTTTTCTTGCTACCACTCAACATCTATCACATCTACCACTACAATGGATGTTAGGGGGGTGGGGAAATAGATTTGGAAAAAGCCAACTGATATTAAATAAAGTGAGGAATTATAGCTGTAATGTTAGGTACATACTTTCTGTTAAGGAGAAATTATCACATGTCTGACTATCTTAGTCAAAACAGTTGTACTCTATAGATGGATAAAGCGCTACACATTATATTTATAAAGTAGTATATTAAATACAATCACTCAGTCTATAGAAAGGTCACTCAACCCTTCAAAGACAGGACTGAGACCATTCCCTGAGTCTTCTTTCTCCAAATTTCTTCTTGTTTTCATGTGTACACACAAATGCATGAACAGAGAAGACAGAATTCAAGAAAAGTTAATTTAGAATACACCTAAAATAAACTAGCTATTTCCTATAAAGGTATACATCTCATCTTCTTTTTACTACTTTTTTTTACTTTGAATTTTTTTTAATTTTTTTTTTTTTTTTTTTTTTTTTTTTTAGCATTTATTTATTTTTGAGACAGAGACAAAGCATGAACGGGGAAGGGTCAGAGAGAGGGAGACACAGAATCTGAAACAGGCTCCAGGCTCTGAGCTGTCAGCACAGAGCCCCACGCGGGGCTCAAACTCATGGACCGCGAGATCATGACCTGGGCTGAAGTCAGCCGCTTAACCCACTGAGCCACCCAGGCGCCCCTTTAGTTTGAATTTTTATTTGCTCTAGGAATTTGAATTGTTTTTTGCATTTCAATTAAACTTTCCAATGCAATCTCTGCTTTAAGTTAATATGGATGATAATGGTACATATACACACAGAGAATGTTATATACACTTTGGCATTTTTAAGTGGAGCAAAATTATAAGTTCACATGTTAATACTTAGAATGAAATATTTAGGTTACACATAAAACCTAATTTTCTACTATAATCTCAGGAGGTACCAATTGAGGTCTGCAGCAGAGTCAGTGTCTTTGATGGTTCTCATCCCATTTAAGATTCACAAGAAGAAAGAGATACCCTAAATTTCACAGATTTAAAGGGAAAAAAAGGATTTCACAATCTTTTAAAGGGGTTTAAGGTTGTTACAAAGAAACAACATAAAACAGATAGGAGATATCTAATAATTTCACCCTTATGACCCCCTGCTACCTCTATTCTTTCCAATAAATAAAACAAGATGCTAGTTAAGGACACAGAGGTTCATTTATTCTTACCATGCAGTGGGATATACTATACAAAGTTCGGTCAGTATTTTAATAAGGGTTAAGTCTCTTCCTAAAAAGGAATAATTTAAGAACAGCTAGAAAATATTACATAGTGTATATTAGAGTGTTTTGTAATTTTTTAGTAGAAATAAATGTATAAAGAGATTGTTTTTAAATTTTGAAGGTTAAGATTTCATTACACACGTCATTCTTCTTTCATTTGTTAGGAATGTAACCATTTGTTTATAAAACTATGAGGTCAAAAATCTCTTCTTTTCTTGGATTTTTGTTTTATTTAGTCTGCTAATTAATTAAGTTTCGGCCCTTAGACTTCTGATATACAGAATAAACACATTTAAATAATATAAATTAATAAAAATATGTGTATATTGACATCAACAGAACAAATGGATATAACACAGCTTATTCAAATATTTTATTCCTCATAATCAAATGATGACAATGAAACATTTTGTTTAGAAATAGAAAAAAATTATTTGAATAAACATTTGCTGATGTTTTCCTAACACCCAAGGATAGTCATACAGATTTTTCCTGTGAAGTTAGTCCTAAAACAACTTAAGCACGGATTTACTAGGAACAGAAACTTGGGGGGCTCCTGGGTGGCTCAGTTGGTTAAGTATCTGACTGTAGCCTGGGTCACAATCTCATGATTTGTGAGTTCAAGCCCTGCATCGGGCTCTCAGCATGGAGCCTACTTCAGATCCTCCATCCCCACTGTCCCCATCTCCACCTCTCTCTGCCCCTCCTCTGCTTGCACTTTCTCTCTCTCAAAAATAAATAAATAAATAAATAAATAAATAAATAAATAAATAAATAAATAGAAAAAGGAAAGGAAAGGAAAGGGAAGGAAGGAAAGGAAAGGAAAGGAAAACTTGGGGGTCCCAAGGTAGAACTGTTAATATGAAGTTTGCAATACCCTCCATTTCTCATGGAAAGAGGCCTGTTGCCTCTGCTAACAATGCTTTTTCCTGCCTGAAGTGATCCCCCTTTTCTGCCTGCTTAACTTCTGTCAACTGCTTAAGGTCTATTTAAATTCCTTTCTTTTTTATAAAGAATTTCTCCTTTCCATTAAAAAAAAAGATGTGTTTTTTTTTTCCTTAATATTTATAATTGCTACTATTTGGGTAGTTGTTCATGACTACATTTTTTATAATTTCCAGCAAAAAAGAAATTATTGTTCAAACCACCCTTCATAGAGTCCGGTGGGCCTAAAACATCAGAAGTATATGAATAAACAGATTAAAATTCAAAAATAAATAGTCTGTGATATCAATGGTCTCAGTTTATCTAGGGAATTGGAATACTGTCAGTGATTCTGATCCCAGAATTGTGATAGCACAATAATAGAAATTTAGGGGTACCTGGGTGGCTCAGTCAGGTAAGCATCTGACTCTTGGTTTCTGCTCAGGCCATGATCTCATGGTTCATGAAATTGAGCTCCACATCAGGCTATACTGACAGCACAGAGCCTGCTTGAGATTCTCTGTCTACCCCCCTCTCTCTCTGCCTCTCCCCTGCTCAAGCTCTCTCTCTCAAAATAAATAAACTTAAAAAAAATAGAAATTTGGGGCGCCTGGGTGGCGCAGTCGGTTAAGCGTCCGACTTCAGCCAGGTCACGATCTCGCGGTCCGGGAGTTCGAGCCCCGCGTCGGGCTCTGGGCTGATGGCTCAGAGCCTGGAGCCTGTTTCTGATTCTGTGTCTCCCTCTCTCTCTGCCCCTCCCCCGTTCATGCTCTGTCTCTCTCTGTCCCCCCCAAAAAAAATAAATAAATAAATAAATAAATAAACGTTAAAAAAAATAGAAATTTAAATATGATGTCTTGAGAATATGCATTATTTATTTGATTACTATTTAGGATGTTCATTTAGTTATGTCTTCCCTTTCCAGTGCAAAGATCTTATAAAAAGTATATAATTAAAAGCTATATATTGATTTAAAGACATAGTATATATATTTTATATATGCATACATATGAACATTTTATATATACATTTAATAATTATTTAATAACTATTATCATATGAACTATTACTATATATTATATATATAATATATATTATTATAGACAGCCATTATTATATGAAATGCTATTTGCATTTTTCCAACATTTAGAAAAGAAGAAGCTATCACAATATGAAAGCTAGGTACTGCTTCATTTAGTACAGGTGGGGATATATCCCAAATAGGAACAAGTGAGGCATCAGTGAGTAGTGAGAAAAATGAAAACATGTAGATGACTTTTTTCTAAAAAAACTTTCTGTAAGATAGAGATAAGAGGCAAGTGGGTAAATATATTACCACAGAAAAAATAAAATTAGGAATAAAGAAAAACCAAAGCGCCAAATTGCTTACCAAGTTTCCTCCTGAGTGCTAAAGGCAGAGAAATCAACATGGTATTTTTATTTATGCCGAGAAAGAGTTATTTATTTGAAACTGTCAATCTGCTTTTAGAAATAAAAACGATGCTTCATTCTGGAAATGAGTGGGCACTTTCAGTGTGCTAGACACTCTTTCAAGCCCTGAAGATAGAACTGGACATACATTCCTGTTCTGCCCTGAAGGACTTCACAGTTCGAACTAGAGGTAAGATTCAGGCAATTACTACCCCCTGGGATACGTGCAATAAAGGCACTTGGTGCTTGGGAGCACAGAAGAGGTATCTTCACCTAGACTTGAGAAAGATCAGAGAAGGGTTCTTAAAGAAGGTAAAGTGAGTTGAGTAGAAATTAGCCAGACAGGGGCGCCTGGGTGGCGCAGTCGGTTAAGCGTCCGACTTCAGCCAGGTCACGATCTCGCGGTCAGTGAGTTTGAGCCCCGCGTCAGGCTCTGGGCTGATGGCTCAGAGCCTGGAGCCTGTTTCCGATTCTGTGTCTCCCTCTCTCTCTGCCCCTCCCCCGTTCACGCTCTGTCTCTCTCTGTCCCAAAAATAAATAAACGTTGAAAAAAAAAAAAAATTAAAAAAAAAAAAAAAAAAAAAAAAAAGAAATTAGCCAGACAGATAGAATTCACATTTCCCTCCCAGTCATTTGATGGAGTGGTCATTTTATTGAGGTTCAAATCACTCATCTTCTCCCAGGTCCTCACCATAAACTATTGTATGGACAGTCTGAACCCAAAGCAACAAAAACAATACCAACAACAATAATCACAGGACAAACTGTTTTCTGATGATTTGGTAACACTTATTGACCATTAATAACAACTTTCTTTTCTGTTTGTAGCGTTTTACTTGTCACTACAATTTTCTGAAAATTAGTTTTTGTTTTTATTTTTTAAAAGTTTATTTGGGGCGCTTGGGTGGCTCAGTTGGTTGAGCATCCGACTTCAGCTCAGGTCATGATCTCACAGTTTGTGAGTTTGAGCCCCAGGTCGGGCTCTGTGTGGACAACTCAGAGCCTGGAGCCTGCTTCGGATTCTGTGTCTCCCTCTCTCTCTGCCCCTCCCCCACTCGCACTCTGTCTCTCTCTCTGCCTCTCAAAAATAAAGAAAACTAATAAAAAATTGTTTTTAAGTTTATTTATTTTTGAGAGAGAGAGAGAGAGAGACAAAGCATGGGGGAGGGACAGACAGAGTGGGGAGACAGAGAGTCCCAAGTAGGCTCTGCACTGTTAGCGTAGAGCCCAATGTAGGGCTAGAACTCACAGACCATGAGATCATGGCTTGAGCCAAAACCAAGGGTCAGACGCTTAACTGAGCCACGAGGCTCAGTTTTTATTATTTATTTATTTATTTATTTATTTTTTAACGTTTATTTATTTTTGAGACAGAGAGAGACAGAGCATGAACGGGGGAGGGTCAGAGAGAGGGAGACACAGAATCTGAAACAGGCTCCAGGCTCTGAGCCGTCAGCACAGAGCCCGACACGGGGCTCGAACTCACGGACCGCTAGATCATGACCTGCGCCAAAGTCGGCTGCTTAACCGACTGAGCCACCCAGGCACCCCGCTCAGTTTTTATTTTTAATAGTAACATATTCTCAGATTTTTGTACATATCCTTAACCCTTGTATTGGAGAATATCCAGAGCTAATATAGGTACTAACTATTGATATCCTGTTTTATAACAATTAGAAATTTAACTTTAAAAAGAAATGTGTACTCTTTCATTTATCTAACATCAATAACAAAAGAAAGTCAACAGAGTCTACATAATAGAAAAATAAATAAACTTTAAATGATAATAACTTTAACATTCTTTTCAGAAGATATTTGTATGTGGGGGGTTCCTGGGTGGCTCAGTCAGTTGACCCTCAGACTCTTGATTTTAGCTCAGGTCATGATCCCAGAGTCATGGGATCAATGAGGCTCTGTGCTGAGCCTGGACCCCTCTTAAGATTCTCAGTCTCTCTCTTGCCCTTCTCCCTTGCTCACGCTCTCTCTCTCTTTAAACTAAATAAAAAATATTCATATGAAATTATGAAATTCATATAATAATGGTGTTAGTAGGGGCAGTGATGATTTAAAATTTATTGATAAAATCCTAGTGGTTTGGGGGAACCATATGTATTTATGGAAAAAGATGTTGCTAAAGTTCTAATGCTTTTAGGATTAACTTATCTCACAGGATGTCAATGGAGAAATGATGTCAACCATTTGTTCATTTTACAAAGTTACAAAGCCCTAATAATAAGATCCAAACAAGGAAATACTTCCTCTATTGCTTTAGTTGTAGGACATGACTCAAAATGATAAAACTATACAACTCTAGTCTAAGCAGCATCATGGAAAAATAGCAACCAATACACCATGCCTTCTCGGTAGGGGTGGAAGTTTTATACTGGGGGTCAAAAATCATATTCTTTTATGTATAAAGCCGTGTGTGTGTGTGTGTGTGTGTGTGTGTGTGTGTATGTGTGTGTGTGTGTATATATATATATGTTATATATATGTGTGTGTGTATATAAAACATATACCACAAATTATATATACTATACATGAGCAAATATATAGTATGCTGTGGTATTACAATTTCATGAAGACAATTAGAAAAAAAAAATCTAAAAGTCTAAAAATATCTTTAAAAGGTTCCTTAGGAGGCAATAATGTGAAAAGAAAAGTTGAGAAATAATGAATTATACAACACAAATTTTAGATTCTCATGGTGATAATGAGAAGCAAATCCATTACTTTTCCACTAGATGCTGCCAGAGTAAGTAATATCTGAGATTTGTTTGATCTTCTACCTTTTATGAGATCTTGAACTCAGACTCCCTTTTCACTCTAAGTAATAATACAGATTTAAATAGAATTCAAATCTAAAGTCATAGGCAGGTAGACAGATGTGACAGGCAGATGTTATCTCAGTGCTTACCTATTGTTTATTGAGCATCTATTTCACGCATGACATTGAATTAAATATAATGGAGTAAAATAAACATCAGAACAATCCTATCATCATGGGACTTACAATTAAGAGGGAGACAGAAGACTTGCATGAAAATATGAAACACATTTGAAAAGGATGTTATATGTTCTTCCCTCCACAATGGTACATTGTTAAAAATTGAAGTTCTGTTTCCTCAGTACTTCACATACTGCCTGGAATGGATTCATTGTTCTGTAAATTTATATGAAGTCATAGAGAAAGTCAGGAAGAATGCTACAGCCCCTCTGAAACTGGAGAATCCAACCTCCATTCATGGAGTAACTGCATAGAAAAGGTTATCATTTCAAACCATGCCTCACATAAAAACTCACTTTCCATGAGCAATAGGGTCATTTTAAGTGAAGAAAAGGCATAAAACTCAAGCCAAAAATACAGAGACAAATATTTTGGGAGGCGCATATGGGGAGAAAAAGTTCACTTTGGCCAGGGGAAAGTGGAATGGCATTTTAGTTTTTATTGATTAAAATTATTTGATAAATAGTTTCCTTCTAAGGTAAAGACATTCTTATTGCTGGAAATCTTCAAGTTTATATGATGATAACCTGTTAGAGATTATTTCTGAGAGATTCTCAAATTTAGGTAAGATATTGGGTGGACCAGTTACCTCTAATGTAAGCCCAATCATCCTACAGTGGTGATGGTTGTATAACAGTATCGGAAATATCTGTGTTCAGCTATAATTTCTAACTGGTTATGGCAAATGTTTGATGCACTCATAGAGAATTCTTCATCATTTGCATTGAATGTTATTCCATTCAATATCTATTTTTAGAGGATGCTAATAACCTTTAGATTTTATGCTATTCTTAACTTATACCACTGAAATTACTACTTTTGTGTATTAAATTGTCCTAGAGGTACTGGTAATACTTCTTCCTAAAAGTATCCCCAGTATGGAGATTATAAAAGAATTTCGGAAATGTACTATGACGAAGCTGCTTTTTTTAATATGCATTCTTTCTTTTTCTGACATCTGAGGATTGCAAACTTAAGTTTCCTTAAAATGCTTTAAAATGTGGTTGCTTGCAGTTGATAGAATAGCTTTGTCTTCTGTAGCTGAATAGCCCATTTTATTCACACACTTTCTGTTTGTTGCCAGACAGTTGGTCTGGTCTTGGAATTCTTGCCTTCATTCCAGGATAAGTTCTCTGAAGATGATTCAAATGTCTCTATTCCTGACCCACTCACCTAAGCAAAACAAAGCTACAGCTACACCATTCTCCTAGTGGGGAAAGACAAATAACCCACATTTCCACATAAATATCTACCTACACATGAATTTATTTTCAATAAATACTGTCAATCCAGTATGAAGATAATCATACCGAGAAGGATACAAGAATGTCTGCTGGGAAAATCAAGAAGGATCCCCTATATACACTTCATGAAGTAAGGAAAAGTAAAAGATGTACTTTCCTCAAAATAGTTCCCTAAAAGTCTCCTGAGAAAACTAAGTGATAAAAGGTACCGTCTATGATTGTAAGATTATAAGACTAGTTGAAATTACAGCATTGGAAGGTTCTATAGAAAAGTTTTAGAAAGATATATACTGTTGATATGAGCAGGCCTTTAAGATCGACTATATAACACTATGATAAATTTGTGACTTTGTCACTTGGTTATAATCAGTCTTACCTCCAGTTTAACTCAAGGCTCTCTGTGTACTTCTCTGTGCCCAACTTCACAATGTTCTACCCTTACTGCATATAAATATTTTCTCTATTCTCTCTTCTTTGCATACAATATGATCGCCTTCATAACATTTTGACTGTTAATTCTACAGTTCAAGCATCATCTCTGCAGTCCAAGCTGATGGCAGGATACCAAATCGGCTGCTAGCATTTCAAACTCAAATACTCCAAGCCAAGTTCAGTGTCTTCTTTCTTTCAACAATCCCAATCCTCTACCTGATTTTCTTTCTTTCAGGAGACCATATTCTGGTGAAAAGTTCAAATATAGTTTTCAAATTCTAAAAGAAAGAGATTATTCTTTTCTTCTTGTAGTTTAGCCATTGTTTTTGGCTTATATAGTTATTACTGTTACTAATTATTATTAGCAATCTTACAGAGATACTTTGTGCCAAGTTAAGAGACCATTCCTGTAATGACAACCATTCAGTTACAAGTATTATTTACTTCTAAATTTTATCCACATTCTATTGAGAAAGGCAGCTGTTCCTTCTCTGTATTTCTGCAGGTTTGTTATTGTAGCCAGCTCAGTAGTTATTGCTAGCAGAATATGAATGTAAACCATAAATCGAAATTTCTTTACTGAATTGGACTATCACCACTCACTAAGCATACAATATGCCCATTATCATTTCCTTTATGTCTCACTTTTGCCCACAGAATAAGCATCTTAACAAGATCCAGCACAAGTACCAAGTCTTCGGGATAGCTTTCCTATGTCACATTTCCTAAAACATTGCCGTTTGTGTTTTTCTTTTGTTACTTGGCCCTTTGTATTTTCTCCCCTGCTGCCCTTTAAGTTCTGTGATGGGAAAGGTGGTAGTTTCTCAATCTTCCACAGCCAAACAGTACATAGCACAAAAAATTGTGCAAAGAATTTGGTAAAGGAATCTTGTTGAATTGCTTAAAATTACGCATTAAATACATATTTGTTAATTGACTTGCCTCAGTACGTGAGTGTAGTTAAGGGAGGAAAAAATATGTATAGCATAGGAAATATTTTACAAGTTGTTTTCTGAATCTGCAGGGTAAATTGCCTAAGGCATTGACCAGAGAACTGGGCCATGATCCTTCTATACTTGGGAAATGTGTGATTATTTATAGACACAAAGGTAAGAAGCATATATCATGTGTAGCACAATTTAAAAAAAACTATATAGAATCCTATTACTGTATGTATTTCCTGTATACAGGAAATCATTATGAAAGTTTATTCTTTCAAGTACATTTCTCTTTAATACTTTACATAAGAAAATAGAGCCAACATTAAAAAGGATTTTCCCTATTCTCCAAAACATACCAAGAGCAAAACCAAGAAATTCTATGCCAAAATGTTTTTCTTAGGCTTCAAAGTAAACCAAGATAGCATTTTATTTGTGATTATCATGAAGTCTGAAATTCACATATTTAGTTTTTGACAGAGTGTACCATAATTTATTCAAGTAGCAAGCCTGTAGTTGACATCAAATTATAAATATGAAAAATAAAATTGTATTTTATGAAAATAATCAATTTAAATGAAATATTTTTGGCAGTTCTCCTGTTTTTAGAATTTGTTCTGCAAGCTCTTCATAATCATCACTTATCTGCATTTCAAAGAAAGCTGAACACTGGTGTTCTGTTCCTTATTTTATTAATATGAGGACTAGAACCCAAAAGCCTAGAAGGATTGTTTCAGAAAACTACAATATCTGAGCGAAGTATGAAACTTAAAAAAAAAAAAAAAACTTTACTGCTAAGAAATTCAGATTTCTCACATCTGTTTATGCAATTTTCTCACTTGTATTTTTAAAAGAATTATCTTTTTTAAAAAATAAATAAAATAAAAAATAAAAGAATAAAAGAATTATCTTTTTTAATAATTCTTCCTTAAAAATTACATTTTTTAGACCTGATATATTCTGATAATGAATACTTCTAATTGTATTGTAGAAGTAAATATTTTTATTTTGATGTTTTTGCCTTCATAAAACTTAACAAAAAGTAAAACTTATGCCAAGACAAATATATCATCTGTGGGCCTGCAATAATAGTCTAAGAAAATGCTATAAATATTTATAATATGTCCTTAACAAATTTTGTACTAGTAATAACAACAGAAACTGTCATACATTATTGATAGAAGTATCAATAGGTACAACTACTTTGGAAAGTTTACAATATCTAATAAAGTTAAACATATTCATGCCCACTCTATGATCCAACAATTCTTATCTTAGAGAAAGTCTTAGACCCAACCCATTCTGCCCCCAAAATGCATGTATTCACGTGCATGCATTCACATGTATTCACAAAATATTTGTTCAAGAATATTAATAGCAGCACTAGCCAAAATGTAAAAAATACCCAAATATCCTTCAGAGAACACTGGATAAATTGTGATGTCTTCATGTAATGGAATACTATATAGCAATGAGAATAAATTATTGTTACAGGTACTAATATGGACAAAACACATAAACATAATGCTTCTAAAAAATAAAGCTCACTCAAATAAGTATTTATATAAAGTTCAAAAGCAAAAAAAAAAAAGCATATTTATTGTTGTATAAGTCAAGGTAGTGATCATCTTTGGGCAAAGTGGTGCCTGGAAAAGGTATGGTGGTAGGAGGGTGACTGTTTTTGTGAGGTTTTGGCAATTCTACTTTTTTTCCCCCACATAGTACTTATCTTTACATGCCTGGCTTATTTCACTAAGGATAATGTCCTCAAAATCCATCCATGTTATTACAGAATTTCCTTCTTTTTTTAAGGCTGCATAGTATTCCCTTGTATTTATATACCACTTTTTTTTTGTCCATTCACCTGTCAATGGACATTTAGGTGTTTCCACACCTTAGCTATTATAAATAGTGCTGCAATAAACATGGAATTACTAATACCTCTTCAATATCCTGACTTTAATTCTTTCCGATAAATAACCAGAACTGGGACTATCAGATCATATGTTAGTTCATTTTTAGTTTTTTGAGGGCAATTCTACTTCTTGATCCATGGTCTCTTCACATGAGTGTGTTATCTTTGTGAAACTTCACATGGAAGCTTATTATTTGTGTATGTATCTGTGTGTATATTACATCTCAATAAGATTTTTTAAAATCTTTAAAGCTTATGAAAAGAAGCTTATACTAATAAATTATTTAATTATAAAAATATATGTTTCCAGTTGCAATTCTTGACTCCAAATTGCCCTAAAAAGTATTTTTAAGTTAGATACATTTATAAATTAATACTAAATACTTTTTGTTTTCATTTTTTCTTTTATATTTCCTTTTCATTCAATATGAGCAGACTTAGTGATAAAGAATAGTTTTCCTAAAGATATTTATTTTATAAAATATTTCCAGTAGAAGGAGCTTCGCTTTTTTTTTTTTTAACTATAGGAAATTTTCTTTTAAGGGGCATCACTGAAAATAAATATATTTACTTTTTTATTATTTTATTTTATTTTATTTTTTTATTTTTGACAGAGATCGAGACAGAGAGAGACAGAGCATGAGTGGAGGAGGGGCAGAGAGAGAGAGATTGGGTGACACAGATTCTGAAACAGGCTCCAGGCTCTGAGCTATCAGCAGAGACCAACGTGGGGCTCAAACTCACTAGCCACAAGATCATGACCTGAGCGAAAGTCAGCACTTAACTGACTGAATCACCCAGGCACCCCTAAATTTTTAATTTAAATGATTAAAAAATTTAAATGATTAAAGTTCTTCATAGAGCAATGAATTACTCTCATCTAAGACCAGTCTAAGAGAAAAATTTTATTCAATTTATAAAAGAAGAAAGGAAAAACTTGATAAAGAATATATGTATCGCACAAACTTCTATACTGGGTACGTATTTTTCAAGGGATTGCATTTTTGGATTATTCACAAAGAGCATTTTAAATTACAATTATTTAATATTAATGAAGGTACATTTTTACAATTATGATCATCAATTTGAAATAAAATTTGTGTTAATTTAAATAAAACTAGACAAAAATCAAAGGATGTAATGGTGAAGATTATATACTTAAGAATATATTATAACAAATATAGTGAATTACCAGTATACAAATTTGACTGTAATGACCAAAATGGTTTAGTTACTGACATTAAACTTCCTAACTGTCTACCACTAAGCTATTCTGATTTATTTGAAAAAAAAAATGCATACCGTCATCTAAGATATTAAGAAATAATTAAAGTAAAATAACCCATTTCACTTAAAACATGAATTTTGTACCCCTGTCCATGAAATTTTTATAAATATAAAAATGTTACACTCTTTGTTTTAATCATGTCACAAATAGTAAAATTTGTGACAATTGTCGTTATAAAAATGTAGGCACATTAAAATATTTTTCACTGAAAATATCCTAGTTTACAGTGGTTCAACCCATACTTTAAAAAAATAATTTTGAAATTATAATAACCTTCACAATTAATTCCTCTTACTACAGTTGTATCAAAATAACATAACTTCCTGTAAGGCAGTTTTTATGAGATACGCTATGTTTTTCTAAGGTGCCCAAAGATGAAAAACTGACATAGCAACCCAGAAGACAATATTTACATACTTCAAATAGAAATTAATATACACACAACTTAGTTATTCCAATTATTTGATTTTAATTCTCTTGAAAAGCTTGAGAGCCATAAAAATGAAATCTTAAGGTATTTACAGTAGTAAATTAAAATTTACATTGGTGGTTCAAAAGTCTATATGAGAAGAATCTTGCTTATATATCGTTGTATTAAGAATAGGGGTTACTTTCTCTGTGCCCCTCCCCTGCTCATGCATGTTCTCTCTATGTCTCTCAAAATAAATAAATAAACTAAAAAAAAATTTTTTTAAGAATAGGGGTTAAATTATCTGATCTTTTGACTAGTCTCTATTAAAAATAAATAAATAAATCCCACCAAATATGACTGGACATGATAAGAAAATTACATATCATAAAACAATTTTATTCTTTAGTAGGTTTATTGTAGTATCACTTTCTCCCAAAAGATTATTCTTGACATAAAACATATCTAATGATTTATTTATGACTTTGCCCTCACGTATTACCTGACCTAAGCCCTTTAGAATTGGTACTTACAAGGCCTTAAGTGTTATTTATTTATTTAACTTAACCTCTGGATGTATCAATAATGCTCAGAATTTCTCTGATAAGTAAATGCTTATGTTCTAGATTTTTTTGCCATTTAATTACTTCTAATTACTTCTAATTACTAAATGTTTTCTAACTTTCAAAAAAAAGAGTAACACTCAGAATTTGTATTTCACTTAGAAAAATGAAACTCAAAAGCAATTTGAGAAAGAAGACCTAGGTTTTGGAAATAATTTTCCAAAGGTAATCTTAGCTGCAAATAATATGAGGCCAGTTACTTAAAAAGCACTATATAATGAAAATAGAGCAAAGTTACATGTTTTTTGGGATCTTGATAGACTGCTAGACAGTTTTAGGTAGACAACAATACGATTTAAGGGATACTTTCAATGCAATTTCAAATTGCATTCTCGACTTCATCAATAACAAGTGGTTGAAATCTAGTGCACAGGCTTAAATGAATTCTTCAACTGTTAAATACAAGTGGACTCACCTGAGTAACAGTGCTGCTTCCCAGAAGTAAAATCCTGAAACGAATGTCCGAAAGTGTCTCACGTGGGCCATGATACGGAGAGATTTTCACGATCCTGAAATTAATCTTATCCAAGGCATGGGGGATGAGAAAGCCAGGAACGAAAAATGTGCAATCTAACTCTGCGTGGTGTTGCAGGAGACGAACGCCTGGAAAGCTTCAGCACCTTAGACAGCTCCCCGCAGTCGGAAAAGACCCTGTCTTTCAAACACTTGAAATTCCCTTTAGACCCCTTCTCTGGGCGCTGAGCAGAAGGAAGATTCACAGGGTTACAAATGTGCAGGTGGTTTACACGGTGAACGCGGAATAAGGGGTGAGATGAAATGTCTGAAGTGCCTAGGTTCTGGGCAACAGTTCACTGAAGCTCTAGCAGCAAAGAAAGCTTGTCCTTCCCAGACTCAGACACCGGAGAAAGAATAACAGCAACAGCCGGAACAAGGATGCTTCTTCACCTGCTCCTAGCGCCGCCCGCCGAATCCCACTCTCCACCTTTGAGTAAAACCCGACACCGCTAGCGCGGCAAAGGGAAGCGGGGGCGGAGCCAAACGACACTGTTCTGTTCTCCAATCACGACCGCACAGCGGGACTGAGTGGCAGGCTACTCATCACCGTAGGCCGTGCTTAGCACTTTACCCTTTAAAAAAAAGCAGTGAATAACTGGTGCAGAGCCTTAACTCTGACTGGAGGGAGTTGAGGGAAGAAAGCCTCAGGACTAAGCATTGGGAAAGTCAGCGGCTTTTGTGAATTAGGTAGCAAAACAGCGCTGGAGAGACCCTTTTCTATTTTCTTCCGGGAAAAGGCACAATTTCGGAAGAAAGGTCTTTTCAGATGTGACCCCATCTCTTTGACCTCATATCAAAATGCAGGAGTCAACAGTAAACCCAAACCCTTAGAAAAGGCTAGAGAAGAGCAGAGAATATGGTTCATGAGCATCAGCAGAACCGGAGAACCAGCTGCTTCTAAAATTCTCCTAACACTAACCAGCTTCCTTCTGGCCAGGAAACATTGTTGAGTGGACTAAGTTGAGTTTTCTTCAGTTGTAATAAGGGTTCTAAAAAGATGAAGGTGGGAAATCTAAAGAGATGACTACTTAGAGGCACAATGCCACCCAACATTTTTTTTTCCGTACACACTTTCCATATCTTAATAATAAATTCAAGTGAAGGGGACAACTAGGTCATATGGTACATCTTTTCTTCCATCGTCCATGTACATCTCCCTCTCCTCTCTCTCCCTCCCTCTCGCCCAGCCCACCCCCCTCCCTTATATGGGGATTTGGATTGGAAGACTAGAAAAGTGTGTGTGTATGAGTGCGTATGTTATGTGCATATTTATTCATGTATCTCAAAATAGAATTTAAAAAAGACTAATACCTATGCTATTAGATCTTTATAGTGGCTTTTATTTACTATCAACCAGGACTAAAGCTTTCATTACTTGAATCTTAGCTTTTCCCTTAAACTCCCTTAGATATTTATTCTGAAAGCCCCCTTTTTAATCACTTAACTTTCTCAATGACTAAATTACATGCCAAGAATGTCTTCTTACTCTTTCACACAAACATTTTCTTGTTAATTAAATTCCAGCAGCAATTGACATATTGACTATCCTGTAATTCTTTGTTTAACTGGAAAGGTATAAGTCATTACCTTCTCACCCTCTCAAATGAGGACACAGTGAAAAAAAAATCTTTTTTTATTCTTTAGTAGACAAGCTTTTTTACATTTAGTGAGAATAAAGAATTTTTTATTTATTTTTATATGTTATTACTGTATCTGTCTCTTTCTGCATCTTTGTTTTCTGATTTAAATTACAAACTTCCAGAAGTCTCATAATAAATATCACTGGTTCTACCCATGAATATTTGTACCCGAGAAGGCTCATACAATTTTAATTAACTCAATTTTTCAATGAACCTTTTGAAAGCTCACTAAGAACAAATTCTTTTTAGTTGGTCATTCTTTGAATAGCAATAATTCTTTTAAATACCACACATAATAAAAGAAACAAAACTTATTATATTTCAAGGAGACCTGAATTCCTTACCTTGTTTCCACTATCTAATTGGGTATCTTTGGAAAACTAATCTACTTTTAAAAATATCTTTATTTAATATATCTTTAAAAATATATTCATTGAGGGAATTGAGTTAAATTACCTCTGAGATTCATTCTATGGCCCCAAGGAAGCAACCAATGGAAGTTTATTTAAGTGAGCAAATTAATGCACAACATTTAAAATTCTGTGTTTGCATTAATCTGGATAGTTAGGTTACATGACAGCTTAAAAGATGATAATTTTAGCTATTTCATCTCATTATTAATATTAAAGCATGGAAATATTATACTTTATCAAAT
Source organism: Puma concolor (assembly GCF_028749965.1). NCBI lineage: Eukaryota > Metazoa > Chordata > Mammalia > Carnivora > Felidae > Puma > Puma concolor. The sequence continues at coordinate 54,227,665 of NC_141670.1, read as the reverse complement.
TAATATATACCTAGTCAATCAGTTTTTGAGTATAAATGTCATGTAAGAGGACAGTAATATGGAACCTCCAGATTAATGTTTTTTTTCATAAAACCATTATTCCTTCAAATTATTTATGAAAAGCTATGATCCTCCTCTTTTATTTGTTTGACTTGTCACTGCAGTAAGGATAATGACCATTATTTAGAATAGAACCTAGCATATAGTAGATACTCAATAATTTTTGAATGCATTAATAATCATATTAGACACAATATATATTTTTTGAATTAGATTTGTGAATTTGTTACACTACATTGGGTACTAGATTAATTTTGACTAAGTAAATCAGAAATTAATCAAAGAGTGGGTTGCAGTGCTTTGTTTCTTTGAGTTAACATGTAATGATTAATTTTCCATGGCTTCTTGTCTATGGATTTTTATATTGTTTGCTTTTAATTTCTATAAGGTCAAAATGAATTTCATGCATCTACATATTTGTGACAGCTATTCTCATAAATTTTATTCTTTTGAGAATAATAGTCCTGATTGGACGGGTAAGGAAATGAATGTGTTTTTGGAAAAAAGACCATTCTGTGGCTGATGAATAACTGACTAGTCCATTTATATAAAATTAAGCTGGATTCTGATTTGCTCACATCTCTGCTCTTCTCCTTATTGCCTTTATTATTTCTCTCTTGAACTAACAGATGATATTTTATGTTATCTAAGACATGGGATTTCAGAGTTGAATGTGATATTAATCTTCATCAGATTTAATACTTTCCTTCTACAAAGGAAGTAATTGTAGCCTGCAGTGGTTAAGTGATGGTTACACACCCACAAATTTAGCAAGTTGAAAATATTAAACTTGAACTTGGTGCCTTTGGCACCAATTGTCTACTCCCAGTGAGCTATCTTTAATAGTGTATTTCTACTATTGTCTCAAACTGTATGTATATTGACTAACCTAGAGAAAAGTAAATCAAATTCAATCTAATGTAAAGCTTTTATCAGATGCTCAGTTATTACTGCCTATGATCTAAAACATGTGATAATATAGATAGATAGATAGATAGATAGATAGATAGATAGATAAAATGATTTGCAATTTAGTAAAAGAGTTATTTACTTTTTTTGAAGTCAATGTAGTATGGGGTTAAAAATAGTTTACTGAGAGTTGATCAGATTCAGTCATATGGGGTCATTCTAATCATCTCATCAAAAGGTTATGTATAAGTAAAATGCCAGTTTAAAAAGTTACAAAAAGTAATGTCATTTTTTGGAATAATTAGAATATTCACATATTTCAATTAACACTCTCTGGGAAAGTTGAAAGAAAGTTTTAATTTAGGAATCAATCAGAAAGTCACTTGTTCAGGGGTGCCTGAGTGGCTCAGTAGGTAGAGTGTCTGACTTTGGCTCAGATCATGATCTCACAGGTTGTGAGTTTGAGCCCTGCATCAGGCTCTGTGCTGACAGCTCGGAGCCTGGAGCCTGCTTCAGATTCTGTCTCCTTCTCTCCCTGCCCCTCCCCCACTCATGTTCTGTCTCTGTCTCTCTCAAAAATAAATAAACATTAAGAAAAAAATTTTTTAAAAGAAAGTCACTTGTTCAGAACAAATCAAATAGAGGAGAATTAATCTTATTGCATAGGTAGATATTATCATCAAGTAAGTGAGCCTAGTGAATTTATCTTTTGTACAGGGATCTATCATAATAATCATGACATGTTAGCAGATCAAGTACCTCCTTTGGAATAGTGGTAGAAATATCTAATAATTTATCTCCATTTCCTTGTTCAAGATACAAAGTTTCTCACATGAATCTCAGCAACAGCCTCCTAATTGTTCCTCCTGTTTGCTCTCTGATTCCCCTGTAATTCTCCCTTGTGAATATTAAGGAGTTTTTATTTGTTTCTTTTGTTTGTTTTAGTAAATCAGATGATGCCACTTGTATTCCTAAAACCCGTTAATGCGTTTCCATTGCAATAGACTAAAATCCACAGGAATTTAGAATAACAATCATAAGACCAAAAGCTGGGCTTGAAAAAATCCACAGTTCTCTTTACAGATGACAAGGCTCTGAATGATTTTCAATCGGCAAACTCCTCAACTTCAGTTTTTACTAGTCTCCCTTTTCACCAGTATGCATGCACCAGTAACATAAGCTGCTCCTTATCTCATGATTTCTCTACTTCAAACACTCTTCCATTTTTGCTTCTTGTGTCTAGTCTTTTTCTAGCCTTTAATTCAGAGTAAAAAGAAAAAAATTCTTTTTTCTTTCCTTCTTTTTTTCTTTCCTCCTTTTCTTTCCTTCTTTTCTTTCTTTTTTCTTTCCTTCTTTTCTTTCTTTTCCTTCTTTTCCTTTCTTTTCTTTCTTTCCATTTCTTTTCCTTTCTTTCTTTCCTTTCAAAAATATCCTTTTTACCTTTAAATCAGGATTCATATCCTTCATAGATTCAATTATAATTTGATGTTTGCCTTTGTTTGAATATTCTTGAAAGGCAGGGGCAATATGCATCCTTATGTTGGCACAGTGTCTGGCACATTAGGAAGTATCTGCCGAGTGAATGAATGAATGAATCCACATCCTCTGCTCTTTGGTTCTCCCTTTTCTAGAGTCCATTCTTACTAATCTCTTTTAGCCCATTCTTTCTTCACAATTATTTAAGATATTTATATTATGGTTTTCTTTCCAGGTCAAATATATTCCTTTGCCATCTGAAAGTAACCTTCAAGTTTATACGTGTGCCCTCAGTTCACTCTGAGAGTGGCTTATAAGTAAGATGAATATTATCCACTATATTGTAATTTTTACTATTTTAATACTCACTCAGGCTTGTCATCTTTTTCTCCAGATAGTAGTGGTAATTTGTCATATTTCCTTAGGTGACCTTAAATAGTAGGATATTAGAAGCAGTTAATTTATTGAATATTTCATTTTTTTCTCTGAATTTTTGGTATCAAGTAGGCACAACTTGTAACAGTACCTCCAAATTATTTCTTCAAACAACGCATTTATCAACAAATATAGAATTTATAATATGCATCATCTTAGGTGCTTCCTGAATACACATGTGAATGAAAAACAAATCTTGTCCCAGAGGAGCTGCAATCTATATAATATGTAAGATATACATGAATATTCGTTGTATCTCATAGAATGTAAGTACTGAAGGATGCAAAGAGAAATGCTATGGGAATTCAAATGAATTACTTTAAAATGGAAAGTATGTGGGGCGCCTGGGTGGCTCAGTCAGTTAAGCTTCCAACTTCGGCTCAGGTCATGATCTCGCGGTCCGTGGGTTCGAGCCCCGCATCGGCTCTGTGCTGACAGCTCAGAGCCTGGAGCCTGTTTCAGATTCTGTGTCTCCCTCTTTCTCTGAACCTCCCCTGTTCATGCTCTCTCTCTGTCTCAAAAATAAATAAATGTTAAAAAAAATTTTTTTTTAATGGAAAGTATGAGACAATTGGAAAATCTTCATAAGGTAAGGGATATTTAGCAAAGCTTTGAAACCAATTCACAGTTAATTTTTAAAATTTATAATGAAAAAACTTTGTAAGAGGAGGGTAAAATATCTTCGAAAGCATTAAAGAGAAAACAGTGGGGTGAATAATTTTGAATGATAACATTTGTGTAGTTAACTACTGTATTGAATACTTTGCATATTATCTTAATTTCTGCTCTCAAGACTCTAAGGTATACATAATCTTATCTATGTTTTAATGATGAAGCAACTGAGGTTCAAAATTTTAAATAGCTTTTCCAATATATCAATTTATATTATTGGTATAAAAACGGGGGGTGGGGGTGACTGAAGGAAAGTAGTGAAAAAGAAGTTTGAAGCATATCACAGATGGCCATAAATATTGGTCAAATAATGCACAAAGTTAAAAATTGTTGCTGAGTTTTCTGGATGGTTAATAATATGTTAACATGGTTGTAATGGCAGAGATACCTTTCTCAACTTATTAATTCAATAAAACCCCATTTCATACTTATACTCCTGAGGCGATTTTCTCATGGGGTAGATTTTCCATCTCTTACGTGTTGAAATATAAAAAAAAAAAAAAAAAAGCTTTCAAACAAATAAAATGCAAAACATCACAACTTTAACTTGTATCCTTTTCATTTTTGATCTGAGGGGACTTATGAGTATGATTCTTTTAGTGTCATATATATTTCATCACACACTAAATTGCTTATGGCACTCAACTACAGATTGGAGTACATTTTATTTCTCAAAATGGGTAATAATACCACTTCATAAGAAATTCAATAAAAGATTTTCTCCAAAACTCTGACTTAATTTGAAAATGATGAATACTGACATATGTTGTTAAATTTCCAGGCTAGAAAAAAAAAAAAAAAAAAAAAAACACCTTGAAAAGTTCAGCAATCCCTTTACGTACTTATATTGATTTATTTCTAAAATAATATTTTTTACTTCATTAACAAAAAGGTCAGCTGTAGGACGTGAACTACTACTGAAATTTGATTCCTAGGCAATAGCTAACCACTTGTGTTTGAAGTCTAAATATTGCAATTCTATTACTTTGTAGGATAAACTAATGATGCATATATTAATCTCCACAGTTTAGCCACAAACACAGTAAGAAGAAACATTAAGAACTTATCTATTTGACATATTAACTAAATAACAAAGTGACTATATAATAACCAAAATATGTAATAATGTGCAATAATTAATAATTTGCCTATATAGAAGCAAGTAAAATCCATAAATTCATACAGCTAATAAATACTTTATGATTTTGACTATTAATTTCTAATTTATAAAAATGACAAAAATTTATATGAATTTTATGGGGAAATTATTGCTCCCAATATTCTTTCCACTGTCTTTAAGATTTCCTTAACAGTTTATATCTGGTATTTTTGAAAGAGTAAATATCCTTTAAAAAAACAATCATCTCATACATACCTAAAGACTAGGAAAATATTTGCTTAAAAAACCTAAATGTTTAGCTGAGATTGCACAGAAATCTGCCCAAACCAATGAAAGAGCAGGAAACTGAAAAAGCAAGTGAAGCCTAAAGCTGTAAGGATTCCAGCAGTAACCAGCTGATCCTCTTGGTTAGAGCTTCAGTTTTTACCTGATAGTGACTTGGAGGCAAGGACTATAGCTCAAACAAAGGCCTAAAGAATTATGTCTTTTTTTTTAATGTATATTTATTTATTTTTGAGAGAGAGAGAGAGAGAGAGAGCACAAGCAGAGGAGGGGCAGTGAGAGAGAGGCAGGCACAGAATCTGAAGAGGTTCCAAGCTCAGAGCGGTCAGTGCAGAGCCTAATGCGGGGCTCGAACCCACAAACCATGAGATCATGACCTGAGCTGAAGTTCCACACTTAACCTACTGAGCCACTCAGACGCCCTTATGTCTTTTAAACCAGAAATCCTAAGAATTAATAACCAGAGGAAGCAACTATCCACCACAGGAAAAACTATAACCATAGGAAAAACTGTCCATATTCCAAAGGATTCTGAGAAGGAAACTTGTCTGTCTCAGCTTTAGCTCTTAATGGAGGCAGACAAATCTCAGTGAAAAGTTATTTGCCAAAACAAACTTACACAAAGTTTTTGAGCCAGAATTGATACCTCCTAAGGCCACATGAATGCCAAGTTTCAAATATGTATTTAAGTTGTGCTGTGATTGTCGTGTCCTAGAAATCTTGCAGAAACAACTATAGATACTCTCTGGAGGAATATATCTTAAGACCAAGTTTGAAAGAATTCCCATAGATAAAGTTTCAAGGAACATACACCCAATACCCACCCCCCCAAAAAAAATCACACAAATAGATAGGCCACCATGAATTATAGTCAGCAAAGCAGTTAAAAAAATTAGAAGAGCAGAGGCTAAATGTTGGAATAATGACTAGAGAATATAAAATCAGTGCATTTACTATGTGAAAAGAATAAAAATATGACTAGAACTATAAATTGGCCAGATAGGTCTGAAAAATAACCAAGGAAGTATCTAGAAGTAAAAATTATGAAAGATAAAAAAAAAAAAAAACTTTGGATAGTTGAAGCAGCAGATTAAATATCCCAAAAGGGAATTAGTGGATTGGAAGGTAGATCTGAAAAAATATACAATATGGGCCAACAGAGTCAAAAATATTCAAGGTAGTTTTAAAGACATGGAGAAGAGATTCATAATTTTCAGCAGACATCAGATTTGTGTTTCTCCCCCTCTTCCCAAAAAGGTATAAATTAAATGGGGATAAGTAAAATATGATGAAATAAATAACTGAAATTTTTATCAAAATGATTAAAGGCATTGCTCTAACCTTATAGAAGCGCAAAATGTCCCAGTGGGGCAAGTAGACAGAAAACTACAACTAGACTCATCTCAGTTAGTACTATTAAAGAAGAAAAACAAAACAAAACAAAAAACAACTTTCAATGACAATTGTGAAAGCATGGTAAGAAAGGCTTTATTGAAGGCGTATGGGTATTTGACCACAGAGATGAAATGTTGCAGTGGGGGAGAGAAATCAAACTCAACTCCAAATATCGCTTGGGCAAGTAGAAATCAATAGCCAAAGAGCAGGGTGCAGGTCATCTGATAAAATTTACTAGAGGAAACAGGGGCGGGGGAGGGGTGGTGGTTCTGGCTAAAGTGACCTAACAGGATTCTTGCTGCAGGCAGTCCAGCTGACCTGGGGTACAGTGGGGAATAAGGAACATGATTAGATACCAATGGCTATCAGAAATTGAGGATGTGGGGTTCTTATTAAAATAATTTAGCAGAATTCTTGCTAAAATCAGACAATGCAAAGATGAACTCAAAAGTCCAAAAGTCAGAAAAGCCTAGGGGAGGCTGAGTAGAGTTTGGTCAACGAGAAAATCAGTGTCAATACAACTACATAATACTGAAATCAAAGAAAAGTTCTCAAAATGCACTACAGAGAAAAGGTTATTTTTAAAAATGAAAATAAGGAGTAACAGCTATATACAGTTTGTAAGAACCAGAAGTAAACTAAAGGATATCAGGAAGGATAAAAGTAAGAGGAGAAGAAAGTATATCAGGGCACTGTTAACCAATAAATAAATGGATAGATAGATGATAGATAGATAGATAGATAGATAGATGATAGATAGATAAAAGCTGGTGTAGCCACACTAATATTAAACAAAATTGAAGAAAATTGCATATTTACACACAAAAAGGGTCTTTATATAATGAAAAATTTTCACCAGAAAGACACGAAACTTCTAAATATGTATGCACTTAAAAATATAACTTTAAAACATGTAATGCAAAAAAAATGGCATTTTTAAAAAGTAACTTTTTTAAATGTTTATTTTATTTTTGAGAGAGAGAGAGAGAGCGTGAGCAGGGGAGGGACAGAGAGAGAGGGAGACAGAGGATCTGAAGCAGGCTCTGCACTAACAGCAGAGAGCCCAATGTGGGGCTTGAACTCAAACTGTGAGATCATGACCTGAGCAGAAGTCAGATGCTTAACCAACTGAGCCACCCAGGCATCCAGAAAAGGCATTTTAACATACTATTCAATGGCTGTTAGATCAAGCTTACAAAAAATCAGGATATAAATTATGAAACACTATATATATATATAGTGTTTATTATATATATTATAAATACATCATTTAGTATATACATATATAGTGTGTGTGTGTATAGTAAACAAATTTTATGTAATGAATATACAATGTTACCTCCTCCAAATTAAGCATTTTTTAGGCATGTGTTGAACATCTGTAAAAAGTGAACATAATAATGTATTCTATAAGTTTCAACTAATTTAAAGAAGTGCCATCATTTCAGAGAATGCATTTATGACTCATATTTAATCAAGTTAAAGTGAATAACTATGCATTAAGAAACTTGTGGGTACAAACAAATATATAAATATATATCAAATCACAAAATAAGCTTAATGGAAATAAAATGCATATTAAAAGCAGCTAAACTGGTGATTAATTAGAAATGTGTGGTGTTAAATGTTCATAAATCAAAGCTGAAAATTAACAATATATGATACATCTTTTGGATGTTGGAATGAACAACTGAATGTTCATAAGTGTAGAAAGAAAGAATAAATGCAGGAGGAAAAATAAAGTGGAAAACAAAGATAAACTAGATGATCATGAAAGCCAAATATTTGACAAATTTAATAATAATATAATATATTATTATAATGTAGTTGTCAAAGTATTTGTAGACAGGTATTTCCTGAAAAATAACATAAAAATATAGTAGACAAAGTATGGATATGTAGAATATTTCTTTAACAAAATCAAGAAGAATAAAGACTGACAATACAAAACAAACATGGAAAGATTTCATGAACAGGAATTAAAAAAAAGAAGAAATAGGTCATTTATGTAATTTAAGATGTTCAACTTTATTTGTAGGTAAGGAATTCAAATTAAATTATGGGGCAAAATTTTAGAGCCAACAGATTGACAAAATTAAATTTAATCAATAATACCAATTGTTCCAAGAACGTGGGATCAATATAGAACTTATATAGTGATAATGAGAATACACATGATATAAAACCAATTAATCTAATGGTTGTGAGCCCATTGTTGTGTATTTGATTGCAATAGAAAATTGCCTACTCTCCCCTTTTAAATTAGGAAACTTTATAAAAATATTTTCGAGCGGCATATTTTAGAATGTTTCTAAAAGTCCATTTAGTTAAGTAGTTATTAACTATCCTCTTTAACAAAAAATTGTCACTTAACATGGCTCATTAATTCTTTTACTTTTGAATCTTCAGACTAAAGCTTTTTTTCCTCTGCAACTGCCCCCTCCCACCTTTCTCTAAACTTAATTGAAATGCAGACTCAGAGTTGTTTTACTAGAGAGCTCCCACTTGACACTTAAATATAGTGATTAAACTCAAACAATGACCTCCTTTAAACCTGTAAGGTTTTTTTCTTTTTTCTTTGTTTTAATGTTTTGGAAAGGCAATATTTTATGTTTTACCTTTCACTCTGCTGAAAATGCAAATAAATAACCAAAAGGGTGGTTTATAGATAAAATTAAAAACTTTTGTAGTAGCAAACACCTTTGAGTGTTTTATAAAATTCTCATTTATGTTCAGCTGGTAATGTGTAAAACATACATGTGAAATTCTAGGATTGCTTATGATAATATGTTTGTGGTTCTCATGATCCCTTCAGGTCCTCTGAACTAGAGTTCTTTTATTATTCTATCCACCTCCAGAATTTTGTGTTACAGTTTGCCCACATTTATGGTATGTGGGGTCAGGACCAACCCAGGCCTTCACTGATATATTAGGCAAAGTATCATTTTATATACACATAAAGTATCATAGACAGTTGACCTAAATATGGCTGTTGTGAGTTGAATCATAACCCCTGAAAAGAGGTATGTTTGGATTCTTTAGTACCTCAGAATGTGACCTTATTTGGAGACAGACTCTTTATAGACATGATCAAGTTAAAATAAATCATTAGGAGGGATCCTAATGCAGTATGACTAGTATCATTTTAAAAAGGGGAAATTTGGGGGTGCCTGGGTGGCTCAGTCAGTTAAGCATCGGACTTTGATTCAGGTCATGATCTCAAGGTTGGTGAGTTCAAGCCCCGCATTGCAGTCTGTGCTGACAGTTCAGAGCCTGGAGCCTGCCTCAGATTCTGTCTCCCTCTCTGCCCCTCCTCTGCTCGCATTCTCTCTCTCTCTCTCTCAAAAATAAATATTTTAAAAAGTTATGAAAAAGGGAAATTTGGACACAGAGATAGATATCCTAGAAAGAAGAGGAGAGAGGCACGGAGAGATGATGGACATCTATAAGCTAAGGAAAGGGGTCTGGAACAGATCCTTTTCTTACAGCTCTCAAAAGGAACCAATTGGTAACACCTTGATTTTGGACTCCTAGCCTCCATATCTGTAAGACAATAAATTTCTGTTAAGGTCCTTCCTCGCCCCCATCTGTGGTAGTTTTTAAGTGGCAGCCCTACCAAAGGAATACATGGGGCTCTCTATACCTTTTCTCCAGACTCCTGGCTGTCTTTTCCAAGTCAATTAGCTGTTGAAATCAATCTACAGATGGGAACAGGAGAACCTTTAGGCTTGAAGGAGATCTTGATAGAGAAAACTGATGAGGACTCTTCCTTGGGCTAGAACAAAATCACCACATCTCTGCAATCCCTGGCACACGGAGATCCCTAGAGGAAAATGTGACATTGATGAAAGTTTGTCCAATGCATGTGATATTAGAAACTAGGGAAAAGCTGGACTATGTCCTCTGCTCTTAAAGTTGAGAATATGCCTGGAGACCTGGGAATGGCAAAGGCTTCATCCTGCTACTCAGCAGGGGACCTGCAGCCCTTCTGCCCCTGAACCACTAGCTCAGGGCTGTAAAAACCAGCCAAAGTGCCCCCACTTGTTTACTCCTACCACCAGATCTAAAGGCTAATAGAGAGAATAACAAATCATCTAAGGGATTCTAGCAGCCAGAGAGAAGATCCAGTCAGCACAAACACGTTTCATGCCAGCAAAACAGAGTTGCTCCAAGAGACGGAAAGTTACTTTGAACGAATAACAAAAAGCCTCAAGAAAACTCAAGTGAATCCCAATCACAAATGCTTTCTGGAACTAAAATATTAAGATTTCCCAACTAAATACTTCAGCAGGTAAACTGAAGGATAGTATGCTTAAATTGTGAACCCGTTTACGGATATAGAAGATCGAGTAGAAGAAATGTCTCCAAGCACAAAGTGAAAATATTAAGTGGCACAAGTTATGTGGGAAAACCAAAAACCAAAAACCAAAAAACATGCCATTATAGAGTAGATACAATAAAAATAACAAAAAATTGGACTTCCATAAGAAAAAAAAATGAATGACAGAGCTTAAGAGATGGTAAGTAACAAATATATAAAGAAATCTCTTAATGAATTGAATAAAGAACTAAATTATCAGATTGATGAGACTCACTGAACTTCAGACAGGTTTAAAAAGAAAAAGAATAAAGCTAGGCATACATTGTTAATTATTAATGTGTAATTAATATATTTAAAATAAAAAAAAAACTATGAGCTTTCAGACATATTCTAATACAAAAATCTAAATGAACAATTAGAAAAAAAAAGAATTCAGCAATTTATCTAAGGGAAAAAAAATTACTCTGCAACTAAGTGAAGTTCATAGGAAGAAGGCAAGAGCCTTTTGATATAAGAAAATATGCCAACGTAATCAAGTATCAGGTGCCTGGGTGGCTCCGTCATTAAGTATCTGACTTCAGCTCAGGTCACGATCTCATGCTTCATGAGTTCAAGCCTCCCTTTGGGTGAGCACAAGCCCCGTATCAGGTGAGTATGAGCCCTGCTTTGGGCAAACATGAGCCCCGCTTCAGGTAAAACATGAGCCCTGCTTCGGGCTTATGATCCTTGCTCACTTGTCTCTTACTCACTTGCACCCTCTCTCTCAAAAAAAAAAAAAGAAAAAGAAAAAGAAAAAAAATATATATATATATAAACAATAATAAGAGTAATAATCGGGGCGCCTGGGTGGCGCAGTCGGTTAAGCGTCCGACTTCAGCCAGGTCACGATCTCGCGTTCCGTGAGTTAGAGCCCCGCGTCGGGCTCTGGGCTGATGGCTGGGAGCCTGGAGCCTGTTTCCGATTCTGTGTCTCCCTCTCTCTCTGCCCCTCCCCCGTTCATGCTTTGTCTCTCTCTGTCCCAAAAATAAATAAAAAAACGTTGAAAAAAAAATAAAAAAAAAAAAAGTAATAATCAAGTATCAACAAATTTAAGAAACAAAACATTATTACTAATGGACTTTGGGAAGATTTGATAAAATTTCTAAATTTCAAAAAATAAAAAAGTGTGCATGTAGAACATTTGGATGCAGTAATATTGTCAAACATGCTGCAGGAAATATGCTATAAGTTAAAGCTTTCCAGCAGTTTAATAATATTTGGAAATTAAAACATGATTATTCTACAATGCTTTGCAGGTTTTTGTGGACACATTAAAGCATCTGAAATAATGAAATGACTCAAACAAAACTCAAAAGTAGACGTAAACCACTTAGAAAGCTCATAGAAATGAGAATATTTAGTATGGTCTATTTATACAATGTTGGGGGACAAGAATTCCTGTCCCCTTCAAGGTCCTTCTAGCTGAACTAAGACTCAAATTGACATGAGACAGATTAACAGGAGAAAATAAAATTTAATAGTATATGGGAATCCACACAGACATGGAAATTACAACGACAGGTAAAATGAGGTATATATGTCATTTTGAGCTAAGGAGAAAGAGGTAGGGGTCTGGGTATTCAAAGGAAAATAATGCACTTAGAAACCATGAGACAGAGAGGACTTGGGTCAAACTGGCTTTGCTAGGTTCCTCCCTGCCTGCCATACACCATTCATATCACAATAGAGCTATCTATGGTACAAGCTCTCTTCCTGGAACAAGGCCTTTATATAAATCCTTTTAGGCAGTTGTGGGGAGGTGAAGAGCTTTCCTGAATTTACTAGGTCTCAATTGCTTTAAATTGAAAATAAGCATTTTGCCAAAGCAGTATATTTTGGGGAAATCTGTCTTGAACCCTTCAATAAAATAAATATATTTAGGTTGAAGTGGATAGAGGGAAATGGAGACACACAAATGGAAGAAAATGCACTTACTTAATGCTTCTCTAATATGTCTAATATTATAATCACATTTGTGCATTTATATGAAAAAATATATGATATAGAGAAAAAATTGGCATCCTTTTCCATAATTACTAGGGCTTGGAAATCTTAGCACACACTCTTTGGGAGATGGTCTTGGAAAACACTGAATTAAACATTTTTAGACCAGGTTTTCCCATCAGCTATCAGCACAACTATCTCATTTTCTTCAAATTATGTAAAAAGTACTGATGTGAGCCAATCAAAGGAATTTTTAGTATACGTACAGTTTTGTCAGAATTTTGTTCTTTCATATTTATTAGTGTTTAAAATTTAAGACTTCTTATATCACATAGACAATATTTATGAGATCAGTTCTATGGCTAAAAATACAATAAATTTTATTTGTTTTGTTTGCTTAAATAAGCATATTTCTATGTTGTGGTGCCTGGGTGGCTCAGTCAGTCAAGCATCTGACTCTTGATTTTGGCTCAGGTCATGGTCCCAGAGTTATGGGATTGAGCCCCACATTGGGCTCCACAGTGAGAGTGGAGCCTGCTTAAGATTCTCTTTCTCTCCCTCTGCCCCTCTCCCCTGCTCATGCGCTTTCTCTAAAATTAAAAAAAATATAATAATAACAATAAAGATATTATATAAAGTTGTCTTAATAAAATTATGTATATTACATATTTCATTTTGTAGTGATTTTTTATGAGTTCATAAATTTGCTTGCAGCTAAAGGATTTAATCATATTTTCATTACAAAATATTTTCTCCAGATTAGTATAGTTGTTTCCCAGTTAGTAATTCATCCTTTTTTCTGTCTTATAATAGAATTTTCCTATGCACTTAACTTCCTCAAAGGTATTAGCTAGTAAATTAGTTGAAAAGTACTATAATATCAGAAAAATTATGATGTTTTGCATTACAAACCCTCAAATGAATCCCAAACTCTTAAATGTTCTGTTGTGCATATGGTGTATCATCTGTTTGCGGGATAATGCAATTCATTAAGTTTATGCATAATTTTGTGCTCTTACTTGTCTGAAACCACACTGATTTCTTTTTCTGTAAGCACAGAAGTTAGGTTGTAGCTGAGAGGTACTGATCTTTTTTTTTTTTTTCTTTTAAGTTAATCACCATAATGTACAATATATCCACAGGATGTATTATTTTATAACTGGAAGTTTATACCTTTTGACCACCTTTACACATTTTGCCCATCCCCTGTCCCCACCCTTAGTAACCACCAATCTTTTCTCTGTAACCATGAGTTTTGTTTTGTTTGTTTTCAGTTTCCTAAAGAGATCATACAGTACTTGTCTTTCTCTGGGTGGCTTATTTTACTTAGCATTTTGCTCTCAAGTTCCATTCATGTTGTTAGAAATGGCAGAATTTCCGTCTATTTTTAGGGCTGAATAATATTCCTATATTTCTATTTCTATTATATATATTTATATTTATAAATATTTCATATATTTTTTTTCTCTACATGTTCATTCATCACTGGACACTTAGGTTGTTTCCATAACTTAGCTATGATAAATAATCCTGTTACGAACTTGGGGAGGGGGGTGTGCAGATATTTCTTTGACATGGTGTTTTCATGTCCTTTGGATAAATACCCAGAAGTGGAATTGCTGAGTCATATGGTAGTTCTATTTTTTTTTTTTTTTTTTTTTGAGGAACCTCAGTACTGTTTCCCTAGTGGCTGCACCAGTTTACAATTCTACCAACAGTGCACAAGTGTTCCCTCCCCTCCACATCTTGGCCAACAGTTGTTATTTCTTGTCTTTTCGATAATAGCCATTCAACCACCAGGTATGAGGTGATAGCTCATTGTGGTTCTGATTTGCATTTCCCTGATGATTAGTTATGTCGAGCACCTTTTCAGGCACTGGGGGTTGCTTTTTACTTGAAAACTGGAACAGTTGCAGCTTTCATAATTGTCACACATATTTTATTTTAAAAAAGATGCTCTTAACTTTCTAGTTGAGAAATTTTATTTTGACTCTGCAGCTTATCTACCCATTCAATAGATTTATCAATCCTCTATACTGTATGCTTATATCAACCTTAAAATTATCATAAGTATTTCAAATTTCTATTTACATGTTCATTTCTTCAACTAAACTGGGAACTCCTTTAAAGATATCTTACGTTGGTCTATATCACAACCTTAGAACTTACTAAAGTACCTGACATTGATAGGCTAAATGAATATTTAGAATGAATGAATAAACGGAATGTATATTTTTTTAAATGCTTATTTATTTTGAGAGAGAGAGAGTCAGGGACGGACAAAGAGAGAATCCCAAGCAGGCTCCGCATCGCCAACACATAGTCCCACAGGGGGCTTGGATCACGAACCAGGAGATCATGACCTGAGCCAAAACCGAGTCACGTGCTTAACCAACTGGACAGCCAAGGCATCCCAAAATGTATATTTTTAATAAAAATTAATGTAGCATCTTTTTTGGTGACATGGAATTTTTATCCAGAGAGATTGACTTGCCTTCATTTGATAGTGACAGACTGATGAATGGCTTATTTTCATACAATAATCTATTTTCCATAGTAAATCGATACTATTGAAAGAGATGTTTCTGAATTAGGTGCCCAAACAAATGAGACAGGGCTTTAACACCACATATGCACACAAATGTTTCACAGTAGCAGTTTCAAAGCTGTGGTCATAATGGTTAGAATTCAGTTGGTTTGCAAAGCATTTTTATTAGTCATGTTCTGAATGTTTTTGAAATTTTAACTATCTGGAGTATTTAATATGCATTTTCCCTTTCTTCTGCCCTGAAGGAGAAATGTTAGAAGTGTAAATATTTTAAAAGTATGAATTTTTTAACACCTTATAGATTTTTTATTTGTGTCCTAGAAATATGATTTAATGTGAGAAAGATATTTATTTGCTAAGACATCAGAATTTTAAGGAAACTTCAAGAGCAGAAAAACATGTTTAGCATTCGATGTAATTGGCCAGAATTCAGGTACCAGCACCAATGCTTCTTCCCCTTGTTACCTTGGCCAAAGTCCTTGTTCTTACTTAGCTTTAGTTACTCATCTATAAAATAAACATTATAATTTGTTTTACACATTTTCTTTTGCCCTTTAATTCCTTCAAAAAAGTCTGACTTTTTTAGAGTTCCTTTTGGAAATTCCCTTGTTAGTATCTGAGAAATTTGTAACTCTGTTACTGTTTGATTTTATCCACTTATAAAGCAACATTTTAATGTTTGAAGACATGTATATTTTGTTAACTTGTGAAATAACAGCTTCTTTTGAGATACAATTTCCATTTGTACCATAAAAATTCATCCTTTAAAAATGCCCATTTCAGTGGTTTTTAAGTATGTTCATATAACTATGCAGCCATAATCAGCGTCTGATTTTAGAATATTTTAATTATGAAAAAAAATCCATTAACAGTCATGTCCCATTTCCCCCTGTATCCAGCCCCTGGGAACTGCTAAATTACTTTCTGTCTCTATTGAATGCTCTATTCTGAACATTTCATATAAATAGAATCATACAATATGTGGGCTTGAGTGACTCATTAACATAATGTTTTTCAGATTTGTTGTCATACATTGATCTTGATTACTTAAATTAATTTGATGTCTAGCAACTATAAATGCTGACAGTTATATATATTTTTCAATTCTATAGACTATTTTTTAGAACGACTTTAGGTTCGTAGCAAAATTGAGCAGAAGAAAGAAAGACTTCTCGTATGCCCCTGGCCCTACACATGCATGGCCTTCCCCATTATCAACATCTTCAGTTTGGTACATTTGTTATTACAATTGATGAGACTACATTTGGACATTATTATCACCCAAAGCCTGTCGTTTACATTAAGATTCACCCTGGGTGTTCTACATTCTATGGTCTAGACAAATGCATAAGTGCACGTATCCACTATTACAGTATCTTACAGAATAGTTTTGCTGCCCTAAAAATATTCTGTGCTCTACCTATTCATCTCTATCCCTCCCTGACTAATCTATGACAACTGCTGATCTTTTTACTGTCTCCATAGTTTTGCCTTTTCTAGAATATCAAATAGTTAGAATCATGCAGTTTGTAGCCTTTTCAGATTGGCCTTTTTCACTTGGTAAAATACATTTAAGTTTCCTTCATGGCTTAGTAGCTCATTTCTTTTTAGCACTCAATAATATTCCATTGTCTAGATGTACTGCACATAGTTTATTTACTCCTTCACCTGCTATTTCAATTTCATTGATTTCTGCTCTAATTTTTATTATTACTTTTGTTTTGCCTACTCGGGATTTAATTTATTCTTCCTTCCTAAAGTGAAAGCTTAGATAACTAATTTTAGATATTGCTTCTTTTCTAATATATTCATCCAACGTTGTCATTTTCCTTGTAAGTACTACTTTTGCTGCAACCCACAAATTTTGATAAATTGCGTTTTTATTTTATTTAGTTCAAAATATTTAAATTTCTCTTGAGGTTTCTTTTCTGGCCTGTGTGCTATTTAAAAGTATACTGTTTAATCGCCATGGATTTTGGGATTTTCTAGCTATCTTTTTGTTATTGGTTTCTAGTTTAACTCCTTTGGGATATGGGAACAGACATTGCATAATTTCTATCATTTTAAATTTGTTAAGATGTGTTTTATGGGCCAGAATTTGTTCTATCTTGGGGATTGCTTCATGTGAATTTGAGAAGAATGCATATTCTGCTGATGTTGGATGAAGTAATCTATAGATGTACATTATATATCCAGTTGATTTATGATGGTGTTGAGTTCAGTTATGTCCTTACTGATTTTCTTCCTGCTGAATCTACCCATTTGTTTTGTTTTGAGAGAGAGAGAGAGAGAGAGAGAGAGAGAGAGAGAGAGAGATACAGAGAAACTCTTCAGCAGGCTCCATACTCAGTATGGAGCCCATGTGGGGCTGGATCCCATGACCCTGGGATCATGACCTGAGCCGAAATCAAGAGCCAGACACTCAACTTACTGAACCATCCAGGTGCCTCAAATCTATCTTGTTCTGATAAAGGTGTGTTGAAGTCTCCAATCCAATACTATTGAATTGAGTGGCAATAATGGAACAATGATAAATAGACCTTGAGTAAAGGTGGTGAGGTATCCTTGCTCAGGCAAGCATTCCATTGTTCTATGATTAGGTCTCAGTCTTTTAATGAGTCTGTGCCTCTGGACTGTGATCTTCACAAGTGCCTCCCCATTTTTTTTCACTCCTTAGGCTGTGTAGGATAGCTAGAATGGGCTAGAGTTGGATATTTCTCTTCCCTTGGGTCATTTAGACTCTGATAAAACCACAGCAGTTTAGGCTATGCTTAAATAATTTCTCCTACGG
Source organism: Puma concolor (assembly GCF_028749965.1). Lineage (NCBI taxonomy): Eukaryota > Metazoa > Chordata > Mammalia > Carnivora > Felidae > Puma > Puma concolor. The sequence continues at coordinate 54,209,673 of NC_141670.1, read as the reverse complement.
CAGACACTATTAAGAACAGAATGCTGTGGTGTATTTCAAAATGGTTCTTTTTTTGGGGCGCCTGGGTGGCGCAGTCGGTTAAGCGTCCGACTTCAGCCAGGTCCGTGAGTTCGAGCCCGCGTCAGGCTCTGGGCTGATGGCTCAGAGCCTGGAGCCTGTTTCGGATTCTGCGTCTCCCTCTCTCTCTGCCCCTCCCCCGTTCATGCTCTGTCTCTCTCTGTCCCAAAAATAAATAAACGTTGAAAAAAAAAAATAAATTCCCTGCCTGCTCCGGGCCACACTACACCTTTAAAAAAAAAAAAAAAAAAAAAAAATGGTTCTTTTCCCCTCCCCTACTCTAAGCAGAAAAGGATTTTTCTAATATTCACTGTGATAACCTGGTAGAGCTCCAGGAGATAAAACCCAGAAAAGCATGGGGCCCCTTTTCTAATTCTACGTCCCCTGAAGTTTTTATCTCTCAGACTTACTAACACAGAGCCTTCGGCAGTTCATCATTTACAGTTCAGGATTCCCTTCCCTGTGATGATTTCTGCTCATGGGTTTCTGCTCTAGTAAGCTGTGATTCTTCATATTTGCCTATTGGTTTCTCCAAGTTGGGGGGCATTGGTTTGCCCTGTGACATCCCTTCTGCCTTACAGATCTAAGAAAAGCTATTAATTTTTCAGCTTGTTCAGCTTATTGCTTCTTGTTGAAATGAAGTGGCAACTTCTAAGCTTCTTCCCTGCTGGACCAGAAACGTCAAGCTTCTTATAGTTTCATTCGAAAGGCCTAACATGACCTTAGATTTTGGGGTTTTTCACAGCTTTGGGGGTTTCTTGGCCTTTTAAACTACTGCATATTTTCATCTACAGAGAGGATCTCACTTGAGCCTAAACTGTATTCATTTTAATACAGGCATATTTAAGGCATTTAAGAAAACAGTAGGGTCTATGTACACATATAAGTGAATACGAAGAAAAAAGTAAATAAAAGTAGAGTCAAGTCATATAAATTAAATGATAAATTAGCTTCGTTTCAGTTCCTTAATATACTTAGCTCTCTCTTGCCTAAAGAAAATAAATTTGCTCTGGCCTCTAAATGGAATATTAAATGCTCTGCATGGTTAGCTTTTCTTTTCAGGTTAAATAATCTCCAAAAGGTTTCCCTGACATATTTAAAGCAGCCACATACCTGTTATTTTCTGTCACATCACCCATTTTTCTTCTACTTAATAGGTAATGATTATTTATGGACAGACTTACTTATGTTCTATCTTTCCTTTCCTAAGACAAGGTCCAAGAGGTAAATACCCCTTTGACTTCTCTGTGTCTTAAGACACAAATACAAAACAGTGAAAAATACAGGAAGAAAAACTGTCACCGAGATGTCATATTGCTACCAGGGCTGTCCACAGGCAGAGAAAGCTCCAGGGTACCTGGCAGCCAAGGGAAAACTGAAGCGCCAACCACCAAGCCTTACTTATCTAAACGCAAAGGGTAATTGTCTGAATCCTCCACCTTCTAAATCTATTATATCCAAAAGGATGTTAGCAAACATCTTGTTTTGCCTATCAAAGCTACAAAACCCATCAGCATTAAACTCCAGCCTAAACCTGATAATATCACAAGATCGCAGAAGCCAAAGATGGAGCCACCAAAACTTCTGGGCAAAAGGCTGACTTCAGGCTGTGTTTCTTCTACCTCAAACTGTTAGCCTTCTAGCAATAGTCAACAACAGCATGAAGCTGGATCATCCCCTACTGGAGAACTCTCTAGAAAAACCATGGGATCACTTAATATACAAGAAAAGAAAACTGCAAAGCAGCAGGTAGCAGATGGAGGAAACGCTAAACGTGCAGACCCTGTGGACAATAACCATGTTGAAAATGAAACCTTGGATAGCTTTCTAAAAGAGATTAACAAAAAGAACTTGCCCCAAACCTTGCCATACTCTGAGAGGAAACCAAATTCTAAATTATGGACAATAAATAGCTAAGCCAAAGACTAGCTCATAGTAAAACCAAGAGCAGTTTGGCTCCTAAACAAGCCTTGGGCAAAAGTTCAGGGAATAGTGTTGTTTTGAAAGACAGAGCTAGTAAACAATTTGTTGGAGAAACACAAATTAGGATCCCACCCATACAGTCACAGCAACTCTCTAGAGGAACAAATCTTGCAAGACCAGGGGAAAAACTCCCAAAGACAGTTTCCTCTCACTATGTTCAGACCCTTAGTAGGACTCGAGCATCAAAGAAACCAGTGGTCGAAGACATAAAGGATATAAAGATTAATAGAGATAAATATGAAAAACCAAATGAAGCTAAGTTATAGTCACACACTATTACTGTGAAGAAAGTAAAACAAACCAAACCCTGGACATGCCCCAGTGTGTTTCTGGGAGGCTATACCAGCAGACATCTAAACATCAAGCAAAATCAGAAATCCACTCAACCTTGTTTTAAACCTCAGACATCACGTGCACTGCAAAAGTCAAAAGCCATAAGCCAAAGTTCTAATTTGACAGTTGGCAGTTCCAATTCAGTCATTCCAAGCACCCCTAACATAACAGCAAATGGAACCAGTGGGAATAAATGCAGCAGTGGCTATCAACAAAAAGCACAGACTTTGGACTCCAAGTTGAAAAAGATTCTTTCCCAGAACCATTTTCTCAATAAGACAGCTCCCAAAACTCAAGCTGGTAACAAAACCATAAATGGAAGAAGAGTCCCAAATGGGACCCAAATTAATCCAAATATTAAGAAGAAGATCACAGCAGAGGATCAAAGGAAACACCTGGATGAATGGCAGAAATCTAAGGGGAATGTCTATAAATGGCCTCCTATGGAAGTTGAAACAAAAAGAAAAATAGAGGAAATGAATATTTCATTCTGAAAGAGTATGGAAAAACATGAAGAAAAGAATGCACCACTTGCACTGTCCAAAAAAAATTTAACTACACTCCAACAGTGTCTGCAGCTCATTGAAGGGGTGTACGTTCTAATGAAATATTTATCATATTGCCTAGTTTTCCTAAGGCTGAAAATTTTCCTAAATTCTGAATCTGCAAAGCAAAGTTGTCGCCAAGTAAAAGCACCTTTGATGTTATTGAGCTGTAAGAAAAGGCCATTCGAAACGGGGCAACACGGATATAAGAGTTGCCAAGAAGTTGTTCTTCATAATTTGTAAGACCCAAACAGAATCACAGGACTTACCTCTGACTCTCTGCTGAAACAGATAGAACATCAATAGAAGAGCCAGGCGTAAGATGGAATCTGAAAACTCTTGTCTTTCTCTAAAAGAGAGAGAAGAGTTTACAGCAACACCCCAAATAACCAAGACAGAAGAAGATTCTCATCTTGGTATCAAATTACAGATCACCTGGATCCCTAAAATAAGTGGAATGCCAGAAGTGCAAGGCTTGAAGCTCCTCACTGTTGTAAGGTGTTCAGCAAGGAGTGAGCACGATTAAGCACCCTGTGTCCCGCAATCCGGAAATGCTGCAGGAAGACAATTTAGTAATAAGCTATTAAAAGTGGAAGAAACAGTGTTTTATATTCTGTAAAAATGAGGCTTCGTAACATTATGGTTGAAAATCCTTGAGTCTTAATGTCTTAATGCCTGTTTTAAAAAGGTGTTTCAGAGCCTCCAGGAAACAAGAAATATCTTTGTCCAGGTGACCGGGAAGAAACTGTCTAATGGACAAGCAGATTATAGGCTCTCAGGATTTAGTAATTCACTAGGCTTAGTCAAATTTAACATCCCCATAGGACTGTGTTTGGTTTATTTGTTTAAGATTATAATTTGCCACAGTTTTATAGCATACATAAATGCTAAACTGTTGAATATTAATTTACCCCGCAAGTATGGTAAAACTTTTCACTCTATTGATCTACTTTACTCTCAACATAGTTCTTTTTTATAGCAGAAGGTTTGTGCCAAGTATGATAGACCTTCCTTCCGGCATCTGCCTTAGCAGAAAAGGTGAGTCCTCCCAGCCTGAAGGAGTTGAGCTTAAAAGCTAGCCTCCCCGGGACACCTGGGGGGCTCAGTCTCTCACCAGTCCCAAGCCCTGCATCAGGCTCTGTGAGCCTGGAGCCTGTTTCAGATTCTGTGTCTCCCTCTCTCTCTTTGCTCCTTCCCAGCTCACACTCTCTCTCTCTCTCTCTCTCTCTCTGAAAAATAAACAAACATTAAAAACAATTACATAAATACATACATTTCTTAAAAAGCTAGCCTTCTCAACTAGATGCCATGTGACAGACCATCTGGTCAAATCCCCTCAATTTACAGAGTTGATGCTTAGCTATGCCTTTGCTCAGAGACTGCAAATGATTGCAAATGACTTTTATGTGCAACTTTGACTTCTGTCACAGTGTCTTTGTAGATAAGGGGCAATTCATGTCCTGTCTGTGCCCGGGTTCCTCTAATGAAACACAGTTCTGAATTGGGGTAGTCATCTAGCTTTTTATATTCAAATCTAATTTTTCATGTGTTATTCAGAAATGTTTCAAAAAAAGGCCGGGGAGCAAGCAAGAGGGGAGGGGAAGGGACACTTGCTTCTTCACTTCTATTCTTTGCTCTGCTACTTGACCCCTGGCCTGAGAAGACAGTACAAACCCCAGAGACTATTCTAGGCTGCTTTTCCTTCCTCCGGGGCAATGGCTCTTGGAAAAATAAAATCAGAACCATTCTGTAAAGGTAACGTATAGAAAACTTAGCCAACGTATTTTGAGTTTTAAAATTTTAGCTTTCCTAATATTTAAGTATTGTCTAGAACAAAAGGATTAAATTTTGTTCAAAAACAAAAGACAGTGAAAAATACAGAGAGTGAGAGACGATGAGAGACAGACAGCCGGAGAGACAAAGAAAAGGGAAATAGTTGTTTTTCTATAATGTGAGATCTTAAAAATTTGAGAACACAAGTCAGAGACGACATTTGTACTGATTGATGGAGACAGGATGGCAAACTTGGCAGCATCCCTGGCCTAGTCAGTGGGGTCCTCAACATCAGCAGTCAGTAATAATTGGTGTAGACCTGAGCACCAAGGTCAGCCCCCAGGGCAGATGTTTGAATCTGGCAACAGCAGATGGAGTTGTGTCTCTAGTGGGTACTGATAGCATAGTTGACATTTTAGGGGTAGCAATAACTGGGATATTCAGGGAGCAAAAGAAGAAAGGGAAAATGCTAAAAAACCATGTAGTAGTCATGGAGACAACTAACTTCTTGGAGCATTGACACTTCCAGGAACCTCTGAAAATTATCTAAGAAGAAATTGAGGGAGAACGGATTTCCTGAAGAATAAATAGGAACAGGCAGTGCCAGAGAAATTTTACTTTGTGGACTTTTTATCTTCTCTTATTGTTAGACTAAAGAAGCCTAAGAAACAAAGGTTTCCTTTTGCAAGTAACTAATCTTATTTGCTCTTTTAGGAAATAAATTAGGAGACAAAAAAAAAAAAAAAAAAAATCACCACCTAGATCTAAGGACTGTCTGTATACAAGAAAACACAGTAATCTGAAGCAAGTACTTGTTTTCTTTTCTCTCTCTCTCCTCATATAAATTTGGAAAAAAAGAATATAAATATTTAGAGTAGTTAATTGTTTACTCTGCACTTTGAGTTCAAAGCCAAGTTCTCCAGTAGTCAATGTAGGAAAAACTTGTGGAAAATCTTAGTCACCCACCTTTCCAAATGTTCATATCCCAATCATGCTACATAATTTTCCCCCAGTGAAAAGAATATACAAACACTTGATTGTCTTAACTTTTCTGCAGCCTAAAGCAGTATAATAATACAAACTCAGCCTTGGCATTGCTCTTGTTGTCTTTTGTTCTAAACAATGGACTGTTGGTGGTTTACTCATGTTCTATACACCAGTTTTCCATACTTGTGAGAAAGGAGTTTCAGCTTGGTCACAGACTCAAAAATAAATGCAGAGTAGGTTCATATTGGCCATTACTCTTGCCTTTTGGGTTTTTCCTTACTTTGCTTAAATACCTGTGGTGAGTAATGATACAAGGAGTTTTCATGTGTATGACTATAATTTGTAGCATACAGAAGATATTCCATCTCAAATGACTTTAATGTAGTTAGTATGATCTACCATTTCTCGCTATAGATAATGACTTCAACATTCTTTGAAGTTCATGCATTACCTTTAAGGCTTAGGATCCCATCGTATTGAACCATATGTTTCATCCAAGTTCTCTACCCTGCATCTAGGTTGTGTTAAAATTGTGTATCTTCTTAGAACACTTAGAGGCTGGCAAACCCTTAAACCAATTTCAAATCAGATTATATTTTATCTTTATAAATGAACATTAAAAATAAAAGTTATTGTTAAACCTTGACACCTATCCAAGAGGAATTCAATTTAGAAGGAGTTATAGGGCATTTCTCAAATTAAAGATGAGATTTGAGGGTCCAAGCCAAAGACGAGGCCCTTTATTTTTCAGCCATTTTCTCTCTCCCAGTGTTGCTCTGGGTAACAATACAGGTACATATTGCCGTTATTATTGAATTTATGATATTATGTGTTTCTTACTCTTGTAAAACTGTCTGCAACAATAGGTTTTTCTAGATCCAGAAAATAAGAAATTTACAAATCTATAAACCAGGACCTATAAAGTAATATTTCTTATTCAAAAAGATCTCATAAATCATATATGTAATAAATACTTAAATATTTATTTTCTTTCCCCTCGGGTATACTCACATTATATAAATATATATATTTATATATTTATATGAATATAAACCTTTAAACTTTTTTCCTCAAAGCCTTTAGTATGATATTAATATATGAATGATATCAAATTCTAGAGAAAATATAGTAGCATAATATTATGAATGTGAGGACAAAGCAATATAAATATGAAAAGAAATAAGTAAATGACTATTTATGTGTATTAGTACATCTTTTAGGACAATAGGTATAGTCACAGTATAAATGTAAATAAATGATCATATAATATTTCAGAGCTGTTGTAGTCTGAGGATTGTGATGTATTGTCATTTACAGTAACAGCTGCTTCCTTAACAAACTGAAAGAAGTATTACGGTTTTTTTGTTTTGTTTTTTTTCAATCAAAAGAAAGTGATGGATCTGAAGAGAAATATGAAACACAAACTGGAAAACATAATCTTTGTGCCTTGCTCCTGGAGTTGGATGTTGGGAAAACCACATTTTCACAGTTAAGAGTACCATCTACTGAAGACGATTTGCCTCAAGTGGAGATTTCAACATATCCAAACCCCAAACTAGTCAGGACACTTCATGGCAGCTAGCCAGGGTCTCTTATCCCTTAATGGACCATTGCTGGTAAAAGTCTACCCTTCCCATAACCTGTGTTTGAGATAAAGTTAGCCTAAAAATGTGCTGTACCTAAGCTACTCAGTAGGTTTTCTGCCTATTTGATAAACTTTTTACCTGAACCCCTTGATCTTAGCTCCCAGTGCTGTTTCTTGTGAAAGCAACTTGATCATAAACTTCAAATCATTTAAATTGCCTCAAACCGGGGCACCTGGGTGGCTCAGTCGGTTGAGCGGCCGACTTCGGCTCAGGTCATGACCTCGCAGTCCGTGAGTTCGAGCCTCGCATAGGGCTCTGTGCTGACCGCTCAGAGCCTGGAGCCTGTTTCGGATTCTGTGTCTCCCTCTCTCTCTGACCCTCCCCTGTTCATGCTCTGTCTCTCTCTGTCTCAAAAATAAATAAAAATTAAAAAAATTTAAAAAAAATTGCCTCAAACCACTTAAAATGGAGCTCCAACCCATGCCTCCCTCTACAACAAACTTGACTATATACTTCCAGGTATTTACCCTACTCCCTGACCAAGTCTTTTTTCCAGAATTTTTTTTCATGTTTTCAGAGAACATTTATCAACAAGAAAAAATATCCATGACAATTAGTAAAATAGAAACCATAAGTTACAAGAGTGTATGTTTGGACTGGATGTTTATATCCCCTATGCCTCAACCAAAATTCATATGCTGAAGTCCTAACCCACAGTGTGGTGGTTTTGGAGGTGGGGTTTTTAGGAGGCAATTAGGTTTAGATGAAGACAAGAGTACGGGCTCCCATGCAAGATTAGTGCCCTTATAAGAAGAGAGAGACCAGAGCTCTGTTTCGGACATGTAAAGGTACGGCAAGAAGGTGGCCATCTTACAAGCCAGGAAAAGGGCGCTCAACAGGAACTGAATATGCCAGAACCTTGATCTTGGACGTCCCAGCCTTTAGAATTGTGAGAAATAAGTGTCTGTTGTTTAGGTTACCTAGTCTATGGTATTTTGTTACAGCAGTCTAAGCTAACTTACATAGTATGAATAGTATGTTCTCATGTTCTCCCAGTGTTTTTTGTTTGTTTGCTTGCATGAATCTTCATGTGGGATGCCTAGATTAGAGTTGCCTTTGAATTCCGGGAGTCTAATCCACACTGCCCTGTATGACTGACTAAATTTTTTCTCCAAGATGTTTTTAAAAACTAAGAAATCTATACTTTTTAAGGCTTATTTCAAATACATATGAAATATGTCTAACGTATAAAATTAGCTATTATAAAATTAGGACATTTACATCATGGTGGGAAGCATCATAATCTTAACATATACTGGATAAGCTATAAAAATAAGGGCAGTCATTAACTATGTGTGTACTATGTTCCAGGCACTGAGTTAAAATTTCACATACTGTTTGTAATTCTGTCAAGAACCCACAAGGGAGTCACCTATATTATTTCCATAATATAGAAGAGGCAACTGCAACTTAGAGAAGTTAAAAGCAAGACAACAGATCCCAAAATGGAGTTGCTTAGGCTCTGTTCCACATCACAAACTGCTACTTAATTGCACTTTTGGTTGTAATGGAATCTTAAATCAGTCAATCAAGAGTTGCCTGATCAGCGCTAGTTAGATAATCTGCCTGGTAGACACCTGCCATCCTCCAAGGAAAAGTAACCTTGCAATAAGCAGCCCACTTTTTTTGCCTAGTCTAACTTCCTTGCTCCTGCTCCCTTCTGCCTATAAAAGGTTTTCATTTTGTACAGATCCTTGGATCTTCTTTCTCAGCTAGACTGCATGCTGCATGATTCGTGTATGTATCATTGAATAAAGTAAATAAGATCTTTGAAATTTACTCAGTTAAATTTTGCTTTTTTTAATTTTTTTTTTCAACGTTTATTTATTTTTGGGACAGAGAGAGACAGAGCATGAACGGGGGAGGGGCAGAGAGAGAGGGAGACACAGAATCGGAAACAGGCTCCAGGCTCCAGCCATCAGCCCAGGGCCTGACGCGGGGCTCGAACTCACGGACCGCGAGATCGTGACCTGGCTGAAGTCGGACGCTTAACCGACTGCGCCACCCAGGCGCCCCAAATTTTGCTTTTTTTAAGAGAGAGGCTATGTAACTTGTTTATGGTCAGACAGTAGAGAGCAGATCTGACTCAGCCCCATGCCTATCTGACTCCAAAGGCAATATTCTTACCTACGTCACACTGACTTCTGTGTATGGAATGTTAATTAAATCTTACCCACCTCTGAATGGTGGGGTGAGAAAGATGGCCTCATTTCTTGTTGCTTTGGACATGGTATATTCCCTTACCTCTGAGTGTATTTTAGGGTCATATAAGGTTTAATTTCCCTTTTTGTTTTACAATTATATTCAATGTTGATGACAGCCTATAACTTATTGGTCAGTCTGTAACTGGTGCTAATGAGTTTTAATTTCAGGTAGGTGTTTTGCTAGCCCTGCTAACCATTCAGACATACTTAATTGGTTTTAAGGGGCTCTCAGGATTAATTTGAGTCCATCACCAAAAATAGAAAAAAATAGCAAAAGCTAATGTTCTAGAGTATGATTGGTAGTTCACATGACTTCATGTATCAATTTTAATCTATTTTAAATAATAAACACTGGAATTGCAACAATATGTAGTAAGTTATTTATGTTTATCATCATATGGTTTTAAGATAAATAATAGTATCTCAATATTATCTATTTATGACATATCATGAAATATTAATAATAAAATGGGAATATAAAGGCAGGAATATTGATTGTCATGATTTTGCAAACAAGTTTTCAAACTTAAAATCTGAAAGCTAATTGGTTAGGAGTTGAATGTACCATTTCACCTGCCAAGTTCCTTGAGAAAATTTCTTCACATTGGAAAAATGACTTAAAAGCCCAAATCTGCTTACTGTATTTTATTGATTTTTATTTTCTTTTATATAAAATTTTACAATCCATAATTTGACTGTGAGATTTAAGGAGCAAAGGCTGCCTGTTAAAGAGAATTCATGGTTTTAATCCATAGGTTACAACTAGGAGGAAACTATTCAGCCAGACACTGTTATTCCCAGGTCTACTCTCAACCATGAGGCCTGGGAACCAGTTCTTGTCAATAAAATATGAGTAAAAATGTACTAGGAGACAGTTACTCATGTTTCTCTTGCAACTCTGTGAGTCTTGTGGGTAGAGGCATTGACTACATTTTGTTTAGGGCTATATTTTCAAGGATGGTTGCACAGTAAACAACCCTGGAAAACAGAAATAGTTTCCCCTTCTGGAGAAAATGGCAGGCTTGCTTACAGCCTTGGAAGCTTACATAGGCTTACAGCCTATGTCCACCTGTGGAGCATAGGGCCATAGGTTCCACATACTTACTCTTTAGTACTGAAATAATAATAGGGGCGCCTGGGTGGCTCAGTTGGTTAAGCATCTGACTTCGGCTCAGGTCACGATCTCACGGTTAGTGAGTTTGAGCCCTGTGTCAGGTTCTGTGCTGACAGCTCAGAGCCTGGAGCCTGCTTTGGATTCTGTGTCTCCCTCTCTCTCTGCCCCTCCCCTGCTCGTGCTCTCTCTTTCTCTCTCTCTTTCTCTCTCTCTCTCAAAAATATACATTAAAAAAATGTAAATAAAAAAATATTTTCTCTGAAGCAGAAGATAGGTATAATCACTGCATATTACCAAAAATTCTAGTTCCATAAGCTCAGAGATTCTCTAATGTAAAGTAACCTACTGTGTGTTCAGGTGTCTGGTTTTATTTGTATTGCCTTTTAGGGTCTGAGGCTTGGGAACTGGCAAAAATAAACACACTGATACTCTGGCTGCTCCTATTGGTGTAACTAATAAATTGTCTTTTGTCTCTGACTTCAGAGTCTTGTGTTTCCTGAAAGCATTCATGAAGTTGTGGCAAGTAGGTGTAGCAGAGGGAAAAGAAAAGAAAAGAAAAGAAAAGAAAAGAAAAGAAAAGAAAAGAAAAGAAAAGAAAAGAAAAGAAACAAAAAGAAAAGAAAAAAGAAAAGAAAAGAAAAGAAAAAGAAAGCAAAGCAAAACAAAACACTTACCTCTTTAGCTACCTGCCTATGTTCAATGGCTGGGGCTCTTGGATCAAAATGATAAAAGACAGATTAATAAGAGAAAAAAACAGATTTAATAATTTATGTGCACACTGGAGTTCACAAAGAAATATAACTCAAGGAGGCAGCCTGATTTGGTGACTTATACACCATCCCAAAGGGTGACAAAGTGTGGGGAAGAAGCTAGGAAAAAGGAAAAGAGGGTTGAAGTCTCTTGGGAAGGGAGTAAATTATGAAAGGTGACTAGGAACATATGGTAAACAAGGGTTGTTCAGTAAGGTTTGTTGTGCAGAGTCTGGGCTAATAGGAATCTAGTCATCTCAGATAATTAAGTGTCCCCATGATAAGACTTGTTCTCCTCTTTCTGGTACAGGAGAAGACTCATTTACAAATTTAAATTTACTTTATAAATGTAAATTTCCTTTACAAAAAAAATATGCTCTGTTTTTAGAGCTTTTCCTGTGTCTGTTCTTCAATTGCCTTCAGCTCAAAATAAGCCTTATGTGAAAGTGGCATATTTTAGGGTTGCATATTCTGGTCCCCTTCACAGGTTAGCTGGCAAGCTAGGGTAAAATCTCAAACTCTTCACAGTTCTTGATGGTTTTGGCTATGAAGATGGGATGCTGACAGAGACATGGATTTTTGGAAGAGGGAGGGCAAAGGCCCTGCGTTCTAATATCAGTGATATGAGAAGACTACCTAGTGAGTGTTGTCACCCAAGTGTTGAAGGGGAGGGCCGGGGGTGGAGGCTGGCGGGAATAATGGTAGCAGTTGCCCGGCTTGTTAATGAAAGTTTAGAGCCTGGGGAGTGAGAAATATGTTTGAAACAGCCTGTATAAATGGTGCCTTGATCATTCTCAATCTTATCTGGGCAAGCAGAGGAAGACATATTATGAGGAAGATGGAGTGGACATCTCCACAGCCGCATCTGATAGGGAATGTAATTGTGGCTACTGAGCCAAAGAGTTTCTAAGCTGAAATAATGTTGGCAATGACTACCTTGCTCTACAATTTGGAGCTTTACGTGTACTGAAAGCCATTAAAATTTATTTGGTTGAGCCATGAGTGACTGACAACAGAAATTGACAACAAATGTGCCTTGGTCACTAATGAGGAGCCACTCTTTCCCTCTTCACTCACAGGACTTCTTTTCTATTCCAGTTTCATCTGCTTTAAGGATAAAGGTGACTAGTGATAAAGCCAAGATCTTTCTGATCCCAAGAAGGACCAAAGGCCACATACACTTTGAGCTTTGGAATAGGGAGGGTTTCAAAACTTTATCACTGTATTGGATCAGGCACCCAAAGAGATAACCTACTCACTTCCATGGTGAGAGAGGTGCCCAAATACAGCTAATGCAGTTTGGCTAAGGTTTATAGTAGGTGAGAGATGCTAATGTGACCAAAGGGCTAATGTAGGCCCTTTGGACCAATTCAATGTACTAGTTTGGTTGCTCCTACATCTAACATATAGCAGGAAGTGATATATTTATTATATGCTTCACTTCTCATCCAAGTAGTGGCAGCAGGCTGCTCCCAGGAGTCAGGATATAGGAGTCAGGCTTCTACTTTTGGGGTACTGCAATCTGCCGGAGACCAGCTCCAGCAACCAGGGGTTCCCGAAGGAACAATGGCGTCGGTGAAGATAAAACAAAACTAAAATAAAAAACTACAAAATAACAAACTAAAATAAAAAACTAAAACTAAAATAAAAATGGACACAGACAACAGCAGTGTGTTGAACTGGCCGATTTATTGCAGTAAACGTGGCATTATATATGCTAGTGATTTCCTTGTAACATACGTCATCTATGTTTTTCTAACATTACCCAATTCTAAAATTGTTCCTTTGTATAATCACCCAATAAGGAATAACATGATTGTTTTCTCATAACGTTCCCTCCTGCCCTTTCCTTATTGATTAATTTCTTTTATTGTTTTTATTATGTATCTATGTTTATCTATAATTTATAAAGTATTTGCTTTGCTGTTTTCACGAAAGGTCATTTATCTCTCAACACCCCAAGTGGAACAGTTACAGGGACATGACCTCTTAGTTGCTTCCTTGAACCATTCATGGTTTTGAAGAACAAAAGTGTTCTCCTGGGTCCGAGGTGCCAGGAAGGGGGCCAAGAGGCCTTATACATTCTCAGAAGAAACCCACGCCTTATACATTCTCAGACAGACAATGCACCTAGGAACCAATGAACCATTCTGTACTTTAACCGACTAGGTTCGATCATCATCTGGAATGCCTCCGGGGGGCCAAGTGGGCCTAGGGGTCAGAGTGACCTGTGTCCATAGATACACTCCTTAGTTACCGGAGTGGGGCTTTCAGATCCTTTTGTCTCTCCTTCGTTGGCCGCCTTTGCTGGCAAACGCATGAGGCTATCCTTCCTGCAAGTAGAGGAGTCTCCATGGGGAATGGCAATGGCTAAATGTAAGGCCGCACAATTTCTTGCGGAACCTTATTTTCTTCCCTAATGGTTCTTTTCCCAGGGGGCCTGTCAAAGGCAATTCCCCAACAGACAACACCCCAGGTAGTTTTAAGGCCAAATTACCTAAAAGCAGGAGTACAAGAAGCTTCACTGTCGGTGGTCTGCCTTGCAGTCACCAATCCGTCCACAGCCCAGGCCCTGCCACTCAGGCTGGGATAGCTCGGCTTCCAGCAGCAATCCAACCAAACTTTTTGAATTATAGTACCTAACAATTTTGATAATTGGAACCTGTTGTGGATTGAATCATATCCTCCGGAAAGATATATTGAAGTTCTAACTACCAGTACTTGTGAATGTTACCTTGTTTGGAAATAGGGTCTTCATAGGTATAATCAAGTTAAGAAGAGATCATAGAGAATTAAGGTGGTCTTAGTCCAATGGCTGGTGTCCTTCGAAGAAGTACATTTGGGCACAGATGCATAGAGAGGAGACCACATGAAGACCCAAGACACACAGGGAAGAAGGCCCTATAATGGTGGAGGCTGAGACTGGAGTGACCTAGCAGAAAACCGAGGAATGCCAAGTCCTCCTGACAACCACCAGAAGGAAGGGAGAGGCATGGAAGGAACTTTCTTTAGAGACTTCAGGGGTACTAGAGCGCTGCCTACATCTTGACTTCAGACTTCTAGCCTCTAGAGCTGTGAGGCAATAAGTTTCTGTTGTTCTAAGCCACCTAGTTTGTGGTACTTTGTTATGACAGTCCTAGAATCCCTACATGTGGTTTTGGATTCATCACATCCCTGACATGACTATCAGGCACAGACCCTTTGACAAGCAGCTATTAGTTTGCTACTGGCCTTTTATCAAAACTGAATACCAGGGCATGTGAGTGGCTCAGTTGGTTAAGTGTCCAGCTCTTGATTTCAGCTCAGGTCATGATCTCACAGTCATGGGATCAAGCCCTGCATTGGACTCTGGTTCTCTGTGCTGTGTAGGGCCTGCTTAGGATTCTTTCTCCCTCTCTGTCCCTCCCCCACTTGCAAATGTTCAACTACATACCTGATTTATGGAGTCATTGTGAATCTCCCATCTGATATTTTCATTTTAGGGTGGTTCAACTACAACTTGATCAAAAAGGTAGGAAGGACATAACAAGCCTTACTTGTTAAATAGAAATGGCATGTTCTACAATATAGCCAGTCTTTTTTCATTGGAATCTGTTTTACATTTAAAAAGTGGCAGCTGTTCCTTTGGGGAAAACATAATATCCCATTCTGCAGCCTAAAGGAAATTGCTAGCTCAATGGGACCCACAATTCGCAGAGATTTCCCTAAATGCCTAATCCTGGATCACTAATGGTATCCGCTGGGTTACTAGACAATTCAACCTCAGCCCTAACTATGCAGAAACAAAAACACTGGTGGTCATTCCACTCAGTGGTAGAAATAAAGGCTCTTCTCACATCTCTGGCCAATACACTCTTTAGTAAATTTTTTACAACATATTTTTTTCTAAATCTTAAACTATTGCAAATAGTCTATTTGGTATAACATTTTAAACATTGCAAACTGGCAGATTAAAGACATCCTTCTTTGGGATTGTGAACTATAGAAACAAACTGTAGTTGCTGTTCAAACTCCTTTGTTCACCCATATAAATATTCATGATAAGGGCCTGTTTTCTGATAATACCAACTAGAATCAACAATGGGCTCATAGATAAGGTTTTTAGTGAACTGCTATCCAAAGAATCTGGTGTTACTGAACACTGGAATAACCTTTTCAAAAATTGACTCAAAATATTTTCTAACTCAACATCCTGTACCTTTTCCTCATCACATACCTTAGAAAGGCAAATTTCTCAATGAATGCAGCTATCTCCAGAAAGGCATTATGTCCTCTGGGGTGTTTCTTGGGCAATGATCAGGATGAAAATGATGGAGGTTGGTAGACTTATTTTGAAAGTTTAGGAATATGCCTTGACCATTTCTAGGTATGATACTTCTCTCTTTCCCCTATCAATAACTCAGGTCTGGCCTGATTGGTGTACTCTTTTAGTAGCAGTCTACTGTTTGCTGAGTTCCCCTACAATGGCCCATGTGTGACCTTTTTGGTGATGTAATGGGTTTCACTAAGTTTTATAAAAATTTCCTTGTACTTCTTAAATATGAATTTTCTAGACAAAAGTGTTGTGTGTAGTAGGATATGATTGACAGAAAATAAAATGTGGTTATAGCTAACTGGAAAGAGCTTGGGGGTTGTAGCAGACGTAGGGTAGCTTTCCAGGACTCCCCCCTCTTGATGTATATGGTGGCAGAAAGCTTAGCAGAACTGTGTTCTGATGTCAGAAGAAAGCAGAACTGTAAGTGAGGAACTTGTTTGTTTAGCTAAACAGATTTCCAAGCAAAGTAATGAAAGTGACATCTCCGCTTATGCAGGAGAGAGAGAGAGAAATTGAGGATAAAATTGTTAAACAAAAAGGAATCAGAACTTGATGAATTTGAAAATTCTCACCATATTAAGAGGGCAAAAGATGCAAAAGTTCAGACATCACTTCTGAAATCTTCGCTTAGGGAGAAAAGCCAAGGATGCAGGCTGTATAAACTTTTGCTAAAGCTTCAGAAAAAAAACAAAAAACAAAAAACAAAAAAAAAAAAAACAAAAAAAAACAAAAAAAACCCCACAAAGTTAGAGCACTGGTTCACACAAAGGTCCTTTTGAAGAGATTAAGGGTGTGCCTCATTGATCATCTTAATCAAACCACAGGGCCTTCAGGAGGCTTAAGGGCATTGACCCTTATCTATCACAGCAGGAAGCCAAGACAGATAAAGGATTAACTTGGAAAAATCTGTAGAGGTGAATTTTGTCAAATGGAGTTAACCTGCATTGAAATCAAAGGGAGACCTACAAAGTTTTTGAGAAGTTTATTTCTAAAAAAAACAAAAAAAAAAAACAAAAAACAAAAAAACTCCTCATTGAACTGAAAGTGTAAAATAAAAGACAGTTGTCAGATCTCCAAAATTCTACTGGCAGGAAGCAGACTGATAAAATTATTCAGCCTCAGAAGTGTGCTACCTTCCATAAAAAAGGAGGAATCCAAAGAGTGGACCTGAATGACATGGAGGGTTATGCTCACATCCTGAAAACTAATCAATAAATGCCAAACATTTGTCCACCTGCATTTCAGATCCGCTGTACCAGTAACCCCTTTGCACCCCCCCACTAGCCCTCCTTTCTGCCTAAGACTGCTGAAGTGTATTCCACCCCCCAAATAATGCTCTTTGACATATGCTTTAATTTGAGTTGATTATTTTGATAAACTACAGACACAGGAGAAACTCTGAAAGCAGAGTAGAAGTTACCCTTTTATAAAGAGTAGCTATATTTACGTGGGCAATTTACATTTAAAAAAGGGAACCTGAACCCAGATAACAACTCTCAGCAACTTTTATTTACCAAACATTTTCTCTAATCACTTTCCTTTGAATTGCCTCCCCTTCCCTCAACATTTTTCTTTTGTCTTTAGCTGAAGATGATATTCAAGGTGGTTGGTTGGACATTTCAGGGAGTTAGTCAATTTTCCTGGGTACCTCTCATGTATGCATGAGGTATACATATAATAAAACTTTTTCCCCCCTTCTTGTTAATCTATTACATGGGGTCTCAGCAAAGGACTAAGATGGGAAGAAGAAAAATTATTTTAGCTTATAGTTATCAATAGTTCTTATGTTAGTCTCACTATTTTCTATTGGTGTTCTAGGTGTTGATGGCTTGTCTTTAGTTTTGCAGGTGCACACATGAAGAAGAAATGTACCCTAGAACTCCATTTAACACATTACAACCAGGAACCCCATCTGCATCAGAACCTTATTTAGATGATGAGATTTTAGATGTTGGGCTTGATGAATGAATGACACCCTTGAGAACCTTGGGAGGCAATGAATATATATTGTATGTAGTAGGGACATGAATTACTGGAAGACGAGAGTACAGACTATGGGGTGCAGACCATAGGGTGGCTCTCTGTAATTCTTTCCTCCATGTGTACATTCCCTTGTGTAATCTGTTTCCACTGATTATGGGCACGACCTATGACAGTGAAGGTGATGTTACTCCCATGATTACTTTACAGCCTTATATGCCCAAGGTAACAGTATACCACTGCTGTGAGTACATTATGATATTTGTGTACTACTGGACCTGAGGAAGCAAGCTATCGTGTGGCAAGGAACATTGGTTTCAAGAACTGGGGATGGCCTCTACTTGCTGAGGTAGTCTCAGTAAGAAACTAAAGTTTAGTACGACAGACTAAATAAATAAATTCTGCCAATGACTTGAGGATTTCAATAACTCATATTAAGCCATGACCAGACTCCTGACCTACCAAAATTGTGAAATAATAAATGATAGTTGTTTTAAGCTGCTAAGTGTGTAATAATTTGATACACAGAATAGACACATAATACAGGGATGATGGAAAGAGAAAAGCCTCCGTGTCAATTTTATGTGTTGGTAAAACATTCTTCTGGGTGTGTTTGTCAGGGTGTCTCCGGAAGAAATTATCATTTGAATCAGTAGACTGAGTAAAGAAGATTGCCCTCACCACTGGAAGTGTGCATCATCCAATCCACTGAGGGCCAGGAGAACAAAAGGTAGATAAAGGGCAAGTTTACTCACTCTGCTTAAACTGAAACATCTACTGTCTCCTGCCTTTAAACATCAGTGCTCTTGATTCTCATCAGCACCATATAGGACTGGAACTTACACCATTGCTTTCCCTGGTTCTTAGGCTTTTGGGCTTGAGCTGGAGTTACATCCCAGGTTTCCTTGTCTTCCCTGCTTGCATTTGGTACATCAAGGGACAGCTCAGCCTCCATAATCACAGAAGTCAATTTCTCATAATAAATTTCTTCTTATATACCCATTTCTGTTTTGGGTCTGTCTCTTTGGAGAACTCCAGCTAATATATTCTCTCACAGACAGTTTCCAGCAACTTTAATTTTATTGATTGTAGGGTGTACAACTTATCACTAAATGGCTCAAACACATTTTGATCATCAATCTCATTGATAACTCTACTGGAACATCAGAGCATGGCTCTAACTCCTCTATCTTCCATGAAAAGCAACTGTTATCACCTGCAAATGTTTTTTCAACCCCCATTGCCACATCTATAATTCACTCATTCCATAAGATAGATGGCTGCATATGGCTATTGACATGGACAGGTTTGACTGATTGCTCTCAGATAGTCCTTCCAAAATCAATGACTAGACTAAATTATTCAAGATGAATAGTAAACCCTAAGGCTTACTAGCAAGCTAGGAAGCCATGTTGAAAGGCCTGCAAGTCAGGCCCCCAGAAAGATGTAGACACACCTGGGCGACGGGTCCCAACAGTTGCCAACAACTCTCTCATTCTAGGGCTATAATTTGTGCCCTATGACTATACATCTTGTATGAAAATTAGTTATTAATGTGCCTTTAACCCAGATATATGTTTACTTATACTTTCATGGTAATTATTAGAAAAATTCAAAGTGTTTTGGGGAACATTGCCATTAGATCAGGTAGTTGTAAAATAACTACTGAGATTTGTCTCAAATGTAGCTAACCTTGTTTACTTGGGGGAACTTCCTGGAAGTGTAACTGCCTCATGAATTAGGTCAATTTCCCACAAAGGGAATCATCCATTTAGAAAAGGTAATACAAAATATGTGCCTACTTCTCTGGCATGGTGCTATAATAAGAAAAGATAGGATAAAATGGCAGAAGGAAAGATTAGGACCTGAGGTCCCTGGGTGGGGAAAGACACATATTTTGGAACAATGTTGGGAATATCTGACTACAGCAAACCTCCTCAAGCATAAAGTCCCTCTTAAGAATGTAGCAGACACCACCTACTGCCCTCAGGTTCCTCTCAGGAATTTGACAATCAAAATACCTAGCTAAACCATGAAACCTATAACCCACAAGGAACGCATGGCCATAGACTACCCTTCATACAATGGAAACGAGCCAATTGGGAATGGACAATCCAGCACCTAGAGTTATCCAGCCAATAAGGGTAGAACCTGAGAAGGAACAAGGGGGAAGAACAAGGGGGCAACCAGAATCTTATGAAACAAGGACTCTTGTCTACTGTCAGTGGGCATTCCTTTCGAATGTGCCCTCTGTAAAGACAGCTTTCCTACAATTCTTACTTTCTAATCTTATACTCTAATAAACTTTTGCCTGCTGCTTATTTTGTGTCCACCTCTTCATTTTTTCTAAGTGGTGAGAAAACAACCTGCCGGAGTCCAGCTCTAGCAGGTCTAGGGGTTCCCAAAGGATGAACGGCGTCAGCAAAAAAGTGAAAATAAAACAAAACTAAAACAAAAATAAAGATAAAAAACTAAAATAAAAAGCTAAAATAAAAAACTAAAATAAAAATGGACACAGACAACAGCAGTGTGTTGAACTGGCCGATTTATTGCAGTAAACGTGGCATTATATATGCTAGTGATTTCCTTGTAACATACGTCATCTATGTTTTTCTAACATTACCCAATTCTAAAATTGTTCCTTTGTATAATCACCCAATAAGGAATAACATGATTGTTTTCTCATAACGTTCCCTCCTGCCCTTTCCTTATTGATTAATTTCTTTTATTGTTTTTATTATGTATCTATGTTTATCTATAATTTATAAAGTATTTGCTTTGCTGTTTTCACGAAAGGTCATTTATCTCTCAACACCTCAAATGGAACAGTTACAGGGACATGACCTCTTAGTTGCTTCCTTGAACCATTCATGGTTTTGAAGAACAAGAGTGTTCACCTGGGTCCGAGGTGCCAGGAAGGGGGCCAAGAGGTCTTATACATTCTCAGAAGAAACCCACGCCTTATACATTCTCAGACAGACAATGCACCTAGGAACCAATGAACCATTCTGTACTTTAACCGACTAGGTTCGATCATCATCTGGAATGCCTCCGGGGGGCCAAGTGGGCCTAGGGGTCAGAGTGACCTGTGTCCATAGATACACTCCTTAGTTGCCGGAGTGAGGCTTTCAAAACCCATATGTCTCTCCTTTACAGGCCCTCTTTGCTGGCAAATGTATGAGGCTATCCTTCCTGCAAGTAGAGGAGTCTCCATGGGGAATGGCAATGGCTAAACGTAAGGCCGCACAATTTCTTGCGGAACCTTATTTTCTTCCTAATGGTTCTTTTCCCAGGGGGCCTGTCAAGGGCAATTCCCCAACAGACAACACCCCAGGTAGTTTTAAGGCCAAATTACCTACAAGCGGGAGTACAAGAAGCTTCACTGTCGGTGGTCCGCCTTGCAGTCACCAATCTGTCCCTAGCCCGGGCTTTGCCACTCAGGCTGAGATAGCTCGGCTTCCAGCAACAATCCCCAGATATTGAGGTAAAAAATCCTACAACAGTGTCATCTGGGCCTTGGAAGCTTTCAAGTCAGCATCAACCCACAGGCTAGGATTGCCTTAGATTTTATCCTTAAGAGCAAGAGTAGTCTGTATGGTAACATAACCTGCTGGATTAATGCCATGGGCAATTTTAATGAAGAGACTTGAAAAAGCCATGTGGTTTGTAAGGTTAGACCTTACTGGTTTATAAGACTTGTTCTGTTAGGACATCAAGGGGCATGTTTGAGATTAATATTGTAGGTAGACCACATCTGGCTTCTTGGAGTCCTATTGATTATAGCCTTAATTAAATGCCATACAAGAAAAGTGAAGGACTTTTGTCATATTTTTCAGAGTAACTAATGGAGTAGCATAATCGAATAGGGAACTCTATCAAAAACCAAAATGGTATCAAAAGGATGGATGGATAGTTTGGGGAGAAAATTGTCTATGGATCTCTTATGTCTCCATGTCTTACAAGCAGAGACACTGAATGTTGTCCTAACTATCTTCAGGAATGTGTTCATAGAGATAATATCTCCCTCTGGGGCAGACCTATGTATACTTACTGCTTAGTATAATAAGGATAATGTCTCCCTCAGAGCAAACAACAAGCATGCTTCTTACCCATTAATAAAGATTCACATTCCCTAAACGTAGGGTTCCTCTCCTATGGCATATAACCCACTATGTGTGCAGGTAACATCTGGCCCTCTTGGTGTCACCATATGGAAATGAGGACAGAATATATGTTGATACTCTGGCTACTGCTGTTGGGGTAAGTAATAAACGGTCCTTTGTTTCTGAGTGAGGAGTCTCATGTCTTCTGCATGATTTTGAGGCAGTGAAACTTGTCAATTTCCAAGTAAGGTAAATTATGACCTTTCACAGTTCTTGACAAAGTGATATGTGTCACTTTGGGGCCAACACAAAGGAGAAAATTATATGCATGCTCTGTGCCCCCTCCTTTTTTACCTCTATCGACCAGAACCATACACCGAAAGGAACTATTTCTCTGAATTACTTCATGGAAGACAGCCCTCTGCATAATAGGAAAAATTGGGTGTTCTGTTAGATAAGAGAGAAATATATTTTTTAATATGCTAATTCACTGAAATGTTGGGGTTTATTTGTTATAGTGATGGGAAGTGTGCATTAATTTGATCAAGAATGACAGATCAACAAATGTGAGTGGCCAGACAACATACACATGAGGACTTCTGAAAATGTTTGGTAAAACCAGCTATAGATGAGCGCCTTAGGCAGCAGAAGGCGGGGGTGGGGGGTGGGGGGATTCTGTTGACTCATCTGCCAAGTTCTATACCTGTAATTGCAAGGCCTAAAAATCCCATAGCCCCCAAATTTCTCTTCAAGTTTGGTATCTTGTCCCTGCTAGATCCCTGAGCATTATTCTAAACTCTGATGAGCAATGAAGGACTTGCCTGGGTATCATTGAGTTTCCCCTAGAAAATGCTGTTCCCATAGGTCTAGTTTATGTATTGTCTAGGAATTCATCTCGGTTTTTGTTTTGGTTTTTTTTTTTTTTTTTTTTTTTTTGCTTGTTTGCTGGTTTTTAATGTTTATTTATTTTTGGGAGACAGAGAAAAAGACAGAGTGTGAGCAAGCAAAGGGCAGAGAGAGAAGGAGACACAGAATCTGAAGCAGGCTCCAGGCTGCATACATCCTGACATGGGGCTTGAAATCACAAACTGTGAGATCATGACCTGAGCTGAAGTTGGATGCTTAATGGACTGAGACACCCAGGCGCCCCTCATCTTTGTTGATTTATTATTTCACACATATTTATGATTACTCAATTTAGCATAGAAATAGTACTAGATGAGGGGTGCTACTGCAATTAATCATAGACATATGTGGCAATTTATCAATGGTTGAGCAACAGACTAAGAAACAATATTTCAGGATAGAATTGTTGGATAACTGTTATATTGTGACAAATACTTAGTAAAATCACTGCTTGCCATAATATAGAAACTGGACCAAGATATCACTAGACCTGTAGCTCTTGGGAAAATTGACTCCAAAAATTAAAAGCATTAGTATAGTTGGCATTATTATTATTATTGTTATTCCTTTATAATAAGATAAAGGACTAAAAAGAGATTTAAGGCAAGAAAGGCATAGTAAGATTTTTCTGTTAATACAAGTGACTCAAGCCTGAAGCAAAGGTTTTACTTTCCCTTTTAATTCTATTATTTTAGATTGCCTCAAAATAGCCACAATTAAGTGATAGGAAAAGGTGTGGGGGAGAAACATCAAGAGTTAAGACAAATTTGAATAGTATTTCTAAGACAAGACTTTGGTATGGTTCCTGGTACCTACAACTGGCTAGAAGGAAAACCTACCCAGGTTGTAGATAATTTTATTGGCAAAGAAACCAAATCCCTGGCATAAAAAACTTTTGACATTTGTAAAAATGTCATTCCTTAAACTTGCCTAAGCAGAAAGCAGATTGCCAACCAAAACTTTACAGCCATCATGGAGTGTATGACACTAATACCCCCTTACCTGTGTCTAAGCAGGAACGAAGTAGGAAAAACTATGCAGACTGCAGCCCAGGTTTATAAAGAATAATGTTCTGAGTTGTTAGTTTCAGGGACCAGAATCAGGGTCTAATCAAGTAACTTCTACCACGGCCAGAGCAGGATTTGATGACGCTCCTTCACAGGATTATATCTTTGGTGTGTTTTTACCATTCTTCTCTTCTCTGAATCTTTAGGTGTTTTTAATATGAATGTCTTGTTCCTGTCTTTAACTGTAAAATGGTCAGGCATATATTATCATCTTCTAGTTTATAGGACATAAGACCACAACAGTGTATCTGACAGCAAGATCCTGGATTTTGAGAAGAGGTCTCTGAGACCCTGGGGACTGCTTGAGCCAAAATTTAGAAGCAGTCTGAGTGGAGGAAAACAAGATCCACATGGATACATAGGTGAGAAATAGATTTCTATGGTGTTAAGCCACCAAAACTGAAGATTTCTTACAGTGTTACCCTAAATTGGTGATTCTCAAATTTATGTTCATTTTCAACTCCTAGAAGGCCTTTTTAGATATTCTTTTTTCCTAATCACGCCTCCTGTTAAATTTTGACATCTTAGATATACTCTGTATCTGCTTGTGTACTATACATATATCTGTGCTTTATACATAAAGAGTAGGATTCACCCACCCTCTACCCACCAATTTTTGTCCCCTTGGGGGTGCTATTGCCCCAGTTGAGAATGCACCTCTCTTACTCAAATTCCTCACCTATCCCCTCATACTAACCATTTCAGCCTTGCTTCAATTCCTTGAACATACCAAACTCTTCTGAACTTTAAGAACTCTTTTGTTTACCTTTTTTTCTGTGAGCACACTTCATTTCAATCTTTCCATTGCTGATTTCCTCTAATTTTTCAAAAACATTTCCTAACATTTCCTTAAATGTACTTCCACAGAGAAACCTGATTATAAAGGGGTTCTACCATTGTAATTCTGTACTCTTATTTTCTTTTACAGCACTTTTGACGATTTATAATATATTTGACTGTTTTGTCACTTAATGTTTGTCTCACTCACTATAGTGAGATATGGAAACTGAAGAGACCCTATGAAGAACTGCTCTTTTGCTCTTCTTCCTGCTTCTCTTCTTGTTAGGACCTACACCCCTGCCTTACACACCCCTTATAGTACTGATAATGTATGTTCTCCTTATAAAAGGTCAAGGAGTTAGTGATTCCTTTGGAGTCTTCCACCACAATCTAAAGAGTGACTGGATGAGGTCATCATGTATGCTTTCCAAGACCATCGACTCCAGACCCTTGATGCCAAGATCCATGGCTCCAGGACATAAATGACTTATGGGGGACACCTGAGCCCTTGCCCTAATTTTGACCAGTTTCTGGACGCCTGAGAAGACATGTACACTGGACCACAATCCTCAATAAAAACCCTAGACCTCAAGCAAAGATACCCTTCTCTCTCATTTCTTTTCTGAGTCCCCCAGACACTCCAGCTTTTATACTCTATCACTTACACTACTCTATAAATTCTGTTCTCACTTTCTCTTGTTTTGCAATTGAATTCTACCCTGCACAGAGCTGAGAACCCTTTAGACTGGTCCTGCAGGACCCCCTCTGGGTCCTTGGACCCAGCCAGCCTACATCAATACGACATTCCATATATTCTCAGAACCTAGTGTTGAAATAAAATGTCTATGCTCAAGATGGAGCCACTCCTGCCCAGTATGCCATATCTTCAAATTGAAGCCTTGGTAAGTTTTATGCCCTTGTGAATGCTCCACTTGACCAGATATGCAGTATATACAGCCAGCCAATCCCCAACTTCCAAATACCTGTAATGCTTTCCTTGTTCTAAATAAGGTCAGATATGCAAGCTCAGACAAACAACTTAAGCCAAATACTCTTTCCTTATTCCCTGATTGACCTGCTGGCCTTATAAGGAAATCCCCAACCTCCTACACAATCATGCTTTTTCTGCATTGCAGCTTCCAACACTACAAAACTCACTCTTGCCCAAACATTTTTGGGAAGAGTGCTCCCCTGCTTTGAAAGATCAGTATTCCCCCAATCCATGGATTGTTTTTTCTTGAATAAGAGACATCAAATTCATCACACAATTGCCTTATTTTTGTCATTTGACATTAGCCAATAAATACTGAAGAGTGGGTATAAAAAAGTATAAGTGAAACAAGGAGGGAAGGAAGGAAGGAAGGAAGGAAGGAAGGAAGGAAGGAAGGAAGGAAGGAGTCAACAGTAATCAATTCCATTCTTCTTTTTTTAACCTTCTTTTCCCCTGTACTTCCTCTTTGGTCCTCTAGAGCTCAAAGTTCATATCTAGTATGGGGGAAGAAAAATAATTTTCCTTCTACCCTTCTGAGTTCATGGCTGAGACGTCTTGTAATAAAAGATTAGTTAACAAGAGGGAAAAAAAAACCCACAGAAATTTATTAACATGCATACCTCATGTATACATAAAAGATATCCAGGGAAACTGAGTAACTCCCTGAGATGGCCCAAGCCACCACCTTAAATACCATTTTCAACTAAACAAAAGAAACAAAAGTGTGTGTGTTTTGGAACAGTTATGGGAAGTTATTGGGAAAAGCACAATAAAGAAGAGTAAGGTTTGTTAGCAGTTAGGTCAGTGCTTTCTCCATGGATAGAGTTTTAGATGATTTACACTCATCCTTCTCTTTCTGGTACAGAAAGGGAGACATTTTTAAACATAGAGATTTCTTTTATAAATGTAATTTTCCCTTACAAAAGGACAACTCCTACTCTTCTTTTCAGAGTTTCTCCTGTCTCTGTGTTTCCTTAAAAATAATCCTTGTGCCAAAAAGACATCTTTGGGGTGGCATATCATGCTACCTTTCACAACTTATGGTAGTTTGTTGCTATGTGGCATGAACTTATGACTTAATAGATCTAACAATAATGAATGCATGCTGGATGCTTTTAATCACATGGCCATTTGATGCTTCATAATCAGGTACTCAGTCTCTATCTATTATGGCCCCAAATCCAGAAGTTGTACTGAAAGTGGTATACAGTTCCCTACTGAAGATGAGAAGGCCTCACAGTGCTCTGTGCTGTGACTCTATTATTGGAGCATTCCAAGGACTCTAAACAATGTGTGTGTGTGTGTGTGTGTGTGTGTGTGTGTGTGTGTGTGTTGTGTTTTCCTGTAACGAGGTTCAGAATATTATAGCATGTGGGCCAAATCTGAGTCAGGGCCTGTTTTTGTAATTAAAGTTTTATTGGAACACAGCCATATTCATATGCTTATGTATCATCTATGGCTACATTTGCACTACAAGTATGCAGCTGAATGGTTATACTATAATAGCAGGGGTGAACAGTTGCACTACATCAGCAGAGTTTAGTACTTGCAAAAGAGACCCTATGGCTCTCAAAGCCTAAAATATTTACCCTCTGGCCATTTTCAGAAACAGTTTGCTGACTCCTGCTCTACAACATTATTGGATCTGCTAGATTATACGACCCAAGTGGTAGAGCTGTTTGTACTGCAGCCTACACCTGCTCCTGAGCCTTTTTCTGCTCTGGGCCCCACTTGAAACTGGCAGCCTTGTAAGTCACCTGATAAATGAATCAGACAAGTACTGTGACTCTTTCTTAGTGGTAGAAAGTTCCAATACCCTGACACATACAGGTCATTGGACCTTTAACATTTCATGAATGTGGCAGGCCCTTTGTTTTAGCAAGGCCTTAACTTAACAAGGCATGTGGAGTACTTGATACTTCTGCTTACTAAGTCCTCAACAAAGAATCAGACAGATGTTCTGTAGAATGCCCAGACAATCAAGACCCCTTCAGACTATAAATTGACACAGTAGAGCAAAGTGAAGACAGTTCTTGGGCAAGGTCATGTACTATTTACTCTTCATTTCAGTGAATGCTTTTGATTTTCTCTCCTGACTGGGAATGAAATGTGTTTACTAAATTAACAGTTATTGTATTAATTTTCTGTTGCTGCTATAACTAATTACCATAAATTTAGTGGCTTAAGATAACCCAAATTTATCATCTCACCTTTCTGTAGATGATCAGTCCAACACAGATCTCACTGGGCTTAAGATTAATGGCAGGTGAAGGCATTCCTTTCTGGAGGCACTTGAGAAGTTTCCTTTACTTTGGTTGCCTTTTCCAGTCTCTAGATTCTGCCCACTTTTGGGGGGCACATGGCCTCCTCCCTCTATTTTTAGAGCCAGTAATGTTAAACTAAGTCTTCTCACACTACCATCTCTCTACTTCTCTTCCTCTTTACTCTTCTACTTTTTTTTTTTTTTTGACATTTATTCATTTTTGAGAGAGAGAGACACACAGAGTGCAAATGAGGGAGGGGCAGAGAGAGAGAGGGAGACACAGAATCTGAAGCAGGCTCCAGGCTCTGAGTTATCAGCACAGAACCTGATGTGGGGCTCAAACGCACAAACCATGAGATCATGACCTATCCAAAGTCGGACGCCCAACTGACTGAGCCACCCAGGTGCTCCTTTACTCGTCTAGTTTTAAGGACTCTTTGGGCCCACTTGAATAATCCAGGATAATCTCCCCATTTTAAGATCTGCTGTTAAGCAACCTTAATTCGATCTGCAACCTTAATTCTCCTTTGCTTGAAACCTTGCTTATTCCCAAGGTCTGGGGTTCAGGGCATACATCTTTGTGGGGACTTCACTGTGCATACCACATCAACATACCAAGTGCAGAATCTGTGTGGTTCTATTCTAGAAGATATGCCAAATCTGGCACAGCAGCTATGAGAATGGGTCTGTCACTTAACTATGTGCAATTTCAGTGTCATCTGCCATGAGCTATCTGAATTTTCTTGCAGTTTACTATTAGTGAATTCAATAAGGATATAAAGGAGGATAGAAAACTTGTATTTTTTTAAGTCTTTAAGTTTGGTAAAAACTTCTATCATTTGACTGGAAATTCAATGGCGTTTCTGATTTCTTTCAACCTCCATTAATGAAGTTTCCAAAAAGGAGGTATATCTGCTTTGTCAAGAGAGATATTTTTCTATGCAGACATTAGTGATATAGAACGTATTATTAACAATATACATTGTAGTAGGGAAGAATCCAAATCGGGCCTCAAGATTTCTGTCCTTCGGTGTATGCATCTTTGTATTATTCTCTCCCCTTGGGTAGGCAATCTTATTGGTTGACTTTGAATTAATCAAAAGGGAGATTATCTGGGTGGGTGTGATATATTCAAGGAACACTTAAGAAGGGACTGAGACTCGGGGCGCCTGGGTGGCGCAGTCGGTTAAGCGTCCGACTTCAGCCAGGTCACGATCTCGCGGTCCGGGAGTTCGAGCCCCGCGTCAGGCTCTGGGCTGATGGCTCAGAGCCTGGAGCCTGTTTCCGATTCTGTGTCTCCCTCTCTCTCTGCCCCTCCCCTGTTCATGCTCTGTCTCTCTCTGTCCCAAAAATAAATTAAAAAAAATGTTAAAAAAAAAAATAATAAATAAAGATTAAAAAATTTAAAAAAAAAAAAAAAAAAGAAGGGACTGAGACTCTTCCAAAGAGACTGAAAGTATTGGAAGGTTCATGCCAACTCTGTGAATTAAGAGCAATGCCTGACCTACAGCAAGCAAGGAAAAGGGATCTCAGTCCTACAACCAAAGGGAACTAAATTCTGCAACACCTGGATTACATTGGACAAAGACCCCTAAATCTGGACGAGAACTGATTCCTGACAAACACCTTGACTTCAGTCTGATGAAACCCTGAACAAAGGACTCAGATAATCTGTGTAACACAGAACCATTGGAAAAACATAAAATTGTGTTAAGAAATGAAGTTTGTCATACTCTGTTATGCAGAATTAGCAAACTAATGCACATTTTACACATTTAGCCAGTGTTAATTTTCCTGCTAATGAACTAAGCAAAGTGTTATAAAAAGTTTCCACTAAAATTAAACAAAATTAGTCTGGCACTCTGTAAGTTATTAAGAATGTGTGTGTGTGTGTGTGTGTGTGTGTGTGTGTGTGATTTTAATTATTTTTAATAATCTTTTTAATTAATACAATTGCTATAGTCTAAATGTTTGTATCCCCTTCTCAAATTCATTTTTTGAAATCCTAACCCCAAAGATAATTAACAGGGAAGGTCTTTGGGAGGTGCTTAAGTCATGAGGATAGAACACTCATGAAGGGAACTAGTGCCTTATTAAAATGGCTCCAGCAGGATTCCTAGACCACTCCATATGATGACACAGTGAGAAGGTGTTGACTATGAACCAAGAAGGTCCTCACCAGAATGTGAATATGTTGGCTCCTTAATCCTGGACTTCTAGCCTCCAACTGTGAGAAATACATTTCTGTTTATGAACTACCCAATCTAAGGTATTTTGTTATAGCAACTTGATATAATGATCATAATCAACATGATTGTGACATTTCTTAGTGGTCTTTATGAGCATATGAAATACTTGATTTCCATTTTCATATACTTTATTTTATTCATATATATCAGAAATAATAGTGTTTAAAGATCTATTTTATATTTTAATTACCAACATTTTCCTGCATTATGAGTGCAATTGAGTGTGTGTGTATGTGTGTTTCTGCTATACCCAGCTATGAGTCAGATAAAATTGTCTACTTGTTTCGAGAAAAATATTTTGCTTTCTCATTTGTTATAGACATAGTTTAAAGAAAACTTGGGGGCTGCCTGGGTGGCTCAGTCGGTTAAGCGTCGGACTTCAGCTCAGGTCATGATCTCATGGTTTATGAGTTCGAGCCCGGTGCTGGGATCTGTGCTGACAGCTCAGAGCCTGGATCCTGTTTCAGATTCTGTGTCTCTTTCTCTGTCTGCCCCTCCCCTGCTCGCATTCTATATCTCTCACTCTCTCTTTCTCAAAAATAAATAAACAATAAAAATGTTTTAAACAAAGAGAAAACTTGGTATTATTTTATTTGTTCTAATTTTATAAGTAGGTATACAATATTCTACTTATATCAATTTATATATATAATTTTCCATTCTACAGTCTACTTATGTATCTTTTTTGTTTTATTTTGTTTGCTTTTCCATAAACCTTTACTTTTAGATTATCTTTTATTTTTAAAAATTCTATGGCCAATAACTAGTCTGAAAGGAACATTGAATGCATACACTTTGTTCATTGACTTTATCCCCTAAATCTCCTGTCTGGTGATTATAGGAATAATAACTGTTTAGAGTGACTTACCAAGGTAACACAACTAGTCAGTGGGAGAACCAGATGGCCTTAAACATAATCCATTACTTTTAGACCATATCAGTGGCTATTTTTTACATATATTTATAGGAATAAATCAAATGACAGAAAACCTCACTTATCTGTCCATGAAAGTCAGTCAGTATGCTATATAAAATAAAATGACCTTTGGAAATTGCAATGCTGATGCAAAACATAGCAAAATAAAACAAAATAAAACAAGGATTTTGAGTTTCCAGGTAAGGTCAATCAATCAGAAATCATGTAAAATACCTGAGGTATCCTAGAAACTCAGAAGTATTAAATGTTAATTACATGGAATATCCCTTATAGCTTCAAAAATAATCTTTTCTTAAAAAATTGACTTATTTATTTTGAGTGAGCACAAGTGAAGGAGAATCAGACACACACACACACAGAGAGAGAGAGAGAGAGAGAAAGAGAGAGCGAGAGAATCTCAAGCAGGCTCCATGCTGTCGATTCAGAGCCCGATTTGGGTCTTGATTTTATGAACCATTAGGTCTTGACCTGAGCTGAAATCAAGAGTTTAATACTTAACCAACTGAGCCATCCTGGTGCCCCTGGGGTATCCCTTATAACTTCTAATTCATTATCTTACACATTTGCTCTATGCTGATTTTTTTCACTTTATTGAGAATGATAGAATGCATCGGTGCTTTTTCTTCTCCAAAATACAACTAGACAGAAATACAGACATCAGCAAGAATGTTTACAATATACATATTTGTTTTGCTTTGTATTGGTAAAAAAATTCCTATGAGATTTTATATATGCCATGACAGCCAGTGCAGAATTGAACTGGAAGTGATTGAAGGAGAAGACATTCACAGTAGAAAACACATATTTTATGAAGGCATAGATAGGTTTATAAAGCTCAAAGAAAATAAATGCCTTTGTTAACATCTGTGAGAAACAAGGAAAAATTGGAGACTAACAAGAGATGAAAGTGTTTAATTAACAGTATATACTGGAACACGTGTTTGATAAAGAGTTTGAATAATTAGGCAATTTAAAGTAATCCTCATGATTATTCCTGTCTCTGTCTCAGTTCATTTTTTGTTTTGTTTTGTTTTGTTTTATTATTATTATTATTATTATTATTATTATTTTGGAGATGACTTAAACCTACATAAGGTAAACATGTCATGAATGGTGGGAGTGGGGTTTGCAGGCTGTGTGTGGCTTCCACATTATGCTCTAAGAGGCAGCTCAGCAAACTGAGAGTATGGTCTCTAGAGCCAATCTCTCTGGTTTCTAATTCTAGTTTAAGCTCCGATTAGTGTCTGATCTTGGAAAGTTAATTAACCTCTGATTGCTCATCTATAAAATATAGATTGTAGCATCTACGTCATAAGGTTATTATACGGCAAATGAGATAACACTTTCAATGCATGTAAAATAGTGCTGGGTGCATAATAACATCCATATTAAAAAAAAGGAAAGGAAAAGAAAAAAAGAAATTCAATCACTTGTGCTAAGCCCACTGAGGCTTACTACCCTACCTAAATGTAGTTACATTACCCTCAGGAATGTAATCTTCACTGGTTGGTGTGGACTCTTCTAGTCAGCACCAATGAGGTAATCTGCCACTAGTCCCCTTCTGTCTGCCGTAGGTGGGTTACCTAAGTCTGAAATAATCCTTTTGTTTGTTCATGACTTCCTTCTTCAGGTTTTAAAAACCTTTCCCTTTTTGTAGCTCTTTGGAGATCTTTTCTATTTGCTAGATGGAATCCTAACCAATTTGTGAATCATTCACTCAAACCAATCAGATTTTCAAATTTACTTGGCTGAATTTTTGTTATTTAATGGATTTGGTGGCAGCGTTGGGATGTGAAGTGAACATCTGGCAACATTAAGGGGCAATGAGAAACACAAGCATGGTACCCACACAAACTCCCTTTTCAGTCCTGTCTCTCTCACCATTTCTGAGGACTGTAACTAAGTTCTTCTTAGTTCTGAGCTCTGCTCTATTTGCATCGAGCTCCTTATCCATTTGGCTTTCTAATCAGTTCTCCATTTGTTTGGAATCACTGGCTCCACATTGGGAACTTCTGGTAGTTTGGACCACAATTCCCCATTTGATCTAATAGCCCAGCCCTTGGTTCTGTCCCCAGATTCCACATTGCAAACTGCTTTCTGCAGTTCTCCATTTGTTTAGAATCAGTCTGCAATCCTCATTTGTTTAGGTCTGATGGTTCAATCTGTTCCCCAGTCCCATCTTCCACATTTAGAATTATTGGAGGTGAAGAATTTAGAGTCATTGTTAGGGCCAAAATCTGTGGGCTGCTTCTAATACTGACATTGGGAGAATAAAAACTGCAGAGTCCATAAAGTTTTAGATAAATATGATTAAATCTCTTTCTAAATTGCCTCAATATCCATTAAAGCCTGAGTCTACACAAGGTCTCA
Source organism: Puma concolor (assembly GCF_028749965.1). Classification (NCBI taxonomy): domain Eukaryota; kingdom Metazoa; phylum Chordata; class Mammalia; order Carnivora; family Felidae; genus Puma; species Puma concolor. The sequence continues at coordinate 54,176,321 of NC_141670.1, read as the reverse complement.
CTCTAATAACACAAGACCTAATTGCCTAGGGGCTAATCATTCCCTGTACCAGCTCCTGTAATAGACCCATCTTGCCAGTTGAGAAACCTAAAGTGAAGGGAAAGTAACTTCTCCAGGACTTGAGAGTTACTAACAACATAGTTATTCTCCATTTCCCAATTGTACCAAACCTAAACACCCCTTTGTCTCAAGTTCCACTGGACTCACAATGCTTAATTGTTGTGGTTCTTTGTTCAGCCTTTTTAGCATCACTTAGGCCTCCACAGGCAATATCTGTTTTTACCCAGAACAATTAATGATATACCTGGAGAGTCAAACCTCAAGGGTTCACAGAGGACTCTATTTCTTCCAAGTACTCCACCTAGATTTAAGCACCCTCCAATTCCCTGGGAAATAGACCCTTCTGCAATATGTAGACAACCTCTTGCTGTGCTGTTACCAAAGAGACATTCATAAAAGATTGCAATCATTTGCTGCAATAGTTAGTTGAAGAGGGACATAAGGTCTTTAAGGAAAAATTATAATTATCTCCAGATACTGTTCATTACTTAGGTCATGATCTAAGCACTGAGTGAATCCAGCTATCCAAAAAGGATTAAGCTAATCTAAAGTTTTCCTAGACCCACAACTAAGTGACAGCTCTTCCATTCTTGGCTAGTTTTTGCAGACCATGGGTTCCTATCTTTTTGTTCATTGGCTTCTCCACTCTAAGAACTTACTAAAATTTCAGTCCCTGAACTCTTTCCTTGGGAACATGAACATGCCTTCAGTCTTTGTAAGAACTGTTGGCTCAAGGGCTACCTTACTATTCAAAACCTTTCACCTTATTTATGTGTGAAAGAGCTAACCAAGCCCTTGGAAGACTCACACGAACATGGTAATAAATATAGGCTTGTTGCCTATAACAGCATATAACTTGATTCAGTTTCTCCTGCCTATCCCAGTTGTCTTAAGGCTGTAGCCACAAAGTTAGTAGAAGCCTCAGCAGATTTAATCTTAGGAAATGGCATTTAGAAACCACAAACTGTTCAAACTCATAACTCTGAATTGACTCAACATTTCTCTGCAAGCTGACTAACCTCCTATGAGATCCTTTTACCACCTAATCTGCCTTTCACTATTACAAAATTCTTAATTCTGCTATGTTACTACCTCTACCTGACATAAGCAGGCCCAATAATTGTGAGGTGCTAACATCCAATTTTGTGATTCCATGTCTTGATTTACAAGGCACTCCTTTAATTAACCTGAATTTGATCCTGATTTTTGGTAAGTCATACTGAGACATGGGAAAGAGAATTTGTAAGCTAGTTATGCTATTACTACCCAATCTGAACTACTTAAAAAAGGAACTTTCCACAAGCTACATCAGCCTAGCAAGCAGAGCTTCAGGCCCTTACCAGAGCACACCAGTAATCAAAAGGATAAACTGTTTCTATCTATATTGATACCTGGTATGCCTTTGGGGTCATCCATGATTTGGGGATTTTTGGAAACAGAGGGGTTTTATTATGTCCTCTGGGACCCCAGTAAAAATGGACAAATAAATGATTGTCTTACTGCCAATGTCTTACCTTCTGAAGTTGCTGTCATCAAAACTGGGGTTCACACTAAAAGGACCAAATCTGAGTATCAGGGGAATGCCCTAGCTGACTTTTCTTCAAAGGCAGCAACAATAGAATCCATAAAGGTTGTGGCACATGTGGATAAAGTCCACTCTTCTTCTGCCAAAAATGACTTCTTACTGTCAGACTTCTGCCATCCTGATATCCTTGCAACATGGTGACAGTCTGCTCTCGAATTAGATAAATTAAGATGGACAAAGAATGACTGTAAATTAGATAAACAGTTGGGGTTATGGAGAACCCAAGATGGCCACTTTGTTCTTCCTAGCTCTCTGGCAAAACCTATCTTTTGGTTTTTGCATTCTTCTACACACTGTGGTGCATTCAAGATGACTCAAATTAGGAACAGACAATGGTGGGGACATTTCTATATAATTGCTAAGACAGTCTACTATCAACCTTACCAGTCAGGTCCACAATCCTAAAAAATCTATTTTTGTCCGTGGAGACCTCAGACCTCCCTCAAGGGTGGTTGAGCACTTGCAGTTAGACTTAATTTAACTGCCACTTAGGATAGGTTATAACATATTCTTACTGTGCATGTTTTCCTTTGCCATAAGGCTGATGCCCTCACAGTGGCAAAGAAACTGTTAGAAAATGTGTGTCTCACTTGACGTATACCTTTCATAATCTCCAACGATTAAGGTATGCACTTCACTGGGAAAATCATATGAGCCTTAGCAAAAGCTTTAGAAACTTCTTGGAATTAACACTGTCCCCATCACCCTCAATCATCAGGCAAGGTCAGAAGAACTAATGGGATCCTCAAACTTAAAGTTTGCAAACTTGCTGGGGCAGCTGGGTGGCTCAGTAGTTTAAGCATCTGACTCGTGGTTTCAGCTCAGATCATGATCTCACAGTTCATGAGTTCAAGCCCTGTGTAGGGCTCCATGCTGACAGCACAGACCCCGCTTGGGATTCTCTTTCTGTCTCTCTCTCTCTTTCTCACTCTCTCTCAAAATAAATAAATAAACTTAAAAAAATCTCTAAACTTGCTGGAATTACTAGATTCCTTTGGCCTAAGGTACTGCCTCTGGTTTTTATGACTATTTTCAGTGTCCCCTTTGGAAAACATAAACTCCTTCCACATGAGATAGTCACTGGTAGAACAGTGTTTATTGGTATACAATTTTCTGCTTATCTTTGGTGTCTCATGCTTGTATGACCAGCTACTGTGAGTCTTTAACGTCCTCTGCTAAAGCCTATCATTAACAGTTTAAAGGAGCTTCCTGGGGACGTCTGGGTGGCTCAGTTGGGTAAGTGCCTGACTTCAGCTCAGGTCATGATCTTGCGGTCTGTGAGTTCAAGCCCACGTTGGGCTGTGTTGGCAACTCAGAGCCTGGAGAATGCTTCAGATTCTGTGTCTCCCTCTCTCTCTGTTTCTCCCCCACTTTATCTCTCTCTCTCTCAAAAATAAATAAACATGAAAAAACATTTATTTTTAAAAGGTTTCCTGGATCCCAATTCAAAGACTCTTGTTGGTCACAGATGGAGCCTAGTAATTGGGTGTTCTGGAAACAGTCCTTGAGCCCCTGTAGAAGGAACCTTGCCAAGTGCTCCTAACAAGTGACACTGCTGTAAAACTAGATGGCATTGAATCTTGGGCACACATCTTACAGCTAAAGAGTCTTCATCTGACATCCAGCTGTCTACAAAAGCTAGAGACCTTGGAACCAAACTGATGAAAAAGAGAAGTAGTTGACATCAAGGTACACTGCTTCCACCCAAGACATCGGATTCATATTTTAACTAAATGTGAAACTCTTTCTTCTCTTCTTCCCTTTAGCGTTGGTCTGGGAAGATAATGCCCTCATCCTTATTTCCCAGGCAATTGCTCAAGTGGACTATCTTCCAGTAGTTGGATTTGTCATCGAAAATTCTGATCTATCCATGATTCAAGAGATCCTCTGGTCCTCCCGGTGATCAATATTTCTTCTATTTCCAATGTCACTTCAAACTACAATTGACCCCTCTGAGAAGTTTCTTACTGAGTTTAACTTATACAACCAGAATATCCAGTACCCTGTTTTTACTTTCTCTGATTATAACTGTACATCCTAAATTAGACACAATTACTTATGTAAATCTTAGTACATTTGCACCCCCATGTTCCCATGATTATTTAGATCAGATCTGCCCCTATTCACTAAGATATCTCACCAGCAACACCCATCTTCACAAGGTATTTGGAATGACTCTTTCTTTCAGGCTAGAGATTTTCTTCCCTTGTGTGCTAAAAACCTGACTGACCTCTGGCTAGAATGAGTAAATTCAGCAATCCTTGTGAATGGATCTATTAACAGTACCTCCTTAACAGGAATGGCTCGTGTCCCAGCAGGGTTTGTCTTTGTTTTTAGTGGTTAACCTTTTCCTTGGACCTATGAGTGCTTGAATAGCTGGTGCACAGCCAGACCGTGGCTCTTAGGTTATCTAACTGTGCCCCTAATTTTTCACAAGTGAACTAAGACATACCATTGGTCAAACTCCCCTGGATTTACATCATTGAGTTAGAAAGGACCTACCACGGGGGACGACTCAAGATTTGTTTCCTTTGGCAGAGTCATACTTCCTCCTTACAAGTAAATGTAAATGAGAATATGTTCAGAAACTTCTCCTTAATACTTGAAGAGATTGCAGATTATATTGCTAAGACGATAGCTGCCCAACAAAGATCCTTAGACTCTGGCCAAAGTTACTCTTGATTATCTTTTAGCTGAGTAAGGAGGAGTCTGTGCTGTGGTCAACACCACCTGCTGTCCCTGGATTAACATAGGGAATGTCAAACTCAATTACAAAACATCACTAAGCAAGCCATTTGGCTTAAAAAGTTGATTCCTTCAGTTGGTTAAGCATCTGACTCTTGATTTCAGTCAGTGCAGAACCTGCTTGGGATTCTCTCTCCCCGCCCAGCCCCCCTCAGCCTGCCCCCCTTCTCTTTGGCCCTTGCCCATGCTTGTGCTCTCTCTCTCTTAAATATATATATTATAAATATATAAATATTTATATATTTATATATTAAATATATATATAATTATATATATATTAAATATATATAATTTAAATATATAAATATTTATAATATATATATTTAAATTATATATATTTAATGCTATTCCTTCAACAGGGGTCTTTCTTTGACTTATCTGATTTTGGTTGGTTTGGGTTTTGGAGACCATGGCTCCAAAGTGTTCACTAAACACTGGGAATTATCCTGCTTATTATAATCATAATAATGCCCTGGGGCATTGTATTCTCTCAAAAGCTTCGAATTCATGTTTGCAGCCCCTAACCACCACGTAAATTATTTCCTTAGGACTACAACATTAGAAAAGCAAAGAGAATGACCAACTTAAAGATTGTGAACTTGAAGCCATGACCTGTGAATATCACGGGGGTTAAGTAAAAACAGCATAACCTATAGATACCACATAAAGGAACAACAGAACTATGAGAACTGCAAAATGGTAACTGAGAGTGGTGTTAATGCCTCGAATTTTGATTACATCTTTCAATTAAGCTGTGAGTTTGATCAAAAGGGGGAAATTTTAAAAACAGAAATAACATGCCCCAAGTGGAGTCACCTGTGCTAAGCCCATGATGACCTAATACCTAACCTAATCACAGTTACAATCTTCTCCAGGAAGTAGTCTTAACTGGTCAGTCTGGAACTTTCTGGTTAGCACTAATGAGGTAATCTGCCACATAGTCTCCTTCTGTCCCCCTAGGTAGGTTGCCTAAACCTGAATTTTTTTTTCTCTTTTGCATTTATGATTTCCTCTTCCAGACTTTAAACTTTTCCTTTTCTGTAGCTCTTCGGACCTCATTTCTACATCTTGGATGGAATGCTGCCTGAGTCATTAATCATTCAATAAAGCCAACTTGATCTTCAAATTTACTCAGTTGAATTGTTGCTATTTTACACATACAAGGATGTATTAAATGAAAATACAGGGGCGCCTGGGTGGCGCAGTCGGTTAAGCGTCCGGCTTCAGCCAGGTCACGATCTCGCGGTCCGGGAGTTGGAGCCCCGCGTCGGGCTCTGGGCTGATGGCTCAGAGCCTGGAGCCTGTTTCCGATTCTGTGTCTCCCTCTCTCTCTGCCCCTCCCCCGTTCATGCTCTGTCTCTCTCTGTCCCAAAAATAAATAAAAACGTTAAAAAAAAAGAAAAGAAAAGAAAATACATAAATGTGCTCCTTTTACATTTAGTGTACTGCACAGTCACCACATCAACTTCCCAGAAAGGGGATGATATGACATTTTGGGAAAGGTCATAGAATTTGAAATAACTCAGCATGAAATTAGCCAAATAAATTTGTGAACTGTCATAATTATTATATAACAATAGTAAATTTTCATCAAGATGCTATAAAGAAAGGAAAAAATTCTATCAAACCTCATGGTGCTACTCAGGTTTACTATTATTTTACCCTTTCTCATAAGTGCCTCATATACACATGGATAGAGACAGTGACCTCAGTCACATTAGCAGAACAATTTATAATCACTAGATCTAAGTGGTATAAAATAGCAGGGAAAAACAAATCCAAAAAATGAGGATGCTTACATAGTTGCTTAATCTTTAAACCAAGAATACAAATGTTGTTAATATCTTTATGTATGTCTATATTTGAAAGTTATCTTACATTCTTGATAAACCATGAAGACAAACATTGAGAGCTTTGCAAGCTTACAGGCATTTGGAAGTTAAGATAATTTCTAAAAAGTGTTTCTATTATGTAACAGTGTTTTGGTAGTAACAGTAAACTCTGCTTAGTACAAAACAAAGATTTAATCATAGCCTAAGCCTATTCTCTTCATTAAATTTCCACTAATGAGCAACTGCTAAGGCAATATTTCATTCCAAAACAGGAAGTTTCTACTTTCAAATTTAAATGCTTTTAAATTAGCATTTAAATGTATCCTATAAGCTTGTATCAGGCAGAGTTATTATTCAATAGCATGATCATTGTCGTGGTAATTATTATGTAGCATTTAATGAACACTCACTGTGTATTTGGAACCTTGCTAAATATAGTGTGTTTTATTCTGTGGATTTCTGATGACTTTTTTTTTCCTATTAGAACACAGAATATACATCTCACTTCAAGCCTAACACATAGTGATGAAAGGCTAAAGGAATCTGATGTGTTTTTAATTTTTGTTTCTTAACAGTTTCATCTATTCTTTAGAATTCAAGAACTCAAGAGAAATTACTTTTTAAAATTATAACTCATTCATTGGTTGGTTTGCTATTTGCGGGTGTAAATTTTGTGGGTCTTATTCTGAAATTATGTCGTTTTCAAAAAACAAAACATTTTTAATATTTTTATATTTTATCCAGTTATTTGATTAGTGTTATTTTTATAAAATGCAATTTTCTGTTTTTATCTGATATATTGTTTATATTCTATAATTTTAATTCAAGCACATTCTTACTAATTTGGGAAAAAACACTGCAGTTGCTATTATTACATAACATAACTCTACAAAGCAATATTGAATATCATAATTGAAACATTATTTTTTCTATCCAAAATTGCTCTTTATTTTGGTTAGATTATCAAATATTTTGCTTGGTAATCTTTCAGTGCTTTCCTTCAGTTGCATGGCTTTGATATCAATGCATTTATTGAGACAAAACCTCATTGAAGAGTTGAAACAACCACATTCAACCACTTCCCTTGTTCCTGTGAAAGTCTATAAAAAAACAAATTGAGAAATAAACAAAAAGTCATCACAGAATTAATGTCATTGAACACCAACACTGTTCAATATTAAATATTGTAGTTGGAAGTATGTTACCTTGGACATTTCTTCAAAGTGAGGAAATTTGCTAACGTCAAATCATTTGATTGGAATTATTATCTTTCAAAAGTTTTTGTTTAAAAATAAAGAAATCTTTATAAATACTGCTATTTTAAATAATCTCGGTGAAACAGTGATCACATGGCTTATGAATAAAATATTTTGTGGTATGAGATGTTAGGCTATAAAACCCACAAATTTAACAGATAGTAAGTAGTTCAATAAGACATTGAATGGTGTTAACATTATTGGTCATCTTGTAACTAAAAATTATTTATCACTGCATAAGGTACATTTCTCACGTATATATGTGAATAAAAATAGATAATATAAAAGTACAGGTAAAAGGCATTAAAATTTTCTATTACTAGCTATTTTGCCCTCTGATATTTGAGTGATTTCCTATATAAATTCACATGGAAGTCCATTTGCAGAAAATTTGCTGAGAGTGAAACAATGTTTGCTAAAAGCCTTAGGGTAACTTTACACATTAATAAATATTCATTTAAATTCTAATAAGCTTCAGAAATGTGAATGCTAGGGGCATCTGGGTGTCCTAGTCAATTAAGCGTCCAACTTTGGCTCAGGGCATGATCTCACAATTGGTGGGTTTGAGCCCTGCAATGGGCTCTGTGCTGACAGCTCAGAGCCTGGAGCCTGCTTTGGATTCTGTGTCTCCCTCTCTCTCTGTCCCTTCCCTGCTCGTGCTCTGTCTCTCTCCCTCTTTCTCTCTCAAAAAGAAATAAACATTAAAAAAATTTTTAAAGTAAATGTGAATCCTATAATTTACAAAAAAAATTATGGAGATTATATTTTATTAACAAATAATTAGCTTTGTAAATGTTATTTTTTAAATATTTATTTGTTTATTTTGAAAGAGAGTGGGGAGGGGCATAGAGAGATGGAGAGAGAGAATCCCAAGCAGGCTTGAAGCAGCGTTCAAAATCATAAATCATGAGATCATGACCTGAGCCAAAATCAAGAGTCAGTCGGTCACTTAACTGACTGAACCACACAGGCACCCCTTTTGTAAACTTTGAATAACAAATATTTCTCTATTATTTTTTAATCTTTCTTACTGTCCCCTCCCATGGTAACAGTTTGCTGAACTGCGGTATTATCGCACAACCAGGATATTAACACTGATACAACCACCCATTTTTTTTCAATTTTCTGCAGTTTTGCTTGTACCCATCTGTGTGTGTGCATGTGTGTGCGTATGTGTGTGTGTGGGGGGGGGGCATTTAGTTTACTACAATTTTATCACATGTGTAGGCTCATGTTAAGACACTTAACAGCTCCAGCCTCACAAATTCTTTCATGTTGCCCTTCTATAAGCACACCCACTTCTCTTCCACCCTCTCCCACTGTTCCCCAACTGAATATTTCAAAAATGTTATTTAAATGGTGTCATACAGTATGTATATTTTGTAGACTGGTTTTTTTCACTCAGCATAATTCCCTGAAGAGTCATTCAAGTGATTGTATTTATACATTTTATTGCTGAATGGGCTTCTCTGAAACGTATGGACCAGAGCTCTTTTTTAACCATTTTGCTGAAGAAGGACATCTGGGTTGATTCCAGTTTATGGCTATTATACATAAAGCTGCATTAAAAGATAAACTGGGGCATACTAAAAATTTGAAGAGTTTTTTTGTTTGTTTGTTTGTTTGTTTGTTTTTAAGAACTTGAGTGCAAATAAATTCTAGTTGGGGAGCATGAAACCAGGAGTGGTCAGGAGTGCTTCACCAAGAAGAGCAAGGGGAATGACCTCTATAGGGAGAAGGGGCAAATGCAAAGAATTATCTGATTGGCTATAGCTCAAAGACCAGTTAGCTGTTTGTGATTGGTTGTCCTTATGTTTTGATTTTTTAACCTTGAGATATTTACAGTCTTAGATGTCAGTTTGTCTGTACTGACCACCATAGTATTTGAGATACCTCAGTCTAATGGTCTTGTTCAATTAATTTAATAATTAAATTCATAGTGGTATAAGCACTATGCTTGGTCACCATCAAGTTTGAGTTATTCTTGTTTCATCATGGGAGAAAACGGTCTTGCTGTCCATCTTGCTCTTTATCTTTTTTTCTGTTTCTCCCAAGCACAACGAGACCATCTGTGGTACTACTGATGTCTGTAAACATGCATTTAAGATCCTTGAGTCTTAACACAGCACACCAGAATGACTACAATAATGACTATTAGGAGGATAACACTAGGAGACTTTAGGATACTCCTTAGTCAGAGCTCCCATGAACTAAACCAGCTGATATCAAATAAATCAAAGAATGTACTGGAAGGGGTACCAACCTGTTTTGGCCAACTGACTTTGTTAATTTCTTTCATTTGTTAGACTACTGGAGGTGTTGTTCCAGGCACCACGGGAGGTATTTGTTATAGCACAGATTCCTCCTTCAGCCAGAAAGTAATCTAAGGCAATTCTATTATCTAAAGCTACCTTAGCAAGAAAAGCTAGGACTTTTGTTGTGCCGTCAGAGCCTTTAAAGTAGATTCAATGATAGTTACCAGAGTTAAGGAGCATTGTCTTCCTGTGCATTAACAGAGAGAAAAAACACGTAGTAAAAAGACAAAAGGAGTAAAGATTTAATATTGGAGATGAAGATCTTGATCCATGATCTTTGGATAGTCATTCACCTCAAGATGCCATCTGCTTCTGGGAAAGAACCTAGGGTCAATTTTAATTTTTGGTCTCTAGGTGGTGTGAAGTTCCAGGAGTCTGGAGGACCCTTGTTAATCGGTATATGTGAATCCAAGGTTCAAGTCCCTGTAATTTGGCTGCTATCTGGATAGTGTGAAGAGCCTGGGATGGCCCCTTCTAAGAAGGTTCAAGACAGTCTTTGTACGTAAAGATCCCAAATCAGAAAGCTGGGAGAAAATCAAAAGTGTGGTTTAGAGACTCATAGCCAGATATTTGAGGAAACTGAAAGAATTCAGCATCCAGACCTCATTTCTAGCAAATATAATTACAAAAAAACAAAAAAACAAAAAAAAAACAAACCAACCTAATTTTACAAAAAAAAAGTCTAGTCTCATTAAACTTGGTCTGATAATTTATATAAATGCAGCAAGAATACTTATTGACTATATAGGTTCTTTTTAAATCTGCTTTGCTGGAGCTTCTTATAAGGAATTTTAGATTGGACTTTAAAGCCTCTCCAGACTAAGAAGCCAAGCCAAAGACTTGCCATCAGACTTCACCTGTAATGTCTACTATTTGGGGTTAATTCCTTTCATCTTGAGGTCCTCAAGATGCCCTGAGGTTCCTGGGCCTACCAAGAAGTAACTCACCTGATAAGGCTGCCAGGAACCCTATAAACAAGGTACCAGTCTGTTTTTTTTTTTTACAAGAGGTTTTATTAAGTCCATAAAGTCATCTGTATCTTTTTAAAACTGTATGGTTGGGGCGCCTGGGTGGCGCAGTCGGTTAAGCGTCCGACTTCAGCCAGGTCACGATCTTGCGGTCCGTGAGTTCGAGCCCCACGTCAGGCTCTGGGCTGATGGCTCGGAGCCTGGAGCCTGTTTCCGATTCTGTGTCTCCCTCTCTCTCTGCCCCTCCCCCGTTCATGCTCTGTCTCTCTCTGTCCCAAAAATAAATAAACGTTGAAAAAAAATTTTTTTTAAATAAAAAAAATTTAAAAAATAAATAAATAAATAAATAAAACTGTATGGTTATATCTCATTTTTTGCACATCCCCAAATATGACATTCCAGTTAAAGCCTTGGTTTCCAATTGTGTCCTGTTATAAGTAGAGAAAATTCTTGTTGAACTTATGCAAATAATAATATTGTCATGAAAATAAGACAACTCAATAAGTTTCTAAATTCTGGAGGGATCAGATAGGGAGAAAAAGTAAATGTTTCAATTCTATTTCCAAAGTATACTTTCGATACCTCAGAGCCTGGAGCCTGCTTCTGATTCTGTGTCTCCCTTGCTCTCTGACCCTCCCCTACTTATGCTGTCTGTCTGTCTCAAAAATAAATAAAAATTAAAAAAAAAAATTTAAAAAACACAACTTTTTCCTTGAAACATTGCTCGTTCCTTAATGTATTGTTTTTTTCCAAATTTAAGGAGACCTTTTTTCTCTTTTCTCTTAAACCGACTATGACTTGCAGCAATTTGGTAAGTTTGCCTTTGTGTTTTTTTGTTTTGTTTTGTTTTGTTTAACGTTTATTTACTTATTATGAGAGAGAGTGAGAGAGAGAGAGAGAGAGAGCAGGAGAGGGTCACAGAGAGAAGGAGAGAGGGAATCCTAAGCAGTCTCCACACTTAGCACAGTCTCAACACAGGGCTTGATCTCAATGACTATGAGATCATAACCTGAGCCAAAATCAAGAGTCAGATGCTTAACCAACTGAGCCATCCAAGTGCCCCTCAAGGAAAAAGTTGTAAGAAAATCTATGATCATGCTTACCAGTTTATTAAGTCCCATGTTATTAATTCTTATTCCACCTGAATTCTGGTTTTCCATTTGTTCTCGAGATTCTCGCCCATTTCAGTGGCATGATCTTCCAGTTATCAGAAATCTATATTCTAGAGTACTTGTCAGAATCCTTCTCATAAATCTCTCTAAATATGAAGCACTTTTGCAAAAACAATAAAAACAATAACTATCTACAAATGACAAATGGCCATGATTAAAGATCTGATGATAGTTTATTTGGTAAGGAAATGCCATTATTTCTGTAGCATATTTATAACAATTGGACCATACAAGTATTGATAAATCTCTATGAACTTCAAACAATTTCTGCAATACCTACATTAGTAATGTATGTGCATATACATATAACTTGAGGTTTAAGACTACTTCTTATTGGCAATGTTTCTCATGTAATTAAATATATTAAATAAACCTAATTAATTTTAACACTTCTCTTTTACAAGGTGGAGAGACAAATTCTTTGTAATTTTCCAGGGATCATCTGGGAAATCTCAAAGTTAGTTTGAGGTCAAAAAGACCCCATTTAGAAATTGATTTTGGGTAGTTGTCAAAACATCAAAAGGTTTGAACATTTGACTAAATTGAATCACAGATCATTATGAAATAATACTTATCTATGTAACCAAAGTGACAATAGAAGATTTTAAAGGCAAATGGAAAGTTACATGAGTGTGAACAAAACTTAGTTCTTTTAATACTGAGAAAACTCAGTTTTCCCGAGTAATCAAAGACCTGATAAAGACAACTGGAAGCATAGGAAATTATTTTGCCAAAACCTAAAATCTTTGCTTTCCAGGCAGATTACCCAAAAAGTAAAGAACAACTTTTTATACCTCTTACCACAATCACATCAAAATAGTCCAAGAAAACATTGTCCTTTTAACAGAGAGAAAACAAATTCTAATTTCACATAAGTGTACTTTCAATATTGATTCATTATTTAAACACTTAAATAAACCCATTTCAATCCTAGTCAGCTTGACCATACATGAAATTCCTTTTCCAAGATTCCTTTCCCACAAATCTACAACTTCTTAAAATAATCATTCAGGTTTTTCCTATATTTTTCCTCTTTCTCACTCTGCAGAAAAACAAAAAGCAAAATAGTTATCCTTCATTAGGCCAAATTAGTCTTTTTCCCTTAACAAAAACATGTCCTTAATACTTTTCTTTATCCAAAAAACACAATTTAATTTCCTTACCTACTTTCATATACAGCTTTCTTTTAGCCTTGCTATTCCTGGTAGTTTTAATTACATGGATTGATTAGAATTCTTAATGCTTAGAAACTTTAATTTCTATTGAAAAATAAGAAGTAAGCAATTTGGACTGCTGTTACACTAGAATTCTATGGATTTGCAGGTTTATGAATGCATTTCATAATTTCTAGAAGTATATTTTTTCTCATGGTAAATTTATCCATGTGGCACAAGACATGCTTACTGATAGATGAAATATCTTTATTTTCTTTGTAATAAGACACCAAAACTAAACTTGAATTCAAAAGTTGTTTCAATATTTTCTTTATTTAAAGATGACCTAGATATTTAATGAATGTTCATCATTTAACTTAATTTACTATAACTTTAAGTTTTCAGATTACCAAAAAGATTTGGGAAATTATTTTTATTTTTTAATTTTTTTAATGTTTATTTTTGAAAGAGAGAGAGACAGAATGTGAGCAGAGGAAAGACAGAGAGAGAGGGAGACAATCTAAAGCAGTCTTCAGATTCTATCTTAAATTAGATGCAGTTAAAAGTTTAGAGCCTTATCTTACTGGGTTTCATCTGAATTATAAAAATTAGAGCTAAAACTGGATTAGGTAACCACACTTTTTTTCTTTTTAAAAAATTTATCTTAGAGGTTTGAAATCAAGAGTAGGACACTCAATTTACTGAGCCACCAGATGCCCCAGGCTTTTTTGGTAAAATTTTGTCACAAAGTATTTGTCATGTTCCAACCAAGTAATGTTAGAACTTTCGTTATTCTCTGCAATATTCTGTAAATATTACAGAAGGTTATTGGGCAGCATCAAACATCATCATGAGACAGTTTGAGATAGTATATTTTAGCTTTTGAGGAGAGTTTGCTGTTTTCAATAAATTCTTTTCAAACAGAATTCAGAGCGAGCAACTTCCTTTATATATCAACTATATCATAACTACTGAGGGCTGTTGATTTTATTTTATTTTATTAAAAAAAAATTTTTTTAACGTTTATTTATTTTTGAGACAGAAAGAGACAGAGCATGAATGGGGGAGGGTCAGAGAGAGAGGGAGACACAGAATCTGAAACAGGCTCCATGCTCCAAGCTGTCAGCACAGAGCCCGACGTGGGGCTCGAACCCACGGACGGCGAGATTGTGACCTGAGCGGAAGTCAGCCGCTTAACCGACTGAGCCACCCAGGCGCCCCATGAGGGCTATTGACTTTAATAGTTAGCTAGGACATTGTTCTGAATATAGTCTTTAAGCTAAATGACTGAGTTTCTTTGGATATTACTTTATATCCCAGAAGTAAATATTTACTTTTAAATGTGTTGAGATATCTAAAAAATTAGAAAAAAATAAAAAAAAAAACCTTCCTTAATAGTGTGTTGAAATTATGAACAACCTCAAGGCCCACCTAACTGCTCTTAGTAAAGATGTTAATTAATAAAACTGTTGAAAATTGGCAAGCTTATATCAGCGCTGAATAGAATCAGCATGGATTAACACAGCATTTTGTAACACACAAAATTGGCATTAACCAATAAAAACACATTGTGATGTTTTGATTAAAGTCTGCCTCCTTTAGCCTAGTTAGAGCTAGCTGTTAGCTCAGTGAGAGTTTCTCCTTACCATTATGTCTCTATCACGTTACAGAATTCTTGATACATTGTACATGGTCAATAAACACTGAATGAATTCAATGTGTATCAGACATGGATTAGCTTCCATTCAGTGGATGAGTAACTATCTTTTGGGGGAAACAAATGGCTTTTTATTTACTAATCTAATTTTGTAATTTGTTTAAGTCATAAAATGTTTGGGACTATTTTTTTAGGCAAATTAAGAGGCAACTAAAAATGTCACACAACCATATTAAGAGTATCATGCTAGGCCTTGGCTCTAAGTAACCAAGAGGTAATAAAGAAATGAAGGGGTGCCTTGGTGGCTCAGTCGGTTGAGCATCTGACTCTTGATGTTGGCTCAAAATCAAGGATCAGGATCGTGGGATCGAGCCTGGCGTTGGGCTCGGCATTGAGCATGGAGTTTGCTTAAGAGCTCAAGATATTCTCTCTCTCTCTCCGTCTGCCCCTGTACCCTGCTCCTTGCATGCTATCTCTCTAAAAGAAAAAAAAAAATAATGAAGGAAAAGGAGGACCCCTCAGTCAAGGGACCAATAAAAAAAAAAAAAAAAGCCAACAGGCAGCAGCGAAAGAGCACCTAGAGATAAAAGAGAATTGTTAAAAATTGTTTCTTGGGAATTATAAAATAAAGTCATAATTGATATTTAAAAAAACACATTGATAGTGCAAACCATAAGTTCACTTTTTTTTCACCATGTAAACTGGAACGAATCACACGGTTTTTATGTTCAAAGTACTTCCATAACTCACTCTCCTGTATCTCTAACTTTGTCAAGGAATTTAGGATTTAACAGAACTTTGCTGGTTAGCTACAAGGACAACTACCTCCTTGCTACACAGTGACAAAAGAAGAGACTCCAGTGTCTCCAAAGTGTTTATTGGTAGTACACAGTGCTGTCTAAAAGTTTTCACTGAGTGTTCAGGCTTCTTCTGCAGCAAAATGTCAATTCAATGGGAAAGATCATAGAAAAAGAGTATGAGTGGGCAACAAAGTGGCAGATGAGTTTCAATAACTGCAAAACACTGCATTTTGGTAAAAACAATTTTTAAAATGCTCTATATTGATCGAAGGAGCCGAGCAATACAATGTGACCCAACAGAAGACGTGTGACTGTAGATCACGTCCAAGAGATTCTGGCCAGAGTGAGCCATTCAACCAAAAACGGCATGACAATTGCTTCTGCATCACAAGAATTCAATCACATGTGGTACAAAACACCAAACCCCAATCTGGCATTGTATGTGGAACTCTGATAGTTAATCAAAAGTACATATACTGATATTGAAAAAAATTAAAAGGATAGAGAAATGGAGTTGTGGAGTATATTAATGTAAGAATAGACCAACATTTGTTATTTATTTCTGGTTTAATAAAAAAAAAAAGTCTGAAAATGGGTATAATGAAAATTGATAAACTCATCAAAGATATAGAGTAAAATGCTTTTCCTTTCTATCTCTTTCACTTCTAGTCTGCTCACAACCCTTTGTAATTGGTTTAAATTCCTGTCATTCTAATACAGTGGATGCCGCCTTATCTTGATATTACTCAGCTTCTCAGAAAAATTTGATATAGTTCCCAGATCTCCCCTTGAAACATCTTTTTTTTTTTTAATATAACTTATTGTCAAATTGGCTAACATACAGCGTGTAAAGTATGCTCTTGGTTTTGGGGGTAGATTCCTGTGGTTGAAACATTTTTAATTCTAGTGACACAAGACTTAGCTGATTTCCCTTCTTCTCCATCTCTTGCTGGATTTCCCTCTTCTATTTGATTTCTTCGTATTGGAATTCCCCAAGATTCCTAATGAGACATTTTCTCGGCTAACCACATAGTCTTTGTGCAATGTCATCTAGTCCTCAAGACCAAGACTTTCAAACTTATGTTTTTGGGCCTGATCTCCCAACTGAGATCTGGAATCATATTTTGTCAGACTCCTTGACATATCCTCTTAGATATAGGTTGGGTCTTAAAAAAAAAAAAAAAAAAAAAGCTAACAAGTCCAGAAACACAACTGTTAACTACCTTCCCCATCCCTGCCAATTGTTTCTTCTCTTGATCACCTTTCAGACAATGGCACCGTCTAATATCCCAAACTTAAAAGATATTTCTGGTTCTCTTTCTCTCGACCCCAACATAAGACCCATCAGCAAACTCAGTTAATTTCACTTTCAGTAGACTCTAAATGCCATTGCTTCTCACTATCGTTACAAATAGTACGTAGTGTAACATTATCACCTAGAACATTATAATAGCTTTTTAACTAGTCTATCCACTCTCATGTAACAACAGTGTTATCTAGTCTTTCCAGAATAATGAATAATGACAGAGTGAGGAGAAAATATATCATAAAAATGATAGAGCTTCTAAAAATATAAATGAAGTAATTTCACGCTCCTTCCTAAAAGAAACAGGATAAAACCTCCAATGTTACTTACAATCAAAGTAATTCCTCTTACCATGGCCTACCAGTTCCTACCAAATCTGGCTTCTGCTTATTTCGAGGCTTACTTTGTATCTGTCCTCCTGTTCACTATACTCTCGTCAAATCACCTTTTTTTTCTGTTTTCAGAATATGTTATTTCCAACACAGTGTCATATTACATGTTTTTCCTCTTGTCCCAAAAGTTCTTCACGAAGATCTTTGCATTACAGCATTACAGTGTTGCATTCAGGTAATGGCTCAAATGTAATAGTGGGCTTTACTGGGCACTCAATTTTAACTAGTACAAGTACTCAGTTCTGGGACATTTTATATCAAATATTCAATTAAGGGTATTATTTTGTATAGCATTTATTTCCACTTAAATTGTCTTTATATTCATTTATTTTCTACAAGTTTGTTCTCTCTGTAAGTAATTTACTTTTCTCATTCACTGTCCTGCCCCACATAACTACAACCATTTGGGCTTTTTTAGTATTTACTGAGTAATATGCTTTTAATTTACTGTGAATATGCTTTTCAAAAAAATAAATGGTGTTATTTAGGAAATCATACCATTCCTGAACTAACAGCTATTTCTGGTTATTTGAGAGGCATTTTTTTTTTTTAGAGAATAATGTATATTTATATGATGGTATGTTATCGCAATATTAATAAGCAAATATTGAAATAAAAAGTATTATTTCAATAAGTAATTGAAATAATAGGATGCTCATTTAGAGAAATTATAGAAGACTTTCAAAAACTTAATTTAAAATAAATGTTTTAGGTTAATAATAAGGCTGTATTTTCTTGACATATGATAAAAATTCAGTTTATTCAAATGTATTTAAGAAATGATTCTTCATTGAAGAGACCTATAGATTAGAAAGCATACCTGTGACATAGAACTCATTTGAATTAGACTTTGTAAATAAATACTAATGGTGACGGACATAAAATAATAAAGCTTAAATGTTTTACATTTCTCTCCATATTTTGTAAGCTCATTTTATAACTCATTTTATCTTTGCTCACACATTAAAATCATTCTAGATGATGTTAAGTTATTACTCTGCAATACTTTGCAAACTATTGAACTACTGCAATAAGTAAATTAAAGGTAAGGAAAGTAAAAAATATAAAGTTTCAATAAATGCTACCCTTTCACATTTACATTTACAATTACTCAACTTCATTATAAAAATCTTTAACTTTTACAAATTTGTCTCTTATCACTGCAGATGAAAAAATATTCCCTGTGATGACTACTACAGTTTTCATGGTAGCAAAATTTTGGTTAATTACTTATGCTCATGAAATATCTGCTGAGACCTTCTATTACAGGGACCAAAATATTTTTGCTATTTCAAAATACATGATCACATATGTACATATGTGCACATGTAAATATGTGTGTAAAATAATTGCCAAGATACTGAGTCAGGTTAGTGCCATCAAGTCATGCTTTTTCCTACTCCCACTTATGTACGGGGTGAAGGCTCTGTTCTCTGTTACCTAGGAGCTGCGAGCTTTATTATTGCAGCTGTCCATGTGGAGATGTCAATATAGGAAGGAAGTGAAAGTTATTACTTTAAAGGATCCATGGTCAATACGCAAAAATGTTGTTCTTAGAAAACCTACACTTTGAGATAAAACAGAAGAAGAATTCATATGTGGCTGCCCCAACAAACAAAACAGGATGATCTTTGGCCAATTAGAGTCTATAAGAGCAGTGTCTTGGCCTCAGTATTTTGATTGATCCTCAGCAATGAATGTACTCGGGACTTTACAGTTCCCTGATAGTAACCAAGCATTTCTCCTGCCAGGGAGATTTAGGCCAGGCCAGATCCTTTTATTACTGCTATGTGCAACACCTCTTCTCAGTTTAACTCCATCTCTTTCCTTCCCCAGTTGAGAGGCTCTCTAATGCTCAAATATGGTTTGAAAGTAAAAAAAAAAAAAAAAAAAAAAAAAAATTCTGAATATTGTTACTGTACAATCTTATTTCTCCATAAAGTGAAATCTGAGTTGATCTGTGAGAAATGACCCTGCTAAATAATAAACTTAAGAGTTAGCAGGTGCAAATCAATTGGGAGGAAGAGATGGAAATAGATAGAATGTAAAATTGGGTCATGGAAGTGAATTGTTGGAGTTGCTACTGAATAAGAGATGCACCGCTCATTGTAGGCCTCGTCATTCTGCTTGTGATCATTCTGGACATTTATGCTTTTATTTTTTGAAGGATTTGAATATTTTCAATACTGAGGATGACTTTCAGTTACAGGAAGAGAATTGTCTTTTGTTTTTTTTTTGTGTGTTTTTTTTTTTTATTTATTTATTAGGATAATGATAACTGAGCACTGATGCATTAATTGAATTGTGACCAAAAAAACTATTCCTCTGAAGTTTTGTCTTCCTGTAGGATACACACTGTGAATTTTTAACACAAAAATAATTTAACACAATCACATTTTATCTAGAATTTAAATGAGGATTTGTTGGGGTGCCTGGGTGGCTCAGTCAGTTAAGCGGCCGACTTTGGCTCAGGTCATGATCTCGCAGTCCGTGAGTTTGAGCCCCGCGTTGGCTCTGTGCTGACAGCTCAGAGCTTGGAGCCTGTTTCAGATTCTGTGTCTCCCTCTCTCTGACCCTCCCCTGTTCATGCTCTGTCTCTCCCTGTCTCAAAAATAAACGTTAAAAATAATTCTTTTTAAATAAATAAGGACTGTTTCAACTAAGTTGGTAACACAAGATGCACGTTTAAATTTTTTTTTAATGTTTATTTCTGAGGCAGAGAGAAACTGAGCATGAGTGGGGGAGGGGCAGAGAGAGAGGGAGACACAGAATCCAAAGCAGGCTCCAGGCTCTGAGCTGTCAGCACAGAGCCTGATGCAGGGCTCGAACCCACAAACTGTGAGATCATGACCTGAGCCGAAGTCAGACGCTTAACTGACTGAGCCACCCAGGTGCCCCAAGATACACATTTTAAATAAACTATACTTCTCACTATACTCAGTGTTATTCTGGGCCATATGTTATAACAAAGAAGGAACTTTGTATAAACCATATCATTTAATATCATAACAGTATTAACTAAAATGATATTTGGCCTCATAAATATCCCCTAGCTTCACAAACCAACATTGGACATGATTTGATAATTTGAGATAGATGATCTCACACACACACCCACACACACACACATTTATGTTTCCCTTTGACTTTTTATATAAGCTTGTGGGCTGGTCAAGTTTGAGAGGTAAAATGGCAGAATTTAGTTCCTTTGAGGACTACTTCTTAGACTTTGAATTATTTAAGAAAAAGGAAATATAAACCTATTTGGATTACTATGTGTTTAACCTGAGAATAACCTCCCCACCCAACACCACCAAATAAACCAGAGATTGACTTACAGGTTTGTAGATATTTATATATGGATACAGATGTATATAAATTCACTGGTAGGATCAGTGGGAATAGCTTTCAGTGCCTTGCCTATGATTTTAACCTGGAATGGCATTTTCCTTTCTGATATGAATATATGTTATTGAGGTTAGGATCTTAGTCAAACTCTTAGTTTTATAGTGCTATTAATTTTAAAAGTTGATTTATTATATGGCCAGATATTCTCATAATAGGACCACTGTTGACAAATTATCCACAACCAAACATGAACCACAGAATTAAAGCATAAAATTATTATTGCTAGTTCCATCTAAACAAAGCAATTGCTTTTGAAATTAGTGTTGTGAGTCATATAATAAAAGACGCACGAGTTATTGTTTTGACTTATAAGCATTTTGTTCATAAAAACTGATTACAATAATTATGCAAAAATGGAAATAGGAGCTTAGCATTTAGCTTTATTTTCTAATTAACTCTATGATTTATTACATCACCCAACTCTCTTACACAGCTGGTGGTCAAGGAATTTCCAGAGAAAATGGCTTTGTTTAAGACACAGGGTTGGAGGGGTGCCTGGATGGCTCAGTCTGTTAAGCCTTTGGCTCTTGTTTTCTGCTCAGGTCATGATCTCATGTGACGGAGCCTTGCATCAGGCTCATGGAGCCTACTTGGGATTCTCTGTCTGCCCCTTTGCCATTACTCATGCTCTCTCTCCTTCCCTCTCTCTCTCAAAATAAATAAGTAAACTTAAAAAAAAAAAAGACACAGTACTGAAAAACACTTTAGATTTACTTCAACCAAAATGGTAGGCAAACTGCATACAAAAACAGCTCCTGGGTTCTGATGTCATATTGGAAATGTGGAGAATTGGATAGTGTTCCCTCTTACTTTACAATAAGAAAAACACCTTGAAAAACTGCAAGTTCACAATGTTCCCATCAGATAATGAAAGCTGCAAAGGGAAAAAAATTAAAATCAGGAATGTTGGAAGCACTCTCAGGGAGAAACAAGATCCAGGAATTTGCTTACTTGAGACATAAAATATTGAACGGAGCGTAAGCTGGTAAAAAGGATCAGCTAGAAGATTTTAACTGATTGCTAACATCCGAGTGCGGGTGAGCATGAAAGCTGTAAACCACATGGGACAAATATGTTCACACGCCTTTATAAGCTTTTCCTCCACACACCCCACCAGATACATACAGAGATGATTGGAGATGAGATATATATATTTTTGTTTTTTCTTAAGAAAGCTTCCCTGATGGTGCTGTCTGGGGAGTGAAAAAGCATGCACTGACTAATGGTCACCTATTCTCATCTTCTCTGTTTCCTTATGGAAGCAAAGCCTTAATATGCAAAACCTGTTGCCTGAGGGTACAGGTGGGAACCCAATGCAGTTGTGAGAGAATAAGGCCCTTACCCAAGGGCAAAACACATACTCAGCCCAACATGAGCTCTGGAGGAGGGGCATGGACCTTTGTGAAGGCCTCACATCTGGGACTTGTGTTTATATAGTACCTAACTAGAATTGCAGCTTAACCAGAACTTCAGAGAATGACCCCCACCTCTCTAGCTCCTGACCACCACACTAACAAGATTTGAGTAAAAATAAAAGTGGAATATATTTAGGAAAGATGTGAGAGATCTGTTCGGCTGAGCAGCACAGAGTGGAGAATAAATGTGAAATTTCATGTAGGAAAAGAGTAAAGCTAGAATTGACAGTGAAACTATTAAATCCTACTTAGCAAAGGCAGAAGGCTGTCCTTAAAAATCTTTCTTGCAGACTCTTTAATTCATCAATTATATGTACTTTGAACAGAAAGAGTATTAGATAAATAATTCCACTCTGTTAGCTCAGAAATAACAGGGACAAAAATAAAGGGGGGGAGGCGGGAATTAATGAAGTTTCTCCAAGGGGAAATCAAGTGACCACTTTTACCTCATAGGGTCCAATTTCTCTAAATAGTTAAGGAAATCTTGAAAGTTTTTGATTGATATGCCCTATGACACCTGGCATCTATCCTAACACTCTTACTCAACTTCTCCTTGGGAGCCAGCAACTATCATACGCTGGGTACCTGTAATAACCATCAAACATTTTGTATGTCCCAGCCCAACTGTTACCATCAGACCTTTAACTGAGAAACATTCTTTCCTCCTTTGTGACATCACATCCACTAACTAAATAGGGTGGTGTAGGGGATTTACTGTAAAACAGATGCTCTCCTGATGGCCTACTCCTGAACATTCCTGAGGACTCTCATAATCAGGTCATAGATAATTTAAACATTGATTTACTTGTATTCTTAATGGAAGTTGAAAGTCTAAGGAGTAATCATATTTCTGGGCATAAATTATGCTGGTTTTCCAACGTATTTGGACTGAACCAAATATTCAGACCGAACCCTGCTAACATCTACTTGCATCCTTCCCTCTAACACCAGAAACAAAAGAGCACCAAAATCGATGCAATGAAAATCTAATAGAGAGATTAGTCATTGGATACCTTGTACTTTTCCTTATAATGCTTGTATTGTCTGGGGTAAAAAAAATCCAAAGGTCAGAGATATATATTTATTCAGAATCTCAGCAGTATAAATGTAATAATCATTTCCTACTTACCTATAGTACCAAATCCAAATATTCCCTTATCTTTAGTGTACCATAAGGCTGCATATTTCATAGCTATAAGTCTGTTTTCTGTTCTTTTAGCATCGTTTTTTTTAGTCAAAGAGTCATTTCTTTCCTTCCTCCTGGGAAAGCCAAAGTCCTCAACGAGGATTTCAAGAGTATTTCCAATATTTTATTTTTTATCTCATGTATCAATTATCTTTTGTTATACTCTAAAATTCACTTGAGCTCTGGAACCAATTCTATCTATCTATTTATTGTTTTATCTCCAGTAGGCTATACACTTTCTGAAGAGAAGTTAGTATTTTGTTAAAGTTTATTCTTTGGAACATAATTTATCCCAAAGAGAGATATTTCTCACTCCTGAAAAATTGTAACACGTCAGAAATTTCCTAGGTTTGTAACTAAGAGATCACACAGATGATTCCTAAGTCTCACTGGAAGGCAATGTGTTCCAAGGGTGTTCATTTCCTATTGCTGCACAACGAATTAGCACAAATGTAGGTGCTTAAATCAACATACACATATGTCACAATGCCCATGGGTCAGAAGTCCAGACAAGGCTAGATGGGCCCTTTGCTCATGACTTTGAGAACTGAAATCAAGACATTAGCCACATTACAGTTCTCTTCTGAATCTTGAGGTGCTCCTCCCAGCTCATTAGGTTATTGACCGAATTTAGTTCCTTGTGGTTTTCGCATTGAGGTCCTCTGCTTTTAAAAGCTGCTGCTACCCACTGGCAGCTCTACATCCTACTTCTCTTCTTCCAAAGAAGAAGGGAAGCTTATGACTCCTTAAACACTGTTTCTTAAGTATCTAATAGATTTATTAAAACACCCATTAAAAAGTTTATTACAATATCCCTAGACATCTAGATTTAATCGTGTTTGTTAATTAAATCTTAAGATGAAAACCAGAAAATATCAGGCAGGATACATTGTAACAGATCTCAGTTCACCACTAGAATATGACTACTTCCCAGAGGCAAAAATATGCCCAAGTGACAGAATTTGTTGTGGTCCCAATAGCTTCCTGGCTAGGTAAAAAGAAGAGGATTTATATGTACACAATAGTAGAAAAAATTTTGGGATGGTTTATCATTTCAGAAAGCTTTAGAGAAAATAAAAGTGCTTAACCTAAGAAAGGATCCTAATTTAGAATGGTCAGCAAATTGTAGGCATTTAATAGCTCTAATGGTTTTCCATAAACTGGCTATTTTCAAGATAGAAGTCCCTTCAAAAAGATATTAAAGCAAAAGAAAATGCCCTGGTTAATCATTATGCCAAACAGCCTGTTCTCACCAAAATCTCACTTCTCTCTCTCTCTCCCTCTCTCTCTCTCTCTTTCTCTCTCTCTCTCTCTCTCTCTCTCTCTCTCTCTCACACACACACACACACACACATCAATGCAGAAATTCAAAAAGAATATTATAAAATATTATACACTGCCATCCTTTTGTTCCAGAGTTACAAAAAGACATTTTTTTTATTTATATATGAAATTTACTGTCAAATTGGTTTCCATACAACACCCAGTGCTCATCCCAAAAGGTGCCCTCCTCAGTACCCATCACCCACCCTCTCCTCCCTCCCACCCCCCATCAACCCTTAGTTTGTTCTCAGTTCTCAACAGTCTCTTATGCTTTGGCTCTCTCCCACTCTAACCTCTTTTTTTTTTTTTCCTTCCCCTCCCCCATGGGTTCCTGTTAAGTTTCTCAGGATCCACATAAGAGTGAAACCATATGGTATCTGTCTTTCTCTGTATGGCTTATTTCACTTAGCATCACACTCTCCAGTTCCATCCACGTTGCTACAAAAGGCCATATTTCATTTTTCCTCATTGCCACGTAGTAGTCCATTGTGTATATAAACCACAATTTCTTTATCCATTCATCAGTTGATGGACATTTAGGCTCTTTCCATAATTTGGCTATTGTTGAGAGTGCTGCTATGAACATTGGGGTAAAAGTGCCCCTATGCATCAGTACTCCTGTGTCCCTTGGATAAATTCCTAGCAGTGCTATTGCTGGGTCATAGGGTAGGTCTATTTTTAATTTTCTGAGGAACCTCCACACTGCTTTCCAGAGCGGCTGCACCAATTTGCATTCCCACCAACAGTGCAAGAGGGTTCCCGTTTCTCCACATCCTCTCCAGCATCTATAGTCTCCTGATTTGTTCATTTTGGCCACTCTGACTGGCGTGAGGTGATACCTGAGTGTGGTTTTGATTTGTATTTCCCTGATAAGGAGCGACGCTGAACATCTTTTCATGTGCCTGTTGGCCATCCGGATGTCTTCTTTAGAGAAGTGTCTATTCATGTTTTCTGCCCATTTCTTCACTGGGTTATTTGCTTTTCAGGTGTGGAGTTTGGTGAGCTCTTTATATATTTTGGATACTAGCCCTTTGTCCGATATGTCATTGGCAAATATCTTTTCCCATTCCGTTGGTTGCCTTTTAGTTTTGTTGGTTGTTTCCTTTGCTGTGCAGAAGCTTTTTATCTTCATAAGGTCCCAGTAATTCACTTTTGCTTTTAATTCCCTTGCCTTTGGGGATGTGTCGAGTAAGAGATTGCTACGGCTGAGGTCAGAGAGGTCTTTTCCTGCTTTCTCCTCTAAGGTTTTGATGGTTTCCTGTCTCACATTCAGGTCCTTTATACATTTTGAGTTTATTTTTGTGAATGGTGTGAGAAAGTGGTCTAGTTTCAACCTTCTGCATGTTGCTGTCCAGTTCTCCCAGCACCATTTGTTAAAGAGACTGTCTTTTTTCCATTGGATGTTCTTTCCTGCTTTGTCAAAGATTAGTTGGCCATACGTTTGTGGGTCTAGTTCTGGGGTTTCTATTCTATTCCATTGGTCTATGTGTCTGTTTTTGTGCCACAAAAAGACATTTGTTAATGGCTGCTTGTGACCTCAAATGAAATCTTGAAAAAATTTTACATGTCACTACCCACAATTTTAGGACAAATTGCTCACTGTACTCAATCAACATTAGTGAAGAAACAGACTTTATTGCCTATTGTTGATGAGTGATGCCAAAAATGTATGATACTGTTGACAAACCTGTGAGGAAATTTTAACCAAAAACAGATCATTGGGTGGTCCCCAATAATTGATATTCAGTTGGCAGTACAAAAGCTTACTGGCTATTATCCAAAAAGCTAGACAAGTATGTGTTACTTTGTTAAATGGTTATCTACCTTAAGATTAGTAGCTGGGGACATCATCCATTTTCTCCCATCACTTTTAACTCTCAAAAGAAGAGTTAAATGAATTCAAGAATAAGATAAACTAGGTGTGCCTGGGTGCCTCAGTTGGTTTAGGGTCTGACTTCGGTTCAGGTCATGATCTCATAGTGAGTTTGAGCTCCTCGTTGGGCTCTGTGCTGACAGTCAGAGCCTGGAGCCTGCTTCGGATTCTGCGTCTCCCTCCATCTCTGCCCCTCTTCTGTTTGCACTTTGTCTCTCACTCTGTCTTCCAAAAAAAAAAAAAATAATAATAATAATAAAATAAATGAGATAAACTAGACCTTAATTTTAGGAAACAAATCCTAACCACTTAAAGGAAATTCTGGATTTTTGTTTTCTGTTCAAGCCTATTCACTTCATTTTTAAATAAAAGAACCTGAAATAGGGTGGATTCTACATGCTGTGGTTCAGAGACTAGACAGGGAGAGCTAGACAATGCCACCAACTCTTGGCCAAAATTATTACTTAATTGGACAGAAGCAGTAGTTCAGAATAGACCCATTTTAGATATAATATTGACTTTTGAGAGTGAATATATGTAATTTTAAGAGAAGACTATAGTGCTTGCATGCCTAGAGGTTTCTCTGGCATTTTTATTTTATTTTATTTTACTTTATTTTATTTAACTTAATTTTACTTATTTTTATTTATTTATTTTTATTTATTTATTATTTTTTAAATGAAATTTATTGTCAAATTGGTTTCCAAACAACACCCAATGCTCATCCCAACAGGTGCCCTCCTCAATGCCCATCACCCACTTCCCCCTCCCTCCCACCTCCATCAACCCTCAGTTTATTCTCAGTTTCTAAGAGTCTCTTATGATTTGGCTCCCTGCCTCCCTGGTTTTTTTTTTCCTTCCCCTCCCCCATGGTCTTCTGTTAAGTTTCTCAGGATCCACATAGGAGTGAAAACATATGGTATCTGTCTTTCTCTGTATGACTTATTTCACTTAGCATAACACTCCAGTTCCATCCATGTTGCTACAAAGTAGTATTCCATTGTGTATATAAACCACAATTTCTTTATCCATTCATCAGTTGATGGACATTTAGGTTCTTCCCATAGTTTGCCTATTGTTGAAAGTGCTGCTATAAACATTGGGGTACAAGTGCCCCTATGCATCAGCGCTCCTGTATCCCTTGGGTAAATTCCTAGCAGTGCTATTGATGGGTCACAGGGTAGATCTATTTTTAATTTTTTGAGGAACCTCCACACTGTTTTCCAGAGCGGCTGCACCAGTTTGCATTCCCACCAACAGTGCAAGAGGGTTCCCATTTCTCCACATCTTCTCCAGCATCTATAGTCTCCTGATTTGTTCATTTTAGCCACTCTGATTGGCGTAAGGTGGTATCTCAGTGTGGTTTTAATTTGTATTTCCCTGATGAAGAGTGACATTGAACATCTTTTCATGTGCCTGTTGGCCATCCGGATGTCTTCTTTAGAGAAGTGTCTATTCATGTTTTCTGCCCATTTCTTCACTGGGTTATTTGTTTTTCGGGTGTGGAGTTTGGTGAGTTCTTTATAGATTTTGGATACTAGCCCTTTGTCCGATATGTCATTTGCAAATATCTTTTCCCATTCCATCAGTTGCATTTTAGTTTTGTTGATTGTTTCCTTTGCTGTGCAGAAGCTTTTTATCTTCATGAGGTCCCAATAGCTCATTTTTGCTTTTAATTCCCTTGCCTTTGGAGATGTGTCAAGTAAGAAATTGCTGTAGCTGAGGTCAGAGTGGTCTTTCCTGCTTTCTCCTCTAGGGTTTTGATGGTTTCCTGTCTCACATTCAGGTCCTTTATCCATTTTGAGTTTAATTTTGTGAATGATGTAAGAAAGTGGTCTAGTTTCAATCTTCTGCATGTTGCTGTCCAGTTCTCCCAGCACCATTTGTTAAAGAGACTGTCTTTTTTCCATTGGATATTCTTTCCTGCTTTGTCAAAGATTAGTTGGCCATATGTTTGTGGGTCTAGTTCTGGGGTTTCTATTTTATTCCACTGGTCTATATGTCTGTTTTTGTGCCAATACCATGCTGTCTTGATGATGACAGCTTTGTAGTAGAGGCTAAAGTCTGGGATTGTGGTGCCTCCCGCTTTGGTCTTCTTCTTTAATATTACTTTGGCCATTTGGGGTCTTTTGTGGTTCCATACAAATTTTACGATTGCTTGCTCTAGCTTCGAGAAGAATGCTGGTGCAATTTTGATTGGGATTGCATTGAAGGTGTAGATAGCTTTGGGTAGTATTGACATTTTAACAATATTTATTCTTCCAATCCATGAGCACAGAATGTTTTTCCATTTCTTTATGTCTTCTTCAATTTCCTTCATAAGCTTTTTATAGTTTTCAGCATACAGATCTTTTACATCTTTGGTTAGATTTATTCCTAGGTATTTTATGCTTCTTGGTGCAATTGTGAATGGGATCAGTTTCTTTATTTGTCTTTCTGTTGCTTCATTATTAGTGTATAAGAATGCAACTGATTTCTATACATTAATTTTGTATCCTGCGACTTTGCTGAATTTATGTATCAGTTCTAACAGATTTTGGTGGAGTCTATCGGATTTTCCATGTATAATATCATGTCATCTGTAAAGTGTGAAAGCTTGACTTCATATTTGCCAATTTTGATGCCTTTGATTTCCTTTTGTTGTCTGATTGCTGATGCTAGAACTTCCAACACTATGTTAAACAACAGCGGTGAGAGTGGGCATCCCTGTTGTGTTCCTGATTCAGGGGGAAAGCTCTCAGGTTTTCCCCATTGAGAATGATATTAGCTGTGGGCTTTTCATGAATGGCTTTTATGATGTTTAAGTATGTTCCTTCTATCCCGACTTTCTTGAGGGTTTTTATTAACAAAGGATGCTGAATTTTGTCAAATGCTTTTTCTGCATCGATTGACAGGATCATATGGTTCTGTTCTTTTCTTTTTATTAATGTGATGTATCACTTTTATTGATTTGCTAATGTTGAACCAGCCCTGCAGCCCAGGAATGAATCCCACTTTATCATGGTGAACAATTCTTTTTGTATGCTGTGAATTTGATTTGCTAGTATCTTATTGAGAATTTTTGCATCCATATTCATCAGGGATATTGACCTGTAGTTCTCTTTTTTTGCTGGGTCTCTGTCTGGTTTGGGAATCAAAGTAATGCTGACTTCATAGAACGAGTCTGGAAGTTGTCCTTCCCTTTCTATTTATTGGAATAGCTTGAAAAGTATAGGTATTATCTCTGCTATAAATGTCTGGTAGAGTTCCCCTGGGAAGTGATCTGGTCCTGGACTCTTATTTGTTGGGAGATTTTTGATAACTGATTCAATTTCTTTGCTGATTATGGGTCTGTTCAAGTTTTCTATTCTTCTTGTTTGAGTTTTGGAAGCGTGTGGGTGCTTAGGAATTTGTCCATTTCTTCCAGGTTGTCCAGTTTGTTGGCATATAACTTTTCATAGTATTCCCTGATAATTGCTTGTATTTCTGAGGGATTGGTTGTCATAATTCCATTCTCATTCATGATTTTATCTATTTGGGTCATCTCCCTTTTCTTTTTGAGAAGCCTGGCTAGAGGTTTATCAATTTTGTTTTTCAAAAAACCAACTCTTGGTTTGATTGATCTGCTCTACAGTGTTTTTAGATTCTATGTTGTTTATTTCTGCTCTGATCTTTATTATTTCTCTTCTTCTGCTGGGTTTGGAGTATCTTTGCTGTTCTCCTTGTAGTTCCTTTAGGTGTGCTGTTAGATTTTGTATTTGGGATTTTTCTTGTTTCTTGAGATGGGCCTGGATTGCAAAGTATTTTCCTCTCAGGTCTGACTTCACTGCATCCCAAAGCGTTTGGATGGTTGTATTTTCATTTTCATTTGTTTCCATATATTTTTTAATTTCTTCTCTAATTACCCGGTTGACCCATTCATTCTTTAGAAGGGTGTTCTTTAACCTCCATGCTTTTGGAGGTTTTCCAGACTTTTCCCTGTGGTTGATTTCAAGTTCATAGCATTGTGGTCTGAAAGTGTGCATGGTATGATCTCCTTTATACTTATTAAGGGCTGTTTTGTGACCCAGTATGTGACCTATCTTGGAGAATGTTGCATGTGCACTTGAGAAGAAAGTATATTCTGTTGCTTTGGGATGCAGAGTTCTAAATATATGTCAAGTCCATCTGATCTAATGTTATCATTCAGGGCCCTTGTTTCTTTATTGATCCTGTGTCTAGATGATCTGTCCATTGTTGTAAGTGGAATATTAAAGTCCCCTGCAATTACCACATTCTTATCAATAAGGTTGCTTATGTTTGTGATTAATTGTTTTATCTATTTGGGGGCTCCCATATTTGGGACATAGACTTTTATAATTGTTAGCTCTTCCTGATGGATAGAGCTATAATTATTATATAATGCCCTTCTTCATCTCTTGTTAAGGCCTTTAATTTAAAGTCTTGTTGGGGCGCCTGGGTGGCGCAGTCGGTTAAGCGTCCGACTTCAGCCAGGTCACGATCTCGTGGTCCGTGAGTTCGAGCCCCGCGTCGGGCTCTGGGCTGATGGCTCAGAGCCTGGAGCCTGTTTCCGATTCTGTGTCTCCCTCTCTCTCTGCCCCTCCCCTGTTCATGCTCTGTCTCTCTCTGTCCCAAAAATAAATAAACGTTGAAAAAAAAAATTTTAAAGTCTTGTTTGTCTTATATAACTATGGCTACTCCAGCTTTCCTTTGACTTCCAGTAGCATGATAGTTAGCTCTCCATCCCCTCACTTTCAATCTGAAGGTGTCGTCAGATCTAAAATGAGTCTCTAGTAGACAGCAAATAGATGGGTCTTGTTATTTTATCCATTCTGATACCCTATGTCTTTTGGTTGGAGCATTTAGTCCATTTACATTCAGTGTTATTATAGAAAGATATGGGTTTAGAGTCTTTGTGATGTCTGTAGGTTTCATGCTTGTAGTGATGTCTCTGGTACTTTGTGGTCCTTGCAACATTTCACTCACAGAATCCCCCTTAGGATCTCTTGTAGGGCTGGTTCAGTGGTGATGAATTCCTTCAGTTTTTGTTTGTTTGGGAAGACCTTTATCTCTCCTTCTATTCTGAATGTCAGACTTGGTGGATAAAGGATTCTCGGCTGCATATTTTTTCTGGTCATCACATTGAAGATTTCCTGCCATTCCTTTCTGGCCTGGCAAGTTTCAGTAGATAGGTCTGCCACTAGTCTTATCAGTTTCCCTTTAAATGTTAGAGTGTGTTTATCCTTAGCTGCTTTCAAAATTTTCTCTTTATCCTTGTATTTTGCCAGTTTCACTATGATATGTCGTGCAGAAGATCGATTCAAGTTACATCTGAAGGGAGTTCTCTGTGCCTCTTGGATTTCAATGCCTTTTTCCTTCCCCAGATCAGGGAAGTTCTCAGCTATGATTTGTTCAAGTACACCTTCAGCCCCTTTCTCTCTCTCTTCTTCTGGAATTCCTAGGATACGTATATTGTTCCATATGATTGCATCACTTAGTTCTCTAATTCTTCCCTCATGGTCTTGGATGTTTTTATCTCTCTTTTTCTCAGCTTCCCCTTTTCCATAATTTTATCTTCTAATTCACCTATTCTCTCCTCTGCCTCTTCAATCTGTGCTATGGTTGCCTCCATTTTATTTTGTACCTCATCTATAGCTTTTTTTTAGCTCCTCATGACTATTTCTTAGTCCCTTGATTTGTGTAGCAATAGATTCTCTGCTGTCCTCTATGCTTTTTTTCAAGCCCAGTGATTAATTTTATGACTAATATTCTAAATTTTTGTTCCGTTATATTGCTTAAATAGTTTTTGATCAATTTGTTAGCTGTCGCTACTTCCTGGAGTTTCTTTTGAGGAGAAGTTTTCTGTTTTGTCATTGGGTAGTCCCTGCAGTGGCTCCAAACTTCAGGGATCTTCCCCTGTGCTGTCCATAGAAACTTGTGTTGGTGGGCGGGGCCACAGTCAGACCAATGTCTTCCCCCAGCCCAACACTGGGGCCACAGTCAAACTGGTGTGTACCTTATCTTCCCCTCTCCCAGGGGCAGGACTCACTGTGGAGTGGTGTGGCGCTGTCTGGGCTACCTGTACACTGCCAGGCTTGTGGTACTGCTTCAATGGGATCTGGCCAGGGTGGATCCACAAGGTGCACAGGGACACTAGGGGCAGGCTTAGCCCATTTTGCCTTCAGTGGTCCCCTGTGGGAGGGGCCCTGCAGCACTGGGAAGGAGGAAGACCTGTGGGAGGGATTGACCCACAGAAGCACAGCATTGGGCATTCACGCAGTGCAGGCAAGTTCAGTGACAGGAACTGGTTTCCTTTGGATGTTCTGCTGGGGGATGGGAGAGGGAGATGGCCAGTGCCTTTGTTCCCCAGCCGAGCTGAGCTCTGTCTTCAGTGTCTCAACAACCCCCCCCCCCCCCCGGTGTCCTCTCGACCTCCCCACTCTCAGAGCAGAGCTGTTGACTATAACATTCCAGATGTTAAGTCCCGCTGGCTATCAGAACACACTCCATCTGGCCCCTCCGCTTTTGCAAGCCAGACTCGGGGGCTCTGCCTTGCCTGGTGGGCTGCCCCTCCACCACCTCAGCTTCCTCCCACCAGTCCATGTAGCACGCACAGCCTCTCCGCCCTTCCTACCCTCTTCCAAGGGC
Organism: Puma concolor; assembly: GCF_028749965.1. Classification (NCBI taxonomy): domain Eukaryota; kingdom Metazoa; phylum Chordata; class Mammalia; order Carnivora; family Felidae; genus Puma; species Puma concolor. The sequence goes on along the minus strand of NC_141670.1, from coordinate 54,143,247 downwards.
CTCTTGTCTACCTCTTTGGCATTTTTAATATTACTAAGAATGATCTGGGGAACAAGGAATTATTAAATTGAGTACCTCAGCTAAAACTCCCATATTGGTTCTTCAGACTCTTTGGATTAGGAAACAATGAGGTGAGTAGTTGCATATTGATGATGACACAATTGTTTGTTTGTTCATAAGCACGAAATTCAGCAACAACTTAGATCCTGCTCCAGGAGTATATTTTTCAAAGTGCCGTTGTAACTACCCAACTTAAGCATAATAGTAGAGAACAGTGTTTAAAGAACTATTGTTGAAAACTAGCATCTCTGGTAGTAGTACCCATCATTTTGTGTTTTTAACAAGTTTAATAAGGGACTAGTAGGCAAACTTAAGTTTGAGGATCATTGGTATACAAAAGAAAACAATGTTTTTTTTTTTTCCACAGAAGGCAATTATTGCCCTTTTATACTCTAGCAATATCAACAACAGTACATTGTTTTTCATGTACTAAGCTAAAAGTGAGGAAGACAATAGATCAATATTGTCAACTTAGATAAATCAAATATAAGCAATTACAAATAACTAAGTAATCAATGTCTATATCTTTAGAATCTAAAAGTGAACTTAAAAACATCATAGAAATGTTCTAAAAAATGTAAACTGCTCTGCTAGTTTTCAAGAAAATAACTTTTGGGGTATACATTATATATACTTGACATGGTCTTCTGCAATAATAGAATATCCAAAATTGTTATCTAATTAAGTAAAGATATTTCAATGGGCCATGAAATGACAGGCTGTGGAACAGGGGTTGAAAAATAATTATGTATATATAGAGTGCATATCTATAGATTGATCTTAGAAAACATATAGACAAAAATATCAATAGACATTAATATATAGGATTCCCTTCAATCATAAACAAATATTGACACTTAAACATTATGTTTGCATCACAGATATGTAAAAGGAGAACATTCACTCTCACATTAAAATGAATGATACTCATAGGAGATAAGAATAAAATAAAGATATATATCACTACCAATGTGATCAGTGAAGTACAGACTTCATGTCTGAGTGTTGTATATTCAACCTGTATACTCTATGTTAACTTAGGATCTATATTTAATCTTTGACAGGTATGAAAACACACAAAACAAGTACTATACAAATATAATCTATGGGACAAATAACTGAATAGATACACATCATCCTGTTAATAATTGTCACTACTGGGATGAAGTATGAGATTAAGGATAAGAAAAGAGTTTTCATTCTTTAGAAATCTGAATTGTTTAAAAATAAGCATGTATCCTTGAGTTACTTTTTTAAATTTTAATGACAATTAAAATATAATTATGATTTAGATATCCAAATATATTTACATAGATACTTGGTAATGTTCCAAGAAAATATTTAGTAAACTTAAAAAGATATCTGTGTTAGGGGTGTCTGGGTGGCTCAGTAGGTTAAGCATCTGAATCTTGATTTTGGTTCAGGTCACGATGCCAGGGTCATGGAATGGAGCCCCTCATGGGGCTCTATGCCCAGTGTGGAGACTATTTGGGATTCTCTCTCTCCCTCCTTCTGCCCCTCTCCCCTATTCATGTTCTCTCAAGATATCTCTGTTAAATACCATAAAAATCAATGCAATATCTGTCTTTCTGTCTGTCTCTATCACTCTCTCTGAACACACACACACACACACACACACACACACTAAATAAAAAGATTTTTTCTTAATCTTCAAAACATATACAAAATAATTATATTATGAAACTTTTGTTTGAAAACCAGTTAAATTTGTCTCTAATATTTTTATAGCTTTCAATAGTATAAATGAATACAATCCAGAAATTATTTCCTATGAAAATAAGATTTATACATGAGAATTGCTCTGGAAGAAGACTTACCTTTTTCACAATGGGGATGATTATAAAGTTAAAAGTACAACATTGTTGAAAATGGAATTATGAAGAATAAGGGTAAAATAAGAGTAAAAAAGTGCTTAAATGAATGGTAATATGAGATCATTTTCAAATATAGGATTTTTAACTCCCAGAAGCCACTTTAAGGAGAAATGATTAATGGTCCTTAAAATTCATTTTATGTAGTGTTATATTGTTATACACTTAACTATAATACCTCTTTTTTCATATTAATATATAACAAAAGATAAAAATGTTAAATGATGCTTTTCCACAGAGTACTAAAAGATATATACAGAGAGACATCAAAAAGGAGAGTTACAGAAACACCTATTTATATAATAATTACATATATTTTCCTGCAGGAGTAGCTGTGGTGTTTTTGGCAATTATTTATTAGTAACTAACACGGGCCATAGAACAACCAGGGCCATCCCTAAATGTATCTTTGTCTCATACACCAGTAGCAACTCTCTTTATGCTTAGCACACACATTTTGTATTGTCATACTTAAATATTTCCAATGAGCTATTCTTATGTTTTTAAATGTGGAAAAATTTCTTCAGTTTTTTAATTGAAGTATAGTGGCATATAACATTATGTTAGTTTCATGTGTACAATATAATGATTCAATATTACAAAATAACCACTGCCATAAGTCTGTCATCTGTCACCATCTGTCACCATACATAAGCAAACTAGTGTGAGTGTGTGTGTGTGTGTGTATGTGATGAGAACTTTTAAGAAATACTTTCTTAGCAACTTTCAAATGTGTAGTTCAGTGTTATAAAATATAACCACCATGCAGTGCATTACATCCTCATGACTATTTTATAACTGAAAGTTTGTATCTTTGGACCCACTTCATCCATTTCACCCATCACATAACTCTGGAAACCATTGTTTCCATAAACCATTGTTGGTTTCCATAAACCATTGTTGTCTTTATCTATGAGCTTTTTTGTTTGTTTTGGGAGATTTTAAATTTTTATTATTGTTAGTGTTTATTATTATTATTATTCCACATACAAATGAGAATAATATGGCTTATCTTTCTTTGTCTAACTTATTTCACCTAGCATAAAGCTGTCAAGGTCTATCCGTGTTGTTAAAAATAGCAATGTGTGTATATGTATATACACCACATTTTCTTTACCTATTTATTCATTGATGGACACTTAGACTGTTTCCATATCTTGGCTATTATAAATAATACTACAATGAACATAGGGGTGCATGAATATTTTTGAGTTAGTGTTTTTGTTTTCTTTGGATAAAAGTTCAGAAGTGGAATTGCTATATCATATGGTAATTCTATTTTTAATTTTTTTGAGGAAACTTCACATTTTTTTTCTATAGTGGTCGCACCAGTTTACATTCATACCCACAATGCATAAGGGTTCCCTTCTCTCCACATCCTTGCCAACAGCTTTTTATTTCTTGTCACTTTGATAAAACCATTCTAACAGGTGTGAGGTAATATCTCTTGGTTTTGATTTGCATTTCCCTGATAATTAGTGATGTTGAGCACTTTTCCATGTACCTATTGGCCATCTGTATGTCTTCTTTGGAAAAATGTTCACTCAGGTCTTCTGCACATTTTTAAATGTGATTGTTTTTTGCTATTGAGTTGTATGGATTCTTTATATATTTTGTATGTTAACTCCTTATCAAATATATAAAAAAATATTTCATCCCATTCCAGTTTTCCTTTTCATTTTGTTGATGTTTTCTTTTCCAGTGAAGAAGCTTCTTAGTTTGATGTGGTTCCACTTGTTATTTTCTGCTTTTGTTGCCTTTACTTGTGTAGTCAGATCCAAAAAAATCACTGCCAATACTATATCAAAGAACTTACAGCCTATGTTTTCCTCTAGGAGTTTTATGATTTCAAAATATACATCCAAGTCTTAAACCCATCATGAATTATTTGTGTATGCTTAAGATATGGGTCCAGGTTCATTCTTTGGCACGTGGCTGCCAAGTTTTGCCAACATCATTTATTGAAGAAACTGTCCTTTTCTCAGTGTATATTCTTAATTCCTTAATCATAAATTAATTACCCATATATGCATGGGCTTCTGAACTCTATTCTGTTCCATTGATCTATGTGCCTATTTTTATGCCAATATCATACTGTTTTGAGTCTATGGATTTGCAAATATAGTTTGAAATCAAGGAATGTGATACCTCTAGTTTTGTTCTTTTTCAAGATTGCTCTGGCTATTTGGAGTCTTTTGTGAGAGAAGATATTTGCAAATGACATATCTGATAAAGAGTTAGCATTCAAAATACATAAAGAACTTATACAATTTAATGCTCCAAAAAATGAATAATCCAATTGAAAGCTGTTTTTAAATATATATAAACAATATTGACAAGCCTCTAGCTAGATTCGCCAAGAGTCTTGGTTCTCTATCCTGTTCCATTGATCCTATATGTTTACTTTTGTGCCAGTACCACACTGTTTTGATTACTACAGCTTTGTAATATAACTTGAAGTCTGGAATTGTGACACCTTCAGTTTTGCTTTTCTTCCTCAAAGTCACTTTGGCCATTTGGGGTCTTTTGTTGTTCCATATAAATTTTAGTGTTTTTTTGTTCTACTGTGAAAAATGCTGTTGGTATTTTGATAGGGATTACATTAAACCTGATTGCTTTTGTAGTATAAACATTTAAAAAAAATATTTGTTCCTTCAATCCATGAGTATGGAATATCTTTCCATTTCTTTGTGTAGTCTTCAATTTCTTAAGAAATAGGCAGCAGAAACGAACAGACATTTCTCCAAAGAAGACATCCAGATGGCCAACAGACAAATAAAAAGATGCTCAACATCATTTATCATCAGGGAAATGTAAGTGAGATATCACTTCACACCTGTCAGAATGGATAAAATCAAACACACACACACACAAAACAGTACATGTTGGCAAGGATGTGGAGTGACTTGCACTGTTGGTGCAGTCACTCTGGAAAACAGTATGGAGGTTCCTCAAAAAGTTAAAAATAGAACTACCCTATGATGTAGCAATTGCACTAATTCACCCCCAAAATACAAAAACAGTAATTCAAAAGGATAAATGTACCCTTATGTTTATAGCAACATTATTTATAATAGCAAAATTATGGAAGCAGCCCAAGTCTCCATCGATAGATGAACGGATAAAGAAGATGTGATATATACACATGATGAAATATTATTCAGCCATAAAAAGAATGAAATCTTGCCATTTGCAATGACATGGATGGAGCTAGAGAGTATAATGCTAAGCAAAGTCAGTCAGTCAGAGAAAGACAAATACCATATGATTTTACTCATATGTGGAATCTAAGAATAAACAAACAAGTGAGCAAAGGAAAAAAGAGAGAGAGAACCAAGAAATGGACTGTTAGCTATAGAGAACAAACTGACGGCTACCAGAGGGGAGGTTGGTGAGAAGGGATGGGTGAAATAAGCAATGGGGATTGAGGACTACACTTGTCATGGTGCACACCGGGTGTTGTATGGAATTGTTGAATCACTATACTGTATGCCTGAAACTAAGATAACACTGTAAACTATACTGCAATTTAAAATAAAATTTAAAAAGACCCAACTTTTAGTTTAATCAATTTCTTTAGTTTCTATTTTGTATATTTATGCTCTAATCTTTGTTAATCCCTTCCTTCTGCCAACTTTGAATTCTGCTTGTTCTTTTCCTACTTCCATTAGATGTAAAGTTAAGTTGTTTGTGATTTTTCTAGTTTCTTGAGGCAGGCATTTATTGCTATGAATGTAACTCTCAGAATTGCTTTTGCTGCACTCCATAAGTTTTGGTATGTTTTAGTTCCATTTTCATTTGTCTTAGGGTATTTTTATTTACCTTTTGACTTGACTTTTACATATATTTAGATTTTACAGTTTTGTTTGTTTGTTTGTTTGTTTTTGGAACTGATTTCTACTTTCATACCACTGTGGTCAGAAAAGATACTTAATACAATTTCAGGATTCTTAAATTTATTAAGACTTGCTTTGTGGCCTAACCTGTGATATATCCTGGAGAATGTTCCAGGCTGACTTGAGAAGAATGTATATTCAGTTCTTTGGGATGGAATGTTTTGTAAATATCTGTTACATCTATCTGGTCCAACATGTTATTTGAGGCTGATATTTCCTTATTGATTATCCATCTGGACTACCTCTCCATTGACATAAGTGAAGTATTAAAGTCCCATACTACCATTGTATTGCTGTATTTTTCTCTTTTTAGTCCTGTTAACATTTATGTATGTAGGTGCTTCTATGTTGGATGCATAAATGTATACAAATGTAATATCATCTTGTTGGATTGACAGCTTTATCATTATATAATACCCTTCTTTGTCTCTTATTACAGTTTCATTTCAAAGTCTATTTTGTCTGATGTAAGTATAGCTACCCCAGCTTTCTTTTGGTTTTCATTTGCATAGAAGATATTTTTCCATACCTTCACTTTCAGTCTGTGTGTGTCCTTAAATCTGATGTGAGATTTTTGTAGACAGCATATAGATATAGACAGGTCTTTCTTTTTTTTCCAGCCATTAAGCTGCACTATGTCTTTTGATTGCAGAATTTAGTCCATATACATTTAAAGTAATTATTGATAGGTATACACTTACTGACTTTTTGTTCATTGTTTTCTGAATGTTTTGTAGTTTCTCTCTGTTTCTTTCTTCTTTTTCTCTTCATTTGTGGTTTTATGGCCTTCTTTAGTGGTATGCTTAGATTCCTTTCATTTTATCTTTGTGTGACTGCTATAGGTTTTATGTCATCATCATGAGGATTATGTATAACATTTATTATAGTCCATTTTAAATTGATAACAGTTTAAGTTTGAATGAATTCTAAAGCTTTACATTTTTTCTCTCTCCAACACTTTAGGTTTTTGATGTCACATTTTGCATTTTTTATCTTGTGGCTGCCTTAACTCATTAGTGTATAGTTATTTTTATGACTTTTATCTTTTAACCTTTATATTAGCTTTATATGTAATTAATTTACTACCTTTACTATATATTTACCTTTACCAATGAGATTTATCCTTTCATATATTTTCTTGTTACTAGTTAACATCCTTTCTTTTTTAGCGTAAAGAAGTTCCTTTAACATTAATAGTGATGAACTCCTCTAACTTTGCTTGTCTGAAAATTTTTTTTATCTTCCCTTCAATTCTGAATTATAACTTTTCTAGGTAGAGTATTCTTGGCTGGAAGTTTTTTTGTTTTTTGTTTTTTGTTTTCTCAGTATTTTGAATATATTGTGCCACTCCCTTTGGCTTGTAAAGTTTCTGCTGAAAAATCTGGTATTAGCCTTATGATCTTTCCCTTGTTCATAAAAAATTATTTTTCCCTTACTGGTTTAAGATTCTCTCCCTGTCTTTAACTTTTGACATTTTAATTATAAGGTGTCTTGGTGTGTATCTCCTCAGGTTCATCTTATTTAGAATAGTCTGGGCTTTCTGGATGGGTGTCTGTTTCCTTCTCCAGACTAGGGAATTTTTCCGTCACTATTTCTTCAGATAAGGTTGTGTTTTTTTTTTTGTTCTGTTTTGTTTTGTCTCTTTCTCTCCCTTTTCTCCTTTTGACATCTCTATAAGCCTTGTTGTTATCCCATAAAGTTTTCTTTCTTTCTTTCCTTTTTTCTTTTTTTAATTTTTTTTTGTGTGAAAGAACACAAAGTAAAAAAAAAAAAAAAACAACTACCATTTTGCCAGATATAATGAAATTATTGGTTTAGAAAGGATTATCAGTAAGTCCAAAAACTATTAGAAGAATGATTTGTAATAAAAAAAGACTTTTGTATGGTTCTAAAACCATTCTACAAAGACTACTTTTGTTAGATTCTGTTTCAACAAGCTTGTTACAAAGAACATTTTGAGGATAAGTGGGAATTTGAATTTGCACTGGATATTAGATGGTTTAAAAATAATAATAATTGATTTTGTTAGATCTAATGTTATTTTGACTATGTAGGAAAATACTTCTTCAGAGATGCTTATAAAAGTATATGGAATGTTATGTCATATTTTTCATAATTTGCTTTAAAAAAAGTTTTAAAAAATTTTTAGAAATTTAAAAGTCCTTGTTACATATGCAACGGTAGCATATTTAAAAATAAAAACTATAAGACTCATACAAAACAAACAAGAAAATAACTTTACAGTTTAGCTCTGAAAAAAATGATGATTACATGTCATCCAAAATGGATGGAAGTTCAAGGAAATTTGTTTTTTTTTTAAAGTGAAAAATGAATAAACTAGATAAGAAAAGAAACAATAAAAAAGAAGAGACAAAATAGTAGGTAAAAGGTACTAACTGAGGAAGTGAGATAAAAGATAAGGTAAAAGATAGTAGATAGTTTCTATAAAGTAAGAAGGGCAAACAGTCTTTGAAAGCTGATCATCTGTATCTGACCTTCTGAAACGTAGAAGCAGAGGATATTGAAGTACAGTATACAAAAGATGATTTGTCTCATGGCACTGTGATATGTGTATAGGTAGCTAATGTTCTGAACAAAAACACAGAATAATGGCATTATTCTCACTCTTAAATGCTCTTCTTGTAAAACCCATTTGTATAGGAATCAATTCCTTTATAGTATAGCTCTCACAAGACCTTCTCATGGACCTCTGCCAGCCCAGTGAGGTAGATATTTTCCTTTATGCACAACATATGTTCCTATTCCCTTTTCCCAAATATGCTGGGTTTGTAGAGAAAATCACATAATGCTTACCCTAAAACGTGTTGTTTACATACTATACATATCTCGTTTCATACCAAATGTTCTTATCTATTCCTCATAGAGTGGTGCAACTCTCCTCAGCTCTCCTCCCACCACTTCCCTAAGATATCTCTTTGATCCTATCTTGAGACACTTTCAAGAAAAGAAGTTATGAAGATAATCATGAGGTAACATTTTATGAAATAGTTTCCAAATTTTTCTTCCCCAACTTTTTTTTCCTCCAGTCCTCCAATGAATTGTCAATTTAAATCACAGAAGTTACTTAGAAAGTACTCTGTCTTACATTCATTGTTTATATCTGGAGTCAAGCCAGTTTCATTTTCCAACCTGGTAGAATTTTGGTAGAATCTAACCCAGTCTTGTGCAAACAATATATGTATTTTTTCTGTATTGTATAAAACATTTTTTTAAATTTTTTTAAATGTTTATTTATTGTTGAGAGAGAGAGACAGAGCATGACTGGGGGAGGGGTAGAGAGAGAGGGAGACACAAAATCAGAAGGAGGCTCCAGACTCCGAGCTGTCAGCACAGAGCCTGACGTGGGGCTGGAACTCACAAACCGTGAGATCATGACCTGAGCTGAAGTCAGACGCTTAACTGACTGAGCCACCCAGGTGCCCCTCTTATGAAACTTTTCTTGATGTAAGATATTTTTTTAACAATATGTACTTTCTCTATGTAAGTTTTAGAGCATGAAATCATTTATATACTTCAGGTTAAAAGGAAGATTATTATAAATCTTCAATCCAATATGGTAAATAAATATTTTTTCTGCATATTTTGAGAATAATACCCTTAGTTAATTGAAATTGTTCTTTTGGTTTTGTTATTCACATTGTAAAGTGCTTAAGTATTCTGTATTTAAAGAAATAAAATGGTAAAGTCCATCGGTCATTTCTATGAACCAAAAGCATACAATGTGATTCATTTTTGATGGAGCAACTTCTAGTCAAACCATAAAGAAAACAGTGTGAGAATTTCAGTATTGTATTTTCCTGCTGATGTTTTGAGTATTTTACAATATTGAAGTCTAAAGTTGTTTTCAAATAAATAGTAAATGGATATGTTTTTGAAAAAATAATTGAAGAAATATGTTACCCTGTTATAGTATTTAAGTAGGATCCATGATCTAAAATTAATTGGTAAATGTTAAAATTAAAGCATTAAATGTAAAAAAAAAAATTTCTTTTGTAACAATAAAATTATATGTTTTAAAATTAGTTGATTGCTTATATTTCTGTCTAAAATGCTTGCCCCAGGATGATATTTTTTCCTTAAAAAATATGTAAAATTTATATGTTGTTACCAGACATTATATGAGATATTTATTAATTTTTCCTAATTATATTTAATTTTTAAATAGAAAATGTAAATTCTCTAGAGAGTGCATGTAAAATTGCAGATAATTTTACAAATAGCAGAGATAAAATGAGATTTTGAATGTACATGTATAAATAACATTTACATAGTATTTGGTGCTTCATTTTATGAGTGTAATCATTAGAGACATATATATGTGATATCTAAAATAACCTTAGTTATAATTTTGAAATAAACTAAGCAAATACTTAAATATAATACAGTGTTTTTTAATTAAAAAAATTTCTTTTTAATCTTTATTTATTTTTGAGAGAGATAGAGGCAGAGCATGAGCAGGGGAGGGGCAGAGAGAGAAGGAGACACAGAATCTGAAGCACAGACTCCAGGCTCTGAGCTGTCAGCACAAAGCCCCATGCAGGGCCTGAACCCACGAAAGCAAGTTCATGACCTGAGCTGAAATTAAATGCCCACTGACTGGGCCACCCAGGCGCCCCAAATATAATACAGTTTTTAAATTAGATTTACATCTAATTTGGATATGCACATAGCATGATTCTGTTATTTGGCAAGAAATAGTATTCCATATCATATATTATAAATTATGTGATACTAATATATTTTCTTGGGATATTTTATATGTATTGAACATTTAACAAACCTTTATTAAATATTCAATGTGTGGAAGGCATGTTATTAACTGTTATAGTGGATATATATGGAAATAATTCCTATGTGTGTGTTTGTGTGCATGCTCCCCTGTGGTCAAATTTTAAAAGAGCTTCTAAGCTACAAGAGTCAAGGAAGGTTTCAATAAAAGGATTTGAATTTTCACATGGAGTTCTAAATATACAATAAAAATAGAAATAAATAAATCCACTAGATAGCCAGACTCAAGCAGTTATGGTAACAATTAATTTGAATATGAGACCCAAATGGGATCACTCTATTAATTGTCCAACTCATACATTAACCCATGATTCTTCTTTCTAACCTTTAGGACCTTGATTTGGTAGAAGTGAATGTAAGTATCAAATTCCTTAAATATTTCAAAATGTGAAGACAAATTCAAACCATATATAAACTTTAAATAAAGAACTGAAATGTAACTGTCACCAGGGAATATCAATAAACACAATGTAAATAAAACACAATGTTTCCATTTAAGTCTGTTAACAGTGGTAGCTAATTAGTTGAAATGTCCCTACAGATCAGATCATAAGCAGCTTAAGTTCTAAAAATACCATGGCATACTTGTGGCTTTGTCTCTAGCATATTAAGAACCTAAAAGTTGTCACACACAATTTTTCAACAAGAAAAAAGATAAAAAAAAGATAAACAAACTGAAATCAGTGACTTTTCTGGGAGCCATTAGAGAGCTGGAGTCACAGAACAAATTGTCATCTGCTCTAGAGACAGGCAAATATAGGGGGTCACACCTAGGATCTGCTTACTTGGAGCAGAAGTTACTTAAGCCATAAACTGGTAGGAACATTTTAAGAGTAATTTTGATGAATTCTAGGGCCTTATTTTGAGAGAGACAGAGAAAGTGCGAGCAGGGGAGGGGCAGATAAAGAGGGAGAATCTCAAGCAAGCTCTGCACTGTCAAAGCCTCAATGGGAAAAAAATATTTGAACAGTCTCATCAAAGCAAATACAAATAGCAAACAACCAGAGGAAAATATTCTCAACAACTCTTGTCATTAGGAAGTTGCAGATTGGGGCGCCTGAGTGGCTCAGTCGGTTAAGCGTCCGACTTTGGCTAGGGTCATGATCTCAGGGTTTGTGAGTTCCAGCCCCACATCGGGCTCTGTGCTGACAGCTCGGGGCCTGCAGCCCCCTTCAGATTCTGTGTCTCCCCCTGTCTGCCCCTCTGCCACTTGCACTCTGTCTCTCACATTGTCTCAAAAATAAATAAACATTGAAAAAAAATAAAAAAAAAAAAAAAGGAAGTTGCAGATGAAAACAAAAAAATACTGTTACATACATCTAAGAATGGGTAAAATCCAGGGGCACCTGGGTGGCTCAGTCTGTTAAGCATCCGACTCTTGATTTCAGCTAGGTCATGATCTCATGGTTTGTGAATCCAAACCTTGTATCAGGCTCTGTGCTGACAGCATGCATCCTGCTTGTGATTCTCTCTCTCCCTGTTTCTATGTCCCTCCCATGCTCTCTCACTCTTTCTGTCTCTCAAAAAGTAAATAAACAAACAAACAAAGGTAAAATCCAAAAACTGACACTACCAGTTGCTGGTAAGAATGCAGAGCAAGAGGAACTCTCATTAATTACTGGTAAAGGACAATGGCACAAACACTTTGAAAGGTATTTTGTAAGTTTCTTACAAAGCTAAATATAATTTTGCCATAAAATCCAGCAATCATACTCCTGAGTGTTTATGCAAACAATCTGAAAATTTGTCAGTATAAATACCATCACATGAATGTGGCAAACAGATTTATTCTTAATCACCAAAAACTAGAAATGACCTTCAATATGTAAATGAATAAACAAACTGTGTTATATCACTATAAGGGGTATCATTCAGTACTTAAAACAAACAAGCAAAAACTATTAAGCAATGAAAAGACATGGATGAACCTTAAGTACATACTGCTAAGTGAATGAAGTCAGTCTGAAAAGTTTACATAGTATTTGACTTCGTTTAAATGAGATTCTGGAGAAGGCAGAAAAATACAATAAGAAGACTAGTGGGTGGTAGGAATTTGTGGCAAGTGCATCGTTCCCCATCTCTTAGATGTGGGCTGTGCAAAGGGACATACTGCCAGAGTACAGTATAAAAAAGGGGAAGGAGTAACTTTACAGTGAAGAAATTGGACAAATGCTATCAAGACAGTTGATCAAAGTCAACATCAATTGTAATAAGTCATGTTAATAGTAGGTACTCTTTACATGATATGATGAAATGGACGCTGTTTTCGTGGCTGTCCTCACAAAAATGCATACTCTCGGTCTAATCACGAAAAGAATCAGATAAGCCTTAATTCAGGGATATTCTACAAAACACCTGACCAGAAATACACGAAAGTTTTTGTCATCAAAAACAATCCCACCGGGGCCCCTGGGTGACTCCGTTGCTTAAGTGTCTGACTTTAGCTCAGGTCATGATCTCACAGTTAGTCAGTTCCAGTTCTGAGCTGTCAGTGCAAAGCCTGCTTTGGATTTTCTCTCTCCCTCTCTCTCTGTCCCTTCCCCACTCTCTCTTTCTCAAAACAAATAAACTTAGAAAAAAAGTCCCACAGACAAAAGACCCTAAGAAGGCATGGGGGTTTATTGTAATGTGGAATCCTGGAAAGAATCTTGGAACTAAAAATAGACATTAGATAAAAATGCTAAAGTCTGAAAAAAGCATAGACTTTGTTTAATAACCTGTCATTATTGGTTCATTAACCATGTAAATATACCATATAATGCAAGATGTTATAGGGAAAACATGGGCATGGGAGTATATGGGAACTCTCTGCACCGTATTTGCAATTTTTCTGTAAATCTAAACCTTGCCTAAAAAAAAGTTGATATTAAAAAAACGATTAAAATATCATGGCAATCTTGCGCCTTTCATATATTTATGCCTCCAATGCTACTAAATATAGAATTAATAAAATGGCTCTTCTGTTAAAGATAGGAAGAAAGAAAACACCTTACAAGGAAGTGACTTTATGCAGTTCTTTTTTAAACTATTCAGTACAAATGTTCTCTGACAGAATTTGTTTTACATTATTAAATCTGAAAGTGTTTTCATACCTCTTATACTAATGCCAAAATTAAGGAGCCAGAAAAGGTATCCATTTCAAAGGAAAAAGGAAGTGGTTATCTAGTTTCCTATGCAAAGGCTTGTGTTCCCGAAAAACAGAAGTGAATCAGACAGAAGATAAAATGTTAGATTAAAATTGATGACAAAAATTACTTTGAAAGACTTAGAAAAAAATCTAGAAATTCATGATGTGTGTTTTCTGTTTTTCTTGCTTGCTGGGAGATAAATGAAAGCAAAGTTACCATACACATGTTTCTAAAGATATGGGAACACACAAAGAAACACTGTTTCAAACCTCCAAACCCATTTATTTAGAAAATTGTTTCCTGTTCGGTGTAGAAGAAAATATATTTTGTTGTTAAAAAGAATAAACTGAAAATTAAAGAAACCATTTGTTGTCTTTAAAAATAATAATAACTATCATTTATTAAATACATAGGGTATGGAAGGCATTGCCCTAAATATTTAAGCTGGGATATCCCATGTAACCATCAAAACCTTAGTAGGGCACAGACATTACTATTTTATTTCATTCTTATTTTACAAAAAAAGAAACCAAATGTATGATCATTTACCTACATATCTAGTATGTATAAGTGCTGGTATTAGAATTTAGGAATAATGCTTCAGACGGATGCCTACTTTGCCCTCTAGTCATAAGTCAACAAGACAACTTAGCCTACAGAAAGACTTTTCCTCAATCCAGGAGGACATGATATTTGTAAATCTTTATGCATCCACCTAAAAACATAAAACGACCTAAAGATAACAGACCTAAAGATAGAGCAGACATATATAGCAGACTTAAAGACTGAAAAAGACAGCAAAGAATAAGAGTTGGAATTATTAAAAGATAAGATCGAGAAGCCTTTAGTAGGCTCACTAAGAAAAAGAACGTAAATAAAGTCAGAAATGAAACAGGAAATGTTACAACTGATACCACAGAAATACAAAAGATCATAAGGGACTACTATAAACAATTATGCACTAACAAGTTGGACAACCTAGAAGAAATGGATAAATTCTTAGAAACATGCACTCTCCCAAGCCTGAATCATGAAGAAACAGAAAATCAGCATATACCAATAGTAGTTAAGGAGTAATCAAAAACCTCCCAACAAACAACAGTGCAGAAACAGATCATTTCACTGATGAATCCCGCCAAACATTTAAAGAGTTAATACCAATCCTTCTCACACTCTTCCAAAAAAATGGGGCAAAAGGGAACATATCCCAGATCATTTTACAAGTCCAGCATTACCGTGGAAACAAAACTAGATAAGGACACTACAAGAAACCAAACCAAAACAAAACAAAACTACAGGCCAAAATCCCTGATGAACATAGATGAAAAAGTCTTCAACAAAATATTAATAAACTAAATTCAACAATACATTGGAAGAATCATACACCATGATCAAGTGGACTTAATTCTTATGATGCAAGGATGGTTCAACACACACAAATCAATCAATATTATACACCACATTAAAAAAATAAAGGATAAAAATCATACAATTAACTTAGATGAAGAAAAGGAATGTGAAAAAGTTTAACATTCATTCGTTATAAAAACTCAACAAACTGGGTATAGAGGAAAAGTACCTCAACATAATAAAGACCATATATAACAAGCCCATAGAGAGCATCAAACTTGGTGAAAAACTGAACACTTTTCCTCTAAATTCAGGAACAAGACAGATATGTCCATTTTGCCGCTTTTATTCAACATAATATTAGAAGCAATTAGGCATAAAAAAGACATAAAATGAATCCAACTGAGAGAGGAGGATGTAAAACTGTCACTATTTACAAATAACCTGATTTTATATATAGAAAAGCCTAAAGACTCCATCAAAAAACTCTTAGAATAAATGAATTCAGTAACATTGCAAGATAGAAAGTCAAGATATAAAAATCAGTTGCATTTCTATACACTATCAATGAACTATCAGAAAAAGAAATTAACAATCCCATTTGTAATTTTATCACAAGGTATAAAATACCCAGGAATAAATTTAATTAAGATGGTGAGACACCTATGCTCTAAAAACCAGAACACAATAATGAAAGAAATTGAAGAGGACACAAATAAAAAAAGAGATATCATGCTCATGGATTGGAAGAATTAATATCATCAGAATGTCCATACTACCCAAAGCAACCTATAAATTCACTGCAATCCCAAGCAGAATTCCAATGGCATTTTTTTTTCAACGTTTATTTATTTTTGGGACAGAGAGAGACAGAGCATGAACGGGGAAGGGGCAGAGAGAGAGGGAGACACAGAATCGGAAACAGGCTCCAGGCTCTGAGCCATCAGCCCAGAGCCCGACGCGGGGCTCCAACTCACAGACCGTGAGATCGTGACCTGGCTGAAGTCGGACGCTTAACCGACTGCGCCACCCAGGCGCCCCTCCAATGGCATTTTTTACAGGTATGGAAAACAATCCTAAAATTTGTATAGAAACACGAAGACCCCAAATAGTGAAAACAATCTTAAGAAAAACCATAGCTGGAGGTATTACGTTCATGATTTCAAACTGTATTACAAAGCCTTAGTATTCAAAAGTTTATGCTATTGTCATAAAAACAGACACCTAAATCAGTGGAACAGAATAGAGAGACCAGAAATAAGCCCAAGCATAGATGCGAAGCTAATTTGTGACAAGGGTCCCAAGAATACACTGGTGAAAGGATAGTCTATTTAATAAACAGTGCTGGAAAAACTGGGCAGGCAGCTGCAAAAGAGTGAAACTGGACCATATCCTGTCTTACACCAAACACTAAAATCAACTCAAATTGGACTGAATTCTTAAAGATTAAAGACTTAAAGATTAAACGCTTGACTCTAAGACCTTAAACCATAAAACTCCTAGAAGAAATAATAGAGGGTAAGATACTACACATTGGTTTTGGCAGTGATTTTAGGGTGTGTGTGTGTGGGGGGGGGTTGACACTAAAAGCAAAAGCAACAAAAGAATAAACAAATGGGACTAGATTACAGTAAGCAGCAAAAGAAACCAATGAAATGAAAAGATTACCTACTGAATGGTATAAAATATTTACAAATCATGTATCTGATAAGGGGTTAATATGCAAAATATATGAAGAACTCACGCAGCTCAATATATAAATATCCCAGTAGTTCAATTAAAAAATGGGTAGAGGAACTGAATGCATACCTTTCCAAAGAAGACATAGATAACTAACAGGTACTTGACAAGGTGTCTAACATCAGTAATCATAAGAGAAATACAAATAAAAACAACAGTGAGATATTATTACCCATAACCTGTTAGAATGGCTATTATCCAAAAGATGAGAAATAAAAAGCACTGGCAATGATGTGGAGAAAAGGGACCCCTTGTATGTTGTTGGTGAGAATGTAAACTGATGCAACCACTATGGAAAACAGTATGAAATTTTCTCAAAAAATTAAAAATAGAATGACAGTATGATCCAGTAATTCCGCTATTGGATATTTATCTGAAGAAAACAAAATCACCATCTTGATAAGAAATATTCACTTTCATGTTCATTGCAGCATTATTTACAATAGTTAATATATGGAAACAACTTAAAGTGCCCATCCATGGATGAATGGATAAAGAAAATATGATTATATATATTTTTAACTACAATATTTATTAAAATATTGTAGATAAATATATAAATATAAAAAAATACAAAAAGATCAAATTTACCCTTTACCCAGTTTCCACAAACAGTAACTTCTTACAAAAACTATAGAACAATGGCACAAACAAAATATTGATGCTGATATAATCCATGATTTTATGTTAGGTTTTTTTTTTTCAACGTTTTTTATTTATTTTGGGGACAGAGAGAGACAGAGCATGAACGGGGGAGGGGCAGAGAGAGAGGGAGACACAGAATCGGAAACAGGCTCCAGGCTCTGAGCCATCAGCCCAGAGCCCGACGCGGGGCTCGAACTCACGGACTGCGAGATCGTGACCTGGCTGAAGTCAGATGCTCAACCGACTGCGCCACCCAGGCGCCCCCATGATTTTATTCAGATTTCTTCAGTTTTATTTGTACTCATTCATGTGTGTAGATGTATTTAATTCTATCAATTTTATCATATGTGCAGATTTGTATATTCATTATCAGAGTCAATAAATAGAGTCAAGATGATGGATAAGAGGTTCCTGACTTTCCCTCCTCCTCCTGACTGATGCTAAATATGCAGCCACACATGAATCAATTCTGTTTGATAGAAATCTGGAAACTAGTGGAATCATTCTAACATATTGGGTAACTGAGAAAACACCCACATTGAAATGGGTAAGAAAGGTTGAGATACACTCTAAACCTGACCCCAGCACAGTGCCTTACAGTTGGAAGGGAATACTAACTTCCAATTTTTTTCTTTGTAGTGAAGGGTTTGGATCACACATTTTTCTCCAATTCCTAAGGCTTTGAAGGAATGGATGGGCCTCCATTACCTACCTGTGATAGCTGTGATAAGGCTCAGCATTCACAATTCCCATAGGACCAAACTATACAAAGAAGAAGTTCTTGAATGGTGTGCAAACAATTCTCACACCTATAACCTGGTCTTGGTGTAGAAAGAACAGGCAAAACCACTCATCACCACTTTCTCTGTGGAAGGAATCTGTCTACTTTCATAGCTTCTGCCTAAGGATTTGCCTTCTAATTAGCCTTTACTTATTTGGGTGCTGACTGGAATCTTCCTGGGAGCATGAAAACGCTAATAAGCACTTCGCCCATAATCTCTCTCCAGCTTCTTCCAACAATGAAACAAAGTCACCAGCTTCTCCCCAAAAGGATGTCCACACAACCAGCACCCCAACTTTAATGGCTGCCATCCAAAGGACAGGCTCCCAAATCAGCTAGCTCCCACCACCGACAGGTCTTGAATTCAGGACATGTGGGACTCTAGCAAACAAAGCAGCAGTGTTTAAATGGGAGTATGTGTACTCCCTGCAGATAAACACTGAGCTCAGAGAAGAGGAGGGAGATAAAAACACCCATCTCCCAATTTCTCTCTGGAAGAGACATGGTGCATACTTTTTCATCTGTTGCCTGAAGCTCTGGCTTCCAATAAGCCTACATGTGAGAGCTTACTGGGATCCTTCTAGGAACATGAAAGAGCTGGTGGGCATCCAAACCAAGTTTCCAGCTGCTCCCTAGCAGAAGCTTTTTTACACACCTAGCACCCCAAATGTTAGGGCTGTCAAACAAGAAACTGGTTCCTCAATCCCCTAGCTCTGGTAGCTGATGGAACTTGGCATATTAAAGAGGCAGTCTGTATGGGTGCACAAGCATTCCCAGTAACTATGGCCTCTGGCTCAGCATAGAATGAGGAAGCAAAGCCACACAGCTCTTGATTTCTCCCTGATAGGGTTAGGCTGCATAGCTAACATCTAGAATTTCCCAGCTGCTGACTAAAGGTCAGGATCCCAATTAGTTTCTATCAGAGAGCTAAAGGCAGGCAATTAGTTGCTGTACAGGAACACAAACAGGTATGTGGATATTTCCCAAACCTTTGGGACAGTAACAGGTATTAGCACTCCCTAATCTACAGAGAGCCACAAAGAACAGACACAGCATCATGGACAAACACAAAGGCTGGAGAGACAACCGAGAGCGTAGGCTGGCTGATTGACGAGGTTCATCTCCTACAGAAGCCGCTCTGTCAAGGCTGGGAGAGGTGGCTATTTTATGTAATGGGTAAAAACCAATGCAGAGAGTGTCAAGGAAAATCAAGAATCAGGGAACCATGTTCCAAACAAAAGAACAAAATAAATCTTCAGAAACTGACCATAAAGAAGCAGAGATGAGTGCTTTACCCAAAAGAGAGTTCAAAATAACATACATATAAACATAATAAATAACATACCGATGATCACTGAGATAAGGAGAGCAGTATATAAGTCAAATGAGAATTTCACCAAGAGACAGAGAATATTAAAAAGTACCAGAGATCATAGAGTTGAAGAATATAATTACTGAAGTGAAAAATTGAGTAGAAGTGTCCCACACCTAACTAGGTCAAATGGAAGAAAAGACCAGTGAATTTAAAGATAAGAGAATAGAAGTCATACAATCAGAAAATCAAAAAGAAAAGAAGAATGGAAAATAGCGATGACAGCTTAAGGGACTTATGGGACATAATACATGCTTTACAGGTTTATCAGAAAGAGAAGAGAGAGGGAAAGGGTGCAGAAAGCTTATGCAAAGAAATAATGGCTAAAAACGTCCCAAAACTGTACAGACATCCAAATGTAGGAAGACCAAACAATATCAAAAAGGAGAATCTAGAGACTTACAGAAACACAGACTATAATTAAATTGTCAAAAGTTAAAGACAATCTTGAAAGTAGCAAGAAAAAAAATGGCTTGCTATGTACAAAGGAACCCCATAAGATGAGTATCAGTGGATTTTTCAGCAAAAACCTAGCAAGTGAGAGGGAATGGGATGCTATATTCAAAATGCTGGGGGTGCGGGTGGAGAATGCCAAAAGAATATTTTACCCAGCAAAGTTGTCCTTCAGAATTGAAAGAAAGCTAGATACTTTCCTCAAAACAAGCTGAGGAGTTCATCACCAATATGCCAGCCTTACAACAAATGGAGTAAAGGGAGTTCTTTAAGCTGAAACTAAAAGGATGTTAATTAAGAATATTAGGTGAATATATACTTAAATTTAGAAAACACTAACATTGGAATAGACGTGTGGAAATCACTTATAATTTATAAAAAGTTTAAAAGACAAAAGCATGAAATTACAATAGCTACAAAATTTGTTAATAGAGACATAATATAAAAAAGATATAAATTGTGATATCAAAAACATTAATGAGGAAGAAAATAAAAATGTAGAGTTTTGTAGGCAATTAAGTTGTTACCAGCTTAAAATAGGCTGTTATAAGATGTTTTATGTAAGCATCCTAATACTTTCAAATAAAAAGCTCTATACATACACAAAAGATAAAGAGAACTGTATCAAAGCATACATGAAAAAAATCATCTAATCATAAAGAAATCAAGGAAGAGAGGAAGAAAGGAAAAAATAATACTACAAACCAGCCAGAAAGCAATTAACAAAATGACAGCGGTAAATCCACACCTATTAATAATTATTTTAAAAGTAAATGGACTAAATTTCCCAATAAAAAAACACAGAGTGATTGAATGGTTGAAAAAATAAAAAGCAAGATCCAATTATAGCTACCTACAAGAGACTCACTTAAGCTTTAAGGACACACATAGACTAAAGTGAAAAGATGCAAAAAATATTCAATGAAAATGCAAACAAAAAGAGAGCAGAGGTAGCTATACTTATCCAGACAAAATAGAATTTAAGTCAAACTGTAATAAGAGACAGGGAAGGTTATTACATGATGATAAAAGTGTCAATTCTAACAATTACAAATATGTATACATCCAACATCTGAGAAGCTAAACAAATAAAGGAAATATTAAAAGATTTGAAGGGTGGGGCACCTGGGTGGCTCAGTCAGTTAAGCGGCCGACTTCCACTCAGGTCATGATCTCACGGTCCGTGGGTTCGAGCCCCGCGTCGGGCTCTGTGCTGACAGCTCAGAGCCTGAAGCCTGTTTCGGATTCTGTGTCTCCCTCTCTCTGACCCTCCCGTGTTCATGCTCTGTCTCTCCATGTCTCAAAAATAAATAAAACGTTAAAAAAAAAAAAAAAAAGATTTGGAGGGAGAAATACACAACAGTACATAATAGGGGACTATAATGCTTAACTTTTGATAATGGATAGATGATTCAGACAGAGAATCAACAAGGAAATAGTGGACTTGACTATGTGTTAGACTAGATTAATCTAACAGACACAGAATATTTCATCCAGTAGCAGCAGAATACATATTCTTCTGAAGTAGACACAAAACATACTCCAAGGTAGGTTGTGCGTTAGGCCACAAGTCTTAACAAATTTAAGATTGAAGTCGTACCAAGTATCTTTTCTGACCACAATGGTATGAAATTAGAAATAGGCAAGAGGAAAATTGAAAAATTTACAAATACATGGAGATTAGACAACATATTCCTGAATAAACAATGGGTCAAGGATGAAGTTAATAGGGAAATTTAAAAATCCTAAGACACGAAAACAGAAACATAACACACTAAAATGGGATGCAACAAAGGAATTCTAAGAGGGAAGTGTGTAGCAACAAATATATACATTAAATAAATAAATCTGAAATAAATCTCAAATAAATAATCTAAAAAACCACAAGGAACTAGAGAAAGAAGAACAAACTAAGTCTACAGTCAGCAGAATTAAGCAAATAACAAATAACAGAGTGGAAATAAATGAAGTAGGAGGGTGATAGAAAAGATTACCGGAACTAGGAACTGTTTTTTTTTTTCAAACATAAACCAAATTGATGACCCTTTAGCAAGACTAACAGAAAAAAGAGAAGATTCAAATAAAATCATAAATAAAAGAGAAGACATTACAACTGAAATAACAGAAATACTGAGAATCATAAAAAAATATCCTACTATGTACAATTATACACCAACATAGTGGACAACCTAGAAGAAATGGGTAAATTTTTAGAAACATACAACCTACCAACACAGAATCATGAAGCAATATAAGATCAAAACAGACCGATTCCAAGGAGGGAGATTGAATCAGTAATCAAAAACCTCCTAACAAAGAGAAGCCCAGCAGCAGATAGCTCCCCTGGTAAATTTTACCAATCATTTAAAGAAGAATTAATATCATTCCTTCTCAAATCATTCCCCAAAATTGGAGAGGATGGAACACTGTCAAACTCATTTTACAAGGGCAGCATCACCCTAATATCAAAGCCAGAAAGGGACATTGCAAGCAAAGAGGATTACAGGCCAACTTTCCTGATGAACATAGATGCAAAAATTCTCAACAAAATATTAGCAAATAGAAGTGAACAATGCATTAAAACGATCATACACACCCAATCAGAATTTATTCCTGGGGGGAGAGCGGATGCAAGGATGGTTCAACATATACAAATCAATAAAACTGATATATTACATTAACAAAACAAAGGATGAGAATCATATAGTCATCTCAATAGATGTAGAAAATTATTTAACAGAATTCAACACCATTTCATGACAAAACTCTCAATAAGTTGTATATGGACGGGATGTACTTCAGCATAATAAAAGTCATATAAGCCAAATCCACAACACGCTCAATAATAAAAAGCTAAAAGTTTTCCAAGATCAGGAAGAAAACAACAATGTCACCCTTGCCATTTCCATTTGACATTGTATTAGAAGTCCTAGCTAGAGCAATGAGGCAAGACAAAAAAGCAAAATGCATCCAAAGTGGAAAGGAAGAAGTAAAATTGTCTGTTTGCAGATGACATAACATTATATACATAAAACCATAAAGACAGCACCAAAAAACTGTTGCAGCTAATAAACTAGTTGAGTAAAGTTAGTTGAAGGATACAAAATCAATACATAAAATCAGTTGTATTTCTATACACTACTATAAATGATCAGAAAGAGAAATTAAGAAAATAATCTGATTTATAATAGCACCTGCCAAAATAAGCTAACAGGAATAAAATTAACCAAGGGGGTGAAAGATGCATACACTGACAATTATACACATTGATGAAGAAGACACAAATAAATGGGAAGATATTCTGTGTTTATGATTTGAATGAATTAGTATTTTTCAATTCCAAAACAGCCAAAGTGATCTACAGATTCAGCTTAGCTTCTATCAGAATTTCAATGGCACTTTTTACAGAAATAGAAAGAAAACAAAAATTCATCTGAAGCTAAAAGACCCCAAATAGATAAAGCAATCTCAAGAAAAAAGAACAAAGCAAGAAGCATCATACTTCCTTATTTGATATATGTTACAACATAAATGGACCTTTACAAAATTTTGCTTATGGAAAAAAAGGAAACTTTGTGCACAGTTTGTGGGAATGTAAACTTGTGCAGCCACTTTGAAAAAGAGTATGGAGTTTCCTCAACAATTTTAAAAAAGAATACTATACGATCCAGTAATTCCACAGCTGAGTATTTACCCAAAGAAAATGAAAACATTAATTTGAAGAGATACATGCACCCTTATGTTTATTGCAGCATTATTTACAAGAGCCAAGATATACAATTAAGCCAAGCCCATCAATAAACTAATAGACTAATAAGTGAGGTATATACATTCAATGGAATATTACTCAGCCATGAAAAAAGAATGAGATCTGCAACAACATTTACAACAGCATGGATGGAACTAGGGATATTATGCTAAATGAACTATTTCAGAGAAAAACAAATACCATATGATTTCATCTATATGTGGAATCTAAAAAACAAAACAAATGAAGAAAGAAGCAAACAAGCAAGCAAACAAAAAAGTAGACTCTTAAAAGCAGGGAACAAACTGGTGGTGGCCAGAGGGGAGGTGAGTAGGGGCATAGGTTAAATGGATAAAGGAGATGAAGACATACAAACATCCAGTTATTAAAAAAGTAAATCACTGGGACTCCTAGTAAATCACTCCACTGGGTGGCTCAGTCAGCTGGGCATCCGACTTTGGCTCAGGTCATGATCTTGCAATTTGTGAGTTCGAGCCCCATGTCGGGCTCTGTGTTGACACCTCGGATCATGGAACCTGCTTTAGATTCTGTGTCTCCCTCCCTCTCTGCCCCTCCCCTGCTCATGCTCTGTCTCTCTCTCTCTCAAAAATAAATAAATGTTAAAAAAAAAAAGTAAATCACAGAGATGAATAATACAGCACAGGTAATACAGTCAATAATATTGTAATGATAATGGTCGGTGGCTCCAGTTATTAGAGGTGAGCACTGAGTAATGTACAGAATTGTTGAATCATGTTGTATACCTGAAAGCACTATAACACTGTATTTTATAGTTCAATAAAAAATAAAAAATTACAATAACAACATTTTTTGCTTAGTGAAATAAGCTAAGACACAAAAGGACAAATATTTATGATTCCATTTATATGAAGAACTCAGAATAGCCAAATCATAGAGACAAAGTAGGCTGTTACTGTAAGTTGGGACTGGGGAAAAGGGAAGTTACTATTATTATTATTTTTTTAACATCTATTTATTTTTGAGAGAGAGAAACAGATCAAAAGCAGGGGAGAGGCAGAGAGAGAGGGAGACACAGAATCCGAAGCAGGCTCCAGGCTCCAGACTCCGAGCTGTCAGCACAGAGCGCCATGCAGGCCTTGAACTCATGAACTGCGAGATCATGACCCGAGCCAAAGTCAGATGTTTAACCAACTGAACCACTCAGGAGCCCCAGGGGAAGTTACTTGTTTAGTGGGTACAGAGTCTATGTTGGAGATTATGAAAAGATTTTGGACATAGATAGTGATGATGGTTATACAACATTGTGAAAGTAATTAATGCCACCAGATTGTGCACTTACAGATGGCTAAAAATGATATTATGTTATGTATAGTTTACCGTACTAAAAAAATACAGATAAAAAGCAGAAAATCGTTCCATGACCTGTACTCATTTCTCATGTTGCCTTTTTATAACCACACCAAACTTTCTCTCCCTCCGTCACTGCCCCGTCCCTCCCCTCCTACCCCAGTCCCTAAACACTGGAAACCACGAATCTGCTATTTCTAGAATTTTGTCATTTCAAAAATACTGAAGAAGTGGAATCATACAGCATGAAGCCTCTGGTATTGGCTTTTTTCACTCAGCATAATTCCTTGCAGATACTTTCAAGTTGTGTGAATTGTTAATTGATAGTCTTGTTCTTTTATTGCCAAAGAGTATTGTGGCGTTATATATATCACATTTTGTTTAACAATTCATCCTTGAAAGACATCTGGACCTTTCTGATTTTTTGCTCTAATAAAAAATAGCTTGTATGAACATTCCTGTATAGGTGCTTATATGAATATGTTTTTATTTCTCTGGGATAAATGCCCAAGAGCAAAATTTCTGGGTCATATAGTAATTGTATGTTTAGTTTCAAAAGAAACTGCAATTTTTTTTTCCAGAGTGGCTGCACCATTTTCCATTTCCACTAGCAATATATAAGACAGCTTCTCCACATTCTCTCAAGCATTTGCTGTTATTACTTTTTATTTTCACCATTCAGTGAGAACCTGATGAATATTTTGGGATTCTCCTGTTCCCTTGACCATAGAATCTCCTTTTGCACCCCTCTGCTTGCTTTTGCACAGAGGTGAGGCAACAGTGCACAGGTCTTAACAGCCATTGGTGATTTTCCTACCTTGTTATACAGGGATGTATATGGGATATTTTGTCACTTAGTTTTGTTTGTTTGTTTTTTTTTTTTATACAGATATTTATCATGGCTTTGGAGTTTGCTATCCTAGCTGCTCTGTTTTTACAAGGAAGTTAGGGGAGATAATCTTATCCTGTGCCTCTACCATATTCCAAGAGTTATTTATATGGAGCTGCATCTAAATGCCATGAAAGTCATTGAAACTGCACTACATTCTTATAAGTGCACATATGCAACCCTTTGTGATGGTCTAATCTGAAGATTTCACCTGACTTTTACTTTCATGGATTGAGAGTTTTGCTCATTTATAATCCCAGAGACTTTCAAATGATTTTTGTTATATTTTTCTCAATCATAAATTATCTCTCTAGTAATCAGAGCACATCTTTGAAAAGTAATTTTAAAATAAACAGGTAACATGATGTATCTTCTGAAATGTTACATATTTCAGAAATCTTCCTGTTAACTTGGTCCACAAATGAATGAAATTCTTGGAATTCTTGTAATAGTCCCCACAATTCTCAATTGAATTGGGAATTTGAAATTCTAGAGAACACTAAGGTCAGCATTATTTTATTTTTCTTTATACATTCTGTCCTTTTTAGAGATCTTGAAAATCTAGAATTTTAAGGAATATTTTAACTTTGGCAATTTAACATTTTCCACACCAATTTTTCTTAAAGGACCTGCAGGTTATAGTGAAACATATTTTTATGAATTACCATGGGTCTTTTGTCAGCTCAGTAGAATTTTAATTACCTTTTTCAGAGTTGCTTAGTTTCAGATGTGATATTTTCTTTCTTAGAAATTTCTACTAGAGTTTTAGTTTTATCTCTATTTCTCCCATATTTCCCATTTTCTTTCTTTGCATTCTATTTCCACTTTAAAAAAAAAATGTGCATTACTATAGTTAAAACACTTGCTTGGCTTTTTTCCAGAATAATTCTAATTGTAATTTCAACTGTTGCAAATTTTAATTCAGATATTGCATTTCAGTTTCCTATGAACACATCTCTTCTTTTTTAGTTAATCTCTCTTTTTTCATCTATTTATATTCCATTTCATAATCTTTGGCTACAAAAAAAGTAATTGATCAACTTATTTTTGTAAATGTGCTGAAAGTGGCTTCTGTAAAGAGAAACATTCTCTTCGCCTTGTAATACAGACTTTTTGGACTCCCTTATAAGGAGCAATCTATACACACATAGCATTTCCCTTTATAAAGTTTGTCTTCCACATCATACTATCTACTTGGGTCTGATCAAATTTGCACCTGAGAGATCCATTTGAAAAGTCTGATTAATGTGCCTCATTCTAACCCATTGCTTTTTACTGTGGGCTGCACAACTGTTGAGATGTTTTAAGGTGATTTAGTTAAGCTTCATCTCCAGAGATTCTGACTCAGAAGTTCTAGGGTTTTATGTATTCTACGGGAGATGTTGGCGCATAGATAAAATTGGAAGCCATTGTTAGAGTTCAATTTATCAGCATTTTATCTAGTGAGTCTGTTCTTTGGAAATGAGATCTTCAGCTTGGCCCACAACTAACGTTTCTGATAGTAGGTGCAAAAAGATAGGCTAAAAGTGACATAAACAATACCCTATTTCCTTAGAAAGATGTACCTGCTAAGTAGAAGTAATCCTTTCAATTTACCTATTTACTATATATTAAATTACTTGAATGTATAGATAAGGAAAAATAGATGGACACATACATACATACACACATACTATAGTTTATAAATATATTTGCACATCAGAGGCTTCATAGACATGAAGAGAAAGGATTGCCGGATCTGTGGATTTTTTTTCTTTAGTTTCCAAAGTACCTCAGCTACACCACAAGGCGTCCTTATCTGGAAAAGCCAGTTAATCTCCTGGATAAGGTCTCTATTTTGTCACCTCTCAACTGAAACAGTTTTATAACACATACATAATAGAAGTGTCTGCATGTAGTACAAGACATATCATAAGAAATGCATTGAATGCCTATTATATGCCAAGGTAACTTCCCATAGGAAATTCAGTTCATAGTGAGAGTAAAATATGTAAATAAGAAAAAAATAAGCAAAATAAGCACATGCACACACAGTACACTTTTAAGGCGCTTTGAGATTTGGAACCACAGGGAACAATTCTTGGAAGAGGTTACAAATGGATTTCCTTTCTGTCATATTTCTTTATTCAAATGTAATATAATACAATCTAACGTTGATAACAGTTTTTTTTCACAGTGTCTTTTGTGAAAAACCAGACCCCAGAGAACAATGCAGGCTGAGTAATATAGCATGGAATTTGTGCAGCATTCCAGAGAATTAAAGTACATGCTTCATTATCATTAAAACTCTACATAGTAAAACAAAACAAAACAAAAACAAAAACAAAAAATAACAAAAAAACTATAAATAAAATCTTACAGTTGGAGTTTATCTCTCACAATAAATATATTCTTATAAAAATTACATTTTGATTAGTGGGCAAGCACAGAATAAGTACAGGATTTAACGTTATGATTAAAAATACATTTTGTAGTGTCAATTCTCCATTTCAGAGAAGCACATATTGATTTTTCAATATTAGGTATGCAAATATGTTGGGACAAAAGCCATGTCAATACTCACAGATGTATTTTTGTTGAATACCTATGTTCCCTTTGAAATGGGAGCATCAGAAATGAATGAGATGTAGGCCCACCTCTTAAGGAGCTTGCTTATACTTCTTACTGAATTAAAATGTTTTCCCTTAAAATAAGCCTATTACCTTATGCATAGTTCGAAATAAGATTTTTTTTCCCTTTTGCTACTTTCCAATACACTTGAAGATTAGGGTATCTGGGAAACAAAATAAAATTTACA
Source organism: Puma concolor (assembly GCF_028749965.1). Taxonomy (NCBI): domain Eukaryota; kingdom Metazoa; phylum Chordata; class Mammalia; order Carnivora; family Felidae; genus Puma; species Puma concolor. The sequence continues at coordinate 54,114,358 of NC_141670.1, read as the reverse complement.
AAATTTGGCAGGTTAATCTGGTTGTCCAAATACATATAGAGGTTTTTATTAAATGGGTTCACAGTGTGGCAGTCCCATTGACTACTCCCTTCTTTGAATGTCTAATACACTACTTTGCTTCATCATCCATTCAATAATTATTAGAAATGCTGTATAGCACTTTGATAAAAAAATGGACTTCTGAGTCATGATATTTGGGTTTGCTTTTCGACTGTATGAATCACATAGTTATGTGAAGTAATGTGAAGACTTAGTTTCATCATTTGGAAGATGGGCATAGTCATAGAACTTTTAAGATTGCCTGGGAGAATCAATTCAATAACCTACATTGGACTCATTTCAAAGTTACTCTTCATCTCCCTGCTCACGTTCTCTAACTAGAGACTTGCATTCTATGTATTGTTAGTGGCACAATCACTAACCTAGTCTCTCAACCTACACCTAGGAACTCTTTAAGTCTCTGAATTCCCTACTGGGCTTACCAACTAGTTAAAATTAACTCAATTTTTAATATCTCTTGGCAATGTCTTCTCTTCTCTGTTCTTATAACTCCTCTTGTACATTTCCTCAACTGTGAATTACCGAAGAAGCCTTCATACACGTTGTTTAAAATGAATGGTCTAAAATACCTATCTTAAGAGATTTGTCTTAGTCCATTTGGGCTGCTGGAACAAAATTACCAGTTTAAACAACAAATATTTATTTCCCACAATTCTTGAGGCTGAGAAGTTTAATAAGGATGCCAGCAGATTCAGTGTCTAGTGAGAGCCTGCTTTCTGTTTCACAGATGGTGTCTTCCCTTAATGTTCTCACATGGTGGAAAAAAACAGCTCTCAGGGGTTTCTTTTTTTTTTTTTTTTTTTTTTTCACTTCTGCCATTTTTTATTTATGCTTCACATGAATTCTTTACATTTATGTCCGGAAAATACTTTTCTTTCTTTTTTTTTTTTATATATGACATTTATTGTCAAATTGGTTTCCATACAACACCCAGTGCTCATCCCAAAAGGTGCCCTCCTCAATACCCATCACCCACCCTCTCCTCCATCCCACCCCCCATCAACCCTCAGTTTGTTCTCAGTTTTTAACTGTCTCTTATGCTTTGACTCTCTCCCAATCTAACCTCTTTTTTTTTTCTTTTTTCCTCCCCCTCCCCCATGGGTTCCTGTTAAGTTTACCAGGATCCACATAAGAGTGAAACCATATGGTATCTGTCTTTCTCTGTATGGCTTATTTCACTTAGCATCACACTCTCCAGTTCCATTTGCTACAAAACTCTCTCTCTCTCTTAGCATCACACTCTCCAGTTCTTTGCTACAAAAGGCCATATTTTATTTTTTCTCATTGCCACGTAGTACTCCATTGTGTATATAAACCACAATTTCTTTATCCATTCATCAGTTGATGGACATTTAGGCTCTTTCCATAATTTGGCTATTGTTGAGAGTGCTGCTATGAACATTGGGGTACAAGTGCCCCTATGCATCAGTACTCCTGTATCCCTTGGATAAATTCCTAGCAGTGCTATTGATGGGTCATAGGGTAGGTCTATTTTTAATTTTCTGAGGAACCTCCACACTGCTTTCCAGAGCGGCTGCACCAATTTGCATTCCCACCAACACTGCAAGAGGGTTCCCGTTTCTCCACATCCTCTCCAGCATCTATAGTCTCCTGATTTGTTCATTTTGGCCACTCTGACTGGCGTGAGGTGATATCTGAGTGTGGTTTTGATTTGTATTTCCCTGATGAGGAGCGACGCTGAACATCTTTTCATGTGCCTGTTGGCCATCCAGATGTCTTCTTTAGAGAAGTGTCTATTCATGTTTTCTGCCCATTTCTTCACTGGGTTATTTGTTTTTCGGGTGTGGAGTTTGGTGAGCTCTTTATAGATTTTGGATACTAGCCCTTTGTCCGATATGTCATTTGCAAATATCTTTTCCCATTCCATTGGTTGCCTTTTAGTTTTGTTGGTTGTTTCCTTTGCTGTGCAGAAGCTTTTTATCTTCATAAGGTCCCAGTAATTCACTTTTGCTTTTGGGGATGTGTCGAGTAAGAGATTGCTACGGCTGAGGTCAGAGAGGTCTTTTCCTGCTTTCTCCTCTAAGGTTTTGATGGTTTCCTGTCTCACATTCAGGTCCTTTATCCATTTTGAGTTTATTTTTGTGAATGGTGTGAGAAAGTGGTCTAGTTTCAACCTTCTGCATGTTGCTGTCCAGTTCTCCCAGCACCATTTGCTAAAGAGACTGTCTTTTTTCCATTGGATGTTCTTTCCTGCTTTGTCAAAGATGAGTTGGCCGTATGTTTGTGGGTCTAGTTCTGGGGTTTCTATTCTATTCCATTGGTCTATGTGTCTGTTTTTGTGCCAATACCATGCTGTCTTGATGATGACAGCTTTGTAGTAGAGGCTAAAGTCTGGGATTGTGATGCCTCCTGCTTTGGTCTTCTTCTTCAAAATTCCTTTGGCTATTCGGGGCCTTTTGTGGTTCCATATGAATTTTAGGATTGCTTGTTCTAGTTTTGAGAAGAATGCTGGTGCAATTTTGATTGGGATTGCATTGAATGTGTAGATAGCTTTGGGTAGTATTGACATTTTGACAATATTTATTCTTCCAATCCATGAGCAGGGAATGTCTTCCCATTTCTTTAAATCTTCTTCAATTACCTTCATAAGCTTCCTATAGTTTTCAGCATACAGATCCTTTACATCTTTGGTTAGATTTATTCCTAGTATTTTATGCTTCTTGGTGCAATTGTGAATGGGATCAGTTTCTTTATTTGTCTTTCTGTTGCTTCATTGTTAGTGTATAAGAATGCAACTGATTTCTGTACATTGATTTTGTATCCTGCAACTTTGCTGAATTCATGTATCCGTTCTAGCAGACTTTTGGTGGAGTCTATTGGATTTTCCATGTATAATATCATGTCATCTGCAAAAAGCGAAAGCTTGACTTCATCTTTGCCAATTTTGATGCCTTTGATTTCCTTTTGTTGTCTGATTGCTGATGCTAGAACTTCCAGCACTATGTTAAACAACAGCGGTGAGAGTGGGCATCCCTGTCGTGTTCCTGATCTCAGGGAGAAAGCTCTCAGTTTTTCCCCGTTGAGGATGATGTTAGCTGTGGGCTTTTCATAAATGGCTTTTATGATCTTTAAGTATGTTCCTTCTATCCCGACTTTCTCAAGGGTTTTTATTAAGAAAGGGTGCTGGATTTTGTCAAAGGCCTTTTCTGCATCGATTGACAGGATCATATGGTTCTTCTCTTTTTTTTTGTTAATGTGATGTATCACGTTGATTGATTTGCGAATGTTGAACCAGCCCTGCATCCCAGGAATGAATCCCACTTGATCATGGTGAATAATTCTTTATATATGCCGTTGAATTCGATTTGCTAGTATCTTATTGAGAATTTCTGCATCCATATTCATCAGGGATATTGGCCTGTAGTTCTCTTTTTTTACTGGGTCTCTGTCTGGTTTAGGAATCAAAGTAATACTGGCTTCATAGAATGAGTCTGGAAGTTTTCCTTCCCTTTCTATTTCTTGGAATAGCTTGAGAAGGATAGGTATTATCTCTGCTTTAAATGTCTGGTAGAACTGCCCTGGGAAGCCATCTGGTCCTGGACTCTTATTTGTTGGGAGATTTTTGATAACCGATTCAATTTCTTCGCTGGTTATGGGTCTGTTCAAGCTTTCTATTTCCTCCTGATTGAGTTTTGGAAGAGTGTGGGTGTTCAGGAATTTGTCCATTTCTTCCAGGTTGTCCAATTTGTTGGCATATATTTTTTCATAGTATTCCCTGATAATTGTTTGTATCTCTGAGGGATCAGGGGTTTCTTTTATAAGGGCACTAATCCCATTCTTGAGGGCTCCACTTCCAATGCCTAATTACCTCCTACACACCATCACATTAGGGGCTATGATTTCAACATATGCATGTTGGGGAAACAAATAATCCGTCACATTCCATACATAGCTCCCCCACCAAATTTATTCTTTCTCACGTGAAAAATACATTCATTTTATTCTAGTAGTTCCAAAACGTTTAACTCTTTTTAGCATTAACTCTAAATTTCCAAATGTCATCTAAATATCATCTAAGTTAGTTGGTGTGAGACTCAGGGCATGATTTGTCCTGAGGCAAATTTTCTCTTCAGCTGTGAATGCATGATATCAAACAAGTTATGTACTTCCAAAATACAGTGTGCGGCAGGCATAAAATATGGCATTCCCATTCCAAAATGATGAAATAAGAAAGAAGAAAGGGATCATGGATCTCAAGTAAATCTAAAACCTAATAGAGGAAATTCTACTAACTTCCATTAAAACTTAAAGCTCAAAAACAATCCTCTTTGTCTAGATGCTCTGCCTTTCAGACTCAGTGGGGCAGAGATCCCACTTTATGGACCCACTGGAGTGGAGAACCTGTTTTTTGGACCCACTGGGCAGCATGTCACTCCCACATCCCAATGGGGTGCTGTTCATGCGGTGATTTTCTTTTTTTTTTTTTCTTTTCTTTTCTTTTCTTTTCTTTTTTTTACCTTTTTTTAATGTTTATTTATTTTTGAGAGAGAGAGAGAGACCATGAACAAGGGAGACACAGAACCTAAAGCAGGCTCCAGGCTCTGAGCTGTCAGCACAGAGCCCCAAGCAGGACTCAAACCCAAGAAATTTGGAGATCATGACCTGAGCCAAAGTCAGATGCCTAACTGACTGAGCCACCATGGCGTTCCCATGAAGTGGTTTTCTGAGGTGACCTCACCCCTGCATGCTTCTGTTGTCAGGATGGGAGTTGAGCTGGATCCCCATAGCTCCCTTGGATTGTTGGCCCCATCCTTTGAAACTAAGATGGACGTAGCCCTGTACCTCGGGCCTGTGTACTCTAGGTCTTTGATGGGAATGGCAGCCACGATGATCTCTGAATCACCTTTGGCATCCTTCTCTTGCCTTGAAGAATAGTGTATGTTTACATGCAAATAGCTTTATGAGCCCCCAGGTGCCCCACAAATATTATAGTTCATCCACTCTACTAGTGAGAAAAAAAAATTTTTTTTCCAGTTGGGGCAATTTTAAATAATGCTGCTGTAAGCATTTTTGTAGTTGTTTTTGGTTGAGATAAGCACTTGAACTTGATGAATGCAATCCATCTCTGAATACTAAATATTTTTCTGAATTAATATAGAATTCTATACTAATTAGAATTGTTTTAAAAGTTTTCTTCTGTTACTGAATTATCTCAATTCCCTTCAGCATTATCAACTGTTGTCACATTGGTCTTTTTTAGTATTGTAAGTTTTTCTCATACCTCAGGTCACCTTTAGTTATCTGTACTTACTTTTGAATGCAGGATATATAAGTTCAGTACAGATAGTTTTAAAGGGTTATTTTTGTAGACACTTACCAAATTTCTTCATTGTACAATTGCATGGTTGATATGTCAACAATAATGTACCCATAACTTAACTCTAGTGTGAGTAGAAAACCAATAGGCATAAAAAGGAAAGCTTTGACATGTTAAATCATGGAAGACTTACTCTGGGCATTATATCCACATTAGGGCGTCCTGACCTTACCATGTGGTCAGTCAGTCTTCAACCCGTTCTTTGGTTCCAACCTGTGGTATATATTCCCCCATTCACACTGAAGTGAGCCAGTAGTTATTGGGAACACATATACAGATAGATATTTGTTTACATATCATTATTATTTCTATCTTAATTTTCACTTTTTTTCTTCCTCTTTCTGGAACTTTTAATGAGAGTGTGGTTTTGATTGCCCACTTTGACTTTTCTTTGAGTTCTGGCTATAACACTATGGCTACGTATGCATTCTGTCTTTCAAAAATTTATTATTTTGGTCTTTTAAAATAAGTTTTTGTTTCTTTTTTAAGTAAGTTTTCATTTAAATTCTAGTTAGTTAGCATACAGGGTAATATTAGTTTCAGGTGTACAATTTAGTGATTTAACACTTACATACAACACCCGGTGCTCATCACAAGTGCCCTCCTTAATGGCCATCACCTATTTAAACCACCCCCCCACCTCCCCTCTGGTAGCCATCAGTTTTTTTTTCTCTATATTTAAGAGTCTGTTTTATGGTTTGCCTCTCTTTTTCTCCTATGATCATTTGCTTTCTTTCTCAAATTCCACATATGAGTGAAATATGATACTTGTCTTTCTCTGACTAACTTTTTTCACTTAGCCTAATACACTCTAGCTCCATCCATGTCATTGCAAATGGTGAGATTTCACTCTTTTTGATGGCTGAGTAATATTCCATTGTATATATACACCACTTCTTTATCCTTTTATCAGTCGATGGACATTTGGGCTCTTTCCATAATTTGGCTATTGTAAATGCAGTTATAAACATCAAAAATCTCCCACCCCAGTGGGTCCTGAAGGTGTAACTGTAGAGGCAGCTTTTAGGCAACAGGCTTGAGCAATGGAAACTTGATCAAGGCAAAAGGTCCCACAGTGACCACCAAGCTGAATGCAAATAGGCTGATTAAGTGACCTACCTGGAAATAGCCATACGACCTAACTAACCAATGGGCTACTTACAACCAGACATAGTTACAAAAATAGGGAAAATTCTATACCTTCCCATACTCCCTCACTCCCCCTTACAACTGTGGCCCTTACCACTGCCTCCTAGTAGACAATCTCAGCCTTGCTATCCTGCCCACCTGCTCCCTCATGGTGTATTTAATAAACCTCTATCTCCTTTGTTCTGCTTCCAGTGAATTCTTTCACTGCCCTCATTGCTGGCTTCCACCTGATTGGGTAGCTCCACATTTGGGGGCCCCCATCTGATCGGGAGAGATACCACAGTAACTGCCACCCCAATTTTCAAAACTCAGAACCTAAATTAAAATAGATCCTCTACCTAACTGAGCACCTTGAAATGTTCTTGACTCTGATATTCTCTATTCTCTATTTAGAACTGGTAGTTTCTTCCTTAATGTGCCCAAGACTAACTATTGATGCTTTAGACCATTTCTTAAGGCATGTCATAATCTAGTATCACATTCTACAGCCAATTACCTTTAGACTCACCTCAACATTCTCTTCAGCATCCCCTTTGTACTAGAAGTCATTCCTCTCAACCAAATGCCTTCTCTCAACCTCTCCCAATGGATATTCAATGTCTCATTCTTCAAAAGTCATTCCATCATTCAAACTTAAACACACATCTTACCCTTACCAGTTCTCTGCAGCTACATTAACGGTTGCTTCTTCAACATTTGTATATATTGCATTCAGGAATCAATTTGATCTCATTAATATATATTTACTTGTGCTTTTGTTTAATATTTTCATAAATATTTATTCAAATTTCTAAAAAGAGATTTTTTTTTTTAAATATTTTTTTTCCACGTTTTTATTTATTTTTGGGACAGAGAGAGACAGAGCATGAACGGGGGAGGGGCAGAGAGAGAGGGAGACACAGAATCGGAAACAGGCTCCAGGCTCTGAGCCATCAGCCCAGAGCCTGACGCGGGGCTCGAACTCACGGACCGCGAGATCGTGACCTGGCTGAAGTCGGACGCTTAACCGACTGCGCCACCCAGGCGCCCCATAAAAAGAGATTTATTTACTGTGACATATAAGACCCAATAAGAAAAAATACCCATAGATAAATCTCTCCAAATCCATATATGTTTTTTAAAAATGGGGAGTGCCGTGGGGCTCTGTGCTGACAGCTCAGAACCTACTTGGGATTCTCTCTCTCCCTCTCTCTCTGCCCCTCCCCTGCTCATGCTCTCTCTTTCTCTCTCTAAATAAATATACCTTTAAAAAAATGTTTTAGGGGCACCTGGGTGGCTCAGTCGATTAAACGTCCAACTTCAGCCCAGGTCTCATGATGTCCTGTTGGTGGGTTGGAGCCCTCCTCCCGCTCTGTGCTGATAGCTCAGAGCCTGGAGCCTCCTTTGGATTCTGTATCTTCCTCTCTTTCTATGACTCCCCCACTCGTGCTCTGTCACTTTCTCTCAAGAAATAAATAAACATTTTAAATAAGTGTTTTAAAAATATGGGGAGGGAGTGTGTGAAAATGAGTTAGGACTATAGCTTTCTTTTGATTTATGTTTGCATACTATATATTTTTCCATTCTTTCACTTTGAGTTTGCTAGTGTCTTTAGGTTTGAAGTGAATTTCTTATAGACAGCATATTGAGAGTCTTGTTTTCTATTCATTCAGCCACTTTGTCTTTTCATTATAGAATCCAGCCCATTTTCTTGTGTGTGTGTGTGTGTGTGTGTGTGTGTGTGTGTGTTTTCTTTAGTGTAATGTTTAGATTCTTTCCTCATTTTCTTTTGTGTATTTACTATCAATTTTTTTCTCTGTAGCTACCATGAGTTTTTTTTCTGAAAGATTGCCACCATCCTAGCTTACATTTTTTTCCACTGCATTTGTGTAATATTTTAATGACTACATAAAGAGTTTGCACAGCTGTAATGTCTCTCTGAGCTTACCCTTAACATTTAGATAAACTTAAGGTTTTTTCCTGCCCAATTTTAGTACTTCATAAATAATCAAATAAAATTGTGGGAAATTCAATTAAATCTAGGCATAGTTAACATCAGGCCAGTCAGATATTTTATGATTTTGTGGCTATCAGGCTGATTATAGCAAGATATATTTGCTGATCTTCTTTGGGCTAATAATCTAGGTAATTAGTCAGCTAGTGGTATGTAAATATTAATACTATTCATATAATTCTTTAGGAAATAACTCTATAGGAGGAAAATGGTGAATTTTGAAAGGAACAGGGGAAACATATAATAATAATAATATTATTATTATTTTGCAATTGATAATATAGGCTTTCAAATGACAACAGAAGATATTTCTGGAAATACTGGTTTCAGAGTCTATGAAATAGAGCTTTTGTAATGAAAATAGTTGATGTAGTTTAGGGAAAACCTTCATAGAAAAGTATTTATTATTTATTAAATGTAATAACTGTTATGCCTTTCACTCATGTATTCTAATTTACTAATCAGGGATTTTCAAATTCATGTTTGGCAATATCTACTAGAAAATATATAAGTTTGAAGAAAAAGGTTTATCTATTATAGAGTTTTAAAAACTAAATGTTTTGATTAGTCATTGATTATTCCTATATAAAAAAAGGCAGCTTAATGTTTTAAACATGAAAGTGTAATTTATTAAGGTGTATTTTTATTTTTCAAAATAATTTTTTTTCTGTTTTATTTATATATCCATCTATTGTTTATATATTTTGTATTTATAGATAACATTGATTAATAGATTTGAAAGGGAAAACTTACAAGATTACAAGCTTTTAAATAAAATCCAAAGTTTTTTTAATGTCATTTAATTTTGATAAAGAGAGTGCATGCAGGGGCAGGGCAGAGAGAGATTGAGAGAAAACATCCCATGCAGGCTCTGCACTGTCAGCACAGAGCCTGACTCGGGGCTCGAGATCATGAACTGTGAGATCATGACCTGAGCTAAAATCGAGTTGGACGCTTAACCGGCTGAGCCACCCAGGCATCCCAACAAAGTCCAAATTTTTAAAAGGGTATGTTTGCATTATACATCAATGTCATTGAGATAATAGCTGATATGTATGTACTTTACTCATTTTTAAGTTACTTTTCAATCTTATGTTATCATAGGTCATTGAGATTTCCCTTTCTCCAGAGTGAGACTCACAAGTAGGTTAAATCACAGCAAGACATTGAATCATAACCATTCATATAACTGTTACATGTACTGAATTTTGACGTTCCAATTTATATGTTGAAACCCTAATCCCAGATGTGATGGTACTTGGAGATAAGCCCTTGGGAGGTAATTAGGTTTAGATGAGTTCTTGAGGGTGGGATTCTCAGGATAGGATTAGTGCTTTTATGAGAAGAGATGTGAGAGAGCATGTTTTTGATCTGTCTCTGTGAACACGCAGTGAGAAGGTGGTCTTCTGCAAGCCAGGAAGAAAGCTCTGACCATGTTGAACATGTTGGCACCTTGATCCTAGACTTCCTATTTTCTAGAATTGTCAGCAATTGGTTTCTCTTATTTCAGTTACCCAGTCTTTGGTATTTTGCTCTAACAACCTGAGGGAAGACAGATTTTGGTACTGAGAAGTAGGAGTGCTAATAAAAAAAATACCTCAAAATGTGGAAGCAGCTTTGGTACCAGGAAATGATTAGAATCTGGAAGAATTTTGAGAACCATGCTAGAAATGTGGACATTAAGAGAGAGCCTGAGGAGAACTCAACATACATGCATTTATCAATCAATAAAAAGCATTAAAGAGAAAGTTTCCATCTTCCTCAATAATACATAAATAATAATGTATAGTATGTTGGTTAGAAACATAGTTGCAAATGTTAAAGGCCACTCTGGTGAGGTCTTACATGGAAATGGGAAACATTATTGAAAACTGTTGGAAAGGCAATTTTGTTATAAAGTGGCAAAGATCTCTATGGAATTATCTATGTATTTTGGTGTTTACTGGAAGGTAAAACTTGGGTGATGAAATTAGATATTTATCCTACAGAGTTATAAGCATTTCTAAGCACTGAAGGAGTGACTTGGTTTCTCCCGACTACTTAAGTAAAATAAGAGAAGAGGGACTGTTAAGGGAAGAAGAGATTGTTAAGCAAAAAGAAACCATTATTTAAATGTTTCAGAAATTTCTCAGGGGCACCTGGGTGGTTCAGTGTGTTAAATGTTTGAGTCTTGATTTTGGCTCAGATCATGATCACATGGTCGTGGTATTGAGCCCCCAAGTTGGGCTCTGCACTGAGTATGGAGCCTGCTTAGGATTCTCTCTCTCCCTCTCTCTGTTCCCCTCAAAATAAATAAACATTTGAAAAAAAATAAAATAAATATTTAAAAAATTCTCAGCCTGTACATATTGCAAAAATATGAGGCAACATTTTCAGAAAACACTTGGAATGTGGCTGGAATATCACTTGATAAGGAGATTATGAGGTCATATAAGCAGTAACATTGCCACTTGAACTGAACAGGATTACGAGAAAAAATGCACTTGATCTTAGCCAAAAGGCCGAGAGGTGATTAAGAGAAAAAAAATGCATGAAGGCTGCAAGATTTCTAGATTATGCAGGACTAAACTGTGGAACTATTTGGTGTGAACATTTTCTTTCTTGCTCTTTCTTTCTTTCTTTTTTTCTTCCTTCCTCCTCCCTCCATCCCTCCCTCCCTCTCTCTTTTTTTTTTTCTTTTCTTCTTTATTTCTGTTTTAACACACGCTTTCTTCTCAACTTGCTGATGTCTACCTCTGGCTGTTCCTCACATGACATTTTATTTATGCATGTACATTCATGGTTTTTCTGTATGTCTTATTTATTTTCTTTTTATACATACAATCACATGGTATTAGGACTCACACTAAGGGCCTCATTTTAACTTAGTTAACTCCTTAAATTTTCTTAAAAAATTGTAATTGCAGTATAGTTAACAGTGTTGAGTTAGTTTCAGGTGTACAATATAGCAATTTAACACTCCCATATATTACTTGGTGCTCATCAAGATAAGTGTACTTTTCTGAGGAACCTCCACACTGCTTTCCAGAGCGGCTGCACCAATTTGCATTCCCACCAACAGTGCAAGAGGGTTCCCGTTTCTCCACATCCTCTCCAGCATCTATAGTCTCCTGATTTGTTCATTTTGGCCAAGATGCTAAGTGAAATAAGCCATACAGAGAAAGACAGATACCATATGGTTTCACTCTTATGTGGATCCTGAGAAACTTAACAGGAACCCATGGGGGAGGGGAAGGAAAAAAAAAAAAAAAAAAAAGAGGTTAGAGTGGGAGAGAGCCAAAGCATAAGAGACTGTTGAGAACTGAGAACAAACTAAGGGTTGATGGGGGGTGGGAGGGAGGAGAGGGTGGGTGATGGGTATTGAGGAGGGCACCTTTTGGGATGAGCACTGGGTGTTGTATGGAAACCAATTTGACAATAAATTTCATATATAAATAAAAAAATAAATAAATAAATAAACAAGACAAATTTAAAAAAAAAAAGATAAGTGTACTTTTTTTTAACTTATTTTTTTTTAAATTTACATCCAAATTAGTTAGCATATAGTGCAACAATGATTTCAGGGGTAGATTCCTTAGTGCTTCTTACCCATTTAGCCCATCCCCCCTCCCAAAACCCCTCCAGTAACCCTCTGTTTGTTCTCCATATTTATGAGTCTCTTCTGTTTTGTCCCCCTCCCTGTTTTTATATTATTTTTGTTTCTCTTCCCTTATGTTCATCTGTTTTGTCTCTTAAAGTCCTCTTATGAGTGAAGTCATATGATTTTTGTCTTTCTCTGACTAATTTCACTTAGCATAATACCTTCCAGTTCCATCCACGTAGTTGCAAATGGCAAGATTTCATTCTTTTTGATTGCCAAATAATACTACATTGTATATATATACCACATCTTCTTTATCCATTCATCCATCGATGAACATTTGGGCTCTTTCCATACTTTGGCTATTCTTCATAGTACGGCTCTAAATATTGGGGTGCATGTGTCCCTTCGAAACAGCACATCTGTATCCCTTGGATAAATACCTAGTAGTGCAATTGCTGGGTTGTAGGGTAGTTCTATTTTCAACTTTTGGAGGAACCTCCATACTGTTTTCCAGAGTGGCTGCACCAGCTTGCATTCTCACCAACAATGCAAAAGAGATCCTCAAGATAAGTATACTCTTAATTCACTTCTATTTCATCCATCTACCTACCCACCGCCCCTCTGGAGTCTGAGAAAGACAAAAACCATATGGTTTCACTCACATGCAGAATTTAAGAAGCAAAACAAATGAACAAAGGGAAAAAAGAGACAAACCAAAATACAGAATCTTAATTAAGTTTTTAAAAGCCAAATGTTTAAACATAATCACCTTCAAAGGTACTGAGGGTTAGGACTTCAACATGTGAATTTTGAGAAGACATATTTCAGTTTATAGCAAGTTCCTTTAATTTTTAAAAACATAGTTTATGGAAAAAATATTATATGGGACAATACTAGTATTTAATCAACAAATAACATATTACATCCCACTTCCATCAGATGGTCTGCTAATTTAGTTACAAAAAGTAGTTGAAAGGGAAGAATAAATAAGGCCAAATCATGTTTTAATTTTTATTATTTTTCTCTAAACAAGTTTTTTCATTTTGTTTCTGCCATTTGAAACATCATATTTAACAAAATTATTATACAGTTTTAAAAGTATATTTGAAACAGTGATATAAGTACGATGTACCCCCTTACTACCCAAATTATCAATATCCTGTTATAAGTAATTTACATATACCTTTTTTTGCTCTAAAGCATTTAAACAAATTCCACACATCAGTTTACAAGTGAACTCTGAAAAAAGTGTATATTCGTATACAACAGTAAAACTAGTATTATTTCAAACAAAATTATCAAGTGGTTCGTTGATTTGAACTAATACTGAATCAATAATCAAATTTTTCTGAGGTTATAAAAATACACCATTTGTTTATGTGCATCAGGACCCATGGTGGTCTATATATTATATTTACATTGTATCTCTTAAGTTTCTTGTATTTTAATTCTGTCTCCCCTCCCTACTTTTGGTGTTGTTGCTGTCAATGCCATTGATTTATTGAAGAAACCAACACAGTTGTCCTATAGAATATATCACGTCCTGGGGCACCTGAGTGGTTTAGTCAGTTGAACATCTGAGTCTTGATTTCAGCTCAGGTCATGATCCCAGAGTGGTGTGATCAAACCCTGCATCAAGCCCCACATTGGGCTCTGTGCTGAGTGTGGAGCCTGCTCAGGATTCTCTCTTTCCCTCTGCCCCACTCACTTTCTGTCTCTCTCTAAAAGAGAGAAAGAAAGAAAGAAAGAAAGAAAGAAAGAAAGAAAGAAAGAAAGAAAGAAAAGAAAGAAAAAGAGAAAGGAAGAAAAAAATATATATATATATCTCACATCCTGCATGTGCTGTTAATTTTTTCAGGTGCACTTAAAATTTTTCCTGTTCATCTGTTTTTTCCATGTAAATTGAAATTGACTCTCATTCATTGTTAATTCCAATTTTGCCAGATGGAGTGAAGGCATAATACTTTCCATGAGGCCCTTTAGAATTCTGACATGAAGGTTTAAAAATAGTAAACAGTTACAGTTAGGGTTTCTTCCTTAGGAATCATCTCTGCCACCAACATTCGTAGTTGCAGCCCTGGTCCTGTGAGCACCACCTCAAGTAGGAGGAAATTTTAGAAGTTGAGGTGACATAGGGGAGAAAGAAAAAAAAAAAACAGTTGTTATAATACGTGTGTCCTCCCCAACTTGGTGTGAACTGCATAGTCATATAGCTCCTGGTGCTCTTCCAAAGTCAGTCCCAGGGGAAAAGAGTCTCCCTGCTTTTGAATTTCTCCTTTTTGCATTTCCCAGGTATGTACCTTCCATGAGACTGTATAGACCATTTCCATTTTATTTTGTACCTCTTCTAGGCATTGTCATTCCTATGAGAGCATTTCTCTGACATCACCCAAAATATTATAGGTATTTCAGGTTTCAAGATAATTTATGTACTTCAGTCATAAGGGCATCTTCAATTAATGTCTGATAGCAAGGTACTAAATGTCCATCAAATGGAAATTCTTTAGCCCAGAGTTCCAGCGATTGATCGTTGTTGGGAGACACTAACAAGCTTTTGCCATAATCCCCATTCTTAGCTCCACAAAGGGCTATCACGGAGAATTTGTTCCTACCAGCATGCCAGCTTTTATTCTGTTTGGGCTCAGGCAATTATACTGGTTCCCATTTAGCATGTCCAATTAATATTGCTTGAAGGGCAGACTTCATGCCTTCTGTTTTATAATACTAGGTAAGGGAATCATTCCCCAGTCACATGCATTGTCTATCCCCATAATACAATTAGGTTAAAAAAAAAAAAGACACAATTACTTCACATAAAGCCTGTTCACATGACCAATTATCTTACCAACCTTACCTTAATTCCATCAATCCTTACATTCCTAACTATAGAATAGAACTTCATCGATAGATTTTCATTTTATAGTAGGAGATAGGGGAAATGCTCTTCAGCCAGACATAATATCCATTCCCATAAGAACTTATTTCCATACATTCAGGTAAAAGAAACACTACATGTTTACATAAAACCTATTTAAACATTCCCACTTTTGTAATGCTATCAACCCATATAATTTTTGGTTCTTTTAACCTAATCGTAGCCTGAGTCAAGGTGCATACAATGGATTTTGTACCACAGTGCATGGAGCTCCTATATCAAGGAATCCTGGGAACTTCTCTTCTCCATCCCCTGACCATTAATCCTCTTGCCAGAAAAAGGCTTTAGGTTCCTAGCTAGGGGTGGAGCCAAGAGACCCTGGCTCTTTTGTCAATCTTTATCTGGTCAATTTGTCCTACCACTATCCCAAGCAAGTGCTGGTCAGGTTTCTCATTGTAATCTCTGCCTCTGGCTTTTTAAATTTCTCCAAGCTGGGGTAAATATAGCAGACTTGTTTGGGGACCCTTAATGTTAGGGAACCTGTTAGGAGCCTGTCCAACCTTTGTTAATGCTGTATTAAAACCTTTGCTTTAACCCCATCAATGCCTGCATTACTCATTGCATTATTTTGTTTTTAAATTAATGTTTGTTTATATATTTATTTGGGGAGAGAGAGAGAGAGAGAGAGAGAGAGAGAGAGAGAGAGCATGAGCACGCACGTGCACCTACGCATGCAAGCTGGGGAGGAGCAGAACTTTGAGATCATGACCTGAGCCAAAATCAACTTCACCACCCAAGCCACCCAGGAGCCCCACTCATCACATTTTTTTTTCTTCCTTCTTTCCTTTCTTTCTTTCTTTCTTTCTTTCTTTCTTTCTTTCTTTCTTTCTTTCTCTCTTTCTAATGTTTATTTTTGAGAGAGAGAGAGAGAGAGAGAGAGAGAGAGAGAGTGAGCAGGGGAGGGGCAGAAAGAGAAGGAGACACAGAATCGGAAACAGGCTCCAGGCTCCGAGCTGTCCGCACAGAGCCCAGCACGGGGCTGAACTCACCAACTGGGAGATCATGATCTGAGCGGAAGTCGGCCGCTTAACGGACTGAGCCACCCAGGTACCCCTCATCGCGTTTCTTAATAACTATCTAAAGGTTTCCATCCTTCTGGGGTAAGACTCCTGACTATTCCTTTTCTGTTTCCTCTTTGCTACATTCTTACCAGTATTTGCTTTATTCACTTTCGTTAGTAATAACTGTTTTATTCCACATTGTTAAAAACAATCCCTTGACTTTCTTCTCTCCTTTCTCTTTTCTCCTGTTAATCAACCGAATGTTTTTGTTGGTATCTGAAGATCCAGGAGGAGAAGCTCAGAGAGAAACTTTCATAAAGCTTCCTGAACTGCCTTTCAGTTGTGCTGTAAAGTTTCATGGGGTCTCTCTTAACCACAGCATTTATCGTGGCCTGTGTAATGGGCATATTTGGTGGGTGATTATCCCAATTATCACAGAGCCTGGTACACCTGGCTTGCTACATATGAACCATATCAGCTGCTTCATCTGGAGTGTTCCACTTGGCATTTATAGGGGTAGACAGTTTCCCCTCTAAGGGTAAACAGACCTTATGGTGGCTTTTGTCCAGCCTATCAAGCTGGCTGTTTCCTTGGGAATAACCTGCTCTATACCTAGATCATGTAAAGTCATCTATGATTGTTCCATAATGAGCTGTGGATCTTGTATCAACCCAAACATACTCTTCCATCCTGAAGCATTCAACACCGGAGAAAATCCCCCTGAATTACTCTTAAAATCCATTTTGGTGAAAGTTCTGATTGCAATACACAAAATGAAACAACTCCTTCACACCATATCCCTGATTTTAATAGTTGGTTTTGCTCCCACCTGACGTGGACCATTTTCCTGGTCTTACGGATACATTCTTTTGACCCTAATAATTTTTTTTTCCCCACAGAAGCCAGCTTTAAGGTTAGTGGCTGAAGCTTATATTAAAATCTGAATATGGTCTAGCATCCATATTTGAGCCAACACTCTCTTTTAATTTCATTTTAGCTATTATGGATACCAGTAACCAAGGGATTAAATTTTTCTCCTTTTTCTTGTTATTTTGCATTTCCTTAGGCATCTGGTGAACCAACTCCCCAGGAGTCTGATCCATCTCTAAGTTCGATTAGTAAATTTTACCTTTATGGTAATCTGTTATGGATTGCTGCACAGCTGGTGCTGTATACCCGGGGGGGGGGGGGGGGGACCACGTGGCCACCCAGGAATTAAAGATTCCTCATTTCTTGCCCTTTTATCTTTCTCTTCCCAAACCTCATATTTCTGTTAGCTAGGGCCATGCTAATAAACACTACCTCTCTGATATCAAATGTAAAAGAAACAAAACAGAACAAAACACTCCCCTACCATCAATACTCTATTCACAGAATAGTCTATTTCACTTCTTCTGATCACCAAATATGTGGGCTTAATTCTCACACCAAGCAACTCTGCAACGCCAACTGAGTGTTCTCCAATTTAACTTAACTCTGATGCTGTCTACCCAGAGATAGTATCAGATCCCACAGATTATGTGCTCAGTTCCACAAGACATCCCCCTCCCTACCCTCCTCATAGTCAACACCAATCTCAAGTTCTGGTTATCATGTGTGTTTTGGACCAATGGACTATAAATCAGAAATGTCCATGGACACCCCCTTGTACTTGATTTATGTGCTAAAGAAACTCACAGAACTCAGGAGAACATTTTACTTACTAGGTCATGAGTTTATTATAAAGGATATAACTCAGGAATTGTCAGATTGAAGAGCTGTGTAGGGCAAAGTATGTGGAGAATTGCATGGAGCTTCCATGTCCCTTCTGGCCAAGCCACTTTTCCACCTCCATCTGACCAATAACCTGGAAGCTGAGTGGTATCATTTTTATTGTATGATGTTTTGACGGGTACAAGAGAAAAATGATAAGAACTTTACATTTCAAGAAGAAAAATTCACCAAGAAAGAGAATAGGTACAGATTATAAGATAATGGAATGAGTTCCTAGAAAGATGAATGGAATAAGAAGAGTGTGGTGGGTAGAATAATTGCCTTCCCAAAATATTTGTGTCCTAATCTCTGAAGCCTGAAAATATGCTAATCTACTTAGGAAAGGAAAAGTAAGGTTGCATATGCAATCAAAATTGGTAATCAAATGATCTCAAAATAGATTATCTTGCAAAGCTACAAAACTTTCCATAATATATTTCCATTGCACTATACTTATCCCATCCTTCTTATGTTTGGCATCATATAAATCCCACTCTTTCCTATCACAAAAATGTCCTTATGTATTTATCCTTCTGGAAATCTATGATAATTTAAGTATACTTATCAGGGAACATGATTTCTAGATCTGACAGTGTATATATATGTGATTTTACAAAGTACAGCACCATTGTTTCACCAAAATCAGAAAAGAAAGGATTATCAGTCTATATTATTCAGAATATTCTAGATATATATGCTGTCTCTACATACGATCTTCCTAGCCCTAGAAAGAAAACTACATATTCCCCCCAAAACATCCCATCCATGAATTAAAAGTATAACTTCAAAAAAAAGGGAAGTCTGTATCCTTTTATGTAACCATATTAACAAAAGAAAAAAAACTGATTATTGAAAATATTCTAATTATTAACTATCTGGTAAGATCATATTATCATTGCAACATTTATTTGGAAGTTCTTTACTGCACCGAAATTAACCATCAGTAGGACTTACTGTGGTGTGTGGAATACAGAAAGATTTGGCATCTAGGGACATTTTGTCCGTTGGTTTGAGTTATTTTGAAAATGATACTTATAAGCCTTAACTGATGAAGAACTGATGAAGAATTTGGTATAGAAAGATTTTTTTTGACCACTACATTAAGAATTATTAGTTCCCTAGCTGCTTTCTCCAATAGTTGTACCCAGAATATTTTTAACACATAACTTCTCCTTAAGATTTAGATTATTGCTCTTCACATACATTTGAACTTCCTTATCTCTTTCCCTTATTTCATTTTAGTTTATTAATTTAGGCTTCTCCAATCTTTCAGATTAGTCACAGTAATGTTTTCTTCTGTAGCTTAAATTAGGGTAAATGTAAAATTGCATAATTACCCCATCCCTTATTGGAAATCTAGAATATATTTGACTCTAAAATCTCTGGGCAAAAAAATATATTGATATCTAGAAATGAATCTAAAATGTAGTTGAGTTAGGCATCATTTAGATCACAATAACTCATGAACTGTAAAACTGATATTTGAGCTCTTAAATATGACTTCTAAGGGTTTTGTAAATTTCCAATAATTATGTAATTAAAAGCTTTCTCAGGTTTAACCTACTAATCTATTTCTCAGGTTTTACTATTAAAATAGCAAAAAAGATAAAATGGTTCAATTTGATCTTAATGAAAATAATAAACATAAAATATTCCATTATAATTTATAATTTATAATACTTGTTTCTATGGTTATCGTGAGTCTTTTGTAATAGCAGAGACAATTTTGTAAGGATCTAGTTTCTACATAAGCATTAGTCCCTTTAATTAAAATTCAACTACACATTTTTTGATTTATGGATTCACAAGGATTTAATACTGGTGAAATCCCAAACCTTATGGCTTTTATTATGTTGATTTATGCTCATTCACACCCAGTTTATTGACAGCTTTTATTATGAATCATCCTTGAATTTTCTTAAATTATTTTTCTGCATCATGAGAGGATTGTGTCACTTTTCTCTTTCATTTTATGAATGTGATGTTACACATATATTGATTTGCATTTGTTGAACCATACTTGCATCCCAGGGATGAACACACTGTGATCATGGTGTATATTTTCAATGTGATGTTTAATTCAATTTGCTAGTATCTTTTTGAAACTTTTCGCAACTATGTACTTCAGGGATATTGGCCTAGAGTTTTCTTTTCTTGTAGTGTCCCACCAGACCTTGATATCAAGTTTGGCCTAGTAAAACAGTTTGGGGACTATTCCCTGGTTTTCAACTTTTCTAATAGTTTGAGAAGGATTAGTATTAATTCTACACATGTTTGCTAGAATTCACCAGTGAAAACATCTGGCCCTGGGATATTATTTTGTTGGAAGGTTTTTGATTATTGCTTTAGTAATTAGGTATTATCCTTATTTAATGGTCTGCTCAGATTTTCTATTTCTTCATAATTCAGTGTTGGTAGATTGTATGTTTCTACAAATGTATCTATTTCTTCTGGGTTATATAATTGTGGGTGTAGAGTTATTCATGGTGATTTTTAAAGATCCTTAGTATTTCTGTGGTATCAGTGATATCGTCTCTTCTTTTATTTCTGATTTTATTTACTTGAGTCTTCTCTCCTTATCTTTTTAATGGAAACCTCTTTATCATTATATAATGATTTTTTTGTCTGTTTTTATCAATTTTAACTTAAGGTCCATTTCTTCTGATATAAGCATAACCATCCCTGCTTTCTTTTAGTTACCATTGCTTGAAATATATTTTTCCATTCCTCCACTCTGTGCATGTGTGTCCTTAAAGCTAAAGAAGGTCTTTTGTATGCAGCATACCATTGAATCGTTTTTTTTTTTTTAATAACTTCAGCTATTCTATTTCTTAATTAGGAACTTAATCCATTTATACTAAAGCAATTATTGATAAGGAAAGATTTACTGTTGCCATTTTATTGTCTTCTGTTTTTGTAGATCCTTTGTTTCTTGCCTTCTTTCTTGCTCTCTTCCTTTGTGATTTGATAACATTTTCTAGTGGTATGATTTTACTCCTTTATCATAATCTTTTTGTGTATCTGCAGGTGTTTCCTTTGTGGTTACCATGAAGCTTACATAAAATATACTAGTAACATTCTATTTTAGACCAGATCAGGCATGTTCAGGGTGGTATGGCTGTAGACTATAACATTCTATTTTAAGCATATAATAACTTTAATAGCATACAGAAACTTTATACTTTCATGTCTGCACTACCCCTTCATATGTTAGGTTATTGATGCTACATTTTACATTTTATTTATATTATAGATTGAGCAACAAAGTATTGTTGTTATGTTTACTTTTAATATTAACAATTTTTAGATCAAAGAGTCAACACCGTGGAGAAGTAGGGGGACTTGAAGTTCCCTCATTCCTCAAACACAGTAGTACTGAGACCAGAAGACAGAATTCCAGGAATCTGGGTTACAGAGTAACAGAAACATCTCCAGGGACCCACAGGAATAACTTGACTGGCCTTGGACATTTTTAATCTATTCTTTTTACACCTTTTCTGTATCTCCTTCTTTTTTTTCCCCTCTGTTTCTCTCTGGATTAAGCTGCATAGTTTCTCTGATTCTCTGCCTGGTCAATTTTTTTTCTCTTCCTTTCCCTTGCCCCTGTCATTTCTCTCTTTGTATGAGATAAGACTTCTTCCACCACCACCCCTTTTAAAAATTTTTTCCAGGGTTACTTTGATGAACAAATCAAAGCACACCTGGTGGAAGGTCCAAACCACCACTACAAGTAGGGAGATAAGTCAACAACAACAGAGAGCACTCAATGGACTCCAAAAACACCTTTTGAAGGGCCAGGCCCTAAACTGTATATGACCCCTTTTTACTATAGTAGTACTCACAGGAGCAGGACTGATAACAAAACATTAAAATACATACAGGACAGAAAACTAGCCAAAAATGATGAAACAGAAGAATTCTTCTCAAAAGAAGTTCAAAGAAGAAATGACAGCTAGAGAGTTGCTCAAAATAGATATGAACAATATATCTGATCAAGAATTTAGAATAATAGTCATAAGATTAATAGCTGGGTTTGAAAAAAGCATAGAAGATAGCAGAGAATCTATTGCTGCAGAGATCAAGGAACTAAGAAATAGTCACCGTGAATAAGAAATGCTGTAAATGAGGCAGAAAATAAACTAGTTGCACTGACAGCAAGGATGGAGGAAACAGAACAGAGGATAAGTGAAATAGATGATAGGATTATGGAAAATTATGAATCCAAGAAAAGGAGAGATAAGAAAATACTAGACCATGAGGGAAGAATTAGAGAACTAAGTGATTCAGTGAGACATAATAATATCTGTATCAAGGAGTTCCAGAAGAAGAAGAGAGAGAGAGAAAGGGGAAGAGGGTTTACTTGAACAAATTATAGCTGAGAACCTCCCTAATCTGGGAAAGGAAGTAGACATCTAAATTCAGAAGGTATAAAGAATTCCCTTAAGATTTAACAAGAATAGGTCTTCACCATGGCATATCTTAGTGAAACTGGCAAAATACAAACATAACAAGAGAATTCTGAAAGCAGCTAGGGAAAAAAATCAGTCTTTTTTTAAATTTATTTATTTAAAATTTTTTTTTAATGTTTATTTATTTTTGAGAGAGACAGAGACAGGATGTGAGTGGGTTGGGGGCGGAGAGAGAGGGAGACACAGAAGCAGAAGCAGACTCCAGGCTCTGAGCTGTCAGCACAGAGCCCGATGTGGGGCTCGAACTCACAAGCTGTGAGATCATGACCTGAGCCAAAGTCGATGCTCAACTGACTGAGCCACCCAGGCGCCCCGGAAAAATTAGTCTTAACCTACAAGGTTAGATACATAAGGGTAGTGGCAGACCTGTCCACTGAAACTTGTCAGGCCAGAAAGGAGTGGCAGGAAATAATCAATATGCTGAATGGGAAAAATAGACAGCAAGAATCCTTTATCCAGCAAGGCTGTCCTTCAGAATAGAAGGAGAGATAGAGGCTTCCCCAGACAAACAAAAACTGAAGGTGTTCATGACCACTAAATCAGCCCTGCAAGAGAGTCTAAGGGGTCTCTGTGAGTGAAATACTGCAAAGACTACAAAGGACTAGAGACATCACCACAAGCATGAAACCTACAGATAACACAAGGACCCTAAATCCATATCTTTCAGTAATAACTCTAAATGTAAATGGACTAAATGCCCTAATCAAAAGGCATAGAGTATCAGAATGGATAAAAAAAAAAAAAAAAAAAAAAACAGAAAACAAAAACAAACAAGATCCATCTATATGCTGTCTACCAGAGACCCATTTTAGACCTAAGGACACCTTCAGATTGAAAGTGAGGGGATGCAGAACCATCTATCGTGCTACAGGAAGTCAAAATAAAGCTGGAGTAGCCATACTTATACCAGACAAACTAGATTTTAAACTAAAGGCTGTAACAAGAGATGAAGAAGGGCATTATATCATAATTACAGGGTCTATCCATCAAGATCTAACATTTATAAATGTTTATTCCCCCAACTTGAGAGCACCCGAGTATGTAAATCAATTAATCACAAACATAAACAATCTATTGATAACAATACGGTAATTGCAGGGGACTTTAATACTCCATTTACAACAATGGACATATCTAGGTAGAAAATCAATAAAGAAACCATGACCTTGAATGATACACTTGACCAGATAGACTTGACAGATACATTCAGAACTTTTCATCCAAAAGCAGCAGAATGCACATTCTTCTCGAGTACACATGGAACATTTTTCATGATAGATCACATACTGGGTCACAAAACAGCCCTCAATATATATAACAGAATTGATATCTTACCATGCACACTTTCAGATCACAGTTTCAGAAACTTGAAATCAACGACAAGAAAAAACTTGGAAAACCTCCAAATGCATAGAGGTGAAAAGAATGAATGGGCCAACCAGACATTTAAGAAGAAGTTTAAAAATATATGGAAGTAAATGAAAATGAAAACACAACAAATCCAGGCCTATCTCAAGAAACAAGAAAAATCCCAAATATTAAATCTAAAAGCACACCTAAAGAAACTAGAAGCAGAACAGCAAAGAAACCACAAAGCCAGCAGAAAAAGAGAGATAATAAAGGTTAGAGCAGAAATAAACATTATATAATTTTTAAAAAAGAGTAGAACAGATCAATGAATCTAAAAATTTGTTAAAAAAAAATAAATAAAATGGATAAACCCTTAGCCAAACTTCTCAAAACGAAAAGAGAGAGAATCCAAGTGGGTGAAATCATGAATGAAGGAGGAGAGATCACAATAAACACCACAGAAATACAAACAATTATTAGAGAATACTATGAAAAATTATATGCCAACAAACTGGACAACCTGGAAGAAATGGACAAATTCCTAGACATGCACATACTACCAAAGCTCAAATGGGAAGAATCAGAAAATTTGAACAGACTCATAACCAGTGAATAAACTGAATCAATTATCAAAAATCTCCCAACAAATAAGAGTCCTGGGCCAGATGGCTTCCCAATGGAATTCTACCAGATATTTAAAGCAGAGTTAATACCTATCCTTCTCAATCTGTTCCAAAAAATAGAAATGGAAGGAAAGCTTCTGGACTCACTCTGTGAAGCCAGCATTACCTTGATTCCCAAACCAGACAGAGATCCCATATAAAAGGAGACTCACAGGCCAATATCCTTGATGAAAATGGATGCAAAAATTCTCAACAAGATACCAGCAAATTAAATTGAACAGCATATAAAAAGAATTATCCACCATGATCAAGTGGAATTCACTCCTGGGCTGTAGGACGGGTTCAATATTTGCAAATCAATCAGTGTGATACATCACATAAATAAAATAAAGGATAAGAACCATTTAATTCTGTCAATAGATGCAGAAAAAGCATTTGACAAAATATAGCATCTTTTCTTAATAAAAACCCTCAAGAATGTCAGGATAGAAGAAACATACCTTAACACCACAAAAGCCATGTATGAAAAGCCCATAGCTAATATCATCCTCTATGAGGAAAACCTGAGAGCTTTCCCCCTGAGATCAGGAAGATGACAGGGATGTCCACTCTCACCACTGTTGTTTAAGATAGTGTTGGAAAAAAAAAAAAAAAAAGATAGTGTTGGAAGTCCTAGCCTTAGCAATCAGAAAACAAAATGAAATAAAGGCATCAAAATTGGCAAAGAAGTCAAACTTGCACTTTGTACAGAGGATATGATACTCTACATGGAAAACCTGAAAGACTCCACCAAAAAGCTGCTAGAACTGATACAAGAATTCAGCAAAACTGCAGGATACAAAATCAATGTATATAAACATATAAAATATCTATATGCTGAAAACTATAGAAAACTTATAAAAGAAATTGAAGAAGACCCAAATAAATGGAAAAACCTTCCATGCTCATGGATTGGAAGAACAAATATTGTTAAAATGTCAATACTACCCAAAGCAATCTACACATTCAATGCAAACCCAATCAAAATTGCACCGGCATTCTTCTCAAAGCTAGAACAAATAATCCTAAAATTTGTATAGAGCCACAAAAGACCCTGAACAGCCAAAGTAGTGTTGGAAAAGAAAACCAAAGCAAGAGGCATCACAATCCTGGATGTTAGCCTCTACTACAAAGCTGTAATCATCAAGACAGCATGGTATTGGCACAAAAACAGACACAAAGGCCAATGGAATAGAGAACCCAGAATTGGACCCACAAATGTATGACCAACTAATCTTTGACAAAGCAGGAAAGAGTATCCAATGGAGAAAAGACAGTCTCTTTAGCAAATGGTGCTAGGAGAACCGGACAGCAACATGCAGAAGAATGAAACTGGACCACTTTCTTACACCATACACAAAAATAAACTCAAAATGGATGAAGGACCTAAATGTGAGACATGAAACCATCAAAACCCGGGGCACCTGGGTGGCGCAGTCGGTTAAGCGTCCGACTTCAGCCAGGTCACGATCTCGCGGTCCGTGAGTTCGAGCCCCGCATCAGGCTCTGGGCTGATGGCTCAGAGCCTGGAGCCTGTTTCTGATTCTGTGTCTCCCTCTCTCTCTGCTCCTCCCCCGTTCATGCTCTGTCTCTCTCTGTCCCAAAAATAAATAAACGTTGAAAAAAAAATTAAAAAAAAAAAAAAAAAAAAGAAACCATCAAAACCCTAGAGGAGAAAACAGGTAACAACCACTTTGACCTTAGCCGCAGTAATTTCTTACTCCACACGTCTCCGAAGGCAAGGGAAATAAAAGCAAAAATGAACTGTTGGGACCTCATCAAGATAAAAAGCTTCCACTGCAAGGAAACAATCAACAAAACTAAAAGACAACCTACAGAATGGGAGAAAATATTTGCAATGACATATCTGATAAAGGGTTAATATCCAAAATCTATAAAGAACTTACCAAACTCAACACCTGAAAAACAAATAATCCAGTGAAGAAATGGGCAGAAGACATGAAAAGACACTTTTCCAAAGAAGACATCCAGATGCTCACCATCAGGGAAACACAAATCAAAACCACATTGAGATAATACCTCATGCCTGTCAGAGTTGCTAAAATCAATAACTCAGGAAGCAACAGATGTTGGCAAGGATGTGGAGAAACAGGAACCCTCTTGCACTGTTGGTGGGAATACAAATTGGTGCAGTTGCTCTAAAAAGCAGGGTGGAGTTTCCTCAAAAAATTAACAATATAATTAGCCTACAACCCAGAAATATCACTACTAGCAATTTATACAAAGTATACAGGAGTGCTAATTCATAGGGGCACATGTATCCCAATGTTTATAGTAGTGCTTTCAACAATAACCAAAGTATGGAAAGAGCCCAAATGTCCATCAATGATGAATGGATAAAGAAGATGTGGTTTACATATACAATGGAATACTACTTGGCAATGAGAAAGAATAAAATCTTGCCATTTGCGGCAGTGTGGATGGAACTGGAGGATATTATGCTAGGTGAAATAAGTCAGTCAGAGAAAGACAGATATCATATGCTTTCACTCACATGTGGAACTTGAGAAACTTAACAGAAGACCATGGGGAAAGAGAAGGGGAAAAATAGTTTCAAACAGAGAGGGAGGCAAACCATAAAAGACTCTGAAATACAGAGAACAAACTGAGAGTTGGTGGGGGTTGCGGGGGAGAGGGGAAAATGGGTAATGGGCATTGAGGAGGGCACTTGTTCAGATGAGCGTTGGGTGTTGTACGTAAGTAATGAATCATGGGAATCTACCCCCAAAGCCAAGAGCACACTGTATACATTTTATGTTAGCTAACTTGACAATAAATTATATTTTAAAAAATAAATAAATAAATTACATAAATAAATAAAAGGCAGGAAAAGAAAAAAATATTAAAAAAACTTTAAATATAGATTTGTAAGTTATTTATGTACCATCATTACAATATTAGAGTTTATGTCTTAGACTACAAATATATCACCAGTGACTTTTACACATTCCTATATTTTTGTAAGAATAATTAACATCTTTTTATTTCCACTTGAAGAACACCCTTTATCATTTGTCAGATAGTCCATGGATCTGTGTTTCTGGAGATGACCAGTTTTTGGAGATTTATTAGTTTTCTTTTTTGATGTCACGTTTATCTTATTCTTCATGAGTTAATTCCTTGCACTTGTATCTTCACACTTGAGTAAGCAATCTCTTCCTCTAGACTTCACAGATTTGCTTTGGCAGGGATAGTCCTTCACCAGTCACTTTAGCTTGGGACTCTATATGCATCAGCAGATCATGTCCTTGGGCAGCCAAGGCTGGCTATTGTAGTTTTCATTTGGGTGAGGTTATTGCCCATTCTCTGAGCCCGGGGGGCTGTTGCTGGCTGGGCTCCATAGTTGGATGGGCATGGTGACTGGGTTTTGTTTTCAGGCAGGGTACTGCTGGTTTGTTTCTCTTTCCAAGTGTGACTATAGGATTGGCTCTGTGGCTACCCCAGAATTTCTGGTCATACTTTCTGGTCAGGTGAGACTGGAAGTTGTATTCAGCAGTCAGGCTAGACTTCAAATTTGCTTCTCTGTGCAAGGCCGTAGGATGGGCTCTGTGGCCACTACAGCTCATTTGCTGGGGATGTGAATGGGAACTGCCCAAAGATCCTTGTTTAGATGGGGCTACCAGATTGGCCCTACAGATGAACAGAACTACTGATTGAGTTCTCTCTTTGGGTGCTGCCACAAGTGTAGCTGTAGAATGGACTACACAGTTGCCTGGATTCTCTGGTTAAGTTTTTTGTTCGGGTGGAGTTGGGGCTGTCTCCAGCAGTAGGTGGAACTTGAAATGTATTTTACTGCCTGCATGGGGCCATAGCACAAGATCCATATCTGGCACATCTGATGAATCAAACCAGGCAAAATTGCACACTGAGCTCTCTGGCTAGATACAGCCACTGGCTTGGCTCTACAGATGGGATGAGATGCTAACCGGCATCTCTGCTCAAGTGGAGTTGCCTAGAGGAATGTATTTTGCCAAAGTCTTAACACTGGTTGCTGTAATCCCTGTTCCCTTCTCTATTTCTATCTTATCCTCAGTGACCAAGTCCCATAGATTTCCCCAGTGATCCTTATGAGGTAAGACAAAAGTGGCTTCCTGGGAATTACCCTGCAATGCTTGCGGAGCTTGATGTACACCTTGGACTCCTTAATCCCTACTAGAGAAAATGTAGGCCCAAGTGGGCCTTCTCTGGAAAATGTGCTGGCCCAGGGTAAGGATTGCTGGCCAAGGGTCAAGGTAATTTAGTAAGAGTGTAGTCACTGCTCTTTGTTTTATAATGTGGTCTCTCTTGGTCTCTGTGTTCTAAGGGGTTGCTTCAGCTTCAGCCCTTGGTTCTGAAACTTTTGCAATGGTGTTTTGTCTTTGGATAGTTGCTAGTTGGTTTTCTTGTGAGGGGAGCCGAAGTCAGAAACAACCCATGTCTCCACTTAATAATATCAGACTCTAAAATGCATTTTCAAGATAACTTTTGTATATAGTGTGCAATAAGGGTTTAAATTCACCTTTTTGTATGTGTACTATTGTTCTAATACCATTTTCTGAATATATAGCCTTGGCAACTTTTACTTGCCAATCAAAGATTAAATGACTATAGGGGTAGGGGCACCTGGGTGACTCAGTTGGCTGAGCATCCCACTTCAGCTCACGTCAGGATCTCATGGTTCTTGAGTACAAGCCCGCATTGATCTCACTGTTGTCAGGGTAGAGCCTGCTTCATATCTTCTGTCTTCCTCCCTCTCTGCCCCTCCCATCCTGTGCTCCCTTTCTCAAAAGTAAATAAACCTTTAAAAAAGGATTATAGGGGTTAATATTTATCTCTGCATCTTCAATTCTGTTTTATTTACCTACATGTTTATCCTCACACCTTTACCGCACTTTTTTGATAGCTGCAGGTTTATATTTTCGAATCAGGAAGTGGTAATCCTCCAACCTTGTTTTTTCTCCAAATTGTTTTGACTATTTCAGGTGTTTTGTTTTTCCATGTAAATTTTAGAATTACTCAATATCTAAAAAAAAATCCCTGATGAAATTTCAGTAGGGATTGAGGTGACTCTATACATTAATTGAGAATGATTTCCACCTTAATAGTAGTGAATCTACTAGCGAATGAACATAGAATATCTATTTTATTTAAATCTTCTTTTGCTTCACTCAGGACAGATTTGTAATTTTTAGTGTACAAATCTTGATTTTTTTTCCTGTCTTTGTTAAATGTTTCTAAGTACTTAAATTTTTTTATGCTACTGTTACACAAATTGTGTTCTTAATGTGAATTTTTGATTGTTCATTGCTCATAGAAATGTATTTAATTTTTTTACATTGTATCCTGTGGTATTTCTGTACTTAGTTTAAGTTTTTAGTGTGTTTCCTAGTACTTTTGGTATACAGGATCATGCCATTCGCAAGAAGTTTTACTTCTTCTTTCCAATCTAAATGCCTTTTATTTCCTTTTTCGCTTAATTGCACTATGTTTGTTGCATTATGCTAAATTATTTCCATATAGTAAGTATGCTTTTTCCAGGCAAATTACATGGGAGGAGTTCTAAATTTGTGTTTTCTCATTTTTCTTTATATTTCCTGTTTTCATTGCATAATCATTGAATTATCATAATTTTAAAAAATTTACTTTTCTCTTATCCATATTCTTTTGATTATTTTCCAATTATCTCAGTGGAAATTACTCCAAATGTTGTATGTGGGAAGGAAAATGGTACTCGTGCTGAAGAAAAAAGTGTTTTATATGGTATAAATCAATTTATGTTATATGTGTACAAGTAACATATTTATACATGTGTGTAAACAAACACACACACATAACTAAATGGTAATAAATAACCTTTTAATTTGCATATAAACTCAATCTGTTTATTATCTTTTTTGCTTCAGAATTTACATTCTTGTTCTTAACATGATAGTATACTATTGTAGGATGAATTACACCACTAAAAAAGTCATACGTTGGTCCAAACTCCAAGTACGTCATAATGTGACTATATTTGGAGATCCTTTAAGGATCCTTAAAGATCCTTGAAAAGAGGTCATTAAGGTGTGCCCTAATCCAATATGACTGGTATCCTTATAAGAAAGGGAAATTTGACACAGACATTTACAGAGTGAAGGTAATGTGAAAATTCAGCCAGAAGAGAGCTTAAAGGTAGCTTGGGAGAGAAATGATACAGAACTTTCCCTCATGCCCCTCAGCAGAATCAACCCTGCCAATACCTTGATCTCAGATTTCCAGCCTCCAGAACTGCGAGAAAATAAATTTCCATTGTTTCAGCCCCCAGTCTGTAGTACTTTAATATGGCAGCCCTGGCAGACTAACACATACTTGAATCCCAACAGACTAGTGTACATCTGTCTGAAAAGAATTATATTTTTGTCACTTTAATTTCTTTAATAACTGGGACAGTGATGGTTCTTCAGCCCTTAATTGAAAGTCATCAAGTGTCAGAGAAGGGATTCTCTGCTGTTCCTCTAATTCTAGATGTTCCAATTGATGTGTAGAAACTATTGTCATATCTTTAATGCTAAGAAATTTTTGTAATTGCATTGGTTTTCTTATGTATTACATCTATATATTATTATACATCTATATATAATGTATATTATATATATCTCCATATATAGATAGATATAGATATAGATAGATATAGATATAGATATAGATAGATATAGATATAGATAGATAGATATAGATATAGATATAGATATAGATATAGATATAGATATAGATATATGCAGGTCAGACTTAAAGAATCACAGAGTCAAGGCAACCTCTCCATGCTCTACACTTAGCTTTGAGATAACCCTCTAGGCTTTATACCATAATTTTCTGGGAAGATAGGCAATTATCAGACTTTCTGATGCAATCATTTCTTGTCCACGGCATAAAATTAGTTACTCAAGTATAATAAGACTGTGCTTAGTAACTTAAGCTTCTTAATTCATAACAACTAATTAAGTAATTGACAGAATAAACAGACATGTAAATGTTAGGTGTGACTCAGCCCAACTCAGTGCATTCATATGTATTTCTAGACAGTTGTTATTTGTAAGATATTTTGTGTGGCATAATGGTTCTGGGAAAAGAATACCTTAATTGGGAGAAATAAAAATCATGATCTTTTACTTCATGTAATATAAATTAGTTTGAGAGATAAGGTTATAGATCTAAGTAAGTTTATACTTATTTGCTTAAATAAGATTATGTAAACCTTGCTATACAAGAGAGGCTATGCTGAAAGAGATAAATAAGTCACCAATGTGGTATCTAAATAATGTTTTTAGCCTCTTTGAACTTCCCACATTCTCTTCATTGTTCTCTGTTAGGTGACAACCTTGCTTCAGAATTTACTAAGAAATATAATCCAACAGAGAAGAAAATCTCTCATAGTACCACAGATAAATCTATAAATAAAAGGTCTGAGGATTTCTTCACCCTAGCAAAAACCATTTTATTTCATTTGGTTTGATATTTCATTTTAAAACATCATTCTGTTTGGTTTTCTCCAATATCCTCTCCAGTTTTTTTCAAAGATTTTTTCTTTGAGTATTTGACTCTGACCCCCTCATCCCCTTCTCCACTTTACTGGCTCCCTGGTCCAACATTATAATTTGTCCTTTCTCTACTGGCTCAATCTTTCTCTACACACTATGCTGTGTCTCCAACATCTAAAATCACAGCCTTTACTACAAACACTCCTCTTCCTATAGTCTTTCATAACCTTGACAGTACAATTGCTCTAAGGGATATCTTTACACATGCGCTCTCTTCTTTCTTTCATGCCCTAGGGTGCCTATCAAAAAGGTAAAACTCTTCTTATCAAGGTACTGCATAATTTCTAATCCATCATGTCAAAGGGGCAGTCCACTCCTCATCTTCCTGACATGGAAGACTTTTTTTCCCTGGTTTTCATTAAAACACACTCTCTCATTACTAATCCATTGTCTGCTTTGTTGCTTCTTCTCCTTTGCTTTCTTTTTTTTTTCTTCAATATATGAAATTTATTGTCAGATTGGTTTCCAAACAACACCCAATGCTCATCCCAAAAGTGCCCTCCTCAATACCCATCACCCACCCTCCCCTCCCTCCCACCCCCCATCAACCCTCAGTTTGTTCTCAGTTTTTAACAGTCTCTTATGCTTTGGCTCTCTCCCACTCTAACCTCTTTTTTTTTTCCTTCCCCTCCCCCATGGGTTTCTGTTAAGTTTCTCAGGATCCACATAAGAGTGAAAACATATGGTACCTGTCTTTCTCTGTATGGCTTATTTCACTTAGCATCACACTCTCCAGTTCCATCCATGTTGCTACAAAGGGCTATATTTCATTCTTTCTCATTGCCACGTAGTACTCCATTGTGTATATAAACCACAATTTCTTTATCCATTCATCAGTGGATGGACATTTAGGCTCTTTCCATAATTTGGCTATTGTTGAGAGTGCTGCTATAAACATTGGGGTACAAATGCCCCGAAGCATCAGTACTCCTGTATCCCTTGGGTCAATTCCTAGCAGTGCTATTGCTGGGTCATAGGGTAGGTCTATTTTTAATTTTTTGAGGAACCTTCACACTGTTTTCCAGAGTGGCTGCACCAATTTGCATTCCCACCAAGAGTGCAAGAGGGTTCCTGTTTCTCCACATCCTCTCCAGCATCTATAGTCTCCTGATTTGTTCATTTTGGCCACTCTGGCATGAGGTGATATCTGAGTGTGGTTTTGATTTGTATTTCCCTGATGAGGAGCGACGTTGAGCATCTTTTCATGTGCCTGTTGGCCATCCGGATGTCTTCTTTAGAGAAGTGTCTATTCATGTTTTCTGCCCATTTCTTCACTGGGTTATTTGTTTTTCGGGTGTGGAGTTTGGTGAGCTCTTCACAGATTTTGGATACTAGCCGTTTGTCTGATAGGTCATTTGCAAATATCTTTTCCCATTCCGTTGGTTGCCTTTCAGTTTTGTTGATTGTTTCCTTTGCTGTGCAGAAGCTTTTTATCTTCATAAGGTCCCAGAGTTCATTTTTGCTTTTAATTCCCTTGCCTTTGGGGATGTGTCGAGTAAGAGATTGCTACGGCTGAGGTCAGAGAGGTCTTTTCCTACTTTCTCCTCTAGGGTTTTGATGGTTTCCTGTCTCACATTCAGGTCCTTATCCATTTTGAGTTTATTTTTGTGAATGGTGTGAGAAAGTGGTCTAGTTTCAACCTTCTGCATGTTGCTGTCCAGTTCTCCCAGCACCATTTGTTAAAGAGACTGTCTTTTTTCCATTGGATGTTCTTTCCTGCTTTGTCAAAGATGAGTTGGCCATACGTTTGTGGGTCTAGTTCTGGGGTTTCTATTCTATTCCATTGGTCTATGTGTCTGTTTTTGTGCCAATACCATGCTGTCTTGATGATGACAGCTTTGTAGTAGAGGCTAAAGTCTGGGATTGTGATGCCTCCCGCTTTGGTCTTCTTCAAAATTACTTTGGCTATTCAGGGCCTTTTGTGGTTCCATACAAATTTTAGGATTGCTTGTTCTAGTTTCGAGAAGAATGCTGGTGCAATTTTGATTGGG
Organism: Puma concolor; assembly: GCF_028749965.1. Lineage (NCBI taxonomy): Eukaryota > Metazoa > Chordata > Mammalia > Carnivora > Felidae > Puma > Puma concolor. Next base: position 54,080,498 of record NC_141670.1, on the reverse strand, counting down.
ATTGCATTGAATGTGTAGATAGCTTTGGGTAGTATTGACATTTTAACAATATTTATTCTTCCAATCCATGAGCACGGAATGTTTTTCCATTTCTTTAAATCTTCTTCAATTTCCTTCATAAGCTTTCTATAGTTTTCAGCATACAGATCTTTTACATCTTTGGTTAGGTTTATTCCTAGGTATTTTATGCTTCTTGGTGCAATTGTGAATGGGATCAGTTTCTTTATTTGTCTTTCTGTTGCTTCATTGTTAGTGTATAAGAATGAAACTGATTTCTGTACATTAATTTTGTATCCTGCAACTTTGCTGAATTCATGTATCAGTTCTAGCAGACTTTTCGTGGAGTCTATCGGATTTTCCATGTATAGTATCATGTCATCTGCAAAAAGTGAAAGCTTGACTTCATCTTTGCCAATTTTGATGCCTTTGATTTCCTTTTGTTGTCTGATTGGTGATGCTAGAACTTCCAACACTATGTTAAACAACAGCGGTCACAGTGGACATCCCTGTCAGGTTCTTGATATCAGGGAAAAAGCTCTCAGTTTTTCCCCATTGAGGATGATGTTAGCTGTGGGCTTTTCATGAATGGCTTTTATGATGTTTAAGTATGTTCCTTCTATCCTGACTTTCTTGAGGGTTTTTATTAAGAAAGGGTGCTGAATTTTGTCAAATGCTTTTTCTGCATAGATTGACATAATCATATGGTTCTTATCTTTCCTTTTATTAATGTGATGTATCACGTTGATTGATTTGCAAATGTTGAACCAGCCCTGCAGCCCAGGAATGAATCCCACTTGATCACGGTGAATAATTCTTTTTACATGCTGTTGAATTCGATTTGTTAGTATCTTATTGAGAATTTTTGCATCCATATTCATCAGGGATATTGGCCTGTACTTCTCCTTTTTTACGGGGTCTCTGTCTGGTTTAGGAATCAAAGTAATACTGGCTTCATAGAAGGAGTCTGGAAGTTTTCCTTCCCTTTCTATTTTTTGGAATAGCTGGAGAAGGATAGGTATTATCTCTGCTTTAAACATCTGGTAGAACTCCCCTGGGAAGCCATCTGGTCCTGGACTCTTATTTGTTGGGAGATTTTTTTGATTGATTTGATTCAATTTCCTTGCTGGTTATGGGTCTGTTCAAGCTTTCTATTTCCTCCTGATTGAGTTTTAGAAGCATGTGGGTGCTTAGGAATTTGTCCATTTCTTCCAGGTTGTCCAGTTTGTTGGCATATAGTTTTTCATAGTATTCCCTGATAATTGCTTGTATCTCTGAAGGATTGGTTGTAATAATTCCATTTTCATTCATGATTTTATCTATTTGGGTCATCTCCCTTTTCTTTTTGAGAAGCCTGGCTGGAGGCTTATCAATTTTGTTTATTTTTTCAAAAAACCAACTCTTGGTTTCATTGATCTGCTCTACAGTTTTTTTTAGATTGTATATTTTTTATTTCTGCTCTGATCTTTATTATTTCTCTTCATCTGCTGGGTTTAGGCTGTCTTTGCTGTTCTGCTTCTATTTCCTTCAGGTGTGCTGTTAGATTTTGTATTTGGGATTTTTCTCATTTCTTGAGATAGGCCTGGATTACAATGTATTTTCCTCTCAGGACTGCCTTCGCTGCATCCCAAAGTGTTTGGATTGTTGTATTTTCATTTTCATTTGTTTCCATATATTTTTTAATTTCTTCTCTAATTGCCTGGTTGACCCATTCATTCTTTAGCAGGGTGTTCTTTAACCTCCATGCTTTTGGAGGTTTTCCAGACTTTTTCATGTGGTTGATTTCAAGCTTCATAGCATTGTGGTCTGAAAGTATGCATGGTATAATTTCAATTCTTGTAAACTTATGAAGGGCTGTTTTGCGACCCAGTATGTGATCTCTCTTGGAGAATGTTCCATGTGCACTCGAGAAGAAAGTATATTCTGTTGCTTTGGGATGCAGAGTTCTAAATATATGTCAAGTCCATCTGATCCAATGTATCATTCAGGGCCCTTGTTTCTTTATTTACCGTGTGTCTAGATGATCTATCCATTGCTGTAAGTGGAGTGTTAAAGTCCCCTGCAATTACCATATTCTTATCAATAAGGTTGCTTATGTTTGTGAGCAATTGTTTTATATATTTGGGGTTTCCCATATTTGGTACACAGACCTTTATAATTGTTAGCTCTTCCTCGTGGATAGACCCTGTAATTATTATATAATCCCCTTCTTCATCTCTTGTTACAGCCTTTAATTTAAAGTCGTTTGTCTGATAAAGTATGGCTACTCCAGCTTTCTTTTGACTTCCAGTGGCATGATAAATAGTTCTCCATCCCCTCACTTTCTTTTTTTTTTTTTTTCAACGTTTTTATTTATTTTTGAGACAGAGAGAGACAGAGCATGAATGGGGGAGGAGCAGAGAGAGAGGGAGACACAGAATTGGAAACAGGCTCCAGGCTCTGAGCCATCAGCCCAGAGCCTGATGCGGGGCTCGAACTCACGGACCGCGAGATCGTGACCTGGCTGAAGTCGGACGCTTAACCGACTGCGCCACCCAGGCGCCCCCATCCCCTCACTTTCAATCTGAAGGTGTCCTCAGGTCTAAAATGGGTCTCTTGTAGACAGCAAATAGATTGGTCTTGTTTTTTATCCATTCTGATACCCTATGTCTTTTGATTGGCACATTTAGTCCATTTACATTCAGTGTTATTATAGAAAGATATGGGTTTAGAGTCATTGTGATGTCTGTAGGTTTCATGCTTGTAGCGATGTTTCTGGTAGTTTGTCTCACAGGATCCCCCTTAGGATCTCTGTAGGGCTGGTTTAGTGGTGACAAATTCCTTCAGTTTTTGTTTGTTTGGGAAGACCTTTATCTCTCCTTCTATTCTGAATGACAGACTTGCTGGATAAAGGATTCTCGGCTGCATATTTTTTCTGTTCATCATATTGAAGATCTCCTGACATTCCTTTCTGGCCTGCCAAGTTGCAGTAGAGAGATCGGTCATGAATCTTATCGGTCTCCCTTTATATGTTAGAGAATGTTTCTCCCTAGCTGCTTTCAGAATTTTCTCTTTATCCTTGTATTTTGCCAGTTTCACTATGATATGTCATGCAAAAGATTGATTCAAGTTACATCTGAAGGGAGTTCTCTGTGCCTCTTGGATTTCAATGCCTTTTTCCTTCCCCAGATCAGGGAAGTTCTCAGCTATGATTTGTTCAAGGACACCTTCAGCCCCTTTCTCTCTCTCTTCTTCTGGAATTCCTATGATACGGATATTGTTCCATTTGATTGCATCAGTTAGTTTTCTAATTCTCTCCTCATGATCCTGGATTTTTTTTTTTATCTCTCTTTTTCTCAGCTTCCTCTTTTTCCATAACTTTATCTTCTAATTCACCTATTTGCCCCTCTGCCTCTTCAATCCACACTGTGGCTGCCTCCCTTTTATTTTGCATTTCATTTATAGCATTTTTTTAATTCATCATGACTATTTTTTAGTTCCTTGATCTCTGCAGTAATAGATTCTCTGCTGTCTTCTATGCCTTTTTCAAACCCAATGATTAATCTTATGACTATTATTCTAAATTCTTGTTCCGTTATATTGCTTATATCTGCTTTGATCATTTCTTTAGCTGTCACTTCTTTCTGGAATTTCTTTTGAGGGGAATTCTCCCATTTCATAATTTTGGCTAGTTTTCTGTCCATTATGAGTTTTAAAAGCTTGTTATGTGCTCTGCATCTGTGAGCAATGCTATATTAAAGGGTGGTCATCTACTATACAGCCCTTTAGGAGGTGTTTTTTGGAGAGTGTTACTTTCTTTCTGTTGTTGTGTCTTTGGTTATTTTATTTCTTTACTCATAATGATGTTTTGGACCCACCACGAGGTGTGCTTTGATTCTTTTCCTTGAAGTAACCGTGGAAAGGAAAACAAACAGATGAACACGAAACAAAGACATGCAAACACACAAATAAAACAAACAAGTAAACAGATACACACACACACACACACACACACACACACACACACACAGCACACACACAAACAAAAATAATCCAAAAGCAAAAAACCAGAAACAAGTACAAGTAAAGAACAGAGTAGAGGCGGTGCTGATGGAAGAACACATAGAAAGAGAGAAATGACAGGGGCAGGGACAAAGAGAAAATAAACATTGACAGGCCGAGAGACTAAATGGCTTAAACCAGGGAGAGAAAGGAAAATAAAGAAGGAGGGGGCAGGGACGAAGATAAAGGTACCCAGACAGAGAAACTATACGGCTTGATTATTCCAGAGAGAGAGAAAGGAAAGCAGAGAAGGAGGTGTAGAACATGTATGAAGAGAATGGATTAAATATGTCTGCTTAAACAAACCAACAACCAGAGTAACCAGCTAGAGGAGGGAAGAGATAAGAAGGGAGAATACATCTCGGGGCGCCTGGGTGGCTCAGTCGGTTGAGCGTCCGACTTTGGCTCAGGTCATGATCTCGCGGTCTGTGAGTTCAAGCCCCGCGTCGGGCTCTGGGCTGATGGCTCAGGGCCTGGAGCCTGCTTCCGATTCTGTGTCTCCCTCTCTCTCTGACCCTCCCCCGTTCATGCTCTGTCTCTCTCTGTCTCAAAAAAAAAAAAATAAATGTTAAAAAAAAATTAAAAAAAAAAAAAAAAGAAGGGAGAATACATCTAAATAACAAAAATTGTCCTGGAATTAATCCAGGCTAGGCAGCATCACTGGTCTGGATGATGGAGCCATCTGGTTGCACAGCATCTATCTGCTCCAGCAGATGCACAGTTACCCGGCATGGAGGGGAGTGGTTTGGTGTAGGCTGGTCCCACCTCCACTATAGGTCCTTCCTTGGTGGTGGTGGGGGTGGAGGGGGGGAAATGGCGATACCCAGTCCATTCTCCACGACCTGGTGGACTCCATTGAAATTGTCCTTACTGTGTTGCAGGTGCAGAGGGGGCAGTCCTTCTGGTTTCACTGACTCCCCTGACCCTGTGCTTTGCTAGGATTCAAAGACCCACTCTGTGCACTCTCTCACTGGGGAGGTGCCTCTCTGTGCAGCTTGAGATGTGGTCCCAGCTGGCTTTTTCTATGCTGCAGCACTTCAGGGAGCACTTCCAGCTGTGGACTGCACCGCTGACATAGCTGCCAAGCCTGGGGGTGGCAGACACAGCAGGCTTTGTTCTATCCCACAGCACTCCAGGGAGGGGACCACTTTCTCCTACTGCAGCCTGCACCCTAACCTACCACAGAACCTGGCTCCCCTCCCCAGGTGCGCGAATGGGGCAGCTGGCCCCAGTCCAAAGAAGCCCCACAGTTAACTATGGGATCTCTCTCAGTCCCAGTCAAAGGTTTATCTCTTGTCCAGATACAGTCCTATGCTTCCCCAGCCGCTCTTTCTCTTCCCTTTGTCTTTCCACAAAAGGGGATCCTTCCCCTTGATGCCTATGCAGCCCGTTTTATCTCCTCCAGTTCACAATTACCCACCTATATCCCATCAAGGATGTCCCGGTATCTCCTTTTAAGACTCAGTCTCTTTTCCTCCCAGACTTCTGGGGTTCAAAGTCCTTTGGCTTGAGTACTTCTTTGTTTGAGAGATGCGGGAAGTATAGATACCTCTATTTCCCTGCCATGTTGGCCCGCCTTCTCCCTCTCATTGAATGTTTTCAGGGTATTTAGTTACATTTAGAGGGAACAAGCAGAGAAACTGAGTTTATATGACCTTGTTGCAGAAATTAAATTGGCCAATTTTTTTGAATGATGTTCTATATTAAAAATGTAATAAACACTATTGAGTAACATTGCAAAGAACAATAAAAGTCAAGTCAACCATTTTTTATTACGTAAAGAATTAAGATAGGCATTATAGGAGATACCAACATTTGTGAAAGGCACAAATAATGCTCTTGAGTATTTCTAGTCTGATAAGCCTAGTAAGAATAATGTAAGGAAGAAAAAAGAAATAAACCTTTTTGCTTCAGGGAGGTATGTGGTAAGCACCATGAAAAATATTAAAATTAATATTAAATTAATATTAAATTATATTTATATTTATATTAAATTAATATTAAAATATCATAATATTAAAAAATATTATAAGTGCTTTTTACAAAAAAAAAGTCTCTTAACTAATCAGTTGAGTTTGAAAAACAGAAAGAGGTATTACTATTTATGCCAATTTAACGTGTAAATTGAGACAATCTCAGCAATATATGGTCACCTAACCCTAAGACCCTTCTGTTTTAACTATTAATTTTGGAAATGTTCATGCATATGCATATTTATAGAATAGTACAATAAATCCTTATTTTCCCATCATCTAGGTTTAATAACTATAAATATGTAGCCAGTTTTCATTCTTCTATATACCCTGAGTCCCTTTTTGCTGGATTAATTCTTAAGAGCAAATTCTAGGAAGTTTCCTGGGTTATTCCTTGAGCAAACACTAATTACTTTTATTGCATGCCTTTTTCTTTTTCTTCACCAGGCATAACCACTTCCATCCACATGTTGCTTTTTGTTTTACTTATAGGGGTGATACTGTAATGGTTCAACTCTGCCAGAACACAGATCCCAAATGATTAGCCCTTCATATTGACCAGCTCAGGATAAGAAGCCAGAGCATCTGGACCAATATTTCCATAATGGTGGCTTCATAATGACTGTGATTAAAGGTCTGCTATACATGAGGATCATATTTCTGCTACACTGGTTTGGGGTGTGTCTGTTCTTTTGTGGACACACCCAGGCTGAGCACCCCCAGTATAATAGTCCTCCAGAAGTGGTGATTCCTTTGAGGATACCTGGCACTGGCAGAGGCATGAAGCCTTCAGGCTGGCTCTCTTACAGCCTGCATTTTGGGGGCAAGAGACACATTGTCCATATAAAGGTCAAGAAGCATTTGCTGTCCAGACACCTCCCAGTGTTCACCTATACAGACCAGGGTGCTCTCCTTGAGGACCAACCTTTTGTTCAGAATGACTGCTACTATCATGGTTATGTGGAGGGAGACCCAGAATCCCTGGTCGCCCTCAGTTACTGTTTTGGTGGTTTTCGAGGATTGTTACAGATAAATGACATTGCTTATGAAATTGAGCCCATGACTTTTTCTACTAACTTTGAACATCTGGTATATAAAATGGAGAGTGAGGAAGCCCAATTCCCAATCATGAACTCTGACTTTATGCGAGAGAAAATTGTACCCCAATGGGAGTCTCAAGAGATTAATAATTCTACTCAGAAACAAAGTTCTTATATGGGCTGGTGGCTCCATATGTTTGTTATTGAAATAGCAGTGGTGGTGGACCATAGTTTATATCTTCATATAAAAAAGAACATTTCAAAGTTTAATGAAGACCTATATACTATTGTAAATATAGTGGATTCCATTTATGACGTCTTGGGTCTTAAATTGCTATTGTTCGGTTTGGAGTTCTGGACTGAAAAAAACTACATTGAAGTAAATGATATAAGGAGATCTCTGAGATATTTTTGCCTTTGGAAAAAGGAAAACCTTGATATCCGCCTACCACATGATACTATACATCTTTTTATAAATAAGACAGTACGAGGAATGAGTGGCTTAGGCTACGTTCAAGGACTGTGTCAATCACACATTAATTGTGCAATTGTTACTAATGTAGAAAAAACCTTGGGCACTGTTGCAATTGCAATGGCTCATCATATTGGTCATAATTTGGGTATGATTCACGATACTGACTTTTGTACATGTGCAGTGCCTAAATGCATAATGCATTTTTCAAACCCCCCAATAACTAAATTTAGCAATTGTAGTTATTCTTATTTTTGGAGATATTCTATACACCAGGTAAAATGTTTGTTCTACACTATACACACAAAGGACATATTTTCACAGACACGTTGTGGGAATGGTATTGTTGAAGATGAAGAGGAGTGTGACTGTGGGCCTTTACAGAGTTGTGCAAAAGATGCCTGCTGTCTGTCAAACTGCACTTTGAGCTTCGGGTCTACATGTGCTTTTGGGCTTTGTTGCAAGGACTGCCAGTTATTACCATCAGGAAAAATATGTAGAAAGCAGGTCAATGAATGTGATCTTCCAGAGTGGTGCGATGGCATATCCCACATGTGCCCAGATGATGTCTATGTGGAGGATGGAATTCCTTGTAATGAAAGTGCCTATTGCTATGAGAAGAACTGTAATGACCGCAATGAACAGTGTAAGCAGCTTTTTGGCCAAGAGGCAACGAGTGCAAGTCAGAGTTGCTACAAAAAAATAAACACTCTTGGTGATCGTTTTGGTAACTGTGGTCTCAAAAATGCTGCATATATAAAATGTAATATCTCAGACAGCCTGTGTGGCAGAGTTCAGTGTAAGAATGTGACAGAAATTCCCACTCTGCACGAACATTATACTGTGCATCAATTTCACTCCAATGACGGCGTCTGCTGGGGTATTGACTACCACTCTGGGATGCCCATACCTGATATTGGTGAAGTGAAAGATGGCACAGAGTGTGGCCCAGAACATCTCTGCATTGACAGGCAGTGTGTCCATATATCTCGCTTGGACAGTAGTTGTTCACCTAAGTTCTGTAACTTGAGGGGAATTTGCAACAATAAACATCACTGCCATTGCAACTATTTGTGGGATCCACCCAACTGCCTAAAACGGGGCAATGGAGGTAGTGTTGATAGTGGACCACCCCCGAAGAGAGAAAAAATAAAGAGGGGTTACTTGTTAGCATTCTCACTTCTTTGGTTGCTTCTCTTATTATGTTGTCTTATTTGTCTTTGCATGAAGAAAAAATCAAAGGAAAAGGAAGCTGAAAGTGCAAAACAAACACAAACGTTTCCTTTAAAACAAGTGCAAAAGGTTCCTTCAAAACAGATGCTAAATGTCCCTACTCAACCTGAAAAACCAGCACAAAATGTTCCTCCAAAACCAGAGAGTAAGGCTCCTTCAAGACAAGAGAGTAAGGCTCCTTCAAGACAAGAGAGTAAGGCTCCTTCAAGACAAGAGAGTAAGGCTCCTTCAAGACAAGAGAGTAAGCCTCCTTCAAGACAAGAGAGTAGGCCCCCTTCAAGACAAGAGAGTAGGGCTCCTTCAAGACAAGAGAGTAAGCCTCCTTCAAGACAAGAGAGTAAGCCTCCTTCAAGACAAGAGAGTAGGCCCCCTTCAAGACAAGAGAGTAGGGCTCCTTCAAGACAAGAGAGTAGGGCTCCTTCAAGACAAGAGAGTAGGGCTCCTTCAAGACAAGAGAGTAGGGCTCCTTCAAGACAAGAGAGTAGGGCTCCTTCAAGACAAGAGAGTAGGGCTCCTTCAAGACAAGAGAGTAAGGCTACTTTAAGACAAGAGAGTAGGCCCCCTTCAAGACAAGTGAGTAAGGTTTCGACTCAATCTGCAAAACAACAAAAAGCTCAACCCTCAAAACCACCACAAAAACTTCAGAGTCAAGCTAGCCTATTGCTTCAACAGGGTAAAGGTGGGAAACAAAGGCCATCACTAGTAAAAAATGTACCCAAATAAGTATGCATTAAACAAGGTTCTTCCTGGAATGTTTCTCCTTGTTCTTCATTATTTTAAACAATTAGAAGATCCATTTTGCCTAAAATTTCTTTCTTTATATTTTCTGGGAAAAAGCATGGCACATGGGTTGTGTACCAGTTTTCAAGTTACTCAGCTTCAAATCCCCTTCCCATTTTGTACACTTCATCACAGGGACCATATTCTGCTGTACCAGGCCCTCTTCCTATAGGGATCTGCAATAAGGGGAATGAGTTTGGAGAGTTTGGAATAAGGGGAATAAGGGGAGAGTTTGGAAACCTGGGAGATCTGTTTGCTTCCTGTGTGTCAATATCACCTCAATAACATGTTTTACACTGTCAGTTATACTTCGTTTACATATTTTTTCACTAAAATATTTATTGAAAATACTTATTTCTTTACTTATTTATGTATATTTTTTAAACTCACTGCAGACCAACTTCACTGTCATCCAGCATCAGTGTGTTATCCTGAGAGTCCCGAGTTGCAGATCATTGAGCTTCCTACCAGTATCCCAGATCTTCTGCACCAGCTTAGCACTACCTACTGTCAGAGTTCTGGGTCTCAGATCCACGCAGTCAGACCTACAGTCTTCTAGATTTCAGTAACCCTCAAGCTCTTCCCTTTGCTCCTTAGCTCCTTGAAAGAAATCACCTTTTAACAGTTAGTATTTCATGCCTACTAACAAGTTAGTAGCACATGACTCCCTTTTCTTGTTCTTCAATATCTATTTACCCAATTCTTGTACTTAATTCTATCCCTCTAAAATTACTGATGTGTTTTTACTTTTTCTTTTTGTAATGTTATCTATTTTTGAGAAAGTGTGAGAGACAGAGTGCGAGCTTGGGAGGATTAGAAAGAGAGAGAGAGAGAGACAGAATCCAAACCAGACTCCAGGCTCTGAGCTGTCAGCACAGAGCCTGATGTGGGGCTCAAACCCACAGACCATGAGATCATGACCTGAGCCGAAGTCAGATGCCCAACTGACTGAGCCACCCAGGTGCCCCTAAAATTGCTGATGTGGTTTTACTTTTTCTGACTCAATCCTGACTCTCATAGTACAATCTTTGTGTAATGAGGAAAGTGAAAGTCAGGAGGTGCCAGTTTTTGTTTGAGCTTTTCTTTACCACTGACCTTTCCCATCTTTAAATTACTTAAATGTACCTCAATTTTCCAACCAAAAAAAGAAAGGACAGGATGATAATAAGAATTGTCTCTCAACCTTTGGTGTTTCTTTGGTTATAAAATGAGATAAAGAAAATGCTTTCATTTCTAGATAGGTCTTGGTAGATAAGTTTTTTCCCCCACTGAAAACAACAATAAAAACAATTGTACAATACCAAACACATTTTTTAATTATATTTTTAAAGTATCAGAGAACTATGAAGGAAATGAAGATTAAAAGACTTAAAAACTACAAGGAAAGGAAAACAATGAGAAATATCAGTACTTTTTCCCTGGGAACAAAAGTGACTGTTCCCTGTAATGTGATGATTCTAAATACAAATTAAGGATCAACTTGGCCATCCCAGTTAGAAAGCATCTGTTGGAGAACGAGAAGCCTGAAGCTTCTTAGTGTATATAGGAGACCAGATTGATAGATGAGACACTAAATGAGCATCAAATTCAAAATCAGTTTTCTCTCTAACACATTTGCTGGATTTAGGTCCTCTCTGGGAGGCTGGGGAGACAGGTTGAAGCCTTTAAAGGAAGAAATCTCTATAATCTGTTGTACTCAAGAATCAAAGATTTGGTGGAAAAGGAGGATTTCCTTAGGACATGTCCTACCTTCCCTTTACAATGTTAGCCTGATTTTGAAGGAGTTTGGAAATAGGTTAGAGAATTGAGTTTTGAAGATTTGAGTATCAGAACATAATCACCAATTGCTTTTAGAGCTGAAAAAATAGAGGCATATGGGCTCTCAAAAGAAAGTACAGCAAGATATATGTGTCTTACTAAAACCACACTATTTGCTGACCAACTCAGTTGTTAATTGTATTGGAATTATCAGCCAGCCTATCTTTCAAATGTAAAACAGATGAAAACTTCTCAAGTCAAAGGTAATATCAAAGTTTACCCTGAACCTCTAGGGTTCTTGATACATAACATGGAGCAGACTATAAAAAACAATTATCACACATATCAAGAGGGAAAAATTATGGCCAATGGTAAAGAGAAAACACCAACAATGACAGTAAAAGAGATGCTAGAAGCCATCTAAAAGATGATTCAGAGAGTGGAAAAGACAATAATGAACAAAACCCCACCATGATTACTATTTTAGAGAAAATAGAAGAAAAATAAACTATGTGAAAGAAGATAGATAAATTTCACCAGAAAATTAGAACCCTATTCAAAGTTATCAAAAAGATATTCTAGAACTAAAAAAATAAAGTAACTAAATGCAGGGAATTAGCGAACATTTTGCATTATAGACTGCTTTCTTCAATTAACTGCATTAGTTAACTAGAAGAGCAGTCAGTGAAAAAATATCAATTACACACATATTGAAAAATAAAGATTAGGATACAGATTAGTGATATGTGAAACAGATCAATAAACCTAAAATTAGTAAAATAGAGCCCCAGTTGAGGAGGAGAAAGATAATTGAATAGAAATAATAAAAAAGATATGTCAGAGAATTTCCTAAAAGCATGGAAACATACCATCTCACTACTTCAAAAAACTGAATGAATTTCAAGCAGTATAAATACACAAACTCACACCTAAGAGTAACTTGAAAACCAGACACTGAGAAATCTTAAGAGCAGCCAGATATATATTTCTTAAGAGGAATGACAATAAAATAGATGGCTGACCTGAACAAAATGTTTGAATGTAGAAGATAATGGAATAAGATATTTACTTGGTAAATATAATTACCAAATTAGAATTACTTTGTAAAAAACAACCTTCAAGAATTAAGGAGAACAAAACTTTCCTTTGGCAAACAAATCATTGCCAGCAGTTAGCACTCAAATATTGAAATTTCTTTTTTGGTAGGTAGAAACATAATACCAGAAAGAAGCATGAATGTGCAGGGGGGTATAAAATGCACAAGAAACACTAAACATGTGGATATAATAATTAAAAATAATGTACCAAACAATACTAATAGTATCTTATGGATTATAAAGATGTGCAGAACAAAACGCAAACGTATTTATCACAAAAGCTGGGAGGTATGCAAATAGTTAACAGGTCTAAGCATCTAACAGTACGGGGGAAAAAGTAAATTAATGATATGCATAGTAGTACATGACATTGAGAACACATGCTGCAATCTTTAAAGTAACCATTAAGGGGTGCCTGAGTCACTCAGTTGGTTAAACGTCAGACTTAGGCACAGGTCATGATCTCACGGTTTGTGGGTTTGAGCCCCTTGTCAGGATCTGTGCTGACAGCTCAGAGGCTGGAGCCTGGATTGGGTTCTTTGTCTCCCTCTCTCTCTGCCCCTTCCCTTCTTGAGCTCTGTCTCTCACTCTCAAAAACAAACAAGAATGAAAGGGAGCCATTAAAATGATAAGATATGTAAATATAAGGAATGAAAGGGAGCCATTAAAATGATAAGATATGTAAATATAAGAAATAAAAGAAAAAAAGGCAAAATAAATGGTATTTGATTACTAAAGATATGGGCAAGTGAAGAAGGAAACAAACATAATGCAGGTATGTGAAAATGAAAAAAAAAAACCTATGGTAGATATAAGGCCTATGTAAAATGAATTACATTAAGAAATTAAAAGACTGACATGTTTCAGAGTGTAAAAATCTAGTATTATAAAACCTAGTAGTATGCTGTTTACTAAAAACACAATTTAAAAATAAAGACCTAGAGGGTGTAAAAACTTGAAAAATAATTTTTTATGCAAGATTAACCAAATTAACTTAGTGTTAATTCTCTTATTATCTGATAATGAAGACTGGGGAACAAAGCATTACTAGAAATAAAGGGGGATATTTTGTAATGATAAAAGACAAATCATTAAGAGGTAGGATGTCCTTAATATGTGAGCACCCACTAATATAACTTCAAATATATAAGGGGGGGGGCCTCTGGGTGGCTCAGTTGATTAAGTGTCTGACTCTTGGCTTTGGCTTATGGCATGATCTCATAGTCATGAGATCAAGCCCCGTGTCCAGCTCCGGAGAGATTCTTTCTCCCTCCCCCCAAGCCCTTCCCTCACTTGCACAGGTGCTCTCTCTCTCCCTCTCTCTCTCTCTCTCTCTCTCTCTTACACTTTAAAGGACAAATAAAAAACAAAGATATAAGGAGAAATATGGAGGTAGAGAAATCCATAGTAAACAAGAGGGAAAATTTTAACCCAATTCTCTTAATAGTGATAGAAAAGATAAACGGCAAATCTGCTGAATAAGATTTTTGGTATATAATTAACAAACTGGATCTATTATATATATAAGAAAAGAAATACTAAACTCAAAATGTCTAAATTGACTTTGATTCATCCACACATAAACTATTACCAAAAGCCACTTTATGGTGGGCCAGAAAGTCCCAACAAATTTCATATGGTTTTAATCAAGAAGAGTCGTTTCCTAAACCTTATATATTTAATCTACAAGTCAATCGCATTAAAGATAACAGGACAAATTCCAATTACCTGGGACAATTGTGACACTGGTCTCACGTCTGGTTACCAACCAAGATTTTGCACCCAGTTCTAAGAGCCGTGGTACCCCCACACCATCAAATAATTCTCTTACACCATCTGGGTATTCTACAGTTTAACTCAATCCTAGCACTGTCTCCTGAGAGATAGCTCCAGGTGACACAGGTTAAGGGCTCAGGCCGATAAGACTGCCTGTCCCCTCGTTTGTCATCTGTACTTCTGACAGACCAGCTATAATTTGGAGGTTATAATGACCATCTCCTTGGGTTTGATTAATTTGCTAGAGTTGCTTACAGAACTCAGAGAAACTTTTTACTGATTGTCTTATCGTTTTATTATAAAAGGATATAATCCAGAAAGGGATAGATGGAAGGGATGCACGGGGCAAGGTATGTAGGAAGGGAAAAGGAATGTTCTTCTCGGCAATGTTACTCTCTCCAGGTCTCACCATTCATTCACCAATCCAGAAGCTCTCCAAACCCTGTCCTTTTGGAGTTTTATGGAGGCTTTATTACCTAGGCATGATTCATTTTGGTAACTGAACTCAATCTCCAGATCCTCTCTCCTCTACAGACGTGATGGTGGGGGACAAGTTGAGACTGGAAGTTCTAACTCTCTAATCACATTGTTGGCTCCACTGGCAGCCAACCACCATCCTTAAGTGGTTTCCAAAAGTAGCCTCATTAACGTAACAAAAGACAACTGTATTGCTTTCTTAATTTGGGAGATTTAAGGGTTTAGGAGCTCTGCCGAAAAGGATGGATGATGACCAAACATTTTTCTTATTAATAAATCACAATATAATATCACACTTTATATATATTTTTGATAATCTATATGTCAATGAAGATTCAAAACAAAAATTGGGAAATATTTTGAACTGAAATACAAATAACTACAATATATTAAGTTACATAGTATTTAACCTAAAGCAGTCTTTTAGGGAAAATGTAGTCATATACCTATGTTAACAACAACAACAACAAAAAAGTGAAGATACATTGATTTAACTTTCCATGTCAAAAAACTGGGAAAATAACCACACTTTAGATCTATGGCAATTAGAAGTCATAACAAAACTAGGAGAAAGAGTCAATGAAACTAAAACAAATACACAATGGAGAAAATCAGCAAAGATAAAATTTGATTAAATGAATTAAAACATTATAAAACCTTCATTTGACTGAGAAAAAAAGGAAACGCAAGAAAATACAGGTTACCATGAGCAGAAATGAAAATGGTATCACAAAGGGCATGTGTAATGAAAAAAAATAGGAAGTTTTTTACCAATAAACTTGGCAATTTAGACAATTAAACAAGTTTATTGAACAATATAAATTACCAGGCCAACAGTAAAAATAAATACTAAAGAGACTGAATTAGCGTTCAAAGACTCAGCCAGTCCCAGATAACTTTTCAGTGAAATCTTCCATAAATATAATTTTTTCAGAGAAATCTGCCAAAAAATATTTTTTTAAGAACTTTGAAGACAAAAAGGAATGGCTCAAACTCTTTTTATGAGTTTTGGGTTATCTTAATTCGCAAACCTGACAAGGGCAAAATTTTCAAAGCAATTTATTTTATGAGAGTAGATCTAATATTCTTAAACTGTTTCTATGGCAAATAAATTTCAACATGTTTTTATAAACAATAATGTATCATCATGATCAAATTTTTAAAGTATTTCTGACTCAAAAAAAATCTTTATGATTGATATTAACAGAGTACCTGAGAAAATTATATCTCAATAGATAAAAAAATTATTTCATCAAGGTTAGCACTTTGATGTGACTATTGGTGGGAATATAAATTGAGGGTAGGCACCATGGAAAACAGTAGAAAAGTTCTTCAAAAAATTGAAATAGAACTATCATTTAGCAATTCACTTTCAGATGCAGGCATGTCTTGTTTTATTGCACATTGCTTTATTGCATTTTGTATATATTCCATGTTTTACAAATCGAAGGTTTGTGACAACCTTGAGTCAAGCAAGAATATTGGCACCATTTTTCCAACAGCATATGTTCACTTCATGTTTCTGTGTCACATTTTTGGTAACTCTCACAATATTTCAAACTTTTTCATTATTATAATATTTGACTTGCTGTGATCTCATGATAAAACATTAACAGATAAGGAATTGCTTCTTATGGATGAATGAAGAAAGTGGTTTGTTAAGATGGAACCTACTTCTGGTGAAGACAGTATGAAGATTATTACAATAACAACAAAGGGCTTAGAATATTACATAAACATCGTTGATGAAGCAGTAGCAGGGTTTGAAAGGATTGAGTACAATTTTGAAAGAAGCTCTATTGTGGATAAAATGCTTTCACGCAACATTGCATTCTATAGAGAAATTGTTTGTGAAAGGAAGAGTCGATTGATGTTGAAAACTTCATTGCTGTTTTATTTTAAGAAATTGCCACAGCCACCCCAGCCTTCAGCAACCACCACCCTGATCAGTCGGCAGCCATGAGCACTGAGGTAAGATCTTCCACCAATAAAAGTATTATGACTCACTGAAAACTCATATGATGGTTAGCGTTTTTTAGCAATATAGTATTTTTAAAATAAAGTATGTACATTGTTTGTTTAGACTTGATGCTACTATATACTTTAAATAGAGTGTAGGATAGTATAAACATAATATGTACCAGAAACTAAAAAAATCATTTTTGATCTATTGTGATATTTTCTTTATTGTGGCAGTTTGGAACTGAACCCGGAATATTTCTGAGGCACACTTGTATTTATCCAAAGGAAAGGAAAACATTATGTTAAAGAGGTATCTGCATTCCAGTGTTCATTGCAGCATTATTTATAAAAAGCTAAACATGTAAGCAACCTAAGTGTCCATCAATGGATGGATGGATAAAAAAGAGGTGGTGTGTGTGTGTGTGTGTGTGTGTGTGTGTGTGTGTGCGTGCACGTGTGTGTGTGTATCCCTAAAGTTATCTGATGACTAATATTTCCAATATCCACAAAGAGATCCAAAGACATCAGAAAATAAAGGGAGAAGAAACTAATTATAGAAATTAGATGGGGCGCCTGGGTGGCTCAGTCGGTTAAGCGTCCGACTTCAGCCAGGTCACGATCTCGCGGTCCGGGAGTTCAAGCCCCGCGTCAGGCTCTGGGCTGATGGCTCAGAGCCTGGAGCCTGTTTCCGATTCTGTGTCTCCCTCTCTCTCTGCCCCTCCCTCGTTCATGCTCTGTCTCTCTCTGTCCCAAAAATAAATAAACGTTGAAAAAAAAAATTAAAAAAAAAAAAAAAAAGAAATTAGAGACCAACTATTTTTTTATAAAACCATACAAAACCATTGCATGATTTGTTCAACTTCCCCAAGATTAATTTTTTCCTTCCAAGTCTGATCTATTAAATGTAGATAATTGTTCCTTACTGTAGGCATAAGCATACATTTTTGTCTCCTCAGTGTAAAACTCCTCCAATATACCCCTTAACTAATCAAAAGAACTTCTTGTGTTTATCATATAAGCATGTGTTCTGTATATGGACAGGTGGTCTTTGTAAGTACTTATGCAATGCCCTCAGTTTCTCACATTTATTAAGAGCCAAATATAGTTACTTATCAGGAGTGATCTGAGACACTAGATTTTATCTCTGCGTATCAAGGTTTTACTCTGGCCTAAATTTTCTAGATTAAAATATGTGATACACAATTTCTGTAACTGTCCTCCTCCAAAAATGAAACAAATTAAATGTTAGAGACTCAACAGACACATATAACATCAATGGCTAAAATAATCTTAAATGAATAGTTCTCAACTATTTATTGGTCACCAAAACAAAAAACAACTAATACATCTTTTATACCTGGTTAAAGGCTTGCAAACAAGATGAAATAAAAGTAAACTATGAAAAGAAATCCATGCAATTAAAGTTAGTCAAATTAACCCTTCATCTTATCTATCTGATTAAGACTAGAGTGTATAGAAAATTTGATAAAGCCAAATTTTTCACACAATGCATATTGCTATTCCCATGTATGTATCCCTCCTACCCATCTAATGTTCAGGTAAATTGAGTGTTCCTATAGAGGCTTAAATTAAGCTGAAAATATTAAAACCCTCTTGGTCAAATATTGTCCCTTTGCAAACTGGTTGTGACCAAAGCTATGGAAAAATGAGAAACTCCACTTATGGAAAAGGTATACGTCCATACTTATTTAGGTGGAATGGTAAAGGATATTTTCTTTATTGTGGCAGTTTGGAACTGAAGCCAGAATATTTCTGAGGTTCTCAAATCATACTGGCAGAGAATACCAGAGAAAACCTCCTCTCTGTCTCAAAGCTAAACCCTCAAAGATAAGACATAGCTAAACTTGTTTCTGTGATTTATCCAACCAAATTGCTAAATGTAGACTTCCCAGATTAGCATTTTTAACTGCTAGCAAGTCCATTTACCTATTAAATTTATTCCCACACTATTTTTTTGTTCGCCTCTCTTCTGAATTTTATTTTTGGTTTTTCTTGCTGACAATTCAACAGTTCTCCTTAGAGATGAAGCATATTTGTGTGCAGATACCTAATGTCTCTGAAATATTGTTTGAGAGTAAAAAGAAAAGTAGAGAAGATTATTGATGTCTGTTTTCTTTAGAGAAAGTTTAATAGTGGGGGCAAACTTTTTTTCTAGACCTTCAAGTGTTTTATGATATGATTTAATCTTAAGGAAACAATCTGGGAACAGGAGAACAATATGAGTGAAAGTACTAAACTGAAGTGCTTAAATAAGCATATAAGATGAGGGTAAGAAAGTTAGTTGGATTTATTCATATTGAGAAGAAATTAGAAGTAAAGCTTGGATGGGGGTGGTGAAGTCACAATTGGGAGGGACTTTAGCCAGTTGCCATGGTGTGTGAAACTGAGAAAGTCTTGTTGCTAAGCAGCTAAATCTTGATCTTAATCAAATGAGAGGCACAGGGGAAGATATTTATATTTCCCTTTGCCATGTGAGGTCTCCAATAAAAATCTTTGTCCATAAGATTGGTGAGACAAACTAAGTATAAGGACTATAGTTGGAAGGGATCATGAAAACCTCACTAATTTTTCTTCTGCTAAGTTATGTAAGAAGTTTAGCTGTGAAGGAGAGAAGCATCCAGTATTTGGTCATGCATGAATATATGCATGCATGAATATATTTGTGCATATATGAATATATGAACATATGCACACATACACACAAACAACAGTATTCTTTCTTGCCAAGTGGTGACATCCCGTTTAGGATTCATGCCATTTAATGTATCTTATTCAGTTGTATTTTAGTTTGTTGAGATGGGCAAAAATGTGTTTTAAGAGGAGTTAGTTTAGAAAACACTGATTTAGGCTATGAATGAGAATAAGAGGGGGGTGGTAATTAGAGTACAGATATTGATGAATTTGAAGAAACTGTTGGAAGGAAAAAGCATTTATACAAGATGCATAGAAAATCTAGCAGCATAATTTGAAGTCACTATACTATATCATTATTACACTTACTAATGAAAATGTTATACTGCTTCAGAAGCTTTGGTTTCTGGAGTCATCAAATACAATAATTAATGAGGACAAAGATTCTGGCTCATGATCTTGAGTTATTTTTATGTGTTCTTGGCATTTTGTATGGTGCCTACACATTAGTACTTGGAAAGTACTTGGGTAAACTAGGTACTTTGTCACCTTAATGATGAGGATGATGTTTACCTGAAGCACATCCTTTTTTCCTATCTACAATCTGATAGTAAAGTTTAATACAAATATTGAATCCTGTATTTAAAACAAGGGTAATGAGGAATTCTTGGCTTAAACATTTAAACAACCATGATCAAAAGCCAACAGTAATAAGTTGTGAAGACAAAAAAAAAATGTAGAATTTCAGCGCAGCACTCTGTGCATTAATGAAGAAATTTAGAAATTCAGGAAGTTAAAAAACTTGTGGACAACAAAAGACAAAGTATTAATGTATAAGAGTTTTTTGAAATAAATATTCATAATTTCAACCTTTTGACTGGGGTATCAAGGTATCATTCTAATTCTGATTGCATTACTTTCTTTTAAGCATCTTCCTAAACATAGCATGACATTTTCCCAGGAGTGACGGCAGTTTGTTGTAGTAGTGAAGAAATCAGTTCTTTTTAGGTTGAGGAGTTGGGAAAATGGTGGTTGAATTAGTGGACTCCACAAAAGACTGTGAAAATGGAAGGGAAAATAATGTGTTCCTGAAAAGAGTGCAATAAAATGGAAAGAGCAGTTATTTAAGTCCTCTATGAATTTGATGAGTTACTTTAGATTAAAAATAAAAATCGTGGTAAGCTATTTAAGATGGAAGAACCAGGAGAGTTGAAAGTGTGATAATATAATATAGGTCATGGCCATGGGTTGATGGCTAGGGATCAATGAAATTGAGTTTTGGAGGTAGAATAAGCTAGATGTTATATACGTTGTCCACTTGCTTGCTAAACATAGTCAGAACATGGATAAGATGGTGGAGAAGAAATCTATAAAACAGGGATAAAATACCTTGAGCTGTAAGAGTTTGTTGTTGTTGTTGTTGTTTTTTAAAGAGTAAATAGTGATTTAATGAGATGGCTACCAAGTTTAGCGGTTTGCAAGTGGCTTTGGTAATCAAAGAAAATTATGACCATCTGTCTACTCTGTATGGTATATGGGGATTCTGACTATGGGAATCTTTCCCTCTGCAGGGCTTCAGATTGTTGAGATATAAGTTTTAGTAGGATTAAGTAGGAATAAAGAATTCTCCATGAAGAATAAAGAAGCAATTGTTGCTTTTCATAAAAGGAAGTGACAGGAAAATGATTTCAGAGAGAGAAGTCAAGGCACACTGAATCAAGGTAGAAAAAGTAAGCAGACATGAATAAAGCATTCAGGAGATGGTAGGTGCTGAATCAGGCATCTTTCATTTTTATATCACCTTCTATGACAAGTGATTTTTGAGTGGTGTGTTAGATCTCTCATAACAGACTTTTCTTTTTTTTTTTTTTTAAACTGGGCTAGAGATTCTTACAGTCATTACCTTAAATAATCACATATCATTATAACCTGATAAAGACTGTGGAACCTTTCACTACAAAAATAAAACAGGCACCTTATAGGTAAAATATTGAACACAATTTTACAAGCTCTTCAAGTCTATTCATATCCCAATTACTCTGCCCAAATTTGTATGCTAGGCCTATATCATTCATTTGTTTTTTCCCAAGGGTGTAACAGTGTCTGCACCATTTTGTGGCTTTTATTAATTCTTTCACAAAGCAAGAATGTAATGAGAGAATATTCCAGCTAATGTTGTGCCAGTGCCAGATTTCTCACTTTCACAAATATGAGATAAACGCATTTGAAAGTCAATCTCTGGAGCAGGTTAGCTTGCAATTTGAAATATGCTAGAGTTTAATGATTTTGCCCCAGAAAGACAACCACACCTTCCCCCAACTTTCCCTCACTCCTTTTTGGATTCATTAATTTTCTCTTCAGTTTTAAAGACACTTCCTTTTGTCTACACTATCCCTCGATCTCCAACTTTTATTTTTTTATAATTTTTTAAATGTTGATTTATAGTTGAGAGAGAGAGCAAGAGACAGTGCATGAGTGGGGGAGGGGCAGAGAGAGGGAGGCAGAATCCAAAGCAGGCTCCATACTCCAAGCTGTCAGCACAGAGCCCAATTCAGGGCTTGAACTCAGGAACTGTGAGATCATGACCTGAGCTGAATTAGGATGCTTTATCGACTGAGCCACCCAGGCACCCCTCCAATTTTTCTTAACTAAGTTAATTTGTTTTATATTTCATATGGCCAGAGGATTTGAAACATGTTCTTTTTTCTTTTTTCTTTTTTTTTCTTTTTTTTTGTGGCAGAAGGAGAGAATCATAGGTTTTATTTTTAATAAAAAGTAAACACTTTTTCCTAATTACAAGAGCAAAACATATTCATTGTAAAATGAAACATGTAATTTTTCTTAAGAATAAAATCAATCATATGGGGTGCCTGGGTGGCTCAATGGGTTAAGTGTCTGAGTCTTGACTTCAGCTCAGGTCATTATCTCCTGTTTGTGAGTTCACTGCTGACAGTGCAGAGCCTGCTTGGGATTCTCTCTCTCTCACTCTCTCTGCCCCTCCCCACCCCTCTCAAAGTAAATAAGTAAACTTAAAAAAAAAGAATAAAATTAATCATAAACACAGTTTGGTAACACACATCTAACACCTCAAAATATTTCCCATTCAAATTCTACCTTTGTTTATTATTACTTGAAGTAACCAAGCATTACAATGGATACTAATAGTTGACTCTTTGCAATTAACACATTATAGTTTGACAGGGTTACAAGAGAGAGCGTGGGGAAAACAAGTAAATACATAATTGTGCCATATAGTATATGTGAACTACCATGAAAGATTTTGTAATATAATTTATGATTAATTTTTGTATATACATCTCTTTTTTTTAAAAAAAATTTTTTTTTTCAACGTTTATTTATTTTTGGGACAGAGAGAGACAGAGCATGAATGGGGGAGGGGGCAGAGAGGGAGGGAGACACAGAATCAGAAACAGGCTCCAGGCTCTGAGCCATCAGCCCAGCGCCTGACGCGGGGCTCGAACTCACGGACCGCGAGATCGTGACCTGGCTGAAGTCGGACGCTTAACCGACTGCGCCACCCAGGCGCCCCTGTATATACATCTCTTGAGTAGTGTGACCAAGTAATTTATCATTTGAAATTTAAAGGAAAAACTATTAATATTTATGTGAAGTCAACATATGTAAATTGAAATATCCCCAGAAAACTAAGATTTATGTTCATCTTTTTAAAGCAAAAAAGGCCTTTTTGCTTTAAATGTCAGTTGTGGACATGTTCACAGATATTTATGTATTAGAGAGCAGTAAAATAATCCATATGTGTTCATTTTTCAGATTTAATAATTATCAATCTCCAGTTAATCACCATTCTCTCCTACTCTTCCAATATCATTCAGCTTCACCAATGTTAAGAACATATCCAAGGCAATACATTGAGCGATGTCTTGGGCCAAACGCTAATCACTTTTATCTTGGATCCTTCTCTTTCTTCTCTACTCCAGTATGCTCATAACCATCTTCATTCTATACTTTTTAATTTTTATAGTGTTTCTTCTCTGATAGTTCAATCTTTCAAAAGAAACATCCTTAAAAATCAGCACTGCATACAGCCAGCTCAGAGGGAGAAGATGAAAAGTGATGTTTCCTGACCTGTCCTCTTTTGTTTTCATCAATGGATCCATATGATTGCTCCATAAGACCCTGGTGCATGTGAGATTATTCTCCCGTTCTGGCAGGAGGTGTTTTTGGTCCTTTCTGGTTGGGTGCTCCCAATACCATGGTCTCCAGAAGTGGTAATTCCCTTGAGGGTAAAGGGAATGGGCAGGGGCTTAATGAAGCCTCCATGTTGGCACTCTTACAGTCTGTGTTTTGGGGGTCAGAGACATGTTCTCCATTTGAAAGTCAAGAAGCTTTTGCTGTCCAGACACCTCCCAGTGTTCACTTACACAGATCAAGGTTCTTTTTTTCAAGGACTAGCCTTTTGTCCAAAATGACTTACTACTGTGGTTATGTGACGAAGGACCTGGAACCCTTGGTTGCCCTCAACTCCTGTTTTGGTCGCTTTCAAGAAATGTTATAGATAAATGATATTGCTTATGAAATCGAGCCCAAAAGGCTTTCTACATTTAAACATCTGGTGTATACTATTGCCAGTGAAGAGACAAAAATTCTACCCACAAACTGTGGCTTAACAGAAGGAGAAGAACAACAAATGAAGTTTTAAGAAAGGGATAATTCCTCTTTGAAATATAGTTCTTATGAGGGATGGTGGAACCACATATATCTTGTTAAACAGACAGTGGTGGTAGACCACAATTGATTTCTTTATTCAGAAAGTAATATCTCATAGATGCAAGAGGAAACCTGCACTGTAGCCAATATAGCAATTCTTATTTTGATTCATTGGCAATTGATGTGGTTTTATTTGGGTTTGCGATCTAGAGTCAAGAAAATCCCATGGAATACATGACAAAGTCAACTATGGAAGAATCTTTGTACTTGGAAGATAATCATCTTTAATTCTCACCTGCATCCTAATGTGGCTCATCTTTTTGTAAATAAATATTTTAACATTACTTTGAGTATCACTTACATGCAGGGATATGTAAGCATCAGGTTGATTGTGTATTTGAAAGTTTCCAAGGGGTCAATTTGAGAGATTTTGCATTCACTGTGACTCATGAGCTCAATCATAATTTGAGTATGAAACAGGATGAAAAAATGTGTACATATGAGTAAACAGTGTGTGTAACATATCCAACAAAGTTAAAGACCAGTCGATTCAGTAAATGCTGTTATGCTGATTTTTGTAACACTATTGCATAAAAAGAATGCATGAACAACTCTTAAAATCCAGGGGACATCTTTCTATGGAAGCACAGTGGGAACAGTGTGGTTGAAGGAGAGAAGCTTGACGGCAGATCCTTATAACATCGGGAAAAGGATATGTGTTCTTTCAAACTGCACTGAGTCCTGAGGCTGATTGCGCTTTTGCATTTTTTTGCAAATACTGCAAATTCATGCCATCAGATGAAATTTTAGAAATGAAGACAATAAATATGGCTTTCCAGAGCGGTGCAATGGGACATCTTATCAGTGGCCAGAAGATGTCTATGTGCAGGACAGGATCCCATGCAGGGGTTGTTATAAAAAGAGATGTAACAGCCATGATGAATAACGTAGGGAGATTTTTGGCCATGGGACAGAGTGCAACTCAAAGTTGCAACAGGGATTAAATGCCCCAAATTGGTCACTGTGGTATGTGTGGTTTTACATATGTAAAATGTGATATCTAAGATATCTGTATTAAAGAGGTCAGCATGAGAAAAAAGGAATTCACTTTTTAAGAGATCATTCTACTGTGCATTAGACTCACTTCAGTGGCTTTAATTGGACTCACTTCAATGCTGAGATACAGACTACCATTTTGGGATGATGTTGGTGAAGTGAAAGACGGCACAGAATGTGGTCCAGAATATATCTGCATCCATATGATGAAGATCCATATGTCTTTTTTGAAAAGGGGTTGTTTTCCTCAGACTTATAATATGAGGGAGATCTAAAACAATAAATATCAAGGCAATGTCCAGTGGCCCTTCCAAGTGACAAGAAAGGTAATGGAGATAGTGCTGATAGTGGCCCTCCCCTGCCCCCAGACCCTGTCCCCAGAGAAAGAAGGCAGAGTTACCTGCTGATTGGTAACCATTTACCATTTGGTTAATTCCTTTCTTTGTTTTATGTTTATTTTCCTTTTTAAAAAGTGAATGAAACAACCAGAGGAAGAAAAGCAAACATGTTCAGATTTATTTTAAGAAAGAAGAGAACAAATTTATGAGTATAGAAAATAAACCCAATAAATCTCCCCACGCCATAAGTTTTAGTTTGCTGGCCATAAAAATGTTAGCACACATTTGTACTAACAGGTAATTGATAAACATTATTTCCATTTCTGGCTTTGTTCATTGTTTCCTGCATATTTTAAATGATGTCTATCCTTATTCTAACACAATGTCAGTCTTACTCTTCTTTTTTGTGTTGCTATTGTCAAATATATTACATTTCTACATTATAGGTCTAACAATACAACTTTATTATTTATGTTTTGTGCAAATGATTTTTAAATCATGGAAGAGATGGGAAAAATATGTAACTACACTATCTTTTATCATTATCTGAAAGATTACTTTTAGTGGTATTCTTTGTTTTTTTTTCACATGGAAATGACTATTGATGCTATCATTTCCTTTCAGTATGAAGAACTTATTTTGGTATTTCTTCTAAGGCAGGTCTCCTGAAAATAATTTCTCTCCACTTTTTTGTGTGTTTTGCTTTATTTTGCTTGTTTTGTTTTTAAGCTGAAGACATCATTGTTTATCCTTGGATTTTGAGGGGTATCTTTGACAGATGTAGGATATTTATTCGCCTTTGTTTTGTCAGCATGCTATGTCATTCCACTACCTTCTGAATTTTATTGTTTTTGATGAGAAGTCAGCTGTCAAGCTTACTGTGCTTTCCTTAGATGTGATAAGTCATTTTTTCTCTTTTTGTTTTCAAGGTTTTCTCTATTACCTTTGCTTTCAGAAGTTTTAGTATGATGTGTCTGCATATGGAACTTTTTGTGTTTGTCTTACTTGGAGTTCACTGAATTTCTAATATGTGTAGATTAATGGCTTTCATCATAGTTGGAGAGTTTTCAGTCATTATTACAGTGAATATCTATTTTCCCCACTTCTTTTTTTCTCCTCTGCTTCTGAAACTCTCATTGTGGGTATGTTGGTACATTTAATAATGTCTTATATGACTTAATTGCAATATTTATTTGTCTTCATTTTTTTGATAAGGGGAGGCTCCATGCCCAGCACAGAGTCCAATGTGGGGCTCAGTCTCATGGTTGTGAGACCATGAACCGAACTGAAATCAAGAGTCAGATGCTTAACCAACTAAGCCACCCAGGAGCCCTTATTCTTCTTCATTTTTGATTATTTCTTTTATTCATATTGTAAATATTTTTTTATGCCAACTCAAATCTACTGTTTTATTCTTTTAGGGATTTTTCATTGGGCTCATTACCTTTTTAATTCTGGAATTTACATGTGATTCTTTTTAATAATTTTTATCATTTATTGATATTCTCTATTTGATGAGTTTTTATTATTATTACATTTTTCTCTTTTCATAAAAGTAGTTTCTTTTAGTTCTTGGAACAGATTTGTAATAGCTGCTTAGAATTCTCTGCTAATTCTAGCATCCAAGTCAAAAGGAGACATTTAGTTAAAATAGTTTATGCCTTTCTCTGACTTATTTCACTTAGCACTATAGTCTCTAGATCCATCCATGTTGTTGCAAATGTTATATAATGCACATACACACACACACACACACACACATATATATATATATATATATATATATATATATTCACACACACACACATATATATATATACACCAACAGTGTACAAGGGTTCCTTTTTTTCCACATCCTCACCAATACTCATTGTGGTTTTGATTTGCATTTCCCTGATAATTAGTAATGTTGACCATCTTTTCAGGTGTCTTGGCTATCTGTATGTCTTCTATGACTTCATTCATATATGGAATTTAAGAAACAAAACAAACAAAGGGAAAAAAGAGACTAAAAAAAAACAGACTCCTAAATATAAAGAACAAACGGGTGGTTGCCAGAGGGGAGGTGAGTGGGGGATGGGTAAAATAGGTGAAGGGGATTAAGAGTATACTTACTGTGATGAGCACTAAGTAATGTGTATGAATATTGAGTCACTATATTGTATACCTGAGACTAATAAAACATTGTATGTTCATTATACTGGAATTATTATTATTATTATTATTATTATTATTAAATACAAGTTTGTACCCAAGACCCTTGGTTCAGATTTTCACTCTGCTATGGGGTGTGTGTGTGTGTGTGTGTGTGTGTGTGTGTGTTATTTGAAGACTTTTTACAGTTCAGGTAAATTGTGATTTTGTCCTGTATTCAACTAGGGACTAGTAGCACTACAGTTATTTTCTTGGCTGCTCCTCAGATGGTGAAACTATTGCCACACTCATCCATGGAAACATACATGGTTTAGCAAAGACTTCAGATCTACTACAGGTCATACTCTGGTTGCTACATAAATACAAATCTTCTAAACACCTAAGGATGAGTGTGATCTCAGGATGAATCTTGTTTATTATTTCTTTCTCTGGTTCTTTCTGCTAAAGTTCTGCCTGGTCTGCCATTTTGCTTATAGCTATTCAGTTCATTGAGCTACTAGCTCCCTCTTAATTTCTTGCTACCAAAATGTCCATTGTTTTTGACAATGCCCTTAGTCATAAACATTTCTGTTCCAAATAAAGCCAGTCTCTTCAAGAAGAGCTATTCTCATGGCCAAGTTCTTGCCTGGGCAGTACATATACGCCTTGATGTTTGGATGTTTGGAATAATGGTCTACCTCTTCTTCTTTTCAAAAAAAGATTTTTATTGTTATTCATTTTTGAGAGAGAGAGAGAGAGAGAGTGTGAGCAGGTGAGGGGCAGAGAGGGAGGGAGACACAGAATCTGAAGCAGGCTCCAGGCTCTGAGCTGTCAGCAGAGAGCCCCATGTGGGTCTTGAACCCATAACTGGGTAATCATGACCTGAACCGAAGTCAGACACTTATCCAACTGAGCCACCCAGGTGCCCCTTGTGACCTACTTCTTCTGAAGTGACTTTTCCACTCTACAAGAGGGCCTGGTATACCATATCTTCTTAGTTTACTAGTCCTGACATAAAATCTTGGTATGAGCAATCTGGGACAGATTGGGAAAATTACATCTTCAATATTTTAGGTCTGCTGTATCTAGAGCAGAACCCTAGCCTATGAGTGGAAGATGGGTGGTTGGGCTGAGCCATGAAATCAGAGTTCCTTGCACCTTTTGCATGCTTACATGAAGAGTTCCAGAGGTGGAGCTGAGAGTTGAAATAGGCACCATAATTTTGGCCACACCTGTTCAGAATAGAATTTACAGGACATAGAACCTGAGAGGCATAGGAGAAGATTGTAGTTGAAAGGCCACAGATTATTGATGTTCTTCTAAAGATTTAGTATGTTTTATGGGTAAATGTTTCTCCATTTGTTATAGGTAACAGACATTTTTTTAAAATAACTTTTACAAGTTAAGTGGTTGGTGGGCTGACAAAGAGGGTACCCTGAGCTTCTGATATAATCAATCCAAAACTTCTACTCCTATGGTAATTTGAAAGAGAAAAAAGCAGGGGATTATACTACCAGATATCCTGAATTATGATAAAGCTGTAGAATTTAAGAGAGTGTGGCACTGACTGATGAAACAGAATGGAGAGCAAAATAGTCTTTTCAATAACTTGTTCTGGGTTAATTGATTATCCATATAGAAATGATGTATCTTTTTCTCTGCTCACACTAAATACTTAAAACAATTCCAGATGAATTTCAAATTTAAATGCCAGAGAGAAATTTTTAAAATATTAGAAAAAAATAACATAGGTGAACTTTATAATATTGGTAATGGCAAAGATTATTCAAACAAAAAGAAAATCTGCAAATTTAAAAGAAAAACTTAATCAGACTCTGAAATTAAGAGGTTCTCTTTTTAATTAATAAACAGGTTTCATTAAACCAATGAAAATACATGCCATTAGCATTTTTGGAAAATATATTTGCAAAACATGTATATAAAAAGGGTATATATTCATAATATAGAAGTATTTCAAACCAATGAAGTAAAAGAAAGATCACCCAATAGAAAATTGGGCAAATAACTCAGACACTTGATTGCCAATAAACATGAGAAGTGCTTAACTTTAATAGTTAAGGAAATGGAAACAAAACTGCAAATTAAAACTGATACCACATTACACACACCAATATGACTAAAATAAAAATTTTGGAACTGTCAAATGTTAGTAAGGATATGGACTAATTAGAACTCTCATATATGATGTTAGATATATAAATTTTTGCCTCCACTTAGAACATTGCTTTGAAGTATTTAATAAGTTTGATTGCACACATTCGGATTAAGCAATCCAATTCAAGCTATAGGCCCAATGGAAATGTTTCCATATTTTCCTGAATGACATGTAATAAAACATTCATAGAAAAACTAATTACAATGGCCAAAAAACTAGAAACTACCAAAAGTCCATCAGCAGTAGCCTGGGTAAACAACTTGTGCTATATTCAAATACTGGAGTAATATACAGGAATGAGAAAGAATGACGTAAAATCATGTAAAAATGTGAATGAATTTTACAAACAAAATGAATGAAATAACCAGTCACAAGAAAATGCATATTGTAGAAGTGCAGTTATATGAGTCACAAAATAAGTGAAACTACTTTATGCTCTTAGAAATCAGCATAGAGACTACTCTCCAAGGAGAAAGAAAAGGGGAAGTTGGGTGGCTCAGTCAGTTAAGTATCTGACTTCGGCTCAGGTCATGATCTCATGGTTTGTTGAATTCAAGCCCTGCATCAGACTCTGGGATTCTCTCTCTCCCCCTCTTTGCCTCTCCCCTACTTGTGCACACACTCATGCTCTCTCTCTCTCTCAAAATAAACCAACTTAAAGAAAAAATTTTTTAAAGGAGGAATATAAAATATGTCTCTGGCATGTTGGTAATTTTAGGATTCTTGAACTCAATATTGGTTAAATAGGCATATTTCACTATGAAAATCCTTTGATCTATATTTCTGTGATATGTTCATTTTTTCATGCATATTATACTTTAAACAAAATTAAAACCAATAATTCAATGCACTCAAAGTCTTAGACATTTTTTTTAAAAAGAGTGTTAAAACAAAATCTTCTGAAAACTGTTCTGTTTGCTTCATGGCCAAGCTCAATGGAACTAATCTCTCGCCTTTGTTTGGTTTAGTTATAAATAAAAGTCAAAATTTTTACCCTTAATACATGGTTTCAATACTAAAGCATATGTTTCATTAGGGTAGGCAGGAAGTTTTGCCTGTTTTATTCCATTGTATATAAACTATTTTAAGTATTAAAATAAAAAAAAATTTAAGAAACAAATGGAAAAACTAAGAAAAAATGGCAAAATCAATTGGGAAATTCCTTTTATAGAATGAAAGTGAATCTCATTTTATTTTTTTTTTAATTTTTTTTTCAACGTTTTATTTTTTTTTGGGACAGAGAGAGACAGAGCATGAACGGGGGAGGGGCAGAGAGAGAGCGAGACACAGAATTGGAAACAGGCTCCAGGCTCTGAGCCATCACCCCAGAGCCCGACGCGGGGCTCGAACTCATGGACCGCGAGATAGTAACCTGGCTGAAGTCGGACGCTTAACCGACTGCGCCACCCAGGCGCCCCAAAAGTGAATCTCATTTTAAACATATAATGGGAATTGTATTAGTGCAGAGGGGACAAGTTTTGAATATTAAGAACAAAAGCCTTTTTAGTTAGCAGGATTCAAAGCTTATTAATTAATAGCACTGATATTTTGAAATAAAGATTGACTTGGGAAAGGAGCTCTTTATAAAAGGAAAATTTTCTGGGGTGCCTGGCCGGCTCAATCGGTTGAACATCTGACTCGTGATTTTTGGCTCGGACTGTGATCCCATGGTTCGTTGGTTCGAGGCCTGTATTGTGCTCTGCACTGGCAGTGCTGAGCCTGCTTGAGAGTCTTTCTCTCTCTCTCTCTCTTCCCCTCCCTTGCTCTCTCACGCTCTCTCTCAAAATAAATAAATAAACAAAAAAAGAAAATTTGCTAATAATTTTTAAATCATTTTTATTGTAAGTAGGGGAAATTAATCATTGCATATTACTCCAGCAATTAATAAATCCTATGTGTTCTATATTCAATAATATTACAGAAGACATTCTTTGTACCATCAATCAGCATGATTAAATCAACATAACTTGGCACAAAAACAGACACATAGACCAATGGAATAGAATAGAAACCCCAGAACTAGACCCACAAACGTATGGCCAACTAATCTTTGACAAAGCAGGAAAGAACATCCAATGGAAAAAAGACAGTCTCTTTAACAAATGGTGCTGGGAGAACTGGACAGCAACATGCAGAAGGTTGAAACTAGACCACTTGCTCACACCATTCACAAAAATAAACTCAAAATGGATAAAGGACCTGAATGTGAGACAGGAAACCATCAAAACCTTAGAGGAGAAAGCAGGAAAAGACCTCTCTGACCTCAGCCGTAGCAATCTCTTACTCGACACATCCCCAAAGGCAAGGGAATTAAAAGCAAAAGTGAATTCCTGGGACCTTATGAAGATAAAAAGCTTCTGCACAGCAAAGGAAACAACCAACAAAACTAAAAGGCAACCAACGGAATGGGAAAAGATATTTGCAAATGACATATCGGACAAAGGGCTAGTATCCAAAATCTATAAAGAGCTCACCAAACTCCACACCTGAAAAGCAAATAACCCAGTGAAGAAATGGGCAGAAAACATGAATAGACACTTCTCTAAAGAAGACATCCGGATGGCCAACAGGCACATGAAAAGATGTTCAGCGTCGCTCCTTATCAGGGAAATACAAATCAAAACCACACTCAGATATCACCTCACGCCAGTCAGAGTGGCCAAAATGAACAAATCAGGAGACTATAGATGCTGGAGAGGATGTGGAGAAACGGGAACCCTCTTGCACTGTTGGTGGGAATGCAAATTGGTGCAGCCGCTCTGGAAAGCAGTGTGGAGGTTCCTCAGAAAATTAAAAATAGACCTACCCTATGACCCAGCAATAGCACTGCTAGGAATTTATCCAAGGGACACAGGAGTACTGATGCATAGGGGCACTTGTACCCCAATGTTCATAGCAGCACTCTCAACAATAGCCAAATTATGGAAAGAGCCTAAATGTCCATCAACTGATGAATGGATAAAGAAATTGTGGTTTATATACACAATGGAGTACTACGTGGCAATGAGAAAAAATGAAATATGGCCTTTTGTAGCAACGTGGATGGAACTGGAGAGTGTGATGCTAAGTGAAATAAGCCATACAGAGAAAGACAGATACCATATGGTTTCACTCTTATGTGGATCCTGAGAAACTTAAGAGAAACCCATGGGGGAGGGGAACAAAAAAAAAAAAAAAAAGAGGTTAGAGTGGGAGAGAGCCAAAGCATAAGAGACTGTTGAGAACTGAGAACAAACTAAGGGTTGATGGGGGGTGGGAGGGAGGAGAGGGTGGGTGACGGGTACTGAGGAGGGCACCTTTTGGGATGAGCACTGGGTGTTGTATGGAAACCAATTTGACAATAAATTTCATATATAAATAAAAAAAAAATCAACATAACTTAATAATATAGCTATTTAATGTGAATTTCATTAGGAAAATTAGAAGGAAGAGGAAGATATAGTATAGATGACCCTTGAACAACATGGGTCTGCATGGGTCCACTCACACAGATTTTTTGATAAATGTAATACCTATAATTTTCTCTTTCTTATTATTTTCTTAATAACATTTTCTTTTTCTCAAAATATGTGCTCTCTTTTCTCACAAAATATGTGCTACTCGACTACTTATGGGTAAGATTTCCAGTCAACAGTAGGGCATTAGTAGTTAAGTTTTGGGGAATCAGATGTTAATGTGTGTATTTTCTACTGCACAAGAGTCAGGGTCCCTAATTCCCATGTTGTTCAAAGGTCAACTGTACTTGGAATAATTATAATCAAACATGGGACCATTAAGCAAAATGTGAGATGAAAATCTGATAATCTCACTATTTGATTTAGGAATATGCTTACCTCAGATCACAGCTGCCTAACTCAATATTGATCTAAACTTTTTTGTTGGTTTGTTATAAAATAGTTGTGAGTCTTTATTTTACTTTTTGTCATATAGACTCAGTGTTTGTAAAAAGAACATCTGTATTTCCTTTAATAATGCAGCATCAGTGTATGATTTTATAACTCCATTAATAAATTTTAATTATTTTTACAGGTATTAATCTTGTGACTTTATTTCTCTTTAACCCTATAATTCTATACCAAATATAATAGCTATGATTTCAAAGAAGCATACAGTAGAAAGTACAAATTTTGTAAAACTATTATTGGAACTTAGTTTAAAATAATCATACAAGGAGACTTAAACTTACAAAAATCATACAACAAGAGTATATAAAGGAGAGATTAAAAGCCACTGTCATTTCTGAACATGCATGGTATTAAGCAGTAACTTAAAAGTTGTCGGTTATTTTCCCCTGAGGCAGTCTTGAGAATAAAAATTAAATGTAAAATTGATCTAACTCCCTACTTCTATGTTAGAGTGATAAGGTAAACTTTGTTTTCTTTTTTTTTTTGCTTATTTAAATAAATTATTTAAAAATTGTTTTATTCTATTTTTTAATGTTTATTTATTTTGAAAGAGAGAGAGAGAGAACAGAGTAGGGGCAGAGAGAGAGAGGGAGACAGAGTTCCCAGCAGTCTTAGCACTGTCAGCTCAGAGCCTGAGGTACGGTTCCATCTCAGGAACCATGAAATCAGGACCTGAGCCAAAATCAAGAGTTGGCAGCTTAACCGCCTCAGGCACCCAGGCGCCCCTAAAATTAATTTTATTTCATTTTTCAAAAAATGTTTATTTATTTATGAAAAAGAGAGAGACAGACAGAGTGCAAGTGGGAGAGGGACAGAAAAAGAGAGAAGGAGACAGAGAATCTGAAGCAGGCTCCAGGCTCAGAGTTGTCAGCACAGAGCCTGAGATCATGACCTGAGCTGAAGTTGGGTTGCTTAACCCACTGAGCCACCCAAGCATCCCTTAGATTAGAGAAATATTGCAAAGTTGGTTAGAGTTCCTGGAAACAAAATCCTACACTGAGTTTACACTGTCATTAACTGTTGGATTACTTTGGTAGATTTGTTACAATTAATTTTAAAAAATACTGATACAATATTATTTATTAAAGCCCATTTTTTTTTTTTAAATCTAATTTTACCTGACTGTTTTTTTCCTGTTCCAGCTTTCTAGATGAGATATCACAGTATATTCAGTGTCATATCTTCTTAATTCCCCTTGGCTGAGACTCTCAGACTTACCTTATTTTTGATGACCTTGAAATTTTTGAGGTGTATTGGTCTATCATTTTGTGGACAGTCCCTCAGTTTGGGTTTTTCTGATGTTTTTTCATGATTCAACCAGGATTATGGGTTTTAGACCACAGAAGTAAACTGCCATTTTCATCACGATGCTGTCAAGAATACATGCTATCAGCGAGACTTATCAATGACGATGTTAACCTTAATTACCTTGCTGAGTTAATGTTTGGTCTACATATAATGTTACTTTCTTTATCCTATCTCTTTTTTTAAATTTTTTTTTATTATTAGAACATTTTTTTAATGTTTATTTATTTTTGAGAGACGAAGAGACAGAGTGCAAGTAGGGGAGGAGCAGAGAGAGAGAGGGAGACAGAATCCAGAGCAGGCTCCAGGCTCTGAGCTGTCAGCACAGAGCCCGATGCGGGGCTCAAACCCACAAACCATGAGATCATGACCTGAGCTGAAGTCAGATGCCTAACTGACTGAGCCACCCAGGCACCCCTCTTTTAGCCTATTTCTAAACTGTACTCTTTGAAAACTATATGTAGCCCACAGTTACGGGGTGAGGAAACACACTCTAATTCCTTGGGGGAATATCTATATAAATTATTTAGAATTATTCTGTAGAGGAGATTGTTCTTCTCCCAATTTCTTTCTTTCTTCAGTAATTTATTCCTATCAGTATGTTCTCAAGGATATTTATTTTACACTTTGTCACTCAAATTGTTCTGGCCATTGAGGGATTTTCAGTTAGTTGCTATGTCCCTTTGACATAAGATGCCATGTTTTATTTGAGCACTTCCTTACTCTCTGGCATTATTAGATGCACTGGGCTCATTTTGTATACTACCTGTCTCAGTCCTAGAATTAGTCATATTTCCAAGAAATCATAATCTCTTTTATTGCAGAATAGTATTAGAAACTAAGATATATAAAAAAAAAGAAACTAAGATATAGGCTTTGGGTTTGCAAACACACATGCACACATGCACACGCACACACACAAATGTAAAGATGTATTAACTTAATCCACATTAAGCTACAAATGAGTTCATTCTGAGGTGCTGATGTGTCTCATTGTATTCTATTACCACATGGTTTATTCTAATCTCTACCTCTTGATTACCTGTATTCTCTCACCTCAACCAATGCAATACTGAGGGATCTCATTCATAGCATTCTCTGTTTATTTACTTACTAGCTCAGAATCACTGTATACACAGTGGTTTCAGGATTAATAACATTTATCCTCATTAAGAAACAAATTTACCACACAGTGTTTGTCTTATAGTTTGTCCACCCTTTTCAAAAGTTATTTGGGTCACCACCATTGTTTTCCTTCTCACTTCAGTCAAATTATGTCAGTTTGCAATACAATTAATTTTTTTTTGCTGCTGTCTGTATTCCATTATAGAATTTTACATCTTAATATTGATTTTTGAAAGTTACATGCATAAGTTTTACTCGTGTCATAAAGTTCCATGAGTGTTGGTACATTCAAGTATTATGTATCCTCCATTATAATATCATACAGAATAGTTTCACTATTAAAAAAAAAATCCCCTATGCTTCATGTTTTTATTTCTCCAATCCTATCGAACCCTTAGGGTTTTTAAACCACTGCTCTGTTTTCCATCTGTATGATTCTGACTTGCCAGAATATCATAAACTAGACTGGACTATCACACAATGTGTTGCCTTTCCAGACTTCCTTTTCTCAGTTAACATTACGAATTTAAGTTTCATCCATGTTTCATGGATTGATAGTTTATTACTTTCATCACTGAAAAGTATTGCATTGTATGTATGTACCATAGTGTGTTTAAACAGGCACCTATTCAAACCTACTTCTGGGTTTTGGTAATTATGAATAAAGCTGCAATAAACATACGAATAAATTTTGTGTAAACATATGTTTTAAGTTTGCTAAATATCTAGAAGCATGATTGGTGTGGTAAGGTATAAAATAAAGTTAATAGGTGTATTCCCAATAAAATTAATGTGTGCATTTTTTACACTCTTATTTGCAGTATGCATATCTTCTTAATGAGGTATCTTCTTAGATCTTTAGCCCAGTTTTATTGGGTTGTTTGTTGTCTTATTGTTGAGTTGTAAGAGTTCTTTGTATATATTCAATGTATCTTTTATCAGGCGTATGATATACAAATTTTTTCTCTGTCCTAAATTTGTGTTTTTATTATGTTAACATTGCCTTTCTTATACATTTTTTAAAAAATATTCATTTATTTTTGAGACAGAGAGAGATAGAGTGCAAGTGAGGGAGGAGCAGAGAGAGAGGGAGACACAGAATCGTAAGCAGACTCCAGGCTCTGAGCTGTCAGCACAGAGCCTGATGCGGGGCTCGAATTCATGGACCGGGAGATCATGACCTGAGCTGAAGTCGGATGCTTAACTGACTTAGCCACCCAGGCACCCAATATAAGTTTTTAATTAAAATAAAGTTTTAACATCAATATTTCTTTCTTGGATTGTGTTTTTTGTGTTGTATCTAAATATTTATCACCGGGGCGCCTGGGTGGCGCAGTCGGTTAAGCGTCCGACTTCAGCCAGGTCACGATCTCGCGGTCCGTGAGTTCGAGCCCCGCGTCAGGCTCTGGGCTGATGGCTCGGAGCCTGGAGCCTGTTTCCGATTCTGTGTCTCCCTCTCTCTCTGCCCCTCCCCTGTTCATGCTCTGTCTCTCTCTGTCCCAAAAATAAATAAATGTTGAAAAAAAATTAAAAAAAAAAAATAAATAAAATAAATAAATAAATATTTATCACCAAACCCATGAAAATCCATATTTTCTCCTAGAAGTTTTTCAGTTTTGCATTTTACATATAGGTTTATGACTCATTTTGAGAGTCATAAGGTGTAAGGTGTAAGGTCTCTGGATGATGATGATGATGATGATGATGGCGATGATGATTACATATGGATTTCCAATTGATCCAGCCTCATTTTCCTTTATCAAATTGTCTTTGTGATTTCACCAAACTTAGTTGACAATATTTGTGTATGACAATATTTGTGTATGTACCTCTAGACATATATTATGTACATTCATAGACACTATATTATGTTCCATTGTTTAATTAGTCTTTTTTTTTTTTTTTTTTTTTTTTTGCCAGAACCACTGTCTGGATTAAAATTGCTTAACAGTAACTCTTAAAATCAGCTAATGTGAGTCTGGAACTTTTGTTCTTCCTTTTCTGAATTGTGTTGGCTATTTTTGTTCCTCTGTTTTCTGTATATTAGATTTAGTTTGTTGCTATTTCTAAACACCTTGCTATGATTTTGATGAGGCATGCACTACATCTACAGATCATATTTTAAAAAAACTGAAATTTTAATAATATTGAGTCTTTTTGATACGTGAATATGAAATACAATTTCCATGTATTTATGTCTTCTTATTTATGTCATCAATTTTTTTTGTAGATTTCTACTTATAATTCCTGCACATAGTTTGTTAGATTTATTACTAAGTAACTTTTTTCGTGTTTTGTAAATGGTATTTAAAAGTGTATAAACTGTTTTAGATGGAAGTTTTAGGTTGACAACAAAATGAAGAGGAAGCTATAGACATATCCCGTTATTATCCCTGCTTCTACACATAGCTTCCCTCATTATTAACATCACCCAACAGAGTGGTACATTTGTTATAACTGATGAACCTACACTGACACAGCATTATCATGCAAAGTCCATAATTGACATTAGGATCCACCTTTGGTGCTATACATCATAGGGGTTTTGAAAGATGTACAATGACATTCTCTATACTGGTATCATACACAGTTTCACTGGGCTTCAATTCTTGTGCGCTCTGCCAGCTCATTATTTTCTGCCCCACTGTCCCTGGCAACCACTAAATTTTTTACCGTCTCTATAGTTTTGTCTTTTCCAAAATGCCATACAGTTGGAATTATATAGTATGTAGCCTTTTCAGATTGGTTTCTTTCACTTAGTAATATGCCTTCATAGTTCATTTCCTTTTAGCATTCAATAATATTCCTTTGTCTGGATGTACCACAGTTTATTTATCCATCCACCTACTGAAGGACATCTTGATTGCTTCTGAGTTTTGACAATTATGAATGACGCTGCTATAAACATCACATGCAGGATTTTGTGTACATAATTTTCAGATACTTAGGGTAAATACCAATGAGCATAATTGCTGGATTGTTTGATGACAGTATGTTTAGTTTTGTAAGAAACTGCCAAAATGTCTTTCCAAGTGGCTGTATATCAGTTTTCATTTTTATCAACAGTTCCTATTGTTTCACATCCTCACCAGCATTTGATGTTGTCAAATGGTGATTTGGATTTGGGCCATTGTAATAGATGTGCAGTGGTATCTTATTATTGTTTTAATTTGTGTTTCTCTGAACATATGATCTGAAGCATCTTTTCATGTGTTTATTTGCCATCTGTATATTTTCCTTAGTAAAAAAGATATTTTTCTTTCACTTTTGAAGGAGAATTCTTCTGTGTGTAGAATTATAGGTTGGCAGTGCTTATGTTTATTAAGAAACTTAGTGTACTTCTTTACCTGGCTCCTCTGTAAGGTGTCCCTGTCCATCAACTTATTTCAGAATTTTCTATTTGTCTTTATATCTCATTTATTACGCTTTTTCTTCTTCTTACAGGTATCGCATTATTTTACAAATTGAACATTTGTGTCAACCTTGTGTTAAGCAAATCTATGACACCATTTTTCCAATAGCATTTGCTCACTTTGCTTTTCTATATTACCATGTGGTGATTCTTTCAATATTTCAAACTTTTTCATTATTAGTATACTTATTATAGTGATCTCTGATCAGTGATCTCTTATTTTACTATTGCTATTGTTTTGGATTGCCATGATCAGTACCTATATAAGACAGTGAACTAAGGAAGCTATGTTAAAGCCAATGTATTCATTTGTCATTTTGAAAACAATAGGCCTCTTAAGAATTATGCTAAATCTACTTTGCCTGTGCTCTATAAAGAGAACAACAAAGCCTGAATGACTGCACTTCCCTTTACAACACAGTTTACTGAATATTTTAAGCCCACTGTTGAGACTTACTTCTCAGAAAAAAAAGATTCCGTTCAAAACTCATTGACAATGCACATGTTCACCCAAGAGCTCTGATGAAAATGTATAGTGAGAGTAATGTTTTCATGCCAGCTAACACAGCATCCATGCTGCAGTTCATAAATCTGGGAGTAATTTTGACTTTCAAGTCTTATTATAAGAAACACATTTAATATGCCTCTAGCTACCACAGACAGTGATTCTTACGATGGATCTGGGCAAAGTAAATTGAAAACCTCCTGCAAAGGATTCACTATCTGATTATCATTAAGAACATTCATGATTCATGGGAAAAGGTCAAAATATCAACCTTAACAGGAATGTGGAAGAAATTGATTCAACCCTTGCTGATGGCTTTGAGGGATTAAACACTTCGGTGGAGGAAGTGACTACAGATGTGGTGGAAATAGAAAGAAAACTGAAATTATAAATGGAGGCTGGAGATGTGACTGAATTGTTGTAACCTCATGATAATACTTTAACCAATGAGGATTTGATTCTAATGGAATGGCTAAGCAAGTGGTTTCTTGAAATAGAATGTACTTCTGATGAAGATTCTGTGAAGATTATTGAAATGACAACAAACAATTTATAATATTACATAAATATAGTTGACAAAGCACTAGCCTGGTTTGAGAGAATTTACTCCAATTTTGAAAGAAGTTCTACTGTGAGTAAAATGCTATCAAACATCATGGCATGATACCGAGAAATTATTTGTGGAAGTAAGAGCCAATAAATGTGACAAACTTTATTGTTGTTTTCTTTTTAAAAAAATGCCACAGGAATGCCTGGGTGGCTCAGTAGGTCAAGTGTCCAACTTTAGCTCAGGTCATGATCTTACAGCTCATGAGTTTGAGCCCCGTGTTGGCCTCGGTGTTGACTCTGTGTCTCCCTCTCTGTCTGTCCCTTCCCTACTCATTCTCTCTCTCTCTCTCTCTCTCTCTCTCTCTCTCTCTCTCAAAAATAAATAAACATTATTTCTTTTTAATTGCCACAGCCCCCTCAACCTTCAGCAATCACCAACTTGATCAGTCAGCAACCAAGAAAATCAAGGTAAGACTCTTCACCAACAAAAGTATTTCAGCTCTTTGATGGTTAACATTTTTTAGCATTAAGTATTTGTTAAATAAGTTATTGACATTGTTTTTTTTTTTTTACACATAAGACTATTGCACACTTAATAGACTACACTGTAGTGTAAACTTTTGTATGGGGGAACCAAAAAATTCAACTGACTGAGTTTCATATATACATCCTATCTACATAGTAGTCTATTTTAAGTTGATGGTCACTTAAGTTTGAACACATTCTGAAAGAACTATGTTTTTACTCCCTTGCTCCGTGTTATATGAATATGACATATTTTATATCTTTTTATTTTGTGTATCCCTTAAATAACTTTTGTAGATATAACTGATTTTATTATTTTTGTCTTTTAACCTTCATACTACATAAGTGATACTACATAACTACATACGACATAAGTGATAAAAGTGTTTACCTTTTATTTCACTGGTTATTCCTTCTGCATATTCTTAGCTGGTTACTCTCCTTATCCACAATCAATGCACTTAATTTGCCCCAGTTTTTGATTCTCTTCTAGTCCCTATTTATTTTCTTGCTCCCTCTCCTTCTTCCTCCTTCCTTTTGTGATATCATGGCTATTAATGTCATCAGTGTATCAGTCATTGGTATATCCCCAGCCCATATCTCACATCAGTCTATATCTACATTGATCTGCATATTGGGTACTTTTAATTAATTAATTAATTTGTTTTTGGCATGGACTGCTTATTCAAGTAATTAATATTATATTTATAATAAGGAATAATCATATTTACCATATATTTATACAGGCCTCACAAATTTATAATATTGTCCATTGTAGTATGTCTGTAAATGTCTGCATATACATATATAAAAGAAAAACAAAATTTAAATATTCCATAAGGGAGGTGAACTAAATTACTTTTAGCTTCTTTTCCAAGATTCAGTATTTCTTTTTTTTAAATTTATTTAATGATTAATCACTTACATATAACACCCAGTGTGTATTAACGAGCTGGAATTTAAATAAAAACTGGGAAAAATATACATATATATATTTGAG
The DNA here is from genome assembly GCF_028749965.1 of Puma concolor. Taxonomy (NCBI): domain Eukaryota; kingdom Metazoa; phylum Chordata; class Mammalia; order Carnivora; family Felidae; genus Puma; species Puma concolor. Next base: position 54,038,522 of record NC_141670.1, on the reverse strand, counting down.
GGATGAAGAAAAATATAGTGAAAGCTTTTATTACTTAAATTGTCAGGGTTCCCTTTTATTTTATATGTGGTTTACATATTTCTTTTTCTTCTTTTTCTTTGCTAAACCTTGAGAGAAAACCACAAATTATATCTACACCTGAAACTCCAAAAAACAGACACCATTAAACCATTATCATATCAGACAAACTAAACAGATTTTTTTTATATCAGCTAATAATAATCAATTTCTCTGATGTTATAACAATATAACAATATCACTCCACACATTTATGTAAATAAAGATCCATCGCAGGTTCACATTGCATTGGACTTGGTTGTGTTTCTTAAGTTTATTTTGTATTAGAACAGTTGCTCTCTGCGTACTGTTTTTGTATTTGGTGTTGTTATTATCTTTATTACAGAAACTAAATTGGTTGACCTGAAGAAAATATCATTCTTGGATAAGTGTTTTTGGAGGTATACTAGAATTTTTTTATCACTTGACTTCCATCTAAGTTCAATTAGACTGTCAAGTTTTGATAAGACACAGGCCAAGTTTTTTTTTTTAGAAAGATTACATAATAGATTGTTCCAGTTGCTTAATATTAAATTGTATCGGGAAGCACACAAAAATTGGTTGTCTCACTTTTGCAGATGCTGAAGTTAATGCATATACTTAGGTGCTAATAGCTAACTGATGCTATTGGTGAAGTACAACAATTTTTCATGTCGTGAGTTTCCCACTGATGACATTAATCAATTATCAAAATGAAATTTCTCTGCACTGAAATTATTAGGCAATCATGATTAACACAATTATTGTGAATAAGAGCTCAATTTTTTCCTATTTTTGAACTTTCTACTTTGATATGACAAAATTTGATTATATCAAATGAAACTTTACATATGAAATTAAATAATATATGCCAAGAAAGCTTTATGAATTGATCTCAATTCCTAATTATTATTTCAAAGCTGATTTTCCCACCACTTCCCACACAGAAAAATTGACTACAAGTGCTTCTCTGAAAAATGGCACCACCTAAAATATAATCATTAACTTAATAGAGAGAAAGCAACACTAAACACACTATATGTTTTAAGTAAGCAATATTGTAATGATATTTAAAGACAGAAAGTGTCCTGGTAAAGCTGAAGAACCCAATGAAATCTTTTTTTTTTTTTTTATCTTTATTTATTTTTGAGAGAGAGACAGAGTGTGAGCAGGGAGAGGAGCAGAGATAGAGGGAGACACACAATCCGAAGCAGGCTCCAGGCCCTGAGCTGTCAGCACAGAGCCTGACACGGGGCTCAAAACTCACAAACCGTGAGATCATGACCTGAACTGAAGTCAGACACTCAACTGACTGAGCCACCCAGGCACACCAGAAGCCAATGATATCTTATGGAGTCAAAGGATTCACATGTAGTATATGATTTAACTAGAGAGGTTGTATCACAATACATTAAACATAAATTCTCTACAATATAAGTAAAAAAAGGTAAAATGATTTTTAGCATAGCATTTATTTGAGACCCAATGATAATAATTTTATTATTTTGTTTTCTTTTCTATTCATAAATGACCTGGGACAGTTTTCTATGGCATATTGGTCTTAGATTGTCAAGATACAAAATGGATGTCAAAGATACATAATTTCTAAAATTTTCTTTGAAATTAAAAATGTTTTTTTATTTTCTCCCCAAGTTATCAAACTATTATTGAAATATAAAATACACAAATTTAAGCTATACTATGTGATGTCGATACATGTATATATTGAAAAATAATTACAATAAGTTAGTTGGCACTTCCATCCCCTGCTGTATCTATTTTTTTGTATATGTGTGGTGATTTAACATTTAAGATCTTCTCTCTTAAGTATTTTCAAGTATCCAATATGATTTTGCTAATTATAGTGACCATGTCGTATGTTAGATTCCCAGAACGTATTCATCTTATAACTGTAAGTTCATACCCTTTGACCAACATGCCCCAATTTCCCCCACTTCTCAGGTGCAATCTCCAACCACCCTATTCACTCTTGCTATGAGGGTAGCTTTTTCAGATTCCATATAGTGATATATCATACAGCATTTGTCTTTCTCTGTCTGATTTATTTCACTTAGCATAATACCCTCAAAGTTCATTCATGATGTCAAGAAAGGTAGGATTGATTTCATCTTTTCACTGAATACTATTATTTTATATATGCACTGAATCTTCTTTAACCATTCATAGATTAATGGACACTTGTAACTTAGGTCATTTCCATATCTTAGCCATTGTGAATAATGCTGAAAGAACCATGAGACCACAGATATCTCTTCAAAATAGTGATTGCATCTCCTTCCAACTTATACCCAGAAATCAGTTTGCTAGAACATAAGGTTGTTCTATTTTAAAATTTTAAGAGCCTTCATACTGTTTTCAGTAGTGTCTGTACCAATTTACATCCCCATCAACAATGCACTAGTGTTCCCTTTCTCCAATTCTTGCCAACTTGTTATATCTTTTCTTCTTGATGATAGCCCTTTTAACAGGTGTGAGATGATATCTCACTGTGGTTTTGATTTGTATTTCCTTGATGATAAGTGATGTTGAGTCTCTTCTCATGTACTAATTGATCATTTACAAAATGTTTATTCAAGTCCTTTACCAATGTTTTAATCAGATTTTTTTAAATGATATGTATGAGTTCTTTATATGAATTACACAATAATCTCTCATCAGATAAATGGTTTGCAACTATTATCTTCTATTTCCTTGGTTGGCATTTCAGTTTGTTGATTATTTCTTTTGCTTTGTAGAATCTTTGTAGTTTGATGTAATCATATTTATTTATTTTGTCAATTGTTGATTATCCTTTTGATTGTCATATTTTAAAAAATGTTGCCAAAACCAAAGTCAAAGATCTTTTTTTCCTGTTTTCTTCTAGGAGTTTGCAATTTGGGACTTCCATTTATATCCTAAATTTATTTTGATTTCAATTTTGTGTCTGGTATAATACAAGTTTCCAAGTTCATTATTTTGGATGTTAATATCCAGTTTTCCCAACATCATTTATTGAAGAGACTATTCTTTCCCCACTGTATATTCTTTATTCCCTTGTTAAATATCAGTTGACCATACAGGCATGGGTTTATTTCTATCCTTTTGATTATGTTCTTTTAGTCTATGTGTCTGATTTTATGCAGTATCATACTGTTTTGAATACTGTAGGTTTTTAATAAAATTTAAAGTCAGGAATGTGGCGACTACCTTTATTATTCCTTCTCAGGACACTTTACCTTTTTGGGGTCTTTTGTGGCTCCATATAAAATTTTAGGATTACTTTATGTCTGTGAAAAATATTATTGGAACTTTAATAGAGATTTTATTGAATCTATACATAGCTTTAGATATATGACATCTTACAATATTAATTTTTTGATCCATGAATATGAGATATCTTTCCACTTATTTGTGTTTCTTCAGTTTCTTCACTCAATGTCTCATTTTCATTGTACAGATATTTCATGTCTTAATTAAATTTATTGTAAGAATTTTATCGTTTTTAAGACTGTTTTCTTTCTCTTTCAGATTTGTTAGCATATGGAAATGTGATCCTGGAGAATGTTCCATGTGCACTTGAGAATGTGTATTCTGCTCTCTTGGGTGAAATGTTCATTTATTGCTGGTGGGAATGAAAAATGAGGAAGACTATGCATGTGTGGAGAAAAGAGGTTATGGGAAATTTCTGTATCTTCAGCTTATTTTCATAGTAAACCTTAAACTGCTCAAAAGATCAGGTTTATCTTAAAAAATAGCTTACCACTCCAGATTAATTTTTGGAGTTAGTGGGAGAACTGAAGTATCTTGCATCCACTATGAGTGTCATTAATGTCTTCTTTTCCTCTACATAAATATCATTTCTCATTATGAGATGGAATTTCCTTGTCTTCTTTCTTACCATCTTTCCATCCCCAGGTATATCTGGCCTAGACTTATACTTTCTTGACTAATAGAATGTGGCAAAAGTGACATATTGGCTCTTCTAAAGGTAAGTGGTAAGAAGCCTTTCAATCCCTTCCTGGGCCTCCTGAAATGTTGGTACTCAGAACACTCTAGAGTAAGGATAGCTCTATGCTCCAGGCTCTCTACTAAACAGATCCAACAAGCCCAGTCTTCTGTCAATCTATGTGAAGGCACCAGACATATGAATGAAAGTAACACAGACTGTCATGTCCAGCAAAACCATCAGCTAAATGCCACCAGGTGAACAATTGACATGACATGGAGGAAAATAATTGCCCAAACAAGTCCTGCATAATTCTTGGTCTATATATTTGTAAAACTTCATAAAATGTGTTTTGGTTTAAACCACTAAATCAGCATAATTTGTTAATTACCTATAAATAACCTGAACAGATTGTGTCCAGTAAGCTTTTCTGTGGGCAAACCTTCTCTTTGCTTTCCCATCCCGAGATAGAGGAGTCTCCAGATCTACTATAATATAGAAAACACTCATGAAGCTAAAGGGAACCTCGTTAGCATATCTCTGAGGAAATCAATGTGAGTTATATGTGATTATGAGAGGAGCTGTTTTGAAAATTGTTTCTGACTGATGGCTAATCTTGGGATTTTGAATCTTCTCCTTACTATCAAAACAAATTCAGAAAAATTTCACAATTAATTTTCGATTTGGAAAAGAAGCAGTATGCCTCCTTGATTTTGGGCCAAGAATGTCTCTAAGATTCACTTCACAAAATCTACTTTAAATATTTGACTGGATACTTCTGGAAGTTTTTGGTATATTCCTTGACATACATCTGGAGATTTCACTTGCATAATAATAACAAAATATGTTACCCAAACAGGTGCCTTGACATTCCAGGAACTCTTAAATACTGTCAGTAATTCTCTATGTGCCAAATGCCTTCTTATCCAAGAATAATTTTGGTTCTGATTTTGGTTTGAACATTGAGAAATTATTTGTCTTCATTTGCCACATTAGTGTGGATTCTGATTTTTAGTTATGTGGTACATTCATTTAGCGATTTCTGCTTAATAGTAGATGCTCTATTAATTTTCAAGTGGCAAATGAGTGTGAATTTATATTTTTCATGTTGTTAGTTTATTTGTACATTTCTTTAGAATTCAGATATTTACTGATATTTGAGTCTACATGTTATAGAAGCCATTAATATCTTGAATTTCCAATCATAGAGACATCTGTGTTTCTATTACGTTTGGTGAAAGTGTGACTTTTAACCCAAATGAATGTCTTTACATACCTCCCAGATAGCTTTTTCTTTTTTTTTATTATTGAAATATAATGGATATCCAATGTTATATTCATTTCAAGTATACATTGCACTGATTTGACAATTCTATACATTACTCACCATAAGTGTGGTCACAATCTGTCATCATACAATGTCATTACAATATTAATGACCATATTCCCTATATTGACTTTTCATCTGTGACTTATTTTATAACTGAACTTTGTAACTCTTTTTTAAAATTTTTTTAATGTTTATTTATTTTTGAGGAAGAGACACACAGAGCGTGAGCAGGGAGGGGTAGAGAAGAAAGGCAGACACAGAATCTGAAACAGGCTCCAGGCTCTAAGCTGTCAGCCTGACACAGAGCTCCAACCCACAAACTGTGAGATCATGACCTGAGCTGAAGTTGGATGCTCAACCAACTGAGCCATACAAGCAGTTTGGCTCAAGAAGTTTGTAACTGTTAGTTCCTTCTATCTATTTTGCCCATCCCCCTACCCACCACCCCTCAGGCAACTAACAGTTTGTTTTCAGTATTTAAGAGTCTGTTCTTCTGTTTGTTTCTTTTGTTTTGTTTTTTAGATTCCACATTTAAGTGAAATCATATGGTATTTGTCTTCGTCTGACTTCTCTCACTTAGCTTAATATCCTCCAGGTCCATCCGTGTTGTCTCAAATGGCAAGAAATCACTGTTTTTTATAGCTGAGCAATATTCTATTGTATATATGTACCACATCTTTCTCAGTCATTTATCTATGGATGGGCATGGCTTCCTTCCACATCTTGACTATTGTAAATAACGCGGCAAGAAGCACAGGAGTATATATATCTTTCTGAACTACTGTTTTCGTTTTCTTCTGGTAAATACCCAGTAGTAGAATAATTGGGTCATATAGTGTTTCTATTTTTAGGTTTTTAAGGAAGCTCCATACTGTTTTCCACAGCGGTTGCACCAATGTATGTTCCCACCAACAGTGCACAAAGGTTCCCTTTTCTCCTTATCCTCACCAACACTTGTTATTTCTTGTCTTTTTGATGCTAGCCATTCTGAATGGTGTGAGGTCCAAAACTTCATTCTGTTCTAAATCTACTCATTATGGACCACATAGTTAATACCAACAAAAAGAAATCTTAGGCAAAAGAGGATGTTCATATAAAATGATCCACTGTGGGAACATTTGGAATCTAGCACGGTAACATACTTATGTAACACTTTAGAATAAAAAAAAGAAAACCAAATCTCTAGCACAAAGTGATCAGGTTTTTTGCTTTGTTCAGTTTTGTTTGGTTTTGGTTTTGGTTTTGTGGTGGTGGTAGTAGTTAGTATCAAAAACAAACAGCACACAGCATTGTTATGTTTTCAAGAGTCTTTAAGACTAAAGATGGCAGAGATAGGAAAAATGTGTTCTAAAAAGTACAGCACAGTTACTGATTGTTGTGTAAGCAATCACTCCAAATCTATTGGCTTAAAACAATACAAATTTATCTCAGAGTTTCAGTGAATCAGGCATCTGGGTAGAGCAACACTAGGTCTGTTACTCAGGGCCTCACAAATCAGTCTGTATTCTCATCTGGGAAGGCTCAACTGGAAATGAATCCATTTCCAAGCTTATTCACATTGTCAGCACAATTCATTTATTGCAGCTATATGTCTAAAGGTCCTAATTTATTACCGTCTGTCAGCTGGGGGTATCTCACAATTCCCCATCAATTAGAAAAATAACTGTTCTGGTGGATTCACGAGAAACTTTATAGAACTTTCATATTTTACCACTGATGCTGCTCTGAAAGGTCCAGTGATGTTAACTATATCGTTATTTACTCTACTAATCAACATTCTTAATGAAAACCAATATTTCTGTTTCAACTTTAAAACTTGTAGCTTATTGACACTGTGCCCAAAATTTGATAACAGCTTTCTGTCTGGAGAGCATAAACTATTTTTTTAAATAAATTTCCATATTTTGTTCTATTTTGGGGGGAATTAAGGTATCTCAATATAAATTTTGTTAAATTTTCATAGATAAAATTCTTTTGATTGGTTTACAAAAAATTAATAAGCATTTACACACAGATATATATAAAGGAAACAAGCTTTCTAGAAATACATTCAACTTATGCTTTAAATATTTAAAGCATAAGCAACTCAGGGGGAGAAAGTGGCTTAGCTCTCATAATATTTATGCCCTAGGTTACTGGCTTATAAGATAAGAATTGTAAAAGCATTACTGGGAAATATTTATAAGCAAAATAAAAATTTAACATTTCATAGTCCATTTCAGTTGAAACTAATACAGTATTCCTAAAGAAGATTATCATTGGCAAAAATGGATCTGTTAAATAATAAATGTTCACTTTCTCATTTTAGCATGTGGAAATAAGTTTAACATAATAGTCTACATTATGGAACTTTTTCCTTAGTTTATCTTTTTCTACTTTCTAGAAATTTATTCATTTTTTATTCGCATATTTATTTTTTAAGTTTGTTTGTTTGTTTATTTAGAGACAGAGACAGTCTGAGTGGGGGAGGGGCAGAGAGACGGAATCCCAAGCAGGCTATGCACTGCTGGCACAGAGCCCGACATGGGGCCCGAACCCACGAAACCATGAGATCATGACCTGAGCCAAAACCAAAAGCCAGATGCTTAACCAATTGAGCCACCCAGGTGCCCCACATACTTTTTTTTTCACATTTCCCTCAATTATTATTTATTTTCTGATACCATTTAATATGAGATCTAGCCTCTCAACAAGTTTTTAATCACACAATACAGTATTGTTAAATAGAGGCCTGATGCTATACAGCAGATCTCTATAACTTACTCATCTTGCATAACTGTAAGTATATACCCATGGAACAGCAATGCCTTATCTGCCTCTTCCCCCAGCCCCTGAAAACCACCATCCCCCTCTCTGTTTCAATGAGTTTGACTGTTTTAAATAGCTCACGTAATTGGAATGATGTGGAAATTACCCTCCTGTGACCAGCTTATTTCACTTAGCATAATGTCCACCAGAATCATCCATATTGCTGTGCAGAGCAGAATTTTCTTTCTAACCATATATAATATTCTATTGTATGTACATATCACACTTATTTATTCATCTGTTGATGGACATTTAGGTCATTCTCATATTTTAGCTATTATGAATAATGCTGCAATGAACATGTTAGTGCAGCTATCTCTTTGAGATACTGACCTCAATCATCTGTACGTATATCCAGAAGTGGAATTGCTAGACCATATGGTACTTCTATTTTTAATGTTTGAGAAGCCTACATACTATTTTCTATAGTGACTGCACCAATTTACTTTCCCACCAACAATACACTAGAATTTCCATTTCTCCACATCTCATTCTCGCCAACACCTGCTAATGGTTATATATTTATGTTTAATAATAACCATACCAAGGTGCAAGGTAATATCTCACTGTGTTTTTGATTTGCATTTCCTTAATGATTAGTGATGTTGAGCATCATGTGTCTGATGTCATCTGTATGTCTTTGGAGAAATGTCAATTCAAGTCTTTGCTCATTTTTTATTCAGACCATTTATTCAGATTTCTTGCTACACAGTTGTAGGAATTCCTTATATATTTTGGTTATTGAGCCTCATTAAATATTCAGTTTGCAAATATTTTTTGACCATTATATAATATCCTTGATTTTTTCCTTTAATGTGCAGAAGTGTGTGTGTGTGTGTGTGTGTGTGTGTGTGTGTGTGTTTAATGAAGTCTTACTTGCCTGTTTTCTAAACGTTAAAGTCTTTCATCTCCTTCGTTAAGTTTATTCCTGAGTATGTTATTCTTTTTTGCAATATTATAATTGTGATTGGTTTTTCAAATTTGTTTTTCATGTTTATTTATTTGGTTTGAGAAAGAGAGCAAGAGCAGGGGACGGGCAGAGAGAGAAGGTGAGAGAGAATCCCAAGTAGGCTGCACACTGTTAGCAACAGAGCCTGACATGAGCTGGATCTTGCAAACTGTGAGATCATGACCAGAGCTGAATTCAAGAGCTGGACCCTCAACTGATTAAGCCACCCAGGCACCTCTGTGATTGTTTTTAATTTCTTAATTTCATTGTAAGTATTTCATTGTTAATGGATAGAAATGCCACTGACTTTTGTATGTTAATTTTGGATCCTCCAATTTTATTGATTTGATTTATTAGTTCTAATGGTATTTTTCATGGAGTCTTTATGATTGTTTACATAGTAAATTATGTCATCTGCGAACACAGATAATTTTACTTCAGCCTTTCAGTTTTGGTTATTTTTCTTTCCTTTTCTTGCCTAATCCCTTTCTTTAGGTAGGGCTAACAGCAGTAAGTTGCATACAAGTGCTCAGAGTGGGCATCATGACCTTGGTCCTTCCTAAACAAAGACTTTCATTTCTCACTCTTGGCATGGTTTTGATTGTGGGCTTGTCCTGTATGGCCTTTCTTATGTTTTAGTAATTTCCGTCTCTACCTCGTTTGTTGACAGTTTGTTATCATGAAAGTTTGTTTCATTTTATCAAAAAAAAAATTTCTGCATCTGAGATAAGCATGTGATTTTTATCTTTTGTTCTATTAATGGATTATTATAGTAATTGATTTGTGTATACTGAGTCATCTTTGTATTCCTGAGGTAAATCCCACATAGTCATGTTTATGATCCCTTTAATGTGCTAGTATATTGTTGAGATTTTTGCATCTATCTTTATCAGGGATACTGGCTTTTACTTTTCTTGTAGTGTATTTCTGGTTTTAGTATCAGGTTAATACTAACTTAATAATTCGAGTTTTGAAAGTATTCCTTCTGGGGTTTTTTGTTGCTGTTGTTGTTTTGTTTTGTTTTTTTGAACAATTTTGAGAAGAATTGGTACTTCCTTAAATGTTTAGTGGAATTCACCCATAAAGCCATCTGGTCCTAGTCTTTTCTTTGTTTGGAAGTTTTTGTTTACTGGTTCCACTTCATTATTTATCATTGTTCTATTCATATTTTCTATTGATTCATCATTTGGTCTTGGTAGGTCATACTTTTCTGGAAATTTATCAATTTCTTTTAGGTTACCCAATTTGCTTGTGTAACTATTCATGCTACTTGCTTGTGATCTTTTTAAATTTCTGTTGCATCAATTGTAATGCTTCCTCTTCATTCTTGATTTCATTTATGTGAATCTTCTTTCCTTTTTTTTATTAATTTAGCTATAGGTTTACTTATCTTTTAAAGAATTTACTAATCTTTCACTTATCTTTTAAAGAAAACAATTCTTAGTTTTATTGATTTTTAAATTTTGTCTACTTCTATTAAATTTATTGATACTCTAATCATTATTTCCTAGCTTTCTGTTGGGCTAGATTGTCCATATTTTTCTATTTTTCTGAAGTGTAAAGTTAGTTTATTTGAGATTTTTCTTTTTTTTTTTTTAACATGTTTACCTCTATAGACTTCCTCTTGGTAGTGCTTTTGTTACATTCCATAAGTTCTGGCATTTGTATTTTGGTTTTTATTTGTTTTGAGATTTTTATGTGTGTTTTTCTTTTGATTTTTTTCTTTAATCTATTGGTTTTTCAAGATTGTGTTATTTATTTTCCACCAGTTCATAACTTTTCCAGTTTCCTTCTGTTACTGATTTCTAGTCATTTCATTGTGGCAATCCTTTTAAGTATATTAAGACTTATTTTGTGATCTAACACATGATCTGGTTTGAAGATTGTTCATGCGCAAATGAAAAGAATATATATTCAGCTGCTGTTAGAATGTTCTTTATACGTCTCTTAGGTTCATTTGGTCTATAGTGTTCAATATGCTATTTACTTATTAATATTCTTTCCATTATTGAAACTAGGATATTGAAGCCTCCTGCTATTATTTTATTGCTGTCTATTTCTTCCTTCAGATATGGCAATATTTGCTTTATATATGAATTAAATAATAAATTTCTTTATTCCTTATAACAGATTTTGACTCAAAGTCTATATTGTATGATACAAATATAGCCACCACTGTTCTCTTTTGGTTACAATTTGCCTGGACTATTTTTCCATCTCTTTGCTTTCAGCTTATGTGTGTTTTGCACTATTTTTTTAATGTTCATTTATTTATTTTGAGAGAGAAATGGGGAATGAGACTGGGGGAGAGGCAGAGAGAAAGGAAGAGAGAGAATCCCAAGCAGGCTCTATACCCAGCGTAGAGCCTGACTCAAGGCTCAATCCCACGAACCATGAGATCATGACCTGAGCCCAAACTGAGACTCAGATGCTTAACTGACTGAGCCACCCAGGTGCCCTAGATTATGTGTGTTCTTAAGTCTAAGGTGATTCTGTTGTAGACAGCATATAGTTGGATGGTTTTTGTTTTGTTTTCTTTTGTTTTTTGATCCAGCCAGTTTTTGGTTTTTGATTGGAGGGTTTTATCCATTTCTATTTAAAGAACTTATTGATAGGTAAATGGCTTCTTTCTTTTTTCTTTTTTTTTTCCTTTTCCTTTAGTTTAGAAAAATTATGGTACTAACATAATTATATCTATTTGGTATTCTCCATATTTTATTTACTCAATACTCCTTCTGCTCTCCATGCTGAATGAGCTTTCTTATGCAAACTTTACAATATCTGACTAAATATTTATAACATGCTAATCACTTTTAAATATTTGTGCCTACATTACACTGTTAAGTTTTAGGCTTACTCAAAATTAAAGAATTATTATAAGACAACTGCCTTTCTTGACAGTGCTCTTGACCAATAGTTAAACACATTTTACTTTTTTACCAGTTATAGCTGAGTGATGAAAAGCATCAAAACCTTTCCAACTAATCACTAATGTGCTAAAAATCTTTTTCTGCATAAATGCTTATTGGTGTAACATTTACAGGTTACACCTACCAGTTCTTTTTAGTATATATAAAGGCCATACTAAAATACAATGCATGTCTTTTCCTAATTTAGCTCATATTCAATGTTAAAGATTACTGTCTTCAGAGTTATCATATGTCAAGCTGTTAATTGATTATGTTATCGCAAGTATGATCAAGGGATAGTTATTAAGTAGAGGTAGTGCCTACCAGGCATTTTATTATAAATATTCTGTTAATTGTGACGATTCTTATCCCTGAAACAAATATCCAAAGTAACTCAAGGTTTAGATTAAAGTCTATACTAAAGAAATTTCTTATTATAAAAAGTAAAAAGCTCTAACTTAAAGACAATATTATAAAAACTGTTGTTTACTATGATTTCTTTAATATAAATGATTATTTTTCAAAAGACATCAAACTGATCTCACCAATTAAAATATCAGCTATCTCAATCTCTCTCATATACTCAATATTGTTAAAATAATCTTTTGACTTGTTTTTATGCAACAACAACAACAACAACAACAACAATAAAAATCCAAATGTGGCAGAATAAACTATCTTGAACATTTCAAGCATAATGTGGAGTACTATACCCAAAACTATTTGGACACCCAATATTATCTTGTGTGTCATTTTTATAACCCAGATGAATTGAGAAATTGAGTAAAGCAAGACTCTAAATCTCTACCACAATGGTAATTTCCACAGTAACAAATGACATTTAATTAGTTGTTTAAATGTTTTTAAAGGTTTCAAGTTTTTATTTTTATTTATTTATTTTTTAATTTAAACTTTATTTAGTTAACCTACAGCACAATATTGGTTTTAGAAGTAGAATTCAGTGATTCATCACTTACATACAAAACCTAGTGCTCATTATTTTGTTGTTACATTTTCAAATTGAATTAAAACGTGCCATTGTTAAAGGCTAAATTTGTAATTATTTCACACCCCAGAAAATATTATTGTGTTTGTTCCACCTGGATAACACCTTTAATATTTTCTGGAGATTAAAAAGAATCTCATTTTATAGTCAACATACTAAAAGGAACATGTAAAATACTCTTATTAAATAGATAATTCAAGCCTACTTCATTTCATAGAGTTGGGAGGGCATAAAAAAGGACATAGTAGTGTTTTAAACTCAAAACTGTACAAACTCCCCAAAATTCTATACTATCTCTAAAAAAAAAAAAAAAAAAAAACTAGTACTTCAAAATCCCTGTAATAATTGCTATGCGAAATTCTTACAGAGACCAGATTCTTTGCTTGAAACCTCCCATGATGGATTCTGAATTTGTTCATTCTGATCTTTTCAGATACTGTCAGAAAACTAGTACCTTGTCCATAACCATACACCCAAGGGATGACGTTTCATTTCCAAAAGGGACATGCATTACTGGATACATCTCCATATTATATGTAACTATGAGACAGAATAAATACAGAGGAACAATATCAAAAAAATACCAAGTGCAGAATTGGATCTAAAATTATCATTCCAGATATTCTTAATCAAGAATACTGTTTTAAATACCAGTACATATACTAATCAATTCACGCTTCTTCTTATAATTATACTTTCAATCATAAAACTAGGACATCCTGTTCCACTAGAGATTAAAGTAGAGGCACACTAAAATGTGTTCAAAACTAGATGACTTTGAGTAGACTGCTTCATCCCCAAATTCCACAAATTAAAAAAAAAAAAAAAAAAAAGTTTCCTGATGTCAACAAGCTGCAAGCAAAATCTTTCCCTTTGACTTTAGTCTTGCCTCTTTGTCAACCATTCTCTTTTCAGTAAACCTATTATTGACTGAATGTATCCACCCAAATTCACATCTTAAAGCTGTAAACCCTAATGTAATGGTAATTAGGAGATGGATTTTGGAAAGCAATCACATTTAGGTAAGGTCATTAGAGTGGATCTGCCATGTTGGGATTAGTGACTTTTATAAGATGAGAAAGATTACCAGAGCTTTCTTTCACCATATGAGACTATAACCAGAAGATAACCCTCCTCTTGTAAGTCAGGAAGATGTCCTCACCAAGAATCAAATTGATTTGGACTTTCCGGGTTCTGTAAGTATGAGAAATAAGTCTGTTGCTGAAGTCACCCTTTTATGGTAATATGTTATAGCAGCCCAAACTGACGAAGAAACAATATATTTTATTTTCTAACCTGCCATTCTCTAATAATTGCAATGCCTGTCATTTTATTCCATCTTTTCAGTTTATTATCTAGCCTGAAATCTTTTTAAAATATCATTACTTCAAAACCTCTACATTCTTTGAGTAGACATCAGGCCCATAAAAATTATCAGATAATATTTCTCAGTCCCTCAGAAAAACCCAAGAAGCATCACAAAATAAAGGGTCATAGACCAAACATAGAAATCAAGATTCAATTATGTTCTCATGATACCACATACAATTATTTCATACTTGTTTAATTAATTCTTTCAGATTAATTTTTCCTCCACAATCAGACCAAGTGCATACATATAACTGATTTCAACTGATAACCATATCCAAACTTTTTTTTAGTTTATTTTGAGAAAGAGAGAGAGAGAGAGAGAGAGAGAGAGAGAGAGAGAATCCCAAGCAGCCTCCAAACACAACGCTGAGCCTGACACAGGACTCAAACTCACAAATGGTGAGATCATGACCTGAGCCAAAATCAGGAGTCAGACACTTAACTGACTGATCCACCGGGAGGCTCACATCCAAACATTTTTATGTCCTTAATGTAAATATTTTACTTCCTTTTTGTTATCTTTTTTTAAATTTTTTAAAGTTTATTTATCTTGAAAGAGACAGAGACAGCGTGAGTGGGGTGGGGGGGCAGAGAGAGAGGGAGGGAGAGAGAATCCCAAGCAAGCTCTGCACTGTGAGTGCAGAGACCATGAACTATGAGATCATGACCTGAGCTGAAACCAAGAGTCAGATGCTTAACCGACTGAGCCACCCAGGCACCCCAAATTTTTTGCTTCTTAATCAAATGGACTTCATGGTTTTATCAAGTGAAAAGGTGTTTTATATATAAACAAATAATTTTCCCAATAACTTAAAATATTCCCATAAGTTGCTCATATTTAATAAGAGCCGAATGTGTCAACTTTGATTTTATCTTGGTGCTTTGAGGATTTTACCTTGGCCCAAAGTTCCTAAACTATGATAGATGGTAATAATTTTTGTGACTAATGTCCAAAAAAGTTTAAAAACTTCAAATATAGAGACCCAGCAACAACAGCAAAAAATATAGAGATGCAACAAACAAATATAATCTCATTGGCTAAAATCCTAAATTATAAAATACTTCTCAAATATTTACACATCAGTCAACAAAATTTATACGTTAACCGTCTTTATCCATTTAGGCTACTATAACAAAATATGAAAGACTAGGTGGCTTATCAACAGCAGAATTTATTGCTTTCAGTTCCGGAGGCGGAAAGTCAGTGATTAGGGTGCCCGCATGGCTGAGCGAGGGCTCTTTTCCATATCACATATTTCTCTCATATCCTCACACTCGGGAGCTCTATGGGATCTCCTTTATAAGAGCACGGACCCTATTCACGATGGCTATATCGTCATGACCAACTTACTTCCTGAAGTCTCCACCTACTAATACCAATGCCTTTGGGACTTAAGATTTCAACATATGCATTTGAGGAACACAAATATTCAGGCAATAGCAGTAAATAATAAATCTTGTAGGCCTGAGTAAAACTGTCCAAAGATGAAATACATAATTTGTTATGAAAATATAGACAATTAATTAGTGTTGACAAATGAGTGATTTGTTCTTATTCTTCTAGTTAGGACTAGAGCATATAGAAAATTTGGATGATTTGGATGACTGGGTGGCTCAGTCGGTTAAGCATGTGACTTTGTCTCGGGTCATGATCTCACAGTTTTTGAGTTCGAGCTCCACATGGGGCTCACTGCTGTCAGTGAGCCTGCTTCAAATCCTATGTCCCCTCTCTGTCTGGCCCTCCCCCACTGGTTCTCTCTCTCTCTCTTTCTCTCAATAAATAAATAAATGCTAAAAAAAAGAAAATTTTGATGATTCAAAATTTTCTCATAATGCACACTGATATTCTCTGACATTTATCTCTCCTCACTATCGAATATCTAAGTAATTAGTGTCCCTATCTAGCATTATATCAAACCAAAGATATTATAATGTGTTGAAGTGTGACCTCTAAAATTCATATGTTGAATTTATAACTTATAAGATCATAAAGTGATCTTATTTGGAAATAGGGCCATTGCATATGTAATTAGTTCAGATGAGGTTATACTGGAATAAAGTCAGCCCCTAATCCTGTATGACTGGTGTATTCATAAAGAGATACATTTTGGACAGAGGGAGAACATGTGAAAATCGGAATTATGCTGCCACAAGCCAAGGAACAACTTGAAATAATCCAGAAGAGATCTTTCCTTGGTGCCTTCAGAGAGTGGATAGTCTTGCAGACACTGCGACCTTGACCTGGTAGGCTACAGAATTTTCAGACAAAATTTCTGTTGAGTGACTCATTTTGTGGTACTTTATCACAGCATTCCTAGAAAATTACTAAAAAGATGAAAACCATCATAGTCAAATTTAGTTCTCTAAGAACTAGCTGTGATTAAGCTGGAAAGAAATTGAGAAAGTCCAATGGGGGAAAGATGTAGATCTGTAACGGACTTTCTAAAATAAAGGAGGAGATATCAACTGGCAGATATTGCAAACTTCTCCTCTGTCCCATAGGCAAACTCTTAAGGATTGCATGTAGCTTATACTTGTTTCCATGGTTGACCCCAGCCAACCTGCAAATTCAGTCTTCCCAGGTTAGCAATTCTTAACTGTCACCTAGTCAATTTACATATTAAATTTATGTTCCTGCTATTTTTTATAGTGCTCGATTTATTCCGCTTGGAGAACTTCCCTGATTCTGACAGCATGTCTGCAAATTGTTTTAGAGTTAAAATTATCTTTCTTCTTTGAAAGGAGGGTGATTGTTTATCTTAAAGTGTTTTTTAAGGGCCTTATTTGGCACAATAAAAATGTTATATAAATTTTCAAATTCCATGAACTTTTGCTGATATATGAAATTTTAAAACCTGATGGAATCTAAAACAAGCAGTCCCATGACCCTTTAGTATGTCAGTAACAAAGTAATAACTAATGACTGGTATCCATTGTCTGCTAGACCAAGTAGGGAAGCTTCCAAATCAGCCTTTAGATACAAACAGATTGTGGGGTGCCTGGGTGGCTCCGTCGGTTGGATGTCTGACGTCAGCTCAGGTCATGATCTTGCGATTCATGGGTTCAAACCCCACTTCCTGCTCTGTGCTGACAGCTCAGAGCCTGGAGACTGTTTAGATTCTGTGTCTTCGTTCTCTCCCCCTCCCCTTCTCATGCTCCCATTTTTTATTTTATCTTTTATTCAAGAATAAAAATAAACATTAAAAAATTACAGATACAGGGAGGAGCCAAGATGGTGGAACAGCATGAACATTTTTTGTGTGTCTCGAGTCCATGAAATAAGGCCAGACCAACACTAAACCATCCTATACACCTAGAAAACTGATTGGAGGATTAACACCACAATCTGCACAACCTGAACCACAGAATTCAGCAGATACACGGTGCAGAGAGGTGAATTTGGGGATCGAGAAGCTGCTGAGAGTAGGGAACCACTTTAGTGGGCGGAGAGAGGACAGAGACTGGGGGGGGGGGCAGTGGGGAGAATATAAGAAAAGCACCCCTCCCCAAAAGCAGCTGGAGAGAGAGTGAAAAATTGGAAACAGCTGCAGGGACTAAACTAAAAAGGGAGAAAGGAGAAAGAAGTTTTAAATTCTGTTAAGACTGTAAACAAGGGGAGTGCAAAGGCTGCAACTCCGCAGCTCGATACCTGGTGGTGCTCTGGTGGGAAGGGCGAATCCCCAGGAAGAGAGTGGAGTCTGGGAGGTCCTCAGGCCACACGGAGAAAAGCAGTTCCACTGCTGGAAGGACGTGGTGGAGACTGTTGAAGCCACCTGGTCCCAGCAGACCCCAGAAAACGGCCACATTTGCTGGTGCTGGAACAAGGTCCTTAAGGGGTGAAGCCTGGTGCCAGATGTGTATTGTGATTTTCCTTAATCCCTGAAAAGCTGCTGCTACACTCTCTCTCGAACTTTTTCTGGGACAGGCTGGCACCTGGCCGCAGTCTTGGGGCACCGGCAGCAGCAGGGTCCAGCAAGTGTTCCTGGGTGCAGCCGACACTCAGCCATTACTCATTCGGCCATTGCTCGGTGAGACCCTCCCGCAGAAGGGCGGAATGGGTCAAAGCCGCAGTCCTTCAGAAGTAAGGGGCCGGGGAAAACGGCCGCATCTGAGACAAAACTTGGGAGAGAGGTACTGCCTGGGGACTGGTCACGGAGAGTGAAAAAGCAGGGAGTGGACAAAAGCTAAAGATGGAGGACAGGTGCACGATTGCTAATTAGGGAGAACACAATGGGTAGTTGGGTCGAGCCAGTGTCTCTGCTCCGCGCATGCGCATACGCACCTACGAGCCCCGCAACAATCCACCCCAGTAGGCTAGCAGCGCCATCTAGTGGACAGCGGAGCTGTTACACTGAGCCCCGCCCAACTGGGCCAACTTCGCTCTTCAAGAACACGTCTCACTGCTGGCTTAGTTTATGGACTATAAGGCGCTACATAGACTGACTTCTAGGGGAAAACGAAGTAATTTCAGTCCTATTTCAATCTGTTAGCAGGTCCATCTATTCAATTTTCTTTCTTTTTTCTTTTTTTTCTTTTTCTCTTTTACATGTCTTTTCTTTTTCTTGAATACAGAAAGACAAAAAATTAATTTTTATTTTCAATTTTTATTAAAAATATTTTTCTTTAATTTTTATTACTATATTATTTACTTTTGGTAATTTTTTTCAAATTCTATCTTACTTTATCATTTTATTTTAGTCTACTTCAGTGTATTCACCTTTTCAAATTTTCAATTTCCTTTTTATTTTTTTGTTTCTTTTTCTTTTTTTATTTTTCGTTTCTTTTCTTTTTCTTGAAGGCAGAGAAAGAAAAACTTCATTTTACTTTCAATTTCTATTAAAAATATTTTTCTTTAATTTTTATTACCATATTTTTTGCTTTTATGTAAATTTTTCAAATTCTTTTTTACTGACATCATTTCATTTTAGTCTACTACAGTGTATTCACTTTTTCAAATTTTCAAACGATTTCTTTTTTTTCTTCCTTTTCTTAGATCTTTTTCTCTTTTTCATTTCTTTTCTTTTTTCTTGAATACATAAAAAGAAAAAATTCATATTTATTTTTAATTTTTATTAAAAATGTTATTCTTTAATTTTTTTCTACTATATTCTTTACTTTTGTGTATATTTCTACAAATTCTATTTTAACCCCATCTCATTTTAGTCTACTTTAGTGAATTCATTTTTTCAAATTCTCAAACGATTTCCTTTCCCCCCCCCTTTTCCTCTAATCTCTCAAACCACTTTCAACACCCAGACCAAAACACACCTAGGATCTTGTATCATATATTCGATTTGTGTGTGTGTGTGTGTGTGTGTGTGTGTGTTTAATTTTTAATTTTAATATTTTTTTAATTTTAATTTTTTTAATTTCAATTATTCTACCTCATTAATTCCTTTCCTCCCTTCAAGATGACAAAATGAAGGAATTCACCCCAAAAGAAAGAGCACGAAGAAACGACAGCCAGGGATTTAACCAGCACAGATACAAGCAAGATGTCTGAACCAGAATTTAGAATCACGATAATAAGAATACTAGCTGTAGTTGAAAATAGATTAGAATCCCTTTCTGCGGGATAAAGGAAGTAAAAAATAGCCAGAATGAAATTAAAAATGTTATAACTGAGCTGCAATCACGGACAGATGCAGTGGCGGCAAGGATGGATGAGTCAGAACAGAGAATCAGTGATATAGAGGACAAACTTATAGAGAATAATGAAGCAGAAAAAAAGAGGGAGATTAAGGCAAAACAGCATGATTTAAGAATTAGAGAAATCAGTGACTCATTAAAAAGGAACAACATCAGAACCGTCCCAGAAGAGGAAGAGAGAGAAATAGGGGTAGAAGGGTTATGTGAGCAAATCATAGAGGAAAACTTTCCTAACCTGGGGAAAGACACAGACATCACAATCCAGGAAGCACAGAGGACCCCCATTAGATTCAACAAAAACTGACCATCACCAAGGCATATTATAGTCAAATTCACAAAATACCCAGACAAGGAAAGAATCATGAAAGCAGCAAGGGAAAAAAAGTCCCTAACATACAAGGGAAGACAGATCAGGCTTGCAGGATACCTATCCACAGAAACTTGGAAGGCCAGAAAAGAGTGGCAGGATATATTCAGTGTGCTGAATCAGAAAAATATGCAGCCAAAAATTCTTTATCCAGCAAGGCTGTCATTCAAAATAGAAGAAGAGACAAAAAAGCTTCCCAGAAAACAAAAATTAAAAGAGTTTGTGACCACTAAACCAGCCCTGCAAGAAACTTTAAGGGGGACTCTCTGAGAAAAGAAAAAAATGAAAAAAAATTACATATATATGTATATATACCATATATATTTATATATATATACTATATATATATATATATATACACCATATTTATATGGTATATATATTTATATATATATAAATATATATGGTGTGTATATATATATATATATATACCAAAAACAACAGAGATTCGAAAGAACCAGAGAACACCACCAGAAACTCCAACTCTACAATTATCATAATGGCATAAATATCTTTCAGTACTCACTCTAAATGTCAATGGACTCAATGCTCCAATCAAAAGACATAGGGTAACAGAATGGATAAGAAAACAAGATCCATCTATATGCTGTTTACAAGAGACCCACTTTAGACCTAAAGACACATTCAGATTGAAAATAAGGGGATGGAGAACCATCTACCACGCTAATGGTCAAGAAAAGAAAGCCGAAATAGCCATACTTATATCACACAATCTAGACTTTAAAATAAAGACTGTATCGGGGCGCCTGGGTGGCGCAGTCGGTTAAGCGTCCGGCTTCAGCCAGGTCACGATCTCGCGGTCCGTGAGTTCGAGCCCCGCGTCAGGCTCTGGGCTGATGGCTCAGAGCCTGGAGCCTGTTTCCAATTCTGTGTCTCCCTCTCTCTCTGCCCCTCCCCCGTTCATGCTCTGTCTCTCTCTATCCCAAAAATAAAATAAACGTTGAAAAAAAAAATTTTAAAAATAAAGACTGTATCAAGAGATGCAGAAGGGCATGATATCATAATTAAGGGGTCTATCCACCAAGAAGACCTAACAATTGTAAACATTTATGAGCCAAATGTGGAAACACCCAAACATACAAATCAATTAATCACAAACAAAAAAACTCATCGATAGTAATACCATAATAGTAGGAGACTTCAACGCCCCATTCACAGCAATGGACAGATCATCTAATCAAAAAATCAACAAGGAAACAATGGCTTTGAATGACACACTGGACCAGATGGACTTCACAGATATATTCAGAACATTTCATCCTAAAGCAGCAGAATATATATTCTTCTCCAGTGCACATGGAACGTTCTCCAGAATAGACCATATACTGGTACACAAATAAGCCCTAAGTAAGTACATAAAGATCAAGATCATACCATGCATATTTTCAGACCAGAACGCTATGAAACTTGAAATCAACCACAAGAAAAAATTTGGAAAGGTAACAAATACTTGGAGACTGAAGAACATCCTACTAAAGAATGAATGGGCTAACCAAGCAGATAAAGAGGAAATTAAAAAGTATATGGAAGACAATGAAAATGATAACACCACAACCCAAAACCTCTGGGATGCAGCAAAGGCGGTCATAAGAGGAAAGTATATAGCAATCTAGGCCTTCCTAAAGAAGGAAGAAAGATCTCAGATACACAACCTAATTTTACACCATAAGGAGCTGGAAAAAGAACAACAAATAAAACCCCAAGCCAGCAGAAGACAGGAAATAATAAAGATTAGAGCAGAAATTAATGCTATCAAAACCAAAAAAACAGAACAGATCAATGAAACCAGAAGATGGTTCTTTGAAAGAATTAACAAAATTGATAAAACACTAGCCAGTTTGATCAAAAAAAAAAAAAAAAGGAAAGGACCCAAATAAACAAAATGAAGAATGAAAGAGGAGAGATCACAACCAACACAACAGAAATAAAAACAATAATAAGAGAATATTATGAGCAATTATAGGCCAATAAAATGGGCAATCTGGAAGAAATGGACAAATTCCTAGAAACATATACACTACCAAAACTGAAACAGCAAGAAATAGAAAATTTGAACAGGCCCATAACCAGTAAGGAAATTGAATTAGCAATCAAAAGTCTCCCAAAAAAACAAGAGCCCGGGCCAGGTGGTTTTACAGGGGAATTATACCAAACATTTAAGGAAGAGTTAACACCTATTCTCTTGAAACTGTTCCAAAAAATAGAAATGGAAGGAAAACTTCCAAACTCTTTCTATGAATCCAGCATTATCTTGATTCCAAAACCAGACAGAGACCCCACTAAAAAGGAAAACTATAGACACTTTCCCTGGTGAACATGGATGCAAAAATCCTCAACAAGATATTAGCCAACCGGATCCAACAATACATTAAAAAACTTATTCACCACGACCAAATGGGATTTATACCTGGGATGCAGGGCTGGTTCAATATCCACAAAACAATTAATGTGATTTGTCACATCAATAAAAAAAAGGACAAGAACCATATGATCCTCTCAATAGATGCAGAGAAAGCATTTGACAAAATACAGCATCCTTTCTTGATAAAAACCCTCAAGAAGGTAGGGATAGAAGGAGCATACCTCGAGATCATAAAAGCCATGTATGAAAGACCCAACGCTAATATCATCCTCAGTGGGGAAAAACTGAGAGCTTTCTCCATAAGGGCAAGATCAAGATGGGGATGTCCACTCTTGCCACTGTTATTCAACATAGTATTGGAAGTCTTAGCCTCTGCAATCAAACAACACAAAGAAATAAAAGGCATCCAAATTGTCCAGGAGGAGGTCAAACTTTCACTCTTTGCAGATGACATGATACTCTATATGGAAAACCCAAAAGATTCCACCAAAAAACTGCTAGAACTAATTCATGAATTCAGCAAAGTTGCAGGATATAAAATCAATACACAGAAATCAGCTGCATTCCTATACACCAACAATGAAGTGACAGAAAGAGAAATCAAGGAATTGATCCCATTTACAGTTGCACAGAACACCATAAAATACCTAGGAATAAATATAACCAAAGAGGTGAAAAATCTATACACTGAAAACTATAGAAAGCTTATGAAAGAAATTGAAGAACACACAAAAAAATGGAAAAAGATTCCATGCTCCTGGATAGGCAGAACAAATATTGTTAAAATGTCAATACTACCCAAAGCCATCTGCATACCCAATGCAATCCCTATCAAAGTAACACCAGCATTCTTCACAGAGCTAGAACAAATAATTATAAAATTTGTATGGAACCAGAAAAGACCCCAAATAGCCAAAGCAATCTTGAAAAAGAAAACCAAAGCAGGAGGCATCACAATCCTGGACTTCAAGCTATAGTACAAAGCCATAACCATCAAGACAGTATGGTACTGGCACAAGAACAGACACTCAGATCAATGTAACAAAATAGAGAACCCAGAAATGGACCCACAAACGTATGGTCAACTAATCTTTGACAAAGCAGGAAAGAATATCCAATGGAATAAAGGCTGTCTCTTCAGCAAGTGGTGCTGGGAAACCTGGACAGCGACATGCAGAAGAATGAACCTGGACCACTTTCTTATATCATACACAAAAATAAACTCAAAATGAATGAAAGACCTCAACATAAGATAGGAAGCCATCAAAATCCTTGAGGAGAAAGCAGGCAAAAGCCTGTTGGATCTTGGCCGCAACAACTTCTTACTCAACACGTCTCCAAAGGCAAGGGAAACAAAAGCAAAAATGAACTACTGGGACCTCATCAAAAAAAAAAAAAAAAAAAAAAGCTTCTGCACAGTGAAGGAAACAATCAGTGAAACTAAAAGGAAACCAACAGAATGGGAGAAGATATTTGCAAATGACATGTCAGATAAAGGGTTAGTATCCAAAATCTATAAAGAACTTATCAAACTCAACACCCAAAAACCATATTATCCAGTGAAGAAATGGGCAAAAGACATGAATAGACACTTCTCTAAAGAAGACATCCAGATGGCCAACCGACATGAAAAAATGACCAACATCACTCATCATCAGGGAAATACAAATCAAAACCACAAAGAGATATCACCTGACACCTGTCAGAATGGCTAACATTAACATCTCGGGCAACAACAGATGTTGGCGAGAATGCAGTGAAAGAGGATCTCCTTTGCATTGTTGGTGGGAATGCAAGCTGGTGTAGGCACTCTGGAAAACAGTATGGGGGTTCCTCAAAAAATTACAAATAGCACTACCCTACGACCCAGCAATTGCATTACTAGGCATTTATCCAAGGGATATGGGTGTGCTGTTTTGAAGGGATACATGCACCCCCATGTTTATAGCAGCAATGTCAACAATAGCCAAAGTATGGAAAGAGCCCAAATGTCCATTGATGGATGAATGGGTAAAGATGGTATGGTGTGTGTGTGTGTGTGTGTGTGTGTGTGTGTGTGTGTATATATACATATACATATACATATACATATACATATACATATACACATACATATACATATGTGTATATATATATATATATATATATATATACACACACACACACAATGGAGTATTACCTGGCAATCAAAAAGAATGAAATCTTGCCATTTGCAACTACGTGGATGGAACTACAAGGTATTATGCTAAGCAAAATTAGTCAGAGAAAGACAAAAATCCTATGACTTCACTCATATGAGGACTTTAAGAGACAAAACAGATTTACATAAGGGGAGGGAAACAAAAATAATATAAAAACAGGGAGGGGGGAGGAAATAGAAGAGACTCATAAATATGGAGAACAAACTGAGGTTTACGGGAGGAGTTGTGGGAGGGGGGATGGGCTAAATGGTAAGGGGCACTAGGAATCTTCTCTTGAAATCACTGTTGCACTATATGCTAACTAATTTGGATGTAAGTTTTAAAAACTAAAACAATAAAGTAAATAAATAAATAAAAATTACAGACACAAATAGATTAAATTGAAAATGGGCAATTTAATATTATACGCTAATTCATTTTACTATCTTAAAACTTTTTTACTTTAACTACATAAATAATTACTCATTATTTTTGTCTCCAAAATAATGTGTTTATTATCAGTTAGCTCATCAAACTTTAATAATAATAATAATAATTAATAATAGATCCTGCAAATATAAATTTTATCTTAGGTACTCCCAAAACAATATCTATCAGTAGAGTTAGAAAAAATGAGTTTGGTTGGTTTGGCTTAGTCGGTTAAGGCAGAGGTTTCAATTTCCTCAGAGAATCATCAGTCATCATCATAGTCCTTACATTTATTGCTGGGTAACTTTGAAGATCTAATCCCCTTTCATGAACCCTGAATTCCTCTTCCTTCATTTTTAAATTAAAATATATTTGATATATAACATTGTGGAAATTTACTGTGTACATATTGATTTGATATATTTATATAATATGATTATATTATAGCGACTGTTAGTACCTCTATGACCTCATATAATTATCATTTGGGTTTTGTGGTTGAAATAATTAAGATCTAGTTTCTAATGATTGTAATACAATATTGTTGTCTGTATTCACTTTACTGTCCATGAGATCTCTCGTTCTTATTTACTACTAGTTACAAGTGTGTATCCTTAAAATACATCTCCCCTATTCCTTTAGCCCCCTGGCCCTGGTAACCAACATATAACTTTCTGCTTTTATATTTGGCTTTTTAAGATTTCACATATAAATGGTATCATACAGTATTGTTTTTGTCCGACTTATCTCACTTACCATAATGTCCTCAAGCTCCATCCATGTTGTCACAAATGAAAGAATTTCCTTTTTTCTTATGGCTAAATAATATTATATAGATACAGATATAGAGTTGGATAGATTATACATAGATAGATGATAGAGGAATAGATAGATAGATAGATAGATAGATAGATAGATAGATAGATAGATAGAAAGATATTCACCTGTTGACAGAAACTTAGGTTGTTCCCATACCTTGGCTATTGTGAATAATGCTGCAATAAACTTGGGCATGCACATATCTCTTCAATCTCTTCAATATCCTGTTTTCATTTCCTCTGGGTGTATACCCAGGTATGGAATTGCTAATGATATGGTAGATATATTTTTAATTTTCTTGGGAAACTCTATATTGTCTTCCACAGTGACTGAACTAATTTACATTTTACCAACATTGTACGGGGTTTTATTTTTTCCATATTCTCACCAACACTTTATCTCTTACCTTCTTGATAATAACCATTCTAAAGAGTGTGAGGTGATATCTCATTGTGATTTTGACTTGCATGCCCTTAATAAGTGATGTTGAGCATGTGTTTATGTACCTTTGATGCTTTCTTTGGAAAAATGCTTCTTTAGTTTCTCTGCTCAACTTTTTAATCAGATTGGGTTTTTTGTTGTTGTTGTTCTTTTGCTTTTTAGATTGTATGCATTCTTATATATTTTGGATATTAACACCTTATTTGAAATATGGCTTGAACATTTTTTCCTATTTTGCAGGTTGCCTTTTCACCTTTGCCTGTGTAGATGCTGTTAAATCTGATATAATCCCACTTGTTGATTTTTGGTTTTGTTGTTTGTGTTTTTGGTATCATATCCAAAAATTCATTGCTAAGACTAATTGTAAGGAAATTCTTCGCTATTTTCTTCTGGAGTTTTATGGTATCAGGTCTGTGTTTAACTCTTTACTTCGAGCTAACTTTTCCAAGTGTAAGATAAGGTTCACTTTTAATTTTCTGTATGTTCACTCAGGTTTCCTGGCACCATTTGTTAAAGAGACTACCTTTTTCCAATTGCTTGTTCTTGGTTTTCTTTTCAAAAATTTTTTCACTTTGTACCTGGGGTTTTAATTCTCTGCTCTCTACTCAGTTCCTTTGGTCTATGTGTTATATTTATGACAGTACTATACTGTTTTACTATAGCTTTGTAGCATAGTTTGAAATCAAGGAGTGTGATGCCTCTGCCTTTGTTCTTTTTCAACATTGTTTTGGCTATTTTAGGTCTTTTGTGGTTCCATATAAATTTTAGGATTTTTTTATTTCTCTGGAAAATGTCACTGGCGTTTTTATAGGGATTACATTTAATCTCTAGATGGCTTTAAATAGTATGAACATTTTAACAAAATTAATTCTTCTGACACATACACACAGTTTCATTTGCTTGTATCCTCTTTGATTTTTCTCAACAGTCTTGTAGTTTTTACTGTACAGATCTTTTACTTCCTTGGTTAAGGTTGTTCCTAGGTATTTTATTGTTTTTGATATTGGGTAGATGAGATAGTTTTATTTATTTCTTTTATAGATATTTTACAAATATTTTACTGTTACCATACAGTATGTAGAAATACAACTAGATTCTATAAGTTGATTTATATTCTGCAACTTCACTAAATTCGTTGATTAGATCAACAATTATTTGGTTGAGTCTTTGAGATTTTCTATATATAATATCATATCATCTGCAAATAATGACAATTTTACTTTTTTCTTTATGATTTGAATGCCTTTTATTTATTTATTTTTTGTCTTGCCTAATTTCTCTAGTTAGAATTTGTAGTAACATATTGAAAAAAGGCAGTGAGAGTGGGCCTACTTGGTGTTTGTTTGTTTGTTTGTTTGTTTTGTTTTGTTTTAAGTAGGTTTCATGCCCAGCACAGAGGCCAGTGTGGTGCTTGAAATCTGAGATCAAAACCTGAGCTGAGATCAAAAGTTTATGCTTAACTGACTGAGCCACCCAGGCACCCTGAGAGTGGGTATTCTTACCTTATTCCTGATCTTAGCAGAAAAGTTTTCAATTTTTTCTCATTGAGAAAAATGTTAGCTACAGGGTTGCTGTATAACATCTGTAGATATAATACCTACAGGGTTGCTGTATAATACCTTCACCTTATGTGAAGGTATGTTTTTTCTATAACCAGTTAAGGAATTTTATCATAAAAAGTCATAGTATTTTGCCAAATGCTTTTTTTGTATATTATTTGATTTTTATCTTTCATTCTACTAATGTGGTATATTACATCTATTGATTTGTGTATATTGAACCATCCTTGCATCCCTGGGATAACCCATTTGATCAAACCATATTATCCTTTTAATGTGTTCTTGCATTGGTTTACTAACATTTTGTTGAAAAATTTTGCATCTATATTCATCAGAGATATTAGTCTATGGCCTTCTTTTATTGTAGTATCCTTACCTGGCTCTGGTATTAGAGTAATCCTGGCCTTGAAGAATGAGTTTGGAAGATTTTTATTAAGTTTTTAATTTTAATTCCAGTATAGTTAACATACAGTATTATATTAGTTGTAGAGTATAGTGATTCAACAGTTTTACACATAATTGTTCAGTGCTCATCATGATAGGTGTACTCTTAATCCCCTTAACCTGTAAAACATTCCATCCAAGAAAAATAGAATACACCTATACACAGTGTATTCAAGTATACACAGAAGAATCCCCTGGTTAAATCACATAAAAAGAGACATAACAAATATTACAAATTTAAGAAGACTGAAATCATATCAACTCTATCATCAAGCCACAGTGGTACGATACTAAAGATCAACAGTAAAACAAAGCTGGAAAATCTACAATGTAAATATTAAATATTTGATATGTATATGCTAAGCAACACACTATTGCACAAGCAATGGGCCAGCTAAGAAATCAAATGGCAAATCAAAATATGTATCAAAGCAAAAGAAAAAGAAAACACAATATTCCAAAACCTATGTGACAGAGTGAAGCAGATGTTAGAATGAAATTTACGCTATAAATGTTTGTAAAGAAAAAATGTTGAAATAAACAACATTACACCACAAGGAACTAGAAAAAAGAAGAAACTTAGCTGAAATTTAGTAAGAGAAAGAAATAACAAATATTCCAATCAATCAATCAATAAACAAATTTGGCAGTTCTTTTTTTTTTTTTTTTTTTTTAATTTTTTTTTTCAACGTTTATTTATTTTTGGGACAGAGAGAGACAGCGCATGAACGGGGGAGGAGCAGAGAGAGAGGGAGACACAGAATCGGAAACAGGGTCCAGGCTCTGAGCCATCAGCCCAGAGCCTGACGCGGGGCTCGAACTCACAGACCGCGAGATCGTGACCTGGCTGAAGTCGGACGCTTAACCGACTGCGCCACCCAGGCGCCCCAAATTTGGCAGTTCTTTAACTACATTAACCAAGAGAAAAAAAGAGAGAAGTCTCAAAAACCAAAATTAGGAAGGAAAGAGAAAACAATACAATGAGTAACTATAGAAATACATAGTGTGATAATAGATTACTATTAAAAATTATATACTATCAAGTTAGATAACTTAGGGGGAAAAAACAAGTAATTCCTAAAAACACACAAGTTACCATGATCAAATAATGAATCTTGAACCCAAGAAGTAGGACAACTTCTTAGATCAATGACAAGAATGGGAGTTGAGTTAGGAATCAAAAATCTCCCAGGACAGAGAAACCAAGACCATATGCTTTCACTGGTGAATTCTACCAAACATCAAAAACAATAACTAATGTAATCTTTATCAAAATATTACAAATAATAGAACAGAGGGAACACATTCAAAATCATTCCGTGATTTTGGCCAGTACTACTCTCATACCAAAGTAGGAAAAAAACAATACACGAACAAAAAAGTCTAGTTTGTCCAATATAAGTATTGCTACTCAGACTTCCTTTTGACATTCCTTTGTGTGATAAATGTTTCTTCACCCCCTCACTTTCAATCTGCAGATGTCTTTAGGTATAAAATGAGTCTCTCGTAGGCAGCATAGAGATGGGTTTTGTTTTGGTTTTTTTTTAATCCATTCTGACACCCTATGTCTTTTGATTAGAGCATTTAGTCTACATGCAGAGTGATTATTCAAAGAAGAATTTAGTGCCATTTTGTTACCTGTAAAGCTGGTGTTTCTGGTGATGTTCTCTATCCTTTCCAGTCTTTGTTTCTTTGGGCCCTTTTTTTCCCCACTCAAAGAGTCCCCTTCAATATTTCTTGCAAGACTTGTTTCGTGGTTACAAACTCCTTCAGTTTTTGTTGTCTGGGGAACCCTTTATATCTTCTTTTCTTCTGATTGATAGCCTTGCTGGACAGAGTATTCTTGGCTACAGACTTTTCCCATTCAGCATTTTGAATTTATGCTATTCCCTTCGAGCTTGCCAAGCTTCTGTTGACAAATCTCCAGCTAACCTTATGGGTTTTCCCTTAAGTCAAGGACTTCTTTTGTCTTGCTGCTCTTAAGATTTTTTTTTCTTTATCACTATATTTTGCAAATTTAATTACAATATGTCTGGTATTGGTCCGCTTTTGTTAATTTTGATGGGAGTTCTCTATACCTCCAGGATCTGGATGTCTGTTTCCTTCCCCAGATTAGGGTAGTTTTCATCTATTATTTCCTAAAATGAATTTTCTGCCCCCTTTTCCCTCTTTTCTTCTGGGACTCCTGTAATACAAATGTTACTACATTTGATGGAGTCACTGAGTTCCCTAAGTCTATTCTGATGTTGCATAATTCTTTCTCTCTTTTGTCCGGTTTTATTATCATCCATTATTTTATCTTCTAGGTCACTAATTCATTCCTCTACTTTTTCTAGCCTGCTCTTCATTGCATCAAGCCTGTTTCCAAATCTCGTTTATTATATTTCCATCTCTGATTATGTTTTAACTCTTTTATCCCTGTTGTAAGGGTCTCACTGATGTCTTCTATTCTTTTCTCAAGCCCAGTGGGTATTATGATTGTTGCTTTAAATTCTCCATCAGGTATGTTACTTCCATCTGTTTTGCTTAGATTTCTGCTGCAGCCTTCTCTTGTTCTTTAATTTGGGATAACTTCCTCTGTCTTGGCATTTTGTCTAAGTCTCTGCCTTCTTCTCTGTGTCAGAAAAGCCAGTTATGTCTCCTGCTCCTGAAGGTAATGGTCTTCTGAAGAAGAGGTCATGTGGGACCTAGGGCCTGGCTCTTCAGGGAGTGTCTGTGGTGTGTGCTGTATGCACTGTGCTGTTGTATTTTGACTGCTTTTTTCTTTCACACCAGTCATCTACAGAGACTTTCCTTGCCTGCAGTGGGCAGTGTTTGGACCCTGATCTGAATGTGGAGAGTTATAACTAGGCGTGCTCTGGTCTGCTTGTGAAATGATACCTGACACCAATTCCACCAAAACTGAGTCCCTGCAGAACCCCCTGGTTGGAAGATATGGTGCGGACAGGCTTTTGTGCTGATCTTCCAAGAGAGGAGTCTGCTGCACTGGGGTTGAGGAAAGCTTGATGGATCAGGGCAGTCCCATCAAAGCACAGCAGGGTTGGGCTTGGTGTATGCAAGTTAGGCAGCCAGTGTCAGCACGGCACTGCCTCCTGCCAGTGGCTCCATATTTATGCTGGGGGGGCGGGGAGGAAGGAAATGACTGGGACCAGTTCCTCTGTTCCTGGAGTGGAGTCTCTATGAACACTGCATACCAGGGATGCTCTCCAAGATGAGCAAATAATCTCCGTACTGTGTGGTGTAGTCATTCGTCAAATCACTATTTCCATGACGTCTGTCCCTAGGTTGTTTGCTTGCATTCTCTCAAGGGGTAACACGGTGCCCTCGGGGTTCTATCCCAGTCAAGCCCCCCTTGAGGAGGCCACTTTTAGGCAAACAAGACTTGGTGATGGAATGTGGAAAGGGCCCATGGTGACCACTAGGCTGAATACATACAGGCCTATCAGGTGACCCACCCCCAAATATCCATAGGCCCTAATTAACCAAAGGGCTACTTAGTACTAAGCACAGTTACCAAAAAAGGGAAGATTCCACACATGCCATACCTCCCCATCTTCCCCCTTTAAAAACAGCCCCTTGGGGTGCCTGGGTGGCGCAGTCGGTTGAGCGTCCGACTTCAGCCAGGTCACGATCTTGCGGTCCGTGAGTTCGAGCCCAGCGTCAGGCTCTGGGCTGATGGCCCAGAGCCTGGAGCCTGTTTCCGATTCTGTGTCTCCCTCTCTCTCTGCCCCTCCCCCGTTCATGCTCTGTCTCTCTCTGTCCCAAAAATAAATAAATGTTGAAAAAAAAAATTAAAAAAATAAATAAATAAATAAAAATTAAAAAATAAAAAAAAATAAAAACAGCCCCTTTCCTCCCACTGCCTCATTGTAGACAGCCTCTCCTCTGTTGTCCTGCCCACCACTTCCTTGTGGTGTATTCAATAAAAATCTATATCCTTTGTTCTGCGTCAGGTGAATTTTTTCACCTCTAGCACCACTGACTTCCACCTGATCATTGCCCCACATTTGGGGGCCCCCATGCAATTGAGAGACACCTCATTTAGACATCACATGCTGACCTCCAGGCTTTAAGTACAGCTTGTTGCAAGAACTCACAAGATTCATCCCCTCTTGTTTTCCAAGTCAATAGCCTTGAGGAAACATTCTCCTTATGCACCACCCTGTATGCTCCTCTCTCTCTCTCTCTCTCTCTCCCTTCTCTGAAAACACAGCTACATCCCCTCTACCGCACCCGTGATACTTTTCTCCCCTTAACCATGTCTCTGCACTTCCTATCTTCATGGATGTGGCCTCTTCTCTCCCTTTAGTTGTGGAAATTGTTCTCTCAGTCTTTAGGCCAATATCTGGGGTATTAAAGAAGATTGATAGTTACCCAATTGTGTTGGTGGGATGAGATGATCCTAGGGTCCTCCTATTCTGCCACCATCTTGGGTTCCCCAAATCTTTAAATGTTTGTTAGAATTTGCCAAAGAAGCCATTTGGTCCTTATTTTTTCTGTGTTAGAAGGTTTTTGTTACCGATTTATTTCTTACTCATCGTTGTTCTGTTTACATTATCCATTTCTTCCTGATTCAGTATTGCTAGCTTGTGTGTTTCTAGCTTACCAATGTTTCTAGATTATCTAATTTGTCAGCATGTAATTGCTGATAGTAGTGTCATATGATCCTATGTACTTCTGTAGTTTCATTTATAAATGACATAATGTCTTTTGTTTTATTCTAATTTTATTAATTTGAGACTCCTCTCTCTTACTGAAGGTAAAGATTGTTAATTTTGTTTATCTTTGTGAGAAAACAGCTCTTAGTTTCATTGATTCTTTCTGCTTTTTTTTTGTCTCTATTTTTTTTTATTTCTGCTTTGTTCTTTATTTGTTACTTCCTTCTTTGACTTGTTAGCTTCATTTGCTCTTCTCCTTCGAGTTCTTTGAGGTGTAAATTTAGGTTCTTTATTTAAGGTCTAATTTCTTAACATAAGCATTTATCACTAAAAACTTACCTCTTAAAGCTCCTTGTGTAGATTCCATAGACTTTGGTATGTTGTATTTTAATTTTCATTTATTTTGAAAAATTTTTGATTTCTTTGATTTCTGTTTGACCCATTTGTTGCTATAAAGTGTGTTGTTTGTTTCCACACATTTGCATTTTCCAGGTTTTCTGTTGTTCTGTTTATTTCTAGCTGCATACCACAGTGGTGTGATCAAAGATTTGGTGTGTTTTTAGTCTTCTTACATTTACTAAATCCTGTTTTGTGACCTTTCATATGATCTACCCTGAAGAATGTTCTGTGTGCACTTGAGAGGAATGTGCTCCTGTTGGGAGGAATGTTCTGTATATGTCTGTTAAGTCTATTTGGTCTAGAGTTTAATTCCAACGTTTCTCTATTGATTTTCTGTCTGGATGACCTATCCATTTCTGAAAGTGGGTTATTAAAGTCTGCTACTCTTACTGTATTATTGTCTATTTCCCCCTACAGATCTGTTAGTATGTACTTAATATATTTAGATGCTGTAACATTGGATGCATATACATTTACAACTATTATGTCTTCTTGATACATTAACTGCCTTTATTATTATAGCATTATTTATAATATTTATAATATATATTATATTAATTAATATATTATTAATATTATTAAATTAATATTAATTAATATTATATTATTAATAATGATATTATTATTATTATAAGAGCTTCTTTGCCTCTACTTATTGTTTTTTGGCTTAAAGCCTGTTTTATCTGATGTAAGTTTGTCTACTTTCACTTTCTGTTGGTGTCCCCTTGCATGGAATATCTTTTTCCATTTTTTCACTTTGAAGCCTATATGTGCTTTTAAAACTAAAATGAGTCTCTTGTAGGCAGCATATAGTTGGGACTTTTTTTTTTTAATCTATCCAGTCAGTCTGTGCCTTTTGATCAGTGAATTCAGTCCATTTAAATGTGAAGTGATTCCTTTTTAAGTTTATTTATTTATTTTCAGAGAGAGAGAGAGAGCATGAGCAGAGGAGAGGCAGAAAAAGAGGGATACAGAGAATCCCAAAGCAGGCTCCGTGCTGTCAGCACATAGCCCAATGCAGGGCTTAAACCCATGAACTGGGAGATCATAACCTGAGCCAAAGTCAAGAGTGGACACACTTAGCCGAGTGAGCCACCCAGATGTGTCTAAAGTGATTCTTGCTTTGTAACGAGTTACTATTGCCATCGTATTAGTTGCTTTCTGATTATATTGTATTTCATTGGTTTTTTTCTTTATGTTTCAGTCTACCTTTTAAATTGATATTTTTCCATAGTAGTGTAGTCTGTTTCTTCTACTTTTTTTTTTTATGTTTAATGGACCTACGCTAGATTTTGCTGCGCAGTTACCACGAGGCTTACAGAAAATATCTCAAAAATAACATAGTCCATTTATGAAGATAGCAACTTATCTTTGCCTATAAAGCAACCACCTTTTTACTTCTCTTTTTTGTTATTTTTGATGTCACAATTGACCTCCTTTTATGTTATGAATTTGTTACAAATTTCAGTAGCTACAGTTTTATTAATACTTGTTTCCTTTAACCTTTATACAATTGTTACACAGTTAATGCACAATCCTATTACATAATTGAAGTTTTCTATAACTGACCGTGTATTTTTTGCTTTGACCATGTACCATACACTTTGTATTTTTTAATCTCACTGATTAGTGTTTTTGCATCTCAGCTTGAAGAACTTTCAGCATGTCTTGCGTGGTAGGTCTAGTGGTAAGTTCCCTCCATTTTAAAGCCCTTATTTCTTCTTCGGATCTGAAGAGTAATTTTGACTGACAGAGTATACTTATCTGGTAATTTTATTTTTTAACACTTTAAGTACCCATTCTTCTCTCTCTTGGCCTGAAGGGTCTGAAGACCTGAAGGGATTTCTGCTGAGAAATCCATTGACAGTCTAATAGGGGTGCCTTTAAAAATTCCTAAGTCATTTATTCTCTCTTCTATCTTCTCTACTCCACTATAGATGCTCTGAGGTATAAACTTTATCTCGTTCGTTGAATTCTTCAGCTCCAGAATTTCTGGTCGGTTCTTGGTTATGGTGTTTTATCTTTTTTGTAAAGAACTCATTCTGGCCAGTTGTCTTTTTCCTAATCTCATTGAAATCTTTCTGCGATTTCTTCTAGTTTGCTGTTTCTTCAATACAGCTATTTTCAATTACTTATGAACAAGGTAATCTTCAGATGGGGACTATTCACTAGTGTATTTCTGTAGGGATCCTCGGTTTATCATGGGTAGACCTGTTTCACTTTTCTTTTTTTCCTCTTATGGCAGAATTCATAAGCTTTGTTTTTTTCTCTTGATCTCATAACTCATCAGGCTGGCTGAGAAACCTCTATTTTGTTTTCCAGAAGGTGATGCCACAGTTCCAGTTTATGATCTCCCTCACCCACAAACTGTGGACCATTCTTCTGAGAACACTTAGATTACCCACCTTGTGGGTAATCAGGAGCATATACAAGTTGCCCAACACACAGTGGGAGAGGTGTGGGTTCAGCACCTGGGGAGATGCTTGTGCGTTGATAAACAGAACCTCCAGTGAGGTAATCCCAGAGGCTTGCATACAGACTTCTTGCTGAAGTCCTAAAGCCACAGCATGAATCACGTTCCTTTCGTGACATTTGATATTCTTCAGTTTCTTCCCTTTCTTCTTTTTCACGCTGTGATGGCAGTTCTTCAGAATCCTGAAAGCTGCTGGAGACAAACAGGTTTCTCCACTTGAGATCCCAAAACTGGGTTAGCTGGACAGCCAGCCACTCACTTTTTCCACCATAGATGTTGAGTCTTTGGACCTCTTCAGAAAATGCCTCTGCTGCCACTGCCAGAAAGCTTAGCCCTTTGCAGAATGACCCTGAGGAGGGGCTGTGGCTCTAGTGGAGTTCCTCACTCTCCATTATAACCAGGCTTATCCTTCTCCCACTCCAGTTGCATGCTGGAATCTCCCCTCTGGTAGGCTGAACCTGTAATTATTCTCTCTCACTTACTTGTTTCTACCCACTACAGTCTTCTCTAGTTTCCACCCCCCGTCCTTTGGCCAAAGCAAATGGAGGTGGGACTTGTTTCTCAACCTCTTTGGACTTGCATCTCTTACCAAGGTCTTGACTGTTTATTTTCCAATGCACAAATGAGCAACAGTCCTCTCTGGTTCCTCCCAGTGCTGAGGCACTGTGTCAATGTATGGATTTCTAATTAGTTGTTTAAAAAGAGAGAGAGAAAGGAAAAATGTCTTATATCACTGACATCAATACCCACACTATATTTAATTCACCTCTAAAATTTTGCTTTCCCTTTTCTTGTGGATGTAGTTCTTCCCTAGTAGATAAGGCATATTTATGTGTAGATATGAACCATCTCTGAGTTATTTGTTGTGACTTATAATGAAAGTTACAGATGATTACTGATGTCTGGTTCTTTGTAAAATGGTTTAAATAAGGCCAAACTTCTTTCTGGAACCTGAAATAATTCAACTATTCCATAACATGGTTCAATGTTGAGAGAATAATCTGAGACCAGAGCAAAAGTACTGAAGATAAAGTGTTTCTACCATGTGAAGGGAGCACATAGTATAGGGACAAAAATGTAGTTATATTTATTAATATTGAAAAGCAATTAGAGATAAAGCTTGATGGAGATGATGGAGACAGAGTGAGGAGAAATTTTATCCAGTTGCCATGATCTTTAGAACTGGGAAAGTCTTGTTGCTAAGCAGTTAAATCCAGAACACAATCAAATAAGAGACGAAGGGAGGGGATTTCAAATAAAAATCTGTTCATAGAGATCAGAGTGCTATGACAGCACTGTAGTGTGAAAAGACCAGGGAAGTCCTAAATTAATTGTACGGTTGGTAAGTCACTCGAGAGTTTAGTTATAAAGGAGAGAAGCACTAGATTTTTGTGTACACATACATGCATACAAATACAACATGATTCTTTGTCAATTTTTTTTTTTATCTTGAGGAGGATCTGACCTGTACTCTGTATCATTCTGGTCTATTTTACTCAAGTGAGAGCCTATTCCTATTACCTGTTTACAAGCTGAAATCTTAGGAAAAAGTTCTGGTTGATTTAAATTGATTAAGTTAACCCTTAACACTATATTATTTACAAGTAATTATTTTCAACCAGAGTCAATACTCCATAATAATTACCAACTGTATATCAAGAAGTATATGGAGAAGAAATCAGTATATTAAGATTTTACTTACAATTTGTACATGTTGTCCTCAAAGATTTAATTTAAGGATCTTATGTATTCTTGTGGGCTCTTGGCATCTTGTAAAATACCCCTATCCTTCAGTCCTAGAAAAGTACCCAAGCACTCTAAGAATGTAGGTCACTCCAATGATGAGTTTAATGTTCAGCCTGAAACGTTTCTCACCAATTATCTGCAATAAGCAAGACAGACAAAAATATCAGGTCATTATTAAATGTGCACAAATAAAAAACTCTTAGTTTTACAACTTAAAATACCATTATTGAAATTTTTTATGGTTCTATTTTAATTTTATTTTTTTAAATTTATATCCAAATTAGTTAGAATATAGTGCAACAATGATTTCAGGAGTAGGTTCCTTAATGCTCCTTACCCATTTAGCCCATCCCCTCTTCCACAACCCCTCCAGTAACTCTGTTTGTTCTCCATATTTAAGAGTTTCTTATGTGTTGTCCCTCCCTCCCTGTTTTTATATTATTTTTGCTTCCCTTACCTTATTTTCATCTGTTCTGTGTCTTAAAATCATTATATGAGTGAAGTCATATGATGTTTGTCCTTCCCTGACTGACTAATTTCACGTAGCGTAATACCCTCTAGTTCCATCCAGGTAGTTACAAATGGCAAGATTTCATTCTTTTGATTGCTGAGTAATACTTCATTGTATATATATACCACATCTTCTTTATCCATTTATTCATCGATGGACATTTGGGCTCTTTCTATACTTTAGCTATTGTTGATAGTGCTGTTATAAACATTCAGATGCATGTGTTCCTTTGGAACAGCATACCTGTATCCCTTGGATAAATACCTAGTAGTGCAATTGCTGGATCGTAGGGTAGTCCAATTTTTAGGTTTTTGAGGAACCTCCAAACTTTTTTCCAGAGTG
Organism: Puma concolor; assembly: GCF_028749965.1. Taxonomy (NCBI): domain Eukaryota; kingdom Metazoa; phylum Chordata; class Mammalia; order Carnivora; family Felidae; genus Puma; species Puma concolor. The sequence continues at coordinate 53,999,767 of NC_141670.1, read as the reverse complement.
GCTGCACTAGTTTTCATTCCCGCCAGCAGTGCAAAAGAGATCCTCTTTCTCCACATCCTCGCCAACATCTGTTGTTGCCTGAGTTGTTAATGTTAGCCATTCTGACAGGTGTCAGGTAGTATTTCATTGTGGTTTTTATTTGTATTTCCCTGATGATGAGTGATGTTGAGCATTTTTTCATGTGTCAGTTGGCCATCTGGATGTCTTCTTTGGAGAAGTGTCTATTCATGTCTTTTGCCCATTTCTTCACTGGATGCTTTGTTTTTTGGGTGTTGAGTTTGATAAGTTCTTTATAGATTTTGGATACTAACCCTTTATCTGACATGTCATTTGCAAATATCTTCTCCTATTCTGTTGGTTTCCTTTTATTTTTGCTGATGGTTTCCTTCACTGTGCAGAAGCTTTTTATTTTGGTGAGGTCCCAGTAGTTCATTTTTGCTTTTGTTTCCCTTGCCTCTGGAGACGTGTTGAGTAAGAAGTGGCTGCGGGCAAGATCAAAGAGGTTTTTGCCTGCTTTCTCCTCAAGGATTTTGATGGCTTCCTGTTTTACATTTAGGTCTTTCATCCATTTTGAGTTTATTTTTGTGTATGGTGTAAGAAAGTGGTCCAGGTTCATTCTTCTGCATGTTGCTGTCCAGGTTTCCCAGCACCACTTGCTGAAGAGACTGTCTTCATTCCATTGGATAGTCTTTCCTGCTTTGTCAAAGATTAGGTAGTAATACATTTGTGAGCTCATTTCTGAGTTCTCCATTCTGTTCCATTGATCTAAGTGTCTGGTTTTGTGCCACCATTATTGAAATTTAATGATAACTACTTGTAAAAACAAAAACAATAAGTTGTCAGTGGAGGGTCTTGTGTCTTAATAAAGAAATTAAAAAGAAAATCAGAAAGTGGACAACAAAGTTCAAATTGTTGGAATCATAAAGGGGTTGAAATAAATATTTGTTCCTGACTTTATCCTTTGGGCTGAAATATCAGGCTATCTTATCCAGTTTGTAGTTTTTACCTTTCACATAGTCATTCTTCTAGAGATAGTCTGATTTATTTTCCTATAGTTTGGGCAGGTTGTTCTAGGAATGTAGAAAGAGGGAAAAAGAATTAACCTAGTTTGGGTTGAGCCTACCGTGGTTGAATTGATGGAATCTAGAGCCAGGCTGTTGGGGTAAGAGAGAAAATAAAGGGAATTAACAAATGGGGAAAAAATGGAAAGAAAAGTTATTTTTGCCCAGAAATGTGAGAAGTAAGTTTTGAATCATAATAAGTGGTTAACTTATTAACTAGTAGTTAACTAGTTAATGTGTAAGAGTTAAGACAGTGGAGGGTGGTCATAAGGGTTAGGGTTAGGGTTAGGAGGTGGTTAGGGTTTGATAATAACGTATAGGTGATAGTAAGATGCAATATTTAGCCATAGATCAATTGTTGAAAATGAGTTTTAAAGATAGAATAAGCCAGGTGCTGTATCAATTGTCCACATGTTCACAAAATCCAGAATATGAGTAAAATTATTCGTGGGTATTAGCACATGGGACATCCAAAGCTTTGAAACTTGTGTAGGACTAATTTGGGATTTGGCATATGAATAGGAAAGCAAAACAAAACAAAACAAAAAAGACTAACTAGTGTTTTAAAGCGATGGCTAGCTACCAGCTGAGTGGTTGGAAGTGGATTTGATACTCCAAGTGAATTGCAGCCAGATGTCTGGTCTGTATGTTGTATGGGTATTCGAATATGGAAACCTTCTCCGTGGGTCTTTGCATGCTCTTCTGCTGTCTACTGGTAGGTTTAGTGTAATAGAATTAACCACGAATAAGGAGCTGTCCATGGAGAAGTTTGATAGAGAAGTGATTGTTGTTGCTTTTTATGAAAGGCAGATTCCATAAATGACAGGAAAATAATTCCAGAGGAAAAAAGGTCAAAGAACACAAAATCAAAATTAAAATAAAAGATGTAAGCAGAAATGGGTATAGGATCTAAGAGATTATAGGTCCTAAATTAGGCATCTTTCCTTTTTATATTATCAACTAAGGGAAATTGGTTTGATTAATCTGTTTTAGATCTCTTATAGTCAACTTCACTACCATGTGTTTTTTTCAACCATACCAGGGGTTTTTATTTCAAGCAATGTCACTTTAATGGTCTGATGGTCTGATGAAGACTGTGAGTATTTCCCTAGATAAATAAAAATAAAAATTTTATATGTAAAATATTGAATTCAATTTTACAAATGGCTCTATCCACTCTGTCTAAATTTGAGCTCCATACTATTAAATGTTCATGACACATGCACTCACTTATGTTTCCCAAATATATAGCACCATGTCTGCGCATCATGTGTTTTTATAAACACTTTATTTAAAGAAGAAAGGAACACGTCATTATTGCCAGCCAGGCATTATGCTAATACCAGATTTCATTTTCACAAATATGTGATAATACATTTGTGTTATTGAGATGATTTTTTTTGTTTCTTTATTTCATACAAAGTATGTATGTGTTTTTTTTTATTTATGAAATAAATACATTTTACTGCCTAACTCAGGAACTGGTTACCCTGCAATCTTATAAATGCAAGCTCTGATGCCTTGCCACTGGAAGACAATATGACTTGCCCCAAAGTTGTCCTCTCTCCTTTTAGGATTATTGATTTCCTTTGGATATCTGAAGGAACTTTATTTTGCTTTCAGTATATGCCAATCTCCAGGTGTTACTCTTCCAGCTAGTTTGACTTCCTTCCATTTCACATGGTTAGAGGTTTTCAAATTTTTGTTCTTAAAAGAAGAATCAAAGATAAACACATTTGAGTAACTTCCATCACCAACTCAGTAAACTCCCCCTTCCAATACCACCATTATATACTGATTATAGAATGAAGGTACCCTTAAAGTAGTTACCAATATTTGTGAAAATAGTTGATGCCTTGATCCTTGCAGCTTCACAGGTTTAGACGAAAAGAAGAATACAAGAAGGAGCTAGGATAATTAATAATTTGCCAAATGGAAGCTTATATTATAGACAATGAGAAAAAAATAATAATGTATGTGAGTAATTTTTATATCTCTCCTGAGTAATGCCACAAACTAATTCATTGAGAAAAAGAAAGGAAGACCTATGTATTGGTATTTATACCTAGCCCAGATGCATATATCAAGAATTCTTCATCAAAACACGATAGATGTTCACCTTTCCATTAAGATCCTTGTTTTACAGATTTATTGTGAAAGTGTTCATACATTTTCATATATTTAGAAAACAGTATAATGGATCCATATGTGTCCTTCATCTAAGTTACAGAAGTGTCAGCCTCTGACTAATCACCATTGTTTTGTACACCCAGTCTCATCTGCCTTACCATTATTTAAGGGAAAATGAAATGCAGTATACTGAGTCATGTCTTGAGCCAAACTAACCCATTTCAACCTCATACTGTTCTCTTCCTCTTCCACCTCATAACCCCCCATGATTGTCTCTGTCTTTCATCTTATTTTTTTCTCTGTTAGTGTTGCTGCCCTAATGGTTTAATTTAGCAAGAGGACAGATTCAAAGTCAGCACCACATCCAGCTCAGAGAGAAGAAACAGAACAGTGATGCTTCCTGAACTGCCCTTTTTTGCTGTCATCAATGGCTAAGTATGCTGGCTCCATAATGTCTGTGGGTGAGGTCCTGGTGCATGTGAGGACCACTTTTCCTATGCTCTGGCTGTGCGTGTGTCAGTTCCTTTCTAGACAGTTCCTGGTTGGGCACCATAGTCTTCCAAAAGTGATGATCCCCTTGAACCATGGCCCTGGCATGAAGCATCTGGCTGGTTCTCCTACAGCCTGCATTTTGGAGGCCAACATCACATTCTCCACATGAAGGTCAAGAAATTTTTTTCTGTCTCAAACCCTCTAAGTGCTTACTTACACAGACCAGGGTGCTTTCCTTGAGGATCAGCTTTTTGTCTCAAAGGACTGCTACTATCACAGTTATGTGGAAGGGGACCCAGAATCCTTGGTTGCCCTCAGTACCTGTTTTTGGGGCTTTCAAGGAGTGTTACAAATAACATTGCTCATGAAATCAAGCCCAAAAGACTTTCTACCACATTTGAACATCTGATGTATAACAGTGAGGAAACACATCCCCACTCATGAGATGTGCATTAACAAATGAAGAAATAGCACAACAATGGAAGTTTTTAGAGAGTGACAGTTCCACTTTGATGCAGAGTGGGTATAAAGATTGGTAGGCCCACAAGTGGCTTCCTGAACTGACCATCATGATAGACCACAATCAATATGTTTCTGAGGAAAGTAATACCTCAAATGTGCCAAAGACAATGTGCCTTGCTATCAGTTATGTAAATCAATTTTTTAAATCACTGGATATTGATGTGATTTTCATAGGAGTTGAGATATGAGCTGGACAAAAACTCCTTCTGATTAATAGCATTAAAGCTCTCCTAGGAGTATTTTGCAAATGGAAGAACGGTGACTTTAGGACCCGCTTGCCTCATGATCTTGCACTTATTTTTGTAAAGAAAGCCTATGGTGTTGATCTGGGCTTGACCCATGTGGGAACAATATATAATATGCACTTGAATTGTGGAGTCGTTGGTTTCATACAAGAAAAGTTGTATGATTTTGCATTTATACTGTAGCTTGAGATAGACCATTCTCTGGGTATGCTGCATGATGATAAAACTTGTAAATGTGGGAATCAGGGGTGCATAATGTTTTCAAGGACAGTGACAACAACTAAATTCAGCAACTGCAGTTATGCTGCCTATTGGCAACATGACAAGAACAGAATGCACACGCCACCAAATGCAGACACAATCTTCCAGTATACATATTGTGGGAACAGTGTGGTTGAAGATGGAGAAGACTGTGACTGTGGCTCCTGAAATCTGTGTACAAAAGATCCATGCTGTCAGTCAAACTGTACTCTGAGTCCTGGGGCTACTTGGGCTCTTGGGCTTTGTTGCACAGATTACATGGTCATGCCATCAGGTGACGTGTGTAGAGAACGGGAAAATGAATGTGGCCTTCCCGAGTGGAGAGATGGGAACACTAATCAGTGTCCAGAAGGTGTGTAGATGCAAGATGGAGCCGAATGCACAGGTGGTGGTTACTGCAGAGGTGCAGTATCTATGATGAACAGTGTAGAGAAAATTTTGGCAAAGAAGCTGTAAGATAATGAACATCCAAGGTGACGTTTTCAGTAACTGTGGTACAAAAGGTTCTACCTATGTACAGTGTAACATATCAGATATCCTGTGTGGGAGTATTCAGTGTGAGAATGTGACAGAAACTTCTCTTCTGAGTGATCATTCTAGCGTACATTGGACCCACCCTGATGGTGTCACCTGCTGGGGTACAGACTACCATACAGGGATGACAATACCTCATATGGGTGCCATGATAGATGGTACAGAGTGTGGTAAAGAGCATATGTGCATCCAAAGGAAGTACGTCCACATGTCGTATATGCCAAGAACTTATACACCTAACACCTGCAATATGAATGGGGTCTGCAACAATAGACATCACTGCCATTGCGACCATGAGTGGAACCCTCCTAAGGATGGGGTAGAAGGCTTTGGAGGTAGTAGTGGCAGTGCCCCACCCTCCCGCCCCCCCCCCCCCAAGAAGAACGCAAAGATACAAAAGAAGTTTTGCATAATGCTACTTGGGCTAATTCCTTTTTTGATTCTATCATGTTTGTTACGTTTACTTTTCCTAAGAAATGAAGAAAAGGATAAGAAAAAAGAGCAGAATGATCCACTTGCACCAACTTCATTAGAGAATCAAAGCCACAGTGCTCATACTTCATTGAAGAAAGAAGAGCCGGGTGTTTCAACTTAACCCAAGAAAGAGGACCAAAAAGTTACTTCAAAAAAGAAACCCAATTCCAAATGAACTTTCCTATGTATTAAGTTTTAGTCACTGGCAACAAAAGTGGTACAGCACGTGTCACAGGTTAATGACAGAAAATCCTCATGATTTTTTATCACTGGGGATCACAAACATTAACCGTTAAAAAATTAGCAAAATACATAATCCCTAATATATTTCTACATATTTTAAGCAATTTTAGTGGTTCATTTTTCATGGAATTAATCTCTTTGTGTTCCTAAGCAAAAGCACACCACGTGGATGGTCTCTCTGCGTGTGCGTGTGTGTGTGTGTGTGTGTGTGTGTGTGTGTGTGCGTGTGTGTTTAATTTGCTGTCTCTCACTTCCAAACATCCTTCCTTTTGGTACCTTTCTTTGTCACACAGGGAATGGGAACCTGCAATTGCATTTCCTCTTTGAAAGACTTCTCCCTATCTCCCTATCTCCCTATCTCCCTATCTCCCTATCTCCCTATCCTGGAGGAATTCTAGAAACCTGGGAAATTTTTTGATTGGTCTACATGTCAGTGTTGCTTCATTACAGCTTTCACCTTGGCATCATTGGTAACTTTCTTTCTGTATAATATTTCTATAGATATATAGATGATACATAGATGGTAGGTATAGATGATAGACAGATGATAGATAACAGATAAACAGAATGTGTGTATATATTCATATATATAGGAATATATTCCTATATATAGGTAATTTTCAGAACCAACTGGTAGTTTTCAGCCTTAGAGATACTGGCACAGCTATTACATGTCTTACCCTTGAAGTTCTAGATCCCAGGACTTTGACGCCTCCACCAAATCCCTGAAGTTCAGCACCAGGTTGTCCAACCCTCTCCTCAGAGGTCAGAGTCCTAGAGCCATGGGACCTACTCCAAATGTGTGGGTTCCAATAATGGCACCTCGTCCCTTTGATCTCCAGTCTCAGGTGCAAGAGCTGCACTTCCTGTTAGTAAAGCATGGCTGCCTCAGAGGTGGGCTCTTCTTGTGACTGAATTCTGATTGATAGAGTATTACCTTGCATAACAGAGAACGTGGGAAGGAGACTGACATCAGAAGGTTTTGAATTTTCACACCACTGTCTTTACTATCTTGGAGACATGGTTTATACTTAGATAGAATTACTTCAAACTCTCAAAAGAAAGGAAAATGATACTTGCCAATCGACCTGTTGGTAACTTCACTTGTAAAATAAGATAAAGAAGATATTTACAATTCCAAGTAGGATATATAAGTCTTAGCAGGCCATGTTTCCTCTGCAAAGAAAAAAAAAAACTAGAAAATCTAATTTTATTTTAAGAACCATATTTGAAGGACATCAGAATGCTGAGGAAGCAATATGGAATAGATGAACTAAAATTCCAGGCAGGGGGCGCCTGGTTGGCTCAGTTGGTTGAACAACCGACTTCGGCTCAGGTCATGATCTCACAGCTCGTGAGTTCAAACCCCATGTTGGACTCTGTGCTGACAGCTCTGAGCCTGGATCCTGCTTTGGATTCTGTGTCTCCCTCTCTCTCTGCCCCTAACCCACTTGCATTCTGTCTCTGCCTCTCTCAAAAATAAATAAACGTTTAAAAAATAAAATAAAATAAAATTTCAGGCAGGATAAAACAATTCTGAAAAACACTGAATCTTGCCAGCCATTTTGTCCTCTGAGCATTTGCTGATGCCAGATGTGAATTGAACCTTGGGCTTGGCCCAGGTGGAGCACCTCTGCTGAGGGAAAGAGAAATTCCCAATGTCTTACTTACTACATGGGTTAGATAGACTGTAAACATTAGGCATTGAGGGCCTCTAATTCTCTGATTTCTCAATTCACAACTGCTTGAGAGCTTCGTGGGATGCTGGTGAGCTCCTCTGAAATTTCTCGAAGGCACAGATCCCCAAAATCATGTTGTATTTTGAGCACAAGACATATTTTGAACTAACGTTCCTCTTTGAAATGTCATAAAGGTGTCAATTCCCAAAATCATGTTATGTTTGAACACAAGACAGCACACGCACTGTGTCCCCATAATACACTTACCTGATTTTTGGTGTTGCATATGGCAAGATGCTGGAGAGCTGGGTGGTGAACCTCTCGGTGATAGAGCACAACCACTGATAAGTTTTCAGAGTTGTGAAAATGGAATCACAGAATTGAAAGTCCAGCAGGCCCATGCCTGACCAACATAAGGAAAGGAGAATTCCCCAAGATGTGCTAAAAACCACTCACCTCTGACCTGGAACAACCCATGATTAGAGATAGTGATAAGCTCTTCAGCCCATCTTTCTAACAGAGGAAAGAGAGAAAACTCTGGAGGAGTCACCTGGAGTTGCGATGGTTGTTTCATACACAATTCCTGCACACAATGAAACATTAAACATTACTGTACATGCTAAGAATCAAAATTCATGATTTATTACTAAGAGAAGAAAAAAGAAAGGGGGAAAAAAAAAGAAGAGAGAAACTGTAAGTATGATCCAGATACTAGAGCAAGAATACATGAAAAAAAAATGTGATTGATATATTTAATGCAGAAAAAATCTACAAAATATACAAACGAATGTAGAATATCCTCAGTAATTTGGAATCGATACAAAAGTTTCAAACGGATACCGCAGAACTAACAACTGCAATACATGTTAGATAATTCAGTGGATGGTATGCATAATAGTTTGGACATAGCCGATGACAGAATCACTTATCTGGAAAGGTCAGTGGAAAAATTCCCACACTGCTGTAACACAGAAAAATAAAAGATGAAGTAAAAGGAAGATGTGAATACAAATGATATGCAACAGCTGTTTTTGGCAATTTTTGATTTTAATTTTAGTGTTTATTTATTTTGGGAGAGAGAGAGAGTGTGCGTGCCTGGAAAGGACGGAGAGAAAGCAAGAGAAAGAATCACAAGCAAGCTTCACTCACAGCACAGGACTTGAACCATGACATGGGGTTTGAGCCGTAAGATCATGACCTGAGTGGAAATCAAGAGTCAGAGGCTTAACTGACTGAGCCACCCAGGTGCCCCAAGTTGTTGGCAATTTTTTTTTAAAGGAAGACATTTTTGGGGGCCTCTGGGTGGCTCAGTAGGTTAAGCATCAGACTTCAGCTCAGGTTATGATCTCATGGTCTGTGAGTTGGAACCCCTGTCTGGCTCTGTGCTGACAGCTCAGAGTCTGGAGCCGGGTTCAGATTCTGTGTCTCTCTTTCTTTCCCTCCCCTGCTCATGCTCTGTCTCTCAAAAATAAATAAACATTAAAAAAAATTTTTTTTTAAAAAGAAAGACTTTTTTTCACAGTGGGTCACTTATTTCTCAGAGGCATGGCTACTTTTTAACTTTCTTGTTTCTTTTCTTTTCTTCAGTTTGGGAGATTCTTAATTACCTATCTTTATCCTGCTTGCTGAAATCTTCTGCTGATCTTTTCTACTATTTTTTTTAATATTATTTGTTTCAGCTCACGATTTTCTATTTGATTCTTATCTATGCATTCTGACTTCTCTTCAATTATATAGCTCATGACAGAACATATGTTTAATTAGAATAGGTGGAGATTTTGTTTCTTTTAGCTCATAGAATATGTTTAAACATAAAAAACTTGAGAGATTTAGGGGCACCTGGGTGGCTCAGTCGGTTGAGCGTTGGACTTTGGCTCAGGTCATGATCTCGCAGATGGTGGGTTTTAGCTCCTGTATCAAGTTCCCTTCTTTCAGTGCAGAGCCGGCTTTGGATCCTCTGCCCCCTTCTCTCTCCCTGCCCCTGCCCCGCTTGTGCTTTCTCTCTCAAAAATAAGTAAAACCTTTTTAAAAAATGAGAGATTTAAAAATCAAAATGGTGGGGTGCCTATTGGCTTAGTTGTTTAGGCGTCTGCCTTCGGCTCAGGTCATGATCTCATGGTTTGTGAGTTCGCTCCAGAACTCTGAGCTGTCAGCACAGGGCCTGGAGCCAGCTTTGGATTTGGTGTCTCCCTCTCTCTCTGCCCCTTCTCTGCTCGCTCTCTGTCTCTCTCTCTCTGTCTCTGTCTCTGTCTCTCTCTCTCTAAATAAATAAATAAATATTAACAAAATGAAAAATCAAAATGGTAAAACTAAACAAAATGGTGAAATCAAACAGAAAAGTCATTTTACAAAATGAAAGTGAATCTATTTACAGATGTGTAAGGGGAAGGTGTACTAAGTGAGTACACAAGGAAGAAGCTGGATACTTAAAATTAAAAGCCATGTACCGGATGTTGTATGTTAAGTGATAAATTACTAAATCCTACACCTAAAACTAATATTACATTGTATGTTAACTAACTAGAATTTAAATAAAAATTTGAAAGAAAAATACATACATGCATACATACATACTATGGATGAAATAGTGTAACTAATAATAATAATAATAATAATAAATCCATCCTCATTTAGCAGGAGCTCTTTATTAATTATTAGTGCCAATATTTTGAAATAAAAAAAGAGGTTGATAGGTTGACTTGGGCAAGCAATTTAGTGTAAAATGCAATTTCTGTAGTGATGTGTTTATCATTTAAGTTTTGTTGAAGTACAGGCAATGATCTCCTATTATTCCAGCAATTAATGCATCTTATTTACTCTAAATTAATATTAATAAGTCGTTCTTTGTACCACCAGCCAGCAAGATTAACTTTCAGGCAACTTAGTAACATAGTTATGTGATGGAAACTTAGAAAACAATGAGAGCGAAAAGGAAAGCTCAGTATTTCCAATAATTATGATCAAGAGTGTAATTGCTGGGAATTTTTATATGGAGATTTGATAATAATCTCACTATTTGACTTACAGAGATGCTTACTTCAAAACACAACTGATCAACCAATAGTTTGACCTAAACTTTTTTATTAGTTGTTATAATAAAATTATAAGAACAGAGTTGTGGATTTTCATTTTCCATTTTGACACATTGACTCAATTTCTCTAAAGGTGGTTCATATATTTCCTTTAGGAATGTAACTTCAGTATGTGACTTAGTAACCTCTTTAATGACATGTATTTACTTTTACAGTATTAAGCTTGTGACTTTTGTTTCACTGTGTCAGAATTCTATACTTAAATATACTACCTAATTTTCAAAGTATCATATGAACACTGATTTCTTTTTTTTTTTTTCAACGTTTATTTATTTTGAGGACAGAGAGAGACAGAGCATGAACCGGCGAAGGGCAGAGAGAGAGGGAGACACAGAATCGGAAACAGGCTCCAGGCTCCGAGCCATCAGCCCAGAGCCCGACGCGGGGCTCGAACTCACGGACCGCGAGATCGTGACCTGGCTGAAGTCGGACGCTTAACCGACTGTGCCACCCAGGCGCCCCAGAACACTGATTTCTTAAGACAAACTGATACATTCACATTATAGTAAAATCCATATTTCCAGATCATTGTAGAATTAGTTTAGCACATATGTATTAAAAATCACATAAAATTTACATCAATGGGTATGCATAATAAAATGATAGTTAAGAAATGATAGAGGTTAGATCACTGGGTTATATAACATCCGAAAAAAAAGTAAACATTAAAAAGTTAAGTATATAACCAAGAAACTAGAAATAGATCACTGAAGATACACAAACATAGAAAAGGACATGAATGAAGGTAATTTGGAGTGTTGACAATACGGACTCCATCTTTGGTTTTCCATCTTGTTCCTATCCTCTTTTGGGACTATGTGTTCCAGGTCCCTTGAAGATTAATATACCTACACCTGAGAAAATGCCTGCCACGCCTGGGATGGACAAAGGCTTGCTTTGGTCCTCCATAAATTTGTTAACGATAACATAGCTTCTCCCTTTCCTGGCTCACACATGGCACCCAGAGATCTAATTCAAGGTCAGCTATCAGTTAGGTGCATGTGAACCCTTTGATCTCACTACAGTGTCCTTCTGCGTGTCCCCTTGCTCTAGAAAATCTGTGGGCTGAGGTCCAGACATTGCAGAGAAGAGCTGTGCAGCTCTGTGTCGCTGCCCACCTGATCCTCTCCTTCAGTAAGTTATCCTGAATAAAACTCTGTATAAACTATATAAAGTCACCTGCTTCGTTTTCTGGTCTCAAGGTGCCTTCTCAGTAGGGAGGACCGTTTCTCCTCCCCCACCTTCTAACCCATACTATTAACAATTAATGTCTTTTATACTATGAAAATCTTTGGAGATATTGACGAAGGGAAAAATGAAAGACAAAGATGAAAAACTATAGGGAAAAACAATGAAGACAAGACAACCGATGCAAGAGAGACTGATACAATGTTGAAAATAATATGGAAACTTAAATATGAATAATTTAAAAACTTAAGTGGACTTTTTTTAAGTGACAAATACAGAAATAAATTTTAAACTCTGAACAAATTATAATATATAAAGGAGCTGGATTATTAGAATAAAATCTACCTGTCCCCCAACCAGTAGTCCAAGTAGGGTTTACAGACGTGTCTCCAAATATTCAAGGATTTAAAAAAAATCCAAATTCAACACAAATATTTCAAGTTACTATATAATACATGACATCATACACCTCATTTTACAAAACTAGCATAAGAGAATGAAACAATCATGTAAGGATAGTGTGAAGAAACAAAGAGAAAAGTAATTTCTGAAACTATATTGTACTATGAGATAAATAAACGTTATCAGTTATTTTCTTCCCAAGCCAGTCATGAGCACAAAATTATAAGATATTAAATAGTGGTCTGACTTCCTATGTTTATACCACTTTAATTGGTAAATTTTGTTTCTATGCTTATTTAGTTATGGATTTAGATAAACTTTTCGCTTTAAAATGGTTGCAGAGGTACAAACCTGTTCCACAAACACTTCAGAGAATTTTGGTAAATCAAATCCTGCACCCAGTTTCTCTTATTGTTGAGTCTGAAATTGCTGTCATACCTCTGTTACAACTAATGAGAACATATTTACACATTCTTATTAACTAATGTCCATACTTGTTACAAATTTCATTCATTTGCATCCAATGTTCTTTTTCTTTCTATTTTTTTCCAGGATTCCATCCAATATACTATAGTGTTTTTTGTTGCCTTATCTCCTGTTGGCTGGGACTCTTTCTCAGACGTTCTTTATTTTAATGGCAGTGAAATTTTTCAGCAGTACAGTTAAGGTGTTTTGTAAAAGGCACCTTAATTTAGGGATCTCTTTTTGATGGTGAAACAGGGGTTGTGGGTTTTGGAAAGTAAGGCAACACAGAGAGTAACATTTTTGATCCATCACATCAAGGGTTCCTGCTATCAACACGACCTATCCATGTGATGTTAGCAATCATCTTGCGGCGAACTTAGTCTTTTTCAGGTTCTTCAATGTAATGTCATCCCCCACCTCCATTTCCATATTGAATTATTTGGAAAGAAGTCACTATCTGTAGCCCCAGTTAAGAGCTGGGAGTTGAGAGCCGACGGTCGACATAAAGTATTTGGAATTCTTCTACGTGGGAAAGTGGTCTCTTCTCCCCCTTTTACTGATCTCTTCAGTCATCTATTCATATCATCATGGGCTGATATCTGTTTTACAATATGTTGAAAATGTACAGTATGTTCAGATGTGACCTCTGAACCTCTGAAAGCAGACTTTCAGTTAGTTCCTGTGTCCCTTTGACATTCCAGCATGTTGTTTTCGGGAACTTCTTCATGTTCCGGCCCTACAAGAAGCTCCAAGCTCATATTGTATATTTAAGGCAAAAAGTCAAACATTATTGATTAACAGATAACATAGCTGTTTTCACAGCAAATCCCAAGGGCTCCTTCAAATACACACACTTAAAGTAAAACGTATATTTAGTCAGTGGTAGGGCACTATGTAAATTTACAAAGTGAATTACATTTTTACACCAGTACCAGTTAGTTAGAAAATAAATTACATGCACAATCATATGCGCAATATGAAAACACCATAGGTATTTAACCAAATATATGCAACATATCTCTCTGGGGAACAAGAAGGTATTACTGAAATATCTTTAAAATAACTAGATAAATGAAGATATATATCATGTTCATGGATATAAAGACTCAATATTTCTAAGATAACCAACAATTCTTCCCAAATTGATGTACAGTCAATGCAAGCCCAGTCAACATTCTTTCAGGCTGTGTGTGTGATGTAGTGGGGGTGACTGGTTGATTTTAAAATTTATATGAAATTTCAGAGTATCTACAATATCCGCAACAATATTTGTAAAGTACAATGTTGCCATAGTAACACTACCTGTTTTCAGACTTGCTACAGTGTTTTAGTAATCAAGACATTATACTGCTGGTGGAATGTTCAACAGCTAGATCAATGAAGAGCACGAAGACTCTGGAAATAGGACAATATTTATATGGCCATTCATTTTTCAGTAACAAAAATGGAGAAAATAAAATATTAAAAAAAAAATTTTTTTAATGTTTACTTATTCTCGAGACAGAGTGTGAACAGGGGAGGGGCAGAGAGAGAGGGAGACACAGAATCTGAAACAGGCTCCAGGCTCTGAGCTGTCAGCACAGAGCCGGACGCAGGGCTCGAACCCACAGACTGCGAGATCATGACCTGAGCTGAAGTCAGACGCTTAACTGACTGAGCCACCCAGGCACCCTGAAAATCAAATCTTTTAAAGAGATAATATTGAAATACATGTATATCTGTATAGAATAAATGGAACCTTAACTTCTACCTTACAAAATACCGAAAACGATTGAGATGGGGTGTGCTCTGAATAAAAACAAAACTGATACAAGTTTTTGCAGAAAATACAGGAAAGTGTCTTCCTGACTGAAGCACACAAAGATTTCATAGACTAAGAAAAGAAAAAAGTATTAAAAATTGATAAATAAGACTCATCAAAAGTAAAAAATTTCTCACTACACAAAGTCACTGCTAAGAAAAAGAAACCGATGGCTAAAATTTACAAATATTAACAAAAATGTGGAGCCATCAGAAATTTCAGTCATTATTGGTAGAAAAATGAAAATGGTATAAGATACTATAGGAAAAATTCTGGCTATTTCTTTTTAAAACTATCATCCAGTGATTCCTCTCATGTGATGATTCACAGTATTTGAGTTAAACAAATTTGGAGGGAAAATGTAGTTATGATTTTGTGAGAATAAAGTAAGGAAAATAAATTAGTATTATAAAGTCCTTTTCAAAATTTCAGAAACATGATTTCATTTTAAAAAAAAAAAAGGTTTGGGGCGCCTGGGTGGCTCAGTCGGTTGAGCGTCCGACTTCGGCTCAGGTCATGATCTCGCGGTCCGTGAGTTCGAGCCCCGCGTTGGGCTCTGGGCTGACTGCTCAGAGCCTGGAGCCTGTTTCAGATTCTGTGTCTCCCTCTCTCTCTGCCCCTCCCCTGTTCATGCTCTGTCTCTCTCTGTCTCAAAAATAAATAAACGTTAAAAAAAAAAAAAAGGTTTGAAAGCTCTGACTATTTAGAACCATCTCAGAGCTAAACCTACTTGTTGGTATTTAATAATGAACTAACTACTTGCAAATTCATGCAAATAAATATAGCACAATTAAATTTTCTGTCAAACTCATGCCCACAGTATTCAGATAAGCAATATTTATAATAGCACACATACAAAGGCTAAAAAACACTTACTAAAACTTGGGTTTTTCCTTTTATTCTTGCCTACATAAAATAGGCAATCTCTAAAAAGTTATAAAATTTCTTAAGTCATTTCTAAATCTCTAAATATTTATTTAAAAAACAAAATAAAATCACAGGAATAACTAATCACAACTTTTCATATCTGTATCAGAAGTCCTTTTCCAGAAGTTGTCATAAGGATGTTTATTATTTGGAAGTAAATGGAGAAAGATAAGTGGTAGCAAAGTGAAATGTTAGATTCTCATGAGGCTAGTTTGTTGGTATAGTTGGGTAAAATAAGGTCCTAAATCCTACTGATCTGAAAACAGCTTTTACATTTAACAAGATATTGTTCTATTTTTTTTTTTTTTTCCAAACGTTTATTTATTTTTGGGACAGAGAGAGACAGAGCATGAACGGGGGAGGGGCAGAGAGAGAGGGAGACACAGAATCGGAAACAGGCTCCAGGCTCTGAGCCATCAGCCCAGAGCCTGACGCGGGGCTCGAACTCCCGGACCGCGAGATCGTGACCTGGCTGAAGTCGGACGCTTAACCGACTGCGCCACCCAGGCGCCCCGATATTGTTCTATTTAAAGCTAACCTGAATCCCATTACTTATCTTTTTTTTATTCTAAATAAGAATAAGAATAAATTCAGCTCTCTAAATCTTTGAATATGATTACTAAATAATGCCTTATATTATGAACTGTACTGAAAATATACAGTTTTTAAGAAGTGACTTTTTTCATCTTTGCTTCAATACATTTAAATAGGCATCCCCAAATGTGCTTTATTTTATAAAATCTCACTCTTCAAAATGTTTTATAAATCAATCAATAATAGTTGTGAGTTAATAAGAGAATTTTTCTTTATCTGGTCATTGCATTAAGGATTATACCTTAAGATTTCAGACTGATGTGTAAAAAAAAAAAATTCTGGGGGCTCCTGGGTGGGTGTCTCAGTTGGTTAAGCATCTGACTTAGGCTCAGGTCAAGATCTCATGGTTCACGAGTTTAAGCCCCAAATCGGGCTCTGTCCTGATAGCTCAGAGCCTGGAGCCTGCTTCGGATTCTGTTTCTCCCTCTCTCTCCGCCCCTCCCCACTCACACTCTCTCTCTCTCTCTCTCTCTCTCTCTCTCTCAAAGAAATAAACTTCAAGAAAGATTTTTTTAAATCCCAGCGCATTAAATGATGGCACATTCTGTTCCTGCATTCACCAATCACTTTCTTCCTTTCCCTTTTTTATATCTTGTACACCAACTAAATATTTTAGGTGGTAAATTATATATATCTCTTATATTAATATTATATATGTTATAATACTAATATTAAAATACATATGTATTTATATACTTCCAACAAGACCAAACTTAATGAACTCAAAACACTATTTAAATTAGCTTTCTGTATCCTTAAAAAATTGGTTAATTTATGCTGGGAATTTCAAAACCTGGAAAATTAAAAATTGGTTAAATATTATTGGAAAAGAATTTTTACAAAACTGTTTTATTTTATAACATATTCCAAGTATTCCATTTTCCTTTCTAAATTGGCAACGGTAAATTAAGCAAAATCAATACTGTGCATAATTCACATTAAATCGATTTGCTCAAAGCACTGAAGAGGTCATTTCAAGTTAATGGTTCAAGGGCGCCTTGATGGCTCAGTCAATGGCTCAGTCAGTTAAGCTCCAACTCAGGTTATGATCCCAGGGTCATGGGACTGGGCCCCACATGGGGCTTCATGCTGGGCATGGACTGTGTGAAAGATTCTCTTTCCCTCTCTCTCTGACCCTCCCCTCCCCCCACTCTCTAAAAAAAGAAAAAAAAAGTTGATGGTTCGGGCTCACTTCCGCAGCACATTGCTAGAATTACAAGAATACTGAAGAGATTGGCATGGTTTCTGTGCAGGAGTTGATTCATCAGCTTCTTCTTATCTTTTTAATTAAAATTTTTTTGATGTTTGTTTTTGAGACAGAGAGACAGAGCATGAACAGGGGAGGGGCAGAGAAAGAGGGAGACACAGAATCTGAAGGAGGCTCTAGGCTCCCAGCTGTCAGCACAGAGCCCAAGGCCGGGCTCGAACTCACAGACCGTGAGACCATGACCTGGGCTGAAGACGGTTGCTTAACTGACTGAGCCACCCAGGTGCCCCTCATCAGCTTCTTCTTATCTAAATGATGCAAGAGGGTACCATCTAAACTTCAGCTGCTGTGAATATAAATCAAATGACTTAACAAGTATAC
The DNA here is from genome assembly GCF_028749965.1 of Puma concolor. Taxonomy (NCBI): domain Eukaryota; kingdom Metazoa; phylum Chordata; class Mammalia; order Carnivora; family Felidae; genus Puma; species Puma concolor. The sequence goes on along the minus strand of NC_141670.1, from coordinate 53,982,069 downwards.
ATTTAAAGTTGAACTTTTAAGGTGTGCTTGGGTGACTCAGTTGGGTAAGCGTCCCACTTTTGATTTTGGCTCAGGTCATGATCCCAGGGTTGTGGGATGGAGCTTTGCATCAGGGTCCACACTGAGTGTGGAACTTGTTTGGGACTCTTTCTCTCTCCCTCTCCCTCTGCCCCTCCCTAGCTCATGCTCTCTAAATAAATAAACAAACAAGTAACAAAAAACATTAAAATTGAACTTTTAAATCAACTATACTGGAACAGTATACAGTAAAATGATTAGACAAATGTTGAAACATTGGGAACCTACTAATGGATTCTTGAAAGTATCTTCCAACAAGCAACTGTTGTTGCATTTCTGCCACTTATCACAGAAATCCACCAAGGACTAACAAAATAACACCAATAGAATATTTGCCATTGACAAAAGAATTTCACCTGGGGCGCCTGGGTGGCGCAGTCGGTTAAGCGTCCGACATCAGCCAGGTCACGATCTCGCGGTCCGGGAGTTCGAGCCCCGCGTCAGGCTCTGGGCTGATGGCTCAGAGCCTGGAGCCTGTTTCTGATTCTGTGTCTCCCTCTCTCTCTGCCCCTCCCCCGTTCATGCTCTGTCTCTCTCTGTCCCAAAAATAGATAAACATTGAAAAAAAAATTAAAAAAAAAAAAAAAAGAATTTCCCCCTTGCCTCCATTAGCATTATATTGTGAACAAGTGGGATGTGCTTGAAAACAAGAGAGAGTCAGAACATTAAAAAAAAAAAAAAAAAAAAAGAAAAATAGAGGGGCACCTGGGTGGCTCAGTCAGTTGAGCGTCGGACTTTGGCTCAGATCATGATCTCGCGTTTGTGAGTTTGAGCCCCGCGTCGGGCTCTGTGCTGACAGCTCAGAGCCTGGAGCCTGCTTCAGATTCTGTGTCTCTCTCTCTGCTCTCCCCCATTCACACTCCGTCTCTCTCTCCTTCAAAAATAAATAAACATTAAAAAATTTTTTTAATTAGAAATTAAAAAGCAACTGAGTACTAGCATCCTATGTCTACTTTAGAAACCCTATTTCAGTATTCCCTGGAAGTGTTGGAACATTTATTTTTATTAAAGTATTTTAAAATTTAACTTCTTATTGAGTCAAACTTACATATAGCAAAATTCCCTCATTGTAAATATACATATATATATTTTTTTATTTTTAGTAAATTTATGGAGTCATGCAATTTTGACTATGATCCAGTTCTAGAATATTCTCATCATCTCAACAAGCTTTCACATGCTTATGTGAAGTTTATTCTGTTCTGACCTCCCTTCTGAGGCAACCACTAATTCTAAAATTACCTTTGCTTGTCACTTCATATTATGGAACCCCCTTATGTGTAGCCATTTGTTTCTGGTTTCTTCCATTTAAAATAAAGTTTTTGAGGTTTATATTGTAAAATGTATTAGCAATTCATTTTTTTTACTGGCAAATAGTATTCCATTGTATGGATGTACCATATTTTGGTTATCCCTTTACTGGTTCATAAACAATCCATGGCTTCTAGGTTTTAGCTACTGTGTATATTTCTCCCAAGAATTTCAAGTACATGTCTTTGTGTGGGCGTGTTTTTATTTTCCTTAGTTCATATGGTAAGTTTATGTGTAACTTTTAAGAAAACTATCTCACTAACTTCCCTAAGGGTCTGTAACACATGACATTCCCACAAGTAATGTGTGGTAGTTTCAGTTTCTCAACATCTTTACCCACACTGAATATTTCCTTTTTTATTATAGCATTTCTAGTGGATTTAGTGATATTTCTTTGTGATTTTCATTTGCATTTCCCTAATGGATGACAATGCTGAGAACCTTTCCAATTTCCTGTGAGCTATTCATATATTTTCTTTAGTACATTGTCTGTAAAAATGTTTTTTCTGGCTTTTTTTGTTGGATTTTCATCTTTGTATTAACAATTCTTAAGAATTCTTCATATATTTTGAATACAGCCTTTTACAGATGTGTGATGAGCAAATGTTGTCTCCCAGTCCGTAGGTCTTTTCTCTTTAATGATTTCTTTTAAAGCATATAGATTTTCATTTTGATGAGCCCTAATTTTTTCCTTCTATGAGTCATGCCTCTGCCTTCATCTAAAACTATTTGCCAAAAAATAAAGGTAACAAAGACATTCTCCTCTGTTTTTTCTCTTAGAAGTTAAAGTAGATTTTTTTCCTTACATTTATGTCTTTAATCTCATTTTGAGTTAATTGTCAGATGGTTTAAGTTCTTTTTTTCCATGCACATGGTGAATCAGTAGTCCAAACAAAAATTGTAGAAAAGACACATCTATGCCCCCTAGAATTAGCTGGGCATATTTTTGGAAAAGTAATCAAGCATTTATGTGAGATAATGAATTTATCCTCAAATCTGTCCCAATGAGTCTACATCCATCTCTTGTCTTTTATTCTTTTTTTTAAATTTTTTTAACGTTTATTTATTATTGAGAGACAGAGAGAGATAGAGCATGAGCATGGGAGGGGCAGAGAGAGAGGAGACACAGAATCTGAAGCAGGCTCCAGGCCCTGAGCTGTCAGCACAGAGCCCAACGCGGGGCTTGAACCCACAAACTGTGAGATCATGACCTGAGCTGAAGTTGGATGCTTAACCGACTGAGCCACCCAGGTGCCCCTCTTGTCTTTTATTCTGATCATCTGGCTAAAGTTTGTCACTTTTGTTAATCTTTTTAAATTACCCACTTCTAATTTCATTTATTTTTGTCTATTTTTTCTGTCTTCTATTTTATTATCCTTTCGTCTTTATTATCTCCTTTCTTCAGCTTGGTTTATGCTCAGCTTGTTCTTCCTTTGCTTTGTTTTTAATATAAGTTATTGACATAATCTGTTTTCTGCTAGCCCTGATTTAGGTACATCCATAAACCTTATATGTTGGTTTGGGCTTTTTTATTCAATTTCACTCAGTTCAAATTCTTTTCTGATGCCCTTTTGTGATATGTTTTTCAACCATGGGGTTGCTTAAAAGTGTGTGGTTTGTTTCCAAATATTGTAATGATTATCTCTACCATGAATATATTACACAGTTAAATAGATGAATAAGAGGGTTTGGATAGGATGTCATTATTAAGTTCCTTTTCACATCTGTTTGCTAAAAATGTATTATTCTAAGTATATATTTGAGGGGAGCCTGGGTGGCTCAGTCAGTTAAGCATCTGACTTTGGCTCAGGTCATGATCTCGCAGTTTCTGAGTTTGATCCCGGAGTCGAGCTCTGTGCTGACAGCTCAGAGCCTGGAGCCTGCTTCGGATTCTGTGTCTCCACTCTCTCTGCCCCTCCCCTGCTCCCATTCTGTCTCTGTCTCTCAAAATAAACTTTAGAAAAAAATTTAAATATATATTTGAGTAGTTCCCTTTTTATTTAAAAAATTATGTAATTTTACAATCATTTAATAAATGACAGTGGATCCTTTGTACTTTCTATTGTATTTATATATATTAGACTGTGATCATGAATCATTCCTAGAACTTATTAATATAAATTTCCTATTGAAAAAAACTGAAAAGAAAAAATGAGGGAAAATAAAGCTAATAATATATATGCTAATGACATATTAAAGGTATCTTTCCCAAAATATGATATCTGAAATGGTTAATATTATACATACAAATTGTCTTCCATATCAAGCATCTCACTACTATATTTTGTGAACCATGAATCCAAGAAAGAGTTAAGAAGTAGTATTACCTCACTTCTGAAACCATGTCAAATACCTCACTTCTGAAACCATGGACTGTTTCATCAGGATAGGACAAAATAAATCCCTACTGCTGATCTGGAATAAATAAACCATATTCTGTGTTGTTAGGAGATGAGGAATGAAGAAAGCATGGAGATATATAGATATAGATATAGATATATAGATATATATATGTGTGACAGAACTCTGTTTAGTCTTAGTCTAGAGGGAGATATGGTACACAGTTACTATACAAAGGTGAAAATAATTTTATTTTCCTTGATGTCTACTTGAAGAAAGACTTATGCTTGTCTATGGGGGAAATCAACATGAAAGTTATCATCAGTTTGTTACACATGTCAACAAGCAAATATTCTACTTTATGTAGATATACTTTAGTATTTTTAATTTTTTAGGAGAAATATATAAGCATAAACCAAATAAAGCTAAATGGAGATATAAACCAGTAGTATCAGCTGCGTAAAATCTCAAAACTTGATACGAACTATATATTGTCCTGTTCATAATTACAATCACTTAAAGAAATCAGAAGAATTTATGGCCCATATATTCTATGAAGAAAGCAAAGATCTGTTGCATATATCAAGTGTATAGGTTCAAAATTTAAAGGCCAAAATGCATTCACCATAAGCCTTTACTGCTTCATACTTTTGGATCTGTCCATACACAATGTTTTTGGAAAACACCCAAGAGTTTAGCTTTGTCACATACGTTGATTATTCTACTATCAACATTATTGTTCATTCACTTCTCTCCATTTTAAACACTCTGCAGTAGACATTACATGGTTCTGCCTAACAGAATGTCATTAAAGGCTTTACTGTATGGCACTTCCTGTTAGAAACATTAGGTTCTTACCTATTTTGGTCAGGACAAAGAAAACATACTCATATTACGTCCTAAAACACATCATCATCTAGCCTCATGATGTACAGCTAAGAACTTTAAGTCACTGCTGTCACCCAGAAGCTTCCCCCTACCCAATCCGCATTGATATTTAATGAGTATTCTCTCCTTGCACTTAGGCACGCACCTTCCCTTCAGGATGAAGTTCTCTGTGGCCACATTGACTGTTGCTTCCACAACATCTGCACATATTGCATTTAGTCATCTCTTTCATCTTGTTAATAGAATTTTACTTCTGCTTTTTACTTAATGTTCAGAAATATTTGTTCTAAACCTCTAAAGAGATATTTTATTTATTGTGGCATATAGTCCCCAACTTGGAGAATGTGCCCACAGATAAATCCCTCCAAATCCATATTTTGAAAAATGGGAGTGAAGTGGGTATATGAAAATGAGTTAGGACTGTAGAATCGGTCCATTTATAATACCTTGTCTTTGTGCACAGCTTTCTCAGCACTTTCCATATAATGGTTGTCGCAGTAGTATCAGTAGTAATGACGACAGTAAACAGTTATTGGCGCTAACTGCTGTCCTGAGTGTGAATCCTACCTCTCATAAAAACCTGTTAAGTGGATGAAAACACTACAGCATACACATCTTAGGTAACTAGTTCAGGAAATCTGGCACCAGATTTCATTTTTATCACAGTATCAATCCTCCACCAAAAGTAGACTTGCTTGAGTAAAATACTTAGTTGACTTTTATTTTTATTTTTTAATTTTTTTTAACGTTTATTTATTTCTGAGACAGAGAGAGACAGAGCATGAATGGGGGAGGGTCAGAGAGAGGGAGACACAGAATCTGAAATGGGCTCCAGGCTCTGAGCTGTCAGCACAGAGCCCGATGCGGGGCTCGAACTCACGGACCGCGAGATCATGACCTGAGTCGAAGTTGGACGCTTAACAGACTGAACCACCCAGGCGCCCCCTTAGTTGACTTTTCAATGAAAGTTCTTTAACAAATAAAAATTGCTTGCATTTGTTTTTCCATATCTGTAAACAAATGTGTTGCAAATCAGCAATGCCGAATATGGAAGACTGATCTATCTTTCTCGTTGGGTAATTATATTTCTCCTTTCTTCACACTCTCCTCTAACACACGTAATGTTTAAGCTTTTTACTCTTTAGATCAATTACAAGAGCTTCATATATAATAACTGATTTTGTATTAATATGAAAATTAATTGTACTATCACAACAAGGAAGACCATCTTTCCCAAAACTTCTAACTAACTCACCAGAAAGTACTTACATCACAATTTTGTTTCACTGTGTTGTGAATATCCTTAATTCTTTTTACTGTTTTATTTATTTTTGAGACAGAAAGAGGCAGAGCATGGGCAGGGGAGGGGCAGAGAGAGAGGGAGACACAGAATCCAAAACAGGCTCCAGGCTCTGAGCTGTCAGCACGGAGCCTGACACGGGGATCTAACTCACAAACCACGAGATCATGACCTGAGCTGAAGTCAGTTGCTTAACTGACTAAGCCATCCAGGCACCCCGTGAATATCGTTAAAAGATACACTACTAATGATCATTTATTGAGTATCCCCTCTGTAGTGAACATATGGCTAAGAAATGCTTCAGTACAGCGAATGGACTGTTAACTTCACAGCTTCCTGTTACGGTCAGCCGAGTATCTCAGAGTACTGTTTAAACCTATCCAGCTACTGAATTTCATCCATTTGGATATAATACCCCACAGACTTTCATGCCCAGTGTCGGCCCTACTTCTGCTTTCAGGTATTTGGTGTCCAGAGACTGTAAAGGTTAACATTTTATTTATTTATTTTTAAATATTTATTTAGTTTTGAGGGGGGCTGGGCAGAGGAGCAGAGAGAGAAAGAAGGAGACAGAATCTGAAGCAGGGTTGTAGCTATCCGCACAGAGCCCAGCGCGGGGCTCGAACCCATGAACTGTGAGATCGTGCCCTGAACCGAAGTTTGAAACTTAACAGACTGTGCTGCCCAGGTGCCCCTAAAGCTTAGTAACACTCCAGAGACTTCCAGCTATAAATGCTTACCTGTTGCAGCAGTTTCTGTCTATCTAGGAGTAAAAAACAAAGCGTCAGTAATCAGACATTTCTCTTTGTTCCCCGATCTATCTAAAAGCAAAAGGAGGCGTGCTTGACTGGCTCAGTCCATAGAGCATGTGACTCTTGATCTCAGGGTTCTGAATTCAAGCCTCACATTGGGCATAGAAATTACTTAAAAATAAAATCTTAAAAAGAAGGAAAGAAAGGGAAATGACTATGTTCAAGATTATTTAGCAACCTGTTATCATTTAGCAGGTAGAAGACTATTTTGAGTGTCCACAAGATGTATTTATTCACAATTTTTAAGAATTATTTTTGAGATTTTCCCACTTTGCACTGTATTTTCAGACATGGCATGAAATTCAAGGATAGCGAGGTCAACGTGAGTTTCAAATGACATGATATAAGATGCAAGCTGTTTGGGCCTGACAATGGCTTCTGGAACTGAATTTATGAACTCTTGACTTTAATTGTTTATTGCTTTAGATCACGGCTCTTCCTCCTTGGATTACCTCTTAATTGGTACGGAAGCTGATAATCACAGCAGTTCTTTGGAATCCTTTCATCAAAGGTATTCATGCAGAAACTTAAAATACATCCCAAACTATCTATCTGAAAATCTGCATACAGATTGTTTTCTGCCTCAATTAGAGTCCAGCTCAGATGGCTAATGTCCTTTGTGACAGCTGTAAAAGGATTAGCCCTCTACCATCCACACAAAATGACAAGGCATCCTTTTAAAGTTCAAGTTCTGCCTAGCTAAACACCTGCATCTCATGTGCTGTAATTTGCACTCTGAAGTGTTGCTTTCTTTTTCTTTAACTAGAGAATTTGTGTGTGAGTTTTTGGTGATTAGTGGTTCTTGGGGTTTTTTTTATTATTATTATTTCTAATTAGCACATTTTATTTATTTTTATCTAAATAACAGGGATTTAATTGGCAGATCCCTCAACATTCTTGTTCAAAACATTTTAGTTGGTCTGCCAGCTTTTGGCAATGTCTGATTTAGGGTGAGAGTCTCAGAATATGTAACTAGAAAGCTTGGGAGAAGGGTGAGTCCTTTAGAGGGTAACAGACACTGAAATTACAGTTTTCATGGACACCTCACCAAGCTATTTATTGCAAATCCTAACCATTTTGTTTTAAGTTTCTTTAACGTTTTTTAAATTTATTTTTGAGAGATAGAGACAGAGCATGAACAGGGGAGGGGCAGAGAGAGAGGGAGACAAAGAATCTGACTTAGGCTCCAGGCTCTGAGCTGTCAGCACGGAGCCTGACACGGGGCTTGAACCCACAAACTATGAGATCATGACCTGAGCCAAAGTGGGACATTTAACCGACTGAGTTAACCAGGCGCCCCTACACATCCTAAACTTCTGAACACTTCTATGGATTATTTTAAATTACCTCACCTTTCCGTAGGACATTTGAAGGAGTTTATCAACTAACTCACTGTTTCTTCTTATCTCTGGCTAGATTTCTAATAAAATATCTGAGATGTTATATTTTGTTTGGCTTTATGACAGATTTCTCTATTCATCCAACTGAATGCATATCAAAGTGCTAAATGTGAAAAATGTGTAAAAGAGTACTGAGAATTTATTGTGGGTTTTCACATTTTCAAGCACTTTATTGGGTTGAAATGATAAAAAACCATGACATGGTTATTGAATCATTGACTCAAGTTCCAAAATTACACTTCTATTTTATTCTTTGTGTCACCTGTATAAGTTGTCTGCAAAGAACACTCCTTCTTTGCCAGATGGTTTCCTGCCAACAGGGGGCGCTCCAGACGGTAGGTCGTCGGGGAAGGTGACTATCGCTCCCTGTGCTTTCTGTTTCTGCTTCATTTTAGCAATTTCCCTTAGTCCTGGGAGTGGTAATGGGTTCTAGTAGCACTTGCCCCATCTTCCCTTTCTATGTCTTTCCAGAAGAATGGTATTTTACACCTTCTCTAAAGTACCAGCTTTTGGAGTCGGAAAACACAGTCATCATTTCTTTGTTAAATCAGTAGTATCTTTCATCGTAAAAATGTACTAAGTCAAAATTATATTATATTTTGAGTGAAGAAAGAAGGAAGAAAGGAATTAAGGAAGGGAGGGAGAGAGGGAAGGAAGGAAAGAAGGAAGGTTAGAGGGAAGGAAGGGAGGGAGGAAGGGAGGAAGGAAAAAGAAGAATGAAAGTGTAATGTGATTTGGTTTGCTTTTGCTTTGGTTTTGGTTTTCCAGCTGGAAATGGGAACCAGTTGGATATCCATAGAATTAATCTTTTAAATAAACTGATCTATTTCGTTTCTTTTATGTTATAATGTATGTAATTTTTTTTTTCAACGTTTATTTATTTTTTGGGACAGAGAGAGACAGAGCATGAATGGGGGAGGGGCAGAGAGAGAGGGAGACACAGAATCAGAAACAGGCTCCAGGCTCTGAGCCATCAGCCCAGAGCCTGACGCGGGGCTCGAACTCACGGACCGTGAGATCGTGACCTGGCTGAAGTCGGACGCTTAACCGACTGCGCCACCCGGGCGCCCCATGTATGTAATTTTAAAGGGTGTTAAGTCATTCAAGAGAATTCATTTGTTAGATTTCTGGAAGGTTTAACTAAACATGGATCTTCCTCGTGGGGTTGCATAATAATAAACTCATCGTAAGTTAAAAATATCCTAAGTTGAAATGTGATTAACACACCTAACCTATAGAGCACCATAGCTTAGCCTAGCCTACCTTAAATTTTCTCAGAACACTTAGATTAGACTGTAGTTGGACAAAATCATCTACCACAGAGCCTATTTGATAATAAAGTGTGGAATATTTAGTGAAGACTGCATTGAAAGTGAAAAACAGAATGGTTATACGGATGCAGAATGGTTCTAAGTGTTATCAGTTGTTTACCCTTGAAATCGCATGGCTGGGGCGCCTGGGTGGCGCAGTCGGTTAGGCGTCCGACTTCAGCCAGGTCACGATCTCGCGGTCCGTGAGTTCGAGCCCCGCATCGGGCTCTGGGCTGATGGCTCAGAGCCTGGAGCCTGTTTCCGATTCTGTGTCTCCCTCTCTCTCTCTGCCCCTCCCCCATTCATGCTCTGTCTCTCTCTGTCCCAAAAATAAATAAACGTTGAAAAAAAAAAATTAAAAAAAAAAAAAAAAAAGAAATCGCATGGCTGAGAAGGAGTTGCAGCTCACTACCACAAGCTGGCAACACAAGAAAATGTCATATCACATATTCCTAGCCCAGGAAAAGGTCAAAATTCAAAGCAAAGTTTCTTAGGCGCCTGAGTGGCTCAGTCATTCAGCATCTGACTTCGGCTCAGGTCACAATCTCACAGTTTATGAGTTCGAGTCCCAAATTCGGTGAGCTCGAGCCCTGCTTCGGGTAAGCATGAATGCTTCCCCCCACCCACCCCGCCGTCAGGTGAGTCACATTGGTCTCTCTCTCTCTCTCTCTCTCTCTGACCCTCATGGGATTCTCTCTCTCTGTCTCCTTTCTCTGCCTCTAACTTGTGCGCGCTCTCTCAAAGAATAGAAAAAAGTAAAATATCTATTGAATGGGTATTGCTTTTGCACAATTGAAGAGTCAAACAATTGTAAGTTGACTCATGGTAAGTCAGGGACAATCTGTATAACACACTAAATATTAAATTTGAGATATAGTTTTTTAAAATATCTATTAGTGTTTAGTTTCATTGATTGTGTAAGCACTATAAAGTATTTAGAGAAATATTAATTTTCTATTGATACCAAAGTTGGGAATTATTGTATGTGTGGAATTTTACCCCAAATAAATATAAAGCATTGTAAAACACTTAAAAAAAAAAACTTATCTGTGGTCTTCACTAATGAGTAAAAAAGAACATTTATAACTTATAAATTTATGCCTCTGTAAATTAAGTTCACAAAGAAACAAATGTAGCCAATGAAAAATAAAATATAAACATTCTAATTGAGTTTGATTTTAGACTCAGATAATATATGTTATTATACGAATATTAAACAGAGAATGGCTTTCATATTAAAAACAGTCATAGCAAACACTAGGATTTGTTAGGTATTTATGATAAATCAATATTCTAGACACTTTGCTTACAGAGACTTTTTGGCCTCAGAAAAGTTATTCAAGGTAAGTATAACTTTTATTCCCATTTTTCAGATGAGGAAACTAAGACACAGAGCTATTTCACTGCTTACTCATGGATCATACATTACTCTGTTTAAATGAGTTGTTCCATTTTCAAATAAAGACATAAAAGTTCTCTCCTAATCAAAAACTCTGCCTTGAATTGTTAACCTTTTTATAAACTACCTGTGTTCTCCTAAACCAGACAGCTTCTAAGTAGAAAGATAAATCATTTAGATACTATTATATGTACAATGAACAGTTTTTATAAAACATTTATAGATCTCTGAGAACATAGAAACTCCTTGGATTTCATGTACATGTAAATTTATATAAAATTAACAACCTTAAATGTTATACGTTGCAAGAAAATCCATAGTCCCTGGCTTTCAATAGTAAAGATCATATTTATGCAATGTACTTACAATAGTTTTCTACTGCTGCATAACAAATTTTGCAAAAGTAGTAGCTTAAAACAACACACTTTTTTTTTTTTTTTTTACTGAAGTCTGAAATGGGTTTACCCCGGGGCTGAAATCAAGAGCGCTGCTCCCTCTGGAACTCTAGGGGAGTCCATTCCTTTGTCTTTTCCAGCTTTCTAGGAATCATTAGCACTCCCAGGCTTTTTGACCCATCCCTGCATCTTCAAAACCAGTAATGAAGTTCTTCCAATCTCTCTCTTACTCTGACCCCATATTCTGTGGTCACATCTCTTCTCTGATTCTGAACCCCCTTCTTTCCTCCTACGAAGACCTTGGTGATTACACTGAATATCCTGGCTAATGCAGGATAATCTTCCTATCTCAAGACCCTTAACTTAATCATATCTGCAAAATCCTTTTGTCATGTAAAGTAGCACAGGCACAGGTTTGGGGATTAGGACATGGACATCTTTCAGGGTGAATTTTTATGTCTATCAGCAACGAATGTTAATTCACTGATTTCGCAAATGCTGAGCCCTAAACATGTCCCAGGCATTATTCCGGGTATGGGAATAGCAGCAAACCAAAGGTCAAATTCTGTCCCCTCCTGGAGTTTACAGTCGGGTGAGGAAGACGGAAACTAAGCAAAACTAAATACCAAATACGTAATACATCAGATGGTGATAGTGTTCTGAAGAAAAGTTACATGGCGGAGTACAGAGAGTTAAGAGGATTCCATTGTAAATATAGATAGATATAGATATATCTATATAAATATAGATATGGATAATTATCTCACAAGCAAAAATCCCAAGGTACCAAGGGCTTCAGGCAGGAGCACATCAGGTGTGTGAGTGGCCACACAGTGAAAAAAGGTGAGAGTCACAGGATACGAGGTGTGGGGAATAAATAGGGATATTTATTTAATAAATAGGGGGCCGGACTTTGCAGCACACCTCGGTGAGTTTGCCCAGTTAGTGGTGATTCTCAGTGAAATGACATCTTGGTAATAAGCAGTATTGTAACAAAGATGGCTTGGATTTTAGCAGGTCTGTTATGGGTGTTGTTATGAAAACAGAGGAAGGAAGAGGATAAATTGAAGACTAGAGACCAGTAAAATAATCCAAGATAGGGACACCGTAAGTTGAAAATGAAAAGAGAAGAGAGGCAGAGAGAAGAGAGGAGCGTGTGTGTGTGCGTATTTGGTGACAGAGGCTCAGGTGCTAGAGTATGGATCAAGAGCTCATCTGTAATTGTTAGGCATATATATCCATTATTTTTACAAGCAACTTAATCATGTGAATTGTTTATTGAAATGGCATATGATTTCAATAAATTACATTTTTCCTCCTACAGAGCTTAACATTTTTTTTGCCAAGTATTAAAAGTTAACAAATTAAAAGGTTCTATTTCACTCTATTTTTGACATCATGTTTTCAAATTATTAGGCCATTTAATAATTTTTCTACTTGTGTCTATGTTGCGATATGTTTTGTGTCAAACAGTATATCACTTCAGTTTCTATAAAACAGTCTACATTTTTTTGTCAATTTCATTTATTTAGCTTATTGGCTCTCATTTTGATGGGGTGTCAAATTTTTGGTTTTAATAGCTAAATATTGTTTTCTTTGTAAAACTAAAAAAAAGTATTGCCAACTCTGGTAAAACATCACTTAGTAAAGCCAAATTTCTTATTAAAAATTATTTTATTTTGGGGTAAATTATTTTACGTCTGGGTAGCTCGGTTGGTTAAGCGTCCAACTCTTGATTCTGGCTCAGGTCATGATCCCAGGGTCGTGAGATCAAACCCTACATCAGGCTCTGTGCTGAGCCTGGAGACTGCTTAGGATTCTCTCTCTCTCTCTGTCTCTCTCTCTGTCTCTCTCTGCCCATCTATCCCACTCACACTCTCTCTCTAAAAAATAAAATAAATTTTAAAAAATTAAAAAAGAGGAAAGATAAATGATAGATAGATAGATAGATAGATAGATGAGAAGGTTATACAGTGTCTACCTGGCTTATCTCCCTGAGCACATGGACCATGAAAGCCCACTGCTGACAGGTAAGACGTTCAACTTCCCTGACAATGTCATGCTGAAACAAATCACATGTAAGACCACACAGACATGATGATTCTTAACGATCTGGAGACGTCACAGCCGTCAGCTTTTTGATTCCTGCAGTTTAGACACCAGACACAGAAGGGAGCAACCTTAGCTTATTTGCTCCATACTGTGGAAGCTGTCACCTCATGGAAGACAGAAATGTCATGCTCACCGAGCAATAGATTCAGGAGGAAAGTAAACGTTGATGTTTGCAGTCACCTAGGTGTAAGATTTGTTTCACTGTTTCCGACTGTGTTAATCCCTTTTTATTCTTTTGGTGAGCTCTTCCAGAATTAACTACTTCTGCTTGTAGGCGATGAAATGTGTAAGGAACCCACATCAAACGTTGGCACAGTTATGAGCATGGCCTTTCCCTTTACTTGAACTCAGTATTAAGACTTTGTTTTTTATATTCCAGTCCCAGAAATGATTTCCACTATAGAAGTTATCTGCAGGCCATCCTATGCTTTCTAGCAGTTGCCTACAACCATGCTCTAGCTTCTCCAAGACACTACACAGGATGGCTTTAAATATGTATTAAACTAAGAAGCATCCTCTCAAATTAGTTGAAATGCATTTTATTTTCAGACAACCTACATGGCATGTTTTTCTTTTCTTAAAAACAATGCCTCTGCTCCAAATAAATCAAGGTCAAAGTCGCTGAAGAGCTCAAGATGGCATCAGTCCCATTTGTCTAAGCCCTGGTGGTGTGTGAGGAGCAGCAGCTAGTTATGACAACGGGTGATACATCCAAATTAATGGCCAAATTCATGAACATTTTTCCATTTCTAAACCATCCTTAAAGAAAATCATATATGGGGTCACACATCCTCACCATAGTCCAGAAGAACGATCGTGCTATCTGGATTCATGTTTTCACCAGTTAAAAAAAAAAGAAAAAAAAAGTCATTTTTTTTTTTTTTGAAACTTGCAATGATACGCTTAATTTGTTCCATAGCCCCTGCCATAAAAGGTTTTCCTCTGTCTGGCCTCTGTTCTTCAAGTCTGCCTTTGATTGATTTCATGTAATATTTTATGTGCTTCTTGTAGGCTTCTTATGTGAAACTGGTTTCCTGAAAGTGATGGTTCACGACAGTATCAGCACCGGTGACTACCAACATTTCAGCCTTCAGCGGAGCCATTTCCACGAATGAGCAAGTCATTCATGTTACCTTCTGTCCTACTGAGCATCTTCCCCTCCACTTCTAGACACAGCCCTCCGCGATCTCCCGGATCCTGTAGAAGTCGGAGAGCATCTCATTACGGCTGATGAGGTCCCAGGAGATGATCATGGTCGCAGACGGAGAGACAAGACGGTGGCATGGGCTTGGCAGGAGCCAGGAGCCTTGAGCAGAGTGCGCCCAGAGCTGCACTCGCTGAGAGCGCCGAGAGGCCAGAACAGTGAGTTTTTTGTTTTTGTTTCTGTTTTGTTTTTATCTCAAAGGTAACTGAAGAGGTAAAAGGAAAAAAAAAATTGATTGAAACAAGCAATGATCTATAGAAAGTCATGGTAAACATAGTAATTTTTTTAAATGTTTATTTTTGAAAGAGAGAGACAGAGCACCAGTGGGAGAGGAGCAGAGAGAGGGAGATGTAGAATCCGCAGCAGGCTCCAGGCTCCGAGCTGTCAGCACAGAGTCCGATGTGGGGCTCGAACACCAGCTGTGAGATCATAACCTGATCATGGTTAATTTTTTACCTAATCAAAGGAGAATGCTATGAGTCAACACATTTTTTTTAAACATAACAAAAACTACAACCGTCCAAAACAAGGTATATCTCATAGGATCAAACCATCATGTTCTTATTTGAAAGAGCAGGTGTGTGGAGTGCAGGGTGGCTAAGGCATAACCATGCCAAATATCAGAGCTGAAGAAAAAATAAAACTGCGTATATACTTCCTTTTTGCCAGAAATAGGTGTGTGGAAAAAAAACAGATGCTGGTTCAAGCCTTTAGGCACTAGCTGTAAAGAGCTGAATATAAATAAGTCACCAGATGCAGAAACCTTTTGCGGTTTCCTTGCTAATAGACTGGCATCCTCCTGAAAGGAGTAAGGAGATGGACTCAGGACGGTTGATGAGAAAGTACCAAGAGTGACAAGGTCACAGCTGCCTGATGTCCTGGCTCTCCCCTCTGCCCCCTTCCTTATGGATTTTTTTTAGTTGATTTATTTATTTTGAGAGACAGAGGGAGAGCAAAAAGGAGCAGGGGAGGGGGAGAGAGAAAGGGAGAGAGAGAATCCCAAGCAGGTTCTGCACTATCAGTCCAGAGCCCCATGTGGGGCTTGAACTCATGAACTGTGAGATCATGACCTGAGTAGAAATCAAGAGTCAGAGGCTTAACAGATGGAGGCCACCTAGGCGCCCCCTTCCTTATGGAATTCTAAAGCAAAAGCTTAAGCAGTTACAATCCCCAGAAATGATGGATCTTATTCACATCTAGAATGATAAGGAACTATGTTTTGAAAAATGAGAACATTTGGCAAGATGCTTGTCTGTGATACGAAGCAAATCTAAGATAATATAGGTTTTCTACAACAAGACCTGAAGGGTGTGATAAAAATTTCAAAAATACAAAAGAGACAAGAAAAATTAGGGAATATAGCACTGAAAGGAATAGAAAAAAGACCCACTGTGAATAGCAACTCTGTAAAAAGACAACACAACATGTGCAAACCTGGAGATCTAAAAGATGGGTTTGGGAAAACAGTTCCAAATTAAATTAAAACAGCCAATAATACATAGAGAGATCAGAGACAGAATCATCACTGTGGGTCAGAATAAAGACTGCATGTATATGTAGTACCAAACCTAGTTAAATACAGCTCCCAGACTAGTCATAGCTAAACCGGTGTCTAGAAAAAGCCACAGTCATTTAGAGTTGAGTCCCATCAAATGCATCACTAAGGTTACGAGGACAATCTTGCCATCTTGAAAGTGCATGACATGTCAGAGTCCGTTCATTCTTTGCTCTTCTATAAGATACTGCCCACACTTTTTTCTCTTCCTTACTCTTGAAAAT
Source organism: Puma concolor (assembly GCF_028749965.1). Classification (NCBI taxonomy): domain Eukaryota; kingdom Metazoa; phylum Chordata; class Mammalia; order Carnivora; family Felidae; genus Puma; species Puma concolor. The sequence goes on along the minus strand of NC_141670.1, from coordinate 53,965,741 downwards.
AGGGTATTAGTTAGCAATACATTACTTGAATTAAGAAATATAGGGGCGCCTGGGTGGCGCAGTCGGTTAAGCGTCCGACTTCAGCCAGGTCACGATCTCGCGGTCCGTGAGTTCGAGCCCCGCGTCGGGCTCTGGGCTGATGGCTCAGAGCCTGGAGCCTGTTTCCGATTCTGTGTCTCCCTCTCTCTCTGCCCCTCCCCCGTTCATGCTCTGTCTCTCTCTGTCCCAAAAATAAATAAAAAAAAAAAACGTTGAAAAAAAACAAAAAAAAAAAAAGAAATATAGCGGTGAAGAATCAGAAAAAAAAAAAAATAGATGATCAAAATGAGCCAGTAGAATTAGGCAGGGAGGATCAGGGAGAGTTAAATTTATATTCATAGCATAGATTGTCGCCAAGACGGACCTAGAGAATAAAATGAAAAGTCTTCTACTGAAGTCTAACCACTGTCAATACATTTAACAGAATAGCTGTAGATTAGTTAGCTGATCACAGTCCAGAGTTTGGATGTGAGATTTTCAGGAAAAAGGACACAACTTTGTCAAGATGCTAATGCATTATTTGGTACAGAGTATTGAAAGACCAACAAGAATCTGGTTAGTTTACAGTTCCACCCATTTTCCATTTATGTACTGTTTCTTGCAACAAGTTGATGTGCAGGTAAATATTTACCTCTCTACTATAGTGTAAAGGATATAATCAAATATAATTCTGTGATCTCCCAGATTTTATATTTGTTCTAAGTTGTTTAAAATGTATGAAATTTTTTTTTTTTATTTTTTAAAAAAATTTTTTTTTCAACGTTTATTTATTTTTGGGACAGAGAGAGACAGAGCATGAACGGGGGAGGGGCAGAGAGAGAGGGAGACACAGAATCGGAAACAGGCTCCAGGCTCTGAGCCATCAGCCCAGAGCCTGACCCGGGGCTCGAACTCACGGACCGCGAGATCGTGACCTGGCTGAAGTCGGACGCTTAACCGACTGCGCCACCCAGGCGCCCCTAAAATGTATGAAATTTAAGAGGTAATGGAATGCATTTAATTTAGAAAGTAGCATGTAAGATATATGTAAGATTATATTAGTAAAAGGGAAGTTAAAAAAACTAGTATGAAATTATTTTGTAATTCACCAAAAATATTGAGTTTCTAATCAAGATCTAAACACAACTTAGGAATTCAATATCCAAAGATTAAGAAGGCATTATTTATTTAACAATTATCAAATACTTTCGATAGGTCATTTATAATGTCATTACTGTTCTTGGTAGTGTGCATATTGCAGTGAATAAAGCAGACAAAATTTCTGGTTTGTGGAGCTCAAATTCTAGCAAGAGGAACAAAGGTCTGCAACATGAGCAGACGATTGGCCCATAGATAGTGGGTCTCAAATGTGGTTAGTTTTGCTCCAGATGGGGACAACTTACAGAGTGAGAAACAAAGGAGTTGAGTAAACATGCAAGGAAAAATAAAAAGCAAGGTTGGGCCATGTCATTTAAATTGTAGTGGGTAGATAGGGAATGGATGACATATACAGGCAAAGGTTGTTTAAATGTTAATAGGATCCATGGATTATAAATTTTGATGGAGTTGAGTAGTTTATGGATTTGACGTAGTAGAGAGAGAATTCTGCCCTTAGGAAGCAGTGTGCAGTAAAACCATGCACACACACACACCACACGCACGCACACGCGCGCGCGCATGCACACGCAGGCTGAGAGGCACACAAAGCCTAAATACAGCAATTCAGGATAGTACTCTGAGAACCTTGCTTAACACAGTTGGAATGTCAGTAAATAAATAACATGAGAACAATTTAAAACAGCACTACTGAAGGAAGACTGGAAGAGTTCACATCATCAAATTAAAGAACTTTTGAAAGACAAAAGGTATATGGAATCATAGTATTATAACAAAAATTTTCTAGTCAGACATGGAAGCCACTGTCTGTTCAGAATGTCAGAAAGCTGCAGAGAAAGAAAGGTAGGAACAAAATAGGAATGATGGTTATCTGTAAGCTGAATATCTGTAATCTGTTAATGCTATATACTTGCTCCCAGCGTGAATGAAAAATATATACTTCATGCTAAAAGTAAGGAATAGTTTTGGAGATTTAGGCCTGTCTGCAAGGTCAATGTCAGGATACTTAATGAGGGCATTGTACCTTGCTGAATAATCTTCTTCAATTTGGCATTTGAAAGGATTCCTTATTCTGTCGTTTTTCTATTCTCTATGAAAGAGATCGTTTTTGTGTGCATTCAATGAGCCCTTCAACTTTCTATTGTGAAATATAGAAACCTAATAGGTAAATCTTGATAGAAATAATCCTTTCAAGTTACCTACATTAAACCAATGCATCCTTTATTTGTAAACTAGGAGAGACAACTATGACCAGACATGTGAGAAAACCTGAAAAATAACAAACAGAACAACCAAAGTGGCAGCAATTAGCATTTAACACTGAATGTAATGGAAATAAATCAGAAATTTTTAAAAATTCCACTGAATACATTCTAAGATTTACTGTATATGCAAACGTCAAGAAGTGTTTTTAGGTGGACCAAAAACATGTACAAGAATGCTCACAGAAGCTGTATTTAAAATTGATCTAAACTGGAAATAACCCAAATTGCTTACATTAATAGAAAGGAAAAACAAAGTATAAAATTTGCACAATGGAATTCTGTGCAACAACCATAAAGTAAAAAAATAACAACAAAAAGAACTAACTACATATGATAATAGAATGCATTTCATGGACAAAATTGGGAGTGAAAGAAGTCAGAAAAAGACTGCACAATGTTTGATTTCAGTCATGTAAAATTCAAAGTTGGGCAGAAGCCATCTACTATAATAGATATTTGAGCTGTGATTACCTTCGGAGGTATTAGGTACTCAGAGGGAAAGAGAATGTTAGATTACATAGATAAAGATACAGATGATATAGATGATATTGATTAGATACAGACAAATAGATATAGATATAGGTATAGATGATAATGATAGATATAGATAGAGATGATGATATAGATATAGATATGATATAGATATAGGCATAGGTATAGTATATATAGATTAGATAGATAGATCTATATGTCTATATGGATATCTACATATAATTAATCTATTTGCTTAGATTATATATCACTGGGGAAATCAAAACAATCAAAAGGTATTCTCAACATCGTCTATTAATGTCTGTACCAAACAATTCTACCCTGTCTCCAGTAATTATAGAAGTAATTGTGCTCAAATATAAAGCCAAATTTCCAAGTTTCTGTTGGATTTCATTCCCTCTGGTTTACTCAGAAACACCATTTCAATACCCATCACCAGAAGGGCACCTGTTGGGATGAGCACTGGGTGTTGTATGGAAACCAATTTGACAATAAATTTCATATTAAAAAAAATAAACCTTTTTAACAGTGAAAAAAATAGAGATAATGTTAAAAAAAAAACATCATTTCAGCCATTCTCTCTTCTCTATCCCTTCCTCAGTCATTTCCCACTCTCAATTAGATAATTAACCATACTGATTCTTTCTCTATCTCATGAAAATCCTTCCTTGATCCCAATCCCCCTTCCTGTCTGGATCAATTTTATTCTCATTTGCACTTAAGTTCTTCGAATTATTTTTCTATACTCATAATCTCCAAGACCTCATTTCCTAATATCTCTTAAATTCACTTCAGTAATGCTTTCTCCTTGATTATGCCACTGACACAGTTCTTGTCAATATCATCAATGATTTCCATTTGCTAAATTAAAATATCAATTTTCAATCTTCATCATACCTGATTTGTTAGAGATTTTGACAGGATTTTGTTCACTCTCTTCTCTTTGAAATGCTTTGGTAATGATTGTCTTTGACAAACAACTCACTTTACCCCCTACTTCACTGGTCACTCCTTCTGAGTATTCTTAGCTGGTTACTGTATCCTAAATCTATTCACCTAGATTTTTCCCAGTTTTTTTTTTAATTTTAAGTTTATTAATTTATTCTTGAGAGAAACACGGAGAGTGAGCAGGGGAGGGGCAGAGAGAGAGGGAGAGAGAAAATCCCAAGCAGGTTCTGCACTGTCAGCACAGAACCCAGTGCAGGCTTTGAACTCACACACCATAAGGTCAAGACCTGAGCTGAAGCCAAGAATCTGATGCTTAACTGACTGAGCCACGCAGGCATCCCTTATTTTTTTTAATGACCACATTTGACATTTAACGTTTTATGAGTTTAAACTGTAAAGTGTGCTACTTCTGCACATATATTGCGCATACGTTGTAATAAGATTGCTAATGTAGTGGTATTTATCTCATTCCATACTTATAGTACAATATTATTATTTATATTTGTTATACTGTGCATTATATTTCTATGACTGATTTACCACTCATTACAATTTTGCACCCTTACATACTATCAATCTTATCTCTCCCATCCCCGGTAACTACCGTTTTACTTTCTATTTTTCACAGGTTTGGTGTTTTAGGTTCCACGTAAGTTATATCATACTGTACTTGTCATTCTCTGTCTGACTTATATCACTTAGAATAATATGTCCAAGATCCACCCACACTGCCACAAATGGAAATGTGTTCTCCTTTCTCATAGCTGAATAATATTCCATGGTGTATATGTACTCCATATTTTTTCTGCACTGTTGATGGGCATTTGAGCTGCCCATCTGTTGATGGGCATCTGTTGATGAGCATCTGTTTCATCTGTTGATGGGCATTTGAGCTGTTTCCATATCTCGGTTATTGTGATTGATGCTGCAGTAGACATGGAGGTCCATATATCCTGTTAATATATACCAAGAAGTGGAATGGCTGGAGCATATGGTAGCTCCATTTTGAATTTTTGAGGAATCTTCATACAGTTTTCCACAGTCTTTGGACCAATTTACATTCCCACCAACAACGTATAAGGGTTCCCTTTTTACCACCTGTTGTCTCCTGTCTTCTTGATGGTGGCCATTCTAAGAGGTGTGAGGTGATACGTCATTGTGATTTTGATTTTCATTTCGCTGATAATTAGTGATGTTAAAAGTCTTTTTTCTTTTCTTTTTTTTTCTTTTCTTTTCTTTTTCTTTCTTTCTTTCTTTCTTTGTTTCTTTGTTTCTTTCTTTCTTTTTCTTTCTTTTTTGTTAAAAGTCTTTTCATGTGCCTGTTGGCAATTTTGTTCTCATCTTTGGAAAAATGTGTATTTAGACTTCTGCCAATATTTTTAATCAGATTGTTTGTGTTTGTTTTTGTTATTAAGTTGACTGAATTCTTTATATATTTTGGTTATTAACCCCTTATCCAATATATGGTTTGTAAAAATTTTCTTTCATTCTGTAGGTTGTCTTTTCATTTTTTTGTTTCTTTTTTGGGGCAGAAGCCTTTGAGTTTGATGTAGTACCATCTTTTGCTTTTGGCATCTTGTTTAAAAATTATTTGCTGGGGCGCCTGGGTGGCTCAGTCAGTTGGGCGGCCGACTTCGGCTCAGGTCATGATCTCGCGGTCCGTGAGTTCGAGCCCAGCATTGGGCTCTGGGCTGATGGCTCAGAGCCTGGAGCCTGTTTCCGATTCTGTGTCTCCCTCTCTCTCTGACCCTCCCCTGTTCATGCTCTGTCTCTCTCTGTCTCAAAAATAAATAAACGTTAAAAAAAAATTAAAAAAAAAATTATTTGCTAATATGAATATCAGTGGGCTTCTACCTATGTTTTCTTCTAGAAGTTTTATGGTACCAGATCTTATGTTTCAGTCTCTGATTTATTTCAAGTAAGTTTTTTTGAATGGTGTAGCTTGTGTCTAATTCCATTATCCTGCATGTGTTTTTTCAGTATTCTCAGCACCATTTATTGAAAATACTATCCTTTCCTCATTGGGTATTCTTGGCCCCTTTGTCCGATATCAGCTGTCTGTCTGTATATGACCATTTAATTCTCAGCTCTCTATTCTGTGCTATTGATTGATGTGTCTATTTTTCTGCAAGTACCGTACTCCTTTAATACTATGGCTTTGCAGTGTAATTTGAAATCTGAACCTATGATAGCTCCAGCTTTGTTCTTTTTTCTCAGGCTTGCTTTAGGTACTCATAGTCTTTTGTGATTCACATGAATTTTAGAATTGTCTCTTCTATTTCTGTGAAGAATGCCTTTGCTATTTGGTTGGAGACTGTGTTTAATCTGTAGATGGCTTTGGGTAGTATGGCCATTTTAACAATATTAATTCTTCTGATCCATGAATACAGAATGTCTTTTCATTTGTTTGTGTCTTCTTCAATTACTTTCAGCAAAATTTTGTATTTCCGTTGTACAGAACTTTAATACCCTTGGTTAAATTTATTCCTAAGTATTTTATCATTTTCGATGCATGTTGTTATTTTGATGCATGTATTCTACTGTATATAGGATAGTTTTGTTACTTTTTCAGATGTTTCATCATTACTGTAAAGGAATGCAACTAATCGCTGTATGTTGATTTTGCATCCTGTCTCTTTAGCAAAATAATTGATTAATTCCAACAGTTTTTTGAGTGACTCTTTGGCATTTTCTATACATAATATCATATCATCAGCAAATAGCAACAATGTTACTTTTTCCTTTCGGATTTGGATACTTTTTATTCCCGTTTTGCCTAAATGCTCCAGCTAGGACTTCTGATACTGTATTAAATAGGAATGGTGAAAGTGGACATCCTTGCCTTGTTCTTGATCTTAGAGGAAAAGCTTTCAGTATTTCTTCCATTGAGTATAACACCATTACTAGATTTAGTAATTATGCCCTTAATTATGTTGAGGTATATTCCTTCTATACCCAATCTGTGAAGGATTTTTATCATGAAAAGATGTATTTTGTCAAATGTTGTACTGCATCTATTTAGATGATTCTGTGGTTTTTTTATCTTTCATTTTATTGATGTGATATATTACATTTATTGATTTTTGTATATTGAAACATCCTTGCATCCCAGGGATAAATCCCACTTGGTCGTGATGTACAATCCTTTCATCGTGTTCTTGAACTCAGTTTGCTAAAATATTGTTGAAACTTTTTGTGTCTATATTCATCAGGGATATTTGTCTATAGTTTTCTTTTATTGTGCTGTCCTTATTTGGTTTTGGTATCAGATAATGCCAGCCTCATAAATGACTTTGGACTTCCATATTCCCTCCTCTTCGGTATTATGGAAGAGTTTGAGGGGGCTTGATATTAATTTTTCTTTAATTCCTCTTTAAGTGTTAATTCTTCCTCACTGAAGCCTCTGGTTCCAGAGTTTTCTGTGTTGGGAATTTTTAAATTACTGAGTCAATATTTTTACTCATTGTTGGTCCATTTAGATTTCCCATTTTCTTCTGATTCAGTCTTAGTAGATCATGTATTCCTAGAATGTATCCATTTCTTCTAGCTTATATAATTTCTCACCATATAATTGTTCATAATAATGTCTTATGAGTCCATGTACTTCTGAAGTATCAGATGTTAACATCTCCTTTTTCATTTCTAATTGTATTGGAATCTTCTCTCGTTTTTTCTTTGTTAGTATAGTTAAAGCTCTGTCAATTATGATTATCTTTTCAAAGAATCTTCTCTTAGTTGATCTTTTGTATTATTTTTCTTGTCTCTATTTCCTTTATTGCCACTCTGATATCTATTATTTCCTTCCTTCAGCTAGCGTTAGGCTTAATTGGTTCCTCTTTTTCTACTTACCTGAGGTACAAATTTAGGTTGTTTATTTGTGATCTTTCCAATATCTTAATATATTTATTTATTTCTATTAACTTTTCCTTAAAACTGCTTTTGCTGCTTCCCACAATAATGAATATGCTGTATTTCCATGTTAATTTGTTTTGAGATAATTTTTGAATTCCCTTCTAGTTTCTTCTTTTATTCAATGGTTGTTTAGAAGTGTACTGTTTAGTTTAATCATAGTGTTATATCCTCTCACTTTCCTTTTGTTGATGATTTTTAGTTTCATACTATTGTGATCAGTCAATATTAGTTCAATCCTTTTAAATTGCTAATATTTGTTTTGTGGCCTATCATATGACCTATCCTGGAGAATATTCCATATGCACTTGGGAAGAATGTATGTTCTTCTTTATATGTTCTTTGTATGTCTTTTAAATCATTTTTTTTCCTAACGTGTGGTTCAATTCCAATGTTTTATTCTTATTTTCTGTCTGGATGACCTATCCGTTGCTGACAGTGGAGTCCTCTAATATTGTTATATTGTTATCTATTTCTTCCCTAAAGTCTGTTATTTGCTTAATATATTTTGAAGCTATGGTTTCAGGAGTGTATATATTTACAATTGCCTTATCTTTTTTGAGGTACTGACCTCTTTGTCATTATATAATCACCTTTGTCTCCTGTTACCCCTTTTGGCTTGAAGTCCATTTTGTCTGATATAAATATGGCTTTGCCTTCCTCCTTTTGGTTTCCATATGGTTGAAATACCATCTTCCATTCTTTCACTTTGAGCCATTTGTGTCTTCAGGGATGAAATGAGTCTTCTGTAGGCACCATGTAGTTTGGTCTTGCATTTGTATCCATCCATCGACTCTGTGCATTTTGATTGGTGAGTTTAATCCATTTACATTATAGTGATTATTGATATTTAAGGATTTACTACTAAATCTCACAGTATTAAATTATAGTGATTTTGCACAGTGTTTTATGAAAAACTGCCTCTGTTGCCACAAGAAGTGAAAAACCTTTCTTGTTTAAGTAGGGTTTTGTTTACTTTGATTGTAACCATTGAACCAGTTGGTAATTAGGAGCCTTCCTTTTACCTTCCAGAAGGTGGCGATATAGCACAAGTTTTTGGTGTCTCTTGGGCATGGCACACAGCCTCTAAGATTGGGAGCACCTACGTTTAAAAATAAAAATGGCACAGAAAGACAAAAAAGAGGAGGGTGGCAGCAGAGTGGGGGGTGGTGTGCTTTGGGCCCAGTAGGGGGATCCTTGGGTGGGGTGTCCCCGGGGGCCTGTGAGCTCTCTGCCCTCTTTCCAGAAATTGAGGCAGTCGACAGGATGTTATTTCCTTGAGTTCTTTTTGTCTGCCTTCTTCCTTTCCCTTTCCTTCACCTTCAGTCACTGAGGTTTCTCCCCAGGGACAGCAAATGCGTTCCTCCGTCTGCAGCACTCGGAGCGGGGCAGACCCCCCCACCCTCTGCTTTCACATTCCACTTCCTCTGGTAGAAAGGTCATGATTGGCACGTTGCCTGACCTGCCACTGTCACATCTGCCAATGCTCCTCCTACTCTGCAGTTTCCTTCAGGATCCAAAGTACCCAGTTGTGTGGACGCCGCTGGATGGAACTCCTGGCTGTCTTGGTGTACTGTGCACAGGTGCTTTTTGCTTGTTTGTTTATGATTAAATGATTAGCTGTATATCAAAAAGGATAGAGAGAAAGAACAACTCATGGCACCATCATGCTGATGTCACCCGGTCCGTTTTTGACTCTCTTCTGGTTTCTATTTATCGCTTTTGTTCCTTACCACACTTCCTCCTTCCCTTTGTGATCTCGTGGCTAATTAATGACATCAACGTGCCGGCCACCTGTACCTCCAGTCTATTATCTCACCTCAATCCATATCTACGTAGAACTGCATGTTGGATACTTCACAGTTAACTGTCTAAAACTGAACCTCGTCATATTTCTTCCCATATCTGTACCGCTCACTTTGGATTTAGGCCACGTTATCTTTTCAGGTGTGTCAGACTAAAATTCTGAAATTTTTCTTGACTTCCCCTTTATTTTATCTCTCAACCACTTTCAGTCAACAGGTAGATATTGTGTGATATCAAGCAGTCATATTTATAAAAAATCAATCTGCCCGAGAGTGGAGGTATTTTGACATGAAGAAGGAATAACAGTATAACTAAAGCCAGGAAAATCAGTCACCTATTGCATACGTTCAGGCAAAAATAACAGTATTTCTACAACTTGATAAAAATATCTGCTAAAAAATACCTGTAACTAATGACATACTTAATCGTCCAAAGTTAGGAGTGTTTCCCAATAAGACGCAGAACAGGGCAAGGGTGTTCCTGCCTACACTTCTTTTCAACATCGTACTGGAAATCTTACCTAATGCAATGCAAGAAAAGTAAGGCAAATAAATGGTATATGGATTTGAAAGGAAGAAACTAAAATTTTGTTTACAGATGACATGATGCCCATGTAGAAAATCCAAACAAATTGACCCTAAAAAATATCCTAGAATTAATAATATGTGATTATCTTATACCAACGTTTCAGGATACAAAGCTAATATATAAAATAAATTGATTGCCTACGCGCTAGAAATGAACGATTGTAGTTGCAATTAAAAACACAATATTATTTATATTAGCAACCCAAAAATCTAAGTACAAAAGTGTAAATCAAAATATAAAAGGTATATATGAGGAAAACTCTGAAGAAATAAATCAAAGAACAGCTAGTAAGTAAAGAAATATTTTACGTTCATAAATAGGGAGTCCCCATAGTGTCATCAAGATATTAGTTCTTCCTAACATGATCTATATGTTCAATACATACCAATCAAAATCTCAGCAAATTATTTTGTTGATATTGACAAAGTGATTCTCAAGTTTATATGGGGTAAAAGATCAGAATGTCGTCAATGATATTGCTATAACTTTGTGTGGTGATAGATGATAACCTGACTTATTATGGAGATAGTTTTGTAATGTATAGAATATATAAAAATATCAAATCACAGTATCTAAAACGAATTTATCTAAAACGAATAGGATATTGTCTGTCTATTGTTATACTTCAATAGAAAATGCAAATTATGTTGATTAGAATCTTACTGAAAGATGTCTTCACCTATATGTTTTTTTCAAAAGATATTCTTTATATTATCCTTTATTGAAAAGTGTTGTTTCCTTTGATAAGAATTTAAACTTTCCCTCTCTTTTCTCACTTGAAGCGCTCCATTACCCATTAACAGACATCTCTGCCCCAGGCTCCAGTGTCCCCCAACCCATCCTTCACAGCAGCTAGAGTTGTACTTGATAAAAGTGTGTCAACTCACCTCCTTTGAATCCCTCAATTTTTTCTCATCACCTTTAACGTAAATGTAAACTAACAAATACAAGTCACATTCCAGCTTTATATTCTTCTCCAAACTCTGACACACAACAAAAAAGCAAATACTGAAGGTAGAAAGCTTAAATGTAGAAGACTCTCTCATACCTCTCTGACTTCCTACACCATGGTGTTGTCCATGGAGCAACGTTCCTTTTATCTCTTCCTCTCAAATCTATCTAAAATTTATCTATCTATCCTCACCTCCTAAAAAAATCTATTTATCTATCCTCACCATCTGTAGTGGTGGCCCTTTATGTATTATTCTGTAATACAAGTATTACTTGTATTAAGTAATTTCTTAACACTAAATATGAAGTATTACTTTGTATATTAAATCACCATGGTTCTCCTCATGATTCACTGTACTCATCCTTCAAGATTCCAGTCACCTGCATATCCTTTGAAGTCTTCCCTAAACCCTTTTCTGACCAAGCTTACTTTCATGATGACACATTTCCTCATTGGTGCTTGATTATGACTTGTCGATGGAGGGGCAGGCAGTGAGCGTTAATAAATTCCCTCAGCATCCTGAAATATTCCAAAGGAAACACAACCTAAGTAAAACAACCGGAAAATGCGGGTTGAAGGGGGAGTCTTCTGGCTCCCCATAACCACCCCCTTCCAACCTAGGCTTCTCCTATATGGAAAATCTGGAGCCATCACGGCACTGCCCACACTCTATAGTTATTATTAGAGTCCTTCTGTTTTAAACCAAAATCATTCAAGTGTTTCAATTATAAAATTTTGTTCTATGTATTCAGAATCTAGCTCAGTACCTGACAGATAGCTGATCAGAAATAAGCATTCCTATATTTTGCATTTAGTAGATTCCTTAGGCAAAGAAAAAGTAAGCCTCTTTGGCAGAGAGACTATTTTTTTATATGAGTTAAATATGTGGAAGTGTGTGAAATTTGGGAAGCATCTAGTCCAACATTCCATCTAAATGATAGAGAAGGCCTGCATCCTGCCAAAGAACACAAGTTTTTGTGAATGACGGAATTCTGGAAACTTTGATGTACCCAATTATTTTCAGGTAAAAGGGTGTTCTAAGTTGCGAGGAGGCACAACATTTGTGTCAAATGTCTTTCTTCTAAAAGTGACCACATACAAAACTGATGCCATGTCTTAAAATGCTGGTACATTAAAATTGATACCGAACTGAGTAAATGGTTAAGGTATAGTTTTCAAAAGAAAAATATATATTATGAAAAGGCATTTTATGATATTGATACATAAAAAAGACATTAGGAGTAAAAACAAGATTACAACAAAAATAGTACATTTAAGCCTACATTTCATTTTCTCAGAACTGTTAGTACATAGTATGTTAACTGCATACTCCACTTATTCAATTTCCTAGATACATATGTCCTTCCAAATATACATAGGCTTATTTTTTTCTTACTCCCAGTTGTGATTATGATTTGGACTCTGGGTGAAACCAGAGTGCTTAATAAAGGCAATCACTGACCTTTTTACAGATGCCACTGGTTTTATTTTAAGCTTCACTTACTGGTGACAGACAGCTTAAGAACCTTGTCCAAAATCAGTGGTTAGTACCCGGTGGAGTGGGTTGTACAACCAGTTACTCTTTCACTGAAACACCATCTGCTCCTTGCTTCTTTGTTTCTTTGGGTCTCCTTGCCTTACTCTACACTTATGAACACAGACATATAGAATATTGTGCACACAGGGGCGCCTGGGTGGCGCAGTCGGTTAAGCGTCCGACTTCAGCCAGGTCACTGATCTCGCGGTCCGTGAGTTCGAGCCCCGCGTCGGGCTCTGGGCTGATGGCTCGGAGCCTGGAGCCTGTTTCCGATTCTGTGTCTCCCTCTCTCTCTGCCCCTCCCCCGTTCATGCTCTGTCTCTCTCTGTCCCAAAAAATAAATAAACATTGAAAAAAAAATTTAAAAAAAAGAATATTGTGCATACAAGGAGAATTTCATATATTCCTGTTTTATGGGATACCCATAAACTACTAGTAAAACACTAACTTTTATATGATAGGCTAAACGATTTATTCTCTAACGCTTACATTCAATTTCTATGTTTCGTAGTTTATATGGACCTTTAAATTATTTTCTTTTAGTTTTTTTTTTTTTTTTTTTTTTTTTGATGATTGAAGTTTCGCGGTAAAATTGAGCAAGAGATATAGGTATTACCATTTTCGCTTTGCCTCCACACATGCACAGCCTCCCCCACCATTAATATCTGCCCCCCCCATCAGATGGTACATTTCTTGCAATTGATAAACCTATACTGACACATCATTATCACTCAAAGTCCATATTTTTTATTAGTGTTTACTCTTGGTGTTATATAGTCTGTAGGTTTTCACAAATGTATAATGACATGTATTCATTATTACAGTATCCTATGTCCTAAAAATTCTCTATACTCCATATAATCATCACTCCCTCTCCCCCAAACCCCTGGCAACCACTGATCTTTTTCCTGTGTTCCTAGTTTTGTCTTCTCAGAAATGTCATGTAGTTGGCATAATACAGTGTACACACTGTACATGCCTTTTCAGATGTCTTCTTTGACTTAGTAATTTGCATTTAAGCTTCTTCCATCCTATTCATGCCTTGATTGTTTGTTTCCTTTTAGTGCTAAATAAAATAGCTTTGTCTGGATCTTTATTTCTCTACTTACCTCCTGAAGGACTATTTGGTTGTTTCCAAGTTCTGACAATTATGAATAAAACTTCTATAAACATCCCTGTGAAAGTTTTTGTGATGATTTAAGTTTTCAACTTAGGCTTATATCATTGTAGTGAGAATTGATGCTTGATATGATTTCAATATTCTTGAATTTCTTGAGAATTGTTTTCTGGCCTAACATGATCTATCCTGAAAAATACTTCTTGTGTGCATTTAAAAAGAACATGTGTTCTGCTGTTTTAAGATGAAATGTTTTGTGTATACCTGTTAGGTCTATCTCGTCTAATGTATTGCTCAAAACACTGTTGTCTTGGGGCGCCTGGGTTGCTCAGTTGGTTAAGTATCCAACTTTAGCTCAAGTCATGATCTCACGGTTGGTGGGTTCAAGCCCCATGTCGGGCTCTGTGCAGACAGCTCAGAGCCTAGAGCCTGCTTCCGATTGTGTCTCCCTCTCTCTCTGCCCTACCCACTCATGCTCTGTCTCCCTCTCAAAAATAAATAAACATTAAAAAAAAAATTAAAAACCTGTGTCGTCTTGTTGATTTTCTATCTGAATGATCTATCCATTGGTATAAGTGGGGTGTTAAGTTCCCCTCAGTTGCTTTATATATTTAGGTGTTCCCATGCTGGGTGTATAGATATTTACAATTGTTATATTTTCTTGTTGGATTCTTTCCTTTATCATTACACAATGTCCTTCTTTGTCTTTTGTTGAAGGCTTTATTTTAAAGTTTTTTTGTCTAACTATCACTACCCTGTTTGTTTTCACTTCCATTTGCATAGTATATATTTTTTCATCCCTTTCCTCTCAGTCTGAATGTGTCTCTAGGTCTGAAATGAGTCTTTTGTAGGAAGCACGTAAATGAGTCTTGCATTTTATCCATTGGTTGGAACAGTTAGTCCATTTACATTTAAAGTAATTATAGATAGGTGTGTACTTATTGCCATTTTATTACTTGTTTTCCAGTTGTTATAGTTCTTTGTTTAATCTTCTCTTGGTCTCTTCCCTTATGGTTTGATGGTTTTCTGTAGTGTTATGTCTGTATTCCTTTCTTTATTTTTTGTGTACCTATTTTAGCCTTTTGATCTGTGATTACCCTGAGGTTTGTATATAACATACTATGCTTATAGCAATCTATATTAAGTTGATAGTCACTTAAGTCTGAATACATTCTAAAAGCACTAAGTTTTTTTACTCCTTTCTCCACATTTTATGCATATGATTTCATGTTCTACATCCTTTTTTGCATATTCTTTGACTTATTTTTGTAAATATAATTGATTTTACTTCTTTTGTATTTTAACCTCCATACTTGTTTTATAAGTGATTAATCTACTACTTGTATTATATTGCATTTACTTGTCAAATTTTCTCTTTCATAATGTTCTTACTTCTAGTGATGGCCTTTTCCTTTCACTTAAAGAATTCTCTTTAATGTTTCTTATAAGACTGGTTTAGTGGTAATGACTTTCCCAAACTTTGATTGTCTAGGAAATTTTTTATCTCTTCTTCTATCCTGAATGATAGTCTTTCCAGGTAGAGTGTTCTTGGTTGCAGGCTTTTTCCTTTTAGCACTTTGAATATACTGTGCCATTCTCCCTGGTCTGCAAAGTTTCTGCTGAAAAATTAACTGATAGGCTTTTGGAATTTCCCCTATATGTACTATGTTGTTTATTCATTCTTTTCTCTTGCTGCTTTTAAAATTCTCTCTTTATCACTACTTCTTGTCATTTTAATTATTATATGTCTTGATGTGGACCTCCTTGGGTTAATCTTGTTAGGGACTCTGTGCCTCCTGGATCTGGATGCCTGTTTCCTTCCCCAGATTAGGGAAGTTTTTAGGTATTATTTCTTCAAATAAGTTTTCTTCCCCCTTCTCTCTCTTTTCTCTTTCTGGAATCCTTGTAGTGCAAATATGACACTTGATGATGTCACTGAGTTCCTGTAACCTAGTCCCATTTTTTTATTATTCTTTTTTTCTTTTTGCTATTCAGCTTGGTTGCTTTCCATAAGTCTTTCATCCAGATTACTGAGACATTCTTTTACATCCTCCAATCTGCTTTTTATTCACTCTTGTGTATTTTTTTAATTTCAGTTGTTGATTTCTTCATCTCTGACTGGTTCTTTTTTACTTATCTATAAATTCGTTGAAGATCTCACTGAGATCCTTCACTTTTTCCTCAAGTCCAGTGAGTATCTTTATGACCATTACTTTGAATTCTTTATCAGGCATATTGTTTATCTCTGTTTCATTTAGGACTTTTTCTGTGATTTTGTCATTTTCTTTCCTTTGGGACTTATTCTTCTGTCTCCTCGTTTTGTCTAATGCTCTGTGTTTGTTTCCATGTATTAGAAATGTCAGTTACATCTCCTGGTCTTGAAAGCAGTGGACTTGCATAGAATAGTTCCTGTGGTGCCCTGTAGCACCATGCTACCTGGTCACCAGAGCCAAACACTCCATATGTGTCCTACGTGTACTACGTGTGCCTTACTGTTGTGGCTGAACCATGTTTGTCTTTCATTCTGTCAGCTACAATGACCTGCTTTGTCTGCTGTGGGCACACTGAGCAGGGTTTGGTCTCTGCACTGTTGAGGGGCCCGTCTGAGCCCAATAGGGGCTTGTTGATAGACAGTGTCAGCAGTCAGGTTAGCTGTCTGCAGTTTGCTGCAGGTTCATGCACACCAAATAGCAGGACTTTCTTTCTGCACCACCAGGTAAAATATTCTTCTTCTGGAACTTGAGGTGCACTAGTGTGTGCAGTTTTCTCCTGCTCCCCTAGGTGGGAGTCACTTTGCAGTGGCACTGTTTCCTGCTGGGGCTGCTTACCAGACATGACTGGGCAGGAGCCTCTTTAGAGTACATTTGCCTGAAGCTAGCAGGTTGGATGGGGTGTGTTTGCATGTGAACATGGGAACAGGGCACACAGTGCCAGCAAGATAGGTGGACAGTGTTTATGCTGGTTCCCACAATCTGTCTATGTGAGTTAGGGGAAGGAGAGAGAAATGACATCCACCAGCACTTTTGTTCTTAGGCAAGGCTCCCGAAGGTTCCTGTCCCTCCAGTACACGTTCTGAGGCTAATAAATGAATCTCCTTCACGTATACCCTAGGCACTTTCTAAACTGCTGTTTCTGTGCTGTGTCTCAGCTGCTCTATTTGTTTTCTTGGCTCTTTTAAGGGTGGTGATTCAGTTTCTTAATTCCCTCTGGCTCCCTGGGGGCTAAGCCTGCTGATTTTTAAAGTACCCGGAGTTAAGTCCCACTGATTTAAAAAGCATGTAAAATTAAACCCCATTGATTTTCATGGCCAAATATTATGGGAATTTGTCTTTGCGGTATGGGTTCCCCATACCTGGGGAGACTGACATGGGTTCTGAACTTCTCACTTCTCTGTGCTTGTGGTGTTCCTCCAGTTTGTGGTTAGTTTTGGGGGGGGGTTTGGTTTCCAACCATTCTTCATCCCTCATACCCTTTTCAGTGTAGCCTCCTCCCTGTGATTAATCGAAATGTCTGTTCTGCCAGTCTTTGGTCATTTTCAGAGTTAGTTGTACAGATGTATCTGTTATTTCAGTGTGTCTGAGATGAAGTGAGCTCAGGATCTTTTTACTCTGCTATTTTCTCAGAATTCTATTATATGGTATTGTTAATTATTTTTTTATAATCATCACGCTACCTATAAGGTCCTTAGAACTTATTCATCTTATAGCTGAAAGTCTACCCTTTGACAAACATGTCCCCATTTCCTTCACCATTAAGGTCCTAGCAACCACTGTTCTATTCTTTCTATGAAGTTGGCTTTTTTAGATTTCATATAGAATGATATAATACAGTCCTGTCTCTCACTGTCTAATTTATTTCACTTAGCCTACTACCCTCAAGTTTCATTCATGTGGTCAAGAAAAAAATAAGATTACCTCTTTTTTTGTCTGAATATTATTCTATTTTTATGTATGCACCACATGTTCTTTAATCATTCAAACATAGTTGGACATTTATAACTTGGGTTGTTTCCACATCTTGACTATTGTGAATAATATCACAATGAACATGAGGGCACAGATACCTCTTTGAGATATTGAGTGAATTCCCCTTAGGTATATGCCCAGGAGTGGAATTTGCTGGAACACATGGTAGTTCTATTTTTAATACTTAAAAAACTTTGTATGCTTCCCCATAGTGGCTGTACCAATTTATACTCTCATCAACAGTGCACAGGGGCTCCCTTTTCTCCATGTCCTTGCCAATGCTTGTTACCTTTTACCTTTTTGATAATAGCCATTCTATCAGGCATTGGATGATATCTCACTGTGATTTTGATTTGCATTTTTCTGATGTATGTGATGTTGAGGCTCTTTTCATGTACCAGTTGGCCATTTGTATATCTTCTTTACAAAAATGCCTATCAGGTTTTCTGCACGTTTTAATAAAATTTTTTTGGAATTAATTTGTATGGGCCTCTTATACAACATATTATAATATAATTAATATATTGAATATTAACTCCTTATTAGATAGATAGTTTTCAAGTATTTTCACCTATTCTGCAGGTAGCTTTTTCATTTTGTTGGCTATCTTCCTGTGCAGAAGTTTTGTAGTTTGATGTAGTCACATTTGCTAATTTTGGCTTTTGTTGCTTATTAAAAAAAAAAATGCCAAGACCAAAGTCAATAATCTTTTCCCCTATATTTACTTCTAGGAATTTATACTTTCTGTCTTCCATTTATAGTCTTAATTGAATTTGACTTAAATTTTGTGTTAAATATAGAGTTCCACATTCAATTTTTTTGCATGTGAATATCCAGTATTTCCAACACCATTTATAAAAAAGAATACCCTTTATCCAGTGAGTATTCTTGACTCCCTTTTTAAACATTAGTTGATATATAAACATGGGTTTAGGTCTAGTTTCTTAATTCTGTTCCAATCATCTATGTATCTGTTTTATGCAGTTCCGTGCTGTTTTGATTACTGTAGCTTTACAATAAAGTTTGAAATCAATAATTACTCAAAAAGTCACATTTATTTACAAAGTTGTTCATCACAGCAGATGAATTTTTGGAATTAGTGGATAAACTGAAGTAGCTTGTTTTCATCATGGATGTCATTATTATTTTCCTCATCTCTTTACAAATGCCATTTTCTAATTATAAGATAAATTTTCTGCTTTCTTCTCACCACTTTCTCACCTGCACTTAGATCCAACCTTGTTATATACTTTCTTGACTAACAGAATGGCAATAGTGACATTTGGCACTGCTGAAAATAAGCCTAAGAAGTATTTCAGTTTCTTTCTGGGCCTCTCAGAATGTTTGTGCTTTGAACACTCTAGTGCAATAATAACTCCATGTTTCAAAAGTTGTATTATGCTCTTGAATAACAGACCCTGACAAGCCCAGCCTTCTGTTAATCTCTGAAAAGAAGACAGATCCTCATGAGCAGATGAGACATCGGCTCAATGTCACTAGGTGAAATTTGGTTTTCATCACATAGAACAAAAAGAGAAAATTGCCCAACCAGATCCTGCTTTATTACTGGGCCACACATTTGTGACTTAAAATAAATGTGTTTTGTTGACGCCACAAAATTATCATCATCTGCTAAATAGCAATAAATAACCTGAGCTGATTATGTCCAGTAAGCTTTTCTTTGGGTCAATTTCTCTTTGCTTACCCAGCCACAAAGTAGTCCCAATTCTACTCTATAGAAAAATTATTTCAAGAAAGGGAACCTACGTGGCATAACTTTGCAGGAATCAACATGAACTACATGTGATTATGAGAAGAATATGAAACAAGCTTTTTAAAAAATGCTTCTTACTGATAGCTAATCTTGGGATTTTGAAACTTCTTACTGCCTAAAAAATAAAAATTGAGACTTTATGAAAAAGACAAATATATGATTTCACTCGTATGTGGAATTTAAAAAACAAAATAGATGAACATAGGGGAAAGGAATTAAAAGAGAGGGAAGCAAACCGTAAGAGACTCTTAACTATAGAGAACAAACTGAGGGTTGATGGAGGGGAGGTGGACTGGGGATGGGCTAAAATGAGTGATGGGCATTAAGGAGGACACTTGTTGGGATAAGCATGGGTGTTAAATGTAAGTGATGAATCAGTAAATTCTACTCCTGAAACCATTATTACACTATATGTTAATAGTGTAACTATTATTTAAATAGACTAGAACTAGAATTTAAATAAAAACTGGAAACAAAGCAAAACAAAAAAAAACCTCACAGATAATTTTGGATTCAGAAAAGTGGGATGCTTCCCTTGATTTTTGGTCAAGAATATTCATAAATCTCACTCCACAAAAATCTACATGATATATTTGGATTCTTCTATTAGCCTTTTGATGTATTCCTTAACATCTGGACATTTCACTTACCTATTGATAAAATGTACTGTATGAACACATATCTGGGCATTCCAATAACACTTAGGCACTTGTGTCACTTTCTTAATTCCTCAATTAGTGTCAAATATTTCTAATCTAAGACTAATTTAGGCTCTGCCTTGGGTTAAAATATTGACAGTTATTTGTTTTCACCAGTAACATTCATGTGGATTCTGATTTTTAAGAAGTGGTACGTTTCTTCAGAGATTTCTTTGGGGTAGTAGATGATCTTTTATTTTTCAAGTTGCAAATGAATGTCAATTTCAATTTTTTATGTTGTTTGCTTATTATATATTTCTTTAGGATTTAGATATTTACTGATATTTGAGACGACATATCATAGAAGTCATTAGTCTCTTGATATTTCAATCACAGATAGAGCACTTATGTTTGTATTGTCTTGCAGGAATGTGTGATTTTTATTTTTTAACCCAAATCACTGGCTTTTCACACAAACAAAATCTTTATCCTTTTCTATCTCTATTCATATGGGCCACGTAGTTAACAACACCTATGAAAAGGAATCTCTAAATGAGATGATGTTTATATAAAATGGCTTACAGTGAACTTTTGAATCTAATATAGTGACGTACTTGAGTGGCATTTTAGAGTAAAAAGAAAACAAAATCTCTAAGAAAGTGATCAGCTTTTTTTTTCTTTTTCTATTCTTTTGGTTAGCATGTAAAACAAATAGAACATAGCATTATTACCTTTTCAAGACCCTTCAAATAAAACTAACAATGGCAGAAAAAGGAAAAATATTTCTTCAAAGTACAACAGTTATTGATTGTTGTATAAGATATTACTCCAAATCTAGTGGTTTAAAACAACACAAATTTGAGAACTTATTATCTTAGAATTTTAGTGAATCAGGCAGCTGGGTATAGTATAACTAAGTCTTCTACTCAGGGTCTCACAAGGGATAATCACGTTGTTGGTCAAACTGTGTTTTCATCTGGCAGTCAGCTGAGAATAAACCCACTTCCAAGTTCGTTCACATTGCCAGCGTGATTTATGTACTGCAGCTATATGTATAAAGGTCCTGATTTATTACTGTCGACTCGGTGTCTCCACTTTTCTGAAAATAACATCCTACTAGATTCTCAAGAAAATTCTCAGAACATTCATGTTTTACCAGTGATGTTCCTCTGAAAGATCCAGTGATGTTAGCTATATTGTTGTTTAATCCGCTCATTAATCAGCATTCTTAAATAAAAGCCAATAGCTCTGTTTCAACTTTAAACCTTGAAGCTTATGACAGTATGCTCAATAATTGATAAAAATGGTCTGTTTGGGGAGTATCAACAGTTTTTTTTAAATGTTTATTTATTTTAGAGAGAGAAAGAACGTGAGCAGTGGAGGGACAGAGGGACAGAGAGACAGAGAGAGAGTCCCAAGCAGGCTATTTGAATATATACCCTGAAGTGGAGTTGCTAAACTATATGGTTGATTTATTTTTAACGTCTTGAGGAATCTTTATACTCTTTGCCATAGTAGCTTCACCAATGTACATTCCCATCAACAGTGAACTAAGGTTCTTTTTTCCCACAAACTGAACAACACCTGCTACTTCTTTTTTTTTTTTTATAATAGCGACACTAACAGGTGTGGGATAATATCTCACTGTTTTGACTTGCATTCCCCTGATGATTTGTGATGTTGAGCATCTTTTTCTGTGTCTGTTAGTCATTTGTATATGCTCTTTTGATAAATGTCTAGTTGAGGTAGAAGAGGGAGAAGATGGTGGCGTAGGAGGACGCTGGGCTCACCACATCCTGATCACTTAGATTCCACCTACACCTGCCTAAATAACCCAGAAAACCACCAGAAGACTAGCAGAACAGAGTCTCTGGAGCCAAGCGCAGACAAGAGGCCCACGGAAGAGGGTAGGAAGGGCGGAGAGGCTGTGAGCGCTCCATGGACTGGCGGGAGGGAGCCAGGGTGGAGGGTCGGCCCGCTGGCCAAGCAGAGGCCCCGAGTCTGGCTTGCAAAAGCAGAGGGGCCGGACGGAGTGTGTTCCGACAGCAAGAGGGACTTGACATCTGGAAGGTTATAAGCTAACAGCACTGCTCGGAGAACGGGAGGGCTGGAGGACAATGGGAGAGAGAGTTGCTGAGCCCCAGACGACAGAGCTCAGCTTGGTGGAGAACAAAGGGGCTCACCAGCGCCATCTCCCTTGTCCATCCCCCAGCCAAATCCCAAAGGGAACCAGTTCCTGCCAGGGAACTTGCTTGCACCGCGCAAACACCCAACGCTGTGCTTCTGCGGATCCATCCCTCCAGCGGGTCTGACTCCCTCCTGGTGTGCAGGGGCCCCTCCAAAGAGGATCCCCAAAGGAAAAGCGAACTAAGCCTACCCCTCCTGCCCCGGTGCACCTTGCCTATCCACCCCAGCTAATACGCCAGATCCCCAGCACCACAAGGCTGGCAGTGTGCAAGTAGCCCAGAGGGGCCACACCACTCCACAGTGAATCCCGCCCCTAGGAGAGGGGAAGAGAAGGCACACACCAGTCTGACTGTGGCTGCAGCGGTGGGCTGGGGGCAGACATCAGGTCTGACTGCGGCTCCGCCCACCAACTCCAGTTATACACCACAGCACAGCGGAAGTGCCCTGCAGGTC
This sequence comes from Puma concolor, assembly GCF_028749965.1. Classification (NCBI taxonomy): domain Eukaryota; kingdom Metazoa; phylum Chordata; class Mammalia; order Carnivora; family Felidae; genus Puma; species Puma concolor. The sequence continues at coordinate 53,942,976 of NC_141670.1, read as the reverse complement.
CTCACCACTCCAGGGACTATCCAAAATGACCAAAGGGAAGAATTCTCTTCAAAAAATCTCCAGGAAATAACGACAGCTAAGGAACTGATCAAAAACGATTTAAACAATATAACAGAAAGTGAAATTAGAATAATAGTCATAAAATTAATCGCTGGGCTTGAAAACAGTATAAAGGACAGCAGAGAATCTATTGCTACAGACATCAAGGGACTCAGGAACAGCCAGAAGGAGCTAAAAAATGCTATCAATGAGCTGCAAAATAAAATGGAGACAACCACGGCTCAGATTGAAGAGGCAGAGGAGAGAATAGGGGAACTAGAAGATAAAATTATGGCAAAGAGGAAGTTGAGAAAAAGAGAGATAAAAAAATCCAGGAGTATGACGGGAAAATTAGAGAACTAAGTGATGCACTAAAGAGAAATAATCTACACATAATTGGTATTCCAGAGGAGGAAGAGAGAGGGAAAGGTGCTGAAGGTGTACTTGAAGAAATAATAGCTGAGAACTTCCCTGATCTGGGGAAGGAAAAAGGCATTGAAATCCAAGAGGCACAGAGAACTCCCTTCAGACATAACTTGAATCGATCTTCTGCACGACATATCATAGTGAAACTGACAAAATACAAGGATAAAGAGAAAATTCTGAAAGCAGCTAGGGATAAACATGCTCTAACATATAAAGGGAGACCGTTAAGACTCATGACAGATCTCTCTACTGAAACTTGGCAGGCCAGAAAGGAATGGCAGGAGATTTTCAATGTGATGAACAGAAAAAATATGCAGCTGAGAATCCTTTATCCAGCAAGTCTGTCATTTAGAATAGAAGGAGAGATAAAGGTCTTCCCAAACATACAAAAACTGAAGGAATTCGTCACCACTAAACCAGCCTTACAAGAGATCCTAAGGGGGATCCTGTGAGACAAAGTACCAGAGACATCGCTACAAGCATGAAACCTACAGACATCACAATGACTCTAAACCCATATCTTTCTATAATAACACTGAACGTAAATGGACTAAATGTGCCAACCAAAAGACATAGGGTATAGGAATGGATAAAAAAAAAAGACCCATCTATTTGCTGTCTACAAGAAACCCATTTTAGACCTGAGGACACCTTCAGATTGAAAGTGAGGGGATGGAGAACTATTTATCATGCTATTGGAAGTCAAAAAAGCTGGAGTAGCCATACTTTGTCAGACAAACTAGACTTTAAATTAAAGGCTTTAAGAAGAGATGAAGAAGGGCATTTTATAATCATTACAGGGTCTATCCATCAGGAAGAGCTAACAATTATACATGTCTATGTGCCGAATACGAGAGCCCCCAAATATATAAAACAATTACTCCCAAACATAAGCAACCTTATTGATAAGAATGTGGTAATTGCAGGGGACTTTAACACTCCACTTACAGAAATGGATAGCTCATCTAGAGACACAGTCAATAAAGAAACAAGGGCCCTGAGTGATACATTGGATCAGATGGACTTGACAGATATGTTTAGAACTCTGCATCCCAAAGCAACAGAATATACTTTCTTCTCGAGTGCACATGGAACATTCTCCAAGATAGATCACATACTGGATCACAAAACAGCCCTTCATAAGTATACAAGAATTGAGATCATACCATGCATACTTTCAGACCACAATGCTATGAAGCTTGAAATCAACCACATGAAAAAGTCTGGAAAACCTCCAAAAGCATGGAGGTTAAAGAACACCCTGCTAAAGAATGAATGGGTCAACCAGGCAATTAAAGAAGAAATTTAAAAATATATGGAAACAAACAAAAATGAAAATACAACAATCCAAACGCTTTGGGATGCAGCGAAGGTAGTCCTGAGAGGAAAATACATTGCAATCCAGACCTATCTCAAGAAACAAGAAAAATACCAAATATGAAATCTAACAACACACCTAAAGGAAATAGAAGCAGAACAGCAAAGACAGCCTAAACCCAGCAGATGAAGAGAAATAATAAAGATCAGAGCAGAAATAAAAAATATAGAATCTAAAAAAACTGTAGAGCAGATCAATGAAACCAAGAGTTGGTATTTGAAAAAATAAACAAAATTGTTAAGCCTCTAGCCAGGCTTCTCAGAAAGAAAAAGGAGATGACCCAAATAGGTAAAATCATGAGTGAAAATGGAATGATTACAACCAATCCCTCAGAGATACAAGCAATTATCAGGGAATACTACGAAAAATTATATGCCAACAAACTGGACAACCTAGAAGAAATGGACAAATTCCTAAGCACCCACACGCTTCCAAACTCAATCAGGAGGAGATAGAAAGCTTGAACAGACCCATAACCAGTGAGGAAATTGAATCAGTTATCAAAAATCTCCCAACAAATAAGAGTCCAGAACCAGATGGCTTCCCAGGGGAGTTCTACCAGACGTTTAAAGCAGAGATAATACCTATCCTTCTCAAGCTATTCCAAAAAATAGAAAGGGAAGGACAACTTCCAGGTTCCTTCTATGAAGCCAGTATTACTTTGATTCCTAAACCAGACAGAGACCCAGTAAAAAAAGAGAACTACAGGCCAGTATCCCTGATAAATATGGATGCAAAAATTCTCAATAAGATACTAACAAATTGAATTCAACAGCATATAAAAAGAATTATTTGCCGTGATCAAGTGGGATTCATTCCTGGGATGGAGGGCTGGTTCAACATTCGCAAATCAATCAACGTGATACATCACATTAATAAAAGAAAAGATAAGAACCATATGATTCTGTCAATCTATGCACAAAAAGCATTTGACAAAATTCAGCAACGTTTCTTAATAAAAACCCTCGAGAAAGTCGGGGTAGAAGGAACATACTTAAACATCATAAAGGCCATTTATGAAAAGCCCACAGCTAACACCATCCTCAATGGGGAAAAACTGAGAGCTTTCCCCCTGAGATCACGACAGGGATGTCCACTCTCACCACTGTTGTTTAACATAGTGTTGGAAGTTCTAGCATCAGCAATCAGACAACAAATGGAAATCAAAGGCATCAAAATTGGCAAAGATGAAGTTAAGCTTTCACTTTTGCAGACGACATGATATTATACATGGAAAATCCGATAGACTCCACCAAAAGTCTGCTAGATCTGATACATGAATTCAGCAAAGTCGCAGGATACAAAATCAATGTACAGAAATCAGTTGCATTCTTATACACTAATACTGAAGCAACAGAAAGACAAATAAAGAAACTGATTCCATTCAAAATTCCACCAAGAAGCATAAAATACCTAGGGATAAATCTAACCAAAGATGTAAAAGATCTGTATGCTGAAAACTATAGAAAGTTTATGAAGGAAATTGAAGAAGATTTAAAGAAATGGAAAAACATTCCGTGCTCATGGACTAGAAGAATAAATATTTTTAAAATGTCAATACTACCCAAAGCTATCTACACATTCAATGCAATCCCAATCAAAATTGCACCAGCATTCTTCTCGAAGCTAGAACAAGCAATCCTAAAATTCATATGGAACCACAAAATGCCCTGAATAGCCAAAGTAATTTTGAAGAAGAAGACCAAAGCAGGAAGCATCACAATCCCAGACTTTAGCCTCTACTACAAAGCTGTAATCATCAAGACAGCATGGTATTGGCACAAAAACAGACACATAGACCAATGGAATGGAATAGAAACCCCAGAACTAGACCCAAAAATGTGTGGCCCACTAATCTTTGACAAAGCAGGAAAGAACATCCAATGGAAAAAATACAATCTCTTTAACAAATGGTGCTGGGAGAACTGGACAGCAACATGCAGAAGGTTGAAACTAGACCACTTTCTTACACCATTCACAAAAACAAACTCAAAATGGATAAAGGACCTGAATGTGAGACAGGAAACCATCCAAACCCTAGAGGAGAAAGCAGAAAAAGACCTCTCTGACCTCAGCTGTAGCAATTTCTTACTTGACACATCCCCAAAGGCAAGGGAATTAAAAGCAAAAATGAACTACTGGGAACTCATGAAGATAAAAAACTTCTGCACAGCAAAGGAAACAATCAGCAAAACTAAATGGCAACTGATGGAATGGGAAAAGATACTTGCAAATGACATATCGGACAAAGGGCTAGTATCCAAAATCTACAAAGAGCTCACCAAACTCCACACCCTAAAAACAAATAATCCAGTGAAGAAAAGGGCAGAAAACATGAATAGACACTTCTCTAAAGAAGACATCCGGATGGCCAACAGGCACATGAAAAGATGCTCAACGTCGCTCCTCATCAGGGAAATACAAATCAAAACCACACTCAGATATCACCTCACGCCAGTCAGAGTGGCCAAAATGAACAAATCAGGACACTATCGATGCTGGAGAGGATGTGGAGAAACGGGAACCCTCTTGCACTGTTGGTGGGGATGCAAATTGGTGCAGCCACTCTGGAAAACAGTGTGGAGGTTCCTCAAAAAATTAAAAATAGACCTACCCTATGACTCAGCAGTAGCACTGCTAGGAATTTACCCAAGGGATACAGGAGTACTGATGCATAGGGGCACTTCTACCCCAATGTTTATAGTAGCACTTTCAACAATAGCCAAATTATGGAAAGAGCCTAAATGTCCATCAACTGATGAATGGATAAAGAAATTGTGGTTTATTTACACAATGGAGTACTACATGGCAATGAGAAAGAATGAAATATGGCCCTTTGTAGCAACATGGATGGAACTGGAGTGTGATGCTAAGTGAAAAAAGCCATACAGAGAAAGACAGATACCATATGTTTTCACTCTTAGGTGGATCCTGAGAAACTTAACAGAAACCCATGGGGGAGGGGAAGGAAAAAAAAAGAGGTTAGAGTGGGAGAGAGCCAAAGCATAAGAAACTCTTAGAAACTGAGAACAAACTGAGGGTTGATAGGGGGTGGGAGGGAGGGGAGGGTGGGTGATGGGTATTGAGGAGGGCACCTTTTGGGATGAGCACTGTGTGTTGTATGGAAACCAATTTGACAATAAATTTCATATATTGATAAAAATAAAAATAAATTCTAGTTGAGTCTTTGTCCACTTTTTATTCAGTTTTTTTTTCTGTTGAGTTGTAAGAATTCCTTACGTATTTTGGATATTGACCCTCATCAGATTATGGTTTGCAAATATTTTCACCCATTCTGCATGATGCCTTTTTGCTAGCTTTATTTTCCTGTGCTGTGCAGAAGCTTTTTGTTTTTCTATGCAACCCCACTTCTCTTTTCAAAGTTTTTAAGTCTTTATCTCATTCAGTTAATTTATTCTTAAGTATGCTATTCTTGCTGACACTACTGTAATTTATTTTTTAATTTCTTAATTTCCTTGTCAGGCTCTTCATTGTTAATACATAGAAATTCCAGTGACTATCGTATGTTTGTTTAGTATTCTGTGCTAAACTGATTTTATTTTTTACTCTTAATAGTACTTTTATGGAGTCTTTAGTGTTGTGCACATTATATTATCTGCAAAGAGGTAATTTTACTTCATCATTCCTAATTTGGATGCCTTTTCTTTCCTTTTCTGGCCTGATTGCTTTAGGAGGGTTTCTAGTACTATGGTGAAGAGAAGGGACTAGAGAGGGCATCATTACCTTGCTCCTAATCTTAGAGGAAACCTTTCAGTTTTCACTCTTAAATGTGATGTTAGTAGTGGGCTCTTCATATGTGTCCTTTATTATGTTGAAGCAAATTTCTTCTATACCTACTTTGTCGAGGGTTTTTTATCATGAGAATCTGTTTAATATTGTCAAAACATTTCTGCATTTCTTGAGATAATTATGTGATTTTTATGTTTCATTCAATTGATGTGGCTCATCACAGTAATTGATTTGTATGTGCTGAACCTTCCTTGTATCCCAGAGATAAATCCCACATGGCATATGACCCCTTTAATGTGCTCTTGCGTTCAGTTTGCTAGTATCTTGTTGAGAATTTTGCAACCATATTTGTCATAGATAGTAACCTGCACGTTTCTTTTTTTGTAGTGTCTTTTTCTGGCTTTGGTATCAGGTTAATATTGGCCTCATAAACTGAATTTGGAAGTATTCCCTCTTTTTTTCAATTTTTTGGGCAAAATAGGTGAGATGATTATAAAATACAAACTTCAATTATGAGATAAGCAAGTCATGGGGATGAAAAGAACGGTATAGCAAATGCAGTCAAATCTATTGCAATAACTTTGGTGACAGATGGTAAGGACACCTGTTGGGATAAGCATTTGTAATATGTGCGATTGTGAATCATTATGTTATACACCTGGATCTAACAGAATGTTGTGCATCAAATATACTTTGATTAAAAACAAAAATCTAAAAATCCCTTATTCGCTTAAAGACAATTATTGGTATAAGGACTGTTGTTCACCATGATTTCTTAATAGAAAGGATTTATTTTTAAAAAGACATCAACCTGACCTCACAAATTAAAATATCAGCTATTTCATTGTCTCTCATATAGTCAACATTGTCCAAACAATCTTATGACCTCTATGTAACAAAGAAAAACACACGTGACAGAATAAACTAACTCAAACATCTTATAAGCATAATGTGGGTAAAATTTTACCCAAAAATGTTTGAATATGTAATAGGGTATTGTGTACAATTATTTTAACTTTTTTAAAAATGTTTATTTTTGAGAGAGAACAGCACAAGCAGAGGAGGGTCAGAGAGAGAGGGGAACAGAGGATCTGAAGTGAGCTCCATGCTGACAGCAGAGAGCCCAATGCAGGGCTTGAGCTCACTAACTGTGAGATCTTGACCTGAACCAAAGTCGGACACTCAATTGACAAAGCCACCCAGGTGCCCCATATTGGGTACAACTTTTATGAGCAAGACGAAGTCAGATTGGAATCTCTACTACAGTAGTCATTTCCACAATGACAGTTGAACTTTATTCAGTTACTTCAATAATTTAATTGTTATATTGTTACTCTAATAGAATTCAAATTTTCCATTTTATTATTTTTAGTATTTATTTATTTATTTTTAATGTTTATTTAATTTTGAGAGAGAGAGAGAGAGAGAGAGAGAGAGAAGGAGTGGGGGAGGGACAGAGATAGGGGGAGATACAGAATCCAAAGCAGGATCCAGGCACAGAGCCCGATGCAAGGCTCAAACTCGAACCCGCAAACTGAGAGATCATGACCTGACCTGAAGTCGGCCATTTAGCCAACTGAGCCACCCAGATGCCCCTAAATTTTCCATTTTATTTTTTTTTTAATTTTTTTTTTCAACGTTTATTTATTTTTGGGACAGAGAGAGACAGAGCATGAACGGGGGAGGGGCAGAGAGAGAGGGAGACACAGAATCGGAAACAGGCTCCAGACTCTGAGCCATCAGCCCAGAGCCCGACGCGGGGCTCGAACTCACGGACCGCGAGATCGTGACCTGGCTGAAGTCGGACGCTTAACCCACTGCGCCACCCAGGCGCCCCTAAATTTTCCATTTTAAAAGGCTAAAGTTTAAATTTTACCTCACATCTCAGAAAATAACATTGTATTTTTCCAACAGAAGACTATCTTTAATACTCCCTGGAGATTAAAACAAATTTCATTTTATAGTCAATATATTTAAAGGAACATATAAAATACTCTCACTAGATAAACACTTCCAGGTCTACTTCATTTTAGATAGTTCTAGGAAGATAAGAAAGGACGTGGATATTTTATATTCAGAATATTTTTTAAAAAATGCTAACTCATCCTTGGCCTAAAGATCTATTTTTATTTCTAATAAAAAGGCATCCAATGCTTCAAAATCTCCACAATGCTTGCTCTATGGAATTCTTGCAAAGAGACTCAAATTTTTGTCTTGCTACATATTCTACCTTCATATATTCTGATTTTGTCAGATACTTTCAGGAAACTGGTATATTTGCCCATTGCCATACATCCAAGGGAATTGGTTCTGTGTCCAAAAGGGACATACATTAAGGGATACAGCTCTATATTATATGCAACTGTCAAACCAGAAGTGATGCCAAAAAATACCAGGCATAAAACTGTGTCTCAAATTATTATTTCAGATATTGTTAATCATGAATACTGTTTCAGACTCCAGGACATACACTAATCCATTCACACTTCTTCAAGTAATTACGGTTATAATCATAATACCAGAAAATCTTGTGTCATTGCAGAGCTTATGCAGAGGCACGTTGAAATATGTCCAGAACTAGATGACTTTGAGGAGACTGCATCATCCCAAAACTCTACAGATGAAAGAAAACGTTGCCTGATGTAGACCAGCAGCAATCAAAATATTTCCCTTTTATTTCAGTTGGACTCTTTGTTGACCACTCTCCTTTCAGTAAACTGGTGTGTACCAAATGTTTGTGCCTCCCCCACAAAACTTGTATGTTGAAGCTCTGAATTCCTATGTGATGGGATTAGAAGGTGGGGCTTTGGAAAGTTATTAGATTTAGGTAAGATCACAAGTAGGGAGCTTCCATGTTAGGATTAGTGACTCTTGTAAGATGAGAACATACCAGAGCTTTCCCTCTCCACAATGTGAAGATATAACCAGAAGGTGGCCCTCCTGCAAGCTGGAAAGAGATCCGTCACCAAAGAATCAAATCAACTGGCACCTTGGGTAGGATTTCCAGGTTCCAGAATAATGATCAATAAATATCTATAGCTGAAGTCACCCCTTCTACATAATATGTTGTAGCAGCCCGAGCTAAGAAAAAACACTTTCTATTTTCTAACTTGCTGTTAGGTTTCTAGTCACTACTTTTGACTAAAGTCTATTTTGTCTGATATAAGTAAATCTACCTTTTCTTTCTTATGGTCTGCACTTATATAAAGTCTCTTCTTCCGCCTTCTTACTTTGAACCTATGTGTCTCTTTAAAATAAAATCAATGTCTTGTAGGCTGCATATAGTTGGGTCTTCCTCCTCCTCATCCTTCTTACTCTCCTCCCTGTCCTCCTCCTTCCCCCTTCTACTCCTCTTCCTCCCTTCTCACCCCCATTCCTCCTCTTTCTCCAACCAGCCAAATTGTGCCTTTTAATTACTGAATTCAGTCCATTTAGATGTAGGATTATTGATACGTAAAGATTTACTAAATAGCCATTTTAGTTGTTGCTTTTTGTCTGTTTTCTATTTCAATTGTTTCTTTTCCCCTCTGTTTCTTCCTATATTTGTAAATTAATGGCGTACCATGCTGGCATCCCCCTGGCCCTTTTTTAAATGTATTTTTTTAATTTACTCATTTATTTTGAGATAGAGAGAAAGCAGGAGCAAGGAGGGGCAAAGACAGAGGGAGAGAGAGAATCTGAAGCAGGCTCTGCTCTGTCAGCACAGAGCCCCATGCAGGGCTCAAACTCAACAAACCACAAGACCATGACCTGAGTTGAAATCAAGAGTCAGATAGATACTTAACCAACTGTGCCACCCTGGTGCCCCATCCTCCCACCCTACTTTTTTTAATGTTTCATGAATCTACTCTAGGTTTTGCTTTGAGGTTACCATGAGGCTTACAAAAAAATAACGTATATAAAACAGTATATTTTTTGCTGATAGCAAGTTACCTTCATTTGCCTATAAAGACACCACAATTTTATTCCTCCCTTTTGATATTTTTGATGTCACCATTTATCCTTTTTTGAGAGAGAGAGTCGGGGGGGGGGGTCGCAGAGGGTAGGGGCAGAGAAAGAGAATCTTAAGTAAGCTTCATACCCAGTGCAGAGCCCCACACAGGGCTCAATCTCACAACCATGAGATCATGAGCTGAGAGCTGAACCAAGATCATGACCTGAGCTGAAATCAAGAGTCAGGCACTTAACCAACTGAGCCACCCAGGTGCCCCTACCATTTTTTATGCTGTGTATTCATTACAAATTATAGCAGCTATTCTTATTTTTAATACTTGTATCTCTTATTTGTTATACTATTGTTAAGTGGTTAATACACTGTCCTATTTATATAATTGGAGTTTTCTAAATCTTCCTATATATGTTTCAGCTTTACCATTGCGTTACATACTTTCGTATGCTTTCATCTCACTGATTAGAGTTTTTTTTCATTTCAGTTTAGAGAACTCTCTTTGAAATACTACTTGCAAGGTAGATCTAGTGATGATGAACTCCCCTAGCTTTTGTTTGTCTGGAAAAGTCTTCATTTCTCTCACAAATCTGAAGAAAAACTATGTTTGACATAGTATTCCTGACTGGCAATTTCTATCATTTAACACTTTGAATATGACATTCTACTTTCTCCTGGCTTGTAGGGTTTCTGCTGAGAAATCCACTGATAGCTTAATAGGGTTCCTTTCTTAGTTGCACCGCTTTTTCCCTGGCTACCTTAGAACTTTTTAACTTTGATTTTGATAGCTTCATTATAACGTGTCTTTGAAAATGTCTTTTGTCACTGAGGTAATAGAGTGATCTATTAGCTTCCTGAACTTTGGTTCCAAGTATCCCCAGGCATGGGAAGATTTTAGCTACTATTATTTTAACTAAAATTTCTACCCCTTCTCCCTCTGTTCTCCCTCTGGAACCACAAAAGTTTGGAGGTTTGCCCTTTTGATTGAGTCTCACAAGTAATGTAAGCTTTCTTTGCTCATTTCTATTTTTTTCTCTTTGTTCTCTTGCTACTGGGCTATTTCAAAATTCTTACCTGTTAAGTCATTTATTCTCTCTTCCATCTGCTCTACTCTACTACAGATGCTCTGTATTGTATTCTTCATCCAATCACTGAATTCTTCAGTTCAAGATTATTTTTGGTTCTTTTTCATGGTTTCTCTTTTTTTTCTAAAGAACTCATTTATTCATTTATCTCTTTCTTAATCTCATTGATTAGACTTTCTGATTTTTTTTGTAGTTTATAGTTTCTTCAATACAGCTCTTTTCAGTTCTTTATGAGCTATATCGCTGTATACCATGTCTTTAGGATCAGTTGTTAGAGAATAATTGATATCTTTTGTAATGGTATATTTCCTTTATTTATGAACTTCCTTGATCTCACTGCCATAGCAGGAGCACACACAAGGCAGATGCTGCACAGTGGGGTGAAGTGGGAGCTTAGCAGAGTTTTGTGGGTGCCTACAGGCTGATGATATCCTCCGGCAGGCTATTCCCAGTAGCTTGTGGGGCAGACTTCATGCTGAAGTCCTAAATTTACAGCAGAAACTGTGTTCCTTTCATGACCTTTGAAATTATTGTCTGGTTTTTTTTTTTTTTTTTTTTTTCTTTTCTTTGCCCTCAGTCATGGAGGTACCTTCTCAGAAATCAGTGTCTTCTGGAAAGAGACAGGTTCCTTCAGTTTCAACCCCCACAACTAGATTAACCTGAAGATCACCCACTGCTTTCCAACTCCTCCTAGGGGAAGTCACATCTTTCCACTATCGGTGTGAGAAACATCTGTGCCGCCACTAACAGAGGGCTTAGTTCCATGCAGTGTCACCTGGGGAGGCAGGAAGCTCCAGTAGAGTTCCTTTCTGTCCACTGCTTCCAAACTCATTTCTATTCTATTCTATTCTATTCTATTCTATTCTATTCTATTCTATTCCAATGGCATGTTGAAATCTCCACTATGGCAGGATGGACTTCTATCCTTTTTATGTCACCTGTGTGTTTCCTTGCAGGACAGCACTTTCCAGGTTTTTTTCCTTGACCAAAGCAAGTGGAAGTGGGGCAGATTTGCTAACTCCCTTGGATCCATTCTTACTAAGGTCTTGTTTATTTATTTTCTGATGCACAGATAGGAAGAAGTTCTCTTGGATCCCTCCCAGGTGCTACGGCATTCTTGTTTATGTATGGATGTCTAATTCATTGTTTAAAAAAAGAGGGAGAGATAAATGAGGAACATCTTATGCCACCATGATGCTGACTTTACCACCCACACTATATTTAATTAATCTCTCTTCTCTTAAATTTTGTTTTGCCATTTTTTGCCAACAATATTCCCTAATAGATGAAGCATATTTATTTATAGATATGAAATATTTCTAAGTTATTCATTAATCTAACAAAGTTATAGATGATAACTGATATTTGAATCCTTGTAAAATGATTTAAATAGGGTCAAACTTCTTTCTGGAACCTGAAATAATTCAAGTATTCCATAATATGGTTTAGTGTTAAGAAAATAATCTTGGACCTGGGCAATAGTATGAACAAAAATACTGAAGGTAAAGTGTCTCTGCTGTGTTCAGGGAGCACATAGGATAGGGATAAAAAAATACAGTCATATTTACTCATAGTGAAGGGTAATTAGAGATAAAGCTTGATGCAGATGATTCTTTCAGAGTGAGAGAACTTTTGTCCAGTTGCCACGGTCTTCAGAATTGAGAAAGTCTTGTTGCTAAGCAGTTAAATCTAGAACACAATCAAATGAGAGATGAAAGGGAGCGGATTGTTAGTTCTCTTTTTATGTAAGGTTTTAGATCAAAGTCTTTGTGCATAAAGAGAGGTAGTACAAACCATGATAGGGCTCTAGCTAGCAAAGATAATTGGAACCATTAATTCTACTGCTGGTAAGTCTTTCAAGAATTTAGCTGTAGAGGAGAGAAACATTAGTATTAATGCATACATGCATACACACATGCAAATATACACACACCATAATTCTTTGCCATTTTTTATTCTTAAGGATGGATCTGTTACCTGGATTATGTCTTATTCTGGTCTATTTTACTTGGTTGAGTAAACAAAATTGTGTTTTTAGTGGGTTGTTGCTCATACTTTGGAAAAATAAAGCTATAAGAGTGAGAAGGGAGGTGGTAATTAGGGTAGATAGATTGATGAGCTTGATGACGCTCTCAGGAGAGAAAAAAAGAACTTATAAAAGATGATGTATGACCATCTACTTAGAAGTTTCTGTTTCATTATGGCATTATACCACATTATGAATGAAAATGTTATATTCTCTTAGGAAATGTGTCTCTTGAATCATTGCATAAAATAATGTTATGAGGATAAATGCCTTCTGGCTCACATACTCTTGGAATTAGAAATAAATTCTGACTAATTTTTATTGATTAGTTTCACTCTCAACAGCACTCTGTCATTCTTAATTATTTTCCATCACAACAATTGATACTCCATTATAATTACAAAATATATATCAAGAGACTCAAAAGTCAAATCAGTATATTAAGATTTTACTCACAATTTAGAGGTATTGTCCTCAAAGGTTTAATTTAGGAATTTTACTTTCCTTTTTGAGGTTTCTTGGCATTTTGTGAAATATTCCTCCCCATTAGTCCTAGAGAAATACCAAACTACCCTAGGAATTCAGATCTTATTAATGATGAAGATAGTATTTAGCCTGAAATAAATTTCCTGGCTGCTATCTGCAAGAAGAAAGCAAAGACTAAGAAAAATATCAAATCCTGTATTAGACATGCAAGAAATGTTGAATTCTGGATTTTACTGTTTAAACTACCATAACTGGAACTCAATAATAACTACTTGTGAAAACAAAGACAAGGGATTTTCAGGTGAAGGTGAAGATACTCTGTGATTTCTTTTCCCAGGAGTTTTGAGATGTTTCTATGGGCGTAGCAAAATCAGGGAAAAAGGATTAACCTAGTTGGAGCTGAAGGTTTGAGACCACAGTGGTTGTATTAATGGAGTCTAGAGCCAGGCTATAGATATACGAGGTAAAATTAAGGGAACATAAAAAGTGGGGGAGAATGAAAAAAAAGTGATTTTGCTGCATAAATTTGAGAATCAAGTTTTGAATAAGAATAAAAGTTGTGGTTAACTATTTGACATGTAAGAGTCAGGACAATGGAGGTTATAATAAGGGTTAGGATTAGGGTTATGGTTAGGGTTACAGTTAGAGTTTGATAATAAGATACAGATAATACTAAGAAATAATATTTAGCTATAAGCCAATGGCTAAATATTGTTGAAAATAAGTAGCAAAGCTAAAATAAACTAGGTATTATATAGGTTGCCCATATGCTCACTAAACCCCAGATGTGGGTAAAATTATTGGTGAATAACACATTAATAAATCAGACACCCAATTGCTTGAGGTTTGTGTAGCATTGATTTGGGTGTTGGTGTTTGAGTAAGAAAAAAAGCTAAATAGTGGTCCAGTGAGATGGCTACCGGTTTAGCGGTTTGTAAGTGGTTTTGGTAATCAGTGCAAATTTGGCTCTGTCATCTGCTCTGTATGCCATACAGGAATACTGAGAATGTAAATCTTCCTCTATGCCTTGCTTTGAATTGTTGATTGGTACCTTTAGTAAAATGAAGTAGGAATAAGGAGATTTCCATGAAGAAGTGAAAGTCAAGAGATTTTTGCTTTTCATGAAAGGAAGATTCCATACATGACACAATGATTCTACAAAAAAGAGGTCAAGGAAACATAGCTTCAAGATTTTTTTTTTTAATGATTAAGCAAAAATAGGTACAGGGACTAGCAGAGGCGAGGTCCTTAATCATGCATCTTTTTTAAACAAATTTTTAATGTTTATTTATTTTTGAGAGAGAGAGAGGCAGAGTGCAGGTGAGGGAGGAGTAGAGAAAAAGGGAGACACAGAATCCAAAACAGGCTCCAGGCTCTGAGTTGTCAGCACATAGCCCAACGCTGGGCTCAAACTCACGAACCGTGAGATCATGACCTGAACAAAAGTCGGACACTTAACTGACTGAGTCACCCAGGTGCCCTTAATTTTTATATTATCTACTATGGGAGGTGGTTTCATCAGTTTATATTAGATCCCTCATAGCCGACTTCACTTTCCTGGTTTTTCAACTAGACCGAGAGTTCTTGGTGTCATTACTTTAAGCATTCTTATTACTTTAACGATTTCATAAAGACAGTGGATATATTCTCATTGGGTAATAAAAATCAGCAATGCATATACAAAATATTGAAATTTTACAAATTTCTAATGTGTAGTTTTGTCCCAAACACTGCTTCCAAATTTGAGACCATTAACATCTCCAGACCATTACTATCTCAACATATATGTACATGTATATTTCCTGAGTGTGTCGCACCATTATTTATTTTGTTTCTACTTTTCATGCAAAATATGCATACGTATTTTTATTTATGAAATACATTTTCCTGTCAAACCCAAGACATGGTTACCTTGAAATCTTATAAACTCAGAATGTGATGCCAATATTGATGCCTTGATTCTTGCAGTTTCACAGGCTTAGATGAAAAAGGGAATGCAGGAAGGAGCTAGGATAATCAATAATTTCTTTCATGGGGGGCGCCTGGGTGGCGAAGTCGGTTAAGCGTCCGACTTCAGCCAGGTCACGATCTCGCGGTCCGTGAGTTCGAGCCCCGCGTCGGGCTCTGGGCTGATGGCTCAGAGCCTGGAGCCTGTTTCCAATTCTGTGTCTCCCTCTCTCTCTGCCCCTCCCCCGTTCATGCTCTGTCTCTCTCTGTCCCAAAAAAAGTAAATAAACGTTAAAAAAAATAAAAAAAAAATAATAATGTCTTTCATGGAAGCATATTTACAGACCATGAGAAAAAATAATAAAATACATGAGTAATTTTTATATCTCTCCTGAGTAATGTGACTAAACAATTTATCATTTGAAAGTGAAAGGAAGACCTATATCATGATATCCATATCCACCCCATATGTGTAAATTGAGACTGCTACCTTAAAATATGATAGGTGTTCACATTTCCATTAATACTCTTTTATTTTATATATTTATTGTGAAAATGCTGATACATATTCATATATTTACAGAGCAATATAACAAATCCATATGTGTCCCTTATCTAGATTCTTAGAGTGAACCTATAGCCAATCACCATTGCTTTGTACACGTAGTCTCATTCTGCCTTACCATGATTTATTGAATGCAATGCAATATACTGAGTCACGAGGCAAACGCTGACCCACTTTACCCCATACCCTTCCTTTCATCCTTCACCTTGACTTGCTCATATGTTCCACTCCTACATCTGCCCTTCTTTGTATTTTTTTCTTTTAGTGCTGCTGCTCTGATGGTGTGACTCCTAGAAGACAGATCTTTAAATATCAGCACTTTATTTATCAGCATACTTCCAGCTCAGAGGGAGGAGACAGAATAGTGATGCTTCCTGATCCGCTCTGTTTTGGTCTCACCAATGGCTGAATATGGTGTCTCCATAATAGCTGTGGGTGAGGTCATGGTACGTGTGTTTCTGAGGTCATGGTACATAAGAGTGTTTCTGCTCCTTTTTGGATGGTCCCATGTTGAACACTCCTATTGCCATGGCCCCCCAGAAGTGGTGATTCCTTTGAGGGTAACAAACCCTAGCAATGTCAAGAAGCCTCCAGGCTGGATCTCTTACCAACTGCATTTTGGAGGCCAGCGACATGTTTTCCATATGAAGGTAAAGAAGCTTTTGCTGTCCAAAAATTTCCCAGTGTTCACCTACACAGACCAGGGGGCTCTTCTTGAAGACCAGCCATTTATCCAGAAAGACTGTTATTATCGTGGCTATGTGGAAGGGGATCCGGATTCCTTGGTGTCTCTGAGTACCTGTTTTGGGGGCTTACAAGGAATAATGCAGACAAATCACATTGTTTATGAAATTTTACCCAAAAAGCTTTCTACCACATTTGAACACCTGGTATATAAGATGTACGGTGAGGAGAAACAATTCCCACCCATGAGGTGTGGCTTAACAGATGAAAAAATAGCACGGCAAGTGAAGTCACAAGAGAGCAATAATTCTGTTTTGCTGCAACGTGGGTATGAAAGTCTGGGGACCCACAAGAGATTTGTTGAAATGGCAGTGGTGGTGGACTACAATCGATATGCTTATCGCAGATACAATGTCACAACTGTGGAGCTGGAAGTAATTACTACTATGAATAACGTAAATACCTTCTATCAACCACTAAATATTGATGTGAGTTTAGTTGGAATGGAGGTCTGGAATGGAGGAAACCCTGTTGAAATAAAGAACATGGACACACTCCTGGATTTATTTTGCACCTGGAAGAAAGAAAGCTTTAATGCCCGTGTCCCCCATGACATTGCGCATGTTTTTGTAAAAAAAGGATATGGTGCTCTTGGCATATCTTATGTTGGATCAATATGTAACTACAATACTAATTGTGCAGTGGATGCTTTCACAAGTGACAGTTTGGGTGTTTTTGCATTTGTTGTGTCACATGAGCTCGGTCATTCTCTGGGTATGTGGCATGATGAGAAAACATGTAAATGTGCAGACGATGTGTGCATAATGTATGCAACACAGTCTCAGGCAACTAAATTCAGCAACTGCAGTTATGCTAGATATTGGCACACCTCGGCGGGATCAAGATGTATCTTGCATCCACGAACGCCAAAGAGAATCTTCCGGTATACACGCTGTGGGAACAGTGTGGTTGAAGATGGAGAAGACTGTGACTGCGGCTCCTTAAGTCTGTGTACAAAAGATCCATGTTGTCAGTTAGACTGTACTCTGAGTCCTGGGGCTACCTGTGCTTCTGGGCTTTGTTGCAAAGACTGCAAGATCATGCCATCAGGTGACGTGTGTAGAGAACGGGAAAATGAATGTGACCTTCCCGAGTGGTGCGACGGGACATCCTATCAGTGTCCAGAAGACGTGTACATGCAAGATGGAGCCGAATGCCCAGGTGGTGGCTACTGCTATGAAAAGAGGTGCAATACTCGTGATGAACAGTGTAGCCAACTTTTTGGCCCAAATGCCAAGAGTGCGAGTCAGATTTGCTACAGTACAGTGAACGTCCGAGGTGACCGTTTCGGCAACTGTGGTCTCAAGAATCATCAATTTATAAAATGTAATAACTCAGATACCCTGTGTGGGAGGGTTCAGTGTAAGAACGTGGCAGAAATTCCCACTCTGAGAGACCATTCTACTCTGCATTGGCTTCACATCAATGATAGCATCTGCTGGGGTACTGACTTCCATTTGGGGATGCCCTTGCCTGATCTTGGTGAAATAAAAGATGGTACAGAGTGCGGTGAAGAACAGATCTGTGTCCAAAGGAAATGCATCCCTTTGGCATATTTGAAAACTGATTGCTCACCTGAGACCTGCAATATGAACGGAGTCTGTAACAATAGACATCACTGTCATTGCAGCTATGAGTGGGACCCTCCTGACTGCCGGATAAAAGGCACTGGAGGTAGTGTAGACAGTGGCCCACCCCTAAAAAGAAAAGAGACCAATCGGTCACAGGAGAAACAGCAAAAGAAGACTAGCCCACTCTTATTCTGGTTGATACCTTCTCTGGTTTTATTCTGTTCTTTGTTAATTTTGTCTTTTATGAGAAGGGGAAAAAGCATTCAGAAAGAAGATCAAAATGTTACAACCGCACCCAGTAAACAGCAGAATGATCCACGTCAACCTAATCAAGGAGAACTGAATGATCCACCTGCAATGAGAAACCAAAAAGCTATGATTTCTAGAAAGAAACCCAATCCCAAATGAAATTCCCCGTTTGTTAAGTTTTAATTCCCTGGCAGGAGAAATGTTACAGCTTGTATCACAGGTCACTGACAGAAACTTCCTGAGACTTTTTATCATTTGGGATCATAAAGGTTAGCCATCGAACAATAAGCAAAATATACCAATTACCAGCACATTTTTACTTTCCATTATTTTAGGCAATTATATCAGTTAATGTTTTGTGGAACTATTCTGTGGTTGCAGAGCAAAGGCACTGTCCACAGATAGGGTGTGTGTGTCTTCTGCTTTCTCACACAGGGAATAGGAAACTGCAAATCACATTTCTCCTTTGTGAGTCCTCTCTTATTAGCTACTACCAGTAGGGTAAACTAAAGGGAGACTGGACATGGGAAATGTCCTGAATGTTGTTCATGTCATGGTTGCCTCATTAACTCTCACCCTGGCAAAGGCAGTGCCTTTCAATCTTTATGTCACTACATATGGATATAAATATAGATGTACGCATAGGTAGAAAGATATCATATGTATTATATATACACATATGCATATATCTCAAATATATATACATTTCTTTCCTTGAGTTAATCCCCAGAACCAACAGTACTGTCAACCTCAGAGAAACTGGCACAGCTATCGAGTGTCTTACCCTTGGAGTTCCAGATCCCAGGTCTTTGAGGCCTGCACCAAATCCCGGAGGTTCAGCACCAGGTTGGCCAACCCTCTCCTCAGAGGTCAGAGTTCTAGAGCCACGGGACCTACTCCGAATGTGTGGGTTCCAATAATGGCACATCATCCCTTTGATCTCCAGTCTCTGGTGCAAAAGCTGCACTTCCTGTTAGTAAAGCATGGCTGCCTCAGAGGTGGGCTCTTCTTGTGACTGAATTCTGACTGATAGAGTATTACCTTGCATAACAGAGAATGTGGGAAGGAGTCTGACATCAGAAGGTTTTGAATTTTCACACCACTGTCTTTACTATCTTGGAGACATGGTTTATACTTAGATAGAATTACTTCAAAATCTCAAAAGAGAAGAAAATGATACTTACCATTCAACCCCTTGGTAACTTCACTTGTAAAATAAGATAAAGAAGATATTTACAATTCCAAGTAGGATATATAAGTCTTAGCAGACCCTCTTTCCTCTGCAAAGAAAAAAACCTAGAAAATCTAATTTATTTTAAGAACCATATTTGAAGGACATCAGAGAGCTGAGGAAGCAATATGGGATAGATGAACTAACATTTCAGGCAGGATAAAACAATTCTGAAAAGCACTGAATCTTGCCAGCCATTTTGTCCTCTGAGCATTTGCTGATGCCAGATGTGAATTGAACCTTGGGCTTGGCCCAGGTGGAGCACCTCTGCTGAGGGAAAGAGAAATTCCCAATGTCTTACTACATGGGTTAGATAGACTGTAAACATTAGGCATCAAGGGCCTCTAATTCACAATCAGATTTCCCCCAAGTCACAAGCTTGAGAGCTTCATGGGATGCTGGTGAGCTCCTCTGAAATTTCTCGAAGGCATAGATCCCCAAAATCATGTTGTATTTTGAGCACAAGACATATTTTGAACTAACGTTCCTCTTTGAAATGTCATAAAGGTGTCAATTCCCAAAATCGTGTTATATTTGAACACAAGACAGCACACGCACTGTGTCCCCATAATAAATACACTTACCTGATTTTTGGTGTTGCATGTGGCAAGATGCTGGAGAGCTGGGTGGTGAACCTCTCGGTGATAGAGCACAACCACTGATAAGTTTTCAGAGTTGTGAAAATAGAATCACAGAATTGAAAGTCCAGCAGGCCCATGCCTGACCAACATAAGGAAAGGAGAATTCCCCAAGATGTGCTAAAAACCACTCACCTCTGACCTGGCACAACCCATGATTAGAGATAGTGATAAGCTCTTCAGCCCATCTTTCTAACAGAGGAAAGAGAGAAAACTCTGGAGGAGTCACCTGGAGTTGCGATGGTTGTTTCCTACACAATTCCTGCACACAATAAAACATTACCGTACATGCTAAGAATCAAAATTCATGCTTTATTACTAAAAGAAGAATAAAAGGAAGGGGAAAAAAAAGAGAAACTGTAAGTATGATCCAGATAGTGGAGCAAGAATAAATGAAAAAAACAAAACAAAACAAAAAAACAACAACCTGTGATTAATACATTTAAAATAGGAAAAAAAAACCTACAAAATGCAAAAACAAATGTAGAATATCCTCAGTAATTTGGAATCTATACAAAAATTTCAAATGGATATTGCAGAAATAAAAAGTATCATATAATAAAATAAAAAGATCATTCAGTAGATGGTTTGAACAGTAGTTTGGGCATATCAGATGACAGAATTACTCATCTGGAAAAGGTCAGTGGAAGAATCCCCACACTGCTCTACACAGAAAAATAAAAGTGAAATACAAGAGCTTAAGAAGTAGATTTGATTTAAGGAATTTTATAACTTTTTAGAGATTGTGTAATTTTAGGTAGGGAAGAATGAGAAAAAACTCAAGTTTTAGTAAATGCTTTTGGGCCTCTGTATGTGTGCTATTATAAATATTGCTTTTCCTAATACTGTGGGCATGAGTTTGATAGGAAATTTAATTGTGCCTTCTTTATCTGCATGAATTTGCAAGTACTTCATTATTAAACATAAAAATGTAGATTTAGCTCTAAGATGGTTTTAAGTAGTCAAAAATTTTCAAACATTTAGGATTTTTCCTTCCTTCCTTCCTTTCTTTCTTTCTATTTTAGAGATAGAGAAAGAAAAAGCACAGGGGAGAGGAGCAGAGAGAAAGAGAGAGACTCTTAAGCACGCTCCATGCTGAATATGGAGCCCGATATGGGGCTTACTCCCATGACTCTGGGATCATGACCTAGGCAAAATCCAGAGTTGGATGCTCAACTAACTACATCACACAGGCACCCCAGTTTTTTTTCTTAATTAAAGCTCATCTCTAAAATTTTGAAAAGGACTTCACATTGCTATTTTATTTACTGCTTTATTCTCACATCATAATTATATGTTTTATTTTACTTTGTTTTATTTTGTTTTATTTCATTTTAATTATTTTTATTCCAGTATGGTTAACATACAGTGTCACATTAGTTTCAGGCGCACAATATAGTGATTTGACTACTTCATACATCACCAGGTGCTCATCATGACAGGTACACTCCTTAATCCCCATCACCCATTCACCCATTCACCCATCCTCCCACCCATCTCTTGTCTCCCCATCAGTTCGTACTCAATAGTTAAAAGTCTACATAACTATACATTTTTTTAACTTCTTTAACTCAATTGCTATGAATCATCACATGAAAGGAATCACTGGATTATAGTTTTTTTTTTTTTAATTTTTTTTTTCAACGTTTATTTATTTTTGGGACAGAGAGAGACAGAGCATGAACGGGGGAGGGGCAGAGAGGGAGACACAGAATTGGAAACAGGCTCCAGGCTCTGAGCCATCAGCCCAGAGCCCGACGCGGGGCTCGAACTCACGGACCGCGAGATCGTGACCTGGCTGAAGTCGGACGCTTAACCGACTGCGCCACCCAGGCGCCCCACTGGATTATAGTTTTTAAAAAAATAGCCAGAAATTTTCCTATAGTACTTATACCATTTTCAAAGGGTGCCTGGGTGGCTCAGTCGGATAAGCATCCAACTTCAGCTCGGGTCATGATTGATCTCACAGTTGGTGGGTTCGAGCCAGCATGAGGCTCTGTGTTGACCGTGCACAGCCTGAAGCCTGCTTCAGATCCTGGGTCTCTTCCTGCCTCTCCCCCGCTCACACTCTGACTCTCAAAAATAAATAAAAAAGTTAAAAAAATGTTTTTAAATCAGCCTATCATCCCCAACCACATATACACACAGCCTGATAGAATTTTGATTAGGCTTGCATTGAATCTGTACATCAATTTGGGAAGAATGATTATTTTAGAAATATTGAGTTTTATATCCATGAACATGATATATATCTTCATTTACCTAGTTATTTTTAAAGATGTTTCAGTAATGCCTTATTATTCCCAAGAGAGAGGCATTGCATATATATGGTTAAATACCTATGGTGTTTTCATATTGTGCATATGATTGTGCATGAAATTTATTTTCTAACTCTTGTTTGTATAGAAATATAATTCACTTTGTAAATTTACATAATTCCTTACCACTGACTATACGTTTTACATTGACTCTAAGTGTGTGTATTTTAAAGAGCCATTGGGATTTCCTATGAATACAACCAGGTTATCTATTAATAATGCTTGACCTTTTGCCTTGAATATACAATATGAGCTTGGAGCTTCTTTGTAATGCCAGAACATGAAGAAGTTCCTAAAAAAACAACATGCTGGAATGTCAAAAGGACACAGGAACTAACTGAAAGTCCTCTCAGAGATCAAACCTGAACATAGTGTACATTTTCAACATATTGTAAAATAAATATCGGCCCATGCTGATATGAATAGATGACTGAAGAGATCAGTAAAAGGGGGAGAAGAGACCACTTTCCCACATAGAAGAATTCCAAGTACTGTATGTCAACACTCTGCTCTCAACTCCCAGCGCTTAACTGGGGCTACCGATAGCGACTACTTTCCAAATCAGTATGGAAATGGAGGCAGGGGGTGACCTGAAAAAAGACTACCTTTGCCACAAGATGAATGCTAACATCATCACATGGATAGGTCATCTTGATAACATGAACCCTTGATATGATGAACCAAAAATGTTACTTTATCTGTGTTACCTCCCTCTCTAAAACCTATAACTTCTGTTTCACCATCAAAAAGAGATCCCTAAATTAAAGGGCCTTTTACAAAACAGCTGAGCAAATCTTTTGAAAAATGTCAAGGCCACTATAAGGAAAGTCTAAGAAAGTCCCAGCCAAGAGGAGCCTAAGGAGATATGGCAACTAAAAACAATATGGTATCCTGGATGGAATCCTGGAACAACAACAAAAACAAAAACAAAAACAAAAAATATTGGATACAAATGAAAGAAATTTATAGCAAGAATGGATATTAATTAATAATAATGTGTAAATATGTTGTTCTCACTAGTTATGACAAAGGTACAGTAACAATGTAAGATTTAACAGTAGTAGAAACTGGGTATAGGATTTGATTTACCAAAACTCTGAAGTATTTATGGAACAGTTTTGTACATCTGAAACTAATTTTAAAACAAAAAAGCTACCTAAATTCATACAAACAAATATATATACAAAGTTTACCTGATTAAGCTAGCATAACCATAGGGAGTCAAAACACTATTTTATATTTTATAATTTTGTGCTCATGACTGCCTTGGGGAGAAAATAACCATTAGCCTTTATTTATCTTGTAGTACAGTAAAACCTTGGATTACCGTGTAGGTTAGGAAATTACTTTTCCCTTTAAGTTTCTTTTTTCATACTATCCTTATATAATTGTTTCATTCTGTTATGCTTCTTTTGTAAAATGAGGTATATGATGTCATGTATTATAAATTAACTTGAAGTATTTGTGTTGAATTTGGATTTTTTTAAATCCTTGAATATTTAGAGACAGACATGTCTGTAAACCTTACTGGGGCTGCTGGTTTTGGTGTGGGTAGATTTTACACTAATAATGCAACTCCTTTAAATATTACAGTTTGTTCAGGGTTAAAATTTATTTCTGTGTTTGTCACATTTTCAAAAGAAAATCCACTCAGCTTTTTAAATTTACTCAGGTTAAGTATCCATATTATTTTCAACATTGTATTCATCTCCCTTGGATTTATTGTCTTCCCTTAATTTTTTTGCTCTACAGTTTTTCATCTTTGCTTTTCTTTTTCCTTAATCACTATCTCCAAAATCTCCCACACACGTATGTGAGTTATTCTGTTCTGACCTCACTTCCGAGGCAACCACTGACTCTAAAATTACCTTTGCTTGTCATTTAATATTATGAATCCAATTATATGTAGCCATTTACTTTCTTTTCCAATAATTTTTTTAAATAAATAATGTTTTTGAGGTTCATATTATAAAATGTATTAGTAGATCATTTTTTTTGTTTGTGTTTCTTTTGGTTTTCTGTTTTACTGGTGAATCGTATTCCATTGTATGCATGTACCAAATTTTGGTTATCCATTCACTGGTTCATAAACAATACATTGCTCCCAGGTTTTGGCTAGTGTGTATAATTCTCCCAAGAATTTCAAGTCGAGTACATGTCTTTGTATCGATATGTTTTTATTTTTCTTAGTCCATATGGTAAGTTTATGTGTAACTTAAAAAAAAAAAAACATTTCTAATATTTATTTTGAGAGAGAAAGAGAGACAGATCATGAGCAGGGGAGAGGCAGAGAGAGAGGCAGAAACAGAATCCAAAGCAGGCTCCAGGCTCTGAGCTGTCAGTCAGCACAGACCCCAGGGCTGAAACTCACCAGCCATAAGATCATGACCTGAGCTGAAGTCTGAAGCTCAACCAACTGATCTACCCAGGCACACCTTATGTGTAACTTTTAAGAAAAATCCAACACTAATTTCCCAAAGTGTCTGTAACACTTTACATTCCCACACATAATGTGTGGGAGTTTCAATTTCTTCACAACTTTACCCACACTAAGTATTTAATTTTTTATTACAGCATTTCTTGTTAATTTAGTGGTATTTCTTTGTGGTTTTCATTTGTATTCTCCTAATGAATAACAATGCTGAGAATCTTTCCAATTTCCTGTAAGCCATTCATATGCCTGCTTTAGTACATTGTCTGTAGAAATGTTGTTTCTGTTTTTTTTGTTGTTGTTGGATTTTTGTCCTCTCATTATAAGTCTTAAGAATTCTTCATACACTTTTAATACAAGTCTTTTACAGATGTATGATTAGCAATTGTTGTCTTCCAGTCTGTAGGCCTTTTCTGTTTAATGGTTTCTTTCAAAGCACATAGGTTTTCATTTTGATGAGCCCTAATTTTTTTTTCTTCTATGAGTCATGCTTCTGTCTTCATCTTAAACTATTTGCCAAAACAAAGGTCACACAGATTTTCTTCCTGTTTTCTCTTAGAAGTTAAAGTAGACTTTTTTTCTTACGTGTCTACAATCTCATTTTGAGTTAATTATCAGAAGGTATGAGATAAGGTTTTACGTTCTTTTTTTTCCCCCATGAACATGGCTAACCAGTTGTATAAACAAAAATTGTAGAAAAGGCACATCTATGCCCCCTTGAATTAGCTGGATGTATTTTTGGAAAAGTCATTGGACATTTGTAAGGATTAATGAATTTATCTTCAATTTGTCCCAGTTAGTCTACATCCATCTTTTATCTTTATTCATTTGACTAAAGTTTTATTCATTTGGCTAAAGTTTGCCATTTTTCTTAATCTTTTTAAATTACCAACTTCTAATATCATTGATTTTGTCTATTTTTTCTGTCTTTTATTTCGTTGATTTGTGCTTTCATCCTTATCATCTCCTTTCTTCAGCTTGGTTTATGTTAGCTTCTTCTTCTTTTGCTTTGTTTTTAATAGAGGTTATTGACATAAGCTGTTTTCCACTACTCACTGATTTAGGTGCATCCATAATCCTTACATGTTTGGGGTTTTTTATTCAATTTTGCTCAGTTCAAAATCTTTTCTGATGCCCCTTTTTGATATGTTTTTGAACCATGGGGTTGCTTAGAAGTGTGTGTTTTGTTTCCAAATATTGTGACCATCATCTACCATAAATAGGTTACACAATTAAATATATGAATGATTTGGTTTGGATAGGATATCATTATTAAGTTCTTTTTTACATCTTTTTGTAAAAGGCTATATTCCTAATATATATTTGAGTAATTCCCTTTTTATTTGAAAATTTATGTAACTTTATAATCATTCAATATATGACCGGGGATACTTGGTACTTTCTATTGCATTTATATATATTAGACTGTCATCATGAAGCATTCTTAGAACTTATTAATACAAATTAGCTGTTGAAAAAACTAAAAAATGAAGGAAAACAAAGCTAATAAAATAAATGTTAATGACAGGTTAAAGGTATCCTTTTCAAAATATGATATCTGTAATGACTAATATAGACAAATTATATTTCTTATAAGTCATATCACTCCTATATTTTGTGAACTGTGAATCCAGGAGAGAGGTATGAAATGGCACAACCTGATATTTTCTTTGAGTTAGATGAGCCAAATATCTGACTTCTTAAACCATGGACTGTTTTATCAAGATAGGACAAAAAAAATGCCACTCCTGACCAGAAATAACTCATATTATGTGTTGTTAGGAGGTGAGAAAAGAGGAAGGCATACATATAAAAGAAAAAAGGTAGAACACTATTTACGGTATGTAAATGGAGGGAGATATGGTACACAGTTACTATACAAAGGTGAAACATAATTTTATTTTCCTTGATGTCTACTTGAAGAAAGACTTATGCTTGTCTATGGGGGAAATCAACATGAAAGTCATCATCAGTTTATTGCACATGTCAACAAGCAAATATTCTACTTTATGTAGATATACTTTAGTATTTTTAATTTTTTAGGAGAAATATATAAGCATAAACCAAATAAAGCTAAATGGAGAAATAAACCAGTAGTATCAGCTGCATAAAATCTCAAAACTTGATATGAACTGTATATTGTCCTGTTCATAATTACAATCACTTAAAGAACTCAGAAGAATTTATGGTCCATATATTCTATGAAGAAAGCAAAGATTTATTGCATATATCAAGTGTACAGATTCAAAATTTAAAGGTCAGAATGCATTCACCATAAGCCTTTACTGATTCATACTTTTGGATCTGTCCATACACAATGTTTTTGGAAAACACCCAAGAATTTAACTTTGTCACATACGTTGATTATTCTACTATCAACATTATTGTTCATTCACTTCTCTCCATTTTAAACACTCTGCAGTAGACATTACATGGTTCTGCCTAACAGAACTTCATTAAAGGCTTTACTGTATGGCACTTCCTGTTAGAAACATTAGGTTCTTACCTCTTTTGGTCGGGACAAAGAAAACATACTCAGATCAGGTCCTAAAACACATCACCATCTAGCCTCATGATGTACAGCTAAGAACTTTAAGTCATTGCTGTCACCCAGAAGCTTCCCCCACCCAATCTCCATTGCTATTTAATGAGTATTCTCTCCTTCCACTTAGGCACACACCTTCCCTTCAGGATGAAGTTCTCTGTGGCCACATTGACTGTTGCTTCCACAACATCTGCACATATTGCATTTAGTCATCTCTTTCATCTTGTTAATAGAATTTTACTTCCGCTTTTTATTGAATGTTGTTCAGAAATATTTGCTCTAAACCTCTGAAGACATATTGTATTTCTTGTGGCATATAGTCCCCAACTAGGAAAATGTGCCCACAGATGAATCCCTCCAAATCCATATTTTGAAAAATGAGAGTGAAGTGGGTATATGACATGAGGTAGGACTGTAGAATCAGTCCATTTACAATACCATGTCTTTGTGCACAGCATACTCAGTGTTTTCCATGTAGTGGTTGTGGTCAGCAGTAATGACGAGAGCAAATGGTCATTGGTGCTAACCACTGTAATGAGCATGAGTTTTACATCCCATAAAATCTCTGTGAAGTGGATGAAAACACTGCTGTATACTCATCTTAGGTAATTAGCTCAGGAAACCTGGCCCCAGATTACATGTTTTATCACATTATCAACTTTCCATAAAACATAGATTTAGTAATGAATTCCTTAGTTGACTTCTGTATAAAAGTTCTCTAACAAATTAAAAAAAAAAAACTGCGAAAATTTATTTTCCCGTATCCATGGAAAATCAGGAATGCCAAAAATGGATGACTGATCTATCTTTCCTTGTTGGGTAAATATGTTTCTCATTTCTTCTCTCACACACGTGCACCCTCCCTCCCCCAACACACACGCAATGTTTAAGCCGTTTACACTTTAGATCGATTACAAGGACTTTAAGTTTAGTAATTATTTTTGTACAAATACAAAAATTAATTGCACTTTCAGAACAGGGAAAGCCATCTTTCTCAAATCTTCTAAACAAATCATCAGAAAGTCCTTTCTTCACAATTTTATTTCATTTGTGTTGGGACTATCTTTAAAAGATACATTACTAATGAATGTTTATTGAGTATCCACTCTGTAGTGAATATAAGGCTAAGCAATATTTTAATACAGGTAATGGTCTATTTTTTCACAGCTTCCCGTTTGTTATCTGGGTATAAATATTCCACCCCTTAGTTAACAATTGGCAGTAAAAGATGGTGACCCAGCCCTGAATGCGGCTCTCCCTTGAGCTTGCCCACGCTCACAGCTTGAGAATGTACTCTCATTTTAACAACTTTCCTACTTGCGCCGCACTACCATTGTGTCTGGCGTGTCCTTGAATTCTTTCTCGTGATCAGACCAAGAGCCTCCATCAGCATCCCAGAGACGGGTTGGACAGAAGCCTCAGGACCCCAGGATCTCCCCAGTCTACCCAGCAATGATCATATCTGCCAAATCCTTTCGTTATGCAAAATAGCGCAGGCACAGGTTTGGGGATTAGAACACAGACATCTCTCAGGGTGCATTTTTCTGTCTATCGAGACAACTACGTTTCCCGAGGTACCCAGGGTTTCATGATTCGAGCATATCAGATGTGTTTGAGTGACCACATAGAGAACACAGGTGATAGGTAATAGGCTAGGTAATAGGATAGGTAATAGGATACAAGATGTGTGGGGAATAAATAGGGAGCCGGATTTTTCAGGGCCTGATGGCACACCTCTATGAGTTTAGCTAGTTAGTGGTCATTCTCAGTGAGATGACATCTTGGTAATAAGCAGTATTGTAATGAAGTTGGCTTGGGTTTTAACACATCCGTTATGGTTGTTATTATGAAAGTAGAGGAAGAGGACAAAAAGAAAAGTTTAGTTAGTAAATAATTAAAATAACCTAAATAATGGACACCATGAATTAAAATTGAGAAGGGAGGAAGACGGTATTAAAAAGCAAAATTCAATGAAGTAAATTTGAAGATCTACCTCGTTTTGTTATGTAATTCAGAAATCACACAGAATCCCATCCAGCAAGTAGAGGGACGCTCTGAGAAGCTGTACAAAATGAAACATTTTTGTAGGAAGGATCCTGGGACGAGAAAGTTATTAGCAAAAGTAAAGGATTATTCCTGCTGGAATAATAACAAGGTGGATTTCCCTTAGAGGGAAAAGCAGGGGTCTTAGCAGGCAGATTATCTCACGTTCTTTGAGGGAAGGGGAGGGCCATGTGGCAGATTACTTGTTTGGCACTCATCAGAAATTTCTGACTGACCAGTGAAGACCACATTTCTGGAGGACGTTGAAACTACAATTAGATTAGGTATTAAGATCCGTTGGGGATTTGATCTAAGTGATGCTCTCCTGGGTCTAGGGTTTGGTTTGTTTTTGTTTTTGTTTTTGTTTTATTAAGGGGAAGATTGTGTGTGTGTGTGTGTGTGTGTGTGTGTGTGTGTGTGTGTTCAGTGGTGGAGGCTGAGGTACTACAGTTTGGATCAAGAGCTCAACTGAGACATATTTTTTTTCTTTAAGAACAATATTTTATTTGTTTACATATTATTTTCTTTCTCTATTTTTAAAAAAGTTTTCCACTTATTTTTTTAATTTTTTTTTTATTTCAGGAGTAGAATTTAGTCATCACTTACATATAATATCCAGTGCTCATCCTAACAAGTGCCCTCCTTAATAATGCCCATCACCCATTTAGGCCATATGAGACGTCTGTTGGATGTACAAATGGTAGCTTCTATTGCAGATCGGTATAGGAAGCTGGAATTCAGGGTGGGAGTTCTGGAACAAGCTGCAAATTATCAACCTATGAATGATAAATGAAGCCATGAAACAGGATGAGATCACCAAGGACACGTGTGCAAACAAAAATGACAAGAGATTCAAACACTGTGCCCAGGCACACTCTGGATTCAGGTGTCTAGGTCAGAACATCCAGATTCTGCTGAACTTGGGGCAACCGTATAAAGGCTTTTATAATTGTCAAATACCATCTCTGATTGTTGTGTATATATACCCATTATTTTTACAAGCAACTAAATCATGTGACTTGTTTATTGAAATGGCATATTATATTATTTCAATAAATTATATTTTTTCGTCCCATAGAGGATAACATTTTCACCAACTATTCAAAGTTTATAAAGTAAAAGGCTTTCACCCTATCTTTCACATCATATTTTCAAATTATTATGCATTCAGTATTTGTATAGTCTATATTAAAATATGCTTTGTATAATGCAGTATCACAGTTTTTGTAAAACATTCCACACCTTTTTGGAAATTTCATTTGTTTAGTGTATTGGCTCTCACATTTTTTATGATTTGTCAAATTTTATGGTTTTATGATTTGTCCATTGTCAGTATTAATAACTAAAATATTTTTTCCATGTAAGACTAAAAAAAGTATTAACAGTGTAAAAATATCAATCATCTTAATAAAAATTTTAAAAACATGATTCTATTTTGTCCTAACTTTAAATGGCATTAGAGATGTTCTAGGCTGCTCTGAATTTATATCAGAAAAGGTTGAATGTATTGGTAAAGGTTGAATGTACTGTTAATTGTGTTTCTTTGTTTTTCTGCAAATTCAGATTCATGATTATTATGTTTAAGAAAATGAAAAAAATATGTATACTTACATTATTGTTTCTTAAACTTGGATATTTATTTTTAATATTTCATTATAGGCCTTCCCCAAATTATCATAACCTGATAGGACAATTCCAAGTCAGCAGGACACTTATGTTCTGAGAGTCTATTATTTTATTCTTCAGTTTGCCTGGAGGCAAACTTATGGCTTGAATATGGCTTACAGCATCACCCAGGAATTATTTTTGACCGACTGAGTCTTTGATATTAATTTTTTATTTCAGTTTTATTCTCTTCTTCTCAAGATTTGACCTCTCTCACTTTTGTACCCACAAGTCCCATGCTTATTTCATTTTACTATTATTAGCAAATTTAGAGAATCTCTAGATAAAGAAAGGGTCTTATGATTAGGAAATGTAAGGGACGTACGTGGAGCAGAGAATGAAATAAATGGATCCGCAAAGAAAGCCAAAAATGCCATTATTGTACTCTACAAAGATGGCCACAGCAATATATCTCGTGAGTCTTCTGTCAGTGATGTGTCAACACTCCTCCATGGAAACACATGCCCTTGAATATTAGCTGGCTTTAGTAACTGGCTGCTGATGAAGACAATCAGGTTGAAGTGACCCTGCATAACTTCCTAGTCTACCTGGCTTATCTCCCTGAGCATATGGACCATAAGAGCCCAGTGCTGACAGGTAGGAAGTTCAACATCCATGACACAGTCATCCTGAAAAAAATCATGTGTAAGACCATATAGATATGATGAAACTTACAAATTCAGACTGATCCAGCCATCAGCCTTTTGAGTCTTTTAGTTCAAACACCAGAAATATAATATAGCATGTTCAGATTATTCGCTTCTTACTTTGGAAGCTGTAATCTGGTAAAAGAGAGAAAAGCTACCCTTAACTTCACTGAGATACAGATTTATGAGCAAGGTAAATACTGATATTTTAAGTCACTTAGTCTCAAGAGTTTTTTTTTCTTTTTTTATGTTTTTCAATGTAGCAAATAATAACAAAAAAAGTTTTTAAAGAAAAGAAACAATAATCTAAGGCAATAGTCATCAAACACTGTAAAATTTTGTCCTAATTAAGGGAAAATGCTATGAATGAACATTTTTTAAAACATAAAGTGGTATCAGAATTGTAGCTATATCCTAGGGAACAAAACCAACATTCTATTATTGAAATAGGGGGTATGTGGAGACCTTTGCTTAAAATTGTTTGAAACCAGAAATAACACAAATTTGTCTCAGTAGTAAAATGGATAAATAAAATAGAACATTTGCACAATGGAATTCTGTACAATGACCACAAAGTATAATAATAAGAACAGAAAGAATTAACCACACATAGTAACACGAATCTCACAGACACATAAGGAGTAAAAGAAGTCAGAAAAAAGACTATATAGTGTTTGATTCCATTTGTGTGGCATACAGTTAGGTAGAAAATACCTACTGTTAGAAGTATTTAAATTATGATTATCTTGAAGGTAATGGTAGGGAGAGTGAGGAAGCCTAGCAAGATGTTGAAAACAGATTATATCTTGATCTGGGTATTGGAGATATCTATCTATCTATCCAAAAAGTTTGTATATTTATACATGGATATATTATAATATATAAATAATATCTAAAAATATAGATTTATACACATATATACTTTATATATTTATATATAATATATAAATATACATAATTGTATATATAGCTATTGCTCTGCTCCCATAGACCTAATTTCACTGGGAAAAATAAAAACAATCAAAGAGACTCTCAACACTATCTATTGATATCTTTACCAAATAACTCTATCTTTTCTCCTGTAATTACAGAGGTTTTTATGCTCACAGAGAAAGCCAAATCTTCCAACTTGGCGGCAGATTTCATTCCCTATGGTTTATTCACTAACATCACTCTGGCAATTCTTTAACCCTTCTCTTTACCTTGGTCATAAAGTCTATATTAAAACAAAACAAAACATAAATTACTCAATGACTCGGTTGGTGAGAGATGAAAATATAGTGGAAACAGTAAAAAGTGGAGAAGTTTCAGTCTCAGTTTGTAGGAGCACTGTTAGGTTTTAAATAATCGATTGAGTTGATGCAATGGGGTAGTGTTGCTTTAGAAAATAAATTACATAATAATGTAATGTGTGCAGTTACTCTTGAAGTTAATGAGAACAGAATGCATGATGTTATACCGCCCTAATGACATATGACCTTTACATCTCCATATACTCAGTTGTAAAAAAGTTCAATACTGTACTAATGCCCCTCAAAATTTGCCCATGAAAAATTAAGGCCTATTCCAACAAATGCAAGTATTATATAGTAAAATAGGTTTTTATGCTAAAAGATAAGTTATGGCCTCCTAGTTTCCTTCATGTTTCCTAATTTTCCAAGTCATGCCTTTGGTTTCTTGTTTTTTAGATTTTGTGAATTCTAGAATGCATAGGATGCTGCCATTCTTACATACTCAAATAATTTAAAGAAATAAAAAAAATTTATTTTTTAGTCTATACTAATATTCAACTAATAGTTGAAGTTTCAAGTAATTTAAAATTGTATTCAAAGATGTACAAAATAAAATATTGCACGCTTTTTTTAAACTTCAAAGAAAATTCACTTAAGATTATAGAGAATATTTTTCAGAATAATTTCAATTACATTAATCTACCCAAATTGAGTCATATCTTAATTTCCAGTGAGTTAAAAATCTATATTTTTATTTGTTTGCATTTATTTATTTATTTATTTATTTATTTATTTACTTATTTATTAAACCCAAGTTAGTTAACATATAGTGTAATAATGATTTCAGGAGTAGAATTTAGTGATTCCTCACTTACATACAACACCCAGTGCTCATCCCAACAAGTCCCCTCCTTAATACCCTTTACCCATTTAGCCCATCCCCACCACCACCCCCCTCCAACAGCCCTCAGTTTGTTCTCTTTATTTAAGAATTTCTTATGGTTTGCCTCCCTCTCTGTTTTTATCTTATTTTTCCTTCCCTTCCCCTGTGTTCATCTGCTATGTTTCTTAAATTCCACATATGAGTGAAATCATGTTTGTCTTTCTCTGACTGATTTCTCTTAACATTATACCCTCTAGCCCCATCTACATTATTGCAAATGGCAAGATTTCACTTTTTTGTCAACCAAGTAATATCCCATTGTATACATACATATATATGTATATGTGTGTATACATTACATCTTCTTTACATCAGTAGATGGACATTTGGGCTCTTTCCATAATTTGGTTATTGTTGATCGTGCTGTTGTAAACACTAGGGTGCATGTGTCCCTTCAAATCAGCATTTTTGTATCTTTTGGATAAAAGGTACTGAATTGCTGGGTTGTAGGGTAGTTCTATTTTTAATTTTTTGAGGAACCTCCGTACTGTTTTCCAGAGCTATCCTGTTAATCAAGTTCAACAGTTAATTGTAGAGACAGACTAAATATGTACAGATCCTGTCTAAATTCAAATGTGTTGTCTGTCCCTCCAGGTAATTTCTGTCAGTGGAGTCATCATATTTAAAATTTTTTTTTTTTATTTTTTTAAATTTTTTTTTTCAACGTTTATTTATTTTTGGGACAGAGAGAGACAGAGCATGAATGGGGGAGGGGCAGAGAGAGAGGGAGACACAGAATTGGAAACAGGCTCCAGGCTCTGAGCCATCAGCCCACAGCCCGACGCGGGGCTCGAACTCACGGACCGCGAGATCGTGACCTGGCTGAAGTCGGACGCTCAACCGACTGCGCCACCCAGGCGCCCCTAAAAGTATTTTAAATATATTGAAGGTGTAAAATAACTATAAGGAAATGTTTAATACCCAAATTATCAAGATTTTGCCACATGTGATTGATGTGCTCCTTTTTTCCCTTGTCTTTCTTTGCTAAAGCATTTAAAGCAAACCACACATCATTTTACCCCTGAAACTCTAAAAAAAAAAAGATACCATTGATAATGATAATATGATATATTAATCAAACGTGTTTTCTTTGTTTTAGTTAATAATCAAAAATCAATTTTTCTAATGTCATGAAACATTTCTCCATATGTTTATGTAAATGAGGATCCATGTCAGGTTCACACTACATTGCATTTGATTGTATTTCTTTTTTTTTTTTGAAAGAGAGAGAGAGAGAGAGAAAGAGAGGTAGAGAGCAAGTGGGAGAGAGGCAGAGAGAGAGGAAGATAGAGAATCCTAAGCAGGCTCTGAGCCATCACTGCAGAACCTGATGCGGGGCTCAATCTCACGTACTCTGAGAC
Organism: Puma concolor; assembly: GCF_028749965.1. Classification (NCBI taxonomy): domain Eukaryota; kingdom Metazoa; phylum Chordata; class Mammalia; order Carnivora; family Felidae; genus Puma; species Puma concolor. The sequence continues at coordinate 53,907,710 of NC_141670.1, read as the reverse complement.
AATGACCTGAACCAAAACCAAGAGTCAGGCACTTAATGTCCGAGCCACCCAGGCACCCCTCAGTTTTGTTTCTTAAGTCTCTTTTATCCTAGATAAGTTCCCCTCAACCTGTTTTCATATTTGTTGTTAATGCCTTTGATTTATTGTGGAAGCCAAATTAGTTGTCTTGAAGAAAACATTTCTTAGATGTGCCTGTTATTTTTTTAAGGTGTACATTAAACTGTTCCTCTATCACGTGTTTTTGTATATAAATGTGATTAGACTCTCAAATTTTGATTATATGCAGATCAGGTCTTTCAGCAAGGAGACATAATAGATTGGCCTAACTGCTTGGAAAGTATACCAAGACTGGTTGTCCCATCTTTGGGATGTTAAAGTTTAATAGAGTTAGACTGTGGGGCACCTCGGTGGCTCAGTCAGTTGAGCCCAACTCTTAGTTTCAGCTCAAGTCATGATCTCACAGTTCATGAGTTCAAACTCTACATCGGGCTCCACACTGCTTTCTTGGGATTCTCTCTCTCTCTCTCTCTCTCTCTCTCTCTCTCTCTCTCTCTGTCTCCCTCTCTCTCTGCCCCTCCCCAGCTTGTGCTCACTATATATATATTTTTTTAAACGGACTTAGACGGTGACAGCTTCATTTTTGTATTTGTACAGTATTCCAATCATTTTTTCATGTCAGTTTTCCACTGATTCCATGAACCAATTATTAAAATGAAATTTTTTCTGCACTGACATTGACAGCCACGATTATCACAACCTAATATTGAAAAAAAAGAATTCAATGTTTTTCTATTTCTGAACATCATACTTTGAGACAGCAAGATTTAATCATTTCAAGTGAAAATTTACATCTGAAATTAAATAATTGTTTACCCAAAAATATTTATACATTGACCTAAATTATTAATTATGTAATTCTAAACCTAATCTTCCCACTGCTTTCCAAGTCACACACACACGGTGACTATGAATGCTTCTCTAAAAAATAATGATACTACATAAAATGTAATCATTAACTTGTACAGAGGAAACAATACAAAATACAACATAGGTCTTAAGTGGCCAATTTTACAATGATTTTTACTAGGAGAAAGTGTCCCTAGAAAAGCTTCAGAAACCAGTAAAGTCTTATGGAGTCAGAGAATTCACATACAGTATATGATTTGACTAGAGAGTTTGTATCATGATACATTAAAAATAAGTTCTTTATAATAAATAAAACAAGATATAATAGGTTTATAGCATAAAATTGAACTGAGATCCAGTGATGATGATCCAGTTCTGGATCCAGATCCAGTTCTGCTAATTCTCATTTTGTTTTCTCTTCTGAAATGGCCTAAAGCATTTTTCTGTGGTATACCCATTTAAATCTGTAAGACATAAAATGAGATGATAACAAGATAAATTATTTTTCATATTACTTTGAAATTCAAATTTTATTCCAATTTATTAAGATATTATGAAAATATAATATATGTAAATTTAATGTGTACAATGTGATTATTTGATACACATATATATACTTAAATGATTACCACAAAAAGGTTAGTATACACCTACATCCCCTGACATAACGTGTGTGTGTGTGTGTGTGTGTGTGTGTGTGTGTGTGGTGATTTAATGTTTAAGATCTACTCTTCTAGAAACTTTCAAGTATATACTATGGTATTGTTAATTATAGTCACCATGCTATCCACTAGGTCCCCAGAACTTATTCATCTTATATCTGGAAGTTTATACCCTTTGACCAACGTGTCCCAATTTCTTCAATCCCCCGTATATTGGCAACTACTATTCTTTCTGAGGTTGACTATTTTAGATTTGACATATAATTGATATCTTACAGTATTTGTTTTTTCTCTATTTGACTTATTTCACATAGCATAACACCCTCAAGATATATCCATGTAATAAAATTTGAAATTAGAAATTGTGTTGCCTCCAATTTGGTACCTTCTTCTTAGCATTGCTTTGGCTATCTGGGATCTTTTCTATTTCCATCAATTTTTTAAATTTCTGTTTCTATGGGGGTGCCTGGGTGGCTCAGTCAATTAAGCATCCAGCTTCGGCTCAGGTCATGATCTCGCGGTTTGTGAGTTCGAGCCCTGCATTGGGCTCTGTGCTGACAGCTCAGTGCCTGGAGCCTGCTTTTGACTCTACCTCCCTATATCTATTCTCCTCCCCTGTTAACACTCTGTCTCTTGGCCTCAAAAATAAATGAAAACATTTTAAAAAATTAAATTTCTGTTTCTATGAAAAATGTCATTGAAACTTTGATAGGGATTGCATTGAATCTATAGATAGCCTTGGGAAAGTATGGACATTTTAACAATATTAATACTTTGGATCCATGATCATGAAATACCTTTCCATTTTTCTGTGTCTTTTCAATTTCTTTTATCAAAGTCTAATAGCTTACAGTGTATGAGTTTTTCACTTCCTTGTTAAATGTATTCCTAAGTATCTTATTTTTTTAATGACATTGTTCGTGAGATTTTCGTTATCTTTCAGATAGTTCATTATTAATGCATAGAAATGCAACTGATTTTTGCATGTTGATTTTGATCTTGCAACTTCACTGAATACATTTATTAGTTCTCAGAGTTTCTTTGGTGGATTTTTAGGATTTTTCTAATAAAGGAGTCCATCATCTGAAAACAGAGACAATTTTACTTCTTCCATCTGATTTGAATGCCTTTTATTTATTTTTTACATCTGATTGCTCTGGCTAGGACTTCCACTACTATGTGGAATAGGAGTAACAAAAGTGAGGACTTTTGTCTTGTTCCTAATCTCAGCAGAAAGCTTTCCACCTCTGACTGCTGAGTATGACGTCAGCTGTGGGCATAACGATGTTAGCTGTGGGTTTTTATTATGTTGAATTTATTCCTTCTATACCCAAGTTGTTGCAAGTTTTTGTCATGAAGGGATATTGATTATTGGCAAATACTTTTTCTTCATCTACTTAGATGATTCCATAGTTTTTATTTTTACATACATTAATCTGGTATATCACATTTATTGATTTGCATTTCTTGAACCATCCTTGTATCCCCAGGGTGAGAATCACCTTGTATCCCAAGGATAAATGTCACATGATCTTGGTGTTTGATTCTTTTGGCGTGTTGTTAAATTTGATTTGCTAGTACTTTGTTGAAAATTTTTGCATCTATATTCATCAGGATTATTGATCTATATTTTTCAGTATTTCTACTTTGTTGGCTTTGGTATCATGGTAATTCTGATGTAAAATGAGTTTCAGAGTATTCCCTTCTCTTTAATTTTTTGGAAGAGTTTGAAAAGAATTGACCTTAATTCTTCTTTAAATGTTTTTGTTGTTGTTGTTGTTGTTTATTTATTTATTTTGAGGGAGAGAGAGAGAGAGAGAGAGAGAGTGTGTTAGAGGGGCAGAGAGAGAGGGATACAGAGAATCCCAAGCAGGCTCTGCTCCATCAGTGTAGAGCCCAGTGTGGGACTCAAACTCATGAGACCATGAGATCATGACCTAAGCTGAAACCAAGTTTTGGGCACTTAACTGACTGAGACATCCAAGTGCCCCTCTTTATTCAATGTTTGGTAGAATTAGGGGCACCTGGGTGGCTCAGTCAGTTAAGCGTCTGACTTCGGATTTTGTCTCCCTCTTTCTCTGCCCCTCCCCCACTCGCACTCTGTTTCTGGCTCTTTCAAAAATGAATAAACGTTTAAAATTTTTTTTTAAATGCTGGTAGAATTCACCAAGGAAACCATGTGGTCCTTGGTTTTTATTTACTGTTTTTTTTTTTAATGTTTATTTATTTTTGAGAGCTGAGCTGTCAGCACAGAGCCCAACGTGGGGCTTGAACTCACGAACTGCGAGATCATGACCTGAGCCCAAGTCAGCCGCTTAACCAACTGAACCCACCCAGGTGCCCCTAAGGCGGGGGGGAGGGGTTGATATTTGCAGATTCAATCTCCTTGTGATTTGTCTGTCCAGATTTTCTACTTCTTCCTGACTCAGTCTTGGTAGGTTACACGCTTCCAGAAATTTATCCATTTCTTCTAGGTTATCCAACTTGTTGGCATATTATTGTTCATAGTAGCATTTCATTAACTTTTGTATTTCCCTGGTTTCATTTGCATGTGTTCTCTTTCATTGCTGATATTATTTATTTGATTCTTCTTCTTTCTTAGTCTAACTAAAAGTTTCTCAATTTTATTCATCCACTCAAAGAGCCGGATCTTCTTTTGTTGATCTTTTCAATTGCTTTTTTTATCTCCATCTTACTTGTTTCTGCTCTGATCTTTGTTATTTCCTTCCTTTGTCTAATGTTGGATTAGTTTGGTTTTGTTGTTGTTCTTGTTGCTTTTGTTATGATATTTCTTTCTTCTTAGTGTAGGCACTTATCACTACGAACTTTTTAGAACTGCTTTTGTTTCATCTCATGTTTGGTATGTTACATTTGCAATTTCACCCGTTTCCAAATATTTTTTAATTCCCTTTTCAATTTCTTCTTTGATCCATTGGTTGTTCAAGAGTCTGTTGTGTAATTTCCAAGTATTTCTGAATTTTCCAAGTTTCTTTTGTTACTGATCTCTAGTTTCATTACACTGTAATCACAAAAGATCCTTGGTTTGATTTAAATCTTCTTACATTTGCTAAGGCTCCTTGTTTGTGACCTAATGTGATATATCTTGGAGAATGTCCTTGTGAACTTAAGAAAAATGTGTATTCTGCTACTGTTTGGTAGAATGCTCACTCATTGCTGATGGTAATTTAGAAAAAATGGTAGAGACTTTGGAAGACAGTCTGAGATTTATTACAAAACTATCCTATCTCTTTATAAGATCTAACATCATGTTGGATAGTAGAAATGATTCCTTAATGAACATTTTTATACAAGTGTGGATATATTTTCAAACTTCTTGTATTGATACCTATAGAAAAAGTTGCTAGGTCATATGGAAAATTTATGTGTATAGGTATTATTGAGTTTTGGGAGTTCTTTAAATATTTTGTGTATTATCAAATCAAATATATGATTGGAGGATTTCTTTCCCAGAACCCAGGATTGTATTTTCACTTTCTAAGTCATGTTTTTTGAAGCATAACGTTTTTGAACTTTATAGAAGTCCAAATTATAATTTCTTCATCGCTTATGCTTTTGGTATTGTATCCAAAAAATGTTTGCTTAGCCCAGGGTTATGAATATTTACTACCATATTTTCTTGTAAGCCGTTTAAAATTTGAGGTGTGACATTTAGATCTATGACCCATTCAAGACAACTTTTAGGTATAATGTGAGGTTTAGGTTGAAATTTTTCATTTCTCAAGTGGATATCCAATTGTCTCGGAACTATTTGTTGGAAAGATTTTTTTTTCCCCACTAAATTAACTTGGTGCTACTGTTGAAAATCAAATAACCACAAATGGGAGGCTTCATTTTTTATTTACTTTCAATTCCATTTCATTGATTTATATGTCCATCTTATGCCAGTACCACAATGTCTTGATTAGTGTAACTTTGTAGTAAGCTTTGAGACAGACTCCAGCGTTTAAGCCTTCATATACCATTATTATCAAGGTCTTTGCCTATTCACAGTACTTTGTATTTTCATACAAATTTTAATAAAAAGTTGGTCAATTTCTGGAAAAAAGAAAAGAAAGAAAGAAAACCTGCTGAGATGTTGATAGAGATTGCTTTAAATTTATAGATAACTTTGGGGAGAATATCCATCAAGCTAAGACTCAATAGCCTCTCGGTCCATGAACATAGATTGTCTTCTTTTATTTGGACCTCCTTTCATTTCTTTCAGCTTTTTTAAAGCTTTAAATGCATAAGCTGTGTGCTCCTTTTATAAAATTCACTCTTAAACATTTAATTCTCTTTGATGCTATTGTGAACAGAATGGTCTTAATTTCATTTTTGGATTATTTTTAATAGAGAGAGATATAATTGGTTTTTCCACATTTGTCTCAGGTCCAGTAAAGTTGCTGGACTGCTTTATTAGGTTCTTGTTCTGTTGTTGTTGCTTTCATGTGTGGATCTCATGATTTTTATATTTGGGATTATTCTATAAGTGAAAAAAGGCAATTTTACTCTTCCTTTACACTCTCAACAATTGCTTTTCTTTTTCTCGTCTAATTATACTGTCAAAATCTCTAATGCAATGTGGAATGCATGATGAGAATAGATATCCTTGCCTTGTCTTTGGTCTTAAAGGGAAGCATTCAGTCTTTCATCAAGTATGAAGTCAGTTGTAGTTTTATAAATGCTGCTTATCAGACTGAGGAAATTCTCTTTTATCCCAAGTGTATTCAGCATTTTTTTTAAATCACAAATGGGTGTTGAATTTTGTCAAATGATTTTTCTGATTCAATGGAAATGATCATGTATTTTTCCATCCTTTAGTCAATTATTATGGTGCATTACATTAATTCATTTTTGGATGTTAAATCAACCTGACATATATGGGATGAATACTTTTAGTCATAGACAGTGTTTTCATAGTTTAAATTTTTTTGAAAAAATTTTGGTATTGTGTAAAAAAAGTTTAGTATTATCATTTTTCTAAAATTTTCAGAGAATTATAATCCCGGATTTTCTTTGTGGAAGACTTTTAATAATTAATTCAATCCCTTGTATGGGCCTATTCATATTTCCTACATTTTCCTAAGTCAATTTTAGTAATGTGTATCCTTCTACAATTTGTCCGTTTCATCTAGCTTCTCTTATTTGTAGACATAAAGTTTCTCATTCATTAGCTTATCAACTTGGAATTATATTGACATTTTAAAAGAAACAATTTTTGTTTTATTGACTTTTTCTGTTTCATATCTTATTGATTCCCCACTATGCATAGTAATTTTTTTCTTCTGTTTGCTTTGGGTATAGTTCACTGTTCTTTTTCTTGTTATTCAGGTGGCAGCTTAGGTTAGTGATTTGAGATCTCTCTTCTTTCCTAATGTAATCAGTTTATTTTAAACATCTTTAATGTTTTATCATCATGCATGTAGATTAGGTCAAGAACTGTGTACAGAAGAGTCCTCTGTTTAAGATTACAGCTGTATCTTTTAATTCTTACAAAGTTCAAAGGGAATCCGTTGCACGTTAGTGCCTCGTCTTTCCTATTTATGTTACCTCTTTCACTTTTCCTTGTGCTCTGCCCCCCTGGCCCAAATGAGTTCAGGGCTTTCAATTCAGCTTTACATGGCTGTGATGATCAGTACAATCAAATAACTGTTATTTGGTTTTTCTTTATTGGAGTTAATACATCTGAATTCAGCTTTTTTTTCTCCCTTCTCATACAACCACACATCTATTTCAAGGATTTATCTCCATACTTCTCCAGTCTGGATGCACAGAAGTGAGAAACTTGTATGTAGAGCATTTGCAAGAAAATGAGACAAATTACACTGTAAAATCACCTGCTCCTAGCAAGTTTCTTTTTAGCTTTTGTGATAAAAAAAAATGTCTGTCTCTTTGATTACTTAAAACTCCATTTCCTAATATTTCTTCCCCTTTGGTATTCCAGGCTGATAACTTTCAAAGAGAGGAAAAAGTAGTAGTATTGTCCAAGCTTTAGGAAGAGAAGCATTGCAGGTGAAAAACAAACAAACAAACAAAAAGTCTTTCTTTTTATAGTTAGCATTACTATTATTTGTTACTTCAAATTCATATAAAAAATGTACGTTAGAATTTGTGTGTATCTGGGGCGCCTGGGTGGCGCAGTCGGTTAAGCGTCCGACTTCAGCCAGGTCACGATCTCGCAATCCGTGAGTTCGAGCCCCGCGTCGGGCTCTGGGCTGATGGCTCAGAGCCTGGAGCCTGTTTCCGATTCTGTGTCTCCCTCTCTCTCTGCCCCTCCCCCGTTCATGCTCTGTCTCTCTCTGTCCCAAAAATAAATAAACATTGAAAAAAAATTTTTAAAATGTACGTTAGAATTTGTGTGTATGAAGACTACTTTGTAATCAGTTCAAAATGTCAGATTAATTTTTTCAATTAAATGTTACTGTAGCCTGTTAAGTGCTAGCTATTTTTCATGGTATGGAAACACTAAGCTGGAATTCTAATAAAGGAAGAAAGGAGCCACGAATATGTATGATACTATACTTCAGCGAAATAATCATAAAATAATATTTGTTTTTTCTTTTGCCGGGCATCTGAAAATGCTTATGCATCAAAAGTGGTTAAAACAAAATACAAACATTTTTAATTGTTAAACTTTTCCTAATAGTAAGGGATTTTATTCTTGAACATCAGAGGTAGATCGATGTGCTTGGCTCTCACAAGGATATGTAAGATTTTTATATGCAAAATAGCGATTGCCAGATGTGCTTTATCTATATTAGATGGAAGAGGAATATAAATGAGGTCAAGTACTCAGCGTGCATAGCATGACATTTCAAAATGTTTCTAGTCACACATCTTATTTTCAGTAACATCTTAAATCTGTCAGTTGGTAAAATTAAATGACATTCCCTAAGACATCATTATTTTAGAACCTGGAAAGGGAGAATACTTATTTAGTATCTTCTTTTAAATTAGCAATTTCGAAGAGAGGATTACATCATTGCTTAAAATTCAAGGGTGAAAATAAAGGAAATTAATTGGCAGGACCCTGAAGTATAACTTTGATGTCATGAATCTAAATGTTTGCAATAACTATAAACCTATGATGTAAATGCGATATGCTTATACTGACTGGTGCATCCTCCAAAGAAAAATTAAAAGCATATATCTCTAACCAAGGAAAGCACAAAGTTTGTTTTAAATATGGATGCGCTGGGGGCGCCTGGGTGGCGCAGTCGGTTAAGCGTCCGACTTCAGCCAGGTCACGATCTCACGGTCCTTGAGTTCGAGCCCCGCGTCGGGCTCTGGGCTGATGGCTCGGAGCCTGGAGCCTGTTTCCGATTCTGTGTCTCCCTCTCTCTCTGCCCCTCCCCCGTTCATGCTCTGTCTCTCTCTGTCCCAAAAATAAATAAACGTTGAAAAAAAAAAAAATAAAAAAATAAAATAAATATGGATGCGCTGGTGATAGATGCATGTCAGTCCGGAAGAAATACAGCTATTGCCAGCAATGAAGCAACATAAAAAATAATTCTTATAAAAAGCATCTTAAAACAAAATCATTACAAAACGACTACATCTTTCATCATCTGCCAAGTTTTTGAAATTGTTAAATTATAATAATGCAGGAAAGGACAGCCTCATCAATAATTGAGAAACTTCATAAATTGCATTTAAATGATGTGTGAAGAACAGAAAAAAATAACATCGGACTTTGGAAAATATAGAAAAAGTAAAACTTTTCTATTGCCATCTCTGTAGTACCTATAAGGTGTCAGGAACTATGATACAAGATATATGTAGATTATTTCTAATAATTTAAACATTGCTGAAGATGTGTGTCCTCTTTTAAGGGTGAAAACTCCTGTTTGTTATCACTTACTGGCAGTTGGAAAAATGAAGGTTTGAACTGAGTTTACCAAACATAAATTTCATGGGAAGAGTTTTTCAGGTCTCAGGTATCACTACCATTTATCTAATTATTTCCTTATTGACCTGAAAAATATTATTCATTTAATAAATGTTTTAATATCTTCTTTGTGCTAGTCATTAATCAAGTTTGTGGCAGAAAACAGTGGATAAACAGACAAAAACCTATGTCATAATGGAGTTTATAGTCTAGTAAGGTACTCATATACACACAAAAATAAGCAACAAAATAGAACATATAAAATGTTAAGTAGTGAAACATGTCACAGAAAAAAATAAGGCAGGGAAAGTTGGAATCTGGTTGGGAAGGGTGGTCAATTGTAATTAGATTAGCTAGGGAAAGGCTTGCTAAGACAGTGATTTTGCACAAAATGTGAAAGAAGTAAGAGGATTTACAGGAATTTGATATGGAAAAATATAACTCTAGCATGAGAAAATATTAAATAAAAACACTTTGAGATGGTAGTATGTTTATTTTTGAATACATGTTAATTTGTATAACTACTTTGCCATAAAACTTCCATCAACTTTTCATCTCATTCATAATAAGGATCAAAAACCTTACATCTGTATTACAGCTGTATTTTTCCTATATCTATCTCCTCTTGCCTACAAGTTGCCTTCTTCCACATTTCTCTGTCACTATAATTATCTCTTTCTGTCTCAAGGATCACTTGAACTTCTCTGTTAAGTGTAAACTATAGATAACAATGGAAAAAAAAAAACAGAAAGAACACTTAATAGACAATAAAGCACTCAGAGATGATAGTTGCTTGGACCAGCATGGTAAAGTATAAGTGACAAATGAAGTGGTTGGATCCTTAATATATTTGGAAGGAATTGCCACAAAATGTTATGACTGACTGATGGTGGAGGGTAAAACAGATTCAGAAACAAGTGCAGGGTATTTGGCCTATAAAACCAGAAGGAAGGAGTTATCACTTACTGAATTAGAGAAAAAAAGGAATAGAACAAATTTGAGGAAAATATCAGGAGTTTGTTTTTGACTATCTTTACTAAGCACATTAAACACACTATTGGAGGTATTAAATCAGCATATATAAGTCTGGACTTCAGATAAAAGTCTCAGATGGTTGATATAAACTTAAGAGTCTATTTCAATAGGCTTTATTATTATTTAGACATGGGGGGCCAACATTATTAGGTATGGTCAATAAGGAGGAGAATGCCATTGATACTTTAATGACACACTGTTGCAAGGTAGTTTTTTATACAAATCTCAAAAGAGAAGGAATACATGCCATGCCATGGGGGATGGACTACATGGGGAAACCCCAGGATCAGTCATGAGGCAGGGGAAAGAGAGGACCCATGGGCAAGAGATTTTATTGTGGTTTCTGTGGGAAGGAACAGGTAAGATGACATAAGAAAACTTAATACTGACTAATTTGACTAATGTCAACGGACTCTGGGGCATAGGTGCTGTCCCCAGTTGTCCGATGTCTAGTACCAGAGCTATCAGGGCAAGTGTCTAGTGGCCTAGGGTGTGAGAGTCTGAAAAAGGAGGCTGGTGGGATTGTAGACTCTGTATTTGTTGATTGGCACCTTGAAAGGGTACCCCTGGGAGATGGATTCTTCTCAAAGAAGAGAGTGATGAGGGATGCAGGAAACCAAGGCAATGTGACTCAGAACAAGGTGTTTCTAGCGTATGTATGCAGGGCAGATGTTATAGCATCAAGTTTACATAAGTTAGAAACATGTCAAATACAGAGTTGTCACTGGTAGGTGGTGTTTAAAGCCATGATTATGAATATCTTTAAAGCAGAAATGAAAAGTGAAGTACTTGAAATGATTGGTAACAGATAGAAGTTGGTGCAGGAAGAGAATCCTCAGGGTCACAGCTAATAGCATCCTCAATGAGGAAAAACTGAGAGCATTCCCCCTAAGGTCAGGAACACAACAGGGATGTTCACTCTCACTACTGTTATTCAACATAGTGTTAGAAGTCCTAGCCTCAGCAATCAGACAATACAAAGAAATAAAAGGTATCCTAATCAGCAAGGAGGAAGTCAAACTTTCACTCTTTTCAGATGACATGATACTCCATGTGGAAAACCCAAAAGACTCCACCAAAAAACTGATAGAATAGATACATGAATTCAGCAAAGTCACCAGATATGAATTCAATGTACAGAAATCGATTGCATTTCTATGCACCAATAATGAAGCAGCAGAAAGAGAAGTCAAGGAATCCATCCCATTTACAATTGCACCAAAAACCGTAAAATACTTAGGAATAAACCTAACCAAAGAGAAGAAAAATCTATACGCTGAAAACTATAGAAAGCTTTGAAAGAAATTGAAGAAGACACAAAGAAATGGAAAAACATTCCATGCTCATGGATTGGAAGAACAAATCTTGTTAAAACGTTGATACTACCCAAAGCAATCTACATATTCAATGCAATCCCCATCAAAATAATACAAGCATTCTTCACCAAGCTAGAACAAGCAATTCTAAAATTTGTATGGAACCACAAAACACCCCGAAAGGCCAAAGTAAAATTGAAAAAAAAAAGCCAAAGCTGTGGTATCACATTTACAGACGTCAAGCTCTATTCAAAGCTGTAATCACCAAGACAGTATGGTACTGGCACAAAAACAGACACATAGACCAACGGAACAGAATAGAGAACCCGGAAATGGACCCACAAATGGATGGCCAACTAATCTTTGACAAAGCAGGAAAGAATATCCAATGGAAAAAAGATAGTCTCTTCAGCAAATTGTGTTGGGAAAACTGGATAGCAACATGCAGAAAAATGAACCTGGACCACTTTCTTACACCACACACAAAAAATAAACTCAAAATGGATGAAAGACCTAAATGTGAGACAAGAAGCCATTAAAATCCTCGAGGAGAAAACAACAACCTCTTTGACCTCATCTGCTGTAACTTCTTACTTGACATTGTCTCCGGAGACAAGGGAAACAAAAGCAAAAATTAACTATTGGGACCTCATCAAAATAAAAAGTTTCTGCACAGCAAAGGAAACAACAAAACTAAAAGGTACCAATGGAATAGGAGAAGATATTTGCAAATGACACATCAGGTAAGGGTTAGTATCCAAAGTCTATAAAGAACTTATCAAAATCAACACCCCAAAAAAACAATCCAGTGAAGAAATGGGGAAAAGACATAAAGAGACACCTTTCCAAAGAAGACATTCAGATGGCTAACAAGACCCATGAAAAGATGCTTAACGTCCCTCATCATCAGGGAAACACAAATCAGAACCACAATGAGATACCACCTCACCCCCATCAGAATGGCTAACAATAACAACTCAGGTGACAACAGATGTTGGAGAGGATGCAGATAAAGGAACCCTTTTTAATTGCTGGTGGGAATTCAAGCTGGTGCATCCACTATGGAAAACAGTATGGAGGCTCCTCAAAAAATTAAAAGTAGAATTACCCTATGACCCAATAATTGCACTACTAGGTATTTATCTAAAAGATACAAAAATGTTGATTCTAAAGGGCACATGCACCCCAATGTTTATAGCAGCGCTATCAACAATAGCCAAACTATGGAAAGAGCCCAAATGTCCATAGATTAATGAATGGATAAAGACGTGATATATACATTTAATGGAATACTCCTCGGTGATCAAAAAGAATGAAATCTTGCCATTTGCAACAACGTGGATGGAACTAGAGTGTATCATGCTAAGTGAAATAAGTCAGAGAAAGACAAATATCATGTGATTTCATTCATATGTGGAATTTAAGAAACAAAACAGATGAATATAGGGAAAGGGAAGCAAAAATAAGATAAAAATAGAGATGGACACAAACCATTAGAGACCCTTAAAAACAGAGAAGAAACTGAGGGTTACTGGTGGGATGTTGGGTGGTGGAGAAGGGCTAAAGGGGTATGGAGCATTAAGGAGGACACTTGTTGGGATGAGCAATGGGTGTTATATGTAACTAATGAATCACTAAATTCTGTTCCTGAAATCATTATTACACTATATGTTAACTAACTTGGATTTAAATTTTTAAAAAAAGTTTAAAAAAAGATATGCAAAAACAAAGAAAAAGGCTTCTGCGCAAGTGAAGAAAGCAATCAAAAGAATTTGTCCCTGAGAAGGCATTTATGTTTAAGAGACAAAAACTTTAAATAAACTATTTTAAATATTTAAAAAACTAAAAGAAGTGGGCACCTGGGTGGCTCATTCAATTAACTCGCCATCTCTTGAATTGGGCTCAGGTCATGATCTCATGGTTCATGAGATCAAGCTCCATGTCAGGGTCCACTTATTATCAATCTTTAATAGGCATGGAGCCTGCTTAGGACTATCTCTCTCTCTCTCTCTCTCTCTCTCTCTCTCTGTCCTGGCCCCCCACTCGAGTTCTCTCTCTCTCAAAATAAAGAAATACACTTTAAAAAAACTAAAAGAAGTTATACCTAAAGAACTAAAGGAAAATATGAGAACAATATCTCCCAGAGACTATCAATAAGGAGATAGAAATTATAGTAGAGAACAAAGTAAAATTCTGCAATTGGAAAATACAACTGAAATAAATATTTTATCATTTAGAAGAAGAACAGTGAAGTTTAATATAGGTCAATTGAAATTATCTAGTCTAAAGAGCAGAGAGAAAAATAAATTAATAAAAATCAACATCCTCAAAGACCCACGAGGCACCATAAAAATTATCAATATGTACATAATGAGAGTGCAAGAAGGTAAAGAGAGAAAAAAAGGATTAAATGAATATTTGAAAAAAATAATCACTGAAAACTTACTTACCAAATTTGATGAAAACATGAATCTACCCACTCAAGCAGCTCAATAAACTCCAAATAGGATAAATCTAAAGTTATCTATACTTAGACACAATGTAATCAAACCATTGAGAGTCAAAAAGAAAACCTTCAAACGAGCAAGAGAGGTGACTCATAATGTACAAGAAATCCTCAATAAAAGTAAGACCTGAATCCTCATCAGAAACCCTGCAGGGTTGGAAGTTTTGTAGGTTGTGAGATGATACAAAGTCCTGAAAGAAAAAGTTTATCAACAAAGTATCCTATATCCAGTAAAAGTATTCTTTAAAATTCAAAGAGAAATGAAATTCCTAAATCAACAAAAAATGAGAGAATTTATCAATTGTATTACCAGTTAAACCCTACTTGGTAATGGTGGTATACATATGGTATATTTGTATATGCTGCTGGATTTGGGTTCCTGGTATTTTGTTGAGATGTTTGCTTTTTTTTTTTTACAGGGGATATTGGCCGTACCTTTCTGTTTTGTGTTGACTTTTGTCTGATTTTGGTATCAAAATTAGATACCTCATAGAATAATACTGGCCTCATAGAATAAATTAGCAATATTTCATCCCTTTACAATTTTTGAAAGAGCTTGTTAAAGATTATTATTAATCTTTGAGTGTTAAAGATTAATTAAAATTTGTTTGTTAAAATTTTCTGGTGAAGATATCTAGTCCCTTTTATTGTAGGAATTTTTAAATCATTAATTCAATGATTTTACTGGTTATTGGACTATCTATATTTTTTATTCCTTCTTGAGTTGGCTTTCGCAATTTATTCTTTCTCAAAGTTTGTCTATTTTTTTCTTGGTTATCTATTATATTGGCATACAGTTGTTCACTGTATCCTCCTGTAACCCTTTTTCTGCAAGTTTGGTAGTAATATCCCACCCTCATTTCTTTACGTTCTCTCTCCTTCTGTCTTAAGTCAGTAGCTAAAGGTTTGTCTTTTTTAATCTTT
Source organism: Puma concolor (assembly GCF_028749965.1). Classification (NCBI taxonomy): domain Eukaryota; kingdom Metazoa; phylum Chordata; class Mammalia; order Carnivora; family Felidae; genus Puma; species Puma concolor. The sequence goes on along the minus strand of NC_141670.1, from coordinate 53,892,473 downwards.
AAAAAGAATTAAATTTGGTTTATTGATTTTCTCTATTACTTGTCTATTTTCTATTTAATGTATGGCCATTCTAATCTACATCATCTGCTTTTCCTGCCTTCTTTGTGTTTGACCTTTTTTTTTAATTTTTAAAATTGGGCTATTATTGATTTGAGATCTTCCTTTTTAATATTCAAGTTTATAGCTGTAAATATACCTCCAGGCACTGCTTTCGCTAAAGCTCATATGTTTTGGCATTGCTGGATTTTCATTGTCATTCATCTCAAAGCATTTTTTCCTTTTTTTAGGATTATTTTTAAGTCGATGGTTATTTAGTTTTGTGTTGTTTAATTTTCACATATTTTATAATTTCCTACGTATCTTTGTTACTATTGTTGACAGTATCCTTGAGTCAAAAAGTGTCTAAAGAACTCCTCTGTGTCCTGAGCCAAACTGTATTGTTCGACTCAATAATCCTTGATTTCAAAAGGGAGATTCCTATTTACTCCCCCTTTGTGCAGCCCTTCTTTCAATCGGTTCACCTGAATAATTTTCATTCTTTCTTTAAGTGTCAATTTAAGTCACTTTTTCAATCTATGAAGTATTCCCCCATGTATATATTTTCCTTTCATTCATTAATACCTCTGTCAAAGCACCTATTGCTTTCTATGATCATTACAAATTTTCTTGTCATCATCTCATACCCAGTTAGAGCCCACCTCATACCCAGTGTCTGACAAGTACAATAATATGTACTGAGTAGGTATTTGCTAAAGGATTATGAACCCTAAATGGCATAGTCCCAACTCCCTGTTGTCCTATTACACACTCACTCACTTTGCTCTGGCTGCACTACATTCCTTGGCATCTCCATTTACATTGTCATGTTCCTGCCTCAAATCTTTGGCATTTGTTTATTGCCCTTACCCTGAACGATTCCCTTCACTGCCTTTTCCCCCCATCTCAAATCAAAATAGGTCAAACTGGACCTATTACAGGCTTATACTTGTATTTATCACTCATTATTATATGCTTAGAGCTTCAAATATTGTTCGAGAAATAATTTTTGAAAAAACAAATGAATAGATGAATGAGTGAAAAGTGGGTGGGAATGGGGAGACAAAAAGATAGGGGATTTCTTAGGAACATAGTTTAATATGCAATAATACCTTTGAGGTGGGCGCCTGGGTGGCTCAGTCAGTTGAGCATCCAAGTTCAGCTCAGGTCATGATCTCGTGGTTCATGGGCTCAAGCCCCTCGTCGGGCTCTGTGCTGACAGCTCAGAACCTAGAGCCTGCTTCAGATTCTGTCTCTCCTCTCTCTGCCCCTCACCAACTCACACACTGTCTCACTCTGTCTCTCAAAAATAAATAAATGTAAAAAAAATAAATACCTTTGAGGAATATTAAATAAAAACTTGTGTCTATGTACCAAGCTGTTTTCTAGGCATTTAAAATACAATATTTAATTGAATCTTTTGAAGTCCTTTTGAGACATTGTTTAATTCTCAATGTCTTAATTAATTATTGTTTACAGTTTTAAACAATAATTAATTTAAAAAATTTTAAACAGTATTTATGTGGCAGAGCCAAGTCTCAACCTATTATTTGACTTGAGTGTCTTTTTTTACAACATATATTCTAGGACTTAGAGTACAAAATAACAAGGTGCCAAATATTGAGGGAGAAATTTAGACCTGATTTAATTTCTTTGAATGATTAGAATTCACCTTGGAATATCAAAAAAAATTTTTTTTATTTCAAACTGTCAAGTTTAAAGCTAATTAACTTCTTGTCAAAATCATTTCTCTAAGATATAGCCAGTTAACAAGGAATGTTAGTGAGAAACATTAACGCATTAACAGATAAAACAGTATTATTCTGACTCTTTAATATATGCACTGCATTGGTAAAATTATTTTCAAAAATCTGGTTTATAGTAATTATTTGGGTATAAACATACAGATACTTCAGATAGATTATTTTTTCAATCTCCTTTGTTAGCGGTTATTATGTTAAAAGATTAAAAATAGGGGTGCCTGGGTGGCTCAGTTGGTTGAGCAACCGACTTGGGCTCAGATCATGATCTCACACTCTGTGAGTTCAAGCCCCATGTTGGGCTCTGGGCTGAAACCTCAGAGCCTGGAGCCTGCTTCAGATTCTGTGTCTCCCTCTCTCTCTGCCCCTCTCCTGCTCATGCTCTGTCTCTCTCTGTCTCTCTCAAAAATAAATAAATGTTTTTAAAAAAAATTAATATTAAAAATAAATGGCTTGTTCTAAGTTTCTACAAATGGTAAACTTATAAATTGATTTTAGTTGAGGTATCAACATCGTAACAAATATAAATATAAATTATGTATATATACACTTTCTGTTCATTTTAATCACTCTAGAAAGCAATAAAAATATACAAGTTCAAGCAACTATTGTGTAAAATTAAAATTTCCAAATATTTTCTATGTTTTCTGACTTAACTTTTTTGTGTTTGTTCAAGATTGTTTTGTCAATATTTTCTTTCGCCAACCACATCCCACAGTTCATTGTTCTGGGGTAGCAAGCCTTACGCTCCATTTAATGTTCCTTGCTTATATCATTTTTGGGCGTAGACCTCAAAAGTGACCCCATTTCGGAAAATAAACCAGATCTCACTCCATCTCTGAGATTATTTTTGTCAGACCATGTGGCCCTTATCCACAGCAGCCTAAGTGACATTCCAAGATAGTGAGGACTCTTCTGAGATGCTTCAAATTGTATCCTTTCCAGAATCCTAGTCCACAATCTCTTCTAGAGTGCTGCTAACTATCAACACAGAGAGGAGTCAAAGATCCTCCCTTATGAGAATTCTACCCTCTAGAATACAGCTGGCAACAGATGATCAGATATTTGCTAATACTGCTACAGTTTGAGATCTAAAGCAAAAAATCACCAATTATCTTCAGATTTAAATCAGAAGAACTTCTTAGATAAAATCTTCAATCACAATAAAATTTGAAGCAGAAAAATCCTTTACTTCTCAATAACCAGTATCTCAATATGTACCACCAATATATTGTAGGAGAGGTAATTCATGCACCTTTGTTTCTCTGCCTTTATTTGAGATACATTATTTTTAGGTAATTAATTAATCTGGATTATGAGGAAGGAAAAAGAGAAACAAGAGTTTTTTGAAAACATATCAAAGGGTTTATTTCCACATATGCAAAGTGCCCTTGAATAGCCAATAATCTATAATGATTGAAAATGCATTTTGCCCATGAAACATATAACTGCTTATATTATTGCTTAATATATCTTATACTTACAACTAGACAATGCCCACTGGTATATTAAAACTCTACAATTCCAACAGAAAAGAAACTTCTTACATAGGATTTTAGAGTTGCTGGAAATTGTTTGAACACACTTTTTTTCCCCTAAGTAATATTACTTGATACCAATAAAATTTTTCTTTGAAATCTTTCTCTACTGCAGAGTGACTGATGCTTTACTTCCGTGGATATCCCAAATGTATCACTAAGGCAGAATAGTAAGGCATGACCTTCTGCAGTCTAAATAAATAAATAGGTTGAGGTTTTACTTTTGTAACAGTGGCAAGATTAGTTAACTTAATCATTAAGCTAGACTTTACATATTACCATTTAATACACTCCTTCACTGAGCACACATGATTTCAACTTATTATGATTTTACTCTGTTTGATTTTTTAATCCCTATCTTTATAATCAACACCTCAGAAAATGAAAGCTTGGCAAGGGGAATTATTAAGACTCTTCAGTAGAACATAAACTGGCCCAAGAAGCATTATGACCAAGACATGGTAGAATTGACCCATCTTAGGGGCTCCTAGGTGGCTCAGTTGGTTGAGTGTCCAATTTCAGCTTAGGTCATGGGCTCAGGTCATCCTCCCACAGTTCGTAGGTTTAAGCCCCAATTAGGCTCTGTGTGGATAGCTCAGAGCCTGGAGCCTGCTTCAGATTCCGTGTCTCCCTCTCTCTCTGCCCCTCCCCTGTGCTCTCTCTTAAAAATAAAGAAACATACTTACCTGGCAGGGGAGATACCATGATCACAAAGGTGGTTTTCCCAGGGCAAGGCTTATCCATTGCACTCCGGATGTGCTGACCCCTGCGATTTCCCCAAATGTGGGAAACTCGACTGCATAATTTGTGGTAGTGGGGGACTGAGTTCACGCTTTCCCCTATTAAAAATAAATAAATAAACAAATGTTAAAAAAAAAAAACAAAAGGGTTGACCCGTGTGATTTTTTTTTCTTTTTCTTCTCAATCTATGACAATACTGTTAAAAGCTGAAAGACTTCTATCTAAAAATATTTCAGGAAATCAATTCAATATCATTCAATATCAAAATACAGTGGTTTGCACATGAAAAAGATTTTGGAAATTCTGCTGTTTTATGTTTAACCACCTTAGAAAGCCAATAGGAAGCACTGTCAACAGAAGTTGAGTCCTGTATCACAACTAAAACAAAAATGTCACTGATTCAACTAAAACCTTCTATAGGGCAAAAAAACCAAACCCATGAAATGGTAAGGGAAAAGAAATGGATAAAATCTCCATAAAACTTCTGTCTTGAAATAAATTCTGTTCTTCAGGATTCTCTGTTATATCGATTAGTTTCTTGAATCTTTTGTCAATGCCAACTGCTATCTGTGTCCCATCTTCAAGTACCTCTTGCTTCTCAGCTTGACCCTAATGACTACGTTCTTCACTCTCCTCCATTATTTTCCAAGTTTCCACCTCAGAGGACCCAGTCTACTTTTCTCTTTTTGTTCTATGATGGGGTACACCCCTGATAAACTGCCATTATAATACCCAATTCACAGAATTGCAGATTTGGCAAGCTCCAGTCACAGCCCAAAGACGCACATCTAGAGGGCCTTAGATTCAATGGGATGACTGTTTTGTACTCTTGAATTTTTATTTTCCAAACCAGGTTAGCATTTTGTTTATCAACTTATTTGATTCACAAATAAATAAATAAATATGTATTAAAACATTTATCTTTGGACTTTTAACTTCAGCTCAAAAATGTAGAGAGCTGGATGCATGTCATCCTCCACCCGATGAGAAAAATGCTGGATATGTTCCAAGTTAACAAACTTGTTTCAATTCTTCAGAGAAATGAGGTCATAAGGCAAACAACCAACCTGAAATGGAGGCATAGAGAAGTCGGGGGCCTGCAGTTTAAAACAAAACCCACACACTAGTTTTCATGGGGAATGTGCCACTAGACGCCAGAGAAGCCAGTAGGAAGATGAAATTATAAAATGTAATGCATTGCTGAAGGCTGAGCGTGGGCTAGCATGGAAGTGAGAAGTCTATAGACCACTCATATTTGCAGTCTCCGTCCTTTTTCAGGTGTCACCTTTAGGAAACCCACCAGGCTTTCTTGGGGGAGCGTAGGAGAGAACACCCCTGACGTGCTGACTTGGGTAAGAAAACAGCAACTGCAGGGATTTGCTAACATCCTTTGCCCCTATTTCCCTTATAAATTAAAATGCTTAACCTGGGGGCTCCTGGGTGGCTTAGTCGGTTAAGTATCCGACTCAGGCTCAGGTCACAATCTCACTGTTCATGGGTTTGGGCCCCATGTCAGGCTCTGTGCTGACGCCTCTCAGCTGGCAGCTCAGAGTTTGGAGCCTGCTTTGGATTCTGTGTATCCCTCTCTCTGCCCCTGCCCTCCCCACCTTTCTCTCTCAAAAATAAGTAAACATAAAAAAAAAAAAAAAGGCTTAATCTGTAGAGGGAGAACAAGGAAGCACTATCCTGCAAGCCAATCCAAGAACCTTAGAGAACTCAAATAGCATAAATAACAGAGGTAAACAAACAAAAGCCCACACCTAGAAGCAGCATGTTTGAGCTGCAGAAATGCAAAAGATGAAGAAAAAATCTTGAAGGTATCTGGCAGAGGGTGGTGGTGGTATACTTGCAAAGACAAGAGAATAAAAATTACAGCATTCTTTTCATTGAAGACTCTATAAGCAATAAGGCAATGAAGTGACCTCTTTAAACTGTTAAAAAAGAAGATAAAATCTTATTAACTCAGAATTTCACACTCAGCAAAAATATCCTTCAAAAATGAGAAAAACAAAGTGCTGCTCAAGCAAACAATAATTGAGGGAAATTATTGCCTATAGACTTACTCTATAAGAAACATTAAAGGAAATTCTCCAGCGAGAAGAAAGATGGTATAGCAGAAACATGGAATATAATAAAAATCAGAAATGGAATTAATAAAGTAAAAGTCTCCTTTTTTAATTTCTTGTTGTTAATTGCTCTAAACAATAAACCATGTCAAGCAATGATAATAACAAAGTATTGGCTGTCAACTGAATGTCTGACAACAATGGTACAAGGGATAGGAGGGAGAAATTGGGAATAAGTAGGATAATATCTTTACACTACAGTTAAAGAAGTATAATAGTATTTGAAGGTGGACTCAGATTATTTAAAATCTCTATTTTAAACCCTAAGGCAACTACTAAAAAAGTTAAAAGTTATAAATATTATTAAGTCAATTGAGATAAAAGGACATAATGGAAAATTCTCAATTAAAACAAGGAAAAGGATAGAGAAAGAAAAAAAGATATTTAAAAACTACAACAAATAGAAAACAAGCAAGAAGATACACTTCTAATCCAACTATATCAATAATAACTTTTAATGTTAATGGTCTAAACAGTTAAGATACAGAAATTGTCAGATCTGATTTTAAAAAGCAATAAACAACCCATTTATATTTACATGAAGCCTCGTTTTAAATGTAAATACCTTTATAAATTAAAAGCAATGGCTAAAGAAATATATATCATTCAAACACTAACCAAAAACAGCTGGAATAGCTGTATTTATTGCAGGTAAATTAGACTTCAAAACAGAGAAGATTATCAGGGATAAACACAGATAGTATATAACAATAGAGACACATTTTCAAAGATGATGTAACACTCCTAAACATGTATTCAGCTAATAGCCGAGTAGTATAAAACATGAGGCATAAAACAGTAAATCTTAATGGAAAAATAAACAATTCCACATGACAGGGGCTATGGTGAATATAGAATTTATGCTCCATTTAATGCACCAACATTCAGAGGAAATAATGCTATTGTATTAAGAAAGACTGTGACCCAGTATATCCTAATATGCTTAACTCTACACAAATGTGCAACTTTTGAAAATAAGTGAGTCATTTACAAGGGAACTGGTTCTGGGAGAGGAAAATGAATGATGGGCATTATGAGGAAAGTCGACAAATACACATGCTTTATAGTGATCCTGTGGGAGCGGTTTTCTTTGGGATAGCATTCCTGACTAACCTCCTGCTGGCGGTGGTTTTTATAGTACTAGGGCATGTACCAAGGGCAATGAGTCAAGGCTAGACATCTCCTCCAGTGAAATCCTCCCTATACCTCTGAAACTCTTACTTTTCTTTCTCTTATCAGCTGCATTTAATATTGGAGGGGAAAGTAATTATGAGAGGTGCCTGTCAGAAGCCACAGGGATCTGTACGTCAGCCTATCTCCATTGATGTTTTAATTACTGTCGCCTCACAACTCTTAACGTAAAACTAAGCATTGGGATGTGGTAACATGGAGACTTAACTACGCACAGCTGCTTCCTAAGCTACATTCTGTATCTCTGAATTAATAGTGTACATTAAGTCTCTCTGACTTAAAGTGCACAATGGGAAGCACATTTGAAAAATCCAGAGTTACTCAGCTTCTCGCAGATTTTCTGAAATACCTCTGTTCTTAGTGAGTTACAGGTGCTTTTCAGCCATGTTCCCAGAGTTTTCTGGAGAATATATGCACATATATGATCACTGAACTCTACAATCGATGTACGTGGACGCATGTACAGCAATTTGGAGCTGAATTTCCGGGTCTGGCATTCTAAGTACTCTTCTCATATAGTGAACCACATTTTATTGTGACGACTCGTTTCTTATACACTTTTGCATTAAAAAAATAATTGGACATTGATTATGAAGAGTTTTTACCATAGTGGTCTCAGAAAATCTGAAATGAGAAAATACAAAACATTTAAGGGATTGTTTTAAATCATGTAGACTGTACATTATTTTCAGGCTAAATTCTGAGACTACTTCCATGGTTGCTACTCAATACATATTTATTGAGTAAATGATCTCATCCTGTCCTCACTCAACAATTTTAGGTATCATATGTTCCAGTTATCTATTGCTGCGTTGAAAATCATCCCAGAACTGAGTCTCTTAAAACAACTATCCGATACATTTTGCTCACAAATCTGCAATTTTGGGCAGGACTTCGTAAGGACAGTTTTTCTATGCTCCATATGGTATGAGCTGCAGTGGACCAAAGATGGAAGTAACTAAAGATTCAGCCACTCACATACCTAGTAGTCGATTCTGTCTGTTGTGAACAGCTTCACTGGGCCTCGGACTAGAGCACTTATACGAGGCCTTTTTGTGCCTTTGCTTGATTTACTCATGACATGATGGATGGTTAAGTTCTAAGAGTAAGCAACCCCAAAGAACAAGAGAGCCAGAAGAAAGACCACTGTCTTTTCTGACGTAGATTCAAATGATGCAGAATCACTCCTGTGGTAATCTGTTCATTCAATATGAATTAATAAAATTCGCATGGGTTCAAGAGGATGAAAATATGGTATCACTCTTTAAAGGGAGGAATCTCAAAGAATTTGTGGGCATGTTTAAAGCCACTCAAATCCTCTGTCTGGCCACATGTTATTTATATTTCTTCCATAAGCAAAATTCATTAATTCCCTTTTAAGACCCCTTAAAAACTTGTCTATTCAGTATCAGATTTCAGCTCGAGTTCTAAGATCTAAATTATGTAAATATGTACTTCAAGTATTTTTCTTGAATATGCCAGCGAGAGTATGGTTCTTCTTTATCTGAAAACCTATTAACTAAAGAGATTTCTCTTCATTCCACACAATAAACATACAGTGATTCAAAATGGAAAAAAAATAAAAATAAAAATAAAAGATAGGTGCACAACAATCACTTGTCCATAGTGATTCCGAAATCCATCAGGCATATTGCCAGTTCTTTAATTAAAGTTTAAAAGTAATTTCCAGAAGTTGTTCACCATGGCTCCTGTCTCTCTCTTTCAGGGTCTTGGTTCCCCTTTCTGAGTCATTCTTTCTTTTCCGTAAAACATAGACCGTATTTTCAATACTATAGATTTTCCAGCCTGTCTCTGACCTTGGAGTTTAGGGATCTAATTATCTATTTAAATTGTTTCTCTCAGTACAAGCTGGTATATATTCCTTAAACAAGGAATTGACTTTTTTAATAAATCAATTTATAATCTATTGCATTAGACAAAAGCAATACCCACTAATCTCTTGGGTTTATGAGACAGTGGCCTTATGATTCCTAGAAGCTCTGTGGTTTAATAGTATTCTATTCATTAGTAGTGAGTCAATAGCCAATTCTAATTCCAGGGACAGGGAACATGACTCCACTTCTGTATGGGTAGAGAAGGGTCAAAGAATTTGCAAACAAATTTAATACCTCAGTGTCATATAAATTTAATTTTGATTTTAAATATTTTTTGCAAATTTAATCCAGTTTGTAAGTACAGAGTATTCTACGTTAACTTGGTGAAGGAGTAAATAAAATATTATTTCTTTTGAGCTAAATTGAGTGAAGTCATTTCTAGATTGTGTGCCCCAGTTTCTTTTCAACTTATGTCATTCACATTTTAAGACACCAGGTGTAATGTAAATGGAATAAGAAAATATGTGTGAAAGAGATACATAGGCAGGAAAGTTTTTCAGAAATAAAGCATAGAATTATCATCATTACCAGGAAGAAACTTTCTTCCTTAATTGGTTGTAATTCCATTGTGAATTGACATGCTATCCCATAAAAAAAAAATTGCTTTTCCTTAAAAATGAGAAAAGATTATTTTTCCTTTTTGGAAATGTATATTTCTAAGGTCACAGAAATGAGAAGGTTTGCTCTAACATGAACTTTCTCTTAGTCTTTCTGCATACCAAGTTTCCTAAATCTAAAGTGCAAAATGTAAATAAATAAATAAATAAATAAATAAAGTGCAAAGTGTAAATGGTATTAGACACCCTCTGCATCTATATCATAATCATTAATTATATGTGAACTCTTGGTAAAACATTATAAAAATATGAAACCTATATATAGTTGTAGTTTTCATTAATTCTATTAAATGTATTTAATGATACAAGTCTATTTCAAAAATAATACATCCGAATTAGTACATGACTCTCAAATTATAAACCCCAAATACAATACTATTGAAATGACTCAACCATTCAAATTCCATAGAATTTACATGGTCGTAGCCCTCATTCATGGACAATAGTCTCTAGGGAATAAAATTAAAAGAAGCACTGTGTTTATGTTGCTTTAGCCATATATTTATTTTACACTGAGATGTAAAATATCTAGGCCATAAAAATAAGTATCTCCTTTTTCTTGTTTAACCAAAAAGCACAAAGACAAGTTAGGCAAAATTATGGCTGAGAGGGAGGCCATCTTTATTTATTTTTTAATTTTTAAAGCTAATTGTTTAGCATGCTTAAGCAACTTTAGCTATTTTCCACCTTCCTTCACACTTATTCTACCAATTGCAGTGATCCTTTGCCTCTGATCAATATCCAATAGCATGAAACCTTTCCAGCAATGCTTATTCGAGTGTGTTTCACATTAATGATCTTGGTCTGCTGGAAAACCAATTACACATTTTCCATTTAAGCTCTGCTCTGTAATGGATAATGTTTGCATTAAAGATCTGTCAGCTGTGGTTTGCTGCCAGTCGAGGGGCATACATAACTGAGATGGCTTTAGGAAAAATGGCCCAAGCAAGATGTTATTTTCAAGAAACTCTTGAAATAAATAAAGATAGTGAAATTATTTGTCATTATTTTCTTTCCTTAATAAACCATATTTACCTATGCTCTAATGTCTCAAATGACATACCACTTATGCTATTTCAAAAATGGAAGTTAATAAATATATATCCAATGTCTTTCGTGGGAAAAATCAGGCAAGATTATGAAAAATCAATTCAACCATAGTCTATTAAATGCTTAATATATGCAAGGGACTGTGTTAAAAGCTTAAATTTTATTACTTTATTTATGTGAAAAAGATAGTATTTATAGACCTAGGTAAATATATATAGTTATATACTTTACATATTTATATATTTATAATATATATTTTTTTATTTTTATACATAATATATTACTATATATTAATATTTCACATATTAATGTATACTCTATATTCATAGTAATATACATAGTTGCTAATAATAGTTACCTCTATAGGAAAGTAGTTGAAAATCTACAGAGGAAAGGTGACTTATTTGTTTTTCTGAATACACTTGTCATTTTTACCATGTGCTTATTTTGCCTTATTATTTAAACATCTATTTTAAAAATAAAAAATATTCAAACCCAAACCAGTAGACCTATATCAATTTAGCTTATCAGGAGCAACGTACTGCTATCATTCTTAAAAAATAGTTAAATGATTTTAGGGAATTAGTGTTTGAATCATTAAAGCACAGAAGAATAGTAACTGTGACTAAACCAACTGAACAGGCCAAAATATTTAGTGCATCAAGGATGTCAACGTACAGGACATTCAAAAATCTCAATCTTTCTGGGAAAAGTATTGAATTAGCAAAACTGTTACTGGATAGAAGCACATCTTTGAATATATGAAGGATTAAAAAAAATTTGAGTCAGCACAAAATCTTTTAAGTATCCATATTAATTTATGGCATTTCTCCAAGGGTCTCTCAAATTCATTTGACTCTTTCAGATATTACCCAAAACTAAAATTGAGGAAGATGATAATCCATATGTATAATTTTTCTTCCACTCGTACTCCTTACTGTTCCTAAAATTTGGAATGGTGTGAAATGTTGTTAATACAGTATACTTTAGTTAGTCTAAAATTTTCAGAATCTATCTACATAAAAACAGAATATATTATACTTTTAAATTACATTTATTTCCAGTTATTTCTATCACAATGGTTTATAAATACATTAAGTAATGGTATTTCAGCTGAAAATTATAATCATAGGTTCTGATATTCTAAAACCTCAAACAGTCAGTTTTTTCAAAGTGCCTTACTCTAGACTGGTGCTATCACTCACATTTATCCTATTAAGGTTTCTATAAGAGTGTCTCTGCTTATCAACTGCATCAATTTGAAATAAAAAGATTTGTAAATAAAAATAAAACATTTTAAATACATATCTAAAAAAATTAGACATTAGGAGAACCTGGGTGGCTCAGTTGGTTAAGCATCTGACTTCAGCTCAGGTCATGATCTCATGGTCCGTGAGTTCAAGCCTCACGTCCAGCTCTGTGCTAACAGCTCAGAGCTGGAGCCTGCTTTGGTTTCTGTGTCCCCTCCTCTCTCTGCCCTTCCCATGTTCATGCTCTGTCTCTTGCTGTCTCTCAATAATAAATAAACGTTAAAAAATTTTTTTAAGTCTAAAAAAAATAGACATTAGACCAATTACTATTTTTTCAAAATATTTGCAACTCATTTGGTTGACTGGCCATTAACATTTAGTGAATTTCTTGATCTGAACCAGGCTTCATGCTAAGGGCTTTATACAGATTATCCCACTGAGTCCTCACAACAAACAAAATCTGTTTTATAAATGAGATATACAAGGCTTGGAGGGGTGTGGTAATTTTTCTAGGTACCACAGCCCTTCAATAGCAGAACTGGGTTCCTATTCCTGGGAGTATGACTTTATGTTCTAAGCTCTTAAAATCTAGTTTATACTCCTAATTTGAAAAATGTGCACTTAGTTTTTGTTTGTTTGTTTGTTTTTGTTTATTTGCTTTTCTGCAACATATTGAGAGTTCAGATGGTTCATTTGAATTGATAAAAATGACCTCTCTATTCATGCATGCTGTACACATACCTGAGTTAAGGTAGGTGGTAAAGGACAAATATATATTAGTTTAACAAACTGAGATTATAATTCATTAGCATTGAAATCATTGCTCAAGTAGATTTTCTCTTTCTTTGGAGAAACTGAAGAATGCATGCAGAAACCTTTATAATTCTTGCTACATATATATATTTAGAATTTCCCCTGAGAACACTGTATGATCTCAGAATAACTCCACATGTCTCCAGTTCAATAAAAGAATTTAAAATATATGCCATTACTCCTTTCATCATAGTTTTTTACTGTAATTTCTCTATTCTTCATAATCATAGTTAATACAAAGGTAAGGCAGATAGCCATAATGTATAAGATTCTCTGTGCCGGTTGAGTGTCTGACTTCGCCTCAGGTCATGATCCATGGTTCCTGAGTTCAAGCCCCACATCAGGCACGTCACTGTCAGTGTGGAGCCCACTTCAGATCCTCTGTCTCTCTCTCTCTCTCTCTCTCTCTGCCTCTCTCCCACTCACCCCTCAATCTCAAAAATAAACATTCTTTTTAAAATAAAATAACATTTTTTAAATAAACAAATTGGTATTCCTTCACATCTCTAATCACATATCTCAAAATCACAATGTCTACCTTATGTTATTATAACTTACCTCTAAAATCTTTCCTCCAGTCATAGTGCACTGCTTCCTCACAATATCATAACATATTTCTTTTTTTTTTTTTTAATTTTTTTTTTCAACGTTTATTTATTTTTGGGACAGAGAGAGACAGAGCATGAACGGGGGAGGGGCAGAGAGAGAGGGAGACACAGAATCGGAAACAGGCTCCAGGCTCTGAGCCATCAGCCCAGAGCCTGACGCGGGGCTCGAACTCACGGACCGCGAGATCGTGACCTGGCTGAAGTCGGACGCTTAACCGACTGCGCCACCCAGGCGCCCCGACAATATCATAACATATTTCTAAAGAATAGTTCATCTGTTACCTGAGAAAATAAGTTGAAGAATTGGAACATATTGTAACATTGAACACATTGTCTCAATCCAAATGCATCTTTTTAAAAAAGCCCAAGTTCTACAGCTGGGCAATGAAGAACAAACATTATTGTATTATTTTGAAACAAATATTGGAGGTTACTTTTAGAATAAGTTAATGTACTGACCTAACACAAAAAAATCTGGTTTAGAAGTATATCAACATATTTTTAAATAGCTTTCACAAAAGTACCTTGAACTTTGTGTATTTTTATAATTATGTGTATAATTGCTATATCTTTGTAAACTTATGACTTTATTCTGATTGCATACTTGGAAAGCCTGGAAAATATGGTAGATACTGGATCAATTTTAAGACTAAAAACAACACAGAGGATTGTTATAAGTTCGAAAAGCATTCTATATTTGTTGTGTAAAATGTACTATCATCATGGATATTTAACATGTATAATTTTATAAAGTTATGTTTTAAACACTATACATTTCTGAAAATAAATCTGATTCAACAAACATGTTTTGAGTCCTACCTTGGCATGTGGGCCTGAGACCCACACCTGATTTCAAATAACTCAACATTGAAATCCCAAGTTCTACATGTGTGTTTACTACACTGATAGGCAAAGCTCTCACAAACTGGTTACCTGTCCCCAAATCAATAATCATTGAAGTGTAATATTTAAAAAGCCAGTTAACTAGCAGGGAGAGATCTGTAATGTCAAGAACACAGGAGAAGGCGTAGAAAATTCAAGTTCTATAAATGATAGTAATTTAAAAGTGTAAAAGTTCAGCGACCATACATAAAAAAAATTCTATGTTTTAGAAGCGCCTGGGTGGTTAAGTGTGGGACTTTTGATTTTGGCTCAGATCATGATCTCACCATTTGTGATGATCTCATGGTTCGTGAGACTGAACCCCACGTCGGACTCCAAACTCAGCATGGAGCCTGCTTAGGATTTTCTCTCTTCCTCTTTCTGTCTGCCCCTCCCCATTATGTTCTCTCTCTAAATAAATAAGCATTTTCAGGGGTGCCTGGGTGGCGCAGTCGGTTAAGCGTCCGACTTCAGCCAGGTCACCATCTCACGGTTCGTGAGTTCGAGCCCCGCATCGGGCTCTGGGCTGATGCCTCAGAGCCTGGAGCCTGTTTCCGATTCTGTGTCTCCCTCCCTCTCTGCCCCTCCCCCATTCATGCTCTGTCTCTCTCTGTCCCAAAAATAAATAAACGTTGAAAAAAAAAATTAAAAAAAAAAAAATAAATAAGCATTTTCTAAAAATTCTATGTTTTAAAACAAGGAACCACTCTGTCTTTTGTTTTTGTCCTTAGTACTCTACCATTTGTTTCTTACATTAATTACATACTAGCACCAAAATGACCTTCCCAATCTGGTAAATAATGTTAACCCTAAAATTAGACTAAGTTAAATTGTTTACGTCCTTTGCACTCAAACAATTCAACAAAGAAGGCAATAGGAGAAATACATGTGAATGCTCTTCCTTCTGGCAGAAAGTAAAACCCTACGGTCATTGTCTGCTTGTATTAGCTTATCATGTAGTGCAAGGACTATTTTATGCATTTTAAACAGAAAAGCAATTTAATTGATATTTTCCAAGGCATACCTTGTATATTTCATTTAAATGTTATGTAATCCTTTGGTCTCAATTTGTATTTTTTTAATATTTAAGCCACTGCAATTTTTCTAGGGCATTCTAGAAATTTTTGGTATGTACTTTCATAGCTTAAATCATCTTTTAAATCCAAATAATTTGTTTATATAACATAAAGAGCCCCAAATTATAAATGCTAGAAAAGTGACTATAAATATAAGTGAATTGATATATGATTTTAAAAGAATTATTACAAATATCTGCATGACATTAAAATATAATTTACTACATATAATTAATATGGACCATATAGTCAAAATCTTTCTATGCATAAAAGCAATGATTCATTCCTTGACTACTTAAAAAGTTTAAATACAGATCAACTTAAAAAGGCCAAAATTAAACAGAAATTTGAAAGATAAAGACATATTATGTTTAATTCATAAAAAACCTCATAAAAATTGATAAAAGCACAAAGATCCAAAGGAGTAACTACTTTCCTTTCATATTTAATTGTTTTTACCTTGTTTTAAACTTATAAACATACTATTTCTTCTACTGGCTCCTCCTTAAGAACATATTTCAAATCAAAATGATTTAAATACTCTCTTTAAAATACAAGAGCCTCAATACTATTGTTATATCAGTATAATATACACGAATGCTGCTCACGGTGAAAAGAATCTAAAAGAAACCATTTTGCCATAAAATTTATTTTGAAACCCATACTGAAACAAGAAAATACACTTTTAAAGTAACTATAATGGCAAAGTATAGATATGCCTGACCAGTCTGTGTTTTTGTCATTTATTAGATTTGTTAAATACTTTCAGTCTCTTCCATGTAGCAGAGAATATATTTAATTATCTGAAGTCAGATTTGTAAAAAGAATGTGGGAGGATTAAACCTTTAGCCATCTCTGGACAAATGAGAGCAGAGAATAGTGTGTTTAATAGACTAACAGAATATGAGATAAATACAATGCCTAGTTTGAACAAAGTCAAAAATTATTTTCGTTTCACTGTCCCTACTAACTCTACAAAGATAAGGCCATCATTTCATTAAAAGCAGCATATAATAAACATTTACAAAGCTATAATGGTAACATTTTAATAGAACAGTGTTGAACATTAGCATTCCATAAAGGGAAATTTGAAAGAATTAGAAAAAGAGACATAATTGATTTAGAAAAAGCAATTTTATGAAAGCATTTTACAGAAGAAATCTCTAATGGCAGGGTTCTAATATATTAAAATTATAACTGTGAAACTTTTGAATTCTTATATGAGGTTACATCAATTTCAGGGTGTCATAATGAATGTTGAAGAAATGAAAACCAAGTTTAATTAATAACTACAATATGATCCCTTCATTTTATGTGAAACTAATAACCAAAATATTTTATATCTTTTTTTCAAAATTCTCCTATGCTCTTAGAATTTAAAGTGCATATTATAGATAATAGAATTATATTTTATCTTATGCATGTAATGAGAGTTCTTAGTTGGCAAAACAAGTGAGTCCCCTCTATTAATTTTTAAGTGAATGGGGTTGATTAATGAATTTTAGATACTTCTAAGAATCTTTATAAAGACTGGAGAAATAAACCTAAAGTTATGTTTCCAGGAATGGCTCCTAAAACCAGAGCTGGAAATATAATTGTCGGGTTCCAATGTAAAATGCATATGTGGGGCCTCTTGTTTGAAAGGTATAGAAAAAAGTACCACCAAAGATACTGAAATATAAAGCCTTTTCCATTCTTCTCTTGTCTTTCTCAACTTCTTATGTTGTTCTTTATTTAATATGTAATGTTACTCTAAATAAGAATTTAAGGGGCGCCTGGGTGGCGCAGTCGGTTAAGCGTCCGACTTCAGCCAGGTCACGATCTCGCGGTCCGTGAGTTTGAGCCCCGCGTCAGGCTCTGGGCTGATGGCTCAGAGCCTGGAGCCTGTTTCCGATTCTGTGTCTCCCTCTCTCTCTGCCTCTCCCCCGTTCATGCTCTGTCTCTCTCTGTCCCAAAAATAAAAATAAATGTTGAAAAAAAAAATTTAAAAAATAAATAAATAAATAAATAAATAAGAATTTAAATGCAAAATTTAGCACGAATATCTAATAGACTTTTTAGACAGGTTTTATTTCACAACAAAATTGAGGAAAAGATACAGAGATTTCCCATATATCCCCTGCCCCCTACACATGCATAGTCTCTGTAATTGATATTCCTCACAAGAGTGGTACATTAGTTACACCTGATGAACTTACACTGACCCATTTTCATCCAAAATCAAGAATTTACATTAGGTTTATTCTTGGTGTTGTACATTTTTCGAGGTTTGGACAAATGTATAATGACACACAGCCACCATTATAGTATCATACAAAAGAGTGTCACTTCCCTAAAAATCCTATTTAGCCCTCCTTCCCCAAACTCTGAAAAATCACTGTATTTTTTATAGTCTCCATAGTTTTGTGTTTTCCTGAATGTCTTATAGTATAATTATACATATGTAACCTTTTAAGATTGACTTCTTTGGCTTAGCAATTTGCATTTAAGTTTCCTCCATGTCTTTTCATAATTTGATAGCTTATTTCTTTTTAGTGCTGAATAATAGTCCATTGTCTGGATGTATCACAATTTATTTATTCATTCAACTACTGAAGTACATCTTGGTTACTTCTAAGTTTGCGCCATTGTGAGTCAAGCTGCCATAAACATCTGGGTGCAGGTTTTTATGTAAATATAAGCTTTCAACTCCTTTGGGTAGATACCAAAAGGTATGATTGCTGGATCATGTGGTAAGAGTATGTTTAGTTTTACAAGAAACCACAAACTGCCTTTCAAAGCGGCTATACCATTTTGCATTTCCACCGGTAATGAATGGAAGTTTTTGTTGTTCCACATCTTCACCAGCATTTGGTGTTGTTTGTGTTCCAGAATTTGGCAATTCTAATAGGTTTGTAGTGGTATGTCATTGTTTTAATTTCTATTTCCCTAATGACTTATGATGTGGAGCATCTTTTTATACTCTTATTGGTCATCTATTTGTCTTCTTTGGTGAAGCGTCTGTTAACGTTTTTAGCCCAATTTTCAAATGGCTTGTTTCTTTGGAATTATTAGTATTGAGTCTTTATATATTTTGGATAATAGCCTTTTAACAAATAAGTCTTGCAAATATTTTGTTACAGTCTGTGGGCTTGTCTTTTTATTCTCTTAACATGGTCTTGCACAGAACAGAAATCTTTAATTAAAAAAAATTTTTTTTCAACGTTTATTTATTTTTGGGACAGAGAGAGACAGAGCATGAGCGGGGGAGGGGCAGAGAGAGAGGGAGACACAGAATCGGAAACAGGCTCCAGGCTCTGAGCCATCAGCCCAGAGCCTGACGCGGGGCTCGAACTCACGGACCGCGAGATCGTGACCTGGCTGAAGTCGGACGCTTAACCGACTGCGCCACCCAGGCGCCCCTGGAAATCTTTAATTTAAAAAATCCACCATATTTATTTTTGCTTTCATAGATAGTGACTTTGGTATCCAAAAGGTCATCCCCAAACATAAATTCATCTAGATTATCCCCTATGTTAGCCTCTAGCAGTTGGTTTGTTGTGTTTGTTTGTTTTACACTTCCATTTTCTATTTATGTCTATGTTAATTTGGTGGAAGGGTGTAATGCCTGTGTCTAGATTCTTTTTTCTTTTTTTTTTTTTTTTGCATTTGGATATCCGGTTGTTCCAGCACTGTTATTGAAAAAATATCATCTCTCTAACTTATTTATTTGCCCCATTTGTCAAAGGTCAGTTAAGTATATTCATGTGGATCCATTATTGGGCTCTCTCTTCTGTTTTATTGACCTTATTTGTCTAACACCACACTGTCTTGATTCACATAGCTTTATGGTAAATCTTAAAGTTGAGCTGTGTTAGTCCTCCAACTTTATCATTCTGCTTCAATATTGTGTCAGCTGTTCTGAGTCTTTTGCCTCTCCACATAAACTTTTGGGTAAGTGTGTCAAAATTCACAAAATAACCTGGTGGGATTTTCTTTGGAATCGTATTAAATCTAGAAATCAATTTGAGAAGAGCTGATATCTTTACAATATTGAGTCTTCATATCCATTAACATGGAATATTTCTTCATTTATTTCTTCTTTAATGTTGTTCAACAGAGTTTTGTAGTTTTTTTCAAAAAAATATTGCACCTACTTAATTAAATCTATATGTAAGTATTTCATTTTGGAGGGTGGTCCTATAAATGGTATTATGTTTTAACTGTCAAGTTCCACTTGTTCATTACTGGTATTTAAGAAAGCAGTTGACTTTTGTATATTGACCTATATCCAGCAATTTGTTGTTGTTGACTTTTCCGGATTTTCTACATAGAAATTTCTGTGCATGTTTTCTGCCCATCTTTTAATTGGCTTATTTGTTTTTCAGGTGTTGAGTTGTATAAATTCTTCATATATTTTGGATGCTAACCCATTGTCATTTGCAAATGTCTTCTCTCATTCAACAATTTGTCTTTTAGTTTTGTTCACTATTTGTAGATGACATGATACTATACATAGAAAACCCTAAACATGCTACCAAAAAACTACTAGAATTGATAAATGAAATCAGTAAAGTTGCAGGATACAAAATCAATGTGCAAAAATCTGTTGCATTTCTATACACTAATAATGAAGCAGCAGAAAGAGAAATTAAGAAAACAATCCCATTTACAATTGCACTAAAAATAATAAAATACCTAGGAATGAACTTAACCAAAGATATGAAAGACCTGCACTCTGAAAACTATAAAACATTAATGAAATTGATGATGACACAAAGAAATGCAAAAATATTTCATGTTCGTGGATTGGAAAAACAAATATTGTTAAATGCCTATACTACCCAAAGCAATCCACAGATTTAATGTTTTGCATATATTCTCCATCAAGTTGAGGAATTTTGCTTTTATTCCTAGTTTACTGAGAGTTTTAATCATGAGTGAATGTTGGATTTATCAAATGCTTTTTCTGTATTAATTAATATATTCATGTGATTTTTCTTCCTTAGCCTGTTGATAAATCACATTTGGTCGTGCTGTGCAATTCTTTGTAAACATTATTACAGTCAATTTGGTAATAGTTTGTTGAGAATTTTTCCATCTATGTTCATTGGAAATATTAGTCGGTAATCTTCTCTTGTAATGTATTCTTCCGGTTTGGGCATTAGGGTAATACTTGCCTCATGAAATAAATTAGGAAACATTCCCCTATTTTTGTTTTCTAAGGTGGATTATAGAGAATTTGGTATAATTTCTTCCTTAAATATTTGATAGAATTCATCAATGAATTCATCAGTGAATTCGGCTTTGATTTCTTTTTGTTTACTGATCCAATCTCTTTTTTTTTCTTCCTCTAATGAGATTTTTTTTTTTTTGTTTTTTGTTTTTTTTTCAATATATGAAATTTATTGTCAAATTGGTTTCCATACAACACCCAGTGCTCATCCCAAAAGGCACCCTCCTCAATACCCATCACCCACCCTCCCCTCCCTCCCACCCCCCATCAACCCTCAGTTTGTTCTCAGTTTTTAACAGTCTCTTATGCTTTGGCTCTCTCCCACTCTAACCTCTTTTTTTTTTTTTTCCTTCCCCTCCTCCATGGGTTTCTCTTAAGTTTCTCAGGATCCACATAAGAGTGAAACCATATGGTATCTGTCTTTCTCTGTATGGCTTATTTCACTTAGCATCACACTCTCCAGTTCCATCCACGTTGCTACAAAGGGCCATATTTCGTTCTTTCTCATTGCCACGTAGTACTCCATTGTGTATATAAACCACAAATTCTTTATCCATTCATCAGTGGATGGACATTTAGGCTCTTTCCATAATTTGGCTATTGTTGAGAGTGCTGCTATACACATTGGGGTACAAGTGGCCCTATGCATCAGTACTCCTGTATCCCTTGGGTAAATTCCTAGCAGTGCTACTGCTGGGTCATAGGGCAGGTCTATTTTTAATTTTCTGAGGAACCTCCACACTGCTTTCCAGAGTGGCTGCACCAATCTGCGTTCCCACCAACAGTGCAAGAGGGTTCCTGTTTCTCCACATCCTCTCCAGCATCTATAGTCTCCTGATTTGTTCATTTTGGCCACTCTGACTGGCGTGAAGTGATATCTGAGTGTGGTTTTGATTTGTATTTCCCTCATGAGGAGCGATGTTGAGCATCTTTTCATGTGCCTGTTGGCCATCCAGATGTCTTCTTTAGAGAAGTGTCTATTCATGTTTTCTGCCCATTTCTTCACTGGGTTATTTGTTTTTCGGGTGTGGAGTTTGGTGAGCTCTTTATAGATTTTGTACTGATCCAATCTCTTAATAGGTATAGGGCTATTCATATTATCTATTTCTTCTTGTGTGAGTTTTAACAAATTGTATCTTTCAAGTAATTAGTCCATGTTTCTAGGTTGTCTAATTTTTGTGTATAGTGTTGTTCATAATAGTCTTTTATTATCCTTTTAATCTCCATTTGATCTTTATTGATATACCCTATTTATTTCTGATAATAATAATTTATGTACTCTTTTTTTTTTAGTTAACCTGGCTAGAGGCTCATCAATTTTATTGATCTTTCTAAAGAATCAGTTTTTAGCTTCATTTGTTTTCCCTTTTAATTTCCTGTTTTCAATTTCATTGATTTCTGCTCTAATTTTTATTATTTCTTTCTTGTTCTTTTTCTAGTGCCCTAAGATAGAGTCTTAGGTTATTGATTTTAGATATTTATTCGGATCTAATATATACATTCAGTGCTATAAAATTCCCTTTAATCATTGCTTTTTATTCATTCCACAAAATTTGATAAGTATTTTTTCATTTTTATTTACTTGAAGAAATTATTACTTTTTCCTTGAGATTTCTTCTTTGACCCATGTGTTTTTTGAGTGTTATTTAATGTTTATGTATGTATGTGGGGATTTTCCAGTTATTTTTCTGTTATTGATTTCTAGTTTAATTCTTTTATGACCTGAGAGGAGAAATTGTATGATTTCTATTTTAATTTTGTTAAGGCATGTTTTATGACCCAGAATCTGGTATATCTCAGTGAATGTTCCTCATGAGCTTGAAAAGCATGTGTATTCTTTTTTTTATTTATTTTTTATTTTTTTTTTAACGTTTTATTTATTTTTGAGACAGAGAGAGACAGAGCATGAACGGGGGAGGGGCAGAGAGAGAGCGAGACACAGAATCGGAAGCAGGCTCCAGACTCTGAGCCATCAGCCCAGAGCCCAACGCGGGGCTCGAAGTCACGGACCACGAGATCGTGACCTGAGCTGAAGTCGGACGCTTAACCGACTGAGCCACCCAGGCGCCCCGAAAATCATGTGTATTCTAATGCTATACAAAATAGTGTATAGATGTCCATTATATCCAGTTGATTCGTGACATTTTTGTATTCAGTTATGTCCTTACTGATTTTCTGTCTACTGGGTCTGCCCATTCCTGAAAGAGTGTTGATATAACCCACTGTAACAGTGGATTCACCTATTTCTTCTTGCAATGCAATGATGTTTTGCCTCACATATATTGCTGCCCTGTTGTTAGGTACATACACATTAAGGATTGTTGTGTCTGTTTGGAGAATTGACTCTTTCATCATTATGTCATGTCCCTCTGGAGTTTTAATATTTATCTTTATAGTATGTAATGCCAGTGTCAAATGCAAATATAAAAGCACTTCCTGTGCAGAATTACTGAAATTGTACAATCTGTATTTCATAGCCTCTGCATGTAGATATATGTTTTCTTACCAGAACAGTGGAAACCCTGGACAAAACAAACTCAAATTCTTATTTCACTTTTTGACAAAAACACATACTGATATTATCTACTTCTGGCTTACTGATAAGTAGGATAAAGAAGTAAAGGATAAGGAACTATGGGTTTCACTATCCTTTCCTTTCCTTCTATGTTCACTTTAGGTTTAAATAAATGGCCAGTACCCCAAAGTAAATGAGTAAGAAATGACATGGTAGGATTTCTTGATTTCTTACTTCTATAAATGTCATTGCCATTGTTTTGTATTTGAAGTTCTGGTTCAAATGGAAAGTGTGGACTCTGAGTGCCATCACCAATGTTATTTACTCTGTTGTAAGACTTAACATGCTTGCCTTGTATGTTCATGGGGGCATCCTTGTTTCCACCTTGGAAACAAGGAACAATGACAGAAAAGCACATTTCCTTTCTGCTCAGGTGCATTTTCTATTGTCATAACACTTCCCTCTCAAAACATATGTTCAAAGGTATGTTCACAGATAAAATTATTTAAAATTTTAAAATTCCAGGTGTTGGGGCACCTGGGTGACTCTTGTCAGTTAACCATCTGATTATGGATTTTGACTCAAGTCATGATCTCATGAGTTTGAGCCCCACTTGGGATTCTCTCTTTCTTCTCTCTGCCCCTCCTGCACACATGCTCTCTCCCTCTCAAAAATAAATAAATAAAGTTAATAAAAAAAATTCCAGGTGGTGACAACAGGTCATCAAATCAGATGTGGAGTCCTTGTATTACAGCATATGTCTCATGCTCATGAAGTCAGCATAAACAAAGGAATAGAACTGACCACGGATGCCTGGGTGGTCAGTTGAGTGACCAACTTTGGCTTAGGTCATGATCTTACAGTTCATGGATTCAAGTTCCACATCAGTGTCTGAGCTGACAGCTCAGAGCCTGGAGCCTGCTTCAGATTCTGCGTCTCCCTCTCTCTCTACCCCTCCCCTACTCATATTCTGTCTCTCTCTCTCTCTCTTTCTCAAAAATAAATAAAGCATTTAAATAATCTTAAAGAATTGACCTGATGAAGGAATTGAAGCTCATGGACATTACCAAATATTAAATATCAGGACCCGATTTTACTCCAATGACATTGAATATGATGATGGTTCATCTAGAATATTTCAGTATCATAAAGTTGACCATCCAACCACCCTTGAGCATTTAAAACCAGATGATATTTCTGTCACTGATGACTGCAGAGTAAGTTTGCATGTTACTTTTTGTTTTCTTCTGGATTAAAACCTTACATTTGTATAACTCTAATGCAATCTTTATCACTTAGCTCCATATTAGTTGCAAAGGACACTATGAATAAAAATTATTTGAGAAAGTACGGCTAATAAGATGGTAACTTCCCCCCAAAATAAAGGTTACATTGATATTTGTGTTGTTTCTAACTTGTTGACTTCTTTTTTTTTCTTTTGGAAGAAATAAAACTTCTTTATTTATAGACCACATGAATTTTTACATAGAAAATCCCAAGGAATCTACAAAACTAGAACTAATAGTAGAATTTAGCTATTTCTCAAGATGTATTTCCTGCTGGTTTACTGATGGGCATTTGATTGTTTTATTTTGTAACAATCAACAGTCCATCTATATACCAGAAACAAATAATTATGAAGTGAAAAAAAATCCATTTAAACAAACAAAATGCCCATCAACAGAAGAAAAGATAAATTGTGGTACAGCCATAAAATTTGGCCTATGTGTGGAATTTCTAGGAACATTCACATACAAATCTTTTTGTAAATTAAGTTTTCACTTTTTTAATTAATAAAATGAAGATTGCATTGTTGAGTAATACACTGAGTAAACTACTAACATAAGAAATTACCAAACTATTTTTCAAAGTGGCCATATCATTTTGAATTTCCATTAAGCTATTTTTGAGTTGATTGCTCCATATCCTTATAGCAATTAATACTGCCATTTTTAAAAAATATTTTTAATGTTTATTTGTTTTGGAGAGAGACAGACAGACAGACAGAGCATGAGCGGAGGAGGGATGGAAAGAGTGGAAGACAGAATCTGAAGCACGCTCCAGGCTCTTGGCTGTCAGCACAGAGCCCGATGCGGGGCTCGAACTCACTAACCATGAGATCATGCCCTGAGCCAAAGTCAGATGCTCAACCCACTGAGCCACCCAGGTGCCCCAATAATGCCATTTTTTTAATGTAAGCCATTTTTGCTGATGCAATACTGGTATTATATTCTCATTCTAAATTGCATTTATACAGGACTAATCACATTGTGCATATTTGTCATTCATATTAAGTAGCCTGGCTCCAGGCCAAAACCCTGTATATGATTTTGCAGGCCAAACCATAGGCAATTGCAAAGCTTTCCTTAAGAAGCCTTAGGCTTCTTGGTGTATACACAATGTATTATAGTTTTCTAGAAGAAGATGCAATCGAGAACTCAGGCATCCCTGGCGGGTTGTGCTCTTCAGATCTATTCTTAGCCCAGGTGCCTCCTTTTGGCTGAGACCTACTTGGATTAGCTTACTTTTCTCCAATCTGACTCAGCATTTTTCCACTTCTCACCCTTTCCCATTTCAGAAACTGTTACTCCAGCCCCATGGAAATGAGATGATTCCCTGCCATCTGCACTGTGTCATTTGACCCTTACTTGGTACCATTCTTTGGGAAAAAATACAACACCTAGAAAACATCTTTTTTTCTTTTACTTTTTGTTGCATTGTCGCAGTAAATACATAACGGCTTGATTATTACTTTCGGTTTGGCTTGTTGCCCTAATTTACCACCCCAACACCTGGCAAGTGGACATATACATTATTTTGTAAAGTGTCTCCTCAAATTATGTTCCTTTTTTGAGACCGTCTTCTTATTAATAGGCTATAAATTTTCATCATATATTCTGGATACAGCTCCTCAGTTTGATATATATTTGGCAAATTTTTCTACCAGTATTTTCTTTACTGAGGGTTTTGAAAAGCAAAAGTATGTGTACAAAAACTTATTTATCAAGTCTCTGTTTAGTATTCATGTAAAATACCAGTCATTTCCCAATTGATTTCATCTGTCACATTTATGAAATTCAATACAGCATACATGTGTGGGTTGCTTTCTGAACTTTCAATTTCACTGATCTATGTCTACTCATCTATATTTTGTGAAGCTGATACCACCTTTTTTTAAATTACTATAGATTTGTATTGTCTTGAAATCAGATAATGTAAGATCTCCAGCCTTCTATTTCCTTAATTATTTTGATTTTTCTAGATACTTACATTTCATATAAACTTAAAATTAGTTTCTCAATTGCTACAGATTCCACTTGAGAATCTGATTCTGATTTTATTTATATATGAATTTAGTCAGAATTGGCATAGAAACAATATTGAATATTCTATCCCTAAACATAGGATATCTCTCTCATTTATTTCCTCTTTAACTCATCTCAGTATCCTGTTGCATTTTTAAGTGTACTGATACATACACATATTTATTACGTTAATTCCTACATATTTTATGTTGTAATATTATGTTATAAATGATCATTTTTATTTTCCAGAAATCCATTTCTAATTCAGTTTTTTATAATGCTTTATTTTATATTTGAGAGAGAAACAGACAGAGCGCAAGCAGGGAAGGGGCAGAGAGATGCACACAGAATCTGAAACAGGCTCCAGGCTCTGAGCTGTCAGCACAGAGCCCGCTGTGGGGCTCCAACTCATGGACCGTGAGATCATGACCTGAGCCGAAGTCAGACACTCAACCGACTGAGCCACCCAAGCGCCCCACTTCGAATTCACTTTTAATACACTTCCAGAAATGCACTTCTAAAAAATGGGGGAAGGGCTAGATGTACATGTTCTAGGCTGATCTAGGATTCAAAGTACTTACAAAATTTAACTGCTAGATAACACTACCAAGCAAGTGGAATTGTAGGAGTCATCAATGTTAATGTTGATTCTAAGGACCTCATCACATTTGTGAGCCATAGCCACCTCTGAAACATCCCTTTTGTGACACCATGATTCTTAGTGACCCGACATGGGACACTACTGACTATTATAGTCAGAGGCAATGGTCAAAATGGAAGGTATATGAATTCTGACTTATTTCTGCCTTCCACATCCCAAAGGAAGGCATCAGATTGGCAGAACCCAACTTTATTAAAACTTTAGCAATGATGTAGTCTAGAAAACAGCATTTCCATGTTCTGAAAGTCAGAAATAAATATGTACCAACTTGGGGGCACCCGGGTGGCTGAGTGGATTAACCCTCTGACATTGGCTTAGGCCACTATCTCCCAGTTTGTGGGTTCAAGCCCCTCATCGGGGTCTGTGCTGACAGCTCAGAGCCTGGAGCCTGCTTTGGATTCTGTATCTCCTTCTCTCTCTGCCCCTCCCCTGCTTGCACTCTGTCTCTCTCTCTCAAAAATAAAATAAAAACATTTTTAAACATTTTTTAAAATACATATCAGTTTAATAAATCTATCATATGCAGTGATAGAAGCATGTCTGTTATCTTGCTATATTTATTTACAGATACTACTGTGCCTGTTTATACTCATCCCAAAATTCACCATGACACTAATTTCACTACATCCTAGTAAATAGGTACTATCTTTAAAAATAAGCAGGGTATGTTCTGTTAATTCATGTTATTATTAATTAATTCATTGTGCTTTTAAAAATATTTTTCCCAGGCACCTGAGTGGCTCAGTCAGTTAAACCTCTGGCTCTTAATTTTGGCTCAGGTCATGATCTCATGGCTTGAGATCAAGTGTCGTGTTGGGCTCTGCTTTGGGCATGGAGCCTGCTTCAGATTCTCTCTCTCTTCCTCTCCTCCTGCTACTCCCCAACACGTGTGTTTTCTCTCTCAAAAAACAAACCAAAAAAGAAATATATTTTCCTCATTTGCTGAAATGACTATTTGATTTTTTCATCCATTTAGATTTTGGATTTATTCATTCTCATATGAATCAGTAATATGTTATTTTTTTCTCTTGCACCTATTCTGGCATTTGTTTTTGGGTTTGAGCTTTTGTCACTTTTTAAACCATTTTTTATTTGCTTGTGTCATTAATTTGCTTTCCATTACACACATTTAAAAAATATTTACTACACGCCTACTATTTTCTAGAGTTGGTAGAACAAAACTTTGGAGATACAAGAGTTAACAAAAACAGACCCAGGTGAACATAGAAACTACTCTACCTATAAATTAAGTGACTAACAAATAATTATAAAATGGCAGCCTAGGAAGGTAATATGAATTAAAAATAAATGTGTTGGGGCACCTGGGTGGCTCTGTTAGGCATCCCACTCCGGCTGAGGTCATGATCTCACAGCTCATGAGTTCAAGCCCCATATTGAGTTCTGTTCTGCCAGCTCAGAGCCTGGAGACTGCTTTGGATTCTGTGTCTCCCTCTCTATCTCTGCTCCTACCCTGCCCATGCTCGCTCTCTCTCTCTCTCTCTCTCAAAAATAAACATTAAAAAAAATTTTTAATGATGTATTTATAACAGTGTGTAACAAAGATCTGATGCTAAACTATGAAATTTTTCCTAAACGAATAAGTAAGAAATAAGAATAAGTAAGAAATAACCAAAGTAGGCAGATTTAATGAAGTTGTGCAAAGAGGGTGAAAGATAAGATAAAGACTTATGCAAGCTGAAACAGGAGAAGTAGGGAAAAAATAACGAGGCAAAACCTTGTAGACCACTGCATAAAATAGCACTCAGATAAACTTTTAAAGCCTTCAAGTACCAGAAGTCTTAAATATTCATAAAGTCTCTCAGTCATTCATCTTGTGTCTTATTCCATTATTTTACACTTAAACAAATTTCCCACTTCAGGTACATGATTATTAATTATCCCTCTCAACTTTGGGTAAGCAAATATTTACCATATTGTGACAGAAGAATGCTTGCTTAAATCACACATGCTTTGTGATACAAACTTAAGAAAAATCATTCCCTATTAATGAGAAAATAATACCACATGTGGTTGCGTATCAGCAAAAAAAAAAAAAGCATAACTGAGCTTATCATTATAGCTTGCCATCCTACTGCTTTTTAAAAGACATTTTTATATATCAGTTAAAGATTTTGCCGTGTATCAAGTTGATCAAAGCAGAAAAACAAAATTTTCAAAAATCTTCCATAACTTGCATATCTCTCACATAATAACAACCACCAGGTATTCCATACATCATATGTCCTTAAATACACTTTTAATTGAATACGCACCAGTTTTACCATATGGCAATTTTTAAAGTTCAACATCTTATCATCTCTTTCGAGGAATATTATAACTGAGTGTTATTGGGCCTCCCTGACTCCAGATTTATAACCTTCAATTTAATTCTTCATAGTGACACTACTTAGCTCTCTCTAAATTACAATTCAGTGTTAGCGGGAAGATGGCGGCATAGGAGGGCGCTGGGCTCACCGCGTCCTACTGACCACGTAGATTTCACCCACACCTGCCTAAATAACCCAGAAAACTGCCATAAGACTAGCAGAATGGATTCTCCGGAGCCAAACGCAACGAGAGACCCACAGAAGAGGGTAGGAACGGCAGAAAGGCGGTGCGTGCTACACGGCCTGGCGGGAGGGAGCTGGGGCGAGGGGTGGCCCCCAGCCAAGCAGAGCCCCCACGTCTGGCTTGCAAAAGCGGAGGGGCCGGTCGGAGTGTGTTCTGACAGCAAGCAGTACTTAACAGTTGGAAGGCTCTAAGCGAACAGCTCTGCTCAGAGAGTGGGATGGCTGGAGGACAACGGGAGGGAGAGTTTTTGAGCCCCGGACGGACGACAGAGCTCAGCTTGGAAGGAACAAAGGCGCTCGCCAGCACCATCTCCCTCGCCCATCCCCCAGCCAAATTCCCAAAGGGAACCAGTTCCTGTCAGGGAACTTGCTTGCACTGCACACACCCAAGGCTGTGCTTCTGTGGATCCATCTCTCCGGTGGGTCTGACTCCCTCCCGGTGCCGCAGGGCCCCTCCCGAAGTGGATCTGCAAAGGAAAAGTGAGCTGAGCCTGCCCCTCCAGCCCCCCACTCGTGCACCTCCCCGATCCACCCCAGCTAATACGCCGGATCGCCAGCACCACAAGCCTCGCAATGTGCAAGTAGCCCAGACGGGCCACACCACCCCACAGTGAATCCCGCCCCTAGGAGAGGGGAAGAGAAGGCACACACCAGTCTGACTGTGGCCCCAGCGGTGGGCTGGGGGCAGATCAGGTCTGACTGCGCCAGTCCACCAACGCAAGTTATTCAAGACAGCACAGGGGAAGTGCCCTGCAGTCCTGCATCACTCCAGGGACTATCCAAAATGACCAAATGGAAGAATTCCCCTCAAAAGAATCTCCAGGAGAGCGACAGCTAACGAACTGATCAAAAATGATTTAAACAATATAACAGAAAGTAAATTTAGGATAATAGTCATAAAATTAATCGCTGGGCTTGAAAACAGTATAAAGGACAGCAGAGAATCTATTGCTACAGAGATGAAGGGACTAAGGAAGAGTCACGAGGAGCCGAAAAGCGCTTTAAACGAAATGCAAAACAAAATGGAAACAATGACAGCTCGGATTGAAGAGGCAGAGGAGAGAATAGGTGAACTAGAAGATAAAATTATGGAAAAAAAAGAAGCTGAGAAAAAGATAAAAAAATTCAGAAGTATGAGGGGAAAATTAGAGAACTAAGTGATGCGCTAAAGAGAAATAATATATGCATAATTGGTATTCCAGACAAGGAAGAGAGAGGGAAAGGTGCTGAAGGTGTATTCGAAGAAACAATAGCTTAGAACTTCCCTGATCTGGGGAAGGAAAAAGGCATTGAAATCCAAGAGGCACAGAGAACTCCCTTCAGATGTAACTTGAATCGATCTTCTGCACAACATATCATAGTGAAACTGGCAAAATACAAGGATAAAGAAAAAATTCTGAAAGCAGCTAGGGATAAACATGCTCTAACATATAAAGGGAGACCGATAAGATTCATGACGGATCTCTCTACTGCAACTTGACAGGCCAGAAAAGAACATCAGGAGATCTTCAATATGATGAACAGAAAAAATATGCAGCCGAAAATCCTTTATCCAGCAAGTCTGTCATTTAGAATAGAAGTCTATCATTTCCCAAACAAACAAAAACTGAAGGAATTCGTCACCACTAAACTAGCCCTACAAGAGATCCTAAGGGGGATCCTGTGAGACAAAGTACCAGAGACATCACTACAAGCATGAAACCTACAGACATCACAATGACTCTAAACCCATATCTTTCTATAATAACACTGAGCGTAAATGGACTAAATGCACCAACCAAAAGACATAGGGTATCAGAATGGATAAAAAAAAGACCCATCTATTTGCTGTCTACAAGAGACTCATTTTAGACCTGAGGACACCTTCAGATTGAAAGTGAGGGGATGGAGAACTATTTATCATGCTACTGGAAGTCAAAAGAAAGCTGGAGTAGCCATACTTACATCAGACAAACTAGACTTTAAATTAAAGGCTGTAACAAGAGATGAAGAAGGTCATTATATAATCATTACAGGGTCTATCCATCAGGAAGAGCTAACAGTTATAAATGTCTATGCACCGAATACGGGAACCCCCAAATATATAAAACAATTACTCACAAACATAATCAACTTTATTGATAAGAATGTGGTAATTGCAGGGGACTTTAACACTCCACTTACGGAAATGGATAGATCATCTAGACACATGGTCAATAAAGAAACAAGGGCCCTGAATGATACATTGGATCAGATGGACTTGACAGATATATTTAGAACTCTGCATCCCAAAGCAACAGAATATACTTTCTTCTCAAGTGCACATGGAACATTCTCCAAGATAGATCACATACTGGGTCACAAAACAGCCCTTCATAAGTATACAAGAATTGAAATCATACCATGCATACTTTCAGACCACAATGCTATGAAGCTTGAAATCAACCACAGGAAAAAGTCTAGAAACCCTCCAAAAGCATGGAGGTTAAGGAACACCTACTAAAGAATGAATGGATCAACCAGGCAATTAGAGAAGAAATTAAAAAATATATGGGAACAAACAAAATGAAAATACAACAATCTAAACGCTTTGGGATGCAGTGAAGGCAGTCCTGAGAGGAAAATACATTGCAATCCAGGCCTATCTCAAGAAACAAAAAAATCCCAAATACAAAATCTAACAGCACACCTAAAGGAAATAGAAGCAGAACAGCAAAGACAGCCTAAACCCAGCAGAAGAAGAGAAATAATAAAGATCAGAGCAGAAATAAACAATATAGAATCTAAAAAAAACTGGAGAGCAGATCAATGAAACCAAGAGTTGGTTATTTGAAAAAAAAAAAAATTGATAAGCCTCTAGCCAGGCTTCTCAAAAAGAAAAGGGAGATGACCCAAATAGATAAAATCATGAATTAAAATGGAATTATTACAACCAATCCTTCAGAAATACAAGCAATTATCAGGGAATACTATGAAAAATTATATGCCAACAAACTGGACAACCTGGAAGAAATGGACAAATTCCTAAATACCCACACGCTTCCAAAACTCAATCAGGAGGAAATAGAAAGCTTGAACAAACCCATAACCAGCAAAGAAATTGAATCAGTTATCAAAAACTCCCAAAAAATAAGAGTCCAGGACCAGATGGCTTCCCAGGGGAGTTCTACTAGACGTTTAAAGCAGAGATAATACCTATCCTTCTCAAGATATCCCAAAATACAAAGGGAAGGACAACTTCCAGACTCATTCTATGAAGCCAGTATTACTTTGATTCCTAAACCAGACAGAGACCCAGTAAAAAAAGAGAACTACAGGCCAATATCCCTGATGAATATGGATGCAAAAATTCTCAATAAGATACTAGCAAATCGAATTCAACAGCATATAAAAAGAATTGTTCACCATGTCAAGTGAGATTCATTCCTGGGATGCAGGGCTGGTTCAACATTCGCAAATCAATCAACGTGATACATCACATTAATAAAAGAAAAGAACCATGTGATGCTGTCAATCGATGCAGAAAAAGCATTTGACAAAAATCAGCATCGTTTCTTAATAAAAACCCTTGAGAAAGTCGGGATAGAAGGAACATACTTAAAGATCATAAAAGCGATTTATGAAAAGACCACAGCTAACATCTTCCTCAATGGGAAAAAACTGAGAGCTTTCTCCCTGAGATCAGGAACACGACAGGGATGCCCACTCTCACCGCTGTTGTTTAACATAGTGTTGGAATTTCTAGCATCAGCAATCAGACAACAAAAGGAAATCAAAGACATCAAAATTGGCAAAGATGAAGTTAAGCTTTCACTTTTTGCAGATGACATGATATTATACATGGAAAATCCGATAGACTCCACCAAAAGTCTGCTAGAACTGATACATGAATTCAGCAAAGTTGCAGAATACAAAATCAATGTACAGAAATCAGTTTCATTCTTATACACTAATAATGAAGCAACAGAAAGACAAATAAAGAAACTGATCCCATTCAAAATTGCACCAAGAAGCATAAAATACCTAGGAATAAATCTAACCAAAGATGTAAAGGATCTGTATGCTGAAAACTATAGAAAGCTTATGAAGGAAATTGAAGAAGATATAAAGAAATGGAAAAACATTCTGTGCTCATGGATTGGAAGAATAAATATTGTTAAAATGTCAATACTACCCAAAGCTATCTACACATTAATGCAATCCCAATCAAAATTGCACCAGCATTCTTCTCGAAGCTACAGCAAGCAACCCTAAAATTCATATGGAACCAGAAAAGGCCCTGAATAGTCAAAGTAATTTTGAAGAAGAAGTCCAAAGCAGGAGGCATCACAATCCCGGACGTTAGCCTCTACTACAAAGCTGTCATCATCAAGACAGCATGGTATTGGCACAAAAACAGACATATAGACCAATGGAATAGAATAGAAACCCCAGAACTAGACCCAAAAATGTGTGGCCAACTAATGTTTGACAAAGCAGGAAAGAACATCCATTGGAAAAAAGACAGTCTCTTTAACAAATGGTGCTGGGAGAACTGAACAGCAACATGTAGAAGGTTGAAACTAGACCACTTTCTCACACCATTCACAAAAATAAACTCAAAATGGATAAGCACCTGAATGTGAGACAGGAAACCATCAAAACCCTAGAGGAGAAAGCAGGAAAAGACCTCTCTGACTTCAGCCATAGCAATGTCTTACTTGACACATCCCCAAAGGCAAGGGAATTAAAGGCAAAAATGAACTACTGGGACCTTATGAAGATAAAAAGCTTCTGCACAGCAAAGGAAACAATCAGCAAAACTAAAAGGCAACCAACGGAATGGGAAAAGATATTTGCAAATGACATATCGGACAAAGGGCTAGTATCCAAAATCTATAAAGAAGTCACCAAACTCCACACCCGAAAAACAAATAACCCAGTGAAGAAATGGGAAGAAA
This sequence comes from Puma concolor, assembly GCF_028749965.1. Taxonomy (NCBI): domain Eukaryota; kingdom Metazoa; phylum Chordata; class Mammalia; order Carnivora; family Felidae; genus Puma; species Puma concolor. The sequence goes on along the minus strand of NC_141670.1, from coordinate 53,857,705 downwards.
ACATGAATAGACACTTCTCTAAAGAAGACATCTGGATGGCCAACAGGCACATGAAAAGATGCTCAACTTCGTTCTTCATCAGGTAAATACAAAACAAAACCACTACTCAGATATCTCTTCATGCCAGTCAGAGTGGCCAAAATGAACAAATCAGGAGACTATAGATGCTGGAGAGGATGTGGAGAAACGGGAACCCTCTTGCACTGTTGGTGGGAATGCAAACTGGTGCAGCCACTCTGGAAAACAGTGTGGAGGTTCCTCAAAAAATTAAAAATAGACCTACCCTATGACCCAGCAGTAGCACTGCTAGGAATTTACCCAAGGGATACAGGAGTACTGATGCATAGGGGCACTTGTACCCCAATGTTTATAGCAGCACTCTCAACAATAGCCAAATTATGGAAAGAGCCTAAATGTCCATCCACTGATGAATGGATAAAGAAATTGTGGTTTATTTACACAATGGAGTACTACGTGGCAATGAGAAAGAACGAAATATGGCCCTTTGTAGCAACGTGGATAGAACTGGAGAGTGTGGTGCTAAGTGAAATAAGCCATACAGAGAAAGACAGAGACCATATGGTTTCACTCTTATTTGGATCCTGAGAAACTTAACAGAAACCCATGGGAAAGGAGAAGGGAAAAAAAAAAAAAGAGGTTAGAGTGGGAGAGAGCCAAAGCATAAGAGACTCTAAAAAACTGAGAACAAACTGAGGGTTGATGGGGGAGGGGACGGAGGGGAGGGTGGGTGGTGGGTATCGCAGAGGGCACCTTTTGGGATGAGCACTGGGTGTTGAATCGAAACCAATTTGACAATAACCTTCATAAAAAATAAAAATAAATAAAGTAAAATAAATTACAATTTGATAATATTATCCATTTGTTTTATTCTTTTTATAATCATGCAGTTATTTATTTTTTTAAGTTTTTATTTAAATTCCAGTTAGTTAATATATAGTGTATATTATATGTCCCTTGCAGTAATAGAATTTTGTGATTCATCACTTACATACAACATTCAGTGCTCACACACCAAGTGCCTCTTTTAACCCGTCCTCCTGCCCACCCCCCCTCAATCAACCCTCAGTATATTCTCTATAGTTGAGTTTTATGGTTTGCCTGTCTCTTTTTTTCCCCCTTCCCTCTATGTTCATCTGTTTGGTTTCTTAAATTCCACATATGATTGAAATCATATGGTATTTGTCTTTCTCTAACTGACTTATTTTGCTCAGCCTAATAGTCTCTAGCTCCACCCACATCATCGCAAATGGCAGTTTCCTTCTTTTTGATGGCTGAGTAATAGTCCATTGTGTACATATAAATATACCACAACCATAACGTGGCTATTGTTGATAGTGCTGCTGTAAACACTGGGGTGCATGTGCCCCTTTGAGTCAGTAAACAAGTGTTTCTTAAATAGAAGTTATACAGAGACTACTTGGGAAAATAACATTTAACAGAATAAAATAATTTTAACTCCTTCTATTTATGTCCTTACAGAGAACAAAACCAAAGTAGTTTGATAATAAGTTACAAACCAGCCTGAGAAACCAATACAATTAAACTAACCTCACTCTTTTAATGTGACAATTGTTGCTTTCCTGACTAATGAGCAAATGTGAATTTGGTAGGAGTGATATAATACCAACTGTTTTGATTTTTAAATATTTAATTTATATGATCTCTATGGCAACTCAATAATTTAATCACTTTTCTTTATCACAGTTAACATGAAAATTCCATCTGCACCACAATTACTTACAAGTTTTAGTCTTCACTTTAAACAAATGTTGAATTTATGTAATTAAGTCTGCTGTTATTCATAGGCTTACGCAGTAAACACGGCACTATTTGCAATTATTAATAGAGGTGAAAATGCAAGTATTGAAATTATGGGGTCACCCTAAAATTTAAGAAGGTCACGTAATGGAAATATAGCATATATTTTTATCAATGAAAGAAACAAAACTTTAAAAATATTTTTTGGGACAGGAACATCCTATTTTGTGATTTGTGGACACTTGGTTTTCACAGTATCATCTGGGATCACTTGCTGCCCTAAATTTTTTATCTTTCAGAGATCAACTTATTAAATAAACACTTATTTAATTTCTCATATGTGGTCAACAGTATTTGGGCATTAAGATTATAGTAGTGTGTAAGAGATAAAAGTGCCCTTCTCTCACAGTGCGGACAGCACATTGTAGAAAATAGACGTCAGACTTTTAAACAACATATTTTTAAAGCCATAGAGTTGAAAATGGAGGAAAGCAGAATAACATATTGGTCTAAACGTGTGGTCTTTGGAGACAGGCAGGCTGGGTATGAACCCCATCTCAACAACACTTAATAGCTATAGTATTTAACGTCCTTAAGAATTTAGCTTTTAAATTTGCCAATGTACAAAATCAAAGTTCCTACATACTAGAATTACTTTGAAGATTTATTACACCAATTATGGAAGATATTTAGCACATACTAAATGCTGGAAGTATTAGTTCTCTTTTAATATTATTCTCAAGAACTATCAAGTGAGTCTGCCACTGATTCTTGGATGCTAGCAAAAGACACACAAGGCCCAGAGCCTGGGATACAGGCCTTTATTAATCTCATTTTTTAGCAGCCCTGGGAGCACAGAAGAGATTCCCTGTGCTATTATCACAGGGCAGCTAAAAGAGGGCCAGAAGACTCCTTCATACATGGTGGGTTTCATAACAGAACTCAAATCTTCGGGGATGCTAAGATAAGTCTGCCTGACTTGCTCCAGAGGGAGACATTATCGTTATCATACCAGACAGTAAACAAACCTGACCTTTGCTCTAGAAGAAAACACTAGCTCTACCTTGCAAGGCTGTTTGCTATTAAAAAAAAATAAAAATCCTTGAAAACATAGATCATAGCGAAGACAGTCCATGTCCTTAAAATATGTACAGAACGTTTCTCAGCACAATTAATATTTGGTGTATGAAAGAAATGTTCACAGTAGAAAAGGATATATAATGGGGTAGGAGCCTTATTTTACAGAGGAGGCAATGGGAAAAACTAGAAATAAGGCTTGGGTAAAAATCTGCAGAGTAAATAAGTTCTTTTCAAATGAATCAAAGGATGTGTGCAGTTGGTGGCGTTGAAAAGCTTCGTCTGGAGAGTGCAGAGCAAAGAAACAGCTCATATGGGCCCTGAATCTAAATCTGTATAGTTAACTCAGGGAATAGAGACAGAAAACAGGTGCCAGGTGCCTAAAGCTGAGTAAAGTAGGGGAAAGGTAGGAAAAAAAAGTAGATAGAGATCAGATTGTTGTCCACTAAAGATTTCAAATTTCATGGTAAAAGAAATAAACAGCACTTCTATGTAAACATCAGAAGGAGCTTATCAATTTCTTAAAAAAAAAAAAAAAAAAGTTCCTGCTGGGATTTTTATAGGATTTTAATGAATCAACAAACCATTTTGGAAACAATTCCCATCTTAACCACAATGAGTTCTGATTCATGAGCATGGAATAAATCTCATATTGTGAGATTGAGATGGCATCCCACATAAGGCTCTGCACTGAGAGTAGGAGCCTGTTTGGGATTCTGTCTCTCCCTCTCTTTCTGCCCCTCCCCTGCTTATGCTCTCTCTCTCTCTCTCTCTCTCTCTCTCTCTCTCTGTTTCTCTCTCCCTTTCAAAATAAATAAACTTAAAAAATAAAAAATAGGGGTGCCTGGGTGGCTCAATTGAGAATCTGACTCTTGATTTTAGCTCAGGTCATGATCTCAAGGTTCATGGGTTTGAGCCCTGCATAGGGCTCTGCACCGACAATACAGAGCCTGCTTAGGATTCTCTTTCTCTCTCCCTCTCTGCTCCTCCCCCACTTGTGCTCTCACTGGCTCTCAAAATAAATACTTAAAAATTAAATAAACAATTAATTAAAACTTAAAAATAAAGGTAAGTAATTTTAAATCATGAATCGCTTTTTTAAAAGGTTAAAATATACACAGGTGAATTGTTAACAAATAAATCTCAAATTTGCTGAGGCATAAGAATTCTGTTTAAGTCATCAGTCAACTCTTACCTTTCCAATGAGGCTATTCTGATCACCCCCATTTAATATTGCAATGTGTATTTATTCATACAGTAGCCAAATATGAAATGACATTCTTTTAAGTTTGGGCATATTTCAGGGCCAATCATATAGCAACAGATTAAACTCAAAATCAGATAGTAGAATCCATCTAATTTCTTTTCTATTAAGCGAAACATTAAAAGTACCACTTTTCTCATTAATTTTTTCTTTGGAAAACTTAATTGTTCTTCATGAAACATGTTAACATGTAATGGGTGTTTATTATTTTAAAAAATTAATTCAAAATTTTAATTCCTTTGTATTAATTTTAATTACAGTAAGTATCACTATGTAGCCCAGAGTTCTAGAGTACCTAAATTTTATAAGGTTTTTCAATGTAACCTAAGAAATCTACCAGTCAGGATTAAATTTTGCTGTGACTAATAGAGAACTGAAAAATAGTGGCTAAAACAAGATAGAAGTTAAATTTCACTCGAATGGAAAATTAGAGATACAGACCAATGAGGGTGAGTATAAAGACCCCACAGTAGTTTAAGAAGTTGCTTCCACTTATAATCTTGTTACCAGGAGTTAGTTACATAACCAGCCATAGGTGACTGCACAGAAACTGGAGAATGTGGAGTTTATTCTGGAAAGCCACATATATCCTAGGAGATAGTAGTGGTATAAGAGAGAAGAGTTTAACTTGGCAAGTTAAAGCCCTTGGTCTTCTAATTTGTTATGTGACCTTTGTCTTATTACTTAAACTTCCCGAACCACATTTCCTTTATATGTACAATGAGGCTAACACGAGTACCAACCTCACAGTATTATCAGGATGATAAATAAAACGTACAGAGAGCTTAGAAAATTGTACATCACATTTTATTGAGTATTCAAGTGTGTTATACTTGAATATATGCAAGTTTTGTTCTAATTACATGCAAATATCATGTTTAAAGAGTTTTAAATAGAATGATGTTCTGGGAAACTACAGGATAATTTAGATGACTGAAATTCATGATATTTCTTACATTCTTAACACCTTTTCTTATTAAAAATCTGTTAAAACACAGCCTCATGCATTTAGGAAAAGAGAAAGAAAAAATCTTGGTATGATTTGTCAGAGAAGAAACTTTGTGGAATAAACATATCTAGTACAGATTTTTTTTTTGCTGTAGACTGTAAGATAGAAAAAAATCTTTGTTAATTCTTATGGAATATTCAAATAGCTTATATTTGCCATTTAAAATAAAACAAACTATATTCAAAAACATTCTAGTCTGATAGGAAGAACAGGGCATCTACAGCCTAGATCTCAGAGTCCTGCCTTTTTAAACTCCTGGCCCATAATCTATGTTTATGCTAAGAGAGGAAGCATGAGGGGGTACAGAGAGAGACACCAGAGTATCTCAGGGTGACAAGTGTCCCTCTATCAGTAAGTTTTTGTACACAGGCTAACAGGTATATAGAACTACAAAGCTAAACAGAACAAGTTGAATAAGCTACTTTTGTTAAAAATTTCAGTCAAGATGGGGCGCCTGGGTGGCGCAGTCGGTTAAGCGTCCGACTTCAGCCAGGTCACGATCTCACGGTCCGTGAGTTCGAGCCCCGCGTCAGGCTCTGGGCCGATGGCTCGGAGCCTGGAGCCTGTTTCCGATTCTGTGTCTCCCTCTCTCTCTGCCCCTCCCCCGTTCATGCTCTGTCTCTCTCTGTCCCAAAAAAAAATAAATAAAAACGTTGAAAAAAAAAATTTTCAGTCAAGAAACAACCTTTGGGAATTAGGCAAGCACCATAAACCTCATGATGAACACTTTTTTTCCAGCTTTCTAAGTTATCATTTATAAATAAAAATTGTATATATTTATGGTGTACAGTGAGATGATTTGATATATGTATACTCTGTGAAATGATCACCACAGTCAAGTTAACTAACACACCCACCACCTCGCGTGGTTTTCTTTTTGTGTATGTGTTTTATGTGGGAAGAATACTTAAGGTCTGCCCTCGGCAAATTTCAAGTATACCAAACAGTATTATTCACTAAAGCTATCAAATCATCATGCTGCACATTAGATCGCCAGAGCTTGTTCATGATATAATGAAAAGTTTGTAGCATTTCACCATCATTTCTCGTTTCTTCCACCCCAGCCCTTGGCAACCACCCCTCTATTCTCTGCTTCTGGGAGTACAATTTTTTTTAGATTCTACATATAAACAAGATCATACAGTATTTGCCTTTCTGCGTCTGGCTTATTTCACCTAACATAATGTCCCCCAGGTTATTCATGTTATTTCAAATGGCAAGATTTCCTTCTTTTTTTTTCTTTTGATGTTTATTTATTTTTGAGAGAGAGAGAGAGAGAGAGAGAGAGAGAGACGAAGACTGAGCAAGAGAAGGGCAGAGAGAGAGAGAGGGAGACACAGAATCCAAAGCAGGCTTCAGGCTCTGAGCTGGCAGCACAGAGCATGATTCAGGGCTGGAACCCACTCACCATGAGATTATGACCTGAGCCAAAGTCAGATGCTTAACCCACCGAGCCACCCACACTCCCCAAGGGATTTCCTTCTTTTTAATGCTGAATAATATCCCATCGTGTGTGTGTGTGGTGTGTGTGTGTGTGTGTGTGTGTGTGTGTGTGTGTGTGTCACATTTTCTTTTTCCATTCATCTGTTTCATTATAGTAGGATGTTATGAGTAGGATTTAGAGAAAAAGAGAGGGAAAAATCATTCCATAAAATAAATACTATCAAAATCCTAAGAAGAGACAAACATGTACAGTTTGTCTCCAAAGAAATTTGAGCTGTGGAATAATTTGAAGTGCTAAGATACACAGATTGGCTTCCAAATTGTAGAAATCTGATATGACAAATTAGAGAGTTACATGTGTCAATTATAGGCATCAGAATGCTATTAAAATTATATGAGCAAGCATCTTGCATGATGTAAGTCATGTTTTCAGTGTATCATTCTAAAGCAATGTGAAGCAGGAAATGGAAGATGGTGGTGGGGTGGGAACGGGGGAAGCTGTGAAGGCAAAGAATAACAAAGCATGATGTGGAAATGATCAAAAATTAAAGGAATATAAATTTCACAGTCACTGCCACTGCCACTGTCACAAAGCGTTGGAGATTCTATTCCTTAGGAGTAACAGAGTTTCCCCTGTCATTTCAGTGTTTTAACAGTATAATGGTGGGAATATGCCCATAGTTTTGAAACCACTTTTGTGGGTGATATTATCTCTTTCTATTTCTTTTTACTTTTTTAAACACAGATGGTCAGCCTATTTCCCTGGACTGGTAGATCTAGAAAGGATCAGAAATCTGTGTTAAATCCTCAGATAATGCAGATATTGTTGTTGTTGTTGTTGTCGTTTACCTCAGCCATTTTTGAAATTTGCCCAATTAGATCATCCTGAAGTATCTTTTGATTTTAAGTCTAATTTCAGTTAAAATAGCATATCAGTCTGAAGATTCATCAATGAAAAAGTAGAAACTTTTTCAATTTGTTTTCAACATTTATTACGTCCTAAAGCATAACTTATCAGTGTCAAAATATCAAAATGTAGATCTTTGTAACTGAGCTCATGGATATATATCAATGGATATATGATCATGGATATTAATCAATGATTAATCATGAGTTTAGTTGAAACATCATAATATAAAATCTATTTGCACATATGTCCTAGGGGCATATCAGATCCCCTCCCTGCCAATTGGCCTCTATTTCATTCATAAGAAATTACATAACTTGAAGGTTTTTCTCACACTATTTATATTTAAAGAACACATTTTGATTTCAGATTTAGCTTTTACTAGGTGACTAATAATATTTATTTCTTCAATTCAGTCTTTTCTATCTATTTATTGATAAAACCACCTAAAACAATATGATCTGTATGGCAGCTTAATCTTGTGAGTTGGTAATTAAATTATAATTAAAGATGGACTTTAGTAAATCTGTAAAGTGTTTTTGTGTGATCAGCCTTGTTAATTTTGTCTGTCCTTAGGTCCAGTTGGAGCCATTTATGATTCATTTTTGTATAAAATGGTTCAACAAACCAAATATACTGGTCATAGAGTCAAGCAATATAATATTCAACAGTAGGCACATAGGTTAAACTACATGTAAATGAAGTACAAGATCACTTTTGAAACTAAAACTTGAACATTTTGAAAAGAGAATATCACCGTCTCTGCAGTACACATAAACACCCCTCCTTCACTCTTATGACTGTGTGCAATTAACATTTGTAAATTAGAGCTCAGGGTGCCAGGGGATGAGTTGCCATTCAACAAAAGACCACAAGAGAGGGGCGCCTGGGTGGCTCAGTCGGTTGAGCATCGGACTTCAGCTCAGGTCATGATCTCACGGTCTGTGAGTTTGAGCCCCGCATTAGGCTCTGTGCTGATGGCTCAGAGCCTGGAGCCTGCTTCGGATTCTGTGTCTCCCTCTCTCTCTGCCCCTCCCCTGTTCATGCTCTGTCTCTCTCTGTCTCAAAATAAATAAAAACATTAAGAAAAAAAAATTTTTTTAAATAAAAAAAGAGACCACAAGAGAAATTGAAATAGGTATATCACTCACAGGTCCTGGAGAAAGTGCAAGGCAAGCCTCAAGAAGCCTCACACGTAGGTCAAGATGGAGAGCCAGACAGGAACCGGGTGTTCATGCCTATGTTAGTGTCTATGGGTGGAGTGGGTTTGGAATCACCAGGCTAAGACTGGATTCACACCAAACAACAACAACAACGAAAGCAGTGTTTTGGTAAGTTCCAGAAGGGTCTTATCCAATGTGTGAACACGGGGAAAGCCCTGTGATATGGGGGAGACTAGTGATTACGAGGACTGTGGGGAAGTCATATTAGGCAACTACACTTGCTTTTGACTCTGTGGGTATTATCTACGGTAAGCAATTGCATGAGGGACTAGTGTCAGTTTAAATCTCCCTCTGGCCACTGAGCTAAAAATATACAATACAATACAATACAATACAAATCTCCCTTGGGCCGCTGAGCCAAAGTGGATCCTGAGGTAGCAATACCATGCAGTAACTCAGCTAAAGTCTTGGCATTCACTATCTACAGTCGTTGGACCTTGATGTTGAGAGAGTTGAGCAGCAATTTCATGAGGTAATTTTAACATCTTGTTCAGGTAGTATTATAAACATTGGCATTCTGTGAGGTAGCCCATCTTCGAACAGGACCCCTCACAGTAAGTATGCTTAGATTGATGCTTGTATCAGTAGAATGAACATAGTAATATTTTCAGTATAATGATGTCACCTATCATTTGCAAATGACTTCACAAAGGACTTTCCAATGCACTGCCTCCCATAATGAACAAAAATGAAGAAACATTTTAAGGGCTCGCTGAAATTTATTTAACCATGTGAGTTAATGAACAATGTGAATTATAAAGCCAAGGAAAAATCCGTAAATCAGAATTTCATCATGTAACAGGGCGAGAAAATCTCAGATAATTATATGGGTCTGCCTTTTTTGTTCAGATCCTTTATATACATGGTTACAAAGAGTGTACTAGAGAGTTATCTTTAAATGTGAAATCTGATACTTGCAGTGGCAAATATGACACATGAAGTTCTTTTATGCAGATTAAATTATTATAGTTAAAAGAAAATATAAATTTATGGGGCGCCTGGGTGGCTCAGTCAGGTGAGAGGCCTACTTCAACTCAGGTCATGATCTCACGGTCTGTGAGTTGGAGCCCTGTGTCGGGCTCTGTACTGGCAGCTCAGAGCCTGGAGCCTGCTTCGGATTCTGTGTCTCCCTCTCTCTGCCCTTCCCCTGCTTGCTCTCTGTCTCCACCTCAACAATAATAAACATTAAAAAATTAAAAGAAAAAGAAAATATAGACATAATTTTTCATTAAATATCAACCAAATTAATTTAATTTTCTTAAAGGTCAATAATGTCGAAGATTACTGACACTAAATACTTTCCATTCTATAATAAAGTTTTCAGTATTGCTTTGATTCATTCCACCTACAAAGACACATCTTCCCTGTCCTAACCTTAGTTTCAAAAAAAACACTTAATTAGACTATAAATGATGCGAAGCAAAGGAAAAGTAGTCAAAGTAAGTCCCTGAGTGTTTAATTAGCATGTTGGATTACTAACTCAAGAAGACACCAAATAACCTATTGAACTCAATTATACAAAGAACTCATTTAAAGAATCACTTCTGTAAGCTACTTCCTAAAGCTTATCCTAATTCCATGTCCACACATTTTGTTGATTCAGGAATAAGTCCTAAATAGCTTCAGATAACAACTATCACAATATTATTATCAGGCATCTAATCCACTATATTGCTAAATAATGCATTAATCAGAATGCGTTTATGATATAGAGAGCTTATCATTGTGATTTAATATCCATAAATCTGATATGATTTATTAATACCTTCTAATTTCCTAGAAAGAGCTGGTTTTAAAGGAGCATATTGTTTCATTAAGTTATACTGTATATTAATTGGAAAGAAACAAGTTATAGGACAATTCACTATCAGTGAATATTTAAATGGACATTTTAACGATAATATTTTATTTTTTTAATATAATTTATTGTCAAGTTAGCTAACATACAGTGTATACAGTGTGCTCTTGACTTCGGGAGTAGATTCCCATGATTCATCACTTACATACAACACCCAGTGCTCATCCTAAAAGTGCCCTCTTCAATGTCCATCATCCATTTTCACCTCTCCCCTGCCCTCCCCCATCAACCTTCAGTTTTTTCTTTGTATTTAATAGTGTCTTCTGGGTTTGCCTCCCTCTCTGTTTGAAACTATTCTTTCCCCTTCCCTTCCCCCATGGTCTTCTGTTAAGTTTCTCAAATTCCACAATGAGTGAAAACATATATCTGTGTTTCTCTGACTAACTTTTTTCACTTATACTCTCCAGCTCCATCCACATTGTTGCAAATGGCAGGATTCCATTCTTTCCATTGCCAAGTAGTACTCAATGGAAAGAGCTCAAATGTCCATAATATTTTCAAAATACTGTACCAAATATTTTAAAATGCTTACTCTCTTGGAATTTACTTTCTAGAAAAATATTTCTTGAAACAGTTTTATTCTGTCTGATTATTATGAAGTAATTAATGTTTAATTAATTCTTTTTAATCTTTTGATGTATGTTCTCTGTTTACCTAAGTGACATAAAGTAGGCCCTCACTGGGTTAAAGAAAATATACTATACATTCTACAGTAGAAAACATACCAGAGTAGCTATTCTTATCTTACTTTACAGGGTTCTCATTCTTAATTTTAGGTGTCCCTTATTACATGAGTTTCTCTTATGAGATCTAGGTCTTAAATTGTGCCCCAGAAATTTCTCTCCCTTCTAACTAATTCATGCTTGGTAAATGAAGAATAAAAGCATTCTGTCTTCTCCCACTTCTAAGCATTTCCAAACTTCTGGCCAGGAAGGGCAGAGAGACAAGGAGAGAGAGTGAATCCCGAGCAAGGCTCAAACCCAGGAACCACAAAATCATGACCTAAGCCGAAACGAAGGTTCGGACCTCAACTGACTGAGTCACCCAGTAACCCCTATTAGAGGCTTTAATAAGGGATTTTTCATAATGGAGGACAAAATTATCATCTGAGATGAAGAAAAAATCAATATTGATTGGCCCTTGTTGAAAACATGAAGACTTTGAATGAAAAAAAATCTTAATGGGAATCCTGCATCAGTCATACTTCGATTGGCAAACCCAGTGCCATTGCCTATCACAGAGGAAGCTTTCAGTAAACGTTTGTTGAAAGAATGAATAAAGTTTTATTAGAAGCTCCATTTGCTAAAATTAAGAGTGGTAACTCTGTACTTCTTTTAACTTCTCTATTTTTACTTGTTTTTCTTAGATGCTCTGTTAAGAAGAATCTACCAAAAGGTGATTATGGTCCAGCCCAATTCATTAAAATGTGACTTTATATTCTTAACAAGTGTGACGCATCATTTTTAACTTCACTTCCTTCATAGTTATATGGTTGAAATATCTGTGGCAGTCACTTCTTTATTTAGATACAAAGGCACATGCAATGAATCATTGGTAAAATTAATGTGAGTGGAATAAAAGGCAAAGAAAACATCAGGAAAAAGTAGACACCTTTTAAGCAGAGGAAGTTTTCTTCATCCTTCCTTATAAAAATGCAATGTATGAAACAATCTAGCAGAGAAATGGGAGATCTTAAACCACATCTCCTCACTGTTTAGCTCCTCTCTGCTCTCTCCTAATGGGAAAACTCAGGCAGTTCAGAGCAAAGATTCTTATCCAGAGGTCTGCAAACCCTAAAAAAGACAGAGCTTGGGAAGTCCGTAAGATGGGATAAGAAAAAATTATATTTTTAAAATTAACCTCTAAATGCAAATTACCCTTTTCGTCAATTATGTGTGAACATCAGAGAGTATTAACAGTAGGCAACCAAACGGGTCCTTGGCACAAAGTGGATTAGAATCCCCGGTTTTGGGAGAAACCTATGGGCTTCTAACTACTGAAAGCAAAGGCTTTATTTGAAGGGGCTCTGGTCCTGGGCTGACCGCAGCATTTAGTATGACTTCCCACAAGTCATTTAATGTATCTGAAAGGGAAAACTTATAAAAATATCCCCTTAAGTTTGTTGTAGTGATTCCTTGATAAGATATATGTGAAATTAATTTTTAATTATAAAACAGTATTTAAATGTGTTATATGTTACCCATTCTCTACTAGTGAGTGGTCTTTACAAATGACATTAGTGATTTCATTTTTACAATTAGACATTTCTAAAAAATATCATTCTCCTAGGTTATTATTAGGTCAAATTATTATATACTAACCTCCTGTTAGGTTAGTGTATATAAAGACGCTGAGAACATACTTTTAGGATATCTTTTTTACTTGAGACTTTAAAATCTAGTTTGCCTGCATTTCCAAAATATGTATTTTTATACATCTGAAAAATAAAAATATCAAGAAACATTTCACATGTATATTTGATGTCATGAAACCAACAAACCAAAATTCATGAACTAATATTACTAATATTTAGACTTCATCTAGATTTTATTACATTTGAGTGTACAAATATTCTGTTACCTTTAGACATTAAATACTAAAAACTGCATCAGAGGGGCACCTGGATGGCTCAGTCGGTTAAGCGGCCGACTTCAGCTCAGGTTGTGATCTCGCGGTCCGTGAGTTCGAGCCCCCTGTCAGGCTCTGTGCTGACAGCACGGAGCCTGGAGCCTGTTTCAGATTCTGTGTCTCCCTCTCTCTCTGATCCTCTCCCGTTCATGCTGTGTCTCTCTCTGTCTCAAAAATAAATAAACGTTAAAAAAATTTTTTTAAAACTGCATAAGAGTGAGTAAAATCAAAGAAGAAGGAAAATACTTTGAATAGGCAGAGTTACTAGTAGCAGATGTGTTATTTTGCTCTGACAGGAAGGAATGAGAAGGAATTATGATATTATTAAACTAAAAGAAATTGCAATGAATAATTATGTTAATCAAATAAGTGTATCAGAGTAGATGACAATAGGATACTATGCATATATCAAAAGAATGTAGATATACAAAGGGAAATTTCTATGTTTGAAATAGACATTCAAAAGTGAGACATGTTGGGGCACCTGAGTGGTTCAGTGTGTTAAAGGTTGGACTCTTGATCTTGGCTCAAGTCATGATCTCGCAGTTCATAAATTCCAGCCCCCATGTTAGTCTCTGCACTGATGGCAAGGGGCTTGCTTGGAATTCTAGCTCTTCTTCTCTATACCTCTCCCCCTCTCCCCCACTTGTGCTCTTTCACTCTCTCTCTCTCTCTAACAATAAAAAAATAAACAAAAAAATTTTAAAAAGTGAGACATGTTAATCTGAGATAACATTTTTCAATATGAAAATATAGACAAAGAATTCTTTGTTTTATTTATTTAAATTCAAGTTAGTTAACATACAATGTAGTATTGATTTCAAGAGTAGACCCAGTGATTCATCACTTACATATAACACCCAGTGCTCATCCCAACAAATGTCCTTGGTAATACCCATAAGCCATTTAGCCCATCCGCCCCACCGACCTCCCCTCCAGTAACCCTGTTTCTTCTCTGTATTTAAGAGTCTTTCATGGTTTGCCTCCCTCTCTGTTTTTACCTTATTTTTCCTTTCCTTCCCCTATGTTCATCTGTTGTGTTTCTTAAATTCCACATATGAGGGAAATCATATGATATTTGTCTTTCTCTGAATGACTTATTTCACTTAGCACAATACACTCTAGTTCCATTCATGTTGTTACAAATGGCAAGATTTCATTCTTTTTGATCACCGAGTAGTATTCCATAGTGTGTGTGTGTGTGTGTGTGTGTGTGTGTGTGTGTGTGTGTGTATATATACATATACATATATACATATTATACCACGTCTTCTTTATCCATTCATTGTTTGACGGACATTTGGGCTCTTTCCACAATTTGGCTATTGTTGATAGTGCTGCTATAAACAATGAGGCACACGCTGTCCTTCAAATCAGCATTTTTGTAGCCTTTACATAAATACCTAGTAGTGCAATTGCAGGATCATAGGGTAGCTCTATTTTTAATTTTTTGAGGAACCTCCATGCTATTTTCCAGAGTGGCTGCACCAATTTGCATTTCCACCAGCAGTACAAGTGTTCCCCTTTCTCTGCATCCTTGCCGATATCCGTTGTTTCCTGAGTTGTTAATTTTAGCCATTCTGACAGGTGTGAGGTGGTGTCTCATTGTGGTTTTGGTTTTTATTTCTCTGTTAATGAGTGATGATGAACATCTTTTCATGTGTTTGTTTAGCCATCTGGATGTCTTCTTTGGAAAAGTTTCTGTTTATGTCTTCTGCCCATTTCTTCACTGGATTAATTGTATTTTGGGTGTTGAGTTTGATAAGTTCTTTATAGATTTTGGATACTAACCCTTTATCCAATATGTCATTTGCAAATATCTTTTCCCATTCTGTCGGTTGCCTTTTAGTTTGTTGATTGTTTCCTTTGCTGGGCAGAAAATTTTTATCTTTATGAGGTCCCAGTAGTTCATTTTTGGTTTTGTTTCCCTTGCTTCTGAAGACATGTCTACTAAGAAGCTGCTGAGGCCAAAATCAAAGAGGTTGCTGCCTGTTTTTTTTTCCTGTAGGATTTTGATGGTTTCCTGTCTCACATTTAGGTCTTTCATCCATTGTGAATTTATTTTTGTGTATGATGTAAGAAAGTGGTCCAGTTTCATTCTTCTGCATGTCTCTGTCCAGTTTCCCCAACACCATTTGCTGAAGAGGTTGTTTTTCATTGGATATTCCTTCCTGTTTTGTTGAAGATTTGTTGGCTATATATTTGTGGGTCTGCTTCTGGGTCCCTGGGTCTGAGAGAAGAACTCAACCAGAGGAAGATACTTGGCTTTCCTTTGGTGTGTATGAGCTGTTGCTTCCAAACAGAGGCAGGGCAAGAACGCATGAATCATGAGGCCTCTGCTTTTTACTAGCAAAATGAGAATAGGTGTAGTGATGACACTGTGGAGTGGCTTGGATTCAGAGCAAGAGTGTGTGTCTGAATCCCAGACCCACCAATAGGTCCAGATCCCGCAGAACCCGCTGAGCAGAGCAGCGGTTTCCTCTCAAAGCTGTGGACGGGCAAAGGCAGGGTCACCAGCCAAGACTGCTGTGCCCAGCCAAGGGGTGACAGCAAATAACAGTACCTGGAGGGGAAGCAGAGGTTTAGCAAGATGAAAATTTTGAAGCAAAATAACCTAATTGGCCAACAGTCATTAAATATAAGGAAACTGTGGGATGATGAGACATTCACTCCCATAAGCAAGTAAAGGGTGGTCATGATTCCATAACTGTGATGTGGTCAGGGAGCGTAATCTCTCGATCTGAGATCACATTCAGATGAAGACCTGCATATGGATCAGAACCTTAATAGAGATTGAAATAATGGAGACACCTAGTGTATAGTTTCTCTTTCTTTCTTTTTTTTTTTTAAGAAGGAAAGTTAACAGTTGTTGACATCTGAAAGCACTTTGTGGAAGAGTTCATATTTAAGCTAATAGAAGCTAATTCTAAATTTTTCTTTAATGTTTATTTTTGAAAGAGAAAGAGACAGAGCACAAGCAGGGGAGGGGCAGAGAGAGAGGGAGACACAGAATCCGAAGAAGGCTCCAGGCTCTGAGCTCTGAGCTCTGGACTTTTAGGACAGAGCCTAATGTGGGGCTCGAACCCACCAGCCGCAGATCATGACCTGAGCCAAAGTTGGACTCAACCGACTGAGCCACCCAGGCACCCAAAGCTAACTCTAGAAAAAAAAAATGTACAATTTTAGTTATATAAATATATATATATACACATATATAAAATTAATTTTTCCAATTCCAATTTCTGATGCTAAAGATATATATATATATACATATATATGCATGTTATATAATATGTGTGTATATACATTTCAGCTATATATGTAGAGTCAGTTCTTCCCAGAAAAAATGTCCAATTTTAGTTATATATACACATATATAAAAATAATTTTTCTGATGCCAATTTCTGATGCTATATATATATATATATATAAAATACGTGTGTGTGTATACATTTCAGCCATATATGTGGAGTCAGTTCTTCCCAGAAAACGAAAATCACTTGAAAGAAAACCGTGTTGAGGACAGGATGATTTTGAAAAGAAAAAAGTGGCTTCTGCAGAGCCTAGGTATGTTTAATGGTGGCTCCACGGGCAGGAGTACACATGCAATTATGCATGTGTGTGAGTTTCTGTCATTCTAGGAAAGAATGTGTTTGATCCTGAATGCAGCCACTTATGTTTCATCAGTATGTCTGTAGATGGAATTCTAAGTCAGCTGTACTACATTCCTACCGATAGGTGAATTCTTCTAGCATTTTTCCACATGCCTAGACAGGCATACAACACTTTTTTTGCCTATTTTTATCCCAGTTTTGAAATCCTTTTCTCTTGCTTCTGATTCTGTGTCTCCCTCTCTCTGCCCCTTCCCCGCTCATGCTCTGTCTCTCTCTGTCTCTCAAAGATGAATAAACGTTAAAAAAAAGGTGGGGGGAGGGCACCTGGGTGGCTCAATCAGTTAAGCGACCGACTTCAGCTCAGGTCATGATCTCGAGGTTTGTGAGTTCGAGCCCGGCGTCAGGCTCTATGCTGACAGCTCAGAGCCTGAAGCCTGCTTCCGATTCTGTGTCTCCCTCTCTCGGCCCCTTCCCCCCTCATGCTCTGTCTCTGCCTCTCAAAGATGAATAAACATTAAAAAAAAAAATTGAAATCCTTTTCTCTTAAACTTTCCCAAAATTCTAGGTTATTTAGTCTCCCTTTTCTTTCTTATCAAAATTTTTTGCCTTTTATCCCTAAGAGAAAATTTGTTGAAACAAGAGGAGTAAATTTGATTAATCAAATTAATTGAATGAATTTAAGCTGGTACAATATCTTCTTGTTATTATGATCATGATTTTGGTCTACAAGATGTTTTACCAAGTTTTGGCTTGTCCTCTTAGAAAAATCTATGAAACATCTTACAATAATATTTTTACTCTAAGTGTGGTATGGCATATAATAGATTAATTCAAAGGAACGTGTTCATACAACAAAAACCCATTAAATTCACAAAAACCCATTAAATTTACTTCCACCCAAAATTTCTGGAATATAAATATAAGAAGGATCTTCACTTATAAAGATTTAGGAAATGAAATTTATCATTCCTCCTAACATCTTTAGTGCTGATTAATTTTGATCTGTCCTCATCAGAACAGTCAACCTCGATCTCATTAGAAATGAACATGTCAAAGGCAGTTGGTTTGTTTCAACCTCGATCCCTATGTTTTTACTAAATCTGGCCTGGAGTAACTGCAAGTAACATTGAAGCTAATCAAATGTAAAGACTATCAGAATAAGCAACAAGATAGAAAGCCATTACTAAGAGCCAACATAGTGTTATTGAGGGGAGAAAGATGAAAATGAACAAGAGGGTGACTTCTAATACTTTAATACAAAATTCATATAAAGTAACATATCTTTTTGGAAGACTTTCTATATATTATAAAATACTTGCTATTTAAGTCAGAAACACTGTTATCTAACTTCAACGTTTTATATTTTATTTTAATCTTCCCACAACTATATATCTGTACAGAAAAGCCTGAGAACAATACAGACAGAAACAGTTAAGTTACAAATAACAATCACTTTGCTATAGTAGCTGAGAAATAAGGCTTGTTTGTGGAGGAAAGAAAAAAAAAGGTCAACGAAAGAGAGCAGATCCAAGTATTTAGGATGTCTTAAATCATTGGAAATGGATTTTTCTCAACATGTCTTGTATATCAGAAGTATATTATCAAATTGACACTTATAAAAGAAGCCCCATTGTACGTTAGGAAAGAGGAGCGGACTAGAAGGAACAAAATGAAAGATAAATCTAAAAGCATCCTCAAAGGGTAAATTTGAAAAGAAATCACCTGATGTTCAATATACAGTCTATATACAGTGTTTCAAAAAGCAACTTAAATATTTAAAAACTACAAAAAAGAAAATACCCCCCCAAAACCCCACAAAGTGTGATTACAACTCTATTGCCATTTGTTCAACAAGGTGGTAAATAAAGACTGTTATTCAAATATTTGAAGGGCAGAGATATGACGCAGGAGTTCAAAGCACATGGTTGCGAGAAAGAACGTTTGGTTTCAAATCCTGGCTCCAATGTGTATTAACTAAGTGACTTGAGAAACATCTTTCGCTCATCCTGGTATTAGATGCATGTTCTTGACCTACCAGGATCTAGTCTCTGCTACCTTTCTGACCCATTTTCCACCAGTCTCTCTAACTCATGCTGTACTTGCTTTTCCTAAAATATTCCCATCAGTCAGGGTCTGTCTTTGCACTTGCCTGGAATGCTCTGCCTCCAGACATTCTCATAGCACGCGCCTTTCCTTTCATTTAGATTTATTCCAGTTTGGGCTCCTTGGACAGGCTTTTCCTGATCATCATATATAACATAGCATACCCCCACCCTTTCACTTTTGTAACTTTATCTCATTTGATTTTATTTGTCCTCTGTAGTATTCATTACTGACATTCTATTACAAATGTATTTACATGTATATATGTGAATATGTGTGCATATATAATTTCCTGTCTTTTGCCTGATTAGAATATAAGCTCCATGAAAAAGACAGCCTTTAATCATTTTGTTCATCAACCAAAGTAGTTGACACATAGTACATGCTCAATAAATACTTATTTGTCTTGGGGCACCTGGGTGGCTCAGTCGAATGGGGGCACCTGGGTGGCTCAGTCCACTGAGCATCAGGCTTCGGCTCAGGTCATGATCTCACAGCTCATGAGTTTGAGCCCTGTGTTAGGCTCTGTGCTGACAGCTCAGAGCCTGGAGCCTGCTTCGGATTCTGTTTCCCTCTCTCTCTGCCCCTCCCCTGCTCACGCTCTGTCTCTCTCTCTCTCTCAAAAATAAATAAAGATTTAAAAAAATTAAAAAAAAGAATTATTTGTCTCACGGATGAATACAAGATTTAATGAATAAAGTTGTCATTACATATCTCATAATTTTTGTACGTAGAGTAGTTGAAACATTGAGAGCACTTAATACATGTTATTATTGCTATTACTTGTATCAAATTTCTTTTTTTCCTGATGTTTAAAATGAAGTAGAAATAGTTTTTTAAGTAATCAGTTTCTTCATTTTTCTACCCTAGGCATATCTACATGTATTGGTACTGAATCAACACTTGATCCATGAAAAGAACTGTATCCCTGGTCTTTATTAATCATCCTTTCCATAAAGTGAGGGAAAAAAAGAGACTGTGTAACACGCTACCATTCTATAAGAAGATATGATTCTATATACATTTGCTCTATATGTAGAATTTTTATAATAAGACTAAGTTAATTAAATACATGAATATCACTTGATTTATAATTATCCAGTTAATAAATAAGAAAGTACTTTTTTTATGTGGGGTAAAACATCTGTTGCTTCTTTTCTTTTCTTTTCTTTTTTATAACATCTATTTATTTATTTTGAGAGAGAAAGAGAGAGGGTGAGAGGGAGAGGAGCAGAGAGAGAAGGAGAGAAAGAATCCCAAGTAGGCCCTGCACTGTCAGCACAGAGCCCAACACAGACTCAGTTTCACAAACCATGAGATCATGGACTGAGCTGAAATCAAGAGTCATACACGTAACCGACTGAGCCACCCAGGAGCCCCAGTTACTTTTTTTCTCATTTGACTTTTATTTTCTTCCTTGTAGGTCAACTTAACCAGAAAGTCATTATGGTATAAAATATATTTTTACATTAAAAATAGTTTAGTAAACAAGCAGCTGCTGAGATTTGTAAGATTTACTATATTCAAGATGGAGAGTCCAGGTGCCTGGGTGGCTCAATAGGTTAAAGAGGTTGACTTTGGTACAGGTCATAATCTCCCAGTTTGTGAGTTCAACCCTTGCATCAGGCTCTGTGCTAATAGCTCAGAGCCCGGAGCCTGCTTCGGATTCTGTGCATCTCAATATCTCTCTCCCCCTCCCCTGCTAGTGCATTCTGTCTCTCTCTCTAATGTTAATAAATAAACATTTAAAAAAATAATAAATAAATAAATAAATAAATAAAGATGGACAGTCAAACTCATTCTCTCCAGAATGCTGTATTAGTTGTTTTATCCTCAAAAACCGAAGGAAGAATATAAAGTCAAACAAGCATGTTTATTTTATATTCACCATGACCTTCTTAAAATGTTTATTTTATTGTGCTAAGGATACCTAACATGAGATCTGCCCTCCTAAAATTTAACTGTATAATTCGGTGTTGTTAACCGAAGGCACGTGTTGTATAGCACATCTCTAGAATTTTAAAGCACTTTTCTTTACTATTGTGAGGTTTTAAAAGTAATGAAAACATAATAGCTCTTTTTATATCTTTGTGTTCTACTCATACATGCATACATATATACTTATACCAATAACTTACATAAGTTATTGTTAAGTAAGTTGTTATAAGTATTTGTGTATGTGTGTATATGAAGTTACAAGTAAGATAGATATTTTAAATGTAATACAAGTATTTCGTGATTGCTTTTTTACGTTTATTATGTTTGACACTTGTATCCACTTTGCTGAAAATGTGAGATTACACTATACTATTGGTTTTTTGCTTTTTTAGTTTCAATTTATTTCCTATAGTTATGTTTCATTTTTCTCTCTCTTCTTTTTTCCCTTTTATTGGGAGACCAACTTTTTAAACTTATTTTATTTTTTTCTACTTCTGGTTTATAATTCATAGAGATTTCTTCTATGCCCTCCATAGTTAACTTTCTTCCAAAACATAAAGTAGCCTTGATCATTTAAACCATGTATATCTCATCTGACTTACATATCATTTAATATAAAATTTTAGATATATCTTTTGGTTTACCCTAAAAATTAGACATTTTTATGTAAACCCCATTGACTTAGTCTTATTGATGTGTTCACCACTTTTTTTTTTTGCCTTATTTTTCATGAATTCTATTAATTTTATTTTTTTTTATTTTTTTTATTTATATATGAAATTTATTGTCAAATTGGTTTCCATACAACACCCAGTGCTCATCCCAAAAGGTGCCCTCCTCAGTACCCATCACCCACCCTCTCCTCCCTCCCACCCCCCATCAACCCTTAGTTTGTTCTCAGTTTTCAACAGTCTCTTATGCTTTGGCTCTCTCCCACTCTAACCTCTTTTTTTTTTTTGTTCCCCTCCCCCATGGGTTTCTCTTAAGTTTCTCAGGATCCACATAAGAGTGAAACCATATGGTATCTGTCTTTCTCTGTATGGCTTATTTCACTTAGCATCACACTCTCCAGTTCCATCCACGTTGCTACAAAAGGCCATATTTCATTTTTTCTCATTGCCACGTAGTACTCCATTGTGTATATAAACCACAATTTCTTTATCCATTCATCAGTTGATGGACATTTAGGCTCTTTCCATAATTTGGCTATTGTTGAGAGTGCTGCTATGAACATTGGGGTACAAGTGCCCCTATGCATCAGTACTCCTGTGTCCCTTGGATAAATTCCTAGCAGTGCTATTGATGGGTCATAGGGTAGGTCTATTTTTAATTTTCTGAGGCACCTCCACACTGCTTTCCAGAGCGGCTGCACCAATTTGCATTCCCACCAACAGTGCAAGAGGGTTCCCGTTTCTCCACATCCTCTCCAGCATCTATAGTCTCCTGATTTGTTCATTTTGGCCACTCTGACTGGCGTGAGGTGATATCTGAGTGTGGTTTTGATTTGTATTTCCCTGATAAGGAGCGACGCTGAACATCTTTTCATGTGCCTGTTGGCCATCCGGATGTCTTCTTTAGAGAAGTGTCTATTCATGTTTTCTGCCCATTTCTTCACTGGGTTATTTGCTTTTCGGGTGTGGAGTTTGGTGAGCTCTTTATACATTTTGGATACTAGCCCTTTGTCCGATATGTCATTTGCAAATATCTTTTCCCATTCCGTTGGTTGCCTTTTAGTTTTGTTGGTTGTTTCCTTTGCTGTGCAGAAGCTTTTTATCTTCATAAGGTCCCAGTAATTCACTTTTGCTTTTAATTCCCTTGCCTTTGGGGATGTGTCGAGTAAGAGATTGCTACGGCTGAGGTCAGAGAGGTCTTTTCCTGCTTTCTCCTCTAAGGTTTTGATGGTTTCCTGTCTCACATTCAGGTCCTTTATCCATTTTGAGTTTATTTTTGTGAATGGTGTGAGAAAGTGGTCTAGTTTCAACCTTCTGCATGTTGCTGTCCAGTTCTCCCAGCACCATTTGTTAAAGAGACTGTCTTTTTTCCATTGGATGTTCTTTCCTGCTTTGTCAAAGATGAGTTGGCCATACGTTTGTGGGTCTAGTTCTGGGGTTTCTATTCTATTCCATTGGTCTATGTGTCTGTTTTTGTGCCAATACCATGCTGTCTTGATGATGACAGCTTTGTAGTAGAGGCTAAAGTCTGGGATTGTGATGCCTCCTGCTTTGGTCTTCTTCTTCAAAATTACTTTGGCTATTCGGGGCCTTTTGTGGTTCCATATGAATTTTAGGATTGCTTGTTCTAGTTTCGAGAAGAATGCTGGTGCAATTTTGATTGGGATTGCATTGAATGTGTAGATAGCTTTGGGTAGTATTGACATTTTGATAATGTTTATTCTTCCAATCCATGAGCAGGGAATGTCTTTCCATTTCTTTAAATCTTCTTCAATTACCTTCATAAGCTTTCTATAGTTTTCAGCATACAGATCTTTTACATCTTTGGTTAGATTTATTCCTAGGTATTTTATGCTTCTTGGTGCAATTGTGAATGGGATCAGTTTCTTTATTTGTCTTTCTGTTGCTTCATTGTTAGTGTATAAGAATGCAACTGATTTCTGTACATTGATTTTGTATCCTGCAACTTTGCTGAATTCATGTATCAGTTCTAGCAGACTTTTGGTGGAGTCTATCGGATTTTCCATGTATAATATCATGTCATCTGCAAAGAGCGAAAGCTTGACTTCATCTTTGCCAATTTTGACGCCTTTGATTTCCTTTTGTTGTCTGATTGCTGATGCTAGAACTTCCAGCACTATGTTAAACAACAGCGGTGAGAGTGGGCATCCCTGTCGTGTTCCTGATCTCAGGGAAAAAGCTCTCAGTTTTTCCCCGTTGAGGATGATGTTAGCTGTGGGCTTTTCATAAATGGCTTTTATGATCTTTAAGTATGTTCCTTCTATCCCGACTTTCTCAAGAGTTTTTATTAAGAAAGGGTGCTGGATTTTGTCAAAGGCCTTTTCTGCATCGATTGACAGGATCATATGGTTCTTCTCTTTTTTTTTGTTAATGTGATGTATCACGTTGATTGATTTGTGAATGTTGAACCAGCCCTGCATCCCAGGAATGAATCCCACTTGATCATGGTGAATAATTCTTTTTATATGCCGTTGAATTCGATTTGCTAGTATCTTATTGAGAATTTTTGCATCCATATTCATCAGGGATATTGGCCTGTAGTTCTCTTTTTTTACTGGGTCTCTGTCTGGTTTAGGAATCAAAGTAATACTGGCTTCATAGAATGAGTCTGGAAGTTTTCCTTCCCTTTCTATTTCTTGGAATAGCTTGAGAAGGATAGGTATTATCTCTGCTTTAAACGTCTGGTAGAACTCCCCTGGGAAGCCATCTGGTCCTGGACTCTTATTTGTTGGGAGATTTTTGATAACCGATTCAATTTCTTCGCTGGTTATGGGTCTGTTCAAGCTTTCTATTTCCTCCTGATTGAGTTTTGGAAGAGTGTGGGTGTTCAGGAATTTGTCCATTTCTTCCAGGTTGTCCAATTTGTTGGCATATAATTTTTCATAGTATTCCCTGATAATTGTTTGTATCTCTGAGGGATTGGTTGTAATAATTCCATTTTCATTCATGATTTTATCTATTTGGGTCATCTCCCTTTTCTTTTTGAGAAGCCTGGCTAGAGGTTTGTCAATTTTGTTTATTTTTTCAAAAAACCAACTCTTGGTTTTGTTGATCTGCTCTACAGTTTTTTTAGATTCTATATTGTTTATTTCTGCTCTGATCTTTATTATTTCTCTTCTTCTGCTGGGTTTAGGCTGCCTTTGCTGTTCTGCTTCTATTTAGGTGTGCTGTTAGATTTTGTATTTGGGATTTTTCTTGTTTCTTGAGATAGGCCTGGATTGCAATGTATTTTCCTCTCAGGACTGCCTTTGCTGCGTCCCAAAGCGTTTGGATTGTTGTATTTTCATTTTCGTTTGTTTCCATATATTTTTTAATTTCTTCTCTAATTGCCTGGTTGACCCACTCATTCGTTAGTAGGGTGTTCTTTAACCTCCATGCTTTTGGAGGTTTTCCAGACTTTTTTCTCTGGTTGATTTCAAGCTTCATAGCATTGTGGTCTGAAAGTATGCATGGTATGATTTCAATTCTTGTAAACTTATGAAGGGCTGTTTTGTGACCCAGTATATGATCTATCTTGGAGAATGTTCCATGTGCACTCGAGAAGAAAGTATATTCTGTTGCTTTGGGATGCAGAGTTCTAAATATATCTGTCAAGTCCATCTGATCCAATGTCTCATTCAGGGCCCTTGTTTCTTTATTGACCGTGTGTCTAGATGATCTATCCATTTCTGTAAGTGGGGTGTTAAAGTCCCCTGCAATTACCACATTCTTATCAATAAGGTTGCTTATGTTTATGAGTAATTGTTTTATATATTTGGGCGCTCCGGTATTTGGCGCATAGACATTTATAATTGTTAGCTCTTCCTGATGGATAGACCCTGTCACTATTATATAATGTCCTTCTTCATCTCTTGTTACAGCCTTTAATTTAAAGTCTAGTTTGTCTGATATAAGGATGGCTACTCCAGCTTTCTTTTGGCTTCCAGTAGCATGATAAATAGATCTCCATCCCCTCACTCTCAATCTAAAGGTGTCCTCAGGTCTAAAATGAGTCTCTTGTAGACAGCAAATAGATGGGTCTTGTTTTTTTATCCATTCTGATACCCTATGTCTTTTGGTTGGCGCATTTAATCCATTTACATTCAGTGTTATTATAGAAAGATATGGGTTTAGAGTCATTGTGATGTCTGTATGTTTTATGCTTGTAGTGATGTCTCTGGTACTTTGTCTCACAGGGTCCCCCTTAGGATCTCTTGTAGGGCTGGTTTAGTGGTGACAAATTCCTTCAGTTTTTGTTTGGGAAGACCTTTATCTCTCCTTCTATTCTAAATGACAGACTTGCTGGATAAAGGATTCTCGGCTGCATATTTTTTCTGTCTAGCACACTGAAAATCTCGTGCCAATTCTTTCTGGCCTGCCAAGTTTCAAAAGAGAGATCAGTCACAAGTCTTATAGGTCTCCCTTTATATGTGAGGGCACGTTTACCCCTTGCTGCTTTCAGAATTTTCTCTTTATCCTTGTATTTTGCCAGTTTCACTATGATATGTCATGCAGAAGATCGATTCAAGTTACGTCTGAAGGGAGTTCTCTGTGCCTCTTGGATTTCAATGCCTTTTTCCTTCCCCAGATCAGGGAAGTTCTCAGCTATTATTTCTTCAAGTACCCCTTCAGCACCTTTCCCTCTCTCTTCCTCCTCTGGGATACCAATTATGCGTATATTATTTCTTTTTAGTGTATCACTTAGTTCTCTAATTTTCCCCTCATATTCCTGGATTTTTTTATCTCTCTTTCTCTCAGCTTCCTCTTTTTCCATAACTTTATCTTCTAGTTCACCTATTCTCTCCTCTGCCTCTTCAATCCGAGCCGTGGTGGTTTCCATTTTGTTATGCATTTCGTTTAAAGCGTTTTTCAGCTCCTCGTGACTGTTCCTTAGTCCCTTGATCTCTGTAGCAAGAGATTCTCTGCTGTCAGCTATACTGTTTTCAAGCCCAGCGATTAATTTTATGACTATTATTCTAAATTCACTTTCTGTTATATTATTTAAATCCTTTTTGATCAGCTCATTAGCTGTTGTTATTTCCTGGAGATTCTTCTGAGGGGAATTCTTCCGCTTGGTCATTTTGGATAGTCCCTGGTGTGGTGAGGACCTGCAGGGCACTTCCCCTGTGCTGTGGTGTATAACTGGAGTTGGTGGGCGGAGCCGCAGTCAGACCTGATGTCTGCCCCCAGCCCA
Organism: Puma concolor; assembly: GCF_028749965.1. NCBI lineage: Eukaryota > Metazoa > Chordata > Mammalia > Carnivora > Felidae > Puma > Puma concolor. The sequence goes on along the minus strand of NC_141670.1, from coordinate 53,830,997 downwards.
CCGCTGGGGCCACAGTCAGACTGGTGCGTGCCTTCTCTTCCCCTCTCCTAGGGGCGGGATTCACTGTGGGGTGGGGTGGTCTGTCTGGGCTACTTGCACATTGCCAGGCTTGTGATGCTGGGGATCTGGCGTCTTAGCTGGGGTGGGTAGGCAAGGTGCACAGGGGCAGGAGGGGCAGGCTTAGCTTGCTTCTCCTTAGGTGATCCACTTCAGGAGGGGCCCTATGGCAGCAGGAGGGAGTCAGCTCCGCTGCCGGAGGTTTGGCTCCGCAGAAGCGCAGAGTTGGGTGTTTGCGCGGAGCGAGCAAGTTCCCTTGCAGGAACTGGTTCTCTTTGGGATTTTGGCTGGGGGATGGGCGGGGAAGATGGCGCTGGCGAGCGCCTATGTTCCCCACCAAACTGAGCTCTGTCGTCCGGGGGCTCCGCAGCTCTCCTTCCCTTTGTCCTCCAGCCTTCCCGCTTTCTGAGCAGAGCTGTTAGCTTATGACCTCCCAGACGCTAAGTCGCGCTTGCTGTCGGAACACAGTCCGTCAGGCCCCTCCGCTTTTTGCAAGCCAGACTCGGGGGCTCTGCTTGGCCGGCGAGCTGCCCCTCCGCCCCGGCTCCCTCCCGCCAGTCCGTGGAGCGCGCACCGCCTTGCCGCCCTTCCTACCCTCTTCCGTGGGCCTCTCGTCTGCGCTTGGCTCCGGCGACTCCGTTCTGCTAATCCTCTGGTGGTTTTCTGGGTTATTTAGGCAGGTGTAGGTGGAATCTAAGTGATCAGCTGGACGCGTGGTGAGCCCAGCGTCCTCCTACACCGCCATCTTCCCTACCTGGCTGTTCACCACTTTATTAACAATTTGTTCTTGCATCTGAGACCACCCTTCTTGTAGTTATTCTTTACCAGAGATGACACTTTTTTTAATGTTTATTTATTTTTGAGAGAAACAAGTGAGAGAGAGAGGGAGCATAGGTAGGGAAAGGGCAGAGAAAGAGGGGTCAAGAGGGCTCTGCGCTGACAGCAGCAAGCTGGATGTGGGGCTCAAACTCAGGAACCGTGCTATCCCAACCTGAGCCAAAGTTGGATGCTCAACAGACTAAGCCCCCTTGACTAAGTCAGCCCCAGAGATGACACTTTTTGAAATTCCTTTGATAGATGTCAGTAAGTAGTTAACTCTGTGTGCGTGTTTGTTTTTCTGAAAATATGTTTATTTTGCCCTCCTTTTGAAAAATAGTTGTACTGCATACACAATACTCAGACAATACTGTTCCCCTGTCTTTTGACTTTTCATAGCATAAAATGAGTAAGTGTGCTTTTTTCTTTGTAAGAGAAATAAGAAAGATAATGAATATAGCCACAGGGATGTTTTTAGATTTGGTGTTAATCTAAGGGACTTTCAGACCTACAGGAGTGATTATTTGATAGATGTGAGGGGGAAAAAATAAAGCCTGAAATAAATCATCTCAGAGAAGGTAAAGTGAGTATTCTATAAAATGATAGAAATGATAGGGTTACCATGCAAGAATGAATGTTAATTTAAGATTAGTGATTAAGGGGCGCCTGGGTGGCTCAGTCGGTTGAGCGTCCGACTTCAGCTCAGGTCACGATCTCGCAGTCCACGAGTTCGAGCCCCGCGTCAGGCTCTGGGCTGATGGCTCAGAGCCTGGAGCCTGCTTCCGATTCTGTGTCTCCCTCTCTCTCTGCCCTTCCCCCGTTCATGCTCTGTCTCTCTCTGCCTCAAAAATAAATAAATGTTAAAAAAAAATTAAAAAAAAAAAGATTAGTGATTAAAGTTTAAAGTACAGCCAATCAGCAAAATATGATTTTTCAACAGCACTACTCTGACTCTTATTTGTGAAGAAGGTGAAGGTGAATTTTGGGGTTCACCTCCAGCCATTGCAAGGCAAATGCAAGGAAATGGTTTCTATTTGAACCATTGAATATACTCTGGGTAGAAGGAAATTAAAAACATTGATGCAAATGAATGGAGAGAAAATAGTAAGGTCAATAGTTAAAGTGTTAAGGGAATTGAAGAATTATAGCAGAGAGATTGCTAGAGAAAATGATCAAGAAGATCATGGTGTATGGTTAAAAATGGGGTGACAGAAATTTTAGAAGTGATTTTGTATTTCTGATTATGACATCTTGAGGAAATCATGGGAGTGGGATGCTGGCATGGAGGGAAGAAAATGCACCACAAAGTGAAGATATCGAAGACTGAGATGGCAAGGCCATACCTCTCATGAAATGGGTCATCCACGTGAATATTGACATTAGCCAACATCAATGCCGTTCAGCCTTGTCACTTCCATGACTTTGAATATATTTGGTAAAAACAATACATTATATGTTACTGAAGCAAACTTTGTATTTTATTTATGCATTTGTCGTGCATTATAAAACCAAATTCTAGAGCTTAGGTTTGTGTTTTTAAAATAAAGATACACCAACCTAATGTGGTACAAGTTGTTATTAAGTGTATCAAGAAGAGTAAATTCTATTTCCAGCTATGTTACCGTCTAGTAGCATAACCTTGACCAAATCAAATCATATTTCAAGGTCTCAGAAATCTTGCAAGTAAAACACAGACTTGAATTGAATATGATTTAAAATGGTTTCTTGACTCAGAGGAACTTGATTTAATTATTTGGTTTTTGCTTGCTGAAGTACAGTTCATTGGCTTTGCCCTTTAAGTTTATATGATTTTTACTGTAGAGTTCCCCTACCACTGAGTTTTTATGGTTCTATGTATTTCTATTGTATCTGTCACCATGGCATCTGGATATCCAACCAATATAACTATGTAAAATTAGCAGGTATGTGGGAAGAAAAAATGTCAATACTTGTCTTTCTCCTAATGTAGATATTAGCGTGTAATAAAGATTCTTCTCCGGAGTTCTTAGAGCTTCCTGCTCACATGATCACAGAGAAAGAAGGGGGAGATGACAATTTTCACTGCTTCTCCAAATATAATATTTCAACATAGTATTTACAGCTGTAAAATAAAAAAAAGTATGTAAAAAAACTCCTTATTTCTAATCAAAACTATGATTGGATCCTTGAAGAACAAATAGTTGTACAGAAAATGTGCAAACTACTACAAATGTACACGGGCAATAATTGTGATAGAAAATTGAAAGCTAAAATAGACCGTTTATAAGATTTATACTTTTCATTGTTATTTTGAGGGAATCCACCATCTTTAATGATTATGAACAAGTTAAGATTTGTTTTTAATGTGTAGCTAGGGTAGAGTTAAAAGGGAATAATCAGCAAGAGATGAGGTCAAATACTCTGAGCTGTTATTAGGTATGAAAGTAGTGGATACGGAGGCGCCTGGGTGGCTCAGTCGGTTAAGCGTCCGACTTCAACTCAGGTCACGATCTCCCGGTCTGTGAGTTCGAGCCCCGCGTCCCTGCGTCGGGCTCTGGGCTGATGGCTCAGAGCCTGGAGCCTGCTTCCGATTCTGTGTCTCCCTCTGTCTCTGCCCCTCCCCCGTTCATGCTCTGTCTCTCTCTGTCTCAAGAATAAATAAACGTTGAAAAAAAAAAGAAAAAAAAAAGAAAGTAGTGGATGCCATGATGCATCTGGAAAGATTAGACTCACAGATATAAATTTGAGGGTCTTAGTATTAAAAATAGCTAAATTTGAGGGTCTTAGTATTAAAAATAGCGTGTTCAAAGCTGTGGGACTAGACATCATTTGCAAAGGACATTATAGATTGAGAAAAAAAGAGAAGGCCTAGAATAGGTCACAAGGGTATTCCATTATGTAGAGGTCCGGAGAGAAGCAGACACCAACAAAGAAGATTGAGAAGCCTCCGCCAAGAGGGTGATGGAGAAACAAGAGAGTGTAGGGTACCAGGAATCAAGGGAAAAACTATTTGAGGGATAATTATGGAAAGCTATTTCTAGTGCTATTATTTGTAAACAATTATTTTGTTTAACAAGTGATACCTAATTCTATCCTGCTGAGTTGCAACATGTAGACTTGTGGAATAGTAGTAGAGGTAGTAAGATGTGACCAGAATATAGAAGCATTCCAATTTGCCAATGGCCAGCTGTGGGAGTGGGAGAATGTCTTCACAGTGTGGGCATGAATAATGAAACTGTAAAACTACCATCATCTATTCCAGGCAGACTGTGAGAACAAAAGTTGTGGGACAGCAGAGTGAGGGGTTATATTTAGACACAAGAAGTTCGATATGAATATTTGACATTCAACTAGTTATTGAGAAGGGAACTAGATAAAAGTATCTGGACTAGGGAACAAAGATCCACACCGGATGCTCCAAGAGATCACAGTGTGAGAGTGCAATAACTAAGTCCTTTGCCCTTTACAAGAACTGAAAAAGATTTGCCAAAGTCACAGGATCTGTACATACATTAATGCATGCACCCACTGCTGGTGAACCATCTGTTCATATTCTTTGACCATTTTGCATTGGCACATTGGCATTTTTCACATTGATTTTAAGGAATTCTATATATACTATGAGAAACAGCCTTTTCTCTGAAATGTGAGAAGCAGTTGCTTTCCTTTCTCTTCATTCAAGTTTTTTTTGAGCCTTAAGATGCTTTTGGTCATACGGAATAAACATACCAATAATTTATTTTTAAGTTACTTGTGATTGTTGTTTTTTCTTTTTTTAATTGTTTTTAATATTTATTTACTTTTGAGAGAGACAGAGACAGAGACAGAGTGCAAGTGGGGGAGGGGCAGAAAGAGAGGGAGATACAGAATCTGAAGCAGGCTCCAGGCTCTGCACTGCCAGCACAGAGCCCGACGTGGGGTGCGAACCCATGAACCGTGAGATCAAGACCTGAGACCAAGCTTCATGACCTGAGCTGAAGCTGGATGCTCAACCGACTGAGCCACCCAGGCGCCCCGTGATTGTTGTTTTTTCAATGCTTATAAAGTATAAGGTATTCTCCATTAGAGATTATACACACATCATTCTTTCACATTTCCTATTTTTATTTTTGTTTACATTTAAATCTTTGTTCTACCCTAAATTTGTTTTGTTAAAAGGCATAAGACAGGTTTTCAGGGCTTTTATTTTCCAGATGATTTCTTAGTTGTGCTATTACCAAAGCCGGTATCTCACCGGCAAATACTAGTTCCTGTAGGGGAAAAAATTAAGTAGTATAGAATATTTTAATTATATCATTAAGAAAATAAAAGGAATTTGAGGACAACTGCCCTAGAATTTCCGGAATACACACTTTTTAAGGATATACAGAACATATATTTTTTAAATGATGATATGTGAAGTCATAAAAATGACACAACAAAAGAATGAAAATTAGAACATAATTCAAGATTCAATACCATTTATTCCAGATCATTGGTCTGCATGTATTTCATTTAGAGGAAAATAAGAAATATAACAACCAAAACAAAAAACTTTAAGAAATACAAGTCCTATTTAGAAATTGAGAAACATATTTCTAAATAATAGAGAGATGAGAAGAAATCTAATGGAAATTAGAAAACTTTTAGAGTTGACTAATAATTAAGATTTCATATTTGTGATTTCAATTTGTAATTGCAGCTAGGATGGAAATTAGAAAAAAAAGGTATGACCTCAGATACTTTTATTAGACTAAAAAAAATAGCTGAAAGTTAATTTTATAAGAATTAGATTTATTATGAGAGATAGCAACAGGACAGAATAGATCCAAAGTAAGAGGGAAGGTGTAAAGCAGAAAAAACTAAAACAGGAAAAAGTACATTTAGGCATGATAAACAAAGCAGAGAGAATGTTCTGGAAAACTGGAAAGAGAAAACATTTTATTGAAAAATTTTTTAAAAACAAAATATATATTAATTAGAATGGTATAGAAAAAAGACAAAAAGAGGAAAATTCAAGCTCATTTATGTCAGTACATTAAAAAAATCATGATAAAATGTACAAATTCATAAATAAATTTAAAATAAGAAATGAAAATCTGAATAATATTACAGTTATTAAAGAAAATAGATCAGTACAAGTAAAAATATTTTCCTCAAAATAAAACACAGCCATGATGAGTTTAATAATTGTCTTTCCAAATATTATTTTAAAATTTCAACTAGAAAAATGGGATTAAGAATATATGGAAAACATCGTAATGTATTGTATTAGGAAGGTGATAACTCATCAAAATCTAACAGAATAACAACAGCAAAACAACAAAATTATAGTCTAACTCATAGATACAAATTTTCTATGCAATTCATTAGCAAACAATCAATAAATGTATTAAAAAACAATATAATATGATCATCTTAGTCCATTAAGGCTGTGGTAACAAAGTACAACAGGCTGGGTGGCTTATAATAACAAAATTTATTGCTTATAGTTCTGGAGTCTGCCAGTCCAGTATCAGGTGCCAACATGGTCAGGGAGGGCTCTCTTCCAGGTTGTAGACTCTCATTATATCCCCACATGGTGGAATGGGCTAGACAGTTCCATGGGATTTCTTTTATAGAAGTATACTAATCCCATTTATGAGGGCTCCACCCTCATGACCTAATCACCTTCTAAAGGCCCACCTCCAAGTACCATCACCTTTGGGTGATCTCAATATACAAATTCTGGGGGACACAAACATTCAGATCACAGCAATAATCAAGTTGATTTTGTCACAGGAAAGCAAATTTCATTAATCATTGCATGAATGTGTCAATGCAATTTAACACTTTAAGGAAATAAAGGAAAAGTGTCATTCATTAATATCAATAGTTGTAGTAAAGTGTTTGGGAAAAATCAGCATTTATTCATGAATAATTAACAAAACCTCTTGTCAAACTAGATATAAATGGCCCCTTAACTTAATAAAACCTGTCTATAGTGTATGCACAGGAAATACGTACTGAACAATGAACCTTTGTAAGCATGTGTTTAAAAGTAGAACTTATTGCTAGATACATCTCCAGAAGCAAGGGAAATAAAAGCAAAAATCAACTATTGAGACTTCATCAAGATAAAAAGCTTCTGCACAGCAAAGAAAACAATCAACAAAACTAAAAGGCAACCTATGAAACGGGAGAAGATATTTGCAAATGACATATATAATAAAGGGTTAGTACTCAAAGTCTAAAAAGAACTTATCAAACTCAACACCCAAAATCAAATAATCCAGTGAAGAAATGGGCAAGAGACATGAATAGACACTTTTTCAAAGAAGACAATCAGATGGCTCATAGACTCATAAAAAAATGCTCAACATCACTCATCATCGGGGAAATACAAATCAAAACCACAATGAGACACCACTTCACACCTGTCAGAATGGCTAAAATTAACAACACAAGAAACAACAGGTGTTGGCGAGGATGTGGAGAAAAGGGAACCCTCTTACACTGTTCATGGGAATGCAAACTGGTGCATTCCCTGGAATGCAGTATGGAGGTTCCTCAAAAAGTCAAAAATAGAACTACCATACAACCCAGGAATTGCACTACTAGGTATTTACCCAAAGGATACAAAAATACTGATTTGAAGGGATAAATGTTCCGACGGTTATAGCAGCATTATCAACAATAGCCAAATTGTGGAAAGAGCGCAAAATGTCCATCGACTGATGAATGGATAAAAAAGAAACGGGGTGTGTGTGTCTATATACACACACATATATAATGGAATATTATTCAGCCATCTATCAAGAATGAGATCTTGGGGCGCCTGGGTGGCGCAGTCGGTTAAGCGTCCGACTTCAGCCAGGTCACGATCTCGCGGTCCATGAGTTCGAGCCCCGCGTCAGGCCTTGGGCTGATGGCTCAGAGCCTGGAGCCTGTTTCCGATTCTGTGTCTCCCTCTCTCTCTGCCCCTCCCCCGCTCATGCTCTGTCTCTCTCTGTCCTAAAAATAAATAAACGTTGGAAAAAAAATAAAAAAAAAAAAAAAGAATGAGATCTTGCCATTTGCAACAATGTGAATAGAGTTAGAGAGTATTAAGTTAAATAAGTCAGTCAGAGAAAGAAAAATACCATATGATTTCACTCATATGTAGAATTTAAAAAACACAACAAGTGAACATAGTGGGGGAAAAGACAGAGGCAAATCAGAAAACACTCTCAACTAGAGAACAAACTGAGGATTGCTGGAGGGGAGGTGGAAGAGGGTTAAATGGGTAAATAGGTAAATGGGTAAAGGGGTTAAATGGGTTAAATGGGTGATGGGGTATTAAGGAGAGCACTTCTGATGAGCACTGGGTATTACATGTAAGTGATGAATCACTAAATTCTACTCCTGGAACCATTATTACTCTATGTTAACTAACTAGATTTTAAATAAAAACTTGTAACAAACAAAACCTAGAACTTGGTTTGGATGCTCATTGTAATAGTTTGTTTCAAACTTTTTTCTTTATAGCCCAACCAGTGTAGGAAGGTAAGAAAACTAAATAACATTGTAAATATTGAAAAGGGTGAAAGAAAGTTAATATTATTTTAGATGATATAATTAATATGTATAGAAAATCAGAAATATTTACAGATAAATTATTAAAAACAATAAAAGTTTAACATTTTGACTAATAAGAAAATTATTATACATGAATCAATTCCATGAATGCCAGCAATATAACACTGGAAATTTTAAATTGATATTTTACATTAATAATAGCATAAATATATAAAATACTTGACAATAAATAAAATAAAAAATGAGTCATATAATGAAAAAATGAAGCATTTAATTTTAAGAAAAATGTGAATACTTGTTCTTTAAGTTACTACGAAATCATCTTTACCATAAACTCTTCATATACATGGACAGATCTTAACAGAACTTTTTTTTTTTGCTATGTTAAGAACAAAATCAGTAAAATAACCATACAGTGTTTAGGATTTATCTTATATTTTAAAGGTTCAGGAAGATAAAACTCTGAGTTTTCTTCCAATCATGTTTAACATGAAATTAGTCATCAACAGCAGGTATCTGAGGCAAGAATTGTGTCCCGGACTTAGCCCTGCTTGAATTTATCACCATGAGGAATAAAAGGAAACCCCTTTCCATCTCAGAACTTAGGATCCCCCTCTTATTTGATGGGGGAAATGATTACATCCTAATTCAGTTTCACTTATATCATTTCTTAACCCAGGTGTTACCTATGGTCTCTAGATTTTTAGAGACAATGTTAGGCTTGGCTGTGGGTATTCAAATCCTTTTTTGAAATATCTGTAAATCTTGGGGTGCCACCGTGGCTCAGTTGGTTAAGCGCCCACCTCTTGGTTTCAGCTCAGGTTATGATCTCATGGTTTCATGAGTTCGAGCCCCACATTCGACTCCATGCTGACAGTGCAGAGCCTACTTGGGATTCTGTGTCTCCTTCTCTCTCTGCCTCTTCCCCACTTGCACTGTCCCTGTCTCTCTCAAAATAAATAAACTTAAAAAATTTTTTAAAATATATCTGTAAATCTTAAGGCAAGAGGTGTATTGGTGAGAATATATTTTCATATTGCTGCTTGCTAAAATTTTCTGTATTCAGTGGCTATTCTTTTATCTGGATCCTGTGTCATGCAAAGAGAAGATGTACTCCTTAATAATTCCAGGAAAGGAAAAAAAGAAAATAGAAGGAAAGGAGGGAGAGAGGGAGGGAAGAAAGGAGAGAGGGAGAGAAACCATACAACAAATAATCAACCATCAACAAATGCATGAGTGTCTGCATAATAAAGTCCATTTATCATTTGGAGGCCATAGGGAGTCATGACACTGACCATGGCATAGTAGACCATTAAATAGGATATTATATTCCTGTTCCATAAGTACTTTCACTCATTTGCCACCAAGGGTTTCCCACCTAGTCTGTCACACATATGCAGCCACCATGGATTCTGTACATCTTGCTGACTCCAAATCATTCCCCTCCTTTTTTCTTTGTTTTTCCTTTTCTTGGTTTGCTTCGGGAATTTCAAAGATTTTTACCATCTATTATGTTCCACGTTTTAATTATTTTTAGCTCATCACAAATTTGTCTGGCTAACAGCTTAATGCACACCAAAGGACATTTCAATTAACCAGATCAGCCCTCCTTATAATTATTGGTCCCTAATGACATAGTATTTTTTACTATAATTCTAAATAAGAATAATTCATGATGGAATATGGGAGCTTGGAGCATAGCAGTTGCAGCAGCAAGAAAAATCTATAGAAGAGTTAAGTAAAAGAAACAAAACCTAAGAAGAAATGTTTATCTTTGTAACCAGAAAATATATATTTTTAGGATCCTCAAAAAAGAAGAGGAAAAATTAATGTTCTTTCATTGTAACTTCAAACACATTGAATTCTTAAAATTAATACCGAAGAAGTCACAATTTTTTTAAACATGTTAAATTCTTTTGAAATAAGTGGCAAAGTTGGTGTCACCATGGGAGGACAACTCTGAATGGATGCATTCCTGAGGAACTTTCATCCTTTTGGTGATTCTTGGGAACCTCCTATTCAAATTACTGGTTACCTATAAGCAAAGAAGTTACTGTGATAAATGTTTAAAATAGCTAACGGAATATTGCTTTTAATAAATACAAATAGAGAAATTCAGGATATGTCATTTGTTGATCCCATTTCAAGAAATCACTTTTAAGCACTGGGTGTTGTATGGAAACCAATTTGACAATAAATTTCATATATTTAAAAAAAAAAAGAAATCACTTTTAGCATTATGTAGTCAGTTATTACCTGGTATTTCAAAAATTCCCTTAGTGAAAGCTTTAAGGAAAATAATATGTAATAGCTTTAGTTCTGCCGATATATACCAGAAAATATTAAAATCAGATTTGTCAATGTAGTATGTTTAGATTTTGGCTATAACCACTGAAATCTTGGGATCTGAATCCTTTCCATAACATCTATTTTAGACGTTCCTTGATTTATTAAAGTTCATCTACTTTGGCCATGTCATGACTCGTTTTGTGAACACTATTAAATTTTTGTTTGCTTGTTTGTTTGTTTATTTATTTATTTATTTATTTATTTATTTATGTACCCTTGTACCACCCTCTTCCTATCCCCCCTCCCCTCCAACCACCCCAACAACTACTCTTTCTTTCAATGAGTTCAATTTTTTTTTAATTCAACGTGTGATACCTCACAGAATTTGTTTTTCTGTCTGACTTGTTTTACTGAGCACAATGCCCTTCAGATTCATCCATGTTGTTGCAAAAAAAAAAAAAACAAACAAACAAAACAAGATACTCTTCTTTTTTAGGACTGAGCAATTTTCCATTGGATATATATATATATGATACTTTGTTTATCAATTTTTTTGCGGATGGACACAGGCTGGTTCCATATCTTGGCTGTTGTGAATAATTTTGCAATGAACATGGGACTGCAGGTATCTCTTTGAGATTTTAATTCTCTTGGATATACATCCAGAAGTGAGATTGCTGGATCATATGATGATTCTATTTTTAACTTCTTAAGGAACTGCCATACTGAAGCCACATAGTGGCTTCATTGTCAGTGTACAAAGGTTCATCTTTTTCCACATACTCCTCAGCATCTGTTATGTCTTACCTTTTTGGTAGAAAACATCATAAAAAGTTTATGGTGATATCTTATTGTAGTTTTGATTTGCATTTCCCTGATAATTACTGATGTTGAGCATCTTTTCACATACCAGTTGGCTTTGGGAAAATGTCTATTCCGGTCCTTTGCTCATTTTTCCTCCAAGTAGGTTATTTGATTTAATTGCTATTGAGTTAAATGAGTTCTTGTATATTTGGTATATTAATCCACTGTTTGCTCTATGCTTTGCAAACATCTTCTCCCATTCCATACATTGCCTTTGCATTTTGCTCATGTTTTCCTTTGCCGTATAGAAGAGGTTTTTTAAAATATTGCTATTGATTGGGAGAAAAGGTTCATGTTCGTGATGATATTTCAGAATAATGGTACATTTAAAAGTTTACACTCGAATAGTGATTATCATAAATATCTCACAAGCATATGTAATACTTAATAATTATGTACGATGCTTAATACTAAGCCAATATTATCAGAGTAATTAAACAAATGTATTAAAGATTTTTAACTTGTTACCAACAAACTTGGAATAGAAGAATATAGACTAAACATGATAAAAATGGATTATGAAGACAATAACTGAGTAAAAAAATATTTGGTTCTTATGCACTTCAGTAGACAAGTCAAGCACCAAGTGACTTATGCAAAAACTCCTACTTCAGTAAAATGTATTAACTAGTGGTGTATGTATGTTCCAGGGTCTCAGACAGATGAGGAGGCAACCTGTGCCAGCTTCTTAACATCATTGACAGAAAATGGATGTAGTCTTGGCATGCAGCTGGCTGCTGTCATATTTTTTTGATTTCTGTTGTTGAGTTGGGTCAGGCAGCCTGGATTTGGTCATATAAGAGAAACTTAAAAGACCTCTTATTCACCTAATTGTGTGCCTTCACTGAGACCAGGGTAGCTCACAGGTTTCTTGCTCCTCAAAATATGAATCAAGAACATCCCGCATGACAGAAAGGACCCTGTGGTTGCCTGCACTTTGTCTTTCATGACTATCTTATGCTTTACCCTCACTACAGCTTCACCTGAGTGTACTCTGTAGGATTTCACAAGTCCTTTAATTTACTTGGCATAGTGCAATTGCAAATAGGAATACCATTGTGTTCATTTTACAAATCGGAAGTATAGATAATTCTCCAGTTTATGGTCAAGAACAACAAAAGAGTGCCCACTATCGCCACTGCAATTGAACATCGTTCTGATAGTTATGGTCAGCCCAATAAAAAAGAAACAGAAACAAATGCAAAGACACAAGTATTACAATTCCTTCTGAAACCATGATTGTATATACCAAGAAGATTGAACAGAAGCAACCAGGGAAACTCAAACTGAAGAGAGCTTAAGAAAGTGGCCCGTGTTTGGGGTGTCTGTGATCATGTTCATGCCCTCAGTCCTGGAAGGACTAACAGGATTCAGGAAACCGGTTACACTCACGTTGCAGTTTATTACAAAGAAAGAGATTACAATCAGAAAGGGAAAATGTGCATGGGCCCGAGTCCTGGCGAAACAAGGCACAAGTGTCCTCTCCCAGTGGAGTGACACGGACATGCTTAATCCTCCCGGAGGGAATGTGGGACAGCGTGTGCACATTGTTACAAATCAAGGAAGCTCACCCAAGCCTTGGGGTCCAGCATTTTAATTGCGAGTTCGGACACATTGGCCTCCCACAACTCTGTGTTTCATTGGTATTGCTTTTGAATGAACTAATTTCTCTTACAAAAGCATCAGGTTTTTATAGGTTTGGAAACTTAGAAAACTAGCACAGTTGTTTAGAAAGTTACTCAAATATAGGAAGGAATTATTTTTTATTCATTTAACAAGGTCTTTTTCATGACATACTAACAACGTCATTCATCATTCTAGGCTCAGACTATAGTGTAAACAATACAGACAAATCCACCACTCTTGGAACATATATTATGCCTCTCCAATGGTGAATAAAAGATCAATGTTAATGTGAATTAAAATCCATTTATGGCTTCTACATATCACCATGTTAATTTTTCTACCTGAACACCTACCACTCTACAGCAATCTCAATAAATCAAATATGTTGAGCGTCTCAGGTACGTACAAAGCAATCTCCTGGGTGCTGTGAATATATGTGCAGCTTATAACTGAGTTAGATAAAAAATTAATACATGAAAAAATAAAATACATTATTTCCACTATCACAAGATAAGATGTGAAGATAAATACATCATTTATTGAAATCCATTTTTTATTCTGTGCTTGACACCCAATTAGTGTTGATACTTTAAACAATGCTGTATGTTAGGTTTGGTGATCTTTACTTTATACATATGGAGTTGAGACTAGGAGAACTGAAGTATTCTGAGAGGCATAACAATAATTCGTATCAGAGTTTGGAATACCTGTTGTACAAAACCCTTTATATCAGTGCTTTTCAAAATAATTGCAGTGAAGGAGCACAGATCCACTGAGGGCCAAAACTTTTGTGAACTATAATAAAACTAAACCACTAGAAATATAAAAAATTTTTAATTCTGTAAAAATGTATTAGATCCTACTTAAAACACGGTAAGTTGTATTAAAGGAAGAAAGGTTTACCTCTCTCCTTGGGCCTGACTACACCCATACAGTTAAGGCACTGTCACCTATGTCATGGCATCCAACCATCATTAGGGGCACTTGGCTGGCCCGGTTTGTGGAACATGTGACTCTTGATCCTGGGGTCATAGGTTCATGCTCGACATTGGTCATAGATATTACTTAAAAATTTTAAATTAAATAAAAAGTTTATCTTTCAAATTATTAAACAAATTTCCAAGACTTATTTCAATTGCTGCACTTTTCTAACCAAAAATTGCCAGCAAGTGGTTTGCAATGCTGCCCTGGTCTTCCAGTCTAAGTAGGTGGACCACTTTCCACTCTGACATGTTCTGGACAACCAAGAATGCTGACTTCACACCTCAGTGGAATTTCTGATAGATATTTTGTATACAGGAAAAACCTCTTATGTATTATGAAATAAGATTTGAAGGCACAGATGTTCATGGTTGGGTAACACTGGTAAATAAACATGTTCAATTAAAATAAAACCTACATTAGGTGGTGCCTGGGTGGCTCAGTCAGTTAAGCGTCCGACTTCAGCTCAGGTCATATTCTCACGGTTTGTGGGTTCGAGCCCCGCATTGGGCTCTGTGCTGACAGCCCTAGGCTCCAATATTGTGAAAATACTTCTGTTTAAGAATCTGAGTTTGATTTTGTAGCAAATCAGGAACGATTGTATACATTTAGCTCTCAAGAGGTTTCCTTTTAAGGTGAATACATGATGCCATACTGGTTTATATATATATATATATATATATATATATATATATATATATATGAAGAACATTGCATAGGTCAACAAGAATTTATTCATATGTATTGTATTTATTGGTACCTTACTAGAAAGGAAATGTAGAACTTTTTTTAGAAAGAAAATATGGTAGTTATGTACTTAGAACTTAGCTAATAATGTTAATTGGTTTATTTATAACCAATTCCAAAGATAGCATATTATTTAAAGAGAAGCATGAATGTTGAGATAATTAAGCATGAAATTTGGAAATACAGTGATTTAATTATTGATTACTTCATTATTGATATATAGATAAAGCTTTTTATATGTTCATTTTGTGTTGATAAATAAACCAGTTCCATGATTCACAATCTAAAGTTGATCAGCCATTGTCCAGCTGAAGAAATAACTGTATATATAACCATTTTCCTGCATTGCTTTAAAATATAAGAGATGAGAATGTATGTTGTTCATCTCTAGTCTTTACTACAATTTTTTTTAATGTCTATTTTTGATAGAGAGAGAGAGAGAGAGACAGAGCAAAGGAGGAAGGGCAGAGAGAGGGAGACACAGAATCCAAAGCAGGCTCCAGGCTCTGAGCTGTCAGTACAGAGCCTGAGGCGGGGCTGGAACACACCAACTGCGAGATCATGACCTGAGCTGAAGTTGGACACCCAATCGACTGAGCCACTCAGGTGCACCTCTACTATAATTTTTTAAATCATATTGTTTGTACTTATATAAGAATTTTGGAGAAATTAACCCTCTACCCAGAGAAAAATAAGCAGTATTTATCCCTGTGAGATTCTGTACAGATCATAAAAGATATGGAGACCCTTGAAGCTAATCTTCAACTCCACAGAGATCCAAAGCTTAAGAACTTTACTTGAAGGCTTGTCTGCCTGCATACATCCTCCCCTTAGAAGGTTCCTTACTGAGAGCCTTTAGTTAATATTACTCCCAAAATTCTCTCATGCGTCTTACCATTTAAGCTAAGTATATATGTGTGTTTTTTTCCTGTTTCTGTATTCCCATTGTCAGGAGTCAGTAAAAAAGACATCTCTTTTAATTTGCTTACCATCACTCTTTACAGTAAATCAAACTAAATGAAGAGTTAGTATTAAGAAAACAAAAGAAATAATTGCTCAAAACTCATATTTTCGCTGGTGAAATCTCTTTGTTTATTAATTCGTTAAATAAGATCCCCTTTCCTTTTTGCTAATCATCGAATAAGATTTATTGAAAAACACAAGAGTTTATTCACTTATTTAACATATATTTACTGGGTGCTTTCTATCTACCAGTGACTGATCTGGTCATAAAATAGACAAAATATCATGTTCTCATGAAGCTTATATTAATTGTGCCTTATTCAACCACAGACTTAAGGAAAAGGTGTTTTTATGTAGGATATTAGAAAGTGATAAATTATTTATGAAAAGCGGGAGCAAGAAAGTGAGATAAGACTTCCTACGGATGGGAGCAGTTGTATTTCAAGCCATTATCTGAAGCAGAGCTCATTGAGAGAGTGATAGGAAAAGGGCCTGGCAAGTATGAATGTCCTGTGGTGAGGGTTAGAAATTGAAGAACATTCAGTGTGACCAACAGGGAGGAATGAAGGAGAGAGTAGTAGGAGATAAACTCAGAGAGGAAAAGAAGGTGAGGAGGGTGGGGACTACAAAAAAGACTTTCTTTCACTTTTACTTTTGGGTAAAAACAGAAGCAACTGCATGATTTTCAGTAGAAGAACAGAGAATTTACCTTTTGAAAGGTACATCCTATAGTGTCTAAGGTAAGAAGTATGGCGACCAATATGGAGGCCGTTACACCAATGAAAATGAAAGATGATAATGATTGAATGCAAGGTAACATTAGTGAAAAATAGACAGATATTGCATATATCTTGAAGGCAGAACCAACATATTTCCTGAATTCCTTGGTGTGGAATATGAGAGAAAAGAATGGATAAAGTATGACTTCAAGATTTTACCTAAGCATCTTGAAGGTTAAAGTTCCCATCAAACTGGACTGGATAAAGTTGTGGATTGAGTAGAATTTAGGGAAAGTCAGGAGTTGAATTTTGGAGTTCAGGAATAAAGTCTGTATAGAGACATAAACTTAAGTATCACCAGGATGTAAAAAAAAAAACGTAAAGCCATAGACTAAATGATATCACAAATACTGTAAGTATAGGTGGAGGGGTAAGTTCATAAGCACGTAGTTATTTTCTTCCCACATTGGAGTCATATGAATGACTCTTCCTTTGTGTTTTTTGATTTGTTGCTACTTATGAGTGAAATATCTTATTTTTATCTGTGTCATTCTGAAAACTATATTAACTCTAAAAAGTGAACATGTATCCCCCATTACAGTTGCATATACATTCAGATAGCCATTGTCAAAAGATAAAAATTAATAAACAAACAAAAAGCAGAATCAGACCTATAAATGCAGAAAACAAACTAATGGTTGCCAGAGGGGAGGGGGGTGGGTGGGCAAACTGGGTCAAGGGGAGTGGGAGATTCATGCTTCCAGTTATAGAATGAATAAGTCATGAGAGTAAAAGGCACAGCATGAGTAATATACTCAATGATATTGTAATAACAATATATTGGGACAGACGGTAACCACACTTGTGGTGAGCATAGCATAATGTATAAACATGTCAAATCACTTTATTGTACTCCTAAAACTAATGTGTCATTGTGTGTCAATGATACTCAAAAACGAAAAACCAAAAACAAAACCAAAAAACTATACACTCTAAAGTGAAACAATGCGTTTTAAAATATATTTTAGTCCAAAATTTTCACTAATGTTTCTTTAAAAATTGAAATTATTTGATTCTATCTCACGTCTTATGAGTACAGCAATGCTTTGATCTAAAAATAAAATGCTAATCTATAAGAGTTTCATTTTCTTGAAGAGCTAAGTTTTTTTTTTAAGTAAATGAGATTTTATACTTCAGTCACACAGCTGTGATACTATATATCTTTCTCTAGCTCAGTGTTGCATTATCTAATCTTGATTCCAGGATTAGCCAGGTTTTCAAAATGATAGGAATATGCAAAAACAAAGAATATTTATTAGAGTGGCAAAAATCATGAGAGTAGAGGTTTCTTTTTGCCATATGTGCTACCCTGTCATGGACAAGATTTCCTGGTACATAGTAGCCACTCAAAAATATTTGTTGAAAGAACGAAAATTAAAATTACCATCTATCTCAGCTGCATCTCACTCTCTGCTAAAACCACAGTTTTAAAATCTGTCATTACATTCATCAAAATGGTAGCAGAAACCACATTTCATGTCAGCATGTTAACTGATGATCTATAATTCTCTTTTAACATTAGTAAGAAATCTTAGCCAATGCCTTGTCAAAATATCCTGCGTGTTAGTCACAACGAGAATAGTAACGAGACTGACAGGAAAATGCCAACAGTCACCTTAGGGATGGATATTCTTAAAAGTTTATTTATTTTTGAGAGTGCAAGTGGGGAAGGGGCAGAGAGAAAGGGAGAGAGAGAGAGATCACGACATGAGCCGAAACGAAGAGTAAGACACTTAAACTACTGAGCCTCCCAGGCGCCCCTGAATATTTTTTTAATTGTGAACAAAACACATAGAAAGAAATCTCAGAAGTCAAAGCAAGAAGCTCTCAGATGCAAGTATAGGGTTTCTGGATCCTCCAATCCAACACTAACTTTCACCATTTTTTCTTTTTTTTTTTTTTTTAAATTTTTTTTTCAACGTTTATTTATTTTTGCGACAGAGAGAGACAGAGCATGAACGGGGGAGGGGCAGAGAGAGAGGGAGACACAGAATCGGAAACAGGCTCCAGGCTCCGAGCCATCAGCCCAGAGCCTGACGCGGGGCTCGAACTCACGGACCGCGAGATCGTGACCTGGCTGAAGTCGGACGCTTAACCGACTGCGCCACCCAGGCGCCCCTCACCATTTTTTCTAGACAAAATTAGCATAAAAAATCTGGAGTTTAACTAAACTTTATACTTAACATATAGGAGAAATAACGTATCAATAAAAGGATAATGGTCATTATGAAAAACTGAGAAAACATAGCTCATGAAGAGAATGATAAAAACATTCATCTAGCACCATCCCATAAAGAGGTACTTGAATTATTTGCTGGATTCCATCTACTTGTACACATGGTCTTTGCTGAGTGTAGATAGTTGTAATAAACACTTGAAATCCTCCAACTGATTTCTTTTGGCTTAACTACCATTTTTTAAATTTTGTACTCACAAAGAAAATGTCTATTCTAATTTTGCTTCCCTTGTACTTTCCTAGAGTTAGAAAGATAACATTCAATGCAAATTATATTCAAATACACTTGACATTTAAATTTACCATTGACAGTAAGGTGTCATATTTTGTCCTTGAAGTTTTGGAATAGTTACTTAGTTTCTTAGAGACCAAACAGCACAGATTGTTCTGAAAAGCCTGAGTTTCTAGAGAAGTCATTCTATTCTAGAAATTTACTAGGAAGTTACCATGGATGGTCCATTTTCAGGTACTTTTCTCACCCTACTCTAAAATCTAAAATCCATCGAAACTATGGGGAAATTACAGGCTGAAACCACCAAGCCTGTAGTTATGGAAAACTGAATATGCATCATTATCTAATTATTCTCAACATCAAGTTATTCTAGGAGCTACTGATATTAAACTGATTCCACTGAGTAACAAATGAGTTCCTATACTGGAATCACCTGTGATCTCAAGTGAGCTGGGTGATTTTGATAATAATACATGGAGCAAAAGTCATAGAGAGGGGAGAACAAGGACACCAAGAAGAGAGAGCACATGCGATAAATTATAAACCATGTGTGTTATAACAAGAAATTTAATTTTCTACTATTAGCAACGGAGACTGAAGAAAAATTTTATAACACAGGTGGGGAAAATAGAGGATGAAGGATGGAAAGGAGGCAATTATCAGTCACGGTGATAATAAAGCAATAAGAAACATAAATAGCTTTTCAACATTTATTAAAACAATTTAATCTGAAAAATCAGTAAGGAGATGCAAAGAAAAAGTAGAAAACAATAATGGAGAAAAACTCAAAAATACATGAAAAAAACCTGTTGGGATGAGCACTGGATGTTGTATGGAAACCAATTTGACAATAAATTTCATATTAAAAAAATACATGAAAAAAATAGATAACAAAGATACAAATTACTCATAAAATAAGAGATGATTCTTTGAAAAGAAGTTAAGAATTATAGAAAATTTTATTAAAATAAAAGATAGTATCAAAAATAGACGCATAGATCAATAGAACAGAATAGAAAACCCAAAAATAAACCCACAACTATTTGGTCAACTAATCTTCAACAATGCAGGAAAGAATATCCAATAGGAAAAAGACAGTCTCTTCAACACATGGTGTTGGGAAAACTGGACAGCACCATGCAAAAGAATGAAACTGGACCACTTTCTTTACACCACACACAAAAATAAATTCAAAATGGATTAAAGACCTAATGTGAGACCTAAAACCATAAAAATCCTAGAAGAGTGGACAGGCAGTAATTTCTCTGACATCAGCCATAGCAACTTCTTTCCAGATATGTCTCCTGAGGCAAAGGAAATAAAAGCAAAAATCAACTATTGGGACTACCTTAAAATAAAAAGTTTTTGCACAGGAAAGTGAACAAAAAGCAAAACTAAAAGGCAACCAATGGAATGGAAGAAGATATTTTCAAATGACATATCTGATAAAGAGTTAGTGCCCAAAATATATGAAGAATTTATACAAATCAACACCCAAAAAACACAAATAATCCAATTTAAAAATGGGCATAAGAAATGAAGAGACATTTCTCTAAAGAAAACATCCAAATGGCCAACAGACACATAAAAAGATGTTAAACATTATTCTTCATCAAGGAAACGCAAATCAAAACTACAATGAGATATCACCTCACACCTGTCAGAATGGCTAAAATCAACAACACAAGAAACAAGTGTTGGCAAGGATGTAAAGAAAAGGGAACTCTCATACACTGTTGGTGGGAATGCAAACTGGTACAGCCACTGTGGAAACCAGTATGGAGTTTCCTCAAAAAGTTAAAAATAGAAGTACCTTATGATCCAGCAATCACTCTCCTGGGTATTTACTCAAAAATTACAAAAACACTAATTCAAAGTGATACATGCACCCCTATGTTTATAGCAGCATTATTTACAATAGCCAAATTATGGAAGCAGCCCAAGTGTCTATTGATAAATGAATTGGATAGAGAAGATGTGGAATATATATAATGGAATATCATCCAGCCATAAAAAAGAATGAAATCTTGCCATTTGCCATGACATGGATGAATATAATATCATGCTAAGTGAAATAAGTCAGCTAGAGAAGGACAAATGACATATGATTTCACTCATATGTGGAATTAACAAACGAAACAAATGAGCAGAGAAAATAAAAAGAGAGAGAGACAGAGGGAGACTAACCTGGAAACACATGCTTAACTATTAAGAACAAACTGATGGTGACCAGAGGGGAGGTGAGTAGGGGGATGACTATTTATTAACTATACTAGAACTAAAATAAGATTAAAAATAAAATAAAAGATAGCACAAAGGAACTGTTAAGAGGACATACCTATAGATAAAGTAAAAAAAGGATAAGACAATATTATGGCCAATATTTGGATTTAATTTAAAATTTAGCCAAATGGAAGATCCCAAGGTAAGTATAAATACCAAAATCAACCATAGAATGTATAGAAAAGCAATGACCATTAAATAATATACAAATACTTTTCAAAAATTTGAGACTGTTAATTATAGTCTCCTCTACGCTTATAATACCTCAAACTACAGGTGTTTTTTTGCAAATGAGTTTTGGCACATTTTAAAGAAAATATAATTCTTAACTTATATAAAGTTCTTAGGAAAGGAAAAATGAAGGCATTTTACCAACTCATCTTAAGATCAGTATAAATTTTGGGGCGCCTGGGTGGCTCAGTCGGTTGAGCGTCCAACTTGGGCGCAGATCATGATTCACAGTTCGTGAGTTTGAGCCCAGCGTCGGGCTCTGTGCTGACAGCTCAGAGCCTAGAGTCTGCTTCTGATTCTGTGCCTCCCTCCCTCACTATCCCTCCCCCACTCTCCCACTCTCTTTCAAAAATAAATAAACATTAAAAAAATTCTAAGAATAAAATCAGTATAAATTTTAATATGCAAAAATGCAAATATAATAAAATCAATGAATTATATATCGATTTCAAGGATGAACAAATGGGAGATAAATTAAAGTAGTAACAAATGCTTCCAACTGTCTGTAGTAATTATATACCAAAGCCAAATTCGCATATATCCAAAGAATGCAAGAAAAGTTTAGAATTAGAAAAAAGAACTTATCAATGTAATTCATTTAATTAACATATTAAGGGAGAAAAAGAAAAACATGATCCACTCAATAGATAAAGACAATCAAATTAATAAAATTACCTTTACTCATGACAAAAACCCTTGTAAAATGGAAAACTGATGGGAATTTCTTTCACCTGATAAGAGGCTTCTACCAAAATCTTGTACAAATAAAGTTTACATTTTAGAAAATAAATGGCATCATGCCATTCAAATGAGAATTAAGAAAGGATGCACATTACTGATATTCTTAACATAAGAACAGAGGTTCTAAGTAGAAATATTAGACAAGAAATAAAAATGAGAAGTGCAAGGATGGAAAGGAAAGACAAAAATTGTTAGTACTTGGCTAGATTTCAAAAAATGTAAGAGTAGCTTTAGAAAATAAGACTAGTAAAAATTTATATTGAGATTCCTAGTTTTAGTCAAAAGCCAGTAGAAGTTCTTTGTAACCATTAGTAATTAAAAATTGCAACACCACCCACAGAAAATAAAAATTAACCTACAGAGGCTCCTGGGTGGCTCAGTGGAGTCAGCGTCTGACACTTGATTTCCACTCAGGTTGTGATCCCAAGATCATGGGATCTAGCCCTGCATCAGGCTCACTCTTAGTGTGGATAGCACAAAGCCTTTTTGTTTCCATTTAGTTTACTTGAGATTCTCTCTCTCCCTCTCTCTCTCTCTCTGTCCTCCTCTGCTTGTGCTCTCTCAGTCTCAAAATAAATAAACATTAAAAAAAAAAAAAGAAAGAAACCTAGAAAGTGCTTTTTTTATTAATCTAGTAACATATCACCAAGGCCTTTATAGAAGATTAAATAACCTTATTTGATGACATTAATGAAATCTCAATAAATAAGGAGTCATATCATGTTCATAGATGTAAAACTTCATTATCTTAAAGATAGCAATTAACACCAAATGAATGTGTAAATACAGTAAAGCAAAACAAGCTGATCTTAAAATTATTTGGAATTTACAAAGCTCAGTCAATAAATAGGATTTTTTAAATGAGAGGTGTTTCTCCACCCATTTATCAAAATATATTGGGAGGTTTCGCAAATATTTATTTCCAATTAATTTTAATTTCACTGAATGAAATAATATGAGAGCTGATGTTGTTAAATTCTATGATGAACCAATTACAGATTTAGAAGTAATTTGGAGTGGAATGTAAAAGCAATTAAATTGATCTTCATAGATTAAGGTAAAATATTCCATTTGTTTATCCAAAAGGCCATACCAACAAAAATATTAGCCTCCAGTATTGGGTCCATGAGCTGTGGATACACAGATAGAAATGCAGAATAATCACTATGAGTTAATTAGAAACCATCGAAACATCCTCTTGGGACGCAGGTTTTTCCTCACTATTGTGTAAGAAATGACATCACTGTCCTGAACCAACTTTGATTTAATAAGCAAGAAAAACAAATTAACAGGATAAGACTTTTCTTGCTCCTTTTCCCTTCATTAGCTCCATAGCATCCCAACACTTCAATGTTGGTCACCCATATAATCTAAAATCACCACATACCTCAACACTTCTTTCAAATTACCTGCCTTTTTACTGCACTATTTCACTTAAGGTGAAGACCCTGAAGCTCTCAAATAGCAAATATAATGTTTTGCTGCATCCTTTGAATACACACTGGTCATGTACGTAGTTTAAGTAACCTAGGAAGAAATGATCTCAATGAAATTGTTTCTGAAACAATAAACTAATTCAATCATTTGCTAGCATTCTAAGTTTCACTGCTTTTGTGTAGCAGACTTTATCATTTCTGAAATGAATTGCTTTTCATTCTAATCAATGTTTAAATGCGACTTTTTAACATCAGAAACATCTTCATGCTTTTAGCCACTGGATCACCTTTTACTACATGTTTGTTGCGGATGAGTGACAGCAATCAAAGCCCAATAAAAATGGTAAAAAAAAAAACACACACTATTTTTTAGATAACTACCATGACCCATTTACTTTTTTCCTGAAATAATGTGGTTTAAAACTTATTTTCTATTCCTTACTAAAGTTAAAGGGTTTTGTTTTGTTTTGTTTTGTTTTTTGTTTCTGTTTAGTTAAAGAGGGAATGTTTTCCAAACTATTCTGTCACAGATTCATTAATCTGGTAAGTAATGAAAACTTTGTTTCTCACATTGTTGTTTTTGAATCTGTCAAGAAAGCCAAGTGAAGATTAATTTAAGAATTTCTTATACAGGGGCACCTAGGTGGCTCAGTTGGTTAAGTGTCCAACTCTCAGTTTCCACTCAGGTCATGATCTCATGGTTCATGAGTTCAAGCCTGAGTCGGGGCTCTGTTAGCCCAGAACCTGCTTGGATTCTCTCTCCCTCTCTCTTCACCTTCCCCGCTTGCTCACTGTCTCTCAAAATAAATAAACATTTAAAAAAAAAGAATTTCTTATACAGGTGGCAGAAAAATTTTTTAATGTTCTTTTTTTTATTACAAGTCACAGAGAAGGACACATATATCTATCGTCTATTGGCCACTTGTGTGGAAGAACCCCCTTTTTAAATAAAATTTCTCCTCAACTATGAACAATTCCTCCACAGTTGATCAACAGTTTGTGGTATGATCCATTTCATTATTCTAGCTTACAGTAAGCCAATTAATTTGAAATAATTATCTTTTAAGATATATCTTTTATCTTTTAAGATATTTAAAGTTCAGGGTTTTTTTATTTTGTCTTAGTATTTAAGCTTTACACATTTAGTGAGCTTTTTTCTATTGTATTCAATTAAATCATTAATTTACAATTTATAGGGGCGCCTGGGTGGCGCAGTCGGTTAAGCGTCCGACTTCAGCCAGGTCACGATCTCGTGGTCCGGGAGTTCGAGCCCCGCGTCAGGCTCTGGGCTGATGGCTCAGAGCCTGGAGCCTGTTTCCGATTCTGTGTCTCCCTCTCTCTCTGCCCCTCCCCCGTTCATGCTCTGTCTCTCTCTGTCCCAAAAATAAATAAACGTTGAAAAAAACAAGAAGAAAAAAAGAAAAAAAATTTACAATTTATAAATGGGTTCTAGGGGAAATACAAAAACATCTAGCCTTTTGAAATTTCCAATCCTATTCAAGCAGACACAGCACACTAATTTTGAAGGAAATAATGAGATCTCTTATTCTTGCCCTACATTAGTTGACATGACAGGTCAAATTGTTACCAAACCCTGAAATCATATTCATGTGTCCAGTATGCAGTAAGCCAATCTCTGAGTCACTGGGTTTGAAGCTGAGAAAGTTTTATTGTCAGAAGCCTGGGGAGCATTCCCAAATCTGCCTTCCCCTTTTGAGCTTAGAAACAGTTTATATATGATTAGCACAGTCCATGAGGGTTAGAGAAGAAACTAGATAAGCCTCAAAGCCTCTGGAGGGCGTCTAGAACCTTCTCAAGGTGATCTTGAAACATCTCGAGGTTATGCGCGTATTGGGCATTCTGGCGCCATCCATCGTCCTGGTTCTTTATGTGCTAAACCTCACATCTGACACCGGTTCTGCAAGACAAACGTGATCAACCGGCATCCCACTCCTGGACCCTGAAATTAACTTCAGGGAAAAGAACACAAGAACAAAGTAAAAAATTCTTGCCAGATGGTGAAGAAACGTGCCGTCATGCAGCGCGTGAAGTTACTATGGAGGGGAAAGCCCAGTAAACACTTAAGCAAATAAAGAAACATGTACCGGGTTCCAAATCACAAGCTCCTTTATTTGGACAGTTGCAATTAGTCCAGAAAATACCTCTTTATTTCCCCTTACAGGTTGAGATTTGGCACCTCATTTTCAGAGCCCTCCCACAAACCTTAGGTTCCAGAAATTTTGAAAAAGATTTTTCAATATATCTTATGCACGACCCAGAAACACCTTGTTAAGAAGACATGGTGTCTAATGACTACTTCAACTCACATACTCAAATTTCTACCAGAAACCAGCTGAGACTTGGCCTTTGCATCTGCCCTTCAAGTTTCTATTTAAAGTAATAAGAAAGCCAGGAAGTAATGTCCCATTTGGCCACAACACTTAAGTAATTCTGAAACATACTTGGTGGCTGTTTTATAATCTTGAAAGCCAATTTATATATTTATTGGTTATTATCAGGAGTGACAGACTGCAAGATCTTTAATAACTATTCATTTTTTTTTTTTTTTTACTGAAGTAGAATTGACATACAATATTATATTAATTGGGTTACCGGGTCACTTGGTTCTTGTCTCAGATGCACCAAAGAATTGGGGACCCAAGACCAGAGTGCAGAGAGAGAGTTTATTGACTAGATAAGTATAGTACACTTTCCGAGCAGATCTCCAAAGGAAAAGCGTGCTGAGCCTGCCCCCCCTGCCCCCGTGCACCTTGCCTACCCACCCCAGCTAATATGCCAGATCCCCAGCACCACAAGCCTCGCAATGTGCAAGTAGCCCAGACGGGCCACCCCACCCCACAGTGAATCCCGCCCCTAGGAGAGGGGAAGAGAAGGCACACACCAGTCTGACTGTGGCCCCAGCGGTGGGCTGGGGGCAGACATCAGGCCTGACAGCGCCCGCCCACCAATGCAGGTTATTCAAGACAGCACAGGGGAAGTGCCCTGCAGTCCCGCACCACTCCAGGGACTATCCAAAATGACCAAATGGAAGAATTCCCCTCAGAAAAACGTCCAGGAAATGACAACAGCTAACGAACTGATCAAAAATGATTTAAACAATATGACAGGAAGTGAATTTAGAGTAATAGTCATAAAATTAATCGCTGGGCTTGAAAACAGTATAAAGGACAGCAGAGAATCTATTGCTCCAGATCAAGGGACTAAGGAACAGCCAGGAGGAGCTAAAAAATGCTATCAATGAGCTGCAAAATAAAATGGAGACAACCACAACTCAGATTCAAGAGGCAGAGGAGAGAATACGTGAACTAGAAGATAAAATTATGGAAAAAGAAGAAGCTGAGAAAAAGAGAGATAAAAAAATTCAGGAGTATGAGGGGTAAATTAGAAAACTAAGTCATGTACTAAAGAGAAATAATATATGCATAATTGGAATTCGAGAGGAGGAAGAGAGAGGGAAAGGTGCTGAAGGTGTACTTGAAGAAATAATAGCTGAGAACTTCCCTGATCTGGGGAAAGAAAAAGGCATTGAAATCCAAGAGGCACAGAGAACTCCCTTTAGACGTAACTTGAATCGATCTTCTGCACAACATATCATAGTGAAACTGACAAAATACAAGGATAAAGAGAAAATTCTGAAAGCAGCTAGAGATAAACGTGCTGTAACATATAAAGGGAGACCTATAAGACTCGTGACCAATCTCTCTACTGAAACTTGGCAGGCCAGAAAGGAATGGCAGGAGATTTTCAATGTGATGAACAGAAAAAATATGCAGCCGAGAATCCTTTATACAGCAAGTCTGTCATTTAGAATAGAAGGAGAGATAAAGGTCTTCCCAAACAAAAACTGAAGGAATTCGTCACCACTAAACCAGCCCTACAAGATATCCTAAAGGGGATCCTGTGAGACAAAGTACCAGAGACATCGCTATAAGCATGAAACCTACAGACATCACAATGACTCTAAACCCATATCTTTCTATAATAACACTGAACGTAAATGGACTAAATGCACCAACCCTATGCAAAAGACATAGGGTATCAGAATGGATAAAAAACACGACCCAACTATTTGCTGTCTACAAGAGACCCATTTTAGACCTGAGGACACCTTCAGATTGAGAGTGAGGGGATGGAGAACTATTTATCATGCCACTGGAAGTCAAAACAAAGCTGGAGTAGCCATACTTATATCAGACAAACTAGACTTTAAATTAAAGCCTCTAACAAGAGATGAAGAAGGGTATTATATAATAATCATAGGGTCTATCCATCAGGAAGAGCTAACAATTATAAATGTCTATGCACCGAATACAGAAACCCCCAAATATATAAAACAATTACTCACAAACATAAGCAACCTTATTGATAAGAATGTGGTAATTGCAAGGGACTTTAACACTCCACTTATAGAAATGGATAGATCATCTAGACATACGGTCAATAAAGAAACAAGGGCCCTGAATGATACATTGGATCAGATGGACTTGACAGATATATTTAGAACTCTGCATCCCAAAGCAACAGAATATACTTTCTTCTCGAGTGCACATGGAACATTCTCCAAGATAGATAATATACTGGGTCACAAAACAGCCCTTCATAAGTTTACAAGAATTGAAATCATACCATGCATACTTTCAGACCACAATGCTATGAAGCTTGAAATCAACCACAGGAAAAAGTCTGGAAAACCTCCAAAAGCATGGAGGTTAAAGAACACCCTACTAAAGAATGAGTGAGTCAACCAGGCAATTAGAGAAGAAATTAAAAAATATATGGGGGCGCCTGGGTGGCGCAGTCGGTTAAGCGTCCGACTTCAGCCAGGTCACGATCTCGTGGTCCGGGAGTTCGAGCCCCGCGTCAGGCTCTGGGCTGATGGCTCAGAGCCTGGAGCCTGTTTCCGATTCTGTGTCTCCCTCTCTCTCTGCCTCTCCCCCGTTCATGCTCTGTCTCTCTCTGTCGCGAAAATAAATAAACGTTGAAAAAAAAATTAAAAAAAAAATATATGGAAACAAACAAAATGAAAATACAACAATCCAGACGCTTTGGGATGCAGTGAAGGCAGTCCTGAGGGGAAAATACATTGTAATCCAGGCCTATCTCAAGAAACAAGAAAAATCCCAAATACAAAATCTACCAGCACACCTAAAGGAAATAGAAGCAGAACAGCAAAGGCAGCCTAAACCCAGCAGATGAAGAGAAATAATACAGATCAGAGCAGAAATAAACAATATAGAATAAAAAAAAACTGGAGAGCAGATCAATGAAACCAAGAGTTGGTTTTTTGAAAAAAAAAAAAAAAAAAAAAATTTATAAGCCTGTAGCCAGGCTTCTCAAGAAGAAAAGGGAGATGACCCAAATAGATAAAATCATGAATGAAAATGGAATTATTACAACCAATCCCTCAGAGATACAAACAATTATCAGGGAATACTATGAAAAATTATATGCCAACAAACTGGACAACCTGGAAGAAATGGACAAATTCCTAAACACCCACACTCTTCCAAAACTCAATCAGGAGGAAATAGAAAGCTTGAACAGACCCATAACCAGCGAAGAAATTGAATCGGTTATCAGAAATCTCCCAACAAATAAGAGTCCAGGACCAGATGGCTTCCCAGGGCAGTTCTACCAGATGTTTAAAGCAGAGATAATACCTATCCTTCTCAAGCTATTCCAAGAAATAGAGAGGAAGGAAAACTTCCAGACTCATTCTATGAAGCCAGTATTACTTTGATTCCTAAACCAGACAGAGACCCAGTAAAAAAGGAGAAGTACAGGCCAATATCCCTGATGAATATGGATGCAAAAATTCTCAATAAGATACTAACAAATTGAATTCAACAGCATATAAAAAGAATTATTCACCGTGATCAAGTGGGATTCATTCCTGGGATGCAGGGCTGGTTCAACATTCACAAATCAATCAACGTGATACATCACATTAGTAAAAGAAAAGATAAGAACCATATGATCCTGTCAATCGATGCAGAAAAAGCATTTGACAAAATTCAGCATCATTTCTTAATAAAAATCCTCGAGAAAGTTGGGATAGAAGGGACATACTTAAAGATCATAAAAGCCATTTATGAAAAGCCCACAGCTAACATCATCCTCAATGAGAAAAAACTGAGAGCTTTTTCCCTGAGATCAGGAACACGACAGGGATGCCCACTGTGACCACTGTTGTTTAACATAGTGTTGGAAGTTCTAGCATCAGCAATCAGACAACAAAAGGAAATCAAAGGCATCAAAATTGGCAAAGATGAAGTCAAGCTTTCGCTTTTTGCAGATGACATGATATTATACATGGAAAATCCGATAGACTCCACCAAAAGTCTGATAGAACTGATACATGAATTCAGCAAAGTTGCAGGATACAACATCAATGTACAGAAATCAGTTGCATTCTTATACACTAACAATGAAGCAACAGAAAGACAAATAAAGAAACTGATCCCATTCACAATTGCACCAAGAAGCATAAAATACCTAGGGATAAATCTAACCAAAGATGTAAAAGATCTGTATGCTGAAAACTATAGAAAGCTTATGAAGGAAATTGGAGAAGATATAAAGAAATGGAAAAACATTCCATGCTTATGGATTGGAAGAATAAATATTGTCAAAATGTCAATACTACCCAAAGCTATCTACACATTCAATGCAATCCCAATCAAAATTGCACCAGCATTCTTCTCGAAACTAGAACAAACAACCCTAAAATTCATATGGAACCTGAAAAGGCCCCAAATAGCCAAAGTAATTTTGAAGAAGAAGACCAAAGCAGGAGGCATCACAATCCCAGACTTTAGCCTCTACTACAAAGCTGTCATCATCAAGACAGCATGATATTGGCACAAAAACAGACACATAGACCAATGGAATAGAATAGAAACCCCAGAACTAGATGCACAAACGTATGGCCAACTCATCTTTGACAAAGCAGGAAAGAACATCCAATGGAAAAAAGACAGTCTCTTTAACAAATGGTCCTGGGAAAACTGGACAGCAACATGCAGAAGGTTGAAACTAGACCACTTTCTCACACCATTCACAAAAATAAACTCAAAATGGATAAAGGACCTGAAGGTGAGACAGGAAACCATCAAAACCCTAGAGGAGAAAGCAGGAAAAGACCTCTCTGACCTCAGCCGTAGCAATCTCTTACTCGACACATCCCCAAAGGCAAGGGAATTAAAAGCAAAAATGAACTACTGGGACATTATGAAGATAAAAAGCTTCTGCACAGCAAAGGAAACAACCAACAAAACTAAAAGCCAACCAACGGAATGGGAAAAGATACTTGCAAATGACATATCGGACAAAGGGCTAGTATCCAAAATCTATAAAGAGCTCACCAAACTCCACACCCGAAAAGCAAATAACCCAGTGAAGAAATGGGCAGAAAACATGAATAGACACTTCTCTAAAGAAGACATCCGGATGGCCAACAGGCACATGAAAAGATGTTCAGCGTCGCTCCTTATCAGGGAAATACAAATCAAAACCACACTCAGGTATCACCTCACACCAGTCAGAGTGGCCAAAATGAACAAATCAGGAGACTATAGATGCTGGAGAGGATGTGGAGAAACGGGAACCCTCTTGCACTGTTGGTGGGAATGCAAATTGGTGCAGCCGCTCTGGAAAGCAGTGTGGAGGTTCCTCAGAAAATTAAAAATAGACCTACCCTATGACCCAGCAATAGCACGGCTAGGAATTTATCCAAGGGACACAGGAGTACTGATGCATAGGGGCACTTGTACCCCAATGTTCATAGCAGCACTCTCAACAATAGCCAAATTATGGAAAGAGCCTAAATGTCCATCAACTGATGAATGGATAAAGAAATTGTGGTTTATATACACAATGGAGTACTACGTGGCAATGAGAAAAAATGAAATATGGCCTTTTGTAGCAACGTGGATGGAACTGGAGAGTGAGATGCTAAGTGAAATAAGCCATACAGAGAAAGACAGATACCATATGGTTTCACTCTTATGTGGATCCTGAGAAACTTAACAGGAACCCATGGGGGAGGGGAAGGAAAAAAAAAAAAAAAGAGGTTAGAGTGGGAGAGAGCCAAAGCATAAGAGACTGTTGAGAACTGAGAACAAACTAAGGGTTGATGGGGGGTGGGAGGGAGGAGAGGGTGGGTGATGGGTATTGAGGAGGGCACCTTTTGGGATGAGCACTGGGTGTTGTATGGAAACCAATTTGACAATAAATTTCATATATAAATTAAAAAAAAAAAAAAAAGAAGACATCCGGATGACCAAAAAGCAAATGAAAAGATGCTCAACGTCACTCCTCATCAGGGAAATACAAATCAAAACCACACTGAGATATCACCTCACTCCAGTCAGAGTGGCCAAAATGAACAAATCAGGAGACTATAGATGCTGGAGAGGATGTGGAGTAACGGGAACCCTCTTGCAAATTGGTGCAGCTGCTCTGGAAAACAGTGTGGAGGTTCCTCAGAAAATTAAAAATAGATCTACACTATGACTCAGCAATAGCACTGCTAGGAATTTACCCAAGGGATACAGGAGTACTGATGCATAGGGGCACTTGTACCCCAATGTGTATAGCAGCACTCTCAACAATAGCCAAATTATGGAAAGAACCTAAATGTCCATCCACTGATGAATGGATAAAGAAATTGTGGTTTATATACACAATGGAGTACTGTGTGGCAATGAGAAAGAATGAAATATGGCCCTTTGTAGCAACGTGGACGGAACTGGAGAGTGTTAAGGTAAGTGAAATAAGCCATACAGAGAAAGACAGATACTATATGTTTTCACTCTTATGTGGATCCTAAGAAACTTAACAGAAACCCATGGGGGTGGGGAAGGAAAATAGAAAAAAAAGGATGTTAGAGTGGGAGACAGCCAAAGCATAAGAGACTCTTAAAAACTGAGAACAAACCAAGGGCTGATGGGGGTTGGGAGGGAGGGGAGGGTGGGTGATGGGTATTAAGGAGGCCACCTTTTGTGATGAGCACTGGGTGTTGTATGGAAACCAATTTGACAATAAACTTCATATATTGAAAAAATATAAATAAATAAATAAATAAATAAATAAATAAATAAATAATATAAAATGTCTATCTACATCCCTTTAAGTCGGCTTTCTGCATATGTAAACTTGGCTTTAATTGACATTTTTGATTGACAGCTGGTGGTTATATAACATGTCAGCCTCTGTGAATGCGCCTGTCCTAAGCCGTACATTACATCCTTATGTCTTATGTGTTTTATAACTGGAAGATTGCACCTCTTCATCCCCTGCACCTATCTCACCCATCAGCCACCCTTTGTCCCTCTGGCAACAGTTTGGTCTATGTATTTTTCAAATAATCTCATATTTACTGTCTAATTGGATACTTCCAATAACAAGTAAGTCTGTTATGGTAAGTCTGAATGACAGGCTTAAATTAAAAAAAAACAAAAACAAAAAACTTCAAAGACATTTGCTCTAAGTAAAAACATCCATAGGTAGATGTAGGACTAGAAATGAGATAAAAATAAGAAGTTTAGTAAGTCTTTACTTTATAAATATTGCTGCTTAAACTTTTACTCCACCACAAGCCATATACCCCTTGGGCCTAAAGTATATATGTATGATGCAATTAATATAACTCTTGCCAGATTACTTTTTAATTTTTAATTACCAATATGATTAGTTATGTTGACATGATTTAAGACTAAAATAAAGTTAGTGTAAGTAATTATTATGTTGCCTATTTTTAATGCTAGTGTCTAGCTATTGTAAAATATATTTCAACTACCATCTAATTTTACGATTCTATTCCACACTTGATTATCTGTACTGCCTATTCCTGCCATATTTCACCAAATAAGAAATTTCTATACACATTCAGTAGATTCTATTATCTCCTTCATGACTAAAAACTCAGGTAGTAAGTCTCCCTTTTTTCTGGCAGATTTTCTTTAATATAAAAGTGTTTATAACAGAAGTTCATACCTGAAGTCTATTTGGATTTTAAACTCTTGCTTCCTAAATCATGTGAATTTATTTATGAATAACAGAAAAGCTTTATTGTTTTTGAAATACTTTTTCTAAATCCATATTCTATGAAGAAATCAAACATCAAAAGATATGCTTCAACATTGAAAGTAGAGGAGAAAATAAAGGAGCTAACTTACACTAATTTATACTAAATACCTGTAGAGCTTTAGAAACCTATGGGTGTTCTTTGGAAAAAAATTGTAGATCTTTCAAAATGTTTACTGCATCTTCCATATTCCATTGTAATTTCATTTTATATATTTGTGTGTGTGTGAGTGTGTGTGTGTGTGTGTGTGTTTACTGGTATAGAATTTTACTTTTATTTAAATGATTATTCTTTTTAAATAAGAGTCGGGGCGCCTGGGTGGCGCAGTCGGTTAAGCGTCTGACTTCAGCCAGGTCACGATCTCGCGGTCCGTGAGTTCGAGCCCCGCGTCGGGCTCTGGGCTGATGGCTCAGAGCCTGGAGCCTGTTTCCGATTCTGTGTCTCCCTCTCTCTCTGCCCCTTCCCCGTTCATGCTCTGTCTCTCTCTGTCCCAAAAATAAATAAACGTTGAAAAAAAAAAAAATTTTAAATAAGAGAAAAAAATGATTATTCTTTTAATTATCATATTATAATTAGCCATCCAAATTATCTCAATTCTAAACTCCTGAAAGAAATGTAATCATAAACCGCAAAATCTATCATAAAAATTAAACGTATAATTAATTTGTGGATTATGCAGCACAAACAATAAGAAGCCACAAGTATAACTTTTGTATTCTGAGTACAAAATATAGAAACATACAGTGCATATGTCTTCTGGAAATCTTAAAGCTCTCACACAAAGGGATTTCAATTTAGTTGAACTGATATTCTCATATGTGTATCATAATTTGAATAAATGCTTTTTGAAAACTACAGCAAGATGAAACATGTCTGCACCTTTCTATATAATCACATTATTATTTTCTCAAATTATTAGTTAAATATATAGTCAAAATTTATCATCTCATCTAAGAAGCATATTTTTGTAAATTTTTTTTAATGTTTATTCATTATTGAGAGAGAGAGAGAGACAAAGAGACAGAGACAGAGCAGGATTAGGGGAAGGGCACAAAGAGAAAGAGTGACTCGGGACCTGAAGCAGGCTCCCTGCTCTCAGCTGTCAACGCAGAGCCCGACCGGGGCTTGAACTCACAAAACACGAGATCATTACTTGAGCCGAAGTTGGATGCCCAACCGACTGAGACACCCAGGTGCCCCTAAGAAGCATATTTTTAATAATAGGAAGTGTCCTTCACTATTCTTCTGTGCCTACTTTACATAAATCAGTAAACAAAAAACAACAACAAAAAAAAGAATTTCCAAAACTTTTATTTTTATTTTTTTTAATATATGAAATTTATTGTCAAATTGGTTTCCATACAACACCCAGTGCTCATCCCAAAAGGTGCCCTCCTCAATACCCATCACCCACCCTCCCCTCCCTCCCACCCCCCATCAACCCTCAGTTTGTTCTCATTTCCTTCCCTTCCCCCATGGGTTTCTCTTAAGTTTCTTAGGATCCACATAAGAGTGAAACCATATGGTACCTGTCTTTCTCTGTATGGCTTATTTCACTTAGCATAACACTCTCAAGTTCCATCCACGTTGCTACAAAAGGCCATATTTCACTCTTTCTCATTGCCACGTAGTACTCCATTGTGTATATAAACCACAATTTCTTTATCCATTCATCAGTTGATGGACATTTAGGCTCTTTCCATAATTTGGCTATTGTTGACAGTGCTGCTATACACATTGGGGTACAAGTGCCCCTATGCATCAGTACTCCTGTATCCCTTGGGTAAATTCCTAGCAGTGCTATTGCTGGGTCATAGGGTAGGTCTATTTTTAATTTTCTGAGGAACCTCCACACTGCTTTCCAGAGCGGCTGCACCAATTTGCATTCCCACCAACAGTGCAAGAGGGTTCCCGTTTCTCCACATCCTCTCCAGCATCTATAGTCTCCTGATTTGTTCATTTTGGCCACTCTGACTGGCGTGAGGTGATATCTGAGAGTGGTTTTGATTTGTATTTCCCTGATAAGGAGCGACGCTGAACATCTTTTCATGTGCCTGTTGGCCATCCAGATGTCTTCTTTAGAGAAGTGTCTATTCATGTTTTCTGCCCATTTCTTCATTGGGTTATTTGTTTTTTGGGTGTGGAGTTTGGTGAGCTCTTTATAGATTTTGGATACTAGCCCTTTGTCCGATATGTCATTTGCAAGTATCTTTTCCCATTCGGTTGGTTGCCTTTTAGTTTTGTTGGTTGTTTCCTTTGCTGTGCAGAAGCTTTTTATCTTCATAAGGTCCCAGTAGTTCACTTTTGCTTTTAATTCCCTTGCCTTTGGGGTTGTGTCGAGTAAGAGATTGCTACAGCTGAGGTCAGAGAGGTCTTTTCCTGCTTTCTCCTCTAGGGTTTTGATGGTTTCCTGTCTCACCTTCAGGTCCTTTATCCATTTTGAGTTTATTTTTGTGAATGGTGTGAGAAAGTGGTCTAGTTTCAACCTTCTGCATGTTGCTGTCCAGTTTTCCCAGGACCATTTGTTAAAGAGACTGTCTTTTTTCCATTGGATGTTCTTTCCTGCTTTGTCAAAGATGAGTTGGCCATACGTTTGTGCATCTAGTTCTGGGGTTTCTATTCTATTCCATTGGTCTATGTGTCTGTTTTTGTGCCAATATCATGCTGTCTTGATGATGACAGCTTTGTAGTAGAGGCTAAAGTCTGGGATTGTGATGCCTCCTGCTTTGGTCTTCTTCTTCAAAATTACTTTGGCTATTTGGGGCCTTTTCAGGTTCCATATGAATTTTAGGGTTGTTTGTTCTAGTTTCGAGAAGAATGCTGGTGCAATTTTGATTGGGATTGCATTGAATGTGTAGATAGCTTTGGGTAGTATTGACATTTTGACAATATTTATTCTTCCAATCCATGAGCAGGGAATGTCTTTCCATTTCTTTATATCTTCTTCAATTTCCTTCATAGGCTTTCTATAGTTTTCAGCATACAGATCTTTTACATCTTTGGTTAGATTTATTCCTAGGTATTTTATGCTTCTTGGTGCAATTGTGAATGGGATCAGTTTCTTTATTTGTCTTTCTGTTGCTTCATTTTTAGTGTATACGAATGCAACTGATTTCTGTACACTGATGTTGTATCCTGCAACTTTGCTGAATTCATGTATCAGTTCTATCAGACTTTTGGTGGAGTCTATCGGATTTTCCATGTATAATATCATGTCATCTGCAAAAAGCGAAAGCTTGACTTCATCTTTGCCAATTTTGATGCCTTTGATTTCCTTTTGTTGTCTGATTGCTGATGCTAGAACTTCCAGCACTATGTTAAACAACAGCGGTGAGAGTGGGCATCCCTGTCATGTTCCTGATCTCAGGGAAAAAGCTCTCAGTTTTTCCCCATTGAGGATGATGTTAGCTGTGGGCTTTTCATAAATGGCTTTTATGATCTTTAAGTATGTCCCTTCTATCCCGACTTTCTCAAGGATTTTTATTAAGAAAGGGTGCTGGATTTTGTCAAAGGCCTTTTCCACATCGATTGACAGGATCATATGATTCTTCTCTTTTTTTTTGTTAATGTGATGTATCACGTTGATTGATTTGTGAATGTTGAACCAGCCCTGCATCCCAGGAATGAATCCCACTTGATCACGGTGAATAATTCTTTTTATATGCTGTTGAATTCAATTTGTTAGTATCTTATTGAGAATTTTTGCATCCATATTCATCAGGGATATTGGCCTGTACTTCTCCTTTTTTACTGGGTCTCTGTCTGGTTTAGGAATCAAAGTAATACTGGCTTCATAGAATGAGTCTGGAAGTTTTCCTTCCCTCTCTATTTTTTGGAATAGCTTGAGAAGGATAGGTATTATCTCTGCTTTAAACATCTG
The DNA here is from genome assembly GCF_028749965.1 of Puma concolor. Classification (NCBI taxonomy): domain Eukaryota; kingdom Metazoa; phylum Chordata; class Mammalia; order Carnivora; family Felidae; genus Puma; species Puma concolor. The sequence continues at coordinate 53,793,213 of NC_141670.1, read as the reverse complement.
GTAGAACTGCCCTGGGAAGCCATCTGGTCCTGGACTCTTATTTGTTGGGAGGTTTCTGATAACCGATTCAATTTCTTCGCTGGTTATGGGTCTGTTCAAGCTTTCTATTTCCTCCTGATTGAGTTTTGGAAGAGTGTGGGTGTTTAGGAATTTGTCCATTTCTTCCAGGTTGTCCAGTTTGTTGGCATATAATTTTTCATAGTATTCCCTGATTATTGTTTGTATCTCTGAGGGATTGGTTGTAATCATTCCATTTTCATTCATGATTTTATCTATTTGGGTCATCTCCCTTTTCTTTTTGAGATGCCTGGCTAGAGGTTTGTCAATTTTGTTTATTTTTCAAAAAACCAACTCTTGGTTTCATTGATCTGCTCTACAGTTTTTTTAGATTCTATATTGTTTATTTCTACTCTGGTCTGTATTATTTCTCTTCATCTGCTGGGTTTAGGCTGCCTTTGCTGTTCTGCTTCTATTTCCTTTAGGTGTGCTGCTAGATTTTGTATTTGGGATTTTTCTTGTTTCTTGAGATAGGCCTGGATTGCAATGTATTTTCCTCTCAGGACTGCCTTCGCTGTGTCCCTAAGCATTTGGATTATTGTATTTTCATTTTCATTTGTTTCCATATATTTTTTAATTTCTTCTCTAATTGCCTGGTTGACCCACTCATTCGTTAGTAGGGTGTTCTTTAACCTCCATGCTTTTGGAGGTTTTCCAGACTTTTTCCTGTGGTTGATTTCAAGCTTCATAGCATTGTGGTCTGAAAGTATGCATGGTATGATTTCAATTCTTGTAAACTTATGAAGGGCTGTTTTGTGACCCAGTATATTATCTATCTTGGAGAATGTTCCATGTGCACTCGAGAAGAAAGTATATTCTGTTGCTTTGGGATGCAGAGTTCTAAATATATCTGTCAAGTCCATCTGATCCAATGTATCATTCAGGGCCCTTGTTTCTTTATTGACCGTGTGTCTAGATGATCTATCCATTTCTATAAGTGGGGTGTTAAAGTCCCCTGCAATTACCACATTCTTATCAATAAGTTTGCTTATGTTTATGAGTAATTGTTTTATATATTTGGGGGCTCCGGTATTCGGCGCATAGACATTTATAATTGTTAGCTCTTCCTGATGGATAGACCCTGTCACTATTATATAATGCCCTTCTTCATCTCTTGTTAGAGGCTTTAAAGTCTAGTTTGTCTGATATAAGTATGGCTACTCCAGCTTTCTTTTGGCTTCCAGTAGCATGATAAATAGTTCTCCATCCCCTCACTCTCAATCTAAAGGTGTCCTCAGATCTAAAATGAGTCTTTTGTAGACAGCAAATAGATGGGTTTTGTTTTTTTATCCATTCTGATACCCTATGTCTTTTGGTTGGCACATTTAATCCATTTACACTCAGTGTTATTATAGAAAGATACGGGTTTAGAGTCATTGTGATGTCTGTATGTTTTATGCTTGTAGTGATGTCTCTTGCACTTTGTCTCCCAGGATCCCCCTTAGGATCTCTTGTAGGGCTGGTTTAGTGGTGACAAATTCCTTCAGTTTTTGTTTGTTTGGGAAGACCTTTATCTTTCCTTCCATTCTAAATGACAGACTTGCTGGATAAAGGATTCTCGGCTGCATATTTTTCCTGCTTAGCACACTGAAAATCTCGTGCCAATTCTTTCTGGCCTGCCAAGTTTCAAAAGAGAGATCCGTCAGGAGTCTTATAGGTCTCCCTTTATATGTGAGGGCACGTTTACCCCTTGCTGCTTTCAGAATTTTCTCTTTATCCTTGTATTTTGCCAGTTTCACTATGATATGTTGTGCAGAAGATCGATTCAAGTTACGTCTAAAGGGAGTTCTCTGTGCCTCTTGGATTTCAATGCCTTTTTCCTTCCCCAGTTCAGGGAAGTTCTCAGCTATTATTTCTTCAAGTACCCCTTCAGCACCTTTCCCTCTCTCTTCCTCCTCTGGGATACCAATTATGCGTATATTATTTCTTTTTAGTGTATCACTTAGTTCTCTAATTTACCCCTCATACTCCTGGATTTTTTTATCTCTCTTTCTCTCAACTTCCTCTTTTTCCATAACTTTATCTTCTAGTTCACCTATTCTCTCCTCTGCCTCTTCAATCCGAGCTGTCGTCGTTTCCATTTTGTTTTGCATTTCGTTTAAAGTGCTTTTCAGCTCCTCATGACTGTTCCTTAGTCCCTTGATCTCTGTAGCGAGAGATTCTCTGCTGTCCTCTATACTGTTTTCAAGCCCAGCGATTAATTTTATGACTATTATTCTAAATTCACTTTCTGTTATATTATTTAAATCCTTTTTGATCAGTTCATTAGCTGTTGTTATTTCCTGGAGATTCTTCTGAGGGGAATTCTTCCGTTTGGTCATTTTGGATAATCCCTGGAGTGGTGAGGACCTGCAGGGCACTTCCCCTGTGCTGTGGTGTATAACTGGAGTTGGTGGGCGGGGCCGCAGTCCCACCCCAGGGCACCGCTGGGGCCACAGTCAGACTGGTGTGTGCCTTCTCTTCCCCTCTCCTAGGGGCGGGATTCACTGTGGGGTGGCGTGGCCCTCTGGGCTACTTGCACACTGCCAGGCTTGTGATGCTGGGGATCTGGCGTATTAGCTGGGGTGGGTAGGCAAGTTGCAGGGGGGCAGGAGGGGCAGGCTTAGCTCGCTTCTCCTTAGGTGATCCGCTTCAGGAGGGGCCCTGTGGCAGCGGGAGGGAGAGGGAGTCAGATCTGCTGCCGGAGGTGGCTCCACAGAAGCACAGAGTTGGGTGTTTGAGCGGAGGGAGCAAGTTCCCTGGCAGGAACTGGTTCCCTTTGGGATTTTGGCTGCGGGATGGGCGGGGGAGATGGCGCTGGCAAGTGCCTTTGTTCCCCACCAAACTGAGCTCTGTCCTCCGAGGGCTCAGCAGCTCTTCCTCCCTTTGTCCTCCAGCCTTCCCACTTTCCGAGCAGAGCTGTTAATTTATGACCTCCCAGACGCTAAGTCGCGCTTGCTGTCAGAACACAGTCCGTCAGGCCCCTCCGCTTTTGCAAGCCAGACTCGGGGGCTCTGCTAGGCCGGCGAGCCGCCCCTCCACCCCGGCTCCCTCCCGCCAATCCGTGGAGCGCCCACCGCCTCGCCGCCCTTCCTACCCTCTTCCGTGGGCCTCTCGTCTGCGCTTGGCTCCGGCGACTCCGTTCTGCTAATCCTCTGGTGGTTTTCTGGGTTATTTAGGCAGGTGTAGGTGGAATCTAAGTGATCAGCAGGACGCGCGGTGATCCCAGCGTCCTCCTAAGCCGCCATCTTCCTAGCTTCCTCCGCAAAATTTTTAAATAACACTTAATTTAATTATTTATGGCATAATTATTTTATTTAATTATTTAATTAATTATTTATTTCCATTTAATTATTAATTAATTTAATTATAAATTAATTATTTATTTCTTTCCATTTAATTATTATGACATAATACTCAATTTCTTTCCATTTAATTATTATGACATAATACTCAATTTCTATATTTAAGAACATAGCCTTAATATCATCTCTTTAAAAAATGATTGAGACCGGTAGTTTGGTGTTTACTGTTTAATCTGTTCACTGGGGGTCACGAAACAAATTTAATGGCAATATTTCCTTAGCTTTTAAGTGATTAAATCTTGAATTTATTGTATTCAAATAAAAATAATCAATTAATGTTGGCAGTTAACAAGTAGTTTGACTCAAAATAATAATAGTAGTAATAGTAATAATGTGTTTTTAAAATCATTGTTACCACTGTATAACCTTGACAAAGTTATTTTGCATTCCCGGGTTTCATTTTTATTATCTACAAATGAAGGTCACATGTTCGATAATTACTCCATCTTTTTCATTTCTATTGTTCTGTAATGTTTTGTTATGCTACTTTCAGGCCAAACAAATATGAATAATACATTTTACATGAAAATTATGTATAAAATGCATAGTAACTGCTTTTTAAAAGCTCATATTAAAATGATTTAAATTTTTTTAATGATAAAAATATTTCCCATATTTATCTTCCTGATCAGCCAAGTTCACATGTATCAATGTTCTGTCCTCCCCTAGTTTGCAGATCCCCCTCCTTTTTCTTCTCTTCTTCCATTTTATAATCATTTCAGTGGAAAGTCTCATTCAATGGAAAGACCTTATTCCAAGGTCTTCTAAAAGATTATATCCTCAAGACTATGTGACTTATTAACGTGTTTCCTAAAAAAAAAAAAAAAGAAGAAGAAGAAGAAGAAGAAAAGAAGAAGCTTCTTCTCCAGGAGAAACATTGGTCATCAATAATTAGAATAATTCTTCCTTTATGATTTTACATATGAAGTTTTAGAAGCTTAATATAGGATATGATCATTTTAATTTTTCCTTTCCACATATATCCAGCATATCTTCTATGCATGTGGGGGCAAAACATAAGTAACAACTTATTTCCACTTTCCAGTGCATCCCATCTACACATCTGCAAACCTAATATCCTCTAAAGAGGTTCATGATTCAATAAACACAGAAATATTTATAACATTTTATACTTTGAGAAAAAAATGTAATTTTGGATAATTGCTTTGCATTGTGTCAGTAATACATTCAGTAAAATGTTCATGTTCCTACTCCTGCTGAGGTTTGCTATGACTTACAGCCAGTCAGTAAAAAAAAAAAAAAAAAAAAAAAAAAAAAACAAAAACACAGCCGATGAAGGATTGAGGCAGTCATATATAATCAGTTCCCATCAGCTGTTAACCTCAGTTAACCCAGTCCAGGTCACCTGAATTCACCTGAGAGGGTGGTGGCTAAGAATGGCAACATTAGAGGTTCTGACTTGAATTCGAACAACCTGAAGTTTGAATCTAACTGAAAGATTATGCATGTCAGCCATACCTCCCATCTTGGTCTTAGTTCCATTACCTGGAAAAGAATGGATTTGGTATTTCAATAATTTCCAGTTGTTTCATGATTTTCTGATTTTTTGTATAGGGTATAAAGGGCAATTTGTCAAAAAGAGTGGTATGATTACTTTGCCTTAAGGAGAGGAGAGGTAGGATTTACAGCAGGTACCTGATTATATTGAGAATTCACAAATGTTAGTAAAGACAAGAGATTACGGTTGCTTATTAGAAGTTTTTTTTTCAATTTATTTTAGTGTTTTCTTGAACTTTACCCCATTTAGTGGGATAATATACAAATCTCAATAAGATGATTTTGGCTTCTAAACAGGTCAGTTTGTGAAAATCCCAGGCAAAAGACCTTTGATTCATGTATGCCAACCTTTGGAAACAAAAATCCATAAACGTGCTCTTCTTTCAGTGTAAGTGTGGGATGTGGAAGGAGATTAAAAGTATGTGAATGTTGGGCGCCTGGGTAGCTCAGTTGGTTAAGCGGCGGACTTTGGCTCAGGTCATGATCTCGCGGTCCGTGAGTTCGAGCCCCGCGTCGGGCTCTGTGCTGACAGCTCAGAGCCCGGAGCCTGTTTCAGATTCTGTGTCTCCCTCTCTCTGACCCTTCCCTGTTCATGCTCTGTCTCTCCCTGTCTCAAAAATAAATAAAAAACGTTAAAAATAAATAAAAAATAAATAAATAAATAGTATGTGAATGTTAGGGGCCCCTGGGTGGCTCAGTCAGTTAAGCATCAACTTTGGCTCAGGTCATGATCTCAGGGCTCCTGAGTTCCAGCCCCACATCAGGCTCTCTGCTGTCAGCGCAGAGCCTGCTTGGGATCCTGTGTCCCCCTCTCTCTCTGCCCCTCCACTGCTCACTATCTCTCAAAAATAAATAAACATTAAAAAAAGAGAGCATATTTTAAAAAATAAAAATAAATAAAATATAAGTATGTGAATGTTAGCATAGATTACAGCTGTGGCAACTGGTTTATTGAACATTTTTCAATTTGCCCTGTTTTCAGTAAACCTAAACTTCATGCCAGAGATCAACCAGAAGACAAACTGTAGTCCAAGAAAAGTCACCACTCCACGTTCATACAAAAGGAGAGTCGCTGGTCACGGAGAGTGTACTACCCTCAGCATGAGGTCTGGGAAACATAGGGACAAACATACTACTATTTTTGTTCCCTTTTTTATCCAAATAAGAGCATTTGATGATCACATAGGAGTACTTTATCTAGGTTGCCTACCCAGGTTACTTTGGAGGTAAACTTTGGAGGTAGATTTGGAAGTAAATGAGCTTTGTCTATTTCTGAAAGGTTAGGCCTACAAGTGAGCCATGTTGAAGACCACAATGAAAATGTAGTGATTTTAAGATCTCTGACCCAAAGCAAGTGACCACGGTGAAAAATGATATTACTGGGGATACCAAGATGAATTAAAAAGTAGTCCTTTAGAGTAGAATTTTATGCTGGGAAGGCCAATGCTGGACAGACTTTTGATGCCACCTGTTTGACCATCAAGAGTTTGCCCCTATACAGACTTTGATGAAACAGTTTGTCTTGCAGATACTTACAAATCTAGGAGTTGTCTGATCATAAGAATTACCTAAGGAACATGTTAACAATACATGCTAAAACCAGAAATAATGGATCAGATTCCAGACATGGTCCAGTGAATGTGGTGTTTTAAGAACTAGACCAAATAACTCTTACACATTTTGATATTCTTAGGCATTTTGAAAAACAATGTTATTCATTTTTTTTTTTCCTCTATCACAATTGCTACAACCATTCACTGAATCCAGACCGAACTCTGGACCTGTTGAATCAAAATCCCTAATTGTGGAGACTGTCTGTTAAAAAAAATTCCCCAGGTGATTTTGATATGTAGTCATGATTGAGAACCACTGATTAAATTATAGTTATGCATAAGTGTTTTTTCAATTTTAAAATGCATACAGTGTATTATGCTAAGCGCAATAGGTCAGTCGAAGACAAATTCCATATGATTTCACTCATATGTGGAATTTAAGAAACAAAATAGATGAACTATGGGAAGGGGTTAAAAAGAGAGAAAGAGAAGGAAACAAACCATAAAAGACTCTTAACGATGGAGAACAAACTGAGGGTTGATTGAGGGAGTTGGGTGAGACGTGGGCTAGATGGGTGATGGGCACTAAGGAGGGCATTTGTGATGAGCGCTGGGTGTTGTATGTAAGTGATGAATCATTGAATCTACTCCTGAAAACTAACATTACACTGTCCATTAACTAACTAGAATTTAAATAAAAATTAAAACAAAATAAAATAAAATGCTATCAGATCACCTGGAGACCTGAAAACCAGTTTCTGAGTCAGGTCTGGGAGGGGCCAGAGATTCTGCATTTCCAACCAGCTTGTAAGTGAAGTAGATGCTGTTTGTCCAAAGACCATTAAGAAACAATGGCCCGGAACAGTTGATGAAAATGGAACAGTGGTTAATTCTGCTACCTGCCCAGAATGGATAAATAAAATAAAGAATTCCAACTTTAATATGTAGAACAGTCATTTTTCCTATATACAAACCAAATAATTCTGTCTCCATCTGCCACCAATCAGTTTATGTTCCTTTTAGATTCAAATTTTAAGTTTCGACCATAGTGATCAGGAATGACAAACACACAAGTCATAAAACCAACTGATTGCCGTAAAATGTTTTTTTTTATTTGTACATACACAGTCTCAAAATTTTTCTTTTCTTTCTAAAACTCCTTGTCATAACTTTCTAATTCATTGATAGACAGTGGGTGCCCATTTTCCTGGGTCTAAGTCACTTTTTTTTTCTTTGCTTGATTTGGTCTTCTACCTCGCTTCTTCAAATGCTTTCTTACTAAATGTACTAGTTTCCTGTAATCTCTTGTCCTTTGGCTTCCATCCCAAAGCAGTGGTGACTCCTGGCTTATAGCATCCCTTAGTTCAGGAAAGTGAAATACTTTCAATATGTCACTGCAAGTGACAGTTCCATAATCAGCTAAGCATGGAAAATTGCTCTTTCTTTATCTTCCCTGGGATGATAATCTTTTGGCTCTTGTTGAAATTGCCTTCCCTCTGCGATCAACATAGAAGGGTTTGGTCTACCTTCATGTCAGTAAAAAATGTTCTCTATGAAATTTTTATTCATTGCCATTTTTAACTAAGTGGTTACTGTAGCAACGCTAGAGTTATCCACAGCACATACCATGTAATCAGTATAAATAAGAACATTAAATGGGTGTTTATATTTCAGATTAAGTATGATCTACATCTAAAGATCCTGATTTCATAGAAATAATTTGCAAAGGCTTCTTTCAAGATGATTTCCACATCACAAGCTCTGGATGATTCAGCTAAGAAAAAAGAGGCTACGAGCTCATAGCAATTTTTAGTTCCTTGCATAGAAATTTAACAGAATTTAAGGGATTGCATTTTTTATGGCAAAACGCTTTTCACCCATGTTTTTCAAATGTTCTAAACATTAATATTAATTTAACTTTTAGAATAGGTAATTGATATACGTTCATCATGGCTTCAACAGGTTTTAATTAGAATGCAAATGAAGGAAAAATACCAGATGTGCAACACTTTTTGAAAATGGTTTTAATTTTTAATTTGATTAATTTTTAAATGTTCAAACAAGCCAATTAAGTGATGACAACCTTAACATGACATTTTGTGTACTAAATAAACTAATGCAAAATGGATCCACTCCCTGGGAAATAAAAAATAGAAAATGATTCTGTAGTGAGAATTGATGGACAGGAATGTCTGATCAACTCTTTTCTCACTTTTATGTTTCTGCTTCATCTGTCTGGCAACACCTAGGTGGTATTCTATCAATGAAGAGAATTCATGCAATTTAGATGAGATAAAATAATAGGAATATAAGAAAATCTTTTTTATTTAAATAGAATTTATTTTATTTCCTTTTATCTATCTAAGTGTGTTTCACCGTTAAGGACTAAGTGTAATTCTTTTATGAACATATTTTGGAATTCAGTGCAAATTGTTTATAGCTGCATATTAAGGAAATGGAGTAAACTTAAGCTTTTACTCTGAAAATTCGCCTTACAATGCCCTCTCTTGAAGCTTTTATTCAATAAATATCTCATAGTCTGCCAAGAGAATAGCCAGAGTATTATTAATCAAGTATTCATTTAAATTATTATTTATATTTTTGGGGGCACCTGGGTGGCTCAGCTGGTTAAGCAACTGACTTCGGCTCAGGTCATGATTTCACGGTTTGTGGGTTCGAGCCCACGTCAGGCTCTGTGCTGACAGCTCAGAGCCTGGAGCCTGCTTCTCTCCCTGCTTCTCTCCTTGTTCCTCCCCTGCTCATTCTCTGTCTCTCTCTCTGTCTGTCAAAAACAACTAAATGTTAAAAAAATTAAATTATTATTTATATTTTTAGACTATAATGCCTCTACTAAAATTTAATTTGATATTGTTTGATGGTTCAAAGGCACCTCAAAACCTTGTATTTCATTGTTATCACCATGGGCATCAATTATTATTATGCTACAATGTAGGGTAGTGTTGTGAGTTCTGGATGATAGAATACTAGAGACAAGCTTTGTATTGTACTTCTGAGTGGAAAATGATCCAGCGGGGCATCTTAATCTATAAAACTTCTAGGAGAAAGACACACTCACCTCCACTTTGAAGTTTTACTCTCTCAGCCTTAAGAGAAGGTCATAGGTAAGGGTAAGGCACATAGAATCAGTATGTAAAATACTGATTCATTAATGTAAGAGTCATTAATGTATAGCTTGAAGACTTTTACAGGTGTCTACAAAAGGACTATCAGTAACAAAATATCTCCTCTTGGGAATGAAAGTTCCATTTTCTAGAACTTTCTTTGGCTTTTTTTTTCTAATTTTTTAAATATTTATTTTTTAGAGAGAGAGTAAAACAGAGCCTGAGGGCAGGAGGCAGAGAGGGAGGGAGACACAGAATCTGAAGCAGGCTCCAGGCTCTGAGCTATCAGCACAGAGCCTGATGCGGGCCTCAAACTCACAAACTGCGAGATCATGACCTAAGCCGATGTCAGACATTTAACCGACTGAGCCACCCAGGAATGCCCCTCTCTTTAGCTTCACCAAAATGAACTGAAACAAAATACACACACACACACACACACACACACACACACACACACACACCACAGAGAAATATTTAAGCCACTGTTACAATAACATGAATTTTATTATCAGAAAATAATCGGCCATTTCAAAGTTTTGGGGCAAAAAATAGGATCTGCAACAAGAAGACCTTAGTTAAGATAGAGAAGAGAGAAAATTCCAGCCACTTTCAAGTAGTAAGATAACTGGTAAAGCACATAAAATGAGGAATCTTATTTTGGGATGGCACTAAATGAGAGAATATATTAAGGAATGGAATCGTTACATTTTGCCAGTTTAATTTTTTTAAGTAATAAATTTCTTTCACTTTGGCATAGCAGAGCATCTCAGATAGGAAGCAGGCCTAAAGGTAGGCCTTCTGATGATTTGGTCCTGACTGTAGTCTATATTCTCCAATAATCTTATAATGAGCTATTGGTCTTAGTCAACTCGAGCTGCTACACCAAAATACCTCATACTGTTTGCCTTATAAGCAATAAAAATTTATTCCTTCCAGTTCTGGGGGCTGAAAGTCTAAGATCAGGATGCCAGTATAGCCAGGTTCTGGTGAGGGCCTCCTTCCAGACTGCAGACTGCTGAATTTTGTGTCCTCAAGTGGTAGAGGAAGCAAGCTTTCTCCAACTGTTATAGAGCCTTAATCCCATTCATGAGGGCTCCACCTCCGTGACCTCATCTAAATCTCAATTGCTTACTAAAGACTCCATCCTCTGGAAAGATGACAGACTACAAAGCACCAGGATTCTGTCGTCCCACTTACATAATAATTGCCCTGGTATAATCTTTCCAATAAAACTATTTTCGAATTCTGGAATCTGTTGAGGCTTGTGACTTCCAGGGGAGGTCACAGACAATGAAGTGTGGTTAACGGTGTCCACTTTAACCACTCAGAACAGTAGCAGCTCCAATTCACCACCTCCCAGCTCCGTGGCGGGCAGGCGGCTCCTCATGCATTCCAGGGACAGCTTGCATTCAGCTTGAGGGAGCCAAGTTGGACCAAACTCCTTGTTCTCCAAATAGTGAGGATCTGTATGCTGATTGCTAATTATTCCTCCCGATGACAGGTACACACAAAGAGATGGGTAGCCATTCTGCTTGCATCTCCCCCTAGTTTTGCAAGTCCCTACCCTTCCAGCTGAAGTGATAGCCAGAGGATTGAAAGAAACAGTGTTCTTTCTCCAGCCTACCACAATAAAAACAAACAAATCAAGAATGAACAGAACAATGAAACACAACCAACCCTGGGAAAGAGGAGAATCTGATTTCCATTCACCACATTATTAGACACAAATGCCCAGTTCGTAACAAAACTCACAAGGCATACACAGAGAAATAGGTAAGTCTGGCCTATCAAAGGAAAAAAATAAATCAACAGAATCTGCCCCTGAAAAAGATCTGATGCCAGATTTATGCAACAAAAATTTTAAAACAACTGTCTTTTTTTTTAAGATTCTTTTTAAGTTTACTTATTTATTTTGAGAAAGAAAGACCATGAGCAGGGGAGGGGTAGAGAGAGAGGGAGAGAGAGAATCCTAAGCAGGTTCCACATTGTCAGTGCAGAGCCCAACGTGGGGCTCGATCTCACAAACTGTGAGAGCCTGACCTGAGCCGAAACCAAGAGTTACACACTTAACCGACTAAGCCACCCAGGTGCTCCATAAAACTCTCTTAAAGATACTCAAAGAGGGGCGCCTGGGTGGCGCAGTCGGTTAAGTGTCCGACTTCAGCCAGGTCACGATCTCGTGGTCCGTGAGTTCGAGCCCCGCGTCAGGCTCTGGGCTGATGGCTCAGAGCCTGGAGCCTGTTTCCCATTCTGTGTCTCCCTCTCTCTCTGCCCCTCCCCCGTTCATGCTCTGTCTCTCTCTGTCCCAAAAATAAATAAAGGTTGAAAAAAAAAATTAAAAAAAAAAAAAAAAGATACTCAAAGAACTAAAGAGGTAGAGAAAGTCAGGAAAACCATGTATGAACAAAATGAAAATAGTATAAAGACTGAGGAAGCTAAAATGACACAAAAGCAACAACAAAAATCCTACAGCCAAAAAATTGCCAGGCTGAAATTAAAAATTCACTACAGGGATTCAAAGGCAGATTTGAGCAGCAGAAGAAGGAATCCGCAAACCTGAAGATAAAACTATATCAAAGCTGAGAAACAGAAAGAAAAAGAGCAAAGAAAAGTAGAACCTAAAGGTAAGTAAGTAAGTAGAGTTACCTGCAGATTTCTCATCAAAAACTTTGGAAAAGATAGTGGGCCAATATCAACATATTTAAAGTGCTAAAAGAGGGAAAACTCAATCAAATATTATTCATACATTACACAGACTTTTCTATTTTACATATCTTAGGTCCACTCTAGCCTTCTCCCATTGCACATGGAACACACTAGCACGTATCCATCTCTTTGGGCCCAACCAGTGGTGAGCAGTGGCAGCGGAGTGGAGAGAGAAGACAGAGGAAGTCCAGGTTTTTATCCTACTATCTTCTTCTGTGATACCCAAGGATGGGAACATCTTTCTGCATAGTTCTTTTTCCACAGTAACTGTCTCCAGTCCTTGCCCCTTCAGAATGGAGTCCTGGGGTAATGTACTAGCCCTCATAGTTAGTTTTCTACACGTTTGTAAATAATCCTCTCATTAACCCAAATGACCCAGTTAAAGCATGCTATCTATTTCCAGCCAGGACACCAACAGACAAATTCATTTTTATGAAGGGATAGTCAAGTTATTAAAATTTATTTATACACAATTTAATTGGCTATAAAATATTTCATGGGATTTGTAAGGTAGTTTTCTCTCATATTTCTCCTTTGAGACATTTAAGTAGTTTCTAGTTTTTTAAATCATAAATAATTCAATGATCAACTTATTTGTGCCTTAAGCTTGTACTTAGACTAGTTCCCTTTGATTTAATTCTCCCCTTAAAACTGCCAGGTAAAAGAATATGAATAATTTAAGATACTTGGCTCATATTGCCAAGTTGCTTTTCCAAATGTTGTAGTAATTTATATTTCAAAAAAAACAGTATTAAAACACTGGTTTTATGAGTATTGACAGTTTAAAGCATTATTTGTAATAGTGACTAATTTTATATAACTATCACTCTAATTATACTGTATATTATAATAAAAATATAGCATTTATATCACCTTGTATCATTTACAAATGATTTGTCTCCTCATGCAAGTAACCAATTAAGCTTACTAAAGGATATGTAAATAACAAACACCTTCTTAATGGAAAGGACATGAGCTGATTAAGTTCACAACTTGGATAAATCATGTAAGGGTAAGATACGTATTGGGGGAGCAGCCATCCTCCAACTTGTTGCTGCTCCTGGGCTGACCCAATTAATGCCCTAGGTCTGGAACATTCCCTTATACAGAGGATGAGTGCTGAGCTATTGCTCAGCTCCATGCATAGAAATTACCACTAGCAATGTGGAGGTCTCTTCCGACATAGATTAGAGGGGTTTCAAATGGGCAGTCCGAATGAACAACTACTGATATTTAAAGCATTTGTGAAGATGGGAATTGAGAGAAAATGTAGATAACTTTCAAGTAATTTATAAAGTGACTTGGTATTAAAGAAAACTGCACCTCACAACTCAGTGGGTTAAGTGTCCAACTCTTGATTTCGGCTCAGGTCACAATCTCATGGTTTGTGAGATCAAGCCCCACATTGAGCTCTGTGCTGACAGCACAGAGCCTGCTTGGGATTCTCTCCCTCTCTCTCTCTCTCAAAATAAATAAATAAGCTTAAAAAAAAACACTATGGATTCAAGAAAGAAAGATTTCAAAATGAGAGATATTACTGCTTACTTGAAGGCTACTGTCAATGATCCAATAAGGAGGAAAAATACTGATGATGCAAGAGGGAAAGAGACAATCCTAGGAGTGCAGACTTTGAGTAGATTTGTGATTAAATCAAGTGGCTTCTGCAGCACAGGCAGTTCCTCTATGGCAACAGAAAAGAAGGCATAAAGGGAATATGGATCCAAGTAGGTAGGCATATTGGTGAGAGAATAGAAACTCTCTTCTGTTCACTTACATATCCTTAGTGATTAAATTTAACGAACAGAACAAGCAAGGAGGGAAAACAGAGAGAGAGAGAGACAACCAAGAAACAGACTCTTAACTATAGAGAAGAGACTGATGGTACTAGAGGGGAAGGTTGGGGAAGCAGGTGAAATAGGTGACAGGGATTAAAGAGGACACTCATGATGAGCACTGAATAAGGTATAGAATTGTTGAATTACTACATTGTGCACCTGAAACTAATAGAACACTGTATGTTAACTATCCTGGAATTAAAATTAAATACTTAATTTAAAAAAAAGCGGGTTCCTCAGCTGAGTATATGGAGGCGGGAGGTCCAAGGAATTTATGGACATGTTCCTCAAGAACATAATCAGACACAACAGAACAGAGATAACAATGAAGAAAGCAAAGACACACAAGAAGCCAACACCAGGAAGAACGCATCCAGTGAGAAAGGGAATGAAAAGTCTCGGGAGTTCTCACAAGATAATGAGGATGATGTACCTGGAATATAAACAACATTTGAGAAGTTTGCAATGGTTTTCATTTCAAATGTTTGGGCTGTTGGAAGTGTTAAATTTGTATAAGTATAAATTTGATATTTGAAACTTACTTGAGAGACAAAATCCCTTTATTTTTGTGTAAAGGTAATTAAACATTATTGCTAATTGTACTTGTTCAGTATTAACAGCTATATTATACTTTAAATGTGGGGAAATCCAGTTAGAAAATGTTAAACTACTTATCCAGACATTATGGTTTTCGTATATTTTCTTTTTTATTGTGAGAGGATCCCCATCATTTCATTAATTAACATATTAGCATATGTTCAATAGCTATCTGTATGTTAAGGTGGAAATGACCAAAAAAAAAAAATGTTAATTAAAAAACCCCTGCTATTTATATCAACCTTTCCTCTTTTCCAAATACCATGAGTTTTGTGTATAGTTTAAATCTAGGTTTTACCAGACTATCTTTTCCCTGTTTATAGGTTTTGGAGAAATAGAGTGTTTTCATGGGGTTTTATGTCAGACAAATGTTACCTCAAATAAAAAATATTTACCATTGGGGCACCTGGGTGGCTCAGTCAGTTAAGCGTCCGACTTTGGCTTAGGTCATGATCTCACGTTTCATGAGTTCAAGCCCCAATCGGGCTCTGTGCTGACAGCTCAGAGCCTGGAGCCTGCTTCAGATGCTGTGTATCCCTCTCTGTCTCCTCTCCCACTGTACACTGTCTCTCTCTCGCAAAAATAAACATTAAAACAATTTTTTTAATAAAAAAATATTTACAATAATATAAAAAAAACAAAATAGAGAGATTTATTTTATGTTGTTTCTTTCCTAATGTACTCTGAAATTATATTTATTGCTTGTCTTTCACAGGTTGATAAATCAAATAGATCAAAATGTTTGAACATTCAAATGTAGAAATGATCTGATGAAGTCTGGGATGATTCACTAATTTGACGCTTAAATACAAGTCACAGTTAAATAGAATAACCAAATATTGTAATTTTCTTCAATCCAGCAAAATACATGATAAAATAATGTGAATATGCAATGCTTTAAAAAAATTTCTTCCACAGGGTGCCTGGGTGGCTCGGTGGGTTAAGCGTCTGCCCCTTAATTTGAGCTCAGGTCATGATCTCACAGTTTCATGAGTTTGAGCTCCATGTCAGGCTCTGTGCTGACAACATGGAGCCTGCTTGGGATTCTTTCTGTCTCTCTCCTTCTCTCTCTGCCCTTCCCCCACTCGCACTGTCTCTGTCTCTCTCAAAATAAATAAATAAACTTATGAAAAAATAAATAATAAATAAATTTCTTCCTCCTTAGATTTGGCAAAAAGCCCAATTCTTTAATTTTTAAAACTCCCAATAATTGGTATTCTGGCTAGTTGTTTTGAAAAGCCTCACTGGCGGAGTGTATCTACTTAATTTTCTGTGCCTTAGTTTGTTTCCCTGCTTGTTTCCCTATATTTTCAAAATATAAATATATATGTAAAATATTCAGCAGCATCCTACACCTATGAGATCTATAAGAATGCCTGTAACACAGTCCATCTTTTAAATCAAAGAATTCACCCTGGAGCAAAACTCTTTGAATACAATAAATGTTATACGGTGTTCAGAATGTTCTGGCTTTAAACTACTTAATAGAATGCCAGCCTCACAGAAGCCTTGTAATGAATATAAAAACAACTTTAGCTAAAATATATAACATATTTGATATCTGAAACCAAACTTACCTCGTGGATAGAAAGACTGAATAGTATTCCGAGCACAATCTCAAAGTATTTCCACTAGATATGAATGGACTATCCGTGCTGCAGAAGAACCCTGTGGGTAGGGCAAGTCCTCACAACAAATACTCTCCCTAGGGTCAGAAGAACAAGACTGAGTAAGACCCTTGAATTCAACCAATGGCAAAAACGTGCATTTTAGTTCTATGTTAATACAGGACCTTTCCTGACTCATTAATCTAAATTAGATCTTCTATGCGGCACCTGGGTGGCTCAGTTGGTTGAGTGGCCGACTTCAGCTCAGGTCATGATCTAGCAGTCCCTGGGTTCCAACCCCATGTGGCCCTCTGTGCTGACCGCTCAGAGCCTGGAGCCTGCTTCGGATTCTGTGTCTCCCTCTCTCTCTGCCCCTGCCCCGCTCTCACTTTGTCTCACTCTGTCTCTCAAAAATGAATAAATGTAATATATATATATATATATATTTATTTAAGATGGCGGACAGGACTGACATGGGAATTCCAGTCCCTGCCTGAAGACTCCCCTTCCAGGTTTTTCTTCCCACCCCACTTGCTTGCAGCGAATGCGAAAGTTAAGAGACTATAAATTGTGCCTGCTGCTTATCCTCAGGACTCAGACCTCTGGAGAATGATCTCCTCTGAGCCCACCAGTGTAAAATAAACCTCCTGCCTTCTAAGATCTCCGAGTGCCGCTTGGTTCTTTTGCCGGGTGATCCAGACCAGTTTCCATAACAAATATACAAAATATTTTAACACCATTTGCAACCCACGAAGTAAGTCACCACCATTCAATAAGAGCATCTTGTCCATTCTAAATGTGTCTTTAATACCTGTGCCTCAATGTAGGAAGCAGTATACAGCAATCTCTTTTCTGAGGAGTAAAGTGTTTCATTGATATATAAAGGTAATCAACTGGTGATTTCACTGTCAATAAATTTTAGATGATCCTGGGTAATAACCATCCAACTGGTATCTGCATATGGTTTTGCCGGCTTTAAACACTTCTCCACACTGTACCCAGTCTTGTACAAAATACAAAGTTTGCTCTTCCTAGCCCTTCTCTTTGCTCTTATGATTATGAACAACTACTTATATGACCTAAAACGTCTCATGAGATTTCTCCTGACTCCCTCACCAACTTCATCGTGCACTACTATCCTGTGACTCTCTGACCTCCACGTGTATGAGACTACACCAGGACACCGATTGTTACTGCACTGTTGTAAATGCTGTTCTCCGCACACTGAAAAGCTCCCCAAACCCACCCACTGTCACCACCTCTTCTCACTCCTTTGGCACTGTTGGCAAGATAGGCAAGAATTATCCGTGATGTGCAGTTTATAAGGCAGGTGGACAAAATCGACACTATCTGCAACTGTCTCCAGTATCAAAATGTCCTAAGACCATTATGTAGCAATTGGTAGACTGGAGCTATAAGCCCTATAGAAACATCACCTACCCCAAACTCGCCAAGGCAGGGGCCAATCAGTGCTCCCCATTCCTTTCTCAGAATGGGATGGGCATACACACATATGTGTTGCTCTTACTCATGTACATACATATATGTGTGTGTGTGTATATATATATACATACATATGCATGTATATGTATATAAAATATATATATAATAATTACTTTAAAAGTAATTAAAATTACTTGAAAATCAGAAACTGTTGATGCTTAACTTCAATAAGTACAAATATACAAATGCTGCATTAAATAACCTATTTGCCAACATTACACCTAGGTAACATGTACGTTATTAATGAACAAGCTTTTGTTGGTTTGTTTCTGTTTTTGTTTTTTTCACATTTTTTAAATTTCTTCTTTAGTTTACATCCAAGTTAGTTAGCATATAGTGCAATAATGATTTCAGGAGTGGACTCCAGTGATTCATCCCCTACTTTTAACACCCAGTGCTCATCCCAGCAAGTGCTCTTCTTAATGGCCCTTGCTCATTTAATCCATCCCTCCACCCACAACCCTTCCAGCAACCCTCAATTTGTTCTCTATATTTAAGTCTCTTATGTTTTGTCCCCCTCCTTGTTTTTATATTATTTTTGCTTCCCTTCCCTTCTATTCATCTGTTTTGTATCTTAAATTCCTCATAGGAGCAAATTCATATGATATTTGTCTTTCTCTGACTGACTTATTTCACTTAGCATAATACCCTCTAGTTCCATCCACATAGTTGCAAATGGCAAGCTTTCATTCTTTTTGATCACTGAGCAATATTCAATTGTGTGTGTGTGTATATATATACATATATATACATACCTTTTTTTTATATGAAATTTATTGTCAAATTGGTTTCCATACAACACCCAGTGCTCATCCCTACAGGTGCCCTCCTCAATGCCCATCACCCACTTTCCCCTCCCTCCCACCCCCATCAACCCTCAGTTTATTCTCAGTTTTTAAGAGTCTGTTATGGTTTGCCTCCCTCCCTCTCTAACCTCTTCTTTTCCTTCCCCTCCCCCATAGTCTTCTGTTAAGCTTCTCAGGATCCACATAAGAGTGAAAACATATGGTACCTGTCTTTCTCTGTATGACTTATTTCACTTAGCATAACACTCTCCAGTTCCATCCACATTGCTACAAAAGGCCATATTTCATTCTTTCTCATTGCCACATAGTATTCCATTGTGTATATAAACCACAATTTCTTTATCCATTCATTAGTTGATGGACATTTAGGAAACTAGACCACTTTCTTACACCATTCACAAAAATAAACTCAAAATGGATAAAGGACCTGAATGTGAGACAGGAAGCCATCAAAACCCTAGAGGAAAAAGCAGGAAAAAACCTCTCTGACCTCAGCCACAGCAATTTCTTAATGACACATCCCGAAAGGCAAGGGTATTAAAAGCAAAAATGAACTATTGGGACCTCATGAAGATAAAAAGCTTCTGCACTGCAAAGGAAACAATCAACAAAACTAAAAGGCAACCAATGGAATGGAAAAGATATTTGCAAGTGACATATCAGACAAAGGGTTAGTATCCAAAATCTATAAAGAACTCACCAAACCCCACACCCAAAAAACAAATAATCCAGTGAAGAAAAGGGCAGAAAACATGAATAGACACTTCTCTAAAGAAGACTTCCGGATGGCCAACAGGCACATGAAAAGATGCTCAACGTCGCTCCTCATCAGGGAAATACAAATCGAAACCACACTCAGATATCACCTCACTCCAGTCAGAGTGGTCAAAATGAACAAATCAGGAGACTATAGATGCTGGAGAGGATGTGGAGAAACGGGAACCCTCTTGCACTGTTGGTGGGAATGCAAATTGGTGCAGCCACTCTGGAAAACAGTGTGGAGGTTCCTCAAAAAATTAAAAATAGACCTACCCTATGACCCAGCAGTAGCACTGCTAGGAATATACCCAAGGGATACAGGAGTACTGATGTACAGGGGCACTTGTACCCCAGTGTTTATAGCAGCACTTTCAACAATAGCCAAATTAGGGAAAGAACCTATACCATATCTTCTTTATCCATTCATCTGTCAATGTAGATTTGGGCTCTTTCCATACTTTGGCTATTGTCAATAGCGCTGCTGTAAACGTTGGGGTGCATATGCCCCTTTGAACAAGCTTTTATTATAGCAATTCAATACTGTTTTCCAGGTGGTAAAAAAAAAAAAAAAAAAAAGTAAAAACGGACTTTTTAAAAAAATTTCAATTCCATTTTTTTTATATTTATTTATTTTTCAGAGAGAAAGCCAGACCACGAGCAGGAGAGGGACAGAGAGAGGAGGAGACACAATCTGAAGTAGGCTCCAGGCTCTGAGCTGTCAGCACAGAGCCCAATGCCGGGCTTGAACTCATAAACAGTGAGATCATGACCTGAGCTGAAGTCAGATGCTTAACCAACTGAGCCACCCAAGCCCCCAAAGCTATTGGCATTTAGGTAAAGATATCCTCCTTCTCTAAAAAACAAACAAACAAACATAAAAACAAAAAAAAACAAAAAAAAAACCAAAAAAACCCAAAACAACATTCAACATTTTAATAGTGCAAAGCTATCTGTATCATTTTAATGATTGCATTCCTCAATAAATCAAAGAGAGCTGAAAGAACAAATTCAAATGCACTATCTTATCAGTGCATTTGTGCTCTTTCTCTCAAAAATAAATAAGTGAACATTAAAAAAAAATCTAATTATGTCATCCATTCCTTAAAGACTTCCAATGATTCTATTCTCTTCTGAAAAAAATTAAATTTCTTTGTGCGGCAGCTTTGGGAGAGAATACTGCATCAGTATAAAGCCTGCAGTGACCCATGAATTTGAAAGTACTATCTCAGTAAAGAATAAATAACATACTGAATATATTTAAATGCCAGTGCATTTTACCTTCTTAGGCTGCTTGCAGAGCATTTTTAAATATAATTATCGACTTCCGATCCAGTCTGTTGCTGGATCCTTACTATGCATTACTTAAACTCATTTGTATTTTGTAATTGATTTCTTTTTTTCTCTTGGCCTCAACAGGCCTGGTATCTGCTACAATCTAGCCCCCTTAACAGTTTTGGCCATGCTGGTTTAACAGTTTTTATAAATTACTAACAATCTGGATTCAAGATGCGGTATTGATAATGTTACACTACTGTAATGGAAGTATTGTTACTATACCTGAGTTGATTTGGAAACACATATTTAACCAAAATCATGAATTGTATACGAATCAAAAAAAATCAAGTCATCAAAACACATGCAAATTAATTTTGTTGAAAAAATATCAAGTGGAAAAAACAGGAAGTAAATGGATCAAAGTCCAAGGCAAACTCAAATAAAGTGGATCCTCTAAAGGTGAAATGCATGGAGATTTTCACAGATAATATAGAAGCACAGAAGTAAATATACATGGAAATAAGTAAACAGAATTCGGTAGCATTTCAAGAATCAGTAGAAAAATAAGGCGAACTCTGTGATGTCAGAAGCTATGCTGCACTTCCATTCAAATTTTAGTATTTTGCTAAACAATAAAAGTTATTTCTATCCTGACAATATTCTAATAGGAAGGAAAGGAAATGACAGACTTAGGATTTAAAAACAACCACATGAGGGGCGCCTGGGTGGCTCAGTCGGTTGAGCGTCCGACTTCAGCCCAGGTCAGACCTCACGGTTTGTGAGTTGAGCCCCGCCTTGGGCTCTGGGCTGATGGCTCAGAGCCTGGAGCCTGCTTCCGATTCTGTGTCTCCCTCTCTCTCTGCCCCTCCCCCATTCATGCTCTGTCTCTCTCTGTCTCAAAAATAAATAAACATTAAAAAAAAAAATTAAAAAAAGAAAAACAACCACATGAAATAAAGTGGCTCCATTTCAAAAGAAAATTGTTGATTGTCAGTGCACTCTCTTCAGAGACTAGATTTTCCATCTTTAGTCACAAAGGTTTCTTCCGCGTGGCAGAGATTAATTCTTCTATGATAGTCCATGAAAAACTAGTCTAGGATGAAAAACTGCAAGTATACTCAAATCATGCATTTTCACCAAAACGGTTCATTATAGATAGTTTCCAATAAATTATTTAATTTGGGATTGTTTCAACTCTCAGTGATTCCTGCTCCTGCAAACTTGAGGAATCTGTTCATTACAAGACGTTATCCATGAGCAGAGAATACTACATGAGGGTACGTTTTTCAGAAATTCGGTTTTCAGAACTTGTAAATCAATAAAATGAATTCCAAGTTTCTCTTGATACTAGAAATAATAATCTAAGCATAGAGTCCCATGGTATGCTTGTAAGTTTAAATTAGATTCTTTCCCAGGGCCAACCCTTAAAAAATAATTACACTCTCTAGCACTTTGTTTTCTTTTTTTGACAAAATCAGTCGTCAAGGGCATTGGCATCCACGGAAGATTTTGTTTACAAATAGCTTGTAGTGTTTAAGTACCTCTGCAGCACAAATACGAAACAAGCTTAACACACTCTTATTGTAACACCACAAATAGTTCTCCATCTTTTAGTCTCTGGCCTCTCTCCAATCCATCCAGCAGAGCTGAATTTCAACACAAGAATTCATAGTTTAATCAAAATAATTGGGTTTCTGTCACAAATGGGTAATTCCACCAAGTAAAGAGCGCCCAAAGCAAAAGATATTACTGAATGCAACATATCACCAAAGATCACAATTAGGAAGAAATAATTGTGCTTTGTAAATGGAATACGCATGTTTCTCATAAACTCAGACTTTGAAGTGCTCTGGTTTGTGACAATGAAGAGAGGACCCCAGATCAAATGTTACTGTTGCGTATCGAGAATTTCTCATTATCAAGTGTCAAAAATTTCTGTTCTCATTTGCAACTATCCAGAAAATGTAAATTTTTAGGCAACTTAAAAAGTATTTATAAAACCCAGAGATATGGAAAATCTTTTACCGCAACATGTTGGTTTTTTTAATATTTATTTATTTTGAGAGAAAGAGACAGAAAGTACAAGTGGGGAGAGGCAGAGAGAGAGAGGGAGAGAGAGAGAATACCAAGTAAGCCCCGTGCTATCAGCACAGACCTGACACGGGGCTTGAACCCAGGAACCGTGAGTTCGTGACCTGAGCCAAAATCAAGAGTTAGCCGCTTAACCTACAGAGCCACCCAGATGCCCCACAGTGTACAATTTTGAATAAGGCACGGCTTGCATAATAAAACAATATTGTTTATCCCACTTGATAATTTCCTATCTTTATATATTTCCTAGTTTTGTAAAAGGTAAAAAGATGAAGCACAGCTCTAAAAGCACCTCTGCCCCACTAGTGTGATAGACCCAAGGTAGAATTTCCCTCCTAATCAAATCAATATAAGTATTTTAATTTAATCAATGGGTTTTATTTTTCCATATAACTCCTTTCCCACCTTATAACTTCTGCCTAAGTTTTTTTTTTAATAACCTACTTTTTAAAGTTTATATATTTATTTTGTGATGGGGGGTACAGAAAGAGAGGGAGAGAGAGAATCCCAAGCAGGCTCCACACTCAGCACAGAGCTCAATGCGAGGCTCGAACTCATGAACCATGAGATCATGACCTGAGCCAAAATCAATAGTCAGACGCTTAACCAACTGAGCCCCCCAGGCACCCCGTCATTTTGTGTTCTTACATCCATTTGTGTCCCTCTAGAAGTGACTATTCAATAAATATATGAGTGATTAAACTAGCTGAGCATAAATTTCCCACTTCTGTATGCTGTGTGGTGTTCTAGATATAGTTAAGAAACTATTCACCCAAAGATTCTTCTAATTTGGAGATATGCTCCAAATTTTGGGGAGTTACACTCTTTGCCACCCTGGTTAAAACATAGTTCTGACTTTCTGAAAGTACACAAAATATTTCGGGAATAAATGACATTTACTTGTAGCTGTTTCATGCTGCAAGAAGCGTTGTAGTTATTTCTTCTCTCATAGTTCAAAACCCTGTCAACAGCTGGCTGAAAAAAATCAATTATATCTTGATTCCAATTTTTCATCTTGGTGTTTATTTATGGATTACATTTCAAATGAATATGCTTATAATAAAAAAATGCCAATGTCTAGGTTTATTCTTTTGGCTGATAGCTAATCAAATAAAATAAAGTCAATATTCACATATATTCATCAGTAAGGAAGAAAAAACAATTAGAAAGCAGCCCCAGAGGAGAAGGCATGGTCTTACATACATTGGCATGAGTTCTGCATTACCTAGCTGTTTAATGTCTAGCAAGAACTACCCTAGCTCATTTGTAAACAAAGTCGGGATGGGCTACATCCTCTCAAAAAAGCCACTTCTCGTCTAAAATTCTATGTATTTTAAGTCAGAAAATTAAAGAGCATAAACCTAATTTGACCACTCTGGAAACGTGCCTGTAAAGTGAGCCTGAACTCCCCATCCACTGCGGATGATCCACTTTATATACACAGAGTGGAAGGAAAATGTCCCAGTAACTTCTCAGGCATGGTCACGCATTGTTTATTTACATATAGATCAAAGGTTTCATGCAGCACTTTGAAGAAATGGAAAGAGGCAAGATTTCTAGTGATGGAATTCTGTAAGAACCTTCCATAAATCTTTTCTGACTAAACAGGTGATGTTATACATAAAAAGAAATTCATGCTTTCAGGGTGGAGTGAGTGTTTAGCCATGCCTAGACAGGTAACTTAGGTATCTGGGCCTGCAAGTATACATATTTAACTTACATGTCCTACTGCTGACTTTTCCACTTTTTTTTTTTTTTTTTTTTTTAATTTTATTTTTGGGACAGAGAGAGACAGAGCATGAACGGGGGAGGGGCAGAGAGAGGGGGAGACACAGAATCGGAAACAGGCTCCAGGCTCCGAGCCATCACCTACTGCTGACTTTTCAACCTCAGAGAAAAGATGTGAGCTCTCAACGTGCTTTAAAATTGTAGCATTCCAGGGGCGCCTGGGTGGCTCAGTCGGTTAAGCATCCGACTTTGGCTCAGGTCATGATCTCACGGTTCGTGAGTTCAAGCCTGTGTTGGGCTCTGTGCTGACAGCTCAGAGCCTGCAGCCTGTTTTGGATTCTGAGTCTCCCTCTCTCCCTCTGCCCCTCCCCCTCTCACACTCTGTCTCTCTCTCTTTCTCAAAAATAAATAAAACATTTAAAAAAAATTAAAATTGTAGCATTCTGAGACAGAGACCTCATTCTCCTACACTCTGATCTTGCTCCAAGATTTTAGAAGGTCCACCCCAAAACAAACGGTTCTGAGCTTCCATGGTGAGTGACTGTCCACAGCAGTCTTCCCCTGCTGTGTAAAGTCTTCAGAGTGACCGCTCAGCCAGTCTTCACTTCCCATCCTTCTCCTTGGGGAACTGTGTGGTGACCACATAACTAATTCTGGCCAGTGAACCAGGAATGGAAGTTGTCTGGTGCGCTGGTATGGTGCTGAAATGGTTACGAAGGTAGTCAGAGGATGGTTTTCCATCCCCTTTCCACTTGCCAGCTGAAAACAAAGGGCTCGAATGTGCTGGGAGACGGCAAAATGACAAGAGAGAAAGAAGGTGGCTTCCTGAATCACCAGGTGGAAGACAGGCTTGACACATCCCAGCAGACGGCCACGTAGTTTTGGGGGTGGGGGCGGGGAATTCATTCCTATTGTGTTAAGTCATGAAGATGGAGATTTTTATAGCATTTAGATTTCCTTGATTCAAATACTATAGGCAAGAACACTTGAGGATAGACTTCATATTTAGGTAAACTATTAAAAGAAATCCCAACTGATGTTTATTTTCATTTTGTAAATAACTTATCCTGTAGAGACCTTTCTTCTATCTAATATTAATTAAAGAATTAAAAAATACCATCCCCTTCTGGCTCCTGGGTAGCTCAGTCAGTTAAGCATCTGACTTCGGCTCAGGTCATGGTCTCACAGTTCATGAGTTCAAGCCCCGCGTAGGGCTCTATGCTGACAGCTCAGGACCTGGAGCCTGCTTCACATTCTGTCTCTCTCCTTCTGCCTCTCCCCTGCTCGTGCTGTTTCTCTCTCAAAAATAAACATTAAAAAATAAAAAAATAAATTTAAAAAAAATCATTAAAAAATACCATCCCTTTACCTCATCTTGATATATATTTACTATCATACCTATGTTTGTCTGCATTGCTTAATTTGTTGTTCAGTGGTAAGCCATGACGCTTTGAGCAAGGGTGAAAATAACGTTGAAAAACGTATGCTCCGTCACTATGAAGTCTGCCCTTGAGGCAGTCAGTGAGTTCTCTCTCTTTACAGTTTAATTTCTTCCCCGATTCATAGAGTGCAGTGGGAGGTATTCCCAGTGGAGTTTCTGTTGCTGGATCAATTCTGCAGCATCTCCAGGGAAATTTCTGGTGAGGAGTGGGAAAATCAGTGCTTCTCAAAATGTGGACTTATTTTAACTTATTATCACATCTTAAAACAAGATACAAGTATTATACAGAAAAGCATTACAGGAAATGTGTCTTTTTTTTTTTTAATTTTGGCATATACAGTTAAGAAACTTCCAGGGACATTTTCCAAATCATTATTTAGACAACAACAACAACAACAAACCTGTTTTGAAGTGGTTTTCTTCGGTTACATCTCTGTTATAGTTCCAACCAGCATAATGATATATAGCTATGTTTTTCACCCTTTTACAATGCTAGCATCACGCAGATGCTGTTTTCAGATGGAAAGCACAACCGTCCATTATCATTAACATTTCATCCAAATGCACAAAGATGTAAATTGTGGGACGCCCTTTTACAAAATTGAAACCTTTTTTTTTTCTCTTTCAGTTTTAGGTTACATGACGTTCCAACCTTAGTGGCTTCAAAACAATAATAACTATAATTGTTGGTATTTCCTTGTAAACCTGGGAGGAATCAGACGAAATTTCAAAAATGTGGATAAATCATTCTCTGTAACAGTACTTTAACAATTGGTTGGTATACGTGCTTAATCATTTCACTTTTCAAGATTGGGATGTCCAAGTAGAACACAGAATTCAGAAGCATAAATTCAGTTGTGATTCTTCCTGTTTGGAAATTGCCAAATAAAACAATCCTAAACTTCTATGCATTTGTAAAGTCACTTACACTGAATGGGTCAACTTTCTTACCATTTTTATTATTATGTGCAATTGCTATGCTGCATTAAAAAGCATAGAATCCTCCTGCAAATAGGCTGTAATATTTAAATATTGTATTAGAAGAAGTACATATACAAATTATGTGATAAGCCATTGGATTTACTATATTTACTGAATACATTTACTGTAAATTCTACTCCCTCGGCACAAAATGTGCTTCATTTTCTACTAACTTATCAATGTCAATTTTTTTTTACCAAAATGTACCAGATTTTGTACCATCTGATTTTATATATGAATCAGTATTGAGGCCTACCTACTTTCTTTTATGATGGTGTTTAAGTTCCCATAATTTAGATCCACTGGTGTACTCGATGCCACATCTTGTGACTGGTCTGGGAAAGGCTAAGGGAGGTGTAACTTTATTTTTTTTTTTTTTAACGTTTATTTATTTTTGAGACAGAGAAAGAGCATGATCGGGGGAGGGTCAGAGAGAGAGGGAGACAGAATCTGAAACAGGCTCCAGGCTCTGAGCAGTCAGCACAGAGCCCGACGTGGGGCTCGAAGTCACGGACCTTGAGATCGTGACCTGAGCCGAAGTCCGACGCTTAACCGACTGAGCCACCCAGGCGCCCCTAAGGGAGGTGTAACTTTAAATTGGCTCTGTATTTTCAGCTCAGCCAGCCTCTTACCCTGTAAATTGGCTTCTTTATTGTTCTGTGTGCGCAAACCACCACTTCTTACACCAGATCTCACAAGAAAATATCAATTTTGTCCCTTCTGTATGACTTCTGTCTTGTATGGCCAAGGACCCCATCTGACCGGGCTTAGGATCCTACCATTGAAACTCTGGTTTCTACATGTGGGACTTTGCTACCTGATACCACAATTTCTCATTCACCACCAACTACGGGGATCTCAGACATGATCTCCCTTAGCGATAGGTGGCTGAAGTTCAGCAACCCGTTTGAGAACAGGAGAAGAGGTGCAGAGAATTGCAGAGAGCTCGGCCCTGCCCCTCCTGATCCGATGAATGAACACAATTGTCTAGCCCCAAGTATCTCCTGATATGTGAGAATAAACCCTGATGTGTTAAGTCCCCATCCTGCTGTGTCTGCTGCTGATAACCAGCCACTGCTATTAACAAATACAGTCCTAGAACATCTTGCTTTCCTCTGAAAACTGACATTTCCTCCCTTTTGATAATCAGAGCAAAGCACTTAACCTCTTGCTCCGGCTGCCAGAAGTCTTAGTATCGGGTTTTGCACTTAACCACAGCAATTGTGGTGATGACCTTTATCGCTGATTTCCTGTTCTCTAAAACACTCTCAACCGTTTGTATCCTCCTGTTTCCATTCTTGTTCTGTGTTTCTGAAAATTCTCTACAAACTTATTTGAAAATAGAAAAGACCTACGGATTTATTTTTAAATGGATTTATTTGCAGTTCGTTACTGTAAGAATTATATAAAATCCCCCAAACATGGAACTTGATTTTTTTTCTGGTTAATCTTTGTGCTGAACGGCAGATTCTATTCATAATTTAACTAAAGAAATATATGAAGCATGTATGCTTTACCGGGACCTGCACTGATTTCTGGAAGAGGGACGTAAACAAGACATTATGGACCTAATCCCCATACAGTTTTCAAGATCAAGTACAACTTATAAATAATTTGGTCGGTGACTTTATTTTTATCAGCTAGAACAATTAAGTGAATAATTAAACTGAGATCTAAGACAAGGTTATTTTAAGTTGACTCTGACTATCAAATACTTGAAAAATAAAAATGAAAGCTTTTTCTTTCTTGTCGTCAAAGACATCAGAAGACAGAACATTCACTTTTATCATGATTTTTTCTTTTATCTTCATTTCACTTTTGTCTCATCAACGCTAATGATTTTGGTATAGTGTCAGTGAACTCACATCTTTATTAATATTCAATGCTATGTTATTCCAAAGATAAAAATTGGGAACTGTACTTACTGAAAGCATTTTAAGAGAACTATCCGAACTGGTGACCTACACAGGTACAGCATTCCCTATGTACCTTGTTATTTGAAATGTACCCATGAAGTCAGGAGAATACACCTAAAAAGGATAATTTGTTCTCCAGAGTAATCAAATGCTATATTGGAAAATAGGGCAGTAAATATAAACTGAATAAATGTACAAAAAAAATGTAGATGTTATTAGAAGAAAAAAAAACACAGGTGTTAATCCAGAATCAAAATAGCAGATAATACAAAGAGCCAGAAATTGTATCTTAGCACTGTGTAATGATGACATTGATAAGAATGTTATCAGTATAATGCAGAATCCCCAAATTTCTTGGGATTTACAGAAGACTAAATTAAATTGAGCTCTTCAACAAAGAAGAAGTTCCAAAAGTCTACTTTCTGAAAGTTGGTAATTCATGTGGCCAGGTGGCTCAGACCGAGCAGAGTATTCCTTGCCAGTGGATTGTGTAGAATACACTGCCAGTCAGTCTCTTGTCTTTTGTCAACCATGTCACGAATACTTTCCAGTAAACCAGAAGATGAGTTCTAGAAGCTTTCTTTTTAAGTTTTATCTATTTATTTATTTTGAGAGAGAGAGAGGGAGGGAGTGCATGAGCAGGGGAAGGGCAGAGAGAGAGAATCTCAAGCTGGCTACCTACGCACCTTCAGTGCAGAGCCTGATGCAGGGATCAAACTCATGAACCGTGAGATCACGAGCTGAGCAGAAACCAAGATTTGGATGCTTAACCGACTGAGCCACCCAGGCACCCCTCATCTATTTTTTAAAAGGTCACAGTAACTGTAATAATATTTCCCCAAACATGCCCAAGAAGATCATTAGTTTCTTTTTAATATTAGGCTTTTTTTATTATAGTGAACACAGTTATTCTAAATAGAAGAAGGAAATTACTTGTATGAGCACTTGCCTCTTCTCAAGAGATTAGGCAAACATCCACCACAGCTTCATAGAAAACAGCACATTATCTGGCCTTTTGGCCACCTTTGCATCTTGCTCCATAGAAAGAGCATCTGCTCAGTTGTTTCTGTGTTGCTGAGGAATGTGCTTACACTAAATCTGTAGATGAGCAAAGCCTCTTCTGCACTCTCTCAACTGGGGACAAGCCAGCAGCTCTCAGTGCTTTGACGCATGAATAGCCAATTGCAGTGCATACTGAAACTGGGGGCAGGGGAATGACCTCACACCTGGAAAAGAATATGCAAAACCTCCCGTTTAATGTAGTGTGATGAAAAGAGCATAAGGCCTCGGAGATGACTGAGCTTGTTTTTTAGGGCCCAGAAAATTGTCACAGAAAATTGTGCATCATCAAATAGGGTGTCTCACCTAGATAACAAAACTGATAGAAAAATGAGATGTGATAAAGAGATAAGGAAAGATCTTTACGATGCAAACTACTCCATAAATACTGTGTCCCACAAGGATCTCATGGAAACTTATCCTTTACACAAGGTTTTAGATAATGGCTTAAAAAATCCACACTTTCCAAATAAATTTTTCTTCCTCCACTCTACTTTCTCCTAGATAAACCAAATTGAATTGCTTTAAAGGCATAGACACATTCATCATCTGACCCTTTTCTCTCTGCATTTCACAAATTCTTCCTTGTCTTTTCACCTGCCACTAATATATTCCAGATACTACAATGACCTAAGACTTGCCCAGTTAGTCAGCACATAAGAGTTGCTGACCTTAATTCAGTTCCAGTATTCCATAATAATTATAATCATTCTTTTTTGTCAGTGTAAGAATTCTTTAAAGTGTAAAAACATTCAGCTCCCAATTACTCACTGCCCTTTTATGTCTAAATAAATAGTTGTCAACTAGGTTTTCTTTCTTAGTGACAGTTAAAGTTTTATAAGACATATGGTCTCATTAGACTGAGATACTTAAAGACATCTATCTTTTTCCTAACTAATTGGCAGCTCAGCATTTTTTTTTATGAAACATCATAATAGATACAGCTAGAGATTCAGCATGGAAACTTCCTGCCTGAATTAACACCTGAATTAATAAGTTTTCATATTGGAATTCTGAAGAATGGAGTTCTTGGGGGATTATATTCAGCAAAACATAGGAAAATAAACAACTGTTACCAACATTGCTCCATTTAAATATGCTCACTAATTGTCTCTTATTTTTCATTTAAAGAGTTTATATCTTTATATTGAGTTTCACTTAAAGAGTTTATATCCCAAAGTCTCAGAGACTCAATAAAAAGGGTAGACAAAATATTATAGAAAGACATCCAAGGTGCAATTGCATCATGTTGACCTTGGAAGAAACCTGCCTTGGGCTTTTCAGGGAATTAAGACCCCTGCTTCCTCTCTTGGGGTTTTCATTCATAGGCAGACTAACAGGCTCCCTAAGGAGTTCCTTCACTACTTCAATTACTTCTGTCATGCCTTTCCCATTCAGGGGTCATGCTCTCTCCTCCTGATTTATATCTGTGAATGCTACCAGGTCTCACCTGTAGAATCCAAATATCCTGGAAGAATTTCTCTAATAGGTACCCTGTTGGGATAGGAGGTAAGAAAAAGAAAAAAAGAAAAGAGTTGGTATATTAGAAATGATCTCCTTCACAGGAGATTAAGTTCAGATTAAATTATATCTGGACTTAATGAACATGAAGATTTCAGTCCATTCAAACAGAACCTTCCACTGTCCCATTTTTAGTATGCTAATAACTGACCAAATTATCTTTATGGAAAACAAAGAAGATTTGCACTTTGATAAAACAAATTTGTTGTGTTTGTGGAATTTCCAGATAGTTAATCATGCTTAGATTTAGCTATGGTCTTTTAAATATTGTATGCACAATAACATGAAGTGAGCAGAAAGCAGCTAATCCAGCCAGCCAATTAATTCTACCCAGATGCTCCACTTTTGCACTGAAAATTACTTTGAACTAGGACAGAAATATCAAACCAGGGAACAATATTTTGTGGAAGATGATGTGTGGAATAAAATTCATGTTGGATTCCTTAACCTAAACCATTTTAATGTAATGCAATATTTATATTAGCACAATATTCAATCAAACAAAAGACTGTTTTGCCTAAACTATCTGTTGTTTTGCCCCGAAATGTGAATATATGTAAAATCATCTGAACTTCCAAAACATTATTTCTCTTTGTTCTTTCAGGTTATAAAACACATGTTATGTGCTTCCCAAACATTGTTTTCTCTGTCCAACAAATTACAGATGTATCCTATCACCTGTGCGTGCTCGAACATTCCTACTTCCTAGTATGATCAGTATCTTCCCATCAAACTAACGTATGCTTTCCATCTCATTTGAAGTACATTTTCACTTTATAATTCCAATCTTCATATTATTTTATATTAATAAACACACTGGAAAAAGAAAAGATATTTTCAGATGACTTATAGTCAAGAAAACACACCCTTCTTACCTAGTGGAAAGTACAAAGACACCCAACTGCCAATCTATGTCATATCTCCACTATGTGTCTTGCAATTATAACAGATTATTCGGGGCGCCTGGGTGGCTCAGTTGGTTAAGCATCCAATTTCAGATCAGGGCATGATCTGATGGTCCACGGGTTCCATAGGTTCGAGCCCCGTGTCTAGCTCTGTACTGACAGCTCAGAGCCTGGACCCTGTTTTAGATTCTGTGTCTCCCTCTCTCTGCCCCTCCCCTGCTTGTGCTCTGTCTCTCTCTCTCAAAAAGAAATAAATATTTTTAAAACATTAAAAATAACAGAGAATATTCAATAAATAGTTTTTGAATGAAAGAATAAAGGAGAAAATTGTTAATAAATATTACATCTGTAACTATTTTACATTAACAATTATGTCTTAAATCATGATTAATGAAATAAGAAAATATGCATATTTAAACATTAATTAAACAAAGCAACCTAAACCTAGGGACCCAAAACTTCAAGTTGGGACAAAGATACAAAAACAAATCCAACCAAATAATTACTGTTTGTCTTTTTTCCTCTTACAAATATGCACACACACATACACACACCCTCACACACGCACATCAAAGATACCAAGCAAGGTAAAAAAAAAGAAAAAAAAAAAAAAGAGAGACTAAGTTCAATTAAGAAGAAATATCACAGCTTTAAAGATTACTTTAACTGAGGATAGGATTAAAGTGATTTGTATTTTCTTCTCTTTATAGTTGTTTTGTGAGTTGCATAGAGTAGGCATTGATTGAAAGAGATAAGAGGTAACATTTCAGGTGGTGGAAATGTCCTATTTTAACTTTAGTTAGGTTACAATAAAGTATAAATTTTCATAACTCAAACTATACATTTTAAAATGGGTGCTCTTTATATAAATTATACATCAATGCAAGCGATATGTTAAGAAGATAATCTAACAAAAAAGAATTGAGCAGAAACTTCAAAAAATGAATATATCCAATAATTACACGAATAATGCTTAATATTAATCATGAAAAAGAGGAGAATTAAATGCACAATGACATATTACCATACACCCATACAAATGTGTAACAGTCTGACAACATTAAATGTTGGTGAATAGAAGAATTGGAACTTTTGCATATTGCTAATAGAGCTAGAAAAAATTTCAAACACCTTGGAAAACTGTTTGGCAGTTTCTTATTATATCAGCATACAGGTACCCTGTGATTGAACAATTTCACTCCTACATAGTTTCAAAAGAAATATAAAAATGGGTCCACAAAAAAAAAAGATGGCTAAAAGAATATTTATAGATCCAAATGTTCAAAGTGTCCATGAATCTGAAGAATGAATAGAAAATTGTGATATACTCACAAAATGGAACGTTTTTCACCAACAATAATCGTGCTGTACATAACAAGATGGGTGAATCTCAAAACATTTTAAAAGAACAGGTAAGACTAATCTGTAGTGATAGAAATTTAACAGTGGCTGCCTCTGGGTGGTGGCAATGGACTGGAATAGACATTAGGAATTTTCTGGAGTGATGGAAATATTTATCTTAGTTGGGATGGTAGTTCTTCAGATGTAGACATTTGTTGCAATATCAAATTCTTGCACTTAAGATCTGTGCATTCATATCATGTAACAGAAATTTTAACTCAATAGGAAAATGTGCACATTCTGCATAAAAAAAATATTTTTTGAAAACTCTGGATGAATAAAAGATATAACAAATGGGCAGAGATACCATTTCCTTGTTAAAGAAGATCAAGGTTCATAAAGGTAGCAATTAGCTGTAAATAAAGTTTACCCAATACAACAGGGTAGCCCTACTGGATATGTCAAAGTATATTTCTTTAATAATTAAAACCATCTGATACCAACCACATGAATCAAAAGTCAGATTCATGGATCAGAAGGCACAACACATATTTAAGAATGGAGGATAATAATAATATTACTATTTAAAATGAATAAAGGAAAAGGACTTTTCAGTAAATAGTGTTGCAATCACCAACTAGCCAGCTGGAAAAATAAATTTCGATTTACATCGCAACTTATACCAGCATAAATCCCAGTTTGTTTACAGATTTAATGTCACACAAAAAACATAAAAGCACTAGAATAAATCAGACAATTATTGTATAACCTCAAATTAAGGGAAACTTCTAAAAATGACATAAAACATAGAAGTTATAATAGAAAATAATGCTCAATTTAAGTATAAAAATATATTCCGTTTATATATAACTTTAAAATAAAAGAAAAATGGCAAATGAGAATAGGTGGAGTAAAGGGAGAGTTATTTACAAAACATATGGTTCACCCAAAAAAAATGAATACAAAAAGCTTTTATACATATTTTTATACATAAAAAATACTCCATAATAAGATAAACTTAAAACCAAATTGATACATCATTTTTCACTTAGATTGAATATCTTGATTTTGAATGCACACCAGTAGAAGTATTGGTAAAAGGGATTCTCATACATGAATAGGAAAGATATAAATTGGTACACCTCTATCAAAGACAATATAGCAACATTTATCAAAATTGTGGAGATAATCAACTTGTGACATGGCAATATCACTTCTAGGAATTATCTGAAAGATATAATCACATTCATGTAAAGTTGTATATATGCAAGTTATACTTGGTTCCTGGTGCAATATTCCTCCAAAGTTATTTTTCTTTGTTTTGCACTCAATTTTATCTAAGATGTATGGAGGGGAAGCCAGCTCAGAAGAGACACCTCTAACCTGCCCCCCCCTTCATCAGCCTATTTTGGAACAAAGTAAAAAAAGATTCTGTTCACTAGCCTCAGTAGGAGAATTAAGCTCACCTGGTATTCACCCAACTTGGAAATAAAGAATACGTATTTTTAAAATATATATCTATTTAATATTTATCTATTATCTATTTAATATTTAATATTATCCATTATCTATTTAATATTGATTAATATTGCCATCTTATAGATATAGTACTTTAGAATTACTATATGGTTTTAATAATATAAGTTTATATGCCTCAAAATAAACCTGTGAAACAATACTATATATAGCATAGATAAGTAAACTGGGGGACAGAAAGTAGAAATGAATTTTCTAAAGACGCAGAACTAAGTAAACAATTTTGGAATTAAAGTATGTCTTTTGGTTCAAGGTCAGGAGATACTTCTCCACAAAGTTCATGACAATGATCCCCGATACATTTCACCTGTAATCTTGATCAACTATATATTGATTATTTACTTAGAAGCACTGACAATAATGTGTACATGCTAATGGATGCTATAATACATATATAAATATATATTATGAATATATTATTGTATACATGCTAAATATGGTCCTAGAGCTTCCATAGTTATTGAGAGCCTAATGAGGAAATGGCTTTCTTCCTGAAAATTTGAAGAAATTCCGGGGTGCCTGAGTGGCTCAGTGTCTTTCTGCTTCAAAGGTGGTTTTTCCTAGTTTCTGCCCCCTTCCAACTTGAAACTCTTTCTGATGGTCATCGTAATTATGATAGATAATTGCTTTAAAACCCCTTAATTAATATAAATAACAGCATATTTTTTAAATCTTGGGGAATTTGGTGGGAAAATACACATCTTTATGAAAGTCACTGTAACAAGGAAAATAGTTCTCCAGGCTTCTTTTAGATTTCTTATAATACTTGTTTTATAAAAGTCAAGCATGCTTTTCCAAAAGTATTTTGCTTTTGATATTAAATTAATTATGTAATTATTTAAAATGATTTCCTAGGGGTCCTGGGTGGCTCAGTCAGTTAAGCGTACAACTTCAGCTCAGGTCATGATCTCTCAGTTTGTGAGTTTGAGCCCCGTGTCGGGCTCTGTGCTGACAGCTCAGAGCCTGGAGCCTGCTTCTGTGTCTCCCTCTCTCTCTGCCCCTCCCCTGCTCATGCTCTGTCTCTGTCTCAAAAATAAATAAAAACACTAAAAAAAATTTTTTTGAGGAAGTTCCTCAAAGCTATTTTTTCATAAAACTCTCAATAACTATGGAAGATCACTTAGCATCTTTAGGTCACGAATCAAGTAAACATAGGCTAGAATTTGCCAAATCTTAGAGTAGGGCCCAACTTTATTGAAACAAACAAATGAACAAACAAAACCACCAATCTCAGAGTTTTCTAATTTTCAGTTAAATCTGAATGGAATGATCTGATCAAAAATAGTACTGCTGATCTTCTCTTTTCTCTGCCTTCAAAGACATTTGATAGACAAATCATTCAAATAGACAAATCCCATGATAAAGCAACTTTACCATTAGCCATGTTATTCATTTATTTCTATTTCAAATAAAGAAACACACTTATGTGTTGCCAAGAATAATAGCCTGACCTTAAGCAGAAAAAGTAACGGTTGGTTGTTGTCTAAACTTTTCCAATAATTATTTATCACAAAAGCTGCTATACCAGGGACTTTATAAACATTAAATTTCATCAGACTTCTTGGTTACCACATACAAACAACTAAATCCATTTTATGTAAAACAAAGTCCAATCCAAAATGTGTTTCCCTCCTCGAGCCTACCATAATACTGTCGAGGACTCTCAAAGAGAGGTGATAAAATAGTTTGACTTCTGGTATATTCTATATCCGTATTATCTTAGCGGCACATGGAATGTTGGAAAACAGGTAGGGAAGATGTCATGACTGAAAACAGAAGCAATCACAGGGGCTTAGTGCTCAAGTGCTTATTACAGAGAAAGTGTTCTTGTTTGTTTTTGCATTTTCTTAAAGGTCAATGTGACTGATGACTTTGATTTTTTTTTTAAGTCTGGAATAAATGCTTCTAGTTCCCATATTAGGGTGCATTTGGTAGTAACATATTGGCATTCACAAATCTTATGTTTTAAAATGTTCTTTCTGCCCCCTTTTCTAAGGGTATAAGACTGCAGAGGGTCATTGCAATTGAGGAGGCAGGCAGATTAAGGCAACAAAATAATAAAGGGCCTCAATATTTTGTTGTAAATTTTCAGTCTCAGAATCTCTTGAAGTACTGTTCTTCCTTTTGTTGTCAACAATAGCCATTTTATTTCCCACACTTTTCTAGGAACTCCTGACAGATAAGTAAACCAAAAAAGGTTTAAAAAATATTTTGCACTTCAATGACTATTTCTCAATTCCAAGGTATAAAATGCAATTCTAGCTTGAGAATCATAAATTTAATAACTTGAGGGTATTCTAAAATGCACACACAGGAAAAAAATTAAAAGTGTGCATTGCCTCCTGAAAGCCAAGCAGGGCCTCTTAACGATCCGGTTAGAGAAGGCCAAGGGTTCAATTTCCAAAAACCAAGTTAGTTATACTAGGGCTTATGGGAAACCTCTTAATCTTAACAATGATCAACTTTGTTGATAAATGGGGATTTAGTGAAAGTGTCTAAATCGGTACAAATCCTTCCCACACTTCAAAACATAGCCAATGGTAAATAATATTCATGGTAGTGGGCCAGTGACACTGCTTTTGTTTGAGAACCCTATAAATACATGCCATTTTGCAAACATATCCTTTCTATTGAGGGAGAGTATTGAATGTCTATTTGCTGAAGTTAAAGCAATCTGAAATCCAATTTGTCTGCTATGGATCTGCTCTAGGAGCTTGTATGCAAACATCCTTAGGCTAGAATAAAGATTTATTTCAGTGTGCATCCAGCTAACTCATTTTCTTTCTCCTGGCAAATTCCAGTTTTACATTGATTTTCTGAGAATAACTGGGATGCAAAAATTAGTGTTTATTTGGGCAGTGAATCGACTATCCGTCTGAAAATAAATGGCCTACTTTTTCTTGTTAAAATGCTTACAAATCTATACAATAAAGTGTTCATAGGTCTGTGGGTAGGTGGCAAATCCCTCATGAAATCAGTTTAAAAATGTGACTTTTCTCAGAATGAGTCCTGAAGTTATAAAAGTTCAAAAGAGCTATACCTTTGAATGTTATTTCCAAACCAGGAACGAAAAAAAGGCTATTAAAGGCTTCGGTTTTGTTTTGTCTTCCGTTAGAAATGGACCATCTCTATTTTTAAAAAAATCAAACTGAGGAGCACCTGAGTGGCTTAGTTGGTTAAGCATCTGACTTGGGCTCAGGTCATGATCTCATAGTTCATGAGTTTGAGCCCCACGTCTGGCTCTGTGCTAACAGCTCAGAGCCTGGAGCCTGCTTCAGATTCTATGTCTCCCTCTCTCTCTTTCTGCCCCACCCCTGCTTGCTCTCTCTCTCTCTCTCTCTCTCTCTGTCTCTCAAAAATGAATAAATGTTAAAAAAAAATTTTTTTAATCAATCAATCAAACTGAGACATTGAAGCTTTATTTAATGATAGACTTGAGGATTTTTATTTAGTGTTTGCTTGTTGGAGTGTTCAGTGTGGACTGTTGAATCCTGCTGGCAGAAGAGAAAGTCAATGTCACTGGCAGAAAGCTGGAAGAGTAAAAAAAAAACCCTTAAATCAGGGTGATTGCAGCACAAGAAGCTTCCAGGAGAAACAAAAGAAAGCAAGAAGGAAAGCAAGAAAAATAGCAAGGCAAAATCACTGAGAATGATCTCAACTAAACCTCTATGTTTCTGTTCTATGAGAATTTTCTATCAGAAGTATGTAAGGAAGGAATCCAAATGGCCTTCGTGGTGACCAAGAGACGACACCGAAGATATTAAGCAGCATACCAGGCAAAGTTGAGGGGTTTTACTACAATGTGATTTTTACCCACTGGCTGTGACAATCTTGGACAAGTTGCTAAAACTCTCGGTGCCCTAATTTATAAAATGGGTAAAACAAGCCTTCCGGAGGATGCTGCTAGCACCATTAGTAGGACCGAAATAGAAAGCACAAAAAAGAGCCAGTGTTACCCGCTTTTACTAATGCCATCAATAAGTAAGCTCCTTTCCTCTCTTTTCCCTCTTCTTTGGTGAGAAGTTTCTTCTGTTCCCTTAGGTTTCTATTTGTCAATGTATACATTTCAGACATGTGGTGATCTCATGGTTGACAATATTCGCTTTCTCTCCATTTCAGCCACCCGTGCTTTTATTTTGTTTTTTTGTTTTTTTGTTTTGTTTTGTTTTTTTAGCCACCCGTGCTTTTAGAACAGACTGTTTCTCTGAACCTGTGGCCATATACAGGTTGGCCGCAGAATCCCCCAGATGTGTGCTTTAAGTGGGCATGTATGTTGAATCGAAAATTCTGAAATGCTGCATCGGAATTTCTATGCGTGAGACTTAGAAACATGCTTTCATAACAAATCCTCAAACTGGCTTCATTGTGGTTTGGAAACACATCTGACTCTCTGGTCTATCCTTTGACCTGTCTGACCTAATCTGCCTAATCGCCTCTGAAATAACTTCACTCTGAAGTAACTCCACAAGATAAGACTTTTTGACCTTGTGTCAGAAATTCTAGCACATAGACTGCTCTTCGCCCTTTTTATAACTTTCATGTGAGGAATCTGGCTCCGGGCCAGAATAACTCTGTGTGATTTTTTTTTTTCAGACCTGAACGCAGGCAATTACAAAGACTTTCCCTGA
Organism: Puma concolor; assembly: GCF_028749965.1. Lineage (NCBI taxonomy): Eukaryota > Metazoa > Chordata > Mammalia > Carnivora > Felidae > Puma > Puma concolor. Next base: position 53,753,381 of record NC_141670.1, on the reverse strand, counting down.
CAGGCCGCCTCCGGGAAAGCTTCCTCCCGCACAAGACTTGTGCCCGGCCAGTGTACTGCAGGTGTTGGAGGGAGTTGCAGTCAAGAACTTAGTCCCCCTGGCCGGCCTTGTTCTTCTGCATGTCCACGTTCTTCTTTATCTGGAGGCCCTTTAGTTGGGGCCTTCCACAGAGCTTTCCTTAGGTATCTCTGCAAAGATGTCCTATAGGAGAAGCTGGGGGGAACGTGAAGACACAGGTCTCTATTCTGGCTTGGTACTCAGTACTTTTCCACTACTAGCTCTTTCCCCCTCTCCCTCCTCTTGGCCCCCCAGGTCAACAAAACTACTGAAAGCTTTTGTCTAGGGCTCCATCAGCAATGAATGATACGACCCTTGCTTTTTTGCTGACCTACCTGCCCCTAGAGCGGAGACCCTCAACCATGGGGAAAATGGAATAGGGTGGGAGTTAGTGCTTTTTCTGGGGTAGCCTGTTGCTTCTACAATCACAATAAGTGATTAAAGGCTTGACTGTTAACTTTTCATTTTTTGGCTTGTTGGTTTTAACTGGCTACTCTGCCACCTGGCAGTTTAGTTCTTTCTCCAGCTCCACTGAGCTCCTGACATGGCCATGTTCCAACTCTCTTACAACTTACCCGAAATCTGTTACAGTAAAACCTGGAATGCTAGCAACTTGCCCTGTGAGTGTTCCACTGGATGAGCAAACATTTCTAATAAATTTTAACTTGATAAACGAGTGATGTCTTGCAATACAAATAGTATGTGACACTGAATGTCACATGATCCTAACTGAGCCAATGGTTCTCTCTCTCTCTCTCTCTCTCTGTCTCTCTCTCTCTCTGGGATTGTGGATGATTGACTCCCATGCTTCCATGCTCAGTCTCAGGCCGCAGTGTTTGGCAGAAATCAGTGATTTTTCAGCACACTGGAAGGTGCCCCCAACTGGCACTAGTGTATTTTTTGTCACTTCAAAGCACCTAGGGACAGTCCTTTGCTTTTCCATACAAGAGTAACCTCAGGAATGCTTTGCTTCATTGTAGGTCAGGCTGCCTGCAGATATAGACCCTTTCCTCTGCTGCCTTATTGCCAGTTACATTAAACACAGTGTGATGATAAGAGCTTATAAATACTGTAGTCAACATCCAAGCGAGCATATACAATGGCCCCCATGCAGAAAAAAGAATCCACTAAGCCAATAGACAGCAGTGATTCCATTAGTGATGGTGAAAGTCGTCCCACACAATAACCCTCCTCTCTCTTGTCTCCCTCAGACCAGCCATGACGATTTTCAAAGGTCAGTGCAGATTAATTTGTTTATTTTTCTTTATATTTAGTATTTTCTTTATTACTTTGTATTATATTATAGTATTGTAATCATTTTTATATGAATATTTTTGGGTTATGGAATGAATCATCTGAGTTGCCATTACTTCTTATGGGGAAATGCACATTGATATACAAATGTTTTGGATTACAAGCAATTCCAGAACAAATTATGCCTACAAAACAAGATTTTACTGTATTTGGTACTATGGAAAAACAAAACTTAACAAAAAAAAAGTCATCGTGGTGGAACCCAACTGTTTTCACTCCCTGAGCCCACACTAGGGTGCGGGGAGCAGGGGGGGCTGGCAGCTGCAGGGAAATCACATCACCATTCTCGTTTGAAACTGTAATTTGATCATCGCCATCGCCAACCTCCCCCCCCACCCCCGGCCCTCAGCAACACCAGCAGTCTTAATGACTCCTTCCTGAGTCCTGCCATTGCAGCCACAGGTCACCTGACTTATATTTTCAACCATATTCAACTTCTGACCTGTTTCCCCTGTGGGTTCCAAGAGATTCTTTGATTCATAGCTCATAAGGAAAATAGGAACCTAAGGACAAGAACTTCCTCAAATTCCGGCCACTGATTTTAAAACCCATCTTTCCCCCCCTTTCTTTTGTTTACAATGAAATCTCGCTGCTATTTTCAACATCTAATATCTTTATCTGTGCTCTACTCATCATTTCTCACTTTCTCAAGGACTTTATTTCATTGATTTCTCTCTTTCTTTCCTGTATTGACAAACCTCTTGCACTCTGCTGGCTGCTTCACATTAACCTTTAAAATCCTCAAACTTGTCCCACTTTATAAGAATATAAAACAAGAAGCCCGGCATCGCCCCCTAGCTTGTCACTTCCTTCAACTATTTGGAAATTCTAGCCTACGATGGCTCCACTTTTTCACTATTTATTTAGTACTTGAAATGTGGCTGGTGCTACTGAGGAAGTGATTCTTAAAATGTTATTTAACTTTGGTTAATTTCAGTTTCAATAGAAATAGAAATAAATGGCTAGTGGCTGTCATATTGGGCAAGCAAACCCAGAAACTTAAATGTCAAACCCCGAAACTTAAATGTCAAAGCTTCTCATGGCTGCATAACTACCAACGATGATAATATCTCAATATAAACAAAAGTTAAATTTTAAGATCTTCGCTGTGATTTGATATAAGAAAATGCATGTCTACATTTTACAATCTTCCATTTCCATCAGACTGAGCTTCTCTATGAGTAGTAATAACTGCTCCAGCTAAGTTAACCCATAGAGACGTTTAAATGTCTTTATTTTTAATTTAAATAAAATATTATCATTAGATATGGTGTTAATATAAATAATTATAGGTTATAGAACATTTTAATTATTGGAGAAAGTACTAATGGACATCATTTGTTTACATTTTTCTTTTCTCAATAATGCCATTTGGGCATTTTCAGAGTGATGAACAAGTACATGACAAATGAAGTCCTTTTTGTTATATATCAAACTTGTATATATATTTTTGTGGGCACAATAGACTTTGTATTTGCACTGTTTTACCAAGTCCACCATTGGTTTAATATTGGTTATAATAAATAGAAAAATTATTCTTAATATATATTAAAGCTGTTAAAGCTTCATAGCCAGTATGAGTTCCAATGAAGCATTTTAGAATACATTTTCCAATTGGAATATATCTCTGTTTATTTATTCACTCAAAAATCTATAGTTCTTTTAAAAATGATTACTGAGTTCTATAACTACATTTTTCTCACCATGACTGTGTATATGTGGGGGGTGGGGGAGTCGAGCTTGGCATATCATGGAACAGGGTAATCTGCGAAAATTGTCATGAAAGCAAGTGAAGTTTAAGTTTGTATTTCTTTAAAATATTCTTCTCTTGGGGCGCCTGGGTGGCGCAGTCGGTTAAGCGTCCGACTTCAGCCAGGTCACGATCTCGCGGTCCGTGAGTTCGAGCCCCGCGTCGGGCTCTGGGCTGATGGCTCGGAGCCTGGAGCCTGTTTCCGATTCTGTGTCTCCCTCTCTCTCTGCCCCTCCCCCGTTCATGCTCTGTCTCTCTCTGTCCCAAAAATAAATAAAAAACGTTGAAAAAAAAATTAAAATATTCTTCTCTTTACTTTGTGTAGACAAGGGCAAGGATGCAAAGCAGTGACAATTTATGTAAGTATCCATTGAGTATCAAATAACAATTAATGCCCCGTCTTCATTTTAGGTATACCACAAGTAGGTATCTTTCCAATTAGGTATACACATAAAAACAGCTGAAATTTGAAACACGCAAACAGGGATTTTAGAAACCTTTTCATGAAGTTTCTGTCCGCACCCATTAGTATATTGAGGTACAATATACTATACTTTACACAGGTCATACAAAGTAACCCACACAATTTAGCATATATAGTATTTTTAATTTTTTTTCAACGTTTATTTATTTTTGGGACAGAGAGAGACAGAGCATGAACGGGGGAGGGGCAGAGAGAGAGGGAGACACAGAATCGGAAACAGGCTCCAGGCTCTGAGCCATCAGCCCAGAGCCCGACGCGGGGCTCGAACTCACGGACCGCGAGATCGTGACCTGGCTGAAGTCGGACGCTTAACCGACTGCGCCACCCAGGCGCCCCTAGCATATATAGTATTTTAAAGGCAGCGACTGAGAGCAGCATGGAGGAGCGACTGGGAGTCAAATTGCCTGGGTTGGAATCTGGGCTCCCACACTTCCGAGTCATGTCCACTTGGGCAAGTTACCTAAGCTCTCCATGCATTCCTCATCTATAAAATATGGAAAATTATCAAAGGGTCCTTATGAAGATGTGTTCGTGTTTACAAAAACTTTGCAGACATTCTCGTGGATGCCAAGAATATTAGCTGCTGATGGTTCTCTGTCTCCATGAGAATCACTTTTAGCAGAGAAAAACAGGCTGCCCAAAGTTATGCCCCTGCCTGCCTCATGGGAAACCCACATCAAAGGTGGTCAGTGTGGTGGTACAAAAGCTCAGCACCCCCATCTCCGAAGGGCCATCTCAGTGGCAGAGCTCCTCATGGGCTGTGCGGAGGACTTACGAAAACTACATCACCGATAGACTTCTCCTTCTTCCCGCTCCAACTTTCCTTCTTTTATAGGTATTGTTTCTGAGATCCTTCCCACATAAATGCCTCCCAAGCCAATGTCTGCCTCAGAGTCTGTTTCCTTACACCCAATATACTACAACTGTTGCCAAGAGTGGTCTTATGAAATACACTGTATAATGTGGTTGTGGAGCTGAATCCCCCCCGATGACAATGAGTTGGCAAAGAAGAACACATCATCTATATTAAGGGGAGTGCTGACAGCCCCGGCAGGCTGCAGCATGCAACTGTTACCTGTCACCACTAGTGAACTGTCATAGGCCTATAATGGAAAGGAATGTGCTGATGGTGCAATCGCTCGAGCATTTTGGATTTTCAGGGGACTAGCAATCATAAGGAGCCTGGAAAGTGACTGCTGGTGCAGGGCATTACTGCTGCATCGTAGAAACATTGTGAAAAGCTGAGAGTGGTTAATCACCAATCTAAAGCAAGGGGTGAAAGTCAAAGGGCCTCACTGAGGCATGTAAAAAATTCTCATCTCCAGCAGCCAGAGGGCAAGAGAAACTGAGGAATAAGCCCATGACATAATTAGAAAGGTAAAGAACTCCAGAGAATGTTAAGTTTTCATACCCAAAAGTCCATACTCCAGGGACCTGTTGGGGAAAGAATGAGTCTGTGATATTTGAGATGGAGATTTCTGGGTTGGATTGGTGCCTTTGACACCTTTGAAATCTCAGATCACTCTGAAACATCTGAGCCAGAACAAGTGGCCCACCCCTGCCTGATAAGGTTTTGCCCTCTTCTCTTGCTTGAAGATAACACAGAAGGCTCTGCCTTGTACAATAAATGTGATCCCCCTCAAGACTTTGTCACCTCCCTTCCTGGCCACCAGGCTATTAAGTATGTGCCAAATACAACATAAACCGACACAGAAAGTGCTAGACCTGATCAAGGGAGAGACAGAGTGTACCCCAATGGGCATACAGTACCTAGCCAACATTTATGGCAGGGACTGTGAGAGTCTGCATGGAATGGGATCCTAAAAGAGACAGATGAAGCAGGGAGGGCAAAGACGTTGGATAAGGGAGAGTTTACTGATATGTTACCACTCTTCTATACCACAAGATTTCACATGCTGACAAGCATACAGGGAGATGGTATAAACCCAGGGCTAGGGTGGCATTCTTAAAAAACTACAAATATCTATAGTTTATGATAAAAGAAATAGAAATGGAAGAATTGCCTTAGTCAACAGTAAGAAAAAAGGTAGAAGATTTCAGAAAAGCAATCATGCTGTGCTAGATACACCACACAATCCCAGAAGTCTGTGTCCTGGTCAGGGCCAGAGGGGCACAGAGAATACTCAGCTTATTAAAATGATGAAAATTGCAACAGTGGGAGAAGGCTCATCATCTTTGAAAGGTCTATAGAGACTGTTTCTGTAGAGAAGAGCTAAAGGTAAGAGTTATAGAACTGGACTCCTTAATAAAATGGGGATCATAAGAACCTGAAATAAGCAAGATGGTGCAATTATTTAATGAACATAAAGTTTAGAATGGCAGCCAGGTGTAATAACCCTTAAGAGCCCCAGAGACAATACAGAAGGACAGCCATTAAGAGTATTGCTCAATCTCTACATTTAAAATAAATCAAGGATCGGGAGGCTGAGGGCAGCTACCCCAATTAGTAGTGACTACTTTCTCAATTTCCAGGCCTGAGCCAGTTTTTCAGACTTGGAACACAGTAATTTAAAGAGAGACTGAGGCAACAGGAGAACAAATATACTTCAACAAATGCTTATGGTCATGATTTCCTCAGTCTTTCCCCCAAGGAACTAAGAGCCACTTAGTCAGGAAAAGAAGATTTTCCTAGACATTTGAAGGACTGTTGTATTCAAGATCTGAGTTGACAATGATATCATGCCTTCTAAAGTGTCATCGGTCCTTCTCTCAACTGGATGATAGGGGCCTATCAGGGCCAGATAACTAATAAAACCCAGATATGGCTTGAAGTAGGCCCATGGGCCCAATCTATGGTCATTTCTCCATATAATCCATATATTTCTCCATATAATCGGAATGAACATGGTTGGAAATTGATACAACCATCATATTTCTTCCTTGGCCTGTGAAATAAGAATGATCATAGTAGGGAAAGCCCAGCTGAAGTTTGTCCCACACCTCCCTATCCAAATATATGTACACGTGTAAAATACACACACACGCACACACTCCCAGGGATAATGGCCAGGATTAATGTCATGCTTGAAGATGTAAAAGATATAATAAATATGTATCTTATTTCCCCTCCACAAAATAAAAGTAAGGACGAATCTGAAAAATAACACTGACTATCTAAACTCAAATAAGTAGTAATTATAATTTCAGTTTCAGTGCCAGATATTTAATCCTTGCTAGCACTACATAGCATGACCTCAATGTGATCATTGATCTGCAAAACTGTATTATTGTCCAAACTCTCTCAGAAAAGGTGCCCAGAAGCAATTTCCATTCAAATGGAAAAGAATAAAACAAATACGTATTTATGCTCTTATACCAGGGGCACACTAACCCTCCCATCATCTACTATAACATAGCCCTGGACCTGGACTAATATAAAGAGACCTAGATAACTTAGCCATTCAATAGAACATCAGAATGGTCCACTATATGGATAGAATTGTATTAAAACGACTTGGTAAGTCAGAAGTATACTGGAGGCCTTGTAAAACAGATAAGCTCCACAGGATGGGAGACAAATCCTATGAAAATTTCAGTGATATTTGTAGGGATTCAGTGATCTGCAGTATACCATGACATTCTCTCCAAACTAAAGGACAAATTACCACATTTTTCATCTTTCACCACTCAGAACAAAGATCAATAGCCAGAGGCTAGAGGCCATCCAGGTTCTCAAAGGAACCTCTACCAAGTGGCATGGAAAATGTCTCACTTTGGGCAGGGATCAGAAAAAGAAAGGGCTGTGGAGTGGGTTCAGGCTAAGTGCAAGCATACTGCCACTTGATCCATATGACGACATTTATGGTACAAGTATCACAGATGGAAAAAGACTATATGTGTAGTTTATGGTTGGCCCCAGCAAAAGAGTCACAACACAGACCATCTGCAACAGAGAAATTATACAGCCTTAGAAAAACAGCTCCCAGCTCTGTTTGGAGAGACGGAGCACCTGAGTTTGCAGCCAGAACTAGCCAACATGTTTGATGATCTATCAGACACAACAAGTCATAAAGTTGGGTGGTCCTAGCAGTAATCCATTGAAAGCTGCAAGTGAGGCATCCAGTGCTAAGCATAAACAGGGCCAGAACATGTAAATTATCTGCACGAACAGGTGTCCTAGACCCCCAAGCCATCAACTACTGTTACACTGGTGTCTGTCTTTGCCCTGGATTAAGCGATAAAAGTCCCTTATACCTAGAGAGATGGTGTGATGGAACAGCTTTCGAAAGGCATAACTCACGTGCCAACTTGGAAATAATAGAAAAATGAGCACAGAACAATACTCATGAAGCTACAGTGTACAGTCAGAAGCAACAATCATTATATGGCACCACGTTCACGATGCATACAGCACATGGGGCTAGGGAGCAAGAGTAAGCATGGCTCCACCTACCATCTTTCTTGGCGATTGCTTGAGGAATTTGTCAAACTTGCATCTCCAGGCGCTGGGGGGTCTAGAGATCCAGGATCCCAGAAGAGGAAACACTCCCACCAGTAGATATAATAAGTCCCAGATGTACAAAATCTTTAAAAGTTGCAAACAAGAATGTATGTTGGTTTTATTAATATTACAAAAATATAGGGGCACCTGGGTGGCTCAGTCGGTTAGGCGTCCGACTTCAGCTCAGGTCATGATCTCGCGGTCCGTGAGTTCGAGCCCCGCATCAGGCTCTAGGCTGATGGCTCAGAGCCTGGAGCCTGCTTCCGATTCTGTGTCTCCCTCTCTCTCTGCCCCTCCCCCATTCATGCTCTGTCTCTCTCTGTCTCAAAAATAAATAAACGTTAAAAAAAATTAAAAAAAAATATATAGTAACTATGAGCACAAAATCATGCCAGGATAGGAAAAGTATGAGAGGCACCTGGGTGGCTCAGTCAATCGAGTGTCAGACTTCAGGTCAGGTCATGATCTTGTAGTTCGTGGGTTCGAGTCCGCGTTGGGCTCTGTGCTGACAGTTTAGAGCCTGGAGCCTGCTTCAGATTCTGTGTCTCCCTCTCTCTCTGTCCCTTCCCCACCCATGCTCTCTCTCTCTCTCTCTCAGAAATAAATATGTTTAAAAATTTAACAAAATAAAGAAAAGTATGATCAGAAGATAGACATAGTCTCAATACAGCTGTAATATTATAACTATAATTCTTATTCTTTTAAAATATACCTAAAGAAGACTGGCATATTTTTAATATGTCAATGAAGCTATTATACCCAGTCTCTAAAACCAACAATATCATAGATGAGCAACTGAGTGCTACACTACACCCTGGTAGGGGGGCTCGGGGAGACAGTCACATCTTGATGTGACAGATGTCACATGGGGTTGTGTAGTGTAGCGACTCTAGGTTTATTTCTGCATATTTAGAATATTTCATTATTAGATAAACACACAAACAAACCAAGTTTCATACAAGCAATTCACATATAATCACCCAGGTAGTCAAAGGAATAGGTCTTCCACTCAGGCCTGAGTGAACCCATGGCTTGCAACCACAGGATAGATTCAAATACTAGAAATATTTTAATTAATGTCAGCTCATATGGGGAACAATCATGTCACTTTAATTTTGATCACAACTTTATTCAGTAGGGATCATTTTTTCTTCCTTCTCAATTAAAAACCTGGAAGGCCCGTGACCAGCCTTCTGGTCGCTAAGATAATTTTAAAAGTGTGCTTATTACTTTTAGTCATTGAAAGTAATTTATTTCAGTAATTAGAACGCCTGCAGTAATTAGAATGCCATTAAACACTCTGAACTTGACTTAGCTTGAGCTTCCTCCCAGCTACAGTGTTAGGTTGTGCAAGGAGTGGGGGGGATATGCAATGGGATAAAGCTGGCTCATGAGTGGCCAAGCGGCTTTGGGCTTTTGATTTCTGAGATGGTAAAAGTAGATTCTTTCTTTTTTTTTTTTTTTTTTTTTTTAAATTTTTTTTTCAACGTTTATTTATTTTTGGGACAGAGAGAGACAGAGCATGAACGGGGGAGGGGCAGAGAGAGAGGGAGACACAGAATCGGAAACAGGCTCCAGGCTCTGAGCCATCAGCCCAGAGCCTGACGCGGGGCTCGAACTCACAGAACGCGAGATCGTGACCTGGCTGAAGTCGGACGCTTAACCGACTGCGCCACCCAGGCGCCCCAAAAGTAGATTCTTTCTCTTGGACGCTCATACGTTTTTTGAAGATAGAGGCTCCCTCTTGGACTCCTCTCTTCTGCAGTTCTCTGACCCAGGCATGTGACAGAGGTTGTACATCCAGTTGTGAACTCCATCTTCCTTCTGCTGAGATCTCCCCTCAAGCAGCCTTCACGGACAGAACCAACTGGATCCCATGCAGGCTTTCTCCCCTGCATGGTGTAGAGGGGCCCATCCAAGGGCCCGAGCAACTCTTGCTCCAGTGAACCTAACAAGAGTTTGCAAATCCCAACAGAACTCTTCTGGCTCCAATACTGAAGAAGTTAACCTCATCCTTTTGGATGAGGGTTTGGCTTCCCAAGAAGAATGAAAACTTCAGTCCCCATTGCACTCTGTCTTAATCAGATGTGGATTAGTCTTTAGTCTTCACAGGCAAGAAACACATTTCAAAGTTTACCCAACAGTTCCCTTGAAGCCCCTCACCTGGCTTTGAGCCACAGTGTAGTCCTCTCCCCATTCCGCAATTTCTGGGGAATGGAGTGGAGAGATTCAGAGTACTGTAAGGATTCTCTTCAAATGAATCTCCCTACCAATCTTTTTTATTCTTATTCTTTATTCTATCCTTATTCTATTTTATTTTATTCTTTATTTATTCTTTATTCTATCCTTATTCTATTTATTTTATTCTATTCTTTATTCTATCCTTAATTCCATCCATATAACATACATACATGAAGATGTATAACATGATGATTTGTTATTTGCATATATTGTGAAAGCCTGGCTAAATCACCATACACGGTTACATTTTTTTTCCCCTTAGGATAAAAACTTATCTGGCTACTGGTTACCAGGAGGGAAACAGCTCCTTGGAATCATTTCCTTTTTAAATCTATATATGGAGTGGGAGCTGGTAAATTACATTCTTTCTCAGTGAAGAGAAATGAAAAGGCTAGTCTCTTCTTTTTTATTGGTGTTTTATCAATCCCTTAGAGACTACTGAAACTACAGGAAAAATAAGGTTGTAGAGTTATTGTAAGATGCTTAGAAGGACATTTACAAATTGTTCAGAAAAAAAAATGCAGCAAGCCCTTCAAACTAAGTTCTGCCCTTCAAAATTCTGAAATGTTTATAAAAGTAAATATCACCAGAGTCATCTAAATTGTACTGAAGCACAATGGAAAAGAAAAAAATATATATTTATTAAAATACCTTAACATGAGATGTTTCCTTTTAAAAATATTGAAAACTAACTGCCCCAAAGCTTACCAACACATTTTTAAAATAAACACAATGCATGCGTTGGGTTAAAAACTAAATTGTTGAAACTAAAAAAAAAATTGTTTTACCCCTGTCTCCATCTCTCTTTTTTTCAAAAATGTTTATTTATTTATTTTTCAGGGGCGAAAAATGGGGGGAAGGCACAGAGAGAGAGAGAGAGAGAGAGAATCCAAAGCAAGCTCTGTGCTGTCAGCGCAAAGCTGGATATGGGGCCCAAACTCACAAATATGAGATCATGGCTTGAGCTGAAATCAAGAGTCGAGGGTCAAGAGTCTGCTGCTTAACAGACTGAGCCACACAGGCACCCCTGTTCCAGTCTTTTTACAAGGATCTAATTTCTCTAAAGAAATCTTTATCTTTCCACTAAAAATGCATTCATATAAATGATATGTACAACTAGATACATTTTTTTGTGTCTTGTTTTTTTGACGGGGGTCATTTGCTTTTTACTGAGATATAATTGACATAAAATACTATGTAAGCTTCAGGTGTATAATGATTTGTTATTTGCATATATTGTGAAAGCCTGGCTAAACCACCATACATAGTTACAAACTTTTTTCCCTTGGAATGAGAACTTTTAAGATCTACCTTGGAAACTTTCATATACGCATTACCGTATTATTAACTATAGTTACCATGCTGTAACATTTACATCCCATGACATTATTTTTTTACAACTGGAAGTTTTACACTTGGAGATTTTCTTTTTTTTTTTTTTAATTTTTTTTTTTTAACGTTTATTTATTTTTGAGACAAAGAGAGACAGAGCATGAACGGGGGAGGGTCAGAGAGAGCAGGAGACACAGGATCGGAAGCAGGCTCCAGGCTCTGAGCAGTCAGCACAGAGCCCGACGCAGGGCTCGAACTCACGGTCCGCGAGATCATGACCTGAGCCGAAGTCGGACACTTAACCGACGGAGCCACCCAGGCACCCCAACACTTGGAGATTTCCCAACACCAGCATATATTGAGCTCCTCACTGTATTAAATAGCTGCATTCCAGGGACATAAAACATTTTATTTCACTAACCCTGTGTTGATAATTATGTAAGTCATTTTCATTCTTTTGCTGTTACTGAATTGCAAAAAGCATCCTTGGAAATGTATCATAGAAGACTCGAAAGAGTATCCATGTGATAAATTTCTAGCTGAATCCCGGAGCCAATGAGGATATGCATTTAATGAATGTTGTCTAACTGCCCTCCAACATGATTTCATCAACTAGTACTTCTACAGTGGCTAATAGTAAAAGTTTCCCAAATTCTCACAAACAAAAATGTTACCAAATTTGTAAACTTTGGTCCTTCTGCAGAAAAAAATAATATATATTTGATCATCCTTTCCTATATTTTTTGCCAACATAGATCTGTTTTACTGTACACTGAGAATCCACCTCCTTTGTTTCTTTTTCTAATGGTTGTTTTTCTTAAAAAAAAAAAAATCTGTAAGTCTCTTCTATAAACTGCTAAAATTAGCAGCCCAGGACTTTTTTGTTTTTTACATATTTGCCTGCCACTTTATCCCAACCAGAAAATATGACTCTTAGAGTAAAGATGTCTTTCTCCATACACACAAAAAATGATTCCTAAAATGAAGTTCTTTTTTTATTTTTTTTAATGTTTTAATTTATTTTTGAGAGAGAGAGACAGAATATGAGCAGGGGAGGGGTAGAGAGAGAGGGAGACACAGAACCCAAAGAAGGCTCCAGGCTCTGAGCTGTCCACAGAGTTGGATGTGGGGCTCAAACTTGTGAACCACGAGATTATGACCTGAGCCGAAGTCAGACGCTTAACCAACTGAGCCACCCAAGCATCCCCTAAAATGAAGTTCTTGAATCCTAAGGCCAAATGTCCCAATTCTGATTTCCAAAATACATATCTGAATAATCCAGAACAAATTTTTAAAAAGTAAATATTATGATATATATTGAGCAGAAGAAGTAGGTAACCGGGAAAAAAAAAAAAGACAGGTTATTCTAACAAACATATAACTTGAAGTTGTCGTCTGTTTTGGTCATTGTTTTATACGTATTGTCCACTGCCTGATTATTCTTTTCAATGAAAATTACATAGATTAAAGACTACAAAAAGGGTGCCATTTGTTCCACTCCCTACTGTTTGGAGAAAGGGAATGTGGGACCCCAATTTTTCTCATGTGTGTTCACAAGCATCTGTTAGTTGCTCTGTGGAAGCATTTACTCTTTCTTAATATGTTACAAGTAATAGTTGGAATTGTGGGTCAATAGTTTTGACCACAGTTGTTATCCCATCCCATAAGGTGAAAAGGGTGGTCTTCTTAGGGAATCGAATATTTTCTATGATGTAAATTTAAACCTTCAGTTTAAAAAGCCAATTGTGCAATGAGAGAACTGTCTTTCTTCAAAGGTGAACTCAACTTATCATACATGTTCTACTTGTGTTGTAGTAAAATACCAACTTGCATTTGACAATAATGTTGCCCGTTCTGGATTAATATGTGGTCATTCAACTCTTGCCATTCCCTTCCCCTAAAGTGATATAAATTCTTAGGAACTTCACGTATGCTTTGGCAGCAAAAGAAGCATGTCTGTTCCATGTCACTTTCTCTCTTCTCACAGACCACCAATGTAGAGTGGCTGACCCAGCCAACAATACAGCTTCTGCCTACTTCTGGTCATTATCGCTCCCTGACATCTGCTATAATTGGATGAGAGGGGAGTGAAGGTATCTGCTGTGGTTTCCCATGGTCTCCTATGGCAAGGGCCACATATTCATCATCTTTCTCAATCTGATCACAGACTTCTTTCTGCCAGTCTGTTAGCCTCTCAGTGTTTTCTACAGAGGCTGAGTAATACACACCTCTGTTTCTTACCACATACCCTAAAGGAAACTGTGAATCAGCCCATCTGACTACATACTTACCCTCACTAATTGCTAACTTACCAATTAGTCCCACACTGGATACAGGGCTTACCAGAGAGCTTTTAGCTCTGGGACTCCCCCAAATTATTATAATTTCTACTGTTTTTAATGGTTTCCACTAGAAAGGTGCAGAGAAGTGGGAAAAGTAGGGCTGCTTCCTATTCAAGAAACCAGCATTTACATTTCATCATGGCCCTCCAGTCCTCCGTATCTTCCCACAAACTTTGTCTATTTACATCTTTTGGAGCAGAAATAACTTCTCTCAACACAAAGCAGACTTCCCTATTCTGTGGTTGGTAGTTTAAACTTAAAGGGTCTGGCTCTTGTTCTTTATCTATAAAGTGACTTCAAAAACTCTTTTCTCTCTTAAGCTGTCATCGTAAGCTTTCAAGAGCTTATTTTGGAATATAAAGGAAGATTTTTCTTCTCTTTCTTCATATATCTGCCTTCTTCTTTAGGACAAAATTAAGGAAATTATTGTTGATGCCAGATTTATAGGGAGGAAGGCAAGGAGTACAGAGATTTAAAGGGGTGGTCTTAGGGATGATCAAGTAGCCTCCTTTTTTTAATATTTATTTATTTTTGAGAGAGAGAGCATGAACAGGGGAGGGACAGAGAAAGGGAGGAGACAGAGTGGGCTCCACACTGACAGCAGGGAGCCTGATGCAGGGCTCGAACTCACAAACTGTGAAATCATGAACTGAGCCAAAGTTGGACGCTCAACCTACTGAGTCATCCAGGTGCCCCTCAAGTAGTCTTTTAATATCTCAACTATCTTACACCAGTAAAAAGTGATGGGATGGTCAAGTTAGATCAAGCAATCAGAAGAGAAAAAAAGGCTAAATCTAAATGGAATTAAATGTATCCCCTTTTCTTTCTTTGTAGAAATGGTTATTCTGTAATGAATAATTTCCATGTTGCCAAATGGAATCTACCATGGCTTTGCATAGTTCATCATTCCTTCCTTCTAAGATATTTCCTTCACTTAGCCTCCTGGACTGCTTCTCTGTCTCCTCTAATTCTTTATCTTATAAAATTGAGGAATTTTACCCTCAATTTAATTTGTGGAACTTTTCCTCTTTGTTATGAACCTCAGTGATCTTATTTGTTTTGATGAATTTAAATAATAGCAACATGCAAATCATCAATTGTTGATTTCTAATTTGGAGAATTGGGGATTTCCTCATTTTACATGTATATGTATATGTATATGTATATGTATATGTATATGTATATGTATGTGTGTATATAATGTCATATACGTGACATCTTACATTTAAGACCTCTAAAAATAAACTCACTTCTCTTAAACTATGTTCACCAGACAGACAATCTCCTCATCCCTGTAACTCAATTCTTCCTATTATACTTCACACCAAAGTTTTTTCTCTCAAACCCAGTAATAAATTCTGCCAGATCTACTTCCAAAATATATTCAGAATTCGGTTACTTCTCACCACCCTCACCAATACTACCTCTGCCTCAGCCACTGTTATTTTACCTATACTAATGTAAGTGCTTCCTAATAGAAATTTCCAATTTTCATTTTCATCTTATCTCCCCTCTGGTCCATTCTGCACATTATTTCAAGGAGGAGTCTCTTGAAAAGAGGAACATTTCACTTTGTCCTCAAGGCACTCTAGAAGCTTCCTGTTTCCTTCAAGTGAAAAAAAAAATCATCAACTTTTTCACAGACATGAAATAGGCCACATAAAATGAAGGGCCTGGTTACCTCTCACCTCATCTCTAACATGCGTCCACTTATTAACCTCCAACCACACAAGATTCCGTGCTATTCTTTGAGCATGATATTGACTTAGGCTTTTGCATTTACCATTCTCACTGCCTTCAGCAATCTTCCTGTGGGTTTCCTAGATAGCAGAGCCTGTAAAAAATTTTTAGTGCCGATCTTTTATTGGATATTGCAGTCTCAAGAAAACGGGAGTATGGGGAAAAGGGAAGTAGGTTAAGGAAGAATGAAATGCAAATACAACGCATCTGACTGAGTTGGCCAGATACATGGGAAAATACAGGTGCTTGCTAATCTGTGCAGGAAGTCTCCAGAGAGGTCGTATGGATGTGTTGCTTCTCAGAGTCTGTCAGAGGAAAGAATAAGAAGAGTTTAGTTGCTAGTTCCTTCCGGTCTGTACCACTTAACATTCTCTCCGTATGGATTCAACTCCCTACACTTCCTAAGTTCATCAGTAGCACTGAGCACAATAACGTGGCTGAGTGTTCTGGGTGAGCACCTGCACTGAATCTGGTAAAGACTACTCCTTATACACACAGATTCACTAACCCCCTCTTCTAAGAACATGATGCCTTCAATTCTTCCACCTAAAAAGGAAGTCTAAGTCCAATAAAGATGAGACCAATTATAACATCCCAAAGACCTAAAACTATAATTCTTGGAACGACACTTATTCCCAGAGTCATTATTGGTCTTTGTCAAACTTCTTCAACTTCCCATTCCACGCGTCTCTCAGTTTGAGACAGAAATTTGAATGATGTAACTGTCTTGCCTGGAAAGTCTTCCTGAATCTGAGGGGTCAGAACTTTTCTTTGCCTTGTCCTTAACAGACCATAATAGTGCCTGTAATTACCTGTCACTGTTATCACTGAACATGAATACCTCAGAAAATACCTGAGACTTCAGACATATACCTCCATGCCCCATTGTGTAATCAGTCTCAGCTCCTAGAGGTGTAATTATGTGAAACTAATTAGTCTTAAGATCCAATGCCTATAATTTACAAAAGTTCCTTCAAAAACCCTGTACCTAACTTCTAATTAATTAATTTTCATTTTTGCTTTTGTAAAGAAGTCCCCCCACCACATTTTATAGTCTTCAGGCTTCACCAAATTTGGATAAGCCAGGGTCAGTTACTTCTCAGAGTGCAATAATGCCTCTTTTTTCCAGTTGATTCACTCACGTAAGACACCTAAATAGGTGGGGGTTGGTCGTTTTCAGTGTTGTGGTTCAGTTGGTTGAGCCTCCGGCTCTTGGTTTCGGCTCAGATCATGATCTCATGGTGGGTTTGAGCCCCATGTCAGGCTCTGCGCTGACAATGTGGAACCTGCTTGGGATTCTCTCTGGTTCCCTCCCTTTCTTCCTCTCTGTCTCTCTCAAAAAAATAAATAAACTTAACAAAAGATATCTAAATAGGTGGTAGCAGCTGCTTCCAGCTCACTGTAATACATAGAATGTCTTCTGGCAGACGTGTTACTCCCAGAGAAAAATGACTTCTGACTTGACAAAGCTTAAAGTTGCAAAATCATCAAACACAATTACACAATTGCTCACTAAGAGTGGCCTAACAGGAGCCAATTCTACTTCCAGACTTCGGTTCCTGGATCCATGTCTGCTAGTTCTTGAGAACACAGCACTATAGATGGACCATTGGTTCAGTGCTGGGATTGCTTCTTGGAGGATATATCCTGGGCCAAAGACAAGTTAGATAATCATTTAACAGGCTGGGCCACTGTTTTATTAGGTGAACTGCTTTTAGGATAGGGCACACGGTAAGTCCCATGAATCCTACATTTAAAAACACATTAGTGTATCTCCCATGCCATAAAACTGGTCACTTTGTCTCAGGCAATATTGAAATGAATGCCAGGTCAAGAGAAAAGTCCTTCTGTATGTTTTCAGTTAGTGCTACACGCAGAAACTTCATGACCCAGACCCTGCCATAAAGGCAATAATGGTGATCAATGATTCTCTCTCCAACAAAGCTCAAAAGCTCATCTCTGTGGCTTCATAAGCATGTGGTTGGTGCCAAGCAATCTCTCTAGAGGGTCATTAAATGCACTGAGCAGAAAACTATGGCAGAGAAAATCTGGAAGAGTGCATAAACATGACTTGCCCCCTCAGGCCTTCGCCCACTCCTTCATCCAAAACAGTATCTAGCACACACTAACATAGTAGATATTGACATGTTTATTTTGAATGTCTATATTCCCACTCTAAAATATGCATTTCATGAAGGCACGTACTTTGTCTAATTCTCTAAACCTAAAACAATTTTGGCATATATTTAGCTACCATGCTTAGCTACTTACATTATTATGTAAATAAATGCGCTTGAAGAATGGATTTTAGAGCAACTGAGTTCTTCACAAATAATCGTGTATCATTTAGAAAAGGCAGAGCTGATTAGGAAGGACCCCTATGGAGCCCAATAACCACCCATGACAGTCAGCAAAGTTTGCAGCAGAGTTTCATTTTTTAACTTTCTATTTTGACTTGGAAAGTTTTTTTTTTTTTTATAAGAAACACATTCAACATTAATGTCACTAAAATTTCATAAAATAAGAAATGTTTTAACACCAAAGCAGAGGCAAAGCTGTAAATTCAGAACAAGTTATTTTAGCTTAATACATTTAGCTGGATGACAATTCACTATATGACTGTCCTTACTTTCTCCTATTTTGGCACCAACTCATGTGCTAACTCTTCAAGATTGGCACCTGACCCCTGCCATTGTTCAGGAACAGCCAGGTTGGATGACTCTCTTATAAAACTGCATAGGATCCTGAATCACAGCACTTATCCCACTGTGTTATGATTGCCTGTTCACTTATGCAGCAGATTTGAATTAATTCAGAATCGCAGAGTCATAAGACGTTTTATTGTCTTTATTTTTTCTAAACGATAAAAACTTAGCTTAAGCCGCAGAAAAGTGATTTGTCAGTAATCCTCTTCCAAACTGGCTTTGACGGTTTTCCTACTTTTAGGGCTGTAAAATGAATCTGAACATCTGAATTTTCCTTTCAGAAAATTTGGCCACATGACCTGTAGTCTTTCATTTAAAATGGTTATTGCCGGGGCACCTGGGTGGCTCAGTAGGCTGAGTGTCCAACTCTGCATTTTGGCTCAGGCCATGATCTCCTGGTTCATGGGATGGAGCCCCATGTCGGGCTCTGCATCTGATTGAAATTCTCTCTCTCTCCCTCTCCCTCTGCCCCTCCCCTGCTCTCATGAGTGCACTCTCTTTTTCTCTCTCTCTTTCAAAAAAATAAATACAATTTTAAAAATAATAAAATAAAATAAAGAGGTTATTGCTAGAGTCCTCATTGGTCATCATCCTGTGCCTATCTCTCACCCCCATATTCAGTTATGTGTGTATATCTATGCTGACCAGAGCAGTGCCCTTTCCAGAGCTCCCAAGACAGGATATCTACTTGTTTCACAGATATACACCATCCAACGCCATCTTAGATTTGTGCAGTTGTGAGGTATATCTTCCCGCCACTTGTGGAAGTCTATCACTGATTTCACTATCTCTATTTTGCATCTGCCACTTCTGCTACTCCTAACTCCTTCATCCCATCATCAACAGCTCAGAGTCATCACCTGAATGTTTAGCTCACATGATTTAAAGTTTTGTTCGGTCTCCACTGCAGGAAATGGAATTAAAAATTTCCTACACTCAAAATTGGGTTCCATTACTCTCTGAATGATGGGAAAGTCGAAAAAATAATTCACACAATTTCATTCTTCTTTGAGTGTCCTACAATAGTGACAAAAGCCAGAAATGATTCTTTGGTTAAATTATTTTTCCACATTTGTCAATCTCCTATACTATAAGCTCTTTGGTCCAGGGAGTTTTGCCCTTGATTGTTTTCCAAGGGCCTGTCTGTACCAGAAACTGGAATATAGAACATGTTTAAAAAATATTTGTTCAATGAATGAATTAATTTTTGAAGACAAGTGTTGGCTGGCTATTAAGAAAATGCCAGTTTACAACATCATGGTTTTCCCATAGAAAATTCTGGATAGAAGATAAGAACCATGTCTGTTCAGCAGTTGTATTCTTCAATATAAATTAATAAAATGGTATTAAATATTTATGTATATGTTTCTGGAAGAATGACCCATCTGAGCCCATTCTTGGGGCAAAGGTTGGCACTTACACATCGCCAAATTAACTTTCTAAAACATAAAAAATGAAGAGACAAATGATACCCATTTGTCATGTGCCACATGCTTTTTATTTTGGGAATTTTATAACTTCTGTTTTATGTGTGTTATATTTTCTTTTCTGTCAGTTAAGCTTATGAATATATTCTATAAGTGTTTGTAGAGTTCTAAGCTTATAATAGAGTTATACAGTTATTATGGCTGAAACAGGCTAACTATATACCCCAAAATTCAATTTACAGTTTCAGTAGTGTGGAGTTGTCACTAAGAAATGGCTATCCAGTCAGAAAGTATATGTCCCAGATCTCCTTACCATTAGACCAAACTCCAACAAGTGAAGTGTCTGTGAAGGTGATAACTGACTCTCCTAGGCCTGGCCGCGAAAACTGCAACACAGACCCTCTATTCTGATACTATCTTAGTCCGTTTGGACTGCTGTAACAAAATACCATAGATGGGGCGGCTTAAACAACAAATATTCATTTCTCAAAGTCCTGGAGTCTGAGAAGTCCAAGATCAAGGAGTGCCAGATTCAGGATCTGGTAAGAACCCTTTTTCCTGGTTTGCAGAAGACCACCTTTTTGTTGTGCCTTCATGTATCTGGGGGTGTGGAGAGATAATGCAAGCTCTCTGGTCTATTCTGATAAGGACACTAATCCCGTTATGAGGACTCTATCCTCATAACCTCATCTAAACCCAATTACTTCCCAAGGGCCCAAACTCCCATCACCATTACAACAGGGGTTAGGGCTTCAACATATGAATTGGCAGAGAGGTAGCAATCATTCAGTTCCTAACAGTTACTTTTGCAACTGACTGCAGTGGACACAGCCCCTAAAACCATTTGGAAGAGGGCAGAGCCCCTATGAGTGTGGTACATGAATGACTGCACAGAAAAAGACCGCCCCACTGACCTGCTCATCCACCATCTTACCTGTTATAAGCAATACATTCTATTACACTCAAGCATCAAGCATGTCTTAGTTGTATTTGTTGTACCATTAGCCAACACGACTATTGCATGAAGGTGGAAGGATTAAATCCGTTCGCTATGGTACAGAGCCCCAGACTTCTCATATACCTCATAGAAGGAAACTATCTTCATTATAAATCAACATTTAGGACCAGCATGGGAAAAAATCAAATTTTATTCATCTTTACATAATTCTCTTCCACCTCACAAGTCTTGTCTCAACAATTTGTACAGAAAACAACTCCAGTGTTTGTTAAGTAACCCTAAGACTACCAGTGCTTATGTGATATTAACAATCAGCATGAAATAATCAAAAAAGTCTTATAATCAGATCTCTTAACTTTGAACTTGGAGCATGAATTGTATGAGCAAAGTCAATGCTGTGCTGTTCATTAACTCAGGAAGAACAGTAATTCTGAGACGTTTCCCTGAGGTGTACCCAGCAGAGAAACTTTTAACAAACTACATGTAAGCATTTTACCACCATCACACATGGAGGGCCATTATGTGAGAAGCACTAAGAAATTCATTAAGTCTTCACTTCAGGGATATCTTTCAGAATGGCGTTTATGCTATACCACAGCATATATTTTATGAAGACCCTTGGGAAAAATTCCCTTCAGTAAAAGAACCAGAAATAGTGGTACTTCTGGGGGAAAAATGGTTTTCTTTTCTTTTATGGACAATTAAGCATTGTGTAACTGATCTTGTTCGTCTCCTTTTTCATAAGAAAGCTTGGAGTCAATTATCAATTCACCTCTAGCAGGCAGAGCTACTCTGCATGTTTCATCTTTTTGTTTCATAGTACATTATGGCTTTATCTTTTTTTTTTTAGCAAAAAAAAAAAAAGGAAGGAGAAGAAGAAAGATTAATCCTTTTACTTTATTTCCCCACTTCCTTTGTTAATTTTGGATGCCATAGTATCTGTTTTGCAAACTCTCTCAGCACACAATCCAATTTAAAAATGCATATTTGTCTTCTCTCTCATAGACACCCATAATTCATAAGCTAGGTACATTAATTAAATACTCCAGATAAATAAAATTAATTGATGATGTAGTCATTTTATCATTCTTTGGCACCAGGGAATACACAAATGATAAAATAAATGAATTCAATGCTGGTAAGAACCTTGACGTGTTACTACTAGCCCAAAATCAAAACAGAGGGAGGAAGCCTTAGAAGACTCTTAAATACAGAGAATAAACTGAGGGTTGCTGCAGGGGTGTTGGGTGGGGGGATGGGCTAAATGAGTGATGGGCACCCATTAAATTAAGGAGGGCACTTGTTGGGACGAGCGCTGGGTGTTATATGTAAGTGATGCATCACTAAATTCTACTCCTGAAACCATTATTACACTACATGTTAACTAACTTGGATTTAAGTAAAATATTTTTAAAAAGAAAAAAAAATCGAAACAGAAAATGCTACCTACCAGTATTCCATTCATAAAGTTCATCTAGCCATTAGGTCATTCATTTCTTCAATTGCTTTCTCTAAATGAATTAACTGAGCTCAGAAAACTGAATAGATGAAGATACATTCTGGGTGTATCTCTTAAGCGTCAAAGACCATATAAAACAAAGCAGGCTTAGCCTAAGCAATTCAGAAGCCAGAGGCAAGTTCTTAAAGGTGAATTTCTATCCATGTCAGAAAGAATCAGAGGTTTTTCTGTTAAGCTCTATGACAAGATTGGAGGGAGGTGGGAGGTTGAAGGGAGGCGGTGAGACAAGCTTACACTTCCCCCAAAGATTGTTCAGTTCCAATGAAAATTACACGATGCATAGGCAGGAATGTAACCTCAGTCTGCACTATCTCTGTGCCACTAAGGCCTTTGAACACAGTAAAGGCTGGAGAAGGAACATACTAAAAACACAAGAAGTTAAAGAAATGTGCTTAAATGTGTAACCATTAAATTCTTCTACACACATTGGTTGCAACAGCACATATTTTGAATGCTGCATTTTTCCAACAATGTATACAAAAGTTTGGGGAATTAATATTTATATAAATATCCTCTTCTATGGAGGACCAGAGAGCAAAGAATAAGCAGGCATAGCTTTCCATGATTAAATTTTCCTTGTGTCCTCTCTTTTATTTCCATTTATTATTTGTTTATTTACTTACTTACTTACTTATTTAAATTCAAGCATACAGTGTAGTATTGGTTTCCAGAGTATAACCCAGTGATTCATCATTTACATATAACACTCAGTGCTCATCCCAACAAGTACCCTCCTTAATGACTATCACCCATTTAGCCCTCTCCCCTCTAGCAACCCTCACTTTGTCCTCTGTCTTTAAGAATTTCTTATAGTGGGGCACCTGGGTGGCTCAGTCGATTAAGCATCCGACTCTTGATTTCAGTTCAGGTCATGATTTCATGGTTCATGAGTTCAAGCCCCGCAGTGGGTTTCTCACAGACAGCATGGAGCCTGCTTGGGATGCTCTCTCTCCTTCCCTCTGCCCCTCTCCCACTTGCTCTTTCTCAAAATAAACATTTTAAAAAGAGTCTCTTGTGGTTTGCTCCCTCCCTGTTTTTATTCTATTCCTTCCCTTCCCCTATGTTCATCTGTTGTGTTTCTTAAATTCCACATATGAGTGAAATCATATGATATTTGTCTTTCTCTGACTGACTTATTTCACTTAGCATAATACACTCTAGTATCATCCATTTTGTTACAAATGGCAAGATTTCATTCTTTTTGATCGCCAAGTAATATTCCATTGTATATATTTACCACATCTTCTTCATCCATTCATCAATGGGCACTTGGGCTCTTTCCATAATGTGGCTACGTTGATTGCACTGAAGTAAACATTGGGGTGCATATACCCGCTTTGAATCAGCATTTTTGTATCCTTTGGATAAATATCCAGTAGTGCAATTACTGGGTCATAGGGTAATTCTATTTTCGATTTTTCGAGGAACCTCCATACTATTTTTCAGAGTGGCTGCACCAGTTTGCATTCCCACCAGCAATGCAAAAGGGTTCCCCTTGCTCCACATCCTCACCAACATCTGTTGTTGCCTGAGTTGTTCATTTTAGCCATTCTGACAAGTATGTGGTGGTATCTCACTGTGGTTTTGATTTGTATTTCTCTGATGATGAGTTTTATCTCTAACTATTGCTGCTACCACCACCAACTTTAAGGCGACCTTTTTGACTAAATGTAGGTTAATAACACTTTTAGCTGATTTATCTATGGAAGAGTAGGAATTCTCAAAAGGATTCTTACTCTTAACTGAAGGAACATGATACAAAATGTAATAAAGCAGAATTTCAGACAGACAGGAAAACAACCACTTCGGAAGCCCAGAAACATAATTATTGAGAGGATCTATTTATTTCTATTCCAAGACAAAGTCTGAGCAAAAACCAAAAACTGATCGGCAAACAAAAGTTTACAAGTTCATTCTCCTCCTTAAAATCTCCCCAAGGGTTTCACTTGTTACAGTAAGACTCCTTCATAGGTTTTCATAAGCTGGCTCCAATGCACATCTCCGGCCTTCCCCAAATGTGCTACGGTTGGCTGTCCCTTTTCCTTGTCTTATCAGCTGTTCCTTCTCTCTGAAGAAATTCCTACATCTTCCCTCTACCAGAGAACTGTCAAGTAGGAGCAAATAGTGCCTCACCTGAGATGCTTCCCTTGACGTTCCATGGCAGAGGTAACTGCTTTTTTATGTCACCACTTTTTTTGTTTTAAATATAAAACTGTTTATTGACCACTGTTTAGGTCACCACTTTTTAGACAGGATTGCCTTATTTATTGGTCCTCCTATTATAATGCATTTTCCCCAGTGGTTGCTTTGAAGACTGTCTGCCCTTCCAAGCCATAAGCTCCCTCTACTATATATGTAATGTGTAGTAAGTTAATCAGGAATTAACAAACCAGCTGATCCATAGTATCATGCTCAGATGAATTAATTAAATCGAAACACACGATACTTCAAATCCCAATACAGTTTTTTAATCTTACTAATATTATCTTGCTCATCACAATCATGTAGTACTGAGTTGGTCATCTTTCAATGAGAATTTTTATTAATTCTATGTCTCAAATCCCATACATAATTCCTAAGAAATACCAGCATAGGCAGTTGTTTGTCTTGTCACTCAAGGAAAAAAATTTTTAATCTTAAATATCCAATGAAAGGCCATAATACATGAGTACCTCTAAGTCGTATGCTTTATATGAAAGCAAAGGAGCAATCCTCTCTTGTTTTTATTGGACGCTACCAGAAAAAAGCAAAAAGAGTAATAATAACGCAAATGCTGATTTTGGCTTCATTTTATCTATTCTGACTCCATTAAGATGAAAAAAAAGCTAAAGAAATTGACATCTAGCAGTAGTTGCAATTATTATTTATTTTTTAAATGTTTATTCATTTTTGAGAGAGACTGAGCACGAGTGGGGGAGGGACAGAGGGAGAAGGAGACACAGAATCCGAAGCAGGCTCCCGGCTCGAGCTATCAGCACAGAACCTGATGTGGGGCTTAAACCCACAAACCGTGAGATCATCACCTGAGCTGAAGTCAGATGCTTAACTGACTGAGCCAGCCAGGCACCCCTAGCAGTAGTTAAAATTAAAGACAATGTCATAGACAACAGGAGAAGATATCTGCAAATGACATTTTAGTATCCAAAATCTATAAAGAACTTATTAAACTCAACACCCAAAGAACAAATAATCCAGTGAAGAAATGGGCAAAAGACATGAATAGACACCTCTCCAAAGAAGTTATCCAGATGGCTAACAGACACATGAAAAAATGCTCAACATAAAATACAATCAAATACAAATACCAATCAAAACCACTTGAGATACCACCTCACGCCTGTCAGAATGGCTCACATGAACAACTCAGGCAACAACAGATGTTGGCGAGGATGCAGAGAAAGAGGATCTCTTTTGCACTGCTGGTGGGAATGCAAGCTGGTGTAGCCACTCTGGAAAACAGTATGGAGGTTCCTCCAAAAATTGAAAATAGAACTACCCTATGACCCAGCAATTGCACTACTAGGTATTTATCCAAGGGATACAGGTGTGCTGTTTCAAAGGGGTTCATACACCCCAATGTTTACAGCAGCACTATCGACAATAGCCAAAGTATGGAAAGAGCCCAAATGTCCCTCAACGGATGAATGGATAAAGAAGATGTGTTATATATATTCAATGGAGTATTACTCAGCAATCAAAAAGAATGAAATCTTGCCATTTGCAACTACGTGGATGGAAGTGGAGGATATTGAGCTAAGTGAAGTAAGTCAGTCAGAGAAAGACAAATATCATATGAGTTCACTCATATGAGGAATTTAAGATACAAAACAGATGAACATAAGGGAAGGGAAGCAAAAATAATATAAAAACAGGGAGGGGGAAAACATAAAAGACTCTTAAACATAAAGAACAAACAGAGGGTTGCTGGGAGTGGTTTGGGAGGGGGTATGGCCTAAATGAGTTAGGGACATTAAGGAATCTACTCTTGAAATCATTGTTGCACCATATGCTAACTAACTTGGATATAAATTAAACAATAAAATAAAAGACAATGTCATAGACAGAAATAAGTTTAAAATGCACTTATTGGGGCGCCTGGGTGGCTCAGTCGGTTAAGCCTCCGACTTCAGCTCAGGTCATGATCTCACGGTCCGTGAGTTCGAGCCCCGCGTCAGGCTCTGGGCTGATGGCTCAGAGCCTGGAGACTGCTTCCAATTCTGTGTCTCCCTCTCTCTCTGCCCCTCCCCCATTCATGCTCTGTCTCTCTCTGTCTCAAAAATAAACGTTAAAAAAAAAAAAATTAATGGGGCGCCTGGGTGGCGCAGTCGGTTAAGCATCCGACTTCAGCCAGGTCACGATCTCGCAGTCCGTGAGTTCGAGCCCCGCGTCGGGCTCTGGGCTGATGGCTCAGAGCCTGGAGCCTGTTTCCGATTCTGTGTCTCCCTCTCTCTCTGCCCCTCCCCCATTCATGCTCTGTCTCTCTCTGTCCCAAAAATAAATAAACGTTGAAAAAAAAAATTTAAGATGCACTTATTGTGTCTGGCCTGGGTTTGGGCAGAGGGGTTATGAAAAATTATGTAAAATATCATGTTAAACTGAAAATCATTTTAGATAACAATTACTCTTTTTTGGATGAAATCATAAGATGAACTCAAATATTTTGTTCCTCTGTAAACCAAATTTCTCCCCACATACTATTTATTCCATTACTTTCTAAACAGCCTCATCTCAATTTGAGGAATATGATTTTTATTTTAAAAATAGAAATGCCATGAGAGAAAGCATTTCATAAGCTGTAAACAAAAGATTAATAAGAAACACTTGTAAAGCATTTTTTACTTTAACAAATATACAATATTTGAATACTGTCCCTATGCTAGTTCTCTTTTTAACATAGTCCAAAGATATCACTTCTTTTTAAAGTTTATTTATTTATTATGAGAGAGAGAGAGAGAGGCAGAGAGAAAGAGAGAAAGAATTCCAAGCAGGCTCCATGCTGTTAGCACAGAATCCAACGCAGGGCTTGATCCCACGACCCTGAGATCATGACCTGAGTCTACTGCCCCACCTGGGTGCCCCAAGGATATCATTTTTGAGGTAAGGTCATATTGCATTTTTATATTTTAGGTCAGTAGATCACCCCCAACCAATTTTCCCAAGCTGAGACTCAGCCAAATACATGCTTAGATTTTCTTTTGTGTTAAGGTTTAAAACTGATGGCCTCAGATAATTTTTTGGCTGGGATTAAATGTTATAGTTGTCCTTAGTTAACACTAATAAAGGTGGGGAGGAGGGTAAAATGCAAATATAAATATATTACATAAACATAATATAAATACATTTGTAAGAATTTTCCCATCTTTAGCAGCATTGATTCTAGAATTACTGAGCAGTGTAATTATAATTGTTTGTTTTGCTACAAAACAACATGCAGTTTTCTGACGGCTTCAGAAAATCTGATATCAGTGGAATCATCATTGATGACTTTAGTTTCCATATAAATGCTGCAAAAATTTAGGTAAGCCAAAAACATTTAGTAGTCCCACCTTAATACATCACACATTATTGATCTGGTAAAACTTTTAGACGAGAGAATTAGTTTGTGTGCTCATCAAAACATCATTAGTATGTCCATGCTAGCTAATTTAGTTAAGAGATATATTCACCATAAGATAAATATCTGATCATATATTTAAGTCATCATGATGACTGTATTGTAGTAAATACCTAACCAGTTACTTTCTCCTGCTTTAGATTATAATTTTGACATTTGATAGCATTGCCCACTAGTTGTTATTGGTTTCTGATATGTACGTTCTGGACAAAACATTTTGTTCAGAATGACTACATTTGTACCAAGAAACCTGACAAATGTCTTGATCCACAACTTTCTAAATGCCCAATAAATCAAATCCACATTCAAATTTTGATACGAAAAAGTTGCCCCCTCTTTACTCTAAAGCTTAAAAAAATAAATAACAAGAAAAACAATTAAGATGAGGAACGATTCTTTTTTTCTCATTTCAGTAGCCTCACACTTATACTCCACTTGCATTTATTTAATAAATATTTATTGAGTGTCTATTATGTGCTAAGCACTGAACTAGACATCAGGGATGAAGTGCCGAACTAAGAGCAAATATCCCTGTCCTGCTGAAGTTGCCATCTGATTAGAAACAGGTATTAAATCACCAGTTTTTCAAATCAAATATACAATTTAAAATGATGGATACATTAGAAGAAAAGAAAGAAAGTAAAATAAAGAAGTATGCTTTTGATTTGGGTCTCACAGAAAGCTTCACACATACATTTAATTCCTGCTCATGTTTAAGGTCTCTATGGACACCTGCATAGCACATAGGTACACATATTTGTGTGTGTGTACAGAAATGTGTATCATATTTACAAATATGTACAGGTACTTTAACAGAAGTATGAGTTAGGCACCAGAAGTGGGAGAGAAGAGGGAAGAAAGAAAGATACAGAATATGGAAAGGGCCTGAGGTCAGAAAGAACTGACAGAAGGTCAGTGTGGCTGCAGCATAGAGAGAGAGCAGGAGCTAAACCCAGGATGGAAGAAAGGGCCAGATTATGCAGAGTTTTATGGACTATATTAGAGATTTGTAACTAATTTAATGGGAAGGTTTTTAAGGATCTCAAACAAAATAGTGGAGTGGCAGTTTCTCATTGGCTATAATGTATACAATTGTTAGGGTGGGTATGAGAGGTAATTACAAAAGTGGGGAAACCAAGCAGAAAGCAGTACAGACAAAAACCACTGGAGCTTGGCCAGGGGAGAGGTGGGAGGTGAAAGAAAAGTTTCTGGAAAGAGCAAGTGGATGGGCAGACACCTGAGGAAGCACAGTGGAGGAAGAAAAGATGTGCAAGGGCACAATGAGAAGTTCAACGCACCCCTGTTCATTAATTTGAGATGCTATAAGCCATCTAGTGAAGAAGTAAAGGAGGGAATTAAATATCTAAATCTAAAGCTCAAAGAGAAGCTTGAAATTTACATGCAGGCTTCTGTGGCATAAAGATGAGATCTAAAGTCGGGAGAATGGATAAAATTACCTAAATTGAGAGTACCGATTGAGGAGAGAGGACTTACTATCAAGAATAAAGGAACCTAACATAGGGAATAAGGGTCCTTGATTTTTTGTGTGTGCATAAAATTTCCCCAGGATAGCTAAAAAAATGCAGTCTCAATCCCACCTCACAGAAAGTTCTGGAATGGACTTTCCATTCCAGTAATTAGCATTTGAAAATTTTTCCTTGTAATTCTGAGGTCATTGTTTCATTTTGAGAATGGAACATCTGCATTATTTTCAACTTGAGAAAAAAACCAGGAGACAAAAAAAGGATGCTGTGCAGTTCTATGTGGAATTCCTTATATTCAAAAAATGAAAAACTAAAGGTCAGCGTGCCCGAAGCATGGAGAAAAAAGACAAAAAATGAGACTGGAGAAACAAACAAGGACCAAATCATGTTGGGTCTTATAGACTATAATAAGAATTGGGGACTTTTTACTTAGGGTCATGGGGAAACATAAAAGGCTTTACACTTAATTAACATCACCAGATATATGTTTTAGAAAGTAACTGGTTGCAGAGTAGAGATTTGTTTTCATGAAAAAGAATGAATATGAAGGGTCCAGTTAATAGTTGCAAATGTCTTAGATATTAGAATAGGATGGTGATGCTGTAAATGGAAAGCATATAGATTTGAAGAAAAACGTAGCAAGAAAAATGGTCAGGATTTGATGATGTATATGATACAGAAAGGGGTAAAAGTTAGGGAAATGTCAGGGTAAGCTTCACAAAGCTAGTTTTTGGCTTATCCAAGTGTATGGAAGACGGGCACCATCATGGCCATAGGAAATGCTGGAGGAGAAACTGGCAGGTAGAGGGGAGGCAAGTAGAGATGGGAGGCTCATGACTGTTGCTTCCAGCATGGTGAGCTTGAATGAAACACTAGAATGAAGATGTTCAATGGCCCCCACAGTGGGGACTCATCAGTGTATAAATGCGTAGATAGTAGCTGAAACCATGAGTGTGTAAATCATCTAAGAATGGTATGATAGGAATTGTTTTCTGGGAAAGAAAGATTTTCATACTGTGCCACAGTCAAGAAGAGCACCGCCTCACTGATAAATGTCTATTACATTAGACTTATTTGTTTAGAAAATTAGAAAGAATTACAAAGGACCGTATTAGAAATCCTCAATTATAAATAATATATCACAATGATATGAATTCACACTAGGAATTTATCAGAATACCTCAGAGCCAGCTACTTAACGACAACAACAACAACATAAGTAACCCGAACTGACATGGGGAAAAGTACAGTGAAAAGGTCTTTGTTACTTTTCATCTATTTTGATGTCTATGTATTTGGTGTGTGGAACTTTATAAATCAAGTCAATATTGACCTCACAGATCACTAAAAAGTGTTTTGAGTATATATTACATTTTATTACAATTTGTCAACCCAAGCCTGTGTGTCAGCCTATGTACCCAACTTGAATATAGATCTATTTGTACCAACAGTCAGATTATTTGGTTATTTGAATCTTTAGGAGTACTCATTGTATTCCTGATTGTATAGTTCAGTAGTATTTTTGTTTTAGTTTATAGACAAAAACTATCATTTTTAGCGTGCTAAATGGAAAATGATGTGGATTCCTCTTTTGACTTAATTTTATAGATTCAAGGAACCAGCAGCCAGGTTATCTCCTACTGTTAAAGAAACAAGCTGATGTGAGGTTGAGCAGTGGGAACCTTCTGAATAATAAAACAAAGACTTTAACTTGAAAAATCAGAAATGATTATCTCCATTACAAAAGGGAGAAACATTTTATTGATAGAAGTACATTTAATTTAAGTACATTTAATACATGATGGGCACCATGAATAATTACCAAAGAATTATACTCTTTAAGAAAAAAATGGAAATCCCTTTCTTTACCTTGAGTAAGGAAAAAAAGAAAGTTAATCTGTGTGTGTGTGCTATAAAAAGAACAAAAAGTGTACTCTTTTTACAGCACACACACAAACTCAAACATACACACCATTTTAGGCTATGCACTTCCAATTTGTGTTTAGTACATACTGAGCCAATAAATATATTGCTCAAGACACAAAGACAATAATGAAATTATGGGATTTTTCAGTATCTTAGGATAGCTTACTCAACTCAATTTATTTTTTGGAGCCTGTAAAGAGAAAGGTAAAAATGCATAAGTCAGAATATAGAACTGTCTACCTCACAGGAATTCTAAGAACACATGGCCATGGAAGAAGGAAAATAACAATCAAAAGAAAATGAAGTTGGAAGGAAAAAGGTAAGGTGGATAGAAAGAAAGAAAGAATGGATGAAGGCTTGGGAGAGAAAGGGAAGAAAGAAGGAAGAAAAGGGGGAAGGCAGGAGGGAGGGAAGGAGCAAGAAAAGAAGATGGAGAGATGGAGCTAAAGAGGGAGGAAAAGAAAGGAACGATAGAGAGAGAAAAGAAGGGTAAAGGAGGGGGAAGCCTTTCTTCAAAAGATTTTGTTAAAGGTTTCGTGTGTCTAGATCTAGTATTTCAATTGTGTCTAGTACTATGTGTTTTCATCTTCATTGTATGAATCGTGTACCTTTTTAGATGCAAATACAATTTGGGGGCAAAGAAAAATGGCAGGCATTCTGCAGAATTCCTCACACTTGGAAATGACACGCAAGTACCACTTAGCGTTCTGTTGGGCATCAGAAGTTCCCAAGGGTTCATTATTATGCTATCATTCCTTCTAGATCTCACATCTCTGGAGAGCAAAAGTAGCCTAAGAAATTGTGGGAAAGTCTAGAATAAGCTAAGGAAATGCCTTGTAATCCCGGATAGTTTTACAGACTAATGTATGTCCCAAGACGTTTGTTTCCTGGAGTGAACACTTATGGGGTGCGGTGCAAGGCAGCCTACAGAATTAATCTTCAAGTGCTTTATTTCTCAAATAACCTCTTTATTAGAACAGTATCTATCCATTTTTGAATATCCACCCTGATACTCCCATCTACCGCAACAGCCATTCCATCTATCATTAAGGATGTGTGTGTGGCATGTTATTGTTGATACTGTGGTACGTGATTATGTCTCCTGGTGCATCCAATCCTTCTGCTAAGGAATTTAGACCCTAAGTTACAAGTAACGTTGCAAATATGTATCATCATGTATTTTATGAATCACATTTATAAATAATATCCACTTAAGAAAGGCATTAGAGTTACTGAGACTCATGATGAAATTTTAAAATAAATATACATGTTTAGTCATGAATTATAAAACACAAAATGAAACCAGAGCAAATGAAATTTTACCTAATAACTAAACGTTCTTTCTTCATGCTGAACCCCCATTTCTCTGAGGTCGGAAAACACATTTTACATGTTTAGCCCAAACCACTTATTGCTTGAAAAATTTAAGATTTGTGCCCTAGTCACAGTACGATTCTGCAGTTCTAAATCAGGCATACTCACCACCCTACTCCACCATTTCTTTATCCCAAGATACACTTATGTGCTTAGAAGTACTTAAAATAGAAGATTAGTCACCGTTTACCCATAAATGCTAGCAAGCCTTGGTTAGTCACCTAGATGCACCCATACATGCCGGCAAGCACTTGATGTCTCTGTGGTATAGCTCCATCACCTGGACCGTGACCACTCTCCATTTCGGCGAATGACAGCTGAGTTCTTTCAGACTTCCCTGGCATATTTCACCCTCCTTCAGGTGGAAACTCACCCCTTCCTCTCCTTATTTCACTTCATATTCACTCAAATCACTGACAACATTTCACTTTTCCAAAGAATCATTTATGGCTGGTAGCCAATTAATATTTCCAAGAGCTTTTGTTGTGCACAACAGGAATGTCTGAGCCATGGAGAACCAGTGGATTCTTCCCCCCTACCATCTCCCCTCTGGTTCTGCCAATTCAGCAGCTCTACACCTCCCATAATGTTCCCACCCTTCATAGTGAACTTGCATCTCCCGCTAGTACGAGTGCTCTGCAAACTCCAGCAAAGGAGTGTAACTCACTTCTTTTTCTTTCTGGTAATTCACTATCCCCACTCCCCCAATCACTCTTTCCCATTTCAACATTGGAGACCTAAGTGAGGTATTCAGAAGAGGCAAACATACCAGAAACTATCGTGATGTCTGAGTCCCCTACTGCTGGTTAAAGAGACGGAACACAGTAATCAGGGGAGACCTGACCTCTGTGAAGAAAAACGAAATAGGAAAATCCAGCCATACTTGTTGGGATGAGCACTGGGTGTCATATGTAAGTGATGAATCACTGAATTCTACTCCTGAGACCAATATTGCACTCTATGTTAACTAACTAGAACCTAATTTTTTTAAAAAAGGAAAAATCTAGCCCTGTAGTATAAGTGAAATGGTCCTTTTTATGTTTCCTCCACATTAGTTCTCCCCTAGAGCTATAAAGTGGTATCTAACTTCTGGGACTAGTTGAGAATGGCCAAGCACACTAGCTTCCCTTCACATTCTTCTAAGAAACCCGAAGATAACATTAACTTTACAGCACACAATTTTCTTGTGAGCAATAGCCAAGAGTGCAGAGTTTCATTGTCAGAGCCTGTATGAACCCATGGGAGAATCCATAACGTGTGAAAAGATCCATAACGTGTTGCCTACAAATTGACAGCGACTGAAGTTACAGATCATAAAGATAAAGGAGAGTAATCCGATTTTTTTTTCTTTCAGGTAAGTGCAGGGAAAAAAAAAAAAAAAAGCTAAACTAAAGAACATCTGCCACGGTCTCTTCTTAAAGATAAGGAAAAGTTCCAGGGAGATGAAGCGATACACCCAACGACACGGCACTGAATTGAGTTCAAGTTGACACTGGAATAGTGAAGAGCCTCTTAGATTCTCAAGTTAACACTTTTCTACTATATCACACTTCTCCACTGAAGAAGGGGACACTGAAACCTAGTAATTTTTGAGACATTATCATTAAGGAATTGCAGAACAGATCAGTCATCTGCCATCACCATTAGTACCGTGTTAAATATGGGTTGAGAAAAAATATCTGATGGAAGTGGTTGTTAATTACCTACCAGTTGCTAGCTGCCGGGTTAGGCTTTTGGAGGTAGGATGGGTGGGTAGAACACTAAAAAGTCATTAAATGAATAGCTTTTACTTTATTTGGGGGATGAGAAATTGACAGCCAGAAAATAATAATTTCAGAAAGCAAAGGGAAAATCCAAAGCATGTTCTGTAGTTCCCTCCACTGAAAGTCAGAGAGGACTGAAACTGTCATGATTGGAAGTGTCTTGGAAGACGTCATGAGCAAATGAATATCCCTGTAGTCCGGAAAACTAGTAGGATTCAGAGAGGCAGTGCTATGTATGGAAACAAGGCTTCATGAGTACAGAATCACACAGGCACAGCCTCTCTTATTAAGCCTGTTAAACCCTGACACGTGTGGATTTTTCCATGAATATTAGTGGTATTGTATACGAAAGCTTTTTAAAGGTCATAGTTCTTATCTCAAAACTGAAACAAACAAACAAAAACCGAAAGAGTGCAGAGAACATTTTTGGACTGGACAGTATGAGAACCGGCTAGACTATTGCCTCGGAGAAGGAATCTTTTATGCAAAGGCACTGACAAGCTCTAGACAGTGACCTTGGGTATGAATATCAACTTTAGAAACGATAACTAGAGGACAGTCCCCTTCTATTCCCTAGGTACATTTAAGCAAATGACAGAGGAATTCTTTTGTGTACTAAGAGAAAGGGCATTTTAGTGGCTTCAGAAATACGTGCGGAATAAATTCTATCTCAGAATGACTGCAGAAATTGCTCAAAGCAAAGGAAAAATAAAAGTCGACAGGCTGGCTGTCCTGGCTTACCTTTTGAAAGCAAAAGAACCTTGCAAGTCCTATTGTCTTGTGCGCATGCGCTGTCTCGTTCTCTTCCCCCGGTTCCCCCCCCACCCCCCCGCAAAGCTCAGCTTCTCCTTTGTTCCTACTTACCCTTTCATTCTTTATTCTTTTGTCATAAATGTATTACTATTGTGTAATAAGGAAAATTACATATTTAGAATGGTGCTACCATCAAGATAAATGCATATAAATGCCAAAAGAGAAAACAAAAGGGGAGAGTTCAATACAGCAGCAATAGCAGAGGCATCTTCAGAGATAAATGTGAATGCAAATTATAATTCACCTACATTCTATTTGTGTGACTTGAGCCTAGTTAATTAATTTCTTTGAGTTTTCTGTTTAACATCTGTAAAATAAAAATTATAAACCTCTCACAAAGGATGGTTACAAGGGGCCTAATGCATTGCTGGGCCAGTACAGTAATAAACTAAATTTAATTTTCATACTTACCTCCTCTCTAGAAATCAATAAAAATGTCATATTTTCTTTTCTCTAGCATAAGAAGGTTAGATACTTGTGAAAGTTTGTTATGTATTAGATGCAAGTGAAGTGTTGCATTTTTTAACTAGTCAAAAGAGAAGATTTTCTCATGGATGAAGCATAGTTAAATAATTTCATTGTGTATTAACTCATGAAAAACTAACTCAGATAAGACTATTTTCAACTATTGTGAAATGTGCATATAGGCATTTGAACGAACCCTACACATCTCAGATTTTAGGGGAAATATGTGAATAGTTAAGAAAGTTGAATTTAATTTTCCAAACATGCTTTGCCCAAAATACTACTAAATTAAAAAACAATGTCTGTTATTTCATATGACTTCACTCTGAGTAAAAATAAAATGCAAGGTAAAATCATCAATATCAATCAAAAAATTTTAATCATGCGAACAATTTACACTTTGGAATAGTGAGTCCCCAATACTATCTTTCATATGATAATTTTCGTCCACTTTTAGAAAACTTAGATATGGAATTTCATCACTAATAAAGAATATAACGCATCAATATCTCTGGAGTTTGCAGTTACTATTATACTTTATATTCAGGATGATGGTCAGAACAGAAAGAACTGGGAAAGAAAATTAAGCAGAAAAGAAAATCTGAAAAGGAAAAGAGGCAAATGTTTATATATGCCTATTCACTATATCCAGGCAACCAAAAATAAATAAATAAAGCAATGGTAATATTTTCAAATTGAACTATATCTTAAAGGAAACAAAGGCATTTACATTAAAATAGGAAACATTGCTGCTGGAAGTTTGTCATTCTCCATCTGGAATTAGATATCCACGAATTGAATAAATGAAATTCTCTGATGAAATTAAATCAACCACATTTCTTGTGCTTCCTTAAACAAATTCTACCACATATCCAGAAATCTCATTACGCCAACCCTGGTTATACTTTGTTTCAAGCTCCAAGGTATTACATATCTTTCTAAAGTATTAAAAACTGAATCTACAACCTAAAGTCAGCATGAGAATAAAGACCAAATGACTGTGAATAAAATAGAATATTTCAGAATAACATCATTTTTCAAAAGTCTTTATTTTATTGTACCTGTGTATGCCCTAAAGTTAATGTACACAGAAGTAACCTGTAATGTGAAAAGTAATGTAATGATATTAACCATCACTTACCCTGTGTCTTCTTTCTCTTTTTTATACTCCTTTTTCTTTCTCTCTCTCCCTTTTCTTATTCATTCAGCACTTAGTGAATACCCACTCACCTCCAAGCAGAGGACAGGTGAGAAGGCTATGCATTTTCCCCGTAGAGATTTATTTTGCTACTGTACACATTTTCTGTTAATGCAGGAACTCTTTTGGACTTGTTTCCAAAGACAGTTTATGAGCCTTACAAGGAAATGACATTGAAAGATTGAGTTTGATCAAAACCTTATACTCTAACTTGATTCTATGCAGTTTTGGGATATTTCAAAAATTAATGTTTATTTATTTTTTAGAAAGAGAGAGCAAGAACAAGTGGGGGAGGGGCCGAGAGGGGTGGGGGAGAGAATCTTAGGCAGGCTCCACGCTCCGTGCAGAGTCGCACGTGAGGTTCGATTTCAGGACCCTGGGATCATGACCTGAACCAAAATCAAGAGTCGGACACTTAACCGACTAAGCCATCCAGGTGCCCCATTACATTTTGAAAATTAAGATGCATCACTAAAGAACAGGGATTTTCCAATTTCGTCATTCTTAAAGGTAATGTACATTCAATTCTGAATACAGAATGTGAAATATTTGTGAAATTAGAAGTCTAAATGTATTGTTCAAATAACTGATATTGTTCACTAAATAATTATATCGCCATGAATTCTATCTTACTTCTTTGATAAACTATCTTACTCAAAATGAAGGAAAATATTAGCAAAGCAAGTGGCCACAGAACTCCTCACTTTCCCTTTGCTCTTCTTAACTTCTCCACCCTTCTTTCTCAATCGGTTGCTGCCATATGTGTTTCCTTGTTCCCAGACTATTATCTTTTCCACCCTGAAAACAGGGCAGTCCAGATTACGCGGAGACAGAAGGGGAAGATAAAAGGAGAACAAAGCTTCAGAGCTACTGTTTTTCCAGTTTTCCACTCCTGGGTCATTTCTCCAGATATCTCAAAATATCCATCCCACGGACTTTTTTCTGTTATTCCAACTCAAAGTCATCACCTCAGTCTCACAAGCCAACGGAGCTTAATCTGTGAAGATTCTGAGTCTTGGTTCTCTCAATCTGCTATGATTCTATTTGACCAATGCCTTCTCTTCCTGAAGCATTGATTGCTTTATTTATCGCCAACACCTTAAACGGACTGGAAGGGTTGGGGACTACATTTTTTGTGATCATTTACTGTTGTCACTGTATTTTTTTTTTAATGCGGGTAAATATTTTTGACATACAAACTGCTTTTAATAGTTACTCCTTCAAAAATTTCATTGAAATGACAAGGGCTTTTATAAAAATAAAATTCAGTCCAAGCCAACGTTGGAAGACCTGGAAAACTGCCATGTGGTTACAATACTACAAGATTAGAAACAACTGGAGATGAGAGGGAAGTGGTTCAAGGGGAGTCAACTGGGCAAATGGAGAAGGCTGTAATCAACCACACGCACCTGCCCAAAACCACACCCCTAGCAGATGACTGGCTCTGTTTATGATACAATCAGGAGACTCTCTTGAGTGGGGTTTCTGCAGAAGACTAGTAAGCTGAACTTCATGGAAAGAAAGATGGCCAAGAGGCCAGAAAACTTTTGACAACAATAAGAAATAGGGGCACCTTGGTGCCTCAGTCATTTAAGTGTCCAAATCTTGATTTTAGCACAGTTCATGACCTCACAGTTTCGTGAATTTTAGCCCACATTGGGCTTTGTAATGACAGTGTGACACCTGCTTGGGATTTTCCCTTTCTCCCTCTCTCTCTGCCCCTCTCCTGCTCATGCTCATTCTGCCTGTCTCAAAATAAATAAATAAGATTTAAAAAATGACAAGATACCTGCCCACCCTAAAGGAAAGTCTTACCTTTTCTCCACACCAACATCTCAACTCAGCAAGAAGACTTATGCCGAATAAAAGTACAGAGGCAAAGGATACAAACGACAACTTTACCAAAAAAAATGTCAGTAAAAATGAGGGTTATTTCAACAATAGGGGCATGATATTGCTACCACTACTATTTTAAATTTCCATTTGGAATTTGTTAGTACTGTGCATGGTGTTAGCATATTATAGGCATGGATTTATGTAATTGTCACATCATAGGTATTACGATCTCCATTTTATACATAAGGAAAGTGAGGTTTCTTACAGCAATTTCTTGCAGCAAATATATGAAAGGGCCATAGTTTTGTCTTACTTCAGCGTATTTATTTTTAGTGACTAAATCTAGCTTTAAGTTTACAATTTGAACAAGAATATAAAAATTTCCATTTAT
Organism: Puma concolor; assembly: GCF_028749965.1. Lineage (NCBI taxonomy): Eukaryota > Metazoa > Chordata > Mammalia > Carnivora > Felidae > Puma > Puma concolor. The sequence goes on along the minus strand of NC_141670.1, from coordinate 53,714,186 downwards.
TGAATTGGCATGTATTTAAATGATAACGTCAATATTAGCTAGGCTGGTGAGTATGTAATTTCATGAAACACTTCAGCAGATAATTTGTCAATGACTTGATGCAAACTAAATGTGCATCAAAAGAGGAGTGGCCAAATAAACTATTAGTTGTTACATACAATGAAATACTAAGCAGTCTTTAAAAATTTGAGGCAGATCTCTACCTACTGAAATAAAAATGTATCCAGATACTGTAGGCTGAATGCTTGTGTCCCTCAAAATTTCACATGTTGAGATCATATACCCCAATGTGATAGAATTAGGAAGTGGGGCTTTGGGCAGGTGATTAGGTCATGGGGTCCAAGTCCACATGAATGGAATTACTGCCTTTATAAAACAGATGCCAGGGGCGCCTGGGTGGCTTGGTCGGTTAAGCGTCTGACTTCGGCTCAGGTCATGATCTCACGGTCCGTGAGTTCGAGCCCCGCGTCGGGCTCTGTGCTGGCAGCTCAGAGCCTGGAGCCTGTTTCACATTCTGTGTCTCCCTCTCTCTCTGCTCCTCCCCTGTTCATGCTCTGTCTCTCTCTGTCTCAAAAATAAATAAATGTTAAAAAAAAAAAAAAAACAGATGCCAAAGGGTTCCTTTGCCCCTTCCACTATGTGGTGACACAGCGCTCTTTGAACCAGGAAGCAGGCTTTTTACAGTTACCAAATCAGCGGGCACCTTTATTTCGCACTTCCCAGACTCCAGGACTGTAAGAAAGAAATATCTGTTTTTTAAGCCACCCAGTCTTTCTCATGTTTGTTATAGCAGCCAGACAGACTAAGACACCAGGATATAATGCGAAGTAAAAAAAGCGTGTTATATTATATGTATGTAGTAAGGTCATATTTTTAAAGATGATAGGTATAAGTGTATCACATATGTGCACTTGTATTTATTTGCACATCAAGCTGTTAACAGTGTTATTCTACAGAAATGGTCTTAAAGAATATTAAATAAAAAATTATCTTGTATCTATTTTTCTTTTTTACTAATGAAATTATTTTCTTTTGTAACAACAGCTATTTTACAAATTTTTTATTATCTATTCTCTATGTAACATAAGAGAGAAAAAAATTAAAATGGATTTTACCCAAACATAGCAAGTCATAATTTCTATATTCAAGAGAAAAATCTGTCTGTTGTAAAACTACAAACTGTATAAATAATACTGCTGATGTTTGATATATAAACAGCAATTTGTTTTCACATTTTATCATTTGCATATGTGTTTATATTATCTGGGATTTTCCGAATAATATGATGAAAATAACCTAAAATTTGGTCACGTTAATATTGTTCTCACTTCTTAGAAAAATATTATTTTTGCTTGCTTTGAAAGTGATACGAAGAGAGTGATTTTAATAGCAATTACCCAAAAAGATAACTACTAGCATTTTTTTTTTTTATTTTTTAGACAGAGAGTGTGTAAGCAGGGGACAGGGGCAGAGGGAAAGAGAGAGAGAGAGAGGAGCATCAGCAGGTTCCATACTCAGCAAAGACCCAGATACAGGTCTCCATCCCATGACCCTAAGATCATGAGCTGAGTCAAAAATCAAGAGTCGGATGCTCAACTGCCTGAGCCACCCAGATGCCCTTAACTACTCGCATTCTATAGCCATTCATTTCTCTGACTTTCTAGAACATATTATCATTGCAATTGTTTATATGAGATTACAAATTTGAAATGCGGCAAATACTTGACCCAACTGCAATCAAAGAAACTATATCATATATATGAATGTGTTACGTGTAGCAAAACCTTCACTGGTATTACCACCGTAGGGTATTGTATTAGTCTGCTTGTGCTGCCTAACAAAATACCACAGTACAGATGGCCTAAGCAACAAAAATTTATTTTCTCACAGTTCTGGAGACTGAAGTCTCAATATTAAGATGCCACAAAACTGGGTTTTGGTGAGGGCTTTCTCCTTGGCTTGCAGAGGGCCACCTTCTCTATGTGTCCTCACATGGCCTTTCCTCCAGATTCATTTTGTCTTCATATGAGGACACTAATCCTATCATATTAGAGCCTAATTAGACCCTAATGACTTCATTTTACTTTAATTACCTAACTAAAGGCTCGACCTTCAAATACAATGACTTTGGGTGTTAGGGTTTCTACATACGAATTTGTTGAATTCCATAACAGGCACAAAGTCTTTCTTCTCTATTTAGACATCTAGACTACCTCAGATATATAATTAATTAATCATACAAGTTCTACTTGTTACATTTTTGTTGGTAGTGGCAGAGGGCAGAAAGGGTGAATGAAATGCTAATATATAATTGCGAATGCCTATCCTATTTTGCAGAAAATATTTTTGGTGGTGCTACATACGACTTTTAGAATTGTATTTACTATTTTTATTTTAGTATGCAATATGTGTGTGTGCTTAGTAAATAATTAATTATAGCATCAGGAATCAGAAAATAAGTATTATCAGAAAGTCCCCAGTTCTTGTTGATCTAAGACTACAAATAAAGTCACTTCCACAGTAATATCTAAAACTCAACAGTTTCTAGACCCTCCATACACGTTTATAAGTAAATGAGTTGCTTGCTAAATCTATTTAAAAAAAAAAAAGTTCCACTAGCTAGCAAGAATTTCTCATGTGCAATCTAAGTCAATGCCTGAACTTCATAAACCGCTGACTATTGACTGTCTCCAGTAACTCTTATTCAGGGCCCTGAAATCTGACCTCAGGGGTTGTACTCCCCCATCCTGAAGCCACCAGACTTGATAGTATGTGAATCTTGATTTTTTTTAGGGTTTGATTTTTGTGCAGGCTGCCTTGGTCTGCTTGGGCTGCCATAAAATATATATACATATATATATATATATATATATATATATATATATATATGTATGTATACATATACATATATATGTACATATACATATATATGGTGTGTGTATATATATATATATATATATACACACACCATAGGGGCACCAGGGGGCTCAGTCAGTTAAGCTTCTGACTTTGGCTCAGGTCATGATCTCACAGTTCGTGAGTTTGAGCCCCATGTCAGGCTTTCTGCTGTCAGTGCAGATCCTATTTTGGGTCCTCTGTTTCCTTCATTCTGCCTCTCTCTCTCTCTCTCTCTCTCTCTCTCTCTCTTAAAAATAAATAAACATTTAAAATATATATATATATTTAAATTTAAAAGAATACCATAAACCAAGTGGTTTAACAGCAGAAATTTATTTTCTTGCAGTTCTGGAGGCTGGTAAGTCCAAGATCAAGGTGCTGGCCAATTCAGTTCCTGGTGAGAGCTCTCTTCCTGACTTGCAGATAGCCACCTCCTAGCTGTTGTATGGTACTAAGGATTTGAGAGAGGGTGCCTATGACCTATTTAACCCTATGACCTTATTTAACCCTATGACGTACAATCTCTATCTCCAAATACAGTCACATTGAGGGTTAAGGTTTCAACATGTGAAGTTGAGGGGGACACTCACACAGACTCCATTTGGAAGTGGCAATTTGAAGTGACTTTGGAATTTGAAGTGGCAAATGAAAATGACTTTACAGAAACATAATCAGAAAGTTCAGTCTCATGGCCATGACTGTGCTTCAGTTTTGACTGTGCCTTCTTTCTTCCAATTCAAAATGGGAAAAAGATCAAAAACATTTCAAGATACAGTATACTTAAAATATCCATTTTAGAGTCAATGGAATTCAATGATTTTTCTCCTTTTGTCACTTTCCCAAGTAAATTTAAATTCTAGAATCCCAAGAAATCATTGTTTTGAGGTATTTCTTAGAGTTTTCTGACATTTTTCATGCTGTTAGTGATGTAATACATATAATCAATTTTCATACAAAAATGGCTCTAAATATTTGTCCAGAGGATTGAATTTCAAACTCAATATATAATTTTTACCATTTTTAACTTGTTCTAAAAATAATGGGCTGTTTTACCAAATTTAACCAGTGTTCTCTTATTTTTTAATTTGCTTGCTTGATTGTTTAACCACTGTGTGTGTATACACATCAAAGCCAGAGGAAACCAAACAGGGTAGAATAAAAACCATTTTACATGTTCTAGAAGTTTCCCAGTTGTCCTAAAGAATTTGAGTATAAGAGAGGAAAAATTGTATTTATATTGCTTGGAAACAGCTACAGTAGCAAATTTAAGCAAAATACGTCATTCTCTGTCTCTTTATGCGAGGGCAAAGAAAAATGTTTTAAAAAACATATCTTGTAGAGAAGATTCTCTTCTTTTCTCCTCATTATTTTACCAGGAGACCTCATTTTCTTGTGGTGACTAGGAAAGTGTGACCATGTAGTTATCTACCACTGCTCATTATATTTTAGCCTAATGGGAACAAGGCTAATTTCAGCCTGGCTGCTGGGTGATTGTAAATGTGCTTATTATCTGCGTCTTCTCTGAATTTGTAGGAATACGCGATGTTTCATCTCTTGTTTTGTTTATCTGCAGGAAAAAATATTTTTTGTTTGCTTGTTTGTTTGTCCTTTTTCTAGCTCCTTTAGGTGTAAGATTAGGTGGTTTATTTGAGATTTCTCTTGCTTCTTGAGATAGGAAAAAATATTTTTTATGGTTCCTGTTTATGTAAATTCTAATAGAAGGAGAATAACAGATCTTCCTACAAAAAACTGGTTGCATCAAAGATTAATGTAGTCTCCAAATTAATAAATTCGTAAAACTTTAATAATGCCCTAAGTAAAGTACATTAGTATTGTCTTTATCTCCAGAATTATGAAGGTATGCACTTGATTCATAACAAATATGCTTTTATTTTTCATGTTATGTGCCTAGGAACTTACCTGTATAATGATCATTTAAAATACTATTTTCCTCAGCTTTTTGAATTATAATAATCTTTTAGAACTCACATCACTTCTTACAGATTGAAATAGAAACAACTTAGTGCCGTTGATATTTAAAGTACTCCCCTTGGAATCTTTCTTACTTAAGCAGTAAGGAAGACAATAGTACCTACTGATTATCGTTTGTTTTTAAAGCAAGAGTATAAATCAAAATTCTTGACTAGAGGCGTGCCTTTTTAGACATCCTGTGAATTTTAGACTCAAGAATAACAATCCTGCAATCTGTTGTGGTCTTTGTCACATCTCCAGCCCAGAGCACAGTGCCTGGCATACAAAATTAAATTGAATTAATTAATTAATTAATTAATGGCCTCATATTCTTTCTCCTCTGAATTCACTCATTGATGACTAATGCTAAAACAAACAAACAAACAAACAAACAAAAACACCAGGAAAACTTTAAGCAGGACAGAAACAATGTAGTGGTCACCAAACGCTAAAGAATTTAGATTGAATCAGGCAAGTTAAGATAGACCCTAATGAAGATAAATCCTCAGAACTCAGTGAACAAACATAAAGAGATATGCAAACTTTAAAAGAAAATACGTTTTTCAATCACTGAGCTTTTAAATAAAAATGCATTTCCAGAAGCAATTACCATTTTAGCCTCATAGTGAAGCAGTATTTCTAAAATTTTACACAAAGTTTTTTTGTTTGTTTGTTTGTTTGTTTTTGCTTTCTACTTGCTTTTTTGCCCAAAGACATTCTCCCTTACTGAAAACTCACTTACAATATAGTGTTCATTCAGGAAAATGGTCTTCGTACTTATTCTTACACTTTACAGGGACTGTGAATTCTGTTTTTTCAGGTTTGTTTTAATCTATTTGGACAATATACATTTGGTTGTATAGGAATAGATGAAGGAGGCCATGCTGCATGAAAACCATCTCATGTGGAAGCAGTCTTCTCTACAAACAAAAAAGCCATTTCACTGCCTTGGCTCGAGACTCATTCATTTGTCATCTACACTCATTTTTGGTTTATTGCTTTGTTTCTCCATTCATTCGTCACCCAGTCACTTGTTTTATGTCTCAAAGTCTCGGTCCATTTATATGAGTGAGTTGAAGGCCCATAAATCTGAAGAATTTTGCACCTGAGTGACTTCTCCATCTCTTGGCTGAAGAGGCTGAAATATTATAGTCTTTCAAGACTTCAACTTTATATTTATAATGGGAAGTCGTTATACACATTAGTAGCTACAAAAGTGATGTTTATCGTTGGCCCAAATTTATATGAACATCCATTTTTATCTAGTCTGTTGTAAGATTTCAAGAATCCCAAGTCCCAAGTTTTCTAATAACAATGTAATTTGGTTGGTTTATTTTATATCTACCTGTTCTATTTTTTTTCCCCTCTGTTTCCATTTTAAGAACAGAAAAACAAGGCAACACCTCAAAACACCTATTCCACTCTGGTGACGGAGAAGGAGGACCCAGAGAAGGAAGAAGACCCAACACCCCTCAAACAACATAACACAGCAATGTCAAGACAGAACGGAAGTGGCTATTCAATATCTCTCCATTCACAATGGGGCACAGCTTTTTTGCTTACGTGCTGTTGGGCTGTCTCAAAGCCTTCTCTGAGGGCTCAGTGGTGAAACAGGATGAGTTGCGTGGGTTCTGACTGATGGTAATAATTAAGACAGCTCACGCTTGATGGAGGGACCACCCATCGACTGACACTCTCTGAGAAAGTCAGCTTCTGGCTAACAGAAGCAAACTATAGGCTCAGGACGCCAGACGTGGCACCAGTCCCCTCATTAGCTACCACAAGACGGTCTCCTTGCTGTTCCTGACCCCAGGAGCAGCGAGGTAGTGAGAGGCTGGCAGAAGCCACTGCTGGAGTCAATAAGAAGCAGGGAGACAGTTTCAAAGAAACAACCTGAACAAATGCTGCTTTTAAAATGGACACTTCTACTGAGGGTTGATGGGGGGTGGGAGGGAGGGGAGGGTGGGTGATGGGTATTGAGGAGGGCATCTTTTGGGATGAGCACTGGGTGTTGTATGGAAACCAATTTGACAATAAATTTCATATATTAAAAAAAAAATGGACACTTCTGACAGAATGCCTTTTTCTTACAAGTTTGAGTGTGAGTGAAATAAAGGTAATTTTTAACTTTCTGCAAACACTGACCTGTTGCTTTTGCCATGCCTGGGCTTATGGGAGTCTCCAGAAACCTGCTTTTTATGTATTTTTTAATGCAAGGAAGCTGTAGTTTCTTTACATACTTGAGGCTATGTATCTGGACAATAAAAAGTGTATGTAGAACCTAATTTGTCCATTAATTCTCATATCTGTATAGAAAAAAAGGCAATGTTCGATAAATTTGCAAGCTCACCAAAAAAATCTCACGCTATAGGAAAACTGAAATTAAAACAAAAAAAGATCCTTCGATCACTTTCTTGACAGTATCTAGGCCCTCAAATGGCCAAGAATGGATGTCCTCAGAGACCAAAAAATAAATGAAAGAGACACCAGTGTTTAGATGCACTATTTCCATTTACTTGCCATGTTAAAAATGATGGATACTTCTCTATGATTCAGTCATGGTTCAACTAGAGAAGCAGAACCCTGGAATAAGCATACAGTAAGGGTTTTACCACAAGCAATTGGCTTATACAGTGGCGTGAACCTTCTAAACCAATCCAAAATCAGTAAGGTAGGTGTTCAGGAAACAAAGATCATGAGCAAACTGGAACTCCATGAACACCAGCTGAGGCTTGAAGTCCAAAGGCAACCAGGAAGGGAAGAACACAAACATGGAACTCAAATTCAAACCTCAGCACATGAGATCCGTGAAGGCTCCGGGCTGCTCACAAAAGCTTACCTAATTGGAAAGGGCCAACCCAGGAGAGTCTTCTCTTTGATTAACTTAAAATCAACTGATTAGGGACTTTAATCATCTCTACAAAATCTCCTCTCAAGAGCACCTAGAGTCATGTTTGATTGAATAATTTGGAACTGTCAGCCATCCTACCTAAATGGATCATGAAAAAGTTATCACTTCAGGAGGCTCCCAGGTGGCTCAGTCCATTAGGCGACCAACTTCGGTGCAGGTCATGATCTCACAGTTTGTGAGTTTGAGCCCCGCGTCAGGCTCTGTGCTGACAGCTCCAAGCCTGGATCCCATTTCGGATTCTGTGTCTCCCTCTCTCTCTGCCTCTCCCCCGCTCACACTATGTCTCTCTTTCCTTCAAAAGTAAATAAAAAAAAAAAAAAAAAGCTATCACTTTAGGAATAGTTGAACGCTTTTCAAAAAGACATTAACCCTCAATTTCTTGGAAGTCCATCTGATTGTAAAGTCTAAGATCATTTTTCATTTCAACCGTAAGAGGCAGTTAAAAAAACACTCCCCACTGATTCCTGTCTGGAGGCTAAACTGGGCCTAGTGAGCTGAGCTGTTAGGAACGAGAGCACATTCAGATGTAGACTGAGGACAAATAAGCTTGAAAGTTTCAAATTATTTCTGGTTTAGCTTGGTATCTAATGATCAACAAATCATGGGGAATGGCTATTTAAAAAAAAAAGTCCAGAGGCACCTGGGTGGCTCAGTCAAACATCCGACTTCAACTCAGGTCATGATCTCGCGGTTCATGAGTTTGAACCCCGCGTCAGGCTCTGTGCTGACAGCTCAGAGCCTGGAGCCTGCTTCAGATTCTGTGTCTCCCTCTCTCTGTGCTCCTCCCCTGCTCTCTCTCTCTCTCTCTCTCTCTCAGAAATAAACATTAAAAAAATTTTTTTTTAATTAAAAAAAAAAGTCCAAGTTTCGGCCTAAGGATTTTGCCTGCTAAGAAACTCAGAACACAAATGAACACAATCCTTTGGCTGGCAAGCCCTTCCCATAGACCCACTACAGATGGTAATTGCAGGGTAGTTCCATGCAGCCTGGAAGCCAGACTATAATTTCACACACAGATCATTATGAACATCGTGGGATAATCTAATCGGGATTTTTATACAAGAATTGAGCTCCGTTCATGATTCTTTATTCCTGTTTTGTTTTGTTTTAAAACAGGAAAGTGTTTTCCATCTTTTTCTCCTTTTTTTTTTCTCTCTCTCTCTCAATCATCTCTTCCTTTCCTTTCTTTTCAGAATTTTACAAACTGAAGTCAAGATTTGCGAGAACTCTTTCTTCTCTTTTCTCTTTGTAGGAAGGAAGGAGGAAGGAGGAATCCCAAGGCTTGGAGCTAGGGAAATGAATTTAAGTAAAAATTAAAACAAAATGTCAGAAAGTAGGAGGGAACTACAAGGGCAGGGGAGAGACATTAACTACACCGTTTTCTTGTATTTCTTTTTCTTAACCTTATGAACTAAATATAAATTGAAGATTTTGAGGGGGAAAAAATCTGCATGAAAAGAAACACTAGTCTGTCCAACGAATAAGGAATGATTTTTTTAAGTTTATTTATTTTGAGGGAGAGAGAGAGAGAGCAGGAGAGGGGCAGAAAGAGAGAGAGAGAGAGGAAGAGAGATCCCAAACAGATTCCATGCTGTCAGCGCAGAGCCCAACGTGGGGCTTAATCTCACCAATGGTGAGATCGTGACCTGAGTGGAAACCAAGAGTCAGATGTTTAACCATCTGAGTGGCCTGAGTGGAAACCAAGAGTCAGAGAGCCACCTAGACTGCCTGAGGAATGATTTGTAAAACACAGAAAACCGAACTAGTACATCTCAGATTCTTCTTTTCTTTACATTTTATCAAGATCCTTTTTTTTTTTTTTTAGAAAAATTGTAGAAAGTTAGTGACTACCGCAGCAAAAGGCAAGTAGTGGCCCCTATTTTCCAGACAGCCTTGCTCTGTGTGGCACCAAAATGCACTCACTGCTCTGCATCTCTGCATACACTTGCCAGAAAAAAAATCATGCAGGTTTTAGGCCACAGTTTGCTTTTCTCCATTTTCTTTAATAATTCAGGATTTTTACAGAAGCTTTTAGGATGCATAGAATCTAGTTCAAGTACATGAGCCTGAATGATGTCAGGGGGTGGGGTGGAGGGCAGGTGCGGGGTGGGGGTAGGCAACTATAGTGGAAGGTTGTTAAACAATCTACAAGAGGCAAGATGACTTGGTCAATTTTGTGCATTAATTATTGATAGATGAACTTGCTCTTTGCATCCATGTTAACCAATAAGTCTTTGTTTTAAATGTGACCTTGGGTGTTTCAAATGGGTATACTGCTATAATATAAAAGTTGATCCCAGTGATGTCTGTATCATGTGGATTGATGTCAGGAATAATAAACCAAAGTCAAAAAATGAATATCAATCTGGACATAGAAGTTTTTTCATTCCCATCGGCAGGTTTCATCAAACTCCTTCATCAGTTTCCTGCTGATTGCTATCTTAGATCTAGGGATCAATTTATATTTTCTTTTGCCCTTCTTATTTAGTCTACATTTTAAACAAGCAAAATTTCAGCCATAGTTTATTTGCTTTGATGAATCCCAGGACCCTATGCTGAAACATAACTTGTAAAACCTAAAGACAGTGACATAGCAGAACTGTTTTCAATCAGCGGTTTATGCCTATTTTACACCACGGCTTTAGATGTTATCCTACAGCTTCTATTGGTTAAAAGAACAGTAGGATGGAAAAAGTTTCGGAACTAATGTGTCATGTATGTTTTATGTTTCAAAAGAAATTGGGGCTCAATGGTCTTGACCTTTGAACTGAATTCAAATAAAATTATGCTGCATCGCTTTCAACTACTATGAACAAAGAATTGTTTGTATCTTCAACTACTGTACTTCAAATACAATTGATGATGTTAAACTCCCTTGCTTGTTTTTTTGGTTCCTCATTGTGACCTTTAGTGGCGAGGACGACATCTTGATCATAAAGGACTACACAACATAAAGCAGCTAAAGCCTACATGTTTACAAACTACTGCAACTTCTGGGAAGATGGAGTGTATGCACTTTTGTCAATTTTTATCGCTAATTACAGCTAAAAACCCTGGACATTGGATACAATACACCCTCAAGAAGATTCTGAAAGGTAGAGAGAAGGCAGATCAGCTAGGAAAGGAGAGCCTAGCAAAACAGAAAATGTTTCGATAATAATCACTCTCTCATCCAAAAACACAGAAAACAGTCATGGCCAGAGAAGACCCAATGAGTATCTAGACTGACACCACCGCCAGGTTGTAACAAAGAGCTCCTAACTCCCCTTTCCCATCTTTACCATCACTCAAGTGTTATCAGATAAGGCCAAGTAAGGAGCTGGCACTTTCATCTCTATTGGGAGGGCAACAAGAATCCCAACTTCAGTGTCAGTAGAGACCATTTGGAGGCCTAGATTTCCACTTCAGCCCAACAGTAACAAAGTGCTTCTCCCTTTTTCTACTGTGGTGTCAGAGTAGGCTTAGTGTAGAGCAAGGACTTCAACTATTGCCCAATGGTAACAAAATCGCAAGCCCCCAAGGTGTAAATTAAGGTCAAGGAGAGTGTAGTAAAAAGGCACTGCTATCCCTCCCAGCCAGGGAGGTAGCAGTGGAAGCCTAGTGGTAAGCCAGAACTTCTATCCTCACCCACAAATAATGAGAAACCCCTCCCTTTGGTTGTCAAGGGGAGCCAGGTAGAGAATCTGCACTTCTACTGACATCTGGTAGAAGGAGGCAGCACCCTACCCTGGCTCCACCAGACCGACTTCAAAGAGAGCACACTAAAAAAAGATTTTGGTAAGATCCAGAGACACATAACATAATATATAAAATATCCACATTTAAATTGAAAATCACTTCTTATACCAAAGCTAAGAGGATCTCACATTGAATGAAAAACATACGGAAGATAGATGTCAGCCCTGAGGGGTCAGATTGTTAGAAATATCTGACAATCAGTTTAAAGCAGCCATCATTAAAGTGATACAATGAGCTATTACCATCATGCTTGAAACAAAGTAAAAAATACAGATTCTCAGCAAAACAAAAATAGGAACAGTTGGCAAAAAAAAAAAAAAAAATAGAAGGCATAAAAAAGAACCAAATGAACCTTTTAGGACTTAAAAACACAAAGCCTAACAGGAGGAAAAGTCTCAGTGACCGGGTCAACAACAGAATGGACAGAAGAAAAAAATCAGTGAACTTGACAATGAAACCATAAAAATTGCTCAATCTAAATAACAGAGATTAAATTAGATTTTTAAAAACTCAACAGAGCCTCACAGATGTATTGGGCTTTAAAAATGATCAAATATTAATGTCATCAGAATCTTAGAAGGAAAGGGAAAAAAGATAGTTAAAATAGGGTTAAAAATATATTTCAAGGGCGCCTGGGTGGCTCAGTCAGTTAAGCATCCAACTTCAGCTCAGGTCATGATCTCACGGTTCGTGGGTTTGAGCCCCACATTGGGCTCTGTGCTGACAGCTCAGAGCTTGGAGCCTGCTTTGGATTCTGTGTCTCCCTCTCTCTCTCTCTGCCCCTCCGCCACTTGTGCTCTGTCTCTCTCTCCTCTCTGTCTCAAAAATAAGGAAACATTAAATTATTTATTTATGTATTCATTCATTCATTTATTTTAGGAATTAATGGCAGAAAATTTTCCAAATTCTACAAAGATGAAAACCTACAATTTCAAAAGGTTGAGTGAACCCTTAAAAATAAACCCAAAGAAATTCATACCAAGTACAGCATAGTCAAACTTCTGAAACCTAAAAACAAAGAAAAACTATTGAAAGCACTGAAAAGAAAAGTACCTTGTTGATAAGGGAAGAATAAGTCATATGGCAGCAGTTTCTCATGTAAAACTATTTCAACCAGAAGGAAGTAACAGGATATTTTTAAGTGTTGAAAGAAGAAAACTGGCAACACAGAATTCTATATCTATGAAAATATCACTCAGTGATGAAAAAGAAATCAAAATATTTTCCTGTTCGATGAAGGAAAACCAAGATAATTTGCTCCCAGCACAACTACCTTGAAACAACTGACTAAAGGAATTTCTCTAAACAGAGAAGGAATAATAAGAAGATGGAAAGAAGAAAGAAAGAAAGAAAGAAAGAAAGAAAGAAAGAAAGAAAGAAGAAAAGAAAGGAAGAAAGGAAAAAGACAAAAAGAAAAAGAAAAACTCTAGGAACACCAGGAAAGAATAACATGGTAAAAATAAATAAATAAATAACATGGTAAGAAAAAGAAAAACTTGGATAAAGTCAATATATGTTCTTTTTCCTCTTCAGTTTTCAAAATTATGTTTGATGATAGAAGAAAACTTATAACACTGTCTGATGCAGTTCTAAATGTGAATACAGGAGATATTTTAGGCAATGAGTTAGAAGTGAGAGAAGGTACCTACCTAGTAAATGAGTTCAACAAGGGTATAGGATATAGTGTTATGCCCAGAATTCATGATCCCCAAAGACCACTAGGGAGCCGAGTCCGATGCAAAAGCAAAGAGCCTTTATTTGAGCTAGCTCGAGCTCAATCCCCTACCTGCACCAACGCAGCGGTGAGATACCAGGGAAAGAGGGCGAGTTTCAAAAGGATAAAGGTTTTATTGGGGCCTGGGGGCAGTTGGTGAGGTAATGGCTATGGCCTCAGCCGATTGGCTGGGGAAGGGTCCTGGGGAAGGGTCGAGTCCTGTTAGGCAGGTGAGGGGGGGTTACTCAAGGGGAGGAGGTGTGGTCAAGGTGAAGGACACAGAACAAGATGGAGTCGGCTGGCGTAGGCCCGCCCTTTCAATAGGATCACCATACAAAAAATCAACCATATTTCTATACTAGCAATAAACACACAATCATAGTGAAAATACAATACCATTAGCCATCACTCAAAAAAAAAAAGTAAATAAATTGCATTAAATCTAGCAAAACACGCACAGGGTTTATTTGATGAAAACTACAAAATGCTAAAGAAAGAAATCAATGATGATTTAAGTACTTGAACAGGTACCACGTTCATGGACTGGAAAATACAACATAGTAAAGATATCCATTCTCTCCAAACTGATATACCGGTTCAACAAAATTACTATCAAAATCCTATCAAGATATTTTTGCAGATACAGAAAAAATAATTCTGAGATTTATAAAAAAAAAAAAAGAAAGAAAAGAAACTAGAATAGTTAAAAACACTTTTGGGAAAAAAAGAATAACATGAAAAGAATCATTTTTTCCCAATTTCAAGATATTGTATAACTATAGCACAAGCCTCTGTGATATTGGTAAGGGGTAGATATACAGATAGATTGTCTAGAGAAGTTGGAACTAGATCCACATAACTTCATCCAGACGATTTTTGAAAAAGTTACAAAGGGAATTGAATGAGGGAAAAAATAGCTTTTTCAACAAATAATACTGGGGCAAGTAGACAGCTGTAAACAAAAACAAAAAAATCTTGAACTAAGTATAACAATTTATACAAAAAATGAACTCATAGCAGATCACAGGCTTAAATATAAAACTACAAACTGTATAGAGGAAAAAAGAGGAGAAAATCTTCAGGATCTAAGGCTAAGAAAAGAATTCATTAACTTAAATACCAAAAAAAAAAAAAAAAGTCCTTAAAAGGAAAATGTGGTTAATCGGAGTTCAACAAAACTATACAATTTTGTGGGGCGCCTGGGTGGCGCAGTCGGTTAAGCTTCCGACTTCAGCCAGGTCACGATCTCACGGTCCGTGAGTTCGAGCCCCGCGTCGGGCTCTGGGCTGATGGCTCAGAGCCTGGAGCCTGTTTCCGATTCTGTGTCTCCCTCTCTCTCTGCCCCTCGCCCGTTCATGCTCTGTCTCTCTCTGTCCCAAAAATAAATAAACGTTGAAAAAAAAAAAAATTAAAAAAAAAAAAAAAAAACTATACAATTTTGCTCTGCAAAAGACTCTGTTAAGAAGATGAAAGGCAAGCTTTAAACTGAAGAAAATATGTGCAAACCACACATCTGACAAAGAACTAGTATCTAGAGAAAAATAAATTCTCAAATAACAGTAAGAATAGAAACAATCCAAGTAGAAACGGGCAAAATTCCCCAAAGATATTTCACTGGAAAGGATGCACAGATAACAACTAAGCATATGCCAAAAGTTCAACATCATTAGTCATGAAGCAATTGCTTCCTAAGACAACATTGGGATATCACTACACATCGCCAGACTCACTAAAGTAAAAAATAGTGACAACACAAAATGCTGGTGAGGATACCGAGAAACTGGATCATTCATACATTGCTGGTGGGAATATAAAATGTTACAGCCATTCTGGAAAAGTTTCTCAGTTTCTTTCCAAATTGAACATGCAACTACTATACAGGCAGGGAACTGCACTCCTGGGCATTTACCTCCCCAATTTAAAACTTATGTTATGTTCATAAGAAATCTATAGATGAATGTTTATAGCAGCTTTTTATATTAGCCAGAAACCAGAAACAACTCAGATACACTGGAACGGGTGAACGGTTAAACTGTGATATAAACTATGATATATTCGTGAACCATGAATACGACTTAGCAATAAAAAAAAAAAGAAGAAAAAAGAAGAACTATCGATACACACAGAAACCTGGATGGCTCTCTAGAGAGTTATGCTGAGTGGAAAAAGCATAAAATCTTGAAAGGTTGTGTACTTACTGTTTGATTCCGTTCACGTAACATTCTTGAAATGTCAAAATTACAGATATGTAGAACAGATTAATCGTTGCCAAGACTTAAAAAGCAGATACAATAGGAGGGATATGAGTATGGTAAAAAAGTGCAATTTAAGAAATGCTAGCGATGATGGAAATGTTGTGTATCTTGGCAATAGAAACTTCAATATCCCAACTGTGATACTGTACTATATATTTGCAAGATATTACCATTGGGGAACCTGGCTAAGGAGTTCAAGGCATCTCTCTGTGTTATTTTTTTACAATTGTATGTCAATCTCAAAATAAGAGGTTTAATTTTTAAAAATCTACTTGGGAGAATACGTAAAACTTTAACTTTGACCACACACTGCAAAGAGTTCTTTGTGGGGACAAAACATAACACAAAGTATAAACAATATATTACCTATTTTTGTACATTTTATCGATCACTATGTCTTTGCATACATCTCATTTATCCCCACGATTGCCATATAAAATGACGGAGAAGAGTCATTTACGCCCATTTTAAATTTAAGGAAATTGGCCCAGATTGAGAGAAATTGCCCAAACTTTTGAAAAAGCTACGAAATAACTAAGTTCATGGGATAGGAAAAATCTTAAAATCTCTAACCAAGAGTACACTTGAAAGTATCAGTGGTTCCATGGAAATGTCTCGGGACCATCACTGTGGACAAGCAGAAAGAAGTAAGAAATACTCCTGGAACTCAGCTCCATTTGAAAGAGAGCAATGCTTAAAAACAAACCTAGGGGCGCCTGGGTGGCTCAGTCCGTTAAGCGCCCAGCTTAGGCTCAGGTCATGATCTCACCGTTTGTGAGTTTGAGCCCTGCATCGGGCTTCTGCTGTCAGCGCAGAGACTGCTCTGGATCCTCTGTCCCACTCTCTCTCTCTGCCCCTCCCCTGCTCACATGCTTTCTCTCTCTCTCTCTCTTTCTTAAAAAAATAAATAAACATTTTTTAAAAACTACATTACATAATAGGCTCTGTGTAATAGTTGAATAAAAGACTTCCTGCTGAAAATGTACTACACTACCGTGTACTAATGTAAAGCAGCTGTTTTCTGAGATTCCTATGCTGCAAAGTTTTATTCCAGCAAAAGTAATAGTCACGTCAAGAACCCTGCTTTCTTGTCGCCAGTTTGCCTTCCAAACACATGGCACAATGAAGATCTCTGAATTACACCTGGTAGCCAGGGTGATTACTGAGGAAGTCTTCTCACGATTTTAACCATCGTTGAAAGATTTAAATTTCAAAAGAAAATAAGTAGCATTGCCAAGGAGTTGCTCTGTAGCTTATGGAACTATACACTTTAAACACTGGCATCAAGTCAGACATTTGGGGATCGAATGGACATCACGTATGTCCCAGTCATCATGTACATTTGCCTTTTGCTAAACTTCAACCTTTATAACAAGCAGAGGCTTCCAACATGCACATACAGACAGATTTATAGCAAGCCAACAAAGAGTTCTGTCCTACCAGCATATTTGCATTCAGGATCCAGAGTATATGAAGTTCACAGTATATAAAGTATATTAAGTTCAACAAGACCAATTTCTTTCCAAGGTGATTCAAAAATGTTTAGTAATAGGGGCACCTGGAGGGCTCAGTTGGTTGGGCATCCAACTTCAGCTCAGGTCATGATCTCGGGTTCTCAAGTTTGAGCCCCGCCTCGGGCTCTATGCTGACAGCTTGAAGCCAGGAGCCTGCTTCGGATTCCGTGTCTCCCTCTCTCTGCCCCTCCCCAGCTCATGCTCTGTCTCTCTATCTCTCAAAAATAAATAAAAACATTTTTTAAAAATGTTTAGTGGTAATTATAACTAATATTTCTTAGGCACTTCCTTTGTGCCAGTGTTCTAAGCACTTTAAATGTACTAAGGTATTTAGTCCTTACCATAATCCTACGTGGGAGGTACTATTAACATTTATTTTTTTTATTTTTTTTATTTTATTTTATTTTATTTTATTTTATTTTATTTTATTTTATTTTATTTTATTTTTTGCCATTGAGGAAACTGAAGGAAGGAGAGGTTTATAAATATTCCCAGCTTTTGGGAGCCAGTTTTCAAACCCAGGCAATCTAATACCAAAGTCTGCGATCTCAACCACTAAACTAAGGCAAGAGAATGCCTTTCAAAATTCATTAGATTTCATTAGAATGAAGTTCAAAACTGTCACAACAATTAAAAATCACCTGTTATTATGTAACCTTATTTACACAAAAGCTAATGAAGCACAGAGTTGTCAGACGACACAGGGCACATACTGTAATTTTTGTAATAGTGCATATCAAGATCAGTGGATGAAAAACGTGAGGAGATTTGGCTCATAGTAAACGGACAATTTGTTTAAAAGAAAAATCAACAATCACAATGTTACACTAGAAAGAAACTTATGAAGCTCCAAGTGACTCCCATGCTATTTTCACAGTAGGTTTTGCTTCAGTAAAGAATGTTTGCCATTGTTCACTTGTGATGAGCCCCGCATGTTATATGAAAGTGATGAATCACTAAATTCTACTCCCAAAACCAATACTACACTATATGTTAACTAATTTGAATTCAAATAAAATCTCGGAGGAAAAAGAAGAATGTTTGCCATTGCTGTTAGTTCTCTGCCTAAACAGATTCCTTCCATAAACACTTTTATGGGAAATAAAAACAACTAATTGATTAATGATCATAATTAAAATTAACGGTAACAACTAGTCTCTATTGAATACTTATTAGTGCCAGTATTCATTGAATCTATTCCCTAATTTTAACCTAATGAGAATTTTAGACAGTATATACCATTATTCTCTATTCCATTTTGTGGATGAATTTTTCCAAAATTTTTAGAGTAAATAATTTCCCCAAGATGAGAAATCTAATAAGCAGAAGAACGTAAATTCTGTGATCTAAACCATGGTACTTCTCATTCAGAGGGCTATTTTCTTAGGTATCACCTTTTACCCTCCCCACAAAACGCTTCAAAACACATTGTTATGAACAGGCCACCAAATACAACTTTATACAAACAAGTCCACTTTATACAAATACTATTTTTGTACAAGGCATTGATCTAGGCGGTTGTGTTTATTTTTTTTTTTTAAAAAGAGGGGCCCCTGGGTGGCTCAGTCCATTAAACACCCTACTCTTGATTTCAGCTCAGGTCGTGATCTCAGGTCATGATCTCACGGTTTATGGGATGGAGCCCCACCACTGAAAAGAGCCAGCCTGCTTGGGATTCTCTCTCCTCTATGCCCCTCCCCCACTCATGTGCTTGCACTCTCTCACTCTCTCTCTAAAAATAAATAAATAAACTTTTTAAAAACTAGTAAGAGCATAATTAAAAAAACAAAAAGGCAACCAGTAACATATTTGTCTTTAAATATACATTTAATCCAGTGAGGGACATAAATAACCACAAAAGACCATTAGTCCTTGCCATTTGCAGCTTTTGACTCTTTATACAGAGTTCCAAAAGTTCATGATGTGTAACCATGTTTTGGCTCTATTCTAACAGACTGGGTTCTCTTTGACATTAATTTGTACGTATGAACTACTCAGATAGTGAGTAAACCTAAGTGTCCTTCTAGCACACGCATCTCTTAAAAAAAAAAGTCCAAAGAAAATCAGCTGCTAGGGTTGTGATTAAAGGGCACAAAAAGTACAGAGGTCTAAAAAAGCTCCCCCACCTCCACCCTTTATCAGGAAACAGACGTTTGAAATAAAGTACTAAATGGTAAATTGATTGAGAATATGGATATCTCCAGGGGCGGCTGGGTGGGTCAGTGGGTTAAGTGTCTGACTTCGGCTCAGGTCAGGATCTCGTGGCTCATGAGTTCAAGCCCCATGTCAGGTTCTGTGCTGACAGCTCAGAGACTGGAGCCTGCTTCAGAGTCTGTGTCTTCCTCTCTCTGCCCCTTCCCCCACACATGCTATCTCTCTTTCTCTCAAAAAATTAAATAAACATTAAAATAGTGGGTTTTTTTAAATCTTAAAAAAAAAGAATATGGATATCTCCCATTATCTTATGTGGAAACAAGAAGAAAGAAAATTTGTATAGTATCTTCAATCACTACAGCTGCAAAAGAAAAAATTGTAAGCTAAATTGTGTTTACACATTTCATGACTTTTAAAGCCCTAGGATGTACTTTTCCTGAATGTCAAATGTCATTTACAGAAAAAGGTTTTTTTGTTTTGTTTTTAAGTGATACAATGTGCTAAAGGATCATACAAGATAAAAGAAATACTTCTGACTCAGGAGATATCTGGAAAAACCACAGAAGGGAAGCACAATTTGAGCTGACCTTTAAAGATAAAAGAATTTTGACAGAACCAGAAGTTTCTATTGTTTATTTGTTTTCTGGGAGTACAATCCCAGTGTTAATAAAGACACTATTCTTCAGAGGTTAAAATAATGGAAAATAAGAGTAAGTAAATAAATGGAAATCACATCAGTCTATGTCATAAAGAGCAAAAAATAA
The DNA here is from genome assembly GCF_028749965.1 of Puma concolor. Lineage (NCBI taxonomy): Eukaryota > Metazoa > Chordata > Mammalia > Carnivora > Felidae > Puma > Puma concolor. Next base: position 53,694,267 of record NC_141670.1, on the reverse strand, counting down.
ATAAATACATAAACTAATTTAATAAATTCTAACAAGGAGATAACAGTAAGCTGGCTATAAAACAACAGAGTTCCCCACAGATCCTTAACAAATAAAAATAAGTTCAGTGAACTAGAGAATGTCACCACAGATTAAAGACACCTTTTGTGCTATTGGTAGATAGCTCTCCATAAAAGAAAACACACACACACACACACACACACACACACACACACACACACGCACGCACACATATCATGAAAGAAAAAACTATTCAATTATTTTAGAGATGAATGAAAATAAAATACCTAGTATATACATCTTCCTCTGCCTTACATTAAAACCGAACTAATTGTGACTTTGATAATAAATGAAACAAATACACCCCAGAGAAAATTATTTTTTATTTTAGGTAAGCAACTGAGTATTCGTTTCACCATGCTAAGTGTAGATGTGGTTAGTGGTAGAAGGGAAGTTTCTAGTGAGCAAGTAGCTTTGAAATCAATGGCAAAATGAGCTACCATCAATCCTGTGTAAAACAGAGGCTGTCCACATACACTGCCTCCCTTTACTGTCAATCCACCACATGCTGTTCTCATGAGAGCTCCTGAGAATAAAACCTGGAGCTGTTTAAGAATGGGTTCAGTCAGGGGCGCCTGGGTGGCTCAGTCAGTTAAATGTCAGACTTCGGCTCAGGTCATGATCTCACTGTTTGTGGGTTCGGGCCCCGCATCGGGCTCTGTGCTGCTAACAGCTCAGAGCCTGGAGCCTGCTTCAAATTCTGTGTCTCCCTGTCTCTCTGCCCCTCCCCTGCTCACACTCTGTCTGTCTCTTTCTCTCAAAAATACATAAATGTTCATGGGTATTGAGGAGGGCACCTTTTGGGATGAGCACTGGGTGTTATATGGAAACCAATGTGACAATAAATTTCATATATTGAAATAAATAAATAAATGTTAAAAAAAAAAAAAAGAATGGGTTCAGTCAGAGCAGGAAGAAAGAAAAAGGCTATTAATGCAGAGGCAACTTGGCAGAGCTGACCCCAGAGGATCCTTGCTGGAGACAACTCTTCCTCTCCCATAGGCTTCAAACTCCAATGCAGTCCCCAGCAGATGCTGAAGAAGAAAATTGACAAGTCCTTCCTGTAGCTACGACCCAACACAGGCCCCAGTTTCCTTGTCAGAGCCAAATGTGAGTATTTGGTTTAAGAAAATACAACACACATTTCCATGACTACTGTGCTAATTTATTTCTTGTGGTTGTTCTTGTGAGGTTTCTGACCCTTTCACTACAAAGACCAGATCTATCTTTGACATTTAGATCTGCCAACGCTGAAAATGAATAGCTAATGTAAGTAAACAATTTTCTCTTCCTTTCTTTCCATTGGCATTTTACTTTTGCAATCACCAAGTTGAACAATCAAGCTACTTTTAGTCGGCCCTATAACCAAATTCCTCCAACCCCCCCCCCCCAAGGACTTCACCATATTCATACTGATTCTTGAGCTGGTTGTAAACCACTTCATTCAAAAGAGTTTCTCACAGCAGAGCTTTTGGAAATTTCTTACCTATTTCACAGACTTCCTTCTTCCTGTTAACATCAACATTTGGGAAAGAAAGGGAGTGTCTGGCTAGGGGGATAGCAATGCACAGCCTGACCTTATTTCCCTCTAAGAACCAGGCCATGCTGGTCAGTCTGGCTCAAGCTCTATGGCTCTGTCCTTTGTCATTACTCACAATGACCCTTTAGGGTTTTTTCCTCACGAGCTGGTTTTCCTGTCCCACAGTATGGCTTTCTTAAGGGCCTCATCTATCTAAGTGCAAACCCCAATTGTGGAACAGGGTGAAGCCCCTCAAAGCTCCTTAAACTCTTCCAAATTTGGACATGTGTTGAGCCTCTATATTTGCATGTTTGAACTTTCCGTGACCGCTAAACATTCTTTGGGGACATGATCTGACAGATAGGAAGCTCATCCACCATTGCAGTCTGCTGTTCTCTAAGAGGCTGCTTATTAAATCCTTAGACTGACACAGACCAGTAAATATACCCAGCCAAATCTGTAAAGGCTAGAATATTCCCAGTGAACTCTTCTGAAAATGGCAAATTCGAGGTCAGAAACTGCATACAAAGTATTCCCAGTTTCTCAAAATGATTGACTCTAATAATTATCCCTTCTAATTCAGCAGCATTGAGTTTTGCAATTACCAATTCTTCTGACCCAAGCCTGACCCTTCTAGTACTCAACATTATAAAAATAACGCCTCTGCAGGAGGTACATCTTAGTCTAAAACTGAGGTGGCAATCAAGAGAAAACTAGGAGATCAAAGGCCAACAGGGGTTCACACAACTCAATTAGGTCCATAAGTTGTGGAAGCAGATCAGAGCAGTCTGCAGGCATACAAGAAAATGCAGCATATAAAGAGCTTTGTTAGTTTTATACTCCCATACTGTGTTCCAAAAGTTTATACCTCTATTATACTAATGCCCTATTCTGGTATTCTCCTATCTCTAGCCAAAGGCTATTTTTCTATTTTTCTAATAGAAAATCTTTTTCCAATTCCTTGTGCTTAGCTCTCCCACTATTGTTTAGACTGATTTTAATTTCTGGGTCAACCTATCTATATTTTCCTTCCTTTGATCTGAATTTGTTCAAAATCTACTCTTACACACCAGGCATTGAGGAAATCATAACAAAAATACAGACAATGTGACTGCCTGCAATTGGCAACCGACAGAATGGGAGAAGATATTTGCAAATGACATATCAGATAAAGGGTCAATATCCAAAATCTATAAGAAACCTATCAAACTCAACACCCCCAAAACAAATAATCCAGTGAAGAAATGAGCAAAAGACATGAATAGACACTTCTCCAAAGAAGTTATCCAGATGGCTAACAGACACATAAAAAAATGCTCCACATCACTCATCATCAGGGAAATACAAATCAAAACCACACTGAGATACCACCTCACACCTGTCAGAATGGCTAACATGAACAACTCAGGCAACAACAGATGTTGGCGAAGTAGCGGAGAAAGAGGATCTCTTTTGCATTGTTGGTGGCAAGGCAAGGTGGTGCAGCCACTCTGGAAAACAGTATGGAGGTTCCTCAAAAAATTAAAAACAGAACTACCTTAGGACCCAGCAATTTCTCTAGTAGCTTTTATCCAAAGGATACGGGTGTGCCTTTTCAAAAGGGCACATGCACCCCAATGTTTATAGCAGTGCTATCAACAATAACCAAAGTATGGAAAGAGTCCAAATGTCCATCGATGGATGAATGGATAAAGAAGATGTGGTATATATATTCAATGGAGTATTAATCAGCAATCAAGAAGAATGAAATCTTGCCATTTACAACCATGTGGATGGAACTAGAGGGTATAATGCTAAGCGAAATTAGAGAAAGACAAATATCATACGACTTCACTCATATGAGGACTTTAAGATACAAAACGTATGAACATAAGGGAAGGGAAGCAAAAATAACATAAAAGCAGGGGAGGGGACAAAACATAAAGACTCTTAACTCTAGAGAACAAACAGAGGGTTACGGGAGGGGTTGTGGGAGGGGGTATGGGCTAAATGCGCAGGGGGCATTAAAGAATCTACTCTTTAAATCATTGTTACACTATATGCTAACTTGGATGTAAATTTAAAAATTAATTAATTGATTAAAATATATTATATCTACCACCTAACAAAGAATACTGGTAAGTCACAGACAGTTGTTAATAATTGCTGTGATGGGGGCGCCTGGGTGGCGCAGTCGGTTAAGCGTCCGACTTCAGCCAGGTCACGATCTCGCGGTCCGTGAGTTCGAGCCCCGCGTCAGGCTCTGGGCTGATGGCTCAGAGCCTGGAGCCTGTTTCCGATTCTGTGTCTCCCTCTCTCTGCCCCTCCCCCGTTCATGCTCTGTCTCTCTCTGTCCCAAAAATAAATAAACGTTGAAAAAAGAAATTTTAAAAAAAAGAAAAAAAAAAAAAGAAAAAAAATAATTGCTGTGATGAAGGACACAGTGACATAGAGCATGGCCACATATCGAATGACATATGTAGCACTTAACCTGGACTGCTTGCATCAGCAACTCCTGTGAAAAGGACTGATTTATGCTTTCTATGTCCTTGGCACCTACTGTGACTTCTCCCTCTCACAAGTGGTTTAAATTGAGGACTTGAGCATCAGAGTGTATGTGTAGCTATTATTATACTGATAGAAAACAAGACTCGCCTTCTGCCTTTAACAATTCCACCGTTGCTAGGGACAATATTTTTACTGCTTATGTGGTGTGATAGTCCATTGTGTGTGTCAACTTGACTGAGCCACGGGGTGCCCAAGCATTTGGCCAAACATTATTCTAAGTGTGTATGTGAGGGAACCATGCCTAATACAAGTGGTTCTGTTGAGACAGAATGGTGTGTTCTTTCCTGCCTCCAAGGTAGTTTGTACCTTTTAAAGAATATAAAATATTTTTATGATCATTATTTATATTCCCTAACCCCTACTTCCCACTGACCAGTATTGGAATGATTGTATTAATGAAAATATACCCACTATGCTACTTGGTTGCTTTTTTGCTTGAGGCAAACAGAATTCTGGACCCCAAATGAAAGCAATTAGATGGGTCTTTGTTTTGGTCATGCAGCATCTGTCATATTTATTTTCAACTGCATGGCATAAGCCAAAATATCCTTTTGTTTTAGGCAGCCTAGATCAGAAAGATAATCAGCAGCAAGATCAGAAAACTAAATACTGTTGTGACATAATGACAATTCTATGAGACAGAATTGTACTCCATATGTAAATATTTAATAATAAACATACTTGATCCATCGCAGCTGGAAAAAAAGAATTTGATCCGGAAAACAATATTTGATCACTTTTAGAAGATGCAGTTATATTTGCAACACTCAGTTTTTTCATTGTTAAACTTTTTCCCAGTTTTATTGAGAAATAATTGATCTGTATTGCAGCATAAGTGTAAGGCATACAGCATTATGGTTTGATTGACACGTATTGTGAAATAAATTATTACCACAATAAGTTCAGCTAACATCCATCTTCTCCTATGGATATATTAAAAAGGAAAGGCAGGGGCGCCTGGGTGGCGCAGTCGGTTAAGCGTCCGACTTCAGCCAGGTCACGATCTTGCCGTCCGTGAGTTCGAGCCCCGCGTCAGGCTCTGGGCTGATGGCTCAGAGCCTGGAGCCTGTTTCCGATTCTCTGTCTCCCTCTCTCTCTGACCCTCCCCCGTTCATGCTCTGTCTCTCCCTGTCCCAAAAATAAATAAACGTTGAAAAAAAGGAAAGGCAATTTTTTCTCCTTGTGATGAGCATTCTCAGAATTTCCTCTCTTAACAGCTTTCCTATGTATCATAGAGCAGTGGCGGCCCCAGTCTTCATGTTTTACATTACATCCTGAGTCTTTACTTATCTTATAACTGGAAGTTTATACGTTTTGACCAACTTCCTCCAATTTGTTTGTAACCTTTAAAAGATTTCAGCTGCATTTATTTGTTTTGTTTCCAGGTAAATACTAATACTAGCCTTTTCTATTCATAGAAATTTATAAAACAAAAAATAATAAAATAAAATGGGAAGAATAAAATAAAATAATAAAATAAAGTAAAATAAAATAAAATAGTATCCCTTGAAGGCACACTATTCCTTGAAGTCAGGCAGAACACTAACTTTTATGATTTCCTGTCTTCATAACACAATTCCTAGAGGTGAAATGAATTCTGCAAACCAAGAGAAAATTTGCATCTATAATATCTTCCTTTTACCTAAGAAAGCTTTGCCAATATTTATCCTTACAGTGGAGATTTTTCCTAAGAAAAGTTTCAAATGGAACTTTGATGGTATCATTTTAACCAGATAGCGGTCCACTCACATCAAATTTCATTAAGTACAATCTTTTGATTATTCCACATCCTAAATCATTGCCTACATCTATGCTTTTGCACCTCTACTAAATGAAAAACATACAGTACTAAAGGGGTACACACTGGAAAAAGCGAATAGGAACATGTACATGTTCGTTCTAATTTAATTTTTTAAATTTTTTATGCCTACGTAATTCCATAATTCCTTAATTCATGAGTCCTGACTTCACTTGTGGCTTTAGTATGAAAACTAAAGATTCATCTTATGAAGGAAAGTCATCACAAAAAATGCTTACTAACTTTCAAAATAAATTTATACTTTCAAGTGTAAATTCTGTTGAATTTTCATGCTAGATATTCACTGAACTGGAGCAAATATCTGCATACTACACTGAGAGAGCAGTGCAAAAATAGCAAGATGTTTTTCTCCTTCCTTCTGAGAACTTTCAATATTTTTGCATTCCACAATGCGCTTTTCACATATACATGCAAATGTTGCTAATAACCTTATAAAACTAAAACCCAAAGGTAAAGAAGCAAGCACGTATTATTTTAATAGTATTTTTAGAGCTACCCTCTGGAACCAACACATCAAATTCAGAATGCATCCCCACCTTGAAAAAGAATAAGTGAAAATAAATAAAATTCATGAAATAAAAGTGTAAATGGACTTTCAGCTATTCAGTCAAATGTCTGTTTATAGGGTGATATTCAGTGATCCAGAAAAGCCTGGCTAGGAGCTAATCCCCTGTGCTGTACCCACTCTCCTCACGCTTTCTAGAAACAGCTCAATAGGTTAAAATTATTTGCCTGTTGGAGATGCAAAGACTGTGTAAAGTGGCAAAGCAGGCTCTTGCTTTCAAGAATGACAAATCAGAACAACTGCTTCTAGAACCTTGGGAGACTCCATCGCCTCAGGAACCAGCTCTCTCTTCTTAGCACTAATTTAGAGGCATTTCCTTGCAAGAGGAGGTAGTTTAGTGTGTGCTTTAAGAAGACCTGCTATTGGGGCGCCTGGGTGTCTTAGTAGGTTAAGCATCCGACTTTGGCTCAGGTCATGATCTCACGGTCCATGAGTTCGAGTCCCCCGCCGGGCTCTGTGCTGACAGCTTGGAGCCTGGAGCCTGCTTCAGATTCTGTGTCTCCCTCTCTCTGCCCTATTCCACTCATACTCTGCCTCTCCCCCTCTCAAAAATAAATAAACATTAAAAAATTTAAAAAAAAAGAAAACCTGTATTAATAATATACATAAGCACTTTATGACAATCTCTATTCTTATCCAGCCGAGAGTACCAAACTAGCTTCCCCATTTCTGCAACTATCCATTGGCAAACCTGTGTTCATTTTAACCATTTGTTAAAAATGTCACCAGCTTTTCATTTTCCCTTTCAGTCTGTCTTTTGTACTCATTTCCCAGATATCTAATAAGCTAATAATAATATTTATCTAATATTTGGGAGGATTAAAGAGTATTTTGAGATTCCATGCTCTCTGATGTTACAACAGTTACAAATACCACTAATTGAGTTACTCATCTTGGAGCTGAGTAGTATCAAATACTGGGTAATGCAAAGACAGACTTGTAGTTTATGTTCAGTCTTAACATTTGACACTCATTTTGCAAAAATCTTGTTTCTTGCCCATACTACAAGACCTTGTTTCCTTGAATTTGAACTTCCGTTGGAGCTATTTCTGACAAGGTGGCCAATTTAGGTAAGTAAAATTATCCCTGTATAAATAGCAGGTGCAGGGAGAGAGAAGGATAGATGATAGTACCAGTCATCACTCACAGGGTTGGAATCCCTGAAGGTGAAAACAAATATATAACACAGAAAGAGAAATGGATATTAGCATATCATTCTACAAAACTATTTCTACCTCCAAAAAGAAAGAAAGGAAAGGGAGGAAAAAAGGAAGGGAGAGAGGAAGGGAAGAGAGAGACAAAAAAAAAAAAAAAGAAAAGAAATGAAAAAAGAAGAGAAAAGAAAAGAAAAGAAAAAACTCTTTGAAGATAAACATGGCATAGGGATAGATCTTACATCTTTTTCTATACAGCATCGATATGGAAATTTTTACAAAGAAATTTTCTAATACATATCTACTTCAACATAATGATTGAGAAAAAATAAGGCAAGCAGATTTTGTGAGAATCAAAAATTAACCTGAACCCTACAATAGAACACTTGAATCCTATCCTTAATAATTGATAACAACTACCCAAGGTCTTCAGCATCTATTAAATGAATTTCAAAACTCTAATTAGACTCAAAGCAATTCTTCAAATAAATGGCATTACTTCAACATTTGATCATAAAAATGGTTAATGGAGTGTCTGAAAGTCATGTGGATGGTAGTGAAAAGTAAAACATAACTTGATCATAGAAAAAACTGAGGATATTCTCTTACAAAATACCAACGTGAATATCTGGGGTACATATTAATGAACAGGGATTTCTTAAACCATACCATCCCTGAGCTACACACCAAGGGAATGTTTAACGAGGTTAGATTAGAAATTAACATGGTTGGGAGGGAGGGGAGAGTACCGGGAAGAAACATTTAAGCTGAGTTCTGAATGACAAAAAGGAGCCAGTCATGCCAAATTCTAGAGAAGAATATTTCAAGCACGAAAGAACTCTCGGGAATTGGGTAAAGTCCCATGTTTCAGTGAGGGCTTGGGTTACACAGGTGTATGCATTTGTCAGAATGCAAGGATATTTCTGATTTTTTCCTGTTGGTTTGACAAATGAATGAGTGAATGATGATTCATTCATTGTCTGTCTTTCCCACTGGAGTCTAAACTCCATGAGAACAGAGACCTCAACTGGCTTCCTCACCACTGTATCTCCAGCAGCTGGCACAGAGATGATAACACTCAGTAAATACTTACTGAGTGAATAAAACTCAATTCAAGGTATTACATGTTAACATCTTATATAAAAGCCTCTAATCCAATCTTCAGATTATAAAAATCTGTTTACTCAAATGGAAAAAAAAAATGTTTTTCCCCCTTATCGAGTCTTGACACTATAAAGAAGCAGTATGATCCAATACTTAGCTAGAAGGGAGAAAAAGCAAATCTTGTGTTATAGGTTGAACATTTGTGTCCCTCCAAAATTCGTATGTTGAAATTCAATCCCCAAGAATGATGGTATTAGGAGGTGGGGATTAGGATTAGATGAGGTCATGAGGGTAGAGCCTTCGTGAATGGGATCAGTGCCCTTGTAACAGTTGAGAGACTTTGCTTCTCCTCTCTAGTCTCTTTCATATGAGGATACAAGAAGTCCCACGTCTGCAACCCAGGTCTAGCATGGCATTGATGCTTCTAATAGAAGAATCTGTTTTTAGCTTAGACTTCAATCACAACTACCATTTTGCTAAGGAAAAGATGTGCTTCCCTCCCACTTACTGTTTTTCAGACAGTACAGGCAGGTCCATGGGATATATAGTGTTGCAGAAAAGGAAAAGTGAAATCAAAGCCTTTCTCAAAGTGGATAAACAACAAGCAATGTTCAGAGTGTATGTGAAGGAGAAAATCTCCGAAAGGGAATTTATTGCTACTCTGCTTTGAATTTCCAACTTGATTTCTTAATTTCCTAGTGGAATATTGGCGTAGAAATTTAGCCTTTGTTGAGAGAGAAAGAGGTTTTCTAAATTCCAAAGAGAGCTTCTTTTACAAGGACAAAACTTAGAGACAAAGCAGAGCACACAATGTCTCTTGTGATGACACAAGAGAGACCCCTGACTCACAAGAAGTAGGGCAGGCTTCCAGCAGTGGTCTGGGGAGTGGTCAAGGGCTCTGCTCAGGAGGAATGAGGATGGGAAACCACAGGGGAGCTGGTTTCCTATTTCCATTTGATACTCTGGGATTTTTTCCTGTCATCGGATCAGCAGGAATAGTTTTACCAATACAAAATATACGCTTTAGAGCAATTAAGGAAATTAAAATTTTGCCCCATCTGAGGTAAACTCTGAGCCTGTTTCTTTGATATTGATGACCTCTTATAGTTTATCTCCAGTGGATTGTTAGGCTTACAAACTCTATCTTTTCTCCATCTTCATCTAACCTTGTCCTCTTATATTCACTGCTTTGGGACAGGGCACAAAGCATTTTGGGTTAGTACTTTGCTCCAAAGTAAAGTTTGTATCAGTTTCCCAAGCGCTGCTATGATTATGTGCCACAGTCAAGGTGTCTAAAACAACAGAAATTTATTGTTCGTGGTTCTAGAGGCTAGAAGCGGAAATCAGGGGGCCAGCTGCACCATGCTCCCTCTAAAGAGAAGAATCCTCTCTTGCTTCCTCCTTCCTTCTGGCAGTTTGCCAATAATTACTTGGGTTCTTTGGTTTGTAGGTGCAACACTATAATCTCTGTCTCTCATTACATGGTGCTCTCACCTCAGGTGTCTGTCTCTACATGACATTTTCCTATTATAGAAACATCAGTCATATGGACGTAAGACCCTGATGACCTCCCTTTAACTTCTTACACCTGTAAAGACTGTATTTCTAAATAAGGTCACACTCACCCACACAGGGCCATTAGGGCTTCAATAAATTTTTTTGGTGGACACAATATGACCCATAAGAGGTGAAAAGGGAGAAAACTGTTCACATACCTCCTAGAGGTGTCTCTAAAGACTGCAGTAATGGTAGTATCACTTCCTCTTCCATTTGTGACGGACGAGAAATTGGTATGTAGCTTTGTACAGAGCAGAGCAGCTTCCTGAGAAGAGTTGCTAATTTCTCCAGAAATACCGAGCTTTTCTATGGGTCAGAGTAGACAGGTGGATAGCTACGGTAACACCAGCCCCGGTGAGTTATCACTTGTATCTACAATCAAATATCCAACCCTTTTCTATCTACAGTTCCTACAATACTCACTCTAGATAAACCTTTTATATTACCTAGTGTAAGGTTTACAAAAAAGAGACCACTGTTTGTGTGGCATTGAGGAGCATTTCCCCACCCATGCCTGAATTTAGAGACAGCCTCCAACGCAGTTCCCTAGAGACCCCTACCTCCTGATATTTACGTTCATTCTTGAGTAGTCTGGTCCATGTTGTACCAGAGTTGGTCTATGTCACCAAGAACACACACCAAAAGTGGCACTATGTCACTTTTATGTTTAGTTTATAAAAGACCTTGGCTTCCACCATGGGCTTCTCCTCTGTCTATTTTGGAGGTCTCACGCTGGAGAAAGCGAACTACCATACTATGAGCAGCCATATGGAGAGGCCCAGGTGGTGAGAAGCTAGTTTTCAACCAACAAGCCAGTGAGGAACAGGGGCCTGCCAACAACTATAAGCCCCAGTTAAGCCTTGAGATGAGTATGGCTCTGGCCAACAGCTTGATAACAACCTCTTGAGAGACCCTGAACCAGAACTGGTCAGTAAATCAAGCCCCGCATCAGGCTTTCTGCTGTCAGTGTGGAGCCCACTTCAGATCCTCGGTCCCCCTCTCTCTTTGCCCCTCTCCTGCTCACTCCTTCTCAAAAATAAATAAACCTAAAAAAAAAAAACTTCTGAATAATCCCATTGATTATTATTTTTGTTCTGATATAGTTGTGATTCACCAATTAGGAGAATTAGCTATAACTCAAATTTTTGGTGAAAAATTTATGAGCTAGCGTTAACTGGTTTAGTTAGGAACCTAAATTTATGTAGGTATAAACATAAAATAGTTATATTTTTATAGTAGTGTCATAAATTTCATTCTTTCAAACCAAGTCTTCCTACTTGATTGGAATCTCAATTCAATTTACACCCAAGTTAGTTAACATATAGTGTAATAATGATTTCAGGAATAGAATTCAGTGATTCATCACTTACATATATCCAGTGCTCATCCCAACAAGTGTCCTCCTTAATGCCCTTGCCCGTATAGCCCATCTCCCAATCCAAAACCCCTCTAGCAAACTTCAGTTTGTTCTCTATATGTAAGAGTCTCTTAATGTTTATCTCCCTCCCTGTTTTTATATTACTTTTACTTCCCTTCCTTTATGGTCATCTGTTTTGTATTTCAAGTTCTACACAAAAGTGAAGTCATATGATATTTGTCTTTCTCTGACTGACTTATTTCTCTTGGCACAATACGCTCTAGTTCCATCCACATGGTTGCAAATGGCAAGATTTCATTCTTTTTGATAACTGAGTAATATTCCATTGTATATATGTACCACATCTTCCTTATCCATTCATCAGCCCATAGACATTTAGGCTCTTACCATAGTTTGACTATTGTCGATAGCACTGCTATAAACATTGGGGTGCAAGTGCCCCTTCGAATCAGCACTCCTGTATCCTTCAGATAAATGACTAGTAGTGCTAGTGCTGGGTCACAGGGTAGTTCTAATTTTAATTTTTTTGAGGAACTTCCATGCTGTTTTCCAGAGTGGCTGCACCAGTTTGCATTCCCACACATAGTGCAAACAAGATCCTCTCTCTCTGCATCTTCACCAACATCTGTTGTTGCCTAAGTTGTTCATGTTAGCCATTCTGACAGGTGTGAGGTGGTATCTCATTGTGGTTTTGATTTGTATTTCCCTGATGATGAGTGATGTGGAGCATTTTTTCATGTGTCTGCTAGCCATCTGGATGTCTTCTTTGGAAAAGTGTCTATTCATGCAACCAACTTGATTTCGACTCAGGTGATGGGATTGAGCTCTGCGTCGAGCCCCACGTCAGGCTCCTTGCTGGGTGTGGAGCCTGCTTGAGATTCTCTCTCTCCCTCTGCCCCTCCCCTGCTTGCACATGTGTGTGCACTTTCTTTCTCTCAAACAAATAAATAAATAAATAAATAAATAAATTTTTAATCACCTTTAATTCCTCTAGGGAGTCAAGAACATGAAAGGGAATAGTGATCCTAATGTCCATTCTACCATTCTTTAGCCATGCCATCTCCCTCCAGTATTCATATCTTTTCTGATAGCACCAAAGCAGTTGAAGTAAACCAGTAATGAAACAAAAATCCACCCTGGAAACAAAACTCTACTGCCCTTTTAATGTGTCACCCCACACTTGAAAAAACATCTTTCTTAGGGCTCTTAACACTCTATATGCTCCAAGGGCATGAGGGAAGCCACACTTCACAAATATTGTACTTGTCCAAAATCTGATTTCTTTCCCTTCCCACATCTTCTGGAATCCTGATGAGACATAGCAGGAGTGGATGTGTCAGTTTAACTAACTGACTTAACTGGTATCTTCCAACAACCCTTGCACAAAGTTAAAAAGACAACTGTTGGTGGGTTCTCTGAACCTGAAATATATGATCCTTGGTGTCTTTCTTAATTAAACATGTGAATAACCAGTTCTTGTGTTATGCACACAACACCATGCAGTTTCATGGTAAAATCCCAAACTGATCCAGACCCAAATGTAAGGCCCTCTTGATTCAATATGATGGCTCACTCCTACAACATAGTCACCTCTCACTGTCTTCTCTACATATTTAGAGAAAGTCCATCTGACAATATATTTTTGAAATCCCACATGACATGATACAATGTACAAATGTCCCTTCAACAAGCTGCTTCACCTGGAAGTTCCTTCAGAAAGTTTCTTGAGATGATCATGCTGATAATCTCACACAGTATAATCTATACTGTTTGGCTAAAACATTCATTCTTAGATATTATGCCCTTAGCAATTCATAGCTCAAATCAAAATCATCTCTCCCATATACTTCCAGGAGAAAGACTGCACCCACGTAGTACCATCCTACTCCTCTAATCATTTGAAGTCAAAGCAAGTGTGACCTAGCCCAGTCAGGTATGTCCATGCACATGGCCATGCACATGACCCAAACTAGCTCCCAAATATTCAATAAGTAGTGTAAAACCAGAAAAAAAAAGTGATATTAAATAACCAGGCATATTGAAAGAATCTAATCATTCTTCATTTTTTCCCCTCAAGTTTCCAGTGTTCATGTACAGTTCACCTGAAGTAGACAGCAGGGAGTTCTCCATATTTAAAATACAACCTTTGCAGGGCACCTGGGTGGCTCAGTCAGTTAAGCGTCTGACTTTGGCTCAGGTCATGATCTCAAGGTTCATGGGTTCAAGCTCCACATCGGGCTCTGTGCTGATGGCTCAGAGCCTGGAGCCTGCTTCAGATTCTGTCTCGATCTCTCTCTGCCCCTTCCCCACTCATGCTCTGTCTCTCTCTCTAAAAAAAATAATAATAATAATAATAATAATAATAATAAAATAAAATAAATCCTTTGCTTCTTCTTCCAGCCATGGTTTACCTCATTCTTATCCTTTGCAAATAGTTCTGCTTCTTATTCTTAACCTCTGAATCACTCTCCCAGAGTATCAGTCACAGTTGATCTTCCACAGAGAAGATGGAGAGAAGATAAAAGCCTTCAGATTCCACACATTGTTGGGAAGGAAGGACCTTCAGAAGTTGTTGGAAAACCTGACCAGGCCTTGGGTGTAGAAAACTACAAGACAATTTCTTGCTAACGTGCCAACTCCTTTAGTCCAACTTCAGTTCGTTATTATGTGAAGACTATCTGTTTCATCTATCTTCTACTGGACTGTCCTCCTAACTTTTATCCTCGTTGTTTTTCCAGGGTAAACTAAAACCCCAGAGGAGTGGGGAGGTGAATGTCCCACCTAAGGAAAGGTATGAGTGGAAAGAAATATTCTACAAAACAGACAAACCTAGCATTTTCATCATAATTAAGAAAAGCAGATGCCTTCTGGTGCCTATTTCAATTCTACCTCAACTATAATGTCTTTCTGATGTTTTATTAAACTACAATGTGAAAAGAAATTGCAACTTTCAAAGTAGTCTTTTTTTAAAAATATAGTTGTGGTGAATGCAAAAGAAATTAATGAGATTTGTCTTATGCTTGACTGCCAGGTTGATTTTTCAGTATACATATTGGTTTTCTAGCTGTAATACCTATTATTTGCTTGAAAAGCTTATCTATTTAAGGGCAAAGTATATAAAAAAAATATGTTAATAAGAAAAAATTTTACCAATGAATGCAATATTCAAATATATAAAAATAAATTAAGTAATACTTTTAAAGTATATCTGGCAAGGAACAGTCCTCTTGGGAGAGAGAAATGAGAACAAGAAAAAAGGAGGTACTAATGGGAAAAAAAACAAAATCTGAAAGTGAACCAGTGACAGCTATCTCAGGGAAAAGAAAATATAGTCTGTCTACCTGACAGCAATCAGTTCTTTGAACACATGCCAACAAGGTCTCCAAAAGTACTCTTTGCCAGCAATATTCAAGTTGGGTGCACTTGCCTAAGGAAACAGGATGCCTCCTCTGTCCCAGGTATCTGCTGTTGCCCGAGGAGTTGTAAGGAAAAAAAGGAGAGAAGATAGGAAAGAACAAATGCTTTTAAAAAGGAATACACTTTGTTAATAACCATTCCTCAGTCCAGTGGTAGACAAGAATAAGACTTAGGACAAATAGGGACAGAATACAGCTCCTGATAGCACATGCCTAAGGTGACAAAGTCAACAATCAAAAGAAATATAAAATGATGAACTGGATGGTGCTGCTTGGAAAAGCTGAATCATTGAACTAAAAGAGACCCTTCTGATTTAACCATTCTAGGGATATAAGACTCAATCCCTGAAGAATTTTTTGAAAGTCTCAGAGATTAACATCAATTACCTGCAACAGATTTTTGAGGTTTCAAATAGCAGCATTTTAGAAGTAAAAGTTCTTCCCTATTACATATATTTGATGGAAAATCTATAAATTATTTTCTTAACTATAATTATAATGCATATAGGTATGTACATACATATGTCGTGTTTTAGAAAAAAGTCAAGGAAGATTGTATGTGACTGTGTTAATAACATCAGAAAAATACCAACTCGTGAAGGAAATTCAACTGAAATTAGATTTTTTACTGCATATCTCTAACAGACAAAAGTCTTGAAGAACAAATTATGGTAAAAATAATGGTGAAAATATTACTCTCCTGAATTTATTATTTCCTTTAGTAAACTAATTTAGTATAAATAAATAGATTTAACTATCTTAGTTATAGTAAGTGAGGTTGCAAAGTTCAACCATACACAAATATTGTTGAGCAAAAAAAAAAAAAAAAAAAGGTACAATGCAAAGTCTCAGGACAAATCACTGTCCCTCCAACTTGGATACTTTATAAACCATAACAGAATGCATACTTGCTTGACTTATATATCTTAATTCATCATATGATTGTATGTGATATTTCCCATGCACTAAGAATGGTACTAGGTATAGAAATTCAAAGAAAAATAAGGCATTTTTCTTACCTTTAAGAAACACACAATCAAAACAAGTCAAGCCAAAAACAGACTTTTCTGTGCATTCTAATATATGTGGTAATGGTGATGAAGAAGATGATGATGATGATGATGAAGATGATGATGACGATAATGATGATGATAAAAGACAATTACAAGCTGATTCATTTTTTTAATTCAGTCTTGGCTAGAAAAGTATGACCTAAATGAGAAGCAATCAACCTCAAAAGTTTGTAAGAAACAGAGGAGAGGGAAGATGGCGGCGTAGGAGGACGCTGGGCTCACCGCGCGTCCTGCTGATCACTTAGCTCCCACCTACACCTGCCTAAATAACCCAGAAAACCACCAGAGGATTAGCAGAACGGAGTCGCCGGAGCCAAGCGCAGACCAGAGGCCCACGGAAGAGGGTAGGAAGGGCGGCGAGGCGGTGCGCGCTCCACGGACTGGCGGGAGGGAGCCGGGGTGGAGGGGCGGCTCGCCGGCCAAGCAGAGCCCCCGAGTCTGGCTTGCAAAAAGCGGAGGGGCCTGACGGACTGTGTTCCCACAGCAAGCGCGACTTAGCGTCTGGGAGGTCATAAGTTAACAGCTCTGCTCAGAAAGCGGGAAGGCTGGAGGACAAAGGGAAGGAGAGCTGCTGAGCCCCCTGATGACAGAGCTCAGTTTGGTGGGGAACAAAGGCGCTCGCCAGCGCCATCTCCCCCGCCCATCCCCCAGCCAAAATCCCAAAGAGAACCAGTTCCTGCCAGGGAACTTGCTCGCTCCGCGCAAACACCCAACTCTGCGCTTCTGCGGAGCCAAACCTCCGGCAGCGGATCTGACTCCCTCCTGCTGCCACAGGGCCCCTCCTGAAGAGGATCACCTAAGGAGAAGCAAGCTAAGCCTGCCCCTCCTGCCCCTGTGCACCTTGCCTACCCACCCCAGCTAAGACGCCAGATCCCCAGCATCACAAGCCTGGCAGTGTGCAAGTAGCCCAGACAGGCCACCCCACCCCACAGTGAATCCCGCCCCTAGGAGAGGGGAAGAGAAGGCACGCACCAGTCTGACTGTGGACACAGCGGTGGGCTGGGGGCAGACATCAGGTCTGACTGCAGCTCCGCCCACCAACTCCAGTTATACACCACAGCACAGGGGAAGTGCCCTGCAGGTCCTCACCATGCCAGGGACTATCCAAAATGACCAAGCGGAAGAATTCCCCTCAGAAGAATCTCCAGGAAATAACAACAGCTAATGAGCTGATCAAAAAGGATTTAAATAATATAACAGAAAGTGAATTTAGAATAATAGTCATAAAATTAATCGCTGGGCTTGAAAACAGTATAGCGGACAGCAGAGAATCTCTTGCTACAGAGATCAAGGGACTAAGGAACAGTCACGAGGAGCTGAAAAACGCTTTAAACGAAATGCATAACAAAATGGAAACCACCACGGCTCGGATTGAAGAGGCAGAGGAGAGAATGGGTGAACTAGAAGATAAAGTTATGGAAAAAGAGGAAGCTGAGAAAAAGAGAGATAAAAAAAATCCAGGAGTATGAGGGGAAAATTAGAGAACTAAGTGATACACTAAAAAGAAATAATATACGCATAATTGGTATCCCAGAGGAGGAAGAGAGAGGGAAAGGTGCTGAAGGGGTACTTGAAGAAATCATAGCTGAGAACTTCCCTGAACTGGGGAAGGAAAAAGGCATTGAAATCCAAGAGGCACAGAGAACTCCCTTCAGACGTAACTTGAATCGATCTTCTGCACGACATATCATAGTGAAACTGGCAAAATACAAGGATAAAGAGAAAATTCTGAAAGCAGCAAGGGGTAAACGTGCTCTCACATATAAAGGGAGACCTATAAGACTCGTGACTGATCTCTCTTTTGAAACTTGGCAGGCCAGAAAGAATTGGCACGAGATTTTCAGTGTGCTAGACAGAAAAAATATGCAGCCGAGAATCCTTTATCCAGCAAGTCTGTCATTTAGAATCGAAGGAGAGATAAAGGTCTTCCCAAACAAACAAAAACTGAAGGAATTTGTCACCACTAAACCAGCCCTACAAGAGATCCTAAGGGGGACCCTGTGAGACAAAGTACCAGAGACATCACTACAAGCATAAAACATACAGACATCACAATGACTCTAAACCCATACCTTTCTATAATAACACTGAATGTAAATGGATTAAATGCGCCAACCAAAAGACATAGGGTATCAGAATGGATCCATCTATTTGCTGTCTACAAGAGACTCATTTTAGACCTGAGGACACCTTTAGATTGAGAGTGAGGGGATGGAGATCTATTTATCATGCTACTGGAAGCCAAAAGAAAGCTGGAGTAGCCATCCTTATATCAGACAAACTAGACTTTAAATTAAAGGCTGTAACAAGAGATGAAGAAGGACATTATATAATAGTGACAGGGTCTATCCATCAGGAAGAGCTAACAATTATAAATGTCTATGCGCCGAATACCGGAGCGCCCAAATATATAAAACAACTACTCATAAACATAAGCAACCTTATTGATAAGAATGTAATTGCAGGGGACTTTAACACACCACTTACAGAAATGGATAGATCATCTAGACACACGGTCAATAAAGAAACAAGGGCCCTGAATGAGACATTGGATCAGATGGACTTGACAGATATATTTAGAACTCTGCATCCCAAAGCAACAGAATATACTTTCTTCTCGAGTGCACATGGAACATTCTCCAAGATAGATCATATACTGGGTCACAAAACAGCCCTTCATAAGTTTACAAGAATTGAAATCATACCATGCATACTTTCAGACCACAATGCTATGAAGCTTGAAATCAACCACAGAAAAAAGTCTGGAAAACCTCCAAAAGCATGGAGGTTAAAGAACACCCTACTAACGAATGAGTGGGTCAACCAGGCAATTAGAGAAGAAATTAAAAAATATATGGAAACAAACGAAAATGAAAATACAACAATCCAAACGCTTTGGGACGCAGCAAAGGCAGTCCTGAGAGGAAAATACATTGCAATCCAGGCCTATCTCAAGAAACAAGAAAAATCCCAAATACAAAATCTAACAGCACACCTAAAGGAAATAGAAGCAGAACAGCAAAGGCAGCCTAAACCCAGCAGAAGAAGAGAAATAATAAAGATCAGAGCAGAAATAAACAATATAGAATCTAAAAAAACTGTAGAGCAGATCAACGAAACCAAGAGTTGGTTTTTTGAAAAAATAAACAAAATTGACAAACCTCTAGCCAGGCTTCTCAAAAAGAAAAGGGAGATGACCCAAATGGATAAAATCATGAATGAAAATGGAATGATTACAACCAATCCCTCAGAGATACAAACAATTATCAGGGAATACTATGAAAAATTATATGCCAACAAATTGGACAACCTGGAAGAAATGGACAAATTCCTGAACACCCACACTCTTCCAAAACTCAATCAGGAGGAAATAGAAAGCTTGAACAGACCCATCACCAGCGAAGAAATTGAATCGGTTATCAAAAATCTCCCAAAAAATAAGACTCCAGGACCAGATGGCTTCCCAGGGGAGTTCTACCAGACGTTTAAAGCAGAGATAATACCTATCCTTCTCAAGCTATTCCAAGAAATAGAAAGGGAAGGAAAACTTCCAGACTCATTCTATGAAGCCAGTATTACTTTGATTCCTAAACCAGACAGAGACCCAGTAAAAAAAGAGAACTACAGGCCAATATCCCTATTGAATATGGATGCAAAAATTCTCAATAAGATACTAGCAAATCGAATTCAACGGCATATAAAAAGAATTATTCACCATGATCAAGTGGGATTCATTCCTGGGATGCAGGGCTGGTTCAACATTCGCAAATCAATCAACGTGATACATCACATTAACAAAAAAAAAGAGAAAAACTATATGATCCTGTCAATCGATGCAGAAAAGGCCTTTGACAAAATCCAGCACCCTTTCTTAATAAAAACCCTTGAGAAAGTCGGGATAGAAGGAACATACTTAAAGATCATAAAAGCCATTTATGAAAAGCCCACAGCTAACATCATCCTCAACGGGGAAAAACTGAGAGCTTTTTCCCTGAGATCAGGAACACGACAGGGATGCCCACTCTCACCGCTGTTGTTTAACATAGTGCTGGAAGTTCTAGCATTAGCAATCAGACAACAAAAGGAAATCAAAGGCATCAAAATTGGCAAAGATGAAGTCAAGCTTTCGCTTTTTGCAGATGACATGATATTATACATGGAAAATCCGATAGACTCCACCAAAAGTCTGCTAGAACTGATACATGAATTCAGCCAAGTTGCAGGATACAAAATCAATGTACAGAAATCAGTTGCATTCTTATACACTAACAATGAAGCAACAGAAAGACAAATAAAGAAACTGATCCCATTCACAATTGCACCAAGAAGCATAAAATACCTAGGAATAAATCTAACCAAAGATGTAAAGGATCTGTATGCTGAAAACTATAGAAAGCTTATGAAGGTAATTGAAGAAGATTTAAAGAAATGGAAAGACATTCCCTGCTCATGGATTGGAAGAATAAATATTATCAAAATGTCAATACTACCCAAAGCTATCTACACATTCAATGCAATCCCAATCAAAATTGCACCAGCATTCTTCTCGAAACTAGAACAAGCAATCCTAAAATTCATATGGAACCACAAAAGGCCCCGAATAGCCAAAGTAATTTTGAAGAAGAAGACCAAAGCAGGAGGCATCACAATCCCAGACTTTAGCCTCTACTACAAAGCTGTCATCATCAAGACAGCATGGTATTGGCAGAAAAACAGACACATAGACCAATGGAATAGAATAGAAACCCCAGAACTAGACCCACAAACGTATGGCCAACTCATCTTTGACAAAGCGGGAAAGAACATCCAATGGAAAAAAGACAGTCTCTTTAACAAATGGTGCTGGGAGAACTGGACAGCAACATGCAGAAGGTTGAAACTAGACCACTTTCTCACACCATTCACAAAAATAAACTCCAAATGGATAAAGGACCTGAATGTGAGACAGGAAACCATCAAAACCTTAGAGGAGAAAGCAGGAAAAGACCTCTCTGACCTCAGCCGTAGCAATCTCTTACTCGACACATCCCCAAAGGCAAGGGAATTAAAAGCAAAAGTGAATTACTGGGACCTTATGAAGATAAAAAGCTTCTGCACAGCAAAGGAAACAACCAACAAAACTAAAAGGCAACCAACGGAATGGGAAAAGATATTTGCAAATGACATATCGGACAAAGGGCTAGTATCCAAAATCTATAAAGAGCTCACCAAACTCCACACCCGAAAAGCAAATAACCCAGTGAAGAAATGGGCAGAAAACATGAATAGACACTTCTCTAAAGAAGACATCCGGATGGCCAACAGGCACATGAAAAGATGTTCAGCGTCGCTCCTTATCAGGGAAATACAAATCAAAACCACACTCAGATATCACCTCACGCCAGTCAGAGTGGCCAAAATGAACAAATCAGGAGACTATAGATGCTGGAGAGGATGTGGAGAAACGGGAACCCTCTTGCACTGTTGGTGGGAATGCAAACTGGTGCAGCCGCTCTGGAAAGCAGTGTGGAGGTTCCTCAGAAAATTAAAAATAGACCTACCCTATGACCCAGCAATAGCACTGCTAGGAATTTATCCAAGGGACACAGGAGTACTGATGCATAGGGGCACTTGTACCCCAATGTTCATAGCAGCACTCTCAACAATAGCCAAAGTATGGAAAGAGCCTAAATGTCCATCAACTGATGAATGGATAAAGAAATTGTGGTTTATATACACAATGGAGTACTACGTGGCAATGAGAAAAAATGAAATAGGGCCTTTTGTAGCAACGTGGATGGAACTGGAGAGTGTGATGCTAAGTGAAATAAGCCATACAGAGAAAGACAGATACCATATGGTTTCACTCTTATGTGGATCCTGAGAAACTTAAGAGAAACCCATGGGGGAGGGGAACAAAAAAAAAAAAAAAAAAAGAGGTTAGAGTGGGAGAGAGCCAAAGCATAAGAGACTGTTGAGAACTGAGAACAAACTAAGGGTTGATGGGGGGTGGGAGGGAGGAGAGGGTGGGTGATGGGTACTGAGGAGGGCACCTTTTGGGATGAGCACTGGGTGTTGTATGGAAACCAATTTGACAATAAATTTCATATATATAAAAATAAATAAATAAATAAATAAATAAATAAATAAAAATAAAAAATAAAAAATAAAAAATAAAAAGTTTGTAAGAAACACTGAAAAACAGGACTGTCTAGGAGCAGGTGCTCTATTACCTTTTGTTAGAAAGATAAAGAAACATTGAAAATGTTTATGGAACAGTTAATACAACATCTAAGTTAAAACCATACTTCTTCTATTTTTTATCCTAAATTTATGTTTCTGTATGTGTTTGTAATGAGAACAAAGAGCTTTTCTTTTAACAAAATAATAGTACAAATATTTCCAAATTGTGTGGGCTAAGTAAGTTTGATATAATTATGCAATTATATAACTAATAACATTTTGTTAATAAATTATATATCTAGGAGAAAATGTATGCTGTTAGGACAAAAGATATAAACAAATTTATCTTGGGGAAACCTGTATATGTGGTCCACATAATGAGAGGTGTGAGGGAAGAAGCATCAGGGGAGGCTCCCAACCTTGGCACCTAAATGGTTGGCACCTAAGCTGAGTCTACTCCTTATAATACATCCCAACCAGGTTTTCTCACAGTTCCTAAAATTCCATTTTTCACTCTTTAGAGGGAGTTTTTGATGATTCCTATAGCCTGAGAATTATTTAAGAAATGCATCATACCTCCCTTAAATATACTAAATATCATCACCTTGGCTCAAATTTAAGGCAGATTGATTACATGATCAAATGGCAAAAGCCAGAAAGATAAGATAGGTAAATATTATAGTCAAGGATTACAGGGAGCATTTGATATATCAAAGATGGCAGTGACATAATCAGAGTTTTCCACGACCAGCCCCTCCTGAAAATATTCTTGCCCATTGTTGTCATTAAGGACACTCTCACAATTACTACATTCTGTAATCATTTTCTTTAAAGGAAATATGTTGCCATATGACAACCAAAGATGGAGGAACACAGTGGGCAACTCTGAAGAAAGAAAAGGTAAGGGGAGGATATGCACCTCTTTGGGAAAATGCCCATCGCAAGGGAGAAGGGCATGATACTAAGTACATGAGGAGTTGGTCACACTGACTTGTAACCAGTGAAATGTAAATCAAAACAACACTGAGATTCTAGTCCTAACATTCTAGTCCTATTAGTTTGGCAAAAATTAGAAAACAGAAGAATAGCATGCATTAAAAGGATACAGGGAAAAGTGACCCACTTCACAGTAAAATTGAGAAGCTGTAAACCCCTTGATGTGGTAATTCCACTCTCAATCCTCAAGAAATTCTCACACAGTCATAAGTGAGCAATGCAATACGTTATCTGCAGCAGTCTTGCGGGGTGAAAACTGTGAAGGTCATCATGAGGAAAATGGATAATAAAATATAGTAGATATACATCATGAAAAACTATGAAGCAATTAGAATGACTGAATAGATGTAAATGGATCTATCTTATAAACAAAGTTGAGTTTTATTTAAAAAAAAAAAAAAAACAAAACCAGAATGAAGTATATAACATGATACTATTCACATGAAATAGAAAGACCCCAAAAATACTATTTTTTTTTCAAAACTATGTATTCAAGGGGTACCTGGGTGGCTCCATCGGTTAAGCGTCCAACTTGACATCGGCTCAGGTCACGATCTCCTGGTTGGTGAGATCGAGCCTCGCATGGGGCTCTACACTGACAGCATGGAGCCTGCTTGGGATTTTCTCTCTCCCTGTCTCTCTGCTCCTCCCCTACTTATGCATGTGCTCTCAAAATAAATAAATAAACATTAAAAAATACCTACTCAGGGGTGCCTGGGTGGCTCAGTCGGTTAAACCTCCGACTTCGGCTCAGGTCACAATCTTATGGCTTGTGAATTCGAGCCCTGTGTTGGGCTCTGTGCTGACAGCTCAGAGCCTGGAGCCTGCTTCAGATTCTATTCCTCCCTCTCTCTCTGCCCCTCACCCACTCAAACAAATAAACATTAAAAAATTCTTTTAAGTACATATTCAATATTTCATTCATTCATGCCTTCTTTCATTTAATATTTATTAAATTTCTATTGTGCATGCTAGTTGCTGGGAATATGCTGATGAGCAAAAAACAGACACAATCTATATCTTCTGGTAAATTCAAATCTAGTGGGCTGTTGAAAGCTGAATTGTGTCTTCCCAAAATTCTTATGTTGAAATCCTAATCCCCAGTACTTCATCGTATGGCTGTATTTGGGGATAGATTCTTTAAAGATATGATTAAATTACAATGAAGTCATTATCATTGGCCCTAAAGTATTCTGACTGGTATCTCTATAAGAAGAAATTTGAACACAAAAAGGAGACACCAGAGGTGCGCGTCCCCACAGAGGGACAACAATATGAGGAGGCAGCAAGAGGACAGGCAAAGGCAACAAAAAAAAGACTAGGTGGTATCTCAAACATTTTCATAATTTTTTAAATTAGTGTTTGAAACATTTTTAGTAATTTTTTTTGTGTTTCCTCCAATATATACCACATAGAGAAATAGAGAATAGAGAATTTTATTCCCAACAAAGGCAGGACTTGCATTAATAAACTCTCACAGAAATAACAGAATTCCAGAATACTTATATACTAAAAGAAAATAGCTAGAGACATTAGATAAAGAACAAAATCAGGCCGAAGATGGAGGGAATTTGACACCTTAATCAGGGATCTACACTAGATAAGACTAGCATTTACCTAAGATCATTCCTCAGTCCATTCATAGGACACACTGTAGTCTTAGTGGCTCAAGGAAACAGAATGGATTTTAAAGGGAGTCAGATAGCTAGAAGGTAAGGGGTCAAGAAAAAATATTAGAAATGGAATCCTTAAAATCTATGCATAAAATTGGCCCAAAGCCGTGACTGACCTCTTAACTATATCTGCACAGAGAAGACTATAAGACTATAGGTTCTAAGAAAAAATAGCCAGAAACCTGGAAGAAGTGAACAGATTTCAGCTGCTGCCAAAGCAAGAGACAAACATTGAAGTCTGAGTTCAACTAAGCTAAACTCCTGTTACCATAAAAACTATGCTCTTCAAAGGAAGAAAACAGAACTTAGAATTTCTGTAATGTATAAACCCCAATGTCCATTATACAATAAAAAATTACTAGACAGCCAAAGAAACAGAAAAACGAGAAGATGAAAAACAGACAATAGGTCACAAGATGGCTCATATATTGGAGTTAGCAGACAAGAATGTTAAAATAGCTCTAGGACTTAAAATAAATCCTATTCAATGAACAAATGGGGAATCTCAGCAGACATATGGAAACAGTATAAAAGAATACAACTTGAATTCTAGTACTAAAACAGTACAATACATGACATAAAAAAATGTTCTGGATTTCTTTTCACTTATTCTTTTTTTTATTGAAGTATAGCTGACACACAATGTTACATTAGCTTCTGATGTACAGCATAGTGATTCAACTTCTTTATACATTATACTAGGCTCACCACAAGTGTAGTTACCATCTGTCAGCATACGACACTATTACAATACCACTGACTACATTCCCTAGGCTGTACCTTCCATCCCCATGACTGATTCACTCCATAAATGGAAGCCTGTATTTCCCATTCCCCTTCACCCATTTTATCTATCCCTTCACCTCCTTCCATCTGGCAACCATCAGTTTGTTCTCTGTATTTATGGTTCTGTTTCTGCTTTTTGTGTGTGTGTGCTTGTTTGTTTATTCATCTGTGTTATTTTTTTCAAATACAATATAAGTGAAATCATATGATATTTGTTTTTCTCTGACTTATTTCTCTCAGCATAATACCTTCTAGGCCCATTTATATTGTCACAAATGGCAAGATTTCACTCTTTTTTATGGATGAGTAAGATTCCATTGTGTATATATATATATATATATATATATATATATATATATATATGTATATATATGTGTATATATATGTGTGTATATATATGTATATATATATGTATATATATGTGTGTGTATATGTGTATGTATATGTGTATATATATGTGTATATATATGTGTATATATATATACATACCACATCTTCTTTATCCATTCATCTGTCCATGGACACTTTGGTTGCTTCCATGCCTTGCTCCATGTAAATAGAACTGGATAGACTCAGTAGCAAAGTGCAGATGGTTAAAGAAAATGCCAGCAAACCTGATAATAGGTCAATAGAGACTATCTAATCTAAAGACAGAGAAATTAAAAAGACTACAAGGAAGCAGTCTAGCTTACAAATACTTGGATTGCCAGAGAGATAGAGACAGAAGAAAATATTTGGAGAAATAATAGATGAGAATTTCACCAAATGGTTGCAAACATACATGTACAATTACAATAAGCTCTGCAAAACCCAAGCAATATAAACACAAAGAAAGCTATACCTCGGCACACCACAGTTAAACTACTGAAAATCAAAACTTAAGGGAAAACTTGAAAGCAGCCAGAGGAAAAAATAATAATAAATTACATCAAATGCAATAGAGGTCCAAAGACAACCAAACAATATCTTTAAAGTGTTATACTCTCTCCTGCTTTCCTCCTCTTTGCAAATTCTATTTTATATTTTGTTCCCATTTTGCACACCATTTTCTCCCTTCTAGTCCATGTGAATTCATTCTTCAAATCTTAGCTCACACACTTCTTTTCATAAATCCTTTCTGACTTTATAGTGTTAAAATGACCTTCCTTTTTACTAATTTAGCATGCATTCAAGTCTCAATTATAACCCTAAACTCAATCCAGTGTTGTTGCTGTTTTTTGGTTGGTTTTTTTTTTTTTTATATTTTCCTTCCCACTAGTTTTTGAGCTTCTTAATGGCAGGTGCTGCCACTTTTATTTTTCATGCTTTCCTAGTACCTTGCCTGATAGTAGTAGCTGCTTAACAAACTGACTCAGCCATCCACCTTTAGTGCAAGATGCTACAAATTAATAGGTGACCAATATATGTGCCCGCTCCATCCATTTACAATCTAATGGGGAAGAAGATATTGAAGAAGTCAAACAAATTTAAAGATAATATCATGAGGGGCGCCTGGGTGGCGCAGTCGGTTAAGCGTCCGACTTCAGCCAGGTCACGATCTCGCGGTCCGTGAGTTGGAGCCCTGCGTCGGGCTCTGGGCTGATGGCTCAGAGCCTGGAGCCTGTTTCCGAATCTGTGTCTCCCTCTCTCTCTGCCCCTCCCCCGTTCATGCTCTGTCTCTCTCTGTCCCAAAAATAAATAAACGTTGAAAAAAAAAAATTAAAAAAAAAAAAAAGATAATATCATGAATTGTCACAAGTGAAAGAAATAAACTGTGATACAAAGGAAGAGAAGAGGAACAGGAAGAAGAAAAAATCAGTAACTAATTTAGAGTTGGAGTCGAGAAAATAATATCTTAATTGCTACCTGGAAATCGATGTTTTTAATTATTGAGAACCATTTGTTTTGCATCATTACTCAAATTTATGCCCTTCAATTTAGTTTTAAAGGACATCCAGACATTTGACAGAGGAACATACTGCTTCAATTTTTTAAATTTTTCTTGAGACCCTATTATAACAATGAATTATTAATAAAACCAAGATTTACTTGCTATTTTAAAAAGTCAGTGCAGTGACAGTGGTGATCTTTATAATTAAAATATTGAAGAAACTAGTTTTTACATTTTGATGAATATGCTTCAACAATTCAAATTGGGTCTATAAGACACAAAATTTGTCGCCAAATGAAAAATTTTAATGATTTGAATTGAGCACAATAACAATCTAATCTTTTTGTATATTGCTATGGTCTGAATGTTTATTCGCCCTAAAATTTTTATGTTGTAATTTTAACCTCCAAACACGATGATATTAAGAGGTGAGACCTTTGAAAGATGATTTAACCATAAAGGCAGAGCCCACATTAGTGAGATAAGTGCCTTTATATAAAAGGCTCACTTGGGGGCGCCTGGGTGGCTCAGTCGGTTAAGCCCCCGACTTGGGCTCAGGTCACGATCTCACGGTCCGGGAGTTCGAGCCCCGTGTCGGGCTCTGTGCTGACAGCTCAGAGCCTGGAGCCTTCTTCGGATTCTGTGTCTCCCCCTCTCTCTGAACCTCCCCTGTTCATGCTCTGTCTCTCTCTGTCTCACAAATAAATAAACATTAAAAAAAATTTTTTTTAAATAAATAAATAAAAAAAATAAAATAAAATAAAAGGCTCACTTGTCCCTTCTACCGTGTGAAGACATGAAGGTGCCTGCTGTAAACCATGAAGAAGGCCCTCATCCAACCAGGCTGGTACCTTGATCTTGAACTTCCCAGTCCAGAACCGTGAGAAATAAGTTTCTGTTGTTGATAAGCTAGCTATTCTGTGGTATTATGTTAGCCTGGAAGGACTAAAACATATATTAGTGGTATAAATGTTAAATACAAGACAAGAGGAAGAGAAGTAGTAAAAATAAAACAAATACTTCAGGGCAATAAATGTTAATAGCGAAGAAGTTTTGAAAGAAAACTAACTGAGCACCCTAATTACGAAAGGCACTAAGTTGAAAAATGAAGGCACTTAGCAAATTAAAATATTACATGAACAATAAATAAAACAAAACATTATATTCAGTCAATAGAGCAAATCTGGGTTTGTCACCATGTTTATAAATAGATAACATTGAGAATAGAGGTGGGAAGAAACTGAAATCATAAACAAGGAGGAATAAATGTGAGAATAATCTAATTTAGCACTTCTAGTTCTGGTATCATCAGGAATTACAAAACATTGAACGCTACACTTGAAATTACCCAAACACAGTGAATAAGATGTGTGTGTGTGTGTGTGTGTGTGTGTGTGTTAAGAACACTTGACATGAAAACAAAACAAATGAATATATGGGGGTGGGGGTGGGAAAGAGAGAGGGAAATAAACCATGAGAGACTCTTAAAGATATAGAACAAACTGAGGGTTGATGAAGGGAGGTGGAAGGGAGATGGGCTAGATGGCTGATGGGTATTGAGGAGGGCACTTGTTTTGATGAGCACTTTGTGTTGTATGTAAGTGATGAATCACTGAATTCGATTCCTGAAACCAATGTTACACTAGAATTTAAATAAAAATTTGAAAGTCAATGAATTAACTAACTCCCCTCCCCCCCCAAAATAAAGAACACTTAACATGAAATTTACCCTCTTTACAAAACTTTAAGAGTACAGTACTTAATTGTTAACTGTAAGCACTATGTAGTACAGCAGATCTCTAGAACTTTTTCATCTTGCATATTGAAACTACTTTCTACCCATTAAAGGCTAGTTAAGAGGTTAAATCCCACGTTGGGTGTTTTTTAAAAACGAAGGCAAGAGGACACTTGTGGAGGTGATGGATATGTTTGCTACCTTGATCGTGGCTCCATGAGCAAATGCTTACTTCCAAATTCATCAAAGTGTATACAATTAAATTTTTGTATATCAATTATACCCCCATAAGGCTGTTTTAAAATAACAACAGAGATATTTAAAGATTCTACTTGAATGAATCATTACACCAGCAGGAAACTAAGGAATACTTAGAGCCAGGAATTAATGAATACTTAGAGCAGAAATTGAAGGCAAGTGAAAATATATCTACTAATTCAATAAATACAGTTATAAGTTATAAATGCTCCACAGTTTTTAATGAGAATCACATGAAATAGAATTTATCAGAATTTTTGCATTTGTAGGGTACAAACTTATAAGAGTGATTAAGCCACAGGTATTCCTGTGTGTGACTATTCATGTTTTATTCGCACCAATGTATTGGATGCCATCTTAGCAAATCTGACACATTGGCCCTGACAACTCTGATGGCGTTAAATGACATTCAATGTCGTGCTAACACAGCAAAACAGCCTTAGGAAACAAATTTCCAGATGACAAAACACACACATGTTCATCAATAATGCAGTGTATTCAGAATAAAAGTAATCTGAATCCACAATCATATAGCTCAGTAAAACATAGAAATTTCAACATATGCAATTTGTGCAAAAAAAGGACACACCCAAAGGTCAGTAGCAGCTTCATTTGGTGACTACATTAACTTGATATGCACTGTGGTCTTTCATTATGGTTTGTTACAATGAACCATAATTCTATTCAGTTCTGTTATTGAAAGACAGCTTATTTTCCTCAAAATCAACACTACACGCCCAATAATTTTTACAGAAAATCATGTAGAACAGACAATTGACATAATTAATGCTTCTCAAACTGATATCTTTTTAATCCAATAATCAAAATGTTTTGAAAGTCTAGCTAGCCTATTGCAAGACTAAAGGCTACATAACATCATTTTTTCTAAACTATTTTCAATAAGAAACTTCTTATTCAAATGTGATGAATTCTCAGACCAAAATATCTTGACACTCCTTAAAGGTCATGAAGATTCCAGAGAGCATGAGAAATTTACGTTTACTTGGAATGTATATAAATCAAATAATAACAAACTAGGTCAACATCTTGTCAAAGAGTCAAGAAAGAGTATTCAGTTGACATACATTTACTCACACATCACCACATGAAATACTACGTGGCCAACACTGATCTGATGATTATTATACATAACTGTTTTAATAGAAAGTATTTGCAGCTATTTTAACATGTTTTTTTGCCATACCAATATATGACTTTATTCAGCACAAGCACAAGCATGGGATGCCTATAACCTACTAAAGAATAATTTTGTCTTTTGTCAAATCGAAAAGTGAGAACTAAAAACTACAACATCCTTTGAATGCATTAATATGTACAAAAAATATGTGCCTTCAGAGAAATAAACAAGCTATATCTACAAGATTTTAAGTTGTTGGATAATTTAATATTTCCTATATATACATATATATATGCAATACACATGTTTCCTTTCCAATTTCACTTTTGTTTGAAATATTTTATTTTTATTTTATTTTTTTAACGTTTATTTATTTTTGAGACAGAGAGAGACACAGCATGAACGGGGGAGGGGCAGAGAGAGAGGGAGACACAGAATCGGAAGCAGGCTCCAGGCCCTGAGCCATCAGCCCAGAGCCTGACGCAGGGGTTGAACTCGCAGACGGCGAGATCGTGACCTGAGCTGAAGTCGGACACTTAACCGACTGAGCCACCCAGGCGCCCCATGTTTGAAATATTTTAAACACACATGCACTTTCACTGTTTTAAGAAACTAAGATCTATCCATTATAAAGCTGATTAAGCCATCCAACATTTTAAGAACTTTAACATGTATATGTGAAAACTCAGAGGAGAAATCCAAATATACAAAGGATGCAGAGTTGTATTAAACAAGTTACTCAAATATACTATTTTCATTGCATTAAAAAACATGTTGGCGGGGCACCTGGGTGGCTCAATCAGTTGAGCGTCCAACTTCAGCTCAGGTCATGATCTCAGGGCTCATGAGTTTAAGCCCTGCATCAGGCTCTGTGCTGACAGCTCAGAGCCTGGAGCCTGCTTCAGATTCTGTGTCTCCCTCTCTCTCTGATCCCTCCCCCACTTATTCTCTCTCTCTCTCTCTCAAAAATAAATAAAACATTAAAAAAAATTTTTTTTAAACATGTTGGAAAGTCTTAATAAAACAAGTGGTAATTATAAGCTGATGACAACATGTATGAATATCTTCTTATTTTGCTATCTTTAAACTAACTTATCAAAGGGCAAAAAAAACCTCAGATATAATTTAATGGAATAGGAAACAAAAGTAATAAATGTGAGCAATGGAACAATTACTGATTATTCTGATTTAGGGAGGTACATAAAACATTTTTTTTTCCTTCATCAAGAAATATATTTAAAGGAAAAGAAATCAAAAGTCTCCTGGATTTTTAGAATATTATTGTTATATTTATATGCACATATTTTTATTTTTAGAAGTTGTGAAGAGCACTCACAAAGGTGGTAGAGCAGTATGGAGACCCTGAGCCTATCTTGTCCCGGAAAGACAGCTAGATCTGCACCAAGAGATTTTGCACACCTAGGAAACTGATCTGAGGATTAGCACAGTAATCTGCATAACTTGAGCACAGAACTCGGCAGGTACATGGTGTTGAGAGGTGAACAAGGGGAGAGAAAAGCCACAGGTGGTGGGGAGCCATTTTCATGGAAAGAGGACAGAGAAAGAGAAAAGGGATAGTGAGGCACATCGGGATCGTGCAAGGAAAGCACTCACACCAAAAGCCCCTGGAGAGAAAGAGAGAGAAAGGGTGAAAACACTCACAGAGGACTGAACAAAAAATCTGTTCCCCAAAACTACTGATGGGGAGAAAGGAGAGGGTTTTAGTACCACCAGGATTCTATAAACAGTGGAGTGCAGAGTTTTGAGTTTGAAGTTTTGGAGCTCGGTGCCTGGGTTGCCCTGGTGAGGAAGTACGGAGAATCCCCAGGAGGAGACAGAACGGTCTGGGGTCTGTGTGCCACACGGGGAGAAACGGTTACCCTGCCTGAAGTGCATTTGGTATAGGCCATATGGCCTTCCCACAGGCGAAGATCCCAGCAGAGAACAGTCATGTTTGCTGGTATTGGGACAAAGAAGCCAGAGCACGGTGAAACCTGGTACTGGCTGTATGTTGTGATTTGCCATACTCTCTGAACCTCTACCAACACGTGATTGCATGAACATTTTCTGGGACAAGCCAGCACTGGCTATTGCTCAGTGAGACTCTCCCCCAGAGATTCATCACAGGTCCAAGCCACAGGGGTCTCTGAAGTGTGGAGTTTTGAAACACAACCCCATCTGGAGGGGGAGTGGAGGGAGGTGCCACCTGGCAGGCAGATAGCTTAGACAAAACAGGGTAGAGGCAGGGAGTGGGTGGAGGCCTGAAACAAAGGAAGGGTGCTTGGTGGGGGGGGTCAGTGAGAGCATGAAGTTCTAGAGAGAGACTACCAACTAGGGAGACACCAGGGAGAGACTAGGAGACTAGTCTAGAGACAAGGGAGACTAGGGAACTGGATGAAGACAGAGACTAGGGAGCTGGGTGAAGCCATTTTCACCTCTCACACATACACACACACACACACACACACACACACACACCACACACACACACACACCCCGTCACACTAGTGGATCCACCCCAGTAAGCTAACCAGTGCCACCTAGTGGAGAAAGGAGCCATTACACCAGGCCCTGCCCAGCTGCACCCTCCAAGAACATCCCCCAGAAGACCAGCACAAGTTCCCCCCCCCCCCCCCACCTGCTTAGGGTACAGACTATACAGTGCTTCATAGTTTCAATTCTAGGGGAAGTGGATGTAACTTCATTCAGGTTTCATTTTGTTTGCTGGTTCATTTATTTGTTCGATTTCTTTGCTGTTGTTTTTTTTTTCTTTTTTCTTTTTTCTTTTTTCCTTTTTTCTTTCTTTTCTTTCTCTTTCTTGGATACAGAAAGAGAAAAATTATTTTTATTTTTATTTTTTTACTTTAATTTTTAAATTTCTTATTCCATTTCATTTTCTTTATTTTATTGTTTTGTTATAGAATTTTTTTAATTTTTAATTTTTTTCCTTATTTTTTTCTTTCTTTTCCCTTTTTTCTCTATTCTATCAAGCTTCTCTCCACAAGCAGGCCGAAATACAGCTAGGCTCTAGCTTCCTTTATTTGATTTCTTGCTTTGTTTTCAACTTATTAATTTTTATTTTTTATTTTATTACTTTTTACTTCCTCCAAAATGACAAAATGAAGGAATTTACCAAAAGAAAGAACAGGAAGAAATAGTGGCCAGGGACTTAACACAGATATAAGTAAGATATCTGAACTAGAATTTAAAACTGATTATAAGAATACTGGCTGGGGTTGAAAAAAGCATAGAAGACACTAGAGAATCCCTTTATACAGAGATAAAAGAAATAAAATCTAGTCGTGCCAAAATAAAAAATGCTATAACTGAGATGCAATCTCAAATATATGTCAGGACAGCAAGGATCGACGAGCAGAGCAGCAAATCAGTAATATAGAAGATAAAATTGTGGAGAATAATTAAGCAGGATAAAAGAGGGAAACAAAGATAAAAGATCACAAAACAAGACTTAGAGAACTCAGTGACTTATTCAGAAGGAATAACATGCAAAGCATAGGAGTCCCAGAAGATAAAGAGAGAGAAAAGGGGGCAGAAGGTTTATGCGAGGAAATTATAGTGGAAAATTTTCCTAATCTAGGGAATGAAACAGACATCAAAATACCAGAAGTACAGAAAATTCCCATTAGAATCAACAAAAACTGACCATCACCAAGACATACCAGAATCAAATTTATAAAATACACAGACAAGGAAAGAATTATGAAAGCAGCAAGGGAAAAAAGTCCTTAACCTACAAAGGAAGACAGATCAGGTTCAAAGCAGAACTATCCACAGAAACTCACCAGGCCAGAAAGGAGTGGCAGAATATATTCAACACTCTGAATAGGAAAAAGATGCAGCCATGAATTATTCATCCAGCAAGGCTGTCATTCACAATAGGAGAGATAAAGAGTGTCCCAGACAAACAAAACTAAAGGAGTTTGTGACCACTAAACCAGCCCTGAAAGAAATTTTAAGGGGGACTCTATGAATGGAGAAAAGACAAAACAAAACAAAAAAGACCAAAAGCAACAAAGACTTAGAAAGGACCAGAAAACATCACTGGAAACATCACCACACTACAGGAAACACAATGGCAGTAAATTCATATCTTTCAGTACTCACTCTAAATGTCAATGGACTAAACACTCCAATAAAAAAACATTGGGTATCAGAATGGATAAGAAAACAAAACTCATCAATATGCTACTTACCAGAGGCCCTTTTTAAACCTAAAGACACCTGGAGATTGAATGTAAGGGGATGGAGAACCATCTATCATGCTAATGGTTGTCAAAAGAAAGCTGGAATAGCCATACTTAGATCAGACAAACTAGATTTTAAAATAAAGACTGTAACAAGAGATGAAGAAGGGTGTTGTATCATAATAAAGGGGTCTATCCACCAAGAAGATCTAGCAATTGTAAATATCTATGCCCCCAACGTGGAAGTACACAAATATACAAATAAGTTAATCACAAATATAAACGCATTAATAATACCATAATAGTTGGGGACTTAAAATCAACAAGGAAACAAAGGCTTTGAATGATACACTGGACTGGATAGACTTAACAGATATATTCAAAACATTTCATCCTAAAGCAGCAGAATACATATTCTTCCCGAGTGCGCATGGAACATTCTCCAGACTTTATACTGGGTCACAAATTGGACCTCAACAAGTACAAAAAGATCAAGGTCATACCTTGCATATTTTCAGACCATAATGCTATGAGACTCAAAATCAATGACAAGAAAAAATTTGGAAAGATCATGAGTACTTGGAGATTACAGAACATCCTAGTGAAGAATGAATAGGTTAACCAGAAAATTATAGAGGAAATTAAAGAGTATGTAAAAGCCAATGAAAATAAAAATATGACTGTCCCAAATCTCTGGGATGCAACAAAGGCGGTCATAAGAGGGAAGTATATAGCAATCCAAGCCTTCCTGAAGAAGGAAGAAAAGTCTCAAATACACAACTTAACTTATACCTAAAAAGACTTGGAAAAAGAACAATAAAATATAGCCCAAAACCAACAGAAGAAGGAAAATAATAAAGACTAGAGCAAAAATCATTGATATCAAAATTTTAAAAAATCAGTAGAACAGATCAATGAAACCAGGAGCTGGTTCTTTGAAGTAATTAGCAAAACTGATACATCCCTAGCCAGAGTGATCAAAAAGAAAAAGGAAAGGACCCAAATGAATAAAATCACAAGTGAAAGAGAAGAGATCACAAACAACACCGCAGAAGTACAAATAACAGTAAGAGAATAGTATAAGCCAACAAGCTGGGCAATCTGGAAGAAATGGACAAATTCTTAGAAACATATAGACTACCAAAACTGAAATGGCAGTAAATATAAAATTTGAACAGACCCATAACCAGTAAAATTGAATCAGTAATCAAAAATTTCCCAACAAAGAGGACTCCAGGGCCAGATGGATGGCTTTCCAAGGCAATTCTACCAAATATTTAAGGAAGAGTTAATACCTACTACTTTGAAGCTGTTCCAAAAAATAGAAATGGAAGGAAAACTTCCAAACTTATTCTACATTGCCAGCATTACCTTGATTCCAAAAACAGACAAAAAACCCACTAAAAAAGAGAACTACAGACCAATTTCTCTGATGAACACGGATGCAAAAATTCTCAACAAGATCCTGGGAAACTGGATCCAGTAAGACATTAAAAGAATCATCTCTATCAAGTGGGATTTATTCCTGGGATGCAGGGCGTGTTCAATATGAAAAATCAATCAATGTGATACATCACATCAGTAAAAGAAAGAGTAAGAATCACATGATCCTCTCAATAAATGCAGAAAAAGCATTTGACAAAAAAACAGCATCCTTTCTTGAATAAAAACACTGAAGAAAGTAGGGATAGAAGGAACATAGCTCAAGATCATAAAGGCCATATGTGAAAGACCCACAGCTGTCAGCATCTTCAATGAGGACAAACTGAGAGCTTTCCTCCTAAGATCAGGAACACAACGGGGATGTCCACTCTATCACCACTGCTATTCAACATAGTGTCGGAAGTCCTAGCCTTGGCAATCAGACCACACAAAGAAATAAAAGGCATCCAAATTGGCAAGGAGGAAGTCAGACTTTCACTCTTTGCAGATGACATGACACCAAACATGGAAAACCCAAAAGACTCCATGAAAAAAACTGCCAGAACAGATGCATGAATTCAGGAAAGTTGCAGGATATAAAATCAATGTACAAAAATTGGTTGCATTTCTATACACCAATAATGAAGCCACAGAAAGATAAATCAAGGAATCTAAACCATTGCACCAAAAACCATAACATACCTAGGAATAAAGCTAACCAAAGAGGTGAAAGATCTATACACTGATAATTATAGAAATCTTATGAAATAAAACTGAAGACACAAAGAAATGGAAAAACATTCCATGCTCATGAATTGGAAGAACAAATATTGTTTTTAAGAGTCTACACTACCAAAAGCAATCTACATATTCAATGCAATCCCCATCAAAATAATAACAGCATTCTTCACTGAGCTAGAACACACAATTTTAAAATTTTTGTGGAAACACAAATGGCCCCATATGCCAAAGTAACGTTGAAAAAGAAAACCAAAACTGGAGGCATCACAATTCCAGACGTCAAGCTCTATTACAAAGCTGTAATCATCAAGACAGTACATAGTGGTACAAAAACAGACACATAAATCAATGGAACAGAATATAGAACCCAGAAAGGGACCCACAAATGTATGGCCAGCTAAATTTAAAGAAGAAAAGAATATCCAATGGAAAAAAAGACAGTTTCTTCAGGAAATAGTGTTGGGAAAACAGGACAGGGATATGCAAGACAATGAATCTGGACCACTTTCTTGCACCATACACAAAAATAAACTCAAAATGGATGAAAAACCTAAATGTGAGACAGGAAACCATCAGAATCCTAGAGGAGAAAAAAGGAAACAATTTCTTTGACCTCTGCCACAGCAACTTCTTACTTAACACATCTCCAGACGCAAGGGAAACAAAAGCAAAAATGAACTATTAGGACCACATCAAGATAAAAAGCTTCTGCACGGCAAAGGAAACAATCAACAAAACTAAAAGGCAACTGACAGATTGGGAGAATGTATTTGCAAATGACATATCAGATAAAGAATTTATCAAACCAACATCCGAAAAAGAAATAATCCAGTGAAGAAATGGGCAAAAGACATGAATAGACACTTTTGCAAAGAAGATATCCAGATGGCTAATAGGCACATGAAAAGATGCTCAACATCACTCATCATCAGGGAAATACAAATCAAAACCACACTGAGATACTACCTCACACCTGTCAGAATGGCTAACATGAACAACTCAGGCAACAACAGATGTCGGCAAGCATGCGGAGAAATAGGATCTCTTTTGCACTGCTGGTGGGAATGCAAACTGGTGCAACCACTCTGGAAAACAGTATGGAGGTTCCACAAAAAATTAAAAATAGAACTACCCTACAAGCCAGAAATTGCACTACCAGGTATTTATCCAAAGGATACAGGAGTGCTGATTCAAAGGGGCACATGCAACCCAATGTTTATAGCAGCACTATCGACAATAGCCGAAGTATGAAAAGAGTCCATATGTCCATCAATCACCATACGCACAGTAGAATACTACCCAGCAATCAAAAAGAATGAAATTTTGCCATTTGCAACAACATGGATGGAATTAGAGTGTATTATGCTAAATAAAATAAGTCAGAGGAAGATAAATATCATATGATTT
Source organism: Puma concolor (assembly GCF_028749965.1). Lineage (NCBI taxonomy): Eukaryota > Metazoa > Chordata > Mammalia > Carnivora > Felidae > Puma > Puma concolor. The sequence continues at coordinate 53,655,682 of NC_141670.1, read as the reverse complement.
CATTCATACGTGGAATGTAAGAAACAAAACAAATGAACATAAGAAAACAGAAGCAAAATAAGGTAAAAACAGAGAGGGAGACAAACCATAAGAGACTCTTCAATACAGAGAACACACTGAGGGTTGCCAGAGGGGTGTTGGGTGGGAGGATGGGCTAAATGGGTGAGGGGCATTCAGGAGGGCACTTGTTGGGATGAACACTGGGTGTTATACATAAGTGATAAATCACTAAATTCTATTCCTGAAAAAAAAGAAAAGAAAAGAAATTGTGAAGAGTAAATCATGGCTTAAAAAGTACAAAAACTTGTCATAATATGTTGTGAGAAAGACATATTGCATCCTGCATTTTCTAAAGATGGCTACAACTGTAATTTCCTGTCATGTGCTCTTCTCCAGTGTGACCTTTTCACTTTCTATCAAGTTGTGGAGTCTTCTTCCCTTCCTTGTGAATATGGGAGGGCCATAGTGACTTTTTTTTTAATTTAGTATATGACTCACAATGTTACATGAGACTCAGCTGTACAACATGGTGTTCCAACAACTCTATACATTGTGCTATGCTCACCACAAGTGTAGCCACCATCTGCCACCATACAAGACTATGACAATATCATTGTATTCTCTGTGCTGTACCTTTCATCCCTGTGACCAATTCATTCCATAACTGGGAACCTGTACCTCCCACTCCCCTTCAGCCATTTTGTCCATTCCCCCATCCCCTCCTCAAGTTTGTTCTCTGTATTTATAGCTCTGGGTCTCCTTTCTGTTGATTTGTTTAACTTATTTGTTTTTCACATTCCACGTATAAATGAAATCATGTGGTATTTGGTATTTGTCTGCTTTATTTCACTCATACCCTCTAGGTCCATCCATGTTGTCACAAATGGCAAAAATCTCATCCTGTTTATAGCTGAGTAATTTCTTGGATAATCCAGTTACTGAAGAGGAATGACACTTGTTTGAAAAACAATAACATTGTGACCAACTGGTTAATGAATGTGTTCAATTCAGAGTATCTAAGATTCCACATCACAAGAAAATGACAAAGGCACTGAAATCTTATAGCTCATATACATAAAAAAATTGAAATCTATTTTCCCAAATTTTACAGCTATTAACAAAATGTTCAAGATTACTTTATTTAATTACACATTTATATTAAATATAAATGTTTATAATTTAATGAGTATTATTTTTCAGAATTATATGATGTTTGAGATATCTATATGCTTTTCAAAATTCATAATTTGTTTTGATTTCATTCTCATTTGAATGAAAAGTTCACTTTTGAACATAAATTTGTGTTCATATTATTTCTTATTCCTAAAGATGGTCATAATTCCCCACTCTCAACAGTGGATAGATCATCCAGACAGAGAATCAATAAGGAAACAGAAGATTTGAACAAAACTGTAGACCAAATTGTCCTAACAGACATACACCAAACATTCAATCCAACAGCAGAAGAATACACATTGTTCTGAAGGACAAACAGAACATTTTCTAGGATAGATCATATGCTGGTGACAAAACAAATCTCAACAAATTCAAGAAGATTATACACAAAAATAAATTCCAGGATCATAATTTGAAAAGGAAGGATGGAGGCGCCTGGTGGCTCAGTTGGTTAAGCGTCCCACTTCGGCTCAGGTCATGATCTCGCAGTCCGTGAGTTCAAGCCCTGCATCAGGCTCTGTGCTGACAGCTCAGAGCCTGGAGTGTGCTTCAGATTCTGTGTCTCCCTCTTTCTGTTCCTCCCCCACTTGTGCTCTGTCTCTGTCTCTCAAAAATGAGTAAATGTTAAAACAAATTTTTTTAAAGGAAAGATGAATATAATTTTAGAAGGAAATTAGGAGATTATGACATCAAGGCAAAGAAACAAATATAAAACATAGTACCAACTACAAATGGAAGTATTAATACATTCTAATGCACTGAAATTCTGTTCCTGAGGATATATCATAGAGACAATGAGGAAATAAGCCACACATTGAGACAAGATATTTGCAAAATACTCAGTAAAGTGCGCAAAACATGGCATTTTTTATTTTTACAAATAAAGAACCACAAGTTTTCATAACAAAACATTACAAGTTGGGAAAAAATCAAGTCTTGAGATTCAGAACAATAGGAAATCTCATTCCCAACTGGTACAAGTGTACATTTGAAGCTCTTTGGAGAACAATGTGGCATTACCTAATACTGAACATATATTTACCCTCTAGCTCTCTAAGTCCCATGCACCTGGTTCCAGCCATGCTTGCACAGAGGTATTTCTTAGCTGACTTTGGTGATAACACTTTCATTAATTTCAGTCACACAGCAATTCAGACCACAGACCCTCATTGTCCCTCATTGAAAAGTTGAGTTGAGTAGAGGCAAGGTATGATTGCTGTTACCATCTTGATTTTTTTTTAACTTTACTGATTACACTTTGGGGCACTTAAAAGCCTCAGACTTATTTCTGAGTTCACAATTTGGGAGTTTAAATAAAGGAAAATTAGCACTAATTAATAGTAAAAACATAAAAAGAGCATAGAATTTATAAGGAGGCCAGATGATGCACATTCTAAAACCAGAAGTAAGCAGAAAACTGTTTTACTGATGTGGGCCAATGTCAGTAAAATGTGTTACAGCTGTGAATTCATTGAAATAGGTGGATTCTTTTTTGCATGGCATAATTTTTAGCTTCTTTAGATTTGATCAGCTCATACACAGCTTTTTATGTTTTTAAGTGTATCAATTTAGGCTGGGGGAAAAAACCAAATAACTAAATAATTTGTATTTTTTAGTAGGTACTTTAAAACTGTAGAAGTGAGCAACTCTTCAATCTCAGCACTTCGTCTCAAAAATATTGATTCTTCTTAGTCTTCTTCTCTTATTTCAAATATTGAAATCCAATTTTTAAAAGAAGTGAACAATGGGAAAAGAGAGAAAACATGGAATATCTGACCACCTTAACATTCAACAGTTCCAAGTTCAGAATAACCTAATGTCTATTCCAATTTCAGTGTTCAGTATCTCCAGAGTCTTTCTTTTCTCCTACTCTTTCACTCTCTTTTGGTTTGTTGTACTTCAAGAATACAAAGTCAAAAAAATAAAAGCTATAATTCATTTTTTTCCCTTTCGTCACCCTTCAGATCCAGTTTCTTTCTTTTTTTTTTTTTTTTTTTTTTTTTTTTTTAGTTTATTTATTGTTTGAGACAGAGAGAGAGGGAGAGAGAGAATCCTAAGCAGGCTCCACACTGTCAGCATGGAGCCCTATATGGGGCTGGAACTCACGAACAGTGAGAACATAACCTGAGCCAATCAAGAGTCAGACGCTTAATCAGAGCCACCCAGGAGCCCCACATCCAATTTCTCACAAGACACCATCTAAATATTGCTCAAGGTTGTCTTTTTAAGTTCCGACATTGACAAACCATGTGCCTGAACTATGGAAACAGTGTATTAATTTGCCTGCCTAAATCTGGCTTTGTTCCCATAAAATTCATGAAAAACATTGCCACCCAACTGATCTTTTCAAATGCAAAAAAAAAATAGTGTTATTCTCATGATTAAAATGTCTGTTGGCTTCTCATAATCCACAGCAAAAAGTGTGAGTTCTTAATCATCACATTCATCACCTGGTCCCTACTTATACGTTCAGCCTGTTTCAAACCACTCTCTGGCTCAAAATATACACATCAGTTTTCCATAAATTGTCCTCCCTTCTTCTCCCAATCACCATCCCTCACATTCTCCAAAAGAGTCTCAGATACTTCTCTGCTAGGAAAAGGTATTATTTTTCTGCCCAGCCCATCTCTCTAAACTGTCTCCACACCCCCTTCTTGTGTCATCACACATTTCTGTCACTGTCTATCTTTTGCAGGTGGCATCAGTTACAAGTTGAGAAGAGCTGTCATCAGATATTGTTAAATATTACCAACCTTTCTCACTAAGCATTCCCAAATGTATACTGGGTCACGTGTCATATATTGCCTCAGGAAAGAAATACTAGAGCAGAGAAAAGGCTCATGAGTTGCAAAACTCTGATCTGGACCCTTAAAGGGACTCCGTAGATAGAAAAATAACCTCTTGAATCAGAGCAAGCATTATTGTCAATAGAGTGATAATAGTAAGGAAAAAGAATAAGAGAACCCAATGCAACTACACCTAAAGCTGTCAAACCCAATGAGAAAGGTACAAAAGAATATACAAGTAACTTTGTGTAATCTGATTGCAAATGGGATCTGTGTTCCACCCTCCCCACCAACCAGCTACCAGACAACCAAGTAGAATTGTAGGAGATGTTAAGACTCCCAAACAAAAACAGGAAAACACTGAAGAGGTGCCTTTGCAATATGCACAAACCACTAATGGATTCCAAAGGAGAGAAGGTCAGCAAATGTCAGCAAGGACTAAAATTGACTAAGGTCAGATATCAATGGTTTAGAATCAAAGGCAAGCCCGGGATAAAGGGGAAAAAACTCTGAACTGATATGAAGTAGGGGATTGAAATATGAAATAGAGTGTAGAAACTAAAGTTGCATTTCCTGTGAACGCAACCTTGTGGACAGAAATTTATACCTACTAAGGGCCAGATTTTGGGGTGGGAAAATTGCAAGACCTGAATTATATAGATGCTTTTGTTAATGCCACGTGCTCCTCTAAGGTTAGCACTGAGAAGGCCCTCTGGAATGCTTCATGCCCCATACTGTAGAACACACAGTGGCTGATTACTTGTGCTAATTTTATTCTCGTATAATCTTCACTTTCCATATTTCCACAAAGAGATTTAACTGATTCATTTTAATTCCTGTTAATCTGATAAGTGGATAATGGTAAATTAATTGTTATTTTGACTGTATTTTTAAATTAAAAATGAAATTGAAGCTTTTAAAGGTATTTTTTGCCCATTTTTTTTTTTTTACCCAACTTTGTAAAATGCCTTATTATATAATTTGGCCATTGTTTCTATCAGCTTATTTTTTCCCAATGATGCATAAGGATGTTATATATCAAAATTTTTTGGTTTCTTATATGTGACAAGTACTTTTTCCCAAAGTGGCTTCATTTTTCTTTTTCCTTACTTTGACATTGACATTATGCAGGCTTATTATTTTTATTTTTGTCATAATAAAGATTAAATTTTCACAGGTCGAATTCAGGAATCATTTCATTTTGGATTTCTTGGTTTTATAGCATAATCAAAAAATGTTCTCCCATTAAAAATATTAATGCATGTACTTTTCTCAGACTTACATGATTTTAATTTTTACATTACATGTTAAATGTATTGTGATATAAGGAATAAGTATAGACCCAGCTTCCTTCTCTTTCCTATTATTTTGCTGTCATGATACATTTTTACTGTGTTTGCTGTTCTCTACTCTGTGTTAGTCCCTCCCTCCTCACCCTCCGTGGCTACTCATTTATTTTTATTCTTCAGGCAAACTTTAGAATAATTTTGTGAAGTTTCACTCACCACTCTGAAAAGTCTTGGTATTTTTACTGGATTTACATCTCGCCTACAGATCCTTTTAAGGAAAATCCATATAGTTAAAATATGGAGTCTTCAAGAATGAGGCAATTTCTTTAATTTATTCAAATCTTCTTTTAAGTGCCTTAGTTTATTTCAAAAATTGTATTTACATTTGGTTCCCACATATTTCTTGTCAATTTATCATTAGGCATGTTATTGTTCATACTCTTAATGCAAATATGATATTTTCTTCTTAATATTTTCTTATTAGCTTTGTACTGGTAATGCTTTGATTTGAGATATTATTGATATAACCTGCTATATATATTTTTTTAACGTTTATTTATTTTTGAGAGGCAGAAAGACAGAGCGTGAACAGCGGAGGGGCAGAGAGAGAGGGAGACACAGAATCTGAAGCAGGCTCCAAGCTCTGGGCTGTCAGCACGAACTGACACAGGGCCTCGAACTCATGAACCACAAAATCATGACTTGAGCTGAAGTCGACCGCTTAACTGACTGAGCCACCCAGGTGTCCCTAACCTGCTATATTAATTAGGCATCTTTCCATGCTTTTCCATTTTCAGTGAATTCTCTTGCAATTCGAAATGTTCTGTCATATAAATTACTGGTGATTATATTTTTCCTCTGAGTTTCCATTATTTATGTCACTCATTCTCTTTTCTAAGTGTGTTTATTAACGGATATTTCAGGGACAGTATTAGGTACTTTTTGAGATAAAAGAAAAAGTCAGAAGTAGCTTCATTTCCAGTTGTTTATTTGTAGCATGAGAGAGGAATGCTAAACTGAGATTTCTGTTCCTGTTTTCTCTGGGTCATCAGTATCTCTACCAGTTCTTAATTTTCTTATATCTTTGTCTTTGCTTTCTCCATTCTCTGACATCTCTGGATGTTCTGAAATATAGAGACTTTTTACCAGGCCACTCCCACTTTCTTCCTTTCTAGAGAAAAATAAGCATGATAAACCCTGAAATTCCCTGACCGAGTTAAGTGTTCCTCACCCAAAATGGTGGACTAGGGCTTACGTTTTTCATTTGTCCCTGCTCTGCCCACTTACTGCCACTCTGTATGCCTATCCTGAACTCCTCCTTCTAAATTTGTTATTGTAGGAGTTTTCAGAAATGTGTCCACTTGCTTTGTGCCACTATATTGTTTCAGAAGAAACTGGGGAGGAATCACTCAATAATTCATGGAAAACTCTGTCTTTAGATGACAATTTTCAAAATTTATAGAATGAACTTGTACTCTTTCATTTGTGTTCTACTGCTTCTATTTATTTTGGTTTACCTTATCGAATTTTAGGAAAGAAGTTTATTGATCTGTTTTTTATGTAACTGTATTTCCCCAGAGAATGACGTTTTCATTGAGGAAAGATAGCCAGCTCCAAGAGAAAGACTGTTGAGCAGGAGACTAGTCAAAAGGTTATTGCCATAAACCTAATGAGAGATTATGGAGCAGACAAGGAGGAGCTGCATGAGGGCTCATCCAGATTGAATACATACAAAATAAATGCGTATCTGGTTCAGATACTATATACTAAATACATTGTTATATATTATACAACATGCTACCAAAAACTATTCTTGATTTTACGCAAAAACCCTGTGAAATAATTAATAGCATCTATAATTCTAAATTAGTGCCCCTAATCCTCCAAAAATTTAAATAATTAATTCATGTCCTCATATAACTTCCTAGATTTTATAGCAGCTTAAGCCCAGGTCTCCAAATAATGGGAAATATATGATTTGAACCTTAAGACTGGTACATTTTCTCCAATTAATTGTTTTGGCAGTCATCATTTTTAAGGGCTGAAAATGAACATTTCATTGTATCACATTTTCGTTTGTTCCTATTGGTACTCCATGGACTTAGAGGAAGGCAAGAGATACTCAATAATTTTGAAACTATGTCATCGAGAGATGGTTTCCTAGCAACTGACAATGCCTAAAACTTCTTCCCTTTGTTTCAAACATGTTTACAGCCTATGAATATTTTCTCTGATATCTTTGCATCCTCTACACTTATCTTTTCAAAAAAATTTTATTTTAGAAACTCAATTATTAATCAACGTCTAAAATCTTGGATTTAAGATCATCAAATCTGTATATAGCCTCATAGGAGATAATACATAAAATGAACTAAAAATTCACATATGAAAAGAAATATTGTGTGCCTGAGGTTGAACTACGTGTGTAAAAAATCTTGAAGCTGCTATTAGAATGAGTAACGCAGGACAACTCCAACTGATGCTCCCTTTGATTCATAACATGAAATAGACACACAGTAGCAGGGACCCTTCAGCCACCAGACAGAGAGAGAATAATGAAAAGTGTACACTTGAGATTTCTAAGAAACAGAGCTGACGACTAGGGGAATAGCTGAGCCAAACTAGAAATGGATGATAGCATACTACCTGAACACACTGGGGCCAGGAGCCCAGATCTGAGAATCATACAGACCTAGTTTCCAATCAAGGCTCTGCCAGTTATGAACTGTGTGTCTTGTGGCAGCTTATACAACCATTCTGGGCTTCAATTTTCTTACCTGTAAAATGATCACTGGTTGTTCGTTTAGGCTGCTAAGCATCGAAATCTTCTAAGCTTCATAAAATCCCCCACCATATGAATCTGGATGGAACAGAGTCTTCCCGTCACTGTAGAAGCTTAAAATGTCAGCTACTACTCTAATTTGATGAGGCACATGCCCTGGTCTAAAGATCTCGGATAATTGTCTCTGAGAGTAGAGGCAGTTACAACCAAGTCCCATTCCTCAGGCAGCAGTGCCTAGAGCACCAGCCACACAGGTTGCGATAGTTTTGTGACGGCCGTTTTCCCGCTGGACCAGTTATCTGCTATTATCATAGGAATTACGGATGCTTAAGTTTTATTCCTACATATATATCCTCCAAGACTGGATTTCTAGCCATCTGGGGAATTCTGTTAGCTTCCCATCATCACTTCAAGTCATTTATTTTTTGCTTAAGTCAAACAAAATCTGCTTAGGAGGGTTAGACCTAATAATTCAAAATTTTCTCTTATATAACACCATTACAAGTACTGAATAAGATAATACAGGTTATATAATTAACACAGGAACAGGAAAACAGCATGTGCTCAGTATATATTAATGTTATTATCAATTAATATGGTATTATTCCTTGGCTGCTTAATTATTTTCCAGGAGATAAAAATGTCACTGATATATTGGACTATTTTGATACCCATTCTTCCAAAGTTTTATAACAATAGAGAAAAGCCAAAGAGTAAGAAAATAAAAAGGATCAAGGTGACGTAACAAGAAAATATAACTCATAACATCAGACCGTAATAAAAATAGCAGCTATTTATGTTACCCAAGTGTTTCAAAACTTTCCAAATAAACAGTACAGTGATAAAATTTTGCAGCTAATTCTTACACTAGCCAGACAATATTTTTATGATTAGTAAGTAAATCTTGAGATGAATCCTTAAAATACCAGTGTTCTGTGTGATTTGGGTAACTAAATTAACCACTGAGACTTCAGATACTTTAAGATAAAGGGATTAGCGGGGCGCCGGGGTGGGTCAGTCTGTTGAGTGTCCGACTTCGGCTCAGGTCATGATCTCACGATCCGTGAGTTCGAGCCCCGCGTCGGGCTCTGTGCTGACAGCTCAGAGCCTAGAGCCCGTTTCAGATTCTGTGTCTCCCTCTCTCTCTGCCCCTCCCCTGTTCATGTTCTGTCTCTCTCTGTCTCAAAAATAAATAAACATTAAAAAAAAACTCTTAAGAAAATAAATAAATAAAAATAAAATAAAGGGATTAGACTAGGAAATATCTACCCCCTCTTATGTCCAAAACTCATATTTTTAAATATAATTGCTATCAAATAGCATTTTGGATTACCATCATGAATTTTTTATGTATTCTCAGTGAACAAAATGATAAATGAGTTAAAATAATCAGGAAGGACATAAAATAGAGACAGAAAGTTGCAGCAACTCCTAAACTCCTCTCTACTTAGAAAAGAAATTTTGCTTGATTAGAAACTCAAGAAAACATGAAAGAAGCTTATTCAATTAAAATGCACATCTTGAATCCTAGAATGTGTTATTCCCAACACCTGGCAGTCATAAACCCTGAATCCTCACAGTTTTTGAGTTTGAGAGTGCATGTGTGTGTGTGTGTGTGTGTGTGTGTGTGTGTGTTCTATTGACCTATAGTATTATATCAGTTTCAGGTGTACAACATAGTGATTCGACATTTATAAATGAAATGATCACCACAATAAGCCTAGTTACCATCTGTCACCGTACAAATTTATTACAATATTACTGACAGTATTCCCTATGCTGTATACTACATCCCATGAATTGTTTTTAATAACTGAAAAATGGTACCTCTTAATCCCCATCACCTATTTCACCTGTATTTCTGCCTCCTCCACCCCATCTAGAAACTGCCAGTTTGATATCTGTATTTGTGAGTCTATTTCTGCTTTTTGTTCATTTGCTTTGTTTTTTAGATTAAAGTGAAATCATATGGCATTTGCCTTTCTGTATCTACTGTGTTCATATTGCTGTAGAATCATTTAATGGTCCTCCACTTCCTGTAATCCTTCTATGAATCTTATTCCCGATTACTCTCAAACTCTAAGGGATATATTTTTAGAGTTCTTCCTATGCTGGGACATGTATGGCTAAGAAATCCATCTCAGGTCTCCTAAATTCCTTCCACAGTAGCTACTAAGCAGCCTCATAGATTCAAAAGCAAACTCTTCTATTCTTATTCGTATATTTTCCTTACTTTTGCTTCTCTTCCAGGATTCCGAAAGCATTTCTGAGCATCTCTGACCTTAACAAATAGTGTGAAGAAAATAAATGGGTATAAGGGCGCCTTGCTTCTCTTCCAGGATTCTGAAAGCATTTCTGAGCATCTCCGACCTTAACAAATGAGTGTGAAGAAAATAAATGGCTATACAAAAGTATAGATTTTTAAACATCTTAACGAAGTTGTAGAAAAAAGTGCCTAACGCTCTAATTTCTTATCATTTTCATTCTGGCATTGTTAGAACACTCTCGGATTTGACTTCTGATGTCAATCTGCAAACTGTGTATAAAACCACAGCCCAAAGCAACACGACTCAGACCATAGCATTCCTGGCCGACTTGAAGTCAGAGCTCATTAGTAGCCCCAGGCCATTGGTGCTTTGAGGCCCCCTGGGTGTGGTAACAGGCCTTGCCCACCATCAAGTTGCTACAAGTTGCTAAAAAGAATCTACTACTCTCAGAGAGAAGTTTGATTTAACTTGCTTTGTCATCTAGACTTTCTTCAAATAAACTGCCAGCAGAGACCTCACATTCAACGTTATTAGCCCATGCCGATCTTTTCTTTCTTTGACATTTCCTCCTAAGAAATGTGCTCCTGAATTTTTTTTTTATATTGCCTGTTTTACTCCAGTATTTACTTTATTTTTCCTGTATGCAGGAAGGTCAAAATAGGAAAAGATATTGTACTTCATATTCTGAGCATTGCCTTTTATTGTTTGCTCCTTTTTACTTCCTTTCTATTTGACACTCACATTTTTCCTTCCGCCCATCACTACATTAACCACTTGTGTTTAATCATGTTTCCTTTCCTTCGAAGTCTCATATTCTTTTGAGAGGAAACTTAGCTCATTTTTTTTTATTACAAATCTGCCTTTAAAAAAACACTCACAATCTCACTCATTCCCTAAGGCAGCATTTTCAGACCTCATTTTACTTGACTAGTATTTTTGGAGTGGCAGCTGAGGGCCACTACAAGGCTGCTAAAAGGGAGCCATAAAATGTCATGTGAAAGAGTGAGTGTTTCCGTACAGATGGCTTCTGAGTTCGTGTCAGTAATTTTGTAGCAGACTATATTATTTTATATCTTCGTAACCTACAAATAAGTTTGAACTAAATTAGCACTCTTGAAGAGAAAATATTTTTAAATACATAAAGGCCATTCGCTGCGTGTCGGCACTAAATGTGAAAGGACAAAATGGTGTATCTGACCCAACACTTCCGTCCTGTCCTCCTGGCTTCATAATAGAACAACTTGCTGAGTCTGGTCGTTGTTTTTAGAGGTTACATAAACTTACAGTTTTGATGCTTTCGTGACTCCTGTGTCATGGCCAAATACATGACATTACACGTGAGAAATTTAAGTTAAACATGAGGTCTGTTATGGTTTGTTTGCAATTTTTTTCTCCTCTGCTTCTCTCCAGTCTTGTCAGTCTAAATAAATCTGGCTTCTAGCTGAAGCCACACTCACTTGGATGCAGCTTCAGATTTGGGACAGTCACCAGTTTGTTTCTTCTGAAAACTCAGGCAGGGCATTTGAATTCTATTCTTAGATCAGTTACCTTTTCTTTCTTAAGGAAGAAAAAACAACTTTCATGAAACATAACATTATTTTGGCCATTAACTTTGTATTACTCTGGAGAGACCATTTTCTTGTTTCTGTCAAGTAAGCGTTTTCTGAGGAAAGGACACTGGAATCTTGGTTAAAAACAAACCTGAGGGGTGCCTGGGTGGCTCAGTCAGTTGAGCATCTGACTTCGGCCTAGGTCATGATCTCCCCATTCCTGAGTTTGAGCCCCACATGGGGGTCTGTGCTGACAGCTCAGAGCCTGGACCTTGTTTCAAATTCTGTCTCTCTCTCTCTCTCTCTCTCTCTCTCTCTCTCTGCCCTTCCCCCATTCGTGTTGTGTCTCTCTCCCTCAAAAATAAAAATAAATATTTAAAAAAATTGTCTTAAATAAACCTGAAATTTAGGGGTGATTGAACAGCCACAAACAATGAGAGATTTAGAGTCTGTTCACTTTTCAAGTGGGGAAGGAAACTCTGATCTGCAGAATCCATCATTTACATTATTGGAGGATTGGAAAGGACTAGGGAGCAAAGGTCTCACTTAGGAGGGAAAGCAGACAGCATGTAGCCTATAGGAATTAGCAGATTCGGAATTTCAGGTTCCTTTTCTGCAGTTACAGGTGTCTGTACTTACTGCTTTAAGTAATAATGTCTCATATCCAGAAAACCTTATGCTCACCTTCAGGGTAATATAAATAAATGTAGATGTTAAAAACTCATAAGATCTGGGGCGCCTGGGTGGCTCAGTCGGTTGAGCGTCCGACTTCGCTCAGGTCGCGATCTCACGGTCCGTGAGTTCGAGCCCCGCATCAGGCTCTGTGCTGACAGCTCAGAGCCTGGAGCCTGCTTCAGATTCTGTGTCTCCCTCTCTCTCTGGCCCTCCCCCCGTTCATGCTCTGTCTCTCTCTGCCTCAAAAATAAATAAATGTAAAAAAAAAAAAAAAAAAAAACTCATAAGATCTGTGAAAAATTATCTTTTAACTTATGACTCAGATTGAGCCAAACACCCTAAGTTTCAGTTGATTTTTCAGAAGAGCAAATATGATAAAAATATTCAGAATAGGAAGATTCACGTACAAAGATCAACATCCTCTTTGTGCTGTTGAAACATGCCTCAAGGTTAAAAACCACAAAACGAAATTTAAGAATTTCATCTTCCATTTTCCAGAAAAAAAATCTTTGGTGATAATCATTAGTAGGAGTCCACAAATTAAAATATTACCTTACAGCTTTAGAATGGCCAGAATCCCAAACACTGACAGCACATAAACACTAGTAAGGATGTGAAGCAACAAATGCTCATTCATTGGAAATGTGATGGAAATGTGAAATGGTATAGACACTTTGGAAGACAGACAGTTTCCTACAAAATTAAACGTACCAGTTGCCATTCAATTCAGCAACTGCACTCCTTGATATTTCCCAAAGAGGTTAAAAAACATTTGTCTATGCAAAAAAAAAACAAAACTGCACATAGTTGTTCATAGTAGCTTTGTTCATAATTGGCAACACTTGGGAGCAACCAAAATGTCGTGCAGTAGCTAAGTGGATGAATAAACTGTGGTGCATCCAGACAACAGAATATCATGCAGTGCTGAAAAGAAATGAGCCAGCTAGCCATGAAAAGACACGGGAAACTTAAATGCATATTACTAAGTAAAAGAAGCCAAACTGCAAATCTATATGATGTATGATTCCAATGAATCCAGTGAAAAGTTATGAAGACAGTAAAGGGATAACCTGTTGTTAGCGGCTGGGGGAGGGAGGAAGGGATCAATCAGCAAAGTACAGAGAATTTTTAGGGCAGTGAAACTATTCTAATGACTATAATGGTAGATACAACACCAAGAGGGAAGTGTAGTATAAACTGTGGACCTTGGGTGATGATGATACATCAATGTAGATTCATCAATTATAATAAATGTACCACTCTGATGGGGAATGTTGATGGTGGGGGAGCTTGTGATGTGGGGGGGGGGGGGGGGGGGGGCAGGGAGTGCAAAGGAAATCTCTGTACCTTCCATTCAGTTTTGTTGTGAACCAAAGACTACCCTAAAATATAAAGCCCACCTTAATTTTTTTAAGTTTATTTATTTATTGTGAAAGAGACCAAGTGGAGAAGGGGCAGAGAGGGAGAGAGAGAATCCTAAGCAGACATGGCATTGTCTGTGCAGACTCCAACACGGGGCTCAAACTCATGAACTGTGAGACCATGACCTGAGCTGAAATCAAGAGTCAGTCACTTAACCGACTGAGCCACCCAAGTGTTCCATAAAGTCTACTTTAAAAAAATCTGAGGGGCGCCTGGGTGGCTCAGTCAGTTGAGCGTCCAACTTTCGCTCAGGTCATGATCTCACGGTCTGTGAGTTCAAGCCCCACATAGGGCTCTGTGTTGACAGAGCTTGGAGCCTGCTTTGGATTCTGTGTCTCCGTCTCTCTCTGCCCCTCCCCTGCTTGCACTCTGTCAAAAATAAATAAACATTAAAAAAAATTTTTTTTAATCTGAAAACTTTCTCGTTAATTCATTTATTCAGCAAGGAAGCCTTTTATAGAGTACCTACTATATGACAGATACAACAGCCTCTGTCTTTGATGAATTGCTACTATAAAGCAGGGGGGTGGGGGGAACAGTAAACCAGATGGATTATGATAGCTATTATTATAGAAAAGAAATCTAAGCTATTCTACAGAAGACAGTGTCCAAAATTCATAACCACAAAGATCGAAAGTTTTGTGGTCTAATCCAGAGACATCCTTTCTCTGTTTCTGCAGCAGTTCTCTGAAGCTATCCCTCTCCATAAAAGGAAAAGTATTATAATATCACATCTGATGGTTAACTGTAGAGTGGGAACATGTAGGTTGACAGTATAGTTTTATACTCATATCTTGTTTGTAGAGTTTCAACCCATAACAGAAGTGAAACTGGAACGTGGGGATATAAAATTCTATGTCTGTATTCCATATTAAAAACCCTAAAATGTGACACCCTTGCAAAATGGAAATTGTAATCACATAAGTAATTTGCTTACAACATGACTTGGAGTTAACACTCATAATCTATGGGCAATTAATTTTCCTGCCTTTACTCTTTGGATACAAAATCTATAAATATATTTGTAAAATAACAAAGTTTTGTTGATACTGGATATTGTAATGTTAGTCAATAATTTATAATGTAAAAGGAAACAATGATAAGAACTTGACCTAATTTTAAAAAAAAAAAAAGAAAAGAAAAAATATCTTAAAGCTAAACCAAGGAAAAAAAGGAAGGAAATAAAGCTACTGAGAGCTAGAGGTAGGGGGTAGAATTAGAACTCAGTGTAACAAGAAAAATGCAATACTTCTATAAATCTAGTAAAAATGTTCTACTGAAAGATACAAAAGTAGTTTTGAATAAGAAATTCTTGAGGTGCCTGGATGGCTAAGTCACTTAAGCCTCCAACTTTTTATTTTGGCTCAGATCATGATCTCATGGATCATGAGATTGAGCCCCAAGTCAGGCTCCACGCCGACAGCATGGACCCTGATTGGGATTCTCTCTCTCTCTCTTCTCTCTCTCTTTGCCCTTCCCCTTTTTGCTCTCTCTCTTTCTCTCTCAAAAGAAATAAACTTCAAAAAAGAGAGAAATTCTTAAATAACACTGTGTACCAGACCATAATCTATGTAAATATTATATTATTTAATCCTGACTACTGCCCAAGGAGTTACTTTCATTCCACCTTTTATAGATGAACAAAACTAAGGCACAGAGAAGCTAAGTAGCTTAGAGTCTGTTCCTAACTGGGGCACAGATCACCGAGACAGGAAGCGATAAAACCAGGATTTGAACTTGAGCAGTCTGTCTCCTGGCTCCTGCTCTGGGCTCAACATTATGCCACATAACCCATGTTTCTGCATTAATAAATATAAAATAATTTCAAACAAGTACCCAAGTCATATTTTTGGACTTGAAAAACTAAGTATAAATTATATTTTAAGAATCTTCAACAATGTTTTGATTCAGAAGAATAATAGAGATTGATTTTTCCACCAGTTATTATGGAACACATAATTAGTAATACTATTCTATAATTAGACTACGTAAATCATTGTAACATAACATAAAATCACAAAATAAACCTTATTAGAAGGAAATACATGCAATGATAAGATTTAAATCAGTGGTAAGAGGATTAGTTAGCAAATGGACAAACATATATTAGAAAATATTCCTATGTATATAATGATTACAGAAAGATTTAATAGTTAATCTGTTTAAATGAGACAACTGTAAAATATACACATGGATACTTATCTGATCTTGAGTTGAGTATTGTCTATATATAAGAAATGAGAAATGGATAAATTGATAGATTTAAATATAAAAAGTTATGTCAATATGGCAGAAATCACAAAAATAATTTAAAAATAACCTGAAAATTGAAATATATTTAAAATATATACAAAAAAGAAAACATTTGGTAAGAGTATTCTACCAAATAAGTTAAAGAAAATAATAAAAATCTGATTGTAAAACATAAAAGGCAATTCTAACAGTTACTCCCTAAAAAAGGGAACATAAATGATTATTAAGTATGCAGTAAAATAATGAAACTTGTTATCAACGACACAAAGCAACAATAAAGCACTATTCACATGTTATCAAATTGTCAAATTTTAAAAACTTGAAAATAGTTCCTTGAATCAGTTACTCTTGTGCACTGTTGATGGTCATATAAATTGGTACAGCCTTCAATGAATGTTAATTTTATGGAAATAAATGAATGTATTAAAGCATTCATGAGCACTTTTGAAAGATCTTGTGCTAAGAATTTTTTTTTATTTGGTGTAGGGTGTAGAAGTGGTGTCATGATTTCTAAGCTTCCATCCGATATTAGGTGTTTTTCTACCTATCTATCTATCTATCTATCTATCTACCTATCTATCTATCATCTATCTATCTATCATCTATTATTGATCTATTATCTACACACAGACACACACAATATTCAAGATAATACACATATAGAAAGTAAAATGCATAAAGGAAAACTATAGCCATGCAAGGGCTTGCTTCAAAAGGAGAGAGTAAGAGAGAGTCTGCCTCTAGCAAGCATGAGTGCATAGTGCATAATTTATTGTACATTTCCTTCCAATTTTACATAATAGCTTGCATTGTTCAGGCACCAGTGTTATCTACACCAATTTGATTGCTTTTTTATGGCAGAGAATTACAGTGCTGCAAAGTCCATTATTTTTTATATAACATTTAAAAACAATTCATTTTAGGGTTTTGGAACCAAAGGAAATGAAAACTATCTCTTGCAGATGGGTGATCCCAATGACTTCTATATATAAAGGAAAATGAAGCCTGAATACTTTGCTTACTCAATTGACTTTAACAACTACTGTATATCACTGGCTATGCTTTCAGATGCTCACCAGAAAATCTTACTAAAACCTGAATGCTTGAAGAAGTTGAGAAGAAAATCATAGAGCCAAACTAGGAAAGGGTAGCATAAGAAATGTCAAAATGGCAAGTCTTCCCCTAAATCAGAACTTTTTTTTCATGATATTTACATCAAGCTCACATCTGATTGATAAATTGTATCAGTGGGTAGAAAATAAAAGAAGGAAAGCAAAGAAAGGCCAGTGGAGAAATGTTTGCATTGCTAGATGACCCTACATTTCAATGCAAAAGAAAACAACATCCAGGGTATTTTCTCTAGATGCTGTGAGCTCCTAAGCTAATTTGTAGCAGAGATTTGTGATTTTAAGGTCTTTGGGAAGAAGGAAGGATGTGTCTAAGGGATGTTATTTGCTCCTATTTTTCATGACTGGGCCTTCTCTTTTCTGTCTTGATCCATTTTGGCTGGTTAGTGAAGGATGGAGTGGCTTTTGTTATTTCAGTCTGTTTGGGTTAATCCACTTAATTAGACTTTATAAAGGATTTATTATTAAATCTATGATTCAAGAAACCATTAATCTGAGTAGATACTTATTGCTCTTCAAATGATATATTTTGGGTAATAGTTTTGGAATGTTAAATATATTTTTAAATGTAATAGGGAGACAAATATGTAAAAATTAATATTTTATTATTTTTTAATGTTTATTTGTTTTTGAGAGGGGGAGAGAGAGAATCCCAAGCAGACTCCACACTGTCAGGGAAGAGCCAAACAACTGTGAGCTCATGACCTGAGTTGAAATCAAGAATTGGACATTTAACCAACTGAGCCACCCAGGCACCCAAAAATTAATATTTTAGATTAGAATGAGAACAAGTAGAATCATTCGTCATTTCTCAGAGGAGCAAGGTTATATCTTATACTTTTTTCCATTTACAGAAATTGCTCAAAGATACACAGCATATTTAACATGATTGATAGATTTCACTGTCTGTCCAGTGTCTAGAAACTGAAAACATCTCTTCTAGCTTTAGACAACAAAGCAACATTGATTTGTCTCAGTCAATTCTCCTGAAGTGAAATAGAAATGGTTTTATGAAAATGTTTTTCCCCTCTTGGTCTGTGAATGGTTTGATATTCAGGTTTGAAGTTACTTTTAAGTACTTACATTCCTTAAATTCTATAAATCTATTTTCCTAGCAATGTCACTTTCTCAACTTCGTGCAGGGTGGCCCAAATAAAAGCATAAGATGAAGCAGTGGTTTCCAGGCTCGTCAAAACCAAAAGAAATAGCCTACGTACATTCATTTCCCAGGGCTGATAACAAGGTATCACAAATTGGGTCTTAAACCAATAAATAAACAGAAAATTATTCTCTCCCATTCTGGAGGCTCTACGATTGAAATCAAAGAAGTCACATATTGCTAGCGTGGCCAGTGATGCAGGCAGCAAAGAACTGCACAAATGAGAGCAACAAGCAGGACAGAGTTTATTCACTCTCCAAGGGAGGAGAGGGGCCAGATATCAAGAGAGATGTCAGCACCGAGTTTCTGTCAGGCTGGGCCTTTTAAGGGGTTTTGACGGATGTGAGAGGGTTGCAGATGTGCCCATGGTGGAGGCATAAGGACCTGGGGAGGGGGTCGACTCTTGGCCAGGTACAGCAGTACGTGGAAGGTTTTTCAAGGAGCTCTGTCCAGGGCTCGTCCAGGATGTGGGTTGTCATCGAAGCCAGAGAAGGATATGTTTTGTAGTTGTGGTCTACCTTCCAAGAATGGAAGGCACTGTGACCTAGAAAAATGAAGAGTTAGGGCCAAGTTCAGACACCTGTGAGTTTTTACTGAAAGCTTGGCTGGGGTATGGGGTATTTTGAATAGATTCCTTTCACAGATCATGCTCCGTCTGAAGCCTTGGGAGAAGGATCCTTCCTTGCCTCTTCCAACTTGTTGTGGCCCACCTTCACTTGGTTATCTTCTCTCTGTGTTGTGACTTTGAAATTAACATTGGTTAAGCAGAGACTGGGGCATTGACTGGCTAGCCATGGTTCAACAAAAGACCAAAAGATGGAGAGACAAAATGAAATAACGAAGTTTATCAATCACAGGTCCTGGAAGAAGTATACAACATGCCTTGGGGGGTCACTTTGGGAAGTCAAGGCAGAGTGCAGACAGACAGTCAGGACCTGGGGCACATGCCTTTATTAGGGCCTATGGGTAAAGTGCTTTGGGTTCCCCAGCTAAGGCCAGATTGGCCAATTCAAATCTGGCACGTTGGTATTCAAAGGTATTCAATTCAAAGGGTGGCACATTGGTAAGCTTCTAGGGGGTCTTATGAAAGGGATACAGAAGGGGAAGGCCCTGAGAAGTAGGGGAGACTATTGTTTACATGGGCTGCTAGGGAAGTCTTACCAGTAACTTAAATTTGCTTGTGACTCTTCTCTGAGCTTGCAGAAGCTGGAGTCAGTTTGACGTTCCTGTAGGCCATTTAGCCATTCAAAATGGGTGCCAAGACAGCAATACCATGGAGTACTTTGGCCAAATTCTCTACACTCTGCCTTCACATAGTCTTTCTGTAAGGACTTTAATAGAGATTAATAGCACCAGAGTTAAGTTTCTCAGTGTACCTCCCTTATAGTTCTGAACCTTGTAAATTAATATGATTTAATATCGGATATGTTAAGTAAATTTAGTATCCATATTTGTCTTGGGTTTCCTGGAAATATGTAGTTGTCTGAGTTTTTCCAAAAACTGAGCCACCCAAGGTGCCCCTATCTTTTGAAGCTTTGAAGCCAGATACTGACTTCTCCTCTGCAGCTATGAAAGTCCTAGATAGCATCTTCTTCCAATAGAAGGCTGTTTAGTCTACATTGAAAATTTGTTGTTTAGCATAGCCAACTTCATTAATTATCTTAATTAGATCTTCTGGATAACTTGCCGTAGCTTCTACATCAGCACTTGCTGCTTCATCTTGTACTTTTTTATTATGGAGATGGTTTCTTTCCTTAAACTTCAAGGACCAACCTTCTGCAGCTACCTTACCTCTCCCAATCTTCATAGAATTGAAGAAAGTTAGGGCCTTGCTCTGGATGATTCTTTGGCTTACGAGTATATTATGGCTTGTTTGATCCTCTCTCCAGACCACTCATACTTTCTCCATATCAGAATAAGGTGTTTCATTTTCTTATCATTTGTGTATTCACTGGAGTAGCAATTAACATTTCCTTCAAGAACTTTTCCTTTGTTGGGGCGCCTGGGTGGCTCAGTTGGCTAAGCATCCGACTTCAGCTTGGGTCATGATCTCACAGTTCGTGGGTTCGAGCCTGCATCGGGCTCTGTGCTGACAGCTCGGAGCCTGGAGCCTGCTTCAGATTCTGTGTCTCCCTCTCTCTCTCTCCCTCCCCTGCTTGCACTCTGTCTCTCTCTCTTTCTCAAAAAATAAACATTAAAAAAAAAAAACTTTTCCTTTGCATTCACAACTTGGCTAACTGGTGCAAAAGGCTCAGCTTTTGGCATACCTGGGCTTTTGACATGCCTCCCTCACTAAGGTTAATCATTTCTAATTTCTGATCCAAAGTGAGAGGTGTGTGACTCTTCTTTTCACTTGAACACTCAGAGGCCATCGTAGGGCTATTAATTGACTTGTTGTGTCTCAGGGACTAGGAAGCCCAAGGAGAGGGAGAGAGAGAGAAAAAAAAATGGCAAGTGGAGCAGTCAGAACACACACAACCCTTACTAAGTTTGTTGTCTTATATAGGTGCAGTTCATAGCACCCCAAAACAATTACAATAGTAACGTCAAAAATCAGTGATCACAGGGGTGCCTGGCTGGCTCAGTTGGTTAAGCATCCAACTCTTGATTTCGGCTCAGGTCATGATCTCATGGCTCATGAGTTCAAGCCCCACATCAGGCTCCACACTGACAGTGCAGAGCCTGCTTGGAATTCTCTCTCTCCCTCTCTCTCTGTCCCTCCCCTGCTCATTTGCACTCTGTCTGTCTCTCTCTCTCAAAATAAATAAATAAAATAAAATAAAACTCTCCTGGGAGAATCAGTACCCAGGTTTGATACAATACATTATTTAAAATGTCTAATTTTGAACAAAGAACTATAAGTCATGAGAAGAAACAGGAAATGTGTCCATTATACAGGGGGAAAAAAAAACAACAAAAACCGCCTGTGACAGGGTCCAGAAGTCAAACTTAACAAAAACTTCAAAGCAGCCATTATAAATGTGTTCAGAGAACTGAAGGAGTGCTTAAAGAAATAAAGGTTAAAAAAATTAATCAAAAAAATAATAAATAAATAGAAGAAATAAAAGAAGATATGATGACAATATCTAATCCACTAGAGAATATCAATAAAGAGATGGAAATTATAAAAAGAATCCAATAGATGTTCTGGAGTTGGAAAGTATAATAACTGAAAAAAATCAGTAAACTTGAAGATAGATTGATAGGGATTATGTAATCTGAAAAGCAGAAAGAAAAAATATTTTAAAAAAAAGAAGACTTCAGTATAAAAACCAACAAGTGTACCAATATATGCACAATAGTAGCGTGGGAAGAGAAAGAGAGAAGATAAAAGACTCAGATAAATAAAGACTAAAAAGTTCCAAAATTTTATGAAAAACATGAATCTACGTATCCAAGAAGCAGAATCTTAAAAAATAAATGGGAAGACAGCACGTCAAACACATCATAATAAAAATGCCAAAAACCAAAATCAAGGAGAAAATCTTGAAAGTGATAAGGAAAAAAATTAAGCAACTGAGTAAATAATGCTTTGACTGAATTTTTATGGCTTAGAGATACTTATACATCGTAACAGTGATTGACACAACTGTTGCCTATGTTTTGCATCCTTTAGATACTTTTAATTTTTCAAAGTGCCCCCAAAATTCTAGCATTCAAAGCCAAATCTAAGAGCAAAAAGAATAACAACCACCGGAATCCAAGAACAGACAGGTGGACTGAGTGAAATTCAGTATTAATGTTTTTTTAATTGATCCTGGTTAATAACTTCTATGTAGAAATCTTTAAAAATCATTTAACTTTGGGGTGCCTGAAAGGCTTAGTCCATTAAGTGTCCAACTTCGGCCCAGGTCATGATCTCAAAGTTCGTGAGTTCGAGCCCCGTGTCAGGTTCTGTGTTGACAGCTCAGAACCTAGAGCTCTCTCTGCCCCTCTCCTACTCGCGCTTCTCTCTCTCTCTCTCTCTCAAAGATTAATAAACATTTTTAAACAAATTTTTAATCATTTAACTTGGCTTTATTCATGAACTGATAAACTCCTTCATAAGTAATATGTAGCTACCATTCCACTTGCAATACAATGCAAATCTATCAAAAATTTTAAATATGCAAAATAATGTAAACAAGAAAAAAAACCTTGTACAACTGTTGAATCACTGTACAGTACACCTGAAACCAACATAACACTAGAATTTAAGTTATATTAAATTTGGGGTAGGGGCACCTGGGTGGCTCAGTCAGTTGGGCGTCTAACTTTGGCTCAGGTCATGATCTCGCGGTCCATGAGTTCAAGCCCCGCATCGGGCTCTGTGCTGACAAATCAGAGCCTGGAGCCTGTTTCAGATTCTGTGTCTCCCTCTCTCTCTGACCTTCCCCCATTCATGCTCTGTCTCTCTCTGTCTCAAAAATGAATAAACGTTAAATTTTTTTTTTAATTTGGGGTGCCTGGGTGGCTCAATCAGTTGAGCACCAGACTCTTGATTTTGGCTCACTTCATGATCTCATGGTGGTGGGATCAAGCCCACACCAGGCTCCAATCTCAATCTCTCTCAAAAAAAAAATTATCAACTAATTGATTAATTAATTAAAATAAATTAAAATCTTGTGAACAATGTTTTAAAGTGATCCAAGAAAATAATATTTTTTTGTTTTGCTTATATTACCTCTAACAGTATTTATTAGGAAAAAAAAATATCATCTAAGGAAAGAAGGTAGAATTTGCTATTTGAAGATCAGATTTTAAGTTCTCGCTGACTTTTACCAGCAATATATATTTGCTCACTTGAATCAAACTCTGTAAGTCTTCATAAAAATATTTTCTTGATACTCAAGGAAACAAGTCACAGTAAAAAGTACTGTGAGATATGAAGCATTTATAGACTACTTTTATGCAGGTTGTGTTATGGTTCTTCTACTTTTCTAAACCATAAATTCTGTGAAGATAGATGTTATCAACTCTGTACAACACCTAATCTATGAGACTCACTGATATATACTTGACAAGAACTGATACTTCTGTTGTAAATTGAAAGCACTGGAAAGTAGTGTGTGTTTGAAATACAAATGCTGTTCTCAAAGTTGTGCTTTCTTGAACTATAATTAAAGATGTAATTTCTTATTTAACATATATGACAAGAAAATGAAATGTTCAAAGCAATGAGTAATGAATCATACAACACCAACATGCAAAAACTGAAAGGTACTTAGTCTGGTGAAAAAAAAATTGTTTTACAAATTATATTTCTGTCTCAGATTACTGATTTTGCCTAACTCCACTTTCTTCCTATCTCATGCAGAAGTACATATTCTTAATAAAAACGCGAATATCTGTAATCTTGTATTTTGTTATCCCATTCATATAAAAAGATACATATGTATAATACATTAAAATAACATCTTCTGGGGCACCTGACTGGCTCAGTCAGTAGAGCATCTGACTCTTGATCGGAGGGTTGTGAGTTTGACCCCCATGTTAGGTGTAGAGATTACTTTTTTTAAAAAGAGTAAAATGACATCTTCTTTTATAAGGGAGTATATTATTGGGGTGCCTGGGTGGTTTAGTCGGTTAAGCAGCCGACTTCGGCTCGGGTCATGATCTCACAGTCCGTGAGTTCGAGCCCCGCGTCGGGCTCTGTGCTGACAGCTCAGAGCCTGGAGTCGGCTTCAGATTCTGTGTCTCCCTCTCTCTCTCTGCCCCTCCCCCGTTCATGCTCTTTCTCTCTCTGTCTCAAAAATAAATAAAAACATTTAAAAAGAAAAAAATAAGGGAGTATATTATCTTATTATTTTCAATGGAGTTATCTTTTACTGTAAAATTAAATGGGAACAAATGAACTAGAGTGCCTTTTAAATTTCATTGCCTCCTTTCTCCATTTCCTTTTATTTACCCTAACTTTCCCCAACTCTACCACTCAGTTCTTAAGGAAAATCATTAATATTGTGATGGCAAGAGGTTTTGTTTTTAAGAACTATGTTCAACAAGAGTTAAAGCAAAATAAATCCATCAAAATTAACAAATTAGCCAAATAATTGCCATCTTTATAAGTATTCCCTTCAATTCTGTAAGCAACAATGATCTTTGATAGATCAGGATTGATTCTAATTCTGTTGTTCATTATCTATGCGGCCACCAATTATTTTTTATTAACTTAGTAGGCTATGATGATATGTCAGGCACTCCACCAACTGCCTTGAATATTTTATCTCATTTTTATACTATTTTACTGAAAAGAAAATGGAGACTCAGAGAACTCATTTGCCCAGTATGGTTGAATGAGTAAGAAGTCTGACACTAGATAAGATTGTTGGTCTTTAATAACCGGGCAACCACTAGTCAGGTATAGGAAGTTGAATAACTTATTAAACATTTCTTGCTCAATATCACCCTCTTTACAATAAGGGCAATAAAGATACCTATCTCATTAAATTATCATGCTTATTAAGTGAGATGAGTTTATGTGAACACATTTAGCAGAGTATTTGTCACATAATAAGCAAACCTTAATAGTTAGACACAGGACCTCCCCCAAAATGTATCACTCATATAAATTTCTAAAGTTACAAACCATCTATAATAGAGATATCCCTCTCTCACCTATTATTAATTTACATTGTACTTGTTCAGAAGGAAAAGTAAATTTGACTATGGTTAGAGTGATGATTTCTATTCTAAATTGTAGAATCTACTAACCCTTTTTCTAGGCACTAATAATTTGATCTTCAAAAGCATTGCCTATACAGTCCTGAAAGAGAGAATTCTAATTATTTATTGTTTTATAGAACTAAGAGAACATTTTGAAATATTTGTTTCATTAAGATTTTCCCCTTCAGTGGGGTGCCTGGGTGGTTCAATTGGTTGAACGTCCAACTTCGGTTCAGGTCATGATCTCACTGTTCGTGGGTTCGAGCCCCATGTCAGGCTCTGTGTCGACAGCTCGGAGCCTGGAGCCTGCTTCGGATTCTGTGTCTCCCTCTCTCTCTGACTCTCCCCCACTCAAGCTCTGTCTCTGTCTCTCTCTCTCTCTCTCAAGAATAAATAAACATTAAAAAAATGAAAAGATTTTCTTCTTCAGTAATAGAGAAATTCATGAAGCCTAGAAGATAAAAACAGAGTGCTTGACCAGAAACCAAAAATTAAACTCCAATTCATACAATTCTAATGTACTAAATAATAATACAATAAACACATCATTTTTATGATATTTCCAAGAAATATTCTAATTGCATTGCCTTAAATTAGCTCATTTAATCTGAACAATAACCTATGATATGGATATTATTATTATTTCCAGTTAACAAGTGAAAAAACTGAAAATAAAAATATTAAGTAACTTCTTCAGGGTCACACATCTAATAAGTGTCAGAGCTCCACAGATAGAGCACCCCTGGGAAAGTTATTTACCCCATTTCTGCCTCTGTTGTCAACTGTGAATAAAGAGGTTGAAGATAATACAGAAGGTTGGATTTTAAATCACCACTTACATGAGTCACATCTCTTATCCAGTGTCATTTTGTATTGATAAATCAATGGATAGTGGTGGCTGTGAAAGTTAGGCAAATGTGGAAACTTCTGGCATTATCAAACTAGCTGTCTAGGTCTTTTCTTGATGTATTAGAATATACATCTATCTAGAATATACTCTTGATATATTAGAATATACTCTAGAATATACTGCAGATTTAATATGTGAGGTCTCTAAGTAAACCAAAGAGGGCCTCATATGTACAATGAAAGCTCTTTTAATCATGAAATATCTCTATTTTATAATCCTATAACTACACAGTTCACACTGACATTTTCCAGTGAATCAGGACTCATCAATCCACAGACTCCTGGTTTGTTTGCTGTGAACAATCCAAACAAACATCTACACCCTGCTGAAAACGTTCTACAAATAAGAGCTGTCCTTTATCTTTCCATCAATAAATAGCATCAGGAAGCATGTTTACAAGGTGATTTGATCAGGTCATTTTCCCCCAAGAGCCCTAGGTTACTGGAACCAAGTACAAATCATCTGCTAAACCTTTTTTCCTCATGCTGAACTAGATTATGTCCAAAATATCTTTCAAGTCTATTATTGTGCTATTTCAAAGTCAGTTGTGTTATAAACAAGCCCCTCTCACTTAACATATTAAATTTTTCATTAACACTCAAAATAATTTAGTAGGTTAAGGAAATACTAAGTATGGCAAAATCTTATTGCTGGAATTTAATCCTTCAGTATGGAATTTAAAATGTTAAATATTTTTAACATCATGAGATTTTTTTTTTGCAATAGAATTACTCAATACTGTCAGCAGAAAAAAATATAATAATTCAACAAGCAATTTTTAAACTTCATAAGTGCTTGGTTTTTTTTCTTCACTTGCCTTTTGTTGAGTAACTGAGATTCAGTGATAGCTGTCAAGACTCATCATTCATCATTTTTTTTTTTAATTTTTTTTAACGTTTATTTATGAGACAGAGACAGAGCATGAACGGGGGAGGGTCAGAGAGAGAGGGAGACACAGAATCGGAAGCAGGCTCCAGGCTCTGAGCCATCAGCCCAGAGCCCGACGCGGGGCTCGAACTCACGGACCGTGAGATCGTGACCTGAGCCGAAGTCGGACGCTCAACCGACTGAGCCACCCAGGCGCCCCTCATCATTCATCATATTATTACAGTTATAACACATTATCTCTGAAAACCAAGACCAAGATTTACCTGTATCTTTTTTTTTTTTTTATTTTTTTTTTCAACGTTTATTTATTTTTGGGACAGAGAGAGACAGAGCATGAACAGGCGAGAGGCAAAGAGAGAGGGAGACACAGAATCGGAAACAGGCTCCAGGCTCTGAGCCATCAGCCCAGAGCCCGACGCGGGGCTCGAACTCACGGACCGCGAGATCGTGACCTGGCTGAAGTCGGACGCTTAACCGACTGCGCCACCCAGGCGCCCCTACCTGTATCTTTTAAGCTGCACTAAAGTTTTGAGGAAAAATATTGGTAATAAGTATTAATTGGTGACAAGCATAAAAAAGTCTACCCAACTCAAATGGAAATATGCCGTGTAATATTGTTTAAAATATTAAATAAGTAGAAATAAAGAAATAGCTAAAATAATATAAATAAAACTAGAAGTGAGAAAATACTAACATATAGAATGTCAAATACATCCTAGTAGTGGTGCGTATGGGTGTATACACATCTTATTGATTACATACTCATACAGATACATTAATATACAAACATATTAGAGGCATGTTTCCCCAATTATTATTTATTTTGTAATATACAAGTTTTCTAATCATAAATGTGGATTTTCCTTTGGGATTTATTTTATTCATAGTTCTAATTTCCCTTCTCATCTAGTTGTCAGATAAATATTGACTTATTGTGTTACAGTGTCAGAGGTTTTATTTTTATACTTAAGTCATGAATCCATCTTGATAAAAAAAAGATAATGAGAACAAATTCAAGAGCAGTTAAAAATAGAAAACTCATTTATAACTCTCCTATTTTCTGAAACAATATAAATTTTCTAATTAGCTTATAAAGGACTGTAAAGCATAAAATAGGCAAGGATTAAGGGAGCTACTTAAAATTTTCAGGGGCACCTGGGTGGCTCAGTTGGTTAAGCATCTGCCTTTAACTCAGGTCATGGTCTCAGAGTTCATGGGTTCAAGCCCCATGTCAGGCTCTGTGCTGACAGCTCAGAGCCTGGAGCCTGCTTTGGATTCTGTGTGTGCATGTCTCTCTCTGCCCCTCCCCTGTTCATGCTTGCTCTCTCTCTCTCTCTCTCTCTCTTTCTCCTTCAAAAATAAATAAACATTTAAAAATAATAATAATAAAAATAAAATTTTCAAAAAACAAATTCTAAAAATACTATAAAACTCATGGCCTGCAAAAAATATAAGAACCCAGGCACTTGTGGCTGTGTAAACTGCTACAAACATTCAGAACAGCAAATTGGCAATAGAAATCAGGAGCCATAAAAATCTTCCTCATCAATAACTCTATTTCTAAGAAGAATGCTGCTAAATACTGCTGCTAAAATTTCAAATTTAAATTGACTTATGAATCAAAATATTAAGTCTGCCACTAATTAAAATAGTGAGACACTGGAAGAAAATTAAAGTGTGAAAAGAGCCTAGTAAATTGAGATATGTATGTAAAGAAAACAATTCTAAAGATTTCAAAATTTTACTGAAAACATTAATTCCATGGATGTGCTCAAGACTGAAAAATCTATGATACAAAATTGTACATGCAGTATAATCCTTTTCTATAAAAAGTATAAAGTTTCTAATTTACACTTCATACACACATGCACACACAGAAAAATGAACAGAAGAAAATGCATTAGAATGAAAACAGTGATCATCCTTGGGAGAAGAAATTCATGTATGATTTTTATGTAACTTCTTTCACTTTTCTGTGTTATCCATTCTAACTTCTTTGTTATGAGTTGAGTTTTTGTTATAACAACCAAATCTGTATCTTAATTAATCCATTTTTGAGATTGTGAATCTGTCTTTAATAAAATGCAAAAGGATCCCTTTTAAGGGCAATTTATGAAAATACTGAAGGATAATTATTCAGATTTCTGGATCTTAAAAGTGTGACTTTGGAGGGTTCTGCTTGTTTTTCCAAATGAAACTAAGTTTCCCACAAAAACTTTGATGCCTAAGTGGCATCCTGTCATAATTTAGAATTTGCCTTGCTGGCTTTACTCAGGCCAAAAATATCTCATAGACAGAAATACCAAAAAGCCCTGTGTTCCTTTTTTTTTTTAATATTTATTTATTTTTGAGAGAGACACAGAGTGTGAGCAGGGGAGGAGCAGAGAGAGAGGGAGACGAAGAATCTGAAGCCGGCTTCAGGCTCTGAACTGTCAGCACAGAGCCCAATGCAGGGCTGGAACTCATGAACCATGAGATCATGACCTAAGCCAAAGTCAAATGCTTAACCAACTGAGCCACCCAGGCACCCCCAAAGCCCTGGTGCCCCTTGATTGTGCCATGTAGCATTTTCCCAACATACTAGCTATGATCTCCAAGTATCTCCAGTTTAACTTAATAACTCATAAATCTGGTAAGTATGCAAATATGGATTCCATTTTTCTCAACTCTCAAAGAACATTCTCATATCTTTTTATATTTGTTCTATCAATACGTAGTTGTAAAATCTTTCCATTTATAAGTTTAGTGCTATATCTTTCTATTTCATTTGGGGGGATATAATTCTTGATGGTATTCTTATCTGTAAAGTCTGTGTCTTTCTAGTGATGGTGAGAGGGAGCATGATAGGCTACTGGGGAAAGGCAAACCAGTCTGAGCGGAGCACTGAGTGCCCCGTTCGTCCTGCATGTCACCAGATTTCAGGGAAATCTCAATCTGTGTCTCCAACTATAGTGCAGATGCTTACTGCTTCTCTCTGGGGCAATAGAGAGTATTGTACAAAAATAATTTTGTTTACAGACAAATACTTGGTCAGTATCAGTATTGCAGAGCAAGAGAGTTTATTTAATGCTATCCCCAACAACACCTAGTTAATAGTCCAGATTCCTGTATCACTCCAGTGCCCCCCACATCCAAGCTTGAAACACCCTCAGAGCCACTGCCCTGAGTATCTCTCCGGGGTGGATTTTGGATTATCTTTTTCAAACTCATCCCAATTGCCTTTCTGCTTTAAAGGTGGTTTTTCCTAGTTTCTGCCCCCTTCCAACTTGAAACTCTTTCTGATGGTCATTGTAATTATGATAGATAATTGCTTTAAAACCCCTTAATTAATATAAATAATAGCATATTTTTTATTTTTTTATTATTATTTTTTTTTTATTTATTTTTGCGACAGAGAGAGACAGAGCATGAACGGGGGAGGGGCAGAGAGAGAGGGAGACACAGAATCGGAAACAGGCTCCAGGCTCTGAGCCATCAGCCCAGAGCCTGACGCGGGGCTCGAACTCACGGACCGCAAGATCATGACCTGGCTGAAGTCGAACGCTTAACCGACTGCGCCACCCAGGCGCCCCAATAGCATATTTTTTAAATCTTGGGGAATTTGGTGGGAAAATACATATCTTTATGAAAGTCACTGTAACAAGGAAAATAGTTCTCTAGGCTTCTTTTGTATTTCTTATAATACTTGTTTTATAAAAGTCAAGCATGCTTTTCCAAAAGTATTTTGCATTTGATATTAAATTATGTAATTATTTAAAATGATTTCCTAGGGGCTCCTGGGCGGCTCAGTCAGTTAAGCGTACAACTTCAGCTCAGGTCATGGTCTCTCAGTTTGTGAGTTCGAGCCCCGAGCCAGGCTCTGTGCTGACAGCTCGGAGCCTGGAGCCTGCTTCAGATTCTGTGTCTCCCTCTCTCTCTGCCCCTCCCCCATTCGTTCTCTGTCTCTGTCTCTCTCAAAAGTAAATAAACATTTTTTTTAAATTTGTAAATGGTTTCCTAATAGTTGATTCTCATGACATTTTCATTTACTGAATTATATTATTTTTTATTTGATATATACCTGTTATATACATTTTTCCAAGTTTTCAATATCTCCTATTGTATTATCTAATATTTCAAGGAAAAATTTTAAAATACAGGAGTCAGAATAGTTATGCTGGTATTTTTTCTACCTAATTTACATGAGATAAATTCCGATATTATTATTAGCTTTTTACCAATATATGCTTATACTTCAACCAAATCTTAATTTGTAATTTTTTCTGCTCTATTATTGGAGACCCAAAAATCATGTGACAAGCTGTGACTTTTATATCTTTATTGTAAAATGTGTGATTTATCACTATTATAAGATACGATTTTTCTCTTAATGTTTTTTTAACTAAATTTATCCTGCTTCTCATATTAATGTTGGGACCTTTGCATTTTGTTTTTGTCTTTTGTTTGAATTTTCCTATTACACTTCTATCATGTCTTTTATTTCTCACGTTTTTAGGAAGATGGAGAACATATCCACTTCATACTGACATAATTTTTATTTTTATATTATGTTTGGCAAATCTTGGTGTTTCCATTTTTCTACCAGTGATTTTAGCTTTTATATCTAGCTTAGTAAGTGTTATATGTCTTAATTCTTTTGTATAGTTTATGCACAGGAATGTATCTTGTTTTTTTTTAATTTTGCCATATGGCCTACTTTCCTTTGGTGTTTCTCTTTTTTCTCTGTTTTCAAAGTAGGGACCCTTGTTTTGACTTAAAATATTTTTTTTATATACAAGTCTTTTAAAATCCTAGTAGAACCCATCTTTGTTTCACTATATCAAGACTGGAATAGTATATACTGACTTTCCTGGATGTGAGATGAAGTCCAAGTCTTGCCACTGTTAAGCCACCAGATTTTTGTGTGACTTCATTAAAAGGAAAAGGAAAATAAAAGTAGGAATACCTATTCATTCAAATGTAGTTTTTTTAAATGTCCAGGAGAGGTTGAGGAGAATGATACATGTTACCTCACACCAGAATATTTCTATAATTGCTCTACAAGAACCTTTTTATCCCATAATTATATTCACTATGCCAATTGTGACTTTTCTCCTTTTTCTCTCTCTCAAGTAAAATATCTCACCTTGTTATTTTGTCTTCTCTCAAGTCTTCCTCCTTCAACCTTCCTTCCCTCTCTTCCCTCTCACTTCTTCTTTCCCTTATATCTTCCTCTATTCAAATATGCTTCTACGCCCTCCCCAATGATCATAGAGCTGCTGTTAGTTGGTCTTTCTCAATTATTTGCAAGAAGCATTCCTTCTCTCCTTTTCTGGAATTTTCACTCATTATCACAGTTAACAAATCAAATCATTTTAAGGGATTACTCTCCCCTGAAGAATTAGCAGGTGCATACACAGTTGACCTTTGAACAACACAGGGTTGAATTGCTCAGGTCTACTTACCCATAGATTTTTTTACAGTCCAGTGCTATAAATTTGTTTTCTCTTTCTTATGATTTTTCCTGATAACATTTTATTTTCTCCAACTTACTTTATTATAAGAATACAGTTTATAACATACAAACGGTTTGACTGTTTATGTCTTTGATAAGGTTTCTAGTCAACAATAGTCTATCAGCAATTAAGTTGTGGAGGAATCAAATTTTATGTGAGGGTTTTTTACTGAGTCAGGGTTGGTGTCCTTAATGCCCTCATTGTTCAAGGGTCAACTGTTCCTGCTTATCATTATCCACCTATAACCTTCTTCTACTAGGAAAATAAGTGACAATCACATACGAAGAAAGAAGCGTTATCTATTTTGTGGCTTCTCTACCATCTTAAAGTTCATGGTCAAATCCTCTCCCCTATTCTCTTTCCCTATAGAGTTAGGCTTAACTCAACTCTGAAGGCTTTAGGATGTTTTTGTCCACCTTAGCTTAACTGTCATCATGAAAACCTAGGAACTAGATTTGTAACTATCTTGGAAATACAAACATCCCTCTTACATCTCAAAGGAAATCATGCTGGTGACCCAGTAACCCCTGTTGTCATTTCTCTTCTTCTGTTAGCATCTTGCCACACTACCACTGCCCATTCTCCTATTTCTTAGGGAAAAATAATATTGGATATTTGTCCTACAAATTTAATCTCTCCCTCTAGGGTCTCTGTATCAAACAACATGGAAAAGTACTCCACATTTATGTAAGGTCTTTTTTATGTAAGGTCTTTTTTCCCCCACATGGATAGAGTCCATAAGATGTCCCTTGTCCCTTCTTGCTATACTTGAAAAAAAAAACACGTTAGTCATTTCTTTCTCATTAAGCCCCAAGTATAAACTCATCCATGTGATCATACTAGACAAATTAAGAGAAACAGTCCTAAACTGTGTTGAATAAGTACTGAGGAGCCCCAATTGGAATTGGAGATCCATCTACCACGACTTCCCTTCTTTCCAAATGCATGCCTCCCAAAAAATCTTGCTTACTTTTCCCTGGTCAGATTTCCCAAAATTTGATCAAGTATGGAGACAACATAGGTAGTATGCTATAGCTCTTACTTCCTCTCAGGAACTTCTGAATCCTTCTTCCTCCAACTTCACCACAACCAAGTAACACCATTCAGTTAACTATTTACTCTGCTTTTAGAATAATCTTCCAATTCATAAATCTGATCCTGTTTCTCTTCTGCACGAGAAGTATTACACAATAAAATTCAAACTCTTCAAGATCACACTCATGGTTCTCAGACATCTGGGCTCCACCTACCTCCAGATCTTAACTTTTACTGTTCTTTCTCATTGCTTTTGTATTGCATTCAAACCAGACTGCTTGCAAATACGTTAGCGGGCCTGGGTTTTCATGCTTTTTTTTTTTTTTTTTAAGCTTTTCTACTTGAAATGCTATCAACACTTGCAAAACTACTCATTGAGTCTATAATTTAAAATCTTATCAATCTCAAGTCTCATGTTCATCATGGGCCTACATTATTCCCTATTAGAGATAATCACTCCTAACTTTTTAATCCCACTAGAAAACAATAATCCACTCTCCCTTTTTATTGTAGTTACAGGTATATGGTTAACTGCTACATTGCAGTCCAATAAATGCTGCCTTACTAAAGGCATATTCACACTCTTCATGTCTTATGTTATATTCATGTTCTCCTACAATGCCCCTGGACTTGGCAACATCACTGGTCATAAAATGGGACTTTCGCAGATGTGATACAAACAGATTTTTTGTGTTTGAACATTAGCCCTTATCTTCTTGGAACATTTCCTCTTAGAATATAAGAAGCTGTTAAACTAAAAGAATTTCTAGACTATTCTTAAAGAGGGCTCATGTAGAGAAGTATTGGAAGATTATATGCCAGATGTAGAAAGGGACCACTTAAAGAAAAATGAAGTGCTCTAACTTACGGTCATCACCAAGACCCAAACACATGAAATACAGCCTCTTCAACCTTTTAGCCCAGCCCATTCACCAGTTTCCTACCACCCAGGGCAAAACAATGATCTGCTCAACTCACAAAATCATGCAAAATAAGCCATTGTTTTAAGTCACTAAGATTTCAGGTGGACTGTTATGCATTCAAGAGATACCTGAAACAGTATGTTTTTCTTTTCCACTGGATTGAAAATGCTTTAAATGGATTCGACGTGGTTTTACTTTGTTGAACAATACTGAGCATAGTTCTTTATAAACTATGTATATTAAATAAATATCTAATTTAATATGTAATAATGTTAAACTCATTATAAATCTAGGTTAGCATGAGAGATTTTTAATCCCTATTTTAAAATAATAGGAATATCAGTTAACTTTTTTTTAATGTTTTATTTATTTTTGACAGAGAGAGTCAGAGCATGAGCGGGGGAGGAGCAGAGAGAGGGAGACACAGAATCCGAAGCAGGCTCCAGGCTCTGAGCTGTCAGCACAGAGCCCAATGCGGGGCTCGAACTCACAAACCACAAGATCATGACCTGAGCCAAAGTCGAACGCTCAACCGACTGAGCCACTCAGGAGCCCCAGTTAACATTTGTATAGTAATTTAATATGGTTCAAAAATGGATAAAAAGTAGACCAACTCTAGAACTAGTAAACAATTATAGTAATGTTGCATAATACAAGATTAATATACTAAAGTTAATTGCTTTCCTATATGCCAGCAATGAGCCATTGGAATTTGAAATTAAAAACACAACAAAGAAAACTTTTAAAAAAAGAAGAGATATTCCACATTCATGGAGAGGAAGACTCATTATTGTTATAATGTCAGTTCTCCTCAACTTGATCTATAGGTGCAACAAAATCCCAGTAAGTTGTTTTGTGAATATCAACAAACTGATTTTAAGTTTATATGGAATAGCAAAGGACCCAGAATAGCCAATGCAATATTTAAGAATAACAAAGTCTGAGAATTCATACTATCTGATTTCAAGATTTACTCTAAGGCTACAGATTCTTACATGTGTTCATGTGGATTGATAGCTCATTTCCTTTCATCACCAAATAATATTACCTTGTATAAATATATCACATTAACCAATTCACATATCAAAGGATATTTTATTTAATTCCAGATTTTGGCAATTATGGAGAAAGCTGGGTTTTACAGGTTTTGTGTGGACATAAGTTTTAAACTCATGAAAGGAGCATAGAATAATGTTTGATCAAAAAGCTGTGCACCCTGTGGCCCAGTCAAGCTGATACATAAAATTACTGTATTATGAATTTTTATTACTTATATAATAAAAAGGAAAAATGTATATAATACAAAAATATTTTTCAAATGGACTTTCAATATTTCACCTCTATAAAAGCCATTTGCACAATAATAGCTCCTGATATTTTTCTGGGTGTTTCTGTGAGAGTGTTTTTAGACAAAATTAACATGTGAATCAATAGACCAAGTAAAGCAGATTGTCCTCCCTACTGTGGGTTGGCCTCATCCAATCAGTTGAAGGCCTAAATAGAACAAAAAGGATGACTCTCTTCCCCAAGTGCCTGACTTCTTTTGAACTGGAACATTAGTTTTCTTTTTGCCTTCAAACTTAAATTGAACCATTGGCTCTTCTTGGTTCTCAGGACTTCCAACTCCAACTAGAATTAAACCTTTAGTTCTGCTAGGTCTCCAGCTTGCCAACAACTCACACTACATATACTTGCTCTCTTCCATAATTATGTGAGCCAATTCCTTATGATAAATCTCTTTATACACACACACACACACACACACACACACACACACACATTCTATTGACTCTGTTTTTCTGGAGAACCCTATTCATATAGTTAAGTACAAATTAAATCTTGTTGATCAGATGACAAAATTACTTCCTAGTTTTTGCAAAGTCCACTTGCACTGAGGTTCCTCTTTTATTCATTAGGACTGATTTGTGTCTATTCTTTTCCCAAGAAGCCTGACTTCCTTTTCACATATACTTTGATAATAAGATTAGCCTGGGGTGCCTGGGTAGCTCAGTCGGTTGAGCGTCCAACTTCGGCTCAGGTCATGATCTCACAGTTCATGAGTGCGAGCGCGTCGCTCTGTGCTGACAGCTCAGAGCCTGGAGCCTGCTTCGGATTCTGTGTCTACCTCTCTGTGCCCTTTCCCCACTCATGCTCTGTCTCTGTCTCTCAAAGATGAATAAACGTTAAAAAAATTTCAAAAAAAATAGATTAACCTTACAATTATTTGTGTAACCTTAAAGAATCTGTTTCCTATAGCACAAGGGACCTACAGCTACATCTTTGTTACTGCCCTAAATATTACAAAATTATCCACAGATTATCTACATTTTTATAGTGTTAACTATAGTTATTTCTGTAAAATGTTTCCTTAAAATATTCCAGACTTACTGTCTTTTAAGTCATAAGCAGTTTTCAGAATTTATATTACTTTCATTTTCATGAGAATTAAAAATAGATGTCAAGTAAGTATGTCTTGCTTGTTTCCTTTCTAAAGAGATCTTTTCCAAATTATCTTTTTATCCTATTCCTATCTCCTTTATTCTGTGGACTCCTTTGATAAATCTGTTAAGTTTTCTTTCTTTCTTTCTTTCTCATGCATATCTAGTATCAATTCTGGCTTGCCTTTTTTTTTTAAATCTGAAAAATAATGGCTGGAGTTTGGGATCCCCTACAATTAACAATAACCTTCTTTTTAATGACCTAATTCTGAATTTCCTGTTCAGTTTTTCACTAGTTAGAGAAAAATGGGAGATTTCTGACAAGTGTATTGTCTAAAATATTTTTGCTGAAATTATGGAGTCAGGATGAAATTTCCATGTGCTTTTCTATCTAGCAAGGCTTCTGGTTTAGACAGATCTGACATATGCTTTACAACTTGCTTTAAGCTTTTTCCCTTACTGTTTAAACTCTGAGTTGGTAAAATGTATTTACTATTAATGAGGGTTTACTATTAGCTTATGAAATGTGGAAAAATAATGTGCAGATTGCTTGAAAAAAAAAGTATTATAGATTTACATTTACTCATTGTTTTGCCTTAGATTCCAAGAAGCTCAGTGATAAGTAAATTGCTTATTTTATAATAATCTACTACATTGTTATCTACTACATTATTATACACATATTATCTACTACATTATTATAATCTACTACATTATATGTATACATTAAATGTATACTACATTTGTATATACTACATTTGTATACATATGTAGTATACATACTACATATGTATACTACATTATATGTATACATTAAATGTAATATCTACATTATTAATATAATACACATATTATCTACTACATTATTATAATAATCTACTACTTATTTTATAATAATATACTACATTATTATTTTTTTTAAAAAACTAACTTTGTCAAATGCTTTTTCTGCATCAATTGTGAAAATCAGATGGTTCTTATCCTTTCTTTTATTAATGTGGTGTATCACGCTGATTGATTTGTGAATATTGAACCAACCCTGCAGCCCAGTAGTAAATCCCACTTGATCGTGGTGAGTAATTCTTTTAATGTACTGTTGAATTCGATTTGCTAGTATCTTGTTGAGAATTTTTGCATCCAGGTTCATCAGGAATATTACCCTGTAATTCTCCTTTTTAGTGGGGTCTTCGTCTGATTTTGGAATCAAGGTAACACTGGCTTCAAAGAATGAGTTTGGAAGCTTTCCTTCCAATTTTATTTTATTTTTTTTGTAACATTTTGAGAATAGGTATTAACTCTTCTTTAATGACTAGTAGAATTAAATCCTGCCATTTACAACAATGCAGATGGAACTCGAGTGTATTATGCTAAGTGAAATAAGTCAGTCGGAGAAAGACAAATATCATATGATTTCATTCATATGTGGAATTTAAGAAACAAAACAGATGAAAATAGGGGAAAGGAAGGAAAAATAAGACACAGAGAGGGAGGTAAACCATAAGGGACTCTTAAATACAGAGAACAAATTGAGGGTTGCTGGAGGGGCAGTGGGTGGGTGGATGGGCTAAATGGGTGATGGGCATTAAGGAAGGTACTTGTTGGGATGAGCACAGGGTGTTATATGTGAATGATAAATCACTGGGTTCTGCTTCTGAACCAATACTACACTGTATGTTAGCTTACTTGAATTTAAATAAATAAATTTTTAAAAATAGTAAAATTAAAAAGTTAAAAAAAAAGAATAGCTTATCCTTAGCTCTTTTCTAATTGCATTTCTGGGCCATTATATCCTAATTAGAATTTGATACATACATATGAACATTATCAGCCTCCATAACTTTTGTTCAATTTGGTGGTATATTTAATTAATAAAACAGAAGTATTTACAAAGGAAACATGAGTATATTCTTTACAGGTAAATATGAAATAAAATTCACATTGAGATCGTTTTCCTTACATACAACAAAAAAATAAGAAACATACTGTAAAATAGTGCCTGCTATGATTCGAAGAATTTCTGAAACATTATACTGGTATGAACAATAAGCAAAGTCTTC
The DNA here is from genome assembly GCF_028749965.1 of Puma concolor. NCBI lineage: Eukaryota > Metazoa > Chordata > Mammalia > Carnivora > Felidae > Puma > Puma concolor. Next base: position 53,616,808 of record NC_141670.1, on the reverse strand, counting down.
CAAACACCCTCAGCCCCTAAAAAATGCCTCATCATATAAACTTTGATCAAGAACTTAACATCCAAGAGCATTTTCTTCAAGTATGATAAAAGAGGACTTCCCTCTATTATTAAATGACTCTTTATCCTTCATAAATTCAGTTTGATTTTTATAGAATAAGTATACTTAGAATTATTTTTTAAAGTGATAATATTATACAAGTGCGTTATCATATAGGAGCTTTTATGCCTACTAGAGAAATAAATGGCTATCTCTTACTTTAACTAACATGAGGCTGTTAGGCCAACCAACTCTACATGTAGATACAGGAAATTCAAATTTTGCCTCTGATGGGTTTAGCTGACCTTACTACATGCCTTTTTCTCAGACAGGATTATAGCAACACGTTTAAAAAATATAAAGGTTATTTTTAAATTCATTTCCTTTGTTACATTTTTAGAATTCAAAGTCATGGAGCTATTCTTGACTTCATATTCCCACATCTCTTTTCACTTCTAGAGACAGAAGTTATCATAGGGAAATATTCTTTGACAGCTAAAACCCAGGCTTAATATTCTATTTCCTGTGAAGAGAGATTGGATTATATAAATGTGACATGTGTCAAATGGCAATTTCAAACATTAAAAGTATAATCTTACCTGGAGGCTACCACCTCTGAATTTAAAGAAGAAATTTTTTAATTATTTAATAATATTAAACATCATATTTTGATCGCCAGTCATTCTACATTTTATACCAAAGTCCATGTTGTGAATGTTTGATATCAGCTGTAAATACATGAATGCTGTGGTTTCAGCATGTGGCCAAACTCCAAGTCACATTTTGTCTTTTTGGGTTTTGGGCATTCACAGCATGTTGTTTTCAACAGAATTAGAACTCCAAGTCTGTGCTCGACATAGTGCCAAATCTGCAAACGAACTATTCCAACACATAAAATGCAGTAATGACCCTGACAGTGATGACTTTGACATAGCCCAAATGAAGACAGCTAGAGCTGTGTGCCCTTTAAAAGCAGTCAAAACTGTTCAACATCAAGAAGAAGAAAAAAAAAAAAAAACAGAAGTTGTCACAATGCAAATGTTTACTCAATTTAAGTATACTCTACTATAACCAAATATACAAATAACTGATCTGAGTTGACTAATGTTTTGTGTATATAGAAGGGTAGGCATTTTTCAAGAAACACAATGAATTGACAGTGATAACTTACTGCAGAACATCAAAATAGGTGAGATAAAGGAAATAAATAATTTTCAACCAGTTTCCTTAGCAACTAACCAATTGACATAAAAAAGAAAAGGATTTGTTCTGTCTGCTTTGAACTATAAGCTGCTACATAATTTGCTTATTATAGACTTTATAGAGGGATATCTGATATATAGGCTTTTTTCCATTACCTCAATGTCCAAAAGTCCTGGGATTTTATCAACTTATATTTAAAAACAATGTGTTCTATCCACTATTTTGACTGAGACTATAAGAAACATAAACAAAACCAGAGAATTTCACTGGATTTTTACTACTATACTGAAATACCTGATTTACCTTTATTGTTTGGAATTGCATGAACATGACAAAAGTCATGGTGAAAATATCTGGATTTGCATTTCTATGAGAAATGTGATGGGAAGACAATTTTGCAATAGTGGTAAAAAGAGAGGATCTTGGCCACACCGTGATGAGCCAGAATCTGTAAGTGCCAAGTGAGAAGTGTCTCCATGCTACATGGGGATGGACAATGGACACTCAGAAGGATATTCAACCCCAGAGCAGCAGCCAACAACACATATCTCTGGGAAATGTCACACAGAAAATGACATAAAATCCTGGGATGCAGTTGGATGCAGAGAACATGCATACAGAATAACGTACAAAAAAAGAATTAAAAGATTGGTGGCTTTTGATTCTCAACAAAACATAGAATTCAGAGAAATACCTTCATTTGGATTTGGATTTGCTGTTTTGCTTTTCATTGTTACAAGTTTTTCATTAGCATACTCTCTTTATGAATACAGCAAAATATACATGATTTCATTTTTAAATCACAGTGCATTTAGGTGTCTATTAATAGTTTATAAGAAAATTATTTTTTGTTCAACTACATGATTTACACTTTAATTTTACTGTGTACATAATCTGACACACAATGAAGGTTAAAAGTGCTTCCCCAAACCACACTTTTAATCAAAGCCTAGAATCCTCAGGGGCAATTGTTAAAAATGAAGGTTTCTAGAGCTCTCTAAAGGACTGATTAAATAAGTTCCTTGGAAACCACTGTTTGACATCACCAACTGTAAACTCTCTAGCATCACACTGTAGAGAACATACCAACGCACTTACTATCGGTGTGCATACATGGTCTGGAGTTATAATTTTCATTTGTTACTTGATATAGGCCTTTCTGTATCTTCATTTAATGCTTGATTCTCTTTTTAAATCTTGGGAACAGAAAAAGAGTTTTTTTCTTAAGTTTTTTATGTTAATTCCAGTTACTTAACATAGTGTTATATTACTTTATATTAGTTTCACTCATAGTGATTCAATACTTCCATAAGAAAGAAACTTTAATGATTGTTTTCTGTAAGTCAAAATCAATCCCAAGGAAATGGATGAAGCATACTCATAGGACAGGTGCAATTTCCGAAGTATAATCCTTTATTAAGGTAAAAAAAAATCCTTCAGGATATAAAAATAAAAGGGATTAGTTTACCCTGAATTATTGGATAAATGTTTAAGACTTTTGCCTTGATCTTAGGGATATGGAATTGATGATCACACATATACTCCATCTTTTCCAGGATTCCATCATTATGGAAGAACCTGGTGGCCTCCTTAACATTTTGAAGATTAAATATATCCCAATCATTAATAGCTCTATTAATATCTATGTGTCTGGGACATTCAAAAATTTATCTATGCCAGTTTTCTTTTTTTTTTTATTTTTTTTTTCAACGTTTATTTATTTTTGGGACAGAGAGAGACAGAGCATGAATGGGCGAGGGACAGAGAGAGAGGGAGACACAGAATCAGAAACAGGCTCCAGGCTCTAAGCCATCAGCCCAGAGCCCGACGCGGGGCTCGAACTCACGGACCGCGAGATCGTGACCTGGCTGAAGTCGGACGCTTAACCGACTGCGCTACCCAGGCGCCCCAATCTATGCCAGTTTTCAAAAACACCTGTGTTTCTATAACCATCCTTGAATACTAAGTCTATAAATGTATTACATCCTATACAAAGAACTGCCATGCTCAAATTTTCAGTGTTTCATTGGTTCATGTTTTCCTTTAGCCACACCTTTTGTAATTCTGTGATTGTGCCATGTTCTTGACCTTTTTAGACAGAGGAATTCCCATAAATGTGATATCTCTATGACAGCCTTTAAACAAACCCCACCTCATTGAAAAATATAGTTATTCTACTCTTAACTGTTCTTAATTTGGCCACAGGTCCTTTGGATACCAATACTTTAATTAAATATTATTATTTTGTTAACTAGACAGCAGTTTAATGGAAAAAGTATTACCCCTAGAATGCAACACTGCCATTTCAAGCAATTACCTAGTTCTATGTCTCCTTCATCTATAAAATGGGGCTGATGTGACCTCTTGCCTACCTTCACAGTTTTAAGGGAAAAAATGGGAAAATAAATATAAAATTGCTTTTAAAAGATTATTTTGAATGGTGCTCATAAATATAAATACCAGTTAGTCTGAATTTGAAGATAACACATAACTTGCCCCCCTACTAAACCACTGACCAACAACTATGTACTTGCTTTTCATGAAAAGCATATCCATGCCTATGGGAAAAGCACTAGAAATTGGTTAAAATCTAGCCCTGATCCTCAGTGATAGGCCAGTTCACTTCCTTTCTTTTAATTTCGGCTTTATTATCAAAGCGTAGGAATTATGATGGAAATAGTGCTGCGAGACTCGGAAACTATATTCAGAGACTGAACTTATGAAAAATTCAAAAATAACAGATGAAGTCAGAAATGACCAGTCTTAAGGAAGAATAAAATATGTAAAGTAAGAAAGTGTAAACTGAGAAATGCAAAAATAAGTTGCCTTTTCACACATATAAATACACGCACATCTTCATCCCTTCTAGGTTCCATGTAGGAAGTTAGTCAAGAGAGAATGGTCATTCGAGCAGAGGGCTCAAGGATGAGAGGAAACCTGCCATAGAAAGACAAGGGGAAGGAGCATTCCTGAAATAGAGGAAACGGCCAGTGTAAAAGCTGTGGGTAGGAAGTAAGCTTGCCTCAAGGTAGGTGGAGGCCAGCACACTTAGGGTCTTGCAATAGGAAGCCACTGGGGCAGTAAGCAGGAGAGTGACACAGTTTAAAACTCAAAAGATTACTCAAGCTGTTCTGTGACAATGAACAATACAGAGACAGGTGACAGCGAGGAAGCCCAATTAGGAGCCACCTGTGATAATTCAGGCCAACAATAATGGTGGCTGGGCCAGGGTGGTAGCTTGGAGGAAGTAGGAAGCAGCTGGATGTAAGATACATTTTGAAGTTGAGCTAATATGACTTACTGATGGATTGGTTCATACTCAGATGCTCAGTAGACACTATGGGCATCAGCGAAAGGCTTTGGGACCAAATACCCACAGTGCCCCTTGTTAGCTGGCAGCGTGATTTGACCAGGGTTCATTTTCCCTATTTGTAGGATAAACATGAAATAATAGCACCTATCTCAAAGGTTTGTCACAAGACAAAATGAAATAATCCATAAAGGCTTTCAGCCTAATAAAGGTTAGCTATTATTATCACCATTATTCTAATTATTACCATTTTCCACCGGTGATTGTATTAAGCCTTAGGATTGATCTCTCGGCTACTGACCTTCTTGTCCTCCATCCTCTTCAGATTGCTCTGTCTCAAATATAAATTTCGTGGCTCTGTCCTGCTGAGAATCTTCAGTGGTTCCTCATTCAGATAAAATTAACTCTTGGGAATTGTATATTTGGTCTTTGGTAACCTGACTTCTTTCTTACCTCTGTCACCTCTTCAACCCACCTCTCACTTTGTCTTTTGGTTTTAAGGAGATATTTATAGCTCCTTAAGGAGGTAACAGGTCTTATTTCTTTCCTGCCTGTGCCTTTTCTTATGCTTTTCTCTCTGCCTGAAATGACCTTTTCTGGTGTCCTTCTCTGAACTTTTTAGAGTTTAACTTGAGTGTAGTTTCCTGACGTTACAATGTGGTACAGAGTCCTCTCTTAAGAGGCCCCAAGACATCTGATCTAGATTATAAATTCTAAACAAGAAAAACTGCTGTGATATCAAGCTTGGTCCAGTGTGAAGCACGTAATGTATGCTCAATAAATGTTCAGAGATTTGTACTTTTAAAAAAATCTTAAAACATAAAATGTGTTCCTCTTTTGACATCATTTTGACCAGAGGAAGACCTTCTGATATGGCACCCATGATTGCTGGGATTCTCAGCGTTCATAAAAGAATGTTAACTCTACTCACACATCATATATGACATATGCTTGTGAATTCAGCTAGCATTAACTGCATGAAGTTAGTTTTCAGAGACTAGCCCACTGAACCAGATAATATTGTATATACTCCTCTATCAGTCTAGATCAATCGAGAAATGTGAATTTAAACTATTTCGTTTTTACCCCATCCAAATTATTTTTACTTAAAAGGAGCTCCAATGTCATGACATCAACATGTACTGGGGATTATTAAAACAGTCTTTGAAACACTTAAGAATATTGACCCAAAAGTTGTGGGAAACCCTTTTACATAATTACTACTTTAGGTTGAATGGCAAAAGAAATCCCTACATTATCATACTTCATACTTCATCTTGTGAAATTGCTCACATTAATTTTCTTATATGGTAATTTGCTTATTAATCAGAATACCTTAGTCTCATGCATTGCTAGTTATCTTAGAACCAAATATGTACCACTCTCATAGTAAGTATAGAGATTATAATAGTGTGGTGTTTTTTTGGTTTTGGTTTTCTTGCCTAATTCTTAATCTATTGTCGCCACCCCATTCTACTTTCTCCTTTTGTCTTACCTCAAATTATGAATCCTGGTATTAATCAGTAACACTAGTTATAATAGAGAGTAACAAATATGCTGTGGAATCTCTCATATGCATAGAACCTTATCTCATATTGACATGCACAGTCTAGGAAAGGTGACTCCAGCAGACTGAGCCTACCTCCAGGTGGTCATTCCAGAACCCAGCTAACTGAGCCTTTGCCATCTCCAATATGTGGCTTTCAATGTAAACAGATGCCATTGTTACCCCCATTCAACAGGAAGAGAAAAAGAACGCGGAGGTATAGACATAGAACTCTCTTATGGCCAGGCCTGAAAGGGATTCCCACCACTTCCGTTCACAGTCTCTGGCTAGAACTCAGGGAAATGGCCTCACCTACCTGCTTTGGGGGCTTGGATATACAGTCTAATTATGAACCCAAAGAAGAACCCAATTCAATTTGTTAAACAGCTAGCAGTATCTTCTACAAACATATTGGCAAGTCCCAAACCCTTACTAGACAGGCAGAATAAGATTAAATAGAAGCACCCATATGGAAGAATGTTTTTAAAACATTCATAATAGAAGCAGAATATTAGGTTAAAAACTCAAGTTAAATGATGTAGGATAGAAAAGTCATTAATCTCCCTAAATTTCAAAATTTGTTACACTTAAAGAAAATTAAACACTTAAGAAAATAAATATTGAATGTTATTTATTTATATTTTTTAAATTTTATTTTAAAGAGAGGGGGCAAGTGGAAGAAAAGGGAAGAGGGAGAGAGAGAGAGAAAGGGAGTGAGAGAAAGAGAGAAAGAGAAAGAGAGAGAGAGAAAGAGAGAGAGAGAGAGTCTCCAGTAGGCTCCATGCTCAGCATGGAGCTCGATCCCACAACCCTGGGATCATGATCTAAGTCAAAATCAAGAGTTGGGACACTCAACCAAATGAGTCACCCAGGCACCCCAAATGTTCTTTATTTAGATTAAGAAAATGTTTCTTCATTTTGGAAACGAAAACATTACCAAAACTGAATTTAATTTAGTGTACGATGTGAACATTTTTTATAGAGCATATTTTTCTCAGATTAAGACTGACTATTGGTTTGTGCATACAGAATTTTACTGGAGGATGAACATAATATTTTCCTAGTAATGCCATTGTGTTATACTGTCATACTCATTTTAGAGAACGAGTCAAATGAAGAACAAACCACTTTTTACATAAGATAGGGATATCTTATACACCTAAATTATATGATGTACTTAGAGTAATCAAAATCATGAAGACAAAAAGTATAATAATGGTTTCCAGGATGGAGAAAGAGGAGACTGGGTATGGTTTCAGCTTCGTTTCAACTTCATAAGATGAAAAGAATTAGGGAATGGATGGTAGTGATGGTTGCACAACAATGTGAATATATTTCACATCACTGAACTGTACATTTAAAAATGGTTAAGATTGTAAATTTTATGTTACGTGTATTTTAACTCCATTTAGAATAAGAAGAGGAAGGGGCGCCTGGGTGGCTCAGTCGGTTAAGCTTCCGACTTGGGCTCAGGTCATGATCTCATGGTCTGTGAGTTCCAGCCCTGCATTGGGCTCTGTGCTGACAGCTCGGAGCCTGGAGCCTGCTTCGGATTCTGTGTCTCCTCTCTCTGCCTCTCCCATGCTCATGCTCTGTCTCTCTCTGTGTCTCAATAACAAATACACATTTAAAAAAGTTTTAAAAAGAAGAAGAAGAAAAAAGAGAAGGAGGAGGAGGAGAAGGAGAAGAAACCTAAAGAATAACACATGAAGTAGTGGTTAATTTGGTATTTAAAATATGGGCAAAACCCCTATATAAACATCAGCAAAGTGAGCCATGAACTATATTGAAAGCCTAAGGTATTGAGACCAAGAAAGGTTTTGTGCTAGAAATGCAAGAAGACTGCAATTTATTAAGAAAACTACTAAGGAGGGCCCCTGGGTGGCTCAGTCAGTTAAGCATCCAACTCTTGGTCATGACCTCACGATTCATGAGATTGAGCCCCTTGCCTGGCTCCACGCTGATAGAGCAGAGCCTACTTGGGATTCTCTCTCTCCCTCTCTGCCTCTCCTTACTCTCTAAATAAATAAATAAATAAATAAATAAACAAACTTTAAAAAAAAAGAAAAAGAACTAACGAAAAATATCAACAGATTAAAGGAGAGAAACCTCTGATCATCTTAATAGATACTGAAATTGCAATTGATAGAATGCAACCTGTGCTCCTTTAACAAAATCCAATCAGATGGAGATACAAGGAAACCTCTCTAAGTTGCTGAAAGCATATTTGGCATAAGCCAACTGGGGCAGCAGCCACTGGAGCCGCTGGCATTATCACTGTCAAGGTGTTTCTTACTCAGGGCTTGATCCCTGTGAGCTAACATCAATCTTCTCTCTAGGCTCAGCTTGGTCATTGGTTCTGTTTCTTAAACAGACCAACCAATGGCTGCAGAAGGTGTAGAAGGCTTCGGTCCAGTAGTTTCTAGAATCAAACACAACGCCATTTTAAAGCTCTGATAGGAATCACATATAATTTCAAAGTCACTGCTTTGTCTGTGACATTGCTTAGGTATTTATTGCAACTAATTTTGCACTAAGTGCAAAGGCTATATTTTTTCCTTCTTTCCCAGTAATTCTTTAACTGACCCCCTTAGTTAGAAAAGGAGGTGCATTTTTCCCGTTCAGTGTACACTTTTCCCCCATATATTTACGAAACGCAGAAGCATGGACAGGGTGTGTGCTCAGAAAACAAGCCATGGTCTGCGGGCAAGGGAGAAACCAAACACGTGAGCTAGACCACCACCTTCTGTGAAACAAAAGAAAGGCTTCCAGTTGCCAACATGGTGAGTTGCAAGAACCAGAGAAGACCTAAAAGCTTAAGATTCTGCCAAAAGAACACAGGAAGAGCGGTGTAGGTTTGCTGATATGAAAAAAGGAAGCCTCAGTCAGTAACAACACCATCAAGCAGAATACCCTGTCCAAAGGTAACTAACAAAGACTTAAATAGGTGTCCGCTACTTCAAATGTAAAGACAGTCCTACCAAACTACAAGAAACATGAAAAATAAAGGAAACATGTCATCACAAAAAGAAAATAATAATTTTCCAATACTGAGGTTGTCTTCCCAGCTGTGCTGGTCATGGTTAGGGAATTCTTGTTTCTCTCCAGCAGCATTCAGAGTACTGACTGAGGCATGACCTCCATGTCTGAGGAGAAGAGGGCAAAAAAAAAAAAAAGGAAGCAAATAAAAATTTCAAAGGGCATTAAAGGGACACAGCCCCTGCTGACTGCTTCAGGACTTCCACAGGAAGTCTGTACATGAGACCCTGGGAGTAAGTCACTCGAGGATCACCCCGCACAAGAGGCACCCCCAACACCTGAGTGCTAAACCCAAACCTTCCCCCAACTCAGGCTTGCTCCCAGGTGCTGCAGTGAGCAGGTCTGGTAACTAGAATGCTCTCAGAAAAACAGACCAGGGTCTGTTTCCCAGCAAGGGAAAACTCTACAGTAAACTGGTGCTTTAGTGCCACCCTCTGGAAAACAAAAAGAAGTTTCCCAGCAGCCAACCTGGTAAATTGTAAGAACGCGAGGATACATAAAGAATTTAGAATTCTGCTACAAGAGGCAGACAGGAGTGGAGCCGGTCTACCCACGCAAATCCTAAACAACCCCAGGAAAGCAACAACAAGAAACGGTGCCACATCTGAATAAGACTAATCAAGGAAGTATGCCATCACCAGAAGGAAAATAATAATTCCCAACAACTGAGTTCAAATCCATGGAACATTGTGATCTAGGTGATAAAGAATTCAAAATAGCTGTTTTGAGAAAACACTAACTCAGAAAGATATCTGCATCCTCATGTTCACAGCAGCATTATTTACAATAGGCATAGACATGGAAACAACCCAGGTGTCCATCAACTGATGAATGGATAAAGAAATTGTGGTACAAATAGACACAAGCGAATATTATTTAGCCATTATAAAACACACACACACACACACACAAGGAAATCCTGCCATTTGCTACAACATGGATGAACTTTGAGGGCATTATGCTAGGTAAAATAGAGAAAGGCAAATACTGTATGATCTCACTTATATGTGGAATCTAAAACAAACAAGCAAGGAAAAAACACACCAAACTCAGAAAAAGATTTGATCTGTGGCTACTAGAAGCAGGAAACTAGAAAGACAGGGAAAGGAGGAAGCTTGTCCAAAGATACAAACTTCCAGTTACAAGATAAATAATTACTAGGGATGTGATGTACAACAGTTAACACTGCTGTATAATATACAGGAAAGTTAAGAGAGAAAACCCTAAGAGTTCTCATCAAAAGGGAAAAAGAATTTTTCTTTATTTCTCTTTTTATTGTGTCTATATGAGATGATGGATACTAAATAAACTTATTGTAATAATTTCACAATATATGTAAGCAAAACTATTACATGGTATGCCTTAAACTTATACAATGATGTGTGTACATTATACTTCAATAAAACTGGAAAAATCAAACCAAAAAATAGCTGTTTTGAAAAAAACTTAATGAGCTACAGGAAAACTCAGCTCAATGATATAAGGAAAAAAATACATGACCAAAATGGGCTCATTACCAAAGATATAGAAACTGTAAAAAGAACCCAACAAATTCTGGAGCTGAAGAATTCAGTGAATGAGGACAGGTTTCAAGATGGTGGAAAATCCTGAGCTCATCTCCTCTCACAGACCCAACAAATCCACAACTACATATGGAATAATTCCCTCTGAAGGGAACTAAGAAACTGAATCAATAGAGCCTCTCAAACAAAGGACAGCAAGCACCTAGAGAGGTGAAAGGGGCTCCTTAAGCCTCTGCATAGGAGAGAAAAAAAAACCCAAAACACATGGATTTGAAAAATAACAGGGAATATATCCAGGAAAACTATAAAACTGAAAGGAAAGGAAACCCCACTCTTAAAGGACTCAGGCACAGACTCCCTCAACCTAGAAACCAACATTAAAACACCATATTGAAATGCCCATAGACCATAGGTGATGGAGACCTCCTGACTAATCTTGGAGCACCTGCTGAAGTGGGAGGAGGTGACCGGGACTCCCTTGGGGACTGAGACACTGGTAGCAGCCATTTTTGCTGTATTTTTCTGCTATGCTGATCCTGGAGCTAGCAGGCAACATTTTGAAATCCTTCCTTTAGACTAACCAGGTGGCCTGCCCCATTGGAAGCTGTGCACAACCACGCACCTTGGCTGGAACTATTGTTGACAAAACAATTTCACAACCAGCATATCCACAGCAGTCACAACCGGGTTTCCTAACCGGCCAGGCTGGGGTCCCACCCCCCCACACACCAGCACAGCCTCAACAGTCATGGACAGACCATGCAGCCAGCCAGGCAAGTCCCACAAGTCAGTGCACCCCCAGCAGTCACGGCCCCAGCACAACAGCAGGGCTTCATAAGAAATACTAAAGGGACCTCTTTAAGTGGAAATGAAAAGGCCACTGCTAGAATTAAGAAAATATGAGAGGAAAAAATCTCCCAACAAAGGCAAACATACAATAAAAGTAGTGGATCAATCACTTATAAAATTAGTGTGAAGGTTAAAAAACAAAAATAAACCAACATAACTGCAATAAAATCAACATAACTACAATAACTAGCTAAGGGATACACAAAATAAAAAGACTTAATATTTGCCAAAAACATAAAACATGGGGGGATAAAATTGTAGAGCTTTTAGAATGCATTCAAACTTAAATGACCACCAATCTGAAATAGACTGCTATATACACAGGCTGTTATACATGAGTCTCCTGTTAACCACAAACAGAAAAACCCATGATAGATACATAAAAAATAAAGAGAATAGAAGCCAAACATTACACTAAAAAAACTTATCAAATCATAAGGGAAGAGAACAAGAGAAGAAGAAAAGAACAGAGAACTACAAAAACTATCAATGAAATGGTGTACGTACCTGTCATGACGTTAACACCTTAAATGTAAATGAACTAAATGCTTCAATAAAATAAATAAGTAAATAAGGTGACTGAATGGATTAAAAAAAAAAGACCCAATTGGGGCGCCTGGGTGGCTCAGTCAGTTAAGCATCCGACTTCGGCTCAAGTCATGATCTCACAGTTGGTTAGAAGACATCCAAGTTTGGCAAAGCTAATAAATTATTACCTGTACCCCATTATCTCAATGTGAAATGTTCTCCAAGATACTGTATAATGAAATTATCAAATATCAACAATAAAGAACAAATCCTAAAGGCATTCAGAGAAAAAAAAAAGTGTGTAAGTTACAAAGGAACCACTATTAGTCTATCAGTGAATATCCTGTCAGAAACCCTACAGGCCAGCAGAGTGTAATGACATGCTCAAAATGTTAGAAGACAGTAATTGCCATCCAAGGATAGTCTATGGCAAATTTTGCCTCAGATATGAAGGAGAAATAAAGACATCCCCAAACAAAAGGTGAAGGAGCTGATCGCCACTAGACTCGCTTTATAAGAAAAAATAAAATGAGTTCTTAAAGCTGAAATAAAAAGATGTTAATCAGCAACATGAAAACATATGAAAGTATATAACACAACTGGCAAAAGTGAAAAATATATTGTCAAATTTAGAAAAGTTTAATTCTATAAAAGGGTAGTGTGTTAACCATTTAACTCTGATATAAAGATTAAAGGAAAAAAGAATATTAAAAAATGACTATAGTTATTTTAATTTGTTAACAAACACACAACATAAAAAGAGGTAAACTGTGACATCAAAAATACAAAAGGGGAAACTATATAAAAGGGAGGAGTAAAAGAGTAAAGCTTTTGTAGACTATTGAAGATAAGCTGCTACCATCATAAAATGGACAGTTTTATCTATGAAATGGTTTATGTAAGTCTTATGACAACCATAAGGCAAAAATCTAGAGTAGATTCACAAAAGATTTAAAAAAAGAGGAGGAACAGAGCATACCACATGTAAAATCACCAATTTACAAAGGTTGGCAGAAACAGAAGGAAAAAGAAACAATACAAATACAAAACAGCAAGAAAGCAATCAACAAGAATACATTAGTAAATCTTTACGTATCAATAATTATCCCATGTAAGTGGATTGAATTCACAATCAAAAGGCACAGAGTGGCTGAATGACTTAAAAAAAAGGGGGGATGGTGCCTGGGTGGCTCAGTCAGTTAAGTGTCCGACTTCGGCTCAGGTCATGATCTCACGGTTCATGAGTTCAAGCCCCACATCAGGCTTGGGCTGACAGCTCAGAGCCTGGAGCCTGCTTCAGATTCTGTGTCTCCCTCTGTCTGCCCCACCACTGCTTGCACTCTGTCTCTCGCATTGTCTCAAAAATAAATAAACATTTAAAAAAATTAAAAAAAATAAAAACAGATCCAAGTATATGCTGCCTACAAGACATTCACTTTGATCTTAAGGACACAGGCTGAAAGCGTAGGGATGGAAAAAGGCATTCCATGCAAGTAGAAACCAAAAAAAAAATAAAATAAAATATGTGTAACCAAAGTTTGACAAAATACACTTAAATCAAATGGTAAGAGACAAAGATCATTACATAATGATAAAGAGGTCAACTCATCAAGAAGATATAATAATCAAAAATATATATACACCCCAGCATCAGAGTATGTAAATATATTAAGCAAATGTTAACAGACCTGAAGGGAGAAAGACACAATAATACAACAATTGTAGAAGACCTCGGTACCCCACTTTCAGCAGTATATAGAAAACCCAGAGAGAAAATCAACAAGGAAATATTGGACTTGAACCATACTTTAGACCAAATGAACCTAACAGACATTAATAAAACATTCTATCCAGCAGCAACACAATACACATTCTTCTCAAATATACATGGAACATTCTCTAGAACAGATCATATGATAGAATGCAAAATAATGGTCTTAACAAAGTTAAGAAGAAAGATATCATGCCATGTATTTTTCTGATGATAATGGTATGAAACTAGAAATCAAAACACAAGGAAAGCTGTAAAATCTACAACTATGTGGAAACTAAACAACATACTTCTAAACAACCAATGGGTCAAAGAAGAGACCAAAAGAGAAATCAAAAAATATTTTGAAACAAATGAAATGGAAACACAATATACCAAAATTTATGAGATGTTGCAGTTCCTAGAGAGAAGTTTATAGTAATAAATAAATATATTAAGAAATTAGAAAGATTTCAAATAAACAACTTTACAGCTGAAGGAACTAGAAAAAGAATACACTAGCAGACTGGATATAGAAAAAACGTACCTCGACATAATAAAGGTTATATATGACAAATCCACAGCACACAACATACCAAATGAAAAATGAAAGCTTTTCCTCTAAGATCAAAAACAAGACAAGGATGCTCGCTCTCACCACTCTTATTCAACATAGTACTGGAAGTCCTAAGTAAAGCAATTAGGCAAGACAAAGAAATAAAAAGCGTCCAAATCAGAAAAAAAAAAAAAAAACCTGAGTAAAATTGTCATTGCAAATGATACAATTTTGTATGTAGAAAAACCTAAAGACTTAACCAAAAAACTGTTGGAACTAATCAAGAATTTAATAAAGTTACAGGATATAAAATCTATATGCAGAAATCAGTTGCATTCCTATACATCAAAAAACATGAAACATATGAAAAGGAAATAGAGAAAACTATCCAATTTACAACATGGTCAAAAACAATGAAATATCTAGGAATAAGTTTAACCAAGGAAGTGAAAGATCAATAAAACAAAAGCTACAAGACTATGCTGAAGAAATCAAAGAAGACATAAATAAAAAGATATCCATATCATGGATTGGAATAATTAAAATGGTCAAAATGTCAATACTACCCAAAGCCATCTATAGATTCAGTACAATCCCTATGAAAATTTCAATGGCACTTTCACAAAAATAGAAAAAACAATCCTAAAATGTTATGGAACCACAAAAGACCCTGAATAGCCAAAACAATCATGAAAAAGCAAAATAAAGCTGGAGGCATCACACTTCCTGGTTTCAAACTATAATACAAAGCTGTAATAATTAAAACAGTAGAGTACTGACATAAAAATAGACACACACAGCAGTGGAACAGAATAGAGAGCCCAGGAATAAATCCCTGCGGATATGGTCAATTAATACAAAAAGGAGCCAAGAGCACCCAAAGAGGAAAGGATAGTGTCTTTGACAAATGGTGTTGGGAAAACTGAATACACACATGCAAAAAGATGAAATTAAACCCCTCTCTTATGCCACTCACAAACATTACTTCAAAAAGGATTAAAGACTTAAATATAAGACCTGATACTATAAAACTCCTAGAAGAAAACACAGAGAAGCCCCTCAACGTTGGTCCTGACGATGACTTTCTGGATATGACACCAAAAGCACAAACAACAATAGCAAAACCAACAAGTCAGACTGCCTCAAACTTAAAAGCTCTGCACAGCAAAAGAAACAGTCAACAAAATGAAAATGCAACCTATAGATAGAATGGGAGAAAATATTTGCGAGCCAAATATCAAGTAAGGGGTTAATACCCAAAATATATAAAGAACACATGTAACTGAAAAACACAAAAACAAACAATCCAACGAAAAGCAGGGCAGATGAACTAAGTAGATATTTTTTCTAGAGAAATCCAAATGACTATCAGGTACTTGAAAAGATGTTCAACATCACTAATCATCAGGGAAATGCAAATAAAAACGGCAACCACATAACACGTCACACCTGTTAGAACAGCTATCATCAAGAGGACCAAAGGTACAACATGTTGCTGAGAATGTGGAGCAAAGGGAACACTTGCACTCTATTGGTGGGAACGTTAATTGGTTCAACCACTATGGAAAACAGTACAGAGGTTCTTTAAAAAATTAAAAATAGATCTCTCACGTGATCCGGCAATTCCACTTCTAAAGAAATGAGAACAGGATATCGACGAAATGTACGCAGTCCCGTGATTATTGAAACATTATTCACAATACCCAAGATATGGGAACAACCTAAGTGTCCATCAGTGGATGAGCGAATAAAGAAGATGTAATAAAAATGGGATAATTTTGTATATTAAATTAATTGATTTTCTAATGTTGGCCCATCCTGTCATTCCCAGATAAGTTATTCTTTTACTTTGAAGTCAAATTCAATTTGAAAATAGTTTATGTAGCATTTGTATCTACGTTGATAGGTTGGTATTTTTATCTTTTGCTGTCTGTAGTAAGTAGTATCTAAGGTAATCCTCAACTATCTCTTCCAGTAGGACATGCAAACCTGTCCCCTTGAGGGTCAGCTGGACTTAATTACTCAGATATATTCAGAGTAATATATCTCAGGTATATAGACTCAGAGTCTATTACCTGAGATGGAATGCCATTTTCAAAGTTAGATAAAAAAGACTATGGCTCTTATTTGGAGTATGCTCTCTCACTCTTTCACAGATGACTTGCTCTTGAGCAAGGCAGTTATCGTGTCATGATACAGTTCTGTGAAGAGGCCCATGTGGCAAAGGACTGAGGCCTGCCAATGACCACATGAGTGGGTTTAGAAAGAAAACTCCCACAGCCTTCAGATAAAAATACAGCCTCAGCTGACAGTTTTGTCTGCAACCTCACAAGAGACCTTGAGCCAAAGTCACCCAGCTAAGCCACACCCAGATTCTTGATCCACAGAAGCCATAAGGTAATAAATGTTTGTTGTTTTAAGCCACTACATTTTGGGGTATTCTGTTATGCAATAATATGTAACTAATACATCGTCCTTGTGACATTTCTATAATGTGGTTATTCTATTTCATAAAATGCGTTGAATAGTTATCTTATTCTATCATCTGAATTATTATCATAAAATGGAAATTATCTATTCCTTGAAAGCTGTGAATAAATTCTAGCTTGGATGTGAAAAGATAGAACTTTGACTACTTGCAACTTTATCTTATTGGCCAACTTTATTGATTTATACTTCCCTAAAGGTTTCCATTTCATTCAGATATTCAGGGAGTTTGTAGTATTGTGTTATAATATTTAAACTCTTCTCTACCTGTTATTTTAATGGAAAAGAAATAAAGCAAAATAGCAATGATCTTTCAAGTCGTAGAATAATGCATTACATTTATCATTGTCTCAATTTAATGGGTTTTCTAATTTTAAAATACAAATACTATTTAGAAATCAGAATAAAAAATAAAATGTAACAGAGAGTATACAAGTATCTATGTGTGTATATGTGAATATATATTTGTTTATATACAGAGAGAAAGTTATTAATAACACAAGTATATTCAGTAGAAAAACAAGAGAAGATGTCAGAAACCTGTAAGGTAAGAAGTGAATGGAAAGAATTGGAAACAGAGCATATACTACTATTTTCCTGAAACGAAGGCGGGGACATTAGGGTCTTACATAAAAAGTAAACTAAAGAAAAGAAAGGTTGGGGCTCCTGGGTGGCTCTGTTGGTTAAGCATCTGACTTCAGCTCAGGTCATGATTTCACGGTTTGTGAGTTCAAGACCCGCATCGGGCTCTGTGCTGACAGCTCAGAACCTGGAGCCTGCTTCGGATTCTGTGTCTCCTTCTCTCTCTGCCCCTCCCCCACTTGTGCTCTCTCTCTGTCTCTCAAAAATAAATAAATGTAAAAAAATAAATAAATAAAATAATTTTAAAAAAAGAAAGGTAATTTTATGTTTTGTTTTTAAAGTACAGGAACTTGAGGATGTTTATAGACTGCAAATAAGGAAATATTTGATTAAGAAAGATGTCAGCAACAAGAAGGAAAAGAAATCATTGATGCAGCAAGGACTCTAAAGCTTTCAACACTACTGAGTACAGGGAAGGAAGATAGACAATTAACACTTGATTATAAATTATTTATTGAGTATCTAACGCCTTTCTTGAGAGCTGTATCCAATAAAACCCAGTAATTCCTAGGTCTAACTTTACTATTTCATGGTAAATTAACTCCTTTATCCTTCTGCTGTGACAATGTGTACTTGCATAGCTTGATAGCTATCTGGTTTTCTTCTCTGTGTTCTTTTAAGGAAAGGAATTTAACAAAGTGCCTTATTTTTTCTTTCTGAGGCCCTAAGCAATTTGGTGATAAGCTACCTTTCAACATTCACCTGGTGCCCACCAACCCACCCCCTGAATGCAGTGAACCTTACTCCTACCCTTCCTTTGATGTCCCTGATTGCCAGCCCATGGATCACATAATGTTCTTGGGCTTCCCGGGCAGCCTTCCAAGCCCACCTCCTGGCTCCAGATCTACCTGGATGGGAAACAAATATTTATAGAAAATGTCAAAGCATCACTGAAAATTCCGCCCTCAGTGTTCCACAAGGAAACTTGAAGACTTGTGCTCATGAATTTGATTGTTTTGCAACACAAACTATACTTCCAAAGCTTTTCCTCATAATCAAGAAGACAAGAATTCCAAGACACATGAGAAAAGTCAGTAACTTCTGAATTGATGATCAGAGATGCTAAATATTCCAGGTCAGACAGGTTTAAGTAAATGGTGCAGTCATCAATAACCAGGACATATCCCAATGACCCTCCGATCCCTCTGTGGAGTTTTTAGGATACTGGGAGACATTTATTCCCAGGTACTATTTTCCCAGTAACGTCAGGGGAAAAAACATGAACCCAAACTTAGGGAAAGTCATCCCCAGAGCTCTCAGCCCACGTGGCCCTACTAAGGCTAAGGCTTTCGAGGTTTACCTCTTTCAGGACCTCCAGTAACAGCACTACACGCTTCCACCAATCCTGTATCCTGAGTTAGCTCAAGATGTCATTTTCAAAGTCTCAATAGTCAGGGAGGACCCTCTCAAATAATGTAATTATATGTTCCATTCAATGAAACCCTGAAGTAGAAGCAGCACCTAAAGGAAGCACAGCAGAAAGGAGCTGGAGTAAGACCATCTAAGAAATATAAAGATCAAATAAGATCATGAATGTGAATGTACTTTGCAGTTGCTAAAATTGATATTTTTACTATGTCTTCTTTAAGCATTCCCTAGCAGCTCCCAAGCTACTCTGGTGTTCCCTTATGTTCATTTCCTTCGTGTCTATGAGGTAATTTGTGCCACTTTGCCAGACATATGTTCATATTGCATTGCCATTGATCTTTCTATATTACTTGCTGTCCTAAGTGCATCAAAGGTGTGCTCTTCCTCTTTGATTCCTCTCACATTACATATAACTGTGATGTGTAAACAATTTGTATTCACTAGGACTTTAGATATAAGCATTAGTTGATTTAATTCAGTCGGGTGGACAGAGAGGCAATCAAGCAGAAGCTTTTCTATGTCTCAGTAGTCTGTGTATGGTTTCAAATGTAATTGCATTGTCTAAGTCTGCTAATACAGACTCAAAAAATATTAATAAATAGACATGCTGTTATACTAGTGTCTCTTCCCGTTGTTGGGAAATAAACTGAATACTTTAACTCTGTAAATGCCTTAACCTTTACAGTTCTGTCAGGAACCATAAGACAATGATTTTTCACAGACTATCTCTTCTGCCTTCACCATAGCTGCTCCTTCTCTGTAACTGCTTTGCATCCTATGATCTTCATCTACACCCTGTCAACATTTGACAAATGTACTTTGAATGACTGATAGTCCTGTCCCATGCATGCTGTCTCCTGATATGAAGGCTCATTGGAACACAGAAATGTTCCTGCTACTAAAAGGTTCAATAAGCATACAGCAACTCATCTCTTGAGTACTAAATACACAAAGAAGTTCTCTTCATCCCAGCTACTGATTCTCTCTAACTGGCTTATTCAACATGAGGCTCTTGCATTCCATCCTTGGAGTCCTTGCCTTGCTGTCCATAGTTCCTCAAGGTAAGACGCAAGCCTTTCATTACAAAGACATGAAAATATAAATGAAGGAGAATACAAAATCTCCTAAGAGTTAGACAGGTGCAGATTGTACCACACAACGTGAGAGAGGAGTGCATTGGCCCTCACAGGAATGGAGGGTTGGATGGATGCGAAGGGCAGATTCATAAGGTCATTCCTTTCAGTGATTTCACTTATTTGTGAACTCTAACTTGAGGACTATCGTTTGATCCAAAGATGGTGAGAGGATGTTCACAGAACAGAGGAAATTGGGGGAATCAAAACAGTGGAAAGTGAGTAGTGACTAGAATGGCCAAGGGTGAAGGGGAGGCTTCCCTGTCATACTCTGTGGGTTGCAGAACTCTGATCACAGATGAAGGTAAAGGCCTCAGTGGAAATTGCTTTGTGTATGATGGGAATTAAGATCCCATCTTAACAATTATCCAAATTACCACTTACACAGGGGATATTTATTGAATAATCAATCTAACCTTCCCAAGTTAATTTTTAAATCCACTAATACTACATAATAAAAATATATTAATTATTGGATTTACAACTGGGATTTACATTATTATCTATTGATTTATCTATCTTTTCTGAGGCACACATTGCCTTAGAGCACATTTTAATAGCTAACAATTCAAGATTTCCCTCATTGTTCTTGTTTATTATGTATTTTTCATGAGATACAACACACTCTTTTGAAGTCTACAATTTCAGTGGTTTTCTACATATTCATAAAGTTGTACAACCATCACCACTAATTCTAGAACATTTCACCACCCCAAAAAGGAACTCCATGTTCACTAGCAGCCATTACCCATCCTCCCCTCTCCTCAGACCCTGGAAGCTGCTAATCTATTTTCTGTCTCTATTAGTTTACCTGGTTTAATGTAGTCATACAATATGTGACCCTTAGAGTCTTTTTCTTTCCCTTAGCACGTTTTTCAGAGTTCATCCAAGTTGTAGCATGCATCAATGCCTTATTTATTTCAAGTGATGAATTGAAGTCTATTGCATGGATCCACTACCTTTTATTCATCTATTCATCAGTTACTGGACATTTGGGTTGCGTCTGCTTTGGAGCTATGATGAATGATGCTGCTGTGCACACTTACATCCAAATTTTTGTGTGGATATATTTTCACAACTCTAGGGTATACGACTTGGGATAGAATTACTGTGCTATACAATAACTATGTTTAACTTTCAGAGAAGTTATCAAACAATTTTCCACAGCTGCATGCTTCCTTTTACAATCCCACCAGCTATGCATAAAAAGCCAATTTCTCCACATCTTCACCAACATTTGCTATTGTCCATCTTTTTTATTATCATTATCTTAGCTGCTGTAGCAATATTTCATTGTAGTTTTAATTTGCATTTAATTTGCAATTTAATGATGTTTATCATCCTTTTTTATGAAATTTATTGTCAAATTGGTTTCCATACAACACCCAGTGCTCATCCCAAAAGGTACCCTCCTCAATGTCCATCACCCACTTTCCCCTCCCTCCCACCCACCATCAACCCTCAGTTTATTCTGTTTTATCTTTTCATGTTTTATTGGCCATTTATATATCTTCTCTGTAAAAACTTCTATTCAAATCCTTTACTCATTTTTTAATTAGGTTGTCTTTTATTGTTGCGTTGCCAGTTCTTTATATATTCTGGACACTAAACGTTTATCACATATAGGTTTGCAACTCTTCTCTCCCATTCTGTGGGGTTTTTTTTTTAATATTTTACTGGAAATGCTTGCTGTACCAGTGGGTATGTTTTCAGGTTCCATCTACAAATAACTGAAATTCAATTGGCTTAAGCAATAAAGAAAATATATTATTACACACAAGAAACCTGAAGGTCAAACAATTCTGAAAATGGCTAATGCAGCAGATCATCTATACCATCATGTGTTTGAAGAGTGTCAGATTTATCCTTAACTAGCTTTTCCCATGGCCTCAAGATAGCTGCCACTGTTCTAGAGATCATATCCGGACCCACCACATTACACTAGAGTAAAAGGAAAGCATTTCTTCTCATACCAACAAGGAATACTTTCTCTCAAGTTCCCCAGAAATGGGTTACATACCCACCCCAAAACTAATTGCTGACAGAGAAATAGAGAACACTATCATTGGCTTACACTTAATACAGATTTATGCCTAGGATATCTAGAAAAATGGTAGACAACCAAACATTAGGACTCTGGCCACCAGAACATATATTAGGATTATGGCACCTAAGCACATATATCGATACACTATTGTTTAGTTTTGTCACCTTGCTTTAAAATTGATATAAATGAAAGTATGTATGTACATTTTGTATCTGGCTTACTTTACTCCATATGACATGCATGAAATTCAACTATGTTGCTGTATATGACACATTCCTATATATGCCACAATTTATTCATTTTACCATTGATGAACATTTAGATTGTTTCCAGGATTTGACTGCTATAAATACTATCACTGCTATGAATTCTTGATAAATGATTCTTTTTTTTTTTATCCCATAGGCCCCATTTTATTTTAGTTTTTAAACAGAAGCCCCACAATGAGCACGGGACTATGCATACAATTAACATTAGTTACCTAAGAACTTTATTTTTTTAATATGAAATTTATTGTCAAATTGGTTTCCAGACAACACCCAGTGCTCATCCCAAAAGGTGCCCTCCTCAATGCCCATCATCCACTTTCCCCTCCCTCCCACCCCCCATCAACCCTCAGTTTATTCTCAGGTTTTAAGAGTCTCTTATGGTTTGTCTCCTTCCCTCTCTGTAACTTTTCTTTTCCCCTTCCCCTCCCCCATGATCTTCTGTTAAGTTTCTCAGGATCCACATAAGAGTGTACAACCAATCCCTCAGAAATACAAGCAATTAGCAGGGAATAGTATGAAAAATTATATGCCAACAAACTGGACAACCTGGAAGAAATGGACAGATTCCTAAGCACCCACACACTTCCAAAACTCAAACAGGAAGAAATAGAAAATTTGAACAGACCCATAACTAGTGAAGAAATTGAATCAGTCATCAAAAATCTCCCAACAAATAAGAGTCCAGGGCCAGATGGCTTCCCTGGGGAATTCTGCCAGGCATTGAAAGCAGAGATAACACCTATCCTTCTCAAGCTGTTCCAAAAAATAGGAAGGGAAGGAAAACCTCCAGACTCATCTTAGAAGCCAGCATTACGCTAATCCCTAAATGATTCTTGTTGTATATGTGAACACCTATTTATCAGGTATATAACTAGGAATCAAAGTTTTGTCATAGAACATGTATATCTTCAACTTTAGCAAATAATGCCAAAGAGTTTCCCAAGTAGTTGAGCGAATTCACACTATGTTCAGCAGCAAAGAACAACGCTGATTGCTCCACATCCCCAGTAAGTTTATATGATCAAGGTGTTAAGTTATAACCATTCAAGTATATGCATGGTAGTAACAGAGTGTACTTTACATTTAAATTTCTATATTAGTAATAAGATTGAAGACAGTTTCATTTGGTTTTTGGCCATTTTAATATCAATTCTCAAAGTACCTTTCAAGTATTTTGTTCATTATTCATTGAGCTATTTGATATTTTCTCAGTGATCTGTAGGGTTGCACTATAAATTCTGGATGCAAATGCTTTACTATGTGCTTTGTAAATATCTTCTGCTCTATGGCTTGCCTTTTTACCCCCTTTATGATGTTATTGTATAAAAAGGGATTTTCAATATTAATGTAAGTCCAATTCATCAAACTTCATTTTACCTTGGGCTTTTTGTGTTCCTTTTTCACCTAAAGGCCATAAAGATATTCTCTGAATATCCTCTTCAAAATGCTTTTCTTTATCTTCCAAAGTTTATTATTCGCCTGTCAAATTTAGATTGTAAATCTCCACCTCGTATTGATTTTCATGAAATTGGGGTCAAATTTGTTCTTAAATTTGTTTTTACTATATACATAGCTAATTGACCCAAAAACTTTTCTGGATAAAACTTTTTTCTCAATGACTTACAGTACCCTTTTGTCATAAATCTAGTATATATTCTAGGCTACCTACTCTGTTCCATTTGTCTTTCTTGGTACAAATAATATACTATTCTAATTAATGACAATATATAATGTCTTCATATATGGTAGAGAAAGATATCTACATTTTTTTCAAGGAGTGTCTTGAATATTCTTGCCCCTTTGAATGTCCACATAAATTTAAGAATAAAGTATTCAAGTACACATACATATTCAGTGAGAATTTTCATGAAGATTGCAGTGAATCTAGAGGTCAATTTCAGGAAGGCGGACATCTTTGCAAAATTAAATCTTTCTGCAGCTTTGTAATATTTTGAAATCAGGAAGTGGAATGCCTCCAGCTTTGTTTTTGTCTCCCAAAGTTTCTTTGGCTATGAAAAGTCTTTTGTGGTTCCATATGAGCTTATAAAGGAATACTATAAAAAATTATATGCCAACAAATTAGACAACCTAGAAGAAATTGATAAATTCTTAACATACAATCTTTAATAAAGTAGCAGAAAGACAAATAAAAAAACAACTTCATTTACAATTCCACAAAAAAGTATAAAATACCTAGGAATAAACTTAAACCAAGGAGGTGAAAGATCTGTACTCTGAAAACTATAAAACACTGATGAAACAAATTGAAGATGATATAAACAAATGGAAAGATAAACTATGCTCATGGATTGGGAGAATTAATATTGTTAAAATTTCCATATTACCTAAAACAATCCACAGATTCGGTGCAATCCTTATCAAAATATCAACAGCATTTTTCACAGAACTAGAAAAACTAGTTCTAAAACTTCTACAGAACCACCAAAAATCCCAAATAGCCAAAACAATCTTGAGAAAGAAAACTATAAAGTTTGAGATATCACAGTGCCAGATTTCAAGATATATTATAAAGCTGCAGTAATCAAAACAGTATGGCACTGGTACAAAAATAGACACATAGATCAAGAGAACATAATAGAGAGCTCAGAAAGAAATCCACAGTTACATTGTCAATTAATTTATGACAAAAGAGGCATGGATACACAACAAAGAAAAGACAGTCTCTTAAATAAATGCTGCTGGGGAAACTGGACAACTACACACAAAAGAATGAAATTACCACTGTCTAACACCATCCACAAAAATAAACGCAAAATAGATTAAGGACCTAAATGTGAGACCTGAAATCATAAAAATCCTAGAAGAGAACACAGGCAGCAATTTCTTTGACACCAGCCATAGCAACATTTTTCTAGGTGTGTCTCCTAAAGCAAGGGAAGCAAAAGTAAAAACAAACTATTGGGATTATATCAAAATAAAAAGGGTTTGCACACTGAGGGAAATCATCAACAAAATAAAAAGGCAACCTACTGGGGGCACCTGAGTGGCTCAGTCAGTTGAGCATCTGACTTTAGCTCAAGTCATGATCTTATGGTTCATGAGTTCAAGCCCCACATTAGGCTTGCTGCAGTCAGCACAGAGCCTACTTTGGATCCTCTCTCCCCTAATCGCTAACCCCCCCCCATTTGTGCTCTCTCAAAAATAAATAAACATTAAAAAAAAGGCAACCTACTGAAAAGGAGAAGATATTTGCAAATGATGTATCTGATAAGGGGGTAACATGCAAAATATATAAAGAACTTACACAACTCAATGCCACAAAACCCACAAATAATCTAGTTAAAAATTAGACCAGAATAGACATTTTTCCAAAGAAGACACACAAACGGCCAACAGACACATGAAAAAGATGCTCAAGAGCATGAATCATCAGGGAAATGAAAATCAAAACCACAATGAGATATCACCTTATACCTGTCAGAAAGCCTAAACTAAAAAGATAAGAAATAACAAGTGTTGGCAAGGATGGGGGAAAAAGAAACCCTCATAACACTGTTGTTGGAAATGTAAATTGGTACAGCCACTTTGAAAAACAATATGTTTTAATTCTATTTAAAAATAGATTGCTTATATGATCTAGTAATTTCACTACTGGGTATTTACCCAAGGAAAATGAAAACCCTAATTTGAAAAGATATATGAACCTTATGTTTATTGCAACATTAGTTATAATAGCCAAAATATGGAAGCAACCTAAGGGCCCATCAACAGATGAATGGACAAAGAAGATATGAGATATATAAATACACACAAACACACACACACACACGAAATTTTCACAGCTATTAAAAAAAAAAAAAAGACGAGATCTTGCTATTTGTAACAACATGGATGGACCTATAGATTATTATGCCAAGTGAAATAAGTCAGACTGAGAAAGACAAATACCGTATGATTTCCTTCATATGTAGAATCTAAAAAAATAAAACAAATGAGTAAACAAAAAGTAGAATCAGTTCTGTAAATACAGAGAACAAACTGATGGTTTCCAGAGAGAAGGGGAATGGTAGGGGGGAGGGGTGATGGACAAAATGGGTGAAGGGAAGTGGGAGATACAGGTTTCCAATTATGGAAAGAAGTCACGTTAATAAAAGTCACAGCATAGATAATATAGTCAAAGATATTGTAACAGCATTGTACGGTGACAAATGGTAGCTACACCTGTGGCAAGCATAGCACAATGTATAGAGATGTTGCATCACTGTTCATACACCTGGAACAAATGTAAACTATCCTTAAAATGATTTTTTTTAAAAAAGAAAACAAAAACACTTCAAGTAAATAAGCTCACTCTATATCCAAGAACTAAAAAGAAAAACAAACTAAGGCCTAAGTCAGCTGAAGGAAGGAAATAAAAAAGACTAAAGTGGAAAGAAATAAAATAGACACCAGAAAAAAAATAGAAAATATCAGTGAAATGAGGAGTTGTTTTTCTGAAAATATAAAATGTGCAAATCCTTAGCTAGACTACCTAAGGAGGAAAAAAGGGGTTTCAAATAAATAAAATAAAAAATGAAAGAGCAAACATTGGAACTGATACCACAGAAATCATTGGATCATAATTGTATCATTGATCATTCACTATGAATGATTATATGCCAAAAAGTTGGATAACCTAGAAAAAATGGATAAATTTCTAGAAATATACAACCGACAAAAACTGAATCAGGAAGAAATAGAAAACCTGAATAGACCAATAATAAATAAAAAATTGAATGAGTGATCAAAAACCTTCCACACAAAGAACCCTAGGAACAAATGGTTTCATTGGTGAGTTATACCAAATATTTAAAGAAAACTTAACATCAATTCTTCTCAACTGTCCAAAAAGTTGAAGAGGAGGGAATACTCCCAAGCTCATTTTATCTGGCCAGATTTACCCTGACACCAAAGCCAGGTAAAAACACTACAAAAAAGTAATAAAACCACAGTCTAACATTCCTGATGAATATAGATGCAAAAACTCTCTACAAAATACTAGCAAACTAAATTCAACAACACATTAAAAGTATGCTACACCATGATCAAGTGGGATTTATTCCTAAAATGCAAATATGGTTCAACATATCCAAATCAATACATATAATACACTAAATTAATACAATGAAAGACAAAAATCATATGATATTCTCAATAGATGCAGAAAAATCATCCGACAAAGTACATCTATTAATGATAAAAACCCTCAACAAATTCTGTATAGAAGGACCATAATATGGACCACATATGACAAACCCACAGCTAATATCATACTCAACTATAAAAGGTTGAAAGCTTTTCCTCTAAGATCAGGAATAAGACAAGAGTTTCCACCTCACCATTCTTATTCAACATAGTTCTGAAAATCCTAACTAAAATAATTAGGCAAGACTAAGAAATGAAATGCATCCAAATTGAAATGGTTAAGTAAAATTGTCATTATTTGCAGGTGATATAACCATATAGCAAATCCTTACTCAGCCAAAACCTTTTGGAATTAATCAACAAATTCAGTAAAGATTCAAGATATAAAATTAACATACAGGGGTGCCTGGGTGGCTCAGTTGTTTGAGCGTCCAACTCTTGATTTTGGCACAGATCATGATCCCAGGGTTGTGGGATTGAGCCTCACATTGAGCTCCATGCTCAGCATGGAGCCTGCTTGAGATTCTTTCTCTCTCTCCCTCTGCCCCTCTCCCCCACTCTCTCTCTCTAAAATTAAAAAAAAGAAAAATCAAAATACACAAAACAGTTGCTTTTCTATACACAACAACTAAATATCAGCAGAAGAAATAAAGAAAATTATCTCATTCACAACATCTCTAAAAAATGTAGGTTTAGTTCAAAATGGTGGCAAAGGAAGATCCTGAATTTACTCCATCTCAAAGATACAACAAATATACAACTATATATGGAATAATTTCCTCTGAAAAAGACTAGGAAACTGGTTGAACAGAGCATCCACAACAAAGGACAAAAAGGACAGCATTGACATGGGTAGGAAAGGCAGGACATCATCTGGCCAAGTAAGCCCCACCCTGGGTGTGGTGATCCACAATTGGGAGATCTCAAAAATATGGAATCTTTTCCTGAGAAGTAGGGGATGTGTGCTCCACATCAGGGACTACAACCCTTAGATTTTTCACAAGCCCCCTAAATACTAGGCTTTGAAAAACCAATGTGAAATATGTCCAGGAAAACCATTGAACTCTAGGGAATATGAACCCATTCTTAAAGGGTTTATGGCAGACTTGCTCACCCTGGGAGCCAAGGCAAAAATAACAACGTGAAAAGACCCTAGACCATATGTGAAGAAAATCTACTTATTAATTTTAAATTGCCTGCCAGAACTTTCCCAGGGATGGAGACACTAGTGGATGCCATATTTGTGACCTCATTCTAACTTGCTAAGGTTGGCACTGGCACGTGACATTTTGAAACTCTCCTTCTAACTTTCGGGAGACAGTGTGCATAACCAGCTGAGAACCCTACCAATCCTTGTAATACAAATGTGCCTCATAGCTGGGTCAGGCAATGGTTCAGCCCACCTCCATGTCCCAACACAGCCAAGTGTCACAATCAGGCTGACACCAGCCCTACCCAATCCCACAGTGCAACTATGGGTCGCAGCCCCACCCACCCTTCTACCACATACACACTCCACAACAGCAGACAGGTATGTGCAGCCCACATAGGAGAAAACCTTTGAGCACGCCAACTCTAATAGTCAGAGGACATTGCATTCCTGGGCTCCAAGTGACATCTCCTAAAAAAGGCTGCTCTGTCAGGACTGGGAAAGGTACTTAATCTGACCAATAAATAGAAACAAACAGAGCCAGGGAAAATGAGGAGACAGAGAAATACATTCCAAATGATAGAACAAGATAAAACATCAAAAAAAAAGCATTAATAAAACAGAAATAAGACATCTACCTGGTAAAGAATTCAAAGTAATGATAATAATGATGCGTGATGGACTCAGGAGAAGAATGGATAAACACAATGGATCCTCAACAAAGAGATAAAAAATATAACAAAGTTCCAAACAGAAGTCATAGAGATGAAGAATACAATAACTGAACTAAAAAATATAGTAGGGGTTCAACAACAGACTGGGTGAAGCTGAAAATCATATCAGAGAGCTAGAAGACAAGCAATAGAACTCATCCAGACAGAGCAGCAAAAAGAAAATAATAATAGTAATAATAATAATAATAATAACAATAATAATAAAGATAACTTAAGGGACCTTTGGGACATCAAATGTAATAACTTTTGCATTACAAAGAACCAGATAGGAAAAAGAAAGGGCCAGAAAACTTATTTGAAGAAAGAATGGCCGCAAACTTCCGTAATCTGAGGAACAAAACAAACATACAGATTCCCAGGAAGTTACACATATGATGAACCCAAAGAGACCCAAACCAAGACACATTATAATTAAAATGATAAAAGTTAAAGATAGAAATAAAGAATCTTAAAAGTAGCAACAACTAATTACATACAGAGGAAACCTCATAAGGTTATAAGCAGACTTTTCAGCAGGAACTTTGTAAGCCAGAAGAGAGTGGCACAACATATTAAAAGTGCTGGAGGAAAAAAGTTCCAGCCAAGAATTCTCCACATGGAAAGATTATAATTCAGAACTGGAAGAGAGATAAAGAATTTCAAATGCAAGCAAAAACTAAAGGAGTCCATCACCACTAAATCAGACTTATAAGAAATGTTGAAAGGTCTTCTTTAAGTGGAAAGAAAAAGGCCGTGATGAGAAGAAAATTACGAATGGAAAAAAAATTCCCTGGTAAAAGCAAATATATACTAAAGTCAGTAAACCAACCATTTATAAAGCCACTATGAATATTAAAAGACAAAACTAGTAACCAATAATATCTACAATAATTACTTAAGGGACACCCAAAATAAAAGATGTCAAATATAACATCATATACACAAAATATAGAATGGGGATAAAAATGTAGTTCTTTTAGAATATATTTGAACTTGGGGCGCCTGGGTGGCGCAGTCGGTTAAGCGTCCGACTTCAGCCAGGTCACGATCTTGCCGTCCGCGAGTTCGAGCCCCGCGTCAGGCTCTGGGCTGATGGCTCAGAGCCTGGAGCCTGTTTCCGATTCTGTGTCTCCCTCTCTCTCTGCCCCTCCCCCGTTCATGCTCTGTCTCTCTCTGTCGCAAAAATAAATAAACGTTGAAAAAAAAAATTTTTTTTAAAAAAAAAGAATATATTTGAACTTAAGTAACCATCCACTTTAAATAGACCTCTATATACATAAGATGCTTTGTATGAACCTCGTGGTAATCACAAACCAAAAACCTATAATAGGTCCAAAAAAATAAAGGAAATCAAGTATAACACTAAAAAAGTCATCAATTCACAAAGAAAAAGAGCAGGCGAAAAAGAAAGGAACAGAGAACTACAAAACAACCAAAAGCAATTAATAAAATGACAGTAAATACATTTAAGTATAATAATTACTTAAAATGTAAATGGATTAAATGCTCCAATCAAAAGACATAAGAGGTGTACACTGATTTAAAAAAAAAAAAAAAAAAAGATTCATCTCCATGCTGCCTAGAAGAGACTCCCTCCAGGCTGAAAGAAAGACACATACAGACTAACAGGAAACAATGAAAAAACTTTCTATAGCAGACTTCCCTGGTCCAGCCAGTGAAGAGAATTTTCATTCCAACATTTGAGCTTATTTAAAGCTAATTATTGGAAAATTGATTTTCCTTACTATAAATATTTGCCAGAATCTGCCATTACAGAAAGAATTTAAATAGTTTATTAACCTTCAGCAAACCATCATCTTTAAGATGTATGCTTGGAATTTACTCCTCTTAGTTCTTTCATTTCTACCCCCTTTCCAAGACAGTAAGAATTTTTTTATTCACTGTATACTCCAGTTTCTATAAACATGACAAGCATATAAGCTCTGTGCTCTCATTATTTGTGAAACAGGTGAATCAAGCATACTTCATTATCATATACTTGCTAAAATCCTAAACTTTTAATTCTTTTACATATAGTAGATAGAAATACATTAAAATATATTCTATAAATTCATTGCAACAGCTCATATAAATTTCAGCAATCAGTCCACTGTAAAAGTGCATATGTAAATTATATTTCTTGGGTTTCTGAAGAGTTCTTTAAAAACTATATTAGACTTGGGGCTCCTGGGTGACTCAGTTGGTTAAGTGTCCGACTTCAGCTCAGGTCATGATTGCACGGTTTGTGGGATGGAGCCCCACATCAGGTTCCTGCACTAACAGCTCAAGAGCCTACTTGTGGGTTTCCCTATCCCTCTCTCTCTGCTCCTTCCCTGCTCATGCTCGCTCTCTATCTCTTTCTCTCTCTAAATAAATAAATAAACATTTTTTTTACTAAAATAAAACTGTTTGGGAAACGTTCTTCTGGTTTCTGGTTTAGCATGTAAGGAGCTTAGAACCATAACTGCCATTTTCACAGAAAGAGAAAAGCGGAATGAACTGAAAGCCAACAACTCTTTCTTTCGTCTCTCAGAGAACTGAAGTCACAGAGCAAACCACAGCCCCCATAATTAGAGAGATAGAAAAGTGGATACAGAGAATTAAAACTTACCAGAACAGAAGCCCATGTGCATTATCCATGAGAACAAGTACCAGGGTAATTGACAAATTTCAGGAAACTCAATATAAATTTGAAAGTTAAAACCTAGAAATTAAGACAAAAAGTCTTAGGGGTGCTTTCACACTACTATGAATTTTACTCCCTGGAGTGCTAACAGGTTTTTACAATGATTATTAGGAAGAAAATCCTTTCATAGGTCCAGCAGAAATATACCCAGATCAATCTGTTCTTAACAAAGCCTGCCCTCAAAAGAAACTATATCACCAGAACCTAACCAACTGAGGTTTTACCAGGGCCAGAGTGACCAGGTGAAAGTGAAATACCCAACTCTAGCCTGATCTAGGTTTCCACATGGGGGAAAGAAAATGCCCAATTCCTGTCTCCTCTAGACTCTTGTCTCACCTAAGGGTGGGAGAGGGGAGTACTGAGAAACAATTTGTGAACGTCATAGCCCTTCAAGGGGCACAGTATCACTAAAAACTGATATTTAATCATAGGACTATAAAATGATTTCTCTGCCCCCACACCAAAATATTACAAAAGGGGAATACAACTGGAAGAACTGCGTGTCTCAGACCTTATTCAAGAAGTCATCTTGAGGTAAATCCAAAGGCATTTGGGAATATAAAAGCAAAGAAATCAGAAGAAATTTTCACTTCTAATAGCTACTGTTAAAGTGAAAAGTAAAAACAACTTAACCCCTAGCAAGAGAAACAGAAAATCTCACACTAAAGATTTATTTATCTCAATTCCTTTAGCCCATTACATCATGCTCAGCTTTCAATACAAATTTACAAGATATTCTAAAAGACCAAAACACAGTTTATAGAGACAGGACAAACATCCAAACCAGACACAGATATGTCAGAGATGTTGGAATTATCAAACTGGGGACTTGAAACAACTATGATTAATACACTAAGGTCCCTAATGCAAAAAATGGACAACAAGCAAAGGCCAATGGATAATGTAAGCAGAGAGACAGAAACTCTAAGAAGGAATCCAATACAATGTTAAAAATCAAAACACTGTGACAGAAATAAAGAATACCTTTCATGGGTGTATTAGTTTGCTAGGGCTATATAACAAACTATCACAGATTGGTGACTTAAACAAAATGTATTTTCTCATACTTCTGGAAGCTAAAAGTTCAAAAGCAAGGTGTCAGCACGTCTGGTATCTCCTGAAGCCATTTTCCTTAGCTTGTAGATGACCACCTGTTCATTGTGTCCTCATATAGACCTTCCTCTGTCAAGGCACATCCCTGAGGTTTCTTCCTCTTCTTATAAGGACACCAGTCATATTGGATTAGGGCTCCACCATAATAGTCTCATTAATTTCATCTATTTTAAAAATTTGTGTCCAAATATGGTTACGTTCTGAAGCTCTAGGGGTTGGGATATGAAAATATAGATTTTGGGGAATACAATTTGGGTGATAACAATGGGCTCATCGACAAGTGGGACACATCCAAAGAAAGAGTTAGTGAGCTTAAAAAATGTCAATAGATTGGGGCACCTGGGTGGCTCAGTCATTTAAGCGTCTAACTTCCACTCAGGTCATGATCTCACAGTTCATGAGTTTGAGCCCCGCATCGGGCTCTGTGCTGACAGCTCAGAGTCTGGAGCCTGCTTTGGATTCTGTGTCTCCCTCTCTCTCTCTGCCCCATCCCCCCCTTCTCTCTCTCAAAAATAAATAAATGGTAAAAAAAAAAAAAAATCTAAGGGGTGGCTGGGTGGCTCAGTCAGTTAAGCATCTGACTTCGGTTCAGGTCATGATCTCGCAGTCCATGAGTTCGAGCCCCGCAACAGGCTCTGTGCTGACAGCTCAAAGCCTGGAGCCTACATCAGATTCTGTGTCTCCCTCTCTCTATCCCTCCCCCACTCACACTCTGTCTCAAAAATAAATAAACATTAAAAATAATAATAATAATAATAAAATGAAAATAAAAATTTTTTTAAATATGTCAACAGAAATTTCCAAAACTGAAAGGCTTAAACAGAATGAAAGTGAACAGACTATCCAGTAACTGTGTAACATTACAAAAGTAAAATATGTCTAATGGGAATACCAGGAAAAGAAGAAAGAGAGAAAGATAAAGAAGATATCATTGACGCAATAATGACTGGTAATTTCCCAAAACTAATGATAGACACAATACATTCTAATAAACTCAGAGAATATCAAGGATAAATGGCCCCCAAAAATATAAACCTAGCAATATTATATTCAACCTGAAGAAAAATAAAAGACAAAATCTTGAAAAGAGCAATAGAAAGAAAAAATCCGGCCTATAGAGGGGCTAAGATAAGAATTACAACAGTCCTCCTCAGACACCATACAAGAAAAAGGAAGTGAAGTGAAACATGTGAAGTGTTGAAAGAAAAAATACTCCACCAATCTAGAATTATTCTTTCCAGAAAAATTATTCTTCAAAACTAAAAGAGAAATCATTTCCTTCTTTTCTTACAAGGACTTTAATTTTATTTCATTGCGAACAGTTTTTTGTTTTGCATTTCTTTACACAAAACCCAATCACATCTCTGAGAACAATGTATTAAGAAACATAGCTGGGAAATATTTTCAGTTTGTTTTTGTTTTATCTTCTATAAGGATGACACACTGGACCGGATGGACTTAAAGATATATTCAGAACATTTCATCCTAAAGCAGCAGAATATATATTCTTCTCCAGTGCTCATGGAACACTCTCTAGAATAGGTTCCATAGTAGGACACAAGTCAACCTTCAAAAAATACAAAAAGATGGAAATCATACTGTGCATATTTTCAGACCACAACACTATGAAACTCAAAATCAGCCATAAGAAAAAATTTGGAAAGATAACAAATACTTGGAGACTAAAGAACATCCTACTAATGAATGAATGGGCTAACAAGAAGTTAAAGAGGAAACTAAAAAGTACATGGAAGCCAATGAAAATTATAACACCACAGCCCCAAACCTCTGGGACGCAGCTAAGGTGGTCATAGAGGGAAGTATATACCAATCCAGGACTTCCTAAAGAAGGAAGAAAGGTCTCAGATACACAATCTAACCTTATACCTTAAAGAGCTGGAAAAAGAACTGCAAATAAAACCCAAGCCCAGCAGAAGACAGGAAACTATAAAGATTAGAGCAGAAATCAATGCTATCGAAACCAAAAACAAAAAACAAAAAAAACCAGTAGAACAGATCAATGAAACCAGAAGCTGGTTCTTTGAAAGAATTAACAAAATTAATAAACTCCTAGCCAGTTGATCAAAAAGAAAGAGGAAACTACCCAAATACATAAAATCAAGAATGAAAGAGGAGAGATCACAACCAACCCAGCACAAATGCAAATAATAAGAGAATATTGTAAGCAATTATATGCCAATAAAATGGGCAATCTGGAAGAAATGGACAAATTCCTGGAAACATATAAACTACCAAAACTGAAATAGGAAGAAATAGAAAATTTGAACAGACCCATATCCAGTAAAAAAAATGGAAATAGTAATAAGAAATCTCCCCCAAAAACAAGAGTCTAGGGCCAGATGGCTTTCCAGGGGAATTCTACCGAACATTTAAAGAAGAGTTAACACCTAATCTTTTGACTCTGTTCCAAAAAATAGAAATGGAAAGAAAACTTCCAAACTCATTATGAAGCCAGTACTACCTTGATTCCAAAATGAGACACAGACCCCACTAAAAAGGAGAACTACAGACCAATTTTCCTGATGAACATGGATGCAAAAATCCTCAAGACACTAGCTAACCAGATCCAACAATACATTAAAAGAATTATTCACCACGACCAAGTGGAATTTATACCTGGGATGCAGGGCTGGCTCCATATCCATGAAACAATCAATGTGATACATCACATCAATAAAAGAAAGGACAGGAACCATATGATCCTCTCAAAAGCTGAAGAGGAAGTATTTGACAAAATACAGCATCCTTTCTTGATAAAAACCCTCAAGAAAGTAGGGATAGAAGGATCACACCTCAAATCATAAAAGCCATATATGAAAGATCCATCGCTAATATCATCTTCAATGGGGAAAAACTGAGAACTTTCCTCCTAAGGTCAGGAACAAGACAGGGATGTCCACTCTCACCACTGTTATTCAACATAGTATTGGAAATCTTAGCTTCAGCAATCAGACAACACAAAGGAATAAAAGGCATCCAAATCGGCCAGAAGGAAGTCAAACTTTCACTCTTTGCAGATAACATGATACTCGACATGAAAAAAATTCCACCAAAATACTGCTAGAACTGATCCACGAATTCAGAAAGTCACAAGATATAAAACCAATGCACAAAAATGGTTGCATTCCCATACACCAATAATGAAGCAGCAGAAGGAGAAAGCAAGGAATCGACCCCATTTACAATTGCACCAAAAGCCATAAAATATCTAGGAATAAACCTAACCAAAGAGATGAAAAATCTATATACTGAAACTATAGAAAGCGTAGGAAAGAAATTGAAGAAGACACAAAGAAATGGAAAAACATTCCATGCTCCTGGATTGGAAGAATATCGTTAAAATGTCGATACTACCCAAAGCAATCTACATATTCAATGCAATCCCTGTCAAAACAACACCAGCATTCTTCACAGAGCTAGAAAAATCCTAAAATTGGGATGGAACCACAAAAGACCCCAAATAGTCAAAGCAATCCTGAAAAAGAAAACCAAAGCTGGAGACATCACAATCCCAGACGTCAATACATATTACAAAGCTCTAATCATCAAGAAAGCATGGTATTGGCACAAAAACAGACACTCAGATCAGTGGAACAGAATAGAGAACCCAGAAATGGACCCACAAACATGTGGCCAACTAATCTTTGACAAAGCAGAAAAGACTATCCAATGGAATAAAGACAGTCTCTTCAGCAATGGTGCTGGGAAAATTGGACAGCGACATGCAGAATAATAAACCTTTCTTACACTTTCTTACACCATACACAAAAATAAACTCAAAATGGATGAAGTATTTAAACATAAGACAGGAAATCATCAAAATCCTAGAGAATAGGGGCAGCTGGGTGGCTCAGTTGGTTAAGCACCAACTTCGGCTCAGGTCATGATCACACATTTTGTGAGTTCCAGCCCCCGTGACAGCTCAAAGCCTGGAACCTGCTTTGGATCCTGTGTCACCCTCTGTCTCTGCTCCTCCCCCACTCATTCTCTCTCTCTCTCTCTCTCTCTCTCTCTCTCTGTCTCTCTCTCTTTCTCTCTCTCTCTCTCTTTCAGAAATAAAATAAACATTAAAAAAAATTTGTTTTAATCCTAGAGGCAAAAGCAGGCAAAAACCTCTTTAACCTCAGCCACAGCAACTTTTTACTCACCATGTCTCCAGAGGCAAGGGAAACAAAAGCAAAAATGAATTCTTGGGACGTTATCAAAATAAAAAGCTTCTTCACAGCAAAGGAAACAATCAGCAAAACTAAAAGGCAACCGACAGAATGGGAGAAGATATTTGCAAATGACACAGCAGATGGGTTAGTATCCAAAATCTATAAAGAACTTATCAAACTCAACACCAAAAAAATAATCTGGTGAGGAAATGGGCAAAAGACATGAATAGACACTTTTCCAAAGAAGACATCCAGATGGCAAACAAATACATGAAAAAATGCTCAACATTACCCATAATCAGGAAAATACAAATTAAAACCACAATGAGATACCACCTTACTCCAATCAGAATGGCTAAAACGAAAAACTCAGGCAACAACAGATGTTGGTGAGGATGCAGAGAAAGAGGATCTCTTTTGCACTGCTGGTGGGAGTCACTCTGGAAAACGGTATGGAGTTTCCCCAAAAAATTAAAAATAGAACTACCCTACGACCCAGCAATTGCACTACTAGGTATTTATCCAAGGGATACAGGTGTGATGTTTTGAAGGGGCACATGCACCACAATGTTTATAGCAGCACTATGGACAATAGCCAAAGTATGGAAAGAGCCCAATTGTTCATTGACAGATGAATGGGTAAAGAATATGTAGTATATACATACTATGGAGTATTACTTGGCAATTGGAAAGAATGAAATCTTGCCATTTGCTACTATATGGATGGAACTAGAGGGTATTATCCTAAGCAAAATTAGCCAGAGAAAGACAAATATCATATGACTTCACTCCTATGAGGAGTGTTTTAAGATACAAAACATGAACGTAAGGGAAGGGAAGCAAAAATAACACAAAAACAGGGAGGGAAGGGCACGTGGGTGGCTCAGTCGGTACAGTGTCCAACTTCGGCTCAGGTCATGGTCTCACAGTTCGTGAGTTAGAGCCCCACGTCGGGTTCTGTGCTGACAGGTCAGAGCCTGGAGCCTGTTTTGGATTCTGTGTCTCCCTCTCTCTCTGCCCCTCTCCCACTCATTTTGTCTCTCTCTCTCTCAAAAATAAATAGAAACATTAAAAAAAAAACAGGGAGAGAGACAAAACATAAGAGACTCTTAAATACAGAGAACAAACAGAAGGTTGTTGGAGGGGTTGTGAGAGGGAAGATGGACTAAATGGGCGAAGGGCATTAAGGAATCTACTCTTGAAATCATTGTTGCACTATATGCTAACTTGGATGTGAGTTTGAAAATTAAAAAAAAAACTAAAAAAAAAAATAATAAAATTTTTAAAAATTAAATTAAAAAAATAAAAGTAAAGAAATGATCTCTATAAAACTTAGATTTCTTGGAGGGCAAAAGATAGAAGGAAATGCCTATGTGACACAGAAAGAGAGAGAGAAGTGGGGGTAAGAACTGGAAACCAAAGTGAGAAATTATGATTTACAGGAATTTGTGTAATCTTAGAAACTTCCTCAGTAAAGGAGACATGGCTTTGAGCCTAAATATACTGGACAGTTAGAACCAAGATTCAACTTCCTTATTGTCAGTTGATGATTTCTTTTTATTTCACCAAGAAAGTAAAAGCACCAAGAGATAACTTCTGCATTTTCCCACCACCATATGTCTTCCCCTAATTTTACCTTCCTCTGCCTTCTCTTCATTTTCTGATTTAAAGTTAGCCCTCCGCGAGGTGTCATGGTTGCCTCCAGAGACTAGTAGGAGTTTGCACCTGTGGTGGAGAGAGTCCCAAGCCCGCATCCAGGAGGCTGCGTCTTGGGAGGAGATGACTTCTCCAATTCCTCGGTGATGGCTGCATCCGGGAGTGGTATGGCTCAGAAAACCTGGGAATGGGCCAACAACGTGCAGGAAGCATGTTGTTCATGATATCGATGAAATCTAGAAATACAAGAAACAGCAGCAAGAAATTCTGACGGCGAAGCCCTGGACTAATGATCGCCATTGCTTTAAGTACTGCAAAATCTCAGCATTGGCCCTACTGAAAATGGTGATGCCTGCCAGATCAGGAAGCAACTGATCTGAAGTGATGGCCTAATGCTAGGAAAGGTGGATGGTGAAACCATGATCATTATAGACAGTTTTGCTTTGCACCGATACCCGAGTAAATAAGTGCTCAGGCTGCTGCATATGAGTACATGGCTGCATATATAGAAAATGCCAAACAGGTTGGCCTCCTTGGAAATGCAATTGGCTGGCATCATAGCCAACCTGGCTGTGGCTGCTGGCTTCCTGGGATTGATGTTAGTAATCAAACGCTGAATCAGCAGTTCCAGGAACCATTCCTAGCAGTAGTAATTGACCCAACAAGAATAGTATCTGCAGAGAAAGTGAATCTTGGAGACTTTAGAACACACCCAAAGGGCTACAAACATGCAAACAATATTATGCCTTACAAGTGTCATATTTCAAATCCTCCTTGGATCGCAAAGTGTTTGAGCTTTTGCAGAATAAATACTGTGTGGATATGATGAGTTCCTCTAGCTTTCTTCCGAATGCAAACTATACCACTGGTCAGGTCTTTAATTTGTCTGAAAAATTAGAAACAGTCAGAAGCAAGCCCAGCTGGGATGAGGGAGTTTCATGTTGGGTTTGGAAACACATGACAGAAAGAAGACAAACATGCCAAGGCTAAAGTGACAGGTGTAGTAAAACTACCATAGAAGCTACCCATGGATTGATGTCTCAGGTTATTGAGGATAAACTGTTTCACCGAATTAACATCTCTTAAACAATCACTAAGTAGTACTTTTGACTGAAAGTCAGTGTGAGAAAAATACTCAAGGAACACTTTAAAGCCAGTTACCAAAATTCTGGTTGTAACTGGAAGGTGCTCTGAAGTATTCCGATTATAGCATCCTGTAATAAAACTCTTTAAAATGAAAAATAATGTAACTAGATTTCATCCCCACTCACTTGTTAAAGACTTCACTGCTGAAATGGAACATTGTTTCTTGCATCATGAATCCCCACCACTAAACAAACTACCCATTTTACACAGAAATATGCTGTCATGGTCCTCAGGAAAAACTCTCCTCTTTAGCTCACTGCCCCATTTATCTACCCTATGGAAGAAATCCTCATTTATTGTTATTCACTATCTCTGCTTTTCTCTTCTGCATTCTTTTTGTTGTTGTTGTTATTTTTTTCTGAGCAAGGTCTTTACTGATGTTGTTTTAATTTATTGTAAAACACTTCAGACATTAAAATATACAAATAAAAGTATAACTTTTTTTTCTCTTTTCAAAGCCAGGACCTCATTTTTTAAAGACATATGTTCCTCAAAAAACTATCACTGCAGAATGAAGTGCAATCCTGATGAACGTGCAATTAAATACTGTGCTGACTGGACCATCTGCTGCAAACCAAAGAGAATTCAATTTAGGGAAAAAAAGTGGTGAAAAGTCTATCTCCACCTTCCTCAGATTCTGGGAAAAGAAACTAAAAATGTTTAAAACTCTTTTCTATATAAGAATAATCAATATGATGGATAAAGGAAATTCATGATAATTATATGTTTAAATGACAAGGTTCAAGTAAATATGAATTTTATAAAGGCTTACACTCTATTTTCATGTGTGCGCTTTTACATTAATTTCTTTAATTTATATCCACAACCATATTGTTGTTTCACCTATAGTACTATATCCCAGCCCCACAATTTACTGTCTGACCTTGAGCAAGTTCTTTACTCTCTCTATATATCAGTTTCCTTATCTACAAAATGAGATAACAATGATACCTACATGGTGTTATGGGAATTATGTTACTTAGTATGTGTAAAGGTCTTAAGCAGCACCTGACCCCGTGTATGTTCTATATGTGTTAACTATAATTTCATGGAGCCAGAGAATGTGACCTGTTCTATAGCTTTTGGAATTTATTAAAAAATTCTTTGTGATCTAAGTTAAAATTAATATTTGTGAAAATTCCATGTGTTTTTTTAAGTAAGGTATATTTTCAATGTATGAGATATACAACCTTATAAAACACAATATATTTATTCAGCACTATTCTACTGCAGTAATATAGGACTGGGACACTGGTACTGAGGGCTAAGAAGAAAGAAGATATTCAGGATGGATTTCAAAAATAAGATTGACAGAATTTAGTGGCTATATGATATAATAAGAAGAAAGCATGAAAGATGATACTGTGATTTCAAAGCTGGCAAAAAAATGGTTAGCAATACAATTCACTAAACTAGAGAGGCCAGAAGAGAAGGTAGGTTGGGAATGCAGGGAGTGTCAATAAAGAGATGTTTTAGCATAATGGAGTCATGCAAGGGATATGGATATCAGTTCACTGGACATATTTTTAAGAGTCTAATTTTATTTCTTTTTTAATTTATTTTTGAGAGAGACAGAGCACGAGTGGGGGAGGGGCAGAGACAGAGGGAGACACAGAATCCGAAGCAGGCTCCAAGCTGTCAGCACAGAGCCTGATGCGGGGCTCGAACCCATGAACCATGAGTTCATGACCCGACCCAAAATCGGATGCTTAATGGACTGAGCCACCCATGCACCCCAACTTTATTCTTTTAATAAATGAGCCTAATTCCTATTATGAACCTCATTCCCCTTCGTCACAGAAACTTAAACTCAGTGTATTCAGAGTTGTTTCCCTAGAATTATTTGGAAGTTTGAGAGGACTTATAGTGGTGAGGCATCTGGGAGAGCATTGATTATGCTAACATTACTAAGATATCATTATCCCTACTTGGTCTTGAGTCACTAGCCAATGTACAACTGCTAAGGTGCTTCTTGTTCTTAATAACATTCTTAAAATTCTTTTTGGGGGCTTGGGGGACAGCTGGCTGGCTCAGTCAGTTAAGCATCCGACTTTTGATTTCAGCTCAGGTCATGATCTCAAGGTTTGTGGGATCGAGCCCCTCATCGGGCTCTCTGTCTCTCCCTGTCTCTCTGCCCACCCTCACTCTCTCTCTCTCTCTTTCTCTCTCAAAATAAATAAAAAAACATTTTTTTAAAAAACCTCTTTGGGAAAGGCTCATTCTTTAGTGCATAGGATAATTCTGCCACTCAAGCATCATTCTAGTTTACCAGAAATTCCAGTGGGAATATCTATCACTCTACCACATCCTATGGTGATCTCAGTCATACAAGGATTCTACTCTTACTCCCTTCCCATGCTGGGGGAACCCGTGTGAGGGAAGACCACCTCACAATGCTGTGAGAATCTCAGACCTGTCTACCAAAGAAAACCAGTCAATCAGTGCTATGCTACGCTATGGCCTTGCCACCTCTCTGAGCTCCACTCACCTAAGCAAACACTAGTGTCTGTCCTCCATTACCTGCTCCCATTTCTCTCCCCACCCACTATATGAATTCCAGAATTGGAGACAGAAACAGTGATGCCCTTCCCCCCAATATCTAAAATACTCATTATTTCATTTTTATTCTATCCTTCCTCTACCTTACTCAAAACTTGGTTTAGGGAAGAAATAAGCTCTTAATTCATCTGCATTCTCCAAAA
Organism: Puma concolor; assembly: GCF_028749965.1. Classification (NCBI taxonomy): domain Eukaryota; kingdom Metazoa; phylum Chordata; class Mammalia; order Carnivora; family Felidae; genus Puma; species Puma concolor. The sequence continues at coordinate 53,574,030 of NC_141670.1, read as the reverse complement.
TCTATCATAAAATCTGAATCCAAGAGTTCCTTCCAGTGCCCAAGAGAACAAAGGCTTTTGACATGCAGAAACCTGCTCTTCATTTCTCTCTTTTCAAGGGGAAAAGGTACACATTGTTCAGAATGTGGTAATGGTGAATTGTTTGGGACTTTTTAAAACAGGGGGGAAGTAAGCAGATAAAATTTTCTTAATATTCTTAAAATCAAAATCTAAAAAATTAGTAAGAAATTTCCCAAACAAAATCCATGTATAGGGTAGCAGCTTCTAAAATGGCTTCCAATGATTCCAGCATCTTGGTATACATGCTCTTATGTAATCCTCTCCTATTGAGTTACTCCCCTCTAATGGATGGTATTGAGTTGACTCTTGAACAACATGAGTTTGAACTGCATGGCTCCACTTACACATACCTTTTTTTTTAAGTTTATTTATTTTTGAGAGAGAGAGAGAAAGCAGGGGAGGGGCAGAGAGAGGGAGACAGAGGATCCAAAGCTGGCTCAGCAGTGAGCCCAATGTGGGGCTCAAACTCACAAACCAAGAGATCATGACCTGAGCTGAAGTTGGAAGCTCAACTGACTGAGCCAGCCAGGTGCCCAAAACACAGATTTTTTTCAATAAATATATTAGAAAAATTTTGGAGATTTGGGACAATTTGAAAAACTCACAAATGAGACATGTAGCAGAGAAATATAAAAAAGAAAAGAAAAAGAAAAAGTCATGTCATGAATGCATAAAATACATGCCAATATAGTCTATTTTATCACTTACTAAACTATAAAATATGCACAAATATATTATATTTGCTTTCATTTAACTATTTTTCCTTCCTTTTTCTATTTCTTCCTTCTAGTTGTATCAATTTTAAAATAAAAATAAAGATGAAACAGACAGACAGACAAACATAAAGAAATAAATCCAGCATAAAGATCATTGTAAAAAAAAAAAAAGAAAAGGATGAGGTGCTCAGTCGGTTGAGTATCCAACTCTTGATTTCAGCTCAGGTTGGTCCCAAGGTTGTGGAATTGATCTCCACATCAGGCTCCATGCTCTCTCCCCCTCTCTTTCTGCCCTCCTTTGCTCTCTCTCTCTCTCAAAAACATAAAAAATTAAAAAAAAAAAAAAAAAAAAGGAATTCATCAACCCATCCTCACAGCTATACCAGCAAGTGTAAAATTTGCACTTTTTGCAAAATATCTTTTTTTTAAATGTTGTATTTATTTTTGAGAGAGAGAGAGAGACAGAGTGCAAGCTGGGGAGGAGCAGAGAGAGAGAGACACAGAGTCTGAAGCAGGTTCCAGGTTCTGCTGACCCATGTGGGGCTCAAACTCATGAACCGTGAGATCATGACTTGCGCCAAAGTCATACACTTAACTGACTGAGCCACCCAGGTGCCCTTGCAAAATATCTTTTTATGTCCTACTGAAAAATGTAGCTTTTATGTAGGTGCAGAATTGCTATAAGAAAGGCTTACCTGTAGACTCTCATGTGATCAGAGAAAAAAGCAAAATTAACTTAAAGCAAAAGGAAGGTTAAGAATTTAAGGCTGAAAAGTTTAATGCTAACAGAGGATAATTTGATAATAGAAAGAGGTATGGCTTTTAAAATGTCGAGATAACAGGAGAAGCAACTTCAGCTAACCAAAGGGTAACAAACAAGTTCCCAGATGCCATTAAGAAAATGTATGTATTCTAGCATACAAGTCAAAAAAAAATGGTCAAAAATATACCTATGATATTTTGTTAATGGGTACACAATATAAAAATATGTAAATAGGAGCACCAATAACATAAACTTTAAGGGTAAGAAAATAAATGGATGAACTTTTTTATGCAATCGAAGTTATTATTACAGCTAAAAATAGACTTACAACTATAACATGTACTATGACACCTTGATTATAATCACAAGGCAAAATCCATAATAAATACATAGATAATAAAGAGAAAAAATAATAGAATACTACTATAAAAAAATCAGCTAACAAAAAAAGACAGCAAAAGAGGAAAAGAATTTAAAAACTACCAAAAAAATCATAAAGCAATTGACAAAATGGTGATAGTAAGTTCTTACCTCTCAAAAATTACTTCAAATGTAAATGGTTTAAATTTTCCAATTAAAAGACAGAATGCTTCAATGGATAAAGTAGTAAGACCCAGCTCAGCTATATGGGCCCACAAGATACTCAAGCATTAAGGACACTCATCATCAGAAATTGAAGGGAAAGACATTCCATGAAAACAGAAAACAAAAGAGAGCAGAACTAGTTATATTTTTACTAGACAAAATAGACTTGAAGTCAAAAACTGTAATCAGAGACAAAGTCATCATATAATGAAAAAAGGGTAAATTCATCCAGAGGATATAACAATTATAAATATATATGTGCACAATATTGCAGCACATAAATAAACAGACCCGAGGGCAAAAATAAAGAGCAGTATAATAATAGTAGGGGAACCTAATACCCTATTTTCAAAAATGGATAGATCATCCAGACAGAAAATCAATAAGGAAATAATGGACTTGAACTGCACTTTAGCCCAAATGGACCTAACAGACATCTACAGAACATTCTATCCAACAGAAGCAGAATACATATGATTCTCAAAGAAAATTCTCCAGAATAAATAAGTCAGAAAAACAAAACTAGCCTTAAAATGTAAGAACATTAAAATCATAGAAAGCATGTTTCCCAAATGTGATGTTATGACACTAGAAATTAGTGACGGGAAAAAAGTCAAAAACTGGCTAATGTGGGGGAAATTAAACAACACTCTTCTGAAAACACTATGAACCAAAGAAATAAAAAGATAAATAAAAAAATATCCTGAAACCAATGAATGAACAAACCACACACCAAAACTAATGCAATACAACAAAAGAAGTTCTAAGGGGGAAGTTTATAATGATGAACAAGCACATTAAGAAAAAAGATACCTCAAATAAACAACCTAACCTAACACCCCGACTAGAAAAGAAAAACAAACTAAGCCCAAAGTTAGCAGATAGAAGACAATAATGAAGATTAGATTTGAAATAAATTAATTAGACACTAGTAAGACAACAGAAAAAATCAATGAAGCTAAGAATTTTAAAAAAATAAAATAAAATTGACAAACATTTGGCTAAACCAAAAAAAATAAGAGATGACTCAAGTTAATAAAATTATAAAGGAAAGAGTAGACATTAAAACTCATAACCACAGAAATGCAAATTACCATAAAGACTACTATGAAGAATTGTATACCAATAAATTAGATAACTTAGGAGAAATAAATTCCTAGAAACACACAATGTATCAAGACTGAACCATGAAGTAATAGAATGGCTGATAACCAATAACAAGCAAGGAGATTAAATCAGAAATCTAAAATCTCCCCATAAACAAAAACCCAGGACAAGGTGATTCCACTGGTAAATTCTACCAAACATTTAAAGAAGACTTAATAGGCACCTGGGTGGCTCAGTCAGTTAAGCGTTCGACTTCGGCTCAGGTCATGATCTGGTGGTTCATGAGTTTGAGCCCTGCGTCAGGTTCTGTGCTGACAGCTCGGAGCCTGGAGCCCGCTTCAGATTCTGCGTCTCCCTCTCTCTCTGCCCCTCTCCCACTATGCTCTGTCTTTCTCTCTCTCAAAAATAAATAAACATTAAAAAAAATTCAAAGAAGACTTAGTACCTTAAATAAAAATAAATCTTCTCAAATATTCCCCAAAAAATTGAAAAGGAAGTAACACTTTCAAACTTATTGTAAAGGCCAGCATTACCCTGCCACCAATACCAGTCAAAGAAACCACAAGAAAATTATAGGCAAATACCCCTGATGAACAAGGTGCAAAAATCATCAAGAAAATATTAGTTAACCAAATTCAAGAGCACATTACAAGGATCATACCCCATGATCAAGTGGAATTCATCCCCAGAATGCAAGGATGGTTGAACATAGGCAAATCAATAAATGTGATAAATCATATTAACACAATGAAGGATAAAAATTATGTGATCATTTCAATGGAAGTGTTTAACAAATTCAACGTTCTGTTATGATAGAAACTGTCAACAAATAAGGCATAGAAGGAATGTTCCTCAATATAATAAAGGCCATATAAGACAACCACACAGCTAACTTCATACTCAATGGTGAAAAGCTTTTCCTCTAAGATCAGGAAAAGGACAAGGGTGCCCGTTCTCACCACTTCTATTTAACATAATACTGGAAGTCCTAGCCATCACAATTAGGCAAGAAAAAGAAATTAAATGTATTCAAATCAGAAAAGAAGTAAAATTGTCTCTGTTTACAGATTATATGAGTTTATGTATAGAAAACACTGAAGACTCCACCAAAATAACTTCTAGAACTAATAAGTGAATTTGGTAAAGGATACAAAATTAAAATAGAAAAAAATATTTACATTTCTATACACTCACAAAAAAACTACTTGAAAAAATGAATTAAGAAAATAATCCTCTTGGGGTTCCTAGGTGACTGAGTCAGTTAAACATCAAATCTTGATTTCAACTTAGGTCATGATCTCCCAGTTCATGAGTTTGAGCCCCGCATCTGGCTCTGCACTGTCAGTGCAGAGCCTGCTTGGGATTCTCTCTCTCTCCTGCCTCTCCCCTGCTCATGCTGTCTCTCTCTCAAAACAAATAAATAAACTTTAAAAAAGAAAGAAAGAAAACAATCCACTTTTTAGTAGCATCAAAGGAATTAAATACTTTGGAACATATTTAAATAAGGAAGTAAAAAGATCTTTACACTGAAAATTATAGAATATTGATGAAAAAGTGAAGAAGACAAATAAATGGAAAGAAATCCTGTGTTCATGGACTGGAAGAATTAATATTGTCAAAATGTCCATAATACCCAAAGCAATCTACAGATTCAATGCAATCCCTAGTAAAATTCCAATGGCATTTTTCACAGAAATAGGAAAAATGATCTTAAAACTGCTATGGGAGCACAAAAGACCATGAATGACCAAAGCAATCTTAAGAAAGAACAAAGATGAAGGCATCACTCTCTTGACTTCAAACAGTATAAGGCTTTAGTAATCAAAACACTATGGAATTGGGGCGCCTGGGTGGCTCAGTCGGTTAAGCGTCCGACTTCAGCTCAGGTCACGATCTCGCGGTCCGTGAGTTCGAGCCCTGCGTCGGGCTCTGGGCTGATGGCTCAGAGCCTGGAGCCTGCTTCCGATTCTGTGTCTCCCTCTCTCTCTGCCCCTTCCCCATTCATGCTCTGTCTCTCTGTCTCAAAAATAAAAACGCTAAAAAAAAATTTTTTAAAAAAAACACTACGGAACTGGCACAAAAACTGGCACATATCAGTGAACAGAATAAAGAGCTCAGAGCTAATCCCACACATATATAATCAACTAATATTTGACAAGGGTGCCAAGAACACATAATGGGGAAACTATAGTCTATTTAACAAATGGGGTGTTGGGAAAACTGGATATCTACATGGAAAACAGTGAAACTGTATTCTTCTCTTACACCATATACAATAAATTCTAAATATATTAAAGATTTAAATGTAAGACCTGTAAGCATAAGACTCCTAGAAGAGAACATGGGGGGAAAGCTCCTTGACGTTGAGTTCTTGGCAATAATTTTTTGGATATGACACCAAAAGAACAGGCAACAAAAGGAAAAATAAACAAGTGGACTACATCAAACTAAAGAGCTTCTGTACAACAAAGGAAACTATCAACAAAATGAGAAGAATGAGAGAAAATGTTTGTGAATCATATATCTGATAAGAGAGTAATATCCAAACTATATAAGGAGCCCATACAACTCAATAGAAAAATAACAAACTAATTAAAAAGAGGCAAAGGTCTTGAATACAGTTTTCCAAAGGAGACATTCAAATGGTCAATAGGTAGATAAAAAGGGCTTCAACATCACTAATCATCAGGGAAATGCAAAGCAAAACCCAATGAGATATTGCCTCACACCTGCTGGAACGGCTATTATGAAAAAGACAAGAGACAGGAAGTGTTGGCAATGATGTGGAGAAAACGGAACCCTTGAGCACTATTGCTGGGAATGTAAATTGGTACTGCCATTACAGAAAACGGTATAGATTTAATCAAAAAAATAAATCAAAATTTAATCAAAGAATTAAAATTACATGTGATCCAGCAATCCCATTTCTGGGCACATAGCCAAAGGAAACTTTATCAGTATCTCAAAGAGTTATCTGCACACTCATGTTTAATGCAGCATGATTTACAATAGCCAGGATATGCAAACAACAGAATTCCACCAGTAGCGGGAGCAGAGAGCGGGTCCCAGAGAGCCCTGAACAGCCCCACCACCACCACCCGTCTAGGTACCATCACACCTGGGAGGAGCTGCCACAGCCGACCCAGTCACCATCACTGCAAGCATGAGCAGCAAGGCAGAGTCTCAGCAGCTGCCTGACACCCCCAGCACTGCCCACACCAAGCTGGGCATCACCAGGCAGCGGCACAGGGAGCGGTGACCCCGATGGCCTCACATCCACAGTGCCTTCCAGCAGGGACAGGGTCATCCAACCAAGGTTTTGGGAAGAGTGAAATGGCTCCGTGTAGGAAGACAGATATGGGTTTATCAAGAGGAATGACACCAAGGTAGATGTATTTGCACGCCAGACTGCCATAAAGAATAACCCCAGGAAGCACCTTTGCAATGGAGGCAGGGGATGGAGAGACTGCAGAGTTTAATGTTGTTGAAGGAGAAAAGGGTGCAAAGGCAGCAACTGTGATAGGCCCTCGTTGCATCCCAGTGCAAGGCAGTAAATATGCAGCAAACCATAAGCATTATGGATGTTATGCATGTCACAAAGGTCCTCCACGCTACTGCCCCCAGAATTACCCGAATGGTGAGAGTGGGGAAAAGAACCAGGGATCAGACAGCGCTCCCTAAGGCCAGGCGCAACCGTGCCAGCCCTAAGGCAGGTGACGATTCCCACTTTACTTACAAGCGGAGACCCTACGGGCGTCAACCAGTCTTCCAACCCTCCTGGGCAGGGAGAGGTGGTAGAGGGAGCTGTCGAGCAGGGTGCAGGAGAGCAAGGTAGACCAGTGAGACAGAATATGTATTGGGGGGGGGGGGGGGCGGGGGGGGTTATAGACTATGATTCTGTAGGGGTCCTGCTGACCGAAGGCAACAATGCAGAAGATAAGGGAAATCGCGATGAGACCCAAAGCCAGCGGTCACTTCAATGTTGGTACCGCTGCAACTTCAATTACAGAGGCCAAAGCCCAGAAAACCCTAAACCACAAGATGACAAAGAGATAAAAGCAGCCAGTTCACCAGCTGAAAAATCATCTGCTCCCAAGAATGGGCAGGGCAGGGCTGAGTAAATGCCACCTTACCATCTTTACCATCATCCAGGTTAGTCTTCCAACAATAAGAAATGGATAAGGAATTCTAGCAATAAGAAACGAACAAAAGATTAGAGTTGAAGACCTTAAGTACTTGTTTTTTGCCCATTGACCAGATAAATAGAACCATCTATGCAGCATGGGGGTTTTATCACTTTTCCCTAAAGATGTCTCTTTTTGGTAATGACAAATGTGTTTAAAGGAAAAAAAAACTGGTTTTTCTCAATACACCTTTAAAGGTTTTTTAATTGTTTCATATCCTGTCAAGCCGAGATTTTTAAGAACCTCATTTTTAATTTGTATTAAAATTCTCTAACTTCATTTTTTCAAAAAAAAGTCAACAAATGGCAAGCACCTGTTAATAAAGGTCTTCAATAATTGTCAAAACTAAAAAATAATAATAATACAAATTTTTAAAAACCATGGAAACAACCTCAGTGACTGTCAATACTAAGTAGATAAAGAAGATGTGGTATGTTTATGCAATGGACTATTATTCAGCCATAAGAAAGCAGGAAACCTTGCCATTTGGGACAACATGGATAAACCTAGAGAATATTGTGCTAAGTGAAAAAAGCCATATATAGACAAATACTGGCTGATCTCACTTAAGGAAATCTCAAAAAAGTGAAACTCAGAACCAGAAGGTAAAGTGGATATTGCCAGAATTTGGAAAGTGGGGGAAATGGGGAGATGTTAGTCAAAGGTAACAAACTTTCAGTTATAAGAATACGTTCTAAGGACCTAATGTGCAATATGGTGACTCTAGTTAATAAAATATTGTATACTTGAAATTTGCTAAGCAAGTAAATCTTATATATTCTCACCAGAAAAAAATTGTAACTATTTTTTAATTGTTTTAATTAAATGTTTAATGTTTATTTTTGAGAGAGAAAGAGACACAGCGTGTGAGCAGGGGAGAGGCAGAGAAGGAGGGAGACACAGAATCCGAAGCAGGCTCCAGGCCCTGAGCTGTCAGCACAGAGCCCAGCAAGGGCTAGAACTCACCAACCTCGAGGTCATGACCTGAGCCTGAAGTCAGACATTAACTGCTTAACCGCTTAACCCACTGAGCCAACCAGGCGCCCAAATTGTAACTATTTGAGGGGATAGATATGTTAATTAGTTTGATTGCGGTAAGCATTTCACAATGTATATGTACTTCAAATCATCACATTTTACTGCTTAAACATTAGCAACTTTCATTTGTTAATTATACCTCACTAAAGCTGTTGAGGAAAAGTCTTGAAGAATGGTTGGGGTAACAGATATGTTCATCATCTTGAATGTGATGATGGTTTCACAAAAGTATATGTGTCAAAGCTTATCAAATTGTACACTTTAATATTTAAATTTTTATGTCATTTATATCTCAATAAAGATTTTTTTAAGTTTATTCATTTACTTTGAGAGAGAGCAAGCACAAGTGAGGGAGGGGCAGAGAGAGGAGAGAGAGAGAGAGAGAGAGAGAGAGAGAGAGAGAGAGAGAGAGAGAGAGAATCCCAAGCAGGCTCTACACCATCAGCAGAGACCAGGGCTCATAACCCATGAACTATGAGATCATGACCTGAGCCAAAATCAAGACTCGGAGGCTTAATCGACTGAGCCACCCAGGCACCCCAGTAAAGATTTTTTTTTAATAGTGATAGTTCTAAAAAATGACCTTGACAGAATATTATGCAGCTTTTAAAATATCATTTATGAAGAGTTTATAATGAGACAAAAAATACTTATGGTATATATCATGCTACAAAAACAGCATATCTGAGTACATTGTTTAGAACTATACAAAACAAAATATCAAATAATAAACCAGGCATAAATAAAATTTCTTTAAGAAACACACAGCTTGTTTCTGAGAGATGAGGCTCACGTGTTAACTTTTCCTTCCTTATCATTTTTAGTACTTTATAAATTTTCTAAAATTGGCATTTAATTTTTGTTGTAACATGAAAAACCCAAAAATTCAAGGTTATTTCCTTGAAGAAGAAAAACTATAGTTCTCAGGTCTCCATTAATACCTTTGGGAAATCCAGGTGGGGGAGCAGTGCCTTCGTCAACAGGAGAAGCGGCCACACCAGAAAGAGCTGGCTGTTTTTCCTCACACAAGCTGGCCAACTGCACTGCCTCGGGGAAGATCAGTGTAGCATGTCTACCCAGAGCAGTGTATACCCCAGACCTCTCAGGTTTGTACGGGACGGTGTGTCCAACCTTCCCTTTCTGCACTCTGACAGCCAGTGTCAGACCCTGCCACCTTCATCCTCAACAGAAGCTCCCAGCCATGAAGCCTCTCGTCATTGTCCTTGTCTTGCTCTCCCGTGTGGACCCAGCTCTGGCAGGTAAAATGGGACTCTTCCTGGGGAACCATTTGTCTAGAAGAGCAATTCCACTAAGCAAACCTACAAATGTCCTCCTACCGTGGACCCTTTTATTTTCAAAGTGGAAGCATCAACCGGTTTGACGTTAGCAAGACCTGAGCTTGAATCTGGGCTCTTCAACTTGTTAACTGTGCAGCTTTAGGCAAAAGTCAAAGCTTCTCTGAACCTTAGTTTCTTCATTCACAAAATGGAAACAAAACTAACCTCTGAGTCTTGCCAGGATTAAGTGTGCTGATGTATAGAACAGGCCTATACATAACAGGTACGTGACTCCTGAGAGTTTTCATAATATTTTCATTAGTAATACCCCATCCTGTTTTGCCACTATTGTTTTGTCCCTAATTTAGGAACACATCCAGGCAGAATAGTCCAAAACAGAAAATAGTGATAACACAATTTGTTAGCTTTCTAATTTACTGAAATTCATAATTTGTAGATTCCTTAGATACATGGAGAAACAGATTTGGAACTACGTGTTCCAAGAGAATTAAGGGGCTTTACGTGCTAAAAGAAATATCTGATCAGGGACACATGAGAGAATGCTGACTGGCCTCAAACTGTAGCTTGACCACATTCATGACTGATTTTTAAAATCTCTCCTGAATATTCTCTTCACTCAGTGCTATTGAATCAGTTCAAGTCCATATGTTATAGGGTCCCATTTAATTTCTCATCCGCCCTCAAGTAATCTCTAGGCAGGTGAACCAGATTTTCTGGTCACCTGACTCATTAGGCTGGATTTAAGAATCCATACAACCCAGGCCTCTTGAAGCTATTGATGGGACCAATTCCACTATGGTTTATGGAAATGGATTCATGGCTTCTAGACAACTGAGATAGTCTACAATATTCACTTTAGTGCCTTATACATTCCCAAAGCTGTCATTTCTGTAGGAATTTCTTGTCTTGTTACATAGCCCACTTCACTTCATCTCCCTGGGCTTTCATCTTGCCAGGTAAGTAATCTTGATCCCTTTTTTGCCCTATAGGACAATTACCTTCCAGGACATGATAACTTGCACAGGATATGGGCTGACTCAAAATTTCTACAGATGACCAAAATACTTGACATTCTTTTCCTTTTAACACCTTCTTACATACGGAAATAAAGACATATCCATATTTTGATAATTCTACAGAGTAATATGTCCATAAAATCATAAGCTCAGCTCAAAATGCCCTGGGTCCCAATAAGACATTCTAAATCTTCAGAATATATTTTATCCTCCACTGAACTCATCATAGCATTCTGCTTTGCAAATGATTCTGTCTTCCGCGCTCTCATAGATATTTTGTGTTTCTTCTCTCTTGGTCTAGATTGAAAATTCTTTGAGTTTAAGGTCTACATTGCATTCAAATCTTATAAAAACTGGCTTGGGAATGAATACATAATTAAATAATGAGTGAATGACTACATGCATAGGTAACTTGATTGTTTAGAGTATATTAACTTACCAATTTGGGCAAACTTCCAAGCTACTAATTGTCTCAGCTCAGAGTACCATAACAAAATACCACTGACTGTGTGGTTTCAACAAAATGAATTTTCTCACAGTTCTGTAGGCTGGACAGTCCAGATCAACCGCAGGCTGATTCTGTTTCTGATGGGAGTTATCTTCCTGGATTTTAGACAACCAGCCTCTCTCTGTGTCTAAGAGCCCCACCCTTAGAGATGCAATTCACTTTACCTCCTAGAATCCTTCTCTCCAAATAGTCACATTGGGGGTGAGGGTTTCAACATACAAATGGAAGATGAGGGATAAAGTGAACATAATTCAATTCATAGCACTAGTTCATCTTTTTTCAACTACAGAATCAATCATTATGATTAAGCCTGATTAAGTCCCCTTGGAATCCAGTTTGATAGAAATGGAGGCACTAATTCTGTGACTTTTTGGACTAAATAATTATTTTTGCATTCATCTTCTTTCCAGGCTTGAATCCACTGTCATCAGAAATGCACCAGAAATGCTATGGGAATGGTATCTGTAGACTTGAGTGCTCTACAAGTGAAATGTTAGTTGCCTACTGTATGTTTCAGCTGGAGTGCTGTGTCAAAGGAAACCCTGAGCCCTGACACAAGAAGCCAGTGAATGCCAATTAACTTGAAAGTAATTGACATCCTCTCCACCAACCTTCACACAGTCAGGGAATTTAGATTAAACTGTGACACTGTGATGTGCCCACAGTTGTTGGTTTTTAGAATTTTTTACATAAGCCATCAGAATGTTATGATTTTGCATTTGAAAAGCTGAGCTGCAGCCTTACTCAAGACAGCTAAGCTTCTCATGAAAACAACTTAAGATATGTTTTCTCGCTTCAAAGTGATATCCATGCTCTTCTCAGTGCCTATTTCTCTCTTAGAAAGGACACCTTAATTATTTATAGAAGCTTCAAATTACAGAAACATCCAGTCCCTTCAGTTCCCCATTTTCTTTCTCTTTGTACCGCCCATCTTAGAGAAACAGATCTGCCCTGGCCCCCTGATGACTTTGTAGGTTTCTCACAAAGACCACATAGGTGAGGCTTAACTGCAGGCTGGCCCAAGTCTTGACTGAGTCTGACCCTGTAGTTCTTCGTGAAACACAAGGGAAAAGGCTTTGTGGTAATGGGAAGCCACGAAGTAGGTTCTCAGCCACAACCATGATTTCAGAGAGTGAAAGCACAGGACTTCCCCCCTCAACCTCCTTAGGGTTTAGTTACAGGCTACCAGACCACTTGGCTATGGTTTGCAGTCAACTCCTCAGCAGCAGAGTGGCCCAACACCTCTGCTACCTCTCATCTGGCCCCTCTGGTTGGGGGTCATCCTGTGGCACTAGGAACTAACACCACGCTGATCTTACTTTGCCGTGCGTATAAGTAATAAATTGTCTGAATCCATTTGGACTCACTGTTTTCTTTACCAGTCAACCCTATGAAGGTGTCCAGGCAAACCTACAAATTCTATTATGGTGCTGATTATCCCACTGACTACAGTGATGCTGCTGCACGTCTGCCTAACTGCTTAACACCGTCAACCTATATACAAATCATGAGTGTGGAGTTCTGCACTTGCTGTTCAGGATAAGGGGCGCAGCGGCCGAGGGGGTAGATTCTGGTTGTCTTCTTTAACTTCAGTGCTGAACACAGCATGGTCTCTCTAGTAATTCTGAGAAGATGGAGCTGTAGCTGCAAATAGTCGATTGGCGATCTAGTACATGGCCGAGGAAACAACGGCTAAGTCCTGGCTTGAAATCACAGTACTGCCCTTGCAGCCACTCTCTGCAACTGGACAGAGAAGAAAGGAGAATAGTAGATGAGAAAGATGAGGGGTTGTGAGGAGCTCTACCCTCCCAGACGCTGTTCAGTCGTTGAGAAAATCCAGTGTTTGTGACTTTAGGGAGGAAGGTACTAAAAATATGGTAGTGTGTCCTCTTCTCAGAAGCCCGAACTCACCTGCAGAGTCAGTAGGGGAGATGGGCCAAATAGAATAGCATTAGAGATGGCCTGGAATGGCAGTCATGGTTGTTAAGTATCCAGAGTAAGGAATGCATCCAGACAGGGCCCAGGAAAACTATTAGACTCTGAAGGAGGCAGGGGAATCTTCATCCAAAGAATACTGGATCTTATCAAAGTGTGACTCCAGACCTCCTAACATCCCAGGTAGCCTTAGGCTTGCTTCTCATTTTATTCTTTCACCTCAGATGTACATCCTCTATACACACAGATAACTGAAGTTTGAAAGCAATTCAGTCTGCTATCTGAGGAGCCTCTCTTTCCAAATGGATCAAAGGACATCATTCTCTCATTAGGGAGGTGATCGTCAAAGCAACAGAGAAAACATGAGTTCTCTCTGCTGGAACAATCAGAAACTCTCTGGAATCTGGTTAAGTCTTGAACAAACAGAAATTCCCACCACTAGGGGGAAAAAAAAGAAAGAAAGAGAAAGAAAGTTGGATAGGCCAACAGTACGCTGCCTTTACCTTACTGTTCCATAAACCCAAACCTCTACATTCATATGCCCTGTCAGGAAATGAACTCTGTTATTAACAATGGTAGCTGTAAACTGTTTTATTCTTTTGACATAAGGTGTTGAAAGGGCGGGCCTACGCCAGCCGACTCCATCTTGTTCTGTGTCCTTCACCTAGACCACGCCTCCTCCCCTTGAGTAACCTCCCGCTCACCCATTCAAACTTCCTGATCAAAACAGCCCAGAGACCTGCAAAACAGGACTCCGACCCTTCTCCAGCCAATCAGCTGAGGCCACAGCCATTACCTCACCAACTGCCCCTAGACCCCTATAAAACCTTTCTGCTTTTGAAACTAGCGCTCTCTCTCCCCGGTATCTCACCACTGCATCGGTGCAGGTAGGGGATTGAGCTCGAGCTAGCTCGAATAAAGGCTCTTTTGCTTTTGCATGGGACTCGGCTCCCTGGTGGTCTTTGGGGATCACAAATTCTGGGCATAACAGTGTGAATATTACACAAGCAACTTCTGGCTTTTCTGGGATTCTGTAAATATGGAACCTGATAAGAAATTGGCTAACTATGGTTAGTCTCTGTACATGGACACATCCAAAAGAAACTTAATTCTAAGATCCAAAGCATTTTTTTTAAATAACATATTTACCAAATCTCTCAGTAAAGCCACAAAATGTGGAAGGGTATTCTCACAATAGAGAGCAAACTTCCTTTAGAATTATTTTTGGATATCAGTCCCTGACATCCCACTCATCTGGTGGCAAAATTGCAGTCTAAAAATGATACATGGTGTCCATCAATAGATGAATGGATAAAGAAGATGTTGCGCACATGCACACATGCACACACACACACACACACACACACACACACACACACACACACTGGAATATTAGTCATAAAAAAAGAATGCCATTTGAGACAACATGGATGGACCTAGAGGGTATAGTGCTAAGTGAAATAAGTCAGACAGAGGAAGATAAATACTATATGATTTCACTTATATGTGGAGTCTAAAAAATAAAACAAATGAACAAAACAGATTCTTAAATGCACAGAACACACTGGTTGCCAGAGGGGAGGCAGGTAGGGAGATGGTTGAAATAGAAGAAGGGGACTAAGAGGTACAAACTTCCAGTTATAAAATAAATAAATCACAGAGATGAAAAATACAACATAGGGAATATAATCAATAATATTGTAATAATGTTGCATGGTTGACATCTGGGGACTACACTTATCATGGGGAGCACTGAGTGATGTATAAAATTGTAGAATGTGTTGTACACCCAAAATGAAAATAACATTGTACGTCAATTATACTTCAATAATAAATAAGAAAAAATAAAGAATAAAAATGACATCTGGGATGTCTAGAAGTTGTGCTAGAGATTCTGAGAAGACTCAAGAGCAAGAAAAAGCTCTGTCTTTAAGGAAATTCGTTTTTACTTAGAGCTGACTTAAATAAGTGGATTTGATGTCTCTCAATTAGCCAAGGAGCTGATGAACTAGAACTGCCTTTAAAGATTCACAGATCATGGCAACAACCACAGAGATAGATTTTTAACCCAGCCTTCTCCTTTTGCTCCTTTTAGTGGAGTGAGACAAGATAGGGTAGAGAAAGAGAATCCATTACCTTCCCTAGTGCTCTGAGTGACTCTCTTCACCAATTGCTTCCTGTGACCATAAGCCGGGGCAATAGAGACATCCTCAATCTCTCTCCTTTTCTCGTATGTCACACAAAAGTGGGACGGCCTCCATAGCTTGAATGTGTCCTAAAATCAGCTAGAATATAAAAATAATCTTGCCTTATTAAACTAAAATCCCATAAAAAGCAGGATGTTGGTTTTCTGATGCTTTGTATTTCAGAACATTTTCATCATTCAGGATTTGCATTTCAAATCCTGTTAGCTTGTTTAAATATTGGAAACCTCCGTTCATTTGTATATTTGATCCAATGTGCAATCCATACCCTTCTGACTCAATAACTGTAAATTATTTGCTTTACTCCATCGAGTTCATTCTCTTTTTTATTTTCCCAAACAGCTATTTTGAATTCTTTGTAAGGTGAATTGCAGATCTCCTTATCATTGGACTCAGTTATTAGAGATTATTGTGACCTTTTGTGGTGCCATGTTTCCTTCATTCTTCATGTTCCTTGGAGCTTTGTGCTCCTGATCTCCCATCTCAAGTATCAGTGTCCTCTTCCCATCATTACTAGCTGCATTCAGATGAGAGGTACTTTTTGTTGGTCTTGCTTATATCTGGGGCTTTTTCTGACCTTGTATAGATACACCTGCTCCAAACAAACTGCAAGTACCCACTTATAGCAGAATTCTTAAGTTTTTGTCTTCATTCAATTTTCAACACATCAGGATGATTGCTAGAAAACTTATTTTCCCAAATGGACCACTACAGCCCACAATTGTGATTTCTCCCTTGACACACACAGGCTTTGGTTCCCCACCATGTTCACTCCCACCTACTGGGGCTCACTTTTGCCACCACCCTTAGAAACACATACAAGGAACCAGTCACAGTGTGGAAGGGAAAGGGGAAATATGAGTTTGGCACTCAGAGAATTGGGGGAGATTGCAGACCAGGTGGATTACCACTAGACTTCTTAATGGCCACTAAAATGGCCAAAATTCAGAACATTGACAACAGCACTGTTGGCAAGGATGTGGACTAACAGGAACTCTAATCATTGCTGGTGGGAATACAAATTGTGCAGCCATTTCAGAAGACTGTTCGAGAGCTTTTTAAAAAACTAAAAATACTCCGAATATGGTCCAGCTATCACACTCATTGGTATTTATCCAAATAAATGGAAACCTATGTCCACACAAAAATCTGCACACTTGTGTTTAGAGCAGCATTATTGATAATTGCCATCACTTGAAAGCAACCAAAATCCTTCAGTAGATGAATGAATGAATAAATAAACTATAGCACATCCACAATGGAATATTATTCAGCACTAAAAACAAGTGAGCCATTAAGCTGTGAAAAGATGTGAAAAAGATTTAAATTCATATTACTAAGTGAAAGAAGCCAATCTTAGGGCTACATACTGTATGATTTCAACTATATGGTATTCTGGAAAAGGCAAAACTATGGAGACAGCAAAAGATCAGTTGTTTACAGGGGTTAAAGGGGAGGAAGCGATGAATAAGTATAGCACAGAGGATTTTGAAGGTATTGAAAATACTCTGTATGGTACCATAATGATGGATACATGTCAGTATACAATCGTCCAAACCTACAGTATGTACAACATCAAGAATGAAGCTTAGGGGCACCTGGTTGGTTCAACCAGTAAAGCATGCAAATCTTGATCTCAGGGCCGTGAGTTCAAGCCCCACATTGTGCATAAAACGTACTTTAAAAAAAAAAGAGCGAAGCTTAGTATAAGCTACAAACTTTGGGTAATAATGATGTGTCCATGTAGATTAATCAGTTGTAACAAATGTACCACATTATTTTTTTAATGTTTATTTATTTTTGAGAGAGACAGAGATAGAATGCAAGTGGGTTAGGGGCAGAGAGAGAGAGACACAGAATTTAAAGCAGGCTCCAGGCTCTGAGCTGCCAGCACAGAGCCTAACGCGGGGCTCAAACTCACATGCTATTAGATCATGACCTGAGCCAAAATCAGATGCTCAACCGAGTGAGCCACCCAGGCACCCCAAATGTACTACATTATTTATAGCAGCACTATCAACAATAACCAAAGCATGGAAAGAGCCCAAATGTCCATCAACAGATGAATGGATAAAGAATATGTGATATATATATACAATGGAGTATTACCCAGCAATCGAAAAGAAT
Organism: Puma concolor; assembly: GCF_028749965.1. Classification (NCBI taxonomy): domain Eukaryota; kingdom Metazoa; phylum Chordata; class Mammalia; order Carnivora; family Felidae; genus Puma; species Puma concolor. Next base: position 53,556,489 of record NC_141670.1, on the reverse strand, counting down.
GAAATCTTGCCATTTGCAACTACATGGGGTATTATGCTAAGTGAAATTAGTCAGTAAGAGAAAGACAAATATCATATGACTTCACTCCTATGAGGACTTTACGATACAGAACAGATGAACATAAGGGAAGGGAAACAAAAATAATATAAAAACAGAGAGGGGGACAAAACACAAGAGACTCTTAAAAATAGAGAACAGAGGGTTACTGGAGGGGTTGTGGGAGGGGGGATGGGCTAAATGGATAAGGGGCATTAAGGAATCTACTCCTGAAATCATTGTTGCACTATATGCTAACTAACTTGGATGTAAATTAAAAAATGAATAAATTTTTTTTTAAAAAATGTACCACATTAGTGCAGGATGTTGATAATGGAGGAAGATAGGACTGAGGACCTGGTAAGGGGAGTGAGTAAATGGGAATCTCTGTACCTTCCACTCAATTTTTCTGGGACCTAAAACTACTCTAAACAATTAAAATCTATTAAAATACAAAAAAAATAAATAAAAGAAAGAATGATACTGATTTCTGATATTAGCTGCTGATATATGGTACAACACGGATAAATCTCAAATGCATTATATTAAATTAAAAATCCAGATTTAACTGGCTACATACTGTTTGATTCCATTTTAATGACCTTCTGAAAATGGCAAAACTATAGGGAAAGAAAACAGGTCAGTGATTGCCAGGAACTAAGGGAAACAAGAGAGGTTTTCTATACAAGCATATGAAAGAATATTTGGGCAGGATACAATTACTCTGTATTTTGGTTGTGGTGTGGTTACACAACTGTATCTGTTTGTCAAAGCTTAAATATATATACTGAAAAAAAGGTTATGTTTACTTGATGCGCACTCCTTAAGGAAAATGAGTAAAAATGAGGAAAATAAAGTTTGTTTAAAAAAAAAAAGGAGTAAGTATATCTTTATTTGCAGATGACACAATTGTTTATGTAGAGAGTCTTAAATGTAAATCAGAAATTTTAGAATTAGTGAGGTTAGCAAAGTTATGATGCAAAGTCATCATAAAATCAATTGTATTTCTATATGCTAGCAGCAAAGGAAAAATGAAAATGAAATTTAAAAGGCAATTCCATTTATAGTAGCATCAAAACTATAAAGCATTGCAGCAATAAATAAAAGAAGACCTAAATGGAGGAAATACTATATTCATGAATTGTCGTTGATTCTTTCTAAAACGACCTATAGATTTGATACAATCCCAGAAGACATTTTTGTAGAAACCAAAAAACTAACTCTAAATTTGATATAGAAATGCACAGGACATAATATTTTAAAATGATATTGAAATAGAAAAACCAAATAGCAGAACTATCATTCTATGAATTTAGGACTTATTATAAAGCCATTATTAAGAAAGGCAGCATGGGGGTGACTGGGTGGCTCAGTCAGTTAAGTGTCTGACTTCGGCTCAGGTCATGATCTCGCAGTCCATGAGTTGGAGCCCCACACTGGGCTCTGTGCTGACAGTTCAGAACCTGGAGCCTGCTTCGGATTCTGCGTCTCCCTCTCTCTCTCTCTCCCCACCCCTCTCCCCTCCTCTCCAACTCCCGCTCACACTCTGTCTCTCTCTCTCTCAAAAATAAATAAACGTTTTAAAAGGCAGCATGATACTGTTTAAGGATTGACTAATGGAACAGAATAGAGAACCCAGAAATTTGATTTTGTACACAGCTGCCAAGGATATCCAATGGGAAAAAGAAAATCTCTTCAACACGTGCTGCTGAAACAGCTTAATATTCATATAAAAAAAAAAAGAAACCTTTTCTCAGACCACACTCAAAAATTAATTCCAGATGGATCATAAAAGTAAGCATAAAAGCTAAGCTCACAAGAGAACAGAGAATATTTTTATAACTTGAGGTAGGCAAAGGTTTCTTAGGACCCAAAAGAGCAATAACCTGAAAAGGAAAAACATTGATAAATTTGACTTTAACAAAATTCAAAACTACCAAACATCAAAACACACCATTAAAAAAATAAGAAGAAAACTAAAGATTAAGAAGTCAATAATAACAGACCAAAAAAAGTAAAAAATGGACAAAAGTTTTGAACATACACCTAACAAAAGAAATATAGAAATCGCCAAGAACCACATTAATAAGTGTTTTTTTTGTCATCAGGAAAATGCAAACTACAATGACAGTGAGATACCACTGCACATATACACTGCAATGGCTAAAAATTAAATAGGCTAATGCCACCAATATTAACAAGAATGTGGAGACACAGGGTATACATTACATTATTGGTAGAAGTATGAAATGTACAACCGCTTTGAAAAAAGTTCCTAAGTTTTATTATAAAATCAAATGTACATCTATACAACAGACTATTTGGTAAATTAAAAACGAAATATTGGTTCGTGCTACAACAGGAATGAACCTTGCAAATCTTATATGAAGTGAAAAAAAATCAGTCAAAAATCTTTTTATATGAAATGTTTAATTCAGGCAAATCAAAAGGAGATGAGTGGTTGGCCAGTGCTGAGTGAGGATGTAAAGAAATAGAGAATCTTATGGGTTAAATTGTGTCCCCCAAAATTCATATTTTGAAGTCCTAATTCCAAGTACCTCAGAATTTGACCTTATTTTAAAATGGCATTGTTGTACATGTCAAAATGGCCTTATGTTGTACATAAGGGTGGGTCCTAATCCAATAGGACTGATGTCCTTGCAAAAAGGGTAAATTTGCAAAGGATACAAAAATACAGATTTGAAGGGGTACATTCACCCCAGTGTTTATAGCAGCATTACTAACAATAGCCAAACTATGGAGAGAGCCCACATGTCCATCAACTGATGAACGGATAAAGAAGAGAATGGAATGTTACTCAGCCATCAAAAAGAATGACATTTTGCCATTTACAATGATGCTAAGCAAAATAAGTCAGAGAAAGACAAATACCATATGATTTCACTCATATGTGGAATTTAGGAAACAAAACAGATGAACACGTGGCAAGGGAAAAAAGAGAGAGGGAAGCAAACCATAAGAGATTCTTACTGATAAAGAACCAACTGAGGGTTGATGGAGGGAAGGGAGTAGGGAGTGGGCTAAGTGGGTGATGGGCACTAAGGAGGACACTTGTTGTGATGAGCACTGGGTGTTATATTTAAGTGATGAATCAGTAAATTCTAGTCCTGAAACCAATATTACACTATATGTTAACTAACTAGCATTTAAATAAAAATTTAGAATATAGAAAAATAAATAAATAAATAAATAAATAAATAAATAAATAAAGTTGGGAATTATAAATATAATAATAATAAAAGGGTAAATTTGGACATAGACCTATGCACACAAGGAAAACACCACATGAAAGGTAGCGATTAGGGTGATGCTGAGGAATGCCAGCAAACCATGTGAAGTTAGGTGAGAGGCATGAAACACATTCTCTCTCCCAGCCTTCAGAAGGAACCAGTCCTGCTGATATCTTCATCTTAGACTTATAACCTTCAGAACAATAATACAATAAATTTCCATTCTTTAAGCACCTGGTTTGTGGTACCTTGTGAAAACCCTAAAATGCAAACACAGGAATGACTGCTACAGAGTTTCTTTGGGAAGGGATCAAAACATTGTAACGTTGTTTGGGCGGTGGGTGGTACAAGTCTGTGACTATTCTAAAAACCACAGGAGCTCATACTTTAAAGGGAGGGGTTTTATGAAATTATGGAATGTGAACTGTATATCTATAAAGTTGCCTAAAAGAAAACTAAACATACAACTACCCTGTGTCTGAGAAATTCCACCCATAGGTATTGACCCAAGAGAAATAAAAGCTTCTCTTCACAAAGAGATTTGTACAAGAGTGTTCGTTGCAGCTTTGCTGCAATAGGTAAAAAGTAGAAACAGTTCACACGTGCATCCAGAGGAGAATGGATAAATAATCTGCGGTAAAGTCACACAATAGAATACTACTCAGCAATGAAAAGGAATGGACTACAGATGAGGCAGTATTATAGAAGAACCTAAAATATTACCTATGTGGAAGGAAAACCCTTACACAGTAAGGGTAACAGTAAGTAACCCTTACACACTCTAATGATACATACACATATACATATATATATATATACACATATATATATATGAAGTTCTAGAATAGGCAAACACAACCCACCACCTATGGTTAATATAAAACTTAACAGAAGTTGCCGCTCAGCAAATAGAAAGCTGGTGGCAAATAACTGGAAAAGGGAATGAGGGAACTTTCTGGAGGGATGCAAATGTTTGATACCTTGATAAGGTTTCAATTACATAGGTGTATGCATTTGTCAAAGCTCTTTAAATGATACACTTCATACCTGTGTATTTCATTGTATGTAAGTTTTTAATGTAAAAAAAAAACTATTGAACACTAATTAATGATATCATTCTGAAGTGTTGAGACAGGAATGTTCTGTGTTTGTAACTTACTTTGAAATCCATCCATAATTAGATGGATCAGTGGTTAGATTTCTTATATCCACAGAAATAAGTGTTTTGTATGTAGCTGAAGTCCTGATATTGGCTTTCCTCTACTGGCACAAGTTCAGTTTTATGTGGAGAAAGGGACATAAAGGAGAAAATTTTTGCAGATGTTCCTGGAAGGAGAGAGGAATGTGGAGTCCGTTAGATGACTCTCAGCCACATAAATATTTGCCTGAGTCCTGTGCAGAGTCTTCAGGAAGTAGCAGTAAATGCTGTTTTCTAAAGGGACTCTGTGAGACCTGAGGCCATGAGCAGCATTGATCTCATGCCAAAGTGATGGGGAAAAAAAAAAAATACAATGCAGGTGTATTTACCTATCTCAGTATGGACTATAGTATGAGGCTGGCTCAGTGGAGCCTGCAGGGAATGTGGCAGCCCTTTCTTTTGCCCTAAAGAATATGGAGAGACATCAGAGTGAACAGGACAGTACCAACCAGTGGCACCTGCAAGGGGAAGATCCCACCTCCAATCAAATTTCCAATAGCAGACACCAACACCAGAACTCAAACAAGAAAAGCATGGAAGAATTTTTAGGGAGGTCGGTCTCATAAGGCACATCCAAGGTCTCTGAGTAAATGAGTGATTTGAGGCAGACAAGACAAGAAAGCATAACTCAGTACAATTATAACTTCATCACCATTCAGAGGCTTGATGGAACTCATGTATCACAGATGACTATTAAGTTAGAAAAATTAAGTCTAGCCTATTTTAGTCTACTCTATTTCACAAACATGTATAGAGTCCACAACAGCAAACACTAAAAAAGAAGAAGCAAAAAGGGGAAGAGGAAGAAGAAAGGGACCAAAAAGAAGGAGTAGTAGTAGAGGTGGCAGAAGAGGAACAATAAATAATGAAGAATGAAGAAGAAAGAAGAAGGAGACGTAGAGTGAGAGGGAGAGGGGGAAGGAGAGAGTGAGGGGGAAGGGGAGAGGGAGGGGGAGAGGGAGAGGGAGGGGGAGAGGGGGAGGGGAGGGGGAGACGGAGGGGGAGAGGGAGGGGGAGAGGGAGGGGGAGAGGGAGGGGGAGGGGGGAGAGAGGAGGAGGGGGAGGGGGAGGGATGGGGAGGAGGAGGGGGAGGGGGAGGGGGGAGAGAGGAGGAGGGGGAGGGGGAGGGATGGGGAGGAGGAGGGGGGAGGGGGAGGGGGAGAGGGAGGGGGAGGGGGAGAGGGAGGGGGAGAGGGGGAGGGGAGGGGGAGACGGAGGGGGAGAGGGAGGGGGAGAGGGAGGGGGAGGGGGGAGGGGGGAGAGAGGAGGAGGGGGAGGGATGGGGAGGAGGAGGGGGAGGGGGAGAGGGAGGGGGAGAGGGAGGAGAGAGAGGGAGGGGGAGGGGCAAGGATCCTCTTTATTGGTTATAGTAAAGAAGGAACCCCCTATATTACCTACTCTTCCCACCTGAACAGGACACCCTCAGGGCGGATGTAGCTGATGACAGTAGTGATGTTAATGACATTGAAACATAACTTGGCTGTGTGTATAATCACCTTTTTTCCTTTTCACAGAAGAGCTTAAAAAGTCTAGTTCAGTCTTAGGATATAATCCGCACAGGATGGGTATTTGACCTATCATAGCAGCCAGTGTTGACTTAAAACCCCATACTTTGACAGTGTCCCCTCCCAGAAGTTTGCCCATCAGGAGCAAATCTATTCCTTCTTTCCCTGTCATATTGGAAGAACTGCTTCTCTTTTGGCTTAATTCCCCCCTATAACCTATTCAAGAAACAAGAGGGCTGAATCACTACTAACTTGAATGATTTATCTTGCTTGTGATGATAAAATTTAATATTTAAGAATAGAAATATTTTCACAGCCTTGTCATACTAAACAGTACAAAATTTCTCTAACTATGCATTGTAAACTACAACATTCTCCATATTTAAATTTTTTTTTTCAACGTTTTATTTTATTTTTGGGACAGAGAGAGACAGAGCATGAACGGGGGAGGGGCAGAGAGAGAGGGAGACACAGAATCGGAAACAGGCTCCAGGCTCCGAGCCATCAGCCCAGAGCCCGACGCGGGGCTCGAACTCACGGACCGCGAGATCGTGACCTGGCTGAAGTCGGACGCTTAACCGACTGCGCCACCCAGGCGCCCCACATTCTCCATATTTAAACGCAAATATTTTCAACGTTATTATTTCCAATGTCAAATAATGAGTGTTTCTTAGGAGATTCCCAAATAGAAAAAGTCAGACAATTCCATAGAAAAATGGATGAAACTCTTGAACAGGTATATCACAAATAAGAATATCTAAATGGCCAGTAAGGGGTATCTGGCTGGCTCAGTCAGTAGAGCATATGACTCTTGATACCAAGGTCGTGAGTTCAAGACCGACACTGGGCATGGAATCTAATTTTTAAAATGGCCAATAATCACATAATAAGTTGGATAGTTTCATTAGTCATCAGTGAAATGCAAATTAAACCACCACATGACATCACTACATACTCCTCAAAATGAAGGGGGGAAAAGACCAAAAGTACTAGTTGTGGAAAGGGTTGGAAAAAAGCAAGAACTCCTGGACACTGCCTGGAGTATTAATTGCTATAACCAATTTGGACAACATTTAACAGTATCTACTAAAATTGGGGCGCCTGGGTGGCGCAGTCGGTTAAGCGTCCGACTTCAGCCAGGTCACGATCTCGCGGTCCGTGAGTTCGAGCCCCGCGTCAGGCTCCGGGCTGATGGCTCAGAGCCTGGAGCCTGTTTCCGATTCTGTGTCTCCCTCTCTCTCTGCCCCTCCCCCGTTCATGCTGTCTCTCTCTGTCCCAAAAATAAATAAACGTTGAAAAAAAAAATTAAAAAAAAAAAAACCAAAACAGTATCTACTAAAATTGAATATATGCATGGCTCATGACTAGCAGTTTCACTCCCAAGTATATACCCACAGAAATGCTTGCATAGAAGACTCAGAAAACACGTACAAGAATGTGCATCACAGCGCTATTTATAAGAGGTAAAACCCAGAAACCACATAAATGGCCATCTCTGCTAGAATATTCAAATCTTCCCCAATGCAATACTATACAACACTGAGAATGCATAAACTATAATTACATCAAGCAATATCAATTAATGCCATAAAATAATGTAGATTAGAAGCCAAACACAAAAGAGTACCATTTATATAAAGGATTCCATTTACATAAAGTTTAAAAATTGGGCCACCTGACTGGCTCAGTCTGTGAAGCATCCGACTTTTGATTTCAGCTCAGGTCATGATCTCATGGTTCATGAGATCAAGCCCTGGGGCTCTGTGCTGACAGCGTGGAGCTGGCTTGGGATTCTCTCTCTCCCTCTCTCTCTCTCTGCCCCTCCCCCACTCTCTGTCTCTCTCAAAATAAATAAATAAACTTTTTTTTAAAAAAAGCAAAAAATAAAGTTCAAAAATAGGTGCCAAAGCTTATGCTATTAGAAGCTGGGCTAGAGATTATTATCCTTTGTGGAACAGGGACTAGTAGTGACTGAGATGTTGTAATATTCTTTTTCCATCTGAGTGCAGGTTACGTGGATGTGTTCAATTTACGAACTTCATTAAGATATTCATTTATGATTCACAACTTTTCTGATTGCATCATATACTTCAAAAAAAGTTTTTAGGAAATGTTTAATAAGGAATAAATTAACGAAAAGAACAATCCTGAAGACAAGGAATTTAACCAAGAGATTATCTTCATAGGAGAGACACTGAATGCCTCTAAAGGTAGAGAAACAAAGCAGACATAGAAACACAGAAGGACTAAAACCATCATTTTATTAGGATAGCACAATTGAAAAGGATCTGGGTCCCAGAGGAAGTCAGCAGGAGCCTCAGATACTCACAATTATCTTCTAACCCGTACATCTAAAAGCTTTTTGTTAACGCAGCACAGACGTCTAACATCACAAAAAATGTGATAGTCTTCACTTCCTCCACATAATTTCCTGCAAACACCTTTTCCTCCCCAGCATGTAGAAAATGCTGTTCTTATATATGTATTCGGTCCACTTCTAACTGTCAACAGAAACAAGGGTTAATGCACAGTGTTCTGCAGGGTCATGATACCATAGATAAATCAGATTGAAGGCTGTACTTTATAACATTTTAATGGTAAACTGGATAAGATCAAAACATCCCAGTCATGTTATGGCTGAATGCCTGTTTTTCAGTGGCTCTCATTTCCCAGAGACCCTATTATAAGTCATTAGTTCCCATGGGCCCCCCTTACATGAATCACTAATCAACAATATGCAGGTACCAGGGCCCAGCAAATTCTGCTTGGGACTATCTGCCATGGAAAGAACACTAAGACCTCAGAGTAGTCCCAGGAATCCACAGAGCCCTATACCAAAAGGCATGCGGGGTCTGGGATAGTAACAAGGTAGTTGGAGATTATCAGAGCCTCAGCTTGGAGAAGCAAAAGACCATTGACCTAGAATTACAGAAGCCCATGGTTCTAGCTCTACATCCCAATAACATTCTGAATGATTTTTAGCCAAATACCCTACTGCCAGTCTTGGCTTAGTCACAGAGTACATGAAAGCATCACGTGGGATAATGAGTGTGAAAGGCTTTGAGATACCTGAAACACACATCTTATATCCATAAGGTTACCATACTTTCTAACCTTAACACCTGGGTACTCTGGAAGCTGAAAACATGGAGGGGGTGGTAGGAAGGCCACTTAAAAGAGTGCAGGTGGCTCTGAGTCACCCTCTGAACTATACACTTTTGTGTGCTAAGCCTTATCAGTCTCACCCAGCTGGTTCATGGAACCATCCCTTGGGCCTTTGCTATAGAAGAATAGTCAATGTGGTATGACCAAAGGCCACTGGCAAGCAAACCTGCCTGTCAGGTGCCCGTTAGCCCTGAGGCACCCCTCTTGGGACAAGCGAGCCCAGCAGAAACACGGCTCACACTGTCCAGAGGTCCTTCCATCCAGAACAGCAGCAGTAGTCTCAACACAATCACATCTGGGCCTGTCTTCTGAGTACTTCACACCTGACCTTTAACTGGCACCTTTCGAATATGAAGGTCTGGGGCAGCTTTCTGCAGACCCCAGCAAACTACAAGCAGTTTTTGAGAACCTCCACTTCAGAGACTTAAGTGGACCCTTCTTGGTATTATCAAGTTGCTAGTTTCTGTCCAGAGGACGTGAATTCTCTCAATGATGTTCCAGGGTATCCCATTATGCTGTAAGTTAAAACACTGGAACAACCAGCTCTATTTTCTGATTCTGCTCAGCATCGAGTTTGCCTTGGCTTCTAAATGTGTGAAAAACAGTCTGGGTAACTGACTTAGGAATACAAATTCTAAAAGTCCTAAAGAAACGCCCCCCACCCTCCCGTCCCCAAATCCTATCTGTCTTCTAAATACCAATGTGATGCCAATATCATCAGTCTGACTTTCCCCTCAAACATCACAGACTCCCCAGACCAAAATCCAGGACCATTTTCTTCACTGGAAAGAACCACCTCCTGTTATGTGTCCTCAGTATCTTCTCCATTTTCCGGAAAAGCCCAGAATGTCCATCTCTGTTCTCATCCCTTCCTGTTTCATCTTCCTTCCTCCAAGTCCTGCTTTCTTTTCACTCTTGTAGAACCTTGTGCCCTCTCTCCCTTCACTGTTCATAGTCGCACAGGAAGGGGATTTCATTTTACCTGATGGAACACAGAAGAGCAAGACAAGGACTACAAGGACCAAGAGTAAGCTCTTCATTGCCGAACCAATCAACAAAGGGACAACTGAAAGGCAAAGGACAGTCACTCTATATGTAGTTCTCTAGACATGGGGAGCTGCATGGCTAGTGAACCTTTCAGGAACAAGAACATCTCCTTGCTCCACTGAGCCGTCCAATAAACTAAAGGGCTGACTTTGAACATGACATCTCACCATGAAAATCTACTTCCTTAGTGTCATTTGTATGCTGGCAACCGAATTCACACTGCATCAACAGCCCTATTCTATATTCTCTATATATGATAGAATATAAAGTGAGATATATATATATATATATATATATATATATAGTGTATATAAAGTTATATATATATATATATATATTGAGATAGTATATAAACTGGACTGCTGTTTTCAACTTCAAGAAGTTTGTGATGTGATTGAGATTTTAGATCTGTGAAAGACTCCTAAAAGAATTGCAAAGCAAAAATCAATATATACAGGAAGAGTAGAAGACATGAGTTGGGAGCACCCCAAAAAGAAGCGATCAAGGGAGCATGAGGGTACTAAGGGACACTCTCCTGAGGATCACTTTCTAACCTGGAGCATTGGCTACAGCCACATCAGCATTCTCTCACTCCATCTGCCTGTTATCTCCTTTTATCCAACCAATCTGCTTGTCCTCTAACTTTACTCTTTCCACTGTGCCCGCCAGAATCTCAGTTCCTTCTACTTTGCATCTTCTCCCCCAGCACACCCTTCCGCCTCTGGGTCCCTGTGAACTGCTGGGTTCTCCTCGGAGGACACTACTCCATAGTAGCCTTCGGTGATTAGAGGCTGTTCATCTGCTGAGGCCCCACATATCATAGGACAGGTAAGCAGCATTTCATAATCTCCTAACAGCCCCATGCTATTTCCAGAACAATAGCAGGCATGCCCCTGATACCTCCTTCCCCTCACCCCACTTACAACCAATCTTACCAATTGTGCTCCAACATATAGCTCACACCCAACAATTTCACTCCATCTCCACTATCACCACACACTCCAAGGCGTCACCATGATTCATTAAACCAATTAAATCACTTCCTAACTGGTCTCCCATATTTTTTTTTTACATATTTACTATTCATCCTTCCTGCAGTAACCAAAATAACCTTCATAAGGGTCATGAAATTGGGTCATGCATTTGCCCTGCATAAAACCTTTCCGGTAAGAATTAAGACTAGAATTACCATATGATCCAGCAAGTCCATTTCTGGGTATATATCCAATGGAAATGAAATCGTTACCCTCAAGAGACAGCTGCACTCCCATGTTCATTAAGATAGATAGATATAGATATATATATATATTCACAATAGCCTAAACAGAGGAACAAACTAAGTGTCCATCAAAAGACGAATGGATAAGAAAATGTGGCATATACACACCTACAATGGAATAATATATATCACTAAAAAAAAAAAGAAAAGAGGGGCGCCTGGGTGGCTCAGTCAGTTGAGCGGCCGACTTCGGCTCGGGTCATGATCTCATGGTCGGTGAGTTCAAGCCCCGCGTCGGGCTCTGTGCTGACAGCTCGGAGCCTGGAGCCTGTTTCAGATTCTGTGTCTCCCTCTATCTGACCCTCCCCCATTCATGCTCTGTCTCTCTCTGTCTCAAAAATAAATAAAACGTTAAAAAAAATTTTTTTTTAAATAAAAGAAAAAAGAAAATCCCACCATTTGTAACAACATGGATGGATTTTAAAGGTATTATGCTAAATGAGATAAGCCAAGCGAAAAGCGACAAATTCTGTATAATCTCACTTATATATGGAATCTTAAAAAAACAAACTCATAGGGGCGCCTGGGTGGCGCAGTCGGTTAAGCGTCCGACTTCAGCCAGGTCACGATCTCGCGGTCCGTGGGTTCGAGCCCCGCGTCAGGCTCTGGGCTGATGGCTCAGAGCCTGGAGCCTGTTTCCGATTCTGTGTCTCCCTCTCTCTCTGCCCCTCCCCCGTTCATGCTCTGTCTCTCTCTGTCCCAAAACTAAATAAAAAACATTGAAAAAAAAAAATTTAAAAAAAAAAAACAAACTCACAGAAAAAGAGATCAGATTTGTGGTTGCCAGAGGTACAGGGTGGGAGGTGGAGGAAAAATGAGTATAGGTGGCCAAAGGTGCAAACTTCCAGTTATAAGGTAAAGAAGTTCTGGACATGTAATGTACAACATGATAACTATAGCTTTAAGAAAAAGTTCTGTGTATTTGAAACTTGCTAAAAGAGTAGATCTTGGGGCGCCTGGGTGGCTCAGTCAGTTATGCATCTGACTTCAGCTCAGGTCATGATCTCACGGTTTATGAGTTCGAGCCCCGCACTGGGCTCTGTGCTGACAGCTCAGAGCCTGGAGCCTGTTTCAGATTCTGTGTCTCCCTCTCTCTGACCCTCCCCTGTTCATGCTCTGTCTCTCTCTGTCTCAAAAATAAATAAATGTTAAAAAAAATAATAAATTTTTTTTTAATTTTTAAAAAAGAGTACTTATTAAAAGTTCTCATCACAAGGAAAAAAATGTGTACCTATGTCAAGTGATAGATATTAACTAAATTTATTACACTAATCATTCTGAAATACATTTGTATGTCAATATGCTGTGCGTATGGTACCTTAAACTTATAAAATGTTATATTCAATTCTATCTCAATAAAACTGGGGGAGAAATCTAAGCAGTCGGCAGATTAACCAAAGTTGTTCAGGAAGATCAGAGAATTTGATTCAGAGAATGTTAAAGACAATCTTACAGCTCAACCTTCCCAGTCCCTTTTCTGGGACTTCATCAAGATTAAAAGCTTCTGAGAACGCCTGAGTGGCTCAGTCGGTTGAGTGTCTGACTTCGGCTCAGGTCATGATCTCGCGGTCCTTGAGTTCGAGCCCCATGTTGGGCTCTGTGCTGACAGCTCAGAGTCTGGAGCCCGTTTCAGATTCTGTGTCTCCTTCTCTTTCTGCTCCTCCCCCGCTTGCTCTCTCTCTCTCTCTCTCTCTCTCTCTCTCTCTCTCTCTCTTTCTCTGTCTCTCCCTCTCTCAAAAATAAGTAAACATTTTTAAAAAAGATTAAAAGCCTCTGCACAGTGAAGGAAGCAATCCACAAAACTAATAGGCAGCTTACAGAATGGGAGAAGATATTTGCAAATGGCATACCTGATAAAGCGTGAGTATCCAAAATCTATAGGTTTATCAAACTCAACACCCAAAAGACAAATAATACAGTTAAGAAATGAACAGAAAACACTTTTCCAAAGATGACATCCAGATGGCTAACAGACACATGAAAAGATGTTCAGCATCACTCATCGTCAGGGAAATGCAAATCCAAACTATTCTGAGATACCACCTCACACCTGTCAGAAGGGCTAAAATTAACAATTCAGGCAACAACAGATGTTGTTGAACATGTGGAGAAAGGGGAACGCTTTTGCACTGCTGGTAGGAATGCAAACTGGTGCCACTCTGGAAAACATTATGGACGTTCCTCAAAAAGTTAAAAATAGAACTAACCTATGACCCAGCAATTGCCCCACTATGTATTCACCCAAAGGGTACAAAACTTCAGATTCAAAGGTGTACATGCACCTTGATGTTTGTAGCATTATTATCAACAATAGCCAAACTGCGGAGAGAGCCCAAATGTCTACTGACTGATGAATGGATAAAGAGGTGGTATACATATATACAATGGAATATTACTTAGCCATCAAGAAGAATTAAATCTTGTCATTTGCAATGACATGCGTGGAGCTTGAAAGTATTACACTAAGTGAAATAAGTTGATCAGAGAAAGACAAATACCATATGATTTCACTCATATGTGGAATTGAGGAAACAAAACACATGAAAATATGGGAAGTGGGGGGAGAGAACAGAGGGAAACAAACCACAGGAGGCTCTTCGTGATAAAGAACAAACTATGGGCTGATGGAGGGAGGTGGGTGGGAGATGAGCTAGATGGGTGATGGGTACTAAGGAGGGCACTTGTGATGAGCACTGGGTGTTCTATGTAAGTGGGGAATCACTGAATTCTGCTCGTGAAACCAATATTACACTGCATGCTAACTAGAATTTAAATAAAATTTTTAAAAGAAAAAGAATACATATTAGGATACAGAAAGCAACTGTCAAGGTCACACAGAAGGTCACGGGTGAAGTGGATCTAGAACTCAGGACGAGACTCCCCGAGCTGTTATCGTTTTTCTAGCTTTACTGAGGTACGACTGACAAATGAACACTAAAGATATTTCAGGCGTGCAATGTGATGTTTTGACACACATATACCTTGTGAAATGACTCCCCTAATCAAGCTAATTAACCTAGCCATCACCTCACATATTTGCCTTTTTTATGGTGACAATACTTAAGATCAATTCTCCTCGCAAATTTCAAGCATATAATACATTATGACCAGACCTGTTATCTTTTCTATTCTGCCTTTGCTGGGTGTTCTCAAGTTGCCTCCAGTCCCACCTATGTCATGATATGATGTGTCTTCACATATACATATGCACCGACCATCTCTGAAGCATGCGGTTCAGTACACCTGCATGGTGTACTGAAATACTGAGGCAGAGGCAGAGGAAATGGGTGTAGCCAGGGAGATTCTTTGGTCTCAAATTCTACTAATTCCCAAAACTTGAGAGTCCCTTGTGAGTCTCTTAACATCTACAACACATAAGGAAATTTTATAATAATCCCCAAGCCTGATCACAAGCTTTTTTTCTTTTTTTTTTTTCTTTTTTTTTTATGTGTATTTTTTGAGAGAGCGGGAGCGCAAGCAGGGGGCGGGGCAGAAAGAGAGGGAGACAGAGGATCCGAGGCAGGCTCCACGCTGTCAGCACAAAGCCTCTTGTGGAGCTTGAACTCACCAGCTGCGAGATCATGACCCGAGACGAAGCCAGCCACTCAACTGACCGGGCCGCCCAGGTGCCCCTGAGCACAAGCGTTTTATAGGCTTTTTTTCCCCCTAACTACAAAATAAGAGTTACCATCGTCCTTCTTTCTCTCCCAAGGGTCTTCTTCCACTCCTCCTTGACAGTGGCATTCTCTCCAGATTCTCTCCTCAGCATTGTCCTTTTATTCACCTTGCAGACGCTCTCATGAGTGATTCTGTCTGAACTCAGAGCTTGCACTTTGGTGAGGATTCCACGACTTCAGTCATCAGGGCTCTACAACTGGACTGCTGGGCACCCACGGAGAAAAATCACACAATAAAGTAGACCAGCGCCCCTGTCAAGTCAGGGAGCGCCCAGAGCTGCCCGACGACTCTTGTGTCTGCCTAGTCGGCACTGTCTCCCAAATGCCAGGGCCAATTTCAGAGCTCCCCCGCTTTCTTCAGACCTTGCCCTTCATCATCTCCACCCTCCCTTCCAACTGGCAACAACGCCTTCTCCATCTCAAAACACTACGGTCAGATCTACACACTCCAGTCTGAATCCTTCCTTTTCTCCTTCCTGCCTATGACAGCTCCGTCCAGCAAAGGTCTAGGTCAACAGTTTCCAACTGGAACGTGCACATCCCGGAGGGTCAAACTTTTTTTCCGAGTTAATTGAAGCCAGAAACAAGGAGCCGCAAGGCAAGGCGCGCCTGGGGGAGGTGTTGGCGCTGGGCGGGGAGAGAAGCCAGCGAGACTCCTTGGCCTCCGAGGCCGAGGGGGCAGCGGGGCCGCCAGGCTTCCCCCCCTTCCTTCCGCTCGACGTGCGGGGCGGCGGGAGAGGCGCGGACCCGCTACCCTCTGGCTTCCCCTGCCCGCAGGGCGAGACAGCCGCACCAGGCGCCCCACGCTGAGCCAAAAGGGCGCCCCACCTCTGCCTCCGCCGAGAGAAGGGGAGCCTCACCTACTCGAACTCGGAGCAGCCTCTCCCTTACCTTCTGCGGGGGTCTCCCACGCTTGCGCCCGCGGAGGAGGCGGCTGGCGCCCCGGAAGGCACCGCGGGGCCCCAAGGGAGAGTGGCGCGCAGAGGCTCTGGGCCGCTTCCCTGCGCCACGGGGAGGACGGGCGGCCAGAGAGCCCCCAGCAGCTCCGTCGCTGGGCCCGGGGGACAGCACCCAGGCTGCCTAGGGGACAAGCGGGTCCCGCGGGTGCGCAGGGCCTCTGCCACGGCCAATGCCTTTGTACAGCAGCAACCTGCAGGATGACACAAAAGCCATCCTGGGGCACATCAGTGCCCAGGGCCAGAAACACGGAGGGGTCCTCGCCCCAGCCCCTGGCCCAGCTCACTGTAGCCCTGAGCTAGGCCGACTACCAGCTGCCGTTGTGCTGGGCCCTGACACGGCTGACGAGGACAAATGTTGCACCATCCTTGGTTCGCACCACGGGGAACATAAGGCGGGCAGAGCCCACACTGCCAGCCCGCGCCCGGGCACGTGACCCGCTGTTGCGCCACATAGAGAGCATGCGCAGGAGCAGCGGCGTCACTGTCTTCTGCAACCAGGGGCAGGCCAGAGGCTGCGGGCAGGGGAGGGCCTGGCAGAGGAGGACACCAGGGACAGAAAGATGGGCAAGTTCATGCCCAAGATCCCGGGTGCTTCAAAAACAGGAAGTGAGTCTCCTGGTCCACCAGACCGGGTCTGGGTGCCCACAGGGCCCTCACGCCAAAGCAGTGGGGAAGCCCACTGAGCACAGTCAGAGCTCCCCTCCACTTGAGGCTCACCTGGTGGCTGCCCTGCCTCTTCCCCCTGTCTTCTTTCGCCTTGGGGCTCCAGGCCCTCACTGCGCAATGCCTTACTCCCCCAACCCCATCTCCAATCCCTGTGCCCTCAGCCTCCCCCTTCCTACACATCTGCCACCACCATCTCTTTGGGCTTCGGCTTCCCTTTGGGCCTCCATTCGCCTCCAGGCCCCATCTTTTGTGCCTCAGCCTCCCCCCGCCCCCCCCCCCCCAACCCAGTTCTCTCCAGGCCTTGTGTCTCAGGAACTTCTCTCAGGGTTGCCCTCTGCACACAGCCTCCTGGCTATGCCGCTTCTTCACTCTGCTGCCTCTTTGCTCTTTCCTGGCAGGGCCCATTGTCTCCACCTCCATCTCAGGTGGCTTGGTCCCACTTCTTTCCCCTGCTTGGAAACCTCCTTTGCCTCCCTCCCTGCTTCCTGCCACCTTTCTTAGTGACCCATCTTTCCACCTTGGGATGGCAGGGCTGCTTACAGGCCGTTTGTGAGGAAGGAGTGCAGCCAGACCCAAAAGGCTGTCTGTCCCTCCCAGGAAGCACAGTGGGGCTGGGGCAGGGGGAGGGGGGTGCAGAGGGCAGTGGGTGCAAGGACAGAGGACCGCTAGGGGGCTGCCCTGCCAAGAGAACTGAGGTCTACCTGGCCACTCTTCCAGCAAGGCTCTGGCATCACCTGGCAAGGAGTGAGAATTTTTGTCACACAATAAAACCAGGTCTGGATGGATGATGCTGGGCCCCAGCTTCATGAAGGGTGTCCTGCACATCCTGACAGTGACGTTCATGGGCGCCATCCCCAGCCATGCCACGGAAAGGGCCTGGATGTAGAGTACTTGTACTTGAACAGGTAAGGGCAGAGGACAGATGTGGTGGGACCTGAGCCCCAGCCCACGGCTCCCAGGGGGCCTGACGCCCTTGAAGTGGGAGTGGTCCTCGCCCTGCAGGGGCCCAGCAAACCCCAACTCCACCCTCTTCAGGATGCTTTCTTCTTTGTCACCAACCCACATAACCTGTCCAAATTTCCCCGCTTACCTTTCTTGTGTCTTTTTCACCTCCGGAGAGTAACTTTGATTTGGAGTAACACATTTTGGCATCAAATGTTCCGAAAGTTCCCCACTGTAGATGCTAACATTGTGAAATTAGTGTTTCTGCTATTTCTTTTTAACAGTTTAGGGGATTTTTTTTTTTTAAGTATAAGAAATCCCAATTGCTCAGACTGAGAAATCGTGTGTGTGTGTGTGTGTGTGTGTGTGTGTGTGTGTGTGTGGTGTTGTTGTTGTTTGGGATTTTTTAAATTTAAACTCTAGTTAGTTAACATATAGTGCAATATTGGGTTTAGGAGTAGAATTCAGTAATTCATCGCATACAACACCCCCAGCTCATCACAACAAGTGCCCTCCTTAGCACCCAACATATTACCCACCTAGCCCATCTCCCACCCACCTCCCAATGTCAACCCATAGTTTGTTCTCTATCAAGAGTCTCTTGTGGTTTGTTTCCCTCTCTTCTCTTTTTCCACCCCTTTTACATATTTTCATCTGTTTTGTTTCCTAAATTCCACATATGAGTGAAATCATACGGTATTTGTCTTTCTCTGATTGACTTATTTCACTAGCATAATACATTCTAGCACCATTCATGTCATTGCAGATGACAAGATTTCATTCTTTTTGATGGCTGCGTAATATTCCTGTGTGTGTGTGTGTGTGTGTGTGTGTGTGTGTGTGTGTACACCACCTCTTCTTTATCCATTCATCAATCAGTGGACATGTGGGCTCTCTCCATAGTTTAGCTATTGTTGATAATGCTGCTATAAACATTGGGGTGCTTGTACCCCCTTCGAATCTGTATTTTTGTAACCTTTGGGTAAATATCCAGTATGGACTGGGAAATGATTTAAGAAACAAGACCACCAAATGAAGGCAGCAGTTCTAACTCCAAGCAGCTGGAGAAGGGTGGGTGGTGGGACTGGGGGACACTTCCACTCCCCAACAGCTCCTAGTGTGATTACCAAAGACAACGCCCAAGTAGGAGTGACAGCAGGGACTTTTGTCCTGGTAGAAAAGGTCACTGAGGAGTCAGATGACCTGGAGTGTTCCTTGGCTTTGATGTGCTTGCTGACAAGTTTGATTTCGCTCTTAGACCCTCCTGTCTGCATCCTCCACATTCTGCTTAATAACACATCTCCTCAAATGTGATTCTATATATTTTGGTGTTAGCAATAAAATACAATGCACAAAATAAAAAAGAAATAAGGAGGCTTGTTTTCTCAACTTCCAAATTTATTCTCCTTCAACATATCTGAAGGGGCGCCTGGGTGGTTCAGTCGGTTGAGCGTCCAACTTTGGCTCAGGTCCTCATCTCACAGTTCGTGGGTTCAAGCCCCGAGTTGGGCTCTATGCTGACAGCTCAGAGCCTGCAGCCTGCTTCAAGTTCTGTGTCTCCCGTTCCCTCTCTGCCCCTCTCCCACTCATGCTCTCTGTCTCTCAAAAATTAATAAGCATTAAAAAATTAAAAAAAAAAACAAAAAAACATCTGGAGCTGAGGCATCCTGCCAGTTCTTCCCAAATTCCCACTTCATCCTGTTTTACGAATGAAAAGCATACCCAAACGCACATATCCCAAGTCTTGCTCTGATGCAACAACTTAAGATGTAAAATCTCCTTGGCAACAGAATGTCAATTGAAACTTGGTTTGAAGAGTTTCTTTCATTTAAGCCCAAATGTTTTGGGCCCCATTGATATGTTCCTAATTCAAGTATGTGTGTAAGGTGGCAGGACTGATGGCAATTTCCATGTAACTACTCATCCTCCAGCTGCTGAAAGTATGCATTGCTCCTGAGAGAAGTCTCCGTGAAAGTAAAGCATGAGAAGAAACACTGACGGTGCTGATACCGTATTTCATCCAGGTAACAAAGTCATTAACAAAGTCATATCTGGGTTCCATGCTGTATGTTTATATATCTTGCCATTAAAATTCAGAAGTAAGAATCTGTGGCAGAGGCTATGAATTAAATTGTTTGGATAAAAAAAAATAAAGTCAGATCTTTTCTGATGGATAGTAAGGCTAATTAAGCTGATTCATTTGATTAGTCAATATGGTGGATATTCTCCATGGAGCAAATGAGCTATAGCTGAAGTTTTGAGTTTTAATGAAATGTATAAATAACATGATAAAATAAAAGCGGTTATCAAAAAATTATATTGGTGAACATATATAGAAGTTAACAGTATTTTAATGTCCCAACTAGTTATGAGAATAAACGGTTAAATGGGATGACTGTAAGTCATCTAGGTAACTTAACACCTTTTTGGTAAACTCAGAAAGTAAGAAAGGAATGACTGTAAAGCTGGGGTAATAAATGCATTCACAAATCAGATGTTTGTAGTTCTTTCATACCAGCAAAACTGGAGAGAGGCATAATTACTTGTCAACTGATAGGGCATTTTTAAATATTGTTGATCATTAATGATTTTTCAGCATATAACTCAAAAATTCAAGGAATTGAGAGACGGTGCTATCACATGACTCCCAGATCCATCTACTCATTTCACAAACAAGTTTTTTAATGAATTTCATCTAAAAAAACAGGAATGGAACTCACTATAAAATCTAGCAGTAAAGAATATTTACCTAAAGATATGTGAACCAATTGAAAAAATTATTTTGTCCATCTCATTGGAAATAAATTTCTAATCAAGTTTTACTTTATAAATTTAAGTACTTTTCAAAATTGATTTTTGTATTTATATTGATTTGTTCAGTTGAATACTAACAATAACGATAATGACCACTTGGTCCAGAAGACATTTCTTTTTTTGTTTGTTTGTTTATTTATTTTTGAGAGAGAGAGAGAGGGAGACACAGAATCCAAAGGAGGCTCAGGCTCCAAGCTGTCAGCGCATAGCCTGATGCGGGGCTCGAACTCACGAACCACGAGGTCATGACCTGAACCAAGTCATATGCTTAACTGATTGAGCCAGCCAGGCGCCGCCCCAGAAGACATTTCTAATACTACAGTCAGGCATGAAAAAGATAGAAATTTCTATTTTGTTCCAGAAATAAAATGGGATAGTAAATCCTATCCTTACCTTAGCTCACCCTTCCTTTTCACAGGCTCATTTCAAAAAAAAAAAAAAAAAAAAGTATCCATTTGCTCTTTATTTTATCACCCCCACCACCACTTACTGCCATCAGCTCTTTGCATTCAATACTCAAAAGGAAAAATCACAAATGTCCTCTTTTTACTAAGTTCAATAAACATTTTCTCCAACCTCATAGCGGTATTCAGCAATATTGATCATTCCCCTCTATCCATCTTATCTTGATTTTTGATTACTGAGCCCCCACTCACCTGATTTTTCTCCTGACTCCTTTGCTTCTGTTTGCCCTTTAACTGTTAGAACTCCTCAAAGTTGTCCCCAAGGCCTTGATTTTAGTTGCACTCAAGAGGTTTTCCCAGGGTGATGCCAACCACCCTCATCTTTTGCCCAACAATTTCCAAAATTATACCTTATACCCCAGTGTCTGTCCTGATTGTCAGCCAAGCCCATCTGCCCACTGCCTATCGCGCACAGTAAAGAGTGTGGATAATAGGCTATGCTGACTTGCCTCAAAATAATGTGTGTGTCTTAAAGAAAACCACTTTACTTTTCTGTGCTTCCAGGTTTTTTGTATTCATTATTTAGAAAGGCTTATCAAAGGATTAAATAAGATGATGTTGGGAGCGCCTGGGTGGCTCAGTCGATTGGGCGTCCGACTTCAGCCCTGGTCATGATCTCGCGGTTTGTGGGTTCGAGACCCGCGTTGGGCTCTGTGCTGACAGCTCAGAGCCTGGAGCCTGCTTTGAATTTTGTGTCTCCCTCGCTCTCTCTGTCCCTTCCCTACTCATACTCTGTCTCTCTCTGTCTCTCAAAAACAAATAAACATTGAAAAAAAATTAAATAAGATGATGTTGTTGAGGCACAACTGCTGGGCCCATTGTCAGTGCCCTTAGTGTTAGCTATTATGATAACCATGGTTTGGATGAGGTCCAAAACAGAACTAACTTCTCCCTCTTGAGAACTGTTGCTCCCCCTGCCCCCATATCAGTGAATGCACCATCATCCACTCAATTACCCATGCTGGACACTTGAATGCTGTTCCTGACCTTGCCCTTTTCCTCACCCTCCCCCAAATTTAGTCAAATCCCAAGCCTTTCCCATGATATTCCTTAAATGTCTCTGGACGTTGTCCATTTTGGATTTTTTTTTATTTCCACTGTACCTTACTCTAGCCCAAGCCACCACCTCTGTTTCCTACATTACTAGAGAAGACTCTAACGAGTTTTCCCGACTCTACTCTTGACCTCCCCAGTGCATTCTCCAGCCACACTATGTCCAAAGCTTTCAGTTGTGTCCTACTGCCTATAGGACACAGCCAAATTCCTTCCTCAGAATGATGAGCAAGAGCCTTACCTGACCTTTCCTCACCTGCTCTCACCCAAATACTCCATACCTCCTCCCTCCTCTGAGCTTACATACAAAATGCCTCTGTGTGAAAGTGGCTTTCTCCCTTCCTTTACAATCACCACTTTCTTGTCCAAAATTTACCTCAAGATTCAAATTTGAGTATCAGGTTGGTGATAACCAACTAAGACTCTCTTTCCCCTTCCAAGCTCCATCGCCCTCACAGTTAGACAGTGGTCTCCTGTATCCCTGAAGCAGTCATGGAAACCTCAAGCAATATACTTACCATATGATATTTCAGTTTATTCTGTCTCTATCAGCCTGATAGCTCTGATCCATTGCTTACACATGATATAAGCTCAGGAAATAGTTGTTGAAAAATGAATAGGTGAAAATTTTCTGTACTATTTCTGTAACTTTTTTATACATCTAAAACTGTTCTACAAAATAGTTTTAATAAAGATCTCAATAGTTTTATAAAGTTTTAATAGCTTCAATCAAGATTGATACTGGCAAAAAACATAATTTTGTAAAAAAATTTTTGTTCATATTACATATTTCACAATATATAATATTTGCTCGTATTACATAATATTTGCACATATCACATTATATCCAGAGAGAAAGAGAGAAAGAGAGTGAGATGATTCCATGACTGTAAGGAACTTATTATCTAGTAAGGATATAAAATAAATACAAATTATTCCTCCAGGTTACAGATTTTTAGGAAGGGGTAATATTGTAATTGGTATGAGGCCTTGAATGATACAGAGGCCAGCAAGAAGGGAAGACAGAGGGTGGTAAGGTGAAAATTTTTCCTACTGGTAGCTAGATTGTTGAGGTGACTAAGAATTGAAATGGAAACAGACTGACAAAACATACACCGACTCTCATAACTGAGAATGAAACCAGTAAGATTGAGGTTCCCTGCTGTAGCCACCTCACAGCAAAAACAATTTGGCAGACTATAGATCTGGAAACAACCCATGCCCCGTGATCTTGGCTACAGCTCCATTTGACTTTGTCCTGCCACCAGCACCATTGTCAAGGGGCCCAAGAGGAGTCATGCAAGTCCCAAGTAACAGGTCCACTGACCTCGTCCCAACTGCGAACCTGAGGGGACTCATGACCCACTTCCAGTTCCTCTTAGCCACCAGTCGCCCTCACAGGCACCAAGTGGGAGTCACACCCATCCATGTCACAAGATGAGCTTCCCAATCTCAAACCAACTGCAGATCCTGAAACAAGTTATGGCCCTGTAACTGAGCTCTAGTCTCTCATAGCAGTGGTCTGGGAACCCTCCTACTAAGCCCACCAGGAACCCACCAGGGGACACATCCATCTGTGCCTTGGGAGACAGGTTCACAGTCAGTGTGACTGTGGATCTTAAAGGGGCCCCATAACCCAGATCTAGTCACTCTCAGCCATGGTTTAGGATCAGTCCTGCCTACCTAGGGCCTAAAGGGAGACACGCCCATCTGTGTCCTAGGAAGCAGGCCTACTAACTTCAGTCTGACTGCAGATCCAGAAGCAGCCATGTGACCAAACTCCAGAACCACTTGGCTAGCCTGAGGGCATTTTTGTCCACCCAGAAACCTAGCAAGAGGCATGCCAGTCTGTGGCCTGGACACAGGCCTACAGATCTGGGTGCCAGCTGCAGTTGGATTGAAATTTGGGTCCCAGATTTGTGGACCATGAAGTAGCCCTGTGACTCAATTCAAGACGTCTCAGCCATAGTCCAGGACAAATTCTTCCCACCCAGTAGCCCACTCAGTGACCTATCAGGAACCCTCCCGGGAATCGTGAGGGAACCACACCTATCTGCACATCAGACAACAGTTCCACCATCTGTGGACCTTGAAGTTGACCCTTGTACCAGTACCAGCCAACAAACCAAAGTCCTACAGGAAGATCTGTTCATCCAGTGACCAGACAGAATCCATGCCCATCCAAATGCCAGGTAACAGGCCTGCTAACTATGGATCCCACAATACATCCAATAGCAGCCATGTGAACTGTCTCCAACTCTGCTTAACTTTGACCCTGAAGATAATCCCATCATCCTGAGGATCCCAAATAAGAAAACCTTTATCTACTGAAGACAGTCTATAAAGACTTGAAGAAATATTTGTTCCTTAAAATGCACAAGTACATTGGGGCGCCTGGGTGGCTTGGTCGGTTAAGCGTCCGACTTCGGCTCAGGTCATGATCTCACGGTCCGTGAGTTCGAGCCCCATGTCGGGCTCTGTGCTGACAGCTCAGAGCCTGGATCCTGTTTCAGATTCTGTGTCTCCCTCTCTCTCTGCCCCTTCCCCTGTTCATGCTCTGTCTTTCCCTGTCTCAAAAATAAATAAACATTAAAAAAAATTTTTAATAAACAAATAAAAAAATAAAATGCACAAGTACAAATGCAAGGCTACATGGATGATAAAGAATCAGGCAAACATGACACCACCAAAGAACAGTGATAAAACTATAGTAACCAACCCTAGAGAAATGGAGACCTACAAATTACCGGACAAAAAATTCAAAGTAATTATCTTGATGAAGCTCAGTAAGATGCAAAAGAAAACCAGATAAACAACTAAATGAAAACAGGAAAACAATGCATGAACAAAATGAGTAGTTTAATAAAAAAATAGAAATCATAAAGGAACAACCACTGAGTGGTTTTAAGTTGCTCTCCCACAAAGGAGAACAAAATGGAAATAAGGTTGACAGAAAATAAAACTTTCTAAAAAGAAAAGAAATAGAAACCATAAAAAGAACCAAACAGAACTCCTGGAGCTGAAGAATACAATGCCAGAAATGAAAAATTCAATAGAAAGATTCAACAGGAGACTCAATCATGGAAAAGAAAGAATCCATGAATTTGAACATAGGTCATTTGAAATCAGCCAGTTAGAGGAATAAAAAGAAAAAAATGAAAAACAATGAATAAACATATGGTACATATGAAACACCACTAAGGGAACAATAGGAATTATGAGAATGTCAGAAGAAGAGAAAGAGAAAGGAAGAAAGTTTATTTAAAGAAATAAAGGTTGGGACACCTGGGTGGCTCAGTTGGTTAAGCGTCCAACTTCGGGCTCTGTGCTGACAGCTCGGAGCCTGAAGCCTGCTTCGTATTCTGTTTCTCCCTCTCCCCCACTCATGCTCACTCTCTCTCTCTCTCAAAAATAAATAAATGTTAAAAACAATTTTTTTAAAGAAATAAAGGCTAAAAATTTCCCAAATCTTGAGAAGGACATGAAAACCCAGCTAGCTGAGGCTTAAAAGTCCCCAACCAAAATCAACCTAAAGAAAATTACCCCAACATATGTAATCAAATTGTCAAAAGTCAAAGACAATTTTTTAAGCACCAAGAGAAAAAAGATTTGTGCCATACAAGGAAATTCCCGTAAGGCAATCACCAGATTCTCAACCTTGCAGGCCAAGAGGGAGTAGAATGACATATTCAAAGGTCAGAAAGAAAAAACAGCAGCCAACCAATATTACAACCAGCAAAGCTTTCCTTCAGAAATGAAGGAGGGATAAAAACATTACCAAAGTCTGAAGAAGTTCATCACCACTAGATCTGCCTTTCAAAACATGCAAAAGGGTTGTTTTTAAATAAACAAAAGATTACTAAGTAATAGCATGAATAAACAACCCAACTTTACACCTCAAGGAATTAGAAACTAAGCCCAAACTCAGCAAAATGAAGTAAACTATAAATATTAGAATAAAAATAAATAGAAAAACAATAGAAAAGATAAACCTAAGAGTTGGTTTTTTGAAAAGATATACAAAATTGACAACCATTACCTAGAATAACCAAGAAAAGAAGGCAAA
The DNA here is from genome assembly GCF_028749965.1 of Puma concolor. Lineage (NCBI taxonomy): Eukaryota > Metazoa > Chordata > Mammalia > Carnivora > Felidae > Puma > Puma concolor. The sequence continues at coordinate 53,530,367 of NC_141670.1, read as the reverse complement.
GAACTCTGGCATAGAATATTCCAAGCCCATGACAACTGTTTTTCATCACAAATTAATATATTGTGATACTTGTTTCGTATTGATCTTATGAGCCTGTTTTATGTGAATCTGATCCTGGGGGATAGATATGCTTTTGGAAACTGGAAAACCAAGAGACAGACCTTGAATAATGGTGAATTCACAGGCATAATGACAGTCCTCGAGTCAGACCACTCTTCTTCAGATAATAACACTACCTCTCCCCTCAACCTCTACACAGCTTAGCTGGTACAATATCACTTTCTTATTAATAACTGTAGAGTGAACACTACCTGTTGAGTGATGCTTCAGTGTAAGGGGTAGGCCAACAGAGGTTTTGTCTAAACATATGACTCTCAAAAATTAAAGCCTTCTAACTTCCTTAACTCTAATCTTTCCCCCTAAATCTGTCCTTCACAAGGGTGCTCAATGGATCTATCCAAAAGACATATCAGACTTTATCATTTCCTTGCACTCCCTTCAATAATACCTCTATAACATATTGAGTCTACATTTGTTAAAATTTCACTCACAGTCTTTTGTAACTTGGCTCTACCTCCCTCTCCATCTTCATCTTTAACCACACCCACATTCTAGCAATACGTAAATAGGTGTTTATATCTTCACACACCATACTCTTCTATACCTTTGTACCCTGATTCTATGAATCTACTGAGTTTCCCTGGAACCCCTTTTCCTGTACTTCCTGTACTTCCTGGTTAATTCCTACTTATCCTTAAAGATTCTACTCCAGGATATCGTCTTCTCCAGGAGATGTTTCCCCCAATTCTCAATTTTGTGCCCCAAGTTTCCATAGCATGTTGTACATTAAAATACTATAGCTTTTACCTCATTATATTAAAATTATAACCTTATGACCCATGTGACTGTGAAGGCAAGAATCTTCAAACACTGTAAATCCTTGGAATGCCACACAGGGCCTGGCATGAAATGGAGTGCCACAAGTGTTGACCACATTGAACTGAACTGAACTGAACTTCCCCCTTTTTCTACTCTCTGGATACCTCTATTTTCTTTCTTTTTAAAAAATTGTTATTTATTTAAGAGAGGAAGAGAACAAGAACATGAATGTGTGGGAGGGGGAGAGAGAGAATCCCAAGCAGGTTCTGCACTGTCAGCATAGAGCTCAACATGGGACTCAATCTCACAGTGAAATCATGACCTGAGCTGAAATCATGAGTTTGACACTTAATGGACTGAGCCACCTAGGCACCCCTGGAGACCTCAATTTTCATACTGGAATAGATGGATATGCTGGATTTCTCCTTTACACTCATTAGTGATGCCGGCCCTTGCATGTTTCCCCAAATTAGATTTGTACCTTGATTTTTACAGATATGAGTTGAGAAAATAAAGGGTGGGCTGAGGATTTGCTCATAGTTATAAGTAAGGCTGAATATTTGTCACATGCCAGATTCTTGACGAGTGTTACAGAATTGCTTTTCTCTACAGTGCCTTCCAGAAGTGGAGATAAGGACAGCCCAATTTGTTACAATTATGCTAAGAAATTTGAGGAGGAGGAAGAGACTTAATTGTTCAGGGGAATAATCATGTTCTGTAGACAATCTGGCAGAAGCTAAGGAAGAATGCAAACTAGCCTTGGGGACTTCTGGGCACTAGTCCCAGTGGCATTAAGGCATCTGATCTTGAAAGCAAGCACTGAGGCCTTTCTTCTCTGTGTGTGGCCAGGGACAAGTTCCAAGCCAACATTTCCTCGCAGAATGTCCTAAGACTCCAAGCATAACCAAATTTTGCTAAAGGTAATAAACTGATTCACCTGATTACACAGCCCCTTCCAGGCAGATGTCTCTTGATCACTTGAAACAAACAGATCTCACTTCCCTGTCTGAACTTCTGCAGGTGCAGAGAGTGATTTCTTTATTATTCTCCTGTTGAAGCAGCTGTTATGGGTAACCAGCTGGCTTCTTCCTGCTTGGGTTTTGATTTGGGTTTTGGTCTGAAGTCATCTCTTGGGGCCTGTAGAATCTCAGAGAGACTGAAACTATAATCTTACCCTCACTCTAAACCCTGACCCAGTATACAATTAGAGAAACATGATGAAAGGGTAATGGGTCTTGGGACCATGGTCTAGAAGAGCCAATATTTAAGTCAAGATTTGCCAGTAATCAAAGGAGTTGTTGTCCTTGGGCCCTTCATTCCTCTGGTCTGAAGTCCCCCGTTGTTAGGGAAAAGGCAGCAATATACTCTCACCCTCTAACTTCAGTTGGTTCTCCCATAAGCTCTATAAAGAAGATCCAATTTAATAAAAGCCAACAAGTGACCATTAATGGCATAGTGAGTTGTTTTCAACATGAAATCCTAAAAATGAAATGCCACGGTTGGTTAAAATTCTGTCTGAAAACTAAACTGCTAATTCTAAATGGTTCATGCTACGTTGTGGGATGCTTGGGGATCTGGAACAGGGGCCTAAAGTGCCTAATGGGAGGATCAAAACGGTAGTTAGTTGTCAAGTGATATGAGAGTATTTCAACATTTCATTTGACCTGAAAAACACAACAACTGAACAGAAAATTTCAAGAGAGAAGTTCAACAGGAGACCAGAACAATAAGCAAAGAGAATCAACAAATGTGAGGACAGGTCATTTGAAATTATTCAGTCAGAGAAACAAAAATAAAAATGAATGAAAAATATAGAAAGAAGATTAAAGGAATTAAGGACACCATAAAGTCAAACAATATGCGCATTATTGGGGTCCCAAAAAAACAGAGAAAGAAGGAAGCAGATTGTTTATTTGAAGAAATAATGGCCAAAAACTTCCCAAACCTGAGGAAAAGAAATGAATACCCAAATTAATGAAGCCTAATGGAACCCAACAAGGAAAAATTCAAAGTCCAACCAAAGCATATTATAATCATGTTGTCAAAAGTCTACAATCAAGAATTTTGAAAACCAGCAAGAGAAGAGACTGGTCACATACAAAGGAACCCCCATAAGACCAGATTTCTCCACAGAAACTTTGCAAGCCGGAAGAGACAATATATTCAAATTGTTAAGAAGAGTTAGAAAAAGATGATGGCAAAGCAGGAGGATCCTGAGTCCATCTTCTGCCACAGACATACCAAGGCAACAACTACATGTAATGCAATTTACTCTGAAAACAACCTGAAGACTGGTACAATCAAAGACATACTGATAAGACCACATCAGGAAGGGTAGGAAGGGCAAAGATGTCGTTGGGAAGCCAGTCCTCCACACAGTGACCTATAATCAGAAGGGATATCACAGGCATGGGATAAGGGGGGGAATCAAGGCCCACACCAGGCAGGCCTGACCCTGGGGACCTTCATCAAAAAGACAAGCCCCCATAACATCTGCTTTTGAAAATCAGTGGGGTTTAACTCCAGGAGAGCCTGAGGACTTTAGGAAACCATCTCCATTCTTAGAGAGCCAGCAAGCTATATCAGCCTGATACCTAGCACCAAAGCAATATTTTTAAAAGGACCTGGGTATATGTGATGGAGATTTATTGACTAATTTCAGGACGTGTGCCAAAAGAGCAGGGATCTGCAGGAGCTTTCTCTGGGAACAGAAGTACTGGTGGATCCATTTTTCTGGCCATCCTTTAGTCCAGCTGCCGGAGCCAGTTCTGACACTTTTCATCTACCTTGCTAGCATCACTTGCCCCACCCAACCCATTCATCCCAGTGGATACCCCTCCAAAGAAGCCCCCACTGCTCCACCTCTGGTATCTCTCCAGCGAGACTTCTGCTACAGGGAGGGGGAAGCTAGCCCCACCCACCAGCAGATTTGCAGCAGCTGAACTGGGGGCAAGCCCTGTCTACCAGTGCACCTGCAGCAGTCATGGCCCAGCCATAATAGAAGGGCACATGCATTCCACACAGGAGACGCACCTGAATCACCTGTCTGGTGACCAGGGGGACTGTGATACAAGAGTGCACCACAAGACCTCTTCTACATAAGGCCAGTAGTTTCAAGACTGCGAGACGTGGCTGACATGCCCAATACATAGTAATAAACACAGAGAGTCAGTCAAAGTGAGGAGACAGATGAATATGTTCCAAACAAAAGAACAAGACAAAACCACAGAAAAAGAGCTAAACAAAATGGAGGTGAGCAATCACCTTGATAAGGAGTTCAAAGTAATGGTCATAAAGGCACTCACGGCACTTGAAAGAAGAGTAGATGAACTAAGTGAGAACTTCAACAAAGAGATAGAAAACATAAAAAGAACCAGTTGTAGCTGAAGAACACAATATAGAAATAAAAACTCCACTAGAGGGAATCAACAGAAAATTAGAGGATATAGAAGAGCAGATCAGCTGGAAGACATAGTAATGAAAAGCAAGCAAGCTGAACAGCAAAAAGAAAAAAGAATTTTTTTTAATTTTAAAAAAGAATTTTTTAAATGAGCATATGTCAAGCGACCTCTGTGACAAAGGGTACTAACATTTGTATCACAGAGGTCCCAAAAGGAGGAGAAAGAAAGGGGCAGAAAGTGTATTTGAAGAAATAATAGCTGAAAACTTCCCCAACCTGAGGAAGGAAACAGGCATCCAGGTCCAAGAAACAGAGAAAGCTCCAAACAAGATGAACTGAAGGAGTTTCACACCCAAAGTTAGTGGAAGGAAGGAAATAACAAAGATCAGAGCAGAAATAAATGAAATAGAAACAAAACAAGCAAAAAGAAAAAACACACAATAACAACAATAGAAAAGATGGATGAAACTAAGAACTGGTTCTTTGAAAAGATAAACAAAATTGATAAAGCTTTAGCCATACTCATCCAGGGAAAAGAGAGAGAGGACTGAATAAATAAAATTAGAAACAAAGGAAGAGAGGGGTGCCTGGGCGACTCAGCCAGTTAAGTGCTGTACTCTTGATTTTGGCTCAGGTCATGATCTCACAGTTCATGGGGTCAGGCCCTAGTCATATTCTACATTGACAGCACAGAGCCTGTCTGGGATTCTCTCTGCCCCTCCTCTGCTCACTCACACTCTCTTTCTCTCAATAAATAAATAAACAAACTAACAAACATTAAAAAAAAAAAAAAAGAAACGAAGGAAGAGAAATTGCAACTCAATGAATGAGCACAGATGGTGGGGCATGCCCTTGGCTTTAGCATGGTTGTATCCTCACATGCCCAGCTTCACTAACAAGGTGGGGGAAGAGCACAAAAATACGTTACACTCCATTCCATTCCAAGAAAAATCCCAATTAATCCCTACTCCTCCAGTAGACTCTTTAATATGACCAACAGAATCACCATCACATAAAATCCAATCATCTCTCAAACTGCTGCCTTTGCACTGGTTCCTGGGACAAGTGAGTCCATTCACGAGCCCCTCAAAAGAAGTATCTCAGATCCCATAGCCCCTCAGGATCCCTGGATGTAAGCTGCATTGGTTTTCAAAGACAGGCATTTTGAGAGCATGGTCTCTTGGGCGCAGGTCTCAAGGGTTGGGGTGCCCAATGTGTGACACAAACCCCTCTCTCCTCAGGGAGAGGCTTTAGAAGTGAGATCCCTCCAATTATGTGTCACAGAGCCAGGGGTAGGGTTTTGCCAGAGACAGTGTCTCTGCCTCTCCTACCCAATCTAGATGCAGTCGTTTTATCTCTTGTGGAGAAAGCTGTTCAGTTAGTTTTCAGTTCTTTTTCAGCAGGAATTATTCCATATGTAGTTGTAGATTTGGTGTGTCTGTAGGAGGAGATGAATTCAGGATCTTTCTACACCGCCATCGTGGACAATCCCATAATTTGTAAAGTTTAGTTTGTTTGTTTAGAAAATAAAACTCAATGGTTTTATAATTCACTCAGTGGCAACTGATAATCATCAAATTAGCAATGGTTATCTTCCAATGGTTATCTTACACTAGCTGTGCTGTCATTTCTCTAGGATGAGCAGATACTCTGAGTCACAGACATTTCCCATATAAGGTGCATCATATAAATCAGACTTGGTTTGTCACCAGCATTTATAAAACCAGGCCTAGGGAAAGAACTAGGTCTGGGGACACATACCTGGTCTTAATATACTGAATGTTTAGCCTGCCCTGATCATTACAAAATCAGAACAGTAAGAATATTCGCAGTACAAATTATTCTTCATGGACAAGCCAGTAGGAAAAAAAAATGGGCAAATGACTTAACTAGATACTTATCAAAAGAGGAATAAAATAAAATCAAAGCTAAAAAAAAAAAAAAAGAGGAACCCTAAGTGACCAATAAACATACAAAAAGATACCTCACCTTATTTGTGATCAGGGAAATTATATTAATCTGCCCTGAGGGACCACTAGATCACCATCCAGTTGTCTAAAGTATAAAGGTCTGACGATACCAAGTAGTGCTAAGAATGTGGAGTGACCAAAACCCTTATACACCTGCTGATGGATATAAAAATTAGTAAAAGGCACTTTAGTAAACAATTTGACATTTAGAACAAATTGACGTTATGCATGTCCTATAACTTAGCAATTTTACTCCAAGGTATCTATCCTCCAAGAAGCAAGCCTGTGTGCACAGAATATAAGTACAAGAATGTCCCACAGCAGGACTCTTTGGTAATCCGTGGAAGCAACTCAAATACTTGTCATCCATCCTTAATATATTAAATAGTCAATAGAAGCAAAAACTAATGCTACACACAAAAATATACAAATATCTTTAAAATATAATAAAGAAAAGAGGAAAACAGTCACAAGTAATACTTTTGTGCCGCCTTTTACAGATAGGTCAAAAAGAGGCAAATTAAACTACCCTGGTTAGTGATCCATACTAAAGAGAAAACCATAAAGCAAAGCAAGAAAGTGATGATTATCTGGGTCAGAGCAGCGGTTGCCTTGTTGGGGAGGTAGTGAGCTATAGTCACTTAAGAGTTCACTGGGACCTTTTGTGGTGCTGGAAAAGATCTGTTTTCTTGATCTAAGAGGTGACCCCATGGTGTTTGCTTTACGTTCAGTCACTAAACTATGTGTATGATTTTATTTTTCTTTGTGTGTATTAAATTTCATCATATATCAATGACTTATTGAGCCATGGGGGAAAATAAGCTTGCACATAGAGAAAAATGAGCAGGAACTATCTGACTCGTGAACGAGTCAGTCAGGAAAGGGGTTTCCTCCTTCAACAAGTTAATTCATTAAAGTAGCTGAGGGGGTGTAGTCATTGTTGGCAACGGTGGGTTTTTTTCTTGAAGGTAGACATAATCAGGAGAGCACAAAAATTCCAGGAAACTAAAATAAAGAAGAAATTTCCAACAGAGCAACATTAAAGGGGATAGTATGAAGCTGTTCATGCTTCCCTGGCACCTTTTCCCAACAAGACCTCAGACAGGAGGTGGGAACACTCAGCACCGGTAAGAAAAGCTCCTGTCCAAAGGTTGGGATGGTGACTTAATCAAGACATGCACGAATGGAAAGGAAAGGGTCCATCTCCCACACCTGCTAATCTCCAAATGCGTCTTAGATTTGCTTTTCCAGGATCAGGTATAGGAGGAGGCTCAGAAGTATTTAGAAAATGTTAGGCTCATACTTTCCATATTTCCAAATGCATGATTAATAAACTTAAAATATATGGAGGACAGAGTTCTGAACTGAGAATCAAGAGAGCTGAAAATTTTATGCCAGCACAGCTCGCAGATTGAGTCTTCCCTTTGTACAAGCCCATTCACCCATTCAAGCCTTGTTTCCTCCATCTCTAAAAGAATGGGAAGGTGCCAACTGAGTCTATGCTTTGTCTATGGCAGCAGATGGTCAGGATACGGCCTCCATTGTATGGGCAGGAAGTATATGTCCCATGCAGGGACCTGGGAGTCTTCTATGGAGTCATTCAAGGGAATCCTCAGCCCTGATCTAGTATTGAACTACTTACTTCCAGGCTATTATCACACCTCCTCTCCCCAACTCCCATGCCAACCCACAGTGGTGCTCCCAACAATGCACATTGTTGGAACCCAGAATAAAACTCTCCTGGCTGTTTTTTGCATTCGCTAAGAGATCTCTTGGAGAGAGTGTACAAAAAAGAAAGAAAGACAGCTCTAATGGTGGAATTTAATGAAGGAGGAAGAGAAGGAAGAGAAAGAAGAGGTGCTGGTGGTGATGGAGAAGGAGAAGGAGGAAGAAGAGGAGGGGGAGAGGGAGGAGGAGGAGGAGTGAAGACCCTAATCTATACCAGGATGAGTGCAATGCACTTTGTAATTTGTCATCCTCAGAAAACCCTTTTACAGTGCACTTTTTGAGAAGAGGAAGCTGAAGCTCAGAGATGCTAAATAATTTACCCAAGGGTATGTGACTGCAAAATGGAGCATAACCAATAAAATTATGCTCTACTACCATTTTACAGACTCAGAATCCTATGGTTATGGGACACTTGGGTACAAGCCCGCCTCAAGGCAAGAATATAACCAAAGTAAGTGTCTCCTCAACTTTTGGTCGTCCTCCACCTCTCCAGGGAAGACAGACCTAATGATCCTTCTCTGGAGCTGTGCCCCTATAGCTCCAGGGAAGTGGTGTCCTGCTCTACTCTGAATGCTGGGCATCCAACCTTGCACACAGCAGTGATCTGGCTCTTCCTGTAAGAAACCAGAAGAGAGTTCCAACCTACCCACTCCAAAAAGACAACCTTTCCCAGAACCCTTAAAATTTCCAAATACTAGGCAACATTTCAATAGCAGCCATTTGGAAAACAAAGCCCTTGGTGAACTTTCCTGGGTGACACATTCCCTATACCATCTGCCTCAGCCAGGTGAATAAATCCGCTGCCCAAAGAGAAGCATACCCCTTCTCTGTTATGTCTGAGTACCTACCTAACTCTTGGTCAGATCAACAGTTGACACCTTAAGACTCTTTATTTCTGGAAACACAGCAAGATCTTGCTCACATCCTTTGTGATCTTAAGTTAAGCCCGTGTTCATAACATTGCTTCCCTTGTCTCCTGTGTTCTCAATGGGACTCCCAAGGAAAGGAGAAACAAAGTAGAAAGAGAGTAGACATTTTCCCTGCCATTTTTCTATCACTATACATATGAAGTTATAGGATAAATATTTGGGCCTGGGCAGGAGGATGCCTGGTCTCGGATCCTGTTTGGCCTTGACTGAGTTCCTTCTTTTCCCATGATTGGTAAAAGAAGAAGTAGCAAAGACAGGACCAGGAACTTTTCTTCCTCTAAGCCTGAAGAAGCCTGTCTCCCCTGAATGCCCTTCCAAGTAGAATGAGGCCAGTGCCCAGCCCCACCCAACTTTGCCCAGCTCTATAAAGGAAGCTTCCAGGCAGCCACCCCCAGAATGTTCCAGCTCTGTGCCCTCATCAGCAATGAGGCACTCTCTCATTGGGTTACTCTTCCTCCTGGTAATCTCACTGCCTTCAGGTAAGATGATGGGTATAGGTCTGATCATGAAAGTGGGGGTCTTCCAAGAACACAGGTACTTAAAATCCCCTTTGGGCATAAGACCAGCAGGGGAACGCCAATATCAGATGGATCAGCAAGCCAAGGATGGGAATTAAGTTAGTGGTCTTCAGTGTCTGCCCCACTCATCGGTTGCCACATCCTGAAAGCCTACCCAAGCTCGAGAGAGGCCAACTTCTTACCACACATGTCACCGTTCAGCTATCCAAATTCCTATTTCCTTCCACCTTCCTCTGATGAGCCTTAGACGTGGTGGCCCTCACTGAGAGATGACAGGAGGTGAGAGGACAGAATGTAAAAGGTAAATTGCAAAGTAATAGGTGCCCCACCAGGAAGAGAGGGCAGGTCTAGGATTTCTCCCAGCCTCAGAAGCCTGATTTTTCTTTTCCATTCTTTTTTTCCTTCAGGGAATGGATTGTTTGGACATGATGGAATACAAATCCGTACTTGCACTGCGCTCAAAGGCAGGTGCTTCTTTGGTTGCAGAGTGGGATGGACTTGGGTTTCATTCTGTCACAACATATTGTCTTGTTGTGTAAAAATGTTGAAAAATAATCCTCCCCAGGTCGATGAGTATTGACCCTCACCTTATGGATCCAATTAAAAGGCTACATGAGGGGCGCCTGGGTGGCGCAGTCGGTTAAGCGTCCGACTTCAGCCAGGTCACGATCTCGCGGTCCGTGAGTTCGAGCCCCGCGTCGGGCTCTGGGCTGATGGCTCGGAGCCTGGAGCCTGTTTCCGATTCTGTGTCTCCCTCTCTCTCTGCCCCTCCCCCGTTCATGCTCTGTCTCTCTCTGTCCCAAAAATAAATAAACGTTGAAAAAAAAATGTTTTAAAAGGCTACATGAATAGCTAAAAGGATAAAATCTGCACTCTGTGTGTAAGGATCATTAATGAGCCATGGGTAGCAAATGGGAGGCAGATTCTCACCAACTGACTGGCAAAATTCTAGAAGTATTTTGTAAAGGGGCACTGGGGCAAAATGCATCTCCTATTTTTTTTTCCACCCTCCCGTCTCCAATCACTAATTCCTATTTCCAATTTAAATTCAGTTGATTAACACATGGCTACCGGCCCAAGGATATGATGTATGCTGGGCTCAATAACAATAGCTTACTATGTGCCAGTCACACTTTTAAGTGGTTTACATCTACTAAATCACTTAATTCTCACAACAAAATAAACTTTTTTCTCCAGTTTTGTAGATGAAGGAATTTTTCAAGGTCACACAACCAGTAAGAGTGAGTTAGTACTGGGTTTGAACCCAGACAGTCTTGAGCCTATGTCTTTACTGTTAATCTATACCACCTCTCAATTGCTAAGCGTAGGAATCTAACTGGAAGTATTAATTGTAGTTTGTAGTGATTGTAGGTTGTGATACAATGAGGAGTCAAGAATCCAAGTAGATCCATGGAACAGCAAGCCCCTCAAAATTCTTCCTGTGGCTTAAAGCTGTAACGTTCCTGGCTGCTACATTGCGTTTGTGGCTCTACTCAGTAGCTCTGATGCATCAAGATCAATGTTGCCCTAAGATTCCACTCACCAACCATCACTTCGCCAACTGCTGGGGTGGAAGCAATGAGCCATACAGACCCACAAAAAACTCCCAGCTGTCAGTGGGACAGCCTTGCTCCAGCAGCATCTCTTCACCACCCCTCCAGGGCCCCCTCCCCCAGGGGCAGAGGTCACAGATCTTCGTGGAGATCCTTGTCATTAGCTGCTCAGGAAAAAGAACACCAGCTGAGTCTCGGGGTTTCCCTTCTCCAAGGATGTGCCTGAAGGAACACATCTGAGTCTCCACCCTGGAAAGCTAGGCAGGGCTTCATTCTTTCTGGAAGTCCTGCCTGCTCGGGCTCTCCCATCTTAATCCTCAAAATTCCAGCAAAAAAGAAAAACCAGAAATCATCAGTAGTCCTCAGGGCTAGCTTGCCAGGGCATCTATATTTTAGCTAGCCTTTTTTTGTTTTTTGAAGTTTATTCATTTGTTTTGAAAGAAAGAGCACATACAAGTAGGGGAGGGGTGGGGGGGGGGGTGGAGAATCCCAAGCAGGCTCTGCACTGACAGTGCAGAGCCTGATGTGGGGCTCAAAACATAAAAGCAGGAAATAAAAAGAGAAATCTGGGTGAAGGGAGAAAGCAAATATTCCTTCATCAGATTTCAGAAGGGTCCACAACCCAAAATAAAGGCTAAAGATCTCTACCCTTTTCTTGTGGTTCCCCAAATCATGATTATATCAGCCTGGGGTGAGATATGGCTCTAACTTTGACAACGGGATGCAAGAAGAAACACTCATCACTGTCTTTGATGCTCTTCAGTGCAGCTTGGACGAGACTGGAACGTTCAGTTATTCTTGCTGAAAGCCCACATATGAAATAAAGAAGAGGACTGAATTATCACACATAAAAGCCATTTTGTACTCACCTTGTGGCTCCATGGGTAAAACCCTAGAGATAGTGGCCATCCTCTCTGAGGAAGCCAAAACTGTTCATCTTTGTTCTCCGTATCACAGGGCAGCCATGCAGAAAGTCCAGGATTTAGGCTTAGCAATCAGACATCTGTCTCACTACATGGGCGCCATCAGGAAACTTGTTGCTCGTAGTGCAACAGGTTGTTTCAGGACCCTACTCCAGCAGAGTGACCCGAGAGGGCCCCTGCATTTATGGCCATCTTCCGAGCCTTTTCTATGAGGCCCAGCTCTAGCGCATTCCCCTTAAGCTTAAAAATGTCCGGAGTGAATGCATGTTACTGGAAATCAAGAAATCTGAAGGACACTGAGAACGTTTACCAATACCTTATCATACAGTTGTTTTAACATTATCTGTATGGCAAATATGTAACATGCTTGGCAATGTGTCATCTGGCTTAACCATCCTGGCAGGGTGTTAGGTTGGGGTACATAGAAGGAAGGATTTTGCTGCCCCTGGGGAAAGGCATGGAAGACAAGTAGCACTCCTGCCCCTGCATTCTACCCATACACTGTGAAGCCAGCACAGCCGTGGCAGTAGGAATCAAAACAGTATCCACTGACACACGCAAAGGGAAAGCAGAATCTCAGGGACAATCAGAAACCCCTCCCGACACCATCGCCTTAGTATAAATTTCTTTCTTCAGAATCAGACTTGGAGGTCTAAAGTTTTGGCTACATTTTCGGACCAGGTCTGCTGTAACAAATTACCATAAACTGGGTGGCTCAAAACACCAGAAGTTTATTTTCTCACGGGTTTAGAGGCAAGAAAGTTGAAAATCAAGGTATTAGCAGGGCCATGTTCCTTCTGAAGGTTCCAGAGAAAAATCGTTTTTTGTCTCTTCCGAGGTCTGGTGGTTATTGGCAATCCTTGGCTCTCTTTGGCTTAGAGCTACATCACTTCTTCTTCCTCATCTATGAGGGTCTCTGTATCTTGACATAGCGTTCTATAAGGACACCAGCCATTGGATTGAGGGCTGACTCTAATCCAGTATGACCTCGTCTCAGCTAGTTACATCTACAAAGAACTTATTTCCAAATAAGGTCATATTTTGAAGGTCCAAGTGGACAGAATTTGGAGAGGAACACTAGACAACCCAGCACAGGCTATAAAAGGGGGGATTTGCATTTTCTTTGGGGTGGGTAGAGTCTCCTCTTTATTCACATCTGTTTAAACACAAAGAGGAGAGCTTAAGTCTAGGAAAGGGTTTGCAAACCAATCAACCTTTTCTGTGAAAACAAACATTTTTCCTCTTACTGAACATTCCCAGACTCCCCCTGGAGAATACGTAAAAAAAGGATTAGGCGGGCCCTAACCTCAAATGCTCAGAGATTATTTAGAAGGAGAGAAGCATAAATAATCACAATACAAGCTGGCAGAGTTTATGGTAATCCATGATGTGACCTGCAGGCTTTCCTATGACACAAGAAGCTTTTATTCCCCAGCCTTTTCCAGGTATAATTGACAATTTAAAAGTGTACGTGTTTAAGGTATGCAACTTGATGATTTAATATGCATTATGAAACAATAACTATAATCAAGCTAATACACATCTATCACCTCACATAGTTACGTGTGTGTGTGTGTGTGTATGATGAAAACGCTTAAGATCCACCCTCTTAGGTTCCTCAAAAAATTAAAAATAGACCTACCCTATGACCCAGCAATAGCACTGCTAGGAATTTACCCAAGGGATACAGGAGTACTGATGCATAGGGGCACTTGTGCCCCAATGTTTATAGCAGCACTCTCAACAATAGCCAAATTATGGAAAGAGCCTAAATGTCCATCCACTGATGAATGGATAAAGAAATTGTGGTTTATATACACAATGGAGTACTACGTGGCAATGAGAAAGAACGAAATATGGCCCTTTGTAGCAACGTGGATGGAACTGGAGAGTGTGATGCTAAGTAAAATAAGCCATACAGAGAAAGACAGATACCATATGGTTTCACTCTTATGTGGATCCTGAGAAACTTAACAGAAACCCATGGGGGAGGGGTAGTAAAAAAAAAGAGGTTAGAGTGGGGGAGAGCCAAAGCATAAGAGATTCTTAAAAACTGAGAACAAACTGAGGGTTGATGGGAAGTGGGAGGGAGGGGAGGGTGGGTGATGGGCATTGAGGAGGGCACCTGTTGGGATGAGCACTGGGTGTTGTATGGAAACCAATTTGACAATAAACTTCATATATTGAAAAAAAAAAAAGAACCACCCTCTTAGCAAATTTCAGGTGTACAAACCATATTGCTGACACATGAAGCTTTGAAGTCCAAGTGGAGCTCAGCTAGAGGGTATATTGCCAAACTGGTATGCTTCATTGGAAGATTGGAAGCATAGAAAAAATTACTTAAAAATAAAAATAAAAACAGAAGAGACTCATAAATATGGAGAACACACTGAGGGCTACTGGAGTGGTTCTGGGAGGGGGATGGGCTAAATGGGTAAGGGGCACTAAGGAATCTACTCCTGAAATCATTGTTTCACTATATGCTAACTAATTTGGATGTAAATTTTAAAAAATAAAAAATAAAATTTTAAAAAAGAAAAATAAAAATAAACTAGTCCATGCAGAGACAGCTAACCCAGCCGGAATAACGGTAGAAAGTACATCGCCCATTCTGGCCTCCCACTTGGGCGGTCTCTCCATAAGTCACATTTTTTTTAATTTTTTAACATTTTATTTATTTTTGAGAGACAGAGAGATACAGAGCATGAGCAGGGAAGGGGAAGACAGAGATGGAGACCAAATCTGAAGCAGGCTCCAGGCTCTGAGCTGTCAGCCCAGAGCCCAATGCAGGGCTCAAACCCACGAACCGTGAGATCATGACCTGAACCGAAGTCAGAGGGTCTCTCTGACCCTCTCCAGCTCATCCTTTCTCTCTCTCTCTCTCAAAATAAATAAACTTTTAAAAATAAATAAATACGCGATAGTTTTATTGTTTCAAAAAAAAATCTTCCTTATAAACACTACTCTTGATCATCCTGTGCAATTCTTAGTTATATTTATTTCCTTCAGGGCAAGAACAAAGCATCCCAAAATGCAAAAATCCGTTCATATTTTTTTTTGTATTCACTTATTCATCTAACAAGTAAATAATTCATGGCTACTATGTAAACAGGCACCAAAAGCTGTGGGGGGAAGGAGGGGGAGGGGGATGTAATCTCTGTACTTTTTGAGTCTATAGCATAGTAGAAGTCATAAACCAAAAGTAAATAAACAACCACATCAATAATCACAAACTGGCAACTGCACTGAAGGGAGGGTAGAGGGTTAAACTAATATATATGTACATGTATACAGACGTGCATATATGTACTACACAGCCCCGAAAACCACACCCGGATCAAGATATAGGATATTTCCATCGCCCCCAGAAGATTCCCACATGCCCCTTCTCAATTACCCCATCAGGCCGGAGCACCTAGGTGGCTCAGTTAAGCATCCGACTCTTGGTTTCAGCTCAGGTCATGATCTCATGGTTCAGGAGCCTGCTTGAGATTCTCTCTCCCTCTCCGTCTGTCCCTCCCTGTCTCCCTCATGCTCTCTCGCTCTCTCTCTCTCTCTCTCAAAATAAATAAATCCAATTGTTCCCACTGTTCTGTCAGACACTCAAGGCCTTGGCCAGCTCTTCTTTTCCCTTTTGCTCTGTTTTTTTGGGGTTTTGTTTTGGTTTGGTTTTGCTTTTTAGGGTTTTTTGGCAGGCACTGCACAAGCGTTCCTTATGGAGTATGACTCTTTTCTGCCACCAGATGGCAGACTCTGTCTGTTTTTGCTTCTCTGCAGCCTTAAAACTGCGCAGTCCGCGGAGATCACCAGCTGACAGCGCCCCCGTGTCTTCTCCAACGTCCAGCTTGACAGTTATTTCATTTCCTATGAGCCCCTCATGGTCGGCGCACTGCCCGGCACAGAGTCCGCATTCGATAAAAAACCAGGTTAAGGCAGAGCCTTGTGCTGTGCTGTGATTTCTCCACGCCCCTGTCCACTCTCCAGACAGCTCTGTAATCTGTGTTTACAGAACATGAGAGTTTACAGAAATAAGGCTGTGGCCTTAGCCTCACAGCAAGTGGAAGTCAGAGACCACAAGAAAAAAACCAAGGACCACAGCAATTAGTGTCCTGAGCCGGGAGTGGAGGAGGGATCCGGAGCCGGGTGTGGCTGTCCCGGGAGGATGCTCCAGCTCTGACCCAAGGAAGGCAGCCCCCTGCGTGGGCCAGTGGACAGGCGGGTCTGCTGCTCGAGGCCGCTCATTATCTGAAAATACATAGAAACCAATGCCTGTATCTGGAAAGGCCCTCAGAAATCATCTCTACAGATGGGAAAACTGAGGCTCAGAGAGGGGAAGGAACTTGCCCAAAATCACGCTCCTGGATAGGCCAGAAACCGGGAAAGGCACCAGGTCTCCATGCTCCACACCACGTGTATTTAGTGAAGAGAGACGGCCAAAATGGTGGGCAACAGTTGAATTTTTTTAAACTTTTTTCACCTGGCCCATTTTGCAAAATGTGCATATGATAACTTGTGTAGGACCAGAAAAAAATGCAAATTAAAAAAAAAAATTAAATGCAATCTGATGATGATTCAAAGGTACTCAGGTCACTGAAAAGCTAAGAGCCTTTGGAAGCTCTCAGGCCTAGCTCTCCCTCACTCGTCAACACTGCACGAAGCAGAGCCCGCAGGTGAGAATGTCAGTGGGGAAGGAAGGGAAGGCCAAGTCTCTAAAGCGCCAGAGGCTAGTGGTTACAGTTCCTGTTTTCACCACCAGAGGGCGCGACGTGCCTGTTTTTCACGCTACAGCAGGCGGCGAAATAGTCCACTATTCTCTCTCATCCTGTGGCTCTTTACCGGGCCGAGACGACCACTCTCTCCACTTTTCCATTTACAGTTGGCAATTTTCAACAACATGTGTAAGAGACAGAAATCTGGAAAAATGTGAATGTGGTTATAAACCTCACATCATACACTAGATGAAAATGTACACGGTTTGGGGTGGGGGAGGGTGGGACAGGAAGAGGAACATATTTATTCCAGTTTTGTAAAGGAAATCCACTTCTGACTGTTTAAGAGATGGAAACATTAGCAAAGATAAGCTGATAAGATGTATCAATTGGAGGCGAAGGGCTAACCCTTGTATATAAAAGGAAAGAAACTAATTTGGAAAACAAGGGTGTGAAAAACGAATATAATGGAGAGTCAGTGAATTGAATAGCCCTGAAAAGTTCAGATTTGGATGTAACTTACTAGCTGACATGTCACTTACCAGCTGAGTGATATGAGGAAAAGCATTCAAGTGCAGTTACTCATCTGTAAATGGAAAATAATAATCACACAAGAGGCCAGAAATAATGTGGTTAGCACAATGTCTGGCACATCATGTGATTTCGAGAGACGTTGGGTACATCTGAATCTATTAGTCAATAATAAGAATCCATGGCAAAAATCAGGCCTATACCCGGATTCTATTTAACAAGAGGTCAAAGGAGACATGTTCCAAGGTCCATGGTGAGTGTTTTTCTCCATAATATTTTTTTTAATAAAAACTTTTTTAATGTTTATTTTTGAGACAGAGAGAGAAACAGAGAGTGAGTGGGAGAGGGGCAGAGAGAGAGGGAGACACAGAATCTGAAGCAGACTCCAGGCTCTGAGCTGTCAGCAGAGCCCCATGTGGGGCCCAGACTCACAAACTTTGAGATCATAATCTGAGCCGAAGTCAGATGCTTAACTGACTGAACCACCCAGACACCCCCTCCATAATATTTCTAATCTTCAAAGCAATCTCGTCAGATGGTTATCTTTCTTTTAAGTTTGCCAGTACAAGCAACAACTAGCTGAAAGATAAAATGAAAGAAAAGACTCTACTTAAAATAGCAAACGAAAAGTAAAATATGTAAAAGTAAACTTAACAAGGAATGAGCAAATACTTACATGAAGTTACAATTGACCCTTGAGCAACAGGGGAGGTGTGAGGGGGGGGAGGTAGGGGTGCCCTCCACCGCGCAGCCAAAAATCTTAGTAGAATTTTTGACTTCCCAAAAATTTAACTGCTAATGGCCTACTGTGGCCCCGAAGCCGTACCGATGACATAAATGGTTGATTAAAACATATTTTGTATGATGTATGTACCATGTACTGTATTCCCAGAGTAAAGTAAACTAGAGAAAAGATATTGTCAAGAAAATGATAAGAGGGGCACCTGGGTGGCTTGGTTGGTTAAGCATCTGACTTAGGGTCAGGTTATGATCTCACAGTCTGTGAGTTCAAGCCCAAACTTAGGCTCTGAGCTGTCAGTACAGCCCGCTTCAGATCCTGTGTCTCCCTCTCTCTCTGCCCCTCCCTTGCTCACATTCTGTCTCTCTCTCTCAAAAGTAAATAAACATTAAAAAAAAAAAAAGAAAAGAAAAGAAAATGATAAGAGAGGGGAGCCTGGGTAGTTCATTGGTTGGGCATCAGACTCTTGGTTTTGGCTCAGGTTATATATGATCTCACAGTTCATGGGTTCGAGCTCCCCATCGGGCTCTGTGCTGACCGTGTGGAGCCTGCCTGGGATTCTCTGTCTCTCCCTCTCTCTGCCCGTCCCACATTCTCTCTCTCTCTCTCAAAATAAATAAACTTTTTTAAAAATTTTGTTAAAAAAGATAATGATAAGAGAAAATACATTTATAGTTCTGTATTTATAAAAAAAAAAAAATCCACATCTAGATGGGCCCACTTGGTTCAAATCCGTGTTGTTCAAGATGGGGGGAGGGTCAAGTGCACTTTAAACCTTTGTGGAGGGATCCAGAAGACTTGAACAAATGGGAAGTTTCACCATGTTCTTAGATAAGAAGTTTCAATAGGACAAACATGGCAATTCTCCCTGTTAACCTATAAATTGAGTGTGACCTTTTACAAAATATCCAAAAGCTTAGACTCAGACAAGCTAGTTACAAGTCTCATAGGAAAACATTTGAAAGTAAGGATCTCATGAGAAACTCTGAAGGTGAAGAGTATTGACAAGTATCCTTTCTGGATGTTAAAACCTATTTATTACTTAGTCTCAATGATTAAAACAGTGTGATAAGGAAACAAATGACTAGACAGATCACTGAAGTCAAGACACAGACCCAATAAAAATGAGCATTTAGAAAGGATACAGAAGCCATCGAATCAAAGATTATTCAATAGTGTTCGGAAAACTCCATCCTTCCTTCAAACACTGTACTAGGATAAATTCCAAACGGATCAAACTTTTAAAGATAATAAGAGAAATCCGGGGCTCCCGGGTGGCTCAGATGGTTAAGTGTCCCACTCTTGACTTCGGCTCAGGTCCTGACCTTACGTTTGTGAGATAGAGCCCAGAGTCTGGTTCTGTGCTGGGCTTGGAGAGAGATTCTCTCTCTCTCCCTCTTTCCCTGTCCCTTTCCTTCAAGCACTCTCTCTCTCTCTCCCTCCGTCCCTCTTTCTCAAAAAAAAAAAAAAAACAGAGAGAGAAATCCGTAACAGAATAATCATTTTATAACCTGTCTACCTGTAATAAAGCCCCAGTACTGTTATGAACTGAATGTTGTACCCCGCCCCAAAATTCGTATGTTGAAATCCCAACCCCCAAGGTGATGGTGTCTGGAAATGGGGCCTTTGGGGTGATTAACTCATAAGGGTGGAGCCCTCACGAGTGGGATCAGTGCCTTTATGAATGTCGGGAGAGAGCTTGCTCCTTTTTCCATGTGAGGTTACGGCTGCCTGCGAGCCCAGACGTGGTCTCTCACCAGACGCACCTCTGCTCTTGACCTTGGACTTACCAGTCTCCAGGACTGTGAGAGACAAATTTCTGTTGTTTAAGCAACCCAGTCTATAGGATCTTGTTATAGCGACACAGACAAGATAGACACATGAAAAATAGTATACGAACTGCATGAAACCAATAATTTCTGCCTGTAAAAGTCAAAACACTAAGCACATAAACTGGGAATGTAATTAGAAAACATAATAACTATGAAATTTTTAGAAGCTGGAGTAAAATTTCCAATTAAAATATTTTAAAATTTTAATGAGACCTTTGAAAGTACTTCTCTGAATATATAGTTTTCATGTCTGTTTTCATATTTCAAACAGTCACAGACACTTAATGATGAGATCCTCGAGTTTTTTTAAAGTCACCATCCATGAGAAACCCTGTTCACAACAAGTGGGTGATAAACAATCGATTTAAACCATGTTTGCACCCCGTCAGAAATTTGCAACAATCAAAATTGTGCGTGAAGACTATATCAGCTCTTCTTTTCTTTAGTTGACAAATACGGTGTGTAACTAGTTTGTAACAGTGAGAGTAGATTTTTGAATCTACATGAGACACTCCAAAAGAATGATGCAGGGGTTGCGGGGTTGGGGGGGAGAGGGCGGGGTGCCTGGGTGGCTCAGTCAGTTGAGTGTCCAGCTTCCACTCAGGTCATGATCTCACAGTTTGTGTGTTCGAGCCCCGCATCAGGCTCTGTGCTGACAGCTTAGAGCCTGGCGCCTGCTTCAAATCGTGTCTCCCTCTGTCTCTGCTGCTCCCCCACTCATGCTCTGTCTCTCTCTCTCTCCTTCAAAAATAAATAAAAACATTTTTAAAAATTAAAAAAAAAAAAAAGAATGATGCTCAGACCTGTTGAACGTGTGTTTCAAAATAATGCTGAAGCTCTAATGAGAGAATAGTCACCATCAGCTGTCCTGATGTCACTTAAAGAGCATGTCAGCCGCAACCAGACAAAAGCAGCTAGAAAACGTGAAGACAGTTCCAGAGCCACTCCCCTGAGGACTGCCCCACCGGGAGCCCTCATCTAAAGCCTTGCCGTCCCATCCTTTAGAGCAGCCACACCTTGACAAAGTCACCTGGTGCTTGGGGTCCACTCAGCAATCAATGCCGACTCCAGACCGGCCTTCTGGATACAAAGCAACACTGTCCCACCTGGGGAAGCCTTCTGCCATTTATGTCAAAAACATTGCCTATCTCTGGCCTTGAAATTTTCTTCACCCAAGAGCGCTGAGCTGCCTTTACAATGCAGCAGAATCTTGAGAATTCCTCCTCCCACCCAAAGAATCGCATTCCTCCCCAGTCCTCCTCCATCCAGCTGCTGGTCGGATCTGGGCTTGGAGTCCTGGTGCTGGATGAGGAAGGCTGCCTGCATTGCAGTCTAGGTCCTCCCCTCTTTTTCCGTCAAGGATCTGAATGCCTTCTTCAAATGTGGCTATATGAATAGCTAAGCTTTCAGGTGTAAAAAACTACTATTGTCACAATCTACATAATAAATACCTTTGTAGGGGCGCCTGGGGAGCTCAGTCAGTTAAGCATCTGACTCTTGATTTCAGCTCAGGTCATGACCTTGCTGTTTGTGACACTGAACCCAGCATCGCCTCTGCTGAGTGTGGAGCCTGCTTGGGATTCTCTCTCCTCTCTTTCTGCCCTCCCTCACACATGCACGCACACTCTCTCTCTCTCTCTTTCTCAAAATAAATAAACTTTGAAAAACTGTTTTAAATAAATAAATGAACGCTTTTGTAAATTTTGACATCCAAGAAAATTAAATCAATTCCTAAATTTAAAAAATGACCCTGGGAAATGAGCCGGTCAAATGGCATGAGCAGCTCAGATGGCATGAGTAGGTCAGATGGCTGAGACACGCCTGAAGAGATGCTCAACTTCTCGAGTGGTCAGGGAAAGGCAGATTAAAACCACAGCGCGGTACCAAGGCAAATCCACCAGAATGGATAGAATTTAAAAGACTGAAAATACCAAGCATTGGTGAAGGATGCAGAGCAACTGATTGTCCTAGTTTTTAAGAAAATGCGTAAAGGTGGGGCGCCTGGGTGGCTCAGTTGGTTAAGCAACTGGCTTCAGCTCAGGTCATGATCTCACAGTCCGTGGGTTCAAGCCCTGCATCAGGCTCTGTGCTGACAGCTCGTGAGCCTGGAGATGCTTCGGATTCTGTGTCTCCCTCTTTCTCTGCACCAGCCTCCCCGCCCCCACTCTGGCTCGCGCACTGTCTCTTCTCTCTCTCAAAAATAAATAAATGTTAGGGGCGCCTGGGTGGCACAGTCGGTTAAGCATCCGACTTCAGCCAGGTCACGATCTCGCGGTCCGTGAGTTCGAGCCCCGCGTCAGGCTCTGGGCTGATGGCTTGGAGCCTGTTTCAGATTCTGTGTCTCCCTCTCTCGGACCCTCCCCCATTCATGCTCTGTCTCTCTCTGTCCCAAAAATAAATAAACGTTGAAAAAAAAAAAAAATTTAAAATAAATAAATAAATAAATAAATGTTAAAAAATTTTTTTTCAAAATAATATATAAAAAAGAAAATGCATAAAGGTAAAAAAAATAATTATAATAAATAATACATAAGTTTAAAGCACACACAGTAGAAAACTGGCAGCATCTACTAACTCTAGAACTGATTAATAGAGTAACAGAGTAGAGCATAAAGTATATATATATATATGCATATGTATATATATGCAAATATGTATATATATATACATATGCATATACATATGTGTGTGTGTGTGTGTGTGTGTGTGTGTGTATGACAGAAATTAGGGCATACATCCACCAGAACACATGTATAGGAATGTTCATAGAAGCTTTATTCTTCACCTGCAAGTACCCATCAACAATTAAGTAGACAAATAATTGTGGAATATCAGAATATTTTTACCACAGAATATCCCCAACACTAAAAAGAATGAACCAGGGAAAGATGGATGAACAGGTGGAGCCAGAGAATTTTCCAGGCAGGAAAATACCCTGTATAATACTGTAATGACAGGGGCTCCTGGGTGGCTCAGTCAGTTGAGCATCTGGCTCTCGGTTTCAGCTCAGGTTCTGATCTCGTGGCTTTGTGGGTTCGAGCCCCGCATCAGGCTCTGCGATGGCCATGCAGAGTCTGCTTAGGATTGTCTCTCTCTCTCTCCCTCTCTCTCTGCCCCTCCCCTACTCATGTTGTCTCTCTCTCAAAATAAGCTTAAAAAAAAATACTGTAATGTCAGATACATACATGTCTTTACATATTTATCTAAATCCATAGAATGTATGGTACCCAAGGGTAAACTGTGTTGTAAACTAGGGACTTAGGTGATGATGATGCATCGAAGTGGGTTCATCAATTGTAACAAATGTATCGGGCTGGTGGTGGGGATGTGTTGATCACCAGGGAGGCTGTGAGTGTGGGGACAGAGTCCTTGGGAACTCTCTGTACCTTTCCCTCAATTTTGCTGTTAAACTAAAACTGCTCTAAAATTGTTCTTAAAGAAAGAAAAGAATGAACTGTTGCTACTTACACAATACAGAGTGAGTCTCCCAGGAGTGAAGGTGGGGAAGGGAACCAGATACAAAAGATCAGTGCCTCATGACTCCATTTGCATGAATTTCAAGGACACAGCAAACTAGGACGGAGGTCCTGGTCACAGTTGGGGCAGACGGCGACTGGGGAATAGCACAGGGACAGGTCTGTGTCTGGAGCTGGGTGTTGGTTACAAGGGTATATCCATCAGTAAGAGTGCATCCATCTGTACATGTAAGATTTCTGAACTCTGTGCTAAACTTTTAATTTCAAAAACTGTATTTGGCAGGGGCATCTGGGTGGCTCAGTCAGTTGAACATCCGGCGTTGGCTCAGGTCATGATGTCGTGGTTCATGTGTTCAAGTCCTGCATCGGGCTCTGTGCTGACAGCTCAGAGCCTGGAGCCTGCTTTGGATTCTGTGTCTGCCTCTCTTTGCCCCTCCCCCACTCACACTCTGTCTCTCTCTCTCTCTCTCTCTCTCTCTCTCTCAAAAATAAATAAGCATTAAAAATTTTTTTTAAATGTGTGTGACGTTAGGAAGCGTGCCCACATCTCTTTTCATAAAAATGAATCTGAAACCCAAGCTTTGCTGAAGTCCAGGGACAAACCTCACACACTCCATGGGGCTCCTTCAAAGACAGTGACACAGAGAACAGTGCCTGGAGAGCAGGGCAAAGCGGTTACAGTTTGGAATGGACTTTCGGTTATTTTTTTCTTCTGTAGAATGGCAGATGGTCAAGAGGAGGGCTCAGATCAGATGATGGATTAAATCATTCACAGTATCAGCTGGACAGAATTTGCAAGAGACTTATAAATTCCCCAATCTCTGACATTCAACCAAACTCTCATTTTCTCTTCCAGATTTGCTAACAATGCACAGACGCTCCTCACCAGTCCTCTGCCCTCCAGGAGGGAGGGAGGACCCTATTCCCACCCCCCCACCACTCCCCCATAATGGGCACTCCCCAGATAAGACTCAGGCTTTCCAACCTGTGGCGCCAGCCTGGGAAAGGCAGACAGAGAGCGGGCCCTGTGGCCCCTCCGCCAGCTCGCCTCGGCCCTTCCCTTCCCTGGCACCAAAACAGATGACTTCATCTGCGAGACCCAGCTCCTATCTGCTAGTCAGCCTCTCCGGGACCCGAGGGGGGAGGGATCCTGGAGGCAGAGGGCAGCCTGAGCTCTGGTTACTTTGGCACAGGCCGGAGCTCTGTGAAGTGTCAGCAGCAGCCTTCCAATCGGAAGAGCCTCGAACTCATTCTGGGGGTTCCTGCAGCTCTGGCCAGCAGTCCCGCTGCATACAGACCCCTCTCCCAGCCCAGCCTCTACCCCCTTCTGTGCCACACATGGGTACAAGGCAGCTGCAACGGGAAGCCACCACTCAGCCAGGCGCAGAAGGGCAGGGGGAGACCCCCTTGTCCCTCCATATAAAAGTTCCATTCCGGGGCACCTGAGTGGCTCAGTCAGTTAAGCGTCTGACTCTTCATCTGGTCTCAGGTCACGATCTCACGGTTCCTGGGATCCAGCCCCTCATCGGGCTCTGTGTCGTACTCATGCAGCTCAGGAATTAAAGTCTCAGTCACTGTCCAGTCTCAGTGTCTACTCTCCTGCCCCAGGGCCGTGTGAGCCTATGGGGAGAGCTGTGTGGAGTTCAGGGGAGACCTGCCTGGCCCCAGGGAAATGGCTGTGTCCTCCTGGTCATGTCACTGCGTCGGTGGCTTCACTGCTGGGATCACTGGTCCAGTGCCTCATGGTTGATGCTGGGGATGCTGATTACTTCCCCTGCCGGGGTGAGCCTCATGTTGTCACCCACAAGGACCGACTGTGGAGCTGAGCTGCTGGCTTCCCACACCCATATGATCTTAAGCAAAGAAAATTACCTCTCTGACCACAGCTGCCTCATCTGTTAAATGGGGATATAATTGCTACCCTCCCTGACCACTGTTGTAAGGACCAAATAAATTAGTGCTTTGTGCTTGGCATGTAGCAAACATTCAATACAATGTAATAATACGTTATTACTCGAGTCTGTCTGGTGTTGGTGGTCACTGATGTGGTGGTCAGCTTCTGCCTTGCTCCTTCAGCCCCCAACGGGCTGTGCCATCTTTTAGGTACATAAACGAAGGCTCCAAGACCCCTCTAGGGAGCCCCCAGGCTCTTAGTGGATCGCAGGACCCACGTGGGCCTTATGCTCTCCTGGGTTCTATCCTCTCCTTCCAGACCAGGACACGTTGTGATTTCTGGCATCTCAACCACCTCCTGACTTCAGAAATTGCTAGATGGAGAAGTGGACTTTGTCAGGCAGACATTTGTCACACATCAGGGGACAATGGCATTGTGCCTCTTCCCCACCTCAGAGGGGAGAGTACCAAAGGGTGGGGAACGTGCCGTCTTAGCAGCTCCCAGATAAATGCTGCACCACCAATCCCCCCCCCCCCCCCGCCGCCCCGCCCCAGGCCCTCTCTCTCTCATTCTGCTCACTTCCTATGCCTTTCTGGAAGCACCAGGCCAGTTTACTTTCTTCAATATTTGTGCAGACTCTGAGTGCCTCTTCTTGGCCAGGAGTCACCTCCGGGATAAACCTCCCTCTGAGAGCTTGGATGTGGGACAAGTGTCCAGGGAGCAGGAAGGGCCTGGGACCGTAGTTCTCATCCCTTGTGCTCCCAGATTCCACATTCTTACTCCTCTCCCTATAAATACCTCTGATAGCTTCCTGCATTTTTACAAGGCTTTTTTATCTTTCCATTTCTTGACTTTAACAAACTTCATCTCCCCCACCATAGCTCCCAATATTAGAAGGGTAACTTTTATGTCTCCATCTTGTGTTTGGCAACACTGAGAAAGAGGAGGTCTTGTTGTCACATAGCTTGTTCCAGAATAGAAACTGGACCTTTCAGTTCCGGTTCTGGAGAGCAGGGCCTGTGTCCACCAGGCTGCTCCAAGAGAGGAGGCTTGCTCCCCCGTTTAGGGACAGCTGGGCAGGGCCACAGAGGGCTGGCCTCCAGATTCTGTCTCCAGAAGGCCCGATAGGCACATGTTGGGGTGATAACCGTATCACCTGATGCCTACGGAGGGTCTGCCTCATGCTGGGCCCTGTGCAAGCCCTGGGAACACCCAGGCACCTAATTCCCCCAGACAGTAAGACCCCCCAGGACCACAGCCTTCGATGAGATACATTTTTTAATTATAATGATGAATGTTATCAAAAGTGCTGGTCAACAGGAAGTGTCACTTTGCTGGCTGCAGTGAAACTGAAACAATATTTTACAGGGCCTTTGGACTCCAAGGTTCAAAACACTTTTTTTTTTTTTTTTTTTTTTAAGTCAACTCCAAGCCCCACATGGAGCTCAACATGGGGCTTGAACTCATGACCCTGAGATCAAGACCTGAGCTGAGATCAAGAGTCTAATGCTTAAGGGGCACCTGGGTGGCTGTTCGGTTAAGCATCCGACTTCCGCTCAGGTCGTGATCTTGTGGTTTGTGGGTTCGAGCTCCGTGTTGACTCTGCGCTGACAGCTCGGAGCCTGAAGCCTGGAGCTAGCTTTGGATTCTGTGCCGCCCTCTCTCTCTGCCCCTCCCATGCTTATGCTCTGTCTGTCTCTCAAAAACAAATAAAACGTTAACAAAAAATAAATTAAAAAAAGAGTCTGATGCTTAACCGATTGAGCCACCCAGGCACCCCCAAGGTTCAAAGCACTATAAAACCAGGGCCCAAAAACATTCCAGCTATTCTCCTTGACCCTGACCTCTCATTTCAGACCTCACACCTAGCTCATACTTCTTCTGGATCCAACTCGAATCCCCAGCTCTGTGCTTCGGTTTCTCTCCTGACTTTGGCCCCATTGTTTGCATTCGGCTTTCCCAACATTTGATATTTAACCCTGAATTCCTTTACAGAATTCTGCCTCAGACCCACCTCTCTGACTCTTCCCAGTCCAGACAAGCTCTGGTTAGGACACTCCTAAGCTGTGGCCCCTCACCTCTGAGCACAAGGCCCCAGTTACATGACTGTTACTGTGGTTAGAATATCAGTGTTCAGTAAACAAGAAAGTAAGAGTCTGAGGGTTTGGGGTCTCAATCTGACTGGATAACAAAAGACTCAGACTGTATCTGTGGAAGAATCCAGTAGCTTCGTCAACTAGTGCTGGAAGTATTAGGCCTCTTTACACACACCCAACCCTAAACCTGCCTTCTAGACGAGTTACCCCTCAAGTCCACCCTTAATGTTTCTCTTCCTCTTTTTAACCATATTGCACCCAGATGCTCATGTTGGAAGCTGAATAAGGCATAAATGTGATTTTCCCTGCCTACTCCTTCCGAAGGATGAACACAGGGCCTGGGCCCCAGGAGAATGCCCCGGAGAACATCTGGTCTCCTCCACCCAAGGGGCTCTGTCATGTGGTGCCAGCTTGCCAAGCTCCCATGGACATGATGTGCCTGAACCCAGATTTCTCAAGTCCAGAGACCTGGGTTCTTCACTTCCTGGCTGTGTAACCTGGGGTGAGTCATTTAACCTTTGTAGGCTTCAGGCTCCTCCCTTGTAATGGGTAGGAGAAGCCTTGCTCCACTCCTTCCCAGGCTATGAGGACCAACAGAGACCATTGGCATGAGCCACCCTCATACCCTGGACAGCCCAACAAGGTCTTCAGGTACCCAGAGTCTCAAAGGCCCCATCAGGCCTCTCCTCCCCAGCCCTGAATCTGGAGACATGGAGCAGTCTACTACTCTGGCCTCAGGTCAGCATGGAGCTGCCCGCCATCTTGAGGGAACAGGTGCCCCCCTCCCATCACTGCTGGTCTCCCATGTGCTCTTCTTCATGCCTTTATATGGCATACAGAAGAAGTGACTAAAAATATATACCACCAGCAGCCTAGAGCAGCAGCACCCAGACCATAAATGTCAGACACAGCAGCCAGCAGCACATGGAACACACTATACTAATTTTATGACTCCCAGTGGGGAGACATGGCCTAGAATTATAAAGATTATTTTTAAGCTTTATTTATGTTTGAGAGAGAGAGAGAGAGAGAGAGCATGAGTCGGGGAGGAGCAGAGAGAGGGAGACACAGAATCCGAAGCAGGCTCCAGGCTCCAAGCTGTCATCACAGAGCCCAACGCGGGGCTCGAACTCATGAACCGGGAGATCGTGACCTGAGCCGAAGTCGGATGCCCAACCGACAGAGCCACCCAGGCGCCCCATCATGGTCTAGAATTATAATTATAGTGCCAGATGGATGTGGGACACTCCACTAGACCATGAGGTCCTCAAGGGAAGAAATGGGACTAGCAGAGTGCCCAGCACTTACTAGACTGTGGAAGAAGGATTCCACAGTGTAGACCGGAGACGTGGGGGAAGGGGGTCATTGGCAGGGGAGGGAAGCCTTGTTATCAGGCATCCCACCCAGGGTGCCTTGGGCAGAAAAGGTGAAAGGAGGTTTACAAACGTGTATGTCTGCCTCAAGCTAAGCCACATTGCCATCCTCCCTTCCAGGCCACAGTGATAACATGGGCCCCTGTGGTTGCTCTGATTACTCCGATTCGCTGACTCCATCGCTGGCGATTCTGGGCATCAATGTATCCCCAGCAACCCCGCAATCATGGGCTTGACCCTTCTTCCTAGGTCACTGTCACCATCTACCCCTCTGATACGCTCAGAGCTGTTCACCCCATCCCTGTCCCGGGCTTGGCTCCGGGCACAGCCATGGAGGCTGAGGCTTCTCCGGAGGGGCGGGGGAGGGCTGTGGAGAAGCTGTCAAGCTGTGTTTTATTGTCCAGATCTAGGAGGCCACTTATCTGGGACACCCACACCGGGAAGTGAGATAGTCCGGCAGCACTTTTCCCACCAATATTCTTATCTTGACTGGAAAGAAGACTGTGTTTGTATGTGAAGACATGTGTTTTTGCAAACTCCAGTGTATGTCTATTGGAGTGTTTTTCACTCCATGACTTCTGACCATATGGATTATGTTTGTGTAATTTTATGACTTGAACACAAAGCACGCGTCCACGAAGTCCATCTGTGTTTGATATGATGGAGAAGTGGATGTCGCAAAGGGAGACGAGAAGTGGGAGACACTAAAGGAGAAAAATGACAGCAGGGGAAAACATTTAAAAGACTGAAAACAACCAGTTTTGGTGAAAGACTGAAAAAATGGGTACTTTCATACATTGATTATGTAACTTGTGGATTGGTAATAGCCCTTTTGGAGAGCAATCTCCAAATGTTAAAATGTTGAAAAGTTAAATGTGTCTTCTCGTCACTGCTAAGTCTACTTTCCATATCTACCCAAGAGAAATACTTGCATATGTACCCAACAAGATGTACATGGGGCGCCTGGGTGGCTTAGTTGGTTGAGTGTCCAACTTCAGCTCAGGTCATGATGCTGACGTTCACGAGTTTGAGCCCTGCGTCGGGCTCAGTGCTGACAGCTCAGAGCCTGAAGCCTGCTTCAGATTCTGTGTCCCCCTCTCCCTGTACCCTTTCCTCACTCATGCTCTGTCTCTTTCTCTCAAAAATTAAGAAAAAAATTAAAAGAGGTGTAAAAAATGTTCATTGCTGAATTATTGTAGTAGTAAAAATTATAAACAGCCTAAATGTGAATTGACAGGGGAGTGGTTAAACATATTATAGTTGGTATATCAATACTCTGGAATGCTAAGTATCAGTCAGAAAGAATAAGAAAAATCTTTATACCAAAAAATTCCCTCAAATTTATGGGTTTAAAATAAAAACAAATTGCGTAATTTATATGGATTATACTATACAAGGAACAAAAAAGAAATATATGTATTTCTAGAGAAATATAGATATCTATCTATATCTATATCTTATATATATGTTTTATATGTATTCATTGTATATATTCATTATTTATATTCATATGTTCTTATATATATTCATATATTTTACAGAGAGAAAGAATGAAAGAGAGAAGGGCCTGGAAGGCATACATACCAAATGACCACAGTGGTTCTTCTAAAGACAGCTGGAATTGGGATGTCTGGGTGACTCAGTAGACTTGATTTTGGCTCAGGTCATGATCTCACAGTTGGTGGGTTTGAGCCCCTCATCAGGCTCCTTGCTGACAGTGCAGAGCCTATTTGGGAGTCTCTCTCTCCCTCTCTCCCTCTCTCTCTCTCTCTCTCTGCCCATCCCCTGTTCTGTCTGTCTCACTCTCAAAATAAATAAAGACAGCTGGAATTAAATAAGCATTATCTGAATTGTCCTAAAAAGGAAGTATGTTTCTGTACAGTTTGTATGATGATAAATATTTTTTACTTTTTTTTAAGAAATCAGCAATACTAGGGGCACCTGAGTGGTTCAGTCAATTAAGCATCTGACTCTTGGTTTCAGTTCAAGTCATGATCTCACGGTTCGTGGGATCGAGCCCCACGTCAGGCTCTACACTGTATGGAGCCTGCTTGGGATTCTCTCTCTCCCTGCCTCTCTCAAAATGAATAAATAAACATTTTAAAAATTCATCTAAAAGAAGAAAAAAAAAGAAATCAGCAATATGGAATCTACCCACCATAGACCCTATGATCTAAACAAAAGCAAGAAAGAAAATAAATGCCTTGTTCTCTGTGGCAAATGTGTAATTCAGCCTGACCCTCATCCTCCTGCTGTGGTGGAGGAGGGAACACAGCAGCAGGAATGAGCTGGAGGAAAGGCATCTCAGTCATCACCACACTCGGGCCTGCCTAGTGTAGGTGGCACAGGAGGGGGCTATTTTTACCTGTGTTGCTCTGGAAAGTAGTTGCCACTGCAGAGAACCCAGGGAGGGCAGCCAAAAGTTTCTTCCATAGAGTTAGAGTCAGAAAATGATTCAGTTTGAGCCAGTCTTTTTTTCTCCCCTTCATTTTATCAATACAGAAACTGAGGCTGGAGAGGAAGAACACAAATCCCGGCTGTGCTACAATTAATTCTCCTCCTCTCTCCAGGCAGTGGAGGCAATGAGGGGAATTCAATCTGTAGATGCAAGTAAGATGTTTGCTCCCCCACCCAAGGAGAAATGAGGGCAAAGCTCGTAAACAAGAACACTCACACATAATGCTACCATCATCCAAAATCTCACTACCTGGGGGGGATGGGAGCCAGGGACCCTCAGACCAAAGGGTGAAGACTGAAGCTTTCAGGCTGTACTGACTCCCTTCCCAAATCTTTTTGCCCAAGATGAAAGCTCTACTTACACAGGAGGTGACAAGACCAAGCAAAACTAGTAAAGAGATCATCTCTACTTCTCCATCTCAGGTCCAAAGCAGTTGTCTCAAATCATAGTTGGCTGGGTATAAAATTCTGGGTTACCAATCATTGTCCTTCAGCAACTGATTCCATTGTCTTCTGGCTTGGGGAACTGTTGAAAAGTCTGCTTTCAGACTCATTGCTATACCTTGGCATATTAATCCATCTTTTCTCCCTGGTTGCTTTAGAAATACTTCTCCTTATCTTTCATGTCTTATAAAGTGTTTTGGAATAGATTGTCTTTAATCCTGTTTAGGACTATGTTTATCGAATCTAAGAATATTTGTCTTTCCTTAATTCTGGAAAATTCTCAAATATTACCACTTCAGATATGGCCTCTTCAAATGGTGCATCCTTTGTATTCCCCCCTTTTGCCTTAGTTTTAATTCCCTGAAAGGAGAGTCTGAAAGAAGAATTTACGTGCAAGTAGTTTATTCAGGAAGTGATCCCAATGACCAGCAGTAGTGAGGTATGGAAAGCAAAATAGAAAATTCCATAAAGTTTGCAATATTGAACTGATTACCCCTCTGACTAACTGGGACTCAGTCCTGTGGCCAATTCTTTGGAGAACTCTACAATGCATGCCTCAGATTCTTTCAACAAAGGGCATTGAACTGAGACATTTATTTCCTTACGTCTCTCCTCCACTGGCTGACGGCTGCTGAAAGTTTTAACACCTTCAGTCTTCCCAACTGTGTTTATGTGTAAGCTGAACTGTCTTTTGCAGTGTTGGTGAAAGCCCAGAGTCAGAACAGAGAGACATTGTGGCATGTGGTTACAAAGAGATATTGACATTTTGCGTGGAATGATCCACCACTACTGCACTGAGTCAGATGGGGTGAGAGGTTAGCAAAAGACACCACCAACACCGCCTTCTGATTTACAGTGAAACTTCTCATCCCATCTTTCATGTCTCCTAACCTCACTCTTTTTTTTTTCATTTTATTTAATTTATTTTTTTAATTTACATCAAAGTTAGCATATAGTGCAACAATGATTTCAGGAGTAGATTCCTTAGTGCCCCTTACCCATTTAGCCCATCCCCCCCTCCCACAACCCCTCCAGTAACCCTCTGTTCGTATTCCGTATTTTAGAGTCTCTTATATTTTGTCTCCCTTCCTGTTTTTATATTATTTTTGCTCCCCTTCCCTTATGTTCATCTGTTCTGTATCTTAAAGTCCTCACATGAGGAAGTCCTATGATGATCTGACTAATTTCACTTAGCATAATACCCTCCAGATCCATCCACATAGTTGCAAATGGCAAGATTTCATTCTTTTTGATTGCCGAGTAATACTCCAGTGTGTGTGTGTGTGTGTGTGTGTGTGTGTGTGTGTGTGTGTACCACATTTTCTTTATCCATTCATCCATCAATGGACATTTGGGCTCTTTCCATACTTTGGCTATTGTGGATAGTGCTGCTATCAACATGGGGGTGCATGTGTCCCTTCGAAACAGCACACCTGTATCCCGTGGATAAATGCCTAGTAGTGCAATTGCTGGGTCGTAGGGCAGTTCTATTTTTGGTTTTTTTGAGGAACCTCCATACTGTTCTCCAGGGTGGCTGCACCAGCTTGCATTCCCACCTCCTAACCTCACTCGGATCTGTGTTCTCATTGGCTAATTTTCTCTTTAGCCATATCTAAACTGCTATTCTTCCACATGATATGTTATGTCCTTACAATTTCTAGTTCTTCTTTCCTCTCTGACGTATTTTCTGATTGTCTCACTGTCTTGAGACAATGAGTGGGGTGGTACTCCTGCTGCTCATCATGTCTGCTGACTCTTTCATGATAAGCTATTTTCCTATATGTTTTCGAATTTATTACTATGAGTCTGTATTCAGTGAGCATTCACACCACCACCCCCACCCTGTCTCAATGCTCCACAGGACACGTACACTTTGGGAAGAGGATTGTTCCTCCAAGCAGTATTTTATTTGATTCTGCCAAACATGACAGGGGCATCATAAACTTGGGGCCAATTTTTCTTATTATGGTAAAATATACATAACATAAAAGCTACCATTTTTACTCATTGTTAAGTGTTTAGTTTAGTGGCATTAAGTCCATTCAACATTGCTGTGTTCATCCCAAACAGAAACACTGCACTGATTAAACACTAACTCCCCACACTCTCCTCCCCTCAGCCCCTATATAACCACCATTCTATGTCCATGAATTTGACTATTCTTGGTACCTCATACAAGTGGAATCATACAACATCTGTCCTTTTGTGACTGGCTTATTTCACTTAGCATAATACCTTCAGGGTTCATCCATGATGTAGCCTGTGTCCAGATTTTATTCCTTGTACACCTAAAATGAACGCATTGTTATGTCAATTATATCTCAATTCTGAAAATAAATAAAAAGAATTACATTCCTTTTTAAGGACAAACAATATTTTATTGTATGCATATGCCATATTTTGTTTATCCATTAATCCATCGATGGGCAATTGGGTTGTTTGCGGCCAAATTTTAAGTGAATTTCTCAACTGGATTTTTGGGATACCCCGAGATGATTTTCCTACTTAATGCCCCAGGCAAGCAAAGTTTCCCTGCCCTTTCACTGAGCATGTAGCTTTTCAAGGGCCTTGACTTATGCAGGGATCTCAAATCCAACTTCCCTTCTTTACAGGCCTAGGGCCTCATCACATGTCCCTGTGAGAGTGTTAAAACCAAGCCTCTACCCAAAAGGACCCATGTCCTGGTCAGATGCACCCTAACCAGACTCCACCCAGCCCACAGTATCAGTTCTCACACTAACTACTCTCGTTTTCAACTCCCTCTTCATCCCCGGAACCTCAGGATTGCTCTTTCTTGCTTTGAAGAACTGGTTCTCAACCTTGGCACGTATTAGAATCAAGTGGGGACATTTTTTAAAAATCCCAGGACACAACCCAGACTGATCACATTCAAAGCTCTGGTAACCAAAAGCAAGTTTATTTAAATAAAAATATATTACATAAATAATCATATTAGAGGTACCTGGATATATTTTTAAAAATATGAAGGTAAACCTGAATTGTCAAAATCGGGTGAGCCCTGCCTTTGTTAGGCAGATTCTGGGTTATAGTCCTAATCAGGTTGATTTCCTAAATTGTGGTCTGTGATCTTTTCTAGGCTACAAACTTAATCTGCAAATAATATTGATTGTCAACTTGAACTATCAGCTGGCTACATGAAACCTTCCTCCCAAAGTCCAGACTCAGTGTGATTAACATTCTGATGTTCCAGGGCACACCTTCTTATGGGGAATAGACCATTTCTCAACAACAGCAAAGAAGTGAGTCTGTCCAGCATCACACTAGCAAGTACATGTATCTTCTTCATCTTGTCACCCCTGCTGAAGAGCACTATTCCTCCTCAGCCCACACGGAGTCTTTGGTTACCATTCAGTTACTTGTATCAACTCCGTTAACCTATTAATGACAATAAGGGCAGCTAGCAAGAATTAATAACTTTCATTATTAATTTTTTATGTTTATTCATTTTGAGAGAGAGAGAGAGAGACTGAGTGTGAGTGGGAGAGGGGCAGAGAGAGGGGGAGACAGAATCTGAGGCAGGTTCCAGGCCCTGAGCCATTAGCACAGAGCCCGAGGCAGGACTCAAGCTCACGAACCTTGAGATCATGATCTGAGCTGAAGTTCGACGCTTCACTGACTGAACCACCCAGGGGCCCCCATAATTTTTGTTACTAAATAACTGCTGCCTGATATCAAGGATAAGAACCTGGACTCCAAACTTTACATTCTTATTTTTTATTGTTCTTACATAAATTTAACTACATAATATATATTGAACATATAATTTACACTTATAACTAACCTATAGAATAATAAACATGCTATTTAGTAAATATTACATAATAAATATAATTATAATTATAATAACCTATTTTAAACAAAGAGATAAGTCTGATAAATATCAGACTCCAATATTACCACCTCCAAGATTTAATAGGTGTTAATACTTTGTCATATTAGCTTCAGATCTCTTTAAAAGAAAAAGTAATCATTACAGGTAGAGCTAAAACCTTTATCACACTCTCCACCCCTACCCTCCCCAGAAGTTAACTACTAACTTGAAGTTATGTTTATCATTTGCAAGTATATTTTATACTTTTTCTACATGTGCATATATTCGTAAATAACATAGAGAATTACGTACATTTAAAATGTTTACATAAATTGTATTTAAATGAAAAGGATGACTACACATGCAGCATCTACACTCTCCAGTAGATGGCACTAGTGTTCCAGTCCAAGAGGGCTATTGGGGGTCTTGTGGGTTTGTTGTTTTGATGTTTTGTTTTGTTTTGTTTTGTTTTGTTTTGTTTTGTTTTCCTGTTCTCAGTGACAAATTTAGTATTTCCTTCTCAGAAGTTTTAACTCTTATTTGCAGTTTGTCTACATGCAAGATACCAGAGCTTCATTTCTCAGACTTAAAGCAGTACTGTAGGCAATGATACTTGAGATGATTTCTTTTGGTCCTTTCCCTAGAGGGAAGGCTCATAAAAGCAGGGTATGGACAAAGGCCTGTGCAGAGAGGAGGAGATCTGCATTCTAGCCTGAGAGCCTCAAGTAAGCAGCTGTGCCAACTTCATGGGCAGATTCCCTCCCTGGGCCCCAGTGTTCCCCTCTGTGGAATATAGGAGTTGGACTGTTACAGAGACAGCAAATCATAGCATCTCATGTGCCGACTCTAGTCTACTCTGATAGTGGCTCTCTGGGGGCTGCTCTGGGCAGAAAAAAAAAAAAAAAAAAAGGCTCCACAATCTACAAGCAAGAGGGGGAACTGGCAACGTGCATGCCTACTGTTTGCCAACCCTGGAGGACAATCTCCCAAAGGGAAGTCCCTCCCAGTTCTAAATCTGCCTCCTACTCTCCCCTGCGTGGCTGTGTAGCAGCCCCCAGAGATTGGCAGGCCCTGGGGCCATGACCATCATCCCATCTTGGTAACACACAGATGACACTTTATTCATTTTCTTTTTAAGTGGGTGTGGTTTCTTTTAAGTCCCAGGAAGTCTTAGAGAGATTAAACCTCATAGGTGGCCAATTCAGGGTCAGAGAGCACAGAAGTAGAGAATCTGTTTGGACAGTGATCAGGCCTTGGCTTTTCCTGAGAGCACTGGACAGATTAACCCTGGCCACCCCAGATCCATAGCAGGGCCCTGAAAACACACATCTCCTACTTCCCCACTCACTAATATTTGCCAACAGATACAGCAAATTTGATGAAATGAGAAAACGTCCAGAGAAGGAAGTGCTACCAGTTTGATATTTTTCCAGGAGTTAATGGTGGCCAGTGTCCCCCCATTAGACATCTGTTTGTCCTAACAACTCTGGTCTGGAGGCCAGGGCATGGACCAACAGGGTGGGCCATGAGCCCCGCGAGATCTGGGTCCCTCTGTAGCAGGCTCCAGGGGCTCAGAGCAACCTCCCAGTCCGAGTTCCTCCCACTGGCCCCTCCCTGACCTGCCCTCTCTCTGGCCTCAGGGCTCTGGGGGAGGCCTGAAGAGGCCGTGGGAGTTTGGCTACCATTATCCGGCCCTTATCTGAGCCCACTTAGTTCAATGACTAGGAGCCGACCTGAGGGTCACGCCTGTCTCCAGAGAGCCAGTGCTATCTCGGTGACCTGTGGAAACCTTGGCATGAGCTCATGTTTTCTGACGAAAGAGAGGACCCCTGCCATATCGCTGCCCTGTGCCCCCACCCCCAGTGTCTGGCATGAGCCCGGTGAAGGCTCCACCATTACTCACGGAAATAGCAACACTGATAACTGCAGCAGACAGAAATACATTGATGAATTTCCATTCAGAAAAGTACGTCCTCCCTCCCTCCCCTCTGACTTCATGTGGTGCTATTAGAATGGACACTCAGGCACACAGGCAGGGCTTTTCTCAGGCACGGCCTCAAAACTGCCACCACCCCCCACTGCCCCCACCACGAGGATAGAGTGTCACCATAAATCCCTAGAGAAATCTGTACCCGAAAATTCATGCTAAAACATACTTTCTCTTCGTTCAGGAAAATGCTGCAAAGACAGAAACCTTGTTGCACTCATCTATCCATTGCAAAATCTGACACCACCTGACAAACAGTTGGCTGCTCAAAATAAACGGGCCGTATTGAATGGGATCGGGTAGGGTTGACAGA
The DNA here is from genome assembly GCF_028749965.1 of Puma concolor. Classification (NCBI taxonomy): domain Eukaryota; kingdom Metazoa; phylum Chordata; class Mammalia; order Carnivora; family Felidae; genus Puma; species Puma concolor. Next base: position 53,492,784 of record NC_141670.1, on the reverse strand, counting down.
GCACAGGACTAGGAAGCAGGTCACCCAGTTGCTGGCCCCGACTCAACTCCCTAGAGGACCCTGGGCAGGTTACTTCTCTCCAGCCCATACAGAGTTACTTAACACAGTCTTAAAATCTTTGTCTATGGGGCACCTGGGTGGCTCAGTCGGTTAAGCAACCACCTCTTGATTTCGGCTCAGGTCACAATCTCACGGTTCATGAGATCAAGCCCCGCATCAGGCTCTGCTCTGGCAGTACAGAGCCTGCTTGGGATTCTCTCTCTCCCTCTCTCTGTCTCTCAAAATAGATGATGATAGATAGATAGATAGATAGATGATAGATAGATATCTTTGTTAACAAGAGAACTCAGTGCATTTATATTTTATGTAATTACTGACATATTTGAGGTTAAGGCTACCACTTTTGTGATTTTCTTGCCCTCTGGGTGCTCTATGTTTGTTTTTCTTTCTCTTCTTGCCATCACTGAACTTGACGAATTTCATCATGCTCTTTTTTTTCCTTCTACTACCTTGGAAGTCATAAGCCCTATTTTTATCATGACTACCCCAGAAATCACAACATGCAACGTTAACTTTTTTTCAAAGTCTAAGGTTGAATAAATGTTTATCTTGCTCTGAGATAATATAATGATTTACAGCGCTTTAGTTCCACTTACCCTCTAGCTTATATGCTATTGCTATATATTTCAATTTTTCCAGTTTCTCTTTTAAAGCCCACAAATTATTATTGTTGTCGTTTCATACTATGTATGGACAAAATTTAAGCATACCCATATATTTACTCATTTTATTTGATCTTTATTCCTGTATCTCAGTCCATCCATCTGGGATTGTTTTACTATCTGCTTAAAGCACATCCTGTATAATTCTTATACATGGCTCTAATACTATAAAATTCATTCTGGTTCTATTTATCTGAAAATATCTTTATTTTGCTCTTAATCCTTAAAAAATATTTCACTGCATAGAATTCTAGATTAACACTTATTTTCTTTCAACACATTGAAATACTCGCCTTTTTGATTCTATTATTATTGGTATTGCCATCTGCCCTCAGCAACTTTTAAGATTCTTTTCTTTGTCTTTGGTTTTCTGCAGTTTTATTAAGATATGCCTAGTGTTTATTTATCTAGGGACTTACTCTATTATACTTGAACTTGTAGATTGGGGTCTTTTATCAAAATTCTGGAAAATTTATAGCTATTGTTCCTCAAATATTGTCTCTATTTTAGTATTTCTTATCTCCTCTAGGACTCTAAACATACATTAGACTTTCTTATTCTATCTTCTATATTTTGTGTCCTTTCTTCTCCATTTTCTATTGTTTTGTCTCTCTGTGTTGCAATCTGGGAGATCTTTTTCTGGCCAATTTCCTATTTACTAAGTGTTTCTTTAGTTGTATCTAATCTGCTATTAAAGCCAGCCATTGAACTTTTTAATTTGGGGTTATTATACATTTTATTTCTAAAAGTTTTATTTGTTTTTTTTTAAGACCTCTCATGTCACTGTGGAAAGTTTCCTGCAGATATTTTCAAGCTTCTCTTTTATTTCATTAAGCATAGTAAGTACATTTTTTTGTGGGGATATGCTCGAAATAGAGAGGGATCTCTATTTGATTATTCCAATAATCAAAGTATTTGTAAATCTGCATCTATTGTCTGTTCTTTCTGCTTGTTCTTTTCATGGTACCTTGTTTTCTTTTGCTCCCAGGTTATCTCTTATTGTGAGCTACTCCTTATCCTTGAGAAAAATATTTAAACCAACAATTTCAGATCCAGTATAAAGACACCTTTCTCCAAGGAGGATTTTGCTTGCTTCTATCAGGTATCTAAGGGCTATGCACCCCCAGAGCTGCCTTAAACCAAGTTCAAAGCTTAGGGTTCCTTGGCCTACCCAGGCAATGAAAACTGCCATTGCCAACCCCCAGTAGGACAGATGTATAGTTGGTTCACCCTTATTCTAGGGATGTAGTGCTTTGTGATGCCAGCATATTGTGGGAGAATGTTGCTGTTTGACTTCCCAACCTACATACTCTTGGACTTTTATGTCTGTCCCCTACCATCCAATCCATGAGGCTGTCAAAGGAAAACCCAAATTTGCCAGGATCAGTAAATGCTCTCAATGCAAAAGTGTTTCCTAGATTCTGCCTACATCTCCAGGTACTTGTTTACCCTCCAGTGTTGACCAGATAATTTGATACTGGTATGACCATATTAAATACTTTTAACATTTTTTTTTTAATTCCATAATTTCTTGTTTTCTTCAGGGGTTATTTGGTCAAAATAACCTAACCTTCCATGGTCTGATCTCTTGAGCTTATTTAACATTTATGTTGCCAATGGTTTGGTGGTTTCCCTCAACCCAGGAACATTCTGTCTCAGAGGAATAAAGACAGATAACTGTTGCAGCTTTGAAAGGACAGTTTTTGTGACTTCTACCAAGATGTTTAAAACTGAAAGTATTGTGTTTTGATCTTTAACTCACCTGGATAATATAATTCTCATAGTTTTTTTATGTTACTTGATGTCCATGTGTATTGGCTACTTACTTCCACATAACAAATCATCACAAACTTAGGGACTTAAAATAACACATCTTTACGATCTTACAGTTTCTGTTGTTTGGAATCCAGGAATGGTTTGTCTGAGTCCTCTGTTTCCTGTTCCCTCAGAATGCTGCCATCAAGATGTCAGCCTGGGCTGGGGACTCATCTGAGGGCTCAATTGAAGCAGCTCGCTTCTGTGGTTCTTGGCAGAATGCGGTTCCTTTTGGATGATGGACTAAAGGCCTCATTTCCTAACTGACTGTTGGCTAAAGGGTGACCTCATTTCCTTGCCATGTGGGCCTTCCAAACCTGCTTCATGAAAGCCAGCAAGGGCAAGTCAGCTAGCAAGACCACAGTCAAAACCTTTTGTAATCTAATCACGGGAGCGACATCTCCCCCCGTTGAGGTGTTCAGTTAGTGAGAAGAAAGTTATTCAAAGAGAAGGAATTGCAGAAGTGTGAATACCAGGAAGCAGGGATCAATGAGGACCTTCCCAGAAGCTGTCTACCTAAACATCCCATCAGCAGGCTTTCACGTGTGGACACAGCATGGTTTCGGGAAGTGCTCGGGGTGACATCCCCTCTCCATCTAGAAAACACTTTGCTCCAAAGCCCATGCTTCAAAGTCAGCCAGACAGGTGAGCATCCTGGCTCTACCACATAGTAGTTGATGGATCTGGAACCAATTACTTAAGTTCCCTGTACCTTAGTTTCCTAATCTATAAGCTAAGGTAAGGAATATCTTCAAGGGGCTTATGCAATTTAATATTTAGCCAGCATGCCAACCAGGCCTTCAAATACTAAAATACTTCCAACACAGTTTGTAAAATAGCTGTTCTCCTGTACCTCCTGCAGGCCTGTTGGCCACGCCAGTATCCCTGATGTTTTCCTTGGAAAGTTCTTGAACCGCACCCAATTCGGCAATCATAGGAACAACATCTGGCACGACAGCAGGCCTCTAAGACCATTTTTTATTTTGTCCCATCCTAAATGTAAAACGCTCTTAACATCACCCTTGGTTGTAGGTACTGTATAAATGTTGAGGTCTCTGAGACAAACTCCACACACAGAACCTCACTTTCCTGTTTGTGTTATGAACTTTTTTGACTAATCAACAAGTAAAATGGGAGATCCGGCTCTGAATCTACTCACCCAGTTGATCTGTAAATGGAACTCCAGATGAGATGGTCTCGCCTGTCCCATCCCAGCCAGCAGTGGGCCAGGGCCGGCCCAGGGGGCACTGAGGGAAAAGCTCTCCTTGTGGAAACCAGGTGTGGGAAAACAGCATTCTTGCTTCCCGAGACGATGCAGGTAAACTGCTTGGCACAGCCCAGAGCATGAGGTAGAGAAGGAAGCTTTAGCATTTGCATCTGGAGGAGTGGGTCTGTACCCCAGCCCCAATTCTGCCAATGGCACTAAGAGTCCGACTGCCTGGGTTCAAATCCCAGCTCCACGGTGACTAACCACGTGGCTTGGGCTGGGTTTTTCAATATGAGTCAGACTACCTGCTTTGAATCCCAGATCTAACGTCCCTGTTAACAAGCCTTAGGGGCTTGTTAACCTTCTCTTGGCCCTCATTTTCTCATGTGGGCTCCCTCTTAGGGTTTTCATGGACACCAAATGAGTTCGTGTATGCACGGAGCTTAGGACAGTATCTGCACATACTAAGTATTCAATAAACAAAAGCCACTGCTATTAAATAAGTAATCCAAATAAAGTATTGGGTACTTCATAAGTGTCCAATTATAATTATTAAGCATGCCTCAGTTGACTCACCTGCAAAGTGGGAACAACAATATCTACCTCAAAATGTATGAGAAAATGCTGATGCTACATGTAAGATAGTCAATTTAATTGTCTCATTTTACAAACATCTTTCATCCCTCCCCTGAGTGATGGTGAGGCTGGAGAGATGAGGGCAGTTACAAAACCAGAGAACCTGTCAAAACTGGGGCCCAGAAGATGGAGGAGCAATGGGGGATGGGAGCCAAACTCCACTGCTTCCCAGCACCACCTCCTGGCAGCCCCCAGCCAGCCAGCTCTGTCACACAGACCCCTTCAAAGGGGACCTTTCAAGGGCAGATGTGAAGAGTGCTTTTTACAAGTCTCCTGAAGAGGCCAGAGGTTTGACCACAGAGCTGCAAGAGACCATGGAAAGCACCTGATCCAAACCAGAAGCCCCACCCCTTATGGAAGGCACCAGCTGACACATCCCTGGAGGCCTCCCTGCACCAGCTGGGTCAATATTTGTCTCTGGGAGGAGGCTGTGCAGAGGGACGAGAAGCTGACAAGAAGGCACCAATGGGGTCCAGGGAAACCCAAGACTGAGCTCGACTCTGGCCAAGAGCAAGTAAGTCACCTCTCTGAGCCTCTCAGAGCAAGTAAGTCACCTCTCTGAGCCTCAGTTTCCCCATCTGTAATGAGCACACCGTCCTTGCCCCGCTTACCTCCCAAGTGGACTGGACCTCAGACTAGATGGTAAATTTGAACTCTCTGTATCTAAAGCATTTCACAAACATAGTTCAAGCATTCCGCCAGCTCCCTGACTGCTCCCCGACCCAGGCAGCAGGCACACCCTCCTCGGCCTCCAGAGACTGCATGAAAAACACTGGACCCCCAACAAGGGTCCCTTCCCATGGCACCCTCCTTCACCGTTAGATGTTTCGTCAGACATACTAAATTTCCAGCGAGCATATTCCAAGGGTTCACTTTCTACCCGTTCATCCGCCAAACTAACAGTCTGAACACCGACCGCCCATTCCAGCCCATTCCGGCTCCGGGGACATAGAATAAGAATGGCCTCTGCCACCAAGGAAAGTTAAGGAGCTTTTGGGGGCCAGGCCAGGAGTGATCAAGGAAGCAAAACAAAGAAGTGTGGGGTCTCTAGGAGTACGGGGGCGGAGGGGGTGCCCACGCAGCCTCACTGGCCAGGGCCGGCTGCCCAGAGGTGGAAGGCCTGAGCAGAGTCCTCCATGAGTGGGCGGTGCCTGAACAAAGCAAGGAGGGAAGAGCAGGCTCAGAGGAGCAGCCTGTGCGAAGGGAAGCACTGAAGGCAGACCTGGGGGAGGGGTGTCATCTTCGCGGTTTTGAAAGGGAGGCCACAACTCCTTCCCCCCACCTGGAGCTCCTCCATCTCCGGGGACTGAGGATAGAGGCTCAGAGCAGTGGCAGCAAAGCTCAGAAGCCACCAGCTGAAAATCTGAGACCCAGGCTCTATGTTAGGTTAAAACCTCAGGACCTGTCTCTAAAAATAAAAACAAGGGCACTTTTTTTTTTTTTTCCTCTTCCTCTTATCAAGTAAATATCCACACTTGTTCCCCTGGGCTAAGACCAGGTCAAGCCTCTGACCTCTGAGTCTTTCCTTCCTCGGGCCCTAACCCCATCCCCTCAGCCAGGGGGGCCTTGGCCACACGCCGCCACCACCCGCTGCCCCCCACTCAGCTCCGTGTCTGCAGCCGCATCTGAGACATTGGTGTCCCTGAGGACAGGCAGACGTATGGGGACACCATGGGGGGATCAGGGGTGCCGGCTGGGAGAGGAAAACAGGAAGGTGGAAGTGATAAGGAGAGAGTCTGGAAGGAACTGGGAAAAAACTTTTAAGAACAGCAGGTTTGGGAAAATCCTGGCCTGAAGAGTAGCAGTCCCTGGTCATCAGGATATGAGAGCTGGCCCAGAAATACCCTTTGGCAGAGAGCAGGAAAGGAAGATGCATCTGTGTGCTGTTGGGAGAGGCTCCTCAAGGAAGCTGGCCCATTCATTCATTCATTCATTCAACATGACATTTATGGAGGACCTCTTACTTCTATGTTTTGCACAAACACAAATGTGGCAGGTCCCCAGGGGCTGAGGTGCCTGGGGAACAGCCAGGCTTACTTTTCCTGAACATGCCAGGCACATTCCTGCCACAGGGCCTTTGCACTTACCTTTTATTCTGCATGGAATCCTCTTCCAGAGATATTCACATCATGCCTTTCCTCACCTTTCTCTGGTCTTCAGTAAAATGTCACCTCCTCCATGATGCCTTCCTTGATCCATCCTGTTTAACCCAAGAAAAAGTTCCTATCCTTATCCTTTCAGGTCTGCCCTTAACATTTGTCGAGACTGGAGCAAGAGTAAAACTGATGGTCCCCCAAATATGGCCCACCTCCCTTTTCCAACCAATACCTCAAGGAGCTTCACACATACATGTGAACATCCCAGCTATGTCCCTCAGGCTTAGAGGGCCACACACGTGTGTTCTACTCCACCCTCTAAGATCAGACCCAAGGCAAATCCATGCAAGCCCTGGCCGTGGATTCAGTGCCATGTGAGAAGGAACTTTTGAGGTCCTAAGTAACCAGAGTGTGTGTCTAGGAAGGAGGTTCAGGCTCCCAGGGGCATAGCCCCTCGGCCTGGTAAACTCATCACCCCGGAAGAGGACCAGGGCAGGCCTCTAAAGTGTGGAGCTTAGGGGCGCCTGGGTGGCGCAGTCGGTTAAGCGTCCGACTTCAGCCAGGTCACGATCTCGCGGTCCGTGAGTTCGAGCCCCGCGTCAGGCTCTGGGCTGATGGCTCAGAGCCTGGAGCCTGTTTCCGATTCTGTGTCTCCCTCTCTCTCTGCCCCTCCCCCGTTCATGCTCTGTCTCTCTCTGTCCCAAAAATAAATAAACGCTGAAAAAAAAAAAAAAAAATTTAAAGTGTGGAGCTTAGGCTAGTGGTCCTTCTTGCCCAGGTCTAAGGATGGGACTGTCCCTTCCCTGTGTAATTTTTTCTCCATCTGATATACTATGTATTTTCCTTATTTGTTTAACTTATTGCCTGATTCCCTTCAGTAAACTGCAAGCCCTAAAGAAGGCAAGGATCTGTCTTGATTATTGTTATAGTCTCTGTACTTATAACAGTATCTGTCACATAGTAGGTGCTCGATAAATATCTGTTGAATAAATACTGGAATTGGGGCATCGAAATGCCAGAATAGAAGCCAGGCTGGTGGGGGGGGGGGGGGGGCGTCCCTTGTCTTCACAAAGTTTCTTTGTTCTACAGACGGCTTCCAGGACCCAGGGTGATACGGTGCATGGTGCAAACTCCTTCTTTCCAAACCAACAAACCCTAGAGAGGAAACTAAGAGTTTCGCTTTTTTAGAAGAGAGCTAGAAAGATACACTGGTGTATTTTAATTACGTGCTTGACATTCACTTCAGTATATATGCACTCAGTGAATATGTAGTGTGACAAAAACTCCCTCTTTTCCTGACTTCGGTCAGACTCCTCTGAGTACTCCTTTCGGTGAGGCCTTGACCTTGGCCCCCAGCCTGTCTTCAGACTACCTAGCTCAATTTAGCAAAAATCCTGCTAAGTCAATTTAGCAAGAATTCCCCACCCTTGATTATCTGATCACCTTGAATATCTGATCAAGTTCCTCACACAGCACCACTGACATCTAAGTCCTTGGCGTGCCTTCAGTAAGAATCCTATTAGATCAGTTCAGCAAGAATCCCCCTACCCTGATGTTTCTTCTTAGTAATTTTCCATCCACTCGCCCCACCCTGCTCCTTGGCTATGAATCCCCACTTGTGCTTGTCGTATTCGGAATTTAGCCACACCTCTCTCCCCTAGTGCCACAGACCCCCACTGCAATACTCTTGAATCGAGTTTTCCTTACCATTTTAACAACTGTCAGGATCATTTCTTTTTAACAGTTAGGAACACAAAAAATCTTTTTTTTTTTTTTTTCAACGTTTATTTATTTTTGGGACAGAGAGAGACATAGCATGAACGGGGGAGGGGCAGAGAGAGAGGGAGACACAGAATCGGAAACAGGCTCCAGGCTCTGAGCTATCAGCCCAGAGCCCGACGCGGGGCTCAAACTCACGGACCGCGAGATCGTGACCTGGCTGAAGTCGGACGCTTAACCGACTGCGCCACCCAGGCGCCCCAGGAACACAAAAAATCTATCAGAAGGGCCCTCAGCCTCAAAGACTTCCAATCAAATGGGGAATTCAGATGCATAAACCAATAGCCAAACACAAGATAATAAGTACTGATATAAAAGTATGGTCAAGGTGTCATGAACACGGAGATAAGCAGTTACCACGGCCTGGGCCAGTCAGAGTCCTGCGGGGAAGAGTGACACGGGCTGGCCTTTGAGGGTGAGTAGGAGTTCCTGCTTTCTCAAAGCTCACTAGCCACAGAAGCATCCCTTTTACACATTAAAAGATGTTTAATATATATGATCTTACGTTTGTAAAACACATGTATTTGCAGAGAAAACAAATTATAAGTCTAGAGGCATATATTAATTGATTTTAAATAAATAGTAATTATGTCGGGTAATGGACGATTCTTTTTTCTTTAAACTGTTTCTGTGTAAAACAGCATATATGTATATATTGCCCCTCTGGGTAGAAACCAATAGCATAATTAACCAACTGCATCCACAACCCAACCTGTGCTTTTGGTCTTGGAGCTCAGGTGGCAGACTCCTGTTGGATGTCCCCGATGGCTGGCGGAGCAAGCACGGCTTGTAGCTGGGGTCCACGCCTTCCAGGACAAGAAAATGGTACCGCCCTGGTGTGGAGGCGGGAAATCATGGGGATGGTTTGTGGCCACAGCGAGCCCATCTGCCTGGGTAGAGAGAGAATAGTTACAGTTAGGCTGGAAGAACAGGGGTCTGGAATTGCAGGCAGTCTTTTCTCCTCTAATCTATAGGCCACAGCAGGGTCCCGAGTGTAGGAGCCAATCAAGGAGGCTCTGACTTTATTTTATTTTTTAAGTTTATTTATTTTTGAGACAGAGTGAGCAGGGGAGGAGCAGAGACAGAGGGAGAGAGAGAATCCCAAGCTCTGCAGAGCCCGAGGTGGGGCTGGAACTCATGAACTACGAGATCCTGACCTGAGCCAAAATCAAGAATCCGACGCTTAACCCACCGATCCACCCAGGCGCCCCAAAGGAGGCTCTGATTTTAATGGTGAGAAGATGTGGCACAGCGGCATCTGAATCCCAAGTCTCCTGACCCCATGCTTGGTCATCCAGACGCCAGACACCTGGGTGTCCAAAAAAACGAAGGCGTTTAAAGAAAAAGAGGTAGGACGAAGCTGCAGGAGAGGCAGGAGGAGGGAGGAATTGCCAGGGAGACCTGGGGGGAAGGGGAAGATGGAAACCTGCACGCACCACCCGGTCTGTAAATGTAGGCACGCGCGAGAGCGTCCCCAAAACAGACCTCAGGAGGGGGCTTCCTCCAGGCACAGCCCTGTGCACAGATCTCACTCCCGGGAGCACGAGAAAGGGAGGAAAGCTTCAGTCCCAATAGCAGAAACCACAGAGGTGGCTCCAACTAGCATATGTGTCGCCATCCAGCCTCCGAGGGGAGAAGACCCCGTCCTGCCCCGGGTGGTTTCCACCAGATCAGAACCAGACCCACGCCGGGGTCTGCTCACCCTCTCTGCCCTTAAACATCTTTCACCGGCTCCTGGGGACGGCTGCTTGTTCGTCAGGCTGGCCGCTGGGTGGCGCTGTCCGCAAGAATGGAGGGCGCCGCCGGGCTGCGCAGCCCCGGGGAAGGATGTCTGAGAAGCTCCCTACGGAGGTCAGGGAAAACCAAGGCTCCGTGACTTCAAGGGGCCCAACTGCGGGCCTGAGTTAGAAACAAATTCCGGCCCGGGCCGCCAGCTCTTGGCTGGTTTCGGAGTGGGGCTCCAGAAGAGGGTCTGTCGAATGTACTAAGATGAGAGGGCAGGAATGGTGACTGTCCACTATAAAGTGGAGGAAACTCGTCCCTGGGGGTTACAGGACTTACCCAAGTTTCTTTCGCTCGGAGGTCCAGTAAGCACAGGTGCTTCTCTTTCTGTTGTTTGCTCTGTGAACAGGGCACGATTGCGCAATAAATCATAATGGGAGGCGGGAAAAGAGGGAATTGACAGGGAAAAGAGAAGATGGGTCTGTTAAAAAGAAAACCATATGCCCCCAAAGGTGTCACTTCAGCCAAGTTCCCAAACCAGAATTGCAGCGTCAGTACCCAGAAAGGTAGTCTTAACCAGACAGTTAGGAACTTTTCAATCAGTGCCAATGAGTCCACCACATGGGCTCTCTGTTTCCCCCAAAGATGAGGTAAGTTGCAAGATGAGACCTCTTGCTTTTTTCCCTAAAGAAAAGCAGCCTTGCCTGGAAGGATTCTTTTCTTTTGCTGGTAACTTTCTTGCCCTGCCCTCCTTCTACAGAAACCTGACATTTTGTTCCCCTCCTCCAAGGACCTCTACTTGCTAGACGGCATGCTGCCTGATTCATGAATTGTTTAAGAAAAGCAATTAAATCTTTGAAATGTACTCGGTTGAGTTTTTGGTATGCAACAGGCCAGATCTGTGATTTCAGAGCTGGTAAACGTGTGGGAGGTCACCACCAGGTGATGCCAGACACTGGCCTGGGGAAAGACTCCACCCAGGTCTCTGGACTGGAGAAGGAGTCCTGGCTCCACTACTCCCAACTTGGCAAAACCTCAGTTAGTTTCACTGTAAAATGGGCGCACTGACCGATGCTCTGCCCATCACAAAAGGAAGAAGTATGCTAGGCAAGGGCACACTTTGTAAAATTGTTACATGCACAGTCAGGGTAGAAAAGGGTAGAGCTGCCATCCTACGAAACCCCTCAGAGGCAGCAAAGACGGCCAAACCTGCACTCCCGGCCGCTTCTACTTCACAGAAACACCAGTTTGGAAATGGGATTAATCTACAGTGTTTATACTTTGCAGCCAAATTCCCTGGCAATTTGTGGTATGAAGGATTTTTGACCTGGAGCCATATGGGGGCTGAGACCAAAAAGTAGAAAGAGATGCCCGGACCCAATGAACCTCCCAGTCACACGGGCCCCATCTCAAAGGTTATCGCGCCACAGGATGCCTGCCAACTTCACCTTTCCCCCTCTTCCACCTGCCCTCCTCCTCTGCTATGTGACCCTCTTTGCTGCATTTGCCCAGGACCTTACAATTCCCTTCCAGCTTCCTGGTCAGAGCAGGAGCGCAAGCTATAGGCAGAACTCACTGTCCCTGCGCAAATACCTTATGTGTTTATAACTCTATATACTTTGTGTTTTATACACTCAGAAGATGAACAGCCCAATTTCAAAAGTGGGCAAAAGGCCTATATAAACACTTCAGAAAAGAAGATAAATGAATGGCCAATAAGCACGTGAAAAGATGCCCCGCATCATTAGTCATCAAGGAAATGCAAATTAAAACCACAATGAAATACCACTGCACGCCCACTGGAATAATTACACAAAAAGGCTGACCACACCAAGTGTTTGTGAGAATGGGGGCAGCTGGAACTCTTGTACACTGCTGGGGGCGGTGGGGGGGGGGGGGGGAAGGGAGTAAAATGGTGTGACCACTTTAAAACCAATTTTGACAGTTTTCTTTAAAAGTCACCTACAGGGGCGCCTGGGTGGCGCAGTCGGTTAAGCGTCCGACTTCAGCCAGGTCACGATCTCGCGGTCCGTGAGTTCGAGCCCCGCGTCAGGCTCTGGGCCGATGGCTCGGAGCCTGGAGCCTGTTTCCGATTCTGTGTCTCCCTCTCTCTCTGCCCCTCCCCCGTTCATGCTCTGTCTCTCTCTGTCCCAAAAATAAATAAACGTTGAAAAAAAAAAATAAAAAAATAAAAGTCACCTCCAGATGATCTGGCCATTCCCCTTTAAGGTATTTACCCAAGAGAAATGAAAATATACAGGGGCGCCTGGGTGACTCAGTCTGTCGAGTGTCCAACTTCAGCTCAGGTCATGATCTCGCAGTTTGTGAGTTTGAGCCCTGCATTGGGCTCTGTGCTGACAACGCAAAGCCTGGACCCTGTTTCAGATTCTGTGTCTCCCTCTCTCCCTGCTCCTCCCCCGCTTGTGCTCACACTCTCTCTCTCAAAAATAAATAAACATTAAAAACAAAATTAAAAAAAAAGAAATGAAAATATATATTCACACAAGGACTGTACTCAAATTCATGGCACCCTTCTTTATAATAGCCCCCAAAATGGAAACAACCCAAATTTTCACTGATAGATGAATGAATGAACAAATTGTGGTCTATTTATTTAACGAAATACTACTCCACAATTTAAAAAAAAAAAGTGAAATATTGACACATGCACCTACATAGATGCAGCTCCAAAAAAAAGAGCTCATACTCTATGATTCCATTTATACACAATTCTAGAAAATATAGTCAAATCTGTAGAGAAAGCAAGATCCATGGTTGTTTGGGGATGGAGACAGAGAGAAAAGCAGAAGGGAGGGATGACTAAGGGGCACAAGAAGACTTTAGGGAGTGATGTATGCTTTCATTATCTTGATTCCAGTGAGGGTTTTATGGTGTATATTCATGGTTCAAATTTTATCAAAGTGTACATGTTGAATACATGCAGTTTACTGTATGTCAATTATACCTCAGTAAAGCTGCTAAATTTTTTTTAGTTTATTTATCTATTTTGAGAGAGAGAGAGAGAGAGAGCATGAGCAGGGAAGGGGCAGAGAGAGGGGGAGAGAAAGAATCCCAAACAGGCTCCACACTGTCTGTGTGGAGCCCAATGCAGGGCTCGAACCCACAAACTGTGAGACCATGACCTGAGCTGAAATCAAGAGTCGAACACTCAACTCACTGACCCATCCAGGTGCCCCGCTGTTTAAAATTTTTTAATTTTCAAAAAGAAACAAACTGGCATGCCTGGATGGCTCAGTTGGTTAAGCATCCAACTCTTGGTTTTGGCCTAGGTCATGATCTCACAGTTCATGAGTTCAAGCCCTGCCATTAGGCTCTGTGCTGACAGTGTGGAGGCTGCTTGGGATTCTCTCTCTCTCTCTCTCTCTCTCTTTCTCTCCCTGTCCCTCTGCCCCTCCCCTACACTCTCTCTCTCTCTCTCTCAAAATAAATAAATAAAACATTAAAAAGGAACAAATTATTGATACACATAACAATATGGATGATTGTCAAAATCCTTACATTGAATGCAAGAAGCCAGACATAAACTAGAAGGCACTGTGTGTTTCCAATTATTTACAATTCTTCGAAATGAAAGGTGCCTGGTGGCTCAGTCAGTTAAGCATTGAACTCTTAATTTCAGCTCAGGTCATGATCTCACAGTTCATGAGTTCTAGCCTTGCGTCAGGCTCTATGCTGACAGTGAGGAACCTGCTTGAGATTCTCTCCCTCTCTCTCTGCCCCTCCCCGACTCGTGCCCGCACTTACTCTCTCTCAAAATAAATAAATCAACTTCAAAAATAAAATAAAAATAAAATTCTTAGAAATGAAAACAAATAGTAACAGACAGTATATCAGTGGATCACAAAGGGTGTAGTGAGGGGCGCCTGGGTGGCGCAGTCGATTAAGCGTCCGACTTCAGCCAGGTCACGATCTCGCGGTCCATGAGTTCGAGCCCCGCGTCAGGCTCTGGGCTGATGGCTCAGAGCCTGGAACCTGTTTCCGATTCTGTGTCTCCCTCTCTCTCTGCCCCTCCCCCGTTCATGCTCTGTCTCTCTCTGTCCCAAAAATAAATAAACGTTGAAAAAAAAAAAATTTAAAAAACAAAGGGCGTAGTGAAACTTTTGGGGGTGTTGGAAGTATTCATTGTCTTCATTTGGTGATGGTTTCATTGATAAGGGCATATGACAAAATTCATCAAATTTTATACTATATATATGTATGTGTAGTTTACCATCACGCAGTTATACTTCAAAATAATTGTTTAAAAATGCATTAGAGCATCAAAAAATTATGAATACAGTTGCTTGAAGCACATGAATTAATAAAAATCCACAAATCCATGATGATGATCCAAGAAGAGTAATCCAAGGCAATAAAAAAAAATTCATTTGTTATGATTTCAGAGGACTATAAAACCAACCCCTTACTTTGAAAATGAGTCATTTAAAAGGAAGGAATTAGCCTTGGTTCTACTTTTCCAGTAAGAACTGTATTTCAGTTGATGAGAGAAAGTTCTACCCTCCAGAAAAATGCTGGCTTATAAACATAAGAGGATTAATTGATTTGGGAAAATCATTATTTTCCAATCTTAATAAAACTCCTGATTCCACTGAGGTTTATTCCTTAATGTTGAAACTGTTGAGTGAGTTCTAAGTGGGGAACTGGACTTTGTGTGACAAAGTAACACCCAGTCATTACTGCCAAGCCACAAGAGGAATAGCACGACTGCCCAGCAGAGTGACCAGGCTATCAACCCCTAACCCTGCAGTTTATTATGTGTGCGTACGGGACAAGTGGGAAGAGAGAGGATTCTTCACACCAACGAATTCTCCAATTCTCTGCAAATACCAACCAGGTGTCCTATGATTTAATTCGATGCTGACCTAACTCTCCAGAGTTAGCCCAGACCCCACAAGTCATACTGTCCCCACGTAAAAACACCAGTCGTACGTCCAAGTCTCCCATACTTCTAACCAACCAGCTATACGTCAGGGGTTCCCACAAAACTCCTTCTCAGGTTCAGTAATTTTCTGGAATGATTCACAAAACTCAGGAAAAGATGGACTTACATTTACTGGTTTAGTGTAAAGGATATTACAAAGAATACAGATGAAAAGCCAAGTGAAGAGGTGCATAGGGTGAGGACCAGAAGGCTCACTAGTACAGGAGCCTCTGTCCCAGTAGAGTTGGGGTGCATCACCCTCCCAGCACCTGGATGTCTTTATCAACCAGGAAGCTCTTCTTACCCCTGGAGGCCAGGGAATGGGGCAGAAAGTTCCAACTCTCTGATCGCATGGTTGATCACTGGCAACCAGTCCCTATGCTGAAGCTATCTAAGGGTCCACCAAGAGTCACCTCATTCGTATAAACCCAGGGAAGGTTGAAAGGGGCTTTTTTATTAATAACAAAAGACAGTCCTTTTACCTCACCACTCAGGAAATTCCAAGGGTTTAAGAAGCCCTTGTGCCAGGAGCCAGGGAGAAGGCCAAAGATATATTTCTTATTTTATCACAGACCAAATATATATTTCTTATTATATTACCATAT
The DNA here is from genome assembly GCF_028749965.1 of Puma concolor. NCBI lineage: Eukaryota > Metazoa > Chordata > Mammalia > Carnivora > Felidae > Puma > Puma concolor. The sequence goes on along the minus strand of NC_141670.1, from coordinate 53,477,260 downwards.
CACATACACCAATGGAGGAGCAGACAGATTTAATGTGTCTCTTGAAATGCAGAAACACCAAATCTGTCTCCTATGATGTATTCTAGTTAAGAAAGTTAACTTAAACCTATCAAACCTTTAGACCTAACTTTCAATTATGGGAAACTTAGAAGATAGAGAAACAGGCTAACCTTCACAGCAGCGAAGCAATTAGACAAGCCCGGAAAATGGGACTTTCTGCAGAACTATTGGCTTGGGAACTTCCCAAGTCAGGGTCATGATAAAAGGGCCTATGACACTTGGGGGACTACTTGGATTGGAGATTAGGCAATATTAAGAAATTATTGTTTTTTTTAAGTGTGATCATGTTAACTTGAGTCTATTGGGAAACGTTCTTTTTTAAAAAACATATATTGAATGTTTAAAATTTTTAGGGGCACCCAGGTAGCTCAGTCAGTTAAGCGTCTGACTGCAGCTCAGGTCATGATCTCACGGTCGTGAGTTCAAGCCCTGCATCAGGCTCTGTGCTGACAGCCCAGAGTCTGCTCTGTATCTCCCTCTCTCTCTGCCCCTCCCCTGCTCACGCTCTGTCTCTCTGTAAAAAAAAAAATAAATAAACATTAAAAAATAATTCTTTAATTTGTTTTAATTCATCAAATACCCCCTCTCCCCCAAATACTATCTATGTTTACATTAATCCTTTCCCATGTTTACATTATCGGTGAGCAAAAGCCCTCGAGTCCAATTTTTGTCATAAAATCATGGAAACCTAAAAGTTTCATACTGTCAGATTCTGGAACTCAATTAACATTATGAAAATGCTATCTCCATATTGGGTTTTAACCAACACCAACATTCCATGTTTCTGGGCAATGTCATAGCATTGTACCCAGACTCCAAGATGACTCCCAATAATTCGTACCTCCCAGTATTCTCACCCTTGTGTAGTCCCCTCCCACACTGAATATGGCTGGGCTTTGCAACCAATAGTATATTACAGATATGACAGTTGTGGTTTCTGAGGCAAAGTCATAAAAGACATGGAGGCTCTGTCTTGACTCTTTCATGGGTGTCTCACTTGGGGAAGTGGGCCTCTATGTTGTGGGGACACTCCAGCAGCACAGAGGCAGAGAAAATAGGCCATCTGCCAATTGCCAGCACCAACTTGCCAGCCATGTGAGTTAGCCAGGAAGGCTGGAGATCCTCCAGGAGGGAGATCCTCCAGATCTTGTCAAGTCTTCAAGTGACCCCTCAGGGGACATCCTAACTGGGATTCCACGAGAGCCCCTGAGCCAGAGCAGCCCAGCTACAACAGCTCCCAAATTCCTAAACCATAGAAACTGTGAGATCATAAGTGATTGCTGTTGTTTTAAACTACTAAGTTTTGGGTTAATCAGTTGCTCAGCAAAGAATAACATGAGCAGTGATGGGCAAAAGCACTGAACAGGAAACAGGGCTGAGTTTCAGTTCGTGCTTTCCCATTATTGCTGTGTCACTTTATTCTTTGAGCCTGGTGATTGTCCTAGTCCATTCGGGCTATTATAACAAGAAGACCATGGACTAGGTGGCCTAAGCAACAAACATTAATTTCTCATAGTTCTAGAGGCTGGAAGCCCAAGACCTAGGTGCCAGCAGATCCAGTGTCTGGTGGGAGCCTGCTTCCTGACTTGGAGAGAGCTGCCTTCTTGCTATATGCTCAGGTGGTGGAGAAACTAATCCCATCCTGGGGGCCCCATTCTCATAACCTCCTATAAAACTAGTTACCTCCCAAAGGTTCTACCTCCTAATAGCATCCTCCTTGGGGGTTAGGGCTTCAACATATGAATGGGGGGCGGGGAGCAAACATGCAATTCCTAACAGTTATCTTAAAAAAAAAATAGCATGAAAATACTACTTGCCTCCCAAGTTTGTTCAAAGGATCAAATGTGCATAAAGCACCTAGTACAGCAGGAGGGGTGGGCAAGAAACGTAGTATGTGCCCATTGCTTCTTTAACCACACTATTCCTCATTCTCTCCCTTAACATCGGATCTTCTCTGTCCAATGGACCTGAACTGCCCGCCTCTGGGGAATGTGTATTTGAAGAGGCTTTATAAACTGTCAAGTATTTCACGTATGCTATTATTAGCATTTAAGAGCCTATCTCAGGAGAATCTGCTTAGTGGGGCTTCCTCTATCAGAGGGTCAGATCAGGGGTCCACCAGGAGTCATTGGTGTCATGTGGATGTGGATGGAAAGTCACAGAAAGACTTTTGCCGGCTGCTGACATCAGGCCCACAAGCTATCTATTGCCAAAGAGTTGAGGCTTTATAAGGCTCAAACTCCAAAGTAGAGAAAGGCATGTGACTCCACAGTCAGGAGACACTGAGGTCACTGCATGGACCGAAGACCCAGGGAGGAAGCCAAAATGCCAAAAATGAAAGATCCTTCGTAAGGACTTCCAAGAAACCAGCAGAATTTTGCTGCGTTGGGAAGTCTGTGCCCTGTGTTGAGCTGTCAGGTGTCCCTCAAGCAAGGACTGAGCCCTCCCCCACCCTCCTGCCCTCACCACCTCCCGGAATAGGAACTGGGCTGGGGGTGCCTGACATAAATCACGCCTGACAGCAGGCGAGGAAATACGTACAGTGGTGAAGAGAAAGAGAGAAAAAAAAAACCACCATGACTTGCTCAAATCGTGCCGACAAATTCCTATTTGTGAAAGTTTCACTGTCTGAAAACTTTGCCTCACAATGGATTTTCCCCCCTCCTCCTTTATCTAGACAAAGCTATGAATGAATACATATTAAGACCAGACTATGTACATCAGGGAAACTGAACGAGGTATAACTCTATAGATCAATAAGTATAGATGTTATGTATTTAACACTGGATCAAAAAAGCATGTCACAGAACAAGAACATACAACCATTTTAATAAACCTCAAAAGGGGCGCCTGGGTGGCGCAGTCGGTTAAGCGTCCGACTTCAGCCAGGTCACGATCTCGCGGTCCGTGAGTTCGAGCCCCGCGTCGGGCTCTGGGCTGATGGCTCAGAGCCTGGAGCCTGTTTCCGATTCTGTGTCTCCCTCTCTCTCTGCCCCTCCCCCGTTCATGCTCTGTCTCTCTCTGTCCCAAAAATAAATAAACATTGAAAAAAAAAAAAAAACTCAAAATAAGGAGAACCCAATAGTGATTATTTACAGGTGCATAACCCACAATAATACTACCTTTTTTCAAGGTAAACTAGGTGCACCTGGCTGACTCAGTTGATGAAGCATGTGACTCTTGACCTCAAGGTGGTAAGTTCCAGCCCCACCTTGGGTGTAGATGATGTAGAGAACAAAGGCAAAAGAAATGTAGATAAAATGAAATTTCCTTATAACCTGCAGCCCATTGACAGATTCTTGAGGCAGGCAGAGAAGGACATTTCTCCAGGAACTCCCAACGGTCTTAATGTGAATGCTCTGCTAGAGGGAAAAATAACCTTACCATGACAATAGCTAGGCCTCCAGGATCCTGTGGGTCTTTTTTAACATGTGAAAAACCAAAGGTGCCTGGGTGGCTCAGTCGGTTAAGTGTCTGACTTCCACTCAGGTCATGATCTCATGGTTCGTGGGTTTGAGGCCTGTGTTAGGCTCAGAGCCTGGAGCCTGCTTCAGATTCTGTGTTTCCCTCTCTCTCTCTGCTTCTCCTCCATCCATGCTCTGTCTACCCTTTCTCTCAAAAATAAATAAACATTAAAAAAAATATATGGAACGACTTTTGGAAATTTCTCCTGGGCCTTATCTCCCCCAACTCCCAAGTATAAAATCAGTCACTCCTCACAACCCCAGTGCAGCTCTTTCTGCCCAGGGGTCCCGTCCCTGTGCTAGAATAAAAACACCTTTTTGCACCAAAACTGTCTCAAGAATTCTTTCTGGCCGATTGCTCTAAACCCAGCACTTCGAACCACATCATTTTGGCACCCAAATGTGTAGCCTGAGTCTTCTTATCTGAACTCTGAGCTTTGGTACAAACTTGGTGAGTAGTTTGTCTCCTCCCCATTTACTTCCATTTCAGGGGCTTTTCAAGGAGTATGGTCTTGGGACACCTGGGTGGCTCAGTCGGTTAACTCAGTCCGACTTTGGCTCAGGTCATGATCTTGTGGTCTGTGGGTTTGAGCCCCGCACCAGGCTCTGTGCTGACAGCTCAGAGCCTGGAGCCTACTTCTGATGCTGTGTCTCCCTCTCTCTCTGCCCCTCCCCTGCTCATGCTCTGACTCTCTCTCTCTCAAAAATAAACATTAAAAAAATTTTTTTTAAGGAGTATGATCTTCTTGGAACACTTTCATGTTGATTGTTCAGCCTCCATTCCTCTGTCCTGTGTTCACTCTATAAGGAGGAGAAAGCATGCCTTTTAGCTGGAAGTCAGTACCTTGGCTGGAATGGTAATAGACCCAGAAACTTGATGTCCTCTCTTCATTTCTGTCCTTATACAAAGTTGTGTGCCTTGGGCATGGGACAGCCACCTAAGTCACCAAGAGGGCTGCTGATCTTAAGACTCCCATCTGAGGTTTCCTCCTCATTGATCTAACATGATCCCCTCCACATCTCTGGTCTAGCTGCCTCTGGCCATGAACCCTCCATTGGGAGCCAGCCAAAACCAGTACCTGAGTGAATTAAAACCCAACCAGGAAAGTTGGCTATAAAGACTACAGGTGTTGGAATGTCACTTAGATCATGATGGATTTCTATCTTTACTGTTTTCCATCAGTGTCCCCTACTGACCAGTTAAGTTACAAAATTGGGTAATTTCCCCTTGTAAAACTCTTCTATTGTTTTCCATGGATTTAAAATAGTGGGTTCTTACTGCTAGAACTTACGGCAGGGCAAGGCAAGGCAAGGCAAGGCACAGTATCTCCATCCAAACACAGGCATCCTTTTGTAGTCTAGAATACAATGGAGAAACGGTGGGGGGGCGTTGCCAGCAATCCCACCTACAAGGATTTTACAGCAGGACGGTGATTAAGGGCAATTTTTTCAAGGGAAGCCTCTGGTTATTTAAAAAAAAATTTTTTTTTAACATTTATTCGTTTTTGGTAGGGAGAGACAGAGTGTGAGAGGGGGAGGGGCAGAGAGAGAGGGAGTCACAGAATCAGAAGCAGGCTCCTGGCCCTGAGCTGTCAGCACAGAGCCTGATGTGGGGCTTAAACCCACAAGCTGTGAGATCATGACCTGAGCCAAAGTTGGACACTCAACCAACTGGTGCCCCAGGTCATTTTTGACATCCGGAACCTCTGTGTGGGAGGCCAGTTGGGAGTCAAGGGAGATTTTTGGTAATGGAACTTCTCTAGGCTTCTTTAGTCCCCAAGGACTGTCTTTTGGGATGCCTTTTAACCCACCTGAAACAATTCAGATTGCAAAATTTAAGAAAGGACTGATCTCCTGTAGCACTGCTTGGCCTTAGTAGGATCTATCAGATCTCTTCTGCAGGAAATGGCAAATGGACAGAGATACTCTAGGTCCAGGCCTTCTCTAAATCAGAACCCAGATATAGGGGCTTCTAGACAGAATGTGTTTGGCCATTTAACAAGGCCAGTAAACTCCCTCCTGATATGTTGGATGATAATGGTCTAAACAGGCCTCCGAATAAACCCAGGTTGCTGAAGGAAACACAGGCTGTCCCTGACAAAGGGGACACTGACTCTCTCTGTCACAGTTCCTCCTCTGAATAGATGTGGGGGTTTCTCCCTCATTCATTTCTCAAGCTAATGGGTATAGTTGGAGTCAACCGTCTTTGGTAAATCTACCTTGGGATGGGGACTTTAAGAAATATTCCCAAGCAGGTGACGAAACTCATTTTGTTTCAGAGAAGTTCTCGGTCTTCTCCAGCCTGACGTGGACTGCATATTTCCACTTCGATGGAAAAAACACGGCGTCTGTTCATCTGTCCGAGCTATTGAGGTTTATTTTTTTAAGTTTTTTTCTATATATTTATTTTTGAGAGAAAGAGTGTGAGCAGGGGAGGGGCAGAGACAGAGGGAGAGAGAGACTCCTAAGCAGGCTCCACACTGTCGGCGCGGAGCCCAATGAGGGGCTTGAACTCAGGAACCGTGAGATCATGACCTGAGCTGAAATGAAGAGTCAGACACTTTACCAACTGAGCCACCCAGGTGCCCCCAAGCTGATGAGGTTTAGAACCAGGAACCCTCTTTCCCTGCCTTCTGGTGGTACCTCATTACTTCTGCCTTCCCTTCCCCCTCTTCCTGTTTCTGCACCACCTTGGGTGAGGCCTGAACAATTGGAGCCCCACTGGCTCCTCCTCCAATCTTCACTGTCAAGGGCAAAGAGCACCCCCTCAGACTTAACACCACCCACCTCAGATTTTCCCACCAGTGTCCTGGGTAAAATTGACAATGGGGAACAAATTGATTGACTTTTAAGTGGGTTCAGGTGAAATATAGTCCATATTTAAACTAACTTAATTTTTAGTTTAATTAAGATAGACGTGTCTTTAGAATTATAAGCATTAAATATGAAACTTTTATTCTACCAAGGTTTGCTGAAGGTCAAACAAGCTCGTGTTATCTCTGTTGCAATTTGTTAACAAAAGGATGACTTAAAATGACTGTTAATTTTGTCTGTCTCTAAGTTTTCATAGGTAATTGTTAAGACAGTCTTTGGTAACCTAAAACTGTAAAATTTTTTTTAATGTTTTTATTTATTTTTGAGAGAGAGAGAGAGAGAGGCAGAGAGAGAGAAGAGACAGAGCATCAGCTTGGGAGGGGCAGAGAGAGGGAGACACAGGATCCTAAGCAGGCTCCATGCTGTGAACTGAACTGTCAGCACAGAGCCCAATGCAGGGCTTGAACTCACAAACCATGAGACCATGATCTGAGCAGAAGTCTGACACTCAACCAACTGAGCCACCCAGGCACCCCTAAGACCTTAACATTTTGCTTGGATGATAAATTGGGATCAAATTTGTCAGACATCTAGTACTTTTCCAAATATAATGGAGTGCTAAAGCATGGATTACTAAGTACAAGGTTTATCTGCTTTTGACTTTTTTTTTTTTTTTTTAAGTAGGCTTCAATGCTCAGCACAGAGTCCAAGATGGGGCTTGAACTCATAACCCTGAGATCAAGACCTGAGCTGAGATCAAGTGTCACACACTTAACCGACGGAGCCACCGAAATGCCCCTGCTTTTGACTTCTTACTGCAGAGAACCTAAGGATGTTTGAGTCTGTTGGTGAACATGCTTTGTGCTTTATTGAAAGATGACACAATAGAGAAACATGTTTTTAAAATTATGGAATGTATTTATAAATTTCAGATCTAAAGAATTCTGGTATAACAGTTCACAATTGATTGTTACTTAGTTTTCACTGGAGGTGCAGCTAGGGTTTCTAAGAGTTAAAATTCTGCTAAATGTAACCAAGACTGGTAGAAATAAGGGACGCAATTCAACATGTAGAAAGGTAGGAGATGTGCAAGAAAGATCTAAGGCATAAGAATACATTTTTGTTGAAGGTAAAAGAAAGTAATTTTGTCCCAAAAGGAAACTGGTTGTTTGGAAAGAAATGGCTTGGGACAAAATCTGAATGCAAAGGAAAGTTATGGAGGGCTTATGAAGGAAATCTTTGGAAAGGAATTTTATGTGTGGTCAGGATGGACTAAAGTCGAAATGCATGGATTTTAATTTTTGTTTAATGTTTATTTATTTTTGAGAGAGAAAGAGACGGAGCACAAACAGGGAAGGGGCAGAAAGGGAGACAGAATTCGAAGCAGGGTCCAGGCTCTAAGTCAGCACACAGCCGACCCAGGGCTCAAACTCTCGAGCCATGAGATCATGACCTGAGCCGAAGTCGGTCGCTTAACTGACTGAGCCCCCCAGGCATCCCGAAATAATGGATTTTATTTTTTAAAAATTTTTTTTAACATTTTATTTTTTTTTATTTATTTTTGAGACAGAGAGAGACAGAGCATGAACGGGAGAGGGGCAGAGAGAGATGGAGACACAGAATCGGAAGCAGGCTCCAGGCTCTGAGCCATCAGCCCAGAGCCCGACGCGGGGCTCAAACTCACGGACCGCGAGATCGTGACCTGGCTGAAGTCGGACGCTCAACCGACTGAGCCACCCAGGCACCCCCCGAAATAATGGATTTTAAAAGTACACTGGTATAAGATTGAAAGTCTGCTTTCTCTCTGTTAAAAAGACAAAGTTTTCTTGGATTGTTGGTGTGCTCTTGATAAGAAAATATAAACAACATTTTTATTTTCTTTATCTGCCCAGGAGACCAGTTTCTATGTTTTGTCTTTATCAGGTCCTTGACTACTTCTCAATGTTGAAGGAGCTAAGTTTTGCTAACTATATAACCCTGCATATTTGCCTTTGGAATCTCTTATTGTTACCTTGGTTAAATAAATAATTGAGTTTTTTTTTTAATGTTTATTTATTTATTTGGGAAGACAGACAGAAAGACACAGTGGGGAGAGGGGCAGAGAGAGAATCCCAAGCAAGCCCCACACCATCAGCGCTGAGCCTGATTCTGGCCTCCGAACCCACGAACCGTGAGATCATGACCTGAGCTGAAATCAAGAGTCAGATGCTTAACTGACTGAGCCACCCAGGAGCCTCTGAATAATTACGTTTTAACTTTTGTAACAGTCTGTAATCCTATTTAGGCATGTGTTTTATAACTTTCTGAAGTTTTTTTAACCAACTTTCTGGAGATTCAAATTGCAAAGGAAGTCTTTTTGACCAATTAGGCTTGTTTATTTGGTATGTTAAGTTACTTGTTTAACTTACAGTTAAACAAATAATAAGCCTTAGGTCATGTCTAAGTAAATGCTGTTAACTATTCTAAAGATTATATGCAATTCCTAAAGTTTAAATGTATTTTGGTATGAGGTCTTCGCTCAATATTCTGATTACTGGAGTGTGTCACAAGTAACTGGATTTCCTTGTCAGCTATATTATTCTGACCTCTCATCAGATCCTTAACCATGTCCATTTTTGAGTCTTCTATCGTTTCTATTTATTGTCCTTATTCTCTTGTGAAACGTGTGTCATCTTCAAGGAGATTCATAAATAGGGCTTTGGACAAATACAGGCTTTTTGATCTCTTTGAAATTGGTAAAAATTTCCAGAACTAACTAAAAAGTTGCATCCAAACCGAGTAAGAATTAGTAATGTGGGATTAAATAAAGTAAGGAAGATGATTATAGATTTGAGATTCTTGTTTGATATATTGCTGGTTCTCTAATGTTTGCCCTTCCAGATTAAGGAAACTTTCTCTTAAGATATCTATGACTTACAGAAATATTCATTAGTAAACAAATTGAAGCCTTTGACTTTTCTCTCTACCTGAACCCTCTGAAATTCACAAACCCTCAGTGAATATTCCTTCTTTCATGGCAATCATAGTTATATGCATAGGTTCAATATGAATCTGCTCTCCTTATAACAGGAAACCATTGGAAATATTTTACCAAGACGTTGATTGGAATGTCCTATTTGAGAGACGTGCATACATAGACTCAGATATGACCACACAGCTTTTTTTTTTTTTTAATTTTTTTTTAATGTTTTTATTTATTTTTGTGACAGACAGAGACAGAACATGAGCAGGGGAGGGCCAGAGAGAGAGGGAGACACAGAATCAGAAGCAAGCTCCAGGCTCTGAGCTGTCAGCACAGAGCTCGATGCGGGGCTCAAACCCACAGACTGTGAGATCATGACCTGAGCCAAAGTCGGACGCTTAACCGATGAGCCACCCAGGCGCCCCGACCACACAGCTTTAAGGAACTAAAGTTGACTTAATGAAGCATGAAGCCTTGGAAATGGCCTAATACCTTGCAGAGTTCCCAGCAGCCTTACCAGGTGAGTAAAGAATGTCAGTTCCTGGCAGGTGAGGAACCTCAGGATATTTGGGGACCTCAAGAAGAGGAATTTGCCCAAATCTACAGGTATTGCAGGCATATCTGATGGAAGAATTTGGCTGGCTTCTGGTCTAGAGAGGCTACTAAAAGTTCAATTGAAATTCCTTATACAAAATTCCAGCAAAGCAGATTTTAAAGGATCTATATGATCAATCACTATTCTTTTTCTTTTTTTTTTTTAAGTGGTTTATTTATTTTTGAGAGAGAGAGATAGACAGGGTGTGAGTGGGGGAGGAGCAGAGAGAGAGGGAGACATAGAATCCAAAGCAGGCTCCAGGCTCTGAGCTGTCAGCACAGAGCCTGTGCTCCAACCCATGAATTTGGAGATCATGACCAGAGCTAAAGTCTGACGCTCAACTGACTGAGGCACCCAGGTGCCGCTGATCAGCTACTATTCTTGCTGTGTCTATGTAAATAATTAGGCCAAATTTGTTAAAACTGGGCTTGTTTTACAAACAAATTAGCCTTGATTTGGCTAACTCTGGAATGAGGGTAATCATAGAGAAAAATTATGTTTCAATAACACATCTTTGTACTTATTACAGTTGAATACTATTTATTATAAACTAGGCTAGATCCTAAATTCTTCTGGTTTCCTCAAATATTTGACCATGGCTTTCCAACTAAGGTTTCCAATCTTCTTCCATTCACTTGACTTAAAGTCATTAAAAACCAAAACTGGGGGTGCCTGGGTGGCGCGGTCGGTTAAGCGTCCGACTTCAGCCAGGTCACGATCTCACGGTCCGGGAGTTCGAGCCCCGCGTCAGGCTCTGGGCTGATGGCTCAGAGCCTGGAGCCTGTTTCCGATTCTGTGTCTCCCTCTCTCTCTGTCCCTCCCCCGTTCATGCTCTGTCTCTCTCTGTCCCAAAAATAAATAAACGTTGAAAAAAAAATTTTTTTTAAATAAAAAAAAACCCAAAACTGCCTTTTTCCTAAAAGCCCTATAAAAATTGACACTGACAACTTCAGGTAAACGTCAGAGAAATAGATTGTGTATAGATAAACTTGTTGCTTGTTATTCTGTGGGGATACTAACAAAGACTCCATGGGCATGTGATTATTTGAGCAACTGGAAAATGGGACGTATTCCCCTAACAATTGTATATGAAAAGGCTTTTCTCACTGTAGACCTATCAATAGATGAAGACTATAGTGCTTTATTAAATTATTCACTTGAGGCCCGGTTAATTCATCAATCTCTAAATGAATACGCAAACCATATCCTCCCTAAACCTGACCTAACATCACTAGCAACCCACCCCGTATAAACCCAGTTGACATGGTTTATTTAAAGGATTGAAACTCTAGTACAGCAGGGGATTTAACTCCAAAATGGAAAGGCCCCTACCAGATCATATTATATACACCCACAGCCATAAAATTAGGACATTCCTCATGGACTCATATATCAAGAATTAAACCTGTACCTTCTGGTGTGAAAATGTTGGGGTTTGGAGCAAATGGTCAAGAAGGAATTCTTGAAATGTCTTTGGTGCAAAAAGGTGATTTTATTAAAGCACAGGGATAGGACCCATGGGCAGAAAGAGCTGCACTGGGGTTGTGACAGGAGACTGATTATACACTTTCAAGTTAGGAAGGGGTTAGGGATAGCATAAACCTCCAAGGTATTTTAGAAACCCTGAGGAGGCTAGCTATTGTTAGAAACAGGTGATTTATCACTATTTAGTAATAACTTAGTCATGAGACTCTTCCTATGTATATCAGTGGGCCATATACTTGGAGGACGATTGCTAGCATATATCTTGGGGGGAGAGAAAGGAGTTTCCAAAAAAATATCTACATGTTCAAGTAGACTTACAGGATTTTGGACCTCGGGATATTGTTAAGCTAAGATTGCCTTTTGCCCTTAGCAAAAGTGTTAATTAACATCAAGGCGGCTGAGTTCCTAGGGCAAGGTCACTGCCTATCTCAAGGACTTGTCAATGGGCTGGAAGTCCAAGAAAATTTCATTTCTTCTTTTGCCTTTGTTTCCCACATCACCTTCCTCACAGGAATCCAGCGTGCCAGCTAACATGCCTTCTTATTCCTGTGAACCTGAGGAAGACCTCAAACTTCTCTTCGAACGAACATGATGGCTGTACCTCTCTTTTTCATTCTCCTTTCCTCAACTTATACTGGCAATTCCTTCTTACAATGGGCCATTCAGAAAGTTCACCAGAGATACTTGAATTACAAACTGGAAAAACCCATCGTATTCCCGAGGCATGATGGATTCTCACTCCACCTGAGCCTGGCATCTAAAACTCTTCTCACTGGCAGCCCTGGAGACTCAGACACAGGGTTTGTGATTTGTTCTAACCATTAACCTATATTTTTTCTTTTGCTTCTATAGAAGTGCCATTTATTAACTACCTGATTGCTTGCTAACTAAAACAGTACATGACGGCTAACACCACTTGCTACACAAGTAAGGCCTTAAATGACTCTCAAAACGGCATTAGATATTTTAACTGCTGCGCAAGGTGGAATATGTGCTATCATAAAAACAGAATGTTGTGTATATATTCCAGATATCACAAAAATGTAACAGGATTGCTAAAAGATATAAACACCCAAATCAGTACTTTAAACGATCTCTCGCTTTCCTTTAGTGATTTAAGGAACTAAAGTTGGACTGGAGGAAATTTTTGGTCAACCCTCAGAAGTCTTTTTTTCAGGGGGCACCTGGGTGGCTCAGTCAATTAGGCATCTGACTCGATTTCAGCGCAGGTCATGATCTCACGGTCATGAGATCAAAGCCTGGTGCCAGGCTCTATGCTAAGCATGCAGCCTGCTTAAGATTCTCTCTCCCTCTGCTCCTCTCCCATACTCTCATTCTCTCTCTCGTTCGTTCTCTCTCTCTCTCTCTGTCAAAAAAAAAAAAAAAAAAAAAGTCTTTTAATCAGACTTTTCTTTCTCATAATAATATTAACCTTGTCTTTTCTGGTGTCTCCCTGCCTGGTGCTAAGACGCCTTTACTGCCATAACCTCCAGCTGACAGATGATCCTTTCTCCTCGCGGACGTTCATATGTGTTGTCTACCGTGGATTGGCTCCCTCTGCCTTTGGTAATTCCTAAATATAAATTCCTCAACTGACCAATGTTGACGCATAGGTAGGGACATCTCTACAACTTTATTCAGCCAACGAAGTTACAGAAGATAAGACCTATCTACCCTCAACAACCTTAAAGACTGGGTCAAAATTGTTTAAGGGGGAATGATGTGGAGGACAAAGGCAAAAGAAACATAGATAAAATTAAGTTTCCTTATAACCTGCAGCCCATTGACAAATACTTGAGATAGGCAGAGAAGGACATTTCTCCAGGAACTCCCAACTGTCTTAATGCTTTGCTAGAGGGAAAAACAACCCCAGCTTGATAATATCTAGTCCTCCAGGATCCTGTAGGTCGTCTTTAACATATGAAAAACCTTTTGGAAATTCCCTTTGTCTTTACCACTCCCAACTCCCAAGTATGCAATCAGTCACTCCTCACAGCCCTTTTTGCCCGTGGGTCCTTTCCCTGTGCTATAACAAAAACACCTTTTTGCACCAAATTCTTTCTTGGCCTTTGGCTCCAAACCCCAACACTTCAAACCACGTCATAAAGATGACTTAATAATAATTTTTAAAGTATTTACAATAAAGGGGCGCCTGGGTGGCTCAGTCCGTTGAATGTACGACTCTTGATTCTGGCTCAAGTCATGGTCTCACTGATTTTGGCTCATGTCATGATCTCATGGTCATGGGATCCAGCCCTGTGATGGACTCCGTGCTGAGCGTGGAGCCTGCTTGGGATTCTCTCTCTGTCTTCCTCTGCCCCTCTCCCCTGCTTGAGCTCTCTCCCTGTCTCTCAAAATAAACAAGCAAATAAATAAATGTTTGTTTGTTTGTTTGTTTGTTTGTTTGTTTGTTTGTTTCAAAAGGCAAAACAGCGATACATAGTCAATTTTGAATAGGTGTCACCTCTGGAAGTGGGGGGATAGATAGGGAAGGATACAGGTGATACACTTTGGTGACTAGTGTTGTTATTCTTACATTGGATAGCAGTGTTACTTCATTTCATTATTATGGTCCATAACCTGCATATTTTGCAGATTCTCTCTCAAAATCTACGTTTCCTTTATTCACTTTTCCTGTAATCGTAGCTGCAAAAGTGAATGCAAACACATTAAAGAATTTTGAGGGGTGCCTGGGTGGTTCAGTCAGTCAAGCGTCTGACTTTGGCTCAGGTCATGATCTCAGGGTACGTGGGTTCGAGCCCTGTGTCAGGCTCTGTGCTGACAGTGCAGAGACGGATTGGCTCTCTCTCCCTCTCTCCCTGCCCCTCTGCTCATGCTGTCTCTGTCTCTTTCAGAAAAATAGATAAATAAATTTAAAAAAACTTTTTAAGAATTTTGAAAAATTAAAAGGGAAAATTCCTCCATAGTCCTACCCCTTTATTTGTATTTCAGCTCACAGCCTCCTCTCTTTCCCTATGTACACGGCTTCTTTTTTTAACTAGTTGTAATCATACTGTATATACCTCTGCTTCTGCTCTTAACATTGAATTATAAGCAGTTTTCCAAATTTTCTAAAATCTTCAAAATCGTCCTTTTTCATGGCCACATAATGGGATCTCTATAATTCTTCGTGAAAATTCTAAGAATCCTAGTGATTCTGTATGGTGTATGTGAGTTTAAAAGAAAATAAGTAATGCTGTTTTATTAGTCTCCTAATGTTAGCATAACAAATTACCACAAACCAGGTACCTTACAACAATAGAAATTTATTCTCTCACAGTTCTGAAGGTCAGAAGTCTGAATCAAGGTGTTGGCAGGACCACTCTCCTTTCCAAGTTTATCTAGGAAAACTTCCTTCACTGTCTCTCTCCTTGCTTCTGCCGACTCTGGCAATCCTGGGATTCACTGGCCTGTAGCTGGTCACTCTACTCTCACCTCTGTCTTCATATGTCCTTCTTCTCTGTCTCTGTGTGTCCTCTCCTCTTCTTGTGAGGACATCACTTATTGGGTTTAAGGTCCATCCTAGTCCGTGGGGCGCCTGGGTGGCTCAGTCGGTTAAGCGCCAACTTCGGCTCAGGTCATGATCTCAGGGTTCGTGGGTTCGAGCCCCACATCGGGCTCTGTGCTGACAGCTCAGAGCTTGGAGCCTGCCTCCTGTCCTGTGTCTCTGATCTCTGCCCCTCCCCCACTCATGCTCTGCCTCTCTCTCTCAAAAATAAAATAAACATTAAAATAAAAAAAAAAAAGGTCCATCCTAGTCCAGTATGATCTCAACTTAATTATATCTGCAAAGATCCTACTTCCCAATTAGGTCACCCTCTGAGGTTCTAGATGGACATGAATTTTGGGAGACACTATTTGACCTGCTCCAGCTGCCTTTTGCAAAAATCTGAAAACAAAAATCTGGCTTTTAAATAAGGTGAAAGGGGAAGGGAGTCTGGGTGGCTCAGCTGGTCAAGCATCTGTCTCTTGATTTCTGCTCAGGTCATGATCTCACAGTCTGTGAGTTCGAGCCCCGTGTGGAATGCTGTGCCGGCAGCATGGAGCCTGCCTAATTGGGATTCTCTCTTTCTGTCCCTCCTCTGTACTCTCTCCCTCTCTGTGTCTTAAAATAAATAAATAAACTTTATAAATAAATAATTAAGGCAAAAGGGGCCACAAGCCAACCAATCCAGGTGTACTGGCTGTGGGCTCTTAATCCAAGTTGTAGAGAGTTTGCACTCAAAGAGATCTTGGAGATCTGTGCAAACTTCTCATTTCACCATAAGGAATTTGAGGGGGTTAGTGGTAAGGTGATCTATCCTAGGAGACTCAAATTTCTGGTTACATTCAAGGAGGCCACCTCAGGCCAATGCTACTTGAGCCCAAGAGTATATCTTGGGCCCAGTCTATATCTCAAGGACCTTCCCAAGATTATATTATTTCTCTACCACTGAGGAACAAATTAGCACACATTTAACACTTCAAACAGCATACATCTATTACCACACAGCTTCTATGGGCTGAATCTGGACTCAGCTTTGCTGTCTTCTGCTTCAACCTCTTTCGAAAAGCTGAACTCAAGGTGTTGGCCAAGACTGTGTTCTTGTCTGAAGGCTAAGCTGGGGAAGAATCCACTTCTAAGCTCACTGATGTGATTGTCAGCAGGATTCAATTCCTTTTGGGCTGTTGGGCTGGGGGCCTCTGTTCCTAGCTGGATTGTGGCTGGAGGTGACCCTCAGTTTCTTGCCTTATGGGCCCCTCTACAGATTGGGTGACTTGAAACGAGGAAATGTATTTTCTTATGGTTTTGGAGGCTGGAACTCCAAGATCAAGGTATTAGAAATGTTGGTTTCGTCTGAGACTTCTCTTTGGTCTGCAGACTGTCACCTTCTCACTGTGTCCTCATATGGTCACCTCTTTGTGTGCTTGTCTGGTATCACATTTCCTCTTATAAAGACAACAGTCTGACTGGATTAGGGCCCACCCTAATGGCTTTAATTAATTAATTAATTAATTCATTCATTCATTCATTTATTTTGAGAGAGAGAGAGAACACATGAGCAGGGGAGGGGCCAAGGGAGAGGGAGAGAGAGAATCTTAAGCAGGCTCCATGTCCAGTGCAGAGCCTGACACAGGGCTCCATCTCATGATCATGAGATCATGACCTGAACTGAAATCAAGAGTCAGATGCTTAACCAACTGAGCCACCCGGATGTCCCGAGGCTTCATTTTAACTCAATCACCTCTTCAAAGAACTTATCTCCAAATACAGTCATACTCTGAGATACTGGGGGTTAGGGAAACTGGGGTTGGGGAGGGACATAATTAAGCCCATAACATAGACCTGACCTTATTTTAGCAGCTCTTACTCTCCTTGGCTCTCACCATCACACTGGTAGCCTCTGAGTGCATCTGACTGAGGATAGTTCCACCAGCAGCCTCAGAGTTCATTGGAGACCCTTCTTACAGGGAGAAGGTCCAGGGCCCTCGGGGATTGCTGTGTTCCCATGTCTTGCCACCGACCCAGTCTCCTTACTCTGGGGCTCAACCTCAGTATCTAGAGCCCACAATGGATGTTTCTGGACAGCTGTTTTTCCCTAATCCATTCTCACTCCTCAAAGCCCTCTAACCCCACACCCTGGCCCTCCCTGAAATGTGCCTCAATCCCCTTTCCTAAATGCTGAGTCATAAACTCCACTCCTTGACCTACCAGTGGCCCTCACACTCAACAGGTTTGTGGACGTATCTCATCAAGAACAAACCACCACTGATTCGCTCCTTGGAGCAGATTCTTCACTAGAATTCCACAAAGATACACTATCCTGGTTGTCCTTCTCTAGCTGCTTCTCTTCATTTTTCCTCTTGATTCCTCCTTGTATCCCTGAGCTCCTAACCTTGGAGACTCTTCAAGTTCACTCCCAGGACTTGTTTTCTGGGGCTATTCTTTCCACTTTGGTAAATTCAATCAGTCTATGGCATTAGACACCATCTATACACTGCTCACTTGCAAATCTTGACCCTCAGTTTGGTGGCTGTGAACTCCAGACTCAGCTCTCTATACAACATCTCAGCTTGAACATTTAATAAGGTATCTCATTCCGGACATGTCCGAAAGTGAGCTCCTGATCTCCACCTTCCCCCCCAAACTTCCTCCTCTGAAGTCTTCCCCACCTAACTTTATAGCATCTTCCAGCTTTTTAAAAAATTTTTTTTGAATGTTTATTTATTTTTGAGAGAGAGAGAGAGACAGACAGAGCATGAGCGGGAGAAGGGCAGAGAGAAAGGGAGACACAGAATCTGAAGCAGGCTCCAGCCTCCGAGCTGTCAGCACAGAGCCCAACCTGTCAGCACAGAGCCCGACGTGGGGCTTGAACTCACAAGCCCTGAGATCATGACCTGAGCCGAAGTCAGACGCCCAACCGACTGAGCCACCCAGGAACCCCAACATCTTCCAGCTTTTTAAGCCAAAAAATCTTGCAGTCATCCGTGACTTCTCTTTTTCTCTCATAGCCCATATAAAATCCATCCAAAGTCTTGGGGGCTCTGCCTTGAGAATATTTCCACTTCTCACCACCTCCCCCACAACCACCCTGATTCAAGGCACTGTCTCTCCCACTTAACTAGCCTCCCTGCTTCTGTCCCTCCTCCCCTTCAATCACTCTCAACACAGCAGCCAGATATGCCTGTTGAAACCTAAGTCAAACCACAGCACTTCTGTGTTCAAAACCCACCAGTAGTTTGCATAACACTCAAAGTAAAAGCCAAGGTGCAGGAAGTAGAATGGGAGCTGCCAGGAACTGGGTGAAGGGGGAGGGGGACGTAGTGTTTCATGAGTACGGAGTTTCAGTTTGGGATGATTGAAAGTTCTGGAGGTGGATGGTGGTGCTGGTTGCCCAGCGATCTAACAAAAGATAGATAGCCTAAAAAGAAAAAAAGGCAGGGGCACCTGGGTGGCGCAGTCGGTTAAGCGTCCGACTTCAGCCAGGTCACGATCTCGCGGTCCGGGAGTTCGAGCCCCGCGTCGGGCTCTGGGCTGATGGCTCAGAGCCTGGAGCCTGTTTCCGATTCTGTGTCTCCCTCTCTCTCTGCCCCTCCCCCGTTCATGCTCTGTCTCTCTCTGTCCCAAAAATAAATAAATGTTGAAAAAAAAAAAAAAAAAGGCAAGGCCCTACACATTCTGACTCCCTTTTATTTTCCTGACTTTATCTCCTACCATTTCCCATCTCATACATTCCACTTGGCTCACATAGACATCCTGACTGTTCTCCAAACACACAGGGCATTCACCACATTTTGCCCTCATTAATCTCTCTGTCAAAAATGCTCTTCCCTGGGGCGCTTGGCTGGCTCAGTCAGCAGAGCATGAGACTCTTGATCTCGGGGTTGTAAGCTGGAGCCCCACATTGGGCATAGAGATTACTTAAAAATAAAATCTTAAGGAAAATGCTTTTCCCCAAATATGTGGATGGCTCAACTTCCCACCTCCTCATCCTCTTGTGGGGAGACAACATTTCCACTCCATCCTATCTAAAATTGCAAACCACACCATGCACTCCATTGGTACTTACCATCCACCTTCTCTGTTTTATTTTTCTCCATCGCTTATCATCAGGTGACACAATATATCATTATTTATTTGTATTTTTTAGTTTCTGTCTTCTACCGCTGCAGTGTGAGTTTTGCGGGCTTGAGATTTTGGTCTGCTTTCACTTCCTCCTGCACCCCCAGCTCCTAGAACAGTGCCTGGCACATAGTAGGTGCCCAATAAAATGTTTAATTTCATATTTATGGTGGCCTTGGCAATATTTTTTAAACCAGAAATATTATAAATTCATGAAAAACTTACAGTCTTTCTCCGCAAATCTTCCGTAAACAGTAAAAAAGTGAGATCATGAAAGCTATATAGAAACAAAAGGAAATGTTTATGATCAAAACGGTGGCTATGCACATTATGACTGCAAGGATCTAGAACATGTATTCATGTGGGCAAGAGTGGAAAGAAAGGTGTAAAATGAGAATTGTTGTTAGACTAATGGGAGTACGTTTTTCCTCAAAAAAACCAAATGGCATTATTATTAATGAGGATATTCAGAACCTATCATGTGCCAGATCATATTCAAAGCAAATGACACATGTTGCCTCATTCAATCTTTGCAAAAATAAGCTCTAGGCTATGGTCGTGAGAAGTTAAGTAACTTGGTCAGGATTGCACATGTGGAGGCAGAAGCCAAGCCAAACTCCTGTCTGACTCATGTCAAAATATTAACCAACTCCTGTGTGAGTCACATTTTCTGTATGTCAATACAGCCACAACGATGCCGCATAACAAACCACCCCAAACCTGGGTGACTTGTCACGACTATTTGGTCTCCAGCTTACTGGTTTTCAGGTTGACTACTTTGGCAGGTCTAGACCTGGCAATCCAGAAGTTTCCGCTGGGCGACTTGCTTCAAGGAGCAGGCTGCACGTGTTGTTCAGGTAACCTCCATGTTCATTCGGAGGCCCCTGTGGAAGAGGCAGAGACTCCCAGGGGCATGTTCTTTATCAGGGTCTTACTCTCCTGGAGGCCCTTCTTGTGTGCACACCATGCCCTTTCTGACCTGTGTCCTTTCACTCAGAGCAGTGCTCCTTTGCCTTTTGTGAGGACCTAAGTACTACACTGGTCTTCGAAATTTCAAACGCAAAGCTGTTAAATATCTGAAAGTCATGTGGTCTCTTGAAGAGAGAGCCAAAGTAAGACCCGAACTGATGATCTAGTCCTACCATTCACTAGGCAGGAGGTTATGGGCCACACTGAGAAAACCTCTAGATTTTCCTTCTCAGTCTAAAAATAGAAACCATGTGGATAATATTCAAAGTATTTAGTGACCAACATGGTGCCTGGAGGTTTCCTGCTGTGCTAGTTGTTAAGTCTTTAGTACTCGTTAGTTTAAAGCATTCCAAACAGGCCTTGAAACCTGGGGAGGCACTCGGGGACCCTTCACCACTACAATTTATGTCACTGTTTTATGACCAGTAAGGGCACACCACTCTATCCAAACTGACTGTCATCCCTGGAGATCAAATGTCTCCGCCTTGCCATAATGACAAAGAAGTGTTCATCAGGAAATTATGGAACCAAGGTGAGCGAGGTGCCATCATAAGAGGAAAATCCTGCAGATCCCCAAGGCACTACCCGGTCAGATAGCCTTCAAGACTGCAAAATGCTGCCCAAAAGAAAGTCTCTAGCACTTGAGTCAGAACCTCTGATAACAGTTTTCCTTCTCTGCCATAATTTTGCCTTTTGGGATGCAAAGCAGAAATTACTACTATCTGCAGCCTGTAGGACAAACACAGTTCACAATCGTTTTTATTTGGTCCCATCTGGTATTGGTTCCTCATTTGAGCCAGCGTTTAAAGCTGGAGGATTCCTCTAAAAATTCAGATTTCTCTCACTCTCATGGGCAAAGCAGTTAGCCACACAGCCCAAAGCAGTCAGCACCATATTCTGGGTAAACTGTGCCTCTCCCCCCAACCTCCCCAACTAAAATTTGGGAGCTCTTCCTTTTTTGCCTGGTTGCATCCAAGAAGCGGGGTCTAGCGGGGTGGGGGTGGGGTCACCAGCAGCTCTGCTGTAGCCGCATGAGAAAAGTCAGCTAGGGTTGTCGTTCTTGCCTCGTCTGCTCATACCAGCACGGTCTGATCCAGAAATACAGCCTCCACATATGCCTCTGGTGTTTCTGTCAGTACGCAAAGGATAGAGGCTCCCTTAAGTTGGGTTAAGTGAACTGCCTTCAGTGGGTCATCCAAGATTTCTACCTTAATGCTGATACCTCTTTGTACATAAAATAAAAATCTTCAATTTAAAAAAAATAAATAAAATAGTAAAAATATAAAAATCCAGATTTCTTCTTTTTTTAATTCTGTTTATTTATTTTACATAATGTCTACACCCAATGTGGGGCTTGAATGCATGACCCAGAGATCAAGGGTCCCAGGCTCTGCCCACTGAGCCAGCCAGGCACCCCTAAAACTCCAGATTTCTACTTGTATCAAATAAACCAGAAGATACAGCAACATTCTGTTGGCATCCCCTGCATGGCAAGAATCTGCTAGAACTGAGTAGAAGTTATCCCTTTATGTAAGACCTATGTGCTCCATGGTTCTCCTCTCTTCACCATTCCCCAAGCTTCTCCCTAATACTAAGACACACAAAAATTACCATTCATCATAATGAACTTTTTTCCCTGATAATAGAGAAATATTTCTCTGGGCAAGACTCTCAAAAATGGGGAAAGGAACTCAGAGCTGCTGACTCCAGGAAGCCTCTGATGGACTCTGACATGACAAAAGCAGTGTGTGAAGGATGGAGGGGGCCCACGGAGCCATTTTGTACCATTGTGCAATTCGTCTCATTGCCTCTGTGAATGGTGCCCCCTAAGGTTGTGCAGTGAGCAATCTGCACAGCTGTTCAGTACATTCCGGAGGCATGAGAAAGGTACAGATATGGCACAGACTGGTGAGAATAGGGCAGGCAGGGTATGGCCCCAAATGGGGTGGGAGAGCACACTAAGTCCACAGAAGGAGCCCTTTCAGCTTTACTAAAAGAGAGAAGAGAAATGACAAAGGCTTGGGACTGATTATGATGGCAGACCTCAGAAGAACATGGACACACTTAACTCTTCCTGCTTTCATCTTCAGGAAAGTACATGATCCCCAAAGGTGAGAACACAAAGCAAACATGAGGAGGCCTCTGAAGTCCAAGGTTAGCAATATGCACCTTGCCCTTGTCAGATGGGCTGGAAGCTGGGACTTACAGAGGACTCCCATCTCAGGGGCAAACAAGGCATAACTGACCTCTCTAGATTAGGTCTCAACTTGATATTTTTTATTGTAGTAAACAAGAAGTTTCTAGACACTAAGAGACAGAGACTAGACAAAATATTTTGTGTTCCCTTTATTTCCTCACCACGGGGCGGCCCTCCCTTAGCCACAGGACCTTTGATGGGTCCTGCAGCCAAGTCTGGGAAAGCCACCAGGTAGTGGCTTTAAGCCTCCTTTTCCCTTCCCCTAGGGATGAATGTGGGCTCACAAGACCTGCTATCACAAGTCACTTACTTCATTTAAAATAATGAGGGGCAAGTGCTTTGATTTTTTCTAAACGCAAACTGCAGCATTAAAAAGCAAGCCTACTTTATAGACTCAAAATGTTCTGCAGGTTCAAGACTTTCTCCTTTCTCTACCTGGCATATTTTCTGAGAGAAGGGCATATAAACCTTCGTGAGCGGTCAAGACCAGACTATGGCCCCAGCTTAGTTCCACCTGCTCCCCAGAGTATAATGAATTTATTGTCCAGTGAGTGCCAAGGCCTCTTGAGACTGGCTGAGGGGCTGAGAGGGCAAGACTAGGTATGAATTTAGCAGGAGCGGTCTGGGAAGAAGGACTGAAGCTGGAGGCTGCCATGAGCTGCACTGAGATGCCCATGTGCAAGGTCAGAAACAGGGTCCAGAAAAGGGGCAGAGATGAGCCTCTCCCTCCTGGGGCTCCCCAGGGTGTTTACCACCAAATAACCACAAAGCTGCCAGCAAGGTGACTACAGAGAACTGAGAACTGACTCCAGCAGCTGCAGGAGAGGGAGAGTGCACTTCCCGCCACGGTGATCAATAAACACTTCAGGGGAAAGATGCATTTATTCTTAGCCTGGAACTCCAAGGTGGAAGAGGAGAGAGGGAGAGCATATAAAGCACAGGGCACCGCAAAAACAAACTTCACAAGGCTGCAGAGTCTATTATTACCTCTTCCGGGTGCTTAACCTCCTCCCACAGGTCCAACATTCTGGCCACATCCAGCCGTCTTCAGGGATGTGCCTGCCATGTCCTTCCTCCCCAAGTGTTCATGCTGATTCCTGGCTTAGAAGGATCTGAGGCATTTGCTCCCCACTCTTCCTCCTGTTGAAATTCTACTATCTTTAGAGGTCCGAATTCAGAGGTCTTTGGTGAAGCCTTCCCTGATTCTCGAAGTCACAATTCCAATTATGCCTTCTTTCTCCCCATCCTTTGTCTGACGGTGTGTGTGTGTATTTGTGTGTGTGTGTGTGTGTGTGTGTGTGCACGTGCATGTGTGGAGTGTGTGTGTCTGTATGTGTGCTGAAGTGTGACTCATGTGGTTCCCCAGGTAGAATACCCCCCTGGGCTGGGCACTGGGGGTCCCTCTGCTTTCTGCCCCCCCCCCACAACCCCACTCAGTTGGTCTTGATTACCGCTCCTGACTGATTTGCCGAATCCTGGTCAGATGAACACCGTCTGTATCCTGGTTTTACTGCTGACTGACTATGGGTGCTTGAACAGATTACCTCAATCCCTGTGCCTCAGTTTCCTCATCCATTAAGAGGTCTTATAAGGTTGATGTAAAGAATGAATGACATTGTACACTGAAAGTAGCATAATGACTATTACTACCATTTATACTTATTTGT
The DNA here is from genome assembly GCF_028749965.1 of Puma concolor. Taxonomy (NCBI): domain Eukaryota; kingdom Metazoa; phylum Chordata; class Mammalia; order Carnivora; family Felidae; genus Puma; species Puma concolor. The sequence continues at coordinate 53,453,444 of NC_141670.1, read as the reverse complement.
TATGTATATATCACATATATTTTTAAATCTCTCTTTGAGAATTCCAAGGTCCTTTTCACCTTGAGTCCAGAGATAAGAATTTCCTTCAATGACTGAAAATGAGCAAAAGAGACTGACTTGTCCTTGAGCTCACAGCGACCTGGGACTATTCTGGAAAGACAAAGGAATTCCTGTCATCCTCTTTGCAGCTCAAACCACGGGTCAGGCTTCTAGAAATCCATCAATATTTAGGACGGGGCTTTTGTGACACCCAACTTTCCCTAGCTGGTCAACATTTTTATAAATAAATGAACAGTATTGTTCACAATAATAACGAAGGTGAGAGACAGTGGCTTCGTTATGTTACCCTAATGTGGGGAAGAGAGAAGTCAGGTGACTTAATGAAGAGTCTGAACATTAGAAAACTGAGAAAAAAGACTCTTGCCCTTAGAAAACCTATCTGTAACTTCACTGCTCCCAGAGGAAGTAGCACTTCGGTCCTAGTGGGGAGTGCTATCCTCATTCCACCCCCCAGCTGCTGTATTCTTCCAGGGTTGGGTCCATTCTAGAGGCTCTGCTTTTAGGAAGATAGGGGCAAATGGTAAGAGGCCCAGCCAGAATGATATCAGGTCTGGGAACTGTATCCCAGCAACATGAGCTAATGGAACTAAAGCCATTTGGCTCTACACCAAAGGATATGGCAGCCTTGCCTGAGCAGAAAGTGATATTTGAAGCTGAGGAGTAGGGAAGGTAGGGCAGAGATCCAACTTCATGTCAGGAAATTGCACAATCAGAGAGGATTTGTGAGGTTGCAAGGATTCCAGCATCCCATATGTGCAAGCACTGGGCCAGGGATCACTGGCTTGGGTTCACCTTATGTATGGAAAGTGCTACGTAAACTTTTGACAAGCTGTGTGGGATATTGTTGATCTCTTTGGGGCACATAGATGGCTCAGCTGGTTAAGTGACTGACTCTTGGTTTCAGTTCAGGTCATGATCTCAGGGTTCATGAGTTCGAGTCCTGCATCGGGCTCTATGCTGACATCGGGCTCTATGCCTGCTTGGGATTGCCCCCCCACCCCCTCTGCTCCTCCTGTATGCTCTCTCTCAAAAACAAATAAATAAATGAAAGAAAGAAAGAAAGAAAGAAAGAAAGAAAGAAAGAAAGAAAAGTTGATCTCTTTGAGAGCAGAGAGCCTGTCAAGACACAATCTTATCCCCAATATCCAGTACAGTACCTGGCACATACAATCATGTTTGAAGTATCTTTCAATTTTAAGATTATTTAGATTCTTTCAAGGACTATAACAAAACAACAACGTTACTGAGAGAGACCTTCTCACCAAAGAGGGTCCACTTATGTGGGTATATAAATATCCACTAAACACCCTTTCTTCACTCATGCAGGGAACAAGAGGTGGGCGGTGACCGCAATCATGTTTTTGAGCTGGTCGCCACACTTCTGAATATTCCAGAACTAGCCAATGATTTCTCAGTAATACATCCCAAGAAAAGTACCTGAGGGTAGACTCTTTGCTTAAAGAGCAATGCTGAGGAGGTTTTTTGTGATTCTCTTCCTGCCACTAATTAGCTTTTACTATTGAACTCTGTGCAAAATATTACTATCACCCCCTGCATAATTACCAACTCCCAAACCACAGAAACATTCCAGAACGGGAGCCAGGAGAAAGAGACTGGGAACGAGATGTCGAGTCTCATCACAGTGAGCATCTATGGGAGCCGGTACTTAGCTAGAAGCTTCACCTGGTGTTATGGGCTAAATGTGTCCCCACAAAATTCATATGTGGAATGAATGAATGAAAATACATTACCTCAGAATGTGATTGTATTTGGGAGATAGGGTCTTGAAGGAGGTGATCTAGTTAAAATGAGGTCATTAGGGTGAGCCCTGATCCAAGATGGCCAGTGTCCTTATAATCCCAGGAAATTGGAAACTGAGAAAACTCAGTGGTGCTCAAGACCACAAGAGGACAGAGAGAGAACATGGCCATCACAAGCCAAGGAGGGGGATCTCAGGGCAAACCAAACCTGCTGACATCTTGACCTCAGACTTCTAGCTTCCAGAACTGTGAGAAAAGTAATTTCTGCTCTTTAAGCTCCCCAATCTGCAGTATACTGCTATGGTAGCCCTAGCAAACCATTTGTACCTGGGATATTTCGTTTCACCCTTAGAACTACTCAACTTATTTTCTTTATTTTGCAGAAGAAATCGAGGCTCAGAGAAGTCACTTAATTTTCCCCAATTCTTACAGTGGGTGAGTGGCAGAGCCAGGATTTTGTATCAGGTTTGTGGGTTGCAAAACCCACATTGTCTCTATCGCATCAAGTTGTCTAGTAAAATTAATGTTTTACTGAAAACACTCTGCAACCAGTCCTGTAACCAGACCAATCAAAGCAAGATGCTCCGGTGGAAGGGATTTCTTGCCAGTACCATAGGGACATTGGGCTCTCCTCAACTTGACCTCCTGGACGCGCTCTGCCACCACCCATGGCAAAGGTCACGTGCACCTGCAGAGCTGAGGACAACCTGACAGGAGAAGCTCTGTGGGCTCCTCTCATGGTATTAGAGCCACATGGTGTCCAACAGGACCTGATGGGAAGCAAGTTGGGAGAGGGGAAGGCTCCTTTGTACTCTCTCAAAGAGACATTATTCTACAAACCCTGACCTCAGCCCCCTTCTCTGATGGATAGCAGAGTCAGGCCCCTTCCCTACCAATTAGAATGATGACCACCACCTACAACTTCCGTCTCCCAAGCACTATGCTAGGCACTTGGCATCCGTATCATGAGGTGAATACTATCCCCTATTACAGAGCGCACAGAGGATGTAACTGAGGCTTAGAAAGCTGAGTAGCTTGCCCAAAGAGGCACCGACTAGAAAGGCACAGAGCCCACGTCACAGTTTCCAAAAACTTGTCCTTCCTCTCCACCACCCTGCCTCATGCTGACAGAAGCCAAAGGACATGTGGAAACACACTTATGCTTCCATGAGTGCTGGTCCCAAGACCCCTAAGAAGACACACTCAAAATCCCACAGAAGCCTCTTCTTGTAGCCTCACCACAAGAGACAGGAGACCTCCACAGATGGCAACCTCATCATCCACCTAATAAAGTGGGAATTCAGCCAGGAGGAGACCAAAGATGGTTTCTAGACAGCACGTTCCCACCAAGCCATATCCCTAGCTTCTAGCACTCTGTATCTCTCTGCCCCATGCCCTTGACCCACACTGCAAGAGACAGCCATGAGGGCGGGGAAGCAGCCAGCATCCACACTATAATCTTTGTGTTTGTTAACTCCGGCTCTGGAAACACCAGCACAATGATGATCCCTATCAGGTGAATGCCTACGTCCTGTTTGTTGACATCTGGGTCAAGTGGTGCCATCATCTGTGTGTGTCCGGAAGAATGGACAGTGGATTCACATTCACAGCGCCGCCCAGGAACTCGGGTTCTTATCTGTTCTACCTCGGATAGTTTCATGTCTGTGTTATTTCTCTACATCTTATCCTCCTCAAGCCCCAGTTAAGGAGTTAAGCTAAATCATCTCAGAAGATAAATACATATACATATACATATACATATACATATACATATACATATACATATACATGTACATGTACATATACATGTACATGTACATATATCTCAGTAGATCATCAAAGCACCAGAGTTTTGGGATTTCATTCCCTGGATTTCATCTCTATCCCAGTCTGGCTGTACCAAGCTCTTTATTATTAGTCAGGACTCTCTAGAGAAACACACCAATAGGATATATATATAGAGAGAGAGAGAGAGAGATAAAAAGGAGATTTATCCTAGGAGTTGGTTCATGCAGTTATGAAGGCCAAAAAGTCTCACAATCTGCTATAAGCTGGATACCCAAGAAATCCTGTGGTATAATTCAGTCCATGTGCAAAAGTCCGAGAACCAGGCAAGCGAGCCTGCAGTATAATTCCTAGTCTGTGGTCAAAGGCCCAAGAATCAAGGAGCTACTGGTATAAGTCCGGGAGTCCAAAGAGTAAGAACCAGTAGCTCCGATGTCTGAGGGCAGGGGATGGTCATCCTGGCTCAACAAGAAAGAAAATATTTACCCTTCCTTTGCCTTTTTCTATTTGGGCCCCCAGTGGATTAGATGATACCCACTTGCATTGATGAGGGCTGATCTCCACTCAGTCAACTGAATCAAATGCTAACTGTCTCCAGAAACACCCTCACAGACACTCCCAGAAATAATGTTTTGCCAGTTACCTGGACATCCCTCAGGACAGTCCAATTAACACATAAAATTAGCCATCACACTCCTAGATAAGAATCAGAGTCAAACTTTATAATCCATACATTTATCCCTTTATTCAATCATTCAACCAACATCTACTAAGTGCTTTCTGTGAGCCACCCGTTGGAATAGCTACAGAAAATCATTGGAAAAGAGTAAAATAGCACTTGGTAACCTGGCTTACCAGACCCCCAAAAATATGCAGCCTCTAGATAAAAACGACAGCCATGGTGTTTTTTGTTGGGGGGCTGACTGATTAACATCTGTTTCTCCACTTAGGTCTAAGTTATGCACAAGTCATGCTTGCCACTCAATGTCCAATGCCCAGTACAGTGCCTGGCTCATGGTAGGCACAATAAATACATAATAAACAGTGCAAGCCTGAAGAATACATTATTTTTATACTAATACAAACATGAATATGAAATTACAGATGCAAGTCAAATTTTACATGCATTTTTTAAAATATTTTTTTAATTTTTTTTGTTTAACATTTATTTATTTTTGAGACAGAGAGAGACAAAGCATGAACGGGGGAGGGTCAGGGAGAGGGAGACACAGAATCTGAAACAGGCTTCAGGCTCTGAGCTGTCAGCACAGACACACGGGGCTCGAACTCACGGACCGCGAGATCACGACCTGAGCCGAAGTCGGCTGCTTAACCAACTGAGCCATCCAGGTGCCCCTACATGCATTTTTAAGATGAAAATTTGGGGGCAAAAGTGATGGAGGCACGGACAGGTGGAGCATAGAGTTTTTTTAGGGCAGCGAAACTCCTCTGTGTAATGGTGGATACATGTCATTGTAAATTTGCCCAAAACCATAAAATGTACAAAGTCAAAAGTAAACCCTAATGTAAATCCTGGAATCTGGGTGATAATGATGTGTCAATGTAGATTCATCGATTGTAACAAATGTACCACTCTGTGGGAGGTGTTGATAGTAGGGCAGGCTGTGCATGTGTGGGAGCAGCGGGTATATGGGAAATGTGTCTATCCTCCTCTCAATTCAGCTGTGAACCCAAAATGGCTCTAAAACACAAACACAAAAAAACTTCCGGGCAAGTTTGTGGTCTGGGTAGGTGTGTCTAGAACATGTTCCCTCTCCCAGGAGAGTTTCTGGAGCACCAGCAAAGCCATTATACCAACTGGGAAGGACTTGCACCCCTACCCCCACCCCCAGACCAGTGGCTGGGCCCCCTGCTAGCCATCTTGTCCTCTCCGTCCTCTCCACAGCCAGACCCCAGAACTGGGAGATCAGCACAACACTGGGTTTCCAGGCACATACAATCCCACCAGCAATCCTGCCCGGACGCAGTTAGTTCAACTGAGCAAGTTTGGAGTCTCCTAAAGGAACTTTTGCAGAGAAGTGAAATTGAAAAGACAGCGTGAGACTGGTCCCAGAGCTCTAACTGGTACAGGGCCTCCTGAAGCCAGGTTGGGGTAGATAAGCCTTGAGGCACTTCAGAGAAAGGGGAGGCTGCTGTGCATGAGGAGAGAGGGAAGAAATGAGTTGTCTGGCCACTGAAAGAAAAGGGGAAAGATACGTAAAGAAGCAAGAGAGCCCAAAAGATGGAGAGGTGGGGACTAAATGGAACCCAGCACAGGTGGGGTCACTAAAGAACATTATCTGAAAGGAGATGCCTCATGTTCTGGACGCCCTTCTGCAAAGTAATGTTTACTTATTTTTGACAGAGAGAGAGACAGAACATGAGCACAGGTGGGGCAGAGAGAGAGGAAGACACAGAATCTGAAGCAGGCTCCAGGCTCTGAGATGTCAGCACAGAGCCCGACATGGGGCTCGGGCCCACGAACCGTGAGATCATGACCTGAGCTGTAGTCGGGCGCTTAACCGACTGAGCCACCCAGGAGCCCCTCTTCGGCCAAGTAAAACCCTCCTCCACCTCTTGGCCGCCTCCGGCCCACCTCACTGCGCACTCCCAAATCTCCAGGAGGGTCTACGAAACTCCCCAGGATTTGGGCAGATGTGTACGAAAATCAAGCATGGCGTGGAGTTCTATGTCCTCAGAAAGCAAGCACACCCCTCCCCCAGTGTGCTTCCTCCACCCACAGATAGGCAAACATGAAAGGGACAGCTTTAAACATCCAAAGGGCCATGAAAATGGAAGGTTTCCATCCATATTACCTGGCTCTAAAGAAAGGGGAAGCCCCCAGTTGAAAACCTAAAGCAAAAGCACCAAAATAGAAAAGCATAAAAGGAACAAGTTGACAGAACACAGATGTTTTTGCTTTGACTGACTCAGGTTAATCTTAGATACACAGACCATTCTTCCCCTCCTGTCCCATGGTCTTGAGCTGATGTGCTGGTTCACTGTGAAGGCTGGCTTCAGGCTTGAGCAAAGACTGTCCTCCTGCCCTAGGCTACCTGACCCATGTCTGGCTCAGTGCTACAAGCACCCTCTGATGACGGGTCTGGTCATGTTACAACCCTGCCTCCTACATGTCAACTCCCCTCTGTTGGCGGGAGGCTCCATTCTTTTACAGATTCACAGCCCATAAGTCCAGATGACCTTCCAGGAAGCTCCTTTCCAGGACCGAAGGCCATGTCTGGCTGAGTGAAAGGCAGCAAACAGAGTTTGGAGTAAGCTGTACCCTGCCTCCATTGAATGTCCAACCCCTTCTCAGCCCTTGGTACAAAATTCACCAACTTCCCCCACCTGATCCATGACTGATCTACCACTTCCCTTCACACACACAAATGAGATGATTAACAATTAAAAAATGCTTTCTACGTTTAGTCACAAACACACACATCAATTAGAGGAGGTCTTCTCATCCACACATAACTCTAGATAAACAAACAAGGATGAAAAGCGCACACGCATAAACATCTGGAGGAAACAAAGGATTTCATGCCTTACCATGGATCTCTAAAATCTGAAGGCCTTCTCAAGCAAATGCAGAATTTATGAAAAATAAAAACACTTCTTTAAAGGTTAATTTTTGAAAATTGCTCACCGGCTATCGATAGCAAATGAGCCAATGTTTCTAAATTGATAGAGAAATTAGACCATTCTCCATGGCCCATCTCAGTGATATTAAAATGAGCCCGAGCAATGAGTATGCATTTAAATGGGAACAGTTTACTCTTCTCCTTCCCTTCATTTGGATTATGGCCGATGATTGAGAAACCCTAAATTGGGGTACGTCCCTATTGTCACTCTTCCTATTGGACAGTAAGTATTCACTGCTGGTGGCATAGGGCTGCCTTTTCACAGAGACCTAAGTCAGTAAGTCTGCCCGGAGGGGATATTTAGCACCTAAGACAAAAATGCCCTGAAACATTCCATGAGAGCCCAAAGTCTGAGACCCGAAGTAGACTCATCAATTCTCCTACCTCAGACCCTCTTTGCGAGCTTCTCAGCAGCCTTGGAGTAGGTCCAGGGGACCATGTGGCGCCGAAGGTGATGACTATAATCTCAGAAAACGAGACAGGAAGAACACTGGACTGAGTCAGGAGGCTTAGCTGCTTACGTGCATGTGACTTTGGAAAATCGCCCAGCCTTTCCTTGGTTTTGTCATCCGGAAAAAGCCTACCTCACAGGGCTGCTAAGAGGCTCCAAGTAGAAAACGTTGAGGGTGAGGATATGTTGTAAACTGTAAGAAGCCATATGAGTGCAAACATGCTTACGTGTATTGCCAGTGCTTTGATTTGGAGCAGGCTGTTTACTGAGCTTGCTCTGTGCTGGGCACTCAATGCTGTACAGGTACTAACTCCCTGCCATGGATGGAATTGTGTCCCCCCAAATTTCATACGTTGAAGCCCTAATCCCCAATGGCACAGTATTTGCAGATGGAGCCTTTGGGAAGTAATTAGCTTTAGATGAGGTCACTCATGAAATAAGAAGAGACACTAGTGAGGTTGCCTCCTGTCTCTCTCCACCTGTCCTCACAGAGGAAAGGCCATGTGAGGACACAGCAAGAAGGCAAAAGCATTTGCAATGCACTGAGAAAGCCCTCACCAGACGCCAACCCTGCAGGCACCTTGAGCTTGGACTTTCAGCCTCCAGAACTGTGAGAAGCAAAGTCCTGTTCTTTAAGCCACCCTGTCTATCGTGTTTTGTTACGGCAGCTCAAGCTGACTAAGACATTCCCTTGATCTCCTAACAACCCTGAGATCACCTCTATCATCACTGCCATTCTACAGATGAGGGAAAAGGAACCTAGAGAATTGAATAAACTTGTCCAAGGCCAAGGCCACCAACTGGGAAGTGGTGGGACCAGGATTATGAATTCATGGCAGAGACTACCCGGAGCTCACCGAAACCATTTCTTCTTCCTGGGCACACAGCTAAACCATGTTTCCCAGCCCTGGTACCGGGAGAGTTCTCCTCAGTGGAATGTATGTGAAAGCATTGTATACTGCTCATAAGCCAGGGTGGTGTAGAGGACATGGACATTGCCACCATTTTCTCCCTTTCCTTTGGCAGGGAATTCAGAGTCCATGTGTAGGAGATGGCCCTGTGACAAGAAGGGAGCAGCCTGGGTCCCTCAGTGACATCATGAAGGAGAGCACCTTCCCCCAACCAACCCTCACTGGTCTCCAACTGTAATAGGAGATGAACTAATGTTAGAAGAAGAAGAAGAAGAAGAAGAAGAAGAAGAAGAAGAAGAAAGGGAAGAAAGGGAAGAAGGGGAAGAAAGAGAAAGAGAGAAAGAGAAAGAAAGAAAGAAAGAAAGAAAGAAAGAAAGAAAGAAAGAAAAGAATGAAAGAAGGAAGAAAGAGAAAAAAGAAAAAGAAAGAAAGAAAAAGAAAGGAAGGAAGGAAGGAAGGAAGAAAAGAATGAAAGAAGGAAGAAAGAGAAAAAAGAAAAAGAAAGAAAGAAAGAAAAAGAAAGGAAGGAAGGAAGGAAGGAAGGAAGGAAGGAAGGAAGGAAGGAAGGAAGAAAGAAAGAAAGAAAGAAAGAAAGAAAGAAAGAAAGAAAGAAAGAAAGAAACTGCTGTTGGGATAGGTCTATTTGTTATAGAAGCTCATATTACCTCATGTGAATTCTAATTATATAAGGTGAATTCTAAACACCAAGGTAACTAAACCAGTATTTTATATAAAAATGATGAAGATACTTGTTTGTAATGTAAAAACCTGAATACCACCTCTGATTGTAAACCAGGAAACAACACAAAGATACTTTTTTTTTTAATATTTAAATTTTATTTAAATCCAAGTTAATTAACACATAGTGTAATAATGATTTCAGGAGTAGAATTTAGTGATTCATCACTTACATATAACACCCAGTGCTCATCCCAACAAGTGCCCTCCTTAATATCCCTTGCCCATTTAGCCCATCCCCCCAGCCAACACCCCTCCAGCAACCTTCTTTTTGTTCTCTGGGTTTAAAAGCCTCTCATGGTTTGCTCCCTTTCTTTTTATCTTATTTTTCCTTCCCTTCCCCTACGTTCCCATGTTTTGTTTCTTAAATTCTACATATGAGTGAAATCATATGATACTTTTAAAAGGAATATTGGGGCGCCTGGGTGGCGCAGTCGGTTAAGCGTCCGACTTCAGCCAGGTCACGATCTCACGGTCCGTGAGTTCGAGCCCCGCGTCGGGCTCTGGGCTGATGGCTCAGAGCCTGGAGCCTGTTTCCGATTCTGTGTCTCCCTCTCTCTCTGCCCCTCCCCTGTTCATGCTCTGTCTCTCTCTGTCCCAAAAATAAATAAACGTTGAAAAAAAAAAAAAAATTTAAAGGAATATAGGAAAGCTCATTCACTGTGGCATTTGTCTTCAAGGAAATTTATTCTGATTACCAACACTCGTGCAACCTAATCCACTACGCTCTACAGCAAAGTTTCCTTTTAACTTTCAGGAGCCAGCGTAGCCCCTGTCCCTTAAGAGACTGTCAATTAACATTTGTTGAGAATGACTGGCCTTTGCTCCCTCATTGCTTTCTGCTCACTACACATACAGTCAAGAATGTCCCCAGGTTTTTCTCTGGGGACTCTTCTGGGAAAGTCCAAAGCAGCCCTGTACACTACGACAGTGTTACAGGCTGGCCTGTATCCCTCCAAAATTCCTATGTTGAAGTCCTAACGCCCAGGACCTCAGAATGTGACTGTGTTTGGAGACAGGGCCTTTAAAGAGGTGATTATGTTAAATGATTCTATTAGGGGCGGGCCTAATCCAACGTGACTGTTGTCCTTGTAAGGAAAGGAGATTAGGACACAAAAAGAAACACCAGGGATTGTGTGTGCAAAGACAAAAAAAAAAAAAAGATGTATTTGAACCCATCGTTTAAGTATAGTTTTTGTGGAGTGTTTTCAACTTAGATTATGTTTTGGTTCATATAGTTCTAAGACCAGAACTTTATTCCAATGTGATATTAAGAAAAATTTCAAAAACAACAAAACTGGAAGAATTTTACAGTGAATTTTATGATGAACACTGATATGTATACCCAGTATACTACCATTAATATTTTACTGCATTCACACACATTTATCCATTTTTGCTCCCCTCCTTCAATTTCTCCATCCTTCCATCATCCTAATGCATTTCAAAGTAAGTTGCAGGTATCTGTAACTTCCCTTTCAGCATCTACATCACTAACCAGAATCCAGTATCTGTTTTCAGTAGTTTCTTTTCATGTAAAATGTATCAACAATGAGGAAACTCACAAAGTTGAAGTGTACATTCCCCCAGTGTTGACAAGGATATACATCTGCTGTTCTGTGAAAAGGAAGTATATTCAAAAAAGACTTCCAAAGGCCAAAGGATCCCCGTGACCAAAGAAAAAGGCTGACAAATTTATTGAGGCAAGAAATGATCTGTTTAGGGAACTTAGGAAAGACACATGTCTTGCGTGGATGCAAGACTAGTAGACTTCTGCAATCCCACCTCCCTGAAAATCTACTTTTTATAGCCCTTAGAAGCTGGGAGCCCTTCCTGGGGGACCACTCAAAAAGAGAATGTTTAGGAATAGGTGTGCGTCACAGTCTTCTCTCCAGGGAAGAACATGGATATTATGCCCTGACGGTGTGCTTGAGGGTGTGCTTAAGGGTGTGGTTAAACAAAAAGAAAAAATGGGGGGAGGGCAGGTTGAACTCGAGAAGGTTTCAAGGTCAAGAAGGTGGCAGATTTGTCCAAGATGGCATCAGTCTTGCTCACACACCTGTGTGACCCAAACCCCTCTCAAGCTGTAGAACATAACCATCACTCCAGAAAGTGGTCAAGCCTCTTCTCAGTCAATTCCACTCTCAGTATCCCCAGAGGCAACTACTGTAACTTTCATTCCACTATAGATTAGTTTTGCTTGCCTTAGAACTTCATTTGAAAGGAATCATACAGTATGCATTCTTTTGCTTACAGGTTCTTTCAGTCAGCATAATGCTTTCAAGACTGATCCTGTGGTTGGTTGACTGTAACAATAAGTTGACCTCTTTTTCTGCTTGGGAAGTATGGTTAAATATACTGGGGCTTGTTGATTCATTCTCCTACAGATGCACACTTGGTCTGGTTCCAGTTTGGGGCTATTATGAATAAAACCACTATAAACACTCTTGTATGAGCATTTTTGTGGCCACGTATCTTCATTTCTCTTGAGTAAATACATAAAAATGGAATCATCGGGTCATAGGGTTAGGGCGTGTTTAGTTTTGTTTAAAAAAAAAAAAAGTGTCAGAGTGTTTCTTAAACCAAGGTGCCTGCACCCTTTTACTTTCCCACTAACGATGTCCAATTACCCCATTGCTCCGCGTCCTTGCCAACATTTGGTGTTGTCAGTGTTTTTAAGAAAACTAGACCTTCCTATATATCTGGCTCTGGACATTAGGAAATGGGAGGGGCTTGCCATCCCTAAGCATGTGTCAGTGGGCGCTGGGGTTGGTGCACTGTACAGGATCTAATTTAAATTTACTCCTCATAGCAACTTATTCAGAGGCTGAGAGAAGTGGAATAATTGCAGAACTGGGCTTCAAACCCAGGTTTTTCTGGCCCTTTTTTTTTTTTTTTTTTTTCCCAGCTTCGTTAGAAACAAGAAGGTGTTGAAAAGGGAGACTCCTGTGCAAAGGAGTGTTTGTCAACCTTTTCCCATTAGTCAGAGCCCATCAGGAAGCTCAGAAGATTCCGGTTCACGTTGGAAGCTGATGCTTCTGGCCCTGTAGGTTTGGATGACTTGGGGACAGAGAATAAGGGGGGAGAGAAATCCTTCTCCACTCACTCACTTCCTTCCACCTGCTAGAGGTCTTAGGAAATAAAGCTCTCAGGCTCATAAAAGGCCTGAAGGAAGAATAAGGGGCCTAGAGAGACCTTCCGAAGGTCTTTTCTACATCCCTAAGCCTCTGGCAGAAGGAACCTCTGGGGCTACAGGGTTCTGGTTGCAGCTCTAATCCCAGTTAAAGTTCTGCCTTGCTTATATAATATCCTCCAAAATGGACTGGTTAACCCAGTGGGAGCCAATTATGTCCCTGGGGAGCTTCCAGTTTTGAGGAAATATGTCATTGCTTGGATTTGGGATACAAATGGAGAGGAAATGGAATGCATGGAGCCCTGTCCATCCAGTCCCCACAATGGTATGAGGTAAATATAAATATCTTCATTAGCCAGATGAAGAATCTGAGGGTCAGAGGCTCTGAGTCACTTATCTAAAGTCATACATGGCAGATTCCAAACGTCTTCCACCTCCCAGAGGAAAGGATTGATGCAGGGGCTGTAGAATCACAGACCTGGAGCTGAAGGACTGACAGAACCCTCTCCATAACCCGCCAGACTGCCCGTGAGAATCCACACTATGGTGAAATTCTCAACAAGACGGCCTCAGCTTCTGCTGCACCTGCTCTGTGTTGAGACCCCCACCTCTGAGACAGAATGCTGAAGCGTGGGGATCTTGAGGGAAGGCAGTGCCTTCCAAGTGGTCTTAGTAGGGACTAGAGCCTGAAGCTGGCTGGGGAAGGAAGTTCCCCAGCAGACCCAGTAAAGGGAGAGTAATTCTTAGCAGAAAGTGTGCCATGGGATCCTGGGCACTTATTTCTACAGGTTACCTATTTGCATTTTAGCAGCAATCTCCTAAGGACACAGTACCTTGGCCAGTAAAAAAAGCCACTCTTTGTCCCTTCCTAAAATCCCCTCACAGACTCTGTGGCTCACAGGTGTGTGAGTTGTGGCCTCTCTTATTGCCTGTTGAAGCAGGAGAAAGGCTGAGTCTGCGGGTTCACAAAGTGCTGTTATAAACGCTGCTCTGCTCCCAATAAATTGTCTCAAGTTGTCTTTGAGTCCCTTTTTCTTCATCTGTAAAAACTGTTCCTTTCATCACACGGTGGTTGAGAATATTCTTTATTTTTTTTTTTAATTTTTTTTTTCCAACGTTTTTTTTAATTTATTTTTGGGACAGAGAGAGACAGAGCATGAACGGGGGAGAGGCAGAGAGAGAGGGAGACACAGAATCGGAAACAGGCTCCAGGCTCTGAGCCATCAGCCCAGAGCCCAACGCGGGGCTCGAACTCACGGACCGCGAGATCGTGACCTGGCTGAAGTCGGACGCTTAACCGACTGCGCCACCCAGGCGCCCCGAGAATATTCTTTAAAAGGCATGTATCATATAACAGAGTGTACTACAGAATAGACAATTAACTGTTTTCTATTCTCCTTTCCTCTGGTCTTTGGCCAAATAGATGGTTAAAAAGAAAGTTAACTTGTTCTATTGTGTTAAATATGATCCTATTCCTTTGGGGATTGTGAAAAGACTTCCATGCTGTCATACTTTTGCCTTGGGCCTATGACCTTCTTGTCCAGCTGCTCTCCTTTTAAGTCCATTTGGGCAGGAAGGTTGGTCTGATCTTGGAAGACCCTTGCAACTCTAAGCCTGCAGGCGAATTTGAACTAACAGGTTTGAGCACTAACTGGGAGGAAAAGAAAGACAGGGAGGGGATTCACTCATCACTGTTGAGCCAACACCTGGGAGAAGGAACTGAGACCATGACCACTGCTAAAATTGTTACCCGAACCTGGTTTCTCCCCTTGGTGGATTTTGGGCCTCAAGTCACAACCAAGCCAAAGAATAGGAAAAGGAAGGGTCTTGCTTGCGACAAATACAGAAGAACACCTAGGATCTTTCCCAAATCAGTGTCTGCTCGAATAACAGTTCTGGGGAAGTGGTTTTTTTTTGTTTTTGTTTTTGTTTTTTAATTTTTTTAATGTTTATTTCTTTCTGAGAGAGAGAAAGAGAGAGAGAGTGAGAGACAGAGCATGAGCGGGGGAGGGCAGAGAGAGAGAGGGAGACACAGAATCTGAAGCAGCCTCCAGGCTCCGAGCTGTCAGCACAGAGTCCGATGCAGGGCTTGAACTCACAAACCTCAAGATCATGACTTGAGCCGAAGTCAGAGGCTTGACCGACTGAAACACCCAGACACCCCCAGACCTGGGGAAGTTTTAAGCTAAGGGTGCATACATATTCACAAACGGGTTTGTGTAATGGGAATACAGCATGAGGCTGGGCCAAAGGTCATCTTAAAGCGAAGGAGTCCATGTCAAAATCACTAGGGCCAGCAAGGGTCAGCATTATCAGTTCTCTGACTCCAGCTGGTCTGGTATTTGAGTGCTCATAGGGGTTTAGATCCTGTGAAGATAACTCACCAGTGCTCAGTGTGTGTCAGGTCAATTTTCACTTCTGAATATGATTAGGCTACCTGCTGACCTGCCAGTGGCTGTTTGTTCTTACATTCTTTCACAAGACAGCTGGAGGCCTAAAATGATTTTTCTTGTGTCAAGAGAGCTATGTCTGTCCTTCTTCTTCTGGGGAACCCTAACTCTTTCTGCTTGAAATACCACCGGAAACCATTGCCAACTACTAAAGCACCCACTGAATAGCAACAGACCATTGGTGAAAAATCTTTCCACTACAGAGTCTAACTCGCCGGGGATTTAGAAGCCGGCAGAGAGAAGCCAGAGGAAAACAAATTTACAAGCACTTACAAATAAAATGAAAATAAATCAGGCATTTCTTCAGAAAAAGGACTTCTTAAAAGACAGCCCAAAGGGGGCACCTTCGTCGCTTAGTTAAGCATCCAACTCTTTTTTTTTTTTATGAATATAATTTATCATTAAATTGGCTTACATACAACACTCAGTGCTCATCCCAAGTGCCCTCCTCTGTGCCCATCACTCATTTTCCCCTCTCTCCCCATCCCCCTCCTATCAGGTTGTTCTCTGTATTTAAGAGTCTCTTGTGGTTTGCCTCCCTCCCTCTCTGTTTGTAACTATTTGTTTCCCCTTCCCCTCCCCCATGGTCTTCTGTTAAATTTCTCAAGATGAACACATGAGTGAAAACATATGCTATCTGTCCTCTGACTGACTTATTTCACTCAGCATAATACCCTCCAGTTCCATCCACGTTGCTGCAAATGGCCAGAGTTCATTCTTTCTCGTTGCTAAGTAGTATTCCATTGTACATATAAACCACATCTTCTTCATCCATTCGTCAGTTGATGGACATTTAGGTTCTTTCCATAATTTGGCTATTGTTGAAAGTGCCGCTATAAACACTGGGGTACATGTGCCCTTAAAGCATCTAACTTTTTTTTTAATTTTTTTTTTAACGTTTATTTATTTTTGAGACAGAGAGAGACAGAGCATGAATGGGGGAGGGTCGGAGAGAGGGAGACACAGAATCTGAAACAGGCTCCAGGCTCTGAGCTGTCAGCACAGAGCCCCACGCGGGGCTCGAACTCACGGACCGCGAGATCGTGACCTGAGCTGAAGTCGGACGCTTAACCGACTGAGCCACCCAGGCGCCCCTAAAGCATCTAACTCTTGATCTCAGATCTGGTCATGATGTCACAGTTTGTGAGATAGATCCCCATGTCAGCACAGGGCTTGTTTGGGAGTCTCTCTCCTTCTCTCTCTGCCCCTTCCCACCCTCAAAATAAAGAAATAAATAAAAACATTTTTTAAAAGGGGGTGGCACCTGGATGGCTCAGTTGATTAAGCTTCTAACTTTAGCTCAGGGCATGATCTCACGCATCGTGAGTTCGAGCCCCATATTGGGCTCTGCACTGGCAGCGCAGATCCCGCTTTGGATCCTCTGTACCCCTCTCTCTGCCCCTCCCCTGCTCGCTCTCAAAAATAAACAACATTAAAAAAAGGAATAGGGGCGCCTGGGTGGCTCAGTCGGTTAAGCGTCCAACTTCAGCTCAGGTCACGATCTCACAGTCTGTGAGTTCGAGCCCCGCGTCGGGCTCTGTGCTGACAGCTCAGAGCCTGGAGCCTGTTTCAGATTCTGTGTCTCCCTCTCTCTCTCTGCCCCTTCCCCACTCATGCTCTGTCTCTCTCTGTCTCAAAAATAAATAAAAAAAACATTAAAAAAAAAGAAATTATTAAAAAAAAGAATAGTTTAAAAAAAAAAAAGGACAGCCC
The DNA here is from genome assembly GCF_028749965.1 of Puma concolor. NCBI lineage: Eukaryota > Metazoa > Chordata > Mammalia > Carnivora > Felidae > Puma > Puma concolor. Next base: position 53,436,799 of record NC_141670.1, on the reverse strand, counting down.
CAAAAAGAAAAAATAAATTATTGCTACCTTAGTTAGCCTTTTCCTGTACTTCTCTCCTCAATTTTCTTTTATTTGGTAATAGGTGTATTGAGATATAAGTGACATACTATAATATTTATCCATTTGAAGGGTACAATTCAATAGCTTATATATAATTTTATAAGATATTATAAATATAAATGTAAATTTGTATTTATATATAACATAATTTATATAACATATTTATAAATAACATATATTTATAAATATATTATTTACTATAATAATATAATAATATAAATAGGGGCACCTGGGTGGCTCAGTCGGTTAAACGTCCAACTCTTGATTTCGTCTCAGGTCATGATTTCACAGTTCATGAGCTTGAACCCCATATTGGGCTCCACACTGACAGTGTAGAGCCTGCTTCAGATTCTCTCTCTCTCTGTCTCTTTCTCTCTCTCTCTCTCTGTCCCTCCTCCACTCTCTCTCTTTCTCAAAATAAATAAACTTAAAAATGTATAAATACTATCTATAAATAGATAAACATAATAAATAAAAGTATAAAACCATCATCACAATCAATTTTAGAACACTTTTATCGCTCTGAAAAGAAATCCTGTATCTTTTATCTTTCACCCCCAAATCTCCTATTTCAGCCTCAATCACGAATCTGTCTACTCTATATATAGAGTGGCCTATTCTGGACATTTCATATAAATAGAATTAATAACTATGTGGCCTTTGTGACTGGTTTCTTTCACTTAGCATAAATGTTTGGAAAGTTTATTCATGTTGTAGCATACACGAGTGTTTCATTCCTTTTTGTGAATGAAAAATGTTCCATTGTATGTGTGTATGACATTTTGCTCATCAGTGGATGGACACTGGATTTTTCCATCTTTTGACTACTGTATATAATGCTGCAATCAACACGGAGCACAAATTTTTGTGAAGACCTATGTTTTCATGTCTTTTGAGTATATACCTAGGCCTCTTTTCCAGAGGTTCAGCAGGCGAATGGCTTCTGCCTATACAGGCCCAGGCCCTTATAAGCTCTGAGGGGTATTCCCTGAGCCTCTGACCTCAAACCTGGCAGATTAAGATTCAAGGCCCACTTCATTCACTGATACAGTCACTCAGTAAATATTTATTGATTCTGTACCAGGTGCCAGGCACTCTGTGACATGCTGGGGATGCAGAAAGAACAACATAGCATTAAACAGCAAAATTCAACCAAGTTAATGTAAAGATCTAATTGGCTTTATTAAGCAATTTGTGAATTGACCAGCACCCCCCATGTAGCAAGTAAGGAGGGCTCCAAGGAGCTGTACAAAATGGAAAGTTTTTGTGGGAAAGAGGTTGGGGCAAAAGGTTATAGCAAAAGAAGACCGTTCCAGGCACCGCTGCCTTCCCTCAGACAGCGGGCAGGGGGTCTTATTAGGTGGGTAATGTCATCTTCCCAGGGGAGGGGAGGGGGCATGGAAAGGGCCCATGGGACAGATGACCTCATTGATGCTGACCAGAAATTCCAGATAGATTAGTTTAAAATTCCACTCTTGGGTAGGTGGAACCTGCAGTTAAGTCTTGGTTTGCTGTCCTTGGGGCAAATGACTCCACTGTGGCCCTGTGGCTTTCTTTTTAACTATAGGCAAAAATGCTTGTCCTCACGGAGTTAAGATCCAGTGAGGGCGGCGGCAGGGAGAATAAACAAGTAAGTTATGTGCTGTGTTCCTTTCCCCGTGAAGCATTCCCAGATGTGGTAGGAAGGGTCAAATTCTACTCTGGTAGTACTTGTTTATCTCTTTTTTATTTCAAAAGTGATTTCTAGCTCTATAATGGCACCCATTGAAAACATCATACAAATGAGACAGTGCAAAGTACTGAGCACTCCTGTTACGATGAGAGATTTATCATATTTATCTGCGTGTCACCCCCATGTGGGCTTCCTTTTATGAGCTCCATTACGGGGTTTGAAAATGACTGACACCATGTGGAAAGTGACATGTCAAAATGATGAGGGAGCATAAGGCAGGCTGAGAGCAAAGCACAAGCCAGCACACTTGCCGCCCCCAGGTGGGATATGTATGATATTCCCTGGACACTCCCAGCTACCCAAAAAGGACAAAAAACAAAAAAACGACAGCAACAAAAAAACCCTACAAATTGTTAAACTGAAAAAAATCTCCACTAGTTTACCAGAAAAAGGCAATCTCATCAATAGCCTACTGTCCGGGGCGCCTGGGTGGCTCAGTCGGTTGGGCATCCGACTTCGGCTCAGGTCATGATCTCACAGTTTATGAGTTCGAGTCCTGCGTCGGGCTCTGTGCTGACAGCTCGGAGCCTGGAGGCTGCTTCGGATTCTGTGTCTCCCTCTCCCCCTGCCCCTCCCCTGTTCATGCTCTGTCTCTGTCTCAAAACAAAACAAAACAGAACAAAAACATTAAAAAAACAAAATAAAAAAAATTAATAGCCTACTGTCCAGGAACTCCATACTGTCTTGATGTTAATGCTTTGCTAGAGGGAAAAACAACCTTAGCTGGACAATAGCTAGGCCTCCAGTAATCTGTGAGTCTTTAGCATAAGAAAATCTCTTCAGAAACTTCCATTTTGGCTTTGCACCACCTCCATAGTATGTAACCAGCCACTCTTCACAACCCCGGTGCAACTCTCTGCCCACAGTTCCTGTCCCTGTGCTTTAATAAAATCACCTTTCTGCACCAAATATGTCTTCAAGAATTCTTTCTTGACCATCAGCTCCAAACCGCACCATCACCCCCAAACCCCATCAAAAACACTCATTTGCAGTCTAGAGTCCCTGGTTCTCAAGATATGACTGGGGGAGGCGCCTGGGTGGCGCAGTCGGTTAAGCGTCCGACTTCAGCCAGGTCACGATCTCGCGGTCTGGGAGTTCGAGACCCGCGTCGGGCTCTGGGCTGATGGCTCAGAGCCTGGAGCCTGTTTCCGATTCTGTGTCTCCCTCTCTCTCTGCCCCTCCCCCGTTCATGCTCTGTCTCTCTCTGTCCCAAAAATAAATAAACGTTGAAAAAAAAAAATTAAAAAAAAAAAAAAAAAGATATGACTGGGGAAGCTTGCAGTGGGACCACCTTGGTGGCCAGTCTTCTTCCCCACTATTGTGAGTTCCTCAGCTATCCCACTCAATTGAAGGTTTAGTAACCGTGGGTGGACCCTGAGACTTCCTTCCTTCCACTCCGATCTTTAATGGGGACCAAACAGGTAGAAGTATATGTGTCCAGATGGTTCTCTCTGATGGGCCCTGGCAGGCACAGGGACTGACAGCTGGAGGCCAGGCATCCCCAAGATGCCGCAGCTATCAGCTAGGACCTCTTGGGGACAAGATCTACAGACCTAGAGTTTTCTAATTATCAGAAGCACCTAGATAATACTGGACTTTCCTGAGCCTCTCGAATAAAATCGAGACAATACCCACCTAGCAAAATCATCAAAAGGATGAGAAGCACTGGGATTCATGGAGGGGGTGGGTCTTGAGTCATCCCACCTTCTACATCAGCCTCCCTAGGCACTCTCCAAATAAATTCCAAATAAAATAGCATACTTGCTGTGCGTGTCCCCTTTAGGACAGGTCTCCTGGCACCCCTCTTTCAAACATTTCTGCCCCTTCTCTTCCATGGACATCCTGACGCAGGTCCTGAAATTCATACCCATTTATTATTACACAGCCGGAGTATTTTACAGGCACGTTCTCAGAACAGCAACGCCAAAAGAGCCTTTTAAGGCTCTTCTGGGAGGCCTACTATCATGATAACCCCCACTCAATCAGTGGTTTCTGAATGAATGAAATGAAGGACAGTTACCCCTCCCCCCAGCAGGGATCCAACAGGCTTTGAATGGCTGCTTTCAGGCTCCGGCTGCCCCTGGGGAATTTCTCCCGGCTGGATGGAGGCCCTTAGGGCCACCTGCATCTCCCCTCGGCTCCCCACCGGCCCCCATCCGTAAGCTCCCCTTACCCACCAGCCGCGGGATCTCCCGGAGCCATGTCGGGTGCAGGGTCCGCTGGGGGGGGCCGAGGGCGGAGATGCGGGGGGCGGGCCGGGGTGGGGGAGGCGGTGGGGGAGCGGGCCGGGGTGGGGGTGGGGGTGGGGGTGGAGAGGCGGGCCCGGGGCTCGCAGCGGTCACGTGGCGAGTCAGCTGGGCGCGCAGGGCGTGGCGAGTCAGCCGGGCGCTGTAAATAGGAGCTGGGGCCGGCTCGGGGAAGCTCCGGCGGCGGCTTGGGCATCGGCACCCCAGCTCGCAGGCTGCAGGCCCAGGCTTTCGGCTGCGGAGTCGGTGAGTGCGGGCGGGCGGTGGAGACGCGGCGCCGCCGCGATGGAAGTGACCTTGGCGATGGGACGGGGACACCGGGTCCCTCTGCACCCCCGCCAGGCCCAGGCCGGGTCCCGAGATATCCCGGGGCGGGCGGGAAGTGGGGGGGGGGGGGGGGGGGGAGGACCCTCGGGCTGTCACAGCTGGGCGGGCAGGGATGGCAGCCCGCACACTTCTCAAAGTCCGTGCGGGGAGAGAAGCAAAAAAACAATCCCACGAGGGCAGCCTGGCACCCGCCCCAACTCCGGCCAGAAAGCAGGCACCCGCCGGCCCGTCCCCTAGGGCTGTGCTCGCGGCCCCGGGTCGGCTGAGCCAGACCCCATGATCCGCCCGGCTCCAGGGTCGAGCCTGGGGAGCAGCCCGGGCGGAGCTGGGGAGTTTGCGGGGGAGATCCGGGGGAGGAGCTTGCGGGGAAGCGCTTGGCCTGGGTTCTGGTGACTTTCCGGGTAGGATCTACCTCCCCAACCCCTTGTGAGCTTCTGGGCCTCAGTTTCCTCAGGAAATTGCTGATAAAATAGTGTCTCCCTGCAGGTGTTTTCTTGTTCCAAAGGGTTTGCTTGGGCAACTTTTCTGCACACGACCACACACGATTCCAGGGACCCCAGAAGATAGAAACCAGAACACGAGCCTGGAACTGGGTGGAGTCGGGTGGAGGCCACATGTTGAGCTAATTCTACCATGGACGGGGAAATTAAGCTGAGAGAAGGTTGGGAGACTGGGTGAAGGGCATGGGGCTCCAGTCCACCTCTCCCTGGGAGGCTGGGGGTGGAGGGGAGGATGCCACTCCCTACTGCAGTGGAGGGAAGGCAGCGCCTTCCACAGGCCAGGGTTGTGTGCGAGAGGAGAAAGCAGGCCAGAGTCTCTGGGGCATCACCTCTTCCCTCAGCTAGTGACCCTGGAGGCCTGGACGAGGGAGTCGGAGGGTAGCAGCAGGCCGTCCTGGTAGATGTAAATTGGATTTGCCTTCTTAGTGGGCCTAGAGCATTCTCTTCCACAGGCTGGAGGAGGCCAACAGGCTGGGGGGGGGGGGGGACGGGGCGGGAATGGGGATGGGACAATTACTTAGGCCCACATCCCCAGTGGGAGGGGAGGAGGTGGGGTTCAAATGGAGACCTAGCTCCTTTTGTTACCTTGGGAAACAAATCCTCAAGTGCCTCCGCCAGAGGCAAACACAGCTGAGATACATGCGTTCAGTTGACTTTATAATAGATTCAGAACGATAAGAATGTGACAGGTGACGAGGCTTAGAAGGGTGTCTGTTTTAGTAAGGGCTGCTTTTCTGCCCTAACATCCTTAATTTAATGGAGAATTGTTTCCTGTTGGCACAGGTGATGGTGACCCAGAGCCCTTGAACTTATGGGAAAAGCCGCACCCTGCCCCCACCCCCCAGGCAGTGGCTTTCCCAAAGAACAACCCTGAAGGTGCCCTGGAGAAAGGTTCTACTCAGATCTTTCTGGGCATCTGTCCCACAGCTGGGATACTGCCGCTCAGCAGTGGAAAGCTGCAGATCCCTTATCTGGGGGCTTCAAAGGCCAGTCCAGCCCTGGCTCTAGTAACTGCCCTGCTGTTGGGTCAGGACAACCTGTTTCTGAACTGGTCAAGCGGTGAGGCCTTTTGGCTCCAGGATGAACCCGCCGGTGTGCTGCTGATTCCGCAGCTTGAGCTGAGGACTTTTCTTCTAGACTGGCTCTTTCTTTTCCCAGTTACGGGACCTGGGAATTGGAGTAGGAAGCTGCACACATTTTAGGGATAAGAGATTTTGTGTTGCTATTGGCTGTTGGATTGAGAGGCAATGGAGAGCATATCCAGAGGAGCTGTCGAGCATCTGTTGGGTCATTTTCTTAAATGTGGTCATGACTTGTGGTTGTGTAGACTTTCCCTGTCATAGGGAGAGAAAAACTGAAGTATTTCAGAGGGAGGGCTAATGACATGACGTTTGCCGCCTATTTTAGATAGTTTCACATAAGGAAGGTGTTAAAGAAATGGGAATTTTTCTGGATTAAGAAGGATTGAAATTGGGCACTTTCGTAGGGTTCAGACTCACCTGCAGAGAGATGGTGGGGGTTGACATGGGGATGAATCTAGGTGAGGCACATGCAGGTATGTATTGTATCTACGGGATAGACAGCAGTGTCTGCATCTGGTCCCATATATAGCGTCACCTCTTGGTTTAAGCTCAGCACACACTCCCGAGGCTGCCTAAGAAAGGGTGTGTGGGCGATAAAGCCTCCTTCCATGGCTGTTAATTAATGTTCCTATTCCACCCTCGTTTGGATAGGGAAGGGGACCTAGGAACCAAACGCCATTATATATTTAGACTTCAGCCAGTCTCATTTTTAACCTCAAGCCTCATGCCCACACCCTTCCCACAGCCCCTGCGGCCTCCAAGTGTCAGGCTTGTGTGGGGTTCCTAGGGTGAGTGCACTTCTTGGTTACAGCTCCCCTTTGAAGGAGGCAGGTTGCAGCTTGTTGGCTCTGCAAATCCATTACCCACCGGGGCCTGCCTCTGATCTTCCTGGGACACATCCTGGCTCCTGTCTGTTCTGTTCTTTAGAATTCTCCTGCACGCTTTTTTTTTTTTTTTTTTTTTTTGGTAATTTTAATACTTTATATCAATCTGTGAACAATGTTATTAAAATTGATATTACTGTAGTTGTGCTGCGGTGTATCCCTTCCCGCTAGTGTTTGTGCGATTTATTTATGTTGATACATGAAGATCTAGTTCCTCTCCAACGCCCAGAGTATTTACCAAGGTTACAGTTAGTTTTTACTTTTGCATTATTCACCATTGCACTACAGTAAACCCTCGGCGTCTCAGGCACTTGCAAGAGTTTCTCGAGGGCAAGAGCAGGAGAAGTCGCATTAATTGCTGGGTCATAAGGTGTGTGTGCACTTCCGTTGTGCTAGATGCTGATAGAGAGCGCTGTCTAGTGGATGTTATCAGTATGTGTTGCTAGCGGGGTTGAGAGTTCCTGTTCCTCATTTACCACCACTAGCTATCACCAGACTTTAATTTTTACCAAACTGATGGGCTCGAAATGGCGTCGCTGATTTAATTTTTATTTCCAGGAATTCATATTAATTCCTTGCCCAAGAAACCACTGATCTAGTGAGGTTTTCTATTTTTGTTGTTGATCCCTGACAGTGTTTGTAGTTTTAATGTGTCTGTTAAGAGTGAGAGCGTACTAAGGTTTCTCTACATCCTAACAGGTATCTGGACTTCTCTGTAATTAGGTGGCATTTTCTAATTTTTTTTTTTTTAACTTTCAGAATGCATGTGTGTTTTGGGTACTGTAGTTTGACGCTTCCCCTTTACAGATGAGAAAACTGAGGCTCCTGCAAGTTGGTGACATGACAGGGGTCACTAAAATAACTGAGGTGGAATTTCTCCTAGAGTTTGATCTCTTGCCAGTTGTCTGTCCCTACTCAGATATACTCCTCAGGGCTTGCTTGTTTTCTCAAGCACCAGTTTCCCTCACATGTGATAAAACAAAGGCTTCATACAAGACCAAAGGTCCCTTTCCAGCGTTACTGTCTTATGAATGCTGGACGCCGAGAAAGATGCATGCCTACAGTCTTGACTGTTGTAATCTGTCTCCACCAGGCCAGTAACTCACTTTGGTCTGGTCATCAAGATAACCTAGTTACCAGGAAGGATGAGGGGAGGAGGGTGGGATAGATCCCACCGAAATAGGAAACCGATCCAGTGTAAGGCACCTAGATACTCTGCCAAAAGACCCAGCAGGGGCCGGGCTTCCCCATGACCCTCTGACCTGCTGACCTGGACTTGGGCAGGATGTGCTCACCCATGTGTAAGTCACGCGGCTTCCAGGCTTGTGCAAGACCTGGGAAGGCCGTGCCAGCCAAGGCCTCCGCCACTCCAGAGTGGAGGCCTTGTCAGACATCAGCTGGGAGCCACCTTCTCAGTCACTTAACCTGGTTGGTGTTTGGGAGTGCTTTGTTCTGGTGGTCAAGAGAGCAGAATGAACCAGTGTTTGGGGACCCGTTGCTGCAAGTAGGGCGATCATAATTTTTCATCAGTTTTTTCATTTACTTCTGAGAGTAAAAAGAATGAGCCTGGGACATCAAGAGTTAACTGGCCTGTGACTAGAGAGATGTGTACTCCCCTCACTAGTGAGCCCACAGCCGTTTCCTGGTGGCAGTTCGTTATAAGGGCTGCCCACTCCGAGCCAGGCTGCATGGAAGGCGCTTTCAAAAAGACCATCTCCGGGGCACCTGGGTGGCTCAGTCGGTTAAGCGTCTGACTTCAGCCAGGTCACGATCTCGCGGTCCCTGAGTTTGAGCCCCGCGTCGGGCTCTGGGCTGATGGCTCAGAGCCTGGAGCCTGTTTCCGATTCTGTGTCTCCCTCTCTCTCTGCCCCTCCCCTGTTCATGCTGTCTCTCTCTGTCCCAAAAATAAATAAATGTTGAAAAAAAAAAAAAAAAAAGACCATCTCCTTACATCCCCCAACAGCCTTGTGAGGTGAGTATGTGTTCCTGGAGCTTTGAGAGGAACCCGGATCAAGCAGAGAGGCAAGGCCTTTCTGTCGCTTGTGTTTGGCACTGCCGAAGTCTTAGCCACCTCCGTACCCAGCCGGCAGAGAGATGTGATCTAGCCTGCAATCGAATTACGGAGCTGCTGTGCCCCTGCAGGCTGGGGAGGCACAGAACCCTAATCTCATTTAAATCTCCAAGGATTTCTGAAAGCTTTTGCAAAGCGGTCCTGAGGTCCTTCAGAATCCAGGCAGTATGTCCATGGGAGAAACAGAGACATGAGAATGCAGTGCCCCCTTTAGCATCTCAGCAAGTCAGTATCAGGGCTGTGGAGCAAAGCTGGTGAGCAAAAGCTTCCAGAACTTTCTAGGACTTTGCCCAAACTCTCTCTTGGTTCTCAGTGATACAAGTTTTTTCAGCTGCTGAGGGCCTTCCTGGGGTCCATTGTTTTAAGCCTAAGGTAGTAATTCTCTTCTTCTGTTTGCAGGATGTGGGCTGCCGTGGCCGATCTTAAGCGATGTTCCATTGTGGGCCGTGTAGCTAGATGGTTTCCAGGCCCTGTGGGAGACTAGCGTTGAGCAGGCACGCCCTGCTCAACCTGGTGGGAATTAGTCACTGATTTTGGACAGATGGTTGGCAGGTGGGCTGCAAGGGAAGTACCTGTGAGTGGCCTAAGCTGTTTAGGTGGGTGAGGCAGCTGGGGCCTTCTCGCTGCTTCCCCTCGACCCTGCAGGGCTGTTAGCTGCACAGCTGGTGGCTGACTGCAGTGGACCCCCTTTCTGGGTCACCCAGGAGTTGCTTTGGGGCATTCAGCTGCAGAGCCTGGCTCTAGAGGACAGATCGCCAACTGCTGCCTGCTCACCCGCACAGCTTTAAGGAGACGGATGGCGACTAGGAGCCCTTTTTGTTGTGTTATTTTTAATTTAAAGATCGTAAGCCATGAAGTAGTTGAACGTGTTTCCATCAGGAGCAAAGACATGAAACACGAAAGACACATCAAGGCTGTGATTCAGACTCAAAGGCAAGGTCCGAGCGTATCTGAGATGAAGGCACGTTGTGTCAGCATCACAGCCGCTCCAACGCTGAGGTGTGACTGGGCAAGTTGAAGTCAGAGGAAATGAAGAGCTGCCTGGTTTCGATGTGTAGGTGTACCAAAGCGGTCGAAACTTCAGGAACAACCATCAGTGGTGATGGCAGGAGGCAAGATAAGTCTTTGTGGGGGAGAAAGAAGCTTGACGAAGTTCTCTAGCAAGGTCCCACTCAGTCTTCATATCCCTCCTGCCTGTCCACCTTCCCCCTAATCTGTAGCCAAGATACAACTTTAGTTTGTGGCTGTTGGTAAAATCTAGGCGCACTCAGTTTTTGATTCTTTAGAGCCCACTGTGCAAGACGTTGGCAGTATACGAACAGCAGCAGTGGACAGGCATGAGCCACGTATGGGAAGGAAGACGTGCTAGGCAGGCGTTCCTCCTCTGTGTGGGCCACAAGATTGCCGCTGGCTTATGTGGAAATTGCAGACCTGTCTCCTTAGATTCAGTACAGATTTCGAATCCAATCTACCTGAGGGGCTCTACAGTCACATGAGAAAGCTTTTTTAAAAATCAAGCTTGGTGACGGTCCAAACTGATTGCATGTCCTTAGGGATATCAGGACTCTCAGCCTTCTGTGACTTGGCATTAGCTCCTCTCTTGTGTTTATTCCAGCACCTTCCAGAGTCCCAAGGTCTGCATTAGTCCCAGGAATGGCTTCAAAGGAGTCTGGGGAATGGTTCTGCTATAAGGGGGTGGGGGGGGTGGCTAACGGGATCAGCTGGCCCCAGGCCCCTCTGTGCCCATGTCGACATTCTATAGACCCTCAGTGGGATGTGCTTTCATGTAAACCGTTAAGTGCCGCAGGGTTTGGAGAGGAAAGAGATGCGAGAGTCTGCCCTTTTTTAGCCGGAGGTTGTCTTGGCAAAATGGCAGACGGGTGTAGTGGAACCCCAGGTCTACCCAGGAGGACCAGCTGACCCAGGGCTAGAAGCACCATCTGCCCGCAGCTGTTCCCTCCACCAGCCCACGCCCTGAGAGGGAGTCTGGTGACTTGGAAGTGCTTATCCACTTCGGGCCCCTCTTTTCTCACAGAATAAGGACTTGCTGTTCGTTCTCTGCTGTAATTAAAAAAAACAACAACAAAAAACCACAGAACTGAGGAATTAAAAGGGAAGTATTTGCCCAAAAGAGGGGAAGTGAGAGCTGGCTCTGTTTCATGCGAAGGCCAGGGAACCCATGACCAACATGTTAACAAGCTTATTTTATTTTATTTATTTATGTTTTAATTTTGTTTTAATGTTTATTTTTGAGAGAGAGAGAGAGAGAGAGAGAGAGAGAGAGAGAAAATGAGTGGGGGAGGGGCAGAGAGAGGGGGAGACACAGAATCCGAAGCAGGCTCCAGGCTCCCAGCTGTCAGCACAGAGCCCGACGTTAACAAGCTTATTTTAACCATTTGCACATAGGTTGTCCAGTGTGCATGATTTGTGTGGATGCAGAGAGAGATGCCTGGCACTCACTGAAGTCAAATCGCCACTGCTCTCAGGACATCCGTGTCCCCTTCAAGGAGGAGAAAGTTGACTTAATGTTCTTTGGGCTCAACAGTCTCCAGACTCTCAAAATGGAAACCCACTTGGAGGTTCATTGAGGTTAAAACCTCATTTTAATTCAGACTCTTTGTGATAGAGGGGTATTGTGGACAGGTTTGGAGTGAACCGGAATTCTCTGGCACAGGCTAGAAGTAGGGGGAAGAAGGGAAGACGGAGGAGGGAAGGAAGCAGGGCAGTGAGTTGGACCTGGGCATTAAGCGTGCCCACGTGAGCAGCCCTTTATTGCTTTCTTACTGTAGAGCAGGCGCTGTACCAGGGGCTTCTGCCCACCCTCATGACACTCTTGATTTCCACCTGGAGCAATGAATGGTCATTAGCCCCATCTTACAGGTGGTGAAACTGAGGCTCAGTACAGGTTGGTACTCAAGGGTGCACAGTTAGTAAGTGGAAGATCTGAATCCAGGTCTCCTGACTCCAAGCCCAGTGCTCCTCCGCCCCACAGGCTACCGCAGCTATTAACCACTTCAACCCCGACTTTCCACCGAATGCCACAGCCCTGTGCCTGGAGGGCTGGGCTGAAAAGAGGAGTTTCCCAAGTGCTCAGTCCTAGTGGGGCTGGGAATCTGGTTCAAGATGAGCTCCCGCCCTCCAGGCTCACATCTCTGAAGTTCACTGGGGCCCCTGGTTCTTCCTGACACAGAGTTGTGAGTAGGGAGAATGAAGTTAATAGGAAATTTAGAGGAGGGCCTGTGGAACCGAAAGAAAGGGGCAAGTGCACCAAAGCGTCACATCTGGGGGGCCTGGCAGACCTCAGGAATTAGGCCCGGGTATGGCCATGGCAGCCGTCAGTGCAGGAACTGAGAACCGTCTGATAAATGGGTCGTGGCTGTGGTCTCTGCCACCAGAAAAACCAGAGGAATCTTGTGTAAAGTCCAAGCTACCATGGAATTGCTCCCATTCTCCACTTGCCTATGATGCAATATCTCAGCAGATGGCTAAGCCCCGGGGGCCACCTGGAGACATATAGGGAGCATTCACCTGGGCCTGGCTCAGGACCCAGCCACATTCCTGTCACCCCTGCCTGACAGGTCACAGTGAAAGCCGAGGATAGGGTGTGATTCTGATGGGCTCTTCAGGTCTCAACCTGCTGGCATGGGTCTCAATGCCCACGTGCCCAGAGTGTATACTCCAGTGTTTGTGCGCCAGGTTCTTACATCTGGGGAAAATGTGAAGGTACCGGCTGTAATTCAGAGGGTGTCGTGAAAAAGGAAGGAATCTGACTGCTTTGCTTCTTTGCCCAGAAGTTCTAAAAGAGACCTCAGGGGTGCCTGGGTGGCTCAGTCGGTTAAGCATCCATCTCTTGATTTTGGCTCAGGTCGTGATCTTGAGGTTGGTGAGTCTGAGCCTCGCATCAGGCTCTGAACTGATGGCATGGAGCCTGCTTGCGATTCTCTCTCTCCCTCTCTCTCTTTTTCAAATTAAACTTAAAAAAAATTTTTAAAAAAGACCTCAGCTCCCTTGCCCCTTCTGCCATGTGAGGACATAGACATTCACCTAACAGTTGGAGGTCACGTGGGTCCCTGATGTGGTCTGGTGAACACCAGCCTCCCTGTGAGTCACTGGAAAGAAGGTGTTCTGTGTTTTGAGCAGAAAGTCACTAGGGAGAAGGCCTCACTGTTGACTGGAAATCAACTGGAAGTGCCTTTGGGCTCAGGGGTTTTGGTAGCTCCGGCTACTCTTCCTAAAAGACCAAAACTTTGAATATAATATGTTGATTTAATTAAAAAAAAAGGGGGGGGGGGTTAGTGGAAAATAAATCTCCCCGCCACAGATATTGCTTTCATATGTTTTTCCTTATGTTTTACATGTGGTAACGGTAATGTGAATGTATATTGCTTCATGGTCTCACACGCTTACCATGACTCACCGGCTGCTTGCTTTTTTCCACTTACGGGTATCTTGGGCTTATTTGCTTATCAGTACAATGTGATTCTCGCTTCAGCTAGTTCCTATCTTAATGGTTACTTTGTATTCTATTAATCATTTACTGTAACTTCACAGTTGCGGTTAGTAGACACTTGCTTTGTTTCTGGTCTTCTGTGATACAAAGAATATTCAGTAAACATCTGTATACCTATATCTGTGAATTTGAAGCTCGTAGGATACATTTCTGAGTGTCAAATTGTTGAGTCAAAGTGTGTGCAGATGGCCAAATTAATAGAAATGGTGGGGGTGGGGGGCGGCGCCTGGGTGGTGTCGCTTAAGCATCCGACTTGGGCTCAGGTCATGATCTCACCGCTCATGAGTTCGAGGCCTGCTTCGGGCTCTGTGCTGACAGCTTAGAGCCTGGAGTCTGCCTTGGATTCTCTGTCTCCCCCTCTCTGTGTCCCTCTCCTGCTCATGCTCTCTCTCTCAAAAATAAATAAACATTTTAAAAAAACAAAAAGCCAGGCCAGTCGTCTCCATGGGGTTCATAAGCGCAGCACCTCTGCCTCCCCACGCCTAATCCACCCCCCAGGAGCTGTCCAGCTGTCTGCCTTTGCCAGTCCTTAATTTTATCTGTACCTCCCTGTGGTGGAGCATCTTTTAATATCTGCTGGCCATTTGTAGTTCTTTTTCCTATACTTCATTGTGTGTGTCCATTTGCCACTTTTTTATTCTGCTTTTTCAGGTTTCTTTTTCAAGTTTATTAAGTTTTTTATTTTGTGGGAGACAGAAGCAGAGAAGGAGGGGGAGAGAGGAAGCATGAGCAGGATAGGGGCAGAGAGAGGGAGAGACAGAATCCCCACGTGGAGCCCATCATGGGGCTCGAACCCACGAACCATGAGATCATGACTTGAGCTGAAGTCAGAGTCAGATGCTCAACCGACTGAGCCACCCCTGTTTTTATTCAGATTTTTAGGCGCCTTTTGCATATTAAGGAAATGAAGCTTTGCGTATATGTAAGTACTATTTTGTAGCTGGTCACTTTTTATTTTGTTTTCTAGAAGAGTGGCTTTAGGGGCGCCTGGGTGGCGCAGTCGGTTAAGCGTCCGACTTCAGCCAGGTCACGATCTTCCGGTCCGGGAGTTCGAGCCCCGCGTCGGGCTCTGGGCTGATGGCTCAGAGCCTGGAGCCTGCTTCCGATTCTGTGTCTCCCTCTCTCTCTGCCCCTCCCCCGTTCATGCACTGTCTCTCTCTGTCCCAAAAATAAATAAACGTTGAAAGAAGAGTGGCTTTATTTTTACATAAGCAAGCCTTGTCCCTTGGTTTTACGTCAGTCTTAAGTATCTTACTCCGATAATAGGTTGTTTAAACTGCGTTTATTTTCTTCATACGGCTTCTGTTTTAATTCAAGAATTTTGTTCCGTGTAGCGCTTCTCGTGTGTGAGAAACCAAGTGTAAACGTTCAGCCTTACTATTTTTTCCAAGATGCAGATGTGCAAGCACCATTTATGACACGTGCTGTTTCCTCACCCACCTATACCACATACGCTGAGCACCCACACATAGGAGATGCTTCTGAATGGTCTGTTTTGTTGACCAGACTGTTCTCAGGCAGGAGTCACCCAGGGTTTTATAATGTACCGACTATCTCAGAAAGCAAGCCTCCATCAGTGCTCTTTTCTAGAATCGTTTGCTGCCATCATAGTTATTCGTTGGGATGAATTGTTGCTGAGGCAGCCATCAAGTTTCAATCTTCCCTCTGACGTACTTCACTGTGGGAGGCGGCATGTTCAGTGCATCTTCCTGTAACCCAATGACCCCGGAGGAGGTGGGTCACTCTGGAAGCCCCAGAGGTCAGGGACAGGAAATCCTCCCCCTCTCCCCACCGCCGCCACTCCCCACTGTGTGGGCATCTCACAAGGCCCCATGGTGCTGTGACACCCAGAAGAGCATTTCTTGCTTTCATTAGAGCTGCTTGCCTAAGAGCGTGATTCAGAGGCCGAGCAGGAAACTGCCCGTCTCCTGACTTGCAAGCCAGTCCAAGATCTAAGGACTGTGGTTGTAATGGGATGATTTCCCTTCTCGGGAGCTCCCACTTTTAACCAGGAAACAGAGCCCTTGGCTGACTGGAAAAACCAGAGAAAAATCTCAGACTTGTGCCACTGGCCAAACCAGCCCTGCTTCCCTGGTTCTGCTGAGTTTGGCACACGCTGGGCTTGGCTCACTTGTGTTTTGCTTGTTCTATATCCAGAATGTGGCTCATGAAATGTATTTTCTTTTGTATTTTTCTTTTCTCATTGGGCCTCTACTTGGGACCTAATCTCAGAGGCTGTTGACTCTTTCAGAGCACTGACTTGGAAAAAAGTCTCCAAGACTTGGTTCTACAGACCCATGGAGAGGCAGTTTGGCAATAGTAGGGAGGGCACTGAACTCAATTTAGCCTTAGTATCTGCGTTCATTGATGTGTTTCGTGGAGTCACTAATCCTGCTTTGTGGCCTGGGCCCTGGGGTTATGACAGGCAGAGGGTCAGTGCGCGCCCCATCCTCTCGGCTCCCAAGATAGCCACAGACCATCCAGGGAACAGCAGTGACTCAGACACAGCTTGAGGACAGCCCCCGAGACCCAGGCCACATGCATCACCAGGACGCAGCTGCAAAAGGGCCTCGCCGCTTGCAATGCAGCCATGTGGTTTTCTCTGTCCTGTCTCCCAGGCATCTGGAGGAGAAGCAAATACAGTCCGTCTTAGCCCGTTGGCTGCTACAACACATACTGCACGTTGGGTGGCTTCTGAACGGAAATTTGTTTCTTGGTTCTGGATGATGGGGGGATGTCTGAGGTCAGGGTGCCGGGATGGTCAGATGAGGGCCCTCTTCCAGGTCACCAAACTTCTTGTGGAGTCCTCACATGGCCGAAGGGAAAGGGAGCTCTCTGGGGTGTCTTATAAGAAACTAGTTCCATCACAAGGGTTCCATCCTCCTGACTGATCACCCCCTACAGGCTCCACCTCGTAATCCCACCACATTGGGGTTAGGATTTCACCATGAATTTGGGGGGCTGGGGGGCACGGACGTTCAGTCCATGGCACGGCCCTGTGATGTGGGCATAGGTTGGGATTTTGATGATACGAGGCCTGGGAGCCCATGGTCCTTGAGGGCTGTCTGCCACCACACCCAAGCTTTCCAGGAGAGGACACTGAGGAACAGAAGGGGGCAGAGATGGCAGAGCCGGGAAGGGGACGTGGGTGTTTTGACTACTGGGTTGTTTCTGGCCCTGGAACCATGCCATCAGAGATGGCACCCTTGTGTATGTTAAGCACTTGAACTGAAAGAAGTGTCCTGATGTCTTGTGTGTTTTCTTTTCTAGGTGACTCTAAGATCCAGCATCCAAAATGTGGCAGCTCTTGGCCACTCTTAGCTGCCTGGTGGTGCTGACCAATGCCCAGAGCAGACCGCCTCTCCAGCTCCTGTCGGATGAGCTGGTCGACTATGTTAACAAGCGTAACACTACATGGAAGGTGGGCTGTGGGGACTTCTGTGCGTGTCCCTTTTGGGGATCGGTCTGTGCATTCTGACTCCCGAGGGAGGTGGCTGCAGCTGTGGCCCACAGAACACTCTGTCCTGGACAGTTGGTCTGATTGAGAGTCCTGGCCACTCAGGCCCATGCCTACCTGCTCCCTTCCCTGTGTGTGTGTGTGTGTGTGTATGTATCCACAGAAGTGCACTGGGTGATAAACGAGCTTTGGAAGGGTTCACAATCAGGAAGACCCTGAACCCCACCATGGTAGGTGCTAGTGCTCATCAGTAGTGGCAGCACCTCGATTCTGGCTGGCCCACAGCTCTGGGGCTTCAGGAATTAAGAAATGAGGAATAAGCCACGTTCAGGGCTGCAGAGCGTCTCTCTTGACATCAGTATACATAGCAGATCAGAGGAGACACCCACTGGCCTGGGAGCTGTGCACTGCCCGTGTGGCTCGCTCTGGGCTGATCGTGGCCTGCTTGCAGGGTGCCTGTCTTGTCCTTTCAGGCTGCTGTAACAAAATACCACAGACTGGGTGGCTTATAAATAGAAAAGTATTGCTTGTGGTTCTGGAGGCTGGAAGTACAATTTCAGGGCGCCAGCATGGTTGGGCTCTAGGGAGGGCACTCTTATGTTGCAGATGGGTGACTGCTCATTGTGTCCTCGCTTAGTGGGAGGGGCAGGCCAGCTCTCTGAGGTCTCCTTTGTAAGGAGACTAATCTCATTCATGAAGTCTCCACCCTCATGACCTAATCATCTCCCGAAGGCCTCACTTCCAGGTGCCATCAAGGGTTAGGTTTCACCACGAATTTGGGGACACGTGTGCTCTCTAAGAGGGCCCCAACCCGCCTCGCTCTGCTGAGCTGGATGGGAGCCCTGGCCTTGTCAGGCGTTGCATGTGGGCGGTGTGCATACTTCCATCCACCCGCATCCCTAGACACCCCCTCTGTTAACTGCTGCGGGCGGGGCTCTCTTCCAGGCTGGACACAACTTCTACCATGTGGAGCCGAGCTACCTGAGGAGGCTGTGCGGCACCATCCTGGGTGGGCCCAAGTTGCCCCAGAGGTGAGTGCCTGCTCCCTGGGGAATAGATACTCTGTTGCACCTGCCCCGCTGCCATGGGAACCGCAGGTGTGTGTTTGGCACAGCGGGAAGGAGGGAAGAAAGGAGGCCTTGGCACCTACAGGTCTCCCCCTCCCAGAGCCGCAAGGACGCCACCTGACAGGGCTCAGCCCCCGGTGCCCGTGTTTTGTGCTGCTGCAGGTGTCTCAGAGCCCCAGTGGAAAAGGCCCCAGGTCTGGTTCTGCATGACCGGGATAGACCCAGTCTTAAATGGTTTAAGGAGAATTTAAGAAAAGTCATATGATCTCCATTAATGTTCCATTTTTTTCTAGAGAACTCTGCAGTGGGCATTTTCATGTAGACATTACTCTTGTGAGAAGCATTAGAAATCTCTGACAACACAGATGGAAAGGCTATGAGACTTAACACGGTGGTGAAGATACTAAAATTGATGCAAGGACCCTGGGCAGACCCTGTGTGGGGCGGGTTAGGGGAGGACGAAACAAAGTTTTGTGGACTTTGTGGCCAAAACTCTTGAAAGATACCCCAGAAAATAAGACTGGAAAACAGCATAGGGAATGAGAAGCTGTGTTGAGCAGTAGAATTCCTGGTTTGGTTCTACAGAATTCCCAGGGGACAGCCCTGCAGCCATCATCTTGGGCTTGTCTCCCTTGTGTCTCCCTTGCCAGGCGGTGGCCTGGCCCGAAGTCACTGGCCTCTTTAGGGGTGGGGGTGGTTTGTGACATGCAAGCTTGTCACGGAGGCCTTCCTTTATCTAGAGTTTCGTTTGCCGAGGACATGGTTCTGCCTGAAAACTTCGATGCCCGGGAACACTGGCCTAACTGCCCGACCATCAAAGAGATCCGAGACCAGGGTTCCTGTGGTTCCTGCTGGGTGAGAGGGGCTGGAGTGAGGCGGGGGGACAGCTGTCAGATCAGCCGTGACTAGCCAAGTTATGGGAACTTGCTGAGCCTTCGTTTCTGTCAACATAAAAATTATGAAGATCTGTGGTGGAAGAATAGATAGATACACAAAGTGCCCTGGGTGGCCCGTGTGTGTGCTGTGAGGCTGTCTATTTTTCTGTTTGATGCGCTGTCCCAGGCCATCAGCAAGCACCATTAGACTCCTACTCTGCTTCGTGGAGAAACATCCATCTCTGTCAATGAGCTGTCTTAATTTTGTTTAACTGTGGTAAAGTGCACATGGTATATTAACCATCTTAGCCATTTTTGGTCGGCAATTTTTTTTAACGCTTATTCGTTTTTGAGAGACAGAGACAGAGCACAAGCAAGCAAGGGGCAGAGAGACGCAGAGTCCAAAGCAGGTTCCAGGCACTGAGCTGTCAGCACAGAGCCTGAGCTGGGGCTCAAAACCATGAACTGTGAGATCATGACCTGAGCTACCTTAGCCATTTTTTTAATTAAAAGTTTTTCTTTTAATCATTTATTTTTTAGAGAGAGAAAGTGTGAGCAGGGGAGGGGCAGAGAGAGAGAGGGAGACATAGAATCTGAAGCAGGCTCCAGGCTCTGAGCTGTCAGCACAGAGCCCGATGTGGGGCTTGAACTCACGGACCGCGAGATCATGACCTGAGCTGAAGCAGATGCTTAACTGAGCCACCCAGGCGCCCCTGTCCTAGCCATTTTTAAGTGTACTGTTCAGTGGCGTTAAGTACATTCACGTTATTGTGAACGCATCACCATCGTCCATCCATAGAACTCTTGTCATCTGTAAGTGTGGAAATTAAACACTGCCCCTCCGTTCCCTACCCCCCAACAACCACCCCTCTCCTTTCTGTCTCTTACTGACCAGCCTAGATACCTTGTATTAGTGAAATCATACAGTATTTGTCCTTTGTGTGAGCTGTTTTTTCTGTTAACAGAAACCACATTTTAGAAATGAGCTGAGTGACCAGATAGAGATGTGGGGTAGATGGGTCTCCTAACTTTAAAGACCAGCTTGAGCACCAAGACCCTCACTGACCTTGGGAGAGACTAGTCAGCAAGGTCTGAGCCGCCTGCTGTGGTCCTCTGACGCTGTGGACGGTGGCCGGTGGGGCCCACAGTCCAGGAGTGGGGCTCACCTGCGTGGGGCTTGTTTTCCTGCAGGCATTTGGGGCTGTGGAAGCCATTTCTGACCGGATCTGCATCCTCACCAATGGCCACGTCAATGTGGAGGTGTCCGCCGAGGACATGCTCACCTGCTGTGGTGACCAGTGTGGGGATGGGTGAGTCTGAAGCAGCATCCTCCACTGTGGGAGCCGGGCCCCCGGGAATGGCACTGGGAGCCCCCAGGCCGAGGCCTCCTGGACAGCGGCTGAGGGCTCCCTGAGGACAGGAGTGGTACTTGCAGGTCAGATAACGGTCCTTTGCTGGGACATCTTGGGGACCTGGGGAGTCCAGAAGCAGGCCTGGCGTGACTGCTCTTTTCTGGGAGCCGCCTAAAACTGGGCTGACCCCACAGTGCTGGGTGTGGGTGGTGGGGTCCAGGCACAACACAGATGGTCTTGGAATATGTGATTAAGTTTCAGATCTCAGGCCTGGTTTTTGTCGTCTTTGTTCCCTCTTCTTGCTGAAGGAAATGTAATAGCCTTGGGGTCTGTTTTCTGTAATTAAGAATGATGGGTGCCTGCCTTTTTGCCAGCTCTGGCCTTGGTTTTATAACGTGGTTCTCTGATGTGGCTGCAGATTAGAAATACCTGGGAGTTTAAAAAACCGTGCCAAGGCCTCACCTCACACCAGTCCTTGGCCTTCGCATTTTCTGTATTAAAACACCAGGGAATTGCAATGTGCATTCCGTGTTCCAGGAAGGACACAGCCTAGTTAGGGGTAGACAGGAAGAAGAGAGTCGTTCCGACTTGTTGAGGATGGTGGTGGTGATTCCCTGGAAGAAGTGACTAGCCAAGGAGGGGATGAGTGGGGTTGGCTGAGACCCAGGAGAGCTGCTGGGCCGGTTGCAACCCTGGGGCCTCAGGCAGTGGTCTGGGAGCAGCTACAACTTCTCTCACAGTGAATTTAATGGATGGCTCTTTTCTCAGCTGTAATGGGGGCTTTCCTGCCGAAGCTTGGAACTTCTGGACAAAACAAGGCCTGGTTTCTGGTGGCCTCTATGATTCCCATGTAGGTGAGTGTCTGCCATCAGCGCGTATCTGGCTAGATGGATTTTATATCAAAGAACAGTAACAGGCTCATTGTGCATTACAAAGTGACGGTTGAGGGTGGAGGGCAGGAGGCTGGAGAAGAAGGCAGAGTTAGCACAGTGTGGGGAGTGCTGTGTATTTGACCTACTGCCCCTGTCGCCCCAGCTCTGCCCTCTGCTTCAAGGGGCTTCTGAAGAAGCTGTCGGCTGACACCCTCCTTTCCACTTGGTCCCCCCCAGGCTGCAGACCCTACTCCATCCCTCCCTGTGAGCACCACGTGAATGGCTCCCGGCCCCCATGCACAGGAGAGGGGGACACCCCCAAGTGCAGCAAGATCTGTGAGCCCGGCTACACGCCATCCTACAAAGAAGACAAGCACTACGGTAAGGTGGGGCCTGGGCTACTACCCAGCACCCCGGGCCCGGGGACCTGCCGACACCCTTCCCAGGCCGGAGAAAGGGAGAGGCCAGGGCAAGTGAGTCTGAGTCAGGAACGCAGGATGGAGAAAGGAAAGTTATGAAGGACTCTCCTGTCAGAGGGAGCAGCATGCTGCATTTCTGCATGTCTCCACCCTGAATTTGGCCTCAGGATTCCTGTTGTTTGAGAGTCACAGACCCTCTGAGTGGGGAGGGACCAGACCCCTCGCTTTACAGAGGAGTAATCTGGCCGAGAATCGTTCTGGGTGCCACTCTACCCTTCTTCCAGGGTCTCCTGCTCACTGCCCCTCCCGATACAGAGCTCTGCTCTCCCACTTCTTGGCTTCCGGGTCCAATTCCATCATTTTCCCCTGCAGAAGCCTTCCCTGACCCCCCAGGCTGGGCGAATCCCCCTTTAAGTCAGTGCATAGTTGACTGAGGGAACCGTGGGAAGCACGCCTCACCCCCACTCGGCTGATTCATTTGCCAGGATGCAATTCCTACAGCGTGTCCAACAGTGAGAAAGAGATCATGGCGGAGATCTACAAAAATGGCCCTGTAGAGGCGGCCTTCTCTGTGTTTTCGGACTTCTTGCTGTACAAGTCTGGTATGTATTGGCCCCTCTGATGGCAGTGGGAGCAGAGGAGGTCTGGGTTCCGGGGGACCACCAGGACTCTATCAAGGAAGAAGACCTCATTTTGTCCTGGCCACGTCCCAGATCATGCCTCACATTCAGTGGATGAGAAGACAGGAAGCACCTGGCCGTGTGGGAGGCTGTGGGGATTCACCCAGGGAATGAGGACAGCCCCTGGCCCAAGAGCCCTCTTAGAAACCCCCCATTCTAGATGAACGGTCTATAGCTGACCACTTCGGTCTCATTTACATTGTGCCAGATGGAAAACTTCAAACCTCTCAACTTTTATGAAACCTCATTGGATAAAGATGATTCTGGCAAGGAAAAAGTTATAAAGCTGGCAGTTTTTAACAGTCCCCACCCATATTACAAAAGGATGCATTTTCATTTGACAAAGTGATTCACCAATGAGGGGATGGCCTGCTTGACAGGCCCATGGGCACCTCCGCCTGTATCTTTCTTCATCCATCAGTGCTTGCCGCCACCGATCCGGCCTGTCTCCTACTTCTCCTCTGCGTGTATCCCAGGGCAGCAGTTAAAACTCTTTTAAGTTTTATAGAACCCTTTTGACAAATAAATCCTTACGTGGAGTCCCAGTATGTAGAACAGATAACTGGTTTGTTAACATTTCCATTTTTTCCTTAAATTAGAATTTGTAACTTTAGTTTTTTAAAAATTTTTTTTTTCAATGTTTATTTATTTTTGGGACAGGGAGAGACAGAGCATGAACGGGGGAGGGGCAGAGAGAGAGGGAGACACAGAATCGGAAACAGGCTCCAGGCTCCGAGCCATCAGCCCAGAGCCCGACGCGGGGCTCGAACTCACGGACCGCGAGATCGTGACCTGGCTGAAGTCGGACGCTTAACCGACTGCGCCACCCAGGCGCCCCGTAACTTTAGTTTTAAAGGTGACCAAGAAGCGTATTTTGTTGGGACCCCCATTTTAATATTTTTTCAACATATTTGAGTGTTGGGCTTTCAAAAACCTATTTAAGTACTTTCCGAACGTTGTGGGAGCCCCTGGAGCCTTCTGGGAGAACACCAGGCCTCTTATACTACCCTGTTTGCAAGCAGTTCTTTGGGAGGGCTCGTTGGGCCCTCTGGACCCCATTTGTCCTGACAGGTAGCTGGCTGAGGTGCAGGGATGCAGTGGGAAATGGGGCATCGGCCTGGTCTCTACCTGAATGGGCTTTCCCTTAGGCGTGTACCAGCACGTCACCGGAGAAATGATGGGAGGCCATGCTGTCCGCATCCTGGGCTGGGGCGTGGAGAATGACACACCTTACTGGCTGGTTGGCAACTCCTGGAACACTGACTGGGGCGACAATGGTGAGTGGCAGCCCTCTTCCTGCTAGGAGGGTGTGGTGAGCCAGCACGTAGTGGTCCTCTTGTCCTTTTCTGCTCAGCTGAAAAGCTGCTGCACAGCTCCTAACACTAGGCCCAGGACTCAGCTGTGAGCCTTCAGGTTTCTGGGAGCTAGTGAGCTGGGGGTTCCCTTGCCATAAGGGTAGACTCTGATCCTGAGAGGGTGGTGTGAACCAGGTGACAGCTTCAGGTCGCTGGTGCCCGCACAGTTCCCCCATCGCCCCAGGCGCAGAGCCGGTTTATGTGGGGTCCACTGGAAGTGGTGTCCAGAGGCCTCACGATGTGGTGCCAGGCTCCTGGGCAAACAGTAGACATCGATAGGGCACCTCGATGCCGATTTGATGCTTGCTTTAGGGCTGGGTTGGGGTCTGCCGCTCCTAGGTGTTTCTGGGTGAGTCTGAGTATGTTGACAAGGACCAAAACCCAAGGCACACTTTAAAGGCATATTACTTTTGCTTCCCAGGCTTCTTTAAAATCCTCCGGGGACGGGATCACTGTGGAATCGAATCGGAAGTTGTGGCTGGAATCCCATGCACTGAGCAGTACTGGAAAAGGATCTAATCTGCTGTGGCACTGGTCTTGCCAGCCCCGGGGCAGTTTTTCCCTAAATCGAGCCAATTGGGCTGGTAACGGAGGGTAGGAATGTCTTTTATTCTTTGCATTCAGTTGAGATACAAGAGGTTTTGGACAGGGCCTGAAGGATTGGGCCAAACCTCGTGTCTACCGTCAGACTGTCTTCCAAGGAGACACATCCGAAGCCTGCCACCTTCCGGCCCGTTCAGTGGACCTGCTGTCACAGTGCACACTTAGCCCACGTCAGCGCCCGCTGCAGGCACGGCGAGGCCTCCCCCGTAGACTAGTGCTGCGCATAGTGCCTGCTGCTCCGACTCCTGCGGCCGCCACCTCCACGCCGCCCCCCCCCCCCCCGCCTCCCCCAACCCGCGTGCACCAGGGAGCGAGACAAACATCCACATGGGCCTGTAGGCTTTCCACAGGAATAGGAAGTGGAGTTCCTCACAAGACAGATTGCCACCAGCGGCAGTACTTCTGAGCGAGGAACTTTCTAGATTTGGAGTAAGTTGAGGAGGAAAATAGTGCGGCAGCTCTCTGGAGAAAGTTGTTCTCCCAGGGCCCTGCATCCCTTGAGCTTTGCAGTGCTGCACCCCCTCTCTGGTCTTCTCCGTGGCATGGCTCCTTTTTAAATAGGGGTTTTTAATTTTGTGCACCTCAGCTGGTCATACGGACAAATGAGGAAACTTTTTGGAAGAGCTGGCCTGCTTCACAGGCTGTCTCCTTACAACAAAACCAGGTGGTCGTGAGCGAATAGGCCTATCAGCCTGACACAGTGGAGCCCGTTTGGGAGAAGCCAGCTTTAACCGTTTAAAAAATCACTGCTTCACTCTGTTAATTTAACAAGGAAAGGAATGACGGTGCCAATAAAAGTTTGCTCCCTTAACGTGAAGCCTTGTGTTCTGGTGGGGATCCCGCTGTCTGTAGACTCGGAGCTGCTGTCTGTCCTTATCCCGTGGAATCAACATTTTCCTGCATCTGGGGGTCCTTGAAACTCTAACCGGGTGTCTCTTGCCTCAATTAGGGGAAACTAGATAAATGCCTACTTTAACTCCTCGCTGCCCCAGCTGCACTTTCAAACCAGTTTCTCTCTTCTTAGGCCTCTGCCGTTTTCATCCACCCTGTTCTGTAAATTCATCCCCTAAATTGCCTCAAGCCCTGATGAACTCTGCCCCTGCTTAAAGAGCTAAGAATAAAGCCATACTCCGCATTTTACCAGCTACAGGCCAGCAGTGACCTGTGTGAGGATTCACACAAGCAATGGCGTATCAGTGATGCCGTGACCCAGGTGTCCTAGCGGAGGACCGGCTTTCCCTGGTCCCCTCCGATGTTGGAACGGGATGGAGTGCTCGCTTCGGCAGCACATATACTAAAATTGGAACGATACAGGGAACGGGATGGAGGCAGAGCCTGTGTGTCATTCTCAGTTCCCTAGGTCTCTGATTTACACTGCTGGTTAAGAACCGTGGCTTTGCATGGGCCTAGTTAAGAATCCTAAGCAAAGATGCGTACCAGTTCTTGGGAACGGGGGAAACTGCAGCCATCCCACTGGCCTATCAACACGTGACTTCTTTCCCTGAGAGGTAGACTCACTCCAGAAGCATGGAAAGTGTGACTTTTGATGTGAATTGCAAGTTAGGAATCAGAGGGGCACCTGGGTACCTCAGTCAACTAAGCCTCTGACTCTTGATTTTGGCTCAGGTCATGATCTCGTGTCTCTCAGGATCGAGACCCTCATTGGGCTCTGCACTGATGGCGCGGAGCCTGGATGGCATGCTCTCTCTGCCCCTCCCCAGCTTGCGCACTCTCTCAAAATAAATGAACATTAAAAACAAGGAATCCAAAACTGCATCATCAAATAAGCTCTTACACCCGGTGAATACTGAAGGGAAAATTTATGAAACCCGACATATTTCAGAAGTGTTTAACAAAGGCTACCAAAGCCACAAATTTTGCAATCGCTTTATTCTTAAAATTGCAATCAGAAGACATTCATAACCTCAATGTAGTTCTAACAAATTCGACCTGCTCTCCAAATGGAGTTGAATGATCCCGTTTCCATCCTGTCTGCCACGTGCCCACCTGCAGCCCATCCTCCCCCCTGGAAGGCGAAAGAGCTGCCCTAAAACGAAGTACCCAAATGAACTTCATGGCATCCTCAGGGTCAGCTTGAGTCTTTGTTGGAAAATAAAACAATGTCTATTTAGGATTGGAATCGATGTCAATTATTTCATAAACCTCAAATTACCTCACTGACCACCACCCTGTCACCTCAGTTCAATTGGTGCCATGTTTTCCTGGGGTGCCTGTCCTGATAGATGGAAGTGACCGTCTGTGCCTTTTCGTTTATTCCCTGGAGAAGGGTGTGATTTTAGTTTAGACTTCGCATCTGAGCACACAGTTGAACCTGTCCCACTCTTCACATACATCAGATAGCTACACTTGAAAAGCATGGCCATCACCTAGCTTGTCAGAAATGCAGAATTTGGGCCAGACCTCAGTCTGCATTTGTAATTTAACAAGACTCCTGGTAATTCAATATGTTCACTCAAGTTTGAAGAATAAGGCCTTAGAGCAGTGGTTCTCAAACTGGGCTCCTGTCCAGCAGCGGTATTTGTATCGCCTGAGAGCTTAACATGCAAGTTTTGGGGTACTGCCCCAGACCTGAGAGACAAATGGTCCTAGCAATCTGGGACCTTCAGGCAACTCTGATGCTAAAGGCTGAGAACCACAGCCTTAGAGCTCTGCTGCTAAGAATAATTAACAAATGGCTAGCCATGTCTCCTCCCCTATGCACATGTGCATGCCGGACCCAGAGAAATGGTTCTGATAGAATGGGCTTCTGGGTAATTGCTCCAAGCACTTTCCCAAAGGGAGATAGGTGGCTCTGTGTGTCTGCACAGGCCTTACCTGGAGCTCTAGAAGCTCCCAGAGTGTGGAGAGCAGGTTCCTGCTCAGGTCTATTATAATGGAATTTTAGATTCAGATGGGTCAGATCCTCCTCTGAGGAAAAGCTAAAAAATACTTCACTGTAAGTAGAAATCAAGTAGACTATAGGCCAGAGATGCTAAATATTTGATGAATAATTAGCGTGGAGCAGAGTGAGGTGGCCAGATTTAACAAAAATAAAGGATGCTTAATTAGATTTGAATTTCAGATCAAGTAATTTTTTAGTAGAAATATATCCTGTGCAGGGCACCTGCATGGCTCAGTCGGTTAAGCGTCTGACTCTTGATTTCGGCTCTCATGATCTCAAGGTTTGTGAGATGGAGCCCTGTGTCTGGCTCTGCGCACTGAGTGCAGGACCCTCTTGGGATTCTCTCTCTCCTCTCTCTGCCCTTCCCCCTCTCGCTCACATGCTCTCTCAAAATAAACATTAAAAGAAAAAAGTATGTCCCATACAATTTGGGGGACATAATTCTACTAAAAAACACTATTATGTCTGCAATTCAAGTTTAACTGCGTATCCTGTATTTTACGTGGCAATTTAAGTAGAGAAACAGAAGGGCAATGGTCTTCCAAAGCACTCAGGAGTGGACAGTAGAGCTAAGACCTTGGCACAAGTCAGCAATAGGAAAAATTCCACAGCTTTACAGTCGGGAGGGACCTAGAAGGTCATCTAATAAACCTTACAGAAGCTTAGAAAGTCGCACAGGTCACAAGTGAGCCAGGAGGAAAACTTCCGGTACATCCACCTCCGACCAAGGCTCTCCACCAAGTTGTCCTGTGTTCTACACAGGACAGAACTAATCTGATACTTCAACGCACAAATTTATAACAACCTACCTTGGAATCTTTAACCAAATTCCGATGTTTAAATTACTTGGGAAATTACTGTTGAGTGCGGCTCACAGCTGTACTCCAGGTGGCAAAGGACTTTGGCTTCAGTGTGGTGACAAGTTTGTCCAGAACTGAGCCCCAAACCAATCAACCAACTGCAGCTCCCACAGACCAAAACTAAGCCATTGTGTCAGGCGGCGGCAGTCACAGGACGAAAATCAGTGTGGGTGTGCGTATAACAATGCAAGGCCAATATTATTGCTGGGGAAAACCCTCAACTTCGGTGATTAAGTCACCATCCACAAAGGACAGCAGCAAAAGAGTAGACTATATACTATGTACATGGAGAGCATTAATGGCTTCTAGAAAGCACTTTAATGCCCTACAACAGTGATTGCTCAGCTTGAGGGGCTTTTTCAAACACCCCTAGAGAGGGGTCCTCCCTGGTCCAGGCTGAGATTCTCGGTGAGTCACTGGGTGAGAACACATCACCAACCCCGGCTGCGTGGGAGTAAAGAAGAAGGCAAAGAGCGATGCTAGAAGAATTAGGCTAAGTACATTCGGCTTCCCAGCCCATCACCTGAAAACATTTTTGTCTTTGTTGAAACTTCAGTGTATAAACGTGATTTTTTTTAAAAACAGAAACAAAGGACAAAACAATAACAACAACAACCACAACCACAAGCCCCCTGGATGTAATAAAATCTGCTGCGGCTAAGAGAATCGGCCCACTTTAGAGTAGGTTGGCAGAGTTAATGCAGGTTACAGGCTGGGCAGTGAGGCAATGCTGTCACTTGCTCATCTCCGGCGGGCGCAGTGGAGCTGGGGCCAGGCAGCTGGATCCTCGCTCCTGGTACCGCTCTGGTCCGCTCTGCGGGCAGCGGCAGGCCAGGCCCCCTGGCCCTCGATCACTAACTCCGCTCTTGAGTTATTTGCCATGTACCTCCAGGCTTTCAGGTGAACTGCCCTTGACAAATGCAGAGTAATTCCATTCTTTTTTACAAACGTATCTTTACATATAGTGTCTTCTCAAAAAGTCAGCCTTGACTGGAGGCCAGTCTTCTACAATGGAGCCAAAGGCAATCCTGCAGTTTCTCTGGGAAAGCTAATCTCCTTTTAAATGAGGAAACCATTCCAGAACACCCAGAAGTGAATCCTTAGCCTTCACGTGCAGAAGACAGTTGCATTCTTAGGAAACGTGGGACCACCACCTAGAGCTACAAACACTGACATCTGCCACATTCAAATCAACTGAAGAGAAAACAAAATGAGAAAAATCAGAACCAAACCGAGAAAAATTCACTTCCTGCTAGGACATGTATTCCGAGGTTGCTTCAAATTAAATACATTTCATTAGAATTCTAGCCAGGACTCACACGAAATAAGATCTCTCAGCAACCCCATATGCAACCATTTCCTCTGCCCTGCAGCGAGGAGCACCCGGCTGTTGGCCACCTTGCACAGATGTGAGCATGCCCACAAGTACCTGCCAGCTGAGGGTGAGCTATCCTTCCCTTTTATCGTCATCCTCTCAACTGCATGTCACAGTTTCTAAAGGTCCAAGTCCACAGAGTTCTCTTAGGAATTAGAGCAGGAGGGAAATGGAGGGGGAGGGGGAAACCAACATCCTTCCTTGAAGGAAAGGTCAGTCTATTCCACGGCGAGCATTAGCTCCCACTCTTACCCAATCAGTGCTCTCCAGTCTGAACATAGTCTTCTGTGACCTGGGACAGGGTGCTCAGATACTGCCAGCTCAGGGCAGCCAAGAGCATGACAAATGACAGGTAAATAGGGGAGTAGTGACTTCGGGAGATCAGCTGACAATTGGGAAGATTCTGTGTCCTGATGGTGGAGATGATCTGTCTTGTTTTACTAGAAGATGGGTCTGAGCTGGGAATTCTATGATAAATCTGTTAAAGAAAGGAAAAAAAAATAGTTAAGTGCCACTTATGGAGTCCTAGGAACTTTATCTTCTGTGTCTACTTCTTACAATAACCCCAAACAGGTAGGTATTTTATATCCACATTTCTCTTACAAAACAGATTCAGAGAACATGAAAGGAAACTCCAAGTCACTCTACTAATAAGGCAGGATGTCAACCGAGGCCCGGTAATCCCACAGCCTGTCCTAGGGAGCAAGCAAGGAGGCCTGTACTTGGGGAGCCACCCAGGTCCTCTCTGGTCTTCGCATCCCCAACGCCTCAGAGCCAGGAACAGAGTGGAGCTTGGTAACGTCAGCATAGTTTGGGCTGGAAGAGAGCAACACAGAAAAGGGGAAATGATATCGCGAAGACTGGGCGAACACAGCCAAACAAGATGGAATCTGTGGTGTGGGCAACAGGCTAGATGAAGAAAAGCGAGAGCAGAAACAGGGCACCAGAGAGTTATCCTCGAGTCTTCCCGGTGCCTTCACCCTCCTCCACCTCCACAGACCTGACACCTTTGCTGCATCCAGGCCTCGCCTCCATGCTTACAGCCACTGCTGCCGGCTAGGCCCTCAATGCCTCTCATCTGAGCTGTCACCAACCTCCAACCTGAGCTCCTGACTCTCCTTCCGCCTGAACCCTGAAGTCCACTCGCCTGCTCTCTACGCTGTCACCAAAGAAACTAAAAACCTCTGCTTGATACCCTCAGTGGCTACCTATCACCAGCTGAATAAGCTCTGAGTTCCATGATGTGGAACACGAGGCCACCCATGACCTGGGCCCACTGGGCCTCTCCGGCCTCGCCTGCCGCTCCCCACCTGTGTCTTCTCACTCTAGAACAACTACCCGCTGTCGTCTTCTACTTTTGATGCTCTGCATGCGTCTGTTCCCCTTTGCTCACACCGTTCCCTCTGCCCGGAATGCCCCTGTCACACTCCTTCACCTGGCTAACTCACCTGGCTAACTTGACCTGTTGCTCAAGTCTTAGGTATTAGTCTTTTAGAAAACCTGCCTTGAACTCTCAGGTTGGGCCACATGCCACTCTCCTACACAGACTCCTACCTTATCACTTAGCACTGAATTCATCTATGTCTATGCGTCTCCCTCACTAGACTGCGAGCCTCTAAGGCACCACGTCTTACCTTTCTGCCTCCAGCCCAGCACCGAGCCTGGCACACAGGAGGCCCTCACTAAGCTGACAAAGCAGTTAAGAGATGACTGAGGGGGAAAGGGACAATGATGTGAGCCCAGAACAAAAAGGAGGAAGATTACAAAGCGGGCATATTTTTAAAATAATTTTTTTCCCCAGACTTTCATTATATAATGAGTATTAAAAAAAATATTTTTTAAATATTTATGAGAGAGAGAGAGAGAGAGAGAGCGCGCGCACAAGCAGGAGAGGGGTAGAGAGCGAGGGAGACACAGAATGTGAAGCAGGCTTCAGGCTCCAGGCTGTCAGCCCAGAGCCCAATGTGGGGCTCGAACCCACAAACTGTGAGATCATGACCTGAGCTGAAGTAAGACGCTTAACCAACTGAACGATATAATGGGTATTTTTTCCAGAGACAGATTATATTCTTGCCACTCTCCCACCTCACCACTGAGAGGGCACAGCTGAGATTTAGTATGACAAGAAAATAAATGAATGTGCCCACAGGTGTGCCTGGCTGGCTCAGTTAGTAGAGCATGTGACTCTTGACCTCTGGATCATGAGTTCAAGCCCCACAATGGGCAGAGAGCTCACTGGGAAAAAAATGCCTACAGAAATATGCTAATGATATCTGATACCTAATATTATGATACCAAGAATAGCTCTAGAAAGAAGAAGAAAAAGGTTTCATTGAAACTACAATTTCCTCTTTCTTTTCAAAAAAATTTAGATAATGGAGTTAAGCTTATAAAAACAAGCAATACAAAAATAAAGTTAAAAAAGGAGCCAAAATTCCCTTACTTGCCCCTCAGCCACAGGCCAGTATAGTTACTTTTATACTTTTCCTCACTATGCCCTTATAACCTCAGATAAAAATGTATGAAATGTCATACACAATAATACAGTATTATCATATACTGGTGTAGTTACTTTTATACCTCTTGCCATGTGCATATAATAAGCCAATATAAAAACATATAAAAGGTTATATATATGTATTATATAGTCTACACACTATACAGAATGGCTAGTCTATATAATGTATAAATATGACTATATTGTGTACATGAAATTATACACTTTATTTTTAAGATAGGTTATAAACATATTATGCTGTAATTTGACTTTTTTCACTCACATAATTTCTTTAATCTTTTTTTAAAATTTTCTTTCATGTTTATTTATTTTTGAGAGAGACAGAGACACAGTGGGGGCGGGGCAGAAAGAAAGGGAGACACAGAATCCAAAGCAGGCTCCAGGCTCTGAGCTGTCAGCACAGAGCCTGACGAGGGGCTCGAATTCATGAACTGCAAGATCATGACCTGAGCTGAATTTGTATGCTTAACCGACTGAGCCACCTATGTGTCTCACTCACATAATTTTTTATAGATATTTCTTTCTTTTTTTTTTTCTTTTTTTAGGTAAGCTCCTTGACCACTGTGGAGCCCAATGCGGGGCTTGAACTCATGACCCTTGAGCTGAGATCAAGAGTCAGACGCTTAACTGAGCCAGGAGCTTCTATGGACATTTCTTAATGCCAGAACCTAGAAAAAGAGGTCATTCCTTTTAAACACAACCTACGTAATGTGAACACACTATAATTTATAATCAACCCCCTCCCAATAAGGACCGAGGACAAAATGCTACAATCAGCGTCTCTGTACATTTTCTAGTTAATTGTGTAGGTAAAGTCCTAGAATTGCTTGGTCAAAGGCTAATGCACACAAAATTCTGACAAGTATGAACAGCTAAACCAAAAGAAAAAAGAAAAAAGGCTTAGAAGCATCTGGGTCGTTCAGTTAGTTGAGCATCCAACTTAGGCTCAGGTCATGATCTCGTGGTTTGTGGGTTCAAGCCCCACATGGGGCTCTGTACTGACAGCTCAGAGCCTGAAGCCTACTTCAGATTCTGTGTCTCCTTCTCTTTTTGACCCTCCCCTGCTTGCTTGCTCGCTCTCTCTCTCTCTCAAAAATGAATAAACGTCAAAAAAAAAAAAAAAAAAAAAAGGCTTATGACCAAGGACTGAACTGGAATAATCAAGTCTGGAGTGAAAAGCATGGGGTGGAGGAAACAGCCTGGCCATAGAAGAGAATGCCAGAAAGATTTTGTGCAGCCAGAAGAAACGAAAATCAAGACAACTCTGGGAGATAAGGAGCCAGAAAGGCAAAGGAGGAGACAGATGGGTAAGAGGTTAAGCCTGAGGTAAGCGTCACAGAAGCCAAGACAGGGAAGGGCTTTCAAGGTGAGAAAGATCCAGTGTCGAATTTTTTAAAAATTTGTCATTAGAGCACTGCCTTGGTGGCTCAGTCTTGGTGGCTCAGTTGGCTCAGCGCCCAACTCTTGATCTTGGCTCAGGTCATGATCTCATAGTTGGGGAGACTGAGCCCCGTGTTGGGCTCCGAGCTGATAATGCAGAGCCTGCTTGGGGTTCTCTCTCTTCCTCTCTTTCTGCCCCCACTCTCTCTCTCAAGATAAATAAATAAACTTTAAACAAACAAAAACTGGTCATTAGAAGGTCATTAAATCACCTCAGTAAGAAAAGTTCTGACAAGGAATGAACAAAAGCTAGGATGAAGTGGGTTGAGAAAAAAATGGGAATCGATAACATGAAGTACATGAATCCTTCGAGAAGCTTAACTGTGAGGGAGAGGAGGATGGGGATGAGGTAGAGAGGAGCAAAGTCAAGCCAAGTATTGATCTGTTTACTTTTTGAAGCCGAGTGGCCAGAGTGCAAATACAAACTAGAGGAGGGACCCAAAAAGGAGGGGGCTTTAGATAAAAAGGAGGCGGATCTTGAGGGGGCAAGAGGCGGGAGCAGGAGTGCATACCTGCAGGGGTTAGGCTCACACAGGAGAGACGGACAGAGAAGTGGAGACAGTTCACAACATATAATCTTGTACTTCCTCCTGTGGTTAAAGGCAGAGCCAGCGGAGAAGGAAAGGATGGATGTACAGCAGTACTTTTCTTGTTTTGAGATAGAGAGAGAGTGAGCGAGCACACAAGAGGGGAAGGGACAGAGGAGACAGAGAATCTTAAGCAGGATCCTGGACCAGTGAGGCCGGCAGGACTCAGGGATCATGACCTGAACCGAAATCAAGAGTCGGACACTCAACCGAGTCACCAGGCGCCCCCAGCAGTGCTTTTCAAACTTTATGTTCACAGGAATCACCTGGGGATCTTGGTAAAGGCAGATTCTGAGTCAACAGGTTTGAGTAGGGGTGAGGCTCTAGCAAGTGCCCAAGGGCCGCCGATGCTGCACAACACTTATGAGTTGTGAGCACAAAAAGGGCCTGGAGAGCAGGACGATGCTCTAGAGGAAGCACAGCGTAGCGTGAAATGGGAAGGTGTGCCCGCTTAAGAGAGGTTGCCCTCGCTGAGGAGTGAGCATTGGCACAGAAGGAAACAACAGCTTCTGGCCGTTTGCCTGAGTATTTGTTTCTGTCCCAAAATAGCTGGTTGAGCTTCTCGCCAGCTGACAGGTATCCAGACTGGTTTGCAGCTGAGGCCGCTCCAGAGGACAGAGGGTGTGGAAGAGCAGTGCCCACCTCCTCGGGAAGGTTCGGTGTCCCTCTAACTCCTCCTTTAAACATTAGAGTCCCATGAGGAGACCTTTACACGCCCCTGCAAGTGCATTCTTGTTACCACCAGTTAAGCCCAGGGAACTGACAGAACTTTTTGTTTTTAATCTGAGAAGCTTTTTTTTTTTTTTTAATAATGTTTGTTTATTTTTGAGAGAGAGAGAGAGAGAGAGAGTGCGAGCAGGGGAGGGGCAGAGAGAGAGGGAGACACAGAATCCGAAGCAGGCTCCAGGCTCCGAGATGTCAGCACAGAGCCCGATGCAGGGCTCGAACTCAATCTAACCATGAGATCATGTCCTGAGCCAAAGTCAGACGCTTAACCAACTGAGCCACCCAGGCTCCCCAAACTGACAGAAGACTTGTAGTCTTCCTGCAAAGGACAGACTTGGTCAGTGAGAAGTAGGATCAGGGTTAATATCTGGACACCAGCAAATAGACAACTTGCGGTCTTCAAAAAGTTTTAACTTGAAATTTCATTCATGAGGACATTAAAACCATTATCACATTTTATTCCTTTGGACTTGAAAGACTTGAGATTTTTCTGAATCAAATCAAGTATTAATGTTTCCTCCAAATCACGCTGGGTTTCACCAGAGTAGCTTTAAAAACTGATGACCTCAATCAGTGTTCCTTAAAGGGCCAGAAATTATTTTCAGCTTGGTGGGTCACCCTCTGTTGCAGCTTCTCACCTCTGCTACTGTATTTGAGGCTGCCTCAGACAAGACATATGCGAATGGGCGTGGTTTTGTTTTAATAAAAAGTTATTTACAAAAGCAGTGGGGGTGGGGAGGTCAGTCAGCTGTAGTGTGGGTACCCATGCCCCAAATCAAACTGTTGATTACAACTAGGATTTAATTCCAATGGGTAAGGAAAACACCAGATAAAATCTGAATTTTAATATAGTAACAGAACTAGCAAACAACATTTTTTAAAAATGGTTTTTTGAAATCAGTGGTCAGTATTAAAACTAAAATATTCTCTGAACTACACACTACATAAAAGGATTCTAACTGATACAAAACAGAGAAAAAGTGCCTAATAAAGTACTACTCAGTTTAGAAAGGATAATCCAACCCCCTTAGAATTGTAGTGAACAGCATACGGTCTGAAGTCAGCCAGATCTGGGTCCAAATTATGGCACCAGCCTCAAGTTTCCTTGATATTAATAGTACCCACCTTTTTGGTTGCTATGCCAGGCACACAGTAAGCTCAGAGTAAGTGCTGGCTATATGGTGAACCAGACTGTCCCAAATCTCATTAGCAGCAATTTTTTGGTCAATGGCTGAACACTTAAGTCACTAAAAGAATTTTAGGATTAAAAAAAATTTTCTTTAGTTTTCTCTTACGCCTTCTACAGGTACCTCTGGTAGAAATGCTGAAGTCCAAAGCTTGTCAGAAGACAGGGCGGAACTCCAAGGAGAATGTGCAATATGCCATAGAAATCAGAGGAAATAACTGTTTTTACAGAATTCTATTTAGAGGAAACCACTATTACCAATTGCATCCCTGTAAAGGCATAGCCAGAGGACTGGAAGGAGGCAGAAAACTATTAACAGCAATAGTTACCTCTGGGAGGGGGGGGGAGGAAGATCTTATTATGTTTTCATGTGTTTCTGTAGTATTTCAATCTTCAGTAAGAACATACCTAAGGATCTCAGAGCCACCCACCTCCCTAGTGTGACAGTCAAAAAAAAAAAAAAAAAAGTCTCTAGACATTGCCAAATGTCCCCTGCAGGGAAGGGGGTACTAAAGTATCTCCAATTAAGAACCACTGCTAGGGGCGCCTGGGTGGCACAGTCGGTTAAGCGTCCGACTTCAGCCAGGTCACGATCTCGCGGTCCGTGAGTTCGAGCCCCGCGTCGGGCTCTAGGCTGATGGCTCGGAGCCTGGAGCCTGTTTCCGATTCTGTGTCTCCCTCTCTCTCTGCCCCTCCCCCGTTCATGCTCTGTCTCTCTCTGTCCCAAAAATAAATAAACGTTCAAAAAAAAAAAAATTAAAAAAAAAAAAAAAGAACCACTGCTAGGGCGCCTGGGTGGCTCAGTTAAGCATCCAACTTCAGCTTGGGTCACGATCTTGTGGTTTGTGGGTTCAGGCCCCACATCAGGCTCTGTACTGACAGCTCAAGAGCCTGGAGCCCGCTTCTGATTCTGTGTCTCCCTTTCTCTCTGCCCACCCCCTGCTCACACTCTCTCTCAAAAATAAACAAACATTATTTAAAAAAAAAAAAAAAAAAAGGAACCACTGATCTAGGACCTAGTGATTAGAGTTTTAGCCTCTAAGAAAAGGCTTTTTTGAACCTAGTCATATATTATACCCTCCACAGAAGGATATTTGACTTGAACAAGTATGTTCTGTTTTATAGGATGGTTTTGGTACTTGAAATGAGATTTGCATTAGAAAATTTAGAAATCGGGGCGCCTGGGTGGCTCAGTTCGTTAAGCATCCGAGTTTAGCTCAGGTCATGATCTCGCAGTTTGTGGGTTTGAGCCCCACGTCGAGCTCTGTGCTGACAGCTCAGAGCCTGGAGCCTGCTTCGGATTCTGCGTCTCCCTCTCTCTCTGCCCCTCCCCCACTTGCATGCACACCCTCTCTCTCTCTCCCTCTCAATAATAAATAAAAACATTAAAAGAATTATAAAAAAAGAAAAAAAAATTTAGGTATCATTGCAACTTGATGGTTTTCCTTTGCCAAAATTCCCTACTGTGGTTTCTCAGTTGAGGCCTATGAAGTCATAGAAAGTACTGGATTGGGTGTGAGGCAATGTGGATGGACTGGGGTCCCAGATCTACTCAGTCAGATACTGCATTTGCATCCACAAGACTTAGCCTCATTTTTCTCACCCATAAAACAAAAAGCCTGACTGGCCTCTAACATCAGCTTTCAGCTCAAAACCTATGGTTCTGCTTAGGAGCTCCACCCTAAAGGCTTGCTGCCTTTATGCACTCTCACCAGGGTGCTGTGCAACTCTGAACAATCAGTAACTCATGCATACACGAACTTTCCAAATAAAGGAGACCAACTCCTGTCCTGTCTCTTTATACCATGACACAGTAAGTTGTTAGGATCATCTAATATTCAAATATAAACTATTTAAACAATGACATTATTTAAATACTATAAAAAATAGCTAGAAATTATCCAGGTAGTTAAATAGAAACCCACCTCTTCCATATACTGGTATATTATAGCTTTGACAGCTGGCATATTGGTGGCATCCATCATTAGAGTTACTGCTTGTCCTTTTCGGATCTTCACTACGCCTTTGAACACCTGCTGGTTATTGTAACAGGCAGCCAAAGTGGCAATGGCCATTACCTACAGATATTAGGTGGGGGAGATGAAAGAAAATGCTAATTCATTTCATTTCATGAAAGAAAAGAAATGGTACTATAGGCAATCACCATTGTGAAAACGTAAAAAAAAATCTTCTATAGAATAAGAAAGTGCCAAAGAGCTAAGATGTAACTAACCAAGAAAAAGTACCCATGAAGAAAGCATATCAAAACTTGTACCTTTCCCACTCCTCCCTTCCTCAACAACAGTCTCAAGTGATCTTTGCAGTCTTAAATGATTCTTTGGTTTGACCATGAAAACTTTTTATTTGGAAAAAACAAACACGAGCCAATACAACATTTTCTATGCTAGAATAATGAGTCATAGAGCTGAAAAATGTATCTCAAAATAATATCTGCAAAGAATTTTCTATTTTTCCTGCAACAAACATAACCATCATACATGAAAAAAACCAGCATGGAGGAGGGGGTAGGGCACAAATGGGAAGGAGGGATAGTTCCCAAGCTCAAAGGTGTATTATTCCTAGGATAAACGGAAACCCATGTCAGGCCTACAGATTTTAGCTCCAACAACCATTCAAGATTGGCCATTAAAAGATTAAATCGAGTTTCCAAATCAGTTAAATCCTAGAACTTTCATTTACTGGAGTTAAAGTAATTGGTAAGGCATTTAAAAAGTGTAAGCTCCTAGGATATTGAGGGGCTAGGTCCATAGGGTCAGGTTCTGTTTTCATGAGTCTAGGAAAAGCATAGCAAAAACTTGGCGCTTAAGACTTTGTAATGACAACACCTTCACCTACATTTTACCCAGCACTCCCCATAAATCTAAGCCAAAGCCCTAGATTTAACTGTGAGAATAAGGATCTAGCGAGGCTGAGCTGAGGGTGGTGGTCATAGAGCAAAGGGGAGGTATGGTGAGATACTGTCTGCCTCTTCGCCAGCAAAAGAAAACAGGCCAGAGTCCTCTTTTTAAGGAACCATATTCCGAATACAGCAAACCAAAATAGTAAATGCATTCTATCCACCCCCATCACCACCACCACACCACTGCCTGTAGCTTCCACCTCTCCTCTACAACAAGAACAGCAGCACTGCATACCTGTGGAATAGCACAGAAGTTAAACACACTTTGGTTTCTAAGTCTTGAAAGGTAAGTGATGACATCTGGGATGTGGTGTAGTGCGTTGGTTATAAGTTCGTTCAGGCACTGCACAGCCGAGTCAATATTCTGTGGCTTAGCAAAATCACCCAACTTCTTAACATACTTGCTCCAAACCTTAAAAAAGAAGTCGGCATGTGCATAAGGGAAGAAGGTTTCCAAGCAACATGAAAGAATCTTCATGAATAAGAACTATGATAGACAGTAAAGTTTTTCTTAGCTGCGGACTCCTCTTTCACCAAGATCAAATCTGTTTTAAGCTCCACACAGGGGCTATTTGTGACAGCCAGTCAGGGTCTGATCACAACCTGGGAGTCAGTTAAGTTTCTGGGAAATTGTCCTTTTGGGAAGATTAGTACAGCATGTAATACAGCAATACTTTAATGACTTCAGATAAAGAAAACTTGTGTTATT
This sequence comes from Puma concolor, assembly GCF_028749965.1. Classification (NCBI taxonomy): domain Eukaryota; kingdom Metazoa; phylum Chordata; class Mammalia; order Carnivora; family Felidae; genus Puma; species Puma concolor. The sequence goes on along the minus strand of NC_141670.1, from coordinate 53,397,484 downwards.
CAGAAGGCATTAGTCTACTCCTGAAAAAAATAACCAGATATATACAAAACCAGCTACAACAATACTGCAGGCTAAACAGTAAAATTCTGAAGATGGTCAGGTCTCCAAGTAATTAGTGATTAACATTACGTACCCAATTCCAAGACAGAATGCTGCCAAACAATTGTATTTGGGGAAAATGAGCTAAGTCTGTACTATGAGAACATTACCTCCTCGGATCTTAGTAACTCAAAAGTGAAATGACATCTTCAACTCCAATGGTGGGACTGATTTGACAATTTTTAATGTTAATATTTAATGGAATCTCTAGGGGCACACGGGTGGCTCAGTCGGTTCAGTGTCTGACTCTTGATTTCAGCTCAGGTCATGATCCAGGATCGTGGGATTGAGTCCCGAATCGGGCTCTGTGCCGAGTGTGGAACCTCCTTAAGAGTCTCTCTTTCTCTCCTTCAACCCCTCTCCCCTGCTCGTATTCTCCAAAAAACAAAACAAAACAAAACAAAAAAACAAAAAAACAAAAAACAAACACACACACACACACAAATTAAACATCAGAAAAAAATAAAGTAGTTTCTGAAGCTAGCATAAAACTTACTTTCATCTTTGGTAACCATTTTTTTTAAGTATTTTTTTTTTTAATTTTAAGTTTATTTATTTATTTTGAGAGAGAAAGTGAGAGCAGGGAAGGGGCAGAGAGAGAGAGAGAATGAATTCCAAGCAGGCTCCATATTGTCAGCACAGAGCCCGATGTGGGGCTTAAACTTACAAACCGTGAGATCGTGACTTTAGCTGAAATCAAGAGTCAGACACGTGACCAACTGAGCCATTGCACCCCATTTTTGAAAACTCTTAAGCCACCCAAAGAATGACACTCATTGTAACCTTATGCACTCCCCCAAATACATGACTGGCCTAATAGGACTAAGAGATTCTATGGAAAGTCAAATTTGTTATCCATTCGTAATTTGCACCTTAAACACACTCAGATTGATGGTACTAGATCAACGATGGTACAAGATCTGCAGAACTTGGAGAAAATAGTTAATAAACCCCTATGTATACATCCACCGGCCTCAACAATTATTGACACTTGGCCCGTCTTGTTCCATCATGCAGGTTCTGTCTGTGGCGTTGGCATCTCGCCTGTGCCCACTTTTGTCTTGGAGCTCCTGGGGGTGCTTTGTACAGGTTATCCACGGGCTGGGTTTTGGGTGTTTGTTTGGATTTTTCTGTCGAGTTGTTTCATCTCTTTTTGAGAATTTGGGAAAAATCCCCAAACCATGCTGCTGCCACCATCACTACCATTTTTTACAAAATCCAAACTTCCTGCTAATAGATGCAGAAAGGATGACAGAATTAGGATAGCACCTTTTTGGCCTCTTCACTGATAATAAGTCTAGGGAGCGACCACCAAGAAGAAAAAGAACCCGCAACTTATAAGGAAAAGAAAACGATCATTAGATTTTCAACAGCCAGTCTGTAAAAGCAGAAGAAAATGGGAGTAACACATTTAAGGTACTCAAAACTATGAGCTAAAAACTTCATAGCTAGAAAACACTGACTTTCAAATATCAAGGACACAAATTATCTTCAATATGTATAAACATGGAGAATTATTATTCTCATGGCTCTTTCCTATCTACCAGAGTGCGAGCTCGGGACAACCAAAATGGTTAGAGACATCAACATAAAGGCTGGTGGTGAGCATAAACCAAGACAAAATAAAGGAGAAAAGGGAGATATTACGGTGGTAATGGCTATCTGATCTGACGATTCAGATATAAATATAATCATAAAAAATTGGCAATTAGGATATCATATGTAAAAAAATTTTTTTGAATTATTGTCCGTAAGCATATTTGGTGGTAGTAGCATCAGTATCACTATTCAGAGACTGCAAGATCTGTAATGTGGAAAAAAAGCAGATGAGTAGTTATGGCATATACTAATTCGGGCATCTCTTATTTCCCTGAGAAATATGAATCTCAATGAGGAAAAAATGAGGTAGAGATATAATATAGAGGAAGCGATTATATAACCATTCTATTGTCCTGCGTTTGAATTGGAAATATCAATACAAATTTACAAGGTATTTGTAAATGTATCAATATAAATTATAAGGTATTTTAGCTTTAAAACTAGACACACACACACACACACACACACACACACACACACACACACACACAGACTACCCCAAGAGCAATGACTATCCTGCCCAAGTGTGGTGTTGGCTATTATTTTCCATTAGCCCAGGTGTCTTCCCTGAGCTTCTTGAATAGCTGGAGGAGTCCAGATCTTAGTAAATGTACAAAATGAGTTTAGAACATCTTCACGTATCAAATGGCAAGGAAGCTATCATAGACTATTAAGGGTCATGAGGACTCAAGAGCCAACCTGAATCTATTCCCGACCAAAGGGAAATTTTAAGCTTTAATAATGAGAATAATTACAACCGATTAAACCCAAATATGTTTTAATCTGTAAGTTTATAATGATAGCAAAAGATAACTAATTGGTCACCTTCTGAGGGTGACAGAAAATTATCCTAAAAGCTAGGTAAACGGGGCGCCTGGGTGGCGCAGTCGGTTAAGCGTCCGACTTCAGCCAGGTCACGATCTCGCGGTCCGTGAGTTCGAGCCCTGCGTCAGGCTCTGGGCTGATGGCTCAGAGCCTGGAGCCTGTTTCCGAATCTGTGTCTCCCTCTCTCTCTGCCCCTCCCCCGTTCATGCTCTGTCTCTCTCTGTCCCCAAAAAAATAAACGTTGAAAAAAAAAATTAAAAAAAAAAGAAAAGCTAGGTAAAGGAAAGAATCAACTATATGTACTGCCTTCCATACGTGATTTGTACCACTCAATAAGCAAATAATAAAGAAGAGAACATATCTCCTATAAAATCAGCCCAGCTAATAAAGGAAGGCACAAATATAGAATTAAAAAGTTCTTATTTTATGGCATAAAATTCAAAGTCCTGAAATGAACCCTCATATTTAGGGTCAACTGATTTTCAACAGGGGTGCTAAAATAATTCAATGGGGGAAAGAACAATCTTTTCAACAAATAGTACTGGGACAGCTGGACATTTGTGCAAAATGATAAGCTGGACCCCTACCTCACACCACATACAAAAACTAACTCAAAATGGATCAAAGCACTCAATTAAGAGCTAAAACTATAAAACTCTTAGAAGAAAATATAGGCATAAATCTTCATGACCTTAGATTAGGCAATGGTTTCTTACATAAGCACAATACAAAAGAGAAAACTAGATAAATTGGACCTCATCAAAATTAAAAACGTTTACGCTCCAAAAGACATCAAGAAAGGAAGAAGATAACCCACAGACTGGGAGAAGATATTTGTAAATCACGTATCTGATAAGAGACTTGTATTCAGAGCATAGAAAGAACCCTTACAACTCAATAATAAAAACAAACAATACCATTAAAATATCTGAAAGTATTTCAGTAGTTTTCAGAAAAAGTACCTGAATAGATATTTCTCCAAAGAAAATATACAGATGGCCAACCACATGAAATGCTCCACATCATTAGCTATCAGATTGCATATCAAAACCACAATGAGAAACCACTTCACACCCACGAGGAGAGGTATAATAAAAAAAGATAGATAATCTGGAGAAGTAGGGAGTTATTGTTTAAAGGGTACAGAACTATACACTTAAAAAATAGTTTGAATGGTAAATCTTATATTACATAAACTTTACCGCAATAAAAAAGATGTTAAACACATACATAAAAAAAGGTGAGAACTGTTGGCAAAGCTGTAGAGAAACCGGAACCCTCATCTACTGCTGATAGGACTGGCACAAGGGTGTAGTCACTGTGGAAAACAGTCTGGCAGTTCCTCAAAGGTTAGTAGCTGTATGAAGCAGCAATTCCTCTCCAAGCTATATGTATATATATGCAAGAGAAATGGAAACACATGTCCACTCAAAACCTTGTATACAAATGTTCACAGCATATTAATAATAGCCAAAAAGTGGGGGCACCTGAGTTGGTTGAGCATCCGACTTCAGCTCAGGTCATGATCTCATGGTTCGTGAGTTCAAGCCCCACATCGGGCTCTCTGCTGTCAGCACAGAGCCCGCTTCAGATTCTCTGTCTCCCTCTCTCTCTGTCCCTCCCCTGCTCTTTCTCTCTCTCTCAAAAATAAACAAACATTAAAAAATAATAAAAGCCAAAAAGTGGAAACAACCCAAATATTCCTCAACTGATAAACAAATGAAATGTGGCATATCTATATAAGTGAATATTGTTTGACTATAAGAAAGAATAATGTTTTGATAACATACTACCTCCTGGATGAACCTTAAAAGCATCACGCTAAGGTAAAGAAGTCAGTCACATATTATAGGATTCCATTTATACGAAAGGTCCAAAACAGGCCAATGTACAGAGACAGAAAGAAGATGGCTGGTTGCCAAGGGCTGGGGAGTGGGCATCAGCGGAAAACAGATCGTGACTGCTCGAAGGCATGTGGTTTCTTTCTGGGGTAATGAAAATGTTCTAAAATTAATTGTGGTGATTGTTGCACAACTCTGTGAACATACTAAAAAAACACTAAAAACTTTAGAAGGATGAACTGCATATAGTAAGTGAACTCTGTCTCAATAAAGCTGTGATAAAAATACTATTTTGCAACCCTAATAAATTAACAGAACTAGGGATGAAGCCTGATCGCTAACATCAAAAGTGGGCAAAGATCAGACATTACATGCCTCTTGATAAAAGAGCACACCAACATCTTTCATCAAGAGGTGCATGCTCATTTTTATTTAAACACATTTGATGTGTTTTAATCCACTGCCATTTTTATTCTTTTTTGGTACTCGAAGTGTTCCATATGTGGCCAGTGAAAGCCCCTTCAAATTGGATTGTGTGCCTCTTTATCCTGTACTTTTTACTTTGATAGTTCCCTTACTTTCTGGCATGACAGTATATTTCAAGCTCCTTTTATGTATTTTCTGCCCTTACTGTTCCTTATACTGGGAAATGGTATTAAAAGAACAAATTGGAACACCAGAGGTACATATTACTACTGGTTTGGTCATTGTTGCTAAACAGAGGTAAACTTTTTTTGTTTTTAAAGAATCTGTATCATGAGTTCATACTGATATTTCCAATTCACTTCAGGATTATGGGAGTTTTGCTTAACTTGTTTCCTATTTGTATCTTGTATTTTAGGCTGAAAAACCTTGGTTCTTAGACTGATAAGAACACAATTGCCTATTTACTTTATGTTACCAAGTTTCTGTAATAGTTTCAGTATTTCAACAAAAATATTCACAATATGATTACTGAAAACCTTTTATTACTTTTGGTTTATCCTTCCACTTAAACTCTGCTGTTGAGATAAGTCAGAGAAAGACAAATACCATATGATTGCACGCATATGTGGAATTTGACAAAACAGATGAACATACGGGAAAAGGAGGAAAAAAAGGAAACAAACCACAAGAGACATTTAATGATTGAGAACAAACTGGAATGTTGGTGGAAGGAGGTGGGTGGGAGATGGGCTAGATGGGTGATGGGAACTAAGGAGGGCACTTGTGATGAGCACTGGGTGTTGTATGTAAGTGATCAGTCACTAAATTCTACTGAAACCAATACTGCACTGTATGTTCACTAACTAAAATTTTAATAAAAAGTAAAAAACAAAAACACAAAACTATGGTATTGTGCACCTGTTTTTTTCATTTAATAATATAGCCTGGAGATTACTCCATAATAGTATAGTTCTTCTTGCGCTCCACCAGGTGAATACACCATAGGTTCATTCAACCAGTCCTGTGTAGAGGGACATCCGGGTTGTTAATAAATTGTAACTATTACAAACAACACTGAATCCATATGCTCCCATATGAGTCATTTGCCAAACTGCCAGGCCTCAGGGCTGTACCAGTATATGCTCACCGGCCACACAAGAGTGCCTGGTTCCCCAATCTTGCTTCATTCAGGCCTATCAAACTTTTGACTGTCTGCCAGTCCAATGCAAGAAATAGTATCTCAGGATTCTTTTATATCTTTTTTGGGTTAGGCTATTTGAACTGACATTCATTAAGCACCCTGGGCTGCAGTTTATGTCACTTCATGCACACCACCACCCTGTGGTATAAACTATTCAATTTTACAGAAAGAGGGAAGTTAAATGTGTGCAGGACTGCAGAGCTGGTACTCATGAACCACACTTGGGTGATGCGCTTGCGTGAGAAGCAGCGTCATACGGTGGACAGGCCCTGGCAGGGATCCAGGAGACTGGGGCGTCCCTTCTAGCGGCCACTGACTCATTCACTGTAGGTCCTCACACGAATCTCTCCCCTTCTTTGAGGATTGGTGTCAAAGGAAGGGTGCACAAGAGCTGCTTCCCAACCCTGCCTGCACAGTAGTCCCCTGGGAAGCTTGACAAACTACGGCGTCTCAGCCCAGGGTAGTTTTAATGTGAATTTTTCTCATTAGGAGTAAGATTGATCATCTTTTCAGCTGTTTAATGATCTTTCTTTCCTTGATCTGTTCTCATCTCTTTGTCCATTTTCCTGTAGGGTAACTGGTCTTAACTTTTAGCAGTTTTTATTTGCAGCATAAGTTGCAAATATTTTCCCTACTTTGTCACCTTTTTTTCCACTTTAAAACCACTTGGTTTTAGGAAACCATTTTATGGAAATCAATAGGCAAATGTAGGAAATAGTCATAAGATTTTCTAGCTTTCCAGGGTGCCTGGGTGGCTCAGTTAGAAGACTCTTGATCTTGAGGTCGTGAGTCTGAGCCCCACATTGGGTGTAGAGATTAGATTAAAAAAAAAAATAAGGAAAAATATTTTATAGCTTTCTTTCTGAATAAAACCAACGTCCAAGTCTTTCCTTTCCCTGTTTTTTTAAAATTGAGTCAAAGATCAACTCTGGTCTCTTATAATGAACATCTGTAGTTTCTGTCTATTTAGCATCTTTCTTCCTGGGGTGGGTGGGGGGAATCCATCTATGTGTGTTGGGCAGAGATAATCCAGGTCTGGCCAAAGTATTCAGCCCTCTGGCTACAGCAGCTGATTATGGGATGGGCACAGGAACCAAGCCCCACCAAGCAGGCCTTCCTAAGGACTTTTCTGTTAAGCTAAATAAGTTGTGAGTCATGGGTTGTTACACCTACTACTTGGGAGAAAGCCTGTCCAAGAGATAGAAAGAAGGGGGAAAAGCCACACACACACACACACACACACACACACACACGACTGAAGCTGTGGATTTGGCCAGTCCACCCTGAAGCAAACTAAATCTTAACCTGTTTTATACACTCTCTTCCGTTGTCTCAGGCAGTTTGATTCATGTTTCTATCACTTGCAACCAAAAGATTTGTTTTGTGTTCAGAAAAGTATTTGACATTATTTTTCCCAAATCCCCTAACTCTGTTACCTCTTGAGGCCAAAACTCTCTTCCTTCTCGTTGGTCTTCCAGATAATCACGAATGATGTTTGTTTTCTGCAGAAACAGGCCCATAGAATTGGCACGTTCTACATCTTCACCAACTAGGGGGTCCTCTAACTCTGAGGCTGAGAACAGACGGGAAAGGCCAATTCCCACCAGCCCGGCGACATAGTGACAGTACTGTAAAAGATTATTTTTAAAGTACTTTAATACGTATTTACTGACATGAAAACAGTAAAGATCATTAACTACAAAACAAAAGCAAAAACAAAAACAGGTTCCAAACAGAAAGTACAACATCTCATTTTGATTCAGACACAAATATACACTATGGACATATAAGGAATAAAAAAACATCCAAAAAGGATGTGCAGAGATCTCTGACCTCTGGCTGGTGTGATGTTTTTATTTGTTTCACCTGCATTTTCTGTATTGCTACTGTGAACATGCATTACTTCTTGAATAAAAGGTTACTGAAAAAATAAACTAGTACAGTAAACTTTTTGAGATCTAAAATTGAGAGTGAAGGCCATAGGGAATTAGGAATATTCTAATAGAAACTAGAATAGTAAGTAGAGTTTAATATTGAAGACATTTAGAGATCTGGCAGTGTCTCAAAATCTTCATTATACAGAAGAACAAAGTACAACTACTATGTTCTCGACACTGTTTTAAGCACTCTGCATATTCAGTCCTCACAAACACCTTTATGAGGCACGTATTATTTTTTAAACATTTTTAATGTTTGGGGCGCCTGGGTGGCGCAGTCGGTTAAGTGTCCGATTTCAGCCAGGTCACGATCTCACGGTCCGTGAGTTCGAGCCCCGTGTCAGGCTCTGGGCTGATGGCTCAGAGCCTCTAGCCTGTTTCCGATTCTGTGTCTCCCTCCTCTCTGCCCCTCCCCCATTCATGCTCTGTCTCTCTCTGTCCCAAAAATAAATAAACGTTGAAAAAAAAAATTAAAAAAAAAAAATTTTTATGTTTGTTTATTTTTGAGAGAAGACAGAAGAGCGGGGGAGGGGCAGAGAGAGAGAAAGAGAAGATCCAAAGCAGGCTCTGTGCTGACAGCAGAGCCCAATGCAGGGCTTAAATTCACAAACCGTGAAATCATGACCTAAGCTGAAGTCTGACACTGAACCGACTGAGCCACCCAGCACCCTGAGGCATGTATTATTATTACCACCATTTTAGGAAGCTGGGACAGAAAAGAAGTCAGTTTATTGTCCAAGATCACTCATCTGAGAAGTCAGAGGCCAGGGACTCAAAGCCAGGTGGTCTGGCTTAAAGGCAGGCTTTAACAATTTCGATAAAACTGCCTCTCCTAAAAAGAGATCTTGGCAAACGTCATTCTTAATCGTCAAAGACTTTTTCTCCATAAAAGTGGCTTGTCAAAGCTATCCTCTCCTGAGAAGAGCATTGCAAGACAACTTAATGCAATACTCTTATGAAATTAATGTCCATTAGACAATTTTAGAAGTGGAGGGCAGTTAAAGGTACACTCTGGGGAGGACATTAGGAAGGGTAAACATTAGGGAAAGTCCACAGAGGAGGGTCTTTGGTTGAAAGTAACACAAAGCCAGAAACCAATCAAGGGGCACAATGAAACGGCAAAAAGAATGCACTCGAAATACGGTCTAGGAAAGGAAGAATCTGGAAAGAGTAAAGATATGCTAAAATTAGACAGAAATGCGCTGTGGGAAAGTATAAGAAATTTCCAAAGAACTACTAGAAACTAAAAAACATGAGTACATCCATAGAGCTGTCCAAGGAAAAGTATATTTTAAGATAATGGTTCTTTGGATAGAAATATTCCTAGAATGGAGGTAGTCCTCCTCCTCCACAGTTAAAGAGAGAGGGGGAAATCATTAAAAGCACTGATCTAATCAGAACTTATATTCAACAACCGATCATTAGGTTCCTTGTGTAGGTCTGCAGGGCAGAAAAGGAAGCTACCATGCAGCTAACGAGTGCTGATTCTTGGCCAGGAGTTGTTTCAGCTTTAACTTTAAATTGATCAACTGATAGCCCAGCAGCAGTCACACGCATGCTCATCTGGAGAGCATAAGCCAGCAGTTCCAAAGACGTTGCCAGCAAGTTTTGATGACTGAAGGATTAAGAGGCCGGACTTTGGACCTACACTCACCCAATGCATATGTATGCAGTAGTGTCTCTTCTGAGATCCCAACCTGAATACCATTAAAGATAAAAAATACGTACACAATTCAGATGATTAAAATGTCTTTGCCTCCACTAGGGTGACAAAGAAGGCTCACAAACACCATGCCTATGGAAAATGGGCAAGACCTCTCCCTTCTGTCCTGTATTCTGATGTTTACTTTAGTCCCCAGAGTCAATTAGGTCACTTTGTCTAGAAAAGCACTCTCTCCCTGCCCCCTACTCCTACCCTGGCTAATATCCTACTCAGCTGCTGCTCAGGAATAAACTCAGGCCAAATAAAAGCCATTATAATTTTTTCTGCCACATCATCTGCTCTCATAGCCCTTTCCAGCTACTCTGTCTCCTGAAGAGGATAACCTCATCCATGTGAGGTCTCCCACCGCTAATCCCCACACATACCCATTTATAACCGCCATAGGAATTGGGGGAGGGAGGTCAAGAAACTTGGAACATCTCATACTGTGTTAATTCTGTAAGGAGATGATGGGAAAGAAAAAAGTAAGGTGTTGGAGAGGTGCTCACTCCTCAACACAACACACCCAAGATCCAAAGTCACTATCTTTGGTTTCTCATTAAACTTGTTTTTGTTTCTCAGGAAACACACATACAAATTTAACAGTTTGAGGAATGCCTACTTCTCCCAAAGAAATGGGGTCAAGCTGGCACCGAGTTTAAAAGTAATCTTGGGGGGCGCCTGGGTGGCGCAGTCGGTTAAGCGTCCGACTTCAGCCAGGTCACGATCTCGCGGTCCGTGAGTTTGAGCCCCGCGTTGGGCTCTGGGCTGATGGCTCAGAGCCTGGAGCCTGTTTCCGATTCTGTGTCTCCCTCTCTCTCTGCCCCTCCCCTGTTCATGCTCTGTCTCTCTCTGTCCCAAAAATAAATAAAATAAATAAATAAATAAAAAATAAAAGTAATCTTGGGTAGGGGCACTTGGATGACTCAGTCCGTGAAGCATCTGACTCTGGATTTCGGTTCAGGTCATAAGCTCACAGTTTGCGAGACTGAGCCCCACAGTTTGTGAGATCGAGCCTCTGGGTATCAGTATAGAGCCTGCTTGGGATTCTCTCCCCGCCCCCATCCCTCCCCCTCCTCATGCTCTCTCTCTCAAAATACATAAACTTTAAATGAATGAATAAATAAACAAATAAATGTAATCTTGTGTTAAGATGGAACTAGAGAAAGGATTCAGATACTAAGGTGTGTACACATACACATGTACTCAGAAACGGAAGAAAATAATAAAAAAAAAAATTTTTAAGATATGAAAACCACTGATATCTTTATACTACATGAAGCAATTTGGCCATTTATCTAAAATATCACAGCGAGTCAGAGACACTTTTAGAAGCTTAACATCTGTACCCCTGGGGCAAGTTTTATCTACTTTGGCCTGACTTACTGGTAAACTCCTTCTAGGGCATGGATTAGTTCAAGTATTCAAGGATAAGCCCCTATATTAAGTGTTTATGATGAGCCATTCAAACTAAACAGATGGGTTGTAAAAGCAGAAAACCTGGAATGGGTAGACAACTTTATCCCTCTTTCTGAACTTGACAGTGAACACCCTCAGCTCTGTCTCACGTACCACACACCAACACTGCTTTGTAACCGCTCACCTTGTCCCACTCCTGTTCGGATGTCACGTGTTTATCCAAAAACTCCGCCATCCCAAATCCCATTTTCCGGCAAATGTCAACAATCACCGTTTGATATTTCTCAGCCAGATTTCTAAACTCGAGGGAGATCTGAAATAGAAATCACACAAAAAACAGAGAAAATATGAAACATGTAGGTACATTGGGAACCAACATGTTTACCTATAGATTGTAAAACAAAGCAATAGTGGAACCCATTAAGGCTCCCAAATGATTCATCTCTAAGCCTAACATCTAGGTTATGCTAGTCTATATACTGAATAATAAACTCAGAAATTTTATATTTATTAAAATAGAAGGGTCTAAAAATGCCAAGATTTCTACACTCAAAAGAAAATTCAAAATCTCACAACATGCTCATCTTTCCATTATATAATAAATAAGATGCCTCAATATAGAGTAGGCATAAACATAAGAATTTTAGGAAGAATGCCCCATTTTAGACAAACCTCATGGGATGGGAGACTCATTCCTGCAAACATGTATCAAGCACTTCGCCCACAACAAGCATTGTTCTAGGCAATGGGGATACACAGCCTTGGAAAGGACCAGAAACTCATGCCCCTGTACAGTTTACTGAGGAGATCAGCCAACCATTTTCTATCATCAATTCCCAAATTTCTATCTTGAAGTTATAGTGTCTCCCCTCTGGAAGGCTATACATTTTAATTCCTCAAACAACTCAATTTACCCCAACCTGAGGCATGCTACCCAACATTTTTTTCCATAGCCCAAACTCTAATGTAGAAATCATACTGATATTTTTTAAATTCACTGCTATTATACAAACGTCCTAAGTTCAAAGAAGTGTTTATAGGTGATCAAAACACAATATGGAAACACCATGAAACTTCATAAAATGCTACAAAATATTAATAGAGGCAACACACAATACTGAAAACAGTTAACAGACTTTATTAATCATCAGAAGTATGAGAATGACTTGGTCTGTGTTTGCAGAAATGTTAGAAAAACTTGTTCAAGAAACACCTATACATAAGGACCTGAGGAAAAACCAGCTGGTGGCACAGCACGGGATTCAGAGGCCTAAGATATTTTACCATTACTCTGAATAACATAAACTGTTAAACCCCATAAGTCCGGGGTGCCTGGGTGGCTCAGTCAGTTGAGCTCAGGTCATCATCGCTTGGTTTGTGAGTTCAAGCCCCACATCAGGCTCGCCACTGTCAGTGCAAAAAAACCTCCCTCTCCCCCCAAAAATAAAAATTGAAATTAAATACAATCCCAAAAGCCCATAAAATCAATCTAATCTTTCCAGAACACTGTTCTTTCCAGAACAGCTGGAAGACAAAGCCAAAAAGTCATTTCTATTACGGACTGAAACAAATGAGCAACTCTATCAAAGGGCATCTGAATCCCTGAATCTCCTTAGGACCCCATTCTTTCAACAGATCGTTGACTAGGTCATTCTGTTTATGAGAACAAAGACCAGTGAGGTGAGGAAAGAGGAAGGGCTTAGATTCTTAAAATCAAGCACACCAAAAGAAACACTTCACTGCTGACTGTGAACCATCCCCTTCAACAACTTTTTGGGATTTATCATTATCTAATTATAGAATTCAAAAAATGAAAACAAAAATATCTAGGAGGGCGCATGGGTGGCTCAGTGGGTTAAGGGTACAACTTCAGCTCAGGTCATGATCGCACAGTTCATGAGTTCAAGCCCCGCTTTCTGGCTCTGTGCTGACAGCTCAGAGCCTGGAGCCTGCTCTGGATTCTGTGTCTCCCTCTCTGTCTCTGCCCCTCCCCTGCTCATGCGTGGTCTGTCTCTCTCTCTCTCTCTCTCTCTCTCTCTCAAAAATAAACAAACATTAACGACAACAAAAAAAAGGGTGATAGTGAAGAGCCCTATGTTTTCCCAGACACCTGAGGGAGGGAGAGCACTGAGGGGCTCCTCCGTGCTTGGCACCCAGTTTCACATACTCTCTAGGAGCAACAGCAAGCTCTGTTGAGTGAAATGAGCCACAAGGACAGTTTTTGTTTAAATATTTATTCATTTCTGGGAGAGCACAAGCGGGGGAGGGGCAGAGAGGCGGTCAGAAGATTTGAAGCAGGCTCTGCGCTGACAGCACAGAGCTTGAGACGGGGCTCGAACTCATGAACTGTGAGATCATGACCTGAGATGAATTCAGACTCTCACCCAAATGAGCCACCCAGGCGCCCTGAGCCATGAGGACTTTTTACTGTCCCTCCAGGTAACTGTGTTTCACAACTACAGATTTCTAGGTCCTTGAGTCACACTCAAGGATAGCATGGTGAATCTGCTCGTATAATGGAGAAAGGCCAAACACCAAAGTAGGGGTCAAGGGTAGCAAGACATTTCCATTAACCTATACTAAAAATTCCCTGTAAATTTCAGGACTTTATGATCAAAACACTGGGTAATTCTACCTTCGCTTATTTGCCAAGTCCTGTTTTTGACAAATTTTTAAACAGGCAGTAAATGGGGCGCCTGGTGGCTCAGTCGGTTAAGCGTCTGACTTCAGCTCAGGTCAGGATCTCACGGATCATTGAGTTTGAGCCCCACATCGGGCTCTCCGCTGTCAGCCCAGAACCTGCTTCGGATCCTCTGTCTCCCTCTCTCTGCCCCTCCCCTGCTTGCATGTTTTCTCTCTCTCTCAAAAATAAAATAAATATTAAAATATATAATAAAAAAATAAAAGGGCAGTGAAATATGCCAGTGATTAAATATTAAAACTACATTAACACAAAATCATACAAATAGTAAATCACTAATGAAATATACTTTGTAACTAATTCACAGCTCGATAAATATTATTATTGCTATTATCATTTAAAAATAACCCCATGTTATCTTGAAGACTGCTAGTTTCCACTAGTACCAGATGAAAAAGATAACTCATCCATAATGTACAATGAGAGTTCTAGAAAGCCTGACTTTCAAGTATTGACCACTAAAGCATAAAATACCAGGTTCAATCTCAAGGCACACACATTAAGGAAGTGTGCACTTAGAACTCTCTGTCTAGGCTTATGCCTAAAATCCACACTGCCTGGGATGAAAGTTATCTTAAAATTATCAGTCGCTTGTTAAACGAGTAACTTGTGAAACAGTACGTTCTGTTCTCCTGCCTTGACAGAGATACCTCCACAACAGCCTGAAGGCCTCAAGTGTGAATTTACAATTCCCTCAGGACTTGGTTCTGAAATGCAGCAAGGCAGACCGCTGATCCCACTCCCACGCTGCACCCACTCTGTCCAGCACGAGGAGGCCTAGGGGTGCGGTGGCTCAGGGAATTGAGGGTAGGGAATTCCAGACACTCAGAGCATAGTCTAGAAGGGGAGCTGCATCAGTTCTTGGCACCCCCCCCACCCCTTTGAGAGTGAGGAGCCCCCCTTTTGCCTCAGAGTAGGGCCCTCCTTGCTTCAGTCTAAGAGCAGTACTGTGCGGGGCACCTGGGTGCCTCAGTCGGTTAAGCATCCGACTTTGGCTCGGGTCATGATCCCACAGTTTGTGAGTTTGAGCCCCGCATCCGGCTCTCTGCTATCAACTTGGAGCCCGCTTGAGATCCTCTGTCTCCCTCTCTCTCTACCCCCCCCCCACACCCTCTCTCTCAAAAGTAAACAATAAAACATAAAAAAAGAAATGGCTGTGTGCCATGTCTAAGAAAGAGCAGTACTGTGTGAGCGAGGCCAAGTTACCTATTCTGCCTTTAGGCCCTTGCCCAAAACTGACTGTCCGCCTAACCAGACGGCTTTACCTTTCAAATTGTGCATCTTATTTCAAGGAGATGGTGGGAGAGATCAGCATGTGCACAAACCTTTCCTTAAGAAAGTAAGGCACCATGAATTTCCATATATTTCTATCTCAATCGAACAAAAGGCTGAAAGGACCTCCAATTCAAAATTACACTCTCACAGGGCGCCTGGGCGGCTGAGTCGGTTAAGCGTCCGACTCTTGGTTTCAGCTTAGGTCACGATCTCATGGTTCATGGGTTCGAGTCCCGCATCAGGCTCTAGGCTGACAGCACGGAGCTTGCTTGGGATTCTCTCTCTCTGCCCCTCCCCTGTTCACTCCCTCTCTTTCTCTCAAAATAAATAAACCTAAAAAAAATTAAAAAACAAAACAAAACACAGTTACACTCTCACAAAACACCTAGCTCCCATAGATTTCACATTCATAAGAATATAAAGGGTTAACAACAGCAAAATAATGATGCCTGGCCTGTACTCTCTGCTCCCTTCTCCTCTTCCAGGGCTAGTCTCTGCTTTCAGGACAGTAGTGCCTGTCAGCTCTCACTCTACTCCCCAACACAGGAAAAGATAGATTTAATGCTGCAATTTTCTTGAACAAACTGTCGTTTTTCCATTGCAATGCAGTATTTATAAAGGAGAAGATTTTGGTTTTCTAAGCATATTGGAATTATGTAAACATTTATCAGCTCTACCCCCCCAAAATTATTCTAGCATTCACACATTTTCATATCTATTTTTGCTGAGTGGATAGGGGCACCTTGATTTTTAAAATACCTATGACATTTTCCCATGACTAGAAATTATTTGTTATGAATTTACTCAAGTCAAAAGTAGTTTGGAAGGTTTTTTTGGTTTTGGAGGCTCTAGCTAGAATATCACTTTTTAAAGTGAGAATACACATCAATAATAAAGGCTCTGGGAGCAGGGCGCCTGGGTGGTTCAGTTGGTTAAGGATCTGACTTCGGCTCAGGTCATGATCTCACAGTTTGTGGGTTCGAGCCCCACATCAGGTTCTGTGCTGACAGCTCGGGGCCTGGAGCCTGCTTCGGATTCTGTGTCTCCCTCTCTCTCTGCCCCTTCCCCGCTCACACTCTCTCTCTCTCTCTCTCTCTCTCTCAAAAATAAACAAATAAATAAATAAAGGCTCTGGGACTCTGTCTGCAGCACTTTCTCTGCATTAGTGGAGTGTCACAAGCTCATCAGTGAATGTCTGTGGATTTCCAGTCAGAGGAAACCCAACCTCTGCTCACGTGAGAGGTATCCTGGGAGAGTCAAATCACTGGTACCCTCTCTAGGTGAGAGCTCTAATTCCTCACCTAATTATGCGTCCCAGGTTCTTCTTCCTCTCTTGTATCATAGCAGTGCACTGGATCAGCTCCACCTAATAATTCCTCACAGACTTTTTCTTTTGGTTTGAATCATACCGTATTTTATTTTTGTCTTTGACAGTGAAGGTATGATCTCAGTACTCTGAAATAGCCCTTCCTCACCCAAGGAGTGTCTCCAACATTCTTCTGTAATGGGTGGATTCCTCACCTCCCCACTGGAATATAGACCTGTTTCAATGGCAACAGCCACGTGAGGACTATTCTTCCCCCCAGATTCTAGAAATTGTGCATAAAAAGAAGGGCTTCTTTGGGCTCTTACAGAACATGAGACTTTGCTAAATCAAACCTTTATATATATAAGATATGAAAGAAACACTTATTTGTGTGATAAGACATGCAAATTCCAGAAAAGACCTAATGACACGTGTAACATAAACTTGTCAATTTTCTAAAGCTCAAGAGTTTAATTATAACCCACTTTACTCCAACAGAATGGACAAAACACCTAGTATTTATAGAATACTTAGTATGCAGCAAGCAATCTTCTAAGTATTTTATGTTCATTTATTTATTTTATTTTAGAGAGGGAGCATGAGTGGGAGAGAGGGGCAGAGGGGGAGTGGGAGAGATAGACAGATAGAGAGAGACAATCTGAAGTAGGTTCCACCCTCAGCATGGAGCCCAATGCTGGGCTCTGTCTCATGACCTGGGATCATGACCTGAGCTGAAACCAAGAGGTGGACACTCAACCAACTGAGCCATCCGGGTGTCCCTAAGTACTTTATACATATGAACTTATCAATCCTGAGAGCTCTCAACTTTACAAATGAGGAAACCAAGGCACAGACAAAGGCCATAAGTGGCAGGGCATCATTGTGCTTGTCAGTCCTCACCCCAGCTGCTAAGAGCCTGCTCCCTACCCCATGGCGACTACCCGTCAAGAACAACATCAAGAACAACACATCCACACTACCAGGTTAAGGGTACCAGAAGCCTTCTGCTGTATTACATGGCAACGGGTTTTGTGAATGAGCCTGAGAATCCATCTTTTACCACACTGGATTTAGAATGTAACTTTCTGAAGAAGGAAATACTGGACTTCCGAGCAGCATACTGGTAACAATAATAGAAGCTAACACCATTCTAACCTGTGTTAAATCTTAGAAATCTCACAGCAATACTATGGGTAGTAGGTATTATTATTATCTCTATAGATGAAGAAACTGACGTTTAGACAGGCTACATCACTAAGCACCGGTTACTGAGTGGAAGAGGTGGCAGTCTGGCTTCAGAGTCTTGGCTACCAGAGTTCTTACCCAGCACAGTATATGACACTGTCCTCAGACTGCTTATTTCACTGCTCTCTCCAGGTATGGGGGCTAGCCGCCAACTATATCATCAGTTATCAACACAACCATAGGCAGAAGACATTTGTAATTCCACTACCGTTGGGAAGTCCTCTAGCACTTGTCGATCCTTCTCCTTGCTCTCCATATACCGCCAGTCTGGTTCATAAAGGTAAGAGTGGAAGTTGTGCAACAGTGGGACCTTTTTTTCTACACTGATGGTCATGTCATCTTCCAGAGTGTCCAGAGCCCGGAGGACCAGATAAAATATGCATACCGCATGGCTGTAAAAAATGGAAGAACTATTAATGTAACAGATAAACATCCAAAGATATGTATTTTAAAATAATATGTCATGAATGCAAACCTCCTATAGCCCTACCTCTAAAGAACTCTGAAAGGAGAGCCAAACCCTTTTGTACTTAATGAGCCATCTCAGCTTTCTTTTCTTAGATGGGAGCAATGGACTTCAGTGGTTTATTTATAAAACACGAAATAAAAAACCTAGCAGCTGGATGTCACAACTACTCCCAGAATGAGTTACATTTAACTACTGTAGAACAACCATACAAAGATCAGCAAACCAAGTGTTTACATGGAGCAAATATTTTGTAGATTAAAATGTCAAAAGACGCTAAAACTTCTCGGTATAAATGCTATCATACACCAAGGCAATTGGTCTGGGTTCATGTATGCAGCCTGCACAGCAGCAACTTGGGAAGAATTAACCCCATATACTAGAATTGCAAAGCAGCATAAGGGAAGCCAAGAAAAAAAATGCATGACCTCCTCAGAGACAGGTTCCGCTGCCAGGACTAAAAAAAGTTAATAAACACCACCATCCACTCCCCCCGCCTTCCTCCCCGCTTCCCTGAAGCTGGGCCCACAGGGCAACTACTAGATGGCTAACTGCCTGGAAGGGCATTCTAAAGTAAATACATGGGTGTTCCAACGAGACATTGCCTTCACTCAGGTGGGGCATGAGTGGGGCACGTTCTAGCTGAGCCACAAACGGAGACTGCAATGATAGGGACTGTCAGAAAGTAGCTTCGAGTGGCTCAAAGTCCCCTGGAAAAGCCTTCTTGCCCCAAGCAAAAAGGAGCTGTCTGGCCACTCACCGCATTTCCCCATCCAGCGCCTCGATGACAGCTGCGAAACTGCGACTAGTCTGATTGAGATACTTGTAGCAAGTTTTCAAGCTGCTGCTGAGCGAATCCTGCGGGCAGAGAAGACACACGGCGGTGGGAGACGCGGCGGAGCAGGAGTGGGAATGGGGCAGGCGGCCGGCCACCGGCGGGCTCCGCAGCCTGCCGCAGACGCCCTCTGCGCGCGGCCAGTCCTTGGAGGGCCAGGCGGCGGGAGGCAAGGGGCAGCCGCGTGGCGGGGAGCCCGCGCCCGTACCCCGGGGCGCCGCGGCGGGGCTCAGCACCAAGGTCCGCTTGAACAGGGACATGGCCTTGGTGCCGCAGGCGGCTGCGGCCATGGAAATCGCAGGGCTGGCGTAGAATTTTTCCTCCATAGACACGAGCCGATCCGGGAGGCGCGCCCCAGAGGGCGGGGCGGGCTCTCCCTCCACCCCACCAGGCCAGCACGGTAGGCCCAGCGGCTGCGCGCCTCCGCCCGCCCCGCCCACCCAGTCGGGGGGCCACCGCCCTCCTGAGGTCAGCCCCGCCCCCGCGGCCCCGCGTCCGGAGACCCCTCCACCACCCCCACCTTCCTCCCGGTCTTCCCCGAGGCCGCAGAACCCACTGATGGCTGGCGGAGCCCTGTCCACTCTGCCAAGCTGGCTTTTCCTCCTGATGACAGAACCTCTCCTTGACCAAACTTAAGTCGGGCTCTCTGAACCTTACATTTCTGTGCTTGTGCCTATCCCCGCAACGCCCAAATTTAGCAATAATCCTGCTACCGATCACCTTGACGGTCCTGCAGGGTTCCTCATCTCTCATCATCCCAACGCCCTGGCCTGCCTCCAGCAAGAATTCCTTTAGGTTAGATCCTTTAGCTAGAATGCCCCTCACCCCAGATGTTTCATCTCAGTCATTTTCCATCCACCGACCCCTTCACTCTGCTCCTTGGCTAGAAATCCCCACTCTTCCTTGTCGTATTCGAAATTGAGCCCAAGTCTATACTGGGGTGTCTTTTCCCCTTTAGTTTTTCTGAATAAAACCTGTTTCTCGCACTTTACTGTCCACCTCTGGCTTTTAACACCTGTTGAACGTCTTCTATCCCCTGGAAAGCTAGCTGTTACTTTTAATATTTCTAATCCTCTTTCTCTTTCAAACTAGTGAGCTGTAATGAGCTGCTTCCTGAACTTTACTCTTCCCTAAGGAAAACGAGAATCATTTTTCTAGGGAAAAAAAAAAAAGCCATGTTTTCAATTCAAGCACATCTCAAAGAATTGCTGACTGTGTGTGTATGTGTGTGTTTTACAGACTTTAATTTTAGAGCTATTTTACGTTCACAAGAGAATTCAGTGTGAAGTACAGAGTTTCCACATACTTACTCTCCCCCCAACCCCAGTCTCCTCACTGTCTTTGTAAGAGAAGGAAACATGTGAAGTATCAAACAGGACAGTGGTTAAAAATATACATATGGCATATCACTAGTTGGATACACCACTTTGGAATGTCAACAATGAACCCTGAACCCCAGTGGACCCATGTCCTTTTCATATGTGTATATTAACTAAATTTCCTATCATGGATGCATATCATACTGTCAAGAGAGTTAACCTTTAAAAAAAATATCATATACTCATGAGAATTTCATTTCAGTTCAATTAAAAAAATGTTCAATTAAAAAAATTATTAGTAAAGGGGTGCCTGGGTGGCTCAATTGGTTAGGCCTCCGACTTTGGCTCAGGTGGTTTGTGGTTTGAGCCCTGTGTGGGGCTCTGGGCTGATGGCTCAGAGCCTGGAGCCTGCTTTGGATTCTGTGTCTCCCTCTCTCTATGCCCCTCCCCTGCTCACGCTCTCTCTCTCTCTCTCTTTCTCTCAAAAATAAACAAACATTTTAAAAAACTTTAATTATTAATAAAAATTAATATTTACTCAGTACTGTATATTAGTAAAATCATTTAGTGCAGTGTCTGGCATATAAAAATACTCAGTGAAGGTTTGATGAATAAATGAATACATTCAGAGTATTTAAAAACCATTCACCAACTCCTTCCCTCTCAAGTGTGGAGAGGCAAGGCTTCACAATGAAACAAAAGAAACAGAACAACAGCTATTCCTGACCTCCATGGCAAGCTCTCCACATAAACTGTTGTTACCAGGCCACAATGATGCCTTTCTCCGCACTGCCAAATGTTTTAATCCTCAGCTATACCTAATGGCTTTGGGGCTGATTTCTAACCATGAGTTCCATTAAAAAGCTGGACAGCAGCAACCTTAAAGAATACTACCCCTCCTTACCAACACCTCCTCCACTCTTAAAACAAAGTCAATAACTCCCTTCCCTATCTCCTTCCATCATTCTTTCTCGGCCACCTATTTGTTTCAGTTCCTCGCTCTGAACAGTAAGTTCTTCAAATTATCAAGAAGATATAGGAAGCTCTAACTACTAAACACTGGAAAAAAACTCTGCTCACTACAAAAATTTCCACTGCTTGATTCGCATGAGTTGGCAGGCAGGGGAGGGTGGAAAAAAAGTCTAGGGCTAACTGCTGCCTGTCCCTAGAGCCTCCTGACATTATCCATTGCTGTCTGAGATGAAGTACACTCCAGAGAACTCTCAAGTAAGAGAAAACAGGGATGAAGGGCATTTGGAGGAAGAGTGTGCAGTGGCCAGAAGTGCAAGACTGAGCTTCCAGGACTGGGGCTCCAGCCTCAAGTTCCACAAGCTACCAACCCTTCTGACAGCTTTCCTTAAGACTTTAACACAGATCGCTCAGAATAGGGAGAAACCCTATACACGGAGACAAATTTATGTAACAATAAGATTAATAACTACCATATGTTGGGCAGATACTACATGCTAAGCACAATACAGACATTACCTTTTACCCATACAAAACGCTTTAAGGAAGATATTACAGACCTACACCCACCTACATCGAATCTTCATGGCCGGATGCGTGCAGAATTCAGAATTTTTAGTGTTGTAGAAAGCAGGCAATAAGAGGCACATACAGCCTCAGTTGTTATGGAGTAACGTCCCATAATTAATTGTTAATATTTCTTCTGCACAGCAGTGTGACTATATTAAGCCAGGATCATTTTGATTCAGGGCAGGTTTGCTGCCAAATGATTTTGAGCCACATTTATGAAAACGCTCTTCATTTTCAGATCATTTGCCAGTTGGGAAATTGTGGCCAAGGGCCTGTGATCAATAATATTTCTACTTTATAGATGAAGAAACTGCTGCCTGGAGCTTAAGTTACCAAAAGTTATTCAGCTAAGAGTCAGGATTTAGACTTGATAGAAGCCAGAAATGCATCATTATGAAACATCTGTTTTTTCCACTATGTGCCCCTCTAAGTGATGTCATACAACTTGCAGGTGGCAGCAAGTCCCTATTTACTGAAACGCTCCTAAAAATTCAGTATAAATTAAGTTTACTGAACCCTGAATCCTACAGCCAAATCCTTTTGTGACAGAAATAGTCAGCCATCAATATCTATGAAGTGTACATTTCCCCCCAGTTTCTTTGTTAATTAAGAGAGAAACTAAGATCATGTTAAGCTAAGGAAAACGTATGGTCCTATGTTTCCTCTATTTAACTATTTTCTTTTTTAATGGCTCTTTGGGCTTAAAAAGGACTCAGAAAAGCTGCAGGCAACAAAACAAATAATATTATACTGTATTGTTCATCAAATCTTGGAGCTAGAAGAGTCTCACTTAAAAAGAAAATCAAGAGATTATAGCGTGGAAGGTCTTTCTCCTACCTCCTTACCACTTCTCTCTCTAGGAATAACCAAGGCTACCATTTTCTCCAACACTCTTATTTTATAGAGGAGACTTGAGAATGAGAGAAGTCAAGTCTCTAGACTCTGGGGTAAGGGGTGCTAACCCCTACATTGTAGAAAATCTGCATATAACTTTTGATTCCCCAAAACCTTAACTACTATTAACCTACTGATGACCAAAAGCCTTACGGATAGCATGAAGTCAGTTAACAAATAATTTCGTATGTCATATGTGTAAGTTTGAGAAAAGAAAATGTTATTAAGAAAATCCTACGGTCGGGGGGGACACCTGAGTGGCTCAGTTGGTTAAGCATCGAACTTCAACTCAGGTCATGACCTCAGTGTGTGAGTTCGAGCCCCACAGTGGACTCTCTGCTGTCAGCACAGCAGAGCCTGCTTGAGATCCTCTGTCCCCCTCTCTGCCCCTCCTCCACTAGCGCTATCTCTCTCTCTCTCTCTCTCAAAAATAAACAAACTTAATGGGGCGCCTGGGTGGCTCAGTCGGTTAAGTGTCCGACATCGGCTCAGGTCATGATCTCATGGTTTGTGAGTTCGAGCCCAGCTTTGGCCTCTGTGCTGACAGCTCGGAGCCTGGAGCCTGCTTCGGATTCTGTGTCTCTCCATCTTTCGGCCCCTCCCCTGCTCATGCTCTGTGTCTCTCTGTCTCTCAATAATAAATACACGTGTAAAATAAATAAATAAATAAACAAAGGAAATCATAAGAGAAAATACATTTATAGTACTGTACTGCATTTATCAAAAAAATCCATGTATAAGTAAATCTGTGCAGTTCAAACTCATGTAGTTCAAGGGTGAACTGTATTTGCTTTTTTCCATTCTCTCTCTCTTCCTCTAGCATGTAAGTAAGGCTCATAAAAGCAAGGTCTTCACCTATCTTGTTTGCTGTTATATCTCCAGCACCTAAAATGATATCTGACATGCAACTGGTGGTCACATATTTGAAAAGGAAGAGAGGAAGGGAGAGAGGGAGAGTGGGAGGGAGAGAGGGAGAGAGAGAGGGACAGAAGGAGAGAGGGGGAAAGGAAAGGAAAGGGAAGGAAGCTAATCTACATCAGATTAAGAAGGGAAGAAAGGAACTAGGAATTATAGAGTATCTGGGACGTGCCAGGAGTGACAGTGGTGGGATCTAATCAGCTATCTGAGGCCAGTCAAACCTAAGCTCTTCATCGAGGGCAAACTAGAAGCATGGAAGTTTTCAGACTAGCCTGAGTTGGCATCCTGGATGCCAGGATGTCTTCTTGCAAGCCAGGTGACTTTGAATTTATCTGATTGCTTTATGCCACTGTTTCCTAATCTGTAAAATAGCAGTAATAATAATACTTCTCACTTTAGGGCTGTTGTCAAGATTGACTAAGTGTGATGAGTTACAAACTGGCCACAGGAGTTTATGGCTCTTTCCATCAGGGGATACAGTTTTCCTCCACATCCTTGAACCTGGGTTCCCTTGTGACTATTTTTGGTCAATAAAACAGTAGCAAATGTGATTCCAACAGAGGCTTGAAAACTCCAGCTGCCATGCGGAAGCCAAGGGCTAGCCTGCTGGATGATGAGACACATATGGCCCGGTCTCCCCTTAACACTGCAGCCTACAGCCTGCTAACCACCAGATGGCCCAGCCATAAGCCAGCCGGCCAGCTGAGCAAGCCCAGAAGAAATCAACCAAACTGGCCCGGACTAGTAGAACTCCCGAGCTCTCCCAGATGACTATGAACTAAAGTTGTTGATATTTTGAGTCACTGAGTTTTTTTGTAAATTGTGGTAAAATATACATAAAGTTTATCACCTTAACCATTTTTAAGTGTTCAGTTCAGCAGTGTTAAATACATTCACATTGGTGTGTAACCAGTCTCCAGAATTAAGTCCCTCAGTTTTGGAATGGTTTGTTACTCAGCAAAAGCTAACCTAATACACTGAGATAACAGGCTTGAAGAGCTCAGCGTAGTGCCTGGCAAACATAAGAACACAATAAATGATGTCCATTGCTATTATCAGGTAATTATTATCATTATTAATTTGATTATTCTAACTCACAATATAATTTCTTCCCAATCCCACCCACTTGTTGAATTTGTGTTCCAAAAATGTTGCTTTCATTGTGTCATAGTTCTGCTCTTAACCATCACCTGCTTTACTGATCACAGCTCAGCTTTTGGACTCCCACATGCACTTAATGAATTTTATACTTCTAGCTTTCACTCTATCATTTCAGCCAAGTTGGTTTCCTCATCATCCCACACACATCATGCTTAGTCCTATATAACCTGGCTCATGGTAGCTTTTACTGAAGATCCTCCCCACTAAACTAAATCTTTTTTTTTTTTAATTTTTTTTTTTTAACATTTATTTATTTTTGAGACAGAGAGAGACAGAGCATGAACGGGGGAGGGTCAGAGAGAGAGGGAGACACAGAATCTGAAACAGTCTCCAGGCTCTGAGCGGTCAGCACAGAGCCTGACGCGGGGCTCGAACTCACGGACCGTGAGATCATGACCTGAGCCGAAGTCGGATGCTTAATCGACTGAGCCACCCAGGCGCCCCCCCACTAAACTAAATCTAACACTTTACAAAGTACTTTTCCTGTGTTTTCTGAAAACTTTTCCCTCTAAAACATTTCTAATTTCACTAAAATTTTCCTGAAATCAAAATGTACTTAAGAATACTTGGCACTCCCTAGGCTATCTTACTTTTGTACACCTATTCTCCATTAGATTGTGAACACATCAGAGTGGGCATTTTCCACCCTGTGTCCATCACACTCAAGTGGGTCAATTTTAGCTGAATCTGGATAATCCTCTGTTTGAGGCGTCTCTGTGGTCCATCACCTGACTGATAAGCAGCATGGTGGGGTTTAGAGAATGAGCTCTGCAGTCAGACAGCCAGAGTCAAAGACAGGCTCCACCCCTGAATAACTACACCTCGGGCAATTAATTAACCTCTCTATGTCTCTGTTCTTCATCTATAAAACAGGAAAAATAACAGTACCTTCCTCATAAGATTACTGGAAGGTTTAAAAAATAGATGCAAGGAGGTGTATAAAATAATGCTTGGCACACACAAAGAGCTCAATAAACGTTAGCCATTATTATGAAACCCTTTATCTAAAAGGTAAAGATCTAGGTTTAAAAAGTGTTTCAGCACAGGGGCACCTGGGTGGCTCAGTCGGTTAAGCATCGGACTCCAGCTCAGGTCACGAGCCCCGTATTGGGCTCTCTGCTGTCAGCACAGAGCCCACTACAGATTCTGTCTCCCTCTCTCTCTGCTCCTCCACCACCTCTCAAAAATGAATAAATAAAACATATATATATATATGTATTTTTTTTTGAAGTGTTTCATCAGGGCATCAAGATGGAATAAAAGGTCTTGAACAAGTGCAATTAGGAATCTGACTGACCCCAATTCTAAGCCCACAGCATGATGAAACTGCCTAAAAAAGACAGTGAATGTGATAGGGAGGTAAGATGGAGAAAAGGACTTTAGTTGTATATGGCCCTTTTATTTCTTAAGAAAAAAAAGATGAAGCAAATATAGCAAACACTTACTATACGATATAGTTAATCTTGGAAATAGAAAATGGTTTGTTAGAGTTTTTTCAGTATTTTTCTACTTGCTTGAAATATTTTATAATTAAAATACATTTTTTAAAGCAAAAGCAGTCTTCAACTATGTTACATAGAAATACTGCATCCATAAAGAAGGAATTTAAAGTTCTGAAATGCGCAGACCAACCCAAAAGAGTACTGTTCAACTTTGGACACTAGACTTTAAAGGGAGAGAGAACAGGCTGGTAAATGATCTGGAAAGAATAACATATAATGAATAACTAAAGGAAGAACATAGAATATTTGGCCTGGCTATCAGTATTCCTAAGAACAGGAGAGTTCTCTTAAAAGATGTCAAGTGCTGGATTACAAACATGGATTAGACCCTGGTTCCAGGGGGAGAACAGAATGAAAACAATCCCACTTACTGTACTAGAAGGTAGCACTTCCTAAAATCGAAAAATGTCTGGGGGGTGAAGTGGGCAAGTCTCCAGAGGCAGTTAACTACTTGTCACAGGTAGTGCCCAGGAGACTGTACAAACTGGTTTGTAAAGCAGTGACTATGCGTTTTGGGTCACAGATCCCTGGAAGGATAGGATAATAGTGGACACTGTTCTCTCAAAACACACAAATGTACACTAACATAAATGTTTGCAAATAATTTCAGGAAAGCTCCAAAAACTCTCAGTAAGAATCTCTAATTAAATACCTACTGAACAAGGCACAGGAGCATCCCTCAAAAAAGGACTCCCCTGTCCCACCCACAAGTGATTTTTCCCTTTTATAAATGTCCTTATGCATTTACTATATTCTGCCACATTTACTTAAGTTTATCTTGTTTAAAACGCTAGAGGTTTCTTGGGGGTAGTGCACCCACCTTTTATTCATTAATTCACCAAAGGTACATCGAACAAGATTTCCACATCCAAATAGCTTAAAAATCCAGAATCAAATATAGAATCTTGGATCTGAAAGGGATCTGGGGACCACCATTCAAGACCGTGGGGCCGATATAAGGTAAGCAGTACTAGAGAAAATGGTTGAGGGAGTTTCATAGGTAACTTGTTATGGTGCTTTTCTAAATTTTCTGTGAACAGTCTTACAATGTCTTATTCACTTGACAAGATGGGGAGCATTTTGTGTGTCCTATTTGTCTGTGCATGACATCCTGCCACCGTGCACCCACCATAACATCTAGCACAAAACAGGTGTTTAAAAATGTCTGCTGAATGGTCACTAGGGGTGGCACTGACTGAAGCTAGACCCTGAAGGATGGCATGGATCCTGAGTTATGAAAAAAAATTTTCTGATGGGAAATTTAAAGCGTTTACTTAATAAAAGACACCAATTAAGAGTGCATTTAAGCAAAAGATGGTATGTGTGATGTTTCCATTGGCAAAAAGAATTTAAAACTTTTGATACAACCCACTAATTCGGCTGAATGTATTTATTCATCCACTAATCACTTAAGAGTAAGTTTCTTGTTGGAATAAATACCTTTGTAAGCATTCAGTTAACAAAGGATACAAGAATGAGGCAGATGAAATATAAATAAATAAAACCAAGTCTGGCCTTCAAGCAACCAACAATGTTGCTAAACGACAGATATGCAGGTAACTAAAGAGCTTGGAAGAGTAAATATGTGTTATAAAAAAAAACCTAAGAAGCACTGGAGAATAAGGGATTGATCAGACCCAAGGAAAGTGAGGGAAGCTTATAGAAGAAGTGATGTAACCGAAAACTGGAAGGATGAGCAAGGTTTCATTCCAGAAAAGGTACTGGGACAATATCTGCATAGCTTTTTACATTCACCAAATTCTCTCACAGGTCCTCCCCCACTTAATCTACCCACACAATCTCAATTTTGCAATCACCAGTTAAGACACAGATAACATCAATGCTCAAGGACAGAAGGAAAAGTGAAGAAAAACGACCTGGCAAGCAATGTCTTGAAAGAGCAGAAACATCAAGACAACCTGGGGTAGGGCTGGAGTGGGAAGAGGAGGCCTACCACCTGGGCCCCATTTGGGGTTAGGAAAGCAGAGTTAGGCTGGGCCGGTGGGGCCGCCAGAAGGGGCGGGGGTCTGTCGCCCCGAGGGAAGAAGAGCGCCTGAGGCGTTTGGCACCTGCTCGCCGCACCCTCCGCCCAGGATTTTGGGCCTGGTCGGCCAGGCCCCAGGCCCGGCGCCGCGCGCAGCCGCCCCGCCCCAGCCAGGATGCAGGGATGCTCGGCCCACCTGGTCCATCTTGGGTATCACCTTCCGCCGGCCCCCCATCTGGAAGCGCAATAGGTTGTAGAACTCCTCGGGGCGCCCCAAGCACTTCACGAACTCCATTCTGGCGGCGGGCGGCGGGTCCCGGGGATCGGTGCTCACCTCCCGGTGTACCTCCGGTGGACACCCGCCCGCACACAGCAAAAGATTAAAGCCAAGAGGCGCGGCGGGTGGGGCGGGGCGTAGGCGGGCCCAGTTCATGATGCCACGCCCACATCCCGCCCATCTCAACGCGTCCCTGGCTCTCGCGCCGCTTCTCGTGGGCTCGCGGGGTGGACTGACGGTCTCTGATTGGCTAGGACCGCTCGCACCAGGCAGACGCCGGCCAATCGACGGTAGGATGAGTCTGGCGTGACGACCACACCCTCTAAGCTAATTGGAGATGAGAAAGGAACACCGAACGGGATTGGTGCTTCTATGGGGGCGGGCCTTTTCCCTCTCTCTAGGTGGAGCTTGGGGCTCGAGCACAGAGGGAACCGAACCAGGGCGCTGCGGCGTAGGTGCAGTGGATTCTGCCTCAGGCGCGGGCTTTTGGTGAGAGCCAAGCAGAGAAGAGCCCAGCGGGCGACAGTCCGCTATGATTTCGTCAGTAATCCCTCCACCTGTTTATTCGTGTTTGTCCTGTCGGCTAGATTAGCTCTTCAGTGCCGCGCTTTGAGCGCCGCCGCGCACCTCCTGTGCTGGATCCGCGCAAAGCAAAAGGCGAGTGGGCCCACCACCAAGGTGTAGGTGCTTACTGCAACACAGGAGAGCAGAAGCTTGGCAGAGTCATCCGCGGCCCTTGCAACCCCATGGAATCCCGGGCACCTGCCCCCAGCAGTAACACCCCTTCTTTGCCCGCTTCACAAAGCCTTTGACTTCTTTCTGGCTGATATCACTCACTCCTGGAAATTCAACAACAGGACCTCTTTTAAATAAGTGTTTTAGACCCCACTTTGTCCCCAAAATGAATCTGAAGCGTTTCTATAACCTCTGTTACAGGGATGTGGAAATTTGTATCTCCATCTGAGATCTCTCCAGTCCTAGAAACGACTTGCTACTGCACACTCCCACACCCAATCTATTTTAACACAGCAACCAGCAATCACTTTGAATTTAAGCCAGATGCAATCACTGCCTAAAACCCTGAAACCTCTTCCCTGTTTAGTAAAAGCCTAAGTCCCTACAAGTGTCTACAAAGGCCTGTATCATTACCCCTCCACCCCCATTACCTCTTTGGCCTCCATCTTTTCTCTCTCCCCTTCTCTGGCCCTAGGGCCTTTTTGTATAGCTGTTCACTTCACCCTTCCTGCAATATCTTACCGCCAGACACCCAGCTCCTTCATGTCCTTGATGAAATCTCACCTTCTCATTTAGGCCCACCCGGATCATTCTATTTTAGACGGTGTTTGTCCCCCCACGCCCACCACACTGCTGATCCCCATCCTGCTCTAGTTTTCTCCATAGAATTTATCATGTGCTAATACAAGGTTTACTTATGATGATCAGTGTCTGTTTCCTCTTGCTGGAGGAAGATGATAGATCTTTGTTTTGTTCACTAACACACCAAGTATCTAGAACAGTGCCCGACACATACTAGTTGCACAATGAATGTTTACTGAACTGAGCCGGACCCCCTCTTTGGTGTTCCCCAAACAGTGCAAGCTTAACATGTCCATAACTGAAATCTCCCACTGAAACTGTTTTCCTGGTGAATAGCACTAACAACCTCTCAGCTGCCAAATTATCAAATCCAGATGTCATCCCTAACTCCTCCTTTCCCTAAACTTGTCCCCTTTGAAATCATTCATCAAGTCTAGAGTCCAAGAAACAAACATCTCTCGTCTTAATCTCTCCTCTCTGATCCATCTTGGTTTAAGTCCCATCTTCTCTCCCAAACTATTTTGAAATCAACTTCGCATCTCTCTCTCTCTCCATGCATGCCTAGTGACAGCTTAATTTATTTAAAACACACACTTCATTATATTACCCTCTTGCCTACAATTCTTCAATTTTAAATTCCTCAAAGGAAATGCCTTTCAATAATATTAATGATTCTGGCATGTAATAAAAACTCTCTCGGGGTGCCTGGGTGGCTCAGTCGGTTAAGCGTCCAGCTTTGGCTCAGGTCATGATCTCGAGGTTCACGAGAGCCCACTTCAGATCCTCTGCCCCGCTCTCTGTCTCTCTCAAAATAAATAAACTTTAAAAAAGAAAGAAAGAAAGAAAGAAAGCTCTCTCATCATTTGGCACCTCCATTCCTTTTTTTGGATTTTAGCCACCTTCTATCCCATCACTACCCTAACTTCTAGCCCTGACCCAGCCCTGGCAGCACCTGCAGACCCCAAACAGGCCACAGTATACCCCAGTCTCGGCCCCAGTAACTCACCTCTAGCATGCTCTCCCTTGCTCCTCATCTAGCCACCCACCTCACGTTCATTACAGCTTAAATGGAATCCCCTCCTTCGGAAATCCTTTTCTGAAGTTCCCTGGCCTCACCATTATCTGTTCTTTAGATTCAACAGGCATCCACCGAACATCAGCAATGTGGCAGGCACTGAAAAAAACAAAGATGAGCAAGATGAGCTTTGACCCCAAAGAGCTTCCAGAGGCACCACACCAGACACGGTTGCGTAATGGTGCTGGTATTTATGAGAGACATGGTTGAATCCTAATCCAGCTCCCTGAGTCTGACCTGTGTGCCCAACCAGAGACTACGTATACAAATAGTCAATGGCCAGACCATATACCATAGCAACACTCTGACCCACAACCTCTGCAGCAGCAGGCCCAGAATAGTCAGGACCAGGTCAGTAACTTCTCTCTTGTGCTTCCTTTCAACTCAAGAACAACCACAGAAAGCCAAAGAAATCGCGTAAGATACCCAGCTGACAGGTAGCCTGCTTCCAGCTTCTCTATGCCAACATCCTCCAATCAGCACACCTGAGTCCTTCCTTTTTGTTCATTATAAAGCTTTCCCACCCCCCTGCCTGGGTCTCTGCGAGATGCGGATGACAAGTGACAGTGGCTGATGCCCTTGCTATATAGCAAGCTCTGAATAAAGGGCCTCATTTGTTCTTATTTCAGTAGTCTTTATTTTCATAAACCTTAGTACTTGGATCATGTTCATCAGATGCTCTCATCTTGAAATTGGTGTGGTCCAAAATCTCTTTTCTGTCTCTTCACTGTGAACTCAAGGCCAGAGACCATGTCGAAATGTAACACCTGGCACAGTGCTTGCCACATAACAAAACCTCCACTACTTTCTGTGGAATAACAATGCTTGAAATTGGGACCGTACTAGAACTTTTATTTTCATTTTTTTTTTTACTTTTTTTAAGATTTTATATTTTATATATACAGCTTAAAGTTGGGAGAGAGAGAGTGTGTGCTAGAGTACAGGAGTTGGGAAGAGGCAGAGAGAGGGAGAGAGAGAATCCTAAGCAGGCTCCACGCTGTCAGCACAGAGCCCAACTTTGGGCTCAAACCTGTGAACCATGAGATCATGACCTGAGCTTATATCATGAGTCAGACACTTCACTGGCTGACCCAGCCAGGCACCCCTTTAAAAGATTTTATTTTTAAGCAATTCCAAACCCAACTTGGGGCTTGAACTCCCAACCCCAAGATCAAGAGTCAAATGCTCCACTAAGACTACCAGGCACCTCTGTACTGGAACTTTTAGAACACAAGATCAGCACTCACTTATCCTCCCCACCCTCAACACAACATTTTTTTCCATAACCTACTGAAACACTTTTAATGCTTTTTGTAATAAGCCAGCCTCCTGCTACTAATGTAGGGGTTTTCTTGTCTTTTTTATCCTTGTGTTCCCAGACCCAGCACTTAGAAGCCATTTAAGAAATCTTTATTACAGGGCACCTGGGTGGCTCAGTTGGTTAAGTGTCCGACTTCAGCTCAGGTCACATTTCACAGCTTGTGAGTTTGCCCTGCATCGGGCTCTCTGCTGTCAGCTTGGAGCCTGGTTGCGATTCTCTGTTTCCCTTGCTCTCTGCCCCTACCCCACTCGTGTTCTATCTCAAAAATAAACAAACATTTTAAAAAAAGAGAGAGAGAGGAGAGGAGAGGAGAGGAGAGGAGAGAAAAAGAAAAAAAAAGAAAAAGAAAAAAAGAAAAAAATTTATTGAATGGCTAGGGCCACTGAAACCTAACATTAAATACCAAGTTTTTCACAATGTCAGTCATCACATAACTCCAGCTCATGAGATAAATAAGTCTTTCCCCTAAATCTGTTGAATACAAATCTCACCTCTCCTTACTTCTAGGTGAAACCTGGTCTCTTCCTCTATGAATCCCACCCCTCACCTGCAATTCTGTCAAGCAAAAGCCTCTCCTTCCATCCAAAAGGCACAGAATAAGAGTAATTTCACTGTTCTACCCACCCACCCCACCCCTGCTGTTGTTTCTGTACCACCATCACCTCTTTTCTAGCTCCCATTCACTCCACTTATGCCACACCTTCCTCCCTCCTTTCAGGACCAACTAAAACTTTCTGACACCCTCCTGCCATGATGAATAAAATCTTAGAGGGGAGCATGGTAGCTGTGGTTTCTGTCAGCTCTCCACGTTTCTGCTTCCACATTTCTTCCATGCAGAACCCAGTCTGTGTAATTCTTTTTTTTTTAATGTTTATGTATTCTTTGAGAGAGAAGGAGAGAGAACACAGCAGGGCAGGGGCAGAGAGAGGGAGACACAGAATCCAAAGCAGGCTCCAGGTTCTGTGCTGTCAGCACAGAGCCCAACATGGGACTCGAACCCATGAACCGTGAGATCATGACCCGAGCTGAAGTCGGATGCTCAACCCACTGAGCCACCCAGGCGCCCTCCCCCCCGCCCCCAGTCTGTGTAATTCTGATGAAGTTCTGATGGTGCCAACAGCAACACCTACAACTCAACTGTTGGTAGGTGCTGTATCTTCCCCATTCTACAGACTTTAGGTAAGTCAGTGAAGTCAGAGAAATAAGAAGTCCTCCTGGGAGGATAGAGCAGGTGTAAGGATGATTCTTCCATGTTTTTCTATAAACTTTATTATTTTATTTTATTTTAGTTTATATTATTTTATTTTATTTCAGAGAGGGAGAGAATATGAGTGGGGGTGGGGTGGGGGGGTGGAGAGGCAGAGGGAGAGAGAATCCCAAGCAGGTTCTGCACTGTCAGCAAGCGAAGAGCCTGACCCAGGGGCTTGATCTCGCAAACAGATCATGACCTGAGCCAAAATCAAGAGTCAGATATGCAACCAACTTGAGCCATGGAAGAAGTGTCCCTATTCTGTAAACTTTATCACTTGAATCTTTTGGTATCTGTAATTTAAAAGATAATAAAAACACTTTATTTTTTTTTTCAACGTTTTTATTTATTTTTGGGACAGAGAGAGACAGAGCATGAACGGGGGAGGGGCAGAGAGAGAGGGAGACACAGAATCAGAAACAGGCTCCAGGCTCCGAGCCACCAGCCCAGAGCCCGACGCGGGGCTCAAACTCACGGACCGCGAGATCGTGACCTGGCTGAAGTCGGACGCTTAACCAACTGCGCCACCCAGGCGCCCCAATAAAAACACTTTAAATAATAAAGATTCTCATTCACCTTCTTGGCCTTCTACCATTCTTACCCAGGCTACTTTCAGGATGTTAATACAACATCCATTTCATTGTTTTGGAGCCTTGGCTACTGGATACTGCTGGAGAAAGTCGGGAGGTAGAGCAATTCACCCTGCGCGTTCAGTGTGGCTCTACAACCCTTCCCTTGAACCCTAAGTGGCTCTAAATTCCCAGAACAGCTATTACAAAACTCACCCCCTCCTCCTTTGTACTTAAAGAGATCTCACCTTCAGCAAATTTCCTCCGGATCTATTTTTCTCTTCCTATCCTTGCCTGGTCATCTTTAAGTGCCAGCGCTAGTGTGCTGTCTAGTTTTTCCTCTCAACTAATTATGTACAAATCCTCACACCATATCCACCTTTTATTTATTTTAATTTTTTAAATGTTTTCTTTCTTTAAATTTATTTTTGAGAGAGACAGAGCATGAGCAAGTGAGGGATAGAGAGAGGGAAGGAGACACAGAATCCGAAGCTGGCTCCAGCCCCCAAGCTGTCAGCACACAGCCCGACGCGGGGTTCAAACCCATGAATCCTGAGATCATGACCTGAGTCGATGTCAGATGCTTAACCGACTGAAGTACCCAGGTGCCCCAATATCCAGCCTTTAATAAGTATCTCCTCCCTGACCTCTTCGTTCTCATTTCCTTCAAGACTAACCTTCTTGAAGGGCACACCATCCTCATCACTTCTACTTCCTCAGCTCCCGTGCAGTTCTGAGCCCCTTTAGACTGGCTGCCACCCTGTGCAACTGTTCTCTTGAAGGCTCTCATGACCTCACATTTGATTGGCAAATCCAAAGGCCTCTTCTCATTCTCCTCCTTCAACTTGGCATGAGCCAGTTGACTATCAGCTTCTACTTGAAGCTGACTTTTCCTCCTGTTATACTTGATCTTTCATTGACTGGCTTCTCTTTCTGCTCTTGCCGCTTAAACACAAGACATTCTCTAAGGTCCCACTGTGACCGCCATCTTTTCTCATGATATGTGATGGCCCTTGTTAACCTTCTCTAACTGAGCGTCATGCTACGAGGGAAGCTCTCACATCCGTGCCTCTCAGCCCGGCCTGCACTTGTGGAGGGCCAGGTCTACTTCCAAACTACACTGTCCTCCCCAGCTCCGGTGCCGTACAGGTGCCTCCAGCTCAACATGCCTCAAGTTTGATCTTCTCCCCAGAACCTGCTCACCTCCTCACTGATTTTCCCTATCGGTCAGCGGGGAAGCTCCTCTAGCTCAGGCGCCAGGCTTGAGCTATCTTCAGCTCTCCCTCTCCAACCCCGGCCTCGAGTGTCCACATCTAGACACCTAGGAGCTCGACCCCGTGACTGCCCTTGCACCTCCCCTCAGTTCCATTCCCATTGCTGTTTCCAGTTCTGTCACTTCTTTTATCAACAGCAGCCACAGCGTTTTTCTCCTTCCTTTTCTACCAATCACAATGGGATAGACCCACACACAGGCCACAGTGCCCAACCCTCCCGTGTCTCTAGAACCTTCCCAGGCCATTCCCCTTCTTGTACTCTGGACCAAGTGTACTGATAAGATGTTGACTTAGAGGAAACAGTCTGGACATTGTCACTGCCCTAGCTCATACCTAACATTTCACACTTAGGTTTTCCCATGTGAGTTAGAAAGATAAATTTGAATTCAGGAAACATATATATATGTATATGCATATGTATATACACATACACACATAACATTTTCATATAATATATATACATGCACACACATACATGCAAGAGTGGATAAATAATTCTTATAGATACAAAAAGCAGTCTATTACTCAAATAGTATTTTCACAGTATCCAGTCTGGAAGTTGGGTTTTACAAACTAATTTAAGTTAAATACCCCCATTTCTCTCCCCAGTCAACTCTTACATTGAAGTCTTAACCTGCCATGTGGGATATTAGGATAGGACCTTTAAAGAGGTGACTAAGGTTAAATGCGGTCGTAAGTGTGGGGCCCTAACCTATATATAGGACTGGTATCCTTCTAAGGAGAGCAAGAGACCCCAGTTAGTACCTGCACATAGAGAAAAGTCCCTGTAGGGACACCAAGAAGGCAGCTGTAAGCCAAGGAGACCTCAGGAGAAACTGACATGCTGGCACCTTGACGGTAGACTTCAGGCTCTGGAACCATGAGAGCACAAATTTCTGTTAAGTTTCCCACGCCATACTATTTTGTCAGGCAACCCTAGCTGACTCGTATACAGCCTAAGGCCGAAAGAATGACACTTCTGTAAAGTATAAAAGGTAACTAATGTACAATTGTGTAAGATATTTATGAAATAAATACAAAGAAAGCAGAAATGATTTAGATTGGATATAAGAATGTCATGACTGAGGGGCACCTAGGTGGCTCAGTCGGTTAAGCATCCGACTCTTGATTTTAGCTCAGGTCAGGATCTCACGGTTCACGAGATTGAGCCCCACATCGGGCTCTGCACTGACAGTGGGGAGCCTGCTTGGGATTCTCTCTCTCTCTCTCTGCCCCTCCCCCACTCGCCTGTGTGCTCTCTCAAAATAAACTTTAAAAAAAAGTCATGACTGAATGCGGTTGTTGATATTGGTTGCAGGCAATGATCCAAAGGAAAAACAGACAGTGGAGAGGCACATGTGAGAGCAGATTCAAATGGTGCTTGAAGAAGTTTGCCTTTTCCACACTCTGTTCCAAGGAGGAGTAAAGGTGAAATGCGTTTCATGGTAAAATAAGGTTTGGAAACAGTGGGCAAAGTAAGAGCACTTTGCTTCATTGCAGAATTTCTGGGAGCCTTTTATGAGGTCCACAAAGCACCACGAGGGAAATAAGGCATTATCTGATGACAGAACCCTTCATTTGTGAGACATCAGGGGTGATGCTTCTTCCTAAGGTCATATTTTCAGAGGTGCTGCATCGAAGGAAACTTGGCTACTTTCAGGGACATACCCCTACTGATGTCAGTCATCACCTGGGTCAGTACGGGGGCACAGTTATAGAGGCCTGTACAGAAGGAACCACAAAGTTGTGAGCGACATGTGTGTGCCCTTGAACTCTGTTAACTGTGTGATCTTAAGCAACTTCCTCAGCCTCTAGTCTAGAGTTCTGTTTCCTCATCTACAAAACAAAGACTGTAACAGTGAGTACTTATCTCCACGAAAGGTTTTTTTTGCAGATTATATGGCAATAACTGGGCTAACAGCTTTCCTCATAAAGTACTCAGTACATGTTAACTGTCCCTACAGGTTACAGGTCTGCCATAAAGTGGCTTTCCCCAGTGTTAACAACTCTTGATGACATAAGAGATGAATGTAAAGGAAAGCCTTAAAATATTTACCGTTTTTCCATTTTGCTCATGCAAATCACTGTCTTCTACAGGCCAGAGGTTGGTGCATGGAAATAAATCCACCTGTGCTCTGCCACATTTCATGGCAATGCAGCACACTTACGGGCAGAAGAGCAGGTGTGTGTTCACCCCCTCCCTGCCCTGCTCCTTTTCAGCAGACCCGTCGGACCAACTCAGCCAGTCCTACACAGCCGCCTTCACGAGAGCTCAGGTATTTACAGCCTGAGAGCCCTGACTACCAAATAAAGACAACAACGGAAAAGAACAAAGAGCTTTATTTTCACGTGACTGTCCTCGTTTCTTGGACATGTTGCTAACAACCTGACAACGTGTCTCTACAATCCTCGATTCCTGCACTGTTCAACATATCAACACCTTAAGGAGGAAATAAGCAGCTTTTCTCTTAAGCCCACTGGGCATGGCAGGAAGGTGGCCAATTCCCGGTCCCTCTCTTCCTCCCACCCTTCTCTCGGGGTCTCCATCCCACAGGAAGGGATCCAGGTGGGTCACTACCCTCATGTGCTACTCCATCCTCATCCCTGGATCCCTCTAGGGGAACAAAGAGAGACAACTCCTTTTTCCAAATGGAGGGCCTGAAAACCAACCAAGCTTTCAAAAACAAAACCAAAGGCCTGCAAAGCAATGTGGAGGCATAGCTGTTCTCCATATGCTATCACTATCAATGCCCCATTGGGAGGTTTCTCCCTTTACCATTGTCATAATTTTTCTCATCTTTCACAATGGCAGAATTAGATAAGAAGAATTAACCAAAACTAGAGAAAAGAAAAAAATCTAACCCTGTAGAAAGTGCCTTAGAACACCAGAGAGATGGACAGCAATGGTACTGACACTCGCCCCCCCGCC
The DNA here is from genome assembly GCF_028749965.1 of Puma concolor. Lineage (NCBI taxonomy): Eukaryota > Metazoa > Chordata > Mammalia > Carnivora > Felidae > Puma > Puma concolor. Next base: position 53,359,279 of record NC_141670.1, on the reverse strand, counting down.
CCCGACCCACGCTGCCCTCCACTTCCTGTGCCCAGTCCCACATACTGACAGTGCCCGCTTTCCTGACACTCAGGAATCAGCCCCTGCAGGGCAAAGTGTTATGAAGAAGGGGCTAGAGAGCCTTAGGAGAGCCGGCCCTGCTCTTGCTCGTCAGGTGGCAGCCTGGGCTGGCACTGCGGGCACCACCAGGTGAGCCTCTGGAAGCCGCCTGGAGGCCCAAATGCCTCTTTCATAACCTGGTGCCCGACGGGGCACTGCTCCTTCTGGTAGACCTGCGTGTGCTGCTGTTTGCCCTGGAACTTGCCCTGAAGCCAGTCGGCACTGAACTCCACCACGTGATCCACCAGGGCCTCCAGATGCGGAGGACTGAGGAGGGAACCAAGAGAAAGGGGATGGATCCCAGCTCTGTACAAGGCTTCGTTCTTAATGATGTTCCCTGGGAGGAGGCAGGGAGAGGGCAAGGGAAGGAAAAAGAACACATCCATGAGGAGCGCGGTCCTCAAAGTTAGCAGAGTAAACTGAAGCTGGTCGGATGGCGGCAGGGGGCTCCTCCAGGAGACCTGGAGCCAGCTCTACCATGGACTGGAGGCTCTTGGGCAAGTCACATATCCTGAGTCAACTTCCTGTCTGCCAAGCGGGTTTGCTAATACTTACCTTTAAGGTTGCTGTGAAGACGGAATGAAGTAAACTTAGGCATGGTCCATGTTACAGCAAAGAGGTTATCAAAACAGGCTATGGAACCTGACCATCTGCCTTTGAACCCCTGCTCAACCAGATCCTAGCTATGTAACTCTGGCAAGTTCCTTAACTTCTGTAAGCTTCACTTTCCTCAGCTGTAAAATGGGGCTTGGTTACCTGCTTTTGTGAGCAGTAAACGAGAATTCTCTCTCTTTCTCTCTCTCTCTCTCTCACACACACACACAAGCACAAATGCTGAGCACTGTGGCTGGTACACAGAAAATACTCAATAAATATTAGCTGTTATTATTTAAAATGTCAAGCATAATGCCTGAAGTAGAAAGTGTTTAAGAGGTATTATTTCATTATTTTTCTACTGCTGCCACATTCTCTGAAGTCAGCCTTGAGCCCTCCTTCCAGAATCAGTTAACTGATTCTCTTCAAAATGTTCCAGCAGTGCACTTTCTTTAATCTCTACTAGGCATTTGCCACAATCTATCTTAAGTTGTGGTGACCTGAGTCCGTGCTCACCGGGCCATTAATAACCTCCTTAAGAGGGGAAGCTGAGCGTGGCAGAAGGCAAGTGTTCAGCATGTGTGGACTGGATGGATGACCAATTCACTGGCAAACCGGTTTCACGGCTCAGCTGTACCATTTATCTGCAATGTGTCCTCTGCTTTAGTTGCTTCATCTGAATAAAGGGAAAAGTAATAAGTAACTATCCTACAGAGAAACAGTAAGAATGAAAGCACGTGCCTGGCATATTAGAGTCACTTGAAAAAATGTTGGCTGTTATTACTATGGTTAGTAATAATGACTAGTTAGTAGAGCATTAGCTCCCGCTATAAATATCCCAAAGGCTACTTGTAAGGGTCTCTTTGTTCCTCAGGGCTCAGGGACTCCCACAGTCTTACTGTGAAAATGTGAGGCCGCTGTCTGGTGAGCCCCTGGGCCTCCTCCCTGCTCACAAGGTGAGCTGTGGCTGCGGCAGGCAACACGAGGCCTCGGCTATGAGGTGATTTTGTCATCACCGGCTCGCTCGATTGCCTCAGCAGCCAATCACAGGTGCACTTATTCTTTTGCTGAAGCAGGAAGAGCAGTAAGTTTTTCTAGTTCAGGCTGTTCTAGTTTTCACAGTGCTCAGCTCTCCCCGCCTCAAAACGCTCACAGTTTCATTGCTCATGACCCTTGCACAGAGAGAGGGAACCTGCTTCCTCGGTCATGTCTTTTAAGCTCCCAGAGGAGGCCTGAGGCTTGTGTGCTTTGGCCAGCAGGCAGCTCCACCTGCCCAAGAGAGGCCCCACCAGCGAACGCGGTGCTCTCCCTCAGCAAACTGTACAGCTCTCAGTTCCCAGCAGATACCGATCAGGTGATCGAGTACCTGCCGGGTGCCAGGCACCACACCAGGCAGTGGAGCATTCAAGGAGGAAGAAGACAGGGCTCCTGCCCCTTAGGAAGTTACACTGGACTGTGGCCACCGGCAGACTCCAGCTTATAATATAATTAGGATACGAACTCTTCAGCTAGGAGAGAAGTTAGAAATTGCCTAATCTAACTCCCTCAGTTTAAAGATGAGGGAAGTGAAGCTGAAGAGATTAAATGACTGCCTCAAGACCAGCAGTACTGGCACACTTCGGGGGGTGGGGAGGGGGGCAGCGGGGGGTGGGGAGGGGGGGAGCAGGGGGTGGGTGGTCTCCTCCCTCTCCCATCAGTCATACCTAAACCAGAGAAGTATCTTTGGTCCAGCAGTGTATAGCAGACAGGCTGCTCCTGGCTCAGAGCTTCCAAGGCTCGTGCTCGATGGAACTTTTCGGACAAGATGTCAGAAGCGGGTATGACCACTGGGGAAGGGCTCCAAGCCATCTGACAATTATAAAATGCCAGGAAGCCACCACCGCCAAAGTACAGGACCAACCTGGGAAGAAAGAAAAGATCGTAAGTCCATACAGTTCAGGGCACGCATACACACAGTTCCCACTCGAGAGTCAGGCCAGATGTCCATAGTGCTCTCACTCCACAGTCAAGATTAACCCATGGGGCACCTGGATGGCTCAGTCGGTTGAGTGAATGACTTCGGCTCAGGTCATGATCTCCTGGTTTGTGGGTTTGAGCCCCGCATCAGGCTCTGTGCTGACAGCTCAGAGCCTGGAGCCTGCTTCCCATTCTGTGTCTCCCTCTCTCTGCCCCTCCCCCACTCATGCTCTGTCTCTGTCTCAGAAATAAACATTAACCAAAAAAAAAAAAAAAAAGATTAACCCAGGGAAGCTAAGATCCCAAAAGAGAAAAGGGATGGCTCTGCCAGCATCAGAAAAATCTCAGGGCTAAATGCGGTGATTAAAAGAAGACATCTGTATCGCTTCATTTCTCTGATCATAGCAATACATGTTCACTGAAGACAATGTGGAACACACAGAAAAGTCTTAAAGCCCAGCAGGTGTGGCTACCTGCACAAAACACAGTTCGTTAAGAAGGACAGAGAAATGAATGCTAAAGAGGTACCACTCCCAGTCCAGGCAAGATTTACTGAGAAATCCATACCCACACGTACTCCCAGGGGCTTCCTGAATTCCAAGGACAGAAGAGAAACTTTAGGAACTTTGATAAAGAAACAATGGGTTACTTTGTGAGGGCAGATAATCAGACCGCAACCGGACTCCACATCTGAAAGGGAATATCCACATATCTGACGTAGCTGGCACCTTATGTGGAAGTGAAGGGACAACTTCAGAGGAAGAGGACTCAGAGACACATCTACCATAGCAACTAAGGTTAACTACTCAAGGAAGACTAACTGTCCAATGGGAATGAGAGCAGCAGGGACCTCAAGCCAAGGGGAGATGAAAAGGGGGGTCATAAGGGGCAGCACTGGGTTGTGTAATATTTATTGTGAGATCTAAGCGGACTATACAGTAGCACACCGGAGAACTGTAATGTGTTAGGAAGGCATTCTTGAATCAGAAGATACCCATGTTCATGTGTTTTTAATATTAATTAATTTACCTACACATAATTAATACTATTATATAGTTAACAACCTGGAACTAAGGTTCTAAACGATCTCAGCAAACACAGGAGATAGGGTGGATATGACAAGAAAAGCAGCAGTGAAGTACAAACATTTTAAAGGTCTCCTCTCAGAAGGATGAAGGAGAGTGAGCAAAAAACCAGTTTCAATAATAAGGGAAAGGTGTCATTCACTTAATGTTGTTTAAAACGCAGTCATTATTAGCTAAGAAAAAACAGAGGTCTAATTTAAAGTCAAGATTATTAGCAATAGAAAGGAGATGAACAGAAGCACTTCCAAATTAACAGGAGTTAAAAAGAGGAAAAAAAAAAAACTTGAAAAATCCAACAGAAGGAAAGAAACAAGATAAAATAAAATGGCAAATGGAAGAAATCCAAATACTGCGGCTACCCCATTCCAAAACACAGTTTCGGTTTGACTTTAAAGAGATACCAAAGCCGGGGCACCTGGGTGGCTCGGTCAACTGAACATTCGATTCTTGGTTTTGGTTCAGGTCACGATGTCATAGTTCGTGGGTTGGAGCCCCGTGTCGGGCTCTGGGCTGCTGGTGTGGAGCCTGCTTGGGATTCTCTCTCCTTCTCTCTCTGCCCCTCCCCGGCACACTCTCTCTCTCTCTCAGAATAAATAAGTCAACTTAAAAAGAAATAAGATACGAAAGCCTGATGTTCACCGTTTATAAGAAACATACCTAACATCAATGAAAAAAGCATGCCTATAACTAAGTGGAAAAAGACCAAATGGGGGGCCAACCAGAGTAGCATTATTCACATCAGGAAAGGCAAAATTCAAGATTAAAGGCAAATAGAATGTATGTTATTATTTAATAATAAAGCTGCAAAGAACCTATGAGAGTCAGAGACTTTGATGCCTTGAACAAAAGGGCAGCAAACACATAAACACACTAGAAAGACAAGGAGAAACTTTATAAAACCACAATCACCCTAGAGGATTTTAACACTCTTCTTCCCACATTTGGCATATTAAATAAAAAAATAAGCAAGGATAGAGAAAATTTGAGTTTTCAAAGCAATAACCTGTTCTTAACAGTTTCATAATGTTTTACGTTGATCTTCATTTATGTACATAAAAATGTAAGCAAAGATCAATGATGTGTTTGGCTACAGATCTTAACAGATGCCTAAAGTAGAAAATTTACAGGCTGACTGCCCTGATCATAATCCAGTAATAAAATGACAACAAAATGATGACCCCACTCAAACATTTGGAAAATGAGTAGACACTCTTCCCTTATAGAGTATATAAAACTAGTATTATTTATTTGAAAGACGAACAAAGTTGATAAAACTCTGGTAAGCCTAATTAAGAAAAAGAGTAGTGTGGGGGACAAAGGAAAATATAAAACATGAAGAATAAAAAAAAGAGATATGACTTGGCAAGAGAAGATTTAAAGAAAAGACCCCTGGGGTGCTGGTGGCTCAGTCAGTTAAGCATCTGACTCTTGATTTTACCTCAGGTCATGGTCTCATGGTTTGTGGGATCGAGCCCCATGTTCAGGCTCTGTGCTGACAGCATTGGAGCCTGCTTGGGATTCTCTCTCTCCCTCTCTCTGACCCTCCCCTGTGCACAATCTCAATCTATCTCTCAAAATAAATAAATAAAAAGACCCCGAATAGCCAAAGTAATGTTGAAAAAGAAAACCAAAGCTTGGAGGCATCACAATTCCGACTTCAAGCTGTATTACAAAAAGCTGTAATCATCAAGACTGTATGTACTGGCACAAAAGCAAATATGTTTATTAATGGAACAGAACAGAGAATCCAAAAATGGACCCACAAATGTATGGCCAACTCATCTTCAACAAAGCAGGAAAGAATATCCAATGGAAAAAAGACAGCTTCTTTAGCAAATGGTGTTGGGAAAACTGGGTAGCAACATGCAGAAGAATGAAACTGAACCACTTTCTTACACCATACACAAAAATAAACTCAAAATGGGTGAAAGACCTAAATGTGAGACAGGAAACCATCAAAATCCTAGAGGAGAAAACAGGCAGCAACCTCTTTGACCTCAGCTGCAGCAACTTCTTACTTGACATGTCTCCAGAGGCAAGAGAAGCAAAAGCAAAAATGAACTATTGGGACCTCATCAAGATAAAAAACTTCTGCACAGTGAAGGAAACAATCAGCAAAACTAAAAGGTAACCAACGGAATGGGAGAAGATATTTGCAAATGACATATCAGATAAAGGGTTGTATCCAAATTCTATAAAGAATTTATCAAACTCAACACCCCCCCCCCACAAAAATAATCCAGTGAAGAAATGGGCAGGAGTCATGAATAGACCCTTTTCCAAAGAAGACATCCAGATGGCAAACAGACACATGAAATCTTTTGTTGCGAATTTATTTAGTGGCATTATTTTCCCCGCCATTATCTGCGATTGTGCACATACTGTGTGGCTTAAAATATTGAGACTTGCATAAAGTAAGGGCATCATAATTAGAGTAAACTTAATCTTCATTATCTGTCTTCTGAGAGTGCACAGGGGCTTCAGCCTCAGCCTCAGGACTACCTGGTTGTCCCTTCCCACAGTGCTGAGATGTGCATTCTGATTTGTAAGTTTTCTTTTTTTCTTTAAAAAAAATTTTTTTTAACGTTTATTTATTTTTGAGACAGAGAGAGACAGAGCATGAACGGGGGAGGGACAGAGAGAGAGGGAGACACAGAATCGGAAGCAGGCTCCAGGCCCTGAGCCATCAGCCCAGAGCCCGACGCGGGGCTTGAACTCACGGACCGCGAGATTGTGACCTGAGCTTGAAGTCGGACACTTAACCGACTGAGCCACCCAGGCGCCCCTGATTTGTAAGTTTTCAAGGTCTCAGGACAAATTATCCCTTAAACTCTGACCAACATATTTTACCCCCATGGAAAAAAATGTATAATATATACATGCTATATCTATAGATCATATCTACAGATCTATATATCTATAAGCTTTATATATACATATACACATATATATAAATATAAAAGAATCCAGCCAAGTGTGAGCACTTCTGCAAGGCCATGAGAATGTGCATTCTCCGTGATCAGCAATGACTCTTTTGGGAATCTGTACTAAGGAAATAATCCTGGAAATGGACAGACACTTACACACCAAGGCATTGCTCTCACAGTGCACTAGTCAAGCCATAAAATGTCCTTCAGAGCCATCCCACCTTCAGGAGCCACGCCTGTGGGGGAAGTTCTTCCTTTTTTCTAAGCTGCCCCAGTATGTTTCCTCGGCTCTCTGAGTACAGACCACAGACTGCTGTCTACTATGGGTAGACACAGAAGTGTCTTCTCTCTCCTAGGAAGTGTGCAGCTGGAGAGCAGGGAGGATAGCCATGTGAGTGAGCCCACAGAGCCTAGCCCCAAGCCTGCACAGGGGCGTTGTGTTAAACACTGCAGAGCCACAGCCCACAGCCCACTCAACCACTCCATTACCTTGGAATGGGGTCCCTCCAGTCACCCCTCTTGTTTGCTTTCTTTGCTCTGGAGAACTCGTTCATCCAAATGCTGCCAAATAAACCAAAGCTGACCTGCAGCCACCTCTCAGCACCTTCTGCAGGAGTGTCTCCCCGCAAACACTCCAAACCGTTGCCTCCACTGGGAACAACACGCTCCAGGGACTGAGAGGACCGGCTGGAGATTTCCTGGCTGCTGGGCCCCAAGGCCTGCTTTTGGTCCTCAGCCTCTTCCCTCTTCTCTCCTTCCTGCAGAGGCTCTGGTAGTGAGTTGTTGCCAAGGGACCCAAGTTCTTCATCTGGATCAAATCTAAGGAATAATTTCTTTCCATGGACCTGAAAAAAATGAAAGTGATCTAAGCCTTTGCTATGGAGTTGTGTTCTCCCCACATTTGTACAGTCAAACTTAACCCACAGTGTGATGGTATCTGGAGGTGAGGCCTCTGGGAGATAATTAGGTCATGAGAGTGAAGTCTTCATGAATGGGATTAGTGCCCTTAAAAGAGACCCCAGAGAGCTCCCATACCCCTTCCACCAGGTGAGGACAGCAAGAAGGTGGCGGTCTATGAACCAGGAAGCAGGCCCTCGCCAGACACCCAAGCCGCCAGGCTGTCTGATCTTGGATTTCCAGCCTCTGGAACTGTGAGAGATGAATTTCTGTGGTTGATAAGTCACCTCATCTGTGGTATTCTGCTAAAGTAGTCTGAATGGACTGGGACAGGCTTACAGCCCCAAAGAAGGGAAGACGAGAAAAGGAGTATGCACGTATCTCTCTGAATGCAAATTTATCCCTTTTTGCCTCTTCCATGAAGCTCTCCCAAGTTGAATGTTTTGTACTTGCCTTTTGCTCTCCACTCAAGTGGTGTGGGCAGTTAGCACATAGTTTTCAAAGTGATTGAAAGCAGAAGACTTAGATTAGCAACGACACAGATCCATGCTATACAGCAGGACCACCCTAGAATTCCTGAGGGGAAATGCTTTCACGGATTGGCTAAGAAGTAAATGCAAATTGTCATTCTTGTATTTAATTAATACCTTTTCTTTGTTAGAAATAGCCAGCACACACACCACACAAACCGACAGCAGCTAAAGTACTGTATTGTGTACACTCTAAATATACAATGTATTTTACACATCGTAAAAATTGGTACTTCTCAACTCACTGAAATTGGGTTTAGAAGAAACCACAAGAGAACTCACAATAAAAAACTATAATCAATAAAAATGGAGTATCGATCAACAAAAACTGATCCATGAATCAAACCATAAAATGTATATAAAATGTAATAAGAATTCACCTCATCCCAATGAAAATGATTTCAGTAAAAGAGGAGAAAGGGAAATGTATGTAAAAGAATGTTCCAGCTGCTTCGTATTCTATTTTCATATTGCTAGCCCTAGTATGTAATATGCACGTCCAGATTCCAGGATGAGCCAGATCTGCATGATATGAAATTCAGGCAAAACCAAAACACCCGGTGTCAATAATGGAATCGCCTATGTTGCTTTTTCAGCCACCAAAAGTACGTACTTAGAGATCACGCAGTTCTGATGTCATCTCCAATTTGTCAGTGAGTATACACATTATAACTGTAGTTCTTCGAAATCCTCTCCCTAAAAGAGGGCATTACCTTTCTAAAGAATTCCAGAATAACTCATCTGCAAGTCTGAGCACGGCAGTTTGCTGCCACATATTAGAAACAGCTTTAGGGGCGCCTGGGTGGCACAGTCAGTTAAGCGTCCGACTTCAGCCAGGTCACGATCTCGCGGTCCGTGAGTTCGAGCCCCGCGTCGGGCTCTGGGCTGATGGCTCAGAGCCTGGAGCCTGTTTCCGATTCTGTGTCTCCCTCTCTCTCTGCCCCTCGCCCGTTCATGCTCTGTCTCTCTCTGTCCCAAAAATAAATAAACGTTGAAAAAAAAAAATTAAAAAAAAAAAAAAAAAGAAACAGCTTTAACTGAGCTACATAAAAAAGTGAGCAAGAATTAAGTGGGCAAAAACAGGCTTTGTTCCAGAAAATACCCTCTTGATGAAAATTCACCAATGTTGGTATAATGCTGTATCTGTCAAATGCCCCTGAGGATCAAAACATTCATCAGGTCAAAAAATGCCTAGGTCAAGACACTGTTGGCAATTTCTACTGTCCCTCTTTTAAATTCCTGTGAAATTGTTGTTACTTCAATTAACTGACCATTAATTGAGCTTATACAATGTGCCAGGCAGTGCGCTAGGCTCTGAGGGGCATACAGATGAGTAAGTCTCCACTCTTTCCCTCTGGAAATTCATTATTTCAAAAGGAAATTCTTGACACATGCTACAACATGGATGAACCTTGAAAACATTATGCTCAGTAAAAGCAGTCACAAAAGAATACATGTTGCATGATTCCATATATGTGAAATGTTTAAAAAAAGGGGGGGGCAAATTTATAGAAACAGAGAATAGATTAATGGTTGTTTAGGGCTAGGGGTGGAAAGTTGGGGTGAAATGGGGAGTGACTGCTAACAGGCACAGGGTTTCTTCCCGGGGAGATGATAATGTTCTCAAATCAATTGTGGTGATGGTTGTAAAACTATGTGAAGATACTAAACACTACCAAATTGCACATTTTAAATGGCTGAATTGTATGTTATGTCAATTATATCTCAGTAAGGCTGCTACAGATTTTTATTTAATTAGAGGATTGGTTAAAAGTCTTAAGTATGTAGGGGGGTTGGATTAGATCTCCCACTCCACCCAAAAAGGATGGAATAGAAACATTAACAGCCATGTAAGGACTCAATACTTATCCCCCATGCACTCTTTCTCAGGCAGCTCCTGGAGTGTGTGCTTTGCAACATGAGAGGGAAAAACAAAGAAGATATGGAACCTGGTGTAGGGAGACTGTTGACCGCCTCCCAAGCTCCTTCTCTCCTCTTCCCTACTGACAAACCTGCTGAATTATGGGAACCTCAATATTCTCAGCTAAAAATCTCTGTCTCCCAGACTCCCTTAGAGATGGGGCAGCCAGTGATACATATGCAGGAGTGGTCAAATGTGGTTTCCAGAAAAGCTCTTTAAATCAGGTGAACCATGGAGAGCCTGGGTGTCTCAGTCAGTTAAATGTCTGACTCTTGGTTTCAGCTCAGGTCATGATCTCACAGTTTGTGGGATGGAGCCCTGCATCAGGCACCGCACTGTTAGTGAGGGGGCCTGCTTGGGATTCTCTCTCTCCTCTCTCTGCCCCTCCCCCACTCTCTCAAAATAAATAAACTTAAAAAAAATAGTAAAATAGGTGAACAAGCAGCTTTCAGGTCCCTTCTGCCCTATCCCTCTTTCTTCCTGCCTAGAATGTAATGGCTGGAATCCCAGCAGCCATGTTATCATCATGAGGATGAGGGTCACACCCCAGGGAGGGGAAAGCAGAGAACCTGATGCCTAATGATCTTGTGTTGTTCCCATACCACTCTGGACTGCCTCCTCTAGACTTCCCATTATGTCAAGGAAGTGAAGGGGGAGCGGGGGGCAGGGGGTGGCAGGGAGGAACCTCCAGACATGAATAAGCTGTTCTTCTGAATCTGTCATGAGTAATCAAACACAATTCCAGATATAGAAACTGGAGAACCAACAAGGAAAGGCAGGGAAAGTGACATGCCAGAAAAACAGGTGGCACAGAGTGGGGCCAATCTTTTCCCTGCTTCATCAGCCCACTGTTCTCATTCCTGTCTGTAACTGCTTCAGAAACCTGAAATGCCCTTCTTTTCCTTTTGGTCCATCGAAATTCCTACATCCTTCAAGGCCCAACTCAAATCCCACCTCCTTCATGAAGTCTTTTACTCTAGGCCCCCAAGGACCTCTTCTCTGTTAAGGCCCTCAAATGGGGCTTAATCATATGCTCTTCTCCTTCCCGTTCACTGTTACCTAACAGTTTCCTCTGTTGTCCATCCAGGTCTTACTTTCCAAATTCGACTCTTGGACCCTTAGGAGGGAGACGTGCAGAGAAGGAAGTGCAGTGATGAGAACTTACCACCCACATGCCAGGCTGTTCCCCAAGGCCATGTCCCGCAGGGTTCTCAGGCTTCCATAACACCCAATGTCTACCTTGGTTTTCTAGGAAACTGGCTCCCAGTTCCGTCTCGAGATTTCCTTTTCCACACATTCTTCAGTCCACTCAGCCATTCCATATATATTCTCGGAGAGCTAGTTCTGTGGCGGGCACGGGCTAAGTGCTAGTGATCCAGAGGTGAAAGGAAATAATCCTGCCCCTGCAAACTTTGCAGTGTAGCATCTGGTCAAAGAGTCCAAAGGCTCCCGTGGGAGGAGCACAGACCTGGAAGTCAGGGGACCTGGCTTCCAGGTAGCTAGGCCAACTTGGGTTGAGAGTTCTACCTCTCTGAGCCCCCATCTCCAAACGTTGAAAATATATGTGAAGCTCTAGAAGACCTCTTTCAGTTCTAACCAAGAATGGTTTTATAACCTGAGGGGGGTGTGTGAAGGGTAAGGTGGAAAAAAGAGAATTAGCATTTATGGAACACCTATCTGTGCCAGGCATAAAGTCGGTTTAATACAATTTTAACTGGTAAGTGATTTATCCCCATTTTACGATTGCAGAAACTAGAGCTAAGAGATTAAGCAATTTGCTTAGGAGCACACAGCTAAACACCAGAGCCAATTTATTTTTTCTATAGGTAATTACCATATATATGCCTCCTAAGAGCAGGCACTCAGCTTAGTGCTAGGCATACAATACTGATGAGGGCACAGGCCCTGACCTGTTTATCTGTCTCCTCCATTCAACAAGTAAAACAAATTCAATTGGAGGACCCCCCACTCCCCCCCCCCCCCCCCGCCTTTCAGGCTTGGGGGGCCTGGAAGCACAGAGAAGTCTCTCCCCAGCTTTAGAGCAGGCAGGCCAGGCTTCTCAGAGGATGTGATGGCAAGGCTGAATCCTGAAAATGAGGAATTACCATGGTCACATGAAGGGATAGGAATGGGGCAGATTTGGGGAAAAAAAGGAAGACTTGCCCAAGCAGGGGGGCAGCATGTCAAAACCCTGAGCAAGAAGGATTGGTAGAGGAGCCCCAGATAGTTCAATATGATTGGAAGTGAGATTTAGGGCAGGGTAAGAAGCAGGCCTAGAGGAAGAGCCACAAGTCAGACCACAGGAGCCCCGGGACCCTCCTTGAGGCAATTCTGACTTATGCTCAGGGCAAGGATGAGCCAACTGGAATCTAGATCAGAAGACTATGCTCTTTCAGAGGAGAGGCTGCATGGGGTCTTAGCATGGCTGTCTTGGGCTCAAGGAAGCGACAGCATGGCAAGTCTGGAGATAAATTCTTGTTGTTTTTTTTTAATGTTTATTTATTTTCAACAGAGAGAGAGAGAGACAGAGCAGGGGAGGGGCAGAGAGAGAGGGGGAGAGAGAGAGAGAATGGGAAGCGGGCTCCAGGCTCCTAGCTGTCAGAGCAGAGCCTGACGCAGGGCTCCAACTCACGGACCGCGAGATCATGACCTGAGCCGAAGTCGGACACACAACCAACTGAGCCACCCAGGAGCCCCTAGAGATAAATTCTACGGGAGTCACAGGACATGCTGATGGAGCCAGCCCATTTATGTGAGGTATCAAACCCAAATCAACTCACCTGGTTGTCTAGGAGCCACAGGGACTGAAAGCTGGCAGGGTTTAGCTTCTTACTGCTGCCCCCTGTCTTGACCACCTGCTGCCCCACAAAGGGGGAGACCAAGTGGTGGAACTTCCTCACAGATGGTCCTTCTGGCATCCCTGCAGGCAGAAGTGGGGAAAAGAAGCTAGCTTTTCTCTAGCATTTTTTATGGGTGCCAAGTTCCAAGCAGCTGTGTTTTGCCATCAGCTTGAAGAGTATAGATGGCCAAAAAGAGAGTGTGGCTGAGAAGAGGGGTCAGATCAAAGAGAAGGACGAACTGTGCCAGGGTGTGGGCCAGTTCCCCAGTAATGGCCCAGTTTCCTTCTCCTTTCTTCATGCAGCAAACTTGTTACACACCAACAGCATGCTAGGCATCACGTCATGGGAGCCTCCACTTTGCTCCCGTGGCGGCTTGGACAGGAGCTGGCCCTAGGTAATTTGCCTGCACTGTGGGCCCCAGACTCCTCTCCACACTTTCCCTGTCCTCCCCCTTCAGCAAAACCAATTATTCCAACCCACTGCTGCTGATTTCTCTCCCCACTTTTAGGGGAGAAATGGTGATGGAAGAGAAGGCTGTAAGGGACACAGAGACACAGATGTGGATGTGGTCTTCCCAGGACCACCCCACTAGTAGGGGTTCTGTGTGTGTGATGACAAATACAGAGCTCAGAACCATGACAAGTGCAGACAGGGGGTCATGTTCGTTCCGAGCAGGGAGAGGCCACATCCAGCTTAACTACAGATAATTATTCCTGGTAACTGCAAACAGCTGGGGTTGTTTTAACCCTGATCCATGGTTATCTGTGACCCCCATCTCTCTCTGCCCCCAATCACCAAGTTCACTCAGAGTTTACGTGTAAGCATTCAGATGTTTGAGTCTGAGTGGCCTGTACCCAGGTTTCCTGCAGCTAGGAGTCCCTCCCCACCCCACCCCACCCCTCCCCTTAACCAGGGCACACTACTTAACCATCCATTTCCTCACCTGCACAAGACTCTGTAAGTTATGACAAAACCCCAAAGAACTAAGTAGGTACCTGGCATGGTGGGAGCTATCGTATTTCAGCAGTTCTAAAAAACATTTAAAGTTTTCCAAAATGGGGATGCCTCTTACTATATGCATGCTTTCTCATAGTTTAATTAGCAGCACGTTCAATAATGTGTATTTTAAATTTGATGGCGCTTTAGATTCGCTAAAAAGTAGTGCTATTTCCCTTAATCAGGCCTTCAAGATACTGGAGAGGCTTTACTGACAAAAAGTTCTGGATTGCAAGGAGACCTGCCAGACTGGAGCGGACCTAAACCTCAACCAGCTCTCTGTACCCAGGCCATCTCCAACGGAGGAAGTTTCTGGAAAAGCGTCCATCTGAAATGCACTTACCCTTTGAAATTTCTTGACACAGGGGCGTATTTCTTTAGGTATACTTATGGAGATGTAAAACTGGGCAGCAAGTTACCTCTGCCATAGCCTGAAGGGACCAGAAGGGGAAAGGACAAAGATTTGATGGGGACATCTTGCCTACTCTCAAGGCCCCTCCTTAGAGAGGCTAACCGCCGTGAGGCTGGTTAATGGCTTCGTAGCCGAAAGAGGCAGCGGAGAGGGGCTTCAGGGCGTCCTCCCTTCTTGAGGTAAACCACTCACTCCCCGAGGGTAGCTCTAAAACGGCTACTTTTCCCCAAGTCTCTCAGGGTGAGGCAGGGAGATGGGCAGGCGCAGAGACAGGGCTGAAGGGCACGGACGGGAGGCTCCCAGGGGTAAATGCAGGGACGCACAGCGGTAAACAAACCAACCAAAAAATTGGGCCGCGGGTGCGCATTCCGGAAAGGATGCTTCTAAAACTGTCGGTCACTGCGTCGTCGCGCAGGTAGCTGGTGACGACCCCGCGCAGGCCGCGGGAAAACCGGGCACTCCCGGCCGCAGGGGCTCCGCGCACCGCTGCACAGGGGGCCTGCGCCGTCCCGGCCTGCTCCTCCCTCCCCGCAGGCGCGGGCCACGGCGGGGGCGGGCGGCGGAACTCACCGGCTGCGGCCCGCACCCCTCAGCCCGCCCCAGGACCGCGGCGCCGCTTCCGAGCACAGGACGGAGAGGACGCGGAGGCTGGCGTGCGCCCGGCTCTACCCGCGGAACGACCCCGGGAGAAGCAGGTCCAGATCCCGAGGCGGGGAGGGGCGGGGTAGCGCCAGGCTCCTCCCCCAGGGGGGGCAGGGCTCCGGTGTACGGCCGGGGCGTGGGGTGGAGCGGGACTCCGCCCCCGAGCTGGGGGGGGTGGGGTGGAGAGCGCAGGGGGCGGGGCCCTGCTCTGCCTGTGGAGGGCGCGAGGCTCCTCCCCTGAGGGGGTGGCCGCGTGTTGGGCGTAAAGGGCGGGAGAAAGGGAGAGAAGGGCAGAGAGAGGCAGAGATCGACCACCTGGTGGAGACCAGCAAACCGCGTTTGGGAACGTTTATTGTCTAATGGAGACAGGCAACTATAGTGAAAAGTTAAATTCCTGAATAGGAGAACTTTGGGTGGTTCGGGCAAAACCTTTTTTGAGTTGATTTCGTACGGCGTCCAAGCTTAGGTCATTTTGGAAAGGAAACAAGTTTCAAGAAAGTCTCATGAAATTTTTAAAGTGGAATCTTTCACTTTATATTATTTGAATATTATTATTTAATTTTTGCCCTAAGCAAATTTTGCTTTAAAATTAATATTTAAATTTTTATTTCAGAGAGTAATAAAGATAAAACGGTAGATTATTTAAAAATGAATGTTCCTTTGTTAGTTCTCCAAAGAGGATGGGGAGCCAGCACTTTCCAAGAAGACAGCAGGGAAGTTTGGGGAAGAGCCAGAGCAGGTGTTCTGGAAACTATCCAGGATAGCAGGCACCATAGACCCTGGCCGAGAGGATCCTGAGGAGGACTTGGCCAGCACAGGAGACAGGCCCAGTCTCCTGGGCCAGATGGTGTCTTTCTGACTGAGAGGGAACGGAACAGGTGGGCTTCTACTAAAGGGGATGGGGCAGGAAGTGAGGAGAGGAGGGCTAGGGAGGCTTGGGATACTGAAGTTCCTCAGCATGGAGGGACCCTGGAGACGGGATGAGGTTTACAGGTGCTGAATTTCCAGGTTGGAAACTGGGATCCCCTGAGAACCTTCTAGTCTCCCTCTTTGTATATCTGGCCTCTTCTGGAGAACAGCCTCACCATCAGGATGCCCCCTGCTGTAGGATCTGGACAAACAGTAGCTTCTGGAGCCCCTAAATCCCCATTCTCTAGACTCTGGCTGAGTTAGGAAGGAAGACAGAACGCAATCATTGCCTCAGCTCTTGGAATGAATGGTGCCTAAGAAGGCTCTGCTGAGGCCAAAGGGCTATAGAGTTAAGAAACCAGGAGCACCTGGCTGACTCAGTCAGTTGAGCTTTGTATCAGGTCATGATTTCACGGTTCGTGAGTTCAAGCCCCACATCGGGCTCACTGCTATCAGTGCAGAGCCTGCTTTGGATCCTCTGTTCATCCCCCACTTGCACTCTCTCGAAAGTAAATAAACATTAAAAAAAAAAAAGAAACCAAATGTTTCACAGCTTGACTATCATTTATAATAGCTATTTGTTGAGCGGATACTATATGTGAGATACTGTTGTAAGCTCTTTATATTGCCTTGTTATTAGCTACGGGAAGACAAGCAAGTCACAATAGATCTTTGAATCTTTATAATTTAAGTGAGATATATATGGCTTTATTATGGACAGGGTTTCTCAAACTTTAATATGCCTATGAATCACCTGAGAATCTTGTTTACAAGAAGATTCTGACTCTGGTTTCTAGCAGGGCCCAAGACTGCCTTTCCAGCAGCTCCCTCCTGCTGGTCCAGGGACCACACTTGGGGTCTTAGTCCACACAAGGACTTAGAACGTAGTGGTTGGCAGCTGGTAGGCACTCAATAATAAATAGTCTTTGAATGATTAAATGAGATATTAGATGCAAAACACTCATGAACTGTAAAGCACTGTGCAAGGGTATGTAACCATCATTCCAAGAGAGTAAGGCTGGGGAAGGACAAACTCCTAGTCCTAGAAGTGCAGCTCTGTAGAATAGCAGCAAAGAACACTATTTCTGTAACTGACTACCTGGGTCCAGATCTCACCACTCAGTGGGCAGAGCTTGGGCAAGTAATTTACCTTTCTGTGCCTCAGTTTCTTCATCTATGGAATGAAATGAAATGCCTACCTCCCTGGGATACTGTGGGATTTATTGAGACGATTTCCCTACATCTCTGAGCACTGGGCCTGGCTCCATATGTTTAGTTATTATTATTTGTCTCCTGGATTGGGGGCAACCCCAAAGCTCACAGGAGCCTGGGTCTCAGCACCTAGCTTTCTAAGGGCCATCAAGCCAATTCCTCCCTCTTCCTTTGTGGCCCTGATTTCTCCAACAGCATTAAAGTTACAGTGCACATGAAAATCAGTTAGAATACAGCCACCTCAAAGATAGCAAGAAAGGACGTGAAGGAGAAAAGCAGAAGGATCTGGTGAGGAATCAAACTGCCAGTAAAAGAGTATGGGGATTCTGAACCACCCTGAGAAGGTTTCATTCATTTCTGGAGGCATATTCATTCTGTGACCTACAGTGAGTTACTTAAAATCCTTGGGCAGTATCTTCCTGGTGTTCAAAACACGATTGTGAGGATATAGACATGTTTTATGTAGATCTATAAAGCTACTAGCGGCGTCCTACGTGCAGAAATGCTCAATAAGCAGTGGGCACTTTTTTTAGTAGAAGTTCTGGGCTGACCTCAGATTGCTTGAAAACCAGGCTTTTTTATATTCCAGTGCCCCCATATGGTGAGTGCATTAACTGCAAGGATGGTACTTTTATGCCAATTTCCGAGCCTTCCTTGAGGTTAGGTGCTAGGTGTGGCTCCAGGTCAGCTCCATGGCTTTGGGCAGGTTCCCTCAACAATGGCGGGAGACAAGAGGGTTTGGACCAGATGATCTCTGAGACCCCTCACGATCTGTAACTGAATCAGGCATGGTCTCTCAATCCAGGTATCTATCCTTTTTTCCTAGCAGGGTTCAGTTTTCCTTCTGTTCGACTCTCCCAGACCCGCTATCGGAAACCTTAGCAACGTTAACTTCCCCAAATCCTTAGCAGCTTGTGTCCTGTAACCCCATCGTATTCCCACGACTCCAGACCCATACCATCCTGTAAGGTTGAACTACCCAGAATTCCTCGGCCCTGTCCTTGTGCAAACAGCAGGATTTTAGGCTGCAGGGCCCCCTGGGAGTCTAGAGCAGCACCAGGGCCCCCAGGATTGATAGATTGCTTGACTTCATAGCTAAATAGGAAGGTTTACTCTGAGCCAGCATGTCCTACCAAGTGCCAGGACACCCTAGATGGAGCTGACCTGGCCTTGCAGCACTGGACCAAACCAGAGCCTGAGAGCAGGAGTTCTTAACCTGGGTTATATGGAGAAGTTTCCAGAGTCCGTGAAACCCCTAAAATGATGAATAGCGGGTAAAATCTCAGGGCATGGGTACCTTCCTGGGCAAGTAGACCTGGCTTTTATTATATTTTCAGAATACTTACTTAGAATGTTCTAAATAAGTAACGTTCTAAGTAAGTAACGTTCTTCTGGAAACCTCAGACCAGAATTAACGCATAGCATGCTCTCCTCTGCAGTGTGGCATCCATAGAAGACCCGAAAATGTTCCCCATTTCCCCTGCTTTCTTTGCTGGGAGTAGCTTTCAGAGTCTAAAAGAACATTCCTCAATAGCTCTTCATTTGATGACAAATTCCTGTCCTTTAAAGAGGCAGTTAGAAAGGACTGGTGACAAAATTTGGTCAGGTGATATAATTCTATTTGGGGCCCCACACTGAATGTGGCTAGGAAGCAATGAGCAACAAGCCTGGTTCTCTTAGGTTGACATGAGCAGATTCTGGAGAGTGTCTAAAGGGAATTCCAACATATATTTCTGCAATGGCTGCAGCATTAAAATAAGTAGTTTCCAAGGTGGGTATTTTGTGAGACAATACTTGCTGGATGTATGGCTTCTGAAACTTTTTTTTTTTTTTTTTAAGTGCATTATTTAGAACACAAAAAAGGTATGGGTTTCCATTCAAAGAACATCAATCTGGAGTCTCTAGACTCCAGGCCCTGAGGTTTCATCTGTACTGACAAGAGTATGTAAGACTGAGAAAGAGGTGAGCCACTTTCTTGTAGTTTCAGAGCTGTTGGTCCGAAGTCCTGGATGGTAGATCTAATTCAGTGGGTCTCTGGGGAATAATTTTTCTGTCCTTTCCTGATCATCCTCACAACACGACGGAGTAGCAAACAGGAAAGGTAGCGTGCGCTCCTTGTATGATACCAGACGTGGCACGGATAATTTCAGATTATGGCAGCTGTCACAACCTTAGAACTCAGAGGAGCCTTAAAGATCTGCTGGATCCAAAACATTTTACAGATAAAGATGCTGAGGTGAAGAGCAGTTTGGTGAACTGCCCCAACTCGTGCAGCCAGACGATGGCCAGACCTGGACTACAATTTCTGAACCCTCAAATTCCTTTTTTTTTTTTAGTTTTTTATGTTTATTTTTCAGAGAGAGCGAGCGAGCAGGGAAGAGGCAGAGAGAGAGAGGGAGACACAGAATCCAAAGCAGGCTCCAGGCTCCGAGCTGTCAGCACAGAGCCCAATGAGGGGCTCGAACCCACAAACCATGAGATCATGACGTAAGCCGAAGTCAGATGCTCGACCGACTGAGCCACCCAGGTGCCCCAAATTCCATTTTTTACTCTTTCCAGTGGACTCTCTCTCCAAGGTTGTGGGATTAAGCTCCTGCACGGACACTGAGGAGCCTGCTTGGGATTGTCTCTCTCTCCCTCTCTGTCCCTCCCTCCACTCACGTGTGTGTGCTCTCAGAATAAATAAACTTAAAAAAAAAACTTCCATTTTTAACTCTTTCTGGCCCTCTCCCTTTTTTGAGGAAGCAGAAGCATGAATGGAGATGGATACAGAATCCATTCCAGGAGTGTGTATATGCCAGCGACCCCCTTCTAGAGACCCTGAGATTCACCCAGTAGGAACCCACAAGTAATTTTTAAATAGTCAGAAAGTCCCAAGGTAACCATCCTCCTAATTGCTTTACCAAGACTGTAAAGCAGACTAAAAATCTGCCTTGAGTGGGAACTCAGTCACTTCAGTGTATCAACTATCTGGTACTTGGTAGCAGAGATTGGCAGTTATGTTTTTGTTCTTTTTAAAATAGAGGTGTAATTTACACATGGTTGTGTTTTTGATCTATGAAAAACGAGGAAAGGCCTAGATTATTATGTAAATAGAACAATTTCAAAACATGCGAATTAACGCAGGGGTGGGGCGGGGTAAAGGGGACTCGGCTGTGGTAAGGCTAGAAGCCACATTGAGGAAATCTGCAAGGTGAGCTACACCATGAAGCTACTGTCAAGGATGTCAGAGAGACAGGGAGAAAACAGGTGGATTCCTAAAAGTGTTTCTAACCCCCATCACTACAGCAGTGCTGGGGGGTGCTTGGGATAATACAGCAATGAAAAGCCTTTAGGATGAAAAGCATACGAAACGGCATTGCCTATCACTTTGGCAGAGAATCCTGCTTGTACGCCTGTTTAGAATTCTCTTATGTCAGTCTTTTCTTACTACATCTGTGCCCCAACTCAAACGTCTCAGGTTATCAAGAACCCTAGGAATAACAGATATTTTCGATTTTTTATTTGCGTTCTAAGGAAAAGAACAAGGGAGGAATGGCGAATCTGTTTTCACATCTCTAATTACAATCCATTTCATTTGAGCAAATCCATCTTAAAGAGGCAGCACAAGAGACAAGTCATTGTAAGAGGGGTCTACTAGAGTTATCCACTAGTACTGTTTACTACTACTGAGCTGCTTCTGAACCGCTTGCAATCAGAAATTCACTGCTTAGAAACCTCCACTGCTCAGTGATGAGAAGAGCAGGTGCATCTGTTTAAAAAAACCTCTTCTAAACCCAGGGTGGAGGAAGTCACATCTTTGTTTCTCAGGTGAACCAGGGCGACCACAGCTGTACAAGAGAAGACAATCACCAGAGAGCAGGGAGGGGTTGGAGCGTGCGTGATGGGAGTCATGTGCAGGGTGCAGGGGTGGGGGTGGGGGGACATCTCATTTATCACCCTTCACTCAGGAGGAAAAGCTCCCTGTTCGTATCCATCTGAAGACCTCCCCAGTTGGAGCCTGCAATCACTTCTACAGCCTGGGCCCAGGAGCTGTGGGTGCCTTGCAGGCTTTTTCGGATTCCTCTGTTCCTGGTAACCCATAACACAGCTATCGATCACCTCTGTAAATCTCCCAGGCTTCAGCCAGAAGAGTGAACAAGCAACACACAGACCAAAAGAAAACTGACTTTGAAAAACCAGGTCTGTTTTAATGTCACCTTTGCTTGGATTATTTAGTTCTCCTTGTTACAGCCTAGTCTGTTTGCAAATGCCATGCCACAGCCACTGGAGGGGAGATAAGAATCACACTCGGGCCAGCACTCTCCAGGAGGCCAAGAGTGAAATGAAAGCAAGTGCCCAGGAGGCGGGAGAGCTGGACAAGACTGATTCCACTTCCCAGGCTAAACCCTGAAGCTCTGAGGCTGATCCTTGGTGATGGGATGATTTAAACCTGTGTTATGACATGGCATTTTGGTGGTCTAGCTTCAAGCAAGCCAAGGATACAATCTGAAGATTAGCCTCCAATGTCAGAAAATGATTAAAAAGCCAAAAAACAGTCACCTCCACTCCAAAAGCAGCTTTCCAAATGGCTATTTCTCATGCAGTCGGTATTCATGTATGTCAAGTTCTGGGGGCTCGAGGGGTAGGAGGCTCATCCAAATAACCTCTACCCCAGCTCCATTAGGTGCATGTTCAGGGACTATAAATGTATTCTCACTATTGTCAACTGAAGTCAAGTATAATCACAGATAAATGTGCTACCAATCATTCCCCTAAAGGAATTCAAAAGTCAAATATTAAGGGAGCGCCTGGGTGGCTCAGTCGGTTAAACGTTCAACTCTTGATGTTGGCTCAGGTTATGATCTCAGGGGTGTGAGACTGAGCCCCACATCAGGCTCTGTGCTGAGCATGGAGCTTGCTTGAGATTCTCTCTCTCCCTCTACCCCTGCTCACACTCTCTCTCAAAAAAAAATTTTTTTTAAGTCAAATATTAAGGATTAATGCTCTCCCACCATTAATTTAAACTGTGCTTCAAAAGGTTTTATCATAAGGCCCCCTGGGTGGCTCAGTGGGTCAAACATTTAACCCTTGATTTTGGCTCAGGTTGTGATCCCAGAGTCATGGGATTGAGCCCCATGTTGGGCTCTGAGCTGGCAGTGTGGAGCCTGCTTGGGATTCTCTCTCTTGCTTCCTCTCTCTCTGCCCATCCTCCATTCACGTGCATACACACTCTCTCTCAAAATAAATACACTTAAAAAATAATAACATAAAAAATAATTAAAAATTACAAGACTGTTTTGTCATAGCAAGAGGTGAGACTCTAGGGGAATGTGAAGGATTTTGTAACCTGGACACATGCATTGTTGCTTCACTCACCACACCAGGCCAGACACTTATTCTAATGACACCATCGTTGCTAGTGACCAACCCCCCGCCCCCCACCCACCCCAATCCTTCCACACAAGCCACTTTCCGACCCTCTGGGAATTGCATCCTTTAGAATATCCTGATTGGTAATAACTTGACCTCCTCTGAGAATGGATTTGATTTGGGGAAGCAACCAAGTCCAGTGAGCAAGGAGGCTGAATCTAGCTTGATTATACCAACTAGGATGAAGCCCAAGTTATGACTATACAAGGAATGAGGTTGATCCGGTGTTGTATATAATTCTGTTCTGAAAGCCATTCCTAAAGAGAAGTGGCAAATGTCTTCAACAGAGACTTCATCGTCAGAAAACATGTGCTTCCCAGCATAAATCCTGGTAGGTTTTATTTATGGTTTTGAATCTCTTTTGTTACTCTTAATTGTTAGTTATCTGCTCCTTGTCTTTCTGAATGGTAGCTACATTTAATAGGTTTGGCTATTCCTTAGCAAATTTAAGAGCTTTTCTGATTTTATGTAAAATAATGGTTGTTTCCGTTTTTTTCTTACCTGCTCAAAAATACCAGGGGTGCTGTGAAAGGTCAAAGGCCACCAGTTGCCCAGTGGGCTTGGCATAAGCCAGTTGAGAGAAGGCAGAAGGCACCATGAACAGTTCTGAATGCGGGCAGGTTTGCTTGTCTGGGTCCCATTCCACAGGTACTGCGTCAGAGGGTGGCCTCAGGACCACTGCCCCCACTCCCACCCCGCTTTTAAGATGAAGCAATGAAGCAATTCTGTAGCTGAAGATGGTGAAGACAAATGGAAAAAGGAGAAGATTTCCTCTCCTCTCTAGAAGCTTGCTTGGATCAAACCATAAAGGAGAAGTGGAAGATGGCAAGAACAACTCAGGTTGACCCCCCAGGACATGTCTTAAACCAGGTGGGCTGGACAGACCACTGCCCTGCACTCTGCTCCATGCCCCAGCCCCTGCTGGCCCCGAGGAAAGCCCTAGAAATGGCTCCCTTCATCGGGCAACAACTGTTGGGCCATAGGAACTTTAATTAATTGAGGGCTGGTTGGCCCAACCCTCTCTTGGGAAACCAAAGCCTAGAGGTTACCTGTCAAAGTCGCAAACTAGTCAGTAGCAGGGCTGGGATGAGTGTTCTTTTCACTAGCCACCATCACATACAGAGGAAGTCTTGGCCAACTGCCATAAATGACTGAAGGGAGAAAACGATTTTATGCGGCCTGTGAGCAGATCGGCGAAGGGGCCTCCGTGGCTCAAGATTGCCTGGCAAAGGGCAGCATCGAACCTCCCAGTAATGACTTCTGAGGGAGGAGAAGGAAAAGAGGAGTACAGATAAATTTATTAGTTAAATACTGATTTTACAGCCATTTCACCTTAAGACAATGTTAACAGGTTTGTGGGTCAGGGAAGGTATATGAGGGTGGCCTTCATGGAAGAAAGCAACGTAATGATGATTAAAACAGAATCTTGGTTTAAAAATATTCTCTGCTACAGCCAGTAGGATTTTGGGGTTGGGAGCTGGGGATTTGGGGGGAAGATGTGGTAAGGCCACAGTCAGCTACAGGTCTGTTGACGATGAGGACGAGGAAGGAGAAGTCTTTGCGAGGAGCTCCAGCATCTCGGGCAGAAACGGCAATATGAAGAGGAGAAGAAGGCCAATTCCAGGACAATACAAAGGCCGGACACTCCCTCAAGGCCCACCCTCAGTGTCTTCTCTTATCGGTTGTTGTCTTTCCATTAAGTTTTTGTCATGTTGTGTTTGTTTGCTTTGAATGTATGTTGCAAGATCTCTAGCTTTTTGCCTCCTGGACAGATGTCTTCTGGGGAAAGGATGTAGGTAGGTGCAGGGGCTCCGCATCCCTTGGATGAACTCGGCCTGCTGTCTGAACAAGAGACACAGCTCCGCAGAACAAGAGGGTCGTCCACGAGATCCAAGCACAAGAATTCACAGAAACCCCCTGCCCACCCCCGGGGCTGGTGTCCACCAGACACGCTCTTCTGAAGGATCTCAAGTCTTAGGTGAGTGTTTTTCAAACTCGCTTTAGCAGCAGAACTTTTTTTGTACTTACTTGGGACCCACCTGTGTGTGAAGGGGTGGATGAAGGATTTGGGGGGACAGGCGTGGGGGAGGCTGCTGTGTGGCTAAGCTGCCAAGCTCTTGTTTTGTGGAGGGAGAGACATGTTCAAGCTGAAGGCAGAGCTGAATCACTCAGCAGTGGAAGGGATTTTTATTTTCAGAGGCTTTGGGGGTGAGGAGAAGGAGCGGAGGCTTGAGCCTTGGGTCAGGGAAAGGAACTTGGGGGAGGCGAAGTTCCTAGTTGCAATTTTGCCCAAGCCACACGTGGCAGTGGGTGAAGTGGCCCTCTCCTCCATCTCCCCCACGAAGCCCTCAGTAGCATGGGCGCTATACGCAACGTTTCAGGAGCCAAGATTCGGTATTGAGGAAAGCAGGAGTATGCCAAACCTGAAGGGGGAGTGCTGGACAAGGGCAGCAGCTGCCCGGAGGGGCTTGTCGCATCCAAATTCAGGCTGGACCAGGGGTCCCAGAGCCTTCACCCACCCTCAGAGCCCCGGTGCTAGGAACACCATGGAAAAGCCACCATCTTAGGTCACGGTGGTGGAAAGGCAGAGGAGAAAGGTATCTCGTCTCTTGTAGGGGAGGGGTAGGGCGGAAAATAAGAAAGAAGTCTCTTACTCCACAGAAGGGACTTAAATGTGCTTGTAGTGAAGGGTGGGTTCTTCCAGATCAGAGTCTGGGTTCTTTCCAGTCGCCTACCCTTGAAAAGGCATCCAATAAAATCCAATACCCACTTCCCCTAAGCCAAATTGTCAACTTCAAGTTTCTTCCCGGTTGTTCTTCTGGAGTTATTCCCCAACAGAGCAGGCTGGCCCCTGGGAGCCCAGAGCCTCATCTCTGCTGTCCTCCAAGTCCCAAGTCTGTGCCGAAATCTGAGGAGGGAAGGAGGTGACATTATGCAGTGATTATGTCCCCATGACTGTCAGCCAAGGCCAGGCTGTTCCAAGGGTCCTGCTTGGAGCTGGCCTGCGGTGACTGGCTGACAGAAGATGCGTAGCCTTGTGGGGAGAGCTTCAGGGCCGAGAGGACTGGGTGGATGGAGGGCCCGTGGCCAGACATCGCACTGACTGAGAACGTCTGAAAACAAAAAGTGCAAGATGAGCTCAACAGAATCACTCCTGAGGGCTCAGGAGGAGAGGTCCGGGCTGGAGAGGGGAGCCCTGGTGCACAGATGTCCCCCAGCTGGCTCCCACCCCAGGAAAGGGATGAGGGGAGAGGGCCCTAGGACAAGGGCAGGACAAGACACCAAGCAACATTTCTCTCTGTTTTTCCTAACCCCTGTGCTGTGGGAACCAAAGAGTCTGTGTGATTCACCAGCTTCTGAGTACTGTGACCCAGTAGAGGTTTGTAGATATTCTGGTTTCTCAGATGGCTCAGATAGTTACATGAGACATCTTCCACAATCTTATCACCGTCAGAAGAGGTGATCCAGATCCACGCCAATCTTATCCACGCCCAGAAGAGGTTCCTGGCTCTCCTGGTCCTATGGGACCCGGGTTCTTTACCCTGACAGTAAAAAGCTCTTTAGGACACAGACTCCCTCAAGTGCATGCAGACGACAGATCAGAGTTAACGGTAACCAAGCTTGATTACTGCTTAGAAACCGTAACCAAGCTCAGAACTTCCCTAATCCCAGATAGGGGAACCAAAGAGGGAAGGGGTTGGGGAGTAGGAATGCCATCATATTTGAAAGAGGGAAAGGACAGGACCACTGACTCATCTTCTGGACACACGTGAAGCTGGACCTGTAGCCGACCCTCATTAAATGGCAGCCTGCCTGTGACCTCCTCACCAACCCCCTGCCCATCCACCCTGCCCTCCCCACAGTTTCCACACCTCTGCCCACGCCAGGAGGGTCCTCTTCCATCCCCTCCCAAACTTCAAAGAGAAGGTCACACCACCTCTCACTTAGGAGACAGACTTGCTCAGAAAGCCCATGTGCCACCTCCTAGAACCTTCTACAGTTGTACCTCCCTCCCCCAAAGCATGCAGTCTGATTCAGGTTGTGGCTGTGCCATAATGTGTCCCTCCCCACTCCTGGTCTCTGAAGGTCCTGGCACAGAGGAGCTGCTAATCATCTGTCTGTTGTAGTTGTACGTCCAAATCACTGTAATGTGATCAGATGTGCTGAAATAGACCCTTGTGCAGATAGCCCCTATAGGGCCTCAGGTGGGACCCCAAAGGCACCAGGCGGCTCCTGCTGCCACCTGCTGGGGCCCTGCTGAAGCGCGTGTTCCAGCGCTGACCCAGCCACCTGGTGGTCTGAGGTGTACTATCCCACGGGCAGCCCTATCTCCCCGCCCAGGGACGTACCTGGGCCATGGAGCTGCTGTGCCCATGGTAGGCCGATAGCCCGGGCTCTGTCTTGATGGGGCGCATCTCTTCGCTGCTGCTGGTGGCTGCGTTGCTGGAGTTGCTGGAAGCACTGGTGGCGGGAGGAAGGCTCTCACTACCCGAGGGACCTAAAATAAGGCAGAGTCAGGACACCTAGACCAGGGACAGGGGCGAATGGATGGTGGTCCTTTGAGACAGCCAGGGTAGGTCTGTGCTAACAGCTTTATTTCTATTTGCTGGGGAATGAAGCAGGGCCCTTCATCAGGGCAGGGCGACAATTCTCAAAACGGGACAACTGAAAATATCAGAATTTAAGCGACGGGCTCACCACCCCTTATTCAAACACTTGAGACTACATGTTTCAGGACTCAGAAGTTTTTGGATTTTAATACTGTATATTATAGAATACTCCCAGCGGAGTCTGAGACAATACTCCGTAACTAAGCACATTAATTGTTCTACAGCAAAACATGTGAATATTCACACATGGGATAAATAAAGACTATAAATAGCCTGAGTCTGTTCAGATTAGGTTTTGCTGCCCAATCTAGCTCCCTACACTGGGAATTTTGGATAGGGGGGCCCTGCTCACCTGAACCAAATGCTTGCTCTATCACTGCAACATGTAAAGAGGTGAAGTTACCTAGGGGAATGTGCTGTGCTTCTAAAACAGTGTGGACACAGGGAGAAAGGCTGAACACCACTGGCATGAGACACAGAAAATAAGATGTAATAATAAATAAGATCTAAAATAAAATACCTAATCAGATATACTGCCAGAAGGGGTAAGCCATGGTTGAATCTGGGAAAGGAGGACTTGGGTCATGTTCTCAGTAGTGGACGAGGAAAATTTATCTGTTTGTCATGCCTTAGATTAGAAGATAAACTTTCCACTGGATCAGCCGATTTATTTTTTCTGCAACTGCAGCATTTCCCAGTGAAATCTTTGATTTGGTAGCAGTACTGAAGAGGGAATGCTCTTGATAGGAGCATAAGTAGTCCTCATTCTTAATCTAGAAACTGAAAAGGCAAAGTGGCATACTGGACAGGATATGGAGCTTGAAGTGGAAAAACCTGGGTTTTAAGTCCAAGTCTATCCACTCACAGCTGTATGACTCTGGTTAAGTCACTGCCTTCTCTGAGCCCCAGTTTGCTCATTAGTAAAATGCAGATAATTGGTCTCAAGGGGGTCTTTAAGGACCAGGGAGATACTAATTGTAGAGCAGCTTTCTAGAATGCTAAGTACTACATGATGTTAACTATACTTTGGCTTACAAATCAATCTGTGGATTGAAATTAATGGAACCCTGTCCTCCTAGATCCCTGTTATCTCAAAGAGAACATAATGGAGCTGAGTTCTTGAGTGGCCCCAGTACCAAAGATGGAGGGACCAGTAATGTTCTTTTTCTCTCTGGCCCACAACTGGTCCAGCTGGCCCAGTGCAGCCTTTGCAACTGGAAAGAATTGTGCAACTTGATTTGAGCCTGCTTCAAAAGCTCCCAAAATTTTGCGTGGTGATGTTACTTTTCACTGGGTTATCATTCTCTCCTGAATAGCCGGGATGACGCTTTTTGTGTGTCTCACGTCCATGAAATACAGCCAGACCAACACTAAACCATCCTACACACCTAGGAAACTGATTGGGGGATTAACACAACAATCTGCACAACCTGAACCACAGGATTCAGCAGGTACGTGACACGAAGAGCTGAACTTGGGGAGCAAGAAGCCCCGAAAGGTAGGGAACCCCTTTTGCGGGCAGAGAGAGGACGGAGACTGGGGAGGGGAGGAGCATACGGGAAAAGCACCCCTCCCCAAAAGCAGCTGGAGAGAAAGTGGAAAATTGGAAACAGCCGCAGGGACTAAACTGAATAGCTGGGATGGACAATGCTATCATTATGCCTTGGTAGCCTGAGCTGACCCACTAAGAATACATGACTTTTACATATTCCAAGGGCCACTGAGTTCTTAATATAATTACACACAATGCTTTTACTCACCTGCTGGTGTCTTAGATTTATTAAGGTTCTTGGGCTTCCGTTTTCTGGTTTGAATCCCCTCTTTCCGCATTGCAAGAGGCCTGGGGACCTGGGGAGTTACAAGTCAATACATACGGTTTTCTACTTGCACGTGATCTGCTACCTTATTTAAACACGCACTCACACTATGAGAAGGCAACATCTAAGCAATTCCTCTACAAACCTTAGGGCTGGGACTAAGTGAATCAGCCCCTGGAGCTCCTGCTGAGAAAGAAACCAATGCTGTTCAAATATACTAGCATACTGTACTATATGCTGTGTACTATACTAGCTCTGGAGAAATGGAAGCTTAAAGACACCATTCCTTTCTTCCAGAGCTTCACAGTTTACTGGGAAAGACAGACAAGTAGGAAACAACCAGACTCATAGATGATGTGGGGGAACAGAAAAGAAACACTAAGCTCTATCCTCTGCCCGGGAGGAGGGGAAGAGGCACATGATCACATCAAGGAAGGCTTCGCTGAGGAGGTGATGCCTAAGTTGTGGGAGGCTGTCGAGTAGACAAGAGGCAGGCATTTCAGGCAGCAGGAGCAGTATGTGCAAAAGCCTTTAGTTTATCAGCAGTATCAGGACACTATGAAAGTGAAAACGGGGTGCTATTAATAATTATACCAAGAAAATAGGCAGAAGCTGGTGCAGCTCAGTAAATTGAGATGTGAAGTCACTCTAAATAGAGCAGCTCTGCACTGCACTGAGTCTGGTTGGAGCAAATCGTAGTGTTTACATGGGTGGTGGGGAGCAACCAGAGATTATGTTGGGGAGATGGCCCTGAGGCCAGGTCCTGAGATAAACTATCCATCGGCAACACTTTTACGGCACTGACTTCTCATAAACAAGCAGTGACTGTCAAGCATCATGCTCCTGAACCGTTCACAGATGCCTAAATAAGTGTCTGGGGAACAGGCTTGCTGGGTCATCTTTCTAGTATTTTTAGACATGTGCCCTCCTCACAGCTGGTTTCTCTTAGGCCAGGCCAACCCAAATCTTTTAGTTCCTGGTCTGTGCTTTTCTCCTGTATGGGACTAATAAAGGCCATCCCTGAAATACTGAAGGAAAGCAATTGCCACTTGAGAGATTAAACATGGAATGGTTAAGAGAGAAGGGTATCAGATTACGTGAACTTGAATCTGCCTTCTAGTCAACTGAGAGGTCCTCAACCTTTGGAGGGAAGTAGCCTCTCCTCCCTCCAGCACCCAGCCCCACACTTTGGCCCACTTGAAGCCCATCCTGACTTCAGAAAAATACAGCCCTCATGTTTATCCCCACCAACCTCAGTACTTGTTTTAAAACAATCATGGTAAAATACACATAACATAAAATTTACCATCTTAACCATTTCCAGTTGTGTTAAATATATTCACATTGTTTTGCGGTCATCACCACCGTCCACGTCCAGAACACTTCTCATCTTGCAAAACTAACACTCTGTACCTGTTAAACACTAACTTCCCATTTCCCCCTCCCCTTGGTCCACGGCAGCCTCCATTCTACTTTCTGTCTCTATGAGTTTGACAGCTCTGGGTACCTCATATGAGTAGAATCGTACAAGATTTGTCCTTTTGTGACTGGCTTCTTTCACTTAGCATAATGACTTCAAGGTTCATCCATCTGGTACTATGTGTCAGAATTTACTTCCTTTTAAAGGCTGGATAATATTCCCTTGTGTGGACAGACCACATTTCACTTATCCATCCATGGACCCTTGGGTTACATTCACATTTGGCTCTTATGAATACTGCTGCTGTGGACATGAGGGTACAAGCATCTGTTCAAGACTCTGCTTTCAATTCTTTTTTGGATATACACCCAGAAGTGGGATTGCTGGGTCATATGGTAATTCTGTTTTTAATTTTTTTGAGGACACAATCTGTTTAACACCTGCATAATATTCCTTTATCAGTTTCTTTTACCATTCCTCTATTGAAGAACTAGAATTTCTTTATCCATTTTCCTCCTGAAGGTTTTTTTTCCCCTCAATTTGCACTATTACAGTGATTCAACAAACATCCTTGATACGCTTCTTTGCAGAAGGAAGTGTATTTTCTTATGAATGTTCTTAAGTATATTTTTGGCTATTTTTTTCTCACTATAATAAGAAAACATGGTACACTTCTCGCAATGAGCAGTGAATAATGTATAGAACTGTTGAATCGCTATATTGTACACCTAAACTGAATGTAACATTGTATGTTAACTACACTGGAATTCAAACTAAACACCTAATTTAAAAAAAAAAAGAAAGGAAACGTGAAAAAATTCATGTTCATGAAGAATCTTTTCTTAGATTCATGAGACTAAGTTAGTAACAACCCCTCCCACTCCACTACCATCAATCCTGTCCCCATGGGGCGATGGAAATACCAGCCTGTTATGTTTCTTACATTTTAAAACATTCTCAAACAGGTGTGCACATGTACATATCTATACACGTATGTATGTGTGTATTCATTCACCCACCCATCTGTATCCGTGTGTGTGTTTCACTCACCCTTACTCCCATAGTAAGGGGTCATACTATGTACATTACTTTGCAAATGTGTTTTGTTACTCCAGGTCAAGATACAGGGCTCTGACTTAATTATTTTTTAAACTTCTGCACAATATTTCACACTATAGTTTGTGCCATAGTTTAGTCAACCATTCCTTTAGGAGGCTTTATGACTGTTTCTTGTTTTTGCCACTACAAATACCGCAGCAATAAACAGTTCACACATCATTAGGTACTGATTCTTTTATTGTTTTATAGACTACTTTCCCCAAAGCAGAGCTGCCAAAATCAAAGATATGTGTGTTTCTTGTCCTTAATAAGAACTACTAGGTTAATTTCCTAATGAAAACTTGCAGTAATTCACATGCAAACCAATGACATAGGAGAGTATTTCCCCAAATCCATACCAGCATTTGACTATGCTGGCACCTGACCTTGGACTTCCAGCCTCTAGGAATGTGGAAATAAATTTCCGTTGTTTATAAGCCATCCAGTCTGTGGTGTTTTGTTACAGCAGCCCCAACGGACTAACGCAGCCTGGAAGGTCCCTTCTAAATCTAGGTTTCTTTGCTAAGAAGGGAAAAATGGATTATGATCTGAAAGTTGGAAGACAAGTAAGAAGTGAATAACGGAAACAAACGTGTGGCCGCTGGTAGGCTGCTCACCCCGCCTGGCGGTGGGGTTACTTACGCCATGGAGCTTCATGTAGAGGCCACAGGCATTGCACACGGGCTCGCCCTCGGCATTGCGGCGCCACAGGGTGGTGGTGGTGGTCTGGCAGTTGGCACAGGAGAGGCCCACTCGGCGGGAGGCAGACTGCAACAGAGAAGGCAAACACTTCAAGTCCAAGTAAAAGGCAAGTGCTGCTGCTTCTACTTCGCAGGGAGCACCGAGGGGCTGGCCCTAAGTGGGTGGCAGGGTCAGCCATTGTAGCCCTATATAAGAATCCCAGAGCACGGGGCGGGGGGGGGGGGGGGGGGGGGGCGGCCCTGGGTGGCTCAGTCGGTTGTGTCCGCCTTCAGCTCAGGTCATGATCTCACAGTTCGTGGGTTTGGGCCCCACATCGGGCTCTATGCAGACAGCTCATAGCCTGAAGCCTGCTTCAGATTCTCTGTCTCCCTCTCTCTCTCTGACCCTCAAGCTCTGTTTCTCCTCTAAAAATAAACAAACATTAAAAAAAAAAAAAAAAAAGAGAATCCCAGAGCACGAGGGGCCTGGGTGGCTCAGTCAACTTCGGCTCAGGTCATGATCTCACGGTCCGTGGGTTCGAGCCCCACACCAGGCTCTGTGCTGACAGCTCAGAGCCTGGAGCCTGCTTCAGATTCTGTGTCTCCCACTCTCTCTTCTGTTCCTCTCTCCCAAAAATAAAAAAACATTAAAAAAAAAAAAGGAAAAAAAAAAGAAAAAAAAAAGAGCCTAGGGGCAGGGTGGTGAATGAGAACAAGGACTTCAGCTGTAGGAGAAGTAGAGTGAATTCTTTTCGTAACTATAGCATTAGTGGCATTATCAGTCATTCATCAAAGACCCCAGCAAGCACTGGGCACTAAAGGCAGAAAAGCTTTTCTCAAAAGTAGAATAAATGTGGGCTTCCAGTACCAGCCATGGGTGGTGGGTGAACAATTACTGTATTTGAATACATCAAAGACTGAATGGGCCTTGTGACCAGAGAGAAAGGGAAGCATCAGGACTTAACGCCTCTATTTCTCCCTTCCTAATATACACAAAAGCTAGTTTGTGTTGGTCAAAAGAAAATTCTACTAGAAAAGACCATGGAGCCACGAGCCAAAAACCCCATTACAAACACTTTTCCAGCCAGAGGGCCTGATACACCCTGCTTAATCTCCCTGGGCTTTGGGTTTTATCAACTGATCAGTTGAAACAGGGTAAGGAAGTGTCCACCTTGTTCATGGGATAGATGAGAAAACAGGAGATGTAGGAGGCAAGGCTGGACTGGGAACAAGGAAACCTGGGCTCTGGTTCCAGATAGGAGACTCAGTAGCCATGTGACCGTGGGCAAGGCTGTTAGCTTTTCTGAGCCTCACTTTTCACTTCTGCGTAATTAAGGTGTTAAAGTAGATGGTCTGGAACATCCTCGTAGCTCAAGCACACTCTAAAGGGATGAGACATTACTATGTTGCCAACCACCCACCCAACTCCTCAACCCGCTTCCTTTTCAAGAGGACTTGAAAAGGGCGCCTGGGTGGCTCAGTCAGTTGGGCGCCTGACTCCTGGTTTCAGCTCAGGTCATGACCTCACCCTTACGTGAGTTCCAGCCCTGCATCAGCTGTGTGCGGACAGAGCAAAGCCTGCTTAGGATTCTCTCTCTCTCCCTCCTTCCCTCCCTCTCTCTCTCTCTCTCTCTCTCTCTGCCCCTCCCCCACTCCTGCTGTCTCTGTCTCCCTCAAAAATAAATAAATAAACTTAAACAAACAAACACGACTCGAAGTCCAGAATTCAAAACCTAGGCATTTCCCACCTAAGTGTGAGCCCGAAAGCCGGGGGCCAAGAGGAGGAGGGAAGGGCAGACTCGAGGAGCCGGGCACTTGCTTACCAGCCGGCGCTGGGGCTTGATAAGGGGCCGGTTGATGCCGTTCATCTTGTGGTAGAGGCCGCAGGCGTTGCACAGGTAATGCCCCGTCCCGTCGCGCCTCCAGAGCGGGGTGGACATGGCCCCACAGTTGACACACTCTCTGCCTTCTGAGAAGTCATCAAACATGTCTACTGGGTGGAGAGTAACACAGAGGATTCATTCTTTGTTGGGGCCCAGAAATCTTACATTGGGAAATCTAGAAATAATGTCTTTTCCTTGCAAGAAGTAAAGACATGGATCACCTCAGGCTGCCTCCCATTTCCTGACTCTGGCCTCAAGCCCTGGAGTGGACAGTTTTACTCCCGGGCATCCCAGACATCACAAGGCTCTCCCCAGTCACGAGAAAAAGAAAAGTCGGGCCACGACCACCGGCAGCCTGGATTTTCGTCCCTATCTCTCTTTCAGAGCCTGTATCCCTGAAGGTCTCACCCAACACTGAATTCTGCCCAGACCTTTTTCCTCACTTTTCCCTTCAAAATGGAGATCCCTTTCCATTTCAATTAAAAAAAAAAATTTACTCTGGGAAATTAGAAAATAAAATGTGTAAAGAAAATACAAATCATCTGTAATCCTATGACTGCAAGATCACCAGTGTTATTAACATTTTGTTCTATTATATCCTTTGCAGTACTTTATATATTGACGTATATTTGTGCCTAGTCAAGGTCAAGCTATATAATTTTGAGCCAACTGTTTTCACTTAATACCAAGGCATTTCCCACATTAGACATTCTTCATAAACTTGGGGTGCCTGGGTGGCTCAGTCAGTTAAGCGTCCAATTATTGGTTTCAGCTCAGGTCATGATCCCAGGGTCATGGAATTGAGCCCCTCGTTAGGCTCTGTGCTGGGTGTAAGCCTGCTTTGGATTCTCTCTCTCTCTCTCTCTCTCTCTCTCCTCTCTTCTTTCTCTCTCTCCCTCTGCTCCTCTCCCCTGCTCTTGCTCTCTAATAAAACAAAACACATGAAAGTTTTTAAAAATTCTTCGTAAACTCATTTAGCACAGTATATTATCCATCATACAAATGTGCCATCTTTTATTATTATTATTAAACTTTTACTCAATCACTATCCAGCTTCCGATTTTTGTTTTGTAAACACAGCTCATTTGGTGCACAAATCTTAGCATTTCTGCTTATTCTTTTAGGGTGCTCCCCTAGAAGTAGAATTACTGAACCAAAGGGACTACATTTTTTGAAATTTTGAAATCATTTTCATCATTTCATCATTTCAGTATCTGTTTGATATGCTGTATCCTGGTCTGACATGTTTTCCTGCCTACTGCATAAAATGAAGGCCCGCACTGCAAGCAACTGTGACTTAGTGTTGCTCACAGTCCCACCGGCATGTTGCCATCATGGTCAGTCTCCTGCAGTCGTTGACAAACCCGCTGCATCACCATCTTTACCGTCCAGGTCTACAGAATTTGACAATCGACAAATTTCACTCTGCCCATTTCAGTTGCCCTGGTGAGATAGGCTGGGGTGGGCTTCTTCTTCCCTATGATCTGTATAAAGCCTGGCTCAGAACTTCCAGAAGTCTCTCTGACTCCGTGTACCTGCTTCCTATTTTGAAAAATATTTTACATCCTATCCCGATTTTTCATCCCTAAGTACAGCTACCCTGGTATTAGGGTAGTTCTTGTCCTACCTCCAGAGTGGGAGTGGGATCTTCTCTAGTAACGGGGGGATATTTGGAAGGGAGGGTTTTTAAGAGCTCTCCCTCCACGAGGACCTAGCACTGAGGTTTAAGATCCCACATTCTCTAGCTCTGTGGCCCAGCTACTTGCTCTAAGGGAATGCGGGCTGAAGAAGAGCATGGTGGGGGGGCCCTCTCCTCAAGTCTGGGTATACAAACAGTCATTTGCACCTGCAAACAAGCAGCTGTGTGTCCACAACGAGTCAACAATGTGCAGGTGTGAGGGGCTATTTGCTCAAGCCAGGGAGCTGAGCACACACAGTCACGAGAGGCTATTTTTGCACCTGGGTCACACTGAGAACCCTCCAGCAAGGTCACCTGCTTTCAGAGCCACACACAAAACGGCAACTGTTGTCCACAGTTTGCTTCCCCATGCCTGGGGGAGGCAAGCAATGAGCCCGCACACCACCCTCACTACCATCACCGCCATCACAGCCACCACCACCTGCAAACTGGCATGTGCTGACCTTGCCCTGAGCCAGTAAACCCTGTTCCCTTGGCCCAGGCCTTCCCACAAGGGAACTGGGAAGGCCAAGGGAGTTCACAGAAGGACCTTCGAACCAGGAGGGGCTTTGGCAATGTCATCCTTTTGGTGGGGATCCGCTGTAAACACTAGATGGCGCTACAGCCTCACAATTGAACCAAGACCGTCGTCTAGCCTAAACCATGCCTTGGGAGTGGAGGACGTTTCTAGATCATTTTTCCAGTGCAAACCTAATGCAACCCTCTTCCTCTATTTTTTTTTTTTTTTTATCACGGAAAGAGCTAAACATACTCCAAAGTGGACAGAACGAACTCTTATTTAATCATCAGCCAGCTTCCAACAAACTGTGGCCAGTCTGGTCTCATGTATCTCTCTACTGACTTTCCTCCGTCTTGTATAACTAAAGAAAATCCCAGACATTCTACCATTTCGCTCATAAATATTCCAGTATGCAGCTCTCACAGATAAAGATGCACTCTCCTCCTTTTAAAGATAGGCAAACCAGCTTCTTTCCTATGTTTTAGTTTATCTAAAGAAGCCTCTACAGACAAAAATCTCATAATCTGTTCTCTCTTTTGGAGGGGAGATGTCCTCTTCTCATCACACTTAAGGTATTACATGCAGGGACAGAATCTCATTGAAGGAACCATCCTTGAAATTATAGGTCTCTTGGGTGGTGGTTACTGGCCTTATGCTGCATTGAGACCCCAACACAAAAGTTTGCCTTAGAAATTCCTTCACATTTGCCTCACAGAATTGGTTACGCACTTGAGCAACTATTTTACTAGCCAGGGAAAGGCACTGGAGGTTGGCAAATAACGTATTTACCACCAACAAACGTTTACTGAGCATCGGCTTTTTAAGCCCTCTGATAGATGTCACAGATGCTAAGAGGGAAACTTATTCTCAGAATGCTAATAACCTAGTTGGGCAAATTGAGCCAAAATATCGATAATGGGTAACAATATTATTCAACTCATATTCAGAACATACCTTAACCTAATTGGGGATTTGGATGGCAAATACTTCTTGCCTAGGGTAGGAAATGCAGAAGTCAGACCCAGATTGAAGGGTCAGGTGTTAACAACGGTAGCCAAAGGAAGAGAATGGATAGGAGGTCAAGGCCATGCTTCCTAAAGATATGCTCTCAGACATCCCATGTCTCTCTACAATCCACTACACCTCCAAATCTACAGAGATTTCCATATTTTCTACCAGAAAGTCTTGTACCATCCAAGCTACTCAATAAGATGTTATAAAATTTTAGATGATTATTGCAAAGACAATGTAACAATAAAGGAAAAGGCTTACCCTGCATGTTAAATGAAAAATGCAATACACAAAATGCCATATCCATTGTGATGGCAGCTAAGCCCACCAGGAAGGAAGTTTTTCTTGCGCCAGTTATTATGATATGGGCTTTTCTTTATTTTATTTTATTTAAAAAAAATTTTTTTTAATTAAATATATGAAATTTTTTAAATTAATTAAATATATGAAATTTATTGTCAAATTGGTTTCCATACAACACCCAGTGCTCATCCCAAAAGATGCCCTCTTCAATACCCATCACCCACCCTCCCCTCCCTCCCCTGCTCCATCAGCCCTCAGTTTGTTCTCAGTTTTTAAGAGTCTCTTATGCTTTGGCTCTCTCCCACTCTAACCCTCTCTCTGGGCTTCTCTTTCTTAAAAATGCCATTCTGGGTGGCTCAGTTGGTTAAGTGCCCAACTCTTGGATTCAGTTCAGGTCATGATCTCATGGTTTCATGAGTTCAAGCCCTGCATCAGGCTCTGTGCTGGTAGCACAGAGCCAGCTTGGGATTCTCTTTCTCTCTCTCTCTCTCTCTCTCTCTTTCTCTCTCTCTCTCTCTCTCTCTCTCTCTCTCTCTCTCTCTCTCCACCCCTCCTCACTCACACTATCTCTGTCTCTCTCCAAATGAATAAACTTAAAAATTGAAAAAACCCACCATTCTGTAATGTCATATTGCCTATTTTTAAAAACCTGATTTAAAATAAACAAAAACAGGGGTGCCTGGGTGGCTCAGTTGGTTAAACCTCCGACTTAGGCTCAGGTCATGACCTCACAGTTCATGAGTTCGAGCCCCAAGTAGGGCTGTGTGCTGACAGTTCAGAGCCTGGAGCCTGCTTCAGATGCTGTGTCTCCCTCTTTCTCTGCCCCCACTTACTCTCTCTCTTTCTCAAAAAATAAAATAAACATTAAAAACAAAAAACAGAAAACAAAACCAGAAAAATTTTTGATCACGTTAAGCAGCTCCCAGTCCACTATGGGGGTGGGGTGGAGGTGGGGACTATTCTCTCTTGCATCTGACACATACACACACACACACACACACACACACACACACCCTACCTGGGACAGAAGGAAGGAGAGAACGGAGTTCAAACCTTGCTGCTTAGCAGCCAGGCTGCCATAAATAGGAGGTAATAGGCAGTGAGGGAGCCCCACACCAGCCTGAACATCTGGCAGCATGGACCCTGGTAACAACCATCTCTTATTCCTTCATTAGAAGTGCACTGGGGGGTGGGGTGCCTGGCTGACTCAGCCAGCAAAGCCTGCAACTCTTGATCTCAGGGTTGTGAGTTGAGTGGAGAGATTACTTAAAAAATCTTGGAAAAAAAATTAAGAAATGCACTGGGTGAAACTTCCCAAAGGGCCAGCAGGCAGTGGTCTGAAGCCAGTTTATAAGCCAGATTTCCAAGGGCATAGCTATGACCTTCACTTATGAAAGCCCCACCTACCCAGTGCTGAGCATCATGGGAATGGGTCCAATCACTTAGAGGGCAGTGGGAATTCAACTCTCTCGGAAGTGGGTCAGCATTACCCCACGTTGGAGAAAAGACTTGTAATAATAGTTGTAAAGTACTTTG
The DNA here is from genome assembly GCF_028749965.1 of Puma concolor. Taxonomy (NCBI): domain Eukaryota; kingdom Metazoa; phylum Chordata; class Mammalia; order Carnivora; family Felidae; genus Puma; species Puma concolor. The sequence goes on along the minus strand of NC_141670.1, from coordinate 53,320,291 downwards.
CAAATGAGAGGCAAAACTCACAACAATGGCTGTAAAGTGATTTGTAAACACCAAATGAGATAACAATGATGGATGATTGTTAGGTTTGGAGGGGTGGAGAAGGAGTGGGAAGGCCAGGGACAAATCCTCAGGAGGGATTTTTGCAGGAGGGAGGGGATAGATAAAAGAGCTAGGAGATTTGGGAATCTGACCTTTTCTCAAACCACTGGGGCCATGCTCAGAATTGTAAACTGTGTATCACTCCCAGACTTGACCAAGTTGGAGGCTGGTGGGCAGGGAACGAACTGGCAACGTGGTTCACAGGGGACACTTATGAGGTCACAAGGCTGCTGTTCATAGGCAATAGTAATTAAGGACTCTCAGCAATCAGAAACACAAAATGAATTGGGTCCTAACCCCGAGAAAGGGGATCTAACTCCTCACCTCCATCCATGACCCACTTCAGAAAACATTGTTTTTAAAGAGGGCAACAAACTCAGCCTGATTTCGTAGACATCCAATTTATTACGGGTGTTCCTAGGAATCGCTTCTCCCCAAGTGCCTGAAAGAAAAATGTGGGCCAGGAGGTTGAAGGATCCCACCCCTGACTTCCCCACAGAGAACTGACACAATCAAAGGCAAAGGCTTCGACCTCTCCCGTGACCTGCTCCATCCATCTTGGGGAACCCACCCACAGGCAGGGCTAAGCAAGCCAGGGCTGGTGAGAGAGGGTTTCGGCGGCCTCCATTTTGACCTCAAACTTTTTAGTTGGATTCTTCTTTCCAGCTTGTCTCTAGACTCAGGCAGAAGACCCTGAGGGTAACGCATCCCTGCTGGGAACTCAAAGGACCCCCTCATCAGGGACTACCCTCAGCCAGCAAGACCCTGCCCAGGACTGACTCCAAGACAGCGATCGGTCTGACTTTCACTGCCCACCTGCACAGACCCACGGACCTTTGCCCCACGTTTTCCTTATATAAACCTGGAAGTGTTTCCAGCACTTTGGAGACCGCCTTTCAGATGCTAGATCACTGTCTTCCCAGGTTGGCCTCACCGAAAGAAATTCCTTTCTGGTTTTGCCACCATTGGTCTCTCTGCCTCTGGATTTTGTCAGTGGGGAGTGGCCAAACCTGGTCTGTTTGGGGCCCCCAGAGTCAGGTGAACTTGCACCCCCGTACCCTAGATACACTGGGAGAAAGAAAAAAGGAAGAGGGAGAGGGGCAAAGTAGGAAGAACAAGGAAAAGGAATCAGAGGTCGGGGTCATGGTTGGCAGCACTAGGTAAGCACTGCCCGAAAGCTGGCTTTGTCCCCCAACTGCCGGAGGTCAAGCTCAGGCCGGTGGGCACTGCCACATGAATGCCAGCCCACCGGGTTGGTGCCACAGAGCCTGGTTCTGCTCTGCTGTAGAGGTGCCCCTCAGGCTTCCGTCTTTTGAGGGATTTCTCTTGCTAGAGAAAGCTGGGTCTTGAGCCAGAGTCCATGTTGAGCCCCTTCCTTCACCCTCAGATGCGGAGACTATCTGACCTCAGGCCCTCCACTGTTTCCGTGGGGGGCACTGAAGCCCCAAACATTTGCCATCTGTCTACTCTACTGACCCCTGTAGCAAGTGCTGGACATGGAGATCTAGCAGACACAACTGGGGCAAGACCCCTGCCCAAAGTTGTTTTGGTCTGGCTGCGGACACACAATTCAAAACAAGGAATTCTATTAAATGTGACAAACTGCAATGGCACCTAGGCTTTTTCACTCACCCCCACCTCTCCGCCCTCCGTTACACATCTTTAGCTGTCCTAGATCACTCCACAATCTGAGGAGAGAAGACACATAAACACAATGGAAATTGCCCATGCTCCGGGCAGCCATTCAATGCTACAAAACTACAACCAGAGGGGATCCAAGGCCTGGGCGATGCCAGAGGAGGTACCTGTCCAGAGACTTCCCCCAGAGCCAAAGGGGCTTCAAGAACAAAGTCCCTAGCCCCACCCATATGTCCCTTGCTGAACCCCAGCCCTGCTGTCCCATCCAAAGTTCACCAGAGATTGTGTATGGATTTCCTGACAGGCCTGGATCTGTCCCCGGGACTGGCGCCTGGGTCTGGGGCACAAGGAGCAAACAGATCCTGAGGTTTTTCTGGCAGCCTGAGCCTTTGGTCTTCTGGGCTTCGTCAGGCTTGGCCTGTGACAGGAGGCTGCCAAGGGGAAGGCGGACACAGCTCCAGCAGCATCCAGGCTGGCAGGGATTAGGGCACCTATTCTGAAAGCTGAACAGAAACGGTTCCCGCCAGGCCTGGCAAGAGTGGGCCATCAGCGTCTGCGGCCTCGGCTTCAGAGCGCTGAAGGACAAAGACGTCAGCGATTCACAGAGATAATCAACTACATTCTGACTGCGGTTTCATGAGATGCGTAACATCATTAGAATCTTACAAACAAGGAAATGGAAAATAATCTATATGAAACATTTAGCATGCTACATTTCTTAATAGTGGCTGAATAATAGGAGAGAGAGACCTTTAAACTTTTCTCCAGGCGAATATTGTAATTGCACTGGAAATAAACTTTCACCTTTACACACACACACACACACACAAACAAAAAACACTGTTGTTCTTCTAGGAGCCTGGATTCAGGTTTAGAAGGAAAGTTAAAGAACGTGACTCAGGTTTAAAAAAAAAAAAGGAGAAAGAACATTCTGAGAGGAAGGAAAAGCATCAAAAACAAGAAGGGAAGAAGAGAGAAAGAAAGAGAAAGCAAAAGGAAGGGGCTGAAGAACAAACGAGACTGAAGAAAAATATTTAGAGCATGTTGCCAAGAGTTAATACCTGCCTCATGCGCTAAGAGAAATTGCAAATTACAAACAGAAGGACGAGAAGAAGGCTCTACTCGGTGATTGGTGCCCCATCACTGAAGGGATTATATGGAAAGAGTCAACCATTTGTCCTCCTTTCTGTGACCAACCGGCCCTCTCCTGAGATCTAGAAGCCCCCAAATATCCACCTCCAGGTCTACCTGGTGTGTGTTCCTAGTAGGGGCAGAGTGGAAGGTTGGCCCAGGAGGGCAGGCAATAGAAGAATGTTAACGTGGTTCACGTGGTTCGGAAAAGATCTTACTGAATCAATAGCAGAACTGGCATTACAAACCCACGCTGACTGACCAGCTGTCTCTTAACCGTGGGCCTAGAATCCCATGAGCTCCAGCTCCGGACTTCACCATCCTGCTGGGGACCCAATCCTTTCCCCAGAAGCAGACGGTGTCAAAATACACAGTTCAAAAATCGGTACATGAAAGATCGTTTAGGGTCACAATATAACACGTCAGCAGCAAGGGCTCTAAGAAGTCCAGGACCCACATATGCTCTGTCTTCCTGACTCATATGATCACAGAAGCATCTGAAGGCGCATCTGATTCAATGCTCTGGCATACCAATTGAGAAATGCTCCCTAGCCTTCATCTTTGGGAAGATTAGATGTTGAGACCTTCAAGAATCCCCACATGGGAGACTGTAATTACAGTATTAAAGATTTCCCCATGAAATGCAGGGTCACTCACTAGCTCCAGGAGAAATTTCTTGGTGCTTTACAATTCAAAGTTAATCCTCAGCGATGACTAGGTCCTGGGCCTTCAGCATTGTACAAAGTTAGGTCCATTAATGATGTAGATTGCCACATTGCTAGGAAAAGTTCTATGGTGTTAGGTGCTGAGAATATGACTTCCTGTGCCACATCTGGAAATTAAACATACACACGTAGACTCCCAGGAGAGGGTCCCCACAGCCCCTTCCCACCTACAGGTGATCTACAGGCTGGAATAGCATCTTTAAAGTAGGCAAATAGGGGGTGCCCGGGTGTCTCAGTCAGTTAAGCGTCCAGCTCTTGATTTCAGTTCTGGTCATAGATCTCACGGTTTGCGCTCTGACATCCGCAGAGCCTGCTTGGGATTCTCTCTCTCCCTTTCTCTTCCTGCCCCTCCCCACTGGTGCTTTCTCTTTCTCTCAAAAATGGTAAACATTAAAAAAAAAAAAAGAAAGCAGGCAAATGGACAAAGCAAAGAAGGGAATGCTCAAAGGCAGGGTTGTGTTATCATTTCTATTTATAAAACTTAACCAAATGTTGATATTTTGTCCTTCTAACAGTAAATGCTTTTGCAAACGCTGTTTTGCCCAGTTGTCTCCTCGCGTTATCTGGGTTCCCTCTCTGGGCTTCCCTCTCCCTGCTTCCTGTCCATTACCCCTCAGTGAAGGAGAAGTCTAGGCTCTTCCCTGTGGGTCCTCAGAAAGAAGCCCGCGGAGCGTGAGCTCACGCTACTTAGCATGCAGAAGCCTGAGTCTCTACAGGCTGCCGTGTCCAGTGGACTCCCCGTCCTGAAGCACACCCCCCATACCGACCCTCTTAAACCTGGAACCACTGGTGCTCCTCTCTTCTGCCAGGTCTGACCAGGATGCCACATAATTCATCCTCCAGGATGGGGCGCTTCTGAGGGAAAGGGGCATATTGCTAATTACTCCGGAACAACAGGTTTAAAATCAGGATGTGTGGCCACTCTAGGCAGAACTCTGGCTGTGAGACCTGCATCACTGATCCTTATGCCCTCTGCGGTCCCCTACAGCCATTTTTCTCCAGTGTCACCAAGTGACTTAAACTGGGCTGATTTACCACCTCCCAGACAGGGTGCATGCAGGATGCAAGGAGAGGAGTGTGTAAAATCACTCTAAAGGCTGGGTTTTCTAGTTGGCCACTGCTATCTCACAGCTCCCTGGCTTCCGCCTTTGGCTCAGTGACAGCCACGGGAGCCCTGACCAGGCACCAGCAATTGAAAATGTTTGCCACTTTCTGGACTCTGGGTACTGAGTCCAAACTGTACCCTCCCTTCTCTGGACCCTGCCTTATATAGTGACTATAGCCACTGCTTAGCTCTGGACATCCCCTAATCATTGGTCCCCTGTGTGCTGACTTGTCTCAGTTAAGACTCTAAGTCTTCTGGAGGGCAGGTGGCACACAGTCATCTTAAAGACTGGAAGCGATGTTTGGGTGATTCCATGAACATTCAGGAGAAGAAACCAAGGTCCAGAAAAGGTGAGTGACTCATGTAAGATTCCAGAACATTGTGTGACTTGATCCTTGCCCTCCCCAGCACCACGCTGCTCTTAGGCTGAATCACTCTATCATGCTGGGCATACAACGGAAACTCAATGCACATTCATGATCAGATTTCAACAAAATGCAGAGCCCTAAAGTGTCTAACAAGGCAGCAATAGTGCCCATGGAATGGTATTAATCTGAGCGCTCTGCCTGACAGCCTGGCCACCGAGATGCCATGTTCCTGGACACATATAATTCAACTGAGAGTTAACTATGCAGGGCCAGAGGCTTCTCATATGTGTACCGTGTGTGTGTGTGTATAATTATATATAACAGATGGATGAGATATGGAAAACTACTCCATGATTCAGTGACAAAACTGCTCTAATAATACCCTGGAACACATCAAAAGGACACCCCCATCCCCCCCAGAAAGAAAGAAAGAAAGAAAGAAAGAATGAAAGAAAGAAAGAAAGAAAGAAAGAAAGAAAGAAAGAAAGAAAGAAAATGTTCATTGTTAAGATGTTCATGGCAAAATACTGGTAACAAGCCAAATGTCCATAGATAGGGAAATGACTAAGAAAACTGAGCTGCAGTAAAAAAAAAAAAAATAGGAAAATTTGAGTTGATTTTTAAAATGACAATTATATGATCTATGTTAAGATCTCCCCCTCCTTTAACACAGCTTAAGTTCATTAATTAAGCATTTAATTAAACAAGCATCTCTGTATCTGGGGAATATGTAGGAGACACTGGGAACAGCAGTGCAAAGGCACTAAACTTGGGGGGAAACGAATGGTTAAAAATAACGTCGGACTTAACAAAACAAAACAAAACAACTAAAACAAAACAAAACAAAAAAAAAAGCCCGCCTGGGTAGCTCAGTCAGTTGAGGATCCAACTCTTGATTTCAGCTCAGCTCTTGACTCCAGGGTTGTGGGATGGAGCCCTGTGTCAGGCTCCAAGCTGAGTGTGGAGCCTGCTTAAGATTCTCTTTCTCTCTTCTCTCTCTGCCCTTCCCACACTTTCTCTCTCCCTTGCTAAAAAAACAAATAACAAAAAAAGTTATAAAAATAATACCATGCACCCCGAAAGGCGGCAGTCCAAGAAACCAGTGTGTGGTTCCATGTATATGAAATATCCAGAATGGGCAAATCCATAGACAGGAAGGACACAGATGGTGGTTGCCAAGGGCAGGAGGAAAGGGAATTGGGAGACTGTTCCTAGGCAGAGGTTCTCTTTGGAATGATGAAAATGCTCTCAAGGGTTCGGGAGATGCACGCACAACTGAGTACACTAAAATCCACTGCATAGTACACTTTTTATTTTCTAAGTAGGCTCCACGCCCAAATGTGGTGCTTTAACCCACGACCCCCAGATCAAGAGTCACATGCTCTCCCAACTCAGCCAGCCAGGCACCCCTGAAGAAGTTCACTTTAAATGAGTGAACTTTACAGAATGTGAAGTATATATTAATAAAGGTGTTACAAAATAGTAAAAAATTAAGTTAAATTTTGAAAAGCCATCTCTGCCTAAGAGTCAGAGGAATGGAGAGGTCTACTTAATTTCTTCCACTTCCTGGGCTCCTCTCATTCCAAAAAACAAAGTGTCTTCTCTATCTTGGGCCCAACTGCCTCCCCTTCCACAGGGGAGCCTCCTCTAAGCTCAGGTATCCAGCCTGGCACCGACTATTCTTTCTACCCCACAGAAGGAAAGAGAAAGGCTCTTTCCAGGGTGGAGGACCAGAAAGTGTGAGGATGTACATGATGAGCTAATCAAAAGCTGTCTGCCAGTCACACTGTGGGCAAAGTCCAACGCTGGTCCTGCATCCTCCCTCTGAGTCAGGAGTCACAGAGGGGAGGGGTGAGTCAATGTCCCTCTCTAGGCCTCCTGCCAACCTGCCTCTGTCATTTAAATGTCAGTCCCCACATTGTGGGTGAGGGTGACATGGTTCAGCTCGGGGTTGGGGCTGGGGGGCAATCTGACCATATCTTAGCGAAAGCGTGGGCCATTCGATCTAGAAATTCCACTCCCAGGAATTTATCCTACAGATTCACTGGCACTTGTGTAAAATGGCTCACATATAAGAATATTCATTGTGGGTTTTTTTGTTTTTGTTTTTGTTTTTGTTTTTGTTTTTTACAATAGCAGAAGATTGAAAACAACTTGTACGTTCATCGGTATGGAACTGGTTAACTCAATTAAAGTACACTATGTAACCATGAAGAATAAAGATCTTTCATATACTAATATGGAATTTTTCCCAAAATATGTTGTGAAATATTAGAAGCAAGGTACAGAACGGTACATATGATATTCTCTTACAAAAAGAAGGGGAGAAGAGTCTATACACACATTTATTTGTATATATAATAAATATCTCTAGAAGGACAGACAAAAAACAGGTAATATTGATTGCTGCCAGGGAAACATCCCGGTGGCTCAGGGATGCTTTTGACCACATGTTCATATGAATCTTTTTAAGACTGAACTATGTTAATTTATTTCCTATTTGCAATAAATAATTTTTTTGTATGTAGAATAAACAAATATGCCCTAACATCACCACTGTTTCATGTACACTATTATTTTTTTGTTGTTGTTATTTTATTTTTTATTGGGGGGGGGGCAGCAGGGAAGATGAGCTGAGGGAGAGAGAGAATCTTAAGCAGGCTCCACACTCAGTGCTCAATCCCATGACCCCAGGTTCACGACCTGGGCCAAAATCAAGGGTCGGGCGCTCAACTACGCCAGCTATGCAAGTGGCCCTGTAGTACTATATTTAATTTAGAGAAGGTTCCATTTTCTGATTTCCCACAAAGGCATCTTATGGCCTCCCATTTTCCAAGTGGGTTCTCAGCCTCACTGACCCACGGTCTTCTCTCACAGTGCCTTAGCTCCTGTCTCAAGGGGTCCCCAGACAGGCTTTCACAGGCAGGCTCAGGCTCCAGCCTCCACTGCATCTGGCTTGGTTTCTAATACACAGTTACACACACACACACACACACACACACACACACACACACACTGCCTGTTTAAACTTCATTCTTTTTATTGTAATTAGGAAGACTGAGCGGGAGCTTTGGCCAGACCCTCTATCAGGGCCATTTGAGAAGACTTAACCCAGGTCAGTCTGGGCCTGTTGGACTCTGAAACCCCTCTCCAGCTTGTTATAAGCTGGCGGGATAGAAAGGAAACACTGAACAAATTGCCAGACCAGCTCCCTCAGGGACCAAGACAATGGGTCTGGAGGGAAAAGGCTTTTTCCTTCCAGCCCAGTGGCTGTCAAGAGGAAACAATTTCCCTTTCGCCTCCTGGAATGGCAGCAGCCAGCCAGCCAGTCAGCCAGGGAGATTTATGGAGTTATAATGTGACCTCTTTATTGCTCTGAATGCTAGGGAGGCATTTCAGGGGAGATTTACGCCTTTTAGAAGGGGAGGGGAGCAAAGGTATAGAAACATATACACGGGGACTATTTTCCCCTCTGGGGGTCTCTTGAGGATTACTTAATCAATCCACGGTTAAATTCAATCACCACCACTTTACATCTTCTGCTAATCCACCTAGTTTTCCTGCAAGCTTTTTGCATGAAGTGTGAAGTCTAAGGAGAATCAGAAGGGCTCTGCTTTGAATCCAGTTAAGACAAAACAACACGGAAAACCAGGGTAAAGACCACATAGAGCAGGGTTAGGAGACTGTCCCTCCCTACAACGGACCCTGGGCTATACACATTTTACCTGCCCGTGCCTAGGATCTTCTTTGTAAATGAGGGTGTTAGACCAGATAATGTAGGTCCTTCCTACTTTGAAAATTATCCAGATTAATTTCAGATCAAATGTATGAATTACTCTGCACTAGTGATTTTTCTGTCATTTGCTGTTTTGAGCAGTCTTCAAAGAAAATTTATTTGAGGAAGCCAGACATAGAAAGGCAGAACAGTGCAGCTAATTAGGTGAAAAGATATCCCAGACTCTTCCCAAACCCCCCTCTATGGGCTGACATCCATACCCTGTGGTCTTGAGGAGGGTCCTCCAGCCACTAGAGGGAGCTGGAGCATAGCTGTAGGAGTGTTAAGGGTCCATCCATTGCTTCAATATCACAAACCTACATTTACCAAACTTAAAGGCTGGGAGCAATAAGAAACAATTTCACAAGCTATCAGGAATGGAAATGTTTACCAAAGTAACGCTACCTCTTTTGCTCTGGTCTCTACAATTCAAAAATGGAGTATTTGGACAAGATGATTTCGAGCTCCCTCCTTTCAAAATCATCCAATTTGGCACTACATTGTAATTCTTCCCATTTATGTATGTTAAGAAATTTCCCCCCTAGTTTAAGTTGTATAATTCATAACTGCTATAAAAATTCAAACACTACCGGAGGATGTCACATGAAGAATAGTCTCCACCATTACCGATACCATGCTCTCTGGGGGCGATGATGGCTAGCAAATTTTCTACATTTTTAGACATTTTGTATCTTGTTAATTATGATTTTTAGAAATTTAGAAATTACATAAAATACCAAGAAAAATATAATAATCCCTTGTATTCACTGTCACGATCTCTTACCCAATCACTATTTTGAATTTAGAAGATACCCTTCCAATTCATTCTTGTATTTTTACACACATGTATATGCACCTCTGAACTTTATTAAGTCTGGTTTTGTGGTTTTTTAATTTACTTGAATGCCTTCACACTGTAAATCACATGTACAAATTTACTTTATTACAAATATGAAGTATTTCAGTAACTGAGAAAAAAAGAATATAACATCACTCTTAGACTCACCACCTAGCTTTGTCAAATCTTAATATCTTACCATATTTGCTTCAGATATTTTTTAAAGAAAAAGACATTGCAAGTACAGTTGATTACTCTGTGGGATTCTCTCTCTGCCCCTTCCCCTGCACAAAATAAATAAATGAACATTTCTTTTTTAAAAAAATTCATGAATAGAGAGTAAACTATAAAAATTCTCTCTCCTCAAGACCACATTCTATAGCCTTCTCTGAAGGTGTAAGCAGTATTAATGTAATAACCGCTAGTACTGTCCCTCTTGAGTTCATTGTTTAAGATTGTTTTTCTGCAGCAGCTTTACACTTTTCCTAAGATGTCTGCCAAGTAAGTGAAAGCTGTAAACAGATGCATTGAACTACGAGACCTTTGTTATCAAATATGCTCGAGAAGTGCGGGAACTCAACCGTGGTATTGTGTGTGGATGGGAGGAAGACAGGCTGAGAGCCAGGCTCTGTACAGTCTCCGATGCAGGGAATCTCCACTCCTAGACTAGAGTGAAAAAGGACAGAGAAAATAAAACTAACTGAATAAACAAGGTGTGAAATGTACCCTTATCTCTACGTGCTTATAGTTTGGCTTAGGAGCAAAATGGAGTTTGGTAGGAAAGACTAAAAAAACACTGAATGATCTAAATGATATTCCATGACAAGGATAAAGTAGATAAAATTCGGTACCGCTGTGATTAATTTCCAAGTATACCCATGGAAACACTGGGTTAGGCTAGAAAGGCTAGTGAGAGGAAGAGGGACAGGTGACAGGATTTGAGAAGGGTGTATGGTGAAGAAGGGGGTGGACACTTCCTGTGAAAGCAGAGGAAAGGGATGCTTTCTCCTGGACCTCCCTGAACACCAGTCAATCAAATTAAGAAAAAAGAAACAAAAATAAAAACCAAACTCCCAAAAATAAAAGTTTCATCTCCAGTGAAACGAGGAAACCATTCTTACCCTCATCTACAGAGATACTGTCCAATACGATGGAAATTCAGATCACATTGAAGAGCCATACCTCTCAGACCTCCAGCAGGTTGTAAATTTCCCAGGTAAGAAAATAAATGGGATTGGAAAGAAACAGGCAACGTTTTCATTATTTGCAGATGAAAGAATGGTCAACTTTGGTAAACAAATTTGTAAGACCACTATGGAAAAGTTATCAAAACTTTGCTAAAGGATGTATAAGATGACATGACTAAATGGGGAAAGATACTCTATTCTTGGATTGGAAAATAGAGTAGTATTCTTTCTTCCAAACATCCCGAGCAAATCTCTCATTTTAATACAGTCCCAGCAAACTTCCCAACAGGATTTCTTAAATGCAACTGGTCAGGCTGAGTGGCAAATTTATAAGGAAGAGTTATTGTATAAGAATATCCAAGTTAATTTTTATAGAAAAAGACAGAGGAGATGTTGCCCTGTCAGAAATCAGAACAAATGAAAGTAAGCAGGTAATGGCACAGAAATTAATGTAATGATGTTCATTACAGCCTTCTCATGCGCAGTGGTGAAAAACTACCTGCAGAAATACAGCCAAGGCATAAGAAACGGGGAAGCTGTAGTATAAAAAGACTGGTATTAAGCATTAAATCCTTTCAAATATCAAAGTACAGCTAAACAACTGTAGGAATTATGAAATAGAATGTAAGTATCACATGCTTTTTTTTTTTTTAAACAAACTCTACGCCCAACATGGGACTCTAACTCACAACTCTAAGATCAAAAGTCACATGCTCTACCAATTGAGCCAACCAGGTGCCCCATAAGTGTCATGTACCTTTAAAATGTAGAACTAATAAATCTTCTTAAGAGAGTGAGGTAGATCTGTACTGATATGGGAGAATATCCAAACAGATGTGCTTCCACGGAGAAACTAAGCTGCAGAAGAGTTCTTATGGTATGATCCCATTTGTGTGCAGGCAAATGGCACTGTTCTTCCTGGGAGGCCCTTCCTGGGGGAGGATCATATCATAAACTTAAACATAAGCTTGCCTGTGATACTTGCTTTGATTAATGACATGTGACTAGAAGTGTATAAGCTACTTACACAGCTTCCAAGCATAGGCTTCAAAGGCCACCATGTGGTTCTGACCTAGCTTTTTGCCCCTGCCATGAGGCTGGCATGACCCAGGTAGAGGTTGCACATTTAGCCTGGATCCCAGAGCGAAGCACACACATATGACAGACTTGCAGCTGACACGTAATGTGCAAGGGCAAAAAATACATCTCTAAGATAGTAAGCCACTGAGATTTGGTGATATGGAGCAAAAGCTGACTGTAACGTTGTTAAACAGAACCAAAAGCAAACATCAGTGTTTTATAAATATATCTTTGAACGTATCAATAACATGTCTAATATATCCTAGAGAAACTTTTCTTTCGTATATAAACAGATATGTACAAGGATGCCTATTGCAGCATTGATTATAGCAAAAATTGAAAACAACCTGAATATATATCAATAAGGAAATTAAAAATTGAATATGATATATTAGTGTAATTGGAAAGTTATAAAAGTAACTCAAAGTACCTCCATATTTATCAACATAATTAAAACTCAGAAACATATTAATAGTCAAAAATAAAACTTGGAGAAAATTACACAGCATGTTGTTTCTTCTTTTTCAAGTTTTTTTTTAAAGCTTATTTATTTATTTTGAGAGAGAGCAAGCAAGCGAGCATGCGAGCTTGAGTGGGGGAGAAGTAGAGAAAAGGGGAGAGAGAGAGAGAGAGACAGAGAGAATCCCAAGCAGGCTCTGTGCTGTCAGCGTGAGCCCGATACGGGGCTCGAACTCACGAACCGTGAGATCATGACCTGAGTCAAAATCAAGAGTCAGAAGCTCAACTGACTGAGCCACCCAGGTGCCCCTGGCAAAGCTTCTGCATGGTCTCTTTCTTTATTTTTATTTTCAGCTGCAGTAAAATATATGTGACATAAAATTACCATTTAATCTTTTGTAAATGTACAGTCCAACAGTGTTAAGTATATTCATACTGCTGTGTAACCATCTCCAGACCTCTTTAATCTTCCTAAACTGAAACCCTGTTCACATTAAACAACTCCCTTCTCCCTGTAGCCCCTCGTTACCTCCATTCTACTTCCTGTCTCTGTGGATCTGACCACTCTAGGTATCTCACACAAGTGGAATCATACAGAATTTATCTTTGTGACAGGCTTATGTCACTTAGCATAATGTTCTCAAGGTTCATCCATGTTGTAGAATAGAATACGTCAGCATTTCCTTCCTTTCTGAACAAATACTCCATCCTATATACATATATACCTCATTTTATTCATCCATGGGTCCGTCTATGGATGCCTGAGTTGCTTCCACCTTTTAGCTACTGTCTCTCTCTCTCTTTTTAATCAATAATGTATTCGTCTTTACAAAAAATAAAAAATAAAAAATCAGGAACAAACGCAGAGCTGTGCATTAAAAAGCAAAACAAAACAATCAGATCTTGACCCCTATGGCTGCTATTTATTGACCCAGCTGGGGAGATTCCTCATGGCATAGTCTTTGTAAGACTCAGTCTTCTAGGAAGAAGCTCAGAGGTAACAGTAGCTGCAGAAAAGCCAGGCTGAAAGGAAAATCCTGCGGCAGCAAGGTCCTGAGGGAAAGAAGACTACCCAAGCAGCCCAGACCTGACAGAGCTGTTCAGGAGCATGTCTGGTGGCCTCCGTGCATACAGTTCCTTGAAATGGGAGGACTCGTACCATCGTACCATCGGTGACACAGGGAATGGGAAGGGCACCGGCCCAGGCAGTCAGGCTGACCTGAGTCCCACCAGCCTCAGCACCTTTGTGGCCTTGCACATCCCACAGCCTCAGTTTCTCCACCTGCTAATGGACATTGCAACCCCTTCCTGCAGGACAGTTCTGGGAATAAATAACAAAACAATGCCGGAAGACAGCAGGGAGTGTTTGCTGGGCCTTGATGCTACCACAAATCTCTCCAAACTGCCCAATACCTGGGCAGGCTGGACAAAGCTGTGAATGGAGACCTAGGCTTCATTTTCTGCCTATATTTCAAACCAGCTGCCATCCTCAGCCCCTAATTGAGGACCAAACAAAGGCCCCTGCTCCTGATAATAATAGCACAAGTAATTCACTTGTTTGTTTTTCACATTCTATTCCTATTTTTGGTAGAGTCATTAAAACAACCTCACAAGTCTTCACCCTCCCTGACTCTCACAGATGGGCAGAGCTGGAAGGGCCCATAGATATAAGAGGTGTCCCATTCCCAATTCATTCATTTTCACGAAAGAACTGGAAGCCCAAAAAGCCCATATGGACAGTGCAGCTTCCACCAGTACTCCTGAAAAGACAGCCTGATCACTTCTGCTAAGACGGGCACCAAGTCCATGCCACTCCTCCAGGAGAGACAGAGGCATAAAGAAACCTAGATCTGTCTCCAGAGCATAACACACGCCAGAGAGAAACGCCCAGGAAGGCATATATGTTGGGTTATTACAACAACAACAAAACAAACTAATAAGCAACTCCTCCTTTTCTTCATAGCTTTCTCCAAACCCTCTCACACTGTGGCAGCCACCAAGGATTAGATACCTTTTCTGGCAGAAACCCACAATGCAATCGACTTGCCCCCTGCTTCTCAGCAAACACGATATAGCACCATGAGAATGTTAACCATTTGGTTAACAGTCGGACCCTAGGAAAGACCCTAGGAAGCAATTCATGGTGAAAGGGGGGTGTCCCTTATTCTCAGAGATTCCCAGGCACAGACCTTGTCAGGGCTTTCTCAGAACATGCACGCCCTCCCCAACAGCAGCCATACCACAACCGTTTCTTTCTGAGCACAACCCAGTGGTTATTTTTCCTTTTGTTTAGATCTCACTGGATGCAGACAGCTGGTTCTGACTCCCTTAGAACGAGTTTTAAAATGTTCTAAAGCTATGACAAAAGTCACTCTTGAGGTATCTACAACCCTAATTAGCCTCTGCTTATGTAAAGGGCCCCCCTATGTAGAAGGAATTATAGACACTAAGTTGGATGTAGAGTCTATGTTCCTGAATGTAGATGAATACTGAGAATGAGAGCATTCTAATACAAAAACCCTCATTTAATTCAACTTGGCAGCCACCTAACCCTCTATTAGTGGAACCAACAAGATCCTATTTGAATGATCCCTTTAATGATAACACCAAGCGTTTACTAATGAATGACTAATGGCTAACATTTAAAAGATACTCCCTGCATGTCAAATACGACGGTTTATGAACATTATTTCCTATTTCTCACAGTAACACTATGAAGTAGCTTCTATTCAATCATATGGACATGAAAACTGGGGAACACAGCAAGAAGAATGGCTAGAATTTGAAATCAGGTGCTGACTCTCGATCTTAAATACAAGATTCTTCTGCCCCTCCTACTATCAGCTGCCAAACGGTAAAAAGTTGGAGGTCCCAACAAGGAACATAAGCAATAGTTCTGGGGTGCCTGGGTGGCTCAGTTGGTTGGGCGTCCAACTTTGGCTCAGGTCAAGATCTCACGGTTTGGGAGTTCGAGCCCCGCATCAGGCTCTGTGCCGACAGCTCAGAGCCTGGAACCTGCTTGGGATTCTGTGTCTCCCTCTCTCTCTGCCCCTCCTCCGCTCATGCCCTGTCTCTCAGAAATAAATAAAAATGAAAAAAAAAGTATTAGTATTATAAGGAATAGTTCTGAAAATGATGGAAGTAAGCCTGGCTAATGGGCTCTGCCTTCACCACGAACAGCTGGTTAGATGGTCATCTCCCCCCTTCCCAGCAGATCTGTCTTCTTTGTCCTTTTCCCCCCTCACTGCCCCTTCTGTTTTGTCCTGGGGAAAGGGTCCCCTTTATTAATGCCATTCCTGGAGATGTGTTTACACAGGGCAGGAAACTTAATATCAACATTCCCCGAAGGAAAGTGTCTTGTCACTTCTGTGAAGCACTTCAGGCAGGGAGAGACCAACCTCCTGCCCAAATCAAAAGGCACTTACACCCTTTAAACAGAGTCTGACGGGAGAGTTTGTTTCTACAGAGACTCTTTGAGTTCCTGAGCTTGTGTGTTAGGGTGAGGTTGAGAGGCAGTTACTCATATACACAAAACTCTCCCTGGTGCCTCAAGAGGCTCTTTAAGAAGGATCTTAGGAATCTATGTAAAGTGGGAAGGAGGGAAAACAGTGGATTCAGGACAAACTCCATGACCAAAATCCTACAAGTGTCTGTAAACTGGCAGGGAAAGATTATAATCGGTCTGGTTCTGAGGCCAGAACACTGATAGGGTGTGAAGACTCTGGGGGGTCCTTAGGAAGCCCAAGGGGGCACCATCAGGGCCCAGCAGAGCACCACAGGATCAAGGAAACGAGCCCAGGTGGCTTTTACAAAGTAAAACATGGAGGGCACCTAACCATGTTTTCAGCTTCCTTTCTTGGCATCTGTTATGCTGGACTGCCCCTCACTCCCCTCCTGCCTTCAGTAGAGCTTCTCTGCCTCTATCACTCTCCCTAATACCCCACGGGCTCTCTCCTGTTCCCAAGGCTTCAATAAGAGTGATGACCCCATAGATTTGAGCTCATACAACCTGCCTCCTGGAAATCTCACCTGTATGTCCCTCACTCAGGCTTCAGACCCACCATATCCAAAATAATGGTCGCACCTCTATGTGCTCTGTTTCCTTGTTATTAGCTCTGAGAAAACCATTGGGGTCTTCTGTGCTCTTCTCTCTCCTGGCCTTCTAGGTTTTGGCTGCCTTTGCAAAATCCTTACAACCCCTCAATCTCCTCAGTTCCCCTCCAACCCATCCCGGGGCCCTCTCCCTATAAAATTGGACATGCTCATTCCTAGACTTCTGTCTCTCAGATTCCTTTTACAGGGATGCCTCCTCTCCTCCTACTCTAAGTCTCCGTAGGGCCAGCCTGCAGGTATGAGTATGTGAGCCTGAGGGCCCACACATAGAATTTTTGATGAATTCCAGGCTTTGTCTTTTCAGATAATGAACACGTATTATCTGCCATGTCATTGTAACTTGGGCCCCAAAATGAATGACGTATATCCTGAAAACACTTCCAGGCTACTGAACTATAATCCAAATAAAAAGACAGTACCATAAGATACAGGGAGAACACTGGCCCTGTTTGAACACTGACAGTTCTGCCCAGAGACATATCAAAGGCTGCCTGCAGAGATAAGCCCACTGCAGAGATTCCAAAGAGAGATCCCACTCCAGATTTCACACGTTCACAAGATCGACCTTCTGCTCCCTCTTTGCTTCCAACAGGCAGTACGAACCTACATTCTTGTTTGTTTCCAGTTCTTCCACAGGCAAGTGAGTGAGAACAAGAGAAAAAAGGTTGTCTGCATAAAAAGCCATTATGGAATTATTAGGGTAGGAAGAAAAAAATTAGCCCACCAGATAACTACATGGTTGCCAAGGTGCTGAGTAAGAATCACTAGCCATCGTGATTCATGATTCATCGTGATTCATCGTGGCACACTCCCAGTGTGCCAGGGCTCCGGTGTCTATGCTCCTCATCACCATTACAGAGAACAGCAAGGCTGCCCCTCCAGAGTCAAGAGCTCGGTTCAAATGTTCCAATTATCCTGGCCTTCCCGTCAAACACCAAGACCTACTGAGTCTAAGCGGTAAAACCCAAGGGACTTTCCAGAAAGACAGAATTTGCTCTTCTCTCCATAGGAAAGCAATCAAATAAGAGACTCCCAGTTCCTGCCCAGTGCCCTTCCTAGAAGTGCCATTTATTTTCCAGGCTGACCCAGCAGTCAGAGGCTGCCAGGCAGAAGGGGAAAGTGATGAATCAGATTCCCCAGTCCCTGGGCCACGAAGGAGGCTTAAATGGGACTATGGGGTGAGGAATTGTACTCAACAGTTTACTGACTTTTTCAATCCAGCAAATCAAGGTACTGGGCAAACAACAACAACAGCAACAACAACAGCAACAAAATGGTATGTGTTTCTGATGGGAAGTAGACCCCAAAGAAATAAAGGAATGACTAGACTTGGTCCACATGACTGGTCAGTGATGTGAGACCTCAAATCCAGGATTTCTGCCTTGATCTTGTGTCCCATATGCTACTATGTGTCCCCTCCTTCCCACCCCCACCCCCCACCCCCAGCAGGAGATTATCAGCTAAGCAGAAAGGATATACAGCAGGAGTGACCCTCTATGACAACAACATGGAAGAACAGCTCAAAATCCCAAAGAAATGAGGCAAACTCAAATTCAATTTCCAGGTGGGTTCAAGATGACCACCCCCGAGGTACATGGAAGTAGGTTTACGCATACTTCTCACACCTTTTTCTCCTCGAACTATGGCTATAGAGACTCAAAAGAAAGGTAATGACCTCTGTTTTCCCCTATACCCTTCTTCGGCCAATTCGGCCTGGTGATTTCCTCTTGCCTTTCTTTCCATGTCTTTTGCCTCTACTCACTCATTCTCCAGGCTAGAGAGTACTTCTGACAGCTTCTCACCGAGTCACCTGCTTTTTGTCTCCATACTAGCCAGCCAACACACACACAGACACACACACAGACACACAGACACACACACACACACACACACACACGTGTGCGCACACACACGCACATACACACACCCCTCTGTGTGTATTCTCAATTTACTGATTCAATATATTTGCCCTCTATTCATAAAGCCCCAAACTCCTCTGCCTAGATTTCAAGGCCCTGCATATCTGGTCCCAACTTGTCAACCTTATCAATCCCTAAAATGGAAGCAGGCTGCCAGAGTGCTGGGACAAGTTTTGAGATATGGGTGATAACGTCCAAAATGTTTAACATGGCCATCTAGGGTGGAGCCCTGTATCAAGAGGCAAGAGGAAGGGGGAGTCTACCAGGAGTAACACAGCTCATGTAGTTGAAGAGGAGCACAAAGCCAAACGCTAGAAACACTGGAGGTAACCCTGAAGTCAAAAGGCAAGGAATGACCAAACAGACAAAACTGGTTTCGGTAACAGATTGCCAAAGTGTCGATGTTCTTTTTCTGAGACTCTGTGGATGTCGTGGCATAAATAAAGCAAATGTGAAATGATGTTGGGTTGTTGAGAATGTAATTTTTGGTGTGGATGAAAAGATTTACAGCTAGAAAGATGCATGAAAGATGTAAAAAGCTACAGCTTCCAGGGAAAACAGTATGGTGGTTCCCCAAACCATAGGGAATTACCATATGATCCAGAAATTCCACTGCTGCGTATCTGCCCAAAAGAACTAAAAACAGGGACTCGAACAGATATTTGTGTGCCATGCTCACAGCAGCATTGGTTCACAATGGCCAAAAGGCAGAAGCAACCCACGCGTCCATCACAGAGGAATGGATAAACAAAATGTGGTATATACATACAATAGGATATGATTCAGCCATTAAAGGAAGGAAATTCTGACACAGGCGACAGCATGGATGAACCTGGAGAACATTATGCAAAGTGAAATAAACCAGACGCAAAAGGACAAATATTGGATGAGTCCACTTACATGAGGTAACTAGTATCAAATTCATAGGGAAAGGAGAATGGTGGCTCACAGGGGCTGGAGATGGGGAATGGATACACAGTTTCAGATGGGGAAGAAGTTCTGGAGACGGTTGGTGATGATAGCCGCACAACAATGCGGATGCACTTCATGGCGCTGAACTGTATGTACACTTGAAAATGGTTAAAAGAGTCAATTTCATGGTGTGTATATTTTAGCACAGGTTAAAAAAAAAGATGCACAAAAGGAAGTGAAAACTTTTTTTTTAGTCCTTAATTTCAATCCGAAGTATGGTATCGACACGTGACTTTTTTTATCTTATCTTTGGGTGGGATGAGGGAAGTTTTTCCAAACTTTCTACTGAATGACTAACCCAATAACAAAGAGCACAACCAGCAGAGCTGGCTCTAGGAGTGGTGTCCAAATTAAAAGGAGCCAGGGCTTCCTAGAGAAATGGCTACAGCAAGGGGGAGAAAATGCTAAGAAGAGCTTGGAGTATTTTGTGGTATGGAAAGCACGAAAGGATTAAACTACGGTTTTGTCAAAAGAACTCAGGAGCCCAATTTAGACAGGTTCCCACTGGCAAAGACAGAAAAATCTGAGCATCAGTTAGGACACTAGCTAACATGGATTACAACACATCATATACATTTAAATCTGAATTCTTAACAATACTAAAAAAAAAAAAAAAGTCACTGGTCAGGGAACTAATTCATTATTTTGAACACTGAAAAGTAAAGTGAAAGAAATAAGCATTCATCCTGCCTTTCTGACACAAGTTATATCTCAGGGTGACCAAATAATTGGAAACTGAAGTATTTTTTAGTTGTTACAGATATATTCCAGCTAGTAAATGAAGAAGGAATGAGAGCATTAGAATGTTACCATTTGCAAGCACTAATGGAATCATGGACTTAGGCACTGTCCATCAATGGCTGCTGAATGTGATCAAGCCTATTTTTCCAATTACAGATTTACATGAAAAACAGGGCAGAGGGGTGCCTGGCTGGCTCAGTCGGTTAAGCATCCAACTTCAGCTCAGGTCATGATCTCGAGGTTCATGAGTTCGAGCCCTGCTTCCGGCTCCACATTGGCAGCGGAATTCTTCCTCTCTCTGCCCCTCCCCAACTTACGCGCAGGCTCTCTCAACATTAAAAAAAAAAAAACAAAAAAAAAAACAAAAAAACCAGGACAGAGGAACATGTTAAATGTCGTGAAGCAAATGCAACCAACAGAATCTAGGCTGGAGAGTGGGAAAACTCTACGGGAAGAGCCTAGTTTCTTTAGCGAATATACCATAAGAAAAAGAAGAAAGGATGAAAGGGGAACCTACAGATTAAAAGAATTTGACGGACATATCAACAGAGGCAACATATGGACCTGATCTGAGCAAACAATCTAAGAAAGTTAGACAAGCGGAAAATCTGAACACTGGATAGTTAATGATATTAAGGAGTGACAGTTAATTCAAATCAGAGTGATACTGGCATTGGAGCTACATGTATTTTTAAGTTTTATCATATCTTTTAGAGACACATACAGAAGTACTTATAGATGAAGTGGTAAGTTATCTGGAATTTCCTTCAAAATAACATAGTATGGGGGCGCCTGGGTGGCGCAGTCGGTTAAGCGTCCGACTTCAGCCAGGTCACGATCTCGCGGTCCGTGAGTTCGAGCCCCGCGTCAGGCTCTGGGCTGATGGCTCAGAGCCTGGAGCCTGTTTCCGATTCTGTGTCTTCCTCTCTCTCTGCCCCTCCCCCGTTCATGCTCTCTCTCTGTCCCAAAAATAAATAAACGTTGAAAAAAAAAATTTTACAAAATAACATAGTATGGAAGGAAGGGGGGCATACAGATGAAATACAGCTTGTCATGAGGTGATATTGTTGAAGCTGAGGGCTGAACAGTGACCCTCTACTTCTGCATACACTTGAAACTTTACAAAATTTGTTTAAAAGGCAAGAATTGAAGTTAAAATCTTCATCATCTTCACCTCTAAACTTCCTGGGAGGTAGGTGCTCTGGCTAATCCATCCTATGGGGTCTAGTGATGCATACCTGCATAAACAGTGTTGTTCTGTGGAATTACCCATATTCTTATTGGAGGCCACTCCTGGCACCCACTTCTCTAGGGATAATACCAGAAGCAGGCAGGCGGGATTACAAAAGAGGGTGGGGATCCCGCCTCCAGGGGCAGAGTAGCCTAGTCCCTCTTCTTCCCAGGACAGGGAGGGATCTGGCTTAGGAACAAGAGCTGGCCTGGCGTTTTACCCTTCTTTCCACCTCAGCCCAGACACAAACCACACAGCCACGCTGTGCCCTGCTGCTAACGCACATACACGTAACTCCTCCAAACCATCCTGCTAGCATGTACCTCCTTCCTATCAGAGTTCCTTCTCTAACTGGGAATGGGTGCAAAAACACAGAGGGAAGGCAGCCATCACCTTGCCACAGTGAGGCAAAAACAAAACTAAGAGCCACTATTTTCAACCTTTCTACACTATAACCGAAGCGATACATCCAAGATGCTACTCAGGTCCTGCCTCTGTGCTGCTTTCCTTTCAAGTCTGCTCTCACCCAGGCCAAGTTCGAACTCTACACGCCTCAGCTACTTCCTGGCTTCCTGGCCTCCTGGCCTCCCACCTACATGGCCGAATAGCCACACTCCAGACACATCCTCAGCTTGTACTATCCTTCCCTGCTATGTAGCACCCCCCTAATCACTGTTTAGGACACAACACAGGAGTTCCCTCCACCAGGAAGCCTGGTCTGAGGTGACAGGGCCAGTTTCGGTACCCTAAGGGCTCCCAGGGAACCCAGATTTACTCCACTAGAGCTCTCCCTACACTGAAGGGGCACAGTCACTTCTTACCTCTCCCTACCGCACTGTAAGTGGCTGGAATGCAGAGACCATCTTGTTCATTTTTGATCTCCAATGCCTAACGAGTGCCCTGCTCTCAGGAGGCAGGCAAAAATATCGGCTGGCTGGTTCACTGGTGTTTGAAATGGAGCCCTACCTTCTGTGGATCTCCACAGGCTCCTAGAAACTCAGACACGGGCATGGGTTTAGTAATAACAGAAAAGCAAAACCAAAGGAACAATAAACTAAGACCAACTCTGAGGTAACTTAACCCATGGTTTCCAAAAGTTGTTTTTACATCTTAGTAGTTAAGTATTTTATTATGTACAATAAAAAATAAAACTGCCCATCAAACCCCAAATGTCACAGATACTGTTGCTTAAAATGAGGCAGGTAACCATGGAAACCTATGTTACAGAGACTGCATGCATTCAAATGCTGCCATTTGATGCCCAGGCAAGCTCGGGAAGGTTACGAGTTACTATGATAGCTTTGGTATGACAAAGACAAAGTCAACATGAACTATTATCCTGGGGGCTGCTGTAATAGCCAGGATTTTAAATACCCCAAAGGGCGCCAGAGGCAGCCCTTCTCACCACTCCTTCCCCTGGCCTGATATCTTAGTCTTACAATGCAGCTATTCAAGCGGAGAGAGACACAGTAAGCTGTTCACACTTGTACAGCAGGAAAAGAGAGCACAGGACAGAGTCCTAGGGGCCCTTGGTGCCAGACTCATGTGCTTTCAGCTCGTTGACTTCCCTTTCTAAAAAATGGGTTGAAAGCTACTGCTCACATTTATTATACACAAAAATCAGAAGACTGAAAAACTAAGTTTTTACACACAGCTCTCCCATTTGATTGGCTAGCGGTTCTTTTTACCAGTTTCCCATTGTTGCTCTACTTCAGGGGTCTGACTTGAGGAGTCAGTCTGGATCACTGATCTTTAAAAACTTTCTTCAATGCTGGAATAACTAAACACTAACTTTTATGACTGTTTAAGTATATACGTATACACATGCCTGCATACGTATGGTAACTAAGAAGTCAAGGATTAATGCCTAACAGTGGTTATCTCTGGGTGCTAAGATTACAAACTATTTGTGCACTGGTTTATATGAGTTTTTCATTTTTCCATATTACATGGAGTTTAATAAAAGAAGGATAATTTTTACTGATACTATTTGAAAAAAAAAAAAAACTATTTGCTTTTCTGAGGCCAACTTTGACCTGGAAAACAATTTGCTTTTTTCAAATCAGCTGTATTTTCCTATTAAGTGTGTATTCCGTGAGAACCACATTCTTTATTTAGGGTCAAGTTAAGTTCTTTCTATATGCTAGGGAAAGGTTTTATTTGTTGTTTGTTTTCTCCCCGCCTAGTCAATTTCGAGGGGTAACTTGTATTATTGCCTCTCTTTACCAGGTTTGATTTATGATCTTGGAAGTCAGGTCATTCTTTGCTAGGTCGAAGAGAGAAAGAAAGAAAAAAAAAAAAGGTCCCTCCACCTAATACCTGATAAAATATCTGAAAAGGTCATTGCAGACCTTGACAGAAACATACAATTTCAACCTGATCTGATAAAACAACAACCAGAAAACTTTTATCAGAAGAAAACATAACTTGCCATTTCCCAGCTCAATTGACTGAACTTTTTTTTATCTGCAATGACAGACCTCGTAAGATAGGAAAAGCTGCAGATAAGAAACCAAATTGAGTTGTCTTGAATCAGATCCGATTGTCTGCCCCTGGTTCAAACTCCCACACCTGCTCTGAATGGGTCAATGAGAGTCTCTTGGCACGGTCCCTGAGGGGTTTGGAAACATTGCAAAAGTGGTGAACTTTGAGACTTCAGCGTTTATTCTGCGATTATAATTAACCTGCTCACCAGTGGCTATTGATCAATTCTGAATGGAGGTGATAAAGTTTGACTGGATTTCTAGAAGTAAAAATGGAGCTTTAAACCGGGAGGAAAAAGGGAAGATTCCAAAATAATTTAAGGACCAAATTCAGCTTTAAGATCTGCAATTAGGAAATCCCAACGCTTATGGTTTAACAATCCACCGAATTTTGGTGGTATCTCCTTGATTTCTCATCCGCCAAAATAAAGTATATCTGGGACAATTCAACACAGAGTGAAAAACTCACAATCCACTTGGAACAGCTCTTCAATGACTTTAAAAGAATGGAATGGCTTACCTGTCTGGATTATATTCCTCCTTAGGCAGAAAAAAAGATACTCTGAGCCATGAAGTCAATTTTGGGATTCCTGCAAAATGCTGAAGACCAGAAAACCAAATTCCCTTCATTCAGATAAGAGGCTTGAATATCCTGGCTCAATTCTGATTACAGAGCAGTAATAGATAAAACCATAGGCCCCCTGCCAGAAATGAGAAAGCTTCCACTGGCGGCTTCTGTGTTCAGCTCAGCCCAACTCCATGGGGCTCTTCCAGCCTGAGGTTTTATTCACTGTCCTCATCCATCCCCCTATCCCCTATTCTCATCTTCACTAAAAGCATAATTACTATAGTGCTTTTCTCCTGTCCTTTCTCTGCTCCTACCACAAATACATTTGAATCTTCAGAGAAAAGGGAATATGGAGATGGTTCTGGAGATGGTTCCCCTAAAAGGGGAAGGATTTTTGAGAAAGCCATATGGTTTTGCTCTTCTTTTGCAGCCAGCAATCCCCACTCCTGCCCCAGAATAGGAGAATCCTCTAGTTTGGAGGGTCTGAATTCTGGGAAATGTCTCTTCAGTTCTCTGCACAAGAGAATCAGCAGCCTGAAAAGGAAGTTGATGCAAGGCAGGGGTTCTTAACACTCCCCAAGTGCAAGGTGGGCTGTATCAGAATGAGATGGAAAGCCACTAGAGAAGATGTTGTACCTGGAGAAGCACTGAGGAAAAACTACACTGGGGAGAGGGAGCAGGGGGAGACCAAGTAACAGAAAATACTAACATCTGAGTCCTTCAAACACAACACACCTTCTCGTCCTGAAGGGATAAGCACCCTCATCTTGGCAAATGCAAGAGGTAAATGAAAGGAAAACATGGAAGTCCTGGAAGTGGGACTTACCTGAATTCTAAGCCAGAACTGTTGCTTACTACCACGGGGAACTTGGGCAGATTACTTCATTTTTCTGAGGATCAGTTACCTCTTCTGCAAAATGGAGATTATGTCTGCCCTCTCAAGGACTTAAAAGTCCCTATCACAACTTCCCCATTTACCCTTGATAAAGGGTCCAACTCACTATCCATAAATTGCATTTATATAGTGCAAGATTACAGGCATATATGTAGCATAAGACATAAACTACTGTCCCTAAAAAGTTAACTAGTTTCCAAACATTAATGTATCCAAACTTGTAAATTTATTTTGTACAAATTAAAAGAGATCAGAGGCCATTCCTATTATAATCCCACTCATATTATCTTCTCTACTTTCTTTAGAAGGAGACAAAGAAATAGCTATATAGATAGCCAATAAAATGTTTAAATAATCCTTCATGGAATGTGTTACATGAGCCCAGGTCATGGTCCATGGAAGGTCAATAGAACAGAGTGATACCTATTCTCAAACCACGAGAGGGCTTTATCACCTGCACCTTACTCAGGATGAGCAGACCAAAAAAGTCACCAGCAGACAAATACTTTTCAGGTGTCAAAAAGGCCCCTTCAAGTTCTTAAAGCAGCAGTATCCAGAGGCCTGCAAGAATTGCCCTTTGCTAAGAGCAAGGCAGTGGAAAAACCAGCACACCTTCCTCTTCCGTATGCAAACAAAAGCAGCATACATTTGCAACTGGCTTCAGCTCTAAATACATAACAACTCAATCTCCTTAAAAGGACAGGCAGAAAAGAATTGGTTAAAAGACTTACCTTGCCTGGGGGGAAGGTAATTTATTTTTCTAACATAATCCCTATCACTGCCAAGGTGGTTTCTGGTTCTAGTCCCAAGATAACCTGAGGGAGAACTACCATACCAGCCAAGAGCACCTATGTATGTGCCCCCAAGGCCAGCAACCTGACAATTGCTGAGATTTGCTACCAAGAGACATTACTGAGAGTGGAATAAGCTTTTTTTGTCCCTTCAGTAAAGCAATCTCCTGTTGGATGAGCAAAAACCAAAAGCTAAATTCAATAAACAATTTATATTATAAAGTACTTTTCCTGGACATCCATAACTCTAAATATAGAACCCTGTTTTAGACAAAAAGAGGGAGAGAGACTCTCAGGAAGTTAATTCATGAATGCTGTATGTCTCTTTAATAGCTGGTTTAATATGTTTTAATTGGTAATATATTCACATGGCTCAAAATTCAAAAGATTCACTTTCACATCAATATTCACAGCAACATTATTCACAAGTGAGGGAAACAACTCAAGTGTCCATGGTGGATGAATGGATTGAAAAATGTGATATATACATCATTCAATGTTAGAAAGGAAGGAAACCATATGACATGTTACAACATGGATGAACCTTGAGGACATTATGCCAAGTGTAATCAACCATGAAAAGATGAATACTATATTATTTCACTTATATGAGGTACCTAAAGTAGTCAAATTGATACAGACAAAAACTAAAATGGCAGTTACCAGGGGCTGGGGAAGAGGAAATAGAAAGCTGTTGTTTAATTGGTTTAGAGTTTCAGTTTTGCAAAATGAAAAGTGTTTTCACTGAAAACCTGTTTCACAATGATGTGAATATACTTAACGCTGCTGAACTGTATACTTAAAAATGGCTAAGACGGTAAAGAATAAAATGAAATAAAACTAGGGGTGCCTGGGTGGCTCAGTCCGTTAAGCGTCTGACTTTGGCTCAGGTGATGATCTCACAGTTCATGGGTTCGAGCCTCACATAGGGCTGTGTGCTGGCAGCCCAGAGCCTGGAGCCTGCTTCGGATTCTGTGTCTCCCTCTCTCTCTGCTCCTCCCCCACTCGTGTTCTGTCTCTCTATCTCTCCAAAAATAAACATTAAAACATTTAAAACATTTTTTAATAATAAAAAATAAAATGAAACTTAACCTTAACCTCCCTATATTTTTTTAACTTCCCTATATTTTAAATATATTTTCTTATTATTTAAATGGCTAATAAAGAAGCATAGAAGTGACTATTAAAAAGTGGTTATGTTGGTTAAAAATTCAAAAGGCTCTAAGGCATATGTGGTAAAAATGCTTTCCCCACCCTTATCTTTCACCTACCCAGTTATCCCTTCCATGGGCAATTGACGTTACAAATTCCTTGCAAATATTTCCAAAGATAAATTAAATATGTTCAAATGCATACACTCCTTTCTTCTCTTTTTAATGTTTATTTATTGGGGGGGGAGGGGTAGAGTGAGAGGGAGACAGAGAATATGAAACAGGCTCAGGCACTGAGCTGTCACCACAGAGCCCAGTGTGGGGCTTAAACCCACAAACCATGAGATCATGACCTGAGCCAAAGTCAGACACTTAACTGAATAAGCCACTCAGGCACCTCTTCCCCACTCTCTCTCTCTTTTTTTTTTTTTACACAAGTAACATGCAATATACATACCCTGTACTTCTCTTGGAGACAACTCTATTACCATTACATAATGAATTTCCTAATTTTTAAAGTCTACGTGATATCCTATTGTTTGCACATACAGTATGTATACAAACACTCCCCTGATAATGCACATTTAGGTTATTTCCAATTTCTGTTATTACAAACAGGGCTATAACTGTGCCGGTACATTTGCAGAATAAATTCCTAGAAATTAAATTTCTGGGTCAAGGGTATCTACTTTGTAATTTGTTGGATACCATCAAGGGCTCTCCAGAAAGGTTGTACCGATTTACACTCCCACCCACAGGTATCAGAGTTCCTGTTTCCCTACACCTCTGAGCATGTTTGTTTTCTTAGCTCATTAGAGTTTAAAAAAAAAAAAAAAGGAAAGGATACAGAAGAAAGTGTTATCTAAAACTGTCTCCTGTGCATCATTCCACCTGAGTGCTTAGAAAGAAAGTGCCTAGCAAATGTGGCCTGACCTTTTGATGGGACACAATTGGGCAGGTGACAGATCTCACTGGAAGCAGTGACACACCCCTGGCCACCCCACACACACCTTCCCCATTTAATTGGTTCTCAATCTAGCACCACAGACCAGCCCCAACTCGGACTGACCTGCTCAGGGTGGTAACCGGAAAGTTAAACAACTTTGGTTTTCTCAAAGACTGACAAATCATTCTGTGGCCAAACAAGCTACTTAAGAGTTGATCTCACAAAGTTCCCTACATAAATGAACTGGCTCTGAAAGAAACTGGCTTAATTGATAAGCAGTCCCCAGAAGATCCAGAAAACACTTTAGAGTTTCTTACCAATCTATATCATAAACAAACTCTCGAAACACCACAAATGAGGCAAAGCTTTTAAAGAAACCATTCGGGTAACACTGGGTGATATACATTTTTTCACTGTGTTATTTTTTTAACCCTTAAAATTATTTAACAATTTTGAGATCCTTTGATAATATTATAATTGCTTGTTTCTTTATTACCCAAAGGAATTATTTCATAATAAAACATATTTTCACAGCTTTCCAGTAACATCTACCACAATGCTATTTACTTCATCGCATATTTACACATAATTCCCATTGTCTCCTTTCTGCCTTAAATATTTGCAAGCATTAATATAAAAGTCAACTTTATTGTGGTATAATGTACATACAAAAAAGTACTCCTGCTTTTTTATTTTAAAGATTTTATTTTTAAACAACCTCTGCATTGCACATGGGGTTGAAACCCACAACCCCAAGATCAAGAGTCACAGACTCTTCCCACTGAGCCAGCTGGGCGCCCCCATGCTCATTTTAATAGTAAATTTCCATCATGAGTTTTGAAAAATTGATACACCTGCGTAACTACCCTCATTGGGTTCTTTAAAAGGAGACAGTCATCTTACCTGCTCTAGCCATTTCACGTGCACACAAACAATGGACCCTAGCCCTTGAAATGCAAGAAATTCCCTGCCCAGCTGCCCAGCTCCACTGGCAGATGGCAACACCATACCTCCTTAAGCCCTTTCAGTGCCCAGGGGGTGTTATTAAGATAAGTTATATTCCAGATTCCATATTCCATTTCAACAACTACAATCACATGTGAAAAAGTGTTCTTGCCAAACCTAAT
Source organism: Puma concolor (assembly GCF_028749965.1). NCBI lineage: Eukaryota > Metazoa > Chordata > Mammalia > Carnivora > Felidae > Puma > Puma concolor. The sequence continues at coordinate 53,290,949 of NC_141670.1, read as the reverse complement.
GTCCGCTCGCCTGGAGGAACACAACGTTAAATAAAAGGCCTTTAAATGTTAAAGTACCTTTTAGGTATTTTTACACGGTCCTTCTCTTTCAACCACCCTGTGACTTCTCCTCCCTAAACAGTTCTGGGGGGGGGGAGCGCGCAGGTGGTCACAAGGGTTGCAGAACCCTCTCCCACCCTGCTCACTGTACCCAGAGGCTCTCCAATGGACCTCTGAAGCAGCCACTGTGTGTGTGTGTGTGTGTGTGTGTGTGTGTGTGTGTGTGTGTGTGTGTGTGTGTGTGTGTGTGTGTGTGTGTGTGTGTGTGTTGACCTGGGCCGAGTACTGTGGTGAGTACCTCCTAGATCTCTACTCAAATAAATATTTGCCAAGTGCTCAGCATGTGCCTGGCACTTAAATATGAGTAAGACTCTGTACCTGCCCTCAGTAAGGTCACATAATTCCATTAATGCAGCCTCATTAATGATTTCAACAGTTGTTTCAGGGTCAGATTCATATTGAACTTGGAATGAATTGAAGTTCATATACATTGCCGTCAAGGCAGAATAATTCCTTTCAACCTAAGTGCAGGTCTTTATTGAGGCCCTTGGTAGCTTTCATCACCTTGATTTTTGTCTTTTCCAGTAACCAACATAAGATACTAACTCTTGTTAAAACTGAGGCAATTAATACCTCATGAAAAAAATAAAGCTGTTCTCTTAGTTCTCTTCATTGAAATTGAAAGCAGTTTCTGAGGTGAAGAGTGAGTTAGTCTCTGTGGTTTTACCTCTGGTCGTAAATATATTATTTACACAAAAACCAAGCTGTGTTGGGTCATTTCTTAGTACCACAAAATGTGATGGCAAATGAGGGTATAACTTTTTTCCTTTTTTTCAAAAAGCAGGTGCCTGGCTTTTCCTGGCAAACTCCTACTTACCCTTCCAGACCAAATGCAGATGACACCACTTGGGTGAAGACTTCCAGATTCCTAGACAGAAGAAAGAACCACTTCTGTCTTCTCTCCTTTTCTGTCAGCTCATTCCTGCAGCATGTTACTGGGTCATTTACCCATTTTCATGTCTTTAGGGTGACCAACCATCCCCATTTATTGGGGACTGTCCTAGGTTTAGCACTAAAAATCTCAAGTCCTGGGAAACCCCTCAGTCCTAAGAAAATCAGAAAAATACATCCCTCTACATGATAGTGAGTAGCTATTTAATAAAATAGCCATCACTTATGAGGAGCCAAAACCAACTACTTCACAAACACTGCCTTATTTTTCGAATTTAAGACAACACTGAAAGCAGTTATGATTATCACATTTTACAGAACAAGAGAGGAAACTGAGAGGTAAGTAACTTGCCCAGGATCACAAGGGTACCTGGAATGGAATCCAGGCTTGCCTGTCCCATACCACCACACTGTATTACCGTTTGAGAGTCCAATGGCAGCTCCATACAGCAAGCTCTCAATAAATCTCATGGAATCGGTAATCACTTATCACCATGCTCCTATCACTCAGCATCAGCTAATGTGCCAGTGTTGGTCCTTGAGACAGCTACCAGGCATTTACAGGAGGGTCCATGTGATAGGAGGGGCATATATAAAAAGCATATTTATTTACATGCACTGCTTTTAACTTAGCTGGCTTTTATGTAAGTGCCACCTGCAGAACACGCGGAAGACGTGCATGCCAACATGCTCTGCATGCCTCATGTTCCCTCACAAAGATAACAGGGAAGCTTTCCTGACTTGACCATTTAACACACTTGGCTCTGTCCAGACGAGCCAATCCAGCTGCTAGGCCAGACCCAAGGGCTGTCTTCAGGTAGGACCTCCTGAACCAATGGCACAGAGAAGAGTACTGGGAAGACAGGCCACACTTCTCCATGATGAGGTGCTCCGTGGAGGTCAGCTTACCATTTGTTGATCCTTTAATTTGGGAAACATTACTGACTTCAGCACTCTCCTAGCTGGTATGGGTTACATTTTAGAATTTAAGTACTGTGTGCATTCACACATTGTGTGTGTGTGTGTGTGTGTGTGTGTGTGTGTGTGTGTGTGTGTGTGTGTGTGTATTTTTAACATTGTTGCGGTTGTAACTCTCCAGATCAGAAAAGCATCCTCCATTTTTGTCTTTTGACTCCAGGTGATAGGGGTTAGAAAGCAACCTCTCCACTCCCTCCCACAAGTTCAAAAAGCAGAACTATGGGGAGGGACCATTTCTCCCTGTTTTAAAACATAAGTTCTAAAGAAAGTTTTATTTATTTCTAATATAATTTATTGTCAAACTGGCTAGCATACAGTGGGTACAGTGCGCTCTAGAGTTTCAGAGAGAACGCAAGAGTTCCGAGAACGCGGGGCCACAGCGCCCCACCCCCTCCCCAACACGCCCACCTCGAGCTGCCATTGTATGGAGATACTTCAGGCCAGCTATCTCACTCCGGGCCTCCCGAAAGGCTCCGGAGCCAGTTGCCCCTCCTACCCCAGGGGGTGCCGTCTGGCTCCCCTGAGAGGGGGAGGGGGAAACTAGGAGCTATAGACCCAGCCCCGGCGCCACTTCCACGGTTAATCAGTTTACCTGGGATGTGTATTTGGCTGCACCCCCCTGGGGACCTTCCCTGGCCACCCAGGGTCAGAGGATAATTTAAAAAACTCTTCAAAGCCGGGACCCTTCTCGGAGCCAGCTTAAGACTGGAAACCTGGGAGGGACAGGCTTTACTCTTCAAAGTGAGAACAAATGCGAAAAGATTTAGCACTTAGTAGGTAGTCAGTAAACGTTAACTTTGTTTCTTGGGTCTGGACTTCACCTCCCCCCCCCCCCCAGAAGCCATCTCCAACCAACCCCACCCTGTCCCTTCCTGAAATTCGACAAGACCAGAGGTGTTTTTTGTTTTGTTTTGTTTTTCCATTTTGAACTAGTGGTTGCCACTTCCTTTTCTCTCCCAGCGCAAAGAACCCGGACCCTTTCTCAGGCTTCATTTTGTTCAACTGTAAATCGGAGCGGGGTAGCACAGGCTTGCCGTCCTTGCCGGGTCTGACGTTCACAGGAAATATTCAGTCGTGCCGTTAGATTATTTCTAACCCCGGCCCTCCGAACAAGAGGACGCTCCACTTATGGAAGCTGCTGCAAAGTGTCCATTTAAGTCAGGTCTTTCAAAGAAGCCCCTCTGCGCTTCCCGAGTTCCTGGACGCTGACCAGGCATGCGCTTTCAGTGCACCCCTCACAAGTGCGGCGGCATACCAGCGCAGTGCACAATAAGCGCACAGAACGCCGTGGCCCCGAGGCACCCACAAGGTGCTAGCCTCCGTTCAACCCATCTCCGCTGCTCCAGTCCCTCCTTTGTTCCAGGTGTGAAATCCGAACAGGAAAATCATCTGCCACTCCGAAGGATCTTCCAACTGGGCCGCCAAATGGCCCAGAAGATCTTGGGCCCTAGCCAATGTAATCAGTTCCCTGCTGAGGACCCTAAGGGAGGGCCGAGAGGAAATGCGAACAGAAACCCCGCGACCGCTAGTGCTGTCCATCAAGGGCTGCCGGGGCTGCTCCTCCCAGCTCTTCGTGGAGCGTGTCGGCCGCCAGCGCTCACCTACGGCGCACAGACATACCCGACGTCGGGGCTGCTTGGGGACACACTCAGACCCTGCACCCTGCAGTCCTCTCTCGTTCAGAAAAGCATTTAGGAAGCAGGCCTGCCCTCACCTAACAGAATATGGGCTTCTTGGGGCTGTGACCTTCACCACCACCAACGTGCCGCGGCCGCCAGCTTGTTTTCCAGTTTGCTTTCCTTGGAAACTCACGCATCCTGCCCCCTCCCCACCGCTCCCCACCATACGCACACTTGCGGAAAATTAAACGCCCCCAAGCAGTGTTCGGGACAGCCTGTTCCGGAAGCCAACGGGCCCGGGTACTCGCGCTCAGTACTCACCGAGGTTCGGGTGTCGAGCGGCGGGGTTGGCCCTGCCGGGCAGGCTATGCAGCACCGGGCTGTCGAAGGGACCGGCGGAGGCGGCGGCGGCCGCGGCCCAGGACGCGCCCACGTCGGCCATGTAGGCTGGGTAGGGGCTGGAGTAGGAGCCTGCGAAGCCCGCACGCCCGTACTGCTCGCGGCCGGGGAGGCCGCCCGCCGCTCCGCCACCACTGCTGTAGGCCGCGGCTTCCCGGGCGGCGGCGGCGGCGGCGGCGGCAGCCAGGGACCCGGTGGTTCCCGGGAAGGAGAAGCGCGGGGACACAGGCGGGGGCGTGTAGGCCGCTCCCTCGGCCCCCGCCTGGCTCCAGCCCGGGCTGCTCTGCTGGGTTCCGGGCCCGGCGCCCGCCGGGGCCCCGCCGGAGCTGCCACCAGAGGTGGCTCCGGACGCGGCGCTCCCGCCTCCGCCCTGGAGATAGGACAGGCCCAGCACCGAGGAGGGCACCCGCGGCGTGGGCACGTAGACGGGAGAGGAGGCAGCGCCCGCGCTGTGCATGAAGGCGCCAGGGCCGCCCGCCTCGTAGGCCCCGGGAGGGGGGCCGTGGTTGGCGGCCATGGCCAAGCTCTGGTACATGGCCTCTGGGAGCTCTCCGCCTCCGAGTCCTCTCTCTCACTCGCGAGTCAAGGCGCAAGGCGGGGAGAGAGTAATAACAATAATAATAATAACAACAACAACAACAATAATGTACAGGTGACGGCTGTCACGTAAATGAAGATCCAAAATCAAAAGTAAAAATGCAAATCCCTCAAAAATATATTCGTATTAAATCCAGCATCGAGCAAAAAATAATAATAACAACAACAACAACAATAATGTACAGGTGACGGCTGTCACGTAAATGAAGATCCAAAATCAAAAGTAAAAATGCAAATCCCTCAAAAATATATTCGTATTAAATCCAGCATCGAGCAAAAACACTCTAGGCTCTTGTTTACAGGAAAATCCCAAATTGAACTTTTGGTTCTTCCCGGAGGTGCTGGAGAAGGGGCGGGATCTACCCCAGGGCCTAGAGGTCCTGAGCGCCTACACGAGTGGCAGAAGACACGGGGTAGTGCCTGGGCGCCGGTATGGGGCACGGGCCTTCGGGTCACGCCGGTGGCCGTGGCTGCGCACCCTCTTCAGGACACCCGTAGACTCCGGCTCTGGGTGCGGTAGGCTGGCTCCGATGCGGAGGGTTGGGTTGGCTCCCGTCCTCCTCGCCGCAGCCGCGGTCCTAGAAGAACGACAAAAAGGGACACAAGTTCACCCGGAGCCCACTTTCCTTGTGCTCGGCTGCTTCTCCCGCACCGCAAACCAAAGAAATCGCCACTTTCGGCGCCCAGCCTTGGAGGCCACGAAGTTCCTAAGGAAGCTGCGCTCTTTGTTTTTCTCAGCCCGTGGGGTCTGACTGCCCCAGGGAAGCCTAGGGAGGGGAGCCTTAGAGAAGTGGGGCTTCACGGTTATTAGACATGTAATTATTGACTATGACCTAGTCAATTTTTTTTGGTATTGCTTGTCAGGAAAGACCCTTGTCACAGATAAGTTTAAGGGTTTCAGTTTTCGCCGGAATGCCTGGGACCCAAGAAATATCGTTCATCTTTGTTCCCCCACCCAACCCTAAGCGTCCCTGGCCATGAAAAAACTTTAGATTGCCCATGAAACACAATGACAAACTTTAAAAAAAACCAGCAACCTAAGAAAATTTTGTTTGTAATCTTTTTATTAAAACTAGGGGTAGAGTCTAAATGTTTACACATGAGCATAGTGACTGCTAAATCTCTGTGAAAAGGATTGTGAAATCTCTTATCCATCCACACACTATACCATATGGAAGTCAAATCAGACAAGACATTTGTTTCTGGCAAATAGTTATATTTTAGTGATTCTGCAGATTGGATATTAAAACCAGAATAGTGAGGGAAATGTACAAGTTCACTTTGTGGAACTACTCACTGGACCATTCAGATTCACTGAATGGGTTTTTTCCCATATAGAATCACTGGTCCACCCGTGGAGGGAAATCAGAACGCCAATGACAAACTGAAGGGGAAGAACAGTTCGTAGGGCTTGGTTATGCCCTTGTATCCTGTGTTTCTATTTTCTTAGGCAATTTTTCTGATAAAATAAGAGCTCAGTGTTCTGAAGCACCTGCTCTGTCTCAGGTCTTTTTTTTTCTCCACAGCTCCTCAAATAAAAGTGTGTCTCCTCATTTTACAAAAGAGGGAACTGAAGCATCGTAAAGTTTTGAAACTTGCCAAAGATCAAAGTACAATTAAAGGAGCTGGGGGACAGAATCCGTGGGTCTCCAGGGATTTGAGGCTGACCACTACATTCCCGCTTGTCTCCTTAAGAGACAGCCACTTTTTAACACTGGTTTCTTTTTCACTGCCACAGAATTACAAAAACATCAATTGACCTTTATTATACTAAACCCAGGCTGTCACTTACTGAACAAATGACTTTAGACACATTACTTAACTTCTGTGCCTCAGTTTCCTCATTTGCAAAAATGCAAATGTTAAAGGTACCTATCTTGTGGAGTCATGGTGAGGACTGTAAGGATTGTAAACTAATATATGTAAAACAAGTATAATAGGGTTTTATAAAACTCATAACAGGTACAAAGTTCTATATAATTGTTGGCTATTGTTATTATTATTACAGATTTCTAATGTACCATAAGACAATGCCTCAGATATAATCATACTATAATGAATGGTCATCTTAATTATTGTAAAAAATTCTGAAAATCTAATCTACACTACATCTAATATACCTATATAATGCTTTTAACCATCTTTGCAACATCACTAATGATAATGGAGTTAATAGAACTGTATTCTATAATCACATGTCAACTTCTAGATGGTTTATCATTTGCTTTCAAAACTATACAATAAATTATTGGTTTGTTGGACATTTCCTTCCAGGAAGAAGTTTGGCTAGAGGGTAGATACAAAAAATTTGATCTGAGGGGCACATGGCTGGCTTGGTCAGTAGAGCATGCAACTCATGATCTCAGGGTTGTGAGCTCGAGCCCCACAGTTGGGTATAGAGATTACTTAAAACTAAAATATTACAAAAAATTTTTTATCCGAAATCACCAACTTCACTCTTTGAAAATGAAGGCAAAAAATTAGTACCTTATAGGAATCTGTGCGCTTCAATAAGTAAACACATAGGCTTACCTTGATAAAATATTCAGTATTTAATTTTTAAATAAAATAGCTCACCTATTTCATTGTATTTTCTGTAATACTCAACTTCTGTAGTTCTAATGCATAACATCATACTTTTTTCTCACATAACTGCAGAGAAGGAAGATTTATAATTTTGCAAGCCAACTTACACACAGATGCTAATTTACCAGCTTTAAAATGTAAATGCTAAAAATGCCATAAATCTAACACTCATCTTTACTAAATTCTCGGCCTTTTTAAAATGGCTGGTACATTACCTGGGCATTGGATTACTGAACAATAGAAGGTGGAGAAAATACCCCTCTACACCTTTCTGAAAAGACAAGAAATCATTCTGCTTGCTTCTGTTATTAAGCCTCGGTTCAGGCGTCTGACCGTGGAGGAAGCAGAGAGAGCTACTGAGAATGGCAGAAGAGATCTGGCCTCATCATGGGGACTCAGGCCTGATCCTCAGTTTTTCCCTCTCCTCCAGATCACTCATTTCAGTTCACCTCCAATTCACAGACCAAATAGGAGATGCTTTCTTCGTGATTTAGCCCACGGCCCTTTTCCGATCTATTTCTGAAAACTTGCCCTAATGTCTGTGTTTATTTACAGGTCACTCCTGCTCTTTGGGCTCAGCCTCTCGCCTTCACTCTCGGCCTGCTGCGCAGAAAACTGTCACACACGAACGCACACACTAGCCAGCAGTAATATAGCTGTCCGCTGCTGTGGAACGTGGAGACTCAGAAGTTTAGGGGGGGAGGAGGCACCACTCCGTTATCCCAAATGAAACCCTACTTTAAAAGCCTGAAACCTGCTCTTGGCTGTCCATTCCATTGCTGAGAAACACAGGAAATACTTGCCTTCGGCGCTTCCCCAACCTTCCCCGAACAGCCGTCCGTGAGGCCCCAAATCCCTCCAGCCTTGGGTCCTCCACCCTGCTTCCCAACCGAAAGGCCTCCTCGTTCCCTCAACCTGGTGGCAGTTCACCATCCGGGCATCCTCCTCCTACCTGAAGGACCCCCCAACCCAAAGCCAAGGGACATAATACTGTGGATCGGGGCAGCTAACCGTGGCCAGCGGAGGAACGTCACTGCCTTCCTCCCGGGTCCCGGCCCTCAGCTACTTTTACCCAGAAGCAGTGTGGGTGGGTGGGGTTGTTAGCTTCGTGGGTGGCGTTCTGACTCTCTGGACCCCAGTCAGGAAGGCTAGAAGGCTGGCCAGAAGGGCATAAAACGTCCGGGCGCTCAGTAGCCATTCCCGGCTTCGAAGCGCCTCCCCGGGGCCCAAGGCCCAGTTACGCAGCCTCCCACAGCCACTCTGAGTCCCCGGAGTCACCGACCGGCGACACTCCTCGCCTGAGTCCCTCCGTGCGACCTGTCCCGGGTCAGTTGATCAGTGTGATTCCGCACGGCCATCATCACCATCCAGGCCCTGGCCTGGGGAGGTGCAAACAAGGGCTGGAGAATATATACGCTGGGGCAGGGATTAAAAACGTTCAAGTTCTCACACACACACACACACACACACACACACACACACACACACACACATCAAAAAGCACTTCGAATATCCCTCTCCGCTTTCCCCGCAAATCTTAACTTTGTTTTAAAGAAGCTGTTAAGCCAAAGCAAAAAGTTAAGCGGGCTTTGGCCAGTTTGGGGAGGAGGGAGTGATCAACGTCTCCTTTCCCAGGCAAACAAGCGCGGAGGAGCTCTGGGTTTCTCAAACGGTGGGAAAGAGCAAGGAGAAGACAGAAAACGCAGTACCTGGCGGGACTTGAGCTTCCTGGAGGGCCGGCGCACGCTCCCCTGAGCGCCCCGGGAGCTTTGGCAGCGGCGGTGCCTCTCGCGGCCACTGTGCCGGCCGCCTCCGAGTCCCCCACCTCCCGGCGCTAGTCCCCTCGCCCCTGCGCTCCAGCTCCCGAGCGCTGACTGGCCTGTGGGAGTCACGTGCAAGGGCGGGGGGCGGGGGTGCGCCGCAGAGGCTGCACCTCCGCTAGGCGCCGGGCTTCGGGGCTGTTCAAAAAACTCCCCCAGCAGGCAAAGTCCAGGCGCTCGGATCTCGGAAAATGCTAAAGTGCCACCGATCGGGGCGCAGGGCTTCACCCACCGCCCTGCCAGAGGTCAATCCGGTTTGCAGTTTTGCCCAGGGTCAGCTTTATTCAGGAGTCCCCTCTCCTACCTCCTCCCTCCACCCCACCCCCCATCCCGCCTCCCGGTGGTCCTGGTCCAGCCCCATCCCAGGACTCGCGAGTCAAGGGGCGGCGCTGATAGACGGGAAGGTGACCTTTTTGGGCGAGACCCCTGACCGGCTGTGGAGCACAGGGTTACCAGGGGTGCCCGGCTAGCTGCGAGTCTCCAGGAGGTAGTGGATAGTGGGGTTCCTGCTAGTCCCGAAGTGCCGGTGGAAAAGACACCAAACCTGGGACTGGCCCACTCAAGTCAGAGCGCAGAGACCGAAGTTTCCCTTCCGCCTTCCCAGCAGCCTGGGGAGTCCGCAAGGCGGCCCTCCAGACCTCAGTTTTATGTATTTATGCAAAACGTGCACCCCTTCCTGGCGACGCTTCCCATCTCCTGTGGCCTCTTCCCTTCAGATCTTTCCGTTTTCCCAGCAGCTTTCGGCGCCGCTGCACCAATCCTAGGGACGTGGCGGGGTCCTGGGAGGCTTGGCAGTCCAGCGGGAGCAGGCTTTCCCAGCCGAGAGGGCTCTTCCAAGGCTCCTCAGCCCCCTCCCTAGGACTGGGGGCGGGGAGGGTGGCAGGCCTGAGTCTGTAGTCGGCGTCAGTGCCTAGAGGCCCCAGCGCAGCGGGGCTGCGAGCCGGAGAGTCCCTCAGACAGGTCTAAAGGTTAATAGAGCAATCACAGGGCCCTATTACCGCGTAAAAATAACCCATCGATTACCGCAGCCTTCAGCCCCAGATAACACCCGGCCGGTGGCTCTCACCCTTTCGGTTAAACTCCCCCCACCCCACCCCGCCCCACTAAGGCCGAGTTTCTTTCCCTAGAGCAGGTTTTTCATACCAGATTAGAGGGGTCGGGAGGGGGCCGGGGTACCATCCTACACGAAACTTGTGCGGCTGCGAAGGAAGGGTAAGGGGCTACGCCAGCTTCAGCTGTTGGTAATCAGTGGTGGATTCCTGGCCTGCGCGAGGGCAACCTGAGCGCTGAGGACGAGAGTAGGACGCAGGGCTGATTGGAAGGAAAACCCCGCAGGGATCGTGGCCAACTCGTGGGGATTCTCAGGAAAATCCCGGAGGAAGGACTGAGCGCGGCTGCGCGGGGAGTTCTCTTTCCTGAGCTCAACGTTCGGAGGTCCAGAGGTGCCAGAGCCTAGGAGAGAAAACTGAGGCGCCCGGCGGAGCGACGTAAGGTCTGCGCTGCGGCTGGACGCACCCACGCCTCCCCGTCCCACCCCTAGGAGCTGCTGGCCCAGGACCCTTCGAGCCCCGGAAGCTTAGGGCGGTGTGTTTAGAGACCCTTCTCCAGCTTCCCTCAACTCCTCGCCAGCGCCTCTGCAGAATTTGGCGCAGCAGATCCCAGGTGTCTAGGAACTTAAGAGGGAGGGTGTTCTGAGGACCCCGGAGGCTGGAGCTGGGGAGAGGCGGTTTGGGGGAGGACACTCGGCGGGCGCACGCATGTTCAGCGAATGGTGGAGAAGGGTGCTCGATCTCTGCGCAGTCTGAAACAACATCCCCATTGGCCTATGAGGGCTTTCTGGAGAGTTAAAAGTCTGGGCTAGTCGAGCGGCAAGTTGTTCTAGCCTTTCTTTTCTCAGTGGGGATTTGTGGCTCCAGCGATGCCTTAGGTCTCAGAGCTGACTTCCACACGCGGTCCTCAGCGCCGAGCCTTCGGCCTGGGCAGTGAATTTTCTTAGCAACAAGCCTTGGGCTTGGGGCTTAGCGTCTGGTGGAGTGGCCATCCAAGCGCCCTCACCAAAGCCAAGGACGCAGGCCACTCCTAGGCAGACTTCTTCCAGCAGCGCAGGATGTGTGCTGAGTTTCACGTTAGCTGGGTGCCCAGGGGCGAGCCTCCCACATCACTGCCCCCACACCAGACCTCTCGGACCTTCAGTCTCCTCCTGGGGGGGGGGGGGAGGGCAGGAAGGGTGCACAACAGGCCCTGCCTGCTCTTTGTGGCTGTTGTGAGACCCTAGATAGAAGAGCCTGCTTTTCTTAAGCGCTCGCTTGCTAGGAACCCCGGATTCACGGCTGTGGGGGCGGGGTGGGGGCGAATCTTCTGACAAGGGACATGACAGAGCTCTTTTACCCCCCCCCCCCACCCCGCTGGCGCTCTTCAGGTGGGCTGAGGTCTGGGAATCTTGAAAGATTCCTTGATTCTAAGAATGCGCCTGGGATGGAGAAGTTTGTGTCTCTTTCCGGTGGCCTTTTTCTCTGGGCCCGGCGCCCCAAATTTTCTCCCCAAAGGGCTCAGCTCAAGGACCGCCCAGAAGGTGGTTGGCTAGCGGTCTGTTCCTTTGGGGGTGTTTCATTTTGCCTCTTTCCCTGCCTCCATTTTCGTCCGGCCCCCTCCCTCTCCCCTCTCTAGGACAAGGCGGGAGCCCCCGCGGCCGGCCGCTGCGCGTTGCCAGGAGCGGGGAGCATTTCAAGGCCTCGCTGGCCCGCCGGCTGGAGGAGGTTTATCGGCTGCCTCTAAGTTCCCAGGCTTCTCTCTCGCTCAGGAGGCCGCTGGGAAGGGGAGGGGGTGCTTTGAGGTTCGGAGTCTTGGCTATTTTTAAGGACATGTCCCTGGGCTGGCCTGGGATGGTGGCCCAACACCACTCACGTTCTCTTTTCTTTTCTTTCCCATAGTCAAGAGGGAAAATTTGACACTGCAAAATTTTTTTTTACTAAGGGCCTGGGTCTAGTGAAGAGTCAAGTCCTGAGATTTTAGACAAATAAGAATTATTTAGATGTACTGCGCTCTTAAAAACAAACAAAAGTCTCCCCGGGGCCCCTGGATGGCTCAGTCGGTTAAGCGTCCGACTTCGGCTCAGGTCATGCTCTCACTGTTCGTGGGTTCGTGGGTTTGAGCCCCGAGTAGGCTCTGTGCTGACAGCTAGGAGCCTGGAGCCCGCTTCAGATTGCGTCTCCCTTTCTCTTTGCCCCTCCCCTGCTCACACTCTGTTTCTCAAAAATAAATGAATGTAAATTAAAAAAATTTTTTTAATCTCCCCAGGACACAAGAATAGATTGCATTTTCTTGCTCCACTAAGGTCTCCCGGACGTGAGCTGGTCCAAACCCTGGTAGAGACACAGTTGTGTTTGGACATAGTGTACAGAGGAAGCTGAACTCTAGTCCCCTGAACAAAAGGGTTAATAAACTGGGCGATGGAATTCACGGTGACACCAGCGAGGGTCTACCCTCACGGGGTAACCGGATTTCCTAGCTTGAGCCAAGCCAGCTTATTTTAAACGGAGCGCAACCTCAGGTGCCACAATCTCAGATTTGGGTTAGTAACGCCGTTTGGCAACCTGCGGCCATCAGCCTCCGCGGACAGCACCCGAAAACCAACCGTGTCTGAAGAAACACGGGGCCCCCAAAGTCTTCTAATCGGAACAAGAGACCCCCATAGGGAGAGAGAACCAGAGAGGCGACAGGAGTCTCCCCTCGCCCTTTATAACGAATCCCTCCCAGATGTAGAGGCTTCTTATGGACTAGAGCGCCAGGGCTCATGACAAGACATGCAAAGTGACCCGCACTGAACGTAGGCTGGCTCCGGTTCCCACAGGGCCCTCGAATTCCCCCACCGGGTCCACACGTTTCCTCCTCCCTCTGCGACTTCCGGGCCTTGCTCGTGTGGCCCACCTTGCTCCCAGGGCAAACCCACGCCCCCACAAGCGGTTGGAGCTGGGAGAACCAAATTGCCGAGCAGGGCCGTTCCCGCTGATGCAAACACGCAGAACGAATTAAGCTGCAAAGCTACGGAGACCTTCTTTCCCTCCTAGAGCCCGGTGTTCCACACCTAGAATTCTTTGTGAGGGGCGGGGAGGGAAGGGCGTCGGGGACCTAGAGACCCTTGCCCCCTCCCACCGGGAACCGAGCTCTGCACCCCAGGAAGTGATCATCACCCGCTGGCAGATGTAACGGAGCAAAGGCAGCAACGCTTTCCGATTCTGTCTTGTTTTTAAAAATACTATTCGGTGTTGCAAAGTGAAGCCACGATGTCGCTCACAGACCGTGGCGAACGCCTCGTTGGTGCTTCGGGCTGTGAGGATTGGAGTTTTTGGCACAGCTCCTAATATTTTATAGTCATTTCAAGATTATAGAACGCTCCCAGATTTCATTTTTTTTTCTCTTGAGGAAACAACATCGACAAGCGAGAGGGCGGAAGAGAAGGTGTTACCGTCTCATAGGAACAGGAACTCAGAGACCGGAGAGGTTAAGACACCTGTCCCAGGTGGCAAAGACTGTGTGCTCCGCAGCAGGTCTTGAATCTAGATTCCTGAGTCTTAGTTCTTTTTTCCACTCTAGTTAATATTGAGTTTATATCTATAATGAAACTTTTTTAAACCTGCATTTTGTTTTTCAAATATTTCTAAATTTGCTTTAATGAATACGCCCAACACTTAAAAATTAAAATCAATTTAAAACAAAGCAGGTCGTGTCTCATAACCTAAGAGCCCGTGGGAAGAGAAAGAAAAACAAAAACGAGGCCCCACATTTTCATTAAATTCGGGAAGGATGCCAGCGACTTTTTAAATGGGGAGGGCGCTCCTTAGGTCCCGGGGCCGCAGAGGGCAGAACTGAAACCCAGTCTCTGCGGCGCCCGAAAGTCCGGGCACTTGGGCCAGCAGGCTGCGGATCCCGGATCATTCAACTCACTGCGGCCATGCTGACGCCTTCGCACAGGCCCCTTTCCCCCTTCCCAGCCTGGCTCCTTCTCTCCCTCCTCACCCAAGAACCTTATGAAAACAGCAGCAAACGGGAGCTTCCTGTACCCACTGTCCAAGCTCCATGGAGACTCCTTGCCTGCAGACTCTGAGCTGAGGGGAGGGCCTCTACCCTTTGGGGACCAAAACTGTCACCTCTGGGATCTCTCTTGGTGACATGGGCCTCAATATGTTCACTTGTGGGTCCTCCCCCTTCCCTCCCTGGCAGAGACTTTTAGAAACTACAGTGCTGACAACACTGAGTCCATAACAAGAACTCCATAGATGTTCTTGGAATACATAAAATATTAATTTGCTTTATCCACAGGCCTTACGTTCCCTGGAGTTATAAATTCATTTATCTGTGGTTGGTTATACACAGCCCTCCCCACACACACCCCATAAGGTAAGCTCCATGAGGGCCGCGACTGTGGCTGGCACACAGTAGTTGCTCAATAAATGTTTGTTGAATGATTAAAACTACAAAAGGGATTGCAATGGCATCTCCCAGGGCTGCTGGCAGTTGGAGAATGGAGCACTCCCCTCAAAGGGGAATGTGTCCCCGGGCACATAGTAGGTGCCCAGGGTCACCACCAGTTCACAAAGTAACTCACTGAGGTCCAGACTGGACACCAAGAGAGTAGCACAGTCTGGGTTACTGGAGAGCATTTATCTGCAACGCTCAGCCCCACCCTGGCCAACTACAAATCTGCCCAAATCTAGGCTGCCCCTAGGGAAACCCCGGAGTCCCTGGACTCCGGAATCTGCAGGAAGAAGGGATTTCCGGGCGCGGAGCGCAGTCAGGATTTTGGAAGTTGAGTTAAACTGAAGAACCCGATTAGGCGCTGAGGCCGTGGCGATTGGCAAGGGAGGCCTCGGGACTCCCCGGAACAAAGAGCAAAGACGGACAAGGGTGCCGGGTGCACCGTCTCCGGAGCACGGAGGGCCCAGACCCACAACTCCTGAAAAGATGGAGAGAGCCAGGCAGACACTAGGACCCAGAAAAAAATGAAGGGGGGCTATGGAGAGAGTCAGAAACAGGAGAAAGGAGAGAAGGGGGGGAGGTAGACAAGGGAAGGCAGGCTGAGAGGAGCACAGAGAAAAAGTAGGGGGCAGCAACTGAGAGTGAGAGGGGCCTTAGCAAGCCGGAGAGGGACGGGATCACTCGTGCATTCCTCCCTTCCTCCTTTCCATATTCATTGAGCACCTACTCTGTGCCAGGAACTTTCCCGGCACTCGGATTCGGCATGGAACAAAATAGAGAAAACTCTGTTTCCAGGAGATTACATTCTAGAAGAGGAAGACAGACAATAAAAAAGTCAAATATATTGAGTATTAATGGTGGAGCGTTATGGGAAAAACAGCAGGGAATAGACACGCAGAGAGAGCAGAGAGGAATTAAAGACGGAGACCAGAGAAAAGAGGGAGGGGAAGATGGGAGAGAAAAGCACAAATCTAGAGAAAGAAGATGAGATAGGAATCAAGAGACCTGGCGACAGAAATAGAGACAGCTCGAGAAAAAGCCAGCAAGAGAAATGGGAAGGAAAGCGCCAGGGCTCAATCGGAGGAGAGGGACCAGATAGGGACGAGGTCAATCCGGAGTCGAGGGCTTACCCCGCCCCCCACTCCCATCCCCCGCCCAGCTGCCAGGGAGGGCAGTGGTGGTGACGAGGACACCAGCGGCTGGAGCGCTGCCAGTTGTCAGACCCCGACGCACATATCGGGGGACTTGTGAGGCCACCAGAGACGTGATGTTCCGATCGCCAGCTCGGGTGCGTTTCCGCACAGGCTGCCCCCTCCTCCGTCAGCCCCTGCACCCTTCCCCTGGCCACGGAGCCCGAGGTGACCCGGAGTTGGAGAAGACGCCCAGGCAGGCGCCGCGACCTGGCGCGGCAGAGCGAGAGACAGGAAAGTGTCAAGGAAGCGCGAAGCCCAAGTGCGAAAACAGCGGCAGGGGTGGGGGGCGGGGCGGGGGCGGCTGGGGGTACTGGCGGCTGGAGGCCTTGAGGTCCTTCACGCCTGTGAGGACCCACTCCAGACAGGCCTGGGCTTCCCTGTAAAGGACAGTAACGTGGCTTTACATGCCACCAACCCACAGTTGTAGCAGGTGCCCATAGAGAGTGCTCTGTTCATTCTTGTAACACCCGTCTGGGCTTGGAGGTACTCATTGTTTGGAAATAATTGGTTTCTTGCAACAGCAGGAGGAAAGCAGAGGCATGCAGTTTGCAGTAACTACACCGATCTATTTCCCTCCAAGGGTATGTACTATACTCTGACCTGAGAGAGTATGAAGACTGGAAGAGCCTTGGCATTCCATGTCTTTTCAACCAGTTTCAACCTCCCCCCCCCCATTCATTTGCTATCTGTGAGTTTGGTTGGAAGACACAGGTGCTCTATACTTAAAGTTTGCTTTCTTCCACAGCCCCAGGCCCTCTAATAAAGCACTAATAAACAGCAAATTGCCACAGGACAAGAAACTACAGGGAGACAGAGCAAGAAGCAAAGGTCTGAGTGAAATGGAATAATCAGCACCTAGAAGAAGGGGAGCTTTTCACTCTTGGAGGTGCAGAGCTAACCCCAGGAGTCTCTGCTAACCTCCCATCCTCCCTTGGCCATCTCCTACCACCTCACGTGAGGAGCTGGAGCCTTTCCCTGGTGAGGGGAACGAATCTCCCACCCACCCCCTTACAAAGTCTCTGGAGAAGTCCCACTCTGCTTGGGGGGTGTGGTGGGGATAAGGCAGAAGGCTGAGAGCAGATAGTATAAGACAGAGCCTCATCAATCAAAAGTGATCAATTTCTCAATCACCATGTGAGAAATGTCTTTAGTCCACTTCAAAAGCCCTAAATTTTCATCCCCTGTCTCTCCCCTTCCCCAACCCCTCCCTGCTTCAGTAGTTAGCACACACTCATTCCTCGCCAGATTTATTCATTCATTTCTTTATTTTCTGCTCTCTTCCTCCCCCACCCCACACCTCCATATGCCACTATTGTTAGGGACTCTGACATCCTCACCCCAAACTTGTTGAACGTGGCTCCTGAGCAGATGTATTGTTCCCAGTATGCTTCAGGATAAGAACAGCTAAATTTAAGTTAGTCTTTAATCTGTAAAAGAGGATTGCTGGGATCTTCAAGCCCTACAGTTGTATACATGACTGATCCAAACTTGAAATCACACAAATGATCCTGAACTGGGGAATAGATACAGGGATATGTATCCACACAACAGAATACTACTCGGGAACAAAAGACAATGAGATGCAAACACATACAGCGACATGAGTGAATCTCGGGCACTGGGGCTGCACGAAAGAGGCCAGACTCAAAAGACTAAATGAATCCATTCATATGGCACAGTCACACCGGCAAAACCATAGGGACAGAAAACAGATCAGTGGTTGTTGCCAGGGGCAGGGGGGTGAGGAAGAGGTGGCTACAAAAGGGGAGAAGGGAATTTTGGGGAGTGCTGGAACTGTTCTATATTTTGATTGTGGGAGTAGTTACACCATTTGTGTGTTTGTCAAAATTCAAAGAACTGTACACTAAAAAAGGATAAATTTACTGGAAGTAAACTTCATCTCAATAAATCAGTTTTCTCGAAAAGCAGGGGGGAAACAGTATGGCTGGGGTAGGATAAGATTCTTCAGCCCTTATTTTATCTCTCTCCCTGCCCTCCCCCCCCCACCCCTGTGCGTGCAGCCATCCCCAGTCCTTAGCGAGACGCCACATCCCTGGTACATGTTCAACTCCCACCTGAAACACTTCAGAAGAGTGATTTATATACAAAAGAAAGCCTTGCATCTCTTTCAAAAGGATCCAGTTTCCAAGGCTGGTCCTCCCTATTGCTCATCCTTCCTCCAGATCCACGGGAAATGCTATGGCAGTTCCAGTGCCTGGTTGCTACATGTCCCACACTTGCACTCAGTTTTCACAGTGGGCTGCAAGGAGGGTGGCGCATGAGGATGGGTTATTCTGTTCTCTCATCCCAAGAGTCCTGGAGCCAGTCATCAGAAGCTCAGAAATTTCAAAGTCACTTCCCAGGCAACCTGCTGGCAGTGGAGGATGCAGCGACCCAGCTGACCAGAACCCGGTCTCCCCAGGCAGACTGGGTTTCCTCCAGCTAGTCCCACGAGGCAAGAGGAAGCCAAGGCCTGGCCTTGAAAAATTGAGTGTACCCCCGAGAGGAGGGCTGTATTTCTGAATGGACTAAAGGGAAAGCATTTGCTGGACCGCGGCCTTTCCTGCACATGATTGTAGTCAACCCTCACAACAGCTCTGCAGGTTAAATTGTTTTGACTCTGACTCTCACATCAATTTTCATTGCACTTAGCTGCAGTTTATGATGTGCACATGGATTGGCAACCATCGGGTGGATGGTAATGGGAAGAAAGAGTGCCCGGTGCCAGATAAAACCACACTTTGTACCTGTATTTACAGAAATCATAGTCTAGTGGACATCACAGGGGAACCCAAATGCCACTGATTACCTCGGCCATAGAACGGCTCTGCTACATTTCCTGCTCAATAAAAGTGTGTGTATTGATTTCTATCCTTTCCCAGAGCTGTGGATAATATCCTTGTTTCCAACTACAGTCAAAGCACTGTGGTCAAGGAGGGAAAATGAATAATGTTAAGGTTAACAGACACCCATTGCCATGGGCTTTAATCTTATCCTTTTCACTTGAATTAAAAAACCAACAATACCATCATAACACCATAATATAGAAAAACAGAACAAACCCCCACAAAATATTTTGTTTCCTATTAGAACCAGAGCAAACAGTTTGGTTTTGTGGATTTCCCTGTTACTCTCATCCCCATCCTTGGAGAGCTTGCTAATTAATCAGTGGAAGAACCAAAAGGTGGGAAGGCAAGGAAAGAAGTGAAAAGGGCGCAGGAATCACAACTAGGAGAGCATGATGGCAGGCAATGAAAAAAAAGGAAGGGAACCCTGGGAATCACCAAGCATCGACTTTACCCCCTGGGAAGCCTTAGGTAAATCAAGGACAGGGTTGTGGACCAGTCTCCCTCTTATGAAAGGAACACCATGATCTGATAGTTCTTTCAGCCTTGATGTCTTCTGAACTGGAATTATTTAAATTCTCTTACAAGTGTTGAAATTCATAGATCAAACATTTATTGAATACATACTATGTGCCAGGCACCCTGCAAACTTTGGAGAGATATAAGGAGGAACACAACGAAGTCTCTACACTCAAACTATTCAGATCAGTGAGAAAGAGTCCAGCAAACAGGCAACGGGGAGAAAGTTCTGGAAATAGATGAATGCATGAAGAGAAACCATGTAAACTCCTTGCGGGGGGGGGGGGGGTGGCGGGGAAGGGTAGGTGGGAGGAGGAAGTAAATGGATTCAAGGAACTATATTATTTGTATGTGTAGGTGTCTCCCACTCCCCATACTTTTGCCTCATTAACTATTCTCTTTGCGGACCTAGGGATGCGGTGGCCTCGCTTGGGAGCAGGGATTGTGAGGACCCTGCATAGTTCCTGCACTGACAGGCAGACGAAACTCAGAACATGCACGACTTCCCCCATTTCATACATTGGAAGTCACATATGCATACGGGTCATGGCTCCTGCAGAGTTCCACTGTGGCCGGCGGCACCTGGGCTGGGAGTCCGGGTCAGGCGATGTGGGCTCTAGTTTCTACCATCACCCGGTCGTGTGATCTCCCGCATGTCCAGCCTCCCACACCCCCACCTGGTTCTCAGTTTCCTCATCTGTGAAATGGACAGGTTGCGCTACATCATTTCTAAGCTCCCTTACAGCTCTTTAAAAACAAATGAACACATCCTAAAAAGACAACTAGGATTAAGGGGTGGACTAACGTCAAATATTTGTTGATTGATAGACAAATTCTTCCCGCGACCACGCGGGTCTGTTTGGGGCTTGCACGAAATCGCCCGGCCCCTCGGTGAACACCGGCCCATCCCGGGTCTGGCTCTTCCGGGGGGGCCGCCGGCTCCCGGCCACCCCCCCCCCCCCCCCGCGCGCGGGTGCCCTTGCGCCTCCGCCCGCGCAGCCCGCGCCGAGCCCGCGTGATGGATGGCCGCGGAGCCGGCGGCCTGTCAGGCCTTATTGATGAGGTGCGCGCTGACGGCCGCCGCGTAACCCGAGGCGGCAGGAGGCGAGCGCGGCGCGGCCGGCGGCCGCAGACTCGGCGGCGCTCGGGGTCAGCCCCCGGCCGGCCGCGCCCGCCCCTCCGGCGCGCCCCGGCCCGGCTCCGCAGAGGGGGCGGCGGGTGCGGAAGCGTCTCCGGGGCCTGGCGCCCGAAGCGCGGGGCCCGCTTCCTCCCCGCGGCCGCCGCGCTTCCCGCCCCCCGCACCCCTGCCCTCGGGGCCGCGGCCGCACACCTCCCCTGGGGGCCCCTCCTCTCTCTCCCGCTCGGCCGCTGCCGGGACCTCCGCTCCTACCCGGGCGAGGCCGGCGCGGGCGTCCGGGGCCGCGGTGTCCGCCGGCGCTGCTCGGGGAGAGGAGCGCCTTTCCCGAGCGAAGGGGCCGCGCCCTGCGAGGCGGGACTCGGCCGCCGCCGCCAGTGTCACGTGCAACACAGTTTAGAAGGAGTTTCACGGCAGCCACGCGGGGCGTGAGAAAAGCCGGGACACCGGCGACTATTCCATTCGTGTTCTTCAGAAACGTATACAGTGATCGATAAGAAGATAAGTAGATAAAGAAAAGCACACCTACGGGTAAAGTTGGTGATGCCCCACGTGGCATTTCCCCCATTTTTGTACGCTTACTTTCTGATTGAGCAAGTATTCGTTTCCAACAGTAAAGGCATTTTACTTGCTCCTTTGGGATACACTGGAGCTGAGTTCATTCTCGCGCCCCCCTCCTAATTCCTCCCAGTTCCTCCTTCTCCCACCTTGCTTTGCCTCTTTTTCTTCCCACTGCCCTTTCGGAACGAGAAGGCCTGCCCGGCCGATGTGGGAGCGCCTGACGGGCTGCAGAACACGGGCAGGGTGCCTTAGCTCCTCTGCCTTTCTAGCGAAAGCCCCCAAGGCCACCTTCTCTGTTGGTGACACTAACGTGAGAACCGTGAACGTAACCTGCAAAGCGCTTTACTTCATAAGGATGAGAGGAGTAAGGCAATACCGGAAACAACTTAACTCCTAGCGCTGAGGGGTACACGCTGTTGTTTTCCCCACTTGGAGCACGGGCTAGCCCTGACAGGTAAAGGGCCCTACTTCTGCGTTCGATGAGACTTAAGAACCAAAAAAAAGGCAGTCTTTTCTCGGGGGCTCAGTAGAGAGAGTGGATGTTGGCGTGGCTCAAGACACTCATTGGAGAATGCAACTTAGGCCAGGAGGGGCAGGATCTGGGCAGCCAATGGTGGACGCTCATTGATCTGGGAGTCAGAAGTCTTGGGTTCTAATCCCGGACACTTCCACGCAGCGAGTGGCAGGACCCCAGGCAAATCACTTAACTTGTCTAAGCTTTAATTTCCTGTCTGTCAGATGAAGAGAATGGACACCTTCTTACGTCAACGTTTGTAACTTAGGGGGGGTCCCCAAGTGGATAGCACCAAATCGTGCCATTCTGTGCCCCCCAAAGATCTGATACCAAGAGGTTCATTCCTGGTCCTGCACAGTGGAAGGGCGGGAATGCCAGGCCTCTAAGTCTGAACCTAATCTTAGCTGCAGATAATGAGTGTGTTCAGTGAGGAACCCAAAATATGAGGCCCGACTGAGTGTGTATGATAAAAGACTTGGACTGCAGATGAAAACTTCAATCCATTTACTAGACAAACATTTATTGAGGAACAGCTAACACTGGGCACTTACTATATGCCAGGCATGCTGCCAAGTATGTTGCATGGATAGATTAGCTCATTTAGCCACACAATCACTCTGTTTCCATTTTACAGATGAAGAAACTGAGGCACAAAGTTATTAAGTAACTCACCCAGCTTGATAGGTGACAGCCGAGATTTATAGGCAAGTAGTTTGCTTTCACAATCCGAACACTACCCCTATGAACAAGGCATTGGTACCAGGAGGGATATAAAAGGGGAAAAGCAAGGGCTTACTTCTTATGTATCCTCCTTTAATTTTTTTTTTTTAATTTTTTTTTTAATGTTTATTTATTTTTGAGACAGAGAGAGACAGAGCATGAACGGGGGAGGGTCAGAGAGAGAGGGAGACACGGAATCTGAAACAGGCTCCAGGCTCTGAGCGGTCAGCACAGAGCCCAACGCGGGGCTCGAACTCACGGAGTGTGAGATCGTGACCTGAGCCGAAGTCGGCCGCTTAACCGACTGAGCCACCCAGGCGCCCCTCCTCCTTTAATTTTTTAAAAAATATATTTTAACCCCCCATTCCCAGAATCAATCCCTTTTCTCCCTCTGGTTTCACAGCCTTTTAACACGTTGTATTTCAGTGTAATATCTCCATGTGCCTGCCTGTCTCCGCATCCCTCTCTCCCAAACTTCACTCTTCTTGAGGGCAGAAAGCCTATATTTGGTGCCTTTGTATTTTCCATAGTTCTAGCATGTAGTTGATGTTTTAAGAAGTTTGTTGAATTAAATTCAGAAAATTGGAGTTTCAACTTGTCCTTATACAGTGTAAAATCCCTGTCCTTTATGACTGAAGATGTACTATCAGGGATGTGGCTGAAACACATGTGCCGTGGTCCCTTCCACTGAGTGCGAACAGAAAAACGCACATACAGGAGATGCCATCTGATGCCTCACTAGCGTCTTAGCTCTAGTGCACCTGTTGGTGGCATAATTAAGTCTCCATGTATGTACCTTTGGCTCAGTTATTGGTCACAGGACAGCCTCTCTCTGACTGATATTGATGTAGTGTGCTGGAGTTGCAAGGCATCACAGAGATTCTGGTCCAAGGACCCTGAAAGGTCTACATACTTACTCAGAGTCGCACAGCTATTTCATGGCAAAGCTGGCAGCAGGGGATCTGGGACCCTGGTCATACCCTGTTCTTCTATTTCAACATGCTGCTATAGGAACTGCTATCTCCCCTCTATAAATCTGAACCCCAAGGCCAAGCTTTCCTCACCCTGATACAATCACCAGGGTGAGAAGATTAGCGATAAGGCAGCACTGAGCTCTGTGGTAGTCTGGGAACCTGGTTAGCACTGCTCAGTCTGCCCTTTGTAGGAAGGTGGAAACAGTCACCCTGGCTCAGCCCCAGTGGGGGGCTGGTGGGGGTATGAGGATGTGACACAGGGTCTCAAGGAATCATAGACATTCAAAACTCTAGTCACTCCATGCCCCTCTTAAACCAAGGACAAACCAAGCCAAAAGGGGCACTTGCTATATATTATATTTCTAGACTGAATATCTTCCACATATCCTGTGGACTCATAAATATTCCAGCCTTCCAAATAAAGAAAATAAGACAGAAAAGTTGGAGGGCACATAATGGGCGGAGTTCTGGACTTTATCGTTGTTCCGATTCTCATCATTTCATAGGGTGACCCCATGTTCCAGTTTATGCCTGCTGTCCTGGGTAATTATTAGCAGCGCACACAATCAGTTTCACGCAAATTAAATGGTCACTCTTTGTCACTTGAACTCTCTGAGCCTTGGTTCCCCATCTACAAAATAAAGGGTTTTGAGCATGTATCTTTCAAGTTTTCTTTTCAATGTTTTGAAAATGCTTCAATTTTATGAATGTGGGGCTGCAAGAGAAGCTTCACGGCTTCTTTTGTCTGGGAAGCTGAGAGCAAAGTCACTAATGGATTGGTGATTGCTCTGTTATTGACATTGAACTTTGGGCTTCAGGTTCACCATTGACAAACTGGGATTGATTAAAAATAATAAAATAAGCCAGCCCTTCTGAATAATATGTGGGAATTAATTAGCACTCACCTCCCAAATAAGCAGATCATGTTAATATTACTCATTAGAACTGTATTACAAATATTACAGCTGCTGTTGCACCCTATCAGTTCTCCTTTCTCTTCTCCACCAGTTTGTTTGTATTTAATACCTAGCTAAATGGAAGAGACAGGATTTGTTTTATGTGGTTCTCAATTGGGGCCATTAATTCACTGTCTCTTTTTATCCTCCCCCCCCATCCCATAATGTTTCCCAACACCATTCTCATGATAAAGAAATGGTGTTGGGGAGAAGGTTGTGGCAAGGCCACCTCCTCAGTGTGGTCCTTGTTGTGGCTACCCCAACAGTCAGGCAGTCTCCTCTTTCCTCCTATTTCCACATAAACATTCCCTTTATACAGGCTGACTCTGAAATTCAAGTGTGTGTGTGTGTGTGTGTGTGTGTGTGTGTGTGTGTGTGTGTGTGTGTGCACGTTGTTTTGTCACTTTGTTAAACTTAAAAAAAATCCCTGATGTCTGGAATAGTATTTAGGAATTCTCCAGATCCCCCACAATGCCCTGCACATAGTAGGTGCTCAATACACACTCAAAAGAATAAATTAGTGACTGAACGAATAAATCTAGAAACTGAATCTGGAGTTCTGTATAAGAAATTTCCTATTTTTGAAATGCAATAATTTGTGCAAATTTCTTTCTCTTTTCACACTTCAGGAAACCTCAGTCACAGCCACATTGTAAAAGTATGGCTTTGTAAACCACTTTATTTTCACTGTTTTGATCTCATATGTGTGGGGGCTCTTAAAGTGCTATTTGCTTCACTTTATAGCTTGCACCTTGGAGAGGCTGGTTGATAAATGAGAGATGAATAATTCCTTATTGCTACTTATCTGCTAAATCTATAAACTAGTGTCAGCATTTACTCAGTTGGGTTTAAAGCTATGTCTGGTATACTTATTAACTTGCTTAAAATAAGCCATAAAAATGGGCTTGGTAGGCAGTTTTTAAAACTAATTTTTAAAAATCACATTGGTCATTTTCCACTAACTCATGAGATGACCTTTGGCAAATCACTTAACCTCCTTGGGCCTCACCTGCAGAAGGAAGATGGTGGGGGGGGTGGTGCTAGATCAGCTCTAAGAGCTTTGCTGGTCTTAGAGCCCTTGATTCCATGATTTTCAAAGGAGGAAATTAAGGGATCCTGATAATACCTATTAGAGCAATTACAAATCAGTTCGTATAGACTATCTCATGAATCCTTTGCATATCCCTGGTGGGCGGGGAAGGCAGCACTCGGTAGTTAGAGCAGGGCATTCTGAGTTGTATTCTGTTACTTATTAGTGGTGTGACCTTTGGCAATGCAACACTTCTGAGTCTCAGTTTCCTCATCTATAAAACGGGCACAATACTCCAGTAATACACTGATTACTCCAAAGAGCAATAAAATGTGAAGATCAAATGTGACATACATGTGAAAGCACTTTGATAAATGTTATTCATTGGCCCCAATTTAGAGATGAGAGGACCATTCGAGGTACCGTTTGGTTAATCAGTTTGTAGCAGAGCCAAGGGAAGGATTGTTTGACCTCTCTTGTTCTATTTGGATTACATATTGAAATTTATTTAAAAATTATATAAATAGATTATATAATCTTTATACAAAGATTATATAAAGATTGAGTGTTCAAAAGAAACCTGTGCCTGATGAGAAATTTCTGGGAATGCTAAATGACATATTGATAAGAAAATCAGTTAATATCTTACTGGCCCACAAACCTAGGAACTCCCAGCTAATAGAAAATAAAGCATTTTCTGAAGCCTTTGAAAATATGCACCCTTTCCAGCTCTGGTTCTCCTTGCGTCTCAGACCCCTTGCTTTGGGGTTCACCCTGGCCATGTGAAAAGTACTTATGGTCTGCCCAAGGCTTTGGGTTTAATTCCCTAGAGAGATGTGTGCAGAGAAAGCAGTTGTTGCTGAGAATTGTTGTTGTAAAGAAGTCAGCAAAAGTGTCTGGAACACAGCCCTGTGAGAATTATTCTTCAAGATAGCACTCCCACCATGTCTGTACAGTGCCAGGGGGCTAGCAAATGTGGCATGACGATAAATATGTTGCTTGACTGGGTCCTGCTTACCTTGTAGTGGAGAAGGTCAGAGATGAACAGTCAACAAAACTGTAATTCTACAAAAACTAAAATTCTGTGGTTCTATCAAAATTCTATTCATATTTCCTACTGCCAAACAGTCAACCAACCAACCAACCAACCAAATAGACAAAGGCTGACCTCAAAGTAAAAAAAAAAAAAGTATAGAGCACAGAGAAAGAGAATAAGAGTGGTATTGTAAGTCTATACTTCCTAGGTACTCAGACTACAAGTTTTTATTTGCTAAATGTTTATTTGCTAATTAACAATGATGAAACTGACCTTTAGTTTGATGTTACTTTTACCTTCTCATGACCAAATGAGTTACATTAAGTTAAAAATTTCAGTGCAAAGGTTTTTGAAGCTTCCTTAAGTTTTAACGTTTTTTTTTTTTTAAAGATTTTATCTTGGGGTGCCTGGGTGGCTCAGTCAGTTAAGCGGCCGACTTTGGCTCAGGTCATGATTTCACGGTCCGTGAGTTCGAGCCCTGTGTCGGGCTCTGTGCTGACAGCTCAGAGCCTGGAGCCTGTTTCAGATTCTGTGTCTCCCTCTCTCTGACCCTCCCCCGTTCATGCTCTGTCTCTCTCTGTCTCAAAAATAAATAAACATTAAAAAAATTTTTTTTAAAGATTTTATCTTTAAGTAATCTCTGTATCCAATGTGGGGCTCGAACTTACAACTTGGAGTTCAAGCATCACATGCTCCAGCCACAGAGCCAGCCAGGCTCCTGAAGCCTCCATAATTTTATGGTGGGATTTTGTTTCTTTTTGTTACCATTCTCTCCCTCACCCCATCTCACACCTGCTTACAAAGGGGGAGGAAGCAACCTTCATCTTTATAAACTGCTACTTATTTATGTACAAATTAAAATGATTTCAGTTTCAATAATGGCACCTGACATTCATTAATACTTGTCTTGTAATTCATTTGATCTTCAGTCCCATTCTTAGTGATTAACTTTCTTGCTTTCACAAAGGTCTTTTCTTTTGAACACCCTCTCCAGCTTTTGGGCCACCACTAAATGTCTGTCTTCCCTCCCCTGTCCAAGCTCTCCTCCTCTTCTCCCTAGTCTGAATAATCAGCTTTTATTTGCAGCTGGACCAGCACCTGGCCTTACATTCCAGCACATCCTTCTGTCAGCAAAGGGAGTTTTGAGAAGAGGAAAAGTTACAAGAACTTAGACTTGTTTGCAATTTCAGAAACACTCAAGGTTACAAGTGAAATTCTGAGACAACTGTGAAAACATTTCGAAAGGGACATGAGGGGACCTCTTTGTGGAAAACTCACTCCCACCAATTGTAAATGTATTTAGCCAGGAATCAAGAGTCCAGGGCTATTCTTGGAGTTTTAGGAAGTCTAAAGCTGAATTCTCTAAAATGGATAAGCTTTTATCAGAAGCACAATAGTCATGAAATCTTAGGAAGAAACAGATCTTGGATCTGGTCAATCTTCCCCACCCCTCTCAAAACATCTCATTTTCTAATTTCAAAGAGACAGGAACTCCTTGTAGTTCATTTGGAAAATACAGGAAAGTATATCAAGAAAAAGAAAATCTGTCCTAATCACACCGCCCAGAAAGAACCCCTGAGAACATTAGTGTTCTCCCTTCCCCAAACTCCACCAGTTTCACACTGAATAGAGTGCTTTTGCAATCTACTTTTTATTTTTTATTTTTTTATTTAAAAAAAAATTTTTTTTTCAACGTTTATTTATTTTTGGGACAGAGAGAGAGACAGAGCATGAACGGGGGAGGAGCAGAGAGAGAGGGAGACACAGAATCGGAAACAGGCTCCAGGCTCCGAGCCATCAGCCCAGAGCCTGACGCGGGGCTCGAACTCACGGACCGCGAGATTGTGACCTGGCTGAAGTCGGACGCTTAACCGACTGCGCCACCCAGGCGCCCCTACTTTTTATTTTTTAAAAATATGAGACATTTCTAGGTCATTAAATATTTCAAGGAAACAATATGATGGCTACATACATTGCACTGTTTATGTACATAAATTCTTACTGTTCAGAGTTCATGTTATTTTCTACTTTTCACTGTTATAAATAGAAGTTTGATGTGTCCTTGTCAAATTGACATAAATTTTGGTAAGTAAAGCACCTTGTAAACCTCTGACTATTTCCTTGGGGTAAATTTCTATTACTGGAAAAAGTGAGTCAAAGAATATGAACACTAGTAGGGTTTTGCATCCATACTGCAACGTTGCTTTCTAGAATTTTTGCATCCAAAATTCCTACTACCACCAGCAGCACTCAATTTTGGGTAAGATAACTCAAAAATAGATCTGACAAAGTATCAGGTAAATTTCCATCCCTTATTAGGCAAATTTAATTTCTGGAGCCACAGGTAAGAAACAAAACAAAATGCCAAATGAAACCAAGGGGAACATTGATGCCAAACTGAATGAATCACACTTTGGAGATTATTTCAGGGACTGGTGAGAGGTCCTGTCTGTTCTCTAAAGTTTGTAACCACTTCAAAATATAAGAGACTGAAGCACAAAAATGTTAAGAAAGTTTCCCAAAATAACATAGCCAGTAAGTAGTACAGATGGGATTCAAATTATATTATTATCACATTGGAGTCCAAACTCTTACCACTGACCAAATTTGAATGTAGTATCTCGGCAAATCTAAAGTCTCCAGAATGTTCTTTGTCATGAGTTCACTGCCCAGAAGTTGCCTTTTGTAGCTTTTAAGGTTTTAACCAGTAAATGAGAATAATCTCAGATTATCTATGAAGGGAAAATTTATCTGTGAAGAAGGTGACACTCAACTATTAAGAAGCACATTCATACATCTTATTTCTAGGATATGCCAGAAATAGAAGAGAAATAACTTGCCTGAGGTCACCCAGTTTGTGGGGAGTTGCATTGGGACTAGAATCCAAGCTCTTGTGATTCTTTGGCTACTGCCTATAGTGTTTCTTCTGCCAGCAAATACCCTCTGTGGGCAAATGAGGATTGACTGAGACCCATAGAGCCTTAAAGTTTCACGGGGGTTCCTGTCCAGCACCCGGGATCTCCCTTTCCAAGAGAAGTCTGAAGGGGAAGTGACACAGCTGGGTTGGTGGGGGTATTGTGGGTCACAGCAGCATAAGGGACTTAGCACCCTGAGCTTAGGTATGGGCAAGCAGAGGTGGTCTTCTCCCAGGGAAAGACCTGCCAGTCCTATGAGCCACATTCAAGTGGAAAGCTTAGGCAGGAGCGATTGTCACTGCACCAGTAGAGGGTAGAGACTGTTGCTGGCCTTCTGGGGAAGGGATTCCTGCACTGAATGGAAGGCTGAACCAGATAACCTCTGGGGCCCTTCTAGCTCCCGACGTCTCTGATTTGTATGTGTTGGAGTAAAGAAGTGAGCAGTCACGGGACTGGAATAGTTGATTTAGGGTCCCACCCCGGTCACCAGTGAAGTTCTCATCTTGGGCAAATAATTTAACCTGTCAGTACAAGGCACAATGCCTGGTGCAGAGAAAAGCTTTGTAAATGTTTGCTGAATGAATGACCGAAAGAATGGTGGATGCATTTAAGCCTCCCAAGTCCCAAGGAATATTGGTGATTATTGGATTCTTACAGTGCCCTTTGACTGTTGTAGAGTTTGAATGAGATAATGTAAAAATATTCTGAACTTCTTAAAAGGAAATGTGATCTGCCAAACCCAAAGGGATTCTAGTTCGTCCTTACACTGACAATGGGTAGAGTTATAATTTACCAGCATCAGCAAGCATATTATTCAGTGGTCAGTTTTGAGTCCACACAAAATTCTCTATTTCATTAATCCCTCCTGTCGCCGATGGGTTAGCTCAGAGCCTCCCAGAACCGGGTGGGGCAGCCAGACCGCATCCCTCCCTCCACCCCCGCCCTGGATAAATGCTGAGGTCTAATGGATTGTTCATGCTGCTGTCCAGATTAGATAGCAAGCCCCTCTGTTATCGTGGCTGGAGCAAACCCGGGCGGCCACTCTGGTGAGAGCTTTCTAAAGCAGCCCCAAGAAGCCTGGGGAATCTAGAAGGCAAGGGAGAGCAGAGAGCTGCTAACAAATCCTGGGGCCCCAAGGCTGTTTCCACATAGCGCCTCTTCTCAGAACTTGCTCTGACCCTAAATCCTTCACTCCCTCCCCCTATAGCATTTAAGTAACTACTGAAGTGGTCGGTAGTTACTATTTGCTGAATTCTGGGGAGCAGTTCTAAGACAGTAACTCATAGATTCTTCTTGTCAACTTCTGAGAAGCTGGAAACACTTTGACGATAACACCCTCCCTCCCCTTAATACCAGAGAGATGCTTTTGCACAGCGACTGCTGCATGAGACCAGGAAGGCTGTACCTTTCCTAATTTTTGTTGTTCTTGCATCGTTGCAGAGGAAACATAGCTGACTTTCTGACCTCCCTTCCTAATTCTCCATGGTCAAGTTTTTACCTGTTGATGATCCTGTTTGTTAAGGAAAAGTTTCTTTAGAGTTTTCTTTAAGTTCCTTAAATAAACCTTAAGGATTTTTTCCCCTACAAGTGATTTTTTTTTTTGTCTCCAGTCATTATCTAAAAGCAAAAAAGGATCTACTATTTATCAACACTATTATAAAAAAGTAAGAATTTCATGTATGCTCTAACAACAAATTCTACATAAAACAATGATAAATGCTCAAAATCATTATTTATCTACAAGGAGAGACTAATTGTTCTATCATTATTATGATAGAAGTACTGTGATATAACAGAAAGCAAATAAAGTCTTAGCTGGTGAACAAGGAAAAGTTATCTATTTATACCATATCAATTTCCTGTTAAATCTTGCAGTTAGTGAAAAGCCATAATAAATGGTGTGGCAGGACAAATCATCTGGTTCAGTAGGAAATGTTTCTACAACATTAAAAAAAAAAAAACAACAACAACAAAAAACCCTGCATCATGTTTTGTAGTGAATCAATCTTGGTAGACTTCCACTTAGCCACTGGAAAATGATTTTATAGTATGCTATTTATTTAGAGGTGGAAATTCAAGAAATTTCGTAAGAACAAACAGCACAGCTACTGTGTAGATTAATATCCAGACATCAAAATAATTCGCCAACAGAAGGCTTCTGATTCACCCAAGGAGACATCTTTATCCAGTAAGTTCTGCACGCAAGTGGCACACCCAAATTAATAAAAACGAATTTATCACGAGGGGGAAGGGTCTATGGTTGGGATGAGAAAAGATCAAGCCAGACACAGGGAAATTTTAAATGTGGGACGTGTGTCTGGAAGCATCCTGCGGTCACTAAGATCAGCCTGGTCTGCAGCCGCCAAGGACCGAGCAAATAGAAAGGCACGCAGTGAAAAAAGAAGAGCACGTTTTATAGATAAAGAACAAAGTAAGGGGGAAAGATTTTGATTAAGCAAGAAAAGGAAACTCAGGAATTGAATTAGAGGGAGGGGAACGAGAATCAGAGAGGGAGGTGGGGATGGGTGGGGATGAACGAAGGAAAGGAGAAAACAGGGAAAGCTAAGACAATACTAAACGAATAAAGAAAATCCCTAAGACCGGTGGGTAGGGTGGATGGGGGAGAAACGACACATCACGGCATCTAAGAAAAAGCAGCAGCCATTCCAAACTCCGCCCTGCCAAACACCGACCCGGTAAAAGCCGCGCCCGGCGCCTGGACACCGGCCCCCTGGGGCGGGCATCTGTGCGCAGGATTGCCACTACTGACCCTGGGTTTAGCGAAATGTGATTTGGGAAGGGTCTGCCAGGAGTCTTTTCTAGGCTCAGAAGGAGGGGCGCTGAGGAACTGTCGAGTTTGCGGCCAGAAATGATAAAAAGGCAGTGCCCTTCCCCAGAACTTCAGCTTGCCCAGGCCTGGGAATCCGGTGGCCTCTCCGCAAGTCCCAGGTCCCGAAGCTTCGAGAAATCTCTGCTTCCGGCCTCCGCGCCGGCAGGAACTGTGCATGAAATATTAAGGCTCTTTGAACGCGGCTGAGGGAGACTCTGAACTCTGCGTCCGTAGCCACTAAGCCCGCGAGCCAGATCCGGGTGCCATCCAAGTCCCTTAGGAACCCTCCAAACCCGGCCAAGGAAAGGATTGAACCAGTGCCTTGCGGACTGGAGTCGGGTTCGCTGCGCCCTCGACTAGGGTGGGAAGGAGGTGTCTATGTGCAGGGGGATGTTGAAATGCGGAACAGCCTAACTGGGGGTGGGTGTGTGCGTGTAAAAATACACGTTTTGATGAAACTCCTACTGTAATTCTTGGCCTGTTTCGGGACCTTACGTGGGCGTTAGAGACTGGAACGACAGCGGAAGGATGCGGCTTCGCTCCCCTCGTCTCTGCCCAGACCGTGAGGGCAGCGGCGATGGGGCGAGCGGGTCCAGGGTCGCGCCAGCCCCTGCCCTTGGAACGGCGCGCGCAGGCGGATCTCCTAGGCTCCCGGGTCCATCTGTGCGTTGAGCATTCCCGGGGTCTGAGCTCCCCAAGCTCAGATCTGGGAGAGGGCGATCCGGGACGCGTTCTGAGCAGCACCAGGCCCCGGCACGAGGTCACACGACTGACCGCGACCTGGACTCTGCTGTCTGCGGCCTGGGCTTTCTCGCCCATAACCCCCGCTCGGAAGGCTGGGGGCCGCCGGAGCGACACCCGTGTGAGGTGATCTGGCCTATGTGGCGCCCTAATGGTTGAATGCGTCCAAACCAACCTAACCTCAGCCTCGCCAGGAATAGAAACGATAAGAGGAGGTTCCGCTGCAAAGTGGCCAGGAACTCAAGCGGTCTAGTTGTTTCTTTGCAAAGATCCGCTGGTCTAGAAGGTGTGGTCGCGCGCTCGGGGTTTCCTCCGGGCCTCCTGTTGCTGCAGGCAGGAGCCGTCTCCACCACCACCGCTTCGTTTTCCCACCTGGCCACTCGGACTGTGCACGAGCGGCTCCCCCAGAGGGACCAGGGACTCGGGACGTTAACCCAGCCTACGGGAGAGCAGCGTCCCTTCGGGTTTCCATTGCCCGAGTTTCCGCGAGGGCTGCGTGCTTCTCATGGGGCTTGCTCCGGGGAAGATCGCTCCTGATGAGGAGTTGTTTGGCAAAGGGTTCGAGCCCCTTTGCGGTGCACCCAGGCGATGTAACTTTGGGCAGAGTAACTGCTCCCAATCTTTCTTCCCGTCATGTAAGGTGTGGGAGAAACAACACCTCGATGTGAAGTGAATTTGTAAACTTTTAAGCTCCACCCAAAAGGGATTAATATTGATCACTAATTAATACGGTCTTCTTCCTTCCCCCCCCCCCCCACACTTTAGGGGCATTTCTCTGCCTCTTTGAGGGGTCCCTGAGGCTTTATTGAGTGTTCCCATTATTTGGGAATCTCCATCGCCCCTTCCTCCCTTAAATAAAAAAATTACTTTTCGTTTCCTTCACCAAACTATCCACGGGGTTAGGACTGTTCGCCCCAGACTCGTCCCACTAAGGCCTCCCCGGGGACACTTTTAAGGTCGTCGCTATTCTCGCTGGGCCGCGCCGCGGGGACCCCACCCAGTCCGCCTGGCCGGCTCCCTTTCCCCGGCTGCGCGCCCGCACTGAGTCCCAGGGTTCCGGCCCCGCGCGCTCTTCACTGGCGCCCAGATTTGGAACTCAGCCGTCCTCGGTTCTTTTCATTTTTCCGGCAACCTTAAGCCTGCTCCCTTTTCTCTCCTGTCCCTTCCTACCCTCCGCCAGAGCCTGACGCCACTTGGTTTATTGACCTTAGATCTGCTACGCGGCTTTATCAGGCCCCGCGGAGCGTCCCGCGGGGCACGTTCCCCCCCCCCCCCTCGGCCCCCAGTGGCGCGGTGGGAGCCCTTTTTAAGCTTCTCTAGAAACCTCTCATTCGGGCCCCATCCCGACTGAGCTCCAAGAACCTACAGAAACATCGCCCCAATTCCCGTGATCATGGAGAGAACCGAGGCAGGGCCTTCAGGGCCACGAATATTTGCTTGTGTCGCCCCTTTATCTAGATAAGGTAGGTGAAAGTGCCCCCCTCCCCCCTCGCAATTATTCGGATAATTGTCTCGAATCTCCACTTGGTGCTGTGTTTAGACAGTTGGAGATTGATCGTTTGAATTTATTCAGTGTCTGTGCTGCCCCAGCCCTCAACGCCATCTTCTCTACTGTCCCCAGCCTTAACACATCTCTGGACTTACACATGCAAACTGTAACTTTACGTCCTATAAATCACTTGGCAAATATAACTAGGCATTAGAAAGTCATTTGAAATGGATATTTTATTGGGCTTGAGAAATAGAGCAGGGATAAAGAGCAACTTATTCCCATTTCCTCAATACCAACCTCACAAAACTGTCTAAACGTCCCACCCCCCGCCCCTTGAACTCAATGAAAAATCACTTTCACAAATTCTTTAGAAGAAAGAGGAAATGTCTACATCACTAAAAATGAACTCCAATGTGTTCTGTTAAAAAAAAAAAAAACTTCATAAATTGGGACTTTCAAATATCTTTTTACTCCAGGCCCATTTATCCAAAGAAGACTAACAGAGAGAAAACACTTAATCACTACTCCTAATAAAAGAGCCAAGCCAGTTTTGTGATGATAGGTTGTGGGATTCTAGCAGACTTTCACAGTCATGCTTCCCCTCATTTCAGATATTGGCACTTCCTTAATCCTGCCCAGCTAAAAGCCTTCCAGTTTCCCTCCATCTTGGTGAATCCGCAGGAGAGGGAGTGTGTGGGGACTCAGGGGAAATGAGGAGGGCCAAGGCAAGCTGGAGCTGGGCAGGGGAAAATTAAAGTTTGAGACAGCTTTTGAATTTATCCTGGTGGAAGCCAGCAAGGCTTTGGGAGAGGGAAGCATACACAAAGGAACAATTTTCCATTCTCTGTTTTGCAGAACTGGTATTTGTAATAAGTGCACAGACACCAAGAGACTGCACTAAATCCTACCCGATTCCAAAAAAGGGCTCACCCAGTCCTCCCTAAGGCTGCAAGGTTAAAATATGCCCTTGTCTGTTTTCAACCTTTGGGCAAGGGGAGGAACTCAGACAAACCGGCTGCCTTCAAACTCTCCCAGAGCCTTAGCTGTTAAGTAACGCTTCACTCTGGACTCAGGATCTTCTCACTTTCCACCTGTGTTTTCTCAGAGCTGCCCCTCTTTCTTCACCTGTGTCTCTCCTTTTGGACTCGGCTCTTTTCTCAGCTACAAATAAGATTCAAAGCTCATTTGCCCAATCTCAGGATTTATAGAAAGCAAAGGTCTTTTTATCTTGTATGCAAAAGCATATGCAACCAAGCTCTTCAAAGCACGAAGTGGGCTTGGGGAAGAAAACCACAATCATTGCAGTGCACCTGCAAAACCCACCTCCACTCCTCCTTCCCATCACATGTCTGGCTCCAGAATAAATGAAAATTAAACCCTACACCTAGCCTGGCTGACCCTTGGCCTGTAAATAGGCAAAGAAAAGTATCAGATCCCGAGGGCCCTGAGGCCTATTCGCTAATTCAACTAATGAAGCCATAGGAAACACGGCTGAGACTTTCTGGCCTGAGAGCCTACCGGGCTGGTCTGAGAGGGGTCAGGAAGGGTTTTCCTGAGCTTTCTCAAGGGGTTCTCAAGACTGAGCATCAGCAGTGTGGACCCAGGGGAAAGGCATGGATCTGTGTTGGACCAAGCAAAGACAAGCGGGCCCAGGGGCACCTGGTCAGATCCGTTTGCATTTTTGTGTGGTATGTATTTATTTACTTTTTGCTGAGAGACTGACCATCCCCACCAATTTCTGATTGTTGGAGTAGGAGGCTGAACCCGGAAATACAGACACTACACGGTACCAAGTTGGGAGAAAGGGAAACAGAGAGAAAATGTAGCACAGGGAAGAAGTGGGAAAGGAAGCCTTGTATCTGCGGTTTGGTCTGCCAAGAATCTCATCCTTTCTTCCTGTCCTCAAAGGTCTGAGAGCCTCTTGCCCATCCTCACTGGCAGGTCTTCTCCCTGCCCCTATCCCCACACCTCCCCTCTGCCCAAACCTGAGAGTCAGAGCTCACTCGGCCTTCTCTTCCTTCCGCCCTGCTGCTCCTGGCCTTCCTGGCCTCCCAGCTCCCTGCCTCTCTCTCTTCCGGGCGGAGGGTCCCCAGGAAGGCCAGGAAAGGACTCACCCTCCGTGGGAGCGGTGTCCCTGCAGCTCCTTGAGGCTGGTGTGAGGCAGTCTCTCAGGAACGGTCGGTCTCCGTCCCTCCCTCAGTCTCAGGGATTCCAGGCTGTTCTCAGCGGGGTGGGAGGGAGGCGTTGTGAGCCGAGTCTCCCAGCTCCCTCAGAGCTCCCAGCTTTCCCCTCAGAATTAGATAACAGGAAAAATAGATAAGAGAAGTGGTTCATTAATTCAGCAAGCCTTTTTTTTTTTTTTCGGTATGTGTACAAGTGGAAGGAAACCCTGTTAGGGAATGAAGCCCTAGTTGGACGTTTTTTTAATAAGTCAGTGTTCACAAGGTTCCAGAGATGCTTCCGGAAGGTCACTCAGAAGGACTGAGACCTACAGGAAACAAACTTAAGGAGTTACCATTTGTGGGGGGAAAATGCTGACTTCACAGCATGAGACTTCTTCACCCCAAGTCTCTCTCAGAGGCTAGTCCAGCCTTTGGTGGTGCTGGCCTAGGCGACATCGTCCTCTGAGGGCAGAAATAACAATAACAGCAGCACTGCTCTTCCAGTAGGCAATAAAAAATAACACTTGTTCATGTAGTATTTCCTGGGCTCCTCACAACAGGAGCAGCAGGCAGCTTCTAAAACAGTATGAGGTCCTTGAGCTTGGAGAGGTTAGAAATGTGCTGGTGGCCCAGTCACACAGCCTGGAAAAGGATAGAGCCCATGTTGGATTCTAGATGAATTGCTCTCTAATGTAGCAATAAAGAAATCAGTGAATTCTTAGGATTGCAAGATACCTCAGAATTCCAATCTCTTACCCAAAGCAGGAATCCCCATGAGGTGATTAGCTGTACTCTGTTTGAATACTCCTGCTATGGGGAGCTCATCACTCTACAATGCATGGAGGTACAGCTCTACTGGCCACCATACTTCCCTGCCCCACAAATGACCCAAGATTGCAGGGCTGTGCCAGGCACACGGGAAGCAACAGGGAGCTGCGGCCGGCCGAGGCCTGATTGGAGTCATCAGGCAAACGAGCTGCATGGAATTCTTTCCTCTCAGGCCCGGCCTTATTTAGGGCGAGTCTCCTCTGTGGAATCAGCATCTCCCAGAGGCGGTTCTTAATAATAAGAAGAACAACAATACCTTTATCCTTTAACATAGTTCCCGCTTCCCAGACTCCCAGGATCCCTACAACGGTCTCTGCCAAGTGAGGAGAGGACATACAACCTACTACCTTTTTTCCGTATGTAGACCGGGAACCTGAAACAGAAAAGGGAACTGAACTGCCAGAAATCAAAGAGCAAATGTGTAGTGGAAAAGAAATTAGAGAGATGAAGGCCTGGGAAAAAAAGGAAAAACAAGGGGAAAATGAATATTTTTCCCTTCTAAAAATTTTTAGTTACGAATATTTTTATAAGTGATGAATAAGGTGTCTATTACTGTTATCTGCCTCTACACTCTTCCCCCCCCGCCAAATAGCTTGTAAAAACTATGCCACGGGAAGATTTTAGTGTAAAACTCCCTGTGGTGTCAGATCATTAAAATTCCTAAAGAGTGAGCTGAACAGTGTAAGACAAGGACGCAGAAGCTTTGGTCCACCTTCTTTCTCCAGGGGAGCAGCACGTCCAATATTTCACCAGAGGACTGTCTTGCTCCCAAGTAGCTTCCCTTTATGGACTTTATAAAAAATTATTATGGTCTGGAGGGGTGTTGGGGGGTGGGATGGGCTAAATGGGTGAGGGACATTAAGGAGGGCACTTATTGGGATGAGCACTGTGTGTTATATATAAGTGATGAATCACTAAATTCTATTCCTAAAAAAAAAATTATTATGGTAAGGGGCACCTGGGTGGCTCAGTCAGTTAAGCGTTTGACTCTTGATATCAACTCAGGTCATGATCTCACGGTTCCTGGGATCGAGCCCCGTGTTGGGCTCCGTGCTGACATCGTGGAGCCTGCTTGGGATTCTCTCTCTCTCTCTGCCCCTCCCCAACTTGTGCACACACGCTTTCTCTCTCTCAAAATAAATAAACACTAAAAATTATGGTAAACTATGTATAACATAAAATTTACCATCTTAGCCACTTTTAGGTATACAATTCGGTGTATCCATATTGTGCAACCATCACCACCGCCCAGCTCCAGAAATTGTTCATTTTCCCAAACTGAAACTCTGCCCCCTTGAGCCCCAACTCCCATACCTCTTCCCCCAGCCTCTGGCAACCCCCATTCTACTTTCGGTTTCTATGAATTTGACTACTCTAGGTACCTCATTTAAGTGGAAACGTGCAGCACGTGTCCTTTTATGACTGGCTTATTTCACTTAGTGTAATGTCTTCAAGGTTCATCCATGTTGCAGCGTGTGTCAGAATATCCTTCCTTTTTTAAGGCTGAATAATATTCCATTGCGTAGAGAGACCACTTTGGTGCACCCATTCACCCCCGGATGGACGATTTGGCTATTGTAAACAATGCTGCTCTGAGCATGGCTGTGCGAATACCTGTGTCTCGTTCCCGTTGTCAGGAAGTGGTATTGCCAGATCATAAAGCAGTCTGTGTTTAATTTTCTGAGGAACCGCCATGCTGTTTTCCACTCCTTATGGAGTTCTGATCTAAAATTTGGAGAAGAGGCAACTTCCACTTTTCCTACTTAGGGTTCTATTCAGGGGCAGATTACCCTGCCTGCTCAGAAGCTTGTAAGAGAGAATGATTTTGCAGTAGGAAAGAAGGGAGTCCATGAGGTTCTCTTGGGAGTTACATTGGAGCAGAGACAGCGCTCATAGAAATGCTTCCTTATTAAAAGATTAAGGGAGCTAACTTCTGATTAAGGTGCAGAGACAGCAGCACCTGTGTTGGAGTCCCAGCACTGACATCTCCTTGCCTCGGTCTTCTACATGTGACCACAAGAATCTGGGAGCCTCACAGCATAAGGGTCGGGGCTAGCTAGGGATGCCCAGGGAAGAAATGTGCAAGCTATAGATTGCACGTGTTTTCTGTGTTCGGAAATTTGAAAACTTAAAACAATCACGGGGGAGTTAACGAACCTTTACGTATTTTCATTTCTCCCTACGTTCCAGAATTTTTTGTGAGGTGGAGGGAAGCCCATTTTTGTCCCCTGTGGTTTCAAACTTTCCAGAGGTCTGAAGATATTCTGGGGAACCTGAAACTTCGCCATCCTGAGGCCTAACTTGGGGCTCTATCCATCAGGTCCAGGCTAGCACCAGCCTTTCCTGGGAGGGATAGGAGCCCTGGGCCCCTCACTGACCAGAATGGTGACGGGTGAGGTGGTGAGACCCCAGGGATCCCAGGTGTGCTTTGGGCCCAGTTAGCAGAGCCTCCTGCCGGCTCTTGCTTAGTGTGCTGGTCCGGAAAAGGGCTGAGCGTCATATGTGCTCACATGCTTGTCCTACTCAGTCAGAAGGTAACCCCCAGAGATGGAGATGAGGGTGCTGCTGATAAAAGCAGCCAGAACTCTCTAAAAATCACTCAAAACCCACACCTGGGAAACAGCTAGAGAGAGACTTTCTGAGGAACACTTGGCTTTTGGTGTGTTTTCCCTATTCTTTGTTTTTTTAATTTTTTAAAATTTTGATCATTATTTATTTATTTATTTATTTATTTTCAATATATGAAATTTATTGTCAAATTAGTTTCCATACAACACCCAGTGCTCATCCCAAAAGGTGCCCTCCTCAATACCCATCACCCACCCTCCCCTCCCTCCCACCCCCCATCAACCCTCAGTTTGTTCTCAGTTTTTAAGAGTCTCTTATGCTTTGGCTCTCTCCCACTCTAACCTCCTTTTTTTTTTCCTTCCCCTCCCCCATGGGTTTCTGTTAAGTTTCTCAGGATCCACATAAGAGTGAAAACATATGGTATCTGTCTTTCTCTGTATGGCTTATTTCACTTAGCATCACACTCTCCAGTTCCATCCACATTGCTACAAAGGGCCATATTTCATTCTTACTCATTGCCATGTAGTACTCCATTGCATATATAAACCACAATTTCTTTATCCATTCATCAGTTGATGGACATTTAGGCTCTTTCCATAATTTGGCTATTGTTGAGAGTGCTGCTATAAACATTGGGGTACAAGTGCCCCTATGCATCAGTACTCCTGTATCCCTTGGGTATATTCCTAGCAGTGCTATTGCTGGGTCATGGGGTAGGTCTATTTTTAGTTTTCTGAGGAAACTCCACACTGTTTTCCAGAGTGGCTGCACCAATTTGCACCCCCACCAACAGTGCAAGAGGGTTCCCGTTTCTCCACATCCTCCCCAGCATCTATAGTCTCCTGATTTGTTCATTTTGGCCACTCTGACTGGCGTGAGGTGATATCTGAGTGTGGTTTTGATTTGTATTTCCCTGATGAGCAGCGACGTTGAGCATCTTTTCATGTGCCTGTTGGCCATCCGGATGTCTTCTTTAGAGAAGTGTCTATTCATGTTTTCTGCCCTTTTCTTCACTGGATTATTTGTTTTTCAGGTGTGGAGTTTGGTGAGCTCTTTATAGATTTTGGATACCAGCCCTTTATCTGATATGTCATTTGCAAATATCTTTTCCCATTCCGTTGGTTGCCTTTTAGTTTTGTTGGTTGTTTCCTTTGCTGTGCAGAAGCTCTTTATCTTCATAAGGTCCCAGTAATTCATTTTTGCTTTTAATTCCCTTGCCTTTGGGGATGTGTCGAGTAAGAGATTGCTACGGCTGAGGTCAGAGAGGTCTGTTCCTGCTTTCTCCTCTAGGGTTTTGATGGTTTCCTGTCTCACATTCAGGTCCTTTATCCATTTTGAGTTTATTTTTGTGAACGGTGTGAGAAAGTGGTCTAGTTTCAACCTTCTGCATGTTGCTGTCCAGTTCTCCCAGCACCATTTGTTAAGGAGACTTTTTTCCATTGGATGTTCTTTCCTGCTTTGTCAAAGATTAGTTGGCCATACGTTTGTGGGTCTAGTTCTGGGGTTTCTATTCTATTCCATTGGTCTATATGTCTGTTTTTGTGCCAATACCATGCTGTCTTGATGATTACCGCTTTGTAGTAGAGGCTAAAGTCTGGAATTGTGATGCCTCCTGCTTTGGTCTTCTTCAAAATTACTTTGGCTATTCGGGGCCTTTTGTGGTTCCATATGAATTTTAGGATTGCTACTTATTTATTTTTTTAATATGAAATTTATTGTCAAATTGGTTTCCATACAACACCCAGTGCTCATCCCAACAGGTGCCCTCCTCAATGCCCATCACCCACCCTCTCCCCTCTCCCACCCCCCATCAACCCTCAGTTTGTTCTTAGTTTCTAAGAGTCTCTTATGGTTTGGCTCCTTCCCTCTCTAATTTTTTTTCCCTTCCCCTCCCCCATGGTCTTCTGTTAAGTTTCTCAGGATCCACATAAGAGGGAAAACATATGGTATCTGTCTTTCTCTGTAGTTCCCTATTCTTTTTTTTTTTTAATGTTTATTTATTTTTGACAGAGAGAGAGAGACAGAGCATGAGCGGGGCAGGGGCAGAGAGAGAGGGAGACGCAGAATCCAAAGCAGGCTCCAGGCTCTGAGCTGTCAGCACAGAGCCTGATGTGGGGCTCCAACTCACAAACTG
Organism: Puma concolor; assembly: GCF_028749965.1. Classification (NCBI taxonomy): domain Eukaryota; kingdom Metazoa; phylum Chordata; class Mammalia; order Carnivora; family Felidae; genus Puma; species Puma concolor. The sequence continues at coordinate 53,249,331 of NC_141670.1, read as the reverse complement.
CGAGGTCATGACTTGAGCCGAAGTCAGACGCTCAACTGACTGAGCCACCCAGGCGCCCCTGTAGTTCCCTATTCTTTAAAGCACGTATACACACACACACACACACACAGAGTTTTATTCATTTTTTTATTATCAAAGTGTTACATATTTATTGCTAAAATTAAAAGTACTATAGAAGGTAGAAAATGACAGTCTTTCTTACCACCTGCCCCCCTCCTCTCACCAAATAACTCTTAAATTCTCACTTCCCTTCTGGAGCCTGTTCTTTCTCTGAGATGTTTAACATCGAGCATATGATTAAGAGATAGTCTCCAGAAATTACATTTCTTCCTCTTGTGTGAGCAAATTAATTAGCATCTTTAAGCCTCAATTTTCAAATTTGTAAAATGGGCAGAATAACAATTCTTATCGCATAAGTTCAATGAGATGGGAATCACTGAGTGTGAAGCCTGGCATTAAATGAATGAATGAAAAGAGGCACCTGGGTGGCTCAGTTGGTTAAACGGCCAACTCTAGATTTGGGCTCAGTTCATGATCTCACGGTAATGGGATCAAGCCCTTGGTCAGTCTCTGCTCTGAGGGCTGCTTGGAGCCTGCTTGGAACTCTCTCACTCCCTCTCTAGCTCTGCCCTCCCCCCTCTCTTTCTCTCTCAAAGTAAATAAATAAACGTTTAATTAAAATGACGGACTGAATGGATAAATACATAAATACACTGTTTTTAATATTATTAGCTGGGGGCAGAAGAGGAAGCTTGCATTTCACCCAGTGACCCTGCTCTAACCACCTGTGCCTACCTGTGTCCAGGCAGGAAATCCATGGACAATTGCCTGGCAAGTGTCGGCCAGCTGTCCAAGAACTCTTCCAGGATCAGGATCTCATGGCTGTGCCATGCTTAGCAGGTAGCAGTCCCTTCTATTGTGGTGACATAACTGTAGGTAAGTATCCCCTTGGGACCAGGAAGCCCTAGGGGACTAGCTTTAGGTAAGGGTGGGCACTTTATGTGAGCCTGGGTCTTAAGAAGAACTCATTGACTCTAGAAGTCCCTCAAGTCCTTGTGGCATGGGCAGAGGTAAAGACAGAAACAAATGGCCTGGGCGGCAGGGGGGAGGGGGGAGCAGGTTCTGACTTAATTACATTTCCACCCTGTTTTGACCTCTTTCTCTTCTCTAGCCTGTCAGGTTTCAATTTATTAAAAAAAATTAATATATAATTCACATATCGTAAAATTCTCTCTTGTAGAATGTGCAGTTCAGTGGCTTTTAGTATATTCACAAGGCTGTGCAATCATCACCGCTATCTAAGTCCAGAACATTTCCATCACCCTGGCTGCAATTTGATTGGATTCAATAGACGTTTCCTAAAAGTTCCTTAAATAAAATCCCAAGCTCTCTAGCTAGAGCAGTCCTTGGGGCTTTGTTAGTTTCACTTCATTCTAGCTTCATCTTCTGTGTCTGCACCTGCAGCTCAGTCACACTCTCTCCCTCTTGCTCTGCACATGGACCTGATGAACCAGGACCATAGCTATGAATGGTGACCATTGCTTGGGCTCTCATCGTGTGCCAAGCACGACACTGAACACTTTATGTGCATTTTCCCTTATCCTTTTATCTAATGTCACAGAGGGCCTTGAACTCAGGTCTGCTAGCTTCAACCCTGTTATTCTTGATGGGCCAATGGACTCTGAACCACGCATTGGGCTCTTCCTCAAGTTTGGGATGTTCTCCCCATGTTGTCTGCTAAATAATACTTGTGTAAGTAGTTTACAGTTTAGCAAGCATTCGCCTCTGTTCTCTCATTTGACCCATTAACCTTGTGTGTTCAGGAGCCAAAATGCTTCCCTTCCTTTGAAATTAGATCCCCCCCCCCCCATACCAGATCCATCAGATTCCAGGTCCTCCACTCATGTCCAAGACCAGTGCAGCAGTTTGTTATTCACACTTTCCTGATATCCTACTCAGATCAGTCTTTTAGAAAGTTGGGGTTCAATGCGTACATATTTGCAAGCTCCTGTCTCTTGTGTTGATATACAACTTGGGCATTTGGGCTTATCTTATTTCTCCTTGTGGAACATAAAGTCTTCAGGAGCACAGACTGCCTGAAAATTCCCTTTTTAAGGGCAGAGAGGGCTTTTTAGGAAGGATGGTCCCAGCACTTGGCCTTTCTCATCCCTTCTTCAAGTGGCAGAATCCTCTTTCCTCTGGGACATTTATTTTTTGGTGGCTTAGTTGGAACAAGTGTCCCAAGTTGGCCAATTTGAAGATGCACTCAGGGTTTTCCTGGGACTTTCCAGCCAAGGCTAATGATGAAAAACAAGCCATCTGTCCACTGGGGCTCCAAAGTTGGTGGGATGTGTACTTCAGGCTCCACATGTGAAAGAAAGTCTGGGAGGTAATGAGGGCCCTGATGACATATTTTGAACCCCTAGATTCAGCTATACCTTTATTAAGCTAATATGATTTTTTTTAGACACTTGCAATGGAGGAATACCAACAAAGGGCTGCACACACAGAATAATTTGTAATTCCATTGACTGGCTGGCCTGTATAAATGAGGAGACTATGGAACTGAAGAAACTGTATCCCTTTTTCTCTCATGGTTTGACAGTTTCTACAAAATTCTTTTATTATTAATTAATTAATTTTATTTTGCACTTGATCTTAGCCAAAAGGCTGAGAAGTGATTATTTTTATTTATTTTGAGAGAGAGGTAGAGGGCAAGTAGGGGAGGGGCAGAGAGGGAGACAGAGTCCCAAGTAGGCTCCGCTCTGTCATGACCGTGAGATCATGACCTGAGCCGAAGCCAAGAGTTGGCTGCTTAACCAACTGAGGCACCCAAGCACCCCTCAAATTCTTTTTTTGAAAAAATAAAATTTGTTTATTTATTTTAGTAATCTCCACACCCAGTGTGGGACTTGAACTCACAACCTTGAGATCAAGAGTCGCATGTTCTTCTGACTGAGCCAGCCAGGTGCCCCAATTTTTATTAAGTTCTAAGTGATTAAGCCTTCCTTTGACATTACATACTTTAAAAGGAAGACGGTGTGGGGTGCCTGGGCAGCTCAGTTGGTTAAGCAATGACTTCGGCTGAGGTCAGGATCTCTGCTGCCAGTGCAGAACCTGCTTTGCTTTGAATCCTCTGTCCTCCTCTCTCTCTGTTCCTACCTCACTCTTGTGCGTGCATGCTCTCCCTTTCTCAAAAATAAAAGGAAGGCAGTGCAATCATTGTTCTTATCCCTGACCATCATCCATAGCTTGTTAAAAGAAATGTGTGCAATTAAAATATGAGGAAAGGACTCATTATAACCCAAATGCTCTTCCCTTTACAGGCCTTATTCATAGGAAGGTCTCTTGGCTGCTAATACACCACTGAGTATATATAATAATGTAATGTATTAATATAATACACACACACATATTCACAGAAAGAAGCAAAGACAGTACAGAGACATTCCATATGCTCTACCCAGTTTCCCTCCCTCAGTGATTACATCTTTCATGGTTATGGCACAGTATCAAATTCAGGAACATGGTACAATGTATGTGTATAGTTCTGTGCCATTTTATCATATGTAGATTCATGTAACCATCGCTGCAGTCAAGATACAGAACTATTCCATTACCACAAAGACTCCCTCCCCCTTGTACTACCCCTTTATAGTCACACCCATCCCCCTCCCTAACCCCTGGCAGCCACCAATTTTCTCCATCTCTGTAATTTAGTTATTTTGAGAATGTAATATAAATAGAATCATACAGTATGTGACCTTGTGAGATTGGCTTTTTATTTTTATTTATTTTATTTTATTTTTTAAATGTGCATTTAGTTTTGAGAGAGAAGGGCAAAGAGACAGAAAGCGAGAGAGAGAATCACAAGCAGGCTCTGTGCAGTCCACGCAGATCACAGCACGGGGCTCAAACCCACTAACCGTGAGATCATGACCTAAGCTGAAGTCAAGATCAGATGCTTAACCAATCGGCTGAGCCACCTAGGCACCCTGAAACTGGCTTTTGAAAATCAGCATAATGTTCTTGAGATTCATTCAAGTTGTTGCAGGTATCATTAGTTCATTTCTTTTCATTGCTGCGTAGAATCCCATGGTATGGATGAGCCAGTCTTTATTTAACCATTAACCTGTTGAGGGGTATTTTGGTTATTTCCAGTTCTTGGCTATTACAAATGAAGCTGCTAAAAGTAATTGTGTATAGGTTTTTGAGTGGACATAGGTTTTTATTTTTCTGGGATGAATGCCGGGAATGTGATTGCTGGGTCACATGGTAACTGTATATTTAGTTTTGTAAGAAACTGCCAAACTGTCCTCCAGAGTGACAGTATCATTTTATATTCTACCACCAATGTGTGAGAGATCCAGTTTTTCCACATCCTTGTGGAGTATTTGGTCTCTCACTATTTTCAATTTTAGCTCTTCTGATTGGTTTACAGTGATATTTATCATGGTCTTAGTTTGCATTTTCCTGATGGCTAGTGACGTTTATTGAAAATCTTTCCATGTGCTTATCTGCAATTGTATATTCTCTTCAGTGAAATGTCTCTTCGTGTCTTTTGCCCATTTTCTAATTGGGTTGTTTCTTTTTTCACTGTCGAGTTTGAGTGTTCTTTTTTTTTTTTTTATTTTTTTTTTAAACATTTTTTTTTTTCAACGTTTATCCATCTTTGGTACAGAGAGAGACAGAGCATGAACAGGGGAGGGGCAGAGAGAGAGGGAGACACAGAATCGGAAACAGGCTCCAGGCTCCGAGCCATCAGCCCAGAGCCCGACGCGGGGCTCAAACTCACAGACCGCGAGATCGTGACCCGGCTGAAGTCGGACGCTTAACCGACTGCGCCACCCAGGCGCCCCTGAGTGTTCTTGATATATTCTAGATGGGAATCTTTTGTCAGATTATTATACGAATATATGCAATATTATTACAACTAATTATTGCAAATATTGCAAATACTTTCTCCTTGTCTCTGACTTATTTTTTAATCTTCTTAGGAGGGTCTTTCACTGAGAAAAGTTTTCAATTTTTATAAAGTTCAAGTTATTAATTTTTCTTTTATGGATCATACTTTGGGTGTCGTGTCTAAGAAACATTCACCAAACCCTAGTTTCTGAAGATTTTCTGTTATGCTTTCTTCTAAAAGTTTTATACCTGTATATTTTACATTTAAATCTATGATAATTAATTTTGATAATTAATTAATTATTAATTATGATAATTAGTTTTGTATAAGGTGTGAGTTTAGTTCAAAGTTTATTTATTTGTTTTACCTATGGACATCCAGTTGCTCCAGCACGATTTGTTGAAAGACTATCCTTCCTCCATTGAATTGGACCTTTGTCAAAAATCAGCTGGATGTACTTGTGTGAGTCTCTTTCTTGGTTCTCCATTCTGTTTCAATGGTCTTTGTATCTACTTCTTTAAAAATACTATACTTTCTTGGGGCACCAGGGTGGCTCAGTCGGTTAAGCATCTGACTTTGGCTCAGGTCATGATCTTGCGGTCCGTGAGTTTGAGCCCTGTGTCGAGCCCTGTGTCAGGCTCTGTGCTGACAGCTCAGAGCCTGGAGCCTGCTTTGGATTCTGCGTCTCCCTCTCTTTCTGTTCCTCCCCTGCTCATGCTCTATCTCTCTCTCTCTCAAAAGTAAATAAACATTAAAAAATTAAAAAAATACTATACATTCTTGATGACTATAGCTATATAATAAGTCTTAAAATCAAGCAAAATGATTTCTCCTATTTTATTCTGCTTTTTCAAAATCATTTTAACTACTCTAATTCTTTTGGCTACCTACATAAATTTTAAAATAATCTTGTCTGTAGTTATAAAAAAGTCTTACTCGGGGCGCCTGGGTGGCGCAGTCGGTTAAGCGTCCGACTTCAGCCAGGTCACGATCTCGCAGTCCGTGAGTTCGAGCCCCGCGTCAGGCTCTGGGCTGATGGCTCAGAGCCTGGAGCCTGTTTCCGATTCTGTGTCTCCCTCTCTCTCTGCCCCTCCCCCATTCATGCTCTGTCTCTCTCTGTCCCAAAAATAAATAAACGTTGAAAAAAAAATTAAAAAAAAAAAAAAAGTCTTACTGAGAGTTTCACGAGAGTTGCATTAAATCTATATATGAATTTTGGGAGAATTGACATCTTTACTATGTTGGGTCTTTCAATCCATGGACCTGGTATAGCTCTATATTTATTTAAATATTTCTTGATTTCTTTCACTAGTGTTTTATAATTTTTAGTATATAGTCCTATACATGTTTTGTTAGACTTACTCTTAAGTATTTATTTTTTGAGCAATTGTATATATTATACTTCTAATTTCAGTTTTCTCATTTTTGTTGCTAGCATATAAAACATAATTGTTGATCTTGTATCCTGCAACCTTGTTGAACTCACTTTTTAGTTCTAGAAATCTTTTTTGGTGATTCCTTGGGGTTTTTTATGTAGATTATCATGTCATCTGCTAATAGGCATACTTTTATTTTTTCCTTTCTTATTTGCATTACTTTTATTTTCTTTATTTGTCTCATTGTTCTGACTAACCTTCTAGTACTGTGTTGAACAGAAGTAATGAGAGTGGATATCCTTCTCTAATTCTCAATCTTAAGGAGAAAGCATTCAGTCTTTCACCAATAAGTATAATGTTAGGTATAAGTCTTTTGTAAATAATCTTAATCAAGTTGAGGAAATTCTCCTCTTCCTAGTTTTCAGAGAGTTTTCTTTGTGAATAGATGTCAAATTTTGTCAAAAGCTTTTTTCTGTACCAATTGATATGATCATATGATTTATCTTTTTTGGCTTATTAATGTGGTGGGTTACACTGATTGATTTTCAAATATTTGACCAGATTTGCATCCCTGGAATAAATCTCTCTAGTCATGATGAGCAATTCTTTTTATATATTGCTGTATTCTATTTACTAATATTTTGTTAAGGATTTTGCATTTATATAAAAAGATATTGGTCTGTCATGTTCTTTTTGTGTGTTTCTTGGTGTTGCTTTGGTATCAGGGTAATACTGGCCTTATAAAATATACTGGGAAATGTTTCCTCCATTTCTGTTTTTAGGAAGAGATTGTATAGAATTGCTGTTATTTCTTCACATTCATAATATTTGGTAGAATTATCCAATAAAATAATCTGTGCCTGGATATTTCCTTTTTGGGAATGTAAATTACAAATGTAATATTCTCAGGAGTTACAGGGTTACTAAAATGATCTATTTCATATTAAGTAAGTTGTGGTAGTTTGTTTTTTGAGGAATTGGTCAATTTCATCTAAGCTGTCAAACTTATGTGTGTAGAATGGATCATAGTACTCCTTTTTTGTCTTATGATGCCTGGAGGGTCTGAAATAATATTCCTTGTTTCATACCTGATCTTGGCAATTTGTATCTTTGCTTTCCTTTTAAAATTTTCAATTTTGCTAGAGTTTTGTCAATTTTATTGATCTTTTCAACCAGCTTTTTGTTTCATTGATTTTTCTCTATCATTTTTTCTGTTTTCAAATTCATTGATATCTATTATTGCCTTTTTAATTTCTTTCCTTCTACGTACTTTGGATTTATTTCACTCTGACTTTTCTAGCTTTTTGAGGTGGGAGCTTAGATTATTTAGTTGAGACTTTTTCCCTTTTCTAATGCAACCATTTAGTGTTATAAATATCCTTCTTAACACTGCCTTAACTATACCTCTCAAAATTTGAAAAAAATTTTTAATGTTTATTTATTTTTGAAAGACAGAGACAGAACACAAATCGGGGAGGGGCAGAGAAAGGGAGACACAGAATCCGAAGTAGGTTCCAGGCTTCAAGCTGTCAGCACGGAACCCTATACAGGGCTTGAACCCACAAACCAAGAGATCATGACCTAAGCTGAAGTTGGACGCTTAGCCAACTGAGCCACCCAGGTGCCCCCCACATTTTAAAAAATTATGTCCTCCTTTACAGATTGCAAAGCTAAATCAGAACAAGATTACATGTTCAAAGAACACAACTAGGCAGTGGTAGAGAAATCCCTGTCTCCTTGTGGTTGGTATAATTGAGATATAATGTATGTTTCAGGTCAACAATGTAAGAATTTGCTATTTGTATATATTGTGAAATGATCACCATAAATAAGTCTAGTTAACATCTATCACCATACATAGTTACACTTATTTTCTTGTGATAACAACTTTTAAGATTTACTCTCCAAGCAACTTCCAAGTATGCAATATAGTATTGTTAACTGTAGTCATCATGCTGTATATTACATTGCATGACTTACTTATTTATAACTAAAAATTTGTACCTTTTGATCATCTTCACTCATTTTGCCCACCCTTCATCCCCTGCCTCTGGCAACCACCAATCTGTTCTTTGTATCTATGGGTTTATTAAAAAAAATCCATTATAAGTGAGATCATATGGCATTTATCTTTCTTTTTCTGACTTATTTCACTTAGCATAATGCCCTCAAGGTCCATCCATGTTGCCTCAAATGGCAATATTTTATTCTTTTTTTATGGCTGAGTAATATTCCATTGTACATATACCATACCTTCTTTATCCATTCATTTCTTGGTGGGCATAGGTTTTTTCCATGTTTTCGCTATTGTAAATAGCGAATGTAACAAACATGGGATTGCATATATCTTTTTTTATGTTTATTTATTTTGAGAGAGAGCTAGAGAATACAAATGGAGGGAGGGGCAGAGAGAGAGAGAGAGAGCAGAGAGAGAAAGAGAATACCAAACAGGCTCTGCACTATTAGCATGGAGCCCAACCTGGGGCTCAGACTCACTAACTGTGAGATCATGACCTGAGCTGAAATCAAGAGTCAGATGCTTAACTGACTGAGCCACCCAGGTGCCCCAGGATTGCATATATTTTTTTGAATTAGTATTTTCACCCCTCAAATTTTTTATGTTGTATTTTCATACTGTTTTATGTATTTTATGATTTTCCTTGAAACTTACTCTTTGAACCATGTATTATTTAGAAGTGTATTGCTTAGTTTCCAAGAGTCTGCAGATTTTCCAGTTCTTTTTCAGCTATTGATTTCTTATTTTCACTTTATTGTGGTCAAAGAACACATTCTGTATGATTTCAATTCTTTTAAATTTATTCAAGTTTGTTTTATGAGCCAGGACATGATCTGTATCAGTTCCATGGATATTTGAAAAAAATGTGTATTTTGCTGTTGTTGGGTGGAATGTTGTACCAATATTGATTATTTTTTGTTGGTTGATGGTGTTCTTACAGTGTTTTTGAATGTGTCTCTTTGTACAGCTTTTTTAGTGACATAAGCTATCACTATCAACTGGTATTGATACCACTTTGAGTGAAGGAATGAAGTGTAGGAATCTTACCTCCCTTTATGTTCCTCTCCCATTTACAGTGTAATTGTCTTAAGTATTTCCTCTGCATACATTGAGAACCATATCAATGTTAAAATTGTTGCTTCAGAGGCCAACTATAATTTTAAGAATTCAAAAAGAGAAGGAAAATCTATTTTATTTACCAATATTTTCCCATTTATGTTGTTCTCTCTCCCTTCCTGATGTTCCAAGATTTTTTCTTTTATTGTTTCTTTTCTGTTTAGAGAATTTCCTTTAGCCATTCTTTTAATGTAGGTCTTTAGCAACAAGTTCTATTAATTTTATTTCATTTGAGCATGACTTGGTTTACCCTCATTCCTGATAGATATTTTTGCTGAGTGTAGAATTCTGAGTTGGCAATTTTTTTTCTTTTCGCACTTAGAAAATATTACGCTACTTTCTTCTGGCCCCCATGGTTTCTGCTGAGAAATATGCTGTAATTCCAATTATTTTTCCTCATAGGTGGGGTGTCATTTTTCTCTCACTGCTTTCAAGACTTTTCCTTTGCCTTTATTTTCCCAGAGCTTGGTTATAATGAGTTTTGAGGTGAATTTCTTTAAATTTATCCTGTTTTGAGGTTTACTCGTTTTTTTTTTTTAATCTCTAAGTTTATGTCTTTTGGCAAATTTGGAAATTTTAAGTCTTTTTTTTTTTTTAATACTTTTTTAACCTTGCTCTCTTCTGGGATTCCAGTGACTTGTTATTTTTTTGTTATCATCTCATTATCTCTGAAGTTCTCTTCATTTTTAAGTCTATTTTCTCTCCGTTGTTTAGACTGGGTAATGATTTCTACTGTTCTATTTTTTGTCTTAGATATTTTATTTTTAAGTGATCTCTATACCCAACATGAGATTTGAGCCCACAATCCCAAGATCAAGAGTTGTGTGCTCCACCAACCGAGCCAGCCAGGTGCTCCTTGTGTTCTATTTTCAAGTTCACAGATTCTTATCCTTGTATCCTCCATTCTGCTGTTGAATCCATCTACTGAATTTTTAATTTTGGTTACTGTATTTTTTTAGTTCTAAAATTTCCATTTGGCTCTTCTTTCTCTGTTCTTCCTTGCTAAGAGTTTCTGCTTTTTCATTTGTTTCAAGTGTGTTTGTAATTGCTTCTTGAAACACTTCTATTATGGCTTAGAAAACCTTTCTCAGATAATTCTAACATGTGTGTCATCTTGGTTGAATGTCTTTTCTTATCAGGATGAATTTTCCCTGGTTCTCAGTATAAGGAATGACTTTCAGTTGAAACCTGGACATTTTGCATATTACATGACAAGACTGGATCTTATTTAAACCTTCTGTTACAGTAGGTTTCTGGCACTACTGGAAATTCAGGCTCCCCACTAAGCCTCTACTGATGCAACTCTCCCTGAGATCATTGGAGGCGTCTTGTTTCTATCTGTGTGGCCTCTACTTATGCCATGAGAAGAAGGATGGCCTCATTATCAAAGTGTGGTGGTGAAAGTCCTGACTCCATTCGGTTTCTCTAACACCATTCCAGCTGAGAGTGTGGTTGCTATGTTGCTACTGGGTGGGGTTGTGAGACCAGGCTTCCTATGTGGTTTTCACTGACAATGCAGAGTGAAGGATTTCACAAAAAAAATGTTAAACTTTATTGAGAGAGAAGGAAGAGGTGGAATAAATGGAGAAACACACTATTCTGTTAGATGAGAAGACTCAATATTGAAAGATACACTGATATTTTAGAACTTCATAAATTTATCCTAACATTTATTTAAAACAATAAAGGGCTGAAAATAGCCATGAAAGAAAAGTAATCATAGGGGACTTGACCACTAAATGTTAAAATGTATTATAAAGCTATAATCATAGCACTGTGGCACTGACTTAATAATACTAGATAGATCAATGGAACAGAAATAGGTAGTCCAGAACTATATATAGAAGTTTATTACATTATAATGTGCCATTTCAGAAAGAACAGATTATTCAATAAAAGTATTTGGATAACTGCTAACCATATAACAAAGTATAATAACAAATTTTATCTCACACAGTACTGTATGTATAAATTTTAGTTGGATTAAACATATAATTAAAAAAAATAAAACCACACCAAAAACCATAAAATACCTAGGAATAAATCTAACCAAAGAGGTGAAAAATATATACACTGAAAAATATAGAAGCTTATGAAAGAAATTGAAGAAGACACAAAAAAATGGAAAAAGATTCCATGCTCCTGGATAGGAAGAACAAATATTGTTAAAATGTCAATACTACCCAAAGCAATCTACATATTCAATGCAATACCTATCAAAATAACACCAGCATTCTTCACAGAGCTAGAACAAACAATCCTAAAATTTGTATGGAATCAGAAAAGACCCTGAATAGCCAAAGCAATCTTGAAAAAGAAAACCAAAGCTGGAGGCTTCACAATCTTGGACTTCAAGTTGTATAACAAAGCTGTAATCATCAAGACAGTATGGTACTGGCATAAAAACAGACACTCAGATCAATGGAACAGAACAGAGAACCCAGAAATGGACCCACAAACGTATGGCCAACTAATCTCTGACAAAGCAGGAAAGAATATCCAATGGAAAAAAGACAGTCTTTTCAGCAAATGGTGCTGGAAAAACTGGACAGCGACATGTAGGAAAATGAAACTGAACCACTTTCTTACACGGTACACAAAAACAAACTAAAAATGGATGAAAGACCTCAAAGTAAGACAAGAAGCCATCAAAATTCTCAAGGAGAAAGCAGGCAAAAACCTCTTTGGCCTTGGCCACAGCAACTTCTTACTCAACGCATCTCTGGAGGCAAGGAAAACAAAAGCAAAAATGAACTACTGGGACCTCATCAAAATAAAACGCTTCTGCACAGCAAAGGAAACAATCAGTAAAACTAAAAGGCAACCGACAGAATGGGAGAAGATATTTGCAAATGACATATCAGATAAAGGGTTAGTATCCAAAATCTATAAAGAACTTATCAAACTCAACACCCAAAAAACAAATAATCCAGGGAAGAAATGCGCAAAAGACATGAATAGACACTTCTCCAAAGAAAACACTGAGATGGCCATCTGACACGTGAAAAAATGCTCAACATCACTCATCATCAGGGAAATACAAATCAAAACCACAATGAGATACACCTCACACCAGTCAGAATGGCTCACATTAACAACTCAGGCAGCAACAGATGTTGGCAAGGATGCGGAGAAAGAGGATCTCTTTTGCACTGTTGGTGGGAATGCAAGCTCATGCAGCCACTCTGGAAAACAGTATGGAGGTTTCTCAAAACACTAAAAATAGAACTACCCTACAACCCAGCAATTGCATTACTAGGCATTTATCCACGGGATACAGTAATGCTGTTTTGAAGGGACACATGTGCCCCAAAGTTTATAACAGCACTATCAACAATAGCCAAAATATGGAAAGAGCCCAAATATTCATCAATGGATGAATGGATAAAGAAGATGTGGTATATATATAAAATGGAGTATTACTCAGAGATCAAAAAGAATGAACTCTTGCCATTTGCAACTATGTGGATGGACCTAGAGGGTATTATGCTAAGCGAAATAAGTCAGTCAGAGAAAGACAAATATCATATGAGTTCACTTATGTGAGGACTTTAAGACACAGAACAGGTGAACATAAGGGAAAGGAAGCAAAAATAATATAAAAACAGGGAGGGGGACAAAACATAAGAGACTCTTAAATACGGAGAACAAACGGGGTTGTGGAAGAGGGGATGGGCTAAATGGGTAGGGGGCATTAAGGAATCTACTTCTGAAATCATTGTTGCACTATATGATAACTAACTTGGATGTAAATTAAAAAACAAATAAATTATTAAAATAAATAAAAATAAAACCAAAAAGTTGTAGAAAAAAATATACTGAACATTTACTTATATAATCTCAGGGTAGGAAAGACCATTCAATGCATGACATCAAAGGTAGAAACTATAAAGGAACATATTTATAAACGTAACTAGATAAAAAATTAAAACTCTGTATGGCAAAAAATTACTATGAGACATTGGAAGAAGTTATCTGCAACTTACATGTCAGACAAAGGTCAACTTTTTTTTTTTTTTTTACATAGGCTTTACACCCAACATGGGGCCCAATGTGGGGCTTGAACTCACCACCCTGAGATCAAGACCTGAGCTGAGATTAAGAGTCAAACGCTTAAACTACTGAGCCACCCAGGCACCCACAACGTTTTTAATATATAGAAAGCACTTACAAATCAGTAAGAACAAGACAAGGCTTCAGTAGAAAATTAGATGAAGACTATAACTAGACATTTCACACAAAAAAGAAAAATTGCCAATTAATGTGAAAAAAGTGAAACTTCACTAATAATTTATATAAATGCAAATTAAAACATAAATGCAGCATCATTTTTGTTAATTGAGTTAACAAAGCTGAAAGATGGTCAATGTGGCTGAAGAGCAGAGTAAGGTGGGATGTGATCAGATCAAGACCAGCTTGGGCCACTTCATGACCTTGCAAGCCATGCTAGGATTTTGGGTTTTATCTCCAGGAAAATGGTAAGTCTTTGAAGAGTTTTAATCAAGAGAATTACATCATCAGATAGATATTTTGAATAGGTCTCTGTAGCTCATATAGATGGGTAGATAGATACTATTTATTTAGGTATATACCCATGTTATCTATTTGTGTTGGAAAATGTCTGGAAGGAGATACAGTTAATTCTAACATTTTAAAAGTGGTTGGTTTTGGGTGATGGCGTATCTGGTGATTTACATTTTTTTCTTTTTCCTTTTTTTTGTTTTAGTGTTTATTTTTAAGAATGAGAAAGAGAGTGCGCCCCTGAGCAAGCAGGGGAGGGGCAGAGAAGAGAGAGAGAGAGAGAGAGAGAGAGAGAGAGAGAGAGAGAGAGAGAGACACAGAATCTAAAGCAGACTCCAGGCTCTGAGCTGTCAGCACAGAGCCCCATGTGGGGCTCGAACTCACAGACTGTGAGATCATGACCTGAGCCCGAGTCAGACGCTTAACCGACTGAGCCACCCAGGTGCCCCAATTTTTTTCTTTTTCCTAATCCTTACTTTCCCACTTTTATGGAAATATTATGTATTACTAACTTATTTTTTGCTTTTAGACTAGGGATGTGTGGAGATAAAGAAGCACAGGATTTAGAATTAGATGACCCTGATTTAACACCCGTTTTGGTTTTTTTTGTTTTTCGCTTACCAGCTGTTTGGCAATTGAACAAGATACTTATTCCTCTGATCTCCTCTTGTCTGGCAGACGCCCTGTGAATAAAAACAAAAATAATATATCAAAGTTTTACGCTTAAAAATGGTGATGGTAATAAATGGTTACCTCACAGGATATTTATGAGCATTATATTCAATTGCACACATAATTGGTAAGTATTTTATAAACTACTAACTATATAAATGGTAGTTGAGATGATGATGATGTTTAGTATAACCCACAGGGTTACAACACATGGTTGAAATATGATTGAGATATATCTGTAATTTATTTCAAAGACTAAGTGAGGTACCACTGTACCTGATTAAATGTGCAAAGGAATTATTTTGAGCTTGCACGTTAAAAAAAATATGTTTATTTACTTTTGAGAGAGAGAGAGAGAATGCATATGGCAGAGAGAGAGAGAGAGAGAGAGAGAGAGACACAGAATCTAAAGCAGACTCCAGGCTCTGAGCTGTCAGCACAGAGCCCCATGTGGGGCTCGAACTCACAGACTGTGAGATCATGACCTGAGCCCGAGTCAGACGCTTAACCGACTGAGCCACCCAGGTGCCCCAATTTTTTTCTTTTTCCTAATCCTTACTTTCCCACTTTTATGGAAATATTATGTATTACTAACTTATTTTTTGCTTTTAGACTAGGGATGTGTGGAGATAAAGAAGCACAGGATTTAGAATTAGATGACCCTGATTTAACACCCGTTTTGGTTTTTTTTGTTTTTCGCTTACCAGCTGTTTGGCAATTGAACAAGATACTTATTCCTCTGATCTCCTCTTGTCTGGCAGACGCCCTGTGAATAAAAACAAAAATAATATATCAAAGTTTTACGCTTAAAAATGGTGATGGTAATAAATGGTTACCTCACAGGATATTTATGAGCATTATATTCAATTGCACACATAATTGGTAAGTATTTTATAAACTACTAACTATATAAATGGTAGTTGAGATGATGATGATGTTTAGTATAACCCACAGGGTTACAACACATGGTTGAAATATGATTGAGATATATCTGTAATTTATTTCAAAGACTAAGTGAGGTACCACTGTACCTGATTAAATGTGCAAAGGAATTATTTTGAGCTTGCACGTTAAAAAAAATATGTTTATTTACTTTTGAGAGAGAGAGAGAGAATGCATATGGCAGAGAGAGAGGGACAGGAGATTCAAAGTTGGCTCTGGACCAACAAGCAGAGAGCCCTATGTGGGGTTCGACTCATGAACTGTGAGATCATGAACTGAGCCAAAGTTAGATGTTTAACTGACTGAGCCACCCAGGCACCCCAAAATATGATTTGTTGTTTATATGAAATTCAAATTTTACTCAGTATTCTATGTGTTTATTTGCTAAATCTGGCAACTCTAAATATGGAGAGGCCACTACAAGTGTTTTTGGGTCAATAGATGGGGGCATGTGTTGATGGAGATGGCCTGTGAACGAGGGTGTCCTTATACTTGGAGGGTACTTAGGGCATGGCATTATGAAAGTACCCTGTTCCAGGGGTGCCTGAGTGGCTCAGTTGGTTGAGCGTCTGACTTTATATTTTGGCTCAGGTCATGATCCCAGGGTCCTGGGATTGAGCCCCACGTCAGGCTCCGCACTGAGCTTGCAGCCTGCTTAAGATTCTCTCTCTCTCTCTCTCTCTCTCTCTCTCTCTCTTCCCCTCCCTCTCTCTCTCCCTCTCCCTTTGCTCCTCCCCCTACTTTGTCTCTCTTTCTCTCTCTCAAATATAAATTAAAAAAAAAAAGAAAGTACCCTGTTTCAAAATTTGGATTAGTACATTATGACAACCCAGAGTTAAGAATAAATGAATGTTTAATGAAAGTTGCATTTGAATTAGGTCATGAAAGATGGTGGATTTTCCAGGAATATTACGCATGTACATAACAAAATATGTTGGACATAATGCCTGCCTGCTCCACCTGCTATTCCCATAATTCCTCTTTTATGATTTGTTTTTCCCAAATCACTCACGCACACTGATTCCCTGATGTCTCAGAGCCTCACCTCCATCAAGCTGGCCTGTGACTAAGCTGGTGGGGACTGAGTCCACAGACTAATGCACTTGGTGCTTTCGGGCTGAAGGGGAAGAAGCTGGACCAGGAGGAACCGTGCTGAGTTCGTGTTTTTCTGGGAGTAAAGTCTCCTCTTAAGAAGGTGAATGAACTCTTTTCTCATCCTGTTCCACTAGTCACCTTTTCCTAGTCCTTTGGTGGAGAGTGTACCCTCCCCCCCTTTGATGGCTTATAGTCACAGGGTGATTCGTTCTGTTGTTGAGTAGGGTGACACCTGAGAGTCACCACCTCACACCATTTTCATTAAAAACACACACACACACACACATAAATAGAAACATTGTGGTTCAGGTTTGTATCTGAGAAAGATCTGGAAAGACGCTGCAAATATAAAGGAGTTACCCTGGGAGAATGGGATTAAGAGATTGAGGAGTGAGGGTGGTGTGGGCACTTTTACTTTTTATACCTTATCCATTTTTGTATTGCATGCAAAAAAAAAAATTCTTTTACAAAGAATGTAATAATAGACCAGTAACAAAGCGGTGAAATTAGAGACCAAATTCTAAACTAAAACTCACTCCCAAACAATTATTTTCATTCATTTTGAGATATGTATACTGTAGTACACAGTGTGCTACTTTGTTTTTTTTTTTTTCAACGTTTTTTATTTATTTTTGGGACAGAGAGAGACAGAGCATGAACGGGGGAGGGGCAGAGAGAGAGGGAGACACAGAATCGGAAACAGGCTCCAGGCTCTGAGCCATCAGCCCAGAGCCCGACGCGGGGCTCGAACTCACGGACCGCGAGATTGTGACCTGGCTGAAGTCGGACGCTTAACCGACTGCGCCACCCAGGCGCCCCCACAGTGTGCTACTTTGTATTCTGCTACATTGCTCAAAATTTTGTCACAGCTGTTTCTCTGCATTGCTACTGTGTCACTTTTCAGGGCTAGAAGGGTGGACTTTGAGTTACCAGTGATTTGCATCACCAACCTGTCTTCCCCAGGTACTGACCTGACCAGCCAGCTGAGGAAGGTGTGTGTGTGTGTGTGTGTGTGTGTGTGTGTGTGTGTGGAGGGGGGTGGTGCATGGGGGATGGTTCCCTGTTTTTTTTTTCTGTTTTTTTTTTTTTTCATCTGGAAATAGAGGTACCGGAAGCAGGTTTTCTCTGGGGTCCCTTCCAGGTCTCATCTATTACCTTCATGAAGCACATCATCAATAATGATCATTTGGACATAATTCTTTGTAAATCTTTATTTAATCCACCAGCCTCTCTGTTTTAAGATCACTCGGTGTAAGGCAGCTCATTTATCCTCATGATAGATACATGGTGGTAGATATAATTTTCCCTTTCGTAGATGGAGAAACTGAGTCCAGAGGTGTGGGATGATTTACCACAGCACTGGCCTCTTATCAGGGCAGCCCCAGGATTCGGCTTCCCCGTGTTATGGGTGATGGATAGCAGACGAGATCTCCGAAGAGCAGACAATTCGAGGCGGCTTAGGTACGATTATTAAATGGATCCATCATTCTCCTGTCGTCTCCCTTTTTTTCTCCTCTTTAGATTCCAAGTCACTATTTTTCTGTGCCATTTCTTTGGGACATATTCATGAATGGACCCTTGGAACACACACACACACACACACACACACACACACACACACACACACACACAGCAATTTGGTCACACCTACGAGGCAGATAAAGCTGAAGGGAGCCTGCAAAAGGATCTGTAGATAAAAAGTCCGGTATCTGGGCAGGTAACACCCAATTACAACAGAGCAGTGTTGACTTACACTTTTCCTTATCGGGGGAATCAGGTATTTGTGTAAATCAGAAAAGGATTTGATGGATGCTATTTCAGTGGAGTTTCCAGCCAAAGGACAGGTTTGGTTAAACAAAATATATATTCTCCTTATCTACAGTGGCAACTATCATGCAACTCCCCGTCTCCCTTCTACTCCTCCAAGCCTTATAAAAAAGAGCGCCTTATCTAGAGTTTGTAAGAGCCTAATGTCGAGCAGGGTCTGTGCTAAAATCACTGACCGCGCTGCACCTCAGGCCCGGCCCGAGCCATTTGGGCAGACAGATGATCTTCCCTTATCTCCGGCTGTCTTGGCAATCAGTGTCTTTTTCTTAAGATGCCTGTTTAGACTACCCCAGCGGAAAAGAACAGGTACCATCCCGCTTGATGGGAGAAGATTTGGAGACTCGCTCTGTGGCGGTCAAGGGCCGTGGTGGGAAAGAGCGTAGTTCAGAGGAGGAGGCCGGCAGTCGCGATGGCTGCCAGCTCATCCAGAGAGGAGGACGCCTCAAACAGTCACGGGGTGGGGAGCCTCTGGCGGGGCAGGAAGCCTGAGTGTTGGTAATAGAAACGTAGGCATGGGGCCAGACGCAGACGGGGAAAGAGGGTCAAAGTGGGGAGAGCGACTTCCATTAGATAAGATGGACTTACTCAGATTTTGGTGCCACTTGTCGAAAAAGCTGGTGGCCTTCAGGCTTGGTATCAGGCACCGGCTGGGGGCGGTGAGCGGACACAGTGCGGAGTCAAAGACCTGCGTGAGGCTCGGCCTCTGATCTGCTGGGAGGCCTTGAACAAGGCCCTCTCCCTCTCTGGGCTCCCGAACTGGTCCTTTAGAAACGTGTTGCGTGGGGCGCCTGGGTGGCTCGGTCGGTTGAGCGTCCGACTTCGGCTCAGGTCATGATCTCACGGTTTGTGCGTCCGAGCCCCGCGTGTGGCCCTGTGCTGACGGCTCAGAGCCTGGAGCCTGTTTCGGATTCTGTGTCTCCCTCTCTCTCTGCCCCTCCCCCGCTCACGCTCTGTCTCCCTCTGCCTCAAAAATAAATAAACATTAAAAGAAAAAATTTAGAAATGTGTTTTGTGGTGCCAGGTGCCCCAAAGTGCAGGAGGGCAGCAACCCCTGCCTGCATTGCCAGGGCTCCAGGTGCGTGGCCGTGGAACTCGCACAGGGTGGGCAGGGAGCCTTTTCCATGGAGCCAACCTGAGTTGGTCTCTCCTTTCGCTTCCAGGTACGCTTGAGTTTTGGATGCAAGTAAGGAGCTTGTCGGTGTGAAAATCCTGGGGCGGCTCCGAGTCGCCCAAGAGCATCCTGTGAGAACCTGTACATCATCTCCACCTTTCCCCCTGAGAAAGGTGTCGGTCTAATACTGTGCTTCGGATGCCCCAGTGACACGGATGCCTCGCTCTTCCTGGGAAAGCCGCGTCACAGCTGCAGGGGCCTGTCCACGTCGTTCCTCTAGCTGTTTAGTCTGAATGTTTCCCCTTCTCAGTTTTGATTTGCAGGTCCCTAATGATTAGCATCTCTTCGAGTGCTTATTGGCCTTTCGTATGTCTCCCCTTTCGAGAAGTGCGTATTCAAGTCCTTTGCTCACTTTTCATGGGGTTATTTGCTTTTTTCTGTTATGATTGGATTGTAGAAATTCTTGAGATATTCTGGGTATTAACCCTTTATCAGATAGAGGATTTGCAAATGTTCTCTCGCATCCTGTAGAAAGCCTTTTTACTCTGTTGATTGTGTCTGTGGCTGCACAGAAGTTTTAAAGTTTGCTGTAGTCCAATTTCTTTCTTTCTTTCATTGCCTGTGCTTTTAAAACTCACTCTTTTTGGTCTGTAAGGCAATCAGGGCTCGGAACACTGGCCCGGCTTGGAGAGAGGGGCCTTCTGTCGTGTATCTCCGTGACTTACTGCCACGTACATGGGGGCACAGATGATGACAGCCCAGGACTGTCCTCTCTCAGAAGCCGTGGACAAAATTTGAGATTCACGTTTGGTGTTTATTTCCTCTCTGCTTAGCCAGCTCAGCCTTATTGCAACTATACGCTGTCATCTTTCTTTCAAAAGCCATACTTTTCTGGATTTTGTGACCCCTTGCCTTCCTGAGAGGCACACAGCATAGAGACCATACTTGTAGACAACTTCAGGGTTTTTATGGTGTCAAATGGACAAACTATGAGGGGCACCTGGGTGGCTCAGTTAAGCAACCAACTCTTGGTTTGGCTCAGGTTAGGATCTCATGGTTCATGAGTTCAAGCCCGGCATCAAGCTCTGCACTGCTGGTGTGGAGTCTGCTTGGGATTCTCTCTCTCTCTTTCTGTTTCTGCACCTCCCTTGCCCTCTCTTTCTCAAAATAAATAAACTTTAAAGAAAAAATGGACAGACTATAAGATGTGGGCTGGTGTTAGAGAGCCAGAGACATGAGATTTTCATGAACACAGGGTCCCAGACAGTGGGGAGAACAGAGCTTCACAGCCCAGTACTCTCCTTGGCCCTGCAGCTCTTGATGTGTGTGTGTGTGTGTGTGTGTGTGTGTGTGTGTGTGGTGAAGGTGTGGAGGGAGGGGAGAAAGGGAGAGTTTGTAGCTATTTTGTTCCTTCCTCATGGAAGAGGCAAACCCTTCTATTCCTATTTGGGTCAGAATCTGCCTTTTCTTTTCAAGGCTGACTCTGGTTTGAGACTCTCTTAACCTGTTATCTAAAGTGACCATTTTGTCTAACTCCAGATACCGGCCTGTAATTCATTTTGTTTTTGCTATGAAAAATTCTATTTTAATTATGAAATTAATTCACTCACTGGACACATTTTGGAAAATATAAACAACATACAAAGAAGAACACAGGAGCCTCCTGTAAACCCTCTGTTGAGATGTAACTCGCATTACATCCAGGCTGATGCATTTCTGTCCAGGCTGATAGAGGGAGAGGGGGTTGGTATACAGAAAGACAGTTAGACAGACATAGCCACATAAAAATGGGTGTGTGTTTTCATAGTTGATGTCATCCTATATTTCATTCCTTCTCTCTCTCCAGACCTCCGCACCACCTCCTTTTCCTCTCTCTCAGCTTCTTTTTCTTAATGTTTATTTATTTATTTTGAGAGACAGAGATAGAGAGTGAGGGGGCAGGGGCAGAGAGACAGAGTGAGAGAGAGAATCCCAAGTAAGCTCCACACTCTCAGTGCAGAACCTGATACAGGGCTCAAACTCATGAACCGCGAGACCATGACCTGAGCTGAAATCAAGAGTCATACGTTAAATGACAGAGCCATCCAGGTACCCCATCGACTACTTATCTCACTGAGAAAACAGAAGCCATCCGTGTGCTCCTATCCCAACATCTGCCCACGTACCTTAGGATCTGTCTGGGACCATCCTTCCCATCTGTGCATGGCCGTGCTGCCCTTGTTCATCTGTGAGGCTACCCCCTCTTCTCCTGTGTACCCCATTCCTTCCTGATGCTTGAGGGTGGCCTCTACAAATCTCCCCTCTCTCCTTTGACTCATCCATCGTTTCTCTCCTGGATCATTCCTGCTACCCATCAGACACCGCATAATAACTGCTTTCTTTCAAAACCAAATTCTCTCTTAGTTAATTGCACATTCCCCGGAAAGCAGGGGATAAGCCACACGTGTTCTATGCAAGAAGAGTATGTTCATTCGATTGTGGTGGAAGGTACTTACACTGAGGTGATTCTGGAAGGGGAGGCTGGGGTCAGAGTGCTCAGGGCTTCGAGTACTTTGTTCTATAGAAAATAAGGAAGCATTTAGGGTTTTTGAGGAAGGGTGCCGTGGAGGCTTCTGGTGTTGGCTTGCTGAGGCTGTTCTGTAGCAGTGGGGAGGGGTGGGGAGAGCTGTTGAGTGGTTGGTGTCCCAGCCCAGGCTGGAGAGGACCAGGTCCCTAGTGATGGAGGCAGCTACGGAACCCAGAGGAAATGTGCTGCAAGAGACCTGGTCTAGCATGAATTTTTAAGTCACAAAAAAAGGTTGGGTGTGAGTGGAGGAGGGAGCAGTCAAAGATACCTCCAGTCATGGGACTGAATGTTGGTAAAAAAGGAGTTCTCTCACATTTATTTATTTATTTATTTATTTATTTATTTATTTATTTATTTATTTATAATGTTTATTTTTTTGCAATATATGAAATTTATTGTCAAATTGGTTTCCAGACAACACCCAGTGCTCATCCCAAAAGGTGCCCTCCTCAATACCCATCACCCGCTCTCCCCTCCCTCCCACCCCCCATCAACCCTCAGTTTGTTCTCAGTTTTTAAGAGTCTCTTATGCTTTGGCTCTCTCCCACTCTATCTTTTTTTTTTCCTTCCCCTCCCCCGTGGTCTTCTGTTAAGTTTCTCAGGATCCACATAAGAGTGAAAACATATGGTATCTGTCTTTCTCTGTATGGCTTATTTCACTTAGCATCACACTCTCCAGTTCCATCCACGTTGCTACAAAAGGCCATATTTCATTCTTTCTCATTGCCACGTAGTACTCCATTGTGTATATAAACCACAATTTCTTTATCCATTCATCAGTTGATGGACATTTAGGCTCTTTCCATAATTTGGCTATTGTTGAGAGTGCTGCTATAAATATAATGTTTATTTTTTAGAGAGAGAGGAGAGAGAGAGAGAGAGAGATCATGAGCAGAGGAATGGCAGAGACAGAGAGAGAGGGGGACAGAGGACCCAAAGCGAGTTTGGCACTGACAGTACAGAGCCCGATGTGGGACCAGAACTCATGAACTGCGAGATCGTGACCTGAGCCAAAATCGAGAGTCAGACGCTCAACTGACTCAACCGCCCAGGTGCCCTTCTCACTTTTGAAAATAGGCCTGAGAGGAAGATGAAAAGGCAGGTGATTTCTAAAATGTGGAGCTGGGAAGCCAGAATGCTTCCACCATAGAGAGAAGTGATGAGGATTTTGTCAGCTGGGCCTTTCCACATGTCGACTAGGGTGACTGATGGTGGGTGAGAGGTTGGAAGAGCTCTCTGGGGACTGCAGGCCAGCCCTGCCTCTCATCAGTGGGACTTCCTCTGGGTAGCAGCAGGGGCAGGTGGTCTGTGGTGACAGATGGTGCTGAGGAGGTACAGAGGGTGCTTCTGGGGGAGGGTCCTTAGTTTTATTCTCTGTTTACAAATAAGGTGAGAGAGGCCCCATGGAGGGGGTTTGTTGGGGAAGCAGGACCAGGGTTTTGGTGAAGGGAGAAGTCTGGGATCCAGGAGGGAAAATGGACGGTGGTGAAAGGTTCCGGTGGGGATTGGAGGCAGCTCTGGACAGTTACAAGGGAGAGGACGGCTGGGAGTGAGAAGGTGGGAGACAGGATAGGAGATGGGACGAGGTGCGACATGTAGACACATCCAGAAGACATCACTCTGGGAGGAAGGTCTTCTGGAAGCAGACAAGACAGGGCTCAGAGGGCAGCTGTCGAGCTCTGCAAGGCCTCTTGGGTTCCTCTCCTTATTTAGGTGAAAGGTGCTATTTTCACTTCTGAACTTGGACAGTAGGACCCCTCCCAACCTCTCCCCAGAAAAGGGAGCGCCAACGGCCAATGGGTTATTTCTTTCTTTCTAATCCTGTAGTTTTATGGGGCCGTAAATGAAGAGAGCAGGGAATTAAAGAAAAAGGTGTAGCCAAGACAAATAGCAGAGTCCTTGCCCATGTGGCACTTGCAGTCTAAAGGTGTGCATGACGCAATCCATGGCCGTGTGTGTTCCCAGGAGGTCAGGGTGAAGCTGCCCTGGGCAGTCTGGGGCAGCCAGCAGGTGGTTAGGAGGGACAGGTTGCCTCAACCCTCAAGGAATGACTGAAGGAAGGTCTTTTCCTGGGGCAGTGAGGGGACAAATGGCAGGTTGGCACAGGTGGGCACAGGCAAGGAGCAGGACGGTGGATGAGCTGGAATGAAGCGGCGGGGGAGGGACCCAGAGGCCAGCTTTATTTTGGGGTTGTAATTGAGTGGGAAGAGCCAGTGAGCAGAAGACTAGAATAAGGCCAGCAGGTGCCCAGCTGTATGGCAGAAACCAAGAACCCCCAGCCCCATGAGGCAGTTGCTGATTCTGGATGTCTTCCCTGAGGGAACCACCCCTGGGGCATTTGGGGGTCTGTCTAACTCTGATGAGATTAGGAGCCTGTGCAGCTGTGACAGGGAAGCATCCCCCAAAACAAGTTAGTGAAAAGTGACCTGGACATCTGGGGACTTTAGCAAGACCCGGAAGTGTAGAAATGGAGAAGATGTTCCCCTAACATGGCTTTACTGGAGGTACGGTCCATGGGCAGAAAGGCCAGTGTGGGTTTGTTAGTGGTTTTCTAGTGCAGACCAATTGGCTTTAGATTCCTCAGCAGAGAGGGATGACTTATCAGGCCACAACACGTTGTTCAAAGGATCTTATAATCCATACATTCAACCTTGAAGACATTATTCTAGGTGACATAGGCCAGCCATTAAAGGACAAACACTATGATGCCACTTACGTGAGGTTCCCGGAGTAGTCAAATTCATAGGGGCAGGAAGCAAAATGGTGGTTGCCAGGGGCCGGGGGCAAGGGAGAGTGGGGAGTTGGAGTTTACTGGGGACAGAATTTCAGTTTGGGAAGATGAAAAAAGTTCCTGAGATGGATGGCAGTGATGGTTGCCCAACAAGGTGGGTGTACTTAATGCCCCTGAACTGTATGCTTAAAGATAGTTAACATAATACATCTTATGTATAGCTTACCTCAATGAAAAATGCATTTAAAACTCCTAAAGTCACTTGGCATGGACTTTCTTCATATCATTCTGGTTCTGAACCTGATTTGACTTCTGGAGTCAGTAGATGGTACCCGATGGGGAGTCAGGCAACGCTTCACCATCTGGTCATAATAAATGGATAAACACTACCCTGTTTTCTTTTTTTCTTTAAAAAAAAAAACAAGTTTACTTATTTATTTTGAGAGAGAGAGAGAGAGAGAAGGGGAGGAGAAGAGGGACAGGAAGAGAGAGGATCCCCAGCAGGCTCCACACTGTCAGCACAGAGCCTGGCACGGCGCTTAAACTCACAAACCATGAGATCACGACCCAAGCCAAAATCAAGAGTCAGATGTTTAACCAACCGAGCCACGTAGGCGCCCCAACACTACCTTGTTTACAAGTTGGTCTCTTCTGCATGGCGGCCAACCTTCTGAGCCTGCTCGCCTCTGGGAGAAAGGCGAAGGTCCACCCCAAGCCTGCAAAGTCGAGCCCCAGGGTCTGAAGCCACAGCACCCCATCACCTCCTTCTGTTATTCCCCACCCGCAGCAAAGAGGCAAGGAAACAGAGCTAGATGGTGTTGGGCAGCAGCAGCTGGCTGTGTGGAACCACAGTGTCTGGAGTCTGGCATGTCTGGGTTTACGTCACCATCACTAACGGGCAAGCTGCTGACCACCTCGCCCCCATAAGCCTTAGTTTCCTGACCTGCAATATGGCCTCAGTGTTATTTATCTCTCAGGAGTTTGAGAGTTCTGTAATATAAAATATAAAAAACACAGAGCATAGTTCTTGCCCAGAGTAGCTGTTCAACCTATACTATGTACCTTCCCTAGCCTTCTCCCACCTCTTTTTAATGGTATGTGTCTTAGGGGGCTCAGGCTGCTGTAACGGATTATCACAGAAAGGGTGGCTTAAACAACAAACCAACAGACATTTATTTCTGTGAGTTCTGGAGGCTGGGAGGATCACGGTGCCAGCAGAGTCAGTGTCTGGTGAAGACACTTCGTCAGAGATAGCCGTCCTCTTGTTTTGTCCTCATATGGCTGAAGGGGTTAGGAAGCTCTTTGGGGTCTCTTTTATAAGGGTACTAATCCCACTTATCACTTCCCAAAGGCTCCACCTCTGCATACCATGCCCTGGAGGGTTGGGATTTCAACATATGGGTTTTGAGGAACACAAACATTCAGATCACAGCAGTATAACTTAACGAATACACAGAAACCTCTTTCTTTTCCCTTGAGATTTTTAAGAAGAGGGTAGATGTCTTTCTGCCATGGAGTTTTGGAGGGACGGCGGGGACAGAATATCTTCTGCAGGTCCTTTGACTCTAAAATCCTGATTTTCATAGAGGTGGCCATTCCGTGTCTGTGTGCTTCTTTGGGACTGTCTTTTTCCGATTGTGCTTATGAATATCTCTGTGAAGCTCCTACCTTCCACCAATCAGCAGCAAGTTTATTTTTTAGCCAATCAGCAGATGAGGTGAAGACCTCACAATAGCCCTTGGCTCTTAGCCAGCCATTAGCCCGGAGGCCCAGGGTTGGTGGTCATCGGGACAGGTGTCCTGACCCTCCCGCAGTCAGGTCAAAGTGACCTCCAATCAGCTCCATGCCAGAAGCCGTACAGGATGAAGAGGAAAGTATTAAGTCATCTGGATTTTATTTTATATGAGGTGAAACATCTGTGCATTGGGAACTGTACGGAAATTGAGAATCCAGAGGACAAATGCCTTGAGAAGGTTGAACTTTTCCACCTTTCACTCGCTTAAGTAGGGAGTGACTGGGAGGAATAGGAAACAGAAAACAGTGAGAGGCTGTGGAAAAATTTGGGCTCTGGTGCATTACTGGTGGGAATATAAAATGGGGCAGCTACTATGGAAAACAGTATGGAAGTTCCAAAAAAAAATTAAGCCTAGAATTGCCATATGATCCAGAAATTCCATTTGGGGGCATATATCCCAAAGAATTGAAAGCAGGGTCTCAAAGAAGCATTTGTACACCCACATTCAGAGCCTTATTCACTAGGGCCAAAGGTGGAAGGAAGCAAGCCAAGTGTCCATCAGCGGATGAATGGATAAACGAAACGTGGTCTATTCATACAACGGGATATTATTCAGCCTTAAGAAGGAAGGACACATGCTACAACATGGATGAAGCTTGAGGACATTGTATGAGTAATGTCCTCATACAAACACTGTATGATTCCACTTACATGAGGTATCTAGAATGGTCAAAGTCGTAACATTCAGAAAATAAAATGGTGGTTGCCAGGGGCTGGAGGGAGGAGAGAATGAGGAGTGGTTGTTTAATGGCTATAGAATTTCAGTCCAGAAAGACAAAAATGAGTCCTGGAGGTGGATGGTGCTGATGTTTGCACAACAATTAATGCCACTGTACTTTCACAGTTAAAAGTGGTTAAGAGGGTAAATTTTATGTTACATGTGTGTTTTACCACAGTTAATTTTTAAAAATAGAGCTGAGTCGGGGCGCCTGGGTGGCTGAGTCGGTTAAGCGTCCGACTTCAGCTCAGGTCACGATCTCACGGTCCGTGAGTTCGAGCCCCGCGTCGGGCTCTGTGCTGACGGCTCAGAGCCTGGAGCCCGTTTCAGATTCTGTGTCTCCCTCTCTCTCTGCCCCTCCCCTGTTCATGCTCTGTCTCTCTCTGTCTCAAAAATAAATAAACATTAAAAAAATTAAAAAAAAAATAGAGCTGAGGACCTGGATTGGTGCAGAATTTACTCAGGTGGTGGGGAGGGACGGGTGGCCTCTACTCATGAATGGCTGATAGAGGGTCTTCTCCCTAGAGCAGTGAGGGGACATATGGCAAGTAGGGGCAAGTGGACACAGGCAGGGAGTGAGATGGTGGGGTTTGAGAGAGGAAGGGTGGGGAGGGACCCAAAGTTCAACTCCTTTGTTTTGGAGAAGTAAAGGGAGGGGTTTGTGGTTGAGTGGAGGGAGCAAGTGGACAGAAGCCTCAGTTTCCTCATCTGTAAAATGGGGCTTGTAAGACATCTTCCTTACCAAAAAGTCCTCTAGGCTTTTGGCATGTGGCTAATCCCTTCTGGCTCCAGTACTGGGAGGAGTTCACCGGGACAATCCTCAGGAGGATTTCTGGGGGACGGGAGAGGATGTGGGCAGAGCCGTGGGCTGATGTTGCCATCAATCAGTCAAGATTCTCTCTGGTGTCCCTCGAGACTCTCTATCATCCCACCTTCTGTGTTGCTGTTCTCGGCTTCCTTGTCTGCCACCCTTTGGCCGCCTTCTGCTGGACACTGTTCCTTTCTTCACGCCCCCAAGCAGCAGAGACGTACCACTTTTGTGTGAGGCTGACTGAAGGCCTGGGTGACACGGAGAGGACGTTCACCTCTTGGGACAACACAGCGGACACACTTAAATGCAACATTGGGTAGTGTTGTTCTGGGGTTCTGTGGCTACCTCACAAGAGAATTTAGCACCAGTGGCCATATTGTACTCCCTTCCCCCAGACCGTCCTCCTACGCTCGCCTTTCCTCCTGCCTTTATTTATGCTATTTCCTCCTCGTTAGATTATGCGGAAGCTCAAAATTCCTTTCACCTTATGCACGGCCAGGCAGCTCTGTGTCTGGCTGCTGTGGTTCCCCAGGGCTGTGCTGGGGGATGAGGCAGGCGCTACTCCTCTTTCTCTTCAGAGAGGCCCCGGTCGGGGGTCTCCCGAGAAGAGAAGAGATAATGCAGGTGAACACTGAAGAGTGTGCGGTGAGGCTCAGATACAAGCGACAAGCCTCATCATTTACTCCCACTGTGGGGCTGCTTCCCTGGTGAGTGGGGTCCAGGGGCTGTAGCAGCGGGGAGGTGCATGGGTGAGAGGGCCGGGACAGCCCCCATCCTCTTGCATCTGGCTGGGGCTCGGCAACAGCACAGGAGATGTGCTCAGTCCCAGAGCCCTGGGGGACACGTTCCCAGAGGTGGAGGCCGAAGTCCCGGACGGAGAGCTCAACTTCCAAGTGTGATGAAAGACACAGATTTTGCATTTGTCACACGCTGGTTCTGGGAGTCGAGGTGAAGGAAGTGCCACAGCGTTGGAGTGAAGAGGTCAGGTCTCAAGCAGGCACGTGAAACCCGATTCTGCCTCGTCTTAGCGGGGCGGCTGGGCACGTTAGCCCCTCTGTGTCTTTGGTGAAGCCTGGAGATAATCATGGTCTACCTTACGGGGTTGTTGCAAGCAGTCCGTGAGATACGGTGTGCGAAAGAACTTGGTATAGAGTAGCTGCTCAACAAAATCAGCTGCTGGTATAATGATGACTGTCATGGTTGCCGTGCCCGAGTCCCTGGGTTGAAGAATGTGCAGCCTGGCAGGGAGGCCGGATATGTAAAGTCACTAGAGAAATCTAGCTCGTCTGCACTGAGCCACTTCTGTCCTGCTTTTGAGAGCACTCAGAACACAGATCTGACTCTTCTGCGGCCCTGCCTCCCTATAGGATGCTGACGTGAGTGCAGCGGCTAGAGAGGCTACAGGCTGGGTTCCAGTGACACCACACAAGAGTTGGGGGTGGGTGGGGAGCAGGGCCAGCCAGGAGGCTCTGGCAGGTGATCTGGGGTGGGTGGGCAGGGGCAGGTGGTAAGCTGTGGTTGCCTAAGGAGCTGGACATAACCGAGGAGGCTGTTAGGCACTCTGATGGGCATTTGTGAATCCCCCTTGGATGGTCTAAACAAAAAGAGAGAGATGTCTGCCTCTGCGGGCAGATTCAGAAATCACAATTCCTGTTGTTGCGAGGTGGCCAGGACGCTGTCCCGAGTCCTCTGGTTTTGTTTAATGCTCAGCAAAAGATACTCCCTGCCATTGGACACCATCCCTGAGACAAGGCATTTGCAGGGATGTGGACCAAGAGAGACTTCTCAGAAGAAGTGGGTTCTGAAGGATGAATAGGAGTTTGAACGTTGGATGATGCCAGAGGAGGGCATCCTGGGCAAAGAGACCAGTGCCTGCGAGTGCCTCCTTGGTGATCTATCCTATCTCTTCTGCTGCTGTTACCACTGCACTGTTTGCTGCAGCCCATGTCCCTCTAGTCCTGCTGGTTTATTTCCAGCTGCTGAGGCCCGGTCTTTTGTTCCAGGCAACATCACCAGGGTTGTCTCGATGGCAGTGCTTACTAGAAAAGGGTACTAGAGTTCCTTTCCCTCTTATAATCTACAAACTCTGATGCTGAAGGTTTTGGGGAGAAGTGGAGCGGGGGCAGGGGGGCAAATGATTTGAATACAGGTGCCTCCACAAACAGGTATGTGGAGAATTTGGGGGATGATGAATATGTTCATTCTTGCAACTCTGCTGATGGGCTCATACATGTGTCAAAACATCAAATTGTATACTTAAGTGGCTCAGCTTATTACATAGGGGTTATGCTTCCATAAGGCTGTTGAAAAGAGGGGGTGCCTGGGTGGATCAGTCAGTTAAGCGTCCAACTCTAGATTTCCGCTCAGGTCATGATCTTAAGGTTCATGAGATTGAGTTCCATGTCAAGCTCTGTGCTGACAGCATGGAGCCTGCTTGGGATTCTTTTCTCTCCTTTTCTCTCTGCCCCTCCCCCGCTCATGCACGAGCTTGTTTTCTCTCTCTCACAGTAAATAATAAAAATAATAAAATAATAAAAATAAAAAAGTAAACTTAAAAAAAGAAGCTGCTAAAAAGAGTATACTGATGCCTCAAAAATTTCAGTTGCTTTTTTAACATGTTTATTTTCCAGTGTAAAACTAATTAATATAGGATCGCAAGAGAAAGGTAGAAATTCACGAGAGCAGGAAAAACCAAGTAAACCACACAATGTTTTCCTTTTCTTTTTTTTTTTTTAGTGGGGGGATCATTATTACCAAAACCAAAATATGCGCATGAAACTCGCTAGAGAGCCAGGCTCCTGCCCCACCCAGCATGATCAGTCATCCTGAGTGAAGAGTCCCCTGGGGACTTATGTCCTGCAGTAGTAATACTGAATGGTAAAACAGCTAACATTTGTTGAGCACTTAATACATCCAAGGCACCGTTTCAAGAGCTCTCCATGTGTTATTTCAGTGCTAGTGGTTACGAGCGAGTTGCCACAGTTAGATGTTTGGGTGTGAACTTCACCCTGCCACCACAAGTTCCATAGCCTCGGGTGAGTTACTTAGAAGTCTTAAGTTTCACATTCTCCAGAGAAGATGTACGGATGCTCAACATCCATCACTGAGACACTGAGACACCACTTCACTCACACCCAGTTGGATGGCTCCCATCAGAAAAACAGAAAATTGGTGTTGGTGACGCTGTGAAGAAAATCAGAACCATCATGCACTGCTGGTGGGAATGGTTGGTGCAGCCACGGTGGAAAACAGGATGGGGGAATCCTCAAAAAGTTAAACATAAAATTACCCCTCGATCCAGAAATTCCGCTCCTGGATATATACACGGAAGACTTGAAGGCAGAGACTCAGATGGGTATTTATATGCCACATCCATGGCATTATTCGCAACAGCCAGAAGATGGAAACAACCCAAGTGTTCGTTGCTGGTAAATTAAATGTGGGATATACGTACAATAGAGTCTACTACTCAGCCTTAGAAAGGAAGGATGTTGTGACACCTGCCACAACGCAGACGAACCTTGAGGAAGTTACGCTAAGTGAAATAAGCCCATCACAAAAAGACAAATACCGTACAATTCCTCATAGATGAGGTACAGAGAGTAGTCAGACTCACAGAGGCAGAGCAGAAAGGTGGTTGCCAGGGGCTGGGGGAAGGTGGTAAAGGGAAATCATGGTTCAATGTCACTTTGGGAAGATGCAAATGTTCTGGAGATGGACGGGGGTGGTGGTTGCACAACAGTGTGAATATACTTAATGCCTCTGAACTGTACACTTAAAAATGGTTACGATGATGGGGCACCTGGGTGGCTCAGTCGGTTAAGTGGCCGACTTCGGCTCGGGTCATGATCTCGCGGTCCCTGAGTTCGAGCCTGTCGGGCTCTGTGCTGACAGCTCAGAGCCTGGAGCCTGTTTCGGATTCTGTGTCTCCCTCTCTCTGACCCTCCCCCGTTCATGCTCTGTCTCTCTCTGTCTCAAAAATAAATAAAAACGTTTAAAAAAATTTAAAAAAATGGTTACGATGATAAATTTTATGTTACATGTATTATATAATTTAAAAAAAGGGGGGGCTGGGGCGCCTGGATGGCTCAGTCAGTTAAGTGTCCGACTTCGGCTCGGGTCATGGTCTCGCAGTTCGTGGTTTCGAGCCCTGCGTCAGGCTCTGTGCTGACAGCTCAGAGCCCGGAGCCTGCTTTGGATTTTGTGTCTCCCTCTCTCTCTGCCCCTCAGCCACTTGTGCTCTGTTCCTCTCTCTCTCAAAAATAGAAATAAATAAACATCAAAAAGCTTTTAAAAAGGGGGGGAGAAAAAGTTTGTTTCTTCCTTTCTAAAATTGGTCAAACCCCCTCCCCCACTTCCGAGGATGTGAGGGTTGAGTGTGAACACTTCTAACCCCCAAGAAGAGCAGCGGGCCCACAGTGATGATCAGGGATGCTCACTGTTGAGATGGTTGTTAGTGTCGTTTTGCCGGCCAGTGCTTGGGGATGGTCAGCCCTTTTCTGGGTGACCTTAGGCACATCCCTTCTCTGGGCCTCAGTTTCCCCACACCGAAAAGAGGCGCTGGGATTATTGCCAAGGTCCCTTTCCTCCCCTAACTGTGATGTTCCATGTAGGCTTCCCATTGGAATCACGCTCGCAGATCCTGGAACCGACATCTCAGGGGCAGGACTAGCACCTTTATTCTGCCGGCAGCGAGGGCTGCGACCGCTCAGCTGAGACTGTCAATGCTGGGGTGATGTGGGGTAAACCAGGGTTTGTGACTCATGATCCCCCATCTGGAGAAGTCCCAGAAAACCTTGTGCTTGATGGGTCTTAATCCTACGGGCTTATGACAAGTGGTCCTGGTATGTGCATGCCTATGCTGGATGGCACGTGGACATCCAGGCATAAATGCATTGTCTGTATGAGGAGAAGATAGCGGTGGGACTATGGAAGGGAGGGGTTCTGTGCTGCATGTCACGCTCCTCAGGGACAAGAGACAAGTGGAGCCTCCATCGAATTGTAGATCGCAGCAGGTTTTCAGTCTTGCCTACACACTGGGGAGGCTTATAAGAAAGAACACTGGTTGGGGCGCCTGGGTGGCGCAGTGGGTTAAGCGTCCGACTTCAGCCAGGTCACGATCTCGCGGTCCGTGAGTTCGAGCCCCGCGTCGGGCTCTGGGCTGATGGCTCGGAGCCTGGAGCCTGTTTCCGATTCTGTGTCTCCCTCTCTCTCTGCCCCTCCCCCGTTCATGCTCTGTCTCTCTCTGTCCCAAAAATAAATAAACGTTGAAAAAAAAAATTAAAAAAAAAAAAAAAAAAGAACACTGGTGCCTGAGTCTCTCTCCCCAGGCGCTCATTTCCTTAGTCTGGGCAGGGCCTGGGCCCTAGGATTTTTCAAAGCTCCCTTGGGAGGTTTGCTCTATAGCCAGGTAGGGAGCCATTGCTTCCAGGGCCAAGGAGAGGAGGACCCAGCCCTGACTTGCTGGGCTGGGCCCAGTCCAAGGGCTGTGTGGTGTGTGAGGGAGGCTACCTGTAAGCTGTTTATTGCCTGCTTGAATTACTGGGTAAATATTGACCCGAGGCTCTGGTGTCCCAGGAGCTACCTGTTGTTTTCACGGGCATGTCTCTGGTGCGGTGGGGACACCCTAGGCTTGGGCTTTGCCAACCAAGAGATGGGTAACACAGAGGCAAAGCATCTCCCCGAGGGACCTGGTGCCGGGTCCTCAGTGGAGGCTGGGCTTTGTGGGCAGGCACTTCGGTGTGCAGGAGAAGACCCAGGGGTGGTGTCAGGCCAACGTTGCTCATAGGAGCTGTGAGAACTTTGGCAAGTGTTTTAGGCTGTCTGGACCCCAGTCTCCCCACTTATACAACAAGGACAACTGTACCCACCTGTAGAGTTATTGTGCGAATAAAATGGCATGCCGCCTGTAACATACCCATCACATAGTAGTTGCTCAAGAAATGGGCTTTTTCATTGTTCTGGACTAGAGAACCAGCTGGCTGCCCGGTCCACGGGAAGCTCCTGTGGTCTCTTTGCCAGCAGGTTGGCATGTTAACCAGTGTGAAGTTGACGGCCCCTGGGCTGAAAGAGACAGACCTCATTCCCTCCTGTTGTGGACTGACTTGTGGCCCTTCATCCCCAAAGTCCTATTTTGAAGTCCTAACCCTCAGCACCTCAGAATGTGACTGTATTAGGAGATGGGGCTTTTAAAGAGGCAATTAAATTAAAATGAGGTCATTGGGGTGGGCCCTAACCGAATATGGTTGACGTTTTTATAAGAAGAGGAGATTAGGACAAGGACATGTACCGAGAGACGCCACATGAGGACCCAGGGAGAAGATAGCTGCCTGCAGGCCAAGAGAGAGAGGCCTCAGGAGAAACCAACCATGCGGATACCTTGATCTTGGACTTCCAGCCTCCAGAGCGGTGAGGAAATACACTTCCGGTGTGTGGTGCTTTGTGATGGCAGCCTTAGCAAGCTAATGTGAGTCCCCACAGCAAAATCGCTCCAGATCCCACTCTTCTCCAACCACACCGGCATTCACCCTCTTCTTACAACTTCTAAATCCCGGACCCCTTTCTCTGCCCCCCATAGCATCTGTCACTAAGTTCTAAAGTCTCCCAGCTTTATCCATCGCTGTCATAACTCCTCAGCCACCTTCGCCCTCTGCATTATTATCACGTCATCCTCTCGCCCTTGTCTCTGCCCCAGACCATCCT
Organism: Puma concolor; assembly: GCF_028749965.1. NCBI lineage: Eukaryota > Metazoa > Chordata > Mammalia > Carnivora > Felidae > Puma > Puma concolor. The sequence goes on along the minus strand of NC_141670.1, from coordinate 53,214,425 downwards.
CCATACAAAGTTAATTTTTCAAGCTCACATGTGATGACATGACTGGACCCCTCCCCACCTGGTTGGCCCCACTCCTCTCCTTCATTATGCCCGAGCTGCATGGAACTCCTTATAGAGTTTCTGGAATGTGCTGCGTTACTCTTACACCCTTGGGCGTCTGAGCCTTGGGACCCACTGCCTGTGTACTTCTCCCTTTCTTGCTGTCAACCTCCTATTCATTCATTACAGCCCTTTTTTTTTTTTTTTCAACGTTTATTTATTTTTGGGACAGAGAGAGACAGAGCATGAACGGGGGAGGGGCAGAGAGAGAGGGAGACACAGAATCGGAAACAGGCTCCAGGCTCTGAGCCATCAGGCCAGAGCCCGACGCGGGGCTCGAACTCCCGGACCGCGAGATCGTGACCTGGCTGAAGTCGGACGCTTAACCGACTGCGCCACCCAGGCGCCCCGTTTACAGCCCTTTTTTAATGTTCCCTTCTTAGAAGCCCTCCTGACCTTCCAGGGGCAGGATTACCCCTTCCTCTTCTCTCTGAGCTCCTAGCCTTGTGCACAACTGCCATTACATACAGTTTAGAGATGCTCTGTTTCTGTGTCTTTCTTCCCACTCAGAGTGTGAGCTGATAAAATCAAGGACCATGCTTTATTTATCTCACATTCCAAGCATCTAGCCCCTTGTCATGGTTGGTGCTAAGTAGCTGCTTCTCAAACGAAGGGATTAAATATATAGGTTAGGCCGGGGTTTCTGGAGGATAATTCCTTGCTGTGGGGGCTGTCCTGTGCATTGTAGAATGTTTGGCAGCATTGCTGGCCTCTACATGCTGGAGGCCAGTAGTATCTCCCTTTCTCAAGTTACAACAACCCAAAGTATCTCCAGACATCATCAAATGTCCCCAGGGGACAAAATCACCCCAGTTGAGAACCACTGTTAGGCTTGAAGAGATCTTGAACCTGTTGTGAGAAACACTGTTGGTGCCTCCAAGGTTGGAGTGACATTCATATTGATTTTGTTAGGGCACTAATCAGAGATAAAGGGCAACCTTGGGGGCTTTGTGCTGAAGGGGGTCCTATGAGAAAATGCCCGGGGGACCAGGAATCCTTTTCCAGTAGTAAGGTTGAGGAGGCTGTTTTTTTCTGGAAGTTTGGCTTGAGTTTCCTATAAACTGGGTGCAGACCCAATGGGAGAGGATACACGTTTATGAAGCAGACGGGCTGATGCCGGTCAGGATTACAATTTTCAGAAATCAGAGCGGCACCTGTTCCACCTCCCTCCAAATTAAATGCCCTTTTTCCTTTACTGATTTTCTTCAAAACTGCTTTGGCCCTGAAGCTTCCTCAACTCCCCCAGTCCGCATCAGTGTCCTCATTTTATTGGATTTATCCACCCGTCTCTGGGTGCCCCTCCGCATCTCTGCTGTCCATCTGTGTCTCTCCTGTGCCCAGCGTGGCGGCTTGAGGAACAGCATGTTCCTCCCTGTGTTGACCTTGGCCAACTCTGGTGACCTCTCTTCAGGGTGAACTAGGCATATTTACTGATTTCTCTGCATTTTATTTCCTCTTTTGTAAAAATGGGATCATAATACCCACCTCGCTGTGAGTGTATAAGTGATAAGTGCTCAGTAATGGCAGCTCCTAGCAGTCCCACAGGTCAAGACACAAAGCTATACCATTTAGTGACAAGGTAGGAGATAGCTGGATGAGCAGCCTTGTCTATACAAAGCAAGTTTGGGGGTAAGGAAGGCCTCTTACCTGGCAAAGTAGCACAGCCCCTCAGTTCCTCCTTTCTAACCACATCATTGTCTACTCAAGTCCCTGTTAAAGATCAAATTCCCTTGGGGGCGCCTGGGTGGCTCAGTTGGTTGAGCGTCTGGCTTCGGCTCAGGTCATGATCTCATGGTTCATGGTTCAAGCCCAGCGTTGGGCTCTGTGCTGACAGCTCAGAGCCTCGAGCCTGCTTTGGATTCTGTGTCTCCCTCTCTCTCTCTGCCCCTCCTTCACTCATGCTCTGTCTCTCTGTCTCTCAAGAATGAATAAACTTAAAAAAAAATTAAAAAATCAAATTCTCTTGAAATGGTAGCGTATTGAGTTTTACCAATAGGCTTGTAAGATAAAACACAGGATGCTCAGTTAAATTTTACTTTCAGATAGACAATGAGTATCTTTCAGCATAAGTATGTTTCAAATACTGCATGAGATATAATTTTTTATTAAAAATTAAAAAAAATGTTTATTTATTTTTGAGAGACAGAGATAGAGCACAAGCTGGGGAGTGGCAGAGAGAGGGAGACACAGAATCTGAAATAGGCTCCAGGCTCTGAGCTGTCAGCACAGAGCCCGACGTGGGGGCTCGAATTCACTGACTGTGAGATCGTGACCTGAACTGAAGTCAGATGCTTAACCAACTGAGCCATCCAGGCACCCCCTTTTTTAATTTTAGAGAGAGGAAGAGTGAGTGGAGGAGAGGAGCAGAGGGAGGGGCAGAGGGAAAAATTTTTTTTTCAATGTTGATTTAGTTTTTGAGAGAGAGAGAAACAGAGAGAAGAGTGTGAGCAGGGGAGGGGCAGAGAGAGAGGGAGACACAGAATTCGAAGCAGGCTCCAGGCTCTGAGCTGTCAGCACAGAGTCTGACGCAGGGCTCGAACTCACAAACTGAGATCATGACCTGAGCTGAAGTCAGACGCTCAACTGAATAAGCCACCCAGGTGCCCAGAGAGAGAGAGAGAATATTAAGTAGGCTCCACACTGGTGCCGAGCCTGATGTGGGGCTCCATCCCACAACCCTGGGATCATAACCTGAGCTGAAATCAAGAGTTGGATGCTGAACCGCCTGAGCCACCCAGGCACCCTGGGACATACTTATAATAAATATTATTCATTGTTCATCTGAAATTCAAATTTAACTGAGTGTTCTGTATTTTTTTCATGCTGAATCTGGCAACCCTACTTACCAGCCTTTGACACCTTAGCTAAATGCATTTGTTAGACCCTTGTCAGAGAAGTTTGGTTAGGAAGAGAATATGAAGCTCATGGAACTACCTCTTGGTGGTAACCAGTGGCAAAAGATTCTCTGCTTGACAGAACTTTAGTTAGGCACCTGACTCTTCTCGTAGGCTCATCTGTATACTTCCTTGTAAAATCTAGTTTTAGCAAGAACCCTGCTAAATCAGTTTCACTAGAACACCCTCATCCTCAACATCTGATCAGGATCCTAGGTGCCCTCCACCTCCAGGTGATGTTTGATTTCCCTGGCCTGTCTTCAGCAGGAATATCATTAGATGGGTTTTTAGCCAGGCGTGAGAGGTATTTCTCACCCCTGATGTTTCCACTTACTTTTCTGTTTGCTGACTGCCACGCTGGCTATAAATCCCAACTTGCCCATGCTATATTCAAGGTTGAGCTCATTCTCTCCCACCATAAAATCCAATTTCAGTGGTCCCTACACTTATCCTGATGGTCCTGAATAAAGTCTGTGTCACCATCTTCAACAAGTGTCATTAATTTCTTTTTTTAATACCAGTGTCGTAGTCCTGATGGGTCATCTTATAAAGATTGGTTCACCAGCTGAGTTTTATCTGTCATGAACAACTTAAAAAAACTATAAAAAAAAAAGCCTAGTTTCCACTGTTCCTATGGCTTTTACATGAAACATGCATGTAAGGCTTCTGTGCTGGCCCTTCTTCTCAAAATTTTTGGCAAAGGTGACCAAAAAAATAGCTTCTGTGGAAATTATTTATTTAGTATTAATGGAGCAAAGTTAGATCTTGGCTAGACATTTCAAGTAAACAGGATCACTCCACATAGCCTTGTTTGAAACCAGAGATTTCCTGTGACCCCTAGAGTTTTAACAAGAGCCAGAGAAGCTATATTTATAGAAACCCCGTTAATTTTACCCCCCACCACTGCATTTAATCCCAAATACAACAAATCCCGGAATGTCTGCAGACAGTGGCTTATTTGATGGATGAGGCCAGGAGGCAATCCCTTGATGCGGTTGTGTTAATAAATTGAGGTTGTCAAATGGGACTGGGGGTGGATGCCAGTGGGTATCCAATAGTTTTAAGAAGCTGCAAACACAATCAATTAATAAAAACATTAACCCCCAGCACACAGTGTCTTTCGGTCAAGTTTCTTGGTCGGCTTGTAAATCTCTGCTGACCTCGGATGTTTAAAAGAATTCCCAGGCAGAGTTGGAAATACTGTGGCTTTTTCATATTTCTTCCTGAGCCATCCACCCTCTGTTGTTCCTAAACATTTGCTCAGGCACTTTGTGGAAACTGACTTTGGTGGAAACCTCCGTTGGAGAGGCTGTCAGTTGCATAGACTGCTGTAAGATGATTACTAGAAATTTCTCCTACTCAAGGACCTTCCTAGTCCAGTCAGAACTTGAGAACCAGAAAAGAGAGAGAGAGGGAAGGACTGAGAGTTTCCAGAATCAGAGGATTCCTCAACTCTTAACAGAAAATCATCAAAGTGCTGGGATGGGGAAGGGGAGGGTCATGGTAGAAAGAATATCATAAGATCCAGATCTTAGTCCTGGCCACAGGTGACTGGTGTCACTTAGTCTAACCTTTAGTTTTCTCACCTGTTTTTTTTTAGTTTATTTATTTATTTTGAGAGTGAGAGAGATATAGAGTGTGTGAACAGAGGAGGGACAGAAAGAGAGAGAGAGAGAGAGAGAGAGAGAGAGAGAGAGAGAGAGAGAGAATCCTAAGCAAGCTCCATGCAGGACAGAGCCCAGCTTGGGGCTTGATCTCAAGAACCATGAAATCATGACCTGAGCTGAAATCAAGAGTTGGATACTTAACCAACTGAGCCACACAAGTGCCCCTACTTTTCTCATCAGTTAAACAAGAGAATAACACTGTCTATTCTGCTGGGTTGTTCTGAGGGATTTCTAGTGAGATAATGCATGTAAGAGAAGTATAAATTATTATTATTTTAGTCAAAAGTTTTATGGGCATCTGAATTGAAACATGTCCATTGGACCTAGTGTAGTGGGATGATCCATGGACCTCAGGGTCATGGGGGACTCATGGGGTCATAATTCCAGTCTTCTCAAAAAGTCCCGATGATGACGTCCAGCCACACCTGTGAGTAGAGCCCTGTTATCTTTTCTGGGGTTCCTTTGGGTCTAGAAAGCACCCTCGGGTCACTATGGTCCTCCCTTCAGTCAATGTTTGTGCAATTGCAAGCAACATTTTTCAGTGATGGGGAAAAGAGACAAGAAGAGACAGAAGAAAGGATACTAAAATGTATTGCAAATAGGGTGAGTATCCATTTGAGAAACTTTTGTTTCAGATATTTTATGCACATCCAACTGTATATTTATATGTTGGACTGCAACTAAAAAGGTATTTCTTACTGTGAGTTGTGTCTAAAAAAAACCCAACAATGCTGCTTTAAGCAAAGACAAGTATGATTGCATCACTTGGGCAGCTTCAAGTCCAAAATCCAGCTAAGGAAGTGAGTGCTGACAGAGTCACTGAGGTGAGGAGCTCAGAAATGCCTTCTTGATTTGAGTCACGGGATGATGTCATGACACCAATATTGTGCCACCAGCTCTTAACTTTGTAGCTCTAATCTTCTGCAAGCCTCATTTCCTAACCTTCAACACAATGGGCTGGCTTCTGTGAGCTCCCAGGCCTTTCCAGTGCTAACATTCTGGGGGTGTTACCTCTTTGTTCTTAGGGAGCCATTTGGGCTTCCTCAGGGTGGGAAGGAGCTGAGCTCAACGCCATGTTTGTCTTCTCACATCTCAGGACGACTTCCTCCTCCTGGGTTCTCAGACTGTGCCTCCAACATCCTTGGAGTGTGTGGGGATAGAGATGTTTTCCAAACATTTCCCTCTGTTTCTCAGAGAAAGAAGATTCTCCTTCTATACTGTTTTTACCCATTTGGATAATATGGGGGACATCTTGGATAGTTTTGTCTAGGACTTTTGTCAGCAGTGGAATTGGCCAACCCAGACATTTCCTGGCTTTGTCCTCTGCAGGGGCTCCAGTCACAAGGTTAATGAGCCTTCCATCTCCCAGTTGCAGGCCACCTAAATTCCCCCTTACAGAGCTAAGCTTGGCTCGAAGGTTCTTCCCTCACCCTCTCCTCTGTCTTCCCTCCTCTTCTTTTTATTTTTCATTTCCCTCTTTCTATCTAAGTCTCTGAGGCAGTTTCCTACTTTGTAAATAGATTTAGCCGGTCTGTTTTTATTTCGGAGAAAACAATTTGCAGAGAAGTAAGTAAAGCCAGTTTGTGAAACTGTATCACTTTGACAGTTGCATCTTGTAAATATTATGCAATTGTAGAAATAGAGGTCACATCAACTGGATGTTCTTGCACTGGATTTTTTGACTCCTTATGACCCACAAATCTGAAGCTTATTCTTCTGGAATACTTTCTCACTACTTTGGGGGTGGGTGACGATGCTTTTCCTTTCCTTATAAAATGCCTTCAGTAATTGTTTGACAAAACATTTGAAGACGTAGACACTAAATAGTATAAAAGTGATAGCCACCTCAAATGGTGGTAATCAGAAATCAAGAGGTTGATGGATTTTTTTAAGAGTGAATACCACCTCTCCTTATAATTCCAGTGAAGATTGTATTCCTGAAAACTTAAAAAAAAGTTGAATTTGTGCAAACTTGAAAAGACTGTATTCCTGAAATTTTATACCTTATTGATGAAATGGCATTAAAATATCTTTCTCCCGAAAGTCTTTTTGCACCCTTCCCTGTTCTTTCCTTCTGTATTGGGTAGGTGTTGGCATCTCAGAGTCACCTGGGTTAGCCCTGATCCTCCAAAAAAACAGATGCCAGGATAGGTTTAACACCTGTAGAGAGAAAATGGGGAGGGAGTTGGGAAAGCTGGGAGAGCTGTCAGTCTGCAAACAAGTGTAAATGGAGTGAGGGAGAGGGAGAGAAGCTGGGTGGAAGTTTCCTGACTATGATGCAGTCTGAGGCCAGTTTGGGAAACAGTCGAGGAGTCTGTAGGCTCACATTGGCCATCAGAGGGGTCCTGGGTGTCCCAGGAATACCGCCCAGTGTTCTGCCGACTGAGTGCAGAAGTTGGAAGTGTGGCCTTCCTGTAAACACTGTGATGGATTTCAGACCACAGTGCCTGGGGCCCCTGGTCAATGAAGCCCTCTGTAGTCTGAGGACTGCAAAGTTCATTCCCATGGCCACACTGCCTGATCTGGCCATTTTTGTACCCACCTGTTAAAATCTGCCTTCTTCACACCCTCTCTTCTTAAAGACATTTTTGCAGTGGGCAGGGCCTTTCTGTTTTGTTATTAGTTACTAACTAATAACTTCAAGTGACCCACAGATCAACTGTGCTGTCTGCAACAGAGCAAATGGACCTCCTCCAGAGTCTGGTTAGCAGGTTCTGATAGTTGGAGAAAGCAAAGAGCACAGGCAGTGGCTGTATGTGACCAGGGGATTTATTGAGTTTGGATGGAGTGACTTCAGCAGTGCCTCGTTTATCCTCCCAATGCCAGTTTGGGCTGCATGTGCTTAAGGGAGATCAGAGTCACCTCCCTCACTAGGAAGTAAATCACATTTTGTGTTCCACGGCATAAAGCGTGGGGGAGTAACCCAGAATTTGAGACTCCTCTACCCCTTGGCAATTTAGGTGAGCTTGGCTCCAATCGTGTTTCCCAGCTTGGTAAGCCCTGATGCCTCCCAAGATTTGTGTGAATGGCTGGCCCCACTTCCCTCATGGTTGTCTTCTCTGCTGCTATGGCCAGGTGTACCAGCTCCATTCAGTCTCCTGCCAGCTGGCACCACTTTGGATCCTTTTCTTCTTAAACAAGAAATCTAATCACACACCATAATTCACAAGACTAGTAAATTTACTGAAGATTTAGATTTTATGAGTAGAGATCACCACATGGATGCCCTTACACCTGCCATCTTGTTTCCCCCTCCCTCCTCACTCCACATCCTCTCCAAAAATCTTTGTTCTCTGCAGTTTGTGGGTCCCTCAACTCACACTCAGGCCCTCTGGGGAGTGTAAACACCACTGCTCTAAGTGTTCCTCCCCCAGATGCTCCCTACCCTGGAGCTGCCTTCCCCCAGGTCCTGGGGATCCTGGGGAAGAAGACTCTCCATCTCCCTTATCATTTTTTTTTTTTTGTAAATCTTTTTTTTCAAAACAATTTCAAATTTACAAAAGAGTTGCAAAAATAGTACGAAGAGCGCCCGCATACCCAAATTCCCCAAATGTTAACAGCTTACAGAACCACAGTACAATGATCAAAATGAAGAAATTGACATTGATGCCCTTTGTTATCTAATCTGCAGGTTTTATTCAAATTTTGCCAATTGTTTCACTAATGCTCTTTTTCTGGTCCAGGATCCAATTCGCGACAAGCTCCAGTATTGTATTTAGTGGCCATGTCACCTTAGTCGCTTTTAATCTGAATTCTAGATGAGGGGTCAGCAAACTTTTTATGTAAAGAAACAGATAGTAAATTTTTTAAGCTTTGCAGACTGTGAGGCCTCCTACTATTATTTTTTTGTTGTTGCAAGTGAATAGCCGTTAAATCTAGGTGAATGAATTTTGTAGATGAAATACATTGTCCTTCAAATGATATTTCCCCATTCAAAGTGCCTGACAGCCATCCATATTTATTCCGTGTATTCTAAGCAACCTGCTCCAATGAATGATAAATGGGAGACATGTCTCCAGGCTATGGCTGAGTGCTCTCCATCCTTGTTTTGGGCCAGGAAGAGTATTTTCTGAGTCTGACAGCCTAGGCAATGGAGCACATGCTAAGTCTGGGTTGTCTGTCTCCGCCATCATTTAAGTGTGAGGCTGCTAAGGTTGCGCCCAGCTCACAGAACGCCTGGGGAACAGATTTCCTCTTGCCCAAAGCGAGATCCTTGGAATCCCAGACGGGCAGAGTCAGCTGAGGATGGTGGGGAGAGGCCCAGGGGAGGGGGAGGGGAGGGATGAAGGGGCAGTCCTGTGCCTCTAGAGCAGTCAAAGCCAGCATTGTTCTCAAAGAGTTAACCAGCATACCAGGCTTGCAATTAGCAAGGAATAATGGGGTGTGATGGGTGTAGAACAACGGCTGGAACTGATTTTCAGCCTTACAGTGAGAAACTGCCCTGCTGATTCCCCTTCCTTATTTCCTGGTAACTTGCAGGCGGCAGGCTCAGTAGAGCAGAAATCCTTGGGGGAGGGGGAGGGAAGGGCAGGGGAGCAATCTGTCTTTGAATAATTTAAACAATGCAGCACAGCCAAGCTAAATGGAGCTTATCAAATGTTACACCTCTTAAAGCTGCAATCAGAGGCGGCAGGATATTAACTGTAAAGCCCTCCCTCTGCTCAGAGGGAAACCAAGGAACAGACCTGCTACTAACCGAGAAGAGGGAGTTTGAGAGGCGGCAGGAGAAAGAAATGGATCCATTTTGAAAGCCAGATCTATAACGTGATGGAGGAAGCAGATACCAGAGGACGAGAGAGAGAAGGATAGCATTTACTGAGCACCTACTGTGTACAGGATAACAGGCACTTTTATAGAGGATATTTTCTTTAACCTTTGCCCCCGTTTTAAAAGACACGTGCTAGTATTCATATGTGTTTTTAAATAGGAAAGCAAATCACTTAAGCCTCGTTCACTTCAAATGCTGTAAACCTCTGGCCCCAACAGGCTGGGGCAAAGAGATCCCCCCCCCCCCCGCCACCCCCACAACACATCTAGCTGGTTTGATTCAGGGCTCAGACAACATCACTTGGACTCCATTTCTCTCCATCTCTTGGCTCTGCTTTCTACTATGTTGCCTTTGGGTTCAGGCTCCTTGAAGAGGGAAAATGACAGCAGCAGCACCAATCCTGGCATCCTCCAGTGTTCATGCTCAGTGAGGAAAAAGAGCTGTGTTCTCTAAAAAAGAAAAGTTGGAGCAGAAATTCCATTTCCAGCCAAGTTGGAGTGACAGCAAGCAGATTCAATTTCACCTTAAACAACCGAAAAACAGGACACAATATATGAAACAATGTTTTTTTTAGACAATGAATAATAGGCAGTGCAGGACAGGGATCCCTGAGAGAAGGGACACAGGAAAAAGTATCTAGGCTGCAACACTGGTGGGGGCGGGATGGGAGGGGGATTCAGGTGGAGCTTGGCAGTCTCCTTGGGGAGACTAGAGTTCACAGGACAGAGTAGTAGAGAGGAGAGAGCTACCCAGAGAGCTAGGTTTGGAGACCTTCAGAGGACCCATCAAGTAGTTGGAAGAGCACTGACGGATGCATTCATACAAAGAAACTACTGGAATCTAGCAAAAGAACCCCTTCAAAGACTAAGCATAACCATCCTCAGAGTCTACACAAATCAGTGATAGTTCAAATTCCTACAAGCCAGAGTGAAAAACCTGGTAATACTTGGAGCATTGGGTAGAGTACTCAGAAGCTTATGGCCTCCATAGTGGCAATAAGTCTGATTAGCCTGAGACTTAAAGCTACACAAATCCTGACTAACAAATCTTACATGCATGCCTTGAAAGGAACAAGTTGTATCCCCCGCAACTTAACTGAATCCCAGAACAAAACTCAAGAACATTGAAAGGAATACACAACTATCCAGGACCCTAGAAGGTAAAATTCACCATGTCTCTCAGCCAATTAAAAATTACCAAGCATGCAAAGATGCAGGAAAATAAGAGATATAATGAAGAGATCTATCAAAAAATAGAAACAGACTCAGAAGTGAGACAGGTGGTAGAATTAGTAGACAACGATACTAAAAGAGTTATTATAAGCATATTCTATACATTGTAGAAGATAGAGAAAAATATGAGCGTGATGTGGGCGACATGAAAAGAGACTCAGTATACCTTCTAGAGATGAGAAAAAATGTCTGAGATAGAAACTAGACAGGAGAGATTCATAGCAGATTAGACATCCAGCAGAAAAGGTGAGTGAACTTGAAGAAATAGTGATGGAAACTATTCAACATGAAACCCAGAGAAAAGTACTGGGAAAACCTACAGAACCCAGTGAGTTATGGGACCACTTCAAGTGGCCCTAATACAGGCACACCTTGGAGAAATTGTTGGTTCAGTTCCAGACCTCTGCAATAAAGCAAATATTGCAATACAGTGAGTCAAATGAATGTTTTGGTTTCCCAGTGCATATAAAAGTTCTGTTTACACTATACTGTGGTCTATTAAGTGTACAACAGCTATGTCTAAAAAAGCAATGTTCATATCTTAATTAAAAGTAGTTTATTGCTGGGGCACCTGGGGGGCTCCATTGGTTAAGTATCCAATTTCAGCTCAGGTCGTGATCTCATGGTTCACAAGTTTGAGCCCTGCATTAGGCTTCACACTGACAGCAGGGAGTCTGCTTGGGATTCTCTCTCTCTCTCTCTCTCTCTCTCTCTCTCTCTCTCTGCCTGCCCCCCCCCAATTTCTCAAAATAAATAAACTTAAAAAAATTAGTTTATTGCTAAAAAATGTCAACCATCATCTCAGCTTTCCACAGGTCATACATGTTTTGCTGGTGGAGGATCTTACCTCAGTGTTGATGGCTGCTGACTGATCGGGGTGGTGGTTGCTGAAGGCTGGGTGGCTGTGGCAATTTCTTAAAATAAATAACAGTGAAGTTTGATGCTTGATTGATTCTTTTATTTTTAATAAATGATCTCTCTGTAGGATGAGATGCTGTTTGATAGCATTTTACCCACCTCCATTTCAAAACTGGAGTCAATCCTCTCCAACTCTGCTGCTGCTTTATCAACTGAGTTTATATAATATTCTAAACCCTTTGTTATCATTTGAATACTGTTTATAGCATCTTCACCAGGAGTCGTTCTCTCTTAAGAAGTCACTTTCTTTGCTCATCCATAAGAAGCAACTCCTCATCTGTTCAAGTTTGATCGTGAGCTTGCAGCAATTCAGTCCCATCTTCAGGCTCCACTTCTAGTTCTCTTGGAGTTTCTACCATATCTGCAGTTACTTTCTCCATGAAAGTCTTGAATCTCTCAAAGTCATTCATGAGGGTTGGAATCGACTTCTTCCAAACTCCTCCAAATATTGATATTGTAATCTCTTCCCATGCATCACGAGTGTTCCCACTGGCATCTAGAATGGTGAGTCCTTTCCAGAAGAATTTTGATTTACTTTGCCTAAATCTGTCAGAGGAATCACTGTCTACAGCAGCTATAGCCTTACCGAGTGTATTTCTTAAATAACAAGACTTAAAAGTCAAAATTACTCCTTGATAATGCAGATGCTCTGTTAGTAGACAGACAACATTCATCTGGTTGTACATCTCCATCAGAGCTCTTGGATGACCAAGTGCATTGTCAATGAGCAGTCATATTTTGACAGGAATCTTTTTTTCTGAGTAGTAGTTCTCAACAGTGGGCTCAAAATAATTTTCAGAACGGTAAGTGAGCACTGGCTTCGGTTAAAAGTTACCAGCTGCATTAGCTGCTAACAAGAGAGTCAGCCTATCCTTTGGAAGCTGTGAAGCAGGGCACTGACGTCTCTTCTCTACCTATGAAAATCCTAGATGACATCTTTTTCCAATAGAAGGATGTTTTTTCTACATTGAACAAATCTTGTTTAGGGTAGCCACATTCATTATCTTAGCTGGATCTTGTGTATAATTTCCTGCAGCTTCCACATCAGCACTTGCTGCTTCACCCTGTACTTTTATGTTATAGAGATGTTTCTTTCCTTAAACCTCATGAACCAACCTCTGATAGCTTCAGACTTTTCTCTGGCAGCCTCATCACCTCTCTTAGCCTTCGTGGAATTGAAGAGACTCAGGACCTTGCTCTGGATCAGGCTTTGGCTTATGGGAATGTGTGGCTGGTTTGATCTTTGATCCAGACTACTCAAACTTTCTCGTATGAGAATAAGTCTGTTTCACCTTTTTATCATTTGTGTGTTCACCAGAGTAACACTTTTAATTTCCTTCAAAAACTTTTCCTCTGCATTCACAATTTGATTAACTGTTTGGTGCAAGAGGTCTAGCTGTCAGTCTATCTCAGCTTTCAACATGCTTCCCTCACTAAGCTTAATCATTTCTAACTTTTGATTTAAAGTAAAAGATATGAGACTCTTCCTTTCTCTTGAACACTTAGAGGCCACTGCAGGGTTATTAACTGGTCTGATTTCAATATTGTTGTGTCTCAAGGAACAGGGAGGCCCAAGGAGAGGGACAGAAATGGGGTAATGGCTATTTGACAAAGCAGTCAGAGCACACACATAATTTATTAAGTTTGCCATCTTACATGGTGCTGCTCATGGTGCCCCCAAACAATTGCAATAGTAACATCAAAGTAACAACACAGAACCATAACAAATAGAATAACAATGAAAAGTTTGAAATATTGGGAGAATTACCAACATGTGATACAGAGACACAAAATGAGCAAATGCTGTTGGAAAGATGGCGCCCCATACACCTTTCCAAGTCAGGGTTGTCACAAAGTGTCAATTTGTAAAAAACATAATATCTGTAAAATGCAATAAAACAAAGCACCATAAAACGAGGTATGCTCATATATGTATAAATGGAGTGCCTGAAGGAAAGCAGGTGGACAGCGACTTGTGCATGGAAGATGCTCAGCAGTTGAATAAGTGGGTCATCCTGTTGCACTGTGGCCTTGAACCTCTTCCACTCTATGAAGTTTGGTCTCATAATGACAGCACTAATAATGATGATGGTGATGATTTATTCAGCAATCACATTTGATGTGAGAATACGTATAATATTTAATTTGACCCTTGCAACAACCGTGTGGAATCTGTCATCTTCACGTTACTGATGAGGAAACAGGCATATGAAGCCTTTTTGTGCCATGAAGGTGTAGCTGGAACAAATATATTGGGGGGACACATTTGATTGTATAAACTCACATAGTTTTGTGAAAAGCCAAGGCTGTGGCCTCTGGACATTGTTTGAAGTAGAAGAGTAATAATCAGCGAATATCCTTGGTTTTATCCCTCAAGTAACTTGTGTATATGGCAAATCTTTTCCAATCTCTGGCTGTCTTGTTTCCTTCCTATAATATAAAAATGTTAGAAAAATTATTCTCCCAGTGTGAACATTTGAGCCATTTGTATTGGTTTCCATCACTTGTGTGTTTCTTTCCCGTTAAAGTCCATATCACTTGGGGAGAAGTATCTCCTGAGTGGCATGGAAATCCAGAGACCAGCCTGCTTTCCCTAGCTAGGGCCACATGAGAATAGTCATTGTGTTGGAAAAATTATATTTGTTCAAGTGTCCATAAATCCCTGTATTGAAGCACTGGGTAATAGTTCTGTTGGATGGGGAAGGGACACACAGCCAGATAAGGTGACACAAGGCTGAAGAATTTTTGGCAGAAGATGCAAAGGAGACATGACCCTGGACTTGGGTATTTGAAAGGCTGCTATGAAGAACGATGGCCAAACTTTGCAGGGGACACCTTTTAGTTCTGAGATTGGGAGTCAGTTTTTTTTGGCATATCTTGAACTGTAACCTTGAGAACAATGGACAGCTACCTCCCCTGCCTTCCCAATCCTTCTTTGGGACATTACAGTGCAGAAAGTGCTTTGCTGAGAAAGAAATTGGACTCTACTTGAATGGGACTCATCTGAAAAAGCTTGGCAGTAAGATGGAGAGAGCCTCAGGGCCTTTCTTAGGCTTGGCTTTGTTTTTTCTGCATTTCTACCCTGAGATCATGAGTGACACCCTGCATTCTTATTATAAAGTCTCCTTAGGCTAAGTTAACTTCAGTACAACCTAGAGTCCTAACTTTCTCAGAATCCAGCAGGGATGACAGGTGGAAGTCTGGAGAAATGCATCGCACCATACTTCAGAGAAGAAGTGTTAAAAACAGCATCGCACATCTGGAAAGTACTGCTTTGGGAGGGGTTGAGTCCCTCATTGGGGGATGCGTCAGGTGTTTGGGGATGGCAGGATTGACACAAAAGCTCATCCAGTAAAACTGGGATAGGTGACGTCTTATCTTCCTTCATTTCTTCTTCTAATAACACAGATAATATACACATAGGTTCTTTGCAAGAAAAATGTATTTCAGTCCACACGTATAAGTTAGATTTAAAATGTGTCTTTTAATGGGCTCTTTTGGATGCCAACTAAATACATCTCTCAGGACTTGAGTAGTCATTAATAATTTTTGATCATGATAAGAACATTTCTTCATGCTTTCCTGGTTTTCTTTGGCCCCAAGAATTGCTGATTATTTGAATGTAGAAAAGTAAAGAAAAAGTATTTTTTGAAAGCTTTGATTTACCCTGGAGGTAAACTCATTCAGGCTATTTTATTACAGTCACTTTCAGTTATGTGGCATTTGTTTGTGCATGAAATATTTGTAGCACTAATAGTCTGATAAAGACACTCCTTGAAAATATCACTTTCAAATATGTTAATAATGTTTAATGACCCTAAAACCCTAAAATCACATAGCTCCCTGGTTCCCTAAATGAAGGATACTACTGTATGTAACTTTTTCTTGATGATAAAGAGTCATCATGATAAACCTCATTTCTTGTACTTTACAGTAACACAGTCATGTCCTCCAAGACCATTGAGGTGTGTACAGCTATTTGCCCTTAAGCTAAATTACCACATTGGTCTGCTTTTAATGGTTTAAGTTTTAGTAAACTCACTTTCAGGCTGTCAACCCAGATTTCATTAATATTAATGTGCTTGGCTCTTCAAGAATCCCTTCTGTTTGCTGTGGGCCAGACACCATGACAAACACATATGTGCATGCATGCACACTTGCACACACACTCACTCTTTCCAGCATGACCACCCTTAGGTTGTAGAGTTGGTTTTATACTTGTGATCCTAACTGGACAGGTGTCACATGGGCCACAGGCAGAGAAGGATCACAGGGTACATGAAATATAGTTGCTGTGTGTCTCCTGTCCCAAAGTCTTTTCTCTGGGCTCCTTGTCTTTGCTTTCCCAACATCTGCTCAAGCTTCCCTTGGTTCTGGCTCCCGGGTTTTCAGCATAGCCTAGACCCTGCTTCTGATTTTTGAGTTGCTCTTCTGGGATTTGTTGCTCTTTGGATCTTAATGGTCTTGGCCATTGCCAAGTACTGTTTCACTTGTTCTCTGAGTCACTTCTCAGGCATTTGATCTCCCTCCCAGCTAGCTCTCAGACTCCCTCTTAACTGCACATACACAGTCCCAGACATCCAAGGGTCTCCATTTTTCAGTAAAACAATTTGGACTGGATATATTGACTTCACTCACTCTGTCTTGTTTCTATCTTGTTTCCTTCTATAACAGGAATACGATAGACTGAATGCCTCAAACGATCACTTATTGCTCACAGCTCTGGAGGCTGGAAGTCTGAGATCAAGGTACTAGCGTGGTCTGATCCTGGTGATTCCTTAGTTTTCACGTGAGACCATGAGCATCCTGTCTCTTCCATTTCCTATAAGGGTACTACTGCCACACTCATGACCTCATCTAACCCTAATTATCTCCCAGAGGTCCCATCTCCAAATAACTATCACATTGGAGAGTAGAGTTTCAACATATGAATTTGAGGGGGACTGAGACATTCAGTCCATAACACACACACATACAGCTCTTTGTATGACAAAATTATAAATGGTTTGACCTGTTATACACAGTAGGCAGCATGATACAAATCTGTTATCAGCATAAACTCAACAGTTGCAATTACTTTCATAAAATAATTGCTGTTAACTCATAGTATCTCTAACTTGCAGTTTCTCATAATAGCATTTTCCCCTCCAACTCACTGTCTTTGATGCTGAAGTATTTTATTTTTTTAAAGTTTTTATTTATTCATTTGGCAGGGGGTGGGGGGGAGGTAGGGGCAGAAAGAGAGGAAGAGAGAGAGTCCCAATCAGGATCCATGCTCAGCACGGAGCCTAATGTGGATGACGAGATCCAACCTGAGCCAATATCAAGAGTCAGATGCTTAACCAACAGCCATCCAGGTGCCCTGATGTTGAAGTATTTTAAAGTGAATTACAGCTATCATATCACCTTCAAGTATTTCAAATGTATCTCTAAAAATAAGATTATTTTCTTACATAGTCAAAACCAAAATAACGTTAGAATACAAAAAACAATAAGTTACTTAGTTTCCTCTAATACCCACTTTGTATTCAAATTTTTCTAGATATCCTAACTAGATGCTAATCTGTGATCATGCATTGCACCCGGTTGTTTTACCCTTTAATGCTCTTTACGTAGTGGCACTGATGTGCTGGTGAGACTGGGGCCAACAGTTGTGCATAATTTCCCACCTTCTGGATTTGTCTCATTGCTTCCTCCATGACATCTTTTAGCTTGTTGCCCTGTCTCCTGCTTATCTTCTAAGTTGAAAGTCCTGTCACCCAAGGGCTCCAGATGCCTCTCCCCACTCCCTGTTGACCTTGCTGTTCTGACCTATGGCTCAACACCTCCTTGAAGGGCAAAGAACCCTGGTGAGAAGCAGTCCCAGAGAGCAAAGTGAAGTGTATCTACCCCTCAACTTGCCTAATCACCTACCTCAGGAATCCCTCCTAGTTTCAGAAGATTTTCTCAGAGAAAGAAGGAAAGTGCTCATGGTTGAACTTGATCTCCTATACTTTGGCTTCTGTATCAGGTTCCCCTGTGTCCTTCCTGTCCCCAGTCACCCCCACTCCCAAAGCATGCTGCAGTTTAGTTTGGTTCCATTTGACAAACTGAATGGAGGTCCTGCAAAGTGCCAGGCACAGTTCTAGGTGATAGCTTCACAAAGCTGTATAAGATATAGTCCCAACCCTTTAGCTCAAACACTAGTGGGAAAGAGGTGGCTATAATCGGATAACATCAGTACCAGTACAGTAAATGTTTTTTTTAATTTTTAGTTGTGGTAAAATATACATGACATAAAACTTATTATCTTGCCTATTTTTAAATGCACAGTTCAGTAGCGTTAAGAACATTCACATGGCTGTGTTTTTGTATGGGGTGAACTGGAATGCAGAGGAGAACACTTAACCCAGTCTGGGGTAAGAAAACTCCCTGGAGGAGATGTTTCTTGAGATGCATCCTACAAGGTAGATAGGCATTATCTAGACAAAGGAAGGAGGGAAGGGCACTCCTGACACAGTAGTCAATTCCGAAATGCCATAGACGGGTGGCTAATAAACAATAGAAATTTATGTCTCAAAGTTCTGGAGGCTGGGAAGTCCAAGATCAAGGTCTAGTAGATTCAGTGTCTAGTGAGGAGCTGCTTCCTGATTTTTATTTTTTGTTCTTTAATTTTTTAATGTTTATTTTTGAGAGAGAGAGAGTGCAAGCTAGGGAGGGGCAGAGAGGGGGGGCAAGAAGATCAGAAATGGGCTCTGCACTGAAAGTGGAGAGCCTGATGTGGGGCTCAATCTCATGCACTGTGAGATCATGACCTGAGCCAAAGTTGGACGTTCAACTGAGCCACCCAGGTGCCCCTGCTCCCTGATTTTTAGACAGCTGTCTCACATGTTGGAAAGGGGGAGGGATCTCTCTAGAGTCTCTCTAAAAAGACACTAGTTGCGTTCATGAGGGCTTCATCCTTATGACTTAATCATCTCCCAAAAGCCCTACTGTCTAACACCATCACACTGGGTGTTAGGATTTCAACGTACACATTTTGGGGGGGGGCAAAAATATTCAATCTATAACACAGGCTAAGGAAACATCCCAGGTAAAGGCACTGGGGCAGGAAACAACATGATGTTCCAGGGAACTGCAAGCAGGTAATGGTTACAAGCATGGAGTGTGCAGCAGAAGAGTGAAAGATAAAGGCAGAAGGAGGAGGCAGGGCCATGCCACAGAGGGGCAGATATGCTCCACTAAAGAACTTAGACTTTAATTTGAGCAATGGAGACTCAGTGAAAGATGCAGGGAGGGGTGGGACACAGTCATGTCTGTATGCCCAGGAGCTCATGCTAGTGGACTGAGTATGGGTGGGAAGGGGAGAAACTGGGGCTGAGCATCCAGGCAGGGGCTGGTGCAGAGCTGGCCAGAAATGCTGGGAGCCCTGACTGGGGTCAGGAAATGTGGGAGAACATGGCAGAGATGGGGGGTAGGGTGGAAGGACTCTGATTAGTAGGGGGCGGGCTGGGGCAGGGAGAAAAGGACGATTTCAGTTCCCTCGTTTCTGGCCTGTATCACTAGGTGGATGATAGTGTCCATTAACAGAAGGAGGGCAAACAATTTCATGAAGAGGTATGGGTGGTGGAAGATCAGGAATCAGGACTTTGTTTTTGTTTTTAATTTTTTTTAATGTTTATTTATTTTTGAGAGAGACAGAGACAGAACGTGAGTGGGTTAGGGGCAGAGAGAGGGAGACACAGAATTCGAAGCAGGCTCCAGGTTCTGAGCTGTCAGCACAAAGCCCGATGCAGGGCTCGAACTCACTAGCCGTGAGATCATGACCTGAGCTGAAGTTGGATGCTCAACTGACTGAGCCACCCAGGCGCCCCTGGAATCAGGACTTTGAATTTAAGGTGTCTGGAATGCCTGTATTTCATTTCACTCATCAGGGGCTGGTCAAATCCGGGTACTTGAATGTGCATGTCTCAAGCTCTGGGAGAGACCTGGGTAGTGGATGTGTTGTCAGCAGGTAGATGGCAGTCGGCATCATGAGAACAAAGGATACCATCCAGGTCACAGAGGGAGAAGTGTGATGGGCCAAGGGTGGCAGCATGGTCAGAGAAAGGACAGGAGAAACAAGGAGCACGTTGGACAGAAGCCATGAGAGATGAGTTTTTAGAACAAAAGAGAGATTTGTGGCAGTAAACACTAGAGGTCCAGTAAGACAAAGCCTGAAAGAGGTGCCTTAAATTTGGGAGTGGGAAGCCCACCAGGGGCGTTCTTTGCCAATGCAGTTTTAGTGAAGCAGAAGGTATAAAAGAATATAGCGGGTCAACCTTCCAAAAATGGGTCCAGGGCATTTTGACTCCAGGAGGGTGAAGATGACATCAAAAAGATGTGCTAAAAATACTCTGAGTTAAAACAGTAGGGCCCAACAGGTGCAGTCAATGTCACCTCTATTTCAACCCAACCACGTGTTCATCCTGCACTGAAACCCAAGCTCCTTACCCAGGCTTTGATGGTCCTAGGGAATTCGATAGATTTCTCTCTATTTCCACACAAGTGTCCATTCTAGCAGACAGGATCTCCCCACTCTACTTCTGCTTATGTTACCTCTCATCCCAGGACCCCTGCTGCTGATTTTCTGTCCCTCCAGCTCCTGCCTATGCTTTAAGGCTCAGGATCGGGCACCTGGGTGGCTCAGTCAGTTAAGCATCTGACTTCGGCTCAGGTCATGATCTCACAGTTTGTGAGTTTGAGACCTACGTTGGGCTCTGAGCTGACAGCTCAGAGCCTGGAGCCTGCTTCAGATTCTGTGTGTCTGTCTCTCTCTTCCCCTCCCCTGCTTGTGCTTTGTTTATCTCTCAAAAATAAATAAACATTAAAACATTTTTTTAAAAAGGTTCAGGCCCTGTCTAGCTTCCTTTGGGAAAACCTCTGCTCCAGCAAAACCCATCTCACCCCCCTGACAGGGGACAGGGGTACAGTTGGTGCCTCTCAATAATAAAAGATCAAATCTACTTTTTTTTATTAGTCATTCTTCTCTCCCACACATTTAAGGTGTCTCCCCAGCCCAACTAACTTCTTTAGGACTAGATACTGGATCAGCTACTTTTTGTTTTGTTTTGTTTTAAACACTCCTCAAACTACTTAACTCAGAACCTGGGGCTTGCTGAGTCTTCATTAGCCATGGAGGAAAATCTCCAAGTGAGACAATAAGGTGATTAGGCTGGTTTCCAGGGTCTGCTTGTAGTTCAGTCTCCATAACACCCCACCTCTGGATTCTTTCCCAGACACCAACAGCGGGAGGCACAGGGCAGGGCCAGGCCCTGCCATCAGCCACATGAGACCTCACACACATATCTGGGACTTGGTCCTTCAGGCTTTACTGCAAAGCTCAGAAAAGGGCTTGTGCTTCAAGAAGGAGCCTGGCTGTCTTCTGAGGGCTGAATGCCAGAGGCTTTACACAGAGAAAAGCAGACATAAACTGGGCGCTTTGTACATCTAATCTCATTTAACATAGTCATAGCTGCTCCCACTTTGATGCCTAAGGTGGTAGTGAGTTCTCAGAAGTTGGTGGGTGCTTAGTTGCAGACCACAGAATCAGTATTAGCTAGCAGTTAGGGCAGGAAAGAATTTATTTAAGACCATGGGCGAGCTCCAGTCTTGGCGGATCTTCTGGGAACAACTCCCAGGGCCGTGCAGAGGCGGCCGGGTCAGGGAGCCACTGCTCAGTGGCCTCTGTGGCTCCTCACACCCCTCACACCCCATCACACCCCATGTCCACCCCACCTGCCTCCCTGTGAACAACTCAAAGTCTCACACAGGGGCATCGCTTGGTGCCACACAGGTCATGGGCCTATGCCCTCGCAGGAACGGAAGTTGGGAAAGAGCTCTTTTGTTTCTTGTTTTGGGAAAGTGGATTTACAATGGGGGGGGAACTACACAAAATGTAGAGGGAAGGTTCACAACGGTTGGGAAGCCACGAGTAACAGTGCTGCATATGAATCATCTCGTCAGACCATCTCCAAATTGGACTGCCGGGGAGACTGAGGCACAGAGAGGCTAAATCACCCGAGTCACACAACAGGCAATGGGATGGTGGGGATTCAAGACTGTCCCACATCGCATTTCACTTTTTCCCTGTGGCTTTGAGGATTAGACCCTCAAAAAGCAATGGCACCTCTGACAGCCACAAGGAAGCAGAAGTTTCTGTGGAGGATGAACACGGTTCACAGTTAAGGATTTCAAAGGGACAGAGGGGACTGCTGGTGAGCACATCCAACACGCAGTCAGAGATTGAGAATTGGAGCCATTTTACTCTGTCTTCCCCGCCTGGGAGAGGGTTCTGGACAAAATGTTTCTATAAGTCCAGCCTTACAATCAAAGCAAATGGATTCTCTACGCCTTCCCAATACACACACACACATACACACACGCATAAGTGTTCACTTACACGCAAGACACATATCGACATAGGCACACACACGCACGCGCACTGGCATATACATACACACGGACACACAGACACGCACAATGACACGCGCATGCACACACATGCGGGTAATGTCGACAGCCTCTGGCTACAGAAGTTCTTTCAAGTGCTTTCTCGTCCTTGCCTGGAGTTTACGGCACTTGGAAAATGTCAGGCGTGGGAGGCCTTTCAGTCTTGGGTTAGGTTAAAACTCCCTCCACATATTTGGAGGGCATCCAGGCCCTTGGAGTGCATTCGCAGAGCAGATAACAGTGACCTTGCTGGTGAGGGAGGACAGCCCAGCTGAGGCCAAGGAGCCGTGCTGGCTGAGCTGAGGTCACTTCCCCTCCCCTGCTGCACCTGGGTTGGATCTGATGTCAAAGACCCCGGTCCCAGCTTTGGGCAGGAACACAATGCTTGGTTCTCCAGGAGAGGGTGAGAGCCAAGCGCTGGCCCCACAGGTTTGGGGTGGAGAAGAGTCCAGCTGTTTCTTAGGGGCCCATGGGCTAATGGCCAAACATTGATCTCATTGCCTTCCCAAAGACACAAAGCATGCCTCTCCAAAATGGTGACCGATTTTCCATCCTAGCTGGGGCTGTGTCCTGTTCCTCAACAGCTCTGAGGCTTTTCAACAGGAAAGCTCAAATCTATACCATGACTCGTGCGTATATGTGGAGGGGGCCCCAAATAGAACTAACCCTTAGAATCCTGGAGCTCGAAGGCCATGCAGGTGATCTCATTGAAACTGAATCCCCTCTATTGCCACCCTCTTTAAGGGGCCATCCTGTCCAGGGAACTCACTCTTTTGGGAGCCATCTATGTTATAGGTGAAGCCCACCAGTTTTCTGCCTCTCTGTCACTTCCACTCACTGGTCCTGACTGTGCCTCTTGAGACACTCAGATTAGGACTAACCCTTCCTCCATATGACAGCCTTTCAAATATTTGAAAACAGCTGGCATTCATACATTTGGCAAATACTGATAGGGTACCTGCTAGGTGCCAGGTCTGGTGCTGGGGGCTGGGGGCAGACATGTGATTAGCCACGAGCAGCTGGTGGTCTAGTGGAGACAGCAGACAGGATAGGGGAGCAGGCCCCATAGGGTGATAAAACTGCGGAGCTGGGGGAGCATGGGGGGCTGCACTGCCCAGAGGAGAAGGCAGCAAGCCATGTGCTGGAGGTCATGCAGGGGGTACTCAGATTGGGGGTCCCGGGGCTATAAGCACTCCAGACAGAGGTAACAGTATAGGCAAAGGCTGGGGGTACAGCACAACACCCCCAATCTTCAGGTAACTTAGAGCATGTGGGTCCCAGAAAGCTGTGGGATGGGCATCACTGGGCTCTTAATCTGAGGCCATGGCAAGGGGAGTGGGTGAGAGCATACTCCAGAGTTTTAAGCAAGGAAAGGCAGGATCAGGTATGGATTTTAATGAGGCCACTCTGGCTGTGGAATAAAGAAGGCATTTCCGGGGCAGTCCTCTCCCCTGGGCAGAGTGTCCAGGAACAGTTGCTGGAAGCATCTAGGCCGGAGGGGCTGGGAGCCTGCGCTAAGGCTGCAGCCACGAGGTGGAGGGCAGTAGGTGGAGTTGAGAGATGGTAACATGTGTGTCCCAGGCGAGCTGACAAACCTCTGGACGTGCGTCTCCAGGGTCTGCACACACTTATCATCCGACATAACTCTGAAGCCCCTCACTGGCCAGCTCACCCTCTTGGGTTGGGCTCCCCTTTGCAATTTAGGGCAACCTCGAGTATGCTGCCCAGAGTGGAGCACAGTATTTTAGACAACATCTGAACAGTGTCGAGTATCTCGGCTCTTTATCTCCTCTTTCTAGTCTCTATCCTTTCTGCCACAAAGGTTGACATCAGCGATCTGGTAGCCACAGCCCACAGTTGGCCCATAGGTAACTCAAACCATGTTCTCAAGGCCATGAACCTTGTCCACACTGGCTATTTCAAAGCTATGCACCCCATCTGGGAATTTGGTGTTTGGTTTCCAGAACCTAATTAACAGGAACTTACTTTTATAATTTTTATTTACATTTATTCCTTCTTTTAAAAGTTTATTTGTTTTGAAAGAGAGAGAGCACATGAGCAGGGGAGGGGCAGAGAGAGAGAAAGAGGGAATCCCAAGCAGGCTCCGCACTATCAGTGGAGAGTCCAACTTGGGACTTGAACTCATGATGCTGATCACGTTCTGAGCCAAAACCAAGAGTTGGATGCTCAACTGACTGAGCCACCTGGGCACCCCTACATTTATTCCTAAGAAATTCAGTTTTCTTAGATTCAATGCCCCCATCTCCACTGCTTTGCCCTTAAGAGACAGGAGCACTGGGTTAGAAGCCATGAGATTTGACTTCTGGACTGATATGTGATGTTCTACTGTAATTTCATCTGCTATATAAAAGAACAAATAATGTCGTTTTTCATTCCACGAGGCTTGAAAACAGAATTTTATGATTAAAAAAATGCTCTTCAAAAGTTACCACCTAGAATGTTTTTCTTTCCATCTTGGGGAAACAGCGTGTTGCCATGTGTATGAAGCAAAGAGGAAAGGGGTGGACCAACCCTGCACACCTTTGTGGAAGCCCACAACTGGACTTGGGGCTGCCTCTGGGAGGCCCACCAGGCAAACTAGGGGAAAGACACTGTCCAAGCCAACCTGTTTTCCTGAAATACCTCCACTGGGACCTGCCACAGCTGTCAACTGGGCTTGGACCTCCAAAAGAACATATAAAAGTGCAGTGGGAATGTGTGTGTGTGTGTGTGTGTGTGTGTGTGTGTGTACAGTGGGAGTCAGGTTATTAGGGGTGGAGAGAAGGGAACTGTTTGATTAATGGGTGTCCTGTGAACCTGCACATTTGCCCAAGGCTGCATTCCTGGGCTTTCAAACCCGGGGCAATTTGATAAGCTGAGACCAAAGTCCTCTTTCCTTCCAGCAAGGAGAGCAAACAGGGCTACTCGCTAATCCCAGCCCTGGCCCCTGCGGCCGTCTCTCAGCAACCGGCCCATCAAGTGGCCTTTCACAGGCCAATCAATGGGGCAGCCCCCGTGTTACTGGGACTTGTGAGAAGGCCTGACAGTCAGCTTGCCTGAGCTGGGTGGGCCGGAGGCCATGGCTCACCGGACCTCTAGCATGCAGTCCTGAGGCCCATGCTTGGCCAACGAGGCCCTCCATTAATTACAGCACCCGCCGAGCTGGCCTTTTCTCCCTCTCCTTCCTGCCACCCCTTTCCCCTGCAATTGTTCTCACCTGGGCAGCTTATCAGCAGGGCTTTCTCCATTCCTCCAGTGCCTGCCCAGAATGTTCTTCCCAACCCCCACAGCCTTCCATCTGGTTCCTCTTCCTTTGGAAGCTTTCCCTGATCACTCTAGCCTACATGGGACTCTCCTTCCTCTGGATTCCTAGTGCCCTCAGAGCCATTGCTCGTGCCTTAGTACAAGACACATCTCCAATCAGTTTGGGTATGTTGGCTTGACATTACCAACTAGAGGGTCAGCACTCTGTGGGCAAGGCTTACACTTTGGGACCTCCCTTGCCACCCTACCAGTGGAGGGCACAGTGTTAGTTTTGGGAGGATCATACAGGTAGGAAGGCATGTGGGAATAGGGGGCAGAGCAGGGGGAGAGGTGGGCAGCTCTGAAGCTGAAGGACTTAATCCCAGGAAGTTGTGGAAGGAAAGCTCTTTGGGATGAAAAGCAGCCATGGGGTTAGGGCTGGGAGGATGTTTATTTCTGGGGAGTCACAGTAGATGCCTGGGAGTGTCTGCTCAGCCTGTCCCCACCCAACTCTCCTCTCTCTGAGGACTATTCCTTTCCCTGTGGAGGTGGGCAAGGGTGGTGGAGCTGTATCCACGTGGATTCCTGTACCTGGCTGTGGAAGGTTAGGGTTTTGATGGACCCTGGAGGCTCTCCAGATTCTCTTCTCTGGAGACTTGGGTTTAGAACTGGGAGAGATGGGTCTCCATCTCAGGGTATTGGCCTCTAAAGAGATGTAAACTAGCTATGAGCTGGCTACGAGCAGGGAGAAGCCATGGAAGCCAGGCTGTGAGAGAGAAGGAAGAAACGACACAGAGAGAGGCCTGACTGGGAGCACACAACCTGGGCTTATAGGGGGTCTGGCTGCCTCGCAGCATCTACATCAGTCAGTGCTCACTGCACTCCTGAGAGCATGTGTTGTTACTATATGCTTGTACTGATGGGAAAATCAGGCTTGGAGATGTTCAATAACTCACCCAAACACTCTTGGTCAGTGAGGGGCAGACTTGAACCCTGTCCTGCCAGGTTACTGAGTTCAAGTGTAACCTTCCTGCTGCCTTTGCTCTCAGCAGCTTTGTAGATCCAGGCATCCCACACTTCGGTTCCATAAGATAACAGAAGAACTATGACCAAAATTGTAATAAGGTTTTGCTCTATCTATCTATTGTTTGTCTATCTCTCTCTTTCTCTCTTTCTTTCTTTCTTTCTTTCTTTCTTTCTTTCTATCATCCTGTTTATCTATCTATTCATTCACTTGTTCATCCATCCATCCATTCTTCCATCCATCATTCTTCCATCCATCCATTTTCTATTTATCCATCTATTATTCTTTCTATCCATTATCTATCTTCCTAGGTTTCTATCCATCCATCATCTATGTAATTATCCATCCATTCATCCATCTTCCTATCTCTCTATCCTCTCTATTTTCCTACCTATCCATCCATCATATACTTATATATCTATCCATCTATCCCTCTACCTTCTTACCTGTCTTTCCATTATCTATCTTCCTATTTCTCCATCCATTATCTATCTGTCTATCTTTCCATCCATTATCTATCTATCTATCTATCTATCTATCTATCTATCTATCTCATCATCTATCATCATTATTAAGCCCTGCCATATGGAAGGCACTATGATAGGCATGGCATTGTGTTTTAGTCCTGCCAATTGGGTACGGAGAGTGAGGGAAAGTAGATGATCAGGTGTTAAATTGTGTGTGTCTCTTAAGATTGACCTATAGGGAGCATTGCAAATACATATTCCCTGGTGCCATCCATGGTATTCTAATTCAGAATGGGGGAGAGCCTCAGGGAATCTGCTTTTCCAAGTTCCCCAGGGTGTCTGATGTATGTGACCCTCAAACACACCCTGAAAAAAAGCTGTCTGGACAGTGTTGTTCAGACAAGGAGAGGATCAGTGAGCCCTGAGATGGTCAGGGAAGATGATGTGGGGTCAAGGCCAGGCACTCCGACATCCCCTGAGAGGGCCTAGGGAACCCTGGGAGAAAGTGGCATGGCAAGAGGAGAATGATTCAGGGGTAGTAAGCCTGGGCAAGGCCAAGCATCTTCCCATGATAATGAAAGGCATGCCCATGAGGGGGCAGAGGGTGTTTTGTAGGAAGCAAGATGGTAGGAAGAGGGCATAGTTCTCTTTTTCCCATTAACAATAATGCCACGATAGCAACAAGAACAGTGTCACCAACTGCTTCAGTGGAAGTGGGTAATGTCTTACATTCATTCCTAGGGGCTACATGGACTTTCCGTGGTGAAGAGGGGGGTGTTATTTGATACTTGATCCAGGACTAAAGAAACCAAAAAAAACTCAAGTGCAATTAGGATTGGGGTGAATATGAGAGCGGTTAGGAACCCTGGAAGTCTTGGGTCGAATGAGGACTGAGAGATGGTCATTGTCATCATCACTAACATTATCTGCTATGTGCTTTCCAGGCAATGCCCCATTAATCCCCAAGATTTTACAGAGGGGGTGCCAGAACAGTGAGCCATCCACTTACTTGTACAGACAGTAGGAAGTGGGTGCAAACCTGCTCTTAGGCTGTGTCTGGTCTTGGCTTCTCCCTTGAGATGGGGTGATCTCGAAACACCCCAGAAGGTATAAATTTGTCTTCTTCTCAGCTTCCCTCCCAGCACATTGCCCTGGTCAAAGTAACCTCAAGACCACTAGGAGCCAGTCCCGAGTTCTTTCTCTTGGACAGGGCCTCAGTCTCTATCACTCTACACCTTTTCCTGTGGAGCAGCCCCCAACCAGGCATTGTCTCTGTACCAGCCTCCATCCCACCCCAACTGGTTGTCCAGCATTGGGGCTTCCACTCCCAGCACGGCCCCTCCTCATACCACAGCCCCCAGCCTCCCTCCATCTGCAGCAGAAACCCAGTGCCCTGCCTCTGCCTCCCCAGCCTGCCCTTGGGGGTCCCACTTTCTCCCACTCCTTCCTTATTAGTGTGTGTTTGAGAAGAAAAGGAATTTCTTTTGCCATTTATCCTCGGAGCAGCCTCCAAAAGGAGTTGAAGGACACGCTGCGAAGTGTGAAAAAAAACAAGGCCTGAGCTTGCCAAGAGGGCCCAAGTGGTTATTTTAATCATGTGGAACAGCCCCCTTTTCATGGAAAATTTTCTACTCCAACACCTGTGGCCATAAAAGGAACCCTCACTCTTTTCTACCCTGGGGTCCCAGGGGTCACGCTCTAGTTGGGGCTGGCTGCCAGCTCAAATAATTATTCCTGCCCTTCCTCTCCACCTTCCTCATCCCTTCCTAGCCCAGCCCTGCCTTCCCTCAGGCTTGCAGTGGATGCAGGGGAGCAGTTGTGCCTCCCTCCCTCTCCCTCTGCAGTTTCTGGAAAGAATAAACTGGCAAGACCAGGATCCCTTCCCCCAGCACTAACTGGTTCTCGGGTCTTGTCAGATCAGGTCTATGCCTGTTCCTCTGTTGCCCACTACTCATCCCTGTTCCTCATTCTTCGTTATGCAGACTCACTGCCCACTTGACCCTTGGAGGTTGTTCAGTACCTTCCATTCCCTGAAGTGCTCTGTGCCCCGTTTAACTCAAAGAAAATGGGGGAGTCCCTAGAGAAATGATACCACCCAAACTTCTTTTGATCCATTGTCTTTGTAAGTGCCTAGTTTTCTTTTTCAGATTACATAATCTGACTTTGGTTTGTAAAAGATTATCCAGGTACTTAGAGATACCGTATCGCCCTGCTGCCCCCAGCTTCTTTGGGGAATAACAGATCCAGAGAGGTGATGAGATTTACTGAAAGTTACACAGTGCTCAGTGAAGATGGGGAAGGACTGGAAATGGGCTATGTCTGGAAGTCAGACTCGCCAAAGGAGTTGCCTTGACTTTCTCCATTTTGTCACTTGCTCTGCAGTCCTGTTCAATCATTCCTCCCCCAGTCATGCCATGGAAACAGCTCTTAAGGTCACCAATGACCTCAATGTCACTAAGTCTGATGGACATTTTCTCTCTTCATCTTGACCTGTCGGCAGTATTTGACATTGTTGACATAATCCCCTCCTTCAGTTTGAAGCACTCTCTTCCTTTGCTTCTGTGTTTCCACATGATCCTTGCTTCCTCTGACTACTTTGGTTACATCTCTGTCTGTAGTGCTTTAGTGCTTATGAAGATTGGCGTTCCTCAAGACTCAAGTTTAGGTTCTCTCCCCACTCCCCACTCCCTTCCTTTGCAATCCCATCCAGACCCACTGTTTCTACTACTACCCCCACATCTCCAGGCCTGACCTTTTCTTTGTGTTCCATCTGCCCCCTTACTGATGTCATTTAGATGCCTCAAAGACACCTCAAACTTAACTTGTCAAAATCTGAAGCTGACATCTTCCCTGGGACTCCCATGCTGTATAACTCTGCCAGACACTATTGAGCAAAGTGTTGTCCTGTTCTTCTCCCCACATCTGGTCCTCTTTGTGCTCCTGAACTCACTGAATAGAACCAGCCAAACAGTATTGCAGCCCAGAAATATTGGAGTCATGCTTGTTATGCCTCTTTCTTCCTCTCTCTCACCATATGCAATCCATCATCTGGTCCACCAGCCTTGTGCAAACTACCATCATTTCCTCAGCAGCCTCCTGATGGTCTATCCACACTACAATATTAAAACATGAGCTATAGGGCAGTTAAATTGAAATGGGGACAAAAGACAAATGTGGCCTGACTGCTGAAGTGATGACATTCTAGCACACATTCTGGAATTTGGACTATATCTCTACAAGGACACAATTCTATGAAATTATATCAAGTTAAGAAAGTCAACATGGAGCAAGTGCACCCTGATTTCAGCCAGATAACACAGATTGTGCTTGGTATCGAAGGTGGCATCCAGGTGTGTAAGTAGTTGAACTTTTATGCACAAGGCTTTGATTTCCTGTAAGGCCATTAACACGTGGAGTATCAATTTAAAAAATTGAAAGCAATACACAAATCAATGAAAAACTAGGAATTTTCAAAATAATTTAAATTCTCCTTGATATTATTCAAATGTACAACTGATTACCAGCAGGTGGGACTCATTGTACCCAACATAATGCCTAGCACATATAAATGTTTTGGAATAAGATGAACGTGTGCCATCTAAATTATTTGAGACTGCATTGTTTTTCTTTTTAGAGAGAGTGCAAGAGAGTGCACATGCATGCATGAGTGGGGGAGGGGCAGAGGGAAAGAATCTTAAGCAGTTTACATGCTCAGCAAAGAGCCTGATGTGGGTCTCAGTCCCACGACTCTGGGATCATGAACTGAGCCAAAATCAAGAGTCGGACACTCAACCGAGCCACCCAGGCATCCTGAGCCTGCATTCTTTATTCATCATACAAATGCTAGCAAATATCAAGCATAATTCAATGACATTTGGAGGAAGAACTGATGGTGACCCAATCTCTAATGATCTCTCTGACCCAGACTTCTCACCTCTCTGACAATTTAGTGCTTTCTAGAACACTTTTATTGATGACCCAGGAAGGAGCAGTCAGAGGCCTGGTAGCTACAGATGTGGAGTTTGTGGGAGGGGAGTTGTCTGGCAGTCACTTCTCTGACAACTGGGGCCTCCATAGGAAGATTCCAAGCAGTTTTCAGGGTGAACTTATTAAAGAGCTTCAGGTCCCACACCAAGCAGAAAATGTAACTTTGAGCCCTCCTTGTCTCCATTGTGCAGAAGAGTAAAGCAAGACCTAAGAAAGGAGATGTGGTTTACAAAAGACAGATAAAGAGTTGGTGGCAAAGCCAGAATCAGAAGCCAGGTCTCCGGTTTCTTTCTCCAAGGATCCTCTACTATAACAAATTGCCTCATAGGACGACCCAGGAAGGAGCTCTTCCTGTAATTGAAATAAGTCAATTCACCAAAACAAGATTGAAACAGAAGAACAAAGTTAGAGGGCTCATACTTCCTCATTTTACTTTAAACCTATAGTAATCAAAAGAGTGTGTTGCTGGAATAAGGATAAATATATAGAGCAATGAGATAGAATTAAATTAAAATAATCCAGAAATAAACTCATACATCTATGGCCAATTGATTTTTAACAAAGGCGCCAAGACCATTCAATGGGGGAGAGAATAGTCTCTTTAATAAATGGTGCTGGGACAACTGGATATCTACATGTCAAACAATGAAGTTGGAACCCTTCCCTACACCGTTTACAATAATTAATTTAAAATAGATCAACAACCTGTATATAAGAGCTAAAACCATAAAACACTTAGAAGAAAAGATAGTGACATATCATCATGAACTTGGATTTGTCAATGTTCTCTTACATATGACACCAAAAGCAAGAGGAGCAAATGAAAAAATAGAGAAGATGGACTCATCAAACTAGAAACTTATGGATTAAAGTGAAAAGACAACTTCTAGAATGGTAGAAAATATTTGCAAATCATAAATCTGATAAATATCTAGGATCCAGAATATATAGAGAACCCTTACAACTCAACAAAAAAAAACCCACAAAAGCCCCAATTTAAAAATGGGAAGAAGTCTTGAATAGACATTTCTCCAAAGAAGTTGGAGTAAGTTGTTGTGCCCAACAAGTAAGTTGTAAGTGTAAGTTGTAAGTAAGTTGTATGTGGCCAACAAGTACATGAAAAGATGCTTTATATCATTAGTACTTAGGGAAATACAAGTCAAAACCACAATGAGATACCACTTCACACCCACAAGGATGGCTGTAATGAAAAATAAGGTTTTTTTTCATTATTTGTTATTTTGTTATTCTCAAACAAGCATTGGAGAAGATGTGGAGAAATTGGATCTATTGTACATTGCTGGCAGAAATGTTAAATAGTTCAGCTGCCATGGGAGATAGAATATCGTTCTTCAAAAAAAATTAAATATGGAATTACCATATGATCCAGAAATTCCACTTCTAGGTATATGCCCAAAATAGTAGAAAACATGTATGCAAACAAGTACTTTTACATGAATGATTGTAGCAACACTATTCATAATGGCTAGAAGGTAGGAACAACTCAAATGTCCATCAACGGACAAATGAATAAACAAGATGTGGTATATCCATACGATATTCTTTTCAGTCATAAGAAAAGAATCAAAGTACTGATATGTATCAGTATCATGCTACAATGTTACAATGCTACATGCTATATGCTAAATGCTACCATGCTACAATGTGGATGAACCTTGCAGAGCTTATGCTAGGTGAAACAAATCAGGCACAAAAGATCCCATATTGTATGATTTCATTCAAATGAAATATCCAGAACAAGTATATATAGAGAGAGGGAGAGAGAGAAAGAAGGTGTGTGATTGCCAGAGGCTTAGGTAAGGGGGGAATGGGGAGTGACTTCCTAAGGGGTGTGAAGTTTTCTTTAAGATGATGAAAATGTTTTGGAATTTGATAGTGTTGAGGCTGCACAACACTGTGAATGGACTAAGTGTTGTTGAATATACACCTTAAAATTGTTAATTTTATCTTATGTGAATTTCTCCTGAATGGGAAAAAATAGTTAATTCACTCAGACAGTAATTAAGAAAGAAAAATATTTAAGCCTCCTGTATGCTTCTTACGAACTTTTCACATTTTAGCCAGTGTGGGGGAAAAAAACCCCACATGCATTTTCTGGAGCATGCAGAGTTGTGAAACACATGTACTGAATAATCTGAAACTATGAACTGATTGAGCCCAAGAGGCCAATCGAGCTAGCAGGCTGAAAGTTTCCCTCTAGCCAGATGTGTCCCTGCCTCCAGGCAGCATTGTCCCTATCCATTGCACCACATCCATTTTCCCTCTTCTGGATGGAATTCTGGGATGCGAAGCAAGCTGGGATAAAAAGGGAGGGATACCTTATTAAATTGAACTTCCACAGGCAGGAAGTTGGCCGGGATTGGAATGGTAGTTCTTGCGAACTGACTGAGGACCAGTTAGAAGTCCAGAGATGAGAGACTGAAGCATTTGATAGAAGCCCTTAGAACAAAGCCCAGTCTGATGTAAAGACCATCACTACCCAGATCGCTTCACAAAGCTCAGGAATCAGTAGTAGAAATGTCTGTGATGATGGTGGCACAAAGTGGCCATTGATGGACCAGGCTAGTAGATTGTAAAGGGAAGAACCAGGGCCTTACATGAGCTGAGTGAATGGAGGAAGAATGGGAGATTGGACCTGAAAGAAAACAGCATCACAGATGGGCCTCTGAAAGTTCATGTCTAGGCATCTGGCCAGCTCTGGGTAAACAGGGCTGATGCTCCCTCATCCTGAACCACTATCCAATTAACCACTATGTTTATTGGATTATTCTTCTGCCTTGGCTCTCACGGGTGACCTCTTGGATATGTCCCTTCTATGGCCTCTAAGAGCACTGTGTGTGCCTTTAGGGCCCATCTGCATTCTACTATTGACATTTATGTGCATAACTAAATCCTTACTGACTCTAAGCCCCTTTTGGCCAGGATGAGTCTGATTAATCTTTGCTTTCCCCCACAAAGCCTAATATGGCACTTTATTCTGAGAGGGTGTTCATGAGATGTCTATTGTGTGGATGACTATCGGGGATAGGTTTTATCTGACAAGAAGCTTTCACTGGGGGAAACACAACATGAACTTCATATGGCTCTCATGGGGTAGCAAACACAGAAGCCTTAAGAATGGCATACGATCCAGGTGCCTGGGTGGCTCAGTCGGTTGAGCCACCAACTTCAGCTCAGGTCATGATCTCACGGTTTGTGGGTTCGCGTCACGCTCTGTGCTGATGGCTCAGAGACTGGAGCCTGCTTCGGATTCTGTGTCTCCCTCCCCAACTTGCGCTCTGTGTGTGTCTCTCTCTGAAAAATAAATAAACATTAAAAAATTTTTTTAGGAATGGCATATGACCTAGGCTGCTCCAATTCTAATTGTTTACTCCAGTCTTCATAGTGATTGGTCCAGAGGTGGTCATGTGACCTGAGCAGACCCAGTCAGAATCCTTTGGGGAGGTCTGACACACGGACTCCAAAAAAACTTTTGGATCATGAGCTGTGAGCTCATGAGGACATGAGGACACCCAGAGGTTCCCATAGCATATTTCTTATCTTGTTGAGACTCTTTTGTAAGAATCAAGATAACTGTATGAGGCAAGCAAAGGCTGGATACGGGGACAGAGACAAACAGAGCTTGATGGTGTTTGACATTTCAATCTTTCCTGAAATAATTATAGCTTTGTCTTGGTATTTGAAAATGTATCTTTGACTCTATGTAAATAGCTCTCTAACCACTTTTTGGACAGTAGACCATATGTGGTCAGGGGCTACATATTTTCAGTCTAATGAAAGAAATTCAACAGGTATTTATTAGGTGCCAACTCCATGCCAAGGCTGAGTTAGGCACTAAAGATAGAGGGAAGACACATTTTTGACTTGAGAAGATTATGGGGAAGAAGAGAGACAACGTGATCATTATAACACCAGTTTAAAGGGAGAGTAGATACTTTCAAGAGTTGTAGAAATGGAGGAAGGAGTAATGAATTCTTCCTGAGGAAGGAATGAGGAATAGCAACCAGGAAAATATGACATTTAAGGATGTGGTCATCACCACGGGGATGAAGGCATTCCAAGCCATGGAGTACCGTGGCCAAAAGTCTGGAGACTCAAGTGGTATCCTGTGGTTTCCACTTGGGATTTGTGGGGAAGAGGCGGGAAAAAAGTTGGAGAGGTAGGTGGGGGATGAATGCTTTGGAGTTTGGACTCTGGCAATAAGGATGTCCTGAGAGGTTGTTAATTTAGGACCGGAGGTGATCAGAGTGGTATTCTGGAAAGATCACTCAGGCAGCACTGTGAAAGATAGACTGGGGAAGGGGTAGGTTGAGGCTGAAGACCACTTGGGGGTGATAGAAATACCCCAGGCAAGACACAGTGGTGGCCTGTCCCAGGGTAGTTGCTGTGGGGATATCAGGGGAGGCTTTGCATGTCAAATGGATAAAGAATGTGGCAAAAGTTTGGATGTAAGACTCGAAGTTGTTGAGGATGGCTCACAGACCTTTGGCTTAGTGACTCAGAGAACATGGTCAAGATATTTTGGAGGGTGCAGGAATGGGGCAGGGGGCAGGAAGAAGTCAGGCTGACTTTTCTGGTTGGGCCCTGATGCACCTGGATTCTCTGGGTGCATACGTAGAGAAGAAGGGGCTGGGTTAGTCGCAGGAGTGTGGGTGGATCCAGACAGACAGTGGACTCAGCACGGGAGCCCTCTGTCCTAAAGTAGCACCAAGAGTCATATTTTGAGGGAAGCAAACCATCCGGGGACAAGGAAGAATGGCTAGACCCTTGCGCATATGCACTGGGGTTGCATATGACCTTTCCAAACCCACAAGTACTTTTTCAGTGGGCTCGTATATGTCCAGCTGCCAACACAGGTGGGGACGCTGATCCCGAGTGCACTTTCAGGGATTGAGGAGGCGCTGACAGTCCCATTGTCTTATCCACTTTCTCTCTCCAAATAAGCAACAAACTACAGATCATTTCAAATATGCAAAACAAGGCAATAGATTTATATATTCGAAAGGGATTCGGGGCACCTGGGTGGCTCAGTCGGTTAAGCGTCCGACTTCAGCTCAGGTCACGATCTCGCGGTCTGTGAGTTCGAGCCCCACGTCAGGCTCTGGGCTGATGGCTCAGAGCCTGGAGCCTGCTTCGGATTCTGTGTCTCCTTCTCTCTCTGCCCCTCCCCCATTCATGCTCTGTCTCTCTCTGTCCCCAAAATAAATAAACATTAAAAAAAAAATTTGAAAACACAGGGTATATAAATGTCAAATATATAAATTGAGGACTACTTAACTTTAATTTACAGATTTATTTATTTTTTTACAGATTTATTTTTGTAAAATTTTTCTTCTATTTCATTACATTATATATATATGTATATTATCCAAGGCACTCCTTCATACTAAATGTTTTTATCCTATTGTGACCTGTCAGTGGAGGGGGAAAGACAAACAGAGGGATGTATAGAAAGCAATACACAGAGAGATGGAAGGAAAGGGAGGCCTGGAAGCCTACCAGTTGTGTTCGCTTCAGGAAAGGTCCAGGTCATGGACTGGGCTCACCATGACCCCCCTCATGTGAGGTCTAAGGTGAATCATTTCTCTCTGAGTTCTTCTCTGCCAAAGGAAGGGGTTCCATAAGATCTCAGGCCTAACCCTAGGACTTGGCATGCACTAAATGGTGTTTTAGGTGCAAAATAAAGTGCTTTCTGGTGGACCCTGAACTGGGGAGGCCCCTGACTCAGGGGCACCCGGCAGAGTGGAAGGTGGGCTGGGAATAGCTCTAACGATGAGGATGAGAAGTTGGCAAACTGAACCATCAGACCCACACAAATGCTTTCTTGTGCCTGAAATCCCAGAAATGCAAGGCCCTCCTGTAGGTCCCAAGACAGAAGCTAGAGAAACTGATTAGTCCAAGTAAATGACCAGGTTTTCCCCCAGTCACCAGGATGAAGCCCCATAGGGCACAAGCCCCTGTGCACTCAGAACTTCCAGTGACCCTTTAGTGACACAGCCAAAGATCACCACACATCTGAGGAAAGTCTCCAACATCAAAAATAGAGACCAAGACTAACAGAGACAAGGAAGCTGAAAGTAACAAACAATGTGAGGAGCAGACGGAAACTTAAAAAAATAATTATAATTAATATATTTCAGATGATATGATGTTGCCTAATGAAGTAAGACTAGAAGCTATGAAAAAGCCACAATCAGAAAACAAGAAAGACCTCTCAGAAATTAAAATACTGAAGAAAAAAAAAAAAGGATTTTATAGGAGGGTAGGAAGATAAAGGTGAAAAAAATCTCCCCGAAAGTAGAACAAAAAGACAAAGAATTAGAGAGAAATAGGAAATAAAAGATGAGACATTTAGACTATCAATTTAGAATATCCAACATCCAATTAATAGAAGTTCTAGAAAGAAGGGATAGAGAAAATGGGAAAGAGGAGTAAATAGCCAAGAAATAATAGGTGAATTTTCCCCAGAATTAAAAGAGGTGAGTTCCAGATTAACAGCCTATTGACTGATTATCCAAGACAATGAATGAAAAAAAAAAAAACATTAAGAAATATCATAAAATGTTCCCACAGCAGGCATAGAGAGAATTTCCTAAGAGCTTCCTAAGAGAAGATTCCATACAGAGTCTCGGGAAGAGGAATGTGTGTCTTGAGAAGTCTGACAAAGGAGCGATCTTTTTAAAGAACTATGAAAAAATGATTTCTGATCTAGAATTCAAGACCTTACCAAATTAAAAAAAAAAAAAGTACCTTTTCTGAGGAAGGTACTGAAGGAGATGCTCCAGCAAGACCAAGGAGTATCTTAAGAAAGTAGAGGAAACAGGATCTAGGAAAGTTACAGCAATATTTTTACTGTCAGAGTAGTCACTAATCATTATTTACTCAAAGATTATTGTATATAATTACTGAAGGATGAGAGAGCTAAGTCAAAGGGAGAGCAGTTTAAAGTTGCTAAGTTCTCATTTCCCATATGAAAAAGCCGTTAGATGATGTCTAAAACTGAGAAATAAAAACAGCAGCATAAGCACATTATTCAGAAATAGAGCGGCAAACGCCAGAAGCAGCACGAGGCGTTGACGGTGGTTTGGTTCCCTCTGGGGAGCAGGACACGGCACAGGGACAGGATGGGGAGGCAGACTGCAGGAAACCAGTTTTGTTGTTGTTGAACTTTCTCCTCTTACTGAGTACCTTAAAATATAAGAACTCTGTATTACTTGATACAATAAAAAGTCCGAGACTCAATGGAACAAATACACCTGTGCACACTGAACGGTCAAGCAACACAGTCCCACCACAAAGAGAGAATTGTGGGCCCCTTTCCATTTCCACCTCTCCCTCCGGTTTTTCGGTTTTTCTTTCACGGCTGAAGGCCCAAGGCTGGTGAACTTCAGGTACAGCTGCGGGGTTGCAGGCTCTTGCCAACCCGAGGCGAGGCGGGCCAGGGAAACTTGAACCCGCGAACTTGAGGCGGAGGTGGTCTCCCCGATTTGCCACGCCCAGGTGCAAATCCCGGAGCCCCCTTTGCGCGCCCTCCCGGGCCGGCGCCGCACTCTGCCTTCTCTGCCTGGATGCCCGGCGTGTCCTCGCCCCCCGCCCCTGCACCCCGCCCCTCCCCGCGCCCGCGGCGCCCTCCCCTGTCCAGTCCCGCGGGCCGCCCTCGCCGCCGCCGCTGCCTGTGGCCGCTGGAATCCCTGTCGCCCCGGGACTCAGCTGACAGCGGACAGACAATGGTATTTCCCATCAGCCTGGGTATCAGGAGCCGGCCTTATCCAGCGGTGTTTTTCTATTAGTCTAACACCCCATTGTCCACCCCTTATCACTGAAATGTTGATGTCATGCCTGGCTTGGAAGTGGTTTCTGCAGCGCGGCGCTGGGATTGCTTCGCTTTAATTGGGGGAGGGGGAGGGGTGGAGGAGCTCATTTATCAGAATTCTCACGAGAATTCACCCCTTTCCTCCTTCCAATGCGGCCGCCAAGGGCGCCACGGTGGGGTGGGTTCCCAGCCACAATTCCTGGCCTTTCTCTCTGTGCCTGCTTCTCGACCCCGCTGGCCTCCCTCAAAGCTGAAATGCTGAGGAGGGTGGCCAGGGTGCTGTGGGCCACTTTTTGTCCCTCTATGCTTTGGGCTCTGGGCTCTGGACGGGGAGGGGCGGTGGCTCTTGGTTCTCTGAATCTCTTGCAAGGCCCCCGCTGAGCCTGTTCTTAGTAGGATCTCCATAAATATGTGCAGGATTAGATCAACGTGCAGCCAGCTGGGAAGGTCCAGTCTGAAAGCAGATGGAAAATTCAAGATCCGTCTTCATCCACACTACATCTCCCCTCCTCCCCAACAACTGCCTCCCCAAATTGTGCCAACTCCTAGGGAGAGTCTTAAAACACCATGTGTGCTGTCCCTACTGTGCTCAGTTCTTCTCTGATTCTCTTTGTTCATAGTGGGGGCCTGAGCACAGGAAACTGGTGTGTGTGTGTGTGTGTGTGTGTGTGTGTGTGTGCCCACAAGCACGCATGTGTTCCGTGCTTGGTTGTTGTAATACCCCTCAGAGAATCTGGTTCAGAGAGAACGTGGTGAGCTCTGGGATGGGGTGGGCCCCGCTACAGTTTGTTTTGGTAAATTACTTAACCTTTCCAAGACTCAGTTTCCTCATCCATTAAGCTGACACAATAAGGTTGCTGCTCAAGGGATTGTCCTGAGGCCAGGACTGAAATAATTCAGGTGCTTAGCTGCCTGTCTGGCACATAGTATGCACACATTCAATGGACATTAAATGGTGAGTGTTATTAGTACAGCTATATGTGGGCTTTGCACAAAGCCTGGTGTGGGGAACTGGTGAGCAGGGCAGAGGAGAGGAACTAGTGGGGGCGAGAGGTCGTTCTCCTGGCCCCCTCCTTGGAGCCCCCTTGGTGGGCTCCTGTGGGGTAGTCCATCCAGTGTGGCCAGAGCTAGAAAGCCCGCAGGATCTCAAGTTCTTTCCTGAACTTGAAGCAGAAAATAAATGCAGGTTGTAATCATTTGGAGACTTCCATCCTCTATGGAGTCAACCTTTATATATAAGGCGTCTGTTTTGAAGTGTTCCTGAGAAAATGGAATTTGGAATATGGTCGGCAAGCTTCATTTGAAAGCAGATTTTACCTGTGCAAAGTGGCCTCAACACATTAACCTAACTGAACACACCCACAAACCCTGCAAACAGGTATTGCTGTCTGCAAGAGTGTGGGGCTCAAGGCCTGCACTGTGACACCCAGAACATAGCAGAGCTCAGGGGCCATGGAGAGACCAGTCCCCTCACCAAGGCTCATGGAAGAGCTGCTTAATACAACTGTTGAAAGTCTTCCCATCCATCCACCCCCCAACCCCAGGCTGATACCCTAAAGGTCAGGGGTCCAAGAGGGAATACTTTCCCTCTAACACATATTCCTGGGATGAAAAGATGCTTAGAAAATAGGGGTGAGGGACTGTCTACTTTGTGGCTATATTTACTGTGTGATCTTCACTCATGAGGGGCTTGCTGGATTCTCATGTGTACCGCCATCTTGGGGAGCTTGGCCCAGAGACCAAGATGAAGGGGACCAGAAGTTCAGGAGAAGAGTAGTCTTCCTTGACTGCAATTCCAGACTACATGGTCTCCACCTCTTCTTTCCTGACAGGTCTCACTTTTGTAGTTCCAAATGTTGAAGGCTGAGGACGACGGGCACGGGGAGGGGGGGTTGGGCAGGAATAATGCACTGTGGGGATGGGAAATGGGATTTTCAAGGGCAGCTTTGAACAAAGTAAATTCTCTCACCTCAGGGGATTTGAGGGGCTTCTATACATATTAAATCTATCTTCTAGAGAC
This sequence comes from Puma concolor, assembly GCF_028749965.1. Lineage (NCBI taxonomy): Eukaryota > Metazoa > Chordata > Mammalia > Carnivora > Felidae > Puma > Puma concolor. The sequence continues at coordinate 53,173,802 of NC_141670.1, read as the reverse complement.
TGGGTAACATTTCACTAAATTCCATTTATCCCATTTTAAGGTGCAAATATTTCCATGTGGGCCAACGCACGTCATGAACACCTTAGTGTGAAGGAGTAACTTACATGCTGTCTTCTAAGAGTGCAGATGCCAACTAAAAATACTGAGGGAGAGGTTGCAAGAGGAAAGGGGGTACAGAAACAGCAGCCATCCACTTGACTGTTCTTCTAGACCTGTCACTGTTTTTTTTTTTTTTTTAATTTTTTTTTTCAACGTTTTTTTTTTTTTTTTATTTATTTATGGGACAGACAGAGACAGAGCATGAACGGGGGAGGAGCAGAGAGAGAGGGAGACACAGAATCGGAAACAGGCTCCAGGCTCTGAGCCATCAGCCCAGAGCCTGACGCGGGGCTCGAACTCCCGGACCGCGAGATCGTGACCTGGCTGAAGTTGGACGCTTAACCGACTGCGCCACCCAGGCGCCCCTACCTGTCACTGTTTTAAAAAGTTTATTTATTTTGAGAGAGAGAGAACGACTGGGGGAGGGGCAGAGAGAGAGAAGGAGTGAGAATCCCAAGCAGGCACCACGCTATCGACGCAGGGCTCGAACCCATGAACCATGAAATTGTGACCTGAACCAAAATCAAGAGTCAGACATTTAACCCACTGAGCCACCTGGGTGCCCCCACTTTTTTTCACTGGGTGGTTTCCTGTTTGGTACATGTATTCCTTTGTTTCAAGGCAGCATTTTCTGGGTGTGCCTGTGCTCAGTCCTGGGCCCCTTAAGCTTTGATGATTTCAGTGTGTGGTTTTCAGGAAGTTAGAAGGTCTAGTTGGGTTTCTTTGAAAATTCTTACATACATTGAAGCACCCCCTCCCCTCCCAGGTAAACAGTTTTGTTTAGAGAGTTATCAGGGCTTTACAAATAGTATCTTAGCATACAATGTCTGGTTCATCCCCTTTCTCCTTTCTCCCTTCTGTCTGTCCTTCACCTTTCTCCTTTCTCCTTGAGGTCTGTGGCTTTGCAGGTGAAATTACGACTCACCCAAGGAGTCTGTGGCCTCGATGAGGAAATGACGTATTCTTCCTTGATCACGCACCCCATCCCCAATTTGTATCTTTCACAGAACTTTTAATAGCACCTATTATGCCTTGTCACTATTGTTTGTTCTTTTCTTGTCTCCTCTTCTAGATCTCAAGCCCCCCCAGGGCAGGGGCAGGTCACCTGAGTTTCCACTGTCTCCCCAGGTCTCAGCACGGGGCTGGCACCTGGAAGGTGTTCAGTAAGTGTGGGCTGAATGAATGCATGAGCTGATGAGAACCGGGGTGCTGTGCAGAGACCCCCGATCCTGGGAAGAATGGACCTTGTCTGGAGTTTCTAAGGTGGGTTTCATAGGGGAGAAGGAGCGGGTGTGAACTCAAGCAGGGAGGGTTTGTAGGCAAGGTGGCAGTGTGGTTTCTTTCCATGTCACAGCCTCCTAGACCAGGAGCCAGAAGATGTTGGAGACAGGACCATCCCTGAAGCCACTTTCAGGGAAGAAGAGGAAAAAGCCCTTTAACCAAGCACTCACTTTGTACCAGCCTAACCTGCTACATCTCAGTTCTCTTAGTGAACACGAGTGGAGGAAGGTAGGTTTCTAATAACCCACCCTCCAGAGCCCCCATTTTTACCGCAGACGAGACAGACATGCAGGGTGGTTAGGAACTTTCCGGAGAGTGTGAAGTTTGCCCTCGGCTCTGAGCCCTGAGCCAGCGACAGCTCAGTGCTGATACCCCAAGGCCTGGGCTTTGGTCCGCTGTCTCAGTGTCTTAGCAAGGGCCTTTCTTTTCTCTCTGCTCGCGCTTCCTCTGTGCTTCCGCACCATCTTCCTCGTGTCCCTCCGGCGCTCCTCCCTGGCTCCGGGGGTCTGCTGCCTGTGGCCGGCCTCCCCTTTATCTTGTCTCCCCGTTTCCACTGCTATCAGCCATTATCTGGCGCGATCCCACCCTGGCCGGGCAGGGCAGGAAGCCGGTCTGTGACTCTCCTCTCTTTACTCTCCATCCTCTTCCTTCTCCAGAGACAAAAGCAAAAACAGCCTGTTCACAGATCTGCCGTTTCCCTTGGCTCCTTGACTCTCATTTCCCACTCTCATTTTTTTACAGGCTCCGCTTTTCCACCTCAGCTAGTGCTCAGGAACCTCTGTGCCCCGAGGCCTGTAGGCCCAGAACTGTCACTTCCTCGGGGACTCTCTGCCAGGAGGCCAGCACCCGTAGACCCAAGGCTGTCCCCTCTGTAAAGCCCCCTGCTCCCTGCTCTCTCTTATCCTTGTAGACATCAGCCCTGCCCCAAGCGGCTGGTTGGCTGGTCAGGGGTCGGTCAGTCGTCTGGCTGTCTGCACCAAGGATGGGGCGGGACAGTGCTCTGGCCTGGCTCATTAGCAGGCTGGCTGTGGCTCTGATTATAACCAAGGGAGGGGTTGTTTTTTGGCCAAAGAGCATCATGCATCCATTCATTATGTCACCGTTCCCTCAGACATTTACCGTGCCCTTCCTACGCTGCTGCTGGAGACCCAGAGATGAGCAAAATGCCACCTCTGCCCTCCAACAGCATGTAATTTGTGGGGAGTGGGGAGGTCACCGGACTGAGTTCAAGTGCTCTATCTAATGCATGGTAGCAATTGCTGAGTGCAACAAGAGGGGTGAACACGAGAGCACTCTGAGAGCTCAGGGGAGGGAGAGGTGGATGCTAACAAGGAGAGCTGATGCTTAGCCGCCAACTGTGCTAAGGAGAGCTGATGCTAAGCCGCCAACTGTGTGATTATCATCCTCAACTCGCAGACAGGAGGCTGAGGCTCAGGGAAGTTAAGTAATGAGTCCAATGCCTAGGTTCATGGCTAGAGCCTCATTTTCCTTGAAGACCCAGTTCAAATGCCACCCTCATACCAGTTTCATCCCCATCTCTCAAGCCCCTTGGTCTGGAGAACGTGCTGGGTGGGAGAGTAAGCTCTGGACCACACCCGTGGCTCGAGGTACTCAATTGCATTGCGTCTCAGTTTTCCTCATCTATAAAAGGGGATCATAACAGTACCTTCTAGGTTTGTTGTGGGTTTTAAAGGAACAGTGCATACAACGTGCTTAGCACAGTGACTGGCACAGAGTATATGCTAGGTAAATGTTAGCCATGATTATTTCGATAATTATTATTACCACTACAGAAAAGTTATCAGGAGGAGACGCTTCGCAAGAGAGTGATTTGAGGAAGTGGATTGTCAGAGTTGGTACAAAATTTGCATCTATTTTCCAAAGACCGTGCGATACTTGCCCTGGGCAAGAGGACCCGCACTGGACACAATCCAGAGTCTGTGTTCCCATCCCATTTTTCTCTCAAGTTAACCGTAAGTCTCCCCAGTAATCAAAAAAAAAACAAAAACAAAAAAAAAACAAAAAAAAAACAAAAAACAAAAAACAAAAAACAAAAAAACCCCAAAAAACCCCTGTTAATTTCAAAGTCATCTGGGTCCCTGAGAAGCCTGAGTCCCTTCTTTTGTGATTATTGACCTTAATTCTTTTTCCCATTTAAAATATTGTGGTAAAGTCGATATAACCTAAAATTTACCATTTTAGTCATTTTTCCCTGTATGGTTCAGTGGCCTTAGGTACATTGCCATGACTCTGCAGCCATCACCACTGTTCATCTCTAGAACTTCTTCATCAGCACCACGTGAAACTGTCCCCCTTGAACATTAACTCCCCACTCCCCCTTTCACAGAGCCCCTGGCAACACCCTTGCTGCTTTCGGCCTCTGTGAACTTGACATCTCTAGCTTCCTCATATAAGTGGAATCATACAGGATTTGTCCTTTTGTGACTGGCTATGTCACTTAGCATAAGCTTCCTCAAGGTTCATTCACATTGTAGCCCGTGTCAGAATTTCCTTCGCTTTTAGGGCCGAATAATATTCCACTGCATGGATAGGCCACACTTTGTTTCTCCGTCATCTGTTCGTAGACACTTGGGTTGCTTCTACCTTTTGGCTACTGACTAATGCTACTGTGAACATGGTGTACAAATATCTGTCCAAACCTCTGCTTTTGATTCTTTTATGCATATATCTAGAACTAGAATTGCTGGATCAAATGGTAATTTGATGTTTAATCTTTTGAGGAACCGTCACATTTTTCCATGGTGGTTGCGTGATTTTACACTCTACCAGCAGTATCCACATCCTCTCCAGGTGCCTCAAAAGAGAGTTTATTCTTTATAGGGGGTCGGGTGCAAATCTAATTGTTGGGAAGTTCTTTTATCCAGAGTTCAAATACTCTTGTATCCTTTACAGTTGGCCTGGCCTGGCCCTGAATCAGCCCATCTTGAGTCTGCTCCTTCTTTCCCTGGGTGTTTCCCTTCAGCAGCCTGGGTCAGCCGCTGCCCAAGCCATCAGCACACTGGCCTGCTCCCTGTGCATGCCTGCTGGCCCCTGCCTTGTTCTGAAGGATGCCAACCATGGGGCTTCCTCACTGATTGCTCGTGAGGCGCCTCCTGCCCTGAGTGGGTGCAGACGCCGACAGGACAGGGGGACTCCACTCCCTTTCTCAAGGAGGGTGAGTTATTGGAGGGAATGCTGGCTCCCTGAGGAGTTAAATCATCCCTTGACTCAGACAAGAGCCCTTTGCCCCACAGGAGAGCATTATTCATCCCGGCACCCGCGGGACCAGGCTCTATGTCAGGGGAAAGTGCGGCTCCTATTCCCCTCGCTCAGAAACTCATAAATCATCCCTACTAGAATTTCAGCTCTTCAGATAGACAAGGAACAGCTGGCCAAGCCAGGTTTCCCAAGTGCCCCAACAGTTTGTTCTAGGGGGTGGTAGGGGATGCATCAGAGGATCAGGGGACCCTGGACACCAGGACTCTGCTTGGACTTCCCTTGAGGCCAGATGACTTTCCCACTCCTGGTCCATGTGAGACAGAAGGACTTCAGGTCCAGCACCCCCCAGGACTTGAATGGCCTTGGAGGGAATTCATGAAAAGCCTGAGTGTTCTGTTTGTGGTGGCCACCCTGCCCCCAGGCCAGCACTTGGGCAAGACCAGGCTGCCCTGAAGTAACATGGTTCTCCCTGTGCCTCAACTTCCGCATCTGTAAAATGGAAGAAAGACTGGACAATCTCTTTGGCTCCTTTCAGCTCTAACATTCTACGATACCAGCCATCCAAGAGTTCCTTGTGGACTGACCACAAGTCCAAATCAGCTGGTGCTGAGGTCTGTTTGGCTGTTTTGATGGGAGTGGAGGATTGGATTGACCATGCTGGAAGGTGTATAAACTATGAAGATAGCACCAGATACATGAACAGTCACTTTAAAGAATCAACCTGATGTGTTTTCTTAGGCACAGCTGGATTCACAGGCAGATAACAGTGTGAGTGTATAGTGTGCCTGTCTAGTGTGTCCATTTTGAGGCTCTGGAATTCCTGACAGGAGATATAGTTTAGTGTTGACACCATTGCTAGCTGGAATGTCGAGAACAATACTGCCACCAGCACACCTTTGGATGTGTGGGGCGGGCCAGCTAAGTGGTTACAGGGAGTACTAAGGAGCCCCCAGTGTTGACCATGGCTGCAGGTGGATCTCACCACAAATTCTGGCTGACTGTTCTCCAAATGTGAGCTGTTGGCCCCCACATCTCCTAAGGGGTTGAAATAGCACAAATCATTGTCTAAACAAGGTCTATCAATGGGTCTAGGAATGTGAGCAGATGGAAGGGGGAAAGTACTGGATTAGGAACCAGAACGCTGGAGTGCATACCCACTAATCAGCTGGGTGACTTGGCAAACAGTGGAGAGGGGGAGTGTTCTCTGCCCAGCCTCTCCCTAACCCCCAACCCTGACCCTGCATGAGGTCCAGCAGCATATGATGTCCCAAATATTTCACTCGTACTTAACTTTGTCTGAGTTGGATCTTGGTCACTTGCAGCTAAAGGAGTTGCAAAACAGAAGACCATGTCACCCCTAGCACCCCGTTGATTCATTTTATTCATTAAAATAAGGGTACTGAAATAGATAATTGCTGACGTTTTCTCAGCTCTGTGATTCTACTTTTGCCTATGACAAGCGAGAAAACATGGTCCAGCTCAGTTAGAGAGCTTACGATTCAAATTGAAAAAATAAAAAGTAAAATAATTAAAAAATTGAAAAAAGGAGTGTCTGGGTGGCTCAGTCCATTAAGCGACCAACTTTGGCTCAAGTCATGATCTCACAGTTCATGAATTCTAGACCCGCATTGGGCTCTCTGTTGTCAGCACGGAGCCTGCTTCAGATCCCCTCTCTCCCTTTCTCTCTGTTCCTCCCCTGCGTGTTCTCTCTCTCTCTCTCTCTCTCAAAAATAAAAATAAAAAACGCTAAAAAAGTTTGAAAAAAAAAAGAAGAAAAAATAAAGCTTACAACAAAATCTAAAAGCCAAGCTTTCCCCCCACCCCTCTCAAAATCTTGATATTTACTCCTGGTGGAAGGAAGATAAGGAGTTAATGATTGTTGACTGCTTACTATCTATAGGAACTGTAGACATATTTTCTCATTTAGTATTCACCATAGCTCTTTGAAGTAGGGATTAGCCCTCCATTTCACAGATGGGGAAGCCAAGGTGCAGTGAGGCCCAAGGCCACAGAGTTATGAGAACCAGAGACAGGGTTCGGATTCAGATCTGTCTGATTTGGGCACTCTGGCTTCCCTTCCTTCCAGGGGTAAAGTTTTTAGTCACAAATGATCCCACCAGAATTTTTATGTTGGTAAGGAGGCACCCCAGTGAACTAGCCTGGTTCTGAAGGCAGGTGATACAGTCACTGAGGCGATACTATCACTGAGATGATACTGTCACTGAGTTCCTCATCAGCCATTCTCAAAGGCTATGCAATTATTGCTGTCTGTGTTTTATTGGTGTATGAAGCAATTCTTAAGCAACTGAGTTCTTCCACTGGCATTTTAAAATCCCACCTCTGGCTATCTGTTTCTATCACGTCTCAAGATCCTACCTGGACTTGAGCTTCACACTTGGGTGGGATGTGTCAGGGATGAAAACTCTGGGGAGAAAGACAATGCCACCTCTGAGAGGCGTACACTGGACCCCGAGTGTGACCCTAAGAAGGACGGGGAGTGGCCTCAATCCTACCAATAGTGACTCCTCATGGAACCTCTGCTACATGCCAGGTCCTTTGTGTAGTTTTAGTAATCATTTTGCAAGATGTTATTGTCTCTACTTTATAAATGTCAAAGTAGAGGCTCAAAGAAGTGAAATAACTTGCTCTGCTTTTACGTGGTTTCAAAGTCCGTGCTCATGTTGACACATCACAGATGCACTAGCATGGCCTGGAGATAGATGCCTGGGGATTCCTGCAGAGGTGAAGATTACCCCATGCTGAAGACATAGACAGGGTCCAACAACTGGAGCAGGCAAGCCAGGGGTGGGGTCTGTACCATTGAGGGTGGGAGATCTGGAACTTTAGCTAAGGCCCCTCCTTTGACCACTAATTTCTCTGGCATCTCATTGCGGCTTTAACTACCATCAGTCAGGTCAACACATCTTAAACATGATGAAATAGCCACTACTTTCGGAAAATGTGTTCAGAGAGTACCAGCCATTCTGTTCTTCACAGTGAAATTGTTAGATCTACCATGATTGTACAAGGCCTTTTATTTTATTATTTTTTTTAACATTTATTTATTTTTGAGACAGGGAGAGGCAGAGCATGAATGGGGGAGGGTCGGAGGGAGAGGGAGATACAGAATCTGAAACAGGCTCCAGGCTCTGAGCTGTCAGCACAAAGCCCGACGTGGGGCTCGAACCCACGGACCGTGAGATCATCACCTAAGCCGAAGTCAGATGCTTAACCGGCTGAACCACCCAGGCGCCCCTGTTCAAGGCCTTTTAAATCTCAGAGTTCCCTCTGAGAGGTGGCTCCAAATGTTCACCCTTGGGGCTCGGAGGCTGAAAGCCTAGTCATCCAATGCCCCTCAACAGAACCTCCCGTGGAGCTATCCAAGGTCCTGCAAATTCTTTGACCTGTGCTTTGTGTAATCAACCATCTTTCTACCTGTGTTCTTGACTTTCCCTTTCCTGGCTTTGGACCTCATAAACCCTTTCCTGTCTCATTTACATTCACCTGCAGTTATTTTCTAGGTCCTGCTGAGCTGAGCTCACCTGGCTCTATTCATGATGGCCTTGACTCCCACCCTCCAAGCTGGTCCAGGTCTCATTTTTAACTACCACTGCCCCTGCTGATAATCAGCTGACCCAACTGTCCAGCACTGCAGGTCATATCCCCTACCTGCTACCATAGCCACCTGGTTTCTTGAGTGGTTATTCCTTGGAATCTGATTGACTTCCAGGAGACACCCAATTTGTTGATTTTGTCCATTCTTCTTTCTGGCCCCATGACTAGCCATTTATGAACTGTTTCCTGGGGTTAGAGCAGTGGGGATATTCTTACTCAAAAAAGCCCATAACTTGAGGAGGCTTGTGGCTCTGTCCCATAATCTGCTCACATCTACTCTGTGTGTCTCAATCCATATTGATACAATTGATTCTTTAAGGAAAATCAGCTAGACAATGAGCTTTCATTGTAATGCATCACCTTGCTTTCTCATGAGAACTGGAGCTTTGGTGTTCTTGTCCTGGCATTGCCCCTGACTAGCTCTGTGACCTCTGTGGTAAGCCATTTAAGCCATGCATCTCTTTATTCTTTTTGTCATTCATTTGCTTTCTCATCAAATATTTACTGACCATGTAGCATGCATTATGTGCTAGGCTAGGTGCTGGGGTTGCTACAAGGAGAAAGATACAGTTTTTGTCTTCAAAGAACCCACAGCCTAATCCTGGAGACCAATATGTATATGGTTAAAGGAAAAGTAATGTGGAAAATTATTACAACAATAGGAACAAAATGCTAAGGGAACACAGAGGCTAGATCTGCACTTGCTGTCCCTTCTGTTTAGAAGGCTTTCCTCTCAGACACTTGTATGACTCACATCCTTACTTCTGCAGTCCTTTGGTCAATGTCATGTTATCAGAGAGACCTTCCATGACCACCCTATTTGAAAGAGGAAAACCACCCTTAGCCTGGCACCTCCCTGTGTCTCTCATCTGCTTTATTTTTTTCCATAGCACTTATCATCCTCTGGAAGGAAAGGGTGCTCTCATCTGTGAAGTGGAGGACTGAGCTAATGATCCCTGTAGTGGGTTGAATGGTGGCCTAAAGAAGATATGTCTAGGTCTTAGCCCCCAGAACCTGTGAATTTCTTTTTTTTGGAAAAAGGGTCTTTGCAGATACATTTAAGGATCTTGAGATCGTGTCATCTTGGATAAGGCTGGGTAGACCCTAAATCTAATGACAAGTGTCTTTGTAAGAGGCAGAAGAAAAGACATGGACACATAGAGGAGAATGCCACATGAAGACAGAGGCAGAGAATGGAGTGATATAGGCAAAAACTAAGGAACATTTGGAGCCACCAGAGGCTGGAAATAGCTAGAAAGTGCTCTTCTAAGAGCCTTCAAAGACAGCATGGCCCTGCAAAAATCTTGACTTCAGACTCTGGCTTTCAAAACTGTGAGAGAATACATTTCTGTTGTTTGTCACAAGGTAATGATCATTTGTTTAGGACAGTCACAACACAGGAATGCAATGTCTATATTATCTCTACGATCATCTTCAGGCTAAACAGCCTGCAGCCTAAACTGGGAATGCCATTCAACAATACCAACCTTTCTAATGACTCCTGAGCTGTATTTGTGGAAGCAGAGACAACTTGGGAAGGACATTGGGTGCTGTTGGCCACTCCGCACGAGCCACACTGGGCAAATATGCATAGCAAGAGGTGGTCTCTTGCTGCTTCCAGCACAAAGAGAAAGATGCATGGTCATCTGGCCCTAGTGGGGACATGGACACCCACCAGCCTTGTCTAAAATTAAAAAAGGGGCACATATTCAATTACAGTATGGTTTATATAGAAAAAAATGAGAACCCCTCCAAATTTCTGTAAGCAAATAGTGGTATAAATCATATGACATTCTTACTTTAGAAACCTTATGTCTATACTCTATTTCTAGTAGATGAGAATAGTATATTAGAATAGCTTATCTCGCATACTAGTGAAGTATATTAGAAATATACTCTACTTCTAAATGTACTCATACATGCATGTAAATCCATTGAAAAATGTCTGTAAGGACACATACTCAGCCGATAGCATCAGTTACCCTTGGGAAGGGACAGAGGTGGAGCAGTGTTCAAGAGTTTTCACTTCTCTGCTTTTTACAATGATTCAAACCATTTAAAAAGTTCTTTCATTTCAGCAACAACATCAAAAGACGGGGGGCAGCGGGGGGGGGGAATGCATTCAGCTGAGGGTGTGATGTTGTGATTCCTTACAGCCTTGAAGCCAGCCAGTGTGGCTGGAGTGGGAGGCGGGGTTTGCTGTTCTCTGAAGCTCCAGGCTCATAAATTTTGCCTCTCCAGCAAGTTCTTCTCCGGTTCCTGGGCTCTGTGACGTGGCCTTGACGTGGAACCTGTAAATGGACAGAGTCCTAGCACCTAGTGTTCTGGACAGAGAAGGGTGTTCTGGCAAACCAGTGAGGCACTTTCCTTTTATGGTCACTCTTGCAACCTGGGGGAGGTGCTTCCTGGAGCAACCCAGAGCCCACGCCTGCAACGGGCATTCCTCCACCCTGTTTATGAGGCACAACCAGTAACACTCCCACGCCAGCCCACTCCACTTCTGAGGCCACCCGGGTAGGTTTAGAGTGGGAGCTTCTTATCCAACCATGAGGCGTTGGGCATGGACCCGTGGGCTACAGTAGAGGTCCTGAGAGAGAATCGACGCCACTGAGCATGCGCAGCTGTGTCTTCTCCCTCCACCCCATTGGTGCATCTGGCCTCAGGAAGGGAGGCGGCTTTTCACCTCTCCATCCAGTGGGGGCCGGAGGGCTCAGATGGTCCGAGGACCCAGGACACCTGGACCACAGAAGGGTTATTGGGAAGGCAGAAAGGACTCAGGCTGGGAAGAATCCTAAAATTGTGCATTTACTAAAATAAATTATTTATTATATTTGGTGCAAAGGGTAAAATGAGCTGGGAATACAACCAGAACAGGCTCTTAGACAATTTTTCAGTGAAAGGAGAAGTCTCATTTGTAACCGATGTACGTTGCTGATAAGCCAAATGATACAATACTGACAGAGATCACATTTTTCTCAGAAAATCTTCCAACTCTTTCCCCCACTCCCTACCTCTGGGCCTTGGTACTTTTCTTAGCAAATGTTATAGTTTTGGAATAAAAGAATCAGGTCAGAACTGTCACAGGCAAGAGGATCTTAAGGAGGAAAAAACTAAGGAAATTTGAATAAATGAATAATAGTTTATTATAGTTAATAATAACATATCAATAATAATAGCTTATAATAATGTATCAACATTGGTTCTTTAATTGTACCAAGTGTATCATATTACTATCAAATGTTAACAATTGGGGAAAGTGGGTGGGGGTATATGGAAATTGTCTGTACCTTCTTTGCAACTTTGCTGCAAATCTAAATCTAAAGTTTTATTTTTTTATTTATTAAAAAAAATCAGGCCTGGCCTGGTTTAATGAATGCCCATGCCAAATGAAGATTACAGGTGGTAGTGAGAGGAGGTGAGTAGAATTTGAAATTTAAGGGGTTTATGACGAGTTTATTTGAAGTAAGATTTGAGTGCTCAGCCCTAAAATATTCTCCATTGTTGTACTTGACTCTCATGTCAACTGTGTGAAATATTATTATTCCCAATTTACAGATGAAGAAACCAAGCTCAGAGAGGTTACGTGGTTTTCCATCATCTGCCCCAGTTTGTGCTTCATTTGCTCCTGTAATCTGGATAATTCCCCAAATTTGCCACGTCTCTTCATGTGTCAGTGCCCGCCAAACACTCAGTCACTCTTCTTTTCTGCCTAGTAAATGGTCCAGCCTTTTCCATCCTTTTATTTGTTTTTGTAAATGTTTATTTATTGAGAGAGAGAGAGAGAGAACAAGCAGGGGAGGGGCAGAGAGAAAAGAAGAGAGAGAATCCCAAGCAGGCTCCGTGCAGAGCCTCATGCAGGGCTCGAACTCAAGAACCATGAGATCATGACCTGAGCTGAAATCAAGAGTCAGATGCTCAGCTGGCTGAGCCACCCAGGCGCCCTTCCATCCTTCTAAAATTTCCTCAGGTTTCCCCTCCTCTAAGAAGTATTCCTTGATAGTCCCACATAACTAATCACCTCATACTTTGTGCTCATTCTTCTGAACCCCCCAAAATGAATTCTTTCCTTGAAATTATCTGCCTCTGCCTTGGACTGTGAGCCACCCGAGGGCAGGGACTATGACTTTCTCGTCTTTCAATCTACACTGTCTGGCCCAGTACCTGGCAAACCGTGGCCGGGCAGCTTGTATCTCTTGAATTGAGTGAAATCATTCTTAGCTTGCTCAGGCTGCTGTCACAAATTACTACAGACTAGGTGGCCTAAATAATAGAAGTTGATTTTCTCGAGGCCTGGTGTCAAGCTTACAGCATCTGCTCTGGTAGACGGGAAGAGCATTGATGCTGGAGGCCACAAACTTGGCCTTGCCCTGGAGTTGGAGGCTTAATCCAGCTGAAAGAAACCTCTGGGAATGGATATCAGAAGATTTGGCCTTAATATATTTCCAGTGTGACTGATCAGCAGGCTTTTCTCCCCCAAGAAGGTGATCAAAACAAAGGATCATCTAAACAAGAGCTGTATTTTAAATATTTAGACAGTTACTTGTTAGCTGGTTTCTAGTTGAATCGGTTATCTATCTAGTTACCAATGCTGCAGTCGTGCAGTCACTGATACATTATTTAAATGTATTTAACTGTTAAATGCACTTCCCACCAATAATGCAATAGACCTTTATGAAAAAAAGAAAAGGTTGATTTTCTCACAGTTCTGGAGGCTGAAAGCTCGAGACGAAGGTATCGGCAGGGCTAGTTTCTTCTGAAGCCTCTCTCTCTTAGCCTGCAGGTAGCCATCTTCTCCCTGGGTCCTCCCACGGCTTTTCCTCTGTACATGTCTGCGTTCTAATCTCCTCTTCTTTCCGGGACACTGGTCATGTCAAATTAGGGCCACCCCCATGACCTCATGTAACCTCAGTCACCTCTTTGAAGACCCTATCTTTAAATGCAGTAGCATTCTAATATCCTGGGGGTTAGGATTTCAATGTAAGAATCTGGAGGGGTCATGACTCAGTCCATAACTAAACCGGAGCAGGCTGTGGCTTTGGAAGGTGGTGAGGAACGACCCCAGGTGTCCCCCATTTAAAAGATTTGGATGACATGTGGGCAAAGGCCTGAAAAGTTCTCAGCTGGAGTCACGAGGGCATTTCTGCTATTCCAGGACAAAGGATGTGAGGGGGACTTGTATTGGGAAAACAATCTGAGGTCATAAGATGAAGGGGCTACGGAAGAGGCTTGTTTTTATTCATCACCACTAACAATTGCTTCAGCCAGAAGAGGGATCCTGGCAGCCTCCAGTCTGCACTGTGCTTTCCGGCCTTGAACCCCTGGCTCTCGCTGTGCTCACGGTCTCTCCCTCTTGTCCCTCTTTCCCTTGCACTGTTACTTTTGCCTGGTCCAGCCCACACAGCACACAGCGTCTTCAAGGCCTCACGCCCAGCACAGGGGGAGGCCCCAGGATGGAATTTCAGACTAAACTTGCATTGGCAAGCTACCTTCTCAAGGGCAAGGAGATGTCTCAGGCAGCAGCTGCAGCCGCCCAGGGAGAGCCAGAAGGTTCTAGTTGCTTGTAGTGCATTGAAGGGGATGGTCCTGACAAACAGCCCAATCTGGGGAAGGGCCTGAGAGCCCCATTCCCAAGGGGCCAATCATCTGGGATCCTGGGAATGCACAAGGACATTAGCAGGACCACCAGCAGCTGGCAACATTTTTTAACTGCTGGTCTTGTGCCATTAACACTGCTACTTTGGAAAGGAGGTTTTGTTTTGTCAGGCGGTGGCTACTTATCCAGCACGTGGCCAATACCATGTGGTTGGTGCTTCATGACCTAGAGTTGCCTCACAGACATCCCTCCATTGGATCTGCAAGGTAGAGGGTGGGGCAGATTTGACCGTTCGTCCGTACCCCCATCTTGCAGGTGAAGAAACGGAGGTTCAGCAAGCGTTGCTCAGCTGTTAGGCGGTGTGTTTGCATCTGGGAACAAGCCCTCGGGCTGCTCTCTGCCCGCATGGGCTCCTTTGATTGCCTCAACAACGCCTGACAGGAGATTCTGGCACTTTTCATTTCTCAGGTGAAGCTGATGGCTTGGGGATTTCGTGGATGCTCCCGATCACACAGGTTTGTGGCAGAGTTGACTTAAACGGACTCTCCTGACTTAGATCTCGGGCACTGTTTCCTCCACCATGCCTGGGACGGGCAGGACCCAGCAGGTTTGGGAACAAGCCCTGCCCTCAATGTGCTTACAGTGCAGCTGCTTGAGATGAATGGTGGCTGGAAGGAATGGAAGGGGGTGCAGGTGGGAGCGTACGCCCTGGCGAGGGGCCTGATCCATCCACCCCCTTCCTCAGCTGCTACATCTCCTCAATGAGCCAGGGTCTGTGCTGGCAGAGGCTCTTGGACCCACCCACCTAGGAGCACCTTGCCCTTCCCCAACACCTTCCGCTGGGGGTGACCACTCCCGGGAAGAGACATGAATCACGGGAAAATAGAACACAGGCTCGAGAGTCAGATACATTCAAGTCCAGATTCTGATGCTGCCACGGATGAGCTGCTCCACCTTGTGGGTGTTGGTTAATTTCTCCGAGTCTCAGTTTTTCCACCTGTAAAATGAAGGCAATAATGCCTACTTTGTAGGACTGCTCTGGGGATGAAAATGAGATTGTGTATATCAATTATTGGCACTATACCTGATGTGCAGTAGATATTCAGCAAATAGTAACTAACATGAAGATGATTAGCATGGTGGGGGCTGAGTCCCTGATGTACTACAGTCCTGAGAAAATGTGTTGGTGCCTGTGGCTCAGAACGAGGTGTTGGGTTGATGTGTGTGCTTCTCTGCACTCCTGTCCTCCTTGCTGGCTGACCAAGGGCCAAAGGCTATGTGAGCGGTGGTTACTAGCTGGGGGACCTCAGACACAGAGTGAGTTTCCAGTATACAGAGGCGTGATCATTATTGTCATTATTGTTCCCAGTGCTAGGTGGGCAGTGCGTGCCTGGGTTCGTGTTGAGAAGACTGGGGACCTTGTCACGGTTCAGCAGGGAGAGTGCCATAATTGATCAAGGTGATGTGCGCTAAAATGGATTAGGAGCCTGAAATCCAGGAGTTTTCCTTTCCTGAAGTAGGTGGTCTGCAAGATCCTATTAAAATATGACTCTTCCCTACATTGGGTCTCAGTTGTCTTCTCTATCAATGGGGGAGTGGAGCCGGCTGACCTCCGAATTTTTCTTTAGTTTCATCATGCTAGGACCCCAGCGACTCTGTGCCTTGGCCGAGCCAAACATTACCCCAAATGCTCCTCTACAAAAAGTTGGCTGCAGCCGGGAACAGGAAGGAAACCAGCTCCTGCCTGGCGGGGGTCCTCTGGGAAGCAGCTCCGGGCCTCAGCAGGCAGTTTCTGATTGTCAGCAGGAGTCCCTTCCAGCCTGCACACACAACCCTGGAGCAAGCCCTTACCCTGTGTCTGTGTCTGGGGTCCCATCCCCGTGGGGAGCAGTGGGTGAGACTCGTTGCTGTGCTCTCTACCCCAGAGGCAGCGAGAGTCTGGTGGAACTTTGTCGGTATCAGGGCAGGCTGTTGAGTCTGCTTGTGTGTCCATGAAACAGGGCGCTCAGAGCTGTTCAGACCTAAGGAGCGAGGGACCTTGACCGCCAAGAGGGCCTGTGAACAGGCCTTACTCATCTTCCCAGAGGAGAGAAACATGGAAAATTAAACGTGGTCTAGAGAGGAGAATTAACATCTGCTGGGCTTCTACTCTGTCGGCACTGCGTGGTTTCTTAGAATTTGAAGAGGAAGAAGACGAGAAGTCTACTGTCTAGGAGGCAGACAAGTTGCTTAGTTTTTAGAATTTTTTTTTTTTTTTTTTATGTCTGTCTCCTCCAACTGGAATATTTGCTGCAGGAGAATGACAATTTCCTGCATCCTGTTCACAAGATGTCCTCTGGAACTGGCAGTGTCCCTTGCACGTGGCAAACAGTCACTAAATATTGATTAATTGAATGGAACAATTGACAGTATTTCAGAGTAAGACCGCAAGTGTGATCAAGGTTCTGGGAGAATAGTGGAGAAGGCACAAGCCTGAGAGGTGACAGCTGGACTGAGTTTTGAAGAGTTAATAGTGGTTCATCAGGGCATGAATGTAACAAAAGGTTGTTTGTTTGTTTTTTCAGTTAGATTTCATGATAAACTTTCTCTTGATGATGCCTATGAATCCCTTAAAGTTATGACAGGAGGTGAAGGTGTGAGCCGTAGAGAAATTAGAATAAATGTCTTGAGGTTGCCACAGTGGGGAAAAGATATTAATAGCATGCCTTTTCTGTGCCTGATATCTTGTTCCTTCTAACCCTCCCATGAGGTAGGCATTTGACAAATGGAAGTGCGGGCTCCGGGGGCTTTAGTAACTCACTCTGGGTCTCAGCGCTCACTAGGGCTGGAGGCTGGATGAGACCTAGGGGCTTTCTACCTCCCAGAGCTCCTATTCTTTCCTGGGAAGGCTGGCCCTCCTTCAGAGCAGAGGACCTGGTCATCTTAACCACGGGGTAAATATATCAAATGACCCTCCAGAATTAGAGCCTTGTCTGAAAGCTCTAGGCCCCAAGGCCAGACCTTGAAAATAAACTCTAAGGCTTTGTCATTAAAAAGTTTTTTTGAGCCTGTGGCCTTTCTGCTCTGATCTCTCCCAGGCCACTCCTTTGCCCCCACTGTCTGCCCACCAGCGCAAGGTCTCAGAAACACTCAGAAGCTCCATGAGGAGGCTGGAGAAGCCCCATCCATCAAGACCTTGAAAGGCCCCAGGCAGGTCTGGGCAGGGGCGGGGGGGGGGGGGGGGGGGGGGGGGGGGAGGCAGGGAGGAGAGAAGGTCGGGGGAGCCTAGTTGTTCCAGAAGAGAATCACAGCCTGGAGGTCCCTAGCCCCATTTCCCTGGAGGGGAGGGCCTAAAGTGTGGGGGTGGAAAGGGAGAGAGGGGCAGAGAAGGAGGGAAGATAAGCCAGTGATCATTTGTCTTTTTAATTGGCTCAAATGCTCAGAGGAGAGCTGTGTTGTTATCCGGGCTGGACCGGGTCCAAGCGCCAGGCTTTGGCCGGCCCGGCGCAGTGCGGAGCCGCAGAGGGAGGCCCTGGTCTGCCCTTCACCCAGGAGGGGCCCCTCGGGCAAGACTGTTCAGGAGACAGGGTGGGAGGCAGCAACACGTGGTCAGAGGCGGCTTTTGCTTCTCCGGCATTTCAGAAATTTAAAACAGTAATTCAGTGACTGAAATAGACATATTTTGAAGAATCCATGGCATCTGAAGGCCCCTCCTAATTCACTCTTCTGCCTGTGGATGAAGCCTGTCAGCCAGCTAGATGTCCACGGGAGAGTTTTGGAGCTGAGTTTTGGAACTTAGAGCTTTCTGTTCATAACAATATGACACTGTTAAAGCACCAAGGATAATAAGAGTGCTCCCTCCTATTTGCCAGCTGATTTATGATCGGCAATGCCCTGTGACATTTGTCATCCCATTTGGGTCTCTGACACCGTCTGGGGAGAAAGGCAGGACAGGTACACTGTTTCCTGTGTCCTGATTGAGGGAAGGAACTATAGCTCTGAGTGGCTAGGTGACATATGCAGGGTGGTTCAGCATTGTGGCTGGGACTCAAACTCAGGTCATCTAATTCTGTGTCTGGGGGAGGGGCCCCTCAAAGCTGTCCACACCCCAGAGGAACTGCATCGGTGGATGCCTGGTGTGCTGTGATGGTCCCCGATGGTGGTTGTTGGTACAGCCTCTAGGGGATAGATGGCTTGGTTCAAATGTCCGCTCAGAGCACATGTCGGGCATTGTGGCAGAAGGAAGAATGCCCCCAATGCAGGAGGGAAGGGTTCCTGGGAGCATGATTGGTCCAGAGAGGGGGGGACATGGGCAGGGAGGGGAGGGGGAAGATGGCATGGTCCCAGTTAGTATCAGGGTATTCAGAGAACTGAGATAGCAGATTTAGCTGGGCCTGAGCGGGTGTTTGTGGGTGAGGGCCCTCTGGAAGCTGGAGCCTGCTGTGATACCGGGTCATTCAAGATCTTCCTTCAAGGAGATGCGTTAACCTTCTCTGGTTAACACATACATCCATTGCCTCAATACATATAGGCCCAACGCACCCAGTTCAAATCTTTGAATCCAAAGCAAAGAAGACACTTTTACCTTCACAAGGGCTCCCAGACCCTTGTGAAAAGGTAGCTAAGCTTCAGAATCCTCTAGCTGGTGAGCCGGCAGCTTCAGTGCCTTTGCCCTCTGGTCCCAGCCTTGGCTGGTCTGCCATCACCTGAACAAAACTCCTCCTGACTCCTCTTTTCTTACTGGTCATTGGCTTCCTGCTCCTGCACCTCACGCTCCAGGGCACTGGGTGGGGGCCAGGGGGAGGTGGCTCTCATCTCAAGAGTAGGAAAGTATGTCCCCAGGGAGTGGCCTGGCCCAATAGAGGGCAGGCCGATGCCTTCTGCCCCCAGGGTTCTGGAGGACTGGAGAAGGAGTGAGGAGTGGGAGGAAGCCAGTGGTGAGATGGTCTACACCAGCCTGTTCTCGCCCACGAGGCTCCGAGAGGGGCTGGTGAGTTAGGGAGGGTGACATCATTAGGGCCTGTTCTGCTTCTTGTGGTGCTGTGGGAGGGGCCACCTCTCAGGGTACTGACTGAGGAGCCAGCATGGAGAAGCCACATCAGAGAAAAGCCTCCGGTGGCAGGGATGGTAGTGCAGAGAGGCTCTGGGTTAGTCCTGTGTGGCATGGAAAGGACCCAGACTGGGGGTCAGCTGAAAGCCCTGCTGGGTGGGCCGCTGGAGGTGACCAGGCTGAGGCTGAGGAAGTGCCCCATTAGGTGGATCACTCGGGCAGCACTGAATGGGAGTCAGAGGCAGAGGTGGGGCCACATCAAGCCCTGACCAAGTCCAAGAACTGATGGCCAGTTTGTCAGCCCCGGATCAACTTCTAGGGTGGACGGGACTCACCAGATCTCACCTCTGTGGTTTCCAATCCAAGGCTGGACCTGACCAGTGCAGACCCGTGTGGAGACAGAGAACCCAGAGGGTTCCAGCCCCTCCTGTAGGTTCAAGGGCCCAGTGCTGTCTCCAGGATGCCACGTGCAAGACACCTCTCTGTGGCCCCTCTGTACTCCTCCCCTCTCCACCTGGCCTGCTCCAGGAGCAGACCTGCGTGCACATTGGCCACCTCTGTGCCCTCAGGCTTCTGATGGGCTAGGGTTATGAGGGAAAGTTGCCCATGTAGGCGAAGTTGTTTGAGAGTTCAGTAGCAGTACAGGGCAAGATAGGTGCTGAGCAGACCCCACTTCTGTCCTATCGTATTTGCCCTCAATTCCATGCCTTTGCTCCCTCTGAACAGGCCCACTCCATTCCCGTTTTCTCTGGATCTTTCTGGTTCCTGGGCTCCAGGAACATGTCTTCCTCCTTGACCCCCAGGTGCAGGGTGGTGTCTCCCTGCACTGCTCAGCTCCGGGGACCTCGCTGCCCTTTGTCAGGCTTGTCGCCAATTCCATCATCTGATTAACCAAATCTTCAGTGTAGAATCCCATTGGGCACCTGGGTGTTTCAGTCAGTTAAATGTCCAACTCTTGATTTCAGCTCAGGTCATGATCTCATGGTTCAGGGGATGGAGCCCTGCTATCAGCGTGGAGCCTGCTTGGGATTCTCTCTCCCTCTCTCTCTGTCTCTCCCCTGCTCACACATGCACTCTCTCTCAAAATAAATAAATAAACTTAAAAAAAAAAAAAAGTCCCATGGCTTTAAGTCTCAGAACAGATTTCTTTTTCCAGGTTGGACCCCGACTGATGCATTTCCCGAGGGCAGTTAATGTTGACCCCACCTTACAGATGAGATTAGCCTAAGCTGAGGTGTCCAGTGACTTGATCAAGGTCCCATAACCAGTTGTGGAGAAGTTGGGATTTGAACCTGGATCTGGTGAGTGTGCAGCCCAAGTCCTTGTCATCACAGCCACCAGCAGTGGTTTCACTGCCACCGCTTCACGCTCCTGTGGCTTAGAAGGCTGACAGAGGCTTTTCCACTTGGTCCTCATCGACAGCGAGCGGGCAGGGATTAGCATTGCCACACTCTGCCGAGGACAAGGCGGAGGCGTAGACACGTGGGGTGACTTTCTCTAGGTAAATGCTTGTACCGAGGATTTCAAACTCTGTTTCCGGTACAGACCAGAGAGATGCTTCGTGCCTTTGCTGCACCTCCTGAGTGCTGCCACCACTGGCCTCCAATCTCCAAATACACCTAACTTTTAAAAGAAACCGTGGTGGGGCGCCTGGGTGGCTCAGTTGGTTGAGCATCCGACTTCGGCTCAGGTCATGATCTCGCGGTCCGTGAGTTCGAGCCCTGCGTCGGGCTCTGTGCTGA
The DNA here is from genome assembly GCF_028749965.1 of Puma concolor. Classification (NCBI taxonomy): domain Eukaryota; kingdom Metazoa; phylum Chordata; class Mammalia; order Carnivora; family Felidae; genus Puma; species Puma concolor. The sequence continues at coordinate 53,153,224 of NC_141670.1, read as the reverse complement.
CAGCTCAGAGCCTGGAGCCTGCTTCAGATTCTGTGGCTCACTCTCTCTCTGCCCCTCCCCTGTTCATGCTCTGTCTCTCTCTGTCTCAAAAATAAATGCTAAAAAAAAACTTTAAAAAATAAAAATAAAAAAAAATAAAAGAAACCGTGGTAAAATATACATGATCTAAAATGTACCATCTTGATTCTTGTTGAGTGTACAATTCAGTGGCTTGAAGTGCATTTATAGTGTTGTGCAATCATCACCACCATCCATCTCCAGAACTATTTCATCACCCCAAACTGAAACTCTGCACCCATTGAGTGCTAACTCCCCTGTCTGCTTCCCCCGGTCCTCTGGGAACCCCCGATCTACTTTCTGTCTCTCTGAAGTTGACTCATGTGAATCGTACAGTGTTTGTTCCTTTGTGCCTGATTTCTTTCCCTTAGCAAATGTCCTCAAAGTTCATTCATCTTGAAGCACGTGTCAGAATTTCCTTCCTTTTTTTTTTATTTTTATTTTTCAACGTTTTTTATTTATTTTTGGGACAGAGAGAGACAGAGCATGAATGGGGGAGGGGCAGAGAGAGAGGGAGACACAGAATCGGAAACAGGCTCCAGGCTCTGAGCCATCAGCCCAGAGCCCGACACGGGGCTCGAACTCCCGGACCGCGAGATCATGACCTGGCTGAAGTCGGACGCTTAACCGACTACGCCACCCAGGCGCCCCAGAATTTCCTTCCTTTTTAAGGCTGAATAATATTCCACTGTGTGGGTAGACCACCTCTGGTTTATCCACTCGTCTGTTCATGGTACCTCGGATTGCTTTTGCTTCTGCAAATCTATCTACCTTTCGCGGCCCAGCTCAAATGTCATCTCCACGAAAGTGCACTGCACAGAGTTGCTGAAGACGTGCGGGACTGGAGAATGAGAGCACTGGGCAGGCAGGCCCTCTCTCACCCAGCATCCCCAGGTGGCCTGAACAGGAAAGACAACAAAGGTCTGCATGTTGCCCAAAGCTTGTGGCTAATCGGGGCGTGGTACTGTATTCTTGGCACTGACGGTCATTTGTTGAAAGCAACTGAATAAATCAGACTGATAGAGTGGCCTTTTCTCCCAAGAAGGAAATGTCTGTATCAAGTCCAGGTCAGATACTCTACTGGGTTGGAAACTACTGGAGGATGGGATTGGGCCTCTTGTCTGCACCACATGGGTCCCCTGATCAGCCCTTAGAGCCTGAGGGAGTGAGGATGACTGAGTTTCTCTCTCCGGATTGTCCCTCATGGCTCAGGGTTAGAGATTGGTAAAGCTGGCTTATGCTTCAGCAAGATCCATAATTCATTATCTCACCCTCTCCATTCAATCCTGAACGAGGCAGCCGGGGTTCGGGCCCTGGGAATGAGGCATCAACATAGGAAAGAAGATAAAAAAGGCAGAGTCAAGAAAGCGAAAGGGGGTAAGAACAGAGGCTAAAAGTATCTGGAACTGTGAGATGCTTTCTGAAATTTAGGAGGATTGATCTAGATGCTTAAGAATTTTTTGTTTGTTCTTATAAAATAAATTCAAGAAATCACTTTGGCTTTAGCTTACACATCACCAACCCCCTTTCTGTGCTGAGACTCCTGAGACTTCTTTCTTCTCACATCCCATAGCAAATGGAAGAAAATAGAGAGCCACAGTGCCGTGGGCTGGCAGGAGCATGGTCCCCAGGAAGTGGGGCGCAGTTCTGTCCACCACACAGGAGCTTGGTGTAGTCTTCCAGCAGGTGGCGGTAATGAGTCTTGGAGAGAGCCGCCACTTTCTAACTCACACAAAGGCTTTGTACGGGTTGGTGGGTGTACTGGGGTTGGGTGAGGGGCAGGACTCAACATTACCTAATTTTCCTTTGCATTTGACAGGTGTGGAGTATGACCTGCCAGTGGGTTAGAGACTACTTCACACAGGATTGTGGAGGTAGGTTGCCCTTGTTCTACTCGGCCTCAGAGACAAGGGGGAAGACCAGGGAGTGGATGGTAAGGGAAAGCAAACTTTGGTCCAACACAGAAAGAGCTTTATGATAGTCAAGGTTTGTGGTAGTGAGGTGCCCATCACCAGATGTATTCAAGCAGATGATTCTTTCCTAGGGATATTGTAGAAGATCCTCAAACTTTAGATAAGGATGGATTCGACAGTCTTTCAGGATCTCTTCCAACCCAGAGAGCCTGCACAGTTATTTCACTGAGAAGAAAATGATGACAAAATCTTGAGCTCATTGAAGGAAGGAATGTGCCTTATTCGTCATGGACTCACTATCCCTAGAACTTATGGGCACATATAATAAATATGTCAGTAGATACAGTAGCCTTATTCAACAAATGAGGGTCAGAGAATCAGGATTGGGGCTGCTGCTTGCTCAAGTGAGCCACATGTGAGGTCCCCGGTCACCTGGCTGATCTAGTTAATGAGGCCCCACCCCATCTCTCTGCTGGTTAGTTACCCTATCTATGTTGCCACCTTGAAACTTTGGGTGTGCATTCAAAGAACCCCCACCTCCAAACAGTGGCCCCCAGCATCCACTGGACAAAAGATGGTCAGGGCGACAGTCCCCAGACGCTCTATCGCCCTTCCTTTCTCTCTCAGAGCTGGGGCAAAGCAGAGTGACATTGAGACTTCATAACAGTCTGAAGAGCTGGCCTAAATCTAGCCGTGGGCTCCAAGTGTCCTAAAAATACCAGTCCCCAGCCCAGGGTCCCAGCCCGGCCCCCACGTCCGGAAGTCCTGACAGTGACCATATGCCACCGCGGGGTCAGTCAAAGCAACCTTGGCAAATGTCAGCCACAGCTGCTTGTAATCTCCAGGGAGGTAAGGCGGTGCCAGAAGTGATCGGTTTCTTTATCCACATCACCCAGATATAAACAATATCGGGGAATCATGACAGGGAGATCCTTCTAGGCCAGTCTCCCTAAACCATTTCTTCCTGAGTGAAGTTACCCTGCAGCTCAGGGCCCTAATGGCTCCCGGGGATTGCAGCCTGTCGCTCTTATCTGCCGGAGGCAAAAGCACCTCAGTGAAAGACATTTTTGGTGCCCTGTTCTGGATGTCTCGGTAATCCTCTCATTTATGTATGCAGACAAGGAGATCAAAGCCCCCCGGGGGTGCATAAAACATGTCAGGGCTGGGAGTTGTACATCCATTAAAGCTGACAAATGCTTTGTCCAGCTGATGGGCGGCCAGATAGCCACCCTGGGGGACAGGAGAGCGGCAAGCGGTGAAGCAGAGGGTGGCATCCTGTGGGGTGGGGTGGGGGTGGGGGGGACAGGGACCAGGAGAGACAGGGGCTGAGAGGACCAGAGCCGAGCTGCGCCAGGACAAACAGGGGATGCAGATGCCCCAATCTCCACAGGTACCCGCAGGCTCTGAAGCAGCCTTATAAAAAGAGCTGTGCAGAAAGTCGGGTTCCAGGTGCCCTTCCAAGAACCCAGAGACCCTTCTATGTGGACATTCCAGAATCAACAGGCATGAAATAGGGATGGGAAATCCTGAGTGAAGGGAGGGTAGAGAAAAGAAACAAGAAATATAAGACAAGGAAAAAAAAAAAAAAACCAAAACAATGTCATCGATACTCTTTTTTACAAATCACAAGACTGCATAGTTCACCTGTCGTCACGCGTGTCACTATTGTAGTCGCCGTCCTGTGCTCTGGTTCTTCCACGGCGGGGCGAGAATGTGCTCTCTGCAGCCCCGCCGAGAAGAGACTTTCAACTGGCATTGGCTTTCTGGGAGGTCACTCTATGAATGCAGGGGCAGAGTGTCCCTGGGGTGGCTTGTAGCTCTTGTGGCCTTTGGGAGGACACAGGCCACCACCTTCAAACCCCAAATGAGAGGTCCTAGGTGAGAATATGCTTGCATGCATATGTGTGTGTGTGTGTGTGTGTGTGTGTGTGTGTGTGTGTGTATGCATGTGAGAGAGACAGAAACAGATATAGACACAGGGACAGACAGGCGGACATTGGCACCCTGCTCCTGCTCTCCCAGGACTAGGAACACAGAAGATGAAATTCATAGTTTTGGGAAACTGCAGTTGGAGCTGCTGAGCTGTACCGGTGCCTGCAAACATTATTCTGGTTTCCTAACTCGTGTGCCTTCCAGGGGAGCCTCCTGGGAACTGCACAGTCTCTTCCGGCTAACCAGACCCGGCTTCCTGCTGCACCTCTCACTTGAAAGTCCCACCTGTGGCCATGCCTTGCCTTTTGTTCTGAAGGTGCTCTGCCCAGGATGTGAAGACAGCCCAGTCACTGGGAGAGCAGCCGGTTTTCACAATTGCTCTGGCTTTGCCCTCAGCCCCTGGCTCCCTTTGTCCAGCACGGGTCTTGTGGTAGTATTTCTAGAAAGAGAAGTTCAATCACCGAGTTCTCTGTCTTCTTCATGTGAAGCGGTCAGGATCTGCGGTCCCCCTTGTACCTCCAGCCATCCCCGCAGACCTTGTCTCAACCGCAAAGCTAGTGGAGTGATGGCACAGGCAGCCCCTGCTTTTGGGTGGCTTTATCTGCAAATCGTGACACGCCTCCCTGTAAAAACAACGTAATACTTCCCATCCTCCCAACCCCCTGAATCTATTAAATCCAGGGCCTCCAAGGCCATATATCTGCAATGAAAAGTGAATGCTATCGCAAATTCATAATTTAAGTGAACAAAAGAACAAGTTTGATAAAGTGGTCACTTTCCTCCCCCAAATGCTAGTTCCTGAGGAGAGATAGATTTAATCCGAAGTGGAGACATAGATGGGGCACTCATCTGAGGGGGCTTCTGAGCACCAATTAGTGCTGTGCTATGAAGATGGATGACGTTGTTCTGTTTTTTAAAATTGTGCTTAGCTTCAAACCTAATATGTTTTCCTTCCATTAATACAGACCCTTTGCTATCTGTTCCCAATTACGATTGGGGTCATTTAAGACAATCTCCTTCTGTCCCAAAACAAAATGCAGAAAAGCACAAGAGAAAACAAGATCAGACATGGGGGAGGGAGCTTTCCTCTGAGATAATTGGGTGAGAGCTAAGGCCGAGATGCAGGAGCTAAGAGAGGACGTGTGTATATGTGAGCACGTGTCTGATTGGGAATGTGCTAAGCTCTGGACGCAGAAACAAAGAACATTGCAAAGAGGTGAGGGCAGAGTGTTTGCATTCCTTCAAGAGAGAAGCGGGAGGTGGTCGCCCTGGAGATCTGGTCTCCCAGTTTTTATTGCCAACCACCAGGTGGCAGCATAGACCAGAACAGTTTTGTTGCTTTCTCATCAGCTTGTGGAGGCAAGATGCAGCTCCTGTCAGGACCTGCCTGCTCTCCAGCTTTCATGAAGCTCCTCCACCTCCCCGCTAAGGCCATTCAATCACTACCTGCATCCCAGGCTTTGAAGCCAGTCTTGATCTTAGTTACCAGAGTTTTAAGGAGCTCTGGTTTTCGTGCTTACCCTCTGATCTTACTACTGTATCCCCAAAGCTTTGGATTTGTGTTCTTGATACTAACTTCTCATCCCAGTTCCCACCACCCTCTTTTGCCTTTTAACTGCTACTTCCTCTTCTTAAAAAAGCTTCCCTAGGTTACTGTTGTATCTCCATCTCATCTCTCCTCGCTACCCTCAGGACTGGAGTCTTGTCCCCCAGTCTCATGCCGCGGGCCTTACACCTGGTACCAGAACTTCCTGAACGTCACTGCCTATGTAAAGAATGCCATCCAGGGCAGAAAACATGAATAGACACTTCTCTAAAGAAGACATCCGGATGGCCAACAGGCACATGAAAAGATGTTCAGCGTCGCTCCTTATCAGGGAAATACAAATCAAAACCACACTCAGATATCACCTCACGTCAGTCAGAGTGGCCAAAATGAACAAATCAGGAGACTATAGATGCTGGAGAGGATGTGGAGAAACGGGAACCCTCTTGCACTGTTGGTGGGAATGCAAATTGGTGCAGCCGCTCTGGAAAGCAGTGTGGAGGTTCCTCAGAAAATTAAAAATAGACCTACCCTATGACCCAGCAATAGCACTGCTAGGAATTTATCCAAGGGACACAGGAGTACTGATGCATAGGGGCACTTGTACCCCAATGTTCATAGCAGCACTCTCAACAATAGCCAAATTATGGAAAGAGCCTAAATGTCCATCAACTGATGAATGGATAAAGAAATTGTGGTTTATATACACAATGGAGTACTACGTGGCAATGAGAAAAAATGAAATATGGCCTTTTGTAGCAACGTGGATGGAACTGGAGAGTGTGATGCTAAGTGAAATAAGCCATACAGAGAAAGACAGATACCATATGGTTTCACTCTTATGTGGATCCTGAGAAACTTAAGAAAAACCCATGGGGGAGGGGAACAAAAAAAAAAAAAAAGGTTAGAGTGGGAGAGAGCCAAAGCATAAGAGACTGTTGAGAACTGAGAACAAACTAAGGGTCGATGGGGGGTGGGAGGGAGGAGAGGGTGGGTGATGGGTACTGAGGAGGGCACCTTTTGGGATGAGCACTGGGTGTTGTATGGAAACCAATTTGACAATAAATTTCATATATATAAAAAAAAAAAAAAAAGAATGCCATCCATTGTTGATTTCTCTGATGAAAACTGCTTACCTGGATACTGCTCTTGACCAAGATGGTAGGTCTTGTCTGAAATCTCTCCCATCCCCTGTGCTAGGATTGTCTCTTTAGCACCTGTTCTTCCTGATCTGCCCCCCATGCTATTGCAGTTAAAACTCTTGTGCTGGTAATATCGTGAGGCGTGACCGTCGCATGCTTGGAGCCTTGTTGGTGCCACATCGCTTTTAGGATGAAGGACGCACTCTAAGGAATGGAGATGGTAGATTCCACGATCTTTCCGCATCTTCTTCTCCTCATTCCTTTATGCACTTTGCTCTAGTCATACAGAAACTCCTTTCCATCTCCTGGGTAAGTTCTTTTTGCTTGTGTTTCTGAGTCCTTCATAAGTGTTTCCTTCTTTCTAGGACATTCTCCCAATATAAACCTGGCTAGTTCCTCTACTTGACTGCAGAGCTCAGCTCAAGCAGCATGTTTAACAGGAAGCCTTCCCTAATTGCTTACCTGGCGTAGGTGCCTTCCTCCTTCCTGTGTGTCTCTAGCACCCTATGCTATCTTCTATTCCAGCTCCTATTGGATTGTTTTGTGGAATTACACAGCCCCTGCTAAACCAACTGCCCATAGCATCTCTTATGTGGTGTGTTTCTGGTGGACAAGGACTGCCTCTTCTGCATTTCTGCATTCCTTGTGTCTGGACAGCACAGTCCATCTTTATGAATAGGCATCAACTGCTTAATGAATCATGAGGTGTGTTAAGGATATTTGAATGATATACTTAAACATTTTCCTAAAGATATTCCAAGAAATTCTATTTCCATAGAATGATAGATATTGGTAGACAGAGGTTTTTGTATTTGTAGAAAATTATTTTGGAGAAATGCTACATCAGGCAAAGTACTTGGGTTAGATTACTTCTTTATTGAAGTCTTTTTCACATTTTAAAATATGCTAATATGTATTGTTCTTTCAAGAGGTCTCATTATATAGGGCTGTAGAGCACATCCTTTGGGAACATCTGACATAATTCCTGTATCAATTCTCACATGAAGCACATTGACTGGAAGACAACAGTGTGATTATTTTTGCGGGAAAAGTCACATGGCCATAGTGACGTTTTTTCTGCTGAAATGTTTAATTAACCATGTGTCCTCTACACATACTGTCGTCATTGTCTTCTTCTCCTTCTCCTCCTCCTCCTCCTCTTCCTTCTTCTTTTTAAAAACATTTTTTAGTGTTTTATTTATTTTTGAGAAACAGAGAGAGACAGAACATGAGTGGGGGAGGGGCAGAGAGAGAGGGAGACACAGAATCTGACTCAGGCTCCAGGCTCTGAGCTGTCAGCACAGAGCCCTATGCGGGGCTCGCACTCACAGACTGTGAGATCATGACCTGAGCCGAATTCAGACACATACTGACTGAGCCACCCCGGAACCCCTGTCTTCTTATTCTTTTCAATATTTGTTTATTTTTGAGAGAGAAAGAGAGCACACATGAGTGCGCACGAGCGGGGACAGGACAGAGAGAGAAGGGGACAGAGGATCTGAAGCGGGCTTTGCACTGACAGCAGAGAACCTGATTTAGGGCTCAAACTCAGGAGCCCTGAGATTATGACCTGAGCCAAAAATGGACACTTAACAGACTGAGCCATCCAGGTGCCCCTCTTACTGTCTTCTTATACTAGTAATACTGGTTATTCATAATCTTTAAGATCTATGGAAAACTGATTAAATTTCAAATAAGGTAAGAGAACATTGGGAGATCAGGCCATCTCATCATTTCCTTATATTTTCAACCAGGCCATTGCCTTAGTCAGGGACCTTCTTCCTTCTTGTTGCCAGATATAAATCATTTGCTTAAGTTGTGAGTTTTGACATTACTTGTTTATATTTTCCCGTGGTGCCCTTTTGCTGTACAATTATTTCTCTGGGTTTTCAATGAGACTCAGCAATCACTAATTGGCCTCCCTTTGGCTCCTGGAAACACACTTATCGGAGAGAGTCTCCAAAATGGCAGCTCACACAAACTGGGGGTTTTCAAAGGTGGCCTCATTTGGCCTCACAGACTCTGAAGGAATTCCATGACGTGGTAAGGGAACTTCCTGAGGCCATGCAATCCATCTCCAGCCCCAGGGGAGACCTCACCAACTCTCATAACATTTTGTCTGGGCTGATAGTACTTAAAAGGTGGCTGAGTCCTATTCTTATCCAATATCTTCCCTTAGCCAAGCGTGGCACTCCCCTCCCCCACCCCCAACCTGTTTCTTCCAGGTGCCTCTCACGTCTCTTCATCTCTTCAGGGGTATGGGAGGTTTATATCAGAGCAAAAAAAAAAAAAAAAAAGTTGAAGAATGTCCCATCAATCAAAGAGTGTTTAAAACATGACCCCGGGGATTAGAGTGACCTCTTCCTTGGAGGCCTTCAAGAACATAGACACTGATTGTCTGAAACATTTATTCCTAGAGGAAGGAGCATGAACAAATGACTTCTGACAGTCCCCTCCACATGGGTCATCAAAACCAAGCCGGCTGACCACCAGTCTCTGACAAGGATGGGGAAGGGAAGGTAGCGGGTGGAGCGGGAGGTAGGAATGAAGGCACACAGGGTTTCCACTACAGCATTCATGGATGCATTCATTGATTCATTCACTATTTGCTGAGGGCCTGCCATGTGCCAGGCATTGCTTAAGGCCCAGAGAATAGTTCAGTGAGCATTTTGGCTGGCTCTCTCCAAACATCTGGAGGGCTGTTCCAGATTCTGAAACAGAGATAACTTGTCCGACAAAAATTTTTAGGGCTATTATTTACCAAGTTGGATGCCAACTTTAATTTTCTTTAGTTGTTTTTTTTTTTTTTTTACATTGTGGCAAAATACACATAATGTAAAATTTGCCATTTTAACCATTATGGAGGGCACAGTTCTGTGGTATTCACATTTCTGTGCAGTCATCACCACCACCCATCTCCAGAACTCTTCACCATCCCAAACTGCAGCTCTGTCCCCATTAAATAGTAACTCCCCGATCACCCTCCCCCAGCCACTAGAAATCACAGGTACTTTCTGTCTCCAGGGATTTGATGACTACAGGTGGAATTATACATTGTGTGACTGACTCCTTTCACTTAGCATAATGTTCTCAAGTCTCATTCATGCTGTAGCATGTATCAGAATTTCTTTTTTTTTTCTTTAAAGGTTGAATGTATCCCACTGTATGGATATACCACATTTTGTTTATCCATTTATCTGTTGATGGACCTCTGGGTCGTTTCCACCTTTTGGTTATTGTGAATAATGCTTCGGTGAACAGGGTGTCCAGCCAACTTTAATTTTACTGTGATGACATAGGCATGCACCACTTCCATGAAGAGCAAGGGGAAGAGACAGCCTCCTTGAATCACATGAGGCAAATTAGGATGTCATGTATCAAAGCTTCAGTCTCATGCCAGCAGAACTGAGAGGCAGGAAATAGAAGATAAGAGACTTCGAGGCAGATTCTGAACTCCTCTGAAGTGGGTCTTGCAAGTTTTGGTGAGGAGGTGGCCTGAGGAAGGAACTGTGAAACAGAACACGAAATTAGCTTGAGGGTCCCCATATCCCCTCAAGGTGAGTGAGGCCAGATGAGCACAATAAAGAATATGAGCTGATGGGCAAGTGCAAGACCTTCCTTGGAGAGCGTTCTGTAACTGGACAGAGAGGCTGCAGAAATGGAACATCAAGTTTCACCAGGCTCCAGAGTTCTTATATACGACAGCCCACAAACCTACTAGAACAGTCGTTGTGAGTACTGGAAACTCAGTCCTGATTGTTAGTTGGGGATTTTCCAGACCTCCGGTTTTCTCATCCTAACATCTCTTGCCACCCCTTTGCTACTTACTCTAAGACATGTGCAGAGGAAAAGAAATGAGGGGAAATGTAAGTCTTTTAACAGAGATTCTTAGGAACAGTTAAAAAAATTTTTTAATATTTATTTATTTTTGAGAGAGAAAGAGACAAGTGTGAATGGGAGAGGGGCAGAAAGAGAGAGGGAGACAGAATCCGAAGCAGGTTCTAGGCTCTGAGCTGTCAGCATAGAACCCAATGCCTGGGTTCGAACTCACTAACTGTGAGATCATGACCTGAGCCAAAGTCAGACACTTACCCGACTGAGCCACCCAGGCGCCCCTCTTATGAAGAGTTTTGACCAAGGTGAACTGATTAAAATAAAAAAGATTGAATTGAGCATGTGAAGATTTTGATTTGCTAAACGATCACTAGAATTCTTTCCTGACTCTCTATCCTCTCAAACAGGAGGAGTCTCGGTCAATGAACCCCTGGGATTCTGGGTCTGTACAGGGGACGTTTCAAGGCAGGAGGCAGGAAGCATGAAGCATGAAGCATGAAGAACCCCAGGAAAGCAGGCTAGGCGACGGGGAGAGAGGAGAAGACAAAGTCTGGAGAAAGTCCTTGAGCCACAGGGACCCAGAACAAACATGGCGGAGGGAAACAGGCATAAAGAGTTACAAATTTATTCATTTAACAAGTATTTGCTGAGAACTTACTATGTGCCAAGCCCCGTTCTAGGCCAGGGAACAAAACCAGCTGCTCTCACGGAGCTGACATTCAGGTAGCTTATACATGCTTAGAAAATGGGTGGCGATTTCTGGAAGCCAAGATGGGTTCCCTCAGACCTCGTGGGTCGGAACCTTTCCCTTCCTCCCTCCTTCTCTTTCACGCGTTAACTGTCAACTAGTTAATTGTGGAGTTGTTAAGTCGGTAGGGAAGGGGAATTGTTTCCTCTGTGACACCACTGATTTCCTGTGGGAATGGGAAGGAGAGGCTAGGAATCGAGGAGGCACTGTACTTGGAGAAGGACACACAGTGGGGGCTGGAGATTGAGCCTCTTTGTCGCCACCAGGACTCTGATCTGGCTCGCCTAGGGCATGGCTGACAACAGAGCTCAGAAGCTGACAGGACTGTTCGGAAGTAAACCCAAGCAGCCTTACTCTGAAAAGACCATTCAGCGTTGGTGGTTTAAAAGGAAACAGGGCAAGATTATACAGAGGGCCAGAAAGAATGGCTCAAAGTTTTAGAATCACAAGAAGCTGGAAGATGTGCATGGAACAGAGGCTTAATCCACGGGACTAAGGAGACGGGAAGAGTATTTAGAAAAATGGTAGAAAACGGGCAAGAATTCTGAAGTCAGAAAGACCCACGCTGTGGTCCCATCTCGACTGATTGTCAGTCTAATTAGTCCTCAGTTTTCTCATCTGTCAAACGGGGATAAGAATCGACCCCATTGCCAAAGGGCAGAATGAGGTCATAAGACCAACCTTGAGGGGTGTAGTGAGCACTCAATAACTGGCAGTGACCATCGTTTTTGTGGTCACGATTGTGATGAAGTCATATTCTCCTGGTGGGCAGGGTCGTGCCTATGTGTGTGTCCCTTAGCACAACACAATACCCGGCATGTGAGGCACACAGGAAGGCTGGAAGGGAAGTCAGGGCATCTGCATCTTGGGGATGGCGGGAGGACAGATTCACCGGGAAGGTGCAGGGCCTGCACGCAGGATGCGGCCCCCACAGGTCAGCTGTTAGTACTGAATTAGGAGCGGCAACGATGGAGCCTGGCTTCGACCCCAGGACTGCACGGCCCAGATCCCTGCACTGGCCACCCCACCATTTCTGTGGGCCAGGGAAGGGAGGAGGCACGAAGGTCAGGCTGGGGAAGTCTGATCCCAAGCTAAGTTGGGGGAGCACTTAGCTACTTGAACCCCAGAAAACAACACAAATAACTAGTAGGAACTTTAAATTTACGAGGCATTTCCTTTTACCTCATCTCATTTATGTGAGATTGGCAATGCAGACCTTGTTATTACCCCTGAAGTGGAGACAAGGACCCTGGGGCTCGGAGGCTGAGTGCCTGCTTGAAGTCCATACAACTTAAAATCGCAGATCCGACCTGAGCCAGGGGACCTTTATAAAGTAGAAAGATGTGACTGGGCCAGCCCAGCTCTGCAGGGGCCTTTCAGCATCAACGTTCTGAAATGCCATCATGTTCTCTTTGCTGAGAGACATCACAGGCCAGGCTGCCTCTGTGGCCCATCCCAGGGATCTTAACAACTTGGGAAAGGACTTTTGGAGAGGGCAGAAGCCCCAACAGGAAGGTACTGAATGCTTCTCTGTGCTGGGCACTGCACTGTCCATGCTTACCGTCACCCCCGGCTAAGTAGAGAGGACACAGTAGCCCCCATTCACAGAAGAAGAGACTGAAGTTCACAGTGGTCCCACAGAATTCAAAGGAGTATAACAGGGAATTTCAGGAGTAAGTGAGCCAGAGGGGCAGTATTTTGGGAAAGGAGGCTTTGGAGACTATCCCTTCACCCACCTTGGGCACACTTGTGGGACACTGGGTCCTTGGCACAGGTGCTCCTGTGCTGGGATGCTGCCATTCTTGGCCAGCATCTCCTCCCCCTGGCGCCTGTGGCTTCCACCAGAGGGAGAGGTGCTTCCTGGTTCATTCAGATTTGCTGCGGGTGCTGTCGTGTCCCTCTCAGTGTTTACAACGTTGTCTCTGAGACGAGAGCCTCAAGCCTCCAGCACGGTCCCCCAGGAGCAGGGAGCAAGGAGACATCGAAGATGCCTGACCAGCTGCTGGCCCCAGGCTGACCCCCATGACCCCAGAGTGATCACAGGGAGACAGTCCTGTGGTGGGCCCAGGACCACCAACGATGCAGCCAGGACAAGGGCAGTGATGGAACCAAGGGGGAAACTAGGGGAGGATCCCTCAGGCCCGTGGTCCCAGTCCTGGCTCCACACAGGTGCTGAATAAATAAATGCCCACTGCTGTCATGCGCAGTAACCCAGACACTGGCTACCATCTGCCGAGCACCTTACAGACGTTTCTCCACTTATCCTCTCAACAGCTCTTGAGGTAGTTACCTTTACCAGCCAGGTTCTGTAGCTGAGGAAACTGAGGCATGCAGCGGAGGGACCGTTAATACTCCCTGTCACCTGGGAAGTGACAGCAGCAGGATGGTGATCCAGGTGGGCTGGCCTTCAGAGTGCTTATCTCACTCTGCCGCCCTGGACTGAAGCCCACCCGCATTCCCGCCATGACTTTATTTATATCAGTGTCTGGGGTCAGGAGTCCTTGTGGGACACAAGAAACACAGAGAGACAAGTGAGGTAAGGATTGAGTGTTTCCAGCGTTGGTGAGTAGATCACCCCCCAGTGTTCCCACCCTGGCTCCACTCTCCACTCTCCCGGCATCACCATCAACCCACGGCACATTAGCATTAGGGCTCTTCCAGCCACGAGGGAAGGAACTTGCCCAAGACCGGGCACCACCTCCTCGAGGTGGGGTGGTAATGGTGTAGGTGGTATCTCTTGAGGCCCAGCCATCGTTTCAGCAAGACTGATCATAATGGCGATTAAACTCCAGGGACAAATCATAGGATCCTTGAGCTGGACAGAGGTCTTTCTTTCCAGTCCCTGTCTCTGTCCATTTTTTTTTTTCTTTTTTGCACAATTTTCCCAACTACTATTGGGTGGATCCACATGAAATTGCTAATATTCAATTATTTTTGACCAACAAAAAATGGCAGTTTCATATGGCCCAACTTAATACCTGAGAGGGTCACACTGATCCAAAAAAATTTTTCTGGAAAGCCCCTGATTGGAAGTCTGAAATCAGACTCTACTCTGAGTCTTTGCTCACCCAGCTGACTTCTTGACACAGTGTTCTCCAGAGCCAATTGTGTTGTGAGTAGCTGGGTCACGGTCCTAAAGGGGGTACAAGACTGGAAGTCTAAAGCCACGGTGGACAATTCACCCAACCTTCCTGAACCTCAGTTTCTTCATCTGTGCCTTCTCATAGGGTTTCTGTACCATTACGCACAATGAGACATGTCAAGCATCTGGCTCCATGCCAGGCTCCCGGTGAGTGCTCTTCAAGGGTGTGTTGGGTGAATCTGAGTCACCACGAACAATGTTCAACTCAGAAGATGCATGCCCCAGAATGGACATATTGGCATCGATCACCGCCACCCCAACTCTCCAGCTGGGGGACACCTGCAGTTTCCTGAAGCGATTGCTGGTTACTGCCTGTGTCCACTCTAGCCTTTCTCCATCCATCTCCTTTGCCCACTCCGATCTCTTCTACCAGCCTGCATGGATGTCTTGCCAGAGGCCTCACAAACATGTCTGACCTCCGGTGGGGGCTCCAGGTTGAGGAGACTGATGCCCTCTAAGACACACCCCCACGACCCACCCAACCTTCCCTAACCTCCCCCCAAACATCCCCACACCAAGACACCTACACCTCCAACACACCCATCCCTCCATGAAACTCCACTCCCCAAAGCCCACCATGTGCCCATGACACACCCACCACTCTTTGATCTTCTTCCTGAACCCTGGGACAGGGTTCCCAGCACTTTTAGTCGCCTTGGGAAATGATCCCAGCGGAACGGAGCACAGTCACCAAAGGCCTCTGGGAGAGCCAAGGAGTTGTCCATGTTTCCTCAATCAGTTCCTCTGTCTTGATCGGCATCTTCAGCCGCTAGGGGGCGCTAGGTAAGGACTTTCTCCATGCCGGCCTTGCACTCAGCATTGCCAGTAACCTCAGGAGATGGAGTGGCTACAATTTGCACAAGAGGAAACTGAGGCACAGGGAATCTAGGTAAGTTGCCAGTGATTGCTTGGAGGTTGGGCCCAGGCACAAGAGATTAGGGGAACTCGGCCTTTCCAGCTCTGACGGTCTAAAGGCCCCCTCTATGCTGAAGCCTGCAACAACTTTCCCCACTTGCAAATGACGTCACAACCTGTAAGAAAGCTGTAGTTTCATGACCAAGTAGGGATGGAGCTAGGAACAGGGGTCAAGTTTCTGAAAATCCAGGTAACTTTTCCAAATTCCTGCTCCCTAAGCCCATGAAGGGGTTTTGTCCAGAATTTTCCAAAAATTTCCAAAGCTCCCTAAATCCCAAGCTCCCTCACATTTCCCCGAGACGCCACACAACAGACTCCTTCTCCTGTTCAGTTATACCAACCCTTTCTAGTGGGGTAAAGGTGAGCTTGACTCACAAAAGCTCTGTGGTGGGAAGTTGATCTTAAAAGTAAGATTTTCCCAGGGCGCCTGGGTGGTTCAGTCGGTTGAGTGTCTGACTTTGACTCGGGTCATGTTAGGCTCTGTGCTGACAGCTCAGAACCTGGAGCCTGCTTCGGATTCTGTGTCTCCCTCTCTCTCTGCCCCACCCTGGCTCTCACTCTGTCTGTCTTGCTCTCAAAGATGAGTTATAAAAAAAGAAAAAATAAAAGTAAGATTGTCCTGATACTTTCAGGGATATAAAGTCACTTGAGGAAGGAGGCTAATGGAATTGCCAGGCAATTGCTTTCCAAGTAGAAAGCACGTTCTACAGTTTTCCAGAGGTTCTTGGAAGACTTAGGCAAGTTGTTGCCTCAAATACTCAGAAGTATCTCCCCTGCAGTCTCGTTACTCTGGTTTGGCCAATCCTATTTTTTTCAAAGAAGGTACCAAAGCAACTTCACCTTGGCTGGTCATGATTATAAATATAGTTGGGAGAACCCTAAAAGATCATCTAACCTTTCCTCTTGACTTTACAAATGAGGAAGCTGAGGCTCAGAGATTGGCACAAATGAGGGTGGTAGTGATGGTGGTGATGATGATGATACCACAGTTCTTGACACCCATTTACTTGACACCTAAGGGCATGATGTACATCGATTCCTCCTTTACTCCCACAGGTACTTTTATTATACCTATTTTACAGATGGAAAAACCGAGGCTGGCAAACGGCACGGCTGAGGTTCAGGGAGGCCTGTCAGGTCTCTGATCCTGGGAAGTGTTCTTTTCACCCCAGTCACTCCCTCAAAAATTCTCAATTAGCTGGGCTAAGTTTAATGACATTTGTGTGAGCCACCCCCCATGGAGAGGGTCCCTCACTAACCACCAAGGATAAGGAGGCAGAATGAGTCACTTCTGGGGGGGTGTGAGGCACCTGGGGGCGACCCAAGGCTGGAACTGATGAAGTCAGCTGGGAGCCCCTTTCTGGACAGAAATCCCTTCGGTGGCCCAGGTCCAAATCCTGATTCTGTCACATGTTTGTTGGTGGCCTTGGTCACTCATAGGTCTGAGTGTTTCCTCATCTGCGATGTGGGCACCCTGGTACCTGTTAGTGTGGTGTAAATATTAAGAAGAAAACAAAGCATGCTCCTTGCCTAACGCAGTGGCTGGTCTGTAGTAGGCATATACGATCAGTGTTAGGTGCTGTTACTGTTATAGGAAGAGAGGGCTGTCTGAAGAATGTCACAGGGATGTCACAGTAGTAGAAGGCGGAGATGCCGGTGGTCGGAAGTTGTTCCCCTACCCCCACCCCATTAGCAAGCCGCCCTGGGCTGAGAGGTGGGGGCTCCTCACCGTCCGGCAACGCCAGTCTACCGCTTGTGACGCGCAGTCTCCGGACCTCCCACCGGCCTCGCTCAGTGCTGGCCCGATAAGCCGATAAGCCACGTGATGGCACATGAAAGGCGTGGTGCGGGGCTCGGAGGCCGGTGATAACCTGGTGGAGGGTGCTATCTGGAGAGGAAATAGGCTGGGGCTGGGTTGGGGGGCGGGTAGGTAAGTGAGGCCCAACATCAGGAGGCCGCTTACAGCCCCAGGGCGGGACCCAACCCCAGGGGTCATGTCATCCATTCTCTGCCACCAGGCACAATTGCACCGAGCAATCCATCACTGACCTCTGCCTGTCTTTTTTTTTTTTTTTTTTTTCTTCCTCCAAATGCATTAATGCATTCTCATACTAAAAGTTTGGAGCAGTTCCGAAGGACAGGATGAAACGCCAAGTTCCCTCCCTTATCCGCCTTTGTCCTATTAACCACACCCCGCCCCTGGAAGGTCACACAGGGCTCTGTTGGGTGGGTACCACTTGGATCCCCTTGCCACACCTCTACATACACATAAATGTGTGTGTGATAAATGTAAAATCGTATGTGTGTAAAATCATGCCACGTGTATTTTCCTCCGCCTCTCTACCCCCCTTGACGTGTCTTGGACGATTTTCCTTATCGGTGCCTATAGAAGTGCCTTGTTCATTTTGATGACACGACAGTAGTCCACGAAATACATGTGCCGCAATTTACTTACATCTTCCCCACCGTTGTACCTTTACGTGGTTCTCAGTGTTTGCTGTTGGCAAACCTGTTGCCATGAAGGGGATCGTACGTATATGTTTGGGAACAAGAGCATGTTTGGGAGGTGGATAAACTTTCTGGAAGGACAACTGCTCCATCACGGAGTAGATGCATCTCAGATTTGGGGTGTTACTGCCAAACACGCTCCCCAAAAAGGCTTTATCAGATTACACTTCCAGCAACACTTGATGAGGGTAACCCTTTCCCCGTGACTTCACCAGCATTTTTGGAATTAGCAGTATTTCCATGTTGTCATTCAGAAGGTATTGCACTGCCATTCAAATTGCGTTTTTCCATGTACTGCTGCGGTGGGGCGCATTTTCCTATGCTTATTAGCTGTTTGGAGTTCTCCTTTGGTGCAGTTCCTTCCCGGGTCTTACCATTTGTCCATTTGTTTCCAGTTGTTTAGAATGGGGAGAACTCCTTAAGTTTTCTTTGCAGTAATGCTTTTGATATGGGTACCACAAGTGTTTTCGCCTGTCTAATGCTTGCTTTGAACTCGTTCGCCTGTCCTGCATGAGGTTCTCCTCTGTATCTTACGTTTCTGGATGCTTAACCCACATTTTGTCTGCGGGAATCTGGTAAAAATATTAACAGTTACCCTTCTATTGAGTTCCCATTGCATGCAGGCTTCCCGTGGAGGGACTGGGGAGCCACCGACTCGTCCACTCTAGGCAGGGCCTCTGACTAGTGGATGCACTTGACGAGCTGGAATCGGCCACCCAGCTGAGTAGGACTTGAGGCTCCAGAGGTTTGACCCCTGTGTTCTTTTCTCCCCAGTCTCAGACTCCTTGTCAAATATGGCTCAAACCATCCTTGCCTAGCCCAGAGGGAGCATGTTTTGACTTATCCGTTACTATCTATAGGATGTGAGCAAAGAGCAAGATGGCAGCTTGTCCCTGTTCATTCATATATTTGACAAATAACCATTGTGCACTTTCCAATCCCAGGCCCTGTGCCAGGAGCTGGGGACATGATGGGAAAAAGAATAGCTCAGCTCAAGAGAGGGGACAGTCTAGACAAACCGTTCTTTATTTGCTTTATCACGTGTTTCCTCACTGAATAAGTATGTGTGAATCACCTGGGATTCAGGTGCGGTGCATGGGGTGGGTTGGGCCTGCTGTTTAATGCTAAGAACTAGAAATGAGTAAGATGATGTCATCAGACGTCACATAGGAGCCTTGGAAGTAAGAAAGAAACAACACGGAGAATGATACCAATGATGAAAAGCGTGCGCAATTCTGTGATTACATCTCCTTCCGGGGGCCCTGGTTTGGTTAGTTACGTGTGTAGGCATGTCCATCCATGTACACACACGTACACACCCTCATATACACACCTCACCCTCTTGTCCAGTCTCCCGAATGGAAACACACATTCTGTTTGCTGTCTGGAGAGCAGAGGGCATGGCCTAGGCCCTGTCTGTACAAGGTCAGGTCCTGGTGGTTCACGGGAAAAGGCCATTCAGTCCAGAGCAATGAGCAGGAAGCTAATTTTAACCAAGAGATGCAGAGCGACCTTGGCACAGAAGGAAATGCCTCCAAATCTCCAGCAGAGAAGCCCCTAAATGGTACCCTTGCCCTCCTAGAAGACATCAGGCTGAGATTAGGGAACTCCTTTACCCTCCTGTCTCCCCATCTTCCCAGGCCGTGCTGTCAGCTCATGGAAGCAGGCCCTCTCCACCTCATCAGTCCTCAGTAATCTGCCTTCAGACCCCTTGGGACTGGCTCCCATCAATCCCTGTCATCCTGTGCTGCCCACAGGGACCTGGTGGCCTAGGGGCCAAGTTGCTGATTGCAGATGGAGGCAGATGGGATGGGGATGGGCAGGCTGGGCTCCCACACTGGCTCTCAGGTGACCCCAGGGAAGATGCCGTCTGGCCTGAGCCTTGACAGGAGCAAGGGAGTGTGCATATTTTGACATCCTACTGCATGCACGACCCTGTACCCAAAGCTTTATCTATATTATCTCAGTACATATGTTTGTGGTATGTTTGTGCCATTTTAAGGATGATGACACGGAGGCTCAGAGAGTTTGGATAATTTGTTAGAGGAATAGAGCCAAGAGGTAAAGTGAACACACTGCCTGATTCCTCCAAAGCCTCTTTGTCTACAACACGATTTGCAACTGTCAAGGAAGAGAGGTCAAAGGGCTATGGGCAAAGCCCCCACCAGTGGGTTCTGGAGCCCATTCCAGCTCTGCCTTCAGCTTGTGGTGTGGCTGGTGGCCTTCAAAGCCTTAGCTCCCTCCCTCTGCTAAGGAATTCTCGCTGGGGGAGGCTCTGCAGAGAGGCTGATCTGGGCTCGAGTCTCAGCTGTGTGAGCTTGACAGATGACCTCACCCCTCAGAGCCTTGGTTTTCTCATCTACAAAAGGGACCAGCAGTAGAACCTACTTCCGAGGGTTGTCTTGTGGGCTAAATGAGTTTGTGTGCATAGAGCGTAAGTAGAGCGCCCGACACATAACGAAGGTAGGTGACGTTGCTACCACCATCCTCGGTTGTGAGCGTGGTGATGTGAGATTTCAGCTTCTGTGGACGAGGGCATATTTAAGAGTTCTTTCGGGGTAGGTTCTTGTCCTACTCATCGCCATATCCCTACACGGTCAAGAGATGACCTGAGGTCACTAGGTCCCTACAGGTGCCAGTTAGACATTTTCCATGTGCACCCACCCCTCTGCCCACAAAGTCAAACTTTCCCCCATTATCTTCTGGACATTCCCCGATGGCTATTTTTAGGTCTTCGGCTGATGTCAGGCAGAGTTGTTATGCTGTGAATCATCGGCACATTTCCTGACCTCATGCATGGGGACTCTGGCCACCTCACCTCTCCAGGGACGGCAGTTACTGTCGCAAGTATGAGAACCCATTAAGCCCAGTGGCCTCATAAGTGCCAGATGTTTCTCTTCCCTGCTTCTTTTCCACCGGACATTCACAAAACCTCCCTGTCATCCTCTCCGAACGGTTTGCTTAACCTTATTAAAAGGATTGCCCCGTGGGGGCCACTCCACAGGCCCTGTTCCCCACTTCTCAAGAGCACTTTTAATCTCAGTGCACTTGCTGGGTCCCTCAAGTGCTGGGCACAGAGCCAGGGGCCCAGGATTTGCGCTCCTGCCCCTCCACTCTCTAGTGCTGTGATGGTGAGTGACAGGCCAGCATCGCTGCCTTCCTCCTGTCCTGAACAAAGAGAAACGACAGCAAACACCCAAGGCAACACAGAGACAGGACACCCCTTGGTACAGTGGCAAGTGCTGCACCCGTTCATGCGAGTAACTGTTTTGAAGGCCCTATGCTCTGTTCCATGACATAAGTAGCTATTCTGGCATGGCCAAGGAATGCAGTTTTCCAGGGAACCAGGGAACCTGATTTGGAGAATTCTCAGTAAGGATTTCTAATTTTCAGAAAACCCTGGAGTAAACGAACTTCTGTCTACCAGGAAGCTGAGGGCGTTTGGGTGGACAGAGAAAGGACCTGGCCAAGTGTCTGGAGGGCTGGGCCCTGGTGTACGGGCCCTGTCTGGCTATGGGCCCTTAACGAGGCTTCAGTTTCCATTTGTGAGATGGAGAGGGTGGACAGAGCGTTAGACTAGATGACTGATCTGCGAAACAACTTGAGAGCCGCACTGTGTTCAAACAACCCTTGTAACGCAGCTGAACGGTGAAACAGATGCAAGAGGGGCCAGTGCCTGAAGTGAGTGGGTGGAGCCTTCTCGACTCCCACCTCCATCCCACTGTGAGCTTCCGACTCCTGAGACCCAAGCATAGATCCCCAAGGCCCCAAAAGGGGCACCGCTTGAAACATCTAGACCAGATTCTTTCTGGAAGCACGGTTAAGTGATGAGTCCTCACTCCATCATTTATCAGCTGTGTGGCCTTGGGCCAGTTATTCACCCTCTCCGTGCCCCAGTTTCCTCATCTATGAAATGAGGCTCACAGGACCTACCTTTCCAAGTTGTGACAGCGGTTTAGACCCAATAAATGTTGACTGATCATGAAGGTCTTATTCAGCTAAGATTCTAGACATGGTATCAAGGGAGGCTCTTTATTCCAGAAGAATTTAAGAGCTCAGCTTGGCCACAGGGTGCCCCGGCAAAACTTTCAGAGGTCCCGGTGTCCGTCACCTTCCCCGATCTGCCTGGGGTCATGGTGGTGGCTGCCTTCTGCTCTCTCCTCGTCACCTCTGTGCTTGAGCGCCCCAAACTGGACATGGTTCTTTCTGGTGACGACTGAGATGCTGTGTGTCACGCAAATCCTTGTGAGCGCTGCGAGGCAGAGGCCTGAGCACGTGCCCACCAGGGTGCAGGCCCACCTGGGGACGTCTGGTGAGAGCCTTTGACAGGTTCCAGGAGCCCCTGAGGTGGTGCTGTGTGTGTGTTGGGGTGTTGGGGGCGGGGGATCACCCAGGGGGAAAGCTGAAAGACTTTCCTCGGAATAGAGTCCTGTTCCCCGCCCAGGCACCTCCACCCAGCTGGGACCTCTCAGCCAGGCCCACGAAGCCCCTTCACTCCCAGCGCCCAGTGGGAGACGGCAGAAGCATCGGCCTGAAGAGGTTTGTCATGAGCACATACTGGGGAAAAACACACCCCTAGAAACTCAGAATCCCCTGAGGGTGTCTCCGAGAGCGCTGGGGTTCTGCGGGGCCCAACGTCGGAGGAATTTGCGTTATTGCTGTTAAATGGCACTATTCGCCTGACACCTGCTAGGAGGGCGATGTTGAAACAGCGGAAGATATCAATGCGAGAAAACGGGACCCCTTGTGCGCTCCTGGGAACGCACGGCAGTGCAGCTGCTACTCAAAACTGTAGGGCAGCTCCTCAAAAACTTCAAAATAGAACTGCTCTCTAAAGACCGAAGACAAAACAATACATTAAAAACAGGGGAGGAAAAAAGAAAACTAGAACTGCTCTCTGATCCAGCCCTACGTCCTGAGGAGCTATTTGTCCACTCACGTTCAGAGCAGCATTACTCGTAACAGCCAAAAGGCAGAAACGGCACCAGTGTCCCTCCACAGACGAATGAATGAACAACGTGCGGTATTTACAACACACGGTGGAATAGCATTCAGCCTGAAAAAGGGAGGAAGTTGTGATGCAGCCTACAGTGTGCAAGATGGCCCTGGGGGAGGTTCTGCTGAGCGAGCTAAGCGGGACACAAAAGGACGCATTCTGTGTGATTCCATTTACGTGAGGGACCTAGAGACAGAAAGGAGAATGGGGGTCGCCAGGGGCTGGGGGAGGGGGAATGGGGAGTTGGGGTTCACTGGGGACAGAGCCTCAGTTTGGGAAAATGAACAAGTTCGGGAGCCGGGCAGTGGTGACAGCTGCACCACACCTAGTGTGGTTGACGTCTCTGAACGGTTCACTTAGAAAGTGTCTACAGGGGTAGGTATATTTTATGCTACGTGTTTTACCACAATTAAAAAAAAAATGACAGCATGAGCCCTGAGGAAACTTGAATAGCACTTTGAAAGTATCTCAAAGAAATGTGGTAGAAACTTTTATAAAATACATCATTAAGGACAGGTTTCTCTTTTGTGGAAATCCGGACTATCGTATATGAGTTTGCTTAAAGCTGGCCCACAGTGGTGTGCCCGGCTGGCTCAGTCGGTAGAGTGTGCAACTCTTCATCTCAGGGTGGTGAGTTCGAGCCCCAGGTTGGGTGGAGAGATTACTTAAAAATAAAACCTTAAAAAAAACCCTGGGGGGGGCTCAGTCAGTTAAGCGTCCAACTCTTACTCTTGGCTCAGGTCATGATCTCACAGTTCACGTGTTTGAGCCCAGCATGGGGCTCTGCGCTAATGGCATGGAGCCTGCTTGGGATTCTGTCTCTCTCCTTTTCTCTGCCCCTCCCCCACTTGTGCTTTCACTCCAAATAAATAGATAAATAAATAAATAAATAAATAAATAAATAAAGCTGTTCCACTGGTATTCCAACTTAGCTTCGGATCTTACTTATTTGTAGCTGGGAGTTTATCCACATCAAATATTCCTGATTCTGAAACTGATCACTAGAATACACGACATCTACTGTGGGCCTCGTACTGGGTAGGGATAGGAGAACATTCAAAAGAAGAAATAATTATTAACTTTACGTGTTACTATTTGATATGGGTTGAATTGTGTTCCTCCCAAATTCCTATGTTGAAGCCTGAACCCCCAGTACTTTAGGATATGACTATATGGAGATAGGGCCTCTAAAGAAGTAATTAAATTAAACAAGGATGGGCTAAGATGACTATTGTCCTTAGAAGAAGGGGAAATTAGGACACACACACACATAGGGAAGGCCACGTGAGGACGCAGGAGACAGTGGCCATGTGCCAGCCCAGGAGAGAGGCCTCAGGAGAAATCAATCTTGCCAACACCTTGATCTTGGAGTTCATGTCTCCAAAGTTATGAGAAAATACATTTCTGTTGTGGAATCCCCTCCAGTCTGTAGTATTTGTTATGGCAGCCCAATATACAATTCCATTTTAAAAGTACTCCCTAGGGGTGCCTGGGTGGCTCAGTCAGTTAAGCATAGGACTTTGGCTCACATCATGATCTCACAGTTCGTGACTTTGAGCCCAATGTGGGCTTGCTGCTGTCAGCACAGAGCCTGCTTCGGATCCTCTGTCCCCCTCTCTCTCTGCCCCTCCCTTACTCATTCTCTCTCTCTCCCTCTCTCTCTCTCTCTCTCTCTCTCTCTCTCTCAAAAATAAACAATTAAAGCACTCTTTATATCTTTAAAACAACCCTGCAGGGGAATCATTGTTCTCTCCTGTTTATAGACAAGGAAGTTGAGGCTCAGAGAACTTGAGTTCTTTGCCCAAGTTCACACAGCTGAAAAGTGCTGGATAAACATAGGTCTTTGACTTCAAATTCTGTGTGCTCTTTTTGCAGTTCTGCTCGAGGGTGGGAGATGCATGAAAGCAAAGAAAAATCAAAGAAACAAATAGAGAAAAACACTGGGAGTACAACTAGAATTCCAAGCCAGGAGACATATCACTGAGGACAGGGGAAACCCAGCTAAGGGTGCTGGAGTTTGTGTTTGAAGACCTTTCTTTGGGGGCTATACTAACAATAATAAGAGCTAACATCTCTCTCTCTCTCTTTTTAAAATTGTTTATTTATTTTGAGAGAGTGTGTGAGTGAGGGGAGGGGCAGAGAGAGACAGAGAATCCCAAGCAGGCTCTGCACTGTCAGCACAGACATCAGGGCTTGATCTCAAGAACCATGAGATCATGATCTGAGCTGAAATCAAGAGTCAGACACTCAACGAACTGAGCCACCTGGGGGCCCTTAAGAGCTAACATTTCTGAGCATTTACCAGAAGACAGGCACTGTGATAAATGCCTCACTGTGATAAAATACTATTTTGTCTAAACCTTGAGACAAGCCTATATTTCAGATGTTTTTAGTATGTCCATTTTATAGATGAAGAAACTGAGGCTCAGAGAAATCAAGCAAAGAATCTACGGTTGTATGTCCTGGGAAAGGAAGTGTTTGGATTTGAACCCAGGTCTATCTAACCCCAAGGATGTTGTTGTTCATTTTCCAATAGCGATGCAAATGTGTCCTGGCTGTGAGGAAGGAGAGAGAAGGGAAGGCACAGTCTCTATCATGGGCAAGAAGGCATCTGGGGTCTCAGGCTGGGTATGCTCCTCTCCAGGGCTCTGGGTGAAGGGCAGCGATCGGGCGTCTCAGGCCCTGGCCCTGCTTGCAATCTCCTCACGCATGCGGATCATGGCAGGGAGAATACGGCCTCCACAGCCATGAGTAAGCTCCCCTTCCACTCAGAAGACAAACTCACAGAGCAGGAAACATTGCTTTTGCACATTCAATACTCTCTCTGTCTCTGTTTCTCTGCGTCTTGTCTCTCTGTCTCTATCTCTGTTTTTATCTCTGTGTTTCTCTCTGTCTTGCTGTATCTCTCTCCACATCCTCTCACACTTCACTTTGTGGCTGGGAATTGAAAGGCTCCTTGTGCTTTATAAACTTATGTAAACGCCTAACAACCCCCCCCCCCCCCGCGGGGACCCCGCCCCCCTCAGTTCTGGGCACCGCCGAGGCAAGTGCGCCCCCTGGTGGGGAAATGTCTCACGGGTCCTTCAAAGTTTGCCTCCAGTTTGACCCCCAGGAAACCTCTGAGAATGTGCTGATCTTGTGGGCTTCTTTTCCATTTTCTGCAAGTTCTAACTTGCATGTAGAACTGGGAAGAGCCACAGACACGAGCTGGTCCTGCAAATGCAGGACCTGAGCCTCACACTGGAACCCCAGGTACCTTGCAGCCTGCCCTCCTGGGAAGGATACTTCCAAACTCCACACAGCCTAGCCCAGGGGTTTCCAGTCCTGGCTGAACTGTAGTACCAGATGGGGACACTTACAACGTGCCACAGGCCTGGCTCCGCTGGGAAATCTGGGCACTGGTATTTCCAGGTGTGCCCTCCCCCTTGTCCTCGTCTGACCTCCACTGCACTGTGATTTGAACTGCAGCCAGGGCGGAGAACTATAGAATCACTTAGGGTGCTTAGGAAAGATGGGGTTTCCAGATTCTACCTTAGACCTGCTGGATCAGAATCTGAGAGAGGGAGGTCTAGAAACCTGCTTTCTAAAACGAAGACCTGAGGTGATTTTTATAAATCGTGAGGTTGGCAAAGCACTGGGAGACCATCTTCATCTTTAGGGGAAGGTGGTGGGGTCCTGGGAGGTGATGAGCCAGCCCTGGGCCTTGCAGCTCGTGGCCAGCTGGGGCCCGAGTCTTGGGGAAGCACTTCAGAGGGACCATGAGAGGCAGGGTGGTGGTGCCCAGGCTGTAGGTCCAGGCTGCTAAGCCAGAAGGAGGGACTCATTTCTTATCCTAGCTCTTTTCAGTCCTACCTCCAAAGGCACCCTTAGGTCCTCTCAGAGTCCTCCTCATCTGTGAGCCCTGAGGGTCAGATTTGTCTCTGTCTGGTGCTCCCCCTGACCCTCCACAGGGGCGGTCTGCTCTCTGGTGCCCTAAATTCCAGCTTAGCTCCCACCGGCCATGCCCCCTCATCCCAGGGTCTGGGTGTGACAGCCCCAATTCAAGAGATTCTGGGGGAGATGGGGTGTGGCCATAAGCCCCCTCCAGGGTGGGGAAGGCCGAGTCACATTTTTCTTTCTTGACAGACTCAGCAGCCACCTCCCCCAAGAGCCCTTGGTTCCTAGCGGGTGGGGGTGGGGGCCGCAATTCTCTGGGGGCCCCCACTGCCCCATGGACAGAGTTCCCTGTTCCTGGAGCCCTCTGCCTCCTAAATACTGGACGGCCCAGGGGAGATCTGCCCAAGCCCCAGTCTGACCACATTGCTGGCTACACACACACACACACACACACACACACACACACAGGTCTCCACGTGAGACTTACTTGGTGATCCTGCCTGATTTACCGGTACAAACACCTCCTACTCCTGAGAGTGCTGTGCTCCCTACGTAATAGCTTATGGCAAGGGGCCGGGGGCAAAGAATGGGTTCAAATCTGGGGTCCAGCACTGGCCAGCTAAGAGCCTTGGGACAAGCTGGCGGTGTAGAGTCTCTGCCATTTACTTCTTGTGTGTAGAAGAGTGTAGGCATAATGACAATGGTGATGCCTACTTCCCAGAGCTGTTCAAGAATCTATAGACAGTTTGGGAATGTACTCTGGAAATCACAAAGACTATAGGGACACGTGTCCTTCTTTGCTTAGTCACCTCTGTTTCCCTGCAGAGGCAGCCCCCTCTGTGAGGTTCTCCCAGGCCAGCAGCAACGCCCTTCCCCTCCCCCAGTACTCTGCTGCTCAGTCCAGCTGGGTCCACATCCCCATCCCAGCACTTATGAGCAGTGTGACCTTGGGAGTACTACCCAGGCTCTTTTGTGTCTGGGTTTCTTCCTCTGTACGTGGCATGGTAATAGTCCTACCTTCTTGGGTTATCACAGGATCAGAAGCGTCAAAACACGGCAAAGGGATGGCCAGGGATTCAAAGGGTGGGAGGGAAGAACGAATACCAGCACAAGGGATTTTTAGGGCACTGAAACTACATATGATAGTGTGATACATATAGTGATACATATCATTTATGCATGTATCTAAACCCATAGAACACAACACAAAGAGTGAATCCTAATAATGTACTAATGTAAACTATGGGCTTTAGTTAATAATAACGTGTCGATTTGTTTCATCAGTTGTAACAAACGTACCACACTATTGCAAGATGTTAGTAACAGGGAAAATTGAGGGGCGGGGTGAGGGGTAGATGGGCATTCTTTGTACTTTCCGTGTATTTTTCAGTAAACCTAAAAGCTCAAAAAAATCTACAATAATAAATCTATTTCATAATAATCTATTATAATAAATCTATTCTAAATAAAACAAAAAATAAACAGCGAGCCGCCTGAGCGGTGCGAAGCCTTGAACGGTTTTGGTGTTACCATCGCCTGATCATCTGCGCATCGTTAATGCGCCTGGTCCCGAGACTGGAGCCTGGGGCGCTCCCTCCTCTCTCTGCGTGCACCCAGCACCCTTGTAGCTACCGCCGTCGGAGCAAAGCATCCCGGAGGCCAGGATTGCTGAGGTGAGGGCGCCACCTGCTGGCCCTGCTCAAGTCTCCCCTAAAGGCAATGACCGTGGAGTCTTCTTCGGTGTTGTCCTTGGAGCTGCGAGTCCCTTGCTGCGCCACTCATGCAAACCACCTATGTCATGTAGCGATGTCCAGGCTTGTCACCAGTAACGACACGGCAAAGGTCAGATCTTGTGACTTTATTACAGAAGAGTCCCAAAGTGCTGGAGTGCAGTCTAGGTCAGAGCTACCTGCCCAGAGCCGAAGCAGGTGGACACTTCTCGGAGCGGACATCTCCGGGGACCCAGTCCTGCTTCTGGGGTAGTAGAGAGGGAGCCGCGCCGGGGCCCGGTCCGCACAGGTGGGAGCAGCGCGATTCCTAGCCACTTGCCGCGGACTTCTCGCTTTGGGCGCCAGCACAGGGGAGTCTTACAACGATGCCAAACACTTAACGGTGTGCCAGGAGTGTGCCAGGCGCTATTCTGAACATCTTACTGGGGTTAACTAATGCAATCCTCTTGAGGAACATAAGGAGGTAGGTACTATTATGGTTCTCCCCCACTGTACAAACGAAAGAGTGGAGGCACAGAGAGGCTAAATAACTTGCCCAAGGTCACACAGCCCAAGAAGGGTGGGACTGCGATGGGATCTCCGGAGTCCATGCTGCGTGACCCACCTGTGTGGCTGCCTCTCTCTCTCTCCTTCTCTCATCTAGAAACGGGACTATCATTTCCTCCCTGCCCTTCCAGTCGGCCTGGGGCTGGGGTAAGAGCCTCGAGGTGAACACGCCTCGTCAGTTCTACAGGTTGGGCGGGGGGCGCGAGCCGTCTCCGGGCCCTTCCGCCGCTGGCCAGACCCGTGTCCTCGAGCCGGGCCTAGGGCTGGAGCTCGTACTGCCCTTCGGTGGCCGTGTGGAAGTCCTCGAGCACCGACTGCAGGAACTCGAAGGTGGGCCGCTCCTCCGGCCGGCTCCGCCAGCACTCAGTGATGACACCGTGGTACAGCTGTGGCGGGCACGTGTCGGGGCGCGGCATGCGGTAGCCGCGCTCCAGGCAGCGGATGACCTCGGGGTTGCTCATTCCTGCGGAGGAGATGGAGAGCGAGGCTGAGGGCGGGGCCGAGGTGAGGCGCACAGACCGGCGTCCCCTCCCTGGCAGGTCACCTGGCTGTCTGGCTAGTGCCACCCCTAAACATCCCTCTATTCACTTTCCATCGCTTGGAGGACAGCTGGAGAGGAGGCTGTGGGGCCGGTCCTCCGGGTGGGGAACCCTGCCTTGCTTAGCTGGGACTTCCCCGCCGCGGCCCAAGCCCATCACTCACTGGGAAGGCACTTCATGACGGCGCACCAGCCCGCCCAGGGACACGGCTCTTCGGCAGGCGGCTAAGCTGCCCACGCCCTCCAGACACGGGACAGGGAGACTGGGAGATTTCACAGTCAGGAGAGGGCTTTGGGGAATCCACCCAAGGTGGAAGGCCAAGGGGGAGACGACCTGCCCCCAACGGAGAACAAACCAATTCAGGGTAAACTTGAGTTCAGACCCTGACCTGTCCTTACTTCCAGGGTTCGGAGGCTCACTGACCTCTGCTGAACAAAGGGCATGCGGCCCCGTTGCCAGAAGCAACGTTGAGGAAGGAGGCGGAACCTCCGTCCCCAGAGTGACATGCATGGGTCTCTGTTCGGACAGCGGGGACTCCATTCTGGCACGTGTGTGGGCAGCGCCAGGCACTAAGCATGGGATATCTGTCATCACAGCCATTTCAGGACAGCAGGGAGCCCACCTAGTCCCTACAGGATGAAGCCACCTACCTGGGTAGGGTACACGCCCGTAAGTGACGATTTCCATCAGGAGGATTCCAAATGACCACACGTCTGCTTTGATGGTGAACACCCCGAAATGGATGGCCTCTGGGGCAGTCCACTTGATGGGGAACTTGGCGCCTGTGAGAAAAGCCATGAACAGCTTTGTGAGGCCATGGCTGACTGTCCCTATGCACCTGCTCCCTCCCCTTGGCAGGGCTTGGACCACTGTATGCAACGGAGATGCTCCCAGAGAGCCACTAAGCCCCACTAGGACACATGGCCAGGCACGTGCAGACACTACTAGGGCTCCATAGCTCAGAAGGACAACGTGACACAAATGCCACCTCCATCACCCCAATTGGGTCATTGCCCAGTGGGCTTCAGAGGGCCACCAACATGTGTTTCCACCTGGGACAGAAGAGTCATTCTCTGCCTCATGTGTTTAACCACAGGAATCACGGCTTGGGCAAATCCCCTTAACTCGTCCCTGCCTCAGTTAATCCCTTCCTGCCAAATGGAAACGATGACAGATGACTCATGTCCCACCTAGGGTCCCAGTGAGGAGGGGATTCCAATCCTGCTGTCCCAGGAAGCCCTGTGGACGGCTGCAGCCCTGGTCAGCATTCAGAGTAAACTGCACAGCTCGGCACTGGATTTCCCCTTACCTCGCCTCGCTTTCTTGGTCTCTCCAGCCAGCTTGAAGCTTCCTCAGCTGACGAGCCCTATTGATCCTTCTCCCGTGCCAACTGATTAACATGCTCAGCTAATATTGCTTGCTTGCCAGCTTACTTGATCGATGTATTGGGCCGTTTCAAGTCCCCTTGGGAAGAGAAGCCCCACCTCGGGTATACTAAGGAACTAAAGCAGAGTGCTCTGTGGGAACCCTAATTCAGCTATAAGCGTTTGCTGCTCTTCCAAAGTGTGTTCTGCGAAAAGCTAGTTCTGTGGGGCATTGACGGAAAAAGTATCTCGGGCTCCAATTCGTTTGGGAGCAACCAGGCGAAGCCCACGTACGCCGTTCCTTTGCTGCAAGACTTCTCAGGGCCTTTCGTATGTTGGTGCGCATCAGGAATCTCTGAAGGAGGCCTTGGATGGACCATGCAGCATCTCCAAACCTACTTGACCCAAAACCATTCCTCTTAGTGCCCTGCAGAGCGCCTCTAGGGAAACGCTGATCTAGGTGGGTGTAAGGCCAGAACTGTGAAAACCACAAAGCTTCTCAGATCTCTTCACACAAGGCTCTGCCCTGTAGCAACGAGGAGAAGTCCAAGGGGGTTTAGGGAGGTGGGGAAAGTAAGGCCCAAGGTCTCCCTGTAGATGGGGGCTCTCCTCACCTTCTTGGACAGTGTATTCACTGTCAATGATGCGGGCCAGGCCAAAGTCAGCGATTTTGCAGCACAGGGACTCAGACACCAGGATGTTGGCCGCCCTCAGGTCGCGGTGGATTGAATTCATTTGCTCGATATACGCCATTCCTTCGGCAATCTGAGGGAACAGGTCGCACAGTGAAAGACAGCAGAGGGACCTCCGTGAGAGGATGGAGCCCACCCAGCGTCCCCTGCACAGCCCCTGTCAGCAGAGGAAGGACCCTGTCTGGAAGGCCAGCCTTCATCCTCTCACAGCCTGGAAGGGGCAGGAACGCTTGGGAGTGTGTGTCGGGCTTGTTGGTAGGTGCATAGAGGGTGGTTCTGCTGCTGGGGAAGGAGCAGCTCCCTGAGTGCAGAGGGAAAATGGCTTCAACCACTCCTCCGTTAGACAAGCCAAAAACTCCAGCCGCCTAAAAGCCCAGCAAAGCATATCTGCTGGTGTCAGAGCCAGAGAGACCTGAACCCCCACCCACTTCTCTCTCCTTGCAAGTGTCTGCAGGGGAGGAAGATAGCAGAATGAAAGCAGGAGAAAATGAAGGTCTCTCAGGGGGCAGGGGAAGAGGACAGGGAAGGAGGGAAGGAAAGGGTCTCATCTCCTTGCCACACTGGACTCCCTGTTCCTGGAGCGGCGAGCCCTGGATTGGAGTCCTTGACCTCCACCCCCGGAAGGTTGCTTAAACTCTCTGAGGGGTCACTGTCCTGACTAAGAATTGAGCGAAGGGGGCTCCAGGGTACGGAGTTGAGGTGAGCATTAGGTGGCCAAGGCCCTAACCCAGCACCGCCCGAGGCAGGCGCTCAGAGCATACGCAGAATCCCAGTGGCACCCAGGCAGTTTCTGTTTCTGTCCCCGATCGCCAGCTCTGGGCCAGGACTAGCCGCTTGAGTTGCTCGTGTGTCTTTTAGTGGAGGACACTCATTCGGGTTTTATCCACTGTGCTCCCAGTTGACGGATGAAGACACTGAGACTAGAATGCCGGTTTCCCTCCTCAGACCTGCTATCGCCAGGAAGCCAGCACTGGAATTTATCCCACTTCTCCCTTTGTGTCTGTTTGCATTGGTTTATTCGTGAAGCCATTCACTCATTTATTCTTTTGCTAAATCATTCCATCAATATACATTTATTGGTATGGTTCTGGCCAGGGGGCTATGAAGCTGAATACCAAATGCCTGGTATCTAGACAGCATTTACTGGTACTCATCCCATTAACAAATATGTATTCAGCAGTACCAGAAATGATTTTTTTTAAAAAGGTTGAGAAGGACCCAGACGTGCTTTCGAGGAGAAGACTACACGGCGCTCCATGCCAACAGAAACGCGTGCACCAAGTGCTCTGTGCCACTTTCCCGTCCAGGGAAATTTAATTTAATTTAACTTAAGTCTTGAACACCGATCAGGAGTTTGCCAGATGAGTTTGCCACTGATCAGGAGAATGCCAGGGTTCTGCCCAGGCATTCTGAGCAGAGGGGGAGCCTGAGCTCACAGGTGTGACAGCACGTTTGGGACCTTGGTGACTCTGCCAAGTAGGGCACGTGGGTGGTGGTTGTAGGGGAGGTTTGCACTACATCCTGCAAAGCAAGAAAAGGAGTGCCCAGAAGGGTAGTGTGTGTGTGCACGCATGCATGGCGAGGCGCTAGCATGATGAGAATGTGGTTAGAAGCCGTTTACCTGGAAGGTTCTGATTTTCTGGTTTCCTAACCCTTAGATTCTTGGCCACATCTAGGTCTAAATGCAGGTGGCTTTTCATATCCTTCGTCCCTTAGTGATCCAAGATTTCTCCAGGGATTGAGAAAGAGACAGAGGAGAGCGAGAAAAGGAAAAGAAAGAAAGTAAAAGAGGTGGACAGGTTTATCACTGTTAGGTGGTTCGAAACTGGTTAGCAGCGTGAATTTTCCGAGACCACTCACCAGCTTGCTCAAACCCATCTGTGCTTACCTCAGTGGAAAAAGGGCATCGTGACATCAGTTCCTGAACTGATACTAATAGCAGATGATACCAGATAAGGTGGAGATGGGGCGGTGTGGGGTGAGGGGGAGGTTTCCTTTCTGTAGCCGGATGTGTGTGTGTGTGTGTGTGTGTGTGTGTGTGTGTGTGTTTATGTGTCTCACAGGCTGACCACAGACCAGAACTTTTCTGCTGAGGGTCCCAGTTTTAACAGACATACACACTCAGGGCCACCAGATGTGTTTTCCTGCCAGTTAGAACCCTCAGCTAACTGAGGAATCCTCGGGGAGGAAAGATGCCTCCTCTCCATTTTACTCTTCACTTCATGAAGTCTGGATTGTGATTCACCTGCTGTAGAAGGCATTTCTGGGCACCATCAGAGGAAGAAATGAGGTAACAGCAAAACATCTGCCTACAGTGTTAAATGGGATTCATGTGAACGGATGGGCTTCCCACACCATCCATTCTCCCTCTCTAGTAATAGGACTCACCTCATCCCATCCTGGCTGCACAGAGTAGAGACTACACTTCCCAAGCTCCCTTGCAGCTTAGGTGTGGCCAGGTGACATGGTTGGGGGGGGGAAGAGGAGGGTGTTAAAGCAAGTATAGTAGGTGACTTCAGGGACACGTCTCTACAGGGAACATGGTGGGCTTTCTTCCCCCTTACTTCTTCCTGCCTGCCGAGGAGAGGACAAGATGATGAAGTGTGAAGAGCCGTCTTGGACAATAAGATGACATATGCTAAGTACCCAGCAGGTGGAAGAACCGTGTGGCTTTGAGGGGCGGACCCACCTACCTGCCCCAGACTGCCCACCTCTGGATGTTTATGCATGTAAACCATTATTGCTTTGGGTTTTCTGTCCTTCACAGCCCAACTTAAATTTAATGGATACAACCTCTAAATAGCTGACTTTGTTAAGCCATAGGGCACAGAGGAGAGGGCCTTGGGTCCTGGGTCCTTTGGGGCATCACGACTCTCGGGAGCCGCTGCCCTCGGTAGCTCACAAACCTGGGCTGACATGTCGATCAGTCTCGGGAGGGACAGTCGGCTACCTTCATCTGTCTTCAGGAAATCCAGTAAGCATCCTACGGAAAGAGATGTGGCATCTGCCCTTCTGCAAAATGATCCAAACCTGGCTGTGCCAGCCTCTCCCAAGCGTGGAATGCTCCCCACCTGGTGTCAGGAAGTACGGGGCGCCCTGTCAGATCTCTAGTACGTCAAAAGAAACCCACCCATCGCTGCAGAGTGCTTTCTGCTTTACAGAAATTCTACCCACAGTCCTCATAACACCTCAGGGGGCAGCAAATGTATTCCCAGCTGCTCAGAGGAGGTTGGGTTTCATCCAGGTTCGGGATCACCCAGCCAGGGAACCAGGTACGGAACCTGCTCTTTGACTGTAAGTTCAGTGCTTCCTCCTCACGTGACTTTCCAAAGTGTCTCCTTGCCCCCTTCATCCCTTGTTGGTAGAGATTCTGCCTCCGAGGACCAAGGGGGCAAGAAAATGCGAATGGAGAGACCTGTCCCTGGGGTTTGGTGCAGGAGACCAATGCAGCTCCTCTTTGGCATCTAAGAGCTGGGAGGGACGGTCACCTGAGGTGGGGCTGAGAGGTGAGCAGGGGAGCCATTGTACTCCCAGCTCAATGTGGGGTCCCCTTCACGACGATTTCTAAGGAACTGTGTTATCATGGCACCTTAGGATCCTATAGGAAGCAATGGGCAATCAGGATCACAGGAAGGGTAGGAAGGAGGTCACAGGCTGAGGCCCGACCCCTGGCCCACTGACCTATGAAACCTTGACCCCACCATGGACCTCAATGGCCAGCTGGACCAATTTCTCTTTTCATCCATGTCAAATGCTCATATGGTTGTCAAAGGTCCCACGCCTAGTAAGTGGCAGAACTGGGACCAGAACCCATGTCTGGATGCCCGGCTCGCTACTCTTTGCGATGCTCTGTCCTCCCGAGTGGGCATCAAACAGTGCTGGGCACAGAAGATGCCCTCCAAAAGTGTGGATTGAAGTGCTCCTGAATGGAGGACACAGTTCTGTAAGAACCACTGACCCATCTTGTAACTGATCATCTGCCCTCCTGCTCCCCAGGCACACGGAACAGAGTGGACGTTGGCTAATTGCTCCAGCCCGTGGCCGAGTGATCCCCCATGGAGATCCCTCGCCGGCAGACCCACTGTGGCACACCAGCCTCACCCTTGTCCGCCCCTCCCCACCCCTGAGGGATGCAGCCCCACGCAGGGCACCACCTCTGGCCATGTACTCGGTCACAATATAAATGGGTTCCTTGGTGACCACGGCGTAGAGACGAACAAGCCTCTCATGCTGGAGAGTTTTCATCAGGTTGGCCTCACCCAGGAAGGCCTCCGGAGACATGGTCCCCTCCTTTAGAGTCTTGATGGCCACTTTCACGGTGTTTTGGTAATAACCTGAGCACCGGTAGGGGAGAGAATAAAGAAGCCATTCAGAAGACCCAGAGGTTGTGGAAGGCGATCCCTTAACCAAAATGTACATAAGCTTCCAGGATCCCTCTTCATTCTACAGGTGCAGGACTGAGGCCAGAGCTGTCCCCCTAGGAAGAAGCCCTGGGCTAGAATGTACAGCTTCGGAGGGTGAGCTGGCTTATTTGACAGGATGCCAGCCTGTCTCAGCCTCTCGAGCTCAACTGGAACCTCAGGCAGTTAACCTCAAGAACTTACCTTGCCTGGGAGGGGACCGTTTTACCTTTGCCCCGAGGGATAAAATAAAACACGGTCTTTTATAGCCTGATAGTGCCCATGGTGAACAGGGGAGTGATCATCAACTATACACACAGGAACCTGAAAGTTAAGTGACTTGGCCAGAGTCACACAGCCACAAGCAGTGGCTTGGTCTATTGTCAGACCCCTGGAGCCCCTGGTTCACTGCTTACTATGTTTAACAGGTCATTTCTGTCTGGCAAACCAAAGCTAAGAGGAGATAGCCTTATGTTCAAGTTCACACACCTGTCAATTGCAAGCTAGCCCTGGACAGTGAAGAGTGAGTGAGGGAACCAACCAAGGTTTTGGGAGAGCTGGATTCTATTCCTGCTGCATCATCACAGTGTCCTGAGGGCAAGTGACTTCAATGTCCTAGCCTGCCATTCATTATCTCATCTGTAAAATGGGTATCATGGCCTCTGTCCCTCTCCTGAACAAATGTTTTGGGGAAGCATGATGAACTGTGCGTATCTTGAGCCTTCTGTGCTTCGGGACACAGGGCAGGGAGAGAGAGGCTTCTGGCTGCCACATACTCACCCATCCAGACTTCGCCAAATTGCCCAGACCCGAGTTTCCTGACCAGCTTGAGAGACTGCCGGGGGATTTCCCATTCATCTTGGACCCACAGGTCTTGGGAAGCCAGGCTGACACAGGGTTGGGTGAGCCTCTGGCATAAGCCATCCCCTTTCTCTGCATTAGGGAAGAAGAGATGGGGCTGGAGGTTACCAGAGCAGCCAGATCACATGTCTCCCTTGGGGACCATGTCCTTCCCAGCTGTGTGCCCCTCTCATTTTTGCCAACTATACTCCCATTTCCAAGTACACATGTGCACGGGCACACACATACTACACACACACTCAGCTATTTGCGTTCATTTTGTATAAAGTGAGGCATGCTATCATTAACCTGCTCTCTCTAATATTGAAAATACTTGTTATTCTCCAAGTGGTCACATGCTGAGCCAGGAGAGGGAATTAAGGACATAGACTTTGAGTAATTATGTTGACATTTGTCCAGCCTTGGGATAATCCACCCCCCCACCCCCAAGATGGCACCAGTGAGTCACATGATCGTGAGATCTTAGTGATAGATACAAGGGGTCCTCTACTCCCCACCCCCACCACATCCTCTTCTCTTACGAGAATAATGTTGCACCAAAGCCTGGAGAGTGGGGAAGGTGATGCGGGGGGAGATGTAATAGCCCCCTTCATCCAGGGAGCGGATCTTGTAGTGTTTGATCACCTCCCCCTGGGTGGTCACATCCTTCACAGTCAAAGAAAAGGCACCTAGACGGGTAATAGAGATACACGAATGAGAAGTAAGGCATACAGAGGGAAAATCAGGATTGGGATTTGGGCTTCATTTCACTGCCACTGGAAATTCTGCTCCCCTTCCACCATAAGTTACTTTTTCTTTCACTTCAATCTCAACCCTCCAAAAAACCTTTACTATGATCTCCACCCAACTCTGACCTTGATATTCCTCCCCCAATTTCCTAAAATTCAGTCATGGGATCACAGAACTCTGGAGCAGATAGGATATTCTCCCAGCAAACACGATGTCCCTCACATGGGCCCCTGGTCATTCGGGGACACTTTGCCATGGACTACTGAGAAATGTAGAGTTATTGGAGGGACTAGGGGGTTGATTGATTCATTGATTCATTCGTTCATTCATTCTAGCTGAAAAGGCTGACCTTACCTCCACAAGCAATAGCAAATCCCAACCTTGAAGCACTCATGTTTGTGGAGGAGAACATAAGCAGCTATTTACTGGAGTTCTGTACAAATTTATACAGACACCTATGCATTTTGTCGTGTACAAGGGGTAGCAGGTGCTAAAAGTTAAGAACAATTTAGGAAGCAAGAGTTTCCAATGGAGAAACTTCCTTTCACAAACTTGGTGTTTTTATAAAATGCCTCTGTCCAGCTCTCCGGGTACCACACCTGCCACTCTTATGCAGAAGATGAGGAAACTGAGGCCAAGAAGGGGAATGCTGCTTGCTCCTGGTCACTCTGCTGGTTAGCAGCAGGCTTCAGGGCTCCCGATCCTCCCTGAGGACGTGTTTACCGCAAGCAATACCACTCTGCCCCGCCAGGTGTCAGGCTCGGACACCTCTTTTTCCGGTGTGGACCCTTGATTTTTCACTGTGCTGTTTCCATCTCAAACCCCCTTTCCCTCTCATCTCCCTTAGGTATCACACCTCTCATCACCTACTTGCAAAAGGATGCAAGATGTGTGCACACCTTGCTGCTGCTAAGCCCATTCTCTGCCCATGACACCAGCCCCAGCCCGAGTGCTGCAAACGGTCTCCCCCATGCCCCTTGGTAAGTGCAACTGTGCCCCAGTATCTAAAAAACCAGAGAGTGGCTCTAGTAAGTTCATTTATCCTCGCGTCACCCTAGCAAGGAAAAGGGTCTTTCTCCTCATTTTGTCAGCTGCACCCTGTGTAGGCTGCATCATAAGTAGCCAAGGAGACCCTGCTTTCATCCACATAGGACTGCTCTCCAAGCTCGTGATTTGGGGCCTCCCTCTTGCCCTGGTTCATCCAACAGCCTGCCCCTGGTATCTTTTGACAGATCAGTGTTCTTCTTAAAGGGGACCTCCAGATCCAATCAGCTTCCGGTTCAGGCTTCTTAGAGATTGAGATTTCCTTTTTTTTTTTTTTTAAAGTTTATTTATTGAGAGAGAGAAAGAGAGAGAGTGTGTGGGCCCTGCGTGTGGAGGAGGGGCAGAGAGAGAAGGAGAGAGGGATTCCCAAGCAGGCTCCATGCTCTGTGCAGAGCCAGACACGGGGCTCGATCTCACGACCATGAGATCATGACCTGAGCCAAAATAAGGAATTGGATGCTCAACCGACTGAGCCACCCAGGTGCCCCCAGAGATTGAGATTTCTTAACACTGGCAGAACTGCCTGCCTTCAGACAGGGAAACTAGTTGGTCCTCATACAGATATGAATAAACTGAGGCTTGAGAGGTTAAGGGACGTCCTGGAGGCCACAAGGGGCTAGAATTCACTTCCCTTGCTTCTGAGGGCAGCATTCCTTCCCTGCCTGGCATCCTCTGGCTGTGGCTTTCAGATGCACTTGTTTTGGAGTTCTGAGAAGTATGTGTACGTGTGTGTGTGTGTGTGTGTGTGTGTGTGTGTGTGTACGTGTGTGGGGGTGGTGATGCTGGGATGGTCCTCAGCTCCAGCTCTATCTGGCCAATTTCCAGCTTAGACTAGTGTGGACAAGGACAGGAGGGGATACCCCTACCTTTGGAGAACCCCCTCCTCCGTACTGAGGTCATGAGTCCCTTTCTCTCCACTGGGCACCTTAGCAATAGGAAATGATTAAAACATCATTTCCAGGGTGAAATGACAGATTCTGGAGCTTGCTTCAACATAATAGGGATGGGTGGGGATATACGTGAAGTAAGATTGGCTGAGTGATCATTTGTTGAAACTGAGTGTTGGGTACCAAGGCTTCCATTATACTATTTTCTCTGCTTCTGTATATGTTCGAAATATTCTACAACCACAAAACATTATGTCATCTCCAGTGATTTCCATATTGTTTTTTGATCGTAGGTGCTTTGCTGTTAAAATGGAATAGTGGCAATATCTTAATGTGTGTGTGTGTGTGTGTGTGTGTGTGTGTGTGTATAATTTAATGCATCCATTGGTGCATTTCCAGAAATTCTGCACAGAGCACCCAACTTACCAATGCACCCCTCCTTCTCCTCAACCTGACCCTGACTCCCTTTTTTTTTTAAGTTTGTTTATTTATTTTGAGAGAGAGAGAGAGAGAGAGGCAGAGAGAGAGGGGGAGATAGAATCCCAAGCAGGCTCCACACCATCAGCGTGGAGTCACATGTGGGGCTCAAACTCACAGAAGCATGAGATCATGACCTGAGCTGAAACCAAGAGTCGGACGCTTAACAGACTGAGCCCCCCAGGCACCCCGGCCCTGACCTTTTGAAGGGCTGGGAGGCCTAGGGATCGCCCCTGAGCCTCACAGGGTGTAATGAGCAT
Source organism: Puma concolor (assembly GCF_028749965.1). Taxonomy (NCBI): domain Eukaryota; kingdom Metazoa; phylum Chordata; class Mammalia; order Carnivora; family Felidae; genus Puma; species Puma concolor. The sequence continues at coordinate 53,113,086 of NC_141670.1, read as the reverse complement.
CTCTCTTTGTCCAGCTTTTGCGGCTCTGGTGCTTTCACTCGCCGCATTTCTCAAGCCATGAATGGAGCTGAGGGATGAGTCCGGGGTGGGGATGGGGGGTGGAGGGGCTCCCACTACCCAAACCTGTCTATTCTCATTGTCCAACCACAGGGTATCCACTAACAATCCAGCCATCCTCTCTCACCCTCCTCCTCTGATGTCACTGTCACCACCTCCTTTCTCTCTAGTTAAAAATTGGCCACGAGGACGTCATAGGTCCCTATGTGCCGTATCCTGATAAACAAATGATTACTTTACACATCTTGGGAAATTCCCTTCCATCACCCCAGGTTAGGCCAGCTTGACACATTTTAGAGCCGTTTTTTCTTTTTAAAATTTTTAAATGTTTACTCATTTTTGGGAAAGAGAGACAGAGAGAGAAAGAGAGAGAGAGAGGATGTGGGGGAAGGTCAGAGAGACAATCCAAAGTGGGGTTTTCCAGTGACAGCAGAGCCCAATGTGGGGCTCAAACTCACAAACCATGAGATCATGACCTGAGCCAAAGTCAGATGCTAAATCGACGGAGCCACTCAGGCGCCCCACATTTTAGAGTTTTTGAAGCCTCTTAGATGAGTTGGGATCTGAGCTTTGTTCACTGTAGGCCTCATGTGAGTCACTTCCTCCCTTAGGGACTCATTTTCCTCATCTTCCAAATGGGGGTATTGGCTCAGCACCCCAAAGATGGCAGACATGTACCAGGAAGCATATATATATTAAGGTTCAGAGCAACATGTTCACAACAGCCCCAAAGTGGAAACAACACATGTCTACCAACATTAAAAAGGAGGAATAGCTTATGGAATATTAACATGCTGGATTCTGGAGAGCAGTGAAAGTGAACAGACTATTGTCATACTCAACAACATGAGTGGACCTGTTATGGGCTGAATTGTGACCCCCCCACCCCCACCCCCGAATTCTTACGTTGAACTCCTAACCTCCAGTACTCAGAATGTGACTATATTTGGAGATGGGATCTTTAAAGGGGTGACTACGAGGCCATTGGGGGATTCTAATCCAATATGATTGGTGTCCTTGTAAGAAGAAGAGATTAGGACACAGACTGAGGAAAGACCAGGTGAGGACACAGGGACAAGAGGACCATCTACAAGCAAAGGAGGGAGGTCTCGGAAGAGATCAGTCCTGCTGACATCTTGATCCTGGACCTCTGGCCTCCAGCCCTGTAGACAGTACATTTATGTTGTTTAAGCCTCCCAGCCTCTGGTACTTTGTTATAGCAGCCTGGCAAATTAATAACGAATCTCACGATGCCAAGTGCAAGGAACAAGACACACACACAAAAAAATAGTACTATTCCACTCTCATAAAGTTGAAGAACAGATGAAACATGGATGGTAAAACTGTAAGGAAAACCAAGGAAGGATTTCCCCAAAGGTTGAGATAGCAGTGACCTCTCTGGGGGGCGGGGGGAGGGTTGTTGAATACAGAAGGGGCACAAGTGGAGCAGTGAGAGGGGTTATGGATGTCTGGAATGTTCTCTCTCTTGTGGTTACACAGGCATTTACTTATTACGACTCTGTATGTATAATTATGGACTCATTTATGATTTATGCAATTTTTATATGTTCTATATTTTTTTTTAATTTTTTTTTTAATGTTTATTTATTTTTGAGACAGAGAGAGACAGAGCATGAATGGGGGAGGGTCAGAGAGAGGGAGACACAGAATCTGAAACAGGCTCCAGGCTCTGAGCTGTCAGCACAGAGCCCGACGCGGGGCTCGAACTCACGGACCGCGAGATCATGACCTGAGCCGAAGTCGGCCGCTTAACCGACTGAGCCACCCAGGCGCCCCTATATGTTCTATATTTTATAACAAAAGGAGCTTTAAGATGGAAAGAAGGAGGGAAAATTAAATGAAAGACAACGAGAAAGCCCAGTGGCCTGCGGATGGTGGCAGAATTGTGTCTCTCAGTCAGCGGGTTTGAATCCACGAGTGCTCCCAGTTCTCCACAATGGCCACCCTCTTCCTTCATTTCCAGCCACAGGCCATTCTGCAAACTTACGTTATCTTCCAAGCTCCTGGAAGTGTCTGTGGTCGCAGCGTTCGGCTGAGATTATCTCTAAGGAGTCTCAGCTCTCAAATCCTTTGATTCCAAATGTGGCTCTGGGTTGTGCCCCTTCTTCAGACCCCACCAGCCTCAGCACCCCCGCTGAGCCAAAGATGGTGCGCAGTGGCCCTGGGTGGAGACAGCTCTCCAACTGCACCTCCTACTTGCACCCTGTACATTTCCAGCCTGGCCAAGGGACACCTGTTGGCACTGAAGCCTCACACTCAACTACTAGGCACTAGATGGGCTGTCCAGGCGGGGCCTGAACTGGAAGGGAGACCAGAGGCCTGGAAGCCGCTGGGCTCTCCTGGCTGGTGTCTCCCTCCCGTCCTTCCCTCGCAGACATAGCCTCAGGTCGGGGTTCCCGGGGACCACACAAGAAGGACATGCTGGGCGCCATGCTTACCTTTGTTGGTTTCACTCTCTCTGATAAGAAAGGAGCCCGCCTTATTGATTGGAGCCAGAAGCTGCCTCTCAGCATCTTTCCGGCTAATTGATCTAAAGAACCACCTGAAAAAGGAAGGCAGACCAACCTCAGAGGCTGGTCATGCTCCGCAGAATATTCTTTTCCAAACCTCCCTCCTAAGCCGTATGCCTCACCCCGAAAAATAAAATAGTGTCCTCCTGTTTTCGACTTAACCATGAACTAATAACACTCCTCACATCTTGATTCATGAAAATGCCCCTTGGTCCCTGTGCCTCTCTTTTCTTCTCACTTCCCATCAGGGGATGGACTTACTATTTTCTTGAAATGAGAATGTTTTGGGGGGTGCCTTTTGTTAATTCTATTCTGGGAAAATGCACCCAACCACCATCCCTTAAAGGACACCTTGAGGTACCCGGGTGGCTCAGCCAGTTGAGCGTCCGACTTCTGCTCAGGCCATGATTTCACAGCTTGTGGGTTTGAGCCCCGCATCAGGCTCTGTGCTGATAGCTCAGAGCCTGGAGCCTGCTTCAGATTCTGTGTCTCCCTCTCTCTCTCTGCCCCACCCCCATTTGCTTTCTGTTTCTCTCTCTCTCTTAAAAATAAATAAACATTTAAAACGTTTTTTCTAAAAAGCACACCCTCCTCAAGGTCAAGTCTCTGAATTAGACAAAGTGCTGAGACTCTCAGAGCACAGATTCCTGCCGTGTTCCTCTCAAGCCTGGACCAATGTGGAAGTGCCCATGGTCCCACACCTTTACAGCTTTCTCAGTCCTTGGGCAGAGTCAGGCTCTGGGTACTGTTTGCTCAGTGCGTGCTGTGTGAGGGAATGAATGACTGAGGCCCTGACTGGCTGAGGTAGACCTTCCTGGTGTCGTGTGGAAGTAGGTTATGAGGACATTGGGGAGCACTGCCCTCTGTAACCCAATTCTGAATGAGGTCACCACTCTGTGAGCCCCCGTGAGGTCTGAGCTCCTGAGTCCTGCCCACTGGAGGCTTTGGAGGAGAAGTGCTGATCGCTGTGCCTTGATGTTAGCTTTGCGAGGCCATGGACCAGGAAAGGGGCCAGGAAAGGTCCCATTACACAGATGGGAAAAGTGTGCTCAGCACGGCGGGGTGGCTCCCTGAGCACCAGACACCAGACAACACCAGACACTCAAGATGACCTGAGGGTCATCTTGAATGGTGGACAAGTCTTCCCCAACAATCCCAATTCCCTTTCCCTTTCCTGTCCCCTCTATTCTGGGCTCACAGAGGTTCTCTTTTCACCTCTTTTGGCCCCCTCCCTGCCCAGCAACCCCCAGAGCAGCAGCAGCAGCAGCAGCAGCAGCAGCAAGCAAGCCTCTGCTTTTGAAGGGCCTTCCGATGGTCCACCTACTTTTCCACCTCCAGGGTCTCTACTCGGGCCACAAAGTTGCTGGGCACGTAGCCTTCTCTTCCTGTGATGAGAGACCTGGCCAACCACCAGTCTCCAACTCTACGGAGGAAGAGGAAAAACAAAAATGAGATCGTGGCTGCTGCGGGCCTCTCCTAGGGGGCAGCCCCCAGCCCTCCTCCCCCCCCCCCCACCCCAGCAGGATCTCATCCCAGAGGCGGAGGATTCAGAGGGCTGGTGAGAGGGAATCTGGGCAAGTTGCTCAGGGAGGGGTTGCTAACTTGCCGAGCATCAGGCCGGCCCAGGGAAGAAGGAGATGGTGCGGCCTGTCCACACGGCCTGGCCACCCCAGAGGGCCCCTGTCTTCCCTGAGTAGCCTTCCTCTGGATTAATGGGACAGAGGAAGAATTTAGTGAGTTGGGACTGGACGGGAAAGCCAAAAGCAGGAGGAGAGCTGTTCAGTGGAGGAGCCGGGCTCCCCGCAGTGTAGACCCAGAAGGCCCGGGTTTTCGTGCTTTTGGTTCAAGGCCATTGCAGAACTTCAAGAACAAAAGCAGACCCCCAGGGCTCCACAGGACAAGCCAGATGTTCGAGAGAGAACCGGCTTTGGAGGAGTTTCTGAGAAGGAAGCCTGGAAATAAAGCTGATTTCACGAGTGGAATCCTGTGTGAGATCTTGTCCAGCAAGGGAGACACACAAAGCTGTGGTGGAGCAGCTAGGCAAGCACTGTCAGAGGGCTGCATGGAGGAGGTGATGTTAGCAGTGGGTTTTGAAGGAAGAGTAGGCTTTTGGCAGTGGAGCAGGGGATAGAGAATGGAAACCACCACATGAGGCAGACTTTGGAATGGTAGCTAGAAGGAAGACGATTGGGTCAAGTTAAAAAAAAAAAAGTGGGTGACTGGGCTGGGGCAGGGCAATGGAGAAGATCCTCTGGATGCAGCCATGGAGGGTGTGGGTGTGGGTGGGGAGGTGGACGGCGGGGTGGGAGTCCTGCCATGACAGGGAGCCACCGAGGCCTCTGACCACAGGACAGCCTTCCAGAAACTTACTCCTTTAATATCTGTAGCTTCTCCCCCTTCAGCATTTGCAGGTCCCTGTCATTCACTGAGGTGTAGTCATACTGGGCCACCACGAAATGCTCCTCTAGAGTGAACAAGGAAGAGATGGGCACCCCCCCCCCCGGGCCCACCAGGTAAGTCGGTGCAATGGGCCATCTCTGGCTGCTAAGGGGTCAGGATGAGGCAGGGACATAGGGGAGGCTGTGGTGAGCTTTCTTGCTCACCGGTGCAGCACAGGCAATTCCTGTCCGGCAGATTGACCTCCTGACCTTGCTGCTGGGAACAAGGAAAGGGCTGCCCCTCAGAGCCCATCCTGGCTTCTCTTCTGCTCTCCACATAGGAGCCTTAAGGCCTGGACAGGGTACGGTCTAAGGGAAAGGACAACCCAAAGATCTAGGGAGATTGGCCACATGGGTCTGATGGCTGCAGTCCCAAGTCTGGAAACGAGTGTTGGCTGATTCCTTATTGCCTCAGAGAACATGAGCTTCCCTACTCTTCCTCTTCCCCACCTGCCCCTTCCCACCTCTTTTCCAAAGAGGGTAGTGGTCTTGGAACATGGCCACTGTAACCTTGACCTGTAACCATGCCCAATGCCCTGTCCCAGTGCTCTTGGCAGGCAGTCTCTCTGACTTGCCAGTGGTTCCTGGAATGGACATTCAAATGACCACTGCTAGTGAGGAGGGCTTTTCTGCAAAGCTCCAGGGAGCCAAGACCCGCCTGGAAAAGGTCAGCTGGAGACTACCTCGTTTACCTGGGAGTAGATCACCCAGCTTTGTCACCAACGTGTGGTGTGACATTGGGCTCATCACCTCCCCATGGTGGGAAGAGGCAGTTGGAATAGATGACAGTGGCCCCCTCCAGTCCTGAGATTCAAGTTATTGCACCAAAGGCAGTTCATTTATTTTTCGCCCCCTGGGCTTCCTTACTGGAGATATGAAGCTCCCGGCAGGAAGTGAAGGGTAAACCCTGGTAATTAATGGTGAATCATGGTAATTAATCATGATCCCCAGTAGGATAGGATGAGGAACACCAAGTAGGAGAACTAATCTCTGTTTAGCATTTTGCTCATGAGTTTGACAGACTCTGAGCTCTTTCAGGGGAGGAGGCACGTCTTACTCAGTTCTACAGTTTCTCCAGGACTCGAACCCGGCCAGTCTCTGGGTACTTACTATTTGCTCCGTGTGTGCTGTGTGAGGGAATGAGTGACTGAGGCCCTGACAGAGCTCTTGGTGCCGTGTGGAAGTGGGTTGTAAGTGCCTGTAAGCTGATTCTGAATGAAGCTACATCCTGTGAGTGCTCCCAAGGTCCAGAGCCCTGATCCAGGAAGGCCAAGGTCACTCATTATAGGACCCCCAACTGTCCTATCCATCAGAGTGGAAGTAGAGACTGGGGGTGAGGGAGGATGGTGTGAGTGGTCAGAAGGTCAGCAGTGGCCTTGAATAGTGGGGAAGAAGTGGGAAAAAAGATGGTGATGGGACGCCTGGGTGGCTTAGTTGGCTGAGCGTCCGACTTTGGCTCAGGTCATGATCTTGAGGTCTGTGAGTTCGAGCCCCGCGTCGGGCTCTGTGCCGACAGCTCATAGCCTGGAGTCTGCTTCAGATTCTGTGTCTCCCTCTTTCTCTGCCTCTATCATCTATCATCTATCTATCTATCTATCTATCAATCATCTATCTATCTATCTATCTATCATCTATCTATCTATTCATCTATCTCTATCTCTATCTCTCAGAGGAAAAAAAAAAAAGATGGTGCTTCCATTCACAGAATAGACTGAGGGCAGGAGGGAAGACGCAGACCTATTATGGGCCCTCGCCCTTTGAGTTAGGAGTTAGAATCTTTGAAAACTTAGGTTTGTTTGTATGCCATTTGTATTTACTGTAATGCTTTTTCTTTTTGTCCCATTTATAGTCTGTAAAGTCCTTTTTTAAAGAAAACCCACCCAGGCTCAGATACAGGAACTGGTGCTTGGTTCCTGGAGAGGCCCCTACGGGCAGGTGAAGACTGGGGCAGAGCTGTGCCCGGCTCAGCACCCCCAGCCCCAGCCTTCTTTCTGACCCTAGAAGGCCCACCCAGTCCTTTCCAGGAAGTGGCCCCCTACTGGGCCCCTGTGTTGACTGCTCATGGTCGGGAGGGGAAGATGGCTTGTGGAGCCTCAGCTTCCAAAGCAGCCCCTTCTTACCTTGGTCTGGGTGCATGTCCGGAGGTGAAGGAGCCAGGTGGTTAAACAGGACCTGAAGTAGAGATACAGGAACGCTGCATTAGTTCAGCCCTGAGGCCTGGGCAGGCCTGGTGTGGCAGGAAGGTTGCTGGGCCCGGCAGCTGGGTGGTCTTAGGGGTGCTGCTGTCAGCAGGAGGTTGCACAGGTAAATTGTGCACACGGTGCCACCAGTCTCAAGTACCACTGCCATCTCACACAGTCCCTGGACCGTACACAGGGTTAGAGGAGGAGGGTGTGGGGGCGCCAGCTTATTCATGTTAGGATTCACTCTGTCTCTCTCTGCCCTTCCCCTGCTCGTTCTCCCTCTCTCACTCTCAAAATAAATAAATAAACATTTAAACAAGAAAGAAAACACAAACACATAATATAAATAACACTGAGAAAAAGGGTCTGGCGGCAGGAGCTCTGGAGTGCGAACTCTGGTTATCGTTGGCGAGTGGGATAATGAGTTATTTACAATTTTTCTCCATAATTAGTATAGATTATGTGACTTTTTAAAGTCAAAAACATTCCAGGTTCTATTACTTATTAGCATAAGTAATATGCTAATATTACTCTATGTAATCTGAGTTTACCCCGCCATCATTCATTCATTCAACAAACATTTCATTGTTCTGTGCCAAGCCCTGGATTACGTTGGGACACAGATAAAATGCCTAGTGGTCTAAGAAATGAGATTAGCAATCCCCACCCCTCATCAAGTCACTGTTGGAGTAAAGTGATGACCAGCTGAATGTGCTCCTTGAGGCAGAGAGCAAGAAAGCAGGTTCCAGGCATGACTCACCCCTACCCAAACCAAAAAGGGGTAGGGGGCTAGGTGGGGGAGGGGGGTGTCACAAACAATCATCTAAAAACGCACTTTTGGAATGCAGTAGCCTCCATGCAAGGGTGCTAAACGCTTTGTAAACAAGACAGAACTGCATCACCAGCTCCAGGAAAGGGACAATGACCTCCAGGAGCTTCTGGGTAGGAATGGGGCAGCAGATGTTGCTAAATGCCCCAGACCCTTTCCCACCACACCCTCCTCTCAGGCTGACCTTTTTGATTTCTTTTTCTCTTCAAGGCTCCCCTTGCGAAATGAAAACTGGGTAAGAATTATTGGAAACTAACCCGATCCCGTGTAAAGGTAATATATAATGGGATTGCACAGTTGTATAATACATCATGTACTGTTGCATCCCTGTCAGAAAGGCACTTTCATTATACCCATTTTACAGATGCAGAAACTGAGGCATGGGGGAGTTAAGTAACCTGCTTCAAAGTACACAACAAATCCATGTAAACACTGGCAATCTGGCTGCTAAATGTTCCACTATCTTGCCACACCAACATGAGGTGGGTGCCACGTTTTGGTGGCAGTGACAGGGGGCTGATTTGTCAGAGCCCTGAATTCTCTAGAGGTGGCTCTGCGCTGGCTGGAAACAAGCAGCAGCCCCCAGGGAGCCGCCCTTGCTCCCTGCTCTTCTTCCTCCCCCTCCCTCCCCAGCTGGGAACAGCCATCACTCACCAGGGGAGGCAGTGGTGGGGGATCTTTGCTCTGGGTGTTGACCTTCACAGGGCTCCAGAGGCCCTTACCTTTCTCCTTCACCTGCTTTTTGCTGCTCACCACTCCCATCCTGTCGGAGAGCACACAGCAGATTGGTGATGTGAGTAGGTCTTCAGAGCCTCAGTACAGAAGAGCTCCCCCAACTCCTTCCAGGTGGCCAATTAGAAAGGCGGGGCGGAAGTGGGAGGGGCAGTGAAGGCCAAAATCAGAACATGAAGCCAGTAAGCAGTTGGGCAGGCTAAGTTTGCATCCATCTTTTTTTCCCAGAGCAGGAAGAAGTAGACCAGAGAGGACAAATGACTGGGTTTAGGACAGAGATCATCCAGGTCTGAGCGAACTGCCAGAAACTGCTGGGGTGAGCCCTAGTGCCTTGGGGATAGGAACCATCTAGAAAGAGTCTGACCAACGTGCCTGATGGTCCGGGTTTAGCCTTCATTTTGCCACTGGCTGTATTACTTGGGAAGGTCAAGTTCCTCTCTTGGTCCATGTTAGGACATGTCTGAGGTTCTTTCCCACTCAGATTTTCAGATGAGATGCTATAAATTCAGGGCACACTGATGGTATAGGCGTCTGAGGCCAACAGCGTCTTCTCAGTAATATCAGAGAGTCTTCCATAAGTGAGAGAGATCGGCCAAGCTTTTTCTTGCGTAAAGGATCATAGAGTTATAGAAGTGGGAAAGATGCCAGAGACCACAGCCGACACCACCACATCAGCACTGCCCTCATTCCAGGGGCAGCTATTAGGAAGGACTTACTCTTGAACTTCACAAAGCCTATCTCATGTCATCGTTTTAACTCTAAAGTAAGTGTAAGTAGGCTTCATCCCTGTCCCAGGACTGAGCTTTGAGATGTTAAATAGCTGGTTCCTGGTCAAACCAGTAACCAGCGAAGAGCCAACTGTGGAGCTCTGGCTGACCCCAGACCACTACACTCTACCTCACACCCGGCCCATCCCCAAGACACAGACATTTATAGAGGAAAGGACCTTGAGTCCCTGTTCTTGTTGGAAGGGCCGTGTGGTTGATGGAGAGTTCCTGACTGCTTTCACATGTGTTCATATTTCATAGATTCCGGGATGCACCTTTTTCACTCAACATCTCTTGAAACTGCGATGTGTTTTACACCCGACGATGATTCATAAATAGCAGCATCCTTTTTCCCTCTCTTTTAGTGATACATAGAATAAATGTTAGTCTTCCAAACAGCGGTGTCTTAGATTTACTGAAACGCAGTGATGTTTTCTTCTAGAAAGTTGAAAGCACATGTCTCATATTAATTCTCCTCAAACTCATCTTGAAAAAAAGGAAGACTGGAGTAATTCTAAATATAGGAGAGAGATCCCCAATAACAAATAATCCATAATTTGTTTTTTGAGCGTGCTTCGCGTACAAAACATGTAATACTTCACATTTGTAAAGAACAGCACTTCTCTGTAGTCAAGTAGTTTCTTTATGTCAGTTCGCATAAACCTTAGCAGCAAATGAAATGCCAAAGTTACAGGCCAACATTTTACTTTTCAGAGATTTCTTGTTATCAGGATTTTGGAAAAGGGATTATGGATTTCTGTTAAGAATTGATACTGAATCTTATCAGGTACCCTATTTAGTGTCTTTTAATATGATCATTTTCTTTAATTTGTTGATGTAATAAATTATGTTGATAAATTTTCTGCTACTGAAATCTTTGTGTTCTGAAATAAAAGCTATTTGTTTACAGTTCATTAGTCTTTTAGATACGTGGATAGATCCTATTTGCTAATGTTTTATTTCAAATGAAAATCAATATTCCCAAGTGGGGTCTGTCTATGAGGAGTTAACATTAAGATGATGCTGACTTTGTAATATTAGGGGGTTCTCCATCTTTCTTCCTATGGCTTTGAATCATTGAATAACACTGAGACTCTCTGTTCTTTAAAGGCTGGATAGAACTCAGCCAGTAAGTCATCTGTTCTGGGGTCCTTTTTTTTTTTTTTTTTTTTTAATGTTTATTCAGTTTTGAGACAGAGAGAAACAGAGAATGAGCAGGGGAGGGACAGAGAGAGAGGGAGATACAGAATCCAAAGCAGTCTCCATGCTCTGAGCCATCAGCACAGAGCCCAACGTGGGGCTCAAACTCACGAGCTGTGAGATCACGACATGAAGTCAGATGCTTAATCGACTGAACCACCCAGGTGCCCTGCTCTGAAGTCCTTTTAAAAAGTAGATCTTTAATTTAAGAAACAAAACAGATGAACATAGGGGAAGGGCAGGAAAAATAAAGATAAAAACCTAGAGAGAGGCAAACCATAAAAGACTCTTAAATATAGAGGACAAACTGAGGGTTGATGGAGGCAGGGTGATGGGCATTGAGGAGAGCACTTGTTGGGATGACCACTGGGTGTTGCATGTAAGAGATGAATGACTCAGTTCTCCTGAAACCAATACTACACCGTATGTTAACTAACTTGAATTTAAATTAAAAAATAAATAAGTAAAATCTTCAAAAAGAAAAAAATGTAAAATAAATTTAAAAAGTTAAAGAAAACCAAAAAGTAGATCTTCAAGTGCATTTCCAGTTCTTCTACAGGAATTTGTTGATTCCCATTTTTCCTCCTCTTTGCACCATTTTGATGATTATATGATTTATTAGGAGACCTTTGATTTCCTCTACATTTTCTAATTTGTTGCCATAAAGTTTTAGGTAGTATTGTCTTGTAATTATTTTAATCTCTTCTCTTTCTTGATTATGTCCTCTTCCTCATTCCTAAGATAAATTAAATGTACTTTCAATAATAATTACAATTTTTAATTGGATAAAATCATCTGAAGTTTTCTATGGCCAAATACAATTTTAATCTAGCTTTAAAACTATGAAAAAGAACACTGTAATCAAAATAGCATACAGTTGGAATAAGAATAGAGATATAATCAGTGGAGCAGAATAATAAGTATGTAAACAGATTCTAGTACATTTGGAACTGCATATATGAAAAAGGTAGCATTTTACTTCAATGGAGAACTGATAGTTTATTTTTAATAAATGGTATTAGGAAAATGGTTGTCTACCTAGAAGAAAATATAATCAGACCCCTACCTCACACCATATTAAAAAATAAACTCCATGTGTTCTAAAAAATATATTAATTTTTTTTTAATTTAATTGAAAGAAAATTTAGGAGACTATACATATGATCCAGAGTTCAGAGATAGCAATTAACAAAGACAGAATAGCCAGAAGCTAAGAGAGGACAAAAAGACATGTTGATAACATAAAGACAAATTTACAAACACAAAAGTTATTTTATGGTAAAAAAACAAAAAACAACAACGTTATGAAATCAGTGCATAAGCAACAGATTGGGGAAAAGATTTGCAAACCATACCACAGATAAATGTCTATTTATAATATACACAGAGCTCATGAAAATTAACAAGAAGTATGGGTCTAGCATACAATCTACTCGATAGAAAAATGAGTAAAGTTTATACAAATAGGCAGTTTATCCAACACAAATCCATATAGCTAAATAAACATGTGAGAATGTTAAAATTACTTATCAGTTGGAAAATGCAAATTAAGATAATAAAATATCACATTCTATCAGTAAGTTTGGGGAAAAAAAGAAAAGGAGTGATAATATCAGCTGTTGATGATAAATCAAAGGAGAATTGTGTTTTCATACATTTCTGTAATTAAAGTATTTTTTATAGTTATGCTTATTTCATTTCTTCTTCTCCACTGTATTTCTCGGATGAGCCTTCCATGAGGGCTGGGATCTTTGTCTTACTCATTGTTGAATCCAAATTGTTAAAACAGTGCCAGGCAAGGGGTAAGGGTATAATAAATAGTTATTAGAAAAATAAAATATGAAATGTTACCAACCGTGTAGAAATTTTAAAAATTCTATTAAAACTTAAAAATACAGGAGCGCCTGGGTGGCTCAGTCGGTTGAGCATCTGACTCTTGATTTTGGCTCAGGTCATGGTCTCATGATTTGTGGGATCAAGCCCCGAGTTGGGCTCTGTGCTGTCAGCGCGGAGTCTGCTTAGGATTCTCTCTCCCCCTCTCTCTCTGTCCCTCCCCCACTTGTGCTTGCTCTCTCACTCTCTCAGTCTCTCTCAAAATAAATAAACTTAAAAAACTTAAAAAATGCGGGGCGCCTGGGTGGTGCAGTCGGTTAAGCGTCCGACTTCAGCCAGGTCACGATCTCGCGGTCCGTGATTTCGAGCCCCGCATCGGGCTCTGGGCTGATGGCTCAGAGCCTGGAGCCTGTTTCCGATTCTGTGTCTCCCTCTCTCTCTGCCCCTCCCCCGTTCATGCTCTGTCTCTCTCTGTCCCAAAAATAAATAAACGTTGAAAAAAAAATTAAAAAAAAAAAAAAAACTTAAAAAATGCATATACCTTTCAGTTTACAATCCCACTTCCGGGATTCTCACAGAGTATCAAAACATCATTATATACGAATGTATGAGATATAAAAATGCTTATTGCAGCAATATTTATAGCTGCAAAAAACAAAACAAAACAAAATTTTGTAACTGCTCACCATTTGAATAAATCTGCATTCTCAAAGTGACTAAATATTATGCAATTCTTAAAAAGAATATGCTAGATCTTTACAGGTAAAGCTAAAAGAATATGCTAGATCTTTACAGGTAAAATTTCTGGGGCGCCTGGGTGACTCAGTTGGTTAACCGTCAGACTTCAGTTTAGGTCATGATCTCGTGGTTCGTGATTTGAGCCTCGTGTTGGGCTCTGTGCTGACAGCTCAGAGCTTGGAGCTTGCTTCGGATTCTGTGTATTTCTCTCTCTCTCTGCCCCTCCCCTGCTTATACTCTCTCTCTCTCTCTCTCTCAAAAGTAAATAAACATTAAAAAAATTTTTAAGAGGAATTTCTACAACATGCTGTTACATGACAAAAGCAAGATTCAAAAAAGTGCATGAAGTTATCCCATATTTGGAAATACCAAAAATGAGAAAAGAAACCTCTATAGGTAGGCATATGCATATGTTTTTATGTTATGTAGAGAGACATTTGGGGGATAAACACAAATTTGTTTACTTTCGTTATTGATGGGGGAGGTAGAAACAGAAAAGGGAGGTGGAAAGGTAAAAAAACAAAAAACAAAAAACAAAAGTGAATTACAAAAACCGTGTGTGCCTGTGTGTGTGTGTGTGCATGCGTATTGTAGGTGTCGATGCAAAGCAGTGCCCCCAAAAGATCTTTCCAAAAATATTAATGTTGTTTATCAGGTGACAGGACTTCATGCAACTTTTACCTTCTTTCTTATAATTTCATATGTTCCATGAATTTTTTAATAGTAAGCATATATTGTCGTTACAAGCAGAAAAATCAAGAGAATGTAGACGACTTGCCCAGCCACAGAGAGTCATGAGGCCTGGAGGCAGGGCCAGCACCTGTTCTCAAGAATGGCCACTGAGCAGCCCCCAGGGCTGCCTGAGACTCACGCCTTTTCCGACCTGTCCCAGCCTCCTGGCCTAATGAAGTGTCAGCAGGCAACAGCTTCTAGAATTTTCCCAGCTTGGACTCCATATTGCCACCAATTTTAAACTTCCTGAGCAAACATTAATGTCCATTTAAACAATACAACTGATCATCTAAATAACTTGACACGCAGTAAAATTCCTAAAATGAAATCACCCACTACTCACACTTCTTTGTCCTTTGACTCCTTAGCAGTATATATACGGATGCTTTTCCATGGTTTTTATAAATACATAGGTTCGCTATGGGTCCCTCCACCCCAGTGGTTCTGACTGGAGATTAGAGTTACTCAGAAGGCCATTTGATCACCAGAGCCGCGTCTGGGTGCTGGGCTGCCACCCTGCTGTGATATTTTAGCAGTTTCAGGCTGGGTGGAGACAGCAAATGCAGAAGTCCTTGCAAAACTGAAGTGTGACATGTGCAGGTCCTCAGTGGTTCCAGATGGCTTTGCTGCACTGAGAAGGCACTGGTCTCCTTTCCAGTGGTGAAGGACAGATGAGAGAAGGGTGTGAGTTCGTGTGTGTGTGTGTGTGTGTGTGTGAGAGAGAGAGAGAGAGAGAGAGGGAGAAAGAGAAAGAGAGAGGGAAGGGGGAGAAGGAGGGAAAAGGAGAGGGGTGGGGGGGAGAGCGCGCACTTGTGCACCTGTGTGTGTGCATGACAGAGCAAGCATGTGCACGTACCCATGTGTGTGTGCTTGTGGGTGTGTGTGTAGTGGGGTGGGGGGTGGCAAGAGGAGAGGAAGATGAGGGAAGGGGGCTTCTATTTGTTTATTTGGAGTGGATTCATCCCCGCTGTGCAGACTTTGACCAGAGCAGGGAGATCAGTGTTTGCCCCAGGGGAGATGCTCAAAGCCCAACACACAGCCGCAGCCTGACAGAGGATGTGGTGGAACAGCAACTAAAAATAGAGAAACTAGAAACCCTTTATTTACAGTTGCCCAGCAGTTCACAGGTAGAAAAGCACTTGGCATATACGATTTATGTGATATTCAGGAAGTCATCCATAGTTTGATTACGATTATCCTCATTTTATGGCTGAAGATAAAAGCGGCAAGGTGGCTTGCTAAGGTCACACTGAAGGTGGCAGAACCAGGAGCCGGAGGGTGTTCTCTGCCCCAGTGCTGCCTGGAACTTGCTGCTCAAAGCAGGTGCACAGGTATCCCTGCCTAGGGTTCCATCCCCCTTGACCCACAGTTCAGGTTCAGGTTCAGATACCCAGTCCTCTCCTCTGTGGGGGCTGCCACCTGCCTCAGAAGCCTTCCATCTGGAGGAGAGACTGGGAGGAGAGACCTCGGGGGTTGCTGCTGGAGCTGGGAGGCCTGTGGGCCGCTCTGGAGTTCAGGCACACTCACGCACATTTCTCCCTTCCCTGGTGCAGTGGGGGGAAGACAGCGGTTCAAGGAACCTGGACTCGAAAGCAAGCTAGGCATTGGCCGTGTGAACTTGGGCAAGTCCCTTTAATGTCTCTGAGTCTCAGTCTCCTCTACAAAAATGGGGAGGTATGAAACTGTTCCTCGTTTTTGTACATAAAGCCTTCCTGCAAAAGCATACTCAAAGGTGAATGCCCAAAACAGCAAAACGATCGACTTTGCTGTTTTGTGGGGAGGGAGCAGTTTTCTACAGAATTAAACCACGTTACGAAATTCTCAGTTACGTCTCGCCCATTTGGCAAATCTTCACAATCTGTTTTCAGTCTTTCGCAGATGTTTTTTTTAATGATGCACTCACCCATCATCGTGGGCATCAGTTCAATGACAATTTGACTAATTTGTGTAAAATTAGAGAAAAATGCACCAAAACATTAAAACAGTTGTGCAAACACTACTACCCAGGCGAAAAGGGTTGTCCTGCCAAGACCGAGCTGCTGGCAGGCAGTTGCAGGCCCCCGTAAGGCTGGGAATGTTCATTCACCAGCTGACGTGCTCAGGTTCAAATGCAGCATACGGAAAATATTTTGGGATATTGACACACAAAGATGTATGTTTTATAAAGGTCAAGACCGACAGCCTGTACATAATTCTCACGGTTGTCATGCAAACTAGCAAGATGAGGGAGAGAAAGGAACAGAGCATAGAGAGTGGTAAATAAATGTTAACTAGAGGCCACTCAGAGCAACTTGGGTGACATTTTCCCTTCCCAGGGCTTCATGATGCCCAAAGGTGGCCCTGGGATCCATTGGGATTTCCTACCTTTTTTTTAGGAGGAGGGTGCCGAGAGCCTGGTGTTGGAAGTCAGGGTATTTGGTGGTGGAGATGGGCAGGGGGACAAAGGCCAATGTGGATGGTGGGTGCTGTGTGGCCCAGAAGAGTATTGACGGCTCTGAGTCCCTTTATTCGCATTGGCTGTTCCAGGCATGTTATTTTAGAGGCAGGGGGATGATTTGGTTGGAAAAAAAGTCTCATGCATGAAGTTAGCTGTGAAGTGCATATAATTTTATGACTGAAAACTCAGGTAAACTCTGGTTTACCTTTTATTTCAAAGTTTATTTATTCATTTTGAGAAAGACAGAGACAGGGCTAGTGGCGGAGGGGCAGAGAGAGAGAATCCCAAGCAGGCTCTGGGCTGAGGTGGGGCTCAAACTCAAGAACCATGAGATCGTGACCTACATGAAACCAAGAGTCGGACGCTCAACTGAGTGAGCCATCCAGGTGCCCCTCTAGTTTACTTCTTTCAATAGCAGGTGCTGTAACGTGTTGAGTGTTCCCCATGTGCCATACCCAAAGCCAGACATGCTACATACACTGTCATGTTGGAGAGACACCACATGGCACACTAGATAAGGATGCTGAGCTCTGGATCCTGGTTCTGCTATTATCTACTTGGGTACCCTCGGGCGAGTTGCTTAACTTGCTAACTTCTGTCTCTTAGTCTTGAGATAACAGTTTACAACAGAGTGTGGTAAAGGTTAAATTAGTTGTTACAGGCTATTAGGACATCTTGGAATGGTGCCTGGACCACAGTAAGTATTTAATAAAGGTTTTACTATTATTCCACATTTACAAATTATCAGTAATGATTTCTTCAGTAACTGTGTAAGATAGGTGTTACTACCTTCTTTCTACAGATGAGATGAACTTGGGACATGAAGTATCTCTCCAGGTCAAACAGCTAGTAATTTGTGCGGATGGCCTTACCTCCAGTTTTGACTAGCTCCTAAGTCTGCAATCTGGAAACACCTTGCCTTGTTATTAGCTGAAAGCTTTATCTTTCTGACTTGACCTGTCAGACATGGAAGTGAGGCATTGAGTTGGAACAGCATTGAGCCTATTAGCAAAGCCAGGTCTCACCCCGGGGTGCTGGCTGCCATGCTGAGATAGTGTCTTCCCTTCAGTGAGTTCTCTCGTGGAGTCCTCACGGAATGTTTGCCAACGTCTCGGCATTCCAAGTCCTGCCCACCTCCTAGATGAGAAAACTATAGTAATGGCCCTGTGACTCTTAATCAAAGAAGAAGCCAAAGAACTTGAATTGAAACCCATTTTTTGAGTCTCAAGTTCAGGATAGCTCAACTTGAATAATATGGATCGCTCCACATGCGAACATAAAACAGTAGCAGTGCTGGCTCTTAGAACTCTATATCGCTGTGTTCATTCAGTCGCTGCCAACTATGTACTGTGTCAGGCAAAGACAGCGAGAGGAAATAAGGAAGGAATCTGCCCTCGTGGTAGGATAAAGAGGTGAGACGTATACGCAACTCACAGCAATTCAAGGTAGGCAGGATTATATAAAGAAGAGAGGTTTTGTGAACTCAGCAAGAAGAAATCACTTCCACCTGGGGGGAAACACTAGCTAGACCTTAAAGGACAATTCAGATACAGTTTTTTGGGTGAAAACTATTTTCAATGAAAAATTTCAAAATATAAAAAATAAAGAGTATAACGAACACCTGCATACTCATCACCCATATTCAATGATTATCTTTAAAAATTATTTTCTTGTTTGAAATATTTGAGGACAAATAATTTTCTAAAAAAAGGATTGGAGCTTTTTGAAACGAAATGAAACGAATGGCTTGAAACATGCCATGTTACCTCCACATATTTTGCACGTGTCTCTAAAATGTGGAGACGGTTTCTTACATAACCACAATGTTGTTATCACACTTAACAAAGCTAGTAATAATTCCATGGCATTATCTAACGTCCAGTCTATATTCAGATTCCCCCAATTGTCTCACAAGTGGTTTCTTGTTGGTTTGTCCAATTCGGGATTCAAACAAGCTTCCTACATCACATATGATTGTTATGTCTCTCCCTCAACTGGAGTAGCCTGCACCCTCTACTTGGGTTAGTTTCGTGCCATCAATTTGGAAAAAACACGTTGGTGGTCCTATAGAAGGTTCTACATTCTAGATTTTGCTTCCTTGTGTTGACTTGTTTCTCTATCTCCCTATTCGTAGTACATAGAATTAACTCTATGGGCTCCATAGACCTAGATTCATCTTTGTCTCATGGGGATGTCTTATGGAGGGAGCACATGCTCAATATCGCATACTATCAGGAGGCTCACACTGTCTGGCTGCACCACTTTAGTGATGCTAAGACAGATCTGGGTTCAAGTGATGCTGGTCTGACGTCTCCATTGACAAGCTTCTCATCAGCACTTCAATTAATGTTTCTATTAGGGGTTACTAAATATTACTAAATACTGATGTTCTCATTCCATCATTCTTTCCACGTTTGTTAGTTGAGAAAGTAAAAGATCAGAAAGAAAAAAATGTCATGCGTAATTCCACCAGGGTTGAATAGTTTTTGGATATAGAGAAACAGTGCTTTCCCAGAGACGTGGTGATAGGAACCTAATTCAGGAAACAGAGTTTTTCCATTGGCTGGATTGTAGAGTGTATGATAGAATTATTCAAGAAACCTCAGTCAACACCTTGTGTGATACTTTTAAATACCAGTAGCATATTTGCCCACCACTGGTATAGGACCTGATACAGAGCTGTAACTCCTGGCTGAGTAGGTGAAGCCCCTGGGCACATACAAACCCCTGCCAGGGGGCAAGCTAGCAGTGACACCTTGCGACGTGGTTGTGCTGTTGGTCAAAGTGGCTGCCAATTTAGGCACAGTGAGGAGGACACACACATGTGGCTATTTCAGTTTTGTAGAGTGAAAATTTTTCCACTGTGGAAATTTGCTCCGCACCATGGTAAAATTCATAAAGAAGATTTTCAAGTGGTAAAAAGTTTGAGGGTGCTGAGCAAAGCTTCAGGAAGGAAGACAGCACTCTTGTGAAGCTGTGTTAAGTAAACTACAGACACGTGTTTACTGAGTCACTGACATTTGATTCTGCTGACATAGAGAAGCTTGAAATTTGGTAGGCAATTATGAGGAAAAATGGCACCATGTTGATGTCTAAGTTCTTGTTATAATTACTAACCTGTGAATAAAACTATTTTTTTTTGAAGGCACCATGCAAATTTATATTTTCAAAACACTCACAGTAGTGATAATTAAAACATGCCACCAATATGGCAAAACATAAATACAACTACTGTTGTGCTTTGTATTCATGGCACTATGAGCCTTAATCTACTTTGTAATTTCTAAATTTCTTTGCATTGTTTTCCTTTAAAAAAAAATTAACCAAAAAAAGCAAATCATGAGTTCACTACTGTCTAATGGAGTCCATTACGCTTCCTTAGCCTAACTGTTCTCAAATCTCAGTTTGCATTACAAACATTCGGGAGTTTGCAAATTCCTGAAGCCCAGGCCTAGCAGTTCTGATATTGGGGCCAAGGTGGGGCTCCAAGGTCTCCATTTTTAACAAGTGTCCCCAATGATGCTGATGCAGACAGGCTCACCAACCCTGCTTCATGAAGACCCTTTCTTTCTTTCTTTCTTTTTTTAATTTTATTTATTTATTGAGAGAGAGAGAGAGAGAGAGAGAGAGCAAAGGAGGGTCAGAGAGAGGGGGAGATGAAGAATACCAAGCAGGCTCCACACTGTCAGCATAGAGCCTGACGCAGGACTCAATCTCAGAAAGTCAGATCATGGCCTGAGCTGAAATCAAGAGTTGTACACTTAACTGACTGAACCACTCAGGGGCCCCACGAAGACCTTTTCTTAATTTGGCTGCACTTTTGGAGTATTACTTGTAAAAAGGATTAGAAGTATTGCCGACCTTGGGTATTTCTTCATATGAGTGCCTCATAAATAATGCTTATAGTTCTCCTGCCAGTGATCTGCTTATCTTTAAATGAAATGAATTTCTTCTATCCTCCCTACATACATTCCTTACATATTAATATATTTCTACAAGATTTTGACAAGGGGGAAATAACTTCCCTTTCTGTAATACTAGCTGGCATCTCTATGATACTTGGCAATTTGCAATTGATTTCACACACTGTATCTCAGAAACCTCAAAATGAGCCTATGAGCTAAATAGACTCACCATCCTCCTCCTCGTCCTCAGACAGAAGACTGAAGAAAGAGGTACAGAAACTAAAGTACAGAACAAGGATTTGAGTCTCATCTCTGCCTTCAAAGCCTTGCTCTCTCCCACTGAGCTCACAGGTATCTTTTCAGATCTATATGTTCACGACTTGAACTTCTTTTTTTTTTTTTTTTTTTTTTTTAATTTTTTTTTCAACTTTTTAAATTTATTTTTGGGACAGAGAGAGACAGAGCATGAACGGGGGAGGGGCAGAGAGAGAGGGAGACACAGAATCGGAAACAGGCTCCAGGCCCTGAGCCATCAGCCCAGAGCCCGACGCGGGGCTCGAACTCACGGACCGCGAGATCGTGACCTGGCTGAAGTCGGACGCTTAACTGACTGTGCCACCCAGGCGCCCCTTGAACTTCTTTAAAAAGACACTATCTATTATTCAAGCTTTTTGAGCTACCTCCCCCACGTTGATTAAGCACAACCCAGAGACGGAATTTGTAAAAAGAAGGCAGGCTTGTGCAGAGAAACACCTCTATCTACCAGGTTTTGGGGGTAGGGTGTGCACACTTGGACTAGAAACATTGACTCTATTTTATACTTTCAAAGATGAGCCTGGAAAAGGTTAGAGACAGAAAAAGAAAAGATGACAAGGGTCTCAGGCCTCTGACATCTTTGGGTTAATCGTGATTATTGAATGGATCTAGAGACACAGATGTCCAGCTAGAGATACAGAGATTTAGAATTAATGTATAAAAGTCTTTGTTGCAGGATTTGCCAATACATGAAAATATGAATGCTAATGATGACTAGCACAGTGCCTTGTACTCTTTCCTACTCAAGGCTAGACACTGTGCTGTGTTCTTTATGTACAGTATGTCTATGCCTGACAGCAGATGCAGTCCCTCCCATTTTACATGCAAAGAAACCAAAGCTCAGTGAGGTGTAAGGACTTGCTCAAGACCACACAGGGAGCCATATATTTAAAAACCAATTCTATCTGTCTTTAAAGTCTGGTTGACCCACTCTGTTCCAAAGTATGGGAAGTAATGAAAATAAGACACTTATGATGACATCTGTGAAAAACATGAAACTGATTAGAAAGTTATGTAGGAGTGCTAGACAAGAGAAGGTAGATTCTGGTAGGATTTTAGGATAGGAAGGGCATCTTGGTGGGGCACCTGGGTGGCTCAGTCAGTTAAGCATCTGACTTCGGCTCAGGTCATGGTCTCATGGTTTGTGGGTTTGAGCCCCATGTCGGGCTCTGTGCTGACAACTCAGAGCCTGGAGCCTGCTTCTGATTCTGTGTCTCCCTCTCTCTCTCTCTGCCCCTCCCCTGCTTGTGTTCTCTCCCTCTCCCTCTCTCTCTCTCAAAAATAAATAAACATTAAAAAAAAATTTTAAGGGAAGAGCATCTTGGAGAATTTCAAGAGATTCATTTATTTATAATTACTGTTGTAAGTCTCATTTTGGGCCAGGTTTGTTATCCCAGGGTCAGGCGATTGTGTCTGAGTGAGCCACCCTACTGAGTAGTGCTAAAGGATAGATTGATCTCACATTGAGGAAGGACTATAGTGGCATGCTTCAGAGTTCTATCTTCAGCCTCTCTTAGTTAATATTTTATTAACAATTTGTGTGCAGACTCAAAAATTCTGTTCATTAGATTTTCGGAAGACATAAAATGAGAGGAAAAACTAACAGAGCCAGATTAAAAAAAAAAAAAAACCCTCAGGAATGATTGACTGAAGCTAACAAGTTGAATTAAAATAAGAGTAAAAATGCATGCAATTTAAGCTCAAAAAAATCAGCCAGCGAGGTGTCATAGCACAGAGGCCTGACTCCTTAGTAGTGTGTGAGGGACAATGTGGCGGGTGTGATGTGGAGAGTACTTCCCAACTTTGGAAACTCACAGAATTGTGTGGACTCCTGGATTTGCTGCTTAATAGCCGTTTGGTAGAATGATGTGATGTATTAATCCAAACCTCTGTTTCCTTGCCTGCATAATGGAAATAGTATGCTAACCTTGAGGAATTATTGCAAGGAATAAAGATCGTATACCCAAGAGGCTGGCATGTAGTTTGTGCTTCATAAAAGTAGCACTTTTTGACTGGAAAGGACTTAGAAGTGCCAGCAGGCATTAAGTTTACAAATCTGGGTACAACCACCGTCATGACGACCATGGACAGTTATAGTAACTAACATGAATATTGGTGCCAAGCATTATGATTAGCTTTACAAACCTTGTATGGCTTTTTAAGAATACAATCTTATTGCCTTCTTATTTCTCACACCTTCGGGAGGTCCCATACAATTTATGCAAGATGCATACAGACTGTCATTCCATTCAGGGAAGGGGCCTGTGGGGAACTAGTCTTGCACAGCTGCAGAGTAAATCCATATCAACTACCAATACAGAACAAAGTCCTTTATCCATAAATATAAACAGCAACCCAAGTGTCAAAAGAATCAGAAGAAAATGAGCAATATTAAAGATAAGGTTAAAAATAAACAAGTAGAATAGTTCAGGAGAAAGCAGAGACAGAATGCAGAAAATGACTTTTAAGAAAACCTCTAATTAGTGTCCTTAAAGAGATTATACAGGATAGTGTATAAATTTAAGAGGAATATGCTGATGTGAGAAAACAAAAATTATTGTTAGAAAAGAGGAATTATTGTAAATTAAAAATGTGATTGAAAAATATTAAGATGGATACAATGGACGTTCCAAGTTAACGATCTAGAATATAAAGTCAAGCAATATCCTAGAAAATAACATAAAAAGACCAATGTATAATATCGGGAACAATCAAGAATGTTCATTGTCACCATTCCTATTCAATACCATACTGGAGGTCTGAGATAATGCAATAACACAAGAAAAGGAAATAAAAGGTATAAAGATTGGGAAGGAAGAAAAAAAACTGTTTGTTCACAGACGACATGATTGTCTATGTAGAAAATCCCAGAGAATCAACAACAACAACAACAAACCCTCTTGGAGCTAATCAATGATTATAGGAAGGTTAATATAGGAAGGTTAATATAGGAAGGCAGAATAAAGGTTAATATAGAAAAGTCAATTGCTTTCTTATATACCAGCAATAAATAATTGAAATTTAAAATTAAAAACACAATACTATTTACACCAAACAAATGAAATTATAAACTATAAATTAAACAAAATATGAACAAGAAGAAAACTATGAAACTCTGATAAAAGAAATCAAAGAAGACCTAAATAAAAGAAAAAATATTCCATGTACGTTGATGGGAAGATTCAAAATTATTAAGATGTCAGATTTTCCAACTTGATCTACACTTTTCAAGCAATCCCAATTAAGATCCCAGCAAGTTATTTTGTAAATATTAATAAACTGGTTCTAAAATTTATTTAGAGAGGCAAAAGATCCAGGATAACCAATACAAAATTGAGGAACAAAGTCAGAAGACTCAACTTTAAGACTTAATATAAAGCTAGAGTCATCAAGACACTGTGGTATTGATGAACAAATAGATACATAGATCAATGGAACAGAACAGAAGGCACAGAAATAGATTCCCCACAAATATAGCTAACTGGTCTTTGACAAAGGAGCACAGGCAATTCAATGAAGAAAGTATATTCTCTTCAACAGATAGTGCTAGAACAAGTGGACATCCACATGCCAGAATATGAATATGAACATACTCACACACACACACACAGACCTTATACCTTTCACTAAAATTAACTAAAAATGGATCATAGACTTAAATGTAAAACATGAAGTTATAAACTCTTAAAAGATAATAGAGAAGAAAACTTAGTTGACCTTGCTTGGTGATGACTCTCTTTTTTTTGTTTGTTTCAAATTAATGATTTTATTTCTATGTTTAATGCAAGCAGAGGGGTCCAAAACAGACTAATGTACGTGGATATAGTTTAAATGTAACAACAACAACAAAAATTTTGAACTACATATACCAAAGAGGGGAAAGGGATTCTTCCATAGCAGCCCTGTCCTATTTTGAAGTTTCTAAATAAGTAGAAACTAAACACACATTTCACCCAACTTAACTCAGGATGAAGTAATACAACTTTTTTGATCAACTACTCAAGACTTCTTTAAGCATAAAACTTAAGAGACTTTGAAATGGAAGTCACTGTATTTTTTATTCAATTGGATAAATGGCCTCCTTGGCTCCTGAAGTCTGATTAACAAAAAAAATCTTTCCATGAAGCTCAGAAGGAACTCAATGGCAATGAGGTCCAGTTAGGGGATGGACACTCTACACATCATGCTAATGAAAACTGAGATGCTTCTGTCCTCCTTGATGCCAAGTGGAAAAACATTATTTTTTTTTCCAAACTAACAGGGAATGGAGCCAAAAAGTTAAAAAGTCAGAATGAATACAATTTTTCTTTTTACTCAGAGAAGAGGGACACTTTTTCATTCCCTTTTATTATTATTATTATTTTAATTTAATTTTAATTTTTTTATATATTTATTTTTGAGAGACAGAGTGAGACAAAGTGAGAGTGGGGGAGGGGCAGAGAGAGAGGGAGACACAGGATTGGAAACAGGCTCCAGGCTCTGAGCTTTCAGCACAGAGCCCGACGCGGGGCTTGAACCCACAGACCATGAGATCATGACCTGAGCTGAAGTCGGGCGCCCAACCGACTGAGCCACCCAGGCACCCCATTATTATTTTAATTTTAGAGAAAGAACATGAGCAAGGGAGAGGGGCAGAAGGAGAAGGGGAGAGAGAATCTTAAGCAGGCTTCATGCTCAGTGCAGAGCCCAACGTGGAGCTGAATCCCATGACCCTGGGATTATGACCTGAGTTGACACCAAGAGTCAGGTACTTAACCAGCTGAGCCATGCAGGTATCCCTCTCATTCCTTTTTAAAAAGAATTCCATGCTGAGTCCTTGCTCCTTTAGAACTGTAATCTAAAGGTCAGTTATTGCTAGCAAAGTCAGATGTGCCTCTTTGCCAAACTTGAAAATGATTCACATGAAGAAACTATTGGTTCAGATCTGAGGAGGCACTGATTTCTTTACTATACTTGTAGCCTGATAATGTATAATATCGGGAACAATCAAGAATGTTCATTGTCACCATTCCTATTCAATACTATACTGGAGTTCTGAGATAATGCAATAATACAAGAAAAGGAAATAAAAGGTATACAGATTGGGAAGGAAGAAAAAAAACTGTTCACAGATGACATGATTGTCCATGAAAGAAAAAAATTGATAAATTGGACTTCATTAAAATAAATAATTTCTGCTCTGTGAAGGATCCTATTGAGAGAATGAAATGACAAGCCACATTCTGTGAGAAAATATTTGCAAAACATATTTGATAAAGAACTGGTACTCAAAGTATGCAAAGAACTCTTAAAATTCAACAGTAAGAAAACAACCCAACTTAAAAATGGGCAAAAGTTCTGAACAGACACCTCACCACAAAAAGATATACAGATGGCAAAACAGAATATGAAAAGATACTCAACATCATATGTTGTTAGAGGACTGCAAATTAAAACAACAGTAAGATACTAATAAAATGGCTAAAATCCAAAACACTGACAATACCAAATGCTGGTGAGGATGTGGAGCCATAGGATCTCTCATTCATTAACGGTCAGAATGCAAAATGATACAGCTACTTTGGAAGACAGTTTGACAGTTTTTACAAAGCTAAACATACTCTTACATATGATTGAACAAATATACTTCTCAGAATTTACCCAAGGAGTTGAAAACTTAGGTCTGTACAAACACCTGCATGTGCATGTTGATAGCATGCTGATGTTGATGTGCATGTTGTGCATGCAACATGATGTGCATGTTGATGTGCATGTTGATAGCATGTTTATTCATAATTGCCAAAACTTGAAAGCAGCCAAGATTTCCCTCAATGACATGAAACTATGGTACAGATGATGTAAAGTTATTCAACATTAAAAAAAAGTGAGCTATCAAGCAATGAAAAGACATAGAGGAAACTTACATGTATATTGCTAAGTGAAAGAAGCCAATCTGAAAGGTTACATACTGTATGATTCTAGCTTAATGACTTTCTTAGAAAGGCAAAATGATAGAAACAATAAAAGATCAGTAATTGCCAGGGATTCAGGAGGGGAAGAGAGAGGTAAATAGAGCACGAGGGATTTTTAGGGCAGTGAAATTATTCTTTATGATAGTGTAATAGTAGATACATGTTATGCATTTATCAAAACCTATAGAATGAACAACACCAAGAGTGAACCCTAATATAAACTATAGACTTTAGATAATAAGAATGTATCAATATTGTCCATCAACTGTAACAAATGTACCACATGAATGTAAGATATTAATAATGGAGGATAATGGAGAGAGCAAGGGAGGTATATGATAACTCTCCCTACTTTCCATTCACCTTTCTGTAAACCTAAAGCTACAAAAAGTAAAGTCTACTGACTAAAAAAAAAAAAAAGATGAATATATGATCAATTCATATAAGAGAAATTAAGAAATACTCATTAGGAAAATAACACTAAGAGTTCCACTCATACAAGGAGAGAATCAGAACAGGAATAAAAACTATAGAAAATAAATAATGTAAAAATAATGAAAGAAATTTACAAGAATTAAAAAAAAATCTTAAAATGGAAAGATCCCTCTGATAACTGAAAAGATTTTTAAAATATATAAACATATTTGATAAAAATGTTAGAGCTCCAAGAATACATATGAGGCCCTACAATTTTCTATTTCTCTCTCTAGAAAAAGAGTTTTCCTATAAGGGAATGTGCATCAAATGTTCATTAGATTTGATGCTAGAAATGGAGTCAGGCTTTGAAGATTCCTCATGGGAAATATTTCAAGCCTAGAATTTCATACCTAGTAAAATGATCAACCCAGTTTGAAGATAAGGACAGTTTTGAAAATGCAAGAATTCAGAAAAATCATCAAGACTACATCGTATATATCTCAAGAGATTTCTGCCTCCACTCATGAGTAGTTAACTCTACAAGAATTGCTGTATCCCCCAAAATGAGTAGAAAATTAGACAGAAAACTATTTTCCGATATTGAACAACAGGCAGCATGGAATTATGATCCCTGGGAAAGGGAGAACTAATGAGGTCCTATAATTGCCCCAATTACTGCCAGAAAGCAGTTCCTAAGCCAGAGATTTGAGGAACCCAGGGGTTTCACTGAGTTGAGGGAACAGAGATCAGAGTGTGAAGAGGCCACGTTGTCTAGAATTTGCCGGCAGAAGGGGGAAAAAGAGCGGCTCACAAAGAGAGCACACAAGCCACAGATCACAGAGGGGTGCACTCTTTGACCTTCTCTTGAATATCAATTTATGCATGCATGCAACCACCAGAAAGAACCACTAGCAAATAGTAGTCTTATCAATTCTCAGAGTTTACACAGGGCTGGCAATAGTTCAACTTCCCACCATCCCAAGTAGAGAGACTTTACAGTACATACAGCATTGGATAAAGTCATTTGAAAAGTCTTGCGTTAATAGTGGTGCTAAACTGGCTGTAAAATAAAGGCTCTGAACAGGCCCTAATAGAGCTTGAAATCAAGCCTTGGAATGATCAAATTGGTCCACAAAAGACTTAATAGTGTGCCATAATAAAGCCTAATACTCTTTAAAGAAACACCAATATTCAACACTCATAAAATTCAGTGCCTGGCATCCAATAAAAATTAGTAGGCATGCCATTTGCAACAACATGGATGGACCTAGAGGGCATAATGCTAAGTGAAATAAGTCAACCAGGGAAAGACAAATATCATGTGATGTCCATCATATGTGGAATTTTAGAAACAAAACAAGCAAACAAAGGAAAAGAGAAACAAACGAACAAACAAATCAGACTCTTAAATACAGAGAACAAACTGATGGTTACCAGAGGGGAGGTGAGTGGGGGATGGGTGAAATAGGTGATGGGGATTAAGAGTACACTTATCTTGATGAGCACAGAGTAATGTATAGAATTGTTGTATCACTATAGTGTACACCTGAAACTAATATAACACGGTAGGTTAATTATACAATTTTTAAAAAAGAGAAGAAAAATTACTAGTCATGCCAAAAAAACCCAGAAAAACATAACGTGTAACCAGCAGGAACATGAATCAACAGGAACAGAACTAGAAATTACAGACTGTATAATTAGTAGACGAGAACCTTAAGACAGTCATTACAAATTATATAAATAGGCTCAAGAATATAACTGAAAATAATGAATTATAATGAGAAGAGAAAAGAAAGACCTAAAGACCTAAATCGACCTTTAAAAATACGATCTGTAAAACAAACAGACCAAAAATCACCTCTAGAGGGGATTAATAGCTCATTAGACCCATAGAAGAAATGTCAGTGAGCTTGTATGGTAGTAGAAATTATCCTCCGTGAAGCACAGAGGAAAAAAACAATACTGGGAAAAAGGAACAGCACTGGTGAGCTGTGAGACAGAGTTACGTGGCCAAAAAAACCCATGTAATTGGACTATCAGAAAGAGGCTGGAAGAGAAAAAGAAATATTTGAAGAAATGAAAGGTGGAAATTCCAAATGTGTTGAAAACTATAAACCTAAAGATTCAAAAAAGTCAAATCAACCTCATGTATGCAGAAAACTATATTAAGTTATATCATAATCAAATTGCTGAAACCCATTCATAAAGGAAAAGAAAATCTTAAAAGGTGCTAAAAAATATATACATTATATTTCTAGAAAAAAATATAGCAGAAAATCTTTTTGATTTTAGCTTAGGTAAAAAAATCTTTTAGAATATAAAACCATGCACTATAAAAGAAAAATCGATAGACTTTTTCAAAATGGAAAATGTTGGCCCTTTATTTATTTTATTTATTTATTTTAATGTTTATTTTTGAGAGAGAGACAGAGTGTGAGTGGCAGAGGAGCAGAGAGAGAGAGGGAGACACGGAATCTGAAGCAGGTTCCAGGCTCTGAGCTGTCAGCACAGAGCCCGATGTGTGTCTAGAACTCACAAACCATGAGATCATGACCTGAGTTGAAGTTGGAGGCTTAAGCAGTTGAGCCACCCAGGAGTCCTAAAAATATCAGCCCTTTAAAAGACACTGCTATGGAAACCCCAGATAGGGGAAAAAAAAATATTTGAAAAACATATATCTGATATAAAAATATATAAATACATTTTATAACTTCATAAAAGAAGACAAAAATTCAATTTGAACAAATACTTGAGCAAAGCAGATACATGAGTGGCAAACAAGCACATGAAAAGATGCTCAAGGGTATCGATTTTTAGGAAAAGGACTTTTTTTTTTTTAATGTTTATTTATTTTTGAGACAGAGAGAGACAGAGCATGAACGGGGGAGGGGCAGAGAGAGAGGGAGACACAGAATCGGAAACAGGCTCCAGGCTCTGAGCCATCAGCCCAGAGCCCGACGCGGGGCTCGAACTCACGGACCGCGAGATCGTGACCTGGCTGAAGCCGGACGCTTAACCGACTGCGCCACCCAGGCGCCCCGGAAAAGGACTTTTAAAGTCACAATGAGATATCCCAACACACCCACTTGAATGGCTAGAATTGAAGATTGATCATACCAAGTGCTGGCAAGGCTGCGAAGAAACCGCCATTCTCTTACAATGTTGATGCAAAGGTGAAATGGAACAGAAACTTTAGATAACAGGTTCAGAACTCATGCTGTGACCTAGAGATTTCATTTCTGGTATTTATCAAAGAAAAATGAAACCATATGACCACAGAGAGACTTGTACACCTCTGTTTATGAGTTTTACTTATATTAGCTCCCAAGTGAAATTGATGAATGAATTTAAAAAATTATGGCTGGGGGCACCTGGGTGGCTCAATCGGTTGAGTGTGGGACTCTTGGTTTTGGATCAGGTCATGATCCCAGGGTCATAGGATCAAGCCCCCAGTCAGGCTTCACACTGAGCATGGAGTCAGCTTGAGATTCTCTCTCTCTCTTTCTCTCTCTCTCTCTCCCTTCCCTGTCCCCGATTTTCTCTCTCTCCAAATATTTTTAAAATTGTGGCTGTAACAGACTACTGATACTATAACAACATAGGTGAATCTCAAGAGCATCGTGCTAAGAGAAAGAAATCAAACATAAAAGAAAACACATTGTATGACTCCATATAGATGAAACTCTGTATAAGGCAAAACTATAGTAACAGGAAGCAGATCAGTGGTTCCCAGGGGCAAAGGGATGGGGTAAGGGGATTGAACCAAAAGAGGCTTAAGGAAACCGGGAGGGGCGATGGAAATATTTCACATTTGATTGTGGTGTTGATCCAAGTGAATATATTTGTAAAACTCATAATTGTACACTTAAAATGGGTGAATTTTATGAAACATGATCTATACCTTATTAAAGCTGACTTTTTTAAAAAAGAGCATTTAAAATCTATTGAAGGGTGTTGAGCATTGCGTATTCTGGGCGGGGGGGGGGTGGGGTGGGGTGTGGGGTTGAGTTCATAGCATGACAGAAAAGACTTACTCCTGTCCAGGCATCTTAAATGAAGCCTTGATAACAATGAAATCTCCCCTCGCATACATGTACAAGCCCACACATACACAGGGGAAAACCAATGACACTATGATATGAAATAGATGACTCTAGAAAAAACGGGGGGAAAAAAGTTTCGAAGACAGAGGATGGCGTATGAGATATAAGAAATAGCGGCAGCCGAGTGTGACTCCAGATACATAAAGGAAAACAAAAGAGGCTTCATTAAACCTTGATATTTGGAAAATTCCTCCTCAAATGACAAATTTTAATAACAGGGTGTCATAGGTCCTTCTTTGTGTTCCCAATTATTGGGCTTGATTCTACAGAAATGATTCACGTAATCAAATTGTTATAATGCCTGGTTTTCAATTTTTAAAATTTTGAGTATTAACCTGTCAATAAGGTACTGTAAAGTTAATAAAGGCACAGAATAGAATATACACATTGGGAACCTATGTAAAAATAGTAACAACAAAAAGTAGGATGTGAAGTTGAAAGGAGGACGTGTATGTGTTGGGAGGGAGGGGTCAGTAGATACAGTTTAAAGTTGATAAATCAAGATATAAAGACTTAAATATATTAATTTAAATCATAAAGTCAATCATGAGAAGGATGAAACATAACTGATAAAAGCTTAGGGGTAGGAGAGGAGAGGATACAGGCGGAAGGAAGGTAAGGAAGTGCCCTCTGAATCTTTCATGGTGGAAATCGATATAATTAGCCCAGAGATATATTTAAAAGTGTTAGTATTCTTTAAAGTTGTAAAGGTAATGAAAAAAGAGATTCAGCCACAAAAACTATTCTCTCTCTCTCTTTTTTAATGTTTGTTTATTCTTGAGACAGAGGGGGACAGAGGACAAACAAGGGAGGGGCAGGGAGAGAGGGAGACACAGAATCCGAAAACAGGCTCCAGGCTCTAAGATGTCAGCACAGAGCCGGTCCGGGGCTCAAACTCACCAACCATGAGATCACCACCTGAGCCAAAGTCCGACGCTGAACTGACTGAGCCACCCAGGCGCCCGAACCATAAGAACTTTCCTCGTTGCTGATTTTTGTGGTGATGGCAGGGGAGGCAAACTTCTACTCTTCAACTGAGACCTTTTGGGGCTGTTCCCATTTTGAAAAACAATTCTCATGGATAACTTATATAATAATAAAATCTAGCTCAGTAAATGAGTGGGTAGATAAATTAGTAGAAGAAGAAGAGATCTAACGAGCCAAGGCAAATGTCCAGAATACATTACTGTGAAGTGAAAGACTAGGATTGCAGGATGTTTTGTATAGTACGATCCTTGTTGTATAAAAGAAAAACGAGGGGCGCCTGGGTGGCAGTCGGTTAAGCGTCCGACTTCAGCCAGGTCACAATCTCGCGGTCCGGGAGTTCGAGCCCCGCGTCAGGCTCTGGGCTGATGGCTCGGAGCCTGGAGCCTGTTTCCGATTCTGTGTCTCCCTCTCTCTCTGCCCCTCCCCCGTTCATGCTCTGTCTCTCTCTGTCCCAAAAATAAATAAACGTTGAAAAAAAAAATTAAAAAAAAGAAAAAAAGAAAAACGAGGCGGGGGGGGGGGGGCGGTTGGCAGGGAGGTGTATAAATATATTTGCAAATGAAAATGTCTGGAAGCCTTTCGTATAAATGAAACTGCTACCAGAGCCACTTCTTGAGAATGAAATTCAGAAGCCAAAGGACTGGAGGACTTTATGTTTTTGCTTTACATACCTCGGTGCGGTTTGGCTTAAACACACAACACAGGATACATGTTACACACACGTATGTATTAAATACACTCAAAAACGTGATACCATTAAACATCATCTTAAAATGTGAAGTTAAGAAACAAAGAAACTAGCCAATTACCTAAAAATACATGGGGACGTGTGTCCTTGAGTGACGTCAGAAAGGATGAACGAGGGGACAGAATTCTATCCTTTATGTGTTCCACCTCTGCTTGGAGGACTCAGCCTCCTCCTAAGAATCACGTTAAATATGCTTTCCTCTCTACACAAATAATTTGCTTTTGTTACAGGAAATCCAGAAGGCAGAGAGGAAGGTAAAAATTGCCTACAACACCATCATCCAGAGATCACCACTATCAGCATTCTGGTATGTAATTTTCCATCGCCAGTTTTTTTTTTTTAAAAGCAAAGCTGGGATCATTATCTACATCCTGTTTTGTGACCTGCTTTTAAAAGAGTGTATCGTGGCCATCTGTTCATGTCAGGACCCATTTTTCCTGTAACATAGCAGGCAAGGCTGCAAGGCGTCTTATTGGAAAGTGGCACCCGTACTTCTTGTACCATTCCTTTTGGAAACGCGCAAGCTGTTTCCATCTTTTTAGTATCAGAAATAGAGCCGCAAGGATGCCCTTTGCTCATGTCCTCTATTAATCCGGGTTGAGGTTAAAAGTCCTAAAAGTGGAATTGGTAGGCCCAAGACCATAACATGTTAGTTTTCTGACAGATTTTGCCAAATCAGCCTTCAGGTATTTCATATCACAGGACGTGAGTATGTCCTTCCCTGTACTTTCTCTGATAAAGGTTATTATTCTGTTTATACTCACAAAGTTAATTTATTTTTAAGAAGTTGTCTTTTACTTTTTAAAAAAGTTTTTGTTTATTTATTTTATTTGAGAGAGAGAGAGAGTGAGCACGAATGAGCAGGAGAAAGGGGCAGAGAGAGAGATGGAGAGGGAATCCTAAACAGGCTCCATGCTCAGCACGGAGCCTGATGCAAGGCTTGATCCCACGACCCTGGGATCATTACTTGAGCCGAAATCAAGAGTTGGATGCTCAACCAACTGAACCACCCAGGTGCCTCTGTCTTTTACTTTTTAACCTAGTTTTTCATAAGCAAGTAATACATGCATGTTGAAAGTCAGAAAAATTCAGATCCATGCAAAGAACAAAATAAAAATATCTGTAATCCTACCACGTGTAGAGAACCACTGTGAACGCTTTGGTGATGAATTTCCAGAGTTTTTACAGATGCATATACACTTTTTAAAAAACGGGGCCAAATTTCAGTAAGCAGTAAACTATATATAAATAAATACAATTTTGAAGCCAATATTATTAACTGTATGCCACTGTATAAACTCAACATTAATTTATTTAACCACTATTGGTCAAATAAGTCATTTGCACCCTTCAACTATTACAAATAAACCTGTAATAAACATCCTTATAAAATATATATTTAGTTGTTGGTCTAACATTTTTAAAGCTGTATTTCTATAAGTGGAATTACTAAGTCAAAGAAGATGCACATACATAAGGATCTTCATCTCTGATGGTGGGTTGATTCCTACAAAAGTAATGCTGATTTACATTCTCACAGTGAGGAAAGAAGCTCATTTATCTGGCCCTTCGTCAGTGGCTTTTATCAAGTTTTCAAGAAATCTTTGTCAATCTGCTCAACTAAAATGGTAACATAGTTGTAATTTCATTTTCTAATAATATTTATGCTGTATTTGTCAACCACTTGTATTTCTCAGGTGATGAACTGGCTGTCGGTATCCTTGACTCATTTTTACATTGCGGTGTTTATCATTTTCTTGATGATGTACAGGGCCTCTTTAGACGATAAATATATTTAATTCCTACATTAATTTGTCACATATATTGTAAATATTTTTCTCAACTTATCTTTCGCTTCTTAATTTTATGGTATTTGTTGTTCACAAAAGATTATCATCTTATGTCAATTTATTAATCTTTCTTACCAAGTTTTGCCTCTGCTGTTCACACTTAGGAATATCTTCTCCATCCCAATATGACAGGAATATACAAGCAGTCTAAAATTTTTTCACTATTAATTATGAATATTTTATATGTATGAAAAGAACAGAAGCTAATGTAACAGCACTAATGTCAAACAGATATTTATATTTTGTACATTTACTTCAATTCCCTTTTTCTTCTTCCCCTCTCTTTTTTTTTAAAACATAATTTATTGCCAAATTGGTTTCCATACAACACCCAGTGCTCATCCCAACAAGTGCCCTCCTCAATGCCCATCACCCACTTTCCCCTCTCCCCCACTCCCCATCAACACTTAGTTTGTTCTCAGTCCTTAAGAGTTTCTTGTGGTTTGCCTCCCTCCCTCTCTGTAACTCCCTCCCCCCCGTTCCCCTCCCCCATGTCTTCTGTTAAGTTTCTCAAGATCCCCATATGAATGAAAACATATGGTATCTATCTTTCTCTGCCTGACTTATTTCACTTAGCATAATACCCTCTAGTTCCATCCACATTGCTGCAAATGGCCAGATTTCATGGTTTCTCATTGCCAAGTAGTATTCCATTGTATATATAAACCACATCTTCTTTATTCATTTGTCAGATGATGGATCTGTAGGCTCTTTTCATAATTTGGCTATTGTTGAAAGTGCTGCTATAGGGGCACCTGGGTGGCGCAGTCGGTTAAGCGTCCGACTTCAGCCAGGTCACGATCTCGCGGTCCGTGAGTTCGAGCCCCGTGTCGGGCTCTGGGCTGATGGCCCAGAGCCTGGAGCCTGTTTCCGATTCTGTGTCTCCCTCTCTCTCTCCCCCGTTCTGTGTCTCCCCCGTTCATGCTCTGTCTCTCTCTGTCCCCCCCCCAAAAAAAAGTTGAAAAAAAAAAAGAAAGTGCTGCTATAAACATTGGGGTACATGTGCCCCTAGCATCAGCACTCCTGTATCCCTTGGGTAAATCCCTAGCAGTGCTATTGCTGGGTCATAGGGTATTTCTATTTTTAATTTTTTGAGGAACCTCCACACTGTTTTCCAGGGCAGCTGCACCAGTTTGCATTCCCACCAGCAGTACAAGAGGGTTCCCATTTCTCCACATCCTCGCCAGCATCTATAATCTCCTGATTTGTTCATTTTAGCCACTCTGACTGGTGTGAGGTGATATCTCATTGTAGTTTTGATTTGTATTTCCCTGATGAGGAGTGACATTGAGTATCTTTCCATGTGACTGTTGGCCATCTAGATGTCTTCTTTGAAAAAGTGTCTATTCATGTCTTCTGCCCATTTCTTCACTGGATTATTTGTTTTTCGGGTGTGGAGTTTGGTGAGTTCTATAGATTTTAGATACTGGCCATTTATCCGATATGTCATTTGCAAATATCTTTTCCCATTCCATCAGTTGCCTTTTAGTTTTGTTGATTGTTTCCTTTGCAGTGCAGAAGCTTTTTATCTTCATGAGGTCCCAATAGTTCATTTTTGCTTTTAATTCCCTTGCCTTTGGAGATGTGTTGAGTAAGAAATTGCTGTGGCTGAGGTCAAAAAAGTTTTTTCCTGTTTTCTCCTCTAGGGTTTTGATGGTTTCCTGTCTCACATTCGGGTCCTTCATCCATTTTGAGTCTATTTTTGTGTATGGTGTAAGAAAGTGGTCTAGTTTCATTCTTCTGTGTGTTGCTGTCCAGTTCTCCCAGCACCATTTGTTAAAGAGATTGTCTTTTTTCCATTGGATGTTCTTTCCTGCTTTGTCAAAGATTAGTTGGCCATACTTTTGTGGGTCTAGTTCTGGGGTTTCTATTCTATTCCATTGGTCTATGTGTCTGTTTTTGTGCCAATACCATGCTTTCTTGATGATTACAGCTTTGTAGTAGAGGCTAAAGTCTGGGATTGTGATGTCTCCCATTTGGGTTTTCTTCTTCAATGTTACTTTGGCTATTCGGGGTCTTTTGTGGTTCCATACAAATTTTAGGATTGTTTGTTCTAGCTTTGAGAAAAATGCTGGTGCAATTTTGATTGGTATTGCATTGAATGTGTAGATTGCTTTCGGTAGTATTGACATTTTAACAATATTTATTCTTCCAATCCATGAGCATGGAATGTTTTTCCATTTCATTGTATCTTCTTCAATTTCCTTCATAAACTTTCTATAGTTTTCAGCATACAGATCTTTTACATCTTTGGTTAGGTTTATTCCTAGGTATTTTATGGTTCTTGGTGCAATTGTGAATGGGATCAGTTTCTTTATTTCTCTTTCTGTTGCTTCATTATTGGTGTATAAAAATGCAACTGGTTTCTGTACATTAATTTTGTGCCCTGCAACTTTGCTGAATTCATGTATCAGTTCTAGCAGACTTTTGGTGGAGTCTGTCAGGTTTTCCACATAGAGTATCATGTCGTCTGTGAAAAGTGAAAGTTTGACTTCATCTTTGCCAATTTGGATGCCTTTGATTTCATTTTGTTTTCTGACTGCTGAGGCTAGGACTTCCAATACTATATTAAACAACAGTGGTCAGAGTGGACATCCCTGTCACGTTCCTGATCTCAGGGGGATCTGTGTTCCTGTGTCTTTATGCCATAGACAGAACTAAGGCTTGATCATTTTTTTCTCCCCTTTGTATCCAAAAGTAATCATTACCTTGAAGTTAGTGAGTGCTATTACCATGTACGGGTTTGTACATTAGTGACATCTGTATAAACAGCCACAAACAATATATATATACTCTTGCTCAGTATGTTTTGCAAAAATGGCTTCATAATGCATGTAACCTTTTTGCAACTTGCTTTAAAAAAAACGGTGTTTTTAAGATTTGCTCATCTTACTACATAGATCTCTGGTTCTTCTATTTTTGTGTGATTTGATTCCAATAAGTGGATAAACCTCATTTTATTTATCCATTCATTCATTTTTTACAAATTGCCGTGTGATGAGCATGTCCTCTCGTGCACATCTATGAGAGTTTCGCTCACCAATGTGGCTTTAATTTACTTTGTAGACTTAAGGGCAGTAGGGCGAGCTCTTTCAGCGCTACTGTGAATTCCCAAAATGGTCTCCAAAGTACCAGTTTATGCTCCCACCAGCAATACCTAAGAATTCTCATTTCCTCCATGTTCCCACCAAACCTGGTGTTATCAGACCAGGGTTTTTTTTTTTTTTTTTTACTTTTAACTAATTGGATGGGTGATAAATGGAATTTTTTTTGTTTTCATTTCTTTTTCCCTAATTACTTTTGAGATGTTTTTTGATTATATGGGTTTTCCCTCTGTATATGACCTTCATATCCTTTGACCATTTAGGAAAGTGCAATTTTTTTTTTTTAAAAAGAGCTCATTTCTAATACCAACTAAAAATAGAATTGCTTAGAAATATATGTAACAAAAATGTGCAAGTTTACATGATGATATAAATTTAATTGAAATACATTAAAGAAGTATCCTAAGGAAAAGGAGAGATATACGTTGATCAAGATTAGGAAGACTCCTATCTTAAAGATGTACATTCTCCCCAAATCACTCAAAAATTGAATTTATTTTCAACCAATATTCCACCTGTTGTTTTTGAGGAACTTTATAAACTGGTTCTAAAATTTTACCCAAGAGCAAAGGCCCAAGAATGGAAAATATATTCCTGAGGAAAAAGAATAAGATAGGAGACCCCTATGAGATACCAAGAGTTATTAAAAACTGTAGCAATTAAGAGTGGAGATACACAGGTAAAACAGGGAGACCAGACCCTCACCCACATGGGCAATAGTACATTCCAGAAGAGACATGGAAGATCATCAGGAAAATAATGAGCCATTCAATGAATGATGCTGGGACAACTGGTTTTCTATGTAGAAAAACATGAAACTGTATCCTTACTTTATAATCACTCTCAACTGTCCTATCCAAACTGATGGAAGAATTAAATATCAAAAGCAAGAATTAAAACTGTTTTTTAAAATGTATAGAATATCTCAAGAATAAAGAGAATTTTTTTGTTGACAAATCAAGTATTATATAATAATTTTTTTTATTTTTTTATTTTTTTTTATTTTTTTTTTAAATTTTTTTCAACGTTTATTTATTTTTGGGACAGAGAGAGACAGAGCATGAACGGGGGAGGGGCAGAGAGAGAGGGAGACACAGAATCAGAAACAGGCTCCAGGCTCTGAGCCATCAGCCCAGAGCCCGACGCGGGGCTCGAACTCACGGACCGCGAGATCGTGACCTGGCTGAAGTCGGACGCTTAACCGACTGCGCCACCCAGGCGCCCCTATAATAATTTTTTTTTTAAATCCATCCTTCTCAATGATTTGAAATGCTTCCCTTATCACATATTAAATTTCCACATATTCATGGGCCTATTTCTGGACTCTGTTTGTTCCTAAATATTAATTACTCCAGTTTAATAATACAGTTCAATTTCTTCCTTTAAGGCTTTCTTTATTGGGGTGCCTGGGTGGTTCAGTTGGTGAAGCATCTCACTCTTGATTTTGGCTCAGGTCATGATCTTATAGTTCGTGGGATCGAGCCCTGCATAGGGCTCTGCGCTGACAGTGTGGAGCCTTCTTGGGATTCTCTCTCTCCCTCCCTCTCTCTTTCTAAATAAATAAATAAATTTAAAAGAAGACTTCTAAAAAAAAGACTTTATTATTCTTTCTTGCTCATTTTTCTAATATAATTGAAGAATAATTTTGACAAGTTGGGACGCCTGGGTGGCTCAGTTGTTTAAGTGTCTGACTTCGGCTCAGGTCATGATCTCATGGTTGGTTAGTTTGGGCCCCGCAATGGGCTCTGGGCTGATAGCTCAGAGCCTGGAGCCTGCTTTGGATTCTGTGTCTCCCTGTCTCTCTGCCCTTCCCTCCCTTACACTCTGTCACTCTCTCCCTCAAAATAAATAAGCATTAAAGAAAATTTTTAAAAAAGAATAATTTTTGACAACTTAAAAATGACTGTGCTAGTTTTTGTTGGTATTACATTTAAGTCCATGTTTTATTTTCAAAAAATTGGTTTGCTAATGTTAATATTAGAAAAAGAAACCTATTGGTTTTTGTATATTTGAGTTATTTTTATTAGTTCTGATAGTTTTTGAGTTACTTGTCTTAGATTTCTCAGGAAGAAGAGATATCATCTGTTACGTCTTTTCGTTATATATGTAGTTTTACTGCTTTTTCTTGTTATATTACACAGGCTAAATTTCCAAAACAAAGTTAAATAATATCAGTGTTAGGCACATCTCATTTATCTTGAATTTGTCTGTTGGCTTTCAGTAGATAATCTGGAAAGTTTTCCTTTTCGCTGGGTTACAAGAAGCTTTTACAAGAATGTCACTGAATTCTGTTGAATGTCTCTTAAAATACCTACCAGGACAATTGTCAACAATTACCTTTCTGTTTTGACTTGCTGGTGTGACAAATTACACTAATACTTTTCTTAATGTTGAATTCTCCTTTCACGATGGGATGAATTCTACTTAGTCACAATATATTAAATATCATATTTGACTCAAATTGATTTTAAAAAATACTTTTGAATACTTTTGAATTCTCCTTTCACGATGGGATGAATTCTACTTAGTCACAATATATTAAATATCATATTTGACTCAAATTGATTTTAAAAAATACTTTTGCTTCTGTATTGATAAACCGAATTTACCTATAGATATGTGTGTGACAATTTATTTTAAAATAAAACTCAAAACTTTGTATAAAAATAACATGTACTCATGATAGAAAAAAAATTTAAATGTAAGTAGTTACAAAGAAGATCATTTCCTATAATCCCAACACTCAGAGGCAACCTCTGTGAATATTTTGGCGTGTTTCTTCTTAGTCTTTTTTGGGGTATGGGGGAGGGAGCTTTTCCAAAGCTGACATCAGTAGGGACCATGGTGGAACGTGGAATTTTTGAAATGGACTTAAATCCTGACTTTATGATTTATAAACTACACCACACTCATCAATATCCCTGATCTTTTGAAATCTCACTTTCCCAGCCAGTAAAATAATAATAACTGCCTCACAAGCGTTGTTGAGAGAAGCAGAAAAATATAAGTAAAGTCCTTGGCATGACGTCTGGTACAAATAGCCTCTAAATACATATTAGTTCTTATTGGGCGGTATGTACACTTTTGTCTTCCTCTTATCACGGAACACTACATCATAGGCTTTTGTTCATATCATTCAAACTTACAATAAACACAATTTAAAATTGTCCTCTTCCTGTGTGTGCACACACGTACACACACACACACATAGAGCTTTATCTAATATTTGTGTATAAAATTGCTGCCTACATTTCAGATTCCCGCCCCCAACCCTGGTTTTGGCTCTCAGAAGGAAAACTGGTTGGGACAAATACTGTATGGAACTGTTTCAGGATTCCTGATCCAAACTATCAAATTGCTTTCCAGAAAGACTGTGGACTCCCAGCAGCCGCGTGTGAGAATGAGCACGGTCCTCTGGCACCCAGCACAGGCTAGAACTATCTCATTCCTCCCTAAGAGCATCTCATTCTCCCCCCACCCCCGCCCCCGCAAATACTTTTGAGCACAGACCCCAGGGCACCCTGGGGTGAGCATCAGACACGAGTGAGAACAAGGCAGACCAGGTTCCTGCTCCTGCTCCAGAGCTCGCTTTCTAGTTGACAGATGGCCAGTAGAGCAAATAAGCAAAAGTAAATGGCCAATCACTTTCCAAAAGAGGTAAGCGCTGTGCAGAGAGTAGAGGACAGTGTGATAGAATCACCGCAGAGGCACGGGGTTATTCAGAGGATCAGGAAAGACCTCTCCCAGGGGGTGGTGGCCTTAAACTGAGGTGGCAGCTCTTGCAAGGTCAGGAAGGCCAGGGGAGGTGAAGGCAAAGGAGGGAGGCAGGCGAGGAGTTGGGCTTTCTTTTGAAATGCCCCATTTAACTATTGTAAGCAAGGCTGACTTACCTTTTAGAAAGATCACTGTGGCTGTTGTGTGGATGAGGCTGTGGGGCGTGAGCCAGAAGCAGGGTCGCTAGGCAGGAGACTTTGGCAGGAGGCCCAGTGAGGAGTGGTGGGACAGGGTATTGTCAGTGGAAATGGAGGAAATGCATAGAAAGCCTGAGGTGCTAATGACAAGGTGGGGCTGACCTTCACATGTGGAGGGGAGGGGAGAGGAAAGAAATAACCCTCAATCCTCCAGAAGAATTAGAACCTTCCGCTGCACTCCCAGCCCCCTGCTGCGGGGCCTCTGCATTCAGAATTCAGAAACCAGCATCCAGCAGGGATTTGACAGATCCATTTGTGAAAACTGAACACGCTGCATAAATACACACGCAAGTGGGTATTTGATCTGGGAAGCCAAGCTCTGCCGGGAGCACCCACCATCTAAAGCCTTAGCTGGAGCCCAAATTTGAAAGTTGGTCTGTACCTAATGGATGAAGGGCCCCCAAGATCTGTGTGAAGCCACAGGGCTGCTCAGTGGGGGCAACCAGGAAAACCGGGTTCTAGGCCTGATCCTACCTTCGACCTGCTCTGGATCCTGCACATTCCTTTGCCCTCTCCTGGCCTCAGTTTCCTCTTCTGTAAAGTGAGTTTTGAGAGCCTGGCATCCATGGCGCTCACTGACAGCCAGCCATCTGAAGATGCTGGCTCCCACATCTTTCTGATGACTCTTCCTGGAGCTCCCGCCATTGTGGGCACAGAGCTGGGCTACTCTCAGAGCAGGGAAAGGGTATTTCTCTGGCTTTCCAGAAGCCCTTCTCAGCTCTGAGAAGGGGCCCTTGACTCAGGGCCCAATTCTCGGGGTATAGGATGCCACCGTGTCACAGGGCCAAGAGCCCAGACTGCAGAACTCGGGCTGCAAGCACTCAGCTGGGCTAGGAGCATGGTCTTGAGGAGCTGGGCAGCTA
This sequence comes from Puma concolor, assembly GCF_028749965.1. Taxonomy (NCBI): domain Eukaryota; kingdom Metazoa; phylum Chordata; class Mammalia; order Carnivora; family Felidae; genus Puma; species Puma concolor. The sequence goes on along the minus strand of NC_141670.1, from coordinate 53,070,392 downwards.
GCTTCTGCCCCCACACGGTGCCACTCACCCCCACATGCCCAAAAGAAGCTCTCTCTCAAATATGACTCCAAAAGCAGGTGAGGCACAGAGGAGCAAGGTGTAAGGTGCAACGGCAGGAGGCTGTCCGAAGTCTAGAGGTGTCTGGAAGGTCCACGTGTGCCTGGAAGCTGGGAGGTCCATGGCAGTCATGGATCACACAACAGTGTGAATGTGCTTAGTGTCACTGAACTGTGCACTTAAAATGGTCAATGTTATGTTATGTATATTTTACCACTCACAGACACACACACACACACACACACGCTCCAGAGTCGTTAGGAGCCACACCCTTCTCTTCTCCCTCCTTGTCTCCTTCCACTCTCCCTGTTGTCCACTCTGCTCTCAGCCCACTGGCTTCCTTACTGGCTGTTCAACAAGCAAACACGCTCCCACCTTAGGGTATTTGCTCTTGTTCTTCCTCTGCCTGGAACATTCTTACCCAGATATTGCCAGCCCCTTCACCTCCTTCAGGCCTCTGCTCAAATGTCACCCGAGTAGCAGAGGGACCTTCCCTGACCTCTGAAGATGACACAAGCCCCATCTACCCCCATCCCAGGCACTTCACTCTGATTTATTTTACTCCATAGTCCGGATCACCACCTGACACTTTGCATTTACTAATTCGTTCAGTTTCTGTCTTCCCCCAGTAGAGGGTGAGCCCCGTGAGGCTAGACCTCACTGGGTATAACTGCAGTGCCCGCACCACGTAGTAAAAGCACACAGATGTCTTTGAGTCACTGAATGGATGGCTCCTCTTCTAACATGGCCTCCATCCTCTATGTGGCTGGCAAGTGAGTGTGTCATGAAATGTGGTCTTTGCAACAGCCTTGGGGGCCTTGGGGGGTGGGTGCCGAGCTTGGGGTCATTAACAAATGTTGGAGGATGGGAATCGCATCCCTTCACTGGGTCCATTGCCATTGCCTTTTTGCTTCTCCTCGTGGCCCAGAGCCACTGTTGTCACTTTCCAGGGGGTAGCAGGAGGAGTAGGGATTTAAATCACGGTGAAGGCGTTGAAGTCCCAGCTCTGCCCCTTCCTCTTGGAACTGCACTCTCCTCACCTGGGCCACTCTGGGGGTGGGGGTGGGGGAGCTCTTGGCATCTTCTGTGCACAGCACTTTCCGGGAGTTATAAACCCGGTGCTAATGGTAGCTGCTTTATTAAACATGCCAGACACTTTCACTTTCAATCGGTCCCCCTCCATAATTGCTAGAGAGAGAGAATGCTTCCCTTTGGGCATGCCTGTAGGGCAGTTCTCAGCCACTTCTCCTTCCCCAAAAGGAGAGCTAGGGGGTACTCCCTGAACACCCAGCAGAATGGGGTGCTTCTCCTCGTTGCTCCTACAGACCAAGCCTGAGATTTCGGGACCCCTGTTCAAGCCTCGGGACAGCTTCCAATGAGCCTCTTAGCTTCCTGAGGTTACAGAGGGTTTACGTAAAATCTGCATACCTGAGAGATCTGGACCAGTCCATCTTTATTCCCGTCTATCTCCTTCCTTCTGCGATTCCCCCCTCCATTCCTCCACCCTTTTCTTCCTTCCTTCCTTCCTTCCTTCCCTCCCTCCATCCACAGTTACTAAGTGTGCTAGATACTTGTCATTTCTTTTCCCTTCCACATCCGTTGAGTTTTCAGACTTTAGTTCTTGAGAAAAGTAGAAGAAGGTGGAGAATGTATAAATCCTACTAGATCATCTCTTTCTCAATAGACACCAATAAGTGTTTCTTGAGATCAGGAAGACCCCTGGGAAGTAACAATAGGTCACCAGCAGCCGCTCTGCTGAAGGCTCTGTGCCCACACCACACCAGGAAGGGAGGTCTCCCTACACAGATTGCAGGTGTCCTCCCTGCGCTGTGTGCTCTGAGGTTGACCACTGCAGTGTTTATCAAAATTCTTTGCCTTTTTCACAGTGACCCTCAATAAGAAATACTGTACATCTGTAAGACAGCACATACCCAGGTACACATATACACACCCTCACCCCCACCATGAAACAAAGGTTCATGATTTTTTTTTTACCCTTACATCAAGCAATGCACTTGGATATATTCTATTCTACTTAAAAATATTAATTTATTTTGAGAGAGAGAGAGAGTGCACGTATGTGTACGTAAGGAGCAGGGAGGGGCAGAGAGAGAAGGAGAGAGAGAGAATCCCTTGGAGGTTCCCCACTCTTAGTGCAGAGCCTGACACGAGGTTTGAACCCACGAACCATGAGATCATGACCTAAGCCGAAATCAAGAATCAGACACTGAACCTACTGAGCCACCCACGGGCCCCTATTCTACTTCTTTTTTTTTTTTTTAATTGTGGTAAAATACACAGAACAGAAAATTTACTATCTTAATTTTTAAGTGTGACAGTTCAATGATGTTAAGTATATTCACGTTGTTGTGTAACCAATTCCAGAACTTTTTCATCTTGCAGAATTGAAACTCCATGTCCATTAAATAATAACTCCCCCTCCCCCTCCATCAGCCCCCAGCAACCACCACTCTACTATCTGTCTTTATGAATTTGACAATTGCAGATACCTCAGGGTAAGTGGAATCATTCAGAATTTGTCCTTTTGTGACTGGCTCATTTCATTTGGCATAATGTTCTCAAGGTTCATCTCAGGTTGTGGCACGTGTTTGAATTTCCTTCCTTTTTTTTTTTAATTTTTTTTTAACGTTTTATTTATTTTTGAGACAGAGAGAGACAGAGCATGAACGGGGGAGAGGCAGAGAGAGAGGGAGACACAGAATCTGAAGCAGGCTCCAGGCTCTGAGCCATCAGCCCAGAGCCCGACGCGGGGCTCGAACTCACAGACCGCAAGATTGTGACCTGAGCTGAAGTCGGACACTTAACCGACTGAGCCACCCAGGCGCCCCAGAATTTCCTTCCTTTTAAGGCCGAATAACATTCCATTGTGTGGATATGCAAGAATTTACCTGTCCATTGTTTATCCCATGTGGTTTATCCAACCATGGCTACTGTGAACAATGCCACTATGAAAATGAATATGCAAATTTTCTTTGAGACCCGTTTTCAATTCTTAGGGGCATATACTTAGAAGTGGAATTATTGCATCATAAGGTGGTTCTATTTTTAAGTTTTTGAGGAACTGCCATACTGTTTTCCATAGTGGCCACACCAGTTTGCATTCCCAACAGCAGCACATGGGGATTCCAATTTTTCCACACCCTTGCCAAAACTTGTTCTCTTCTTTCTTTCTTCCTTTCTTTTTCTTTCTTTCTTTCTTTCTTTCTTTCTTTCTTTCTTTCTTTCTTCCTTCTATCTTTCTTTCATTATAGCCACCCTAAAGAGTGGGAGGTGATATCTCATTGTGCTGTTAATTTGCATTTCCCGCAACAAGTAGTGATGTTGAATATCTTTCATATGCTTGTTGGACATTTGTATGTCTTCTGTGGGAACATGTCTATTTAAGTTCTTTGCCCATTTTTGAAAAAAACGTTTATTTATCTACTTTGAGCGTGAAAGCAAGCAGGGGAGGAGCAGAGAGAGTGGGAGAGAGAATCTCAAGAGCTCCATGCTCAGCATGACTGTGAGATCGTGACCTGAGCTGAAATCAAAAGTCAGACGCTTAACCGACTGAGCCACTCAGGTGCCCCTGTCCATTTTTTAATCAGGTTATTTGTTTTTTAGTTTTGAATTGTAGGAGTTCTTTACATATTCTGGATATTAATCCCTTATGAGATATATGATTTGCAAATACTTTCTCCTCTTCTGTAGGCTGTCTTTTCACTCTGTTTATGTCATTTTTGAAAGGCTCATGACAATCCACTAAGTTGATTTTATGAATAACTAAAGGTCCACGATTCCCCATTTGAAACCACTGCTCTGAAGAAAACAGAGGTAAATGAAACAGCTCAGGGACTTGATGTCCCCCGCAAGCTCCCTGCCTCTTTCAACATGACTACGTAGAATACGAGGTAGAAAGGAGTGCCAAGGGCTAAAATTGTACTTCTGAGAAAAGTTACATTTTATATTTTTTTAATGTTTATGTATTTTTGAGAGAGAGAGAGAGAGCAGGTGAGGGGCAGAGAGAGAGGGAGACACAGAATCTGAAGCAGGCTCCAGGCCCTGAGTTGTCAACACAGAGACCAATGTGGGGCTTGAACTCATGAACCATGAGATCATGATCTGAGCCGAAGTCGGATGCTGAACCGACTGACCCAGGCACCCCGGAAAAGTTTTATTTTAAATGCATATACTACTATTAGAAAAGGCAAGGACCTGAACATGAATGGGCTGACTGAGAAGAATGAAGTCAAAGAAAATGGAGGGGAGGTGAAAACAAAGTGCACATATTAGGGCAACAGCAAACAAAGAAAGGAGAGGAAAGTAATGTGAGAAATATGCCAAATTAAAAGCAGCAAGGGAAGAACCAATGGGTACCAGGTGCCCACTTGTTCTGAGCACTCCACTAGACCCTGGGGGCATAGAGTGAAGTCACAGACATGCTCCCTGGGCTTTCGGCACTGTGTTCTAGCTCCCATTTAATTCTCACCACCACCCCCCATCCAGGAGGCAGGCATCGATTACCCTACTTTACAAATTAAAAACTGAGGATGACAGAGGCAAAATTTGCTTGAGATCCCTCAGCCAGATGTGGAGTCGAGCAGGGCCGCAAACCAGGGCTTGTCCACCATCATTCCTCTGCTATGGCCACCTCCACTGCCTAACCAGGGAGGAATCCCATCCTCATGTTGCCTACTGGCAAGACAGCAAAACCCTGAAGACGTGTGCATAGGACTGTGGGTGTTTGTGGTGACTGCTGGGCCCATATGGGGGAAGCAGGGGAAGGATTCCCAGAAAAGACACCTGATCAGGGAGTGGTAGGAGGATTCCAAAGAAGGCTGAGGCCATGTGTGACTGACCCTGGAACAGGAGGTGGCCAGGAGGGGGCAGAGGTGAGGCCAGTGGGTCCCTATTCCTGTGCAGGGAGAGCACCCTGGCTGCTTGTGTTAGGTACCATCCGGGACTGTAACAGATTCCTGCGCTCCTCACACGATGCAGAAAGTCTGAGGTGGGGCCAAGAATCTGTATTTTTAAAGCCCTCCCGGCTCCCCCAACCCTATGTGTGGCCAGCTCCACAGGCACATTCACCAGCAAAGCCGCCAGGAGACGGCGGTCTAGGGGTTACCCTAGCTCAGAGGTGGCAGATGGGAAGGTCGCAGGGGGCTGGGTGGGCAGAGAAGGCCCACAGGGGCAGGGCAGCCAGGAGTGTCTCCGCACAGGCTTGCTTCCCACCCCACTTCTCCCCCCACACACTTCTCCCCTCTCCACCTCCCACCCCTCAGAGCTCAGCATTCAGAAAGGGCCTTCACTCTGCTCTTCAAGTCTTGGCAGAACTGAAGGGGCCTGCTGGGCCTCAGACACCCTCAAAACACCCTTGCAGATCTCTTCCCTAAGGCACCCGGACACACTTGTCCCCACATTTAGTTCTGCTTATGACTATGACTTCAGAGCGGAACTGAGACATGAATGCCTCCTTCACAAAGGGACAACTGGGCTTTCTCATCACCGAGCTGTGATGGGAGAACCGCGTGGATAGACCGTGGCCCTATTACTTAATTGTGTTTTTCGGCCGAGCTGGAATGACCACTTTGGTAAACTCTAAAATTCACCTTGGCTGGGTGGTGGCTTGTTCTGGTTACCCAAAGTCTTGTTCATGCAACGCCTCCATATACAACACAGGGTATGTGGCCAGCCAACTGACCAAGTTCAAATAACTTGGCATTTAATAAATGCTCCCCACTTGTTCCAAGCATGTCCTACCTCTTTCTGAGTGTGCAAAAGGCAATTTTGCATCTTGTAATGCCTTCAGGGCCTCACTGGGTCATTCAGTATCAACTTAGTAGCCCATGGTGTATCTCTGGCCAGTCACCCCACCTCCTTGCTTCCCCCTCTTCGTCTGTATGACGAGGGCTCTGGAAGGATGATCACCACGTGGCCCCCAGCCCTAATGCGGTGGGCCCATAATTCCTTTGCAGATTTCTGGAGGTGCAGAGGAACAGTGGGGTCTAGGGGGTAACCTGGGTTCTGCTGAGGGCTCCCTAGAATGACAATGGAATACAGAGATGGTCTAGCCCCCACATTCTCATTGCCCAAAGGAGCCCAAGGTGGTGACTCCGAGGTCCCACAGAATGGTTCTCTGGTTTCTCTTCCCTTTTCAATCCCCTCTCTGCTCTCATCACGTCAGTCCGTGAATCACTCCATCTTTATTTCTGCTACCCTCAGGCTGTTCCCCTGCCTTTGACATCTCTATCTCCCAACCTGCTGTGACACTTTAAGATCCAGGGTCCTGGTTCCCGAACCAGCCACAGAGTGACATCAGCAGTGTTAGCCAGACCCAGGATGTGGACGTGCACTGGAAGGGTTCGACTCCAGGGCAAATCCAGGCGGAGGGTATGGAGGTAAATTATGATAAAACATGAAAATAAATATTCTATCAAGGGCCAAAAAATTTTGAGAGAAACTCACTTCAGCCTTCCTTGAAGAAATAACCAATTTTTTAGAAAGGCAGTCATGTTATGTTGCCCAGAAAATCTTGAAAGTGAATAATCTGGATTCATCTGTAAGATGGGGCAAGGACTGAAAAGCCAAAAATGCTTTTATGAAGGGAAGTTCCTCAATGATTTTATATTAAATAAGATGAAATATGTAAAGTACTTAGAATAGTGCTTTACCACATAGTAAGCATTAAATAAATGTCAGTTATTGTTATTATAGCATGGCACAACAATATATTATAGTGGTGACCCCAAATCATCAAGAAATCCTATTTATTTATTTAGAAGCCTGTGTGATCTGGGACAAGATTTTTAAATCGCTCTGAGCCTCCGTTGCTTTGTCTATAAAATGGGGCTAAGACTAGGTTTCCCAATTGCCTTAAAGGATCAAATGAAATCATTAAGGCAACTTGTAAACTATAAAGTACTATCTAAAAAATCTCTGTTGAGACCACAGTTAAAAAGCCCAAAAGTTTAGAACCATCAGTCTTCCAGACTATCCACATTTCTGTCGGGTAACTGACATGTTATCAGGTTGATTTCAGTGAGGATTTTTGCATGCTAACAATCTTGATTAGACCACGTTAAGAAATGATAATAGGTTCTGGAAAAGAGCTAAAGAACACCTAACATGGTTTTCTTGGGTGTCGTTCCCTGGGTCTGATTGAACAATAGTCTTTTTTTTTTTAATTTTTTTAAAGTACTTATTTATTTTTGAGAGAGACACAGAGACAGAGCATGAGCAGGGGAGGGGCAGAGAGAGAGGGAGACAGAATCCCAAGCAGGCTCCAGGCTCCGAGCTGTCAGCACAGAACCTGACATGAGGCTCAAACTCACAAACCGTGAGACCATGACCTGAACCGAAGTCAGACACTTAACCGACTGAGCCACCCAGGGGCCCCTGAAGAACTAGTCTTAAGACTTAGTCCAGATATCAGCAGCTCTGGGGAGGCTTTCCTGGCACTCTGTATCCAGTCACCCCTCCCCTGTGCCCACAGAACTTCTTACACCACCAACCACAGTATATTAGGCCCTTGATTTAATGCCTGTCTCCTAACTTACACTCCTGTGAGTGTCTCAAGGGAAGGGGGTATTTTTTTTTTAACCTTTGTATCTTCAGGGCCATTGACAGGATTTAGAACATATTAGATACGCAGTGAATCTTTCTCTTGTTTTGAATAAATGGATGAATTAATTAATCAGAGAAGCCCAGACATAAGAAAATGCCTTTTGGGGAGCTTACGTGGCTCAGTCGGTTAAGCGTCTGTCTGTGTTGACAGTGCGGAGCCTGCTTGGGATTCTCTCTCTCCTCTCTCTCTGCCCCTCCTCCACTCTCAAAAATAAATAAACATCAAAAAAAAAAAAAAAAAAGAAAGAAATGCCTTTTTATCCATCTCCCCCCAGTACTCCATTGCCATAAAACATAGACAGTTTAATTTACCTGGACAATGACAGAAAGGTGTCATTTATACTAAAGTCAGTATTATTCTAAATACCGATTATTGATCATTAGCCAATATTTTGGGGCCAAGAAAGCACATTGATTTAATGTTTAATGTTGTATTACATCTAAGATGCCCCAAATTAAATTATAATTTCCTTTCTTTTATCGCATAATTATTTCCCACATTTCAGGAAGTCTTCCGCTCACCTTTTTTTTTAAATTTTTTTTTAACTTTTTTTTAAATTGATTTTTGAGACAGGGAGAGACAGAACATGAACAGGAGAGGGTCAGAGAGAGGGAGACACAGAATCTGAAACAGGCTCCAGGGTCTGAGCTGTCAGCACAGAGCCCGACGCGGGGCTCGAACTCACGGACTGCGAGATCATGCCCTGAGCCGAAGTCGGCCGCTTAACCGACTGAGCCACCCAGGCGCCCCTCACCTTTTTTTTAAATTGAGGTGTAGTTGACACACATATTACACTACTTTCAGGTGTAGCACATAGTGATTTGACAAATCTATACGGTCCCCTTTGCTTACCACAGGTGGAGCTACCGTCTGTCACCACACAAACCATTAAGGAAGCCTTTCCCCTTTAAGGGCTGTCATTGCAGTAGTAATGAGTGGCTCGTTTAGCAGAGATTCCCAGAAGAAGCAAAGAGAGCGAAGTTGAATTATGCCCCATCTACACATACCCAGGTATGTGCTGGAGTTTAAGAAGATGTAGCCCAGGAATACCAAGAGAAAAGAAATCAACACATTTAGGAAGCCAAACTCACTTACTGGTGCCAAATGCTTTGTTGTTAATAAAAACGTTTGTTCAAAAAGGCCCAGTGACATTCAGGGAATCACGAGCTGAAATCTCCCACCGTTGGCTTTGGTCTCTTGAATTTCAAAGTTTCTTTGGCTCCTTAAGCCTTGAGTGACATTTCAGTTTGATAAACAACAGCTCACCTCCTATGGTAAACGCTTGTAGCGGGAAAGAACAATTAGCCAGCCACAAATATTTCTGTACCCGCCTGCCTCCCTGGAGAAAAATGCAAGGCTTTCAAAAATGCCAAAACATTTCCTTTAGTTAAGCACCATGGATGGCCATAATCATAGCAGAGTCTCTCACTTTAACGCATTAGCAATTAGCTTTGGTTAAAGAAATAAAAACAGAAACAATTCTTTTAACCATAGGGCACTTTAGTAAAATGGGTATGCACATACAGACTTGCTAGTGAAACAGACTTGGGTTCAGAACCAAGGCTCCCTGCATGCTAGCTCTAGGCCCTTGATTTATTTATTTTTTTGTAAAAACTTTTTTTTTTTTTTAATTTTTTTTTTCAACGTTTATTTATTTATTTTTGGGACAGAGAGAGACAGAGCATGAACGGGGGAGGGGCAGAGAGAGAGGGAGACACAGAATCGGAAACAGGCTCCAGGCTCTGAGCCATCAGCCCAGAGCCTGACGCGGGGCTCGAACTCACGGACCGCGAGATCGTGACCTGACTGAAGTCGGACGCTTAACCGACTGCACCACCCAGGCGCCCCTGTAAAAACTTTTTTTAATGTTTATTTATTTTTGAGAGAGAGACAGAGTGCGAGTGGGGAAGGGGCAGACAGAGACAGAAACCGAATCTGAAACAGGCTCCAAGCTCTGAGCTATCAGCACAGAGCTCAAAGCCGGGCTCAAACTCACGAACTGTGAGATCTTGACCAGAGCCCAAGTCAGACACTTAACCGACTGAACCACCCAGGCACCCTGCCCCTAGAAGTATTTCTGAGTCTCAATTTCCTCATCCTTAAAATGGGGATAATAGGTTCTCCATACCATGACTGGACCTCTGTATATAGACATAGATTGTTAGGGTTCTTTCATTTCAATCCCAGACTCCCAAAAGGAGCAGTAGTTGAGGTAGGAGGTGGGGAGAGAGAGAGAGAGAGAGAGAGATCAGTTGTCTTTTAAAGCATTTTTGGCATCGGGGTGCCTGGGTGGCTCAGTTGGTTGAGCACCCAACTCTTGATTTCAGCTCAGGTCATGATCTCAAAATCGTGGGACTGAGCCCTGTGTCAGGCTCTGCACTGAGGTTGGAGGTTGCTTGGGATTCTCTCTCTTTCTCTCTCTGCCCCTTTCCCTTCCCCCATTCTCTCTCTCTCTCAACTAAATAAATAAAACATTTTTGGGGTCGCAGCCTTCTTTGAGAATCTAGTGAAAGTACAGATTTTCCCCAGAAAATACACTTTCGTACATACATATTATATTTTGTGCCCAATTTCAGCACCCTTCCCCCTAAAAACTGCCACAGCACTTCACAGACCTCTGATTAAGAACCTTGGGACAGATGAGGCCAAAGCCTTGGGTTTTCTTTCTTCATGAGTCATTTCATTTCATAGAGAGGAAAGTCTATTCTCTGGCCAAAGACCACATCGGTCACCCTGGCCAACAAATATGGTTGCTGACAACAAGGAATTGATGGCAGAGGATGAACTCAGGCCACTATCACCATGACGTAAAATGCAATCCCAAATCCACCCGACTCCACCCTCAAAATGAGCATTTGGGCTCCCTGTGTAATTGTCTGTCCGTCCTTGGAGGGATTAGGAAAGAATAGCCTTCAGCTGTGTCATGGGGTTCAGCATGGCTTTGCAAACTACATGTTATTTTGTTTTTAATCAAAGCCCTCTATGATGTTAAAAAAAAAAAAAAAAGCAAGCCGATGTCCAGTTGAAATGGTGAAATTAGAGTTAACACAGTGAAATGAAATTATGCAGCCATAGAAATGATCATTGTGAAGACATACAGCCACGGAAAAGATGCTTTTCCAAAGAATCCAAGAATCCAAACTGCCACGTCCCTTGTGATTCTGGCCATTAAAAACTGTATCATGTGAACCAAGACAAGTAGCTCTTGGGTAAAAATATGAGGTTAGTAGAATAAATGATGGTTTGTAGCTGCTTTCAATTTTCTTTTTTGGTGTTACATAAAGTTTACAATTGTGAGGTAAGGAGATAAATGATAAATCTGTACAAAATCAGCCTGTTCTTCCAAATGGCTGTGGCACTGTCCCGCCTCCAAGCACCCGGCTCTTTCTGTGGCTTCCCTTCTCAGCTGGCTGAGAAGGCAGGCAGGGTGGGCAGACCCCGTCAGAGCTCCGCCAGACCCCCCTACACACAAAACCAAGCGAGGGACTGAAAGAGCAGTGAGAGCACATTCATTGTTCCCGCCTTCCATCACCCACCCTGGCGGACCCTCCATGCGTTAGGTCCTTGGCATCTGAGTCCAGCCAATGGGGAGACTGGTTCATCCAAGCAGCCTGAGGACTTTGTGTCTAAATCCATGTGAGCCTCTCTGGTGTTCAGATTCATGCCATGAACAAGTGGACTGACCCACAGAGTCAGAGGTAAATGACTTGTCTGATGTTTGCTGATGCTGTAAACAGGCATGGAGTCCCCAAGGGGTCCCAGTGGGCGCTGGGAGGTTGGCTGCTCTCAAACAGACACGAAGAGAAAATTACAGAAAAGCTTCCTGCAGTGCAGCTTGCTGGAGGGGCAGCAGCTTCGGGCGTCAGGAGGCCACTTGACCTTCTTAAAGGTCGTGGTCAGCATACTAGTCATTAGCACAGAGCCTCCCACGTAAAAGCGGTCTGCGCTCTGGCTCACTTCCCCCAGGCTGAGCCCCAAACTGCCTCCCTCTCCTCTGGGCACTTACCGCTGGGGAATGTGAACAGTAGGGGGCGGTAGTCCCCGCCCCAGAGCTGCACGCAGGGGTATTGGGCCCTGCGAAACCCCTCCTCCTGCAGCTCCTCTATCATAGTTCTTCTGGCCCCTGGATAAATGAGTGGCTTCCTCATCTGATGTCCTCAAAGCGTGTGGCAGGACCTCGGCGACAGCCCTGTCACAGACGGATGGGGGTGGGGAGGATGGCTATTCACGTCTGACTTAGCGACTCTCATTTCTGTGTCCTCGGGCCTAGCATGTATCTGGCTTAGCGCGTGTCACAATAAGTAACAATGGACAACTGACAGTTCCAGGGCAGGGAGACAATGGGGCAGGAGGAATTTCAGGAGATGACTGATCCCTAAGGGTGGGCAGATGTGGGGAGAAACAGAGAAATGAAAGGTGATGTCATGGAGGCTGGAGCTCCTGGGTAGACAGGAGCGATGCTCAGCCAGCAAGGGAAAAGGCAAGTTGACAGGTGCTGACCTAGCCCACAGGACAAGAGAGGCATTCTCTGGACAGCAAGCTTGTGCTGGATGCCCCCTCGGGCAGAGGTTTCCCAGATGCCAAGTGAACGTGACGCTGCGCTCCTCCACGCTTGGCGGCCCATTTCTGCTCAGTTGCTGTGTGTGGCTGGGCCAGCTGCAATTTCACAGCAGGGTTTGGCCTCTGCCTCGATACCGGCGATAAGCTTCTCTTGCCCTTACTGTTGGCCTGGGTCAGTGCTCTGCACACAGTGGGCGGTTGATAGACTGAATAATTGAAAGCGAAGAGCACCGGTTTTGGAGTCACACAGACCTGAGTCTGCATCTGGGCTCTGGCCTTCTGGCCCCGGGGCCCTCGGTGGGTTCCTGATGACAACACGGGACTGTTGCAGGAATTAAAGGAGTTCATTGCACAAAGCACCTGGCACATTTCTTGGCGCTCAAGTACTGGCAGCTATTCCACATTTGATCGCTATGCATTATGTGCCCAGTAGACCCAGCAAAGGGTTGACTGGATGGAATGCCCAGAGCCCACTTAGCCTACCCCCTCGTTGGCAGGGTCGGAACCTGAAGACCAGAGAAAGGAAGTCCCCCAGCCAAGATGGCAAGACCAGTGCCCAGCTGTAGAAACGCAGCCTCAGGGACAGAACCCGCTTGGCACAGGCTGGCATTCTTGGGCATCCTCATCTCAGCTCTCCCAATTTCTTCCCCCACTGGTTTCAGGCTCCTCCTCCAGTCCTAACTTGAGGTCACTATCCTGTCTTACTAAAGTCATTTGTACCCCTAATGCCTGGTTGATCTTTGGCACCCATTCTGCTTTACCTCCACACGAACCCTCGGATCTCCCCCTCCCCAAACTCTCAAGTCTGCCCACTGGAATCCTCTGGCCCCTTCTAGATCCCGAGTACTATCTGGCTTCCTGAGCTGGATCCTTTATCTCCACTGGGATCACTAGGCTCCTGTCTCTTTAAAGTTCCTTTAGAGTATTGTTTCCCTTCCTCTGATGGCTCCCAGAAGCTGAGGTGGGTGGTATCTTCCCTTCCAATCAGGGCCATCTGTCCTCCTCAGAGGCAGCGACAGGCCCCCACCTCAGCAGGAGCCATCAGTGCCCACCTGCATCTCGATATCTTCCTGGTGGTCCAGGCTGGACTCACTGGATCGAGGATCACTCTTGGGGGTGGGATGGTCTACCACAGGTAGGAAGCTAGGGTGTTCTGCTTTCTTTCCAAGTTCTCGTGTCCATTCCTCCCACAGCTGGAGCTGGTTGGCAAACCATCCGTCCTCCCTCGTCTGCCTCAGTCCCCTTCCCCTATTCGTCCTGATCCATGGGCACTCTCACAGTTCCCTAAGTTTGTAGACACAGTTTGGAAACAAGATTTACATTTGTACTCTATGTTGGAAAAAAAAAAAATCAAAGCAACAAGTCCAGTGTTGCTTACCCAGGGTTTCTGTCAGCAGAACGTTTTTGTGAGATGCGAATGGATTTTTTTCTTCTTCTATTCATTTATTATTTTCCTCCTCGCCCACGTTTAAGCCACTGCCACAGGGAAACAGAAAGGAGAAACAAGAGAACTCTCCTGGCTCAGATTGAGAGAAATGTGGTGAGTTGGTCTGGGCAATACAGGAACCCAGGTGGTCTCACCCAGAGTCCCTTGGTCCAAAGTTGGAGGGGAGCAGCGTGATGACTGCAGCACCCATGATGTGGCATAGAAGTCCTGGAGGAGGGCTTGACCCAGGTCAAAGGCTGGAACTAGACATCCTAGCAGTGGCCTGTGTGGATTGATGATGAATACCAGATGTGTTGCACTGCCCCAAAGTCCTAAGACCCATTAGCACCCCCCCCCAGAACTGGGGCCCAGCCCTGGAGAAAGGGAGAGAGCACTGAGCTCACTGGGGCTATTTTCCACTACCAGCAGAAATCAAGATGTTCAGACTAGATATTCCATTTTTGCTCACCAAGTGTGGACTCAAGTCTACACTCACCCCACATGAATTTACTCTGTCATGACTTCACTGAGCCCTCCAGATGTTCTTCCAGAGGCCAGGACCACCTTCGTAACAGACTCACTCAACCTACTCTTCCACTTTCTCTGAAGTCGGTGTCCTTATCAACAATTCCAAAGATTCCCCCTTAGCCTCATTGTTCTCGCAATCAGCACGTTCTTCTTCTTCTTCTTCTTTTTAAATGAATGACAAATGAGCAAAATACATATTTCTGAGTGTTGACCTTTGGAAGGTAAAAGGGAATAAAGCAAAGGGACAAATTCAGCCATGCATTGTCTACCCCTTAGATTTGCAAAGGGGTCATGGGAGAGTTTCAGGGTGGTTTGAAGGCTGTGTTAGAGACACCCTATGGTGTGACCAGACAGAGTGAGGAGCTAGGAGGTCCAGCTTGAGGGTCAGTCTGGTCACTGATTATCTGTGTGACCTCAGAAAAGGAACTCTGCTCTCTGGGTGTGCCACTGGGAACTGGCGATACAGTGGGGTTGTGCAAACAGGGAATGAGGGTGTGCAAACAGGGAATGAGGGTGTGTCCGTGTGTGTGCATGTGCCTGGCATGAGGCCCTTGCTACCCTAGCCCCCTGCTGCGTTCATTAGAAGAAGCCATCAGCCATGCCTGCTGGTGCCTGGGCCAGGGTGGCACAGTTATAGGAAGACTTGTGGAGGCTGAGACCTTGGGATTGGAACTTCAAGGATGCACAGGAGCTTTCCTCACGGAGATGGGCATGTCAAGTGGAGAAGAGGGCTCAGCACAAGCTCTGAGGTGTGATGGGCAACAGGGAGTCACTGGGGACAGGACTGCTGGGCCCAACGTGCCTACAGAAGAACACCAGGAGAGAAGCTGGAACAGGAGACTAAGACATCTGGTCCCAGGAGGCCTGGGTTTTGTTCTCAGGCACTGAGGAGTCAACAGAGATGTTCCTCTGGGGGTGCCAGCACCACATTTGAGCTTCAGAGAGACCTTGCCAGCCACAGAGAGGATGGACTGCAGTGCAAATCACTGCGGAGAAGACAGGAGCTCTATGGATGTGGCAGTCATCTAGTCTAGAGTCAGGAAGGGCCTGAGTTAAAGCAGTGGAGATCCAGGGACAAATTTGAGAAAGGAGGAGACAGATATTATCACAGATGTTATCACAGCATTGCCCTCAGTCAGGGAAACCAGTGAGTGTTCTAGCCCACCCTCTGGCCTTTGCTAAGGCTCCCACTTTCCCCGCACTTTAGGTTTCTTCCACAGGGAACAGAGCCTCCTCCAGAAGATGCTGGGGTAAAGGTTGGGGTCGGGGGACAGGGGGGACTCAGTCACCCTTAGCAGGGCAGTGGAAGATGAGGCAAAGATCCTAAGGATTTCAGACCCTGCCTCTTCAGTGTGGAGTTGGGTGAAGGAAGGCCAGCCCCAGAGAAAGCAGGAGATGGGGCCCCTCCTGTCACCCCCATCCCAGCATCCCCATGGAGCTGCTGGCTGCCAACACACCATTCTGGGCTCTGAGCTGAGGGGAGGAGGAGGAGAATGCTCCCTCCCTTCTCAAGACCCACTCAGACTAGAAGACAGGCACTTCTTGCCGCTTGACAGCAGAGAACTTTGCATGATGAGAGCAACAAACGAGAAGAACTTTAGGGAGGAAGGTGCTTTAGCAATAGGATTGCTACAAAATGGATGAAGCTTGGAAACCTCTTTACAGGGCAGACTTTATTCCTTACTCTGTCACAATGGCCTTGGCAACAGTGGGTTTGAGCATGTTTTGTTGTTGTTGGTAGGTATGTGTGTCATCTCTGTGTGTGTGCCTCCGTGTGTCTGTGCATGTGCTTGTGTGTGCATGTGCCTGTGTGGCTGTGTGTGTCCATGTGTGTGTGAGATGGAGAGAGAGCATATCCTATATCAATAACCTCTTCCCCTGGAGAGATTTTCTTTTTTGTTTTTCTAGTTATAACATCTTTAAAACAGGGTCCAAAATGGACAACTTCCCCTAAACACCACCTGCCAGAGAGCTCCAGGACATCCCAGGCTGGAAGCAGAAGCGCTCCCTTCTCAGACTGAATCTCAGGTGGGGCAGGTGGGAGGTGGGGGACACCCTCAGTCACTCGGGCAATCTCCAACAGCAAACCACCACACTGGAGACATTTTTGAGCACGTGCTCAGTGGAGGCTGGCTGGCGGCCATTCCCACGTGCAAGGAACTAAAAGCATGGAACCATGAAGATTCACAGAAGTCCATTTAAGATTCGTTGATCTTAAATATCAAACTTATGACAACACTCTATAGGGACAGAGTCAGCTCCCCAGAGCCCACAGTTCTTCCCCATCCTTTTTCATGCCTTTTCTTCATTCAATTTCCAACAGGCTTTCCAGTTCGACAGGAAAGGAAGGACCAAACATGGAGATGTCAACTTTCTTACATACAGGCTGTCTCTCCGTGGCGGTTTGGACAGCACACAAATAAATAGGAGGGGGGAGTTGGCAGGAAGGTGGAGCACACATCATCAGAGAGTGGCTTTATGTGCAGGCAGCAATTAGAGGAACCTGATTTGAAAACAGAAGGCTCCAGACCCACTGGGATGAATGTCACAGTCATTTTGCAGGAATCCAATGAACGTTGCATTGCAAGCCATGTGCACCCTAATCAAGGGGCCTCATGGAGAAAGATTTTAAACCCTTTTTCCTATGCCACAAAGGAGTATGACCTTTCTGTGAGGAAACTATTGTGCAAGCAAATGAGATTTCTCTAAAGGCCAGAGTCCCAGCTCTGAGGAAGACATCAGTCACAGGGCCTGTCCTTCATCTCTGAGCCAGAAGCCTCTCTGGGGGTGTTACTTTCACTTCCCATTTGCTCGTTCTCAGAGGCCACTTGTCTGAGTGACAACATGGAGCAAAGGAGCCTCAGAAGATTTATTTGACCAGGAGGAGAGTTTGGGAGCTGGCTCCTTTCTCTGACAGCCCAAGAGGCTAGCAGCTTCAGCTGAAGTAAGGTCCCAGCAGAAACATGGGTACAAGTGACACCCCACCCTTACCTCCTCCACACCTGTGACAGAGCCACCATGTCTGGTTGTTAAGGCCGACATGAGCAGGTATCTCCTTGCCAATCTCAGCCTCAGACAGCTGCCAACAACAAGCACTCTGTACCTCACAGAGCCCTGTTTAACGTCTCTGCTTTCTACGTCTAACTGACGCTGGTGGCAAAGGCCTCCCAGGAGTGATTCTTGGAGCAGGAAGAGAATCCCGTGTTGACTCAAGAGCATATGGGAAAGCCACGTTCCCCCCAGGAATTAACCAGAAGTCAATTCTTTCTGTACCAGCAAGTCCCAAACCCTCCTGGATGGATGAAATCTGATGAAAGCCAGAAATGCTCTTTGTAGAGGGTTGCCTGTGTCCACAAAAGTTTACATGCAAGTTAAAGAAGCTTATAAGCTCCATGAAACGCCTCAAGGGGCTATGGTCTCCCAAAGTTAGGTCACCAGCACCAGCAACTGGTGCAGGGGCATGGCCATTGTGGGAAGAAAGTCTCTATCCAGGGCCATACACTTCCCCCTCTTTCCCTGCCACCAAGCAGACAGCAGGACCCTCTGGGTACCTGGGCCTCTTTTGCAAGGCTCAGGACTCAGGAAAGCCCAGGTGGCAAGCTATTCTCCACTGGTCCCTGCTTCGCAAAGCCAGATGCAGACAGGACGCTGATCTGTGGTTTGAAACTGAGGTATCCTGCTTCTCATCAGCAATGTGCTGGGGCCAACTCGTGCAGGTTTGTAAGAGCCAGTTGTTAAATTCGGGGGAACTTTATGAGCCATTTGTTAAACACCTCATTATTCAACACCAAACCATATAAAATGAAAATGATCTAAAATCAAAATTAAATTATATAAAATACAATTAAATGAGTTATATTAAAAACGAAGGTAGTAAACACCCAAATGTCATCATTTCCCAGCTATTTCACTACATTTCTCTATTATCACTGAGGTCATTTACATCAGTTATGTGTGCAGTGGAAATGCTGTATAATGGTGCGCTGTTGCACATCTCTTCCCGGCCCCATGTCCAGCCAGGTCACATTGGCAGCTTGAAATTGGCAATCTAGGAGTGTTTACACCACAGGAATAGGAAAGGGCTTCTGGGGTTGATTTGCTTTTTTGTTGATTTTTCAGACTTAATACCGTGATGGAGAAAATGTTAAAATAATGTAGGTAATCCTTTAAAATGTGCCCTATTTATATCTGTTAATAGCACAAAGGACTTGAGAAAAGTGTTTTGAGTAATTAAAAACTATTAGCCAATGTAACAAAGAAGCCAGTGACATCACTGCCTCATGAGTGCAATTCCAACATGTCTTTGTCACATTGGTCTACTTAACATAAATGAAAATACCAATGGATGTTCATGCCAACACTATATTTGTGCATCAGTTGCAGCCCATGGATATGAGAATTTGGCAAAAGTCAACAAAAACATTCTGTGGAGAATCGATCGCTCTATGGTATTTATAATGAATATTTTCTTAAAATTGTTTTCATGTTTATTTATTTTTGAGAGAGAGAGAGAAAGAGACAGAGTACAAGCAGGGAAGGGGCAGACGGAGAGGGAGACACACAATCTGAAGCAGGCTTCAGGCTCTGAGCTGTCAGCACAGAGCCCGACATGAAGCTTGAACTCACAAACCGGGAGATCATGATCTGAGCCGAAGTCAGAAGCTTAACCGACTGACTTAACCCAGGGCCCCAAGAACGTCACATATTTTATTTGTAAATTATGTGTTACATATTCTTTATACCAGTAAAATGTTTAATAAACTTATGTGTGTACATATGTGTGTACATTTGTTTCCCGGAAAGCTGGTTGTTGAATATTTACCAGCATCTGACTGCTCTCAGTCTAGGAGATACCTATCTTAACCTAATCTCCCCCTGCTGTACTGGCAGATGGCAGGATGTCCATCAGACAGACACCACAAGGGGGAAATGATTCCTTTCCACGTCAACACATGGGAAAAAGGGATTTGAGCCTTTCCCATAAAGCTACCCAAATAAAACCATGAAATGGGTTATTGTTTTTGATCCCATCTTCAAATGAAATAGGTTTTTGTTTGTTTGTTTGTTTACTTTGAGAAAGAGAGAGTGAGAGCAAGGGAGGGGCAGAGAGAGAGAGAGAGAGAGAGAGAGAGAGAGAGAATCCCAAACAGGCTCTGCACCACCATCACAGAGCTTGTTGCAGGACTCAAACTCATGGACCGTGAGATCATGACCTGAGCCAAAATCAAGAGTAAGACGTCGCTCAACCGACTGAGCCACCCAGGCACCCCTCAAATGAAATAGTTTTTTTTTTTAAATAAACATCTTTTTAAAAATCTGATTCTACTATAGAAATGGTAGGAATTAACGGACTCTTCCCATGGAATAACTACATCTAATCTTTGTAGCAGTACCAAGAGGAATATCTGTAAGAATAGGCAGTGAAACAAGCTGCTTGTGTATGTCTAACAGACCCACAGCTGAATATCTCACCATAGGTGGCACCCTTGTAGAAACAAAACAAGCCAAACAAAAAACACAAAGAATTGGTCTATGTTTTGTACACAGAAAGGAAACTAATTCTTATCGAGCACCCATACCATGCATCAAGCGCTTTCAAAAATGCTATTCTGTTTTTGTTTATTGACTTACTCATTTTCTGGTGCTTCCAAAAAGATTTGAAGCCACTTATAAAAATATGTATGAAATGATAGCAGAGGAAAACAAATGAAGAAATCAAGACCAAAGGACAAATTCGGGCAGGAAAACAAATCTGAGCGTCAAGCTTGTACACAGGAATACAGACCATGAGATGCGCTGCCCAATTGCTAGTGGTTGGATGCAAATTAGGCTCTCAGTGTCCTGGAGTCCAAAGCACAGAGTGGGAAATCATTGGTTTGAAGAGTCAGTGTCTTTGAGACATCCTTTGCTCCAGAGAAGCGTGGATTTTCCAGGTTTGGAGCCTGAGAGTAATCATCCTGCAGCCGTTCGTAGGGTGATCCTGAGTGTCATGGTGGACAGCAGTCTCAGTGGCATCCCAGCAATGATGACACAGTGAGGTCCCTACCTTGTGTCTTATAGCAGCCTTCAGCTGGAGCCTAGGATGGCATACCCTCACCAGGAAAGGGTGCCAAGCCTGATTCTGGAATGCAATTCCCTGAACACTCCAAGCATTGAGATCCAGACACACAGCTCTCAGACTGACTAGCTTCATGGTAGGGGGAGGGGGTGAGGAACACCCCAAATATCTAGATTTATGTTTCTCAATCATATTGACCTCATGGCCTCTTTGAGAAACATAACAAAGCCATGGTCTCCCTTTTGCAGATTTCAAGATAAATACCATGCATAAAAATAATGTTAAAAGTTACAATGTGAACTGTGCTTTTTCTTTTTTTTTTTTATTTTTTTAAAAAACATTTATTTATTTTTGAGAGACAGAGAGAGGCAGAGCATGAGGAGGGGAGGGGGAGAGAGAGAGACACACACACACAGAATCCGAAGGAGGCTCCAGGCTCTGAGCTGTTTGTTAGCACAGAGCCCGACGTGGGGCCTGAACTCACGAACCGCAAGACCATGACCTGAGCCGAAGCCAGACACTCAACCGACTGAGCCACCCAGGCGCCCCTGAAATGAGCTTTTTCAAATTACAAGGACTCCTCTGGTGGTTCTCATACAGAGAACTGAATAGAATCTAGGTGGAAACTCTTCAGTTTCAACTCACCTAAGAGGGCATTGAGAGTTTATTCTTATAACCCTATGATGGGCTGCTACCAACAAGTAAAGAGCTAAGACTCCAGGGCAAAAGTAACCTACCTGAGTTATGCCAGTAGAGAGTGAGGTCAAACTATTATTATTTCAGAAAGACATTCAGTGACTTGTCCAAGGTCACAGCAGGGCTAAACATTGAACCAAGCCTTCTGGCTCACAGGCTGGCCATCCACTCTCTATGCAAGAGAACCTCTCAGCCACACCTGCTTTGTCATACGCCTATGCCCTAGTTCTTTCTAATTCTGGGATCCACAACACATTGAGAGATAAAATTAAATTATCATTACTAAATATTTGACTTGGTGATTCCAAATATTTTGGGTTGGCAGATGCTTTCAGGACTGTGATAGAAGCCAGGAGCACTCTGTGGAGAAGAGTGTGAATGTCCACAAAAACTTGCAGACAACCTCGCAGTGCTCATAGACCCCATGGAACTCATCAAGTTTCCATGATCTTGGAGGTCAGAATTCCTGACCCATTAAGCACAAATCATCTCATATCTTTGTAGACACTACACAAACATGCACAAACATTTCCTGCACTTGAGCACCCCTGAGGGTGAGGGTCTCCTTAAATTCTGCCTCCCAGGTGCCTTGCTTGCCTCACCCTTGTCCTAGCCCAGCAGCCCAGGTATCAAGGTATACAAAGAAGCCAGAAGAAAGTGGTGATGACAAGGCACCCAAAGGAGCCTCCTTCTACCACATGGCTTGGGAAACATCAGCCTTTTGGTGTACACAGTGGCCTGTTGTGAGTGAAGGTCATTCAGGGTCAGCAGGGACCATGGCATAGCCTCTTCTATGCCTCCGTCTCTGGCTCCAATCATCTGGTTCAATTTAATTCTCATATCTGTGCTTGAAGCTGGGTGCACCCTTACAGAGAACTGGGCCATTTGCTCACACCCCCCAGCTGGAAGTGGCAGAGCCAGGTCCTGGTGCAGAACTGGTTGGCCCCAAGGCCCAGCATCTTCCTCTGGCCAGCACCACCTTGCAGACACCTGCTGACAGGCATCTTCTTCTTCAGGGGCCCCTATTAAAACCCCGGCATGACCATGGCACTGGAGTTCATTGGGCTAAGGGCGATCATTAAATCTTACACGTTTTTCCTCCTTTGAGCTTTCTTCCTCATAGTTTAATCTTCACTTGCATTCAAAAACTTGTCCTTGTTTCTTTCACTCAAGGACCATTTTGCAGGGTACCTGCCCTGAGCCAGACATTGTCCTGAGTGCTAGGACCCAAAGAGAGATGAAAGGGGGACAGCTCCCTGTCCTGGAGGAGCTCAGATCCAGAACTCTTACAAACAAGTAGCCCTAAGCATGTTGTTGGAGGTTCACGGGGACAAGGAATGGATTTGGACACTGGTGACAGAAGAGAAGGAGGTGGGATTGGTCAAGAGAATTAGAACAGGTGGGCCTTGCCCAGATGAGAAAGTGGGGAGGAGGTCCCAGGCCAAGAGAGCAGCAGGAGCAGGTGCCACCCGCCCTGTCCCCCCACCCCAGGCCCCCATGCATTTCAGAGAAGCGAGTGACCGGCCCAGTCAAAGTGCATATAGGTTAGCAGTGGGGGCAGCAGGAGATATGACAGGAAAGGTACTTTAGGCCCAGTGGTAATCACTGTTCTTCGTTTCGATCTTCATCTGAGTGTTGTGATTTTTATCTAGGTGCTGTCTTCCTACAGCTTCACGATTCTTTCTTCTTTCTCACTTGCTTTCTCTAATCTGGTTGGGACATCACCCCAGAATGAGGGCACACCTGCTCTACTGGGCCTGGTGGAGGGGGGGCATGTGTGGGGGGGGTGGGAGAAGGGTTTCTCAGTCTCCCCTGTTACCTCCCCACACACCTGAACTTTCCAAACAAGGATGCTGGCCCCTGATGGCTCTGTCCAGCTGCTGCAGATTCTAGGGCAACACGGTGAGCTCCCAAGGCCATGGCGTCACTCCATCAGGAGCTGGTTCTACGTTCCTCAGGCCACAGCTTAGTTCAGGGAATTATTTTCCAGCACAGCTCATGGCTGCTTGGCTGGCCACAGATTCTATGGGGATGGTTGGGACCAGAGGATGGCAGATTCCATCCTGGTATTCCACACAGGGTTGGGGCTCTCACCTGCCTCCATTCTGGCCTTCTCCTTCCTCACTGAGGAGAGGTCAGGTTTGGGTCTCTGGGCATGCACTTGGAGGCCTGAGAGCCTGACCCAGCACAGTGAGCTCTGCTGGGCAAACAGAGGATAGGGTACTTAACCCTGAAGCCCCTGACATAGAGTGAGGGCTCAACACGTGTGCTGAATGAAAGAATAAATGAGTGATAAGAAATGCCACAAAAAGAAATATAGAAATTTCTAGGACTAAGGTTGGGAGAGACAATGGTAAAAAAAAAAAAAAAAAGCAAAAGTCCTGCTATGTTCCAGAAACTTCAAAGTGAGCGTAGGGAACACTGGACCATGCTCGGTTTCTCCAAGCATGTTCACATTTTGACCATGTCTGCTTTAGGGCAGGAGCATAATTTTTTTTAGCTTTTTATTTTGGAATAATTTTAGGTTTATAGAAAAGTTACAAAGATAGTGTAGAGACTTCCCATATACCCTACACTCAGCTTCCCCTAATATTATCATCTTACCTAACCATGGTACAGTTGGCAGAACTAAGAAATTCACATTGGCACAATGGTATTAATTAAACTCCAGGCTTTATTTAGATTTTACCTATTTTCATTAAGGACTTTTCACAAAGACATTTGGTGACTTGTCCAAGGTCACACCGCCAGGAAGCATCCAATCCCATCCCAGATGTTAATTCCAGATTTAGTTGTCAGGTGTCCTTACTCTCCTCTGATGTGTGACAGTTTCCCCATCTTTCCTCATTTTCCATGACCTTGACAATTGTGAAGGTCAAATGTTCTGCAGATTGTCCCTCCCTTTGGATTTGTCTCATGATGAGACCGGGGTTAAATGTTTGGGAGAAGGACAGCGCAGAGGGGAAGTACTTTCCTCCTTTCACCGCAGCCAAAGTTACACAATATAACACGACATCCCTCGAGACGTTAAGCTTGACCACCTGCTTAAGGTGGCGTCTGCTGATGTTCTCCACTACAGAGTTACTGTTCTTCCCTTTCCATACTTCATTCTAAGTCCCTTCTGCACTCAAGGTGAGCAGAGTCAAGCTCCATCTAGAGAGGAGAGGCATCTACACATATCATGTGGAATTTTTCTCTATAACAATGGAAGCACAATGGCAATAATTCTTTTTTTAATGTTTATTTACTTATTTTTGAGAGAGAGAGAGAGAGAGAGAGAGAGAGAGAGAGAGTCCCAAGCATACTCAGTGCTGACAGCACAGAGCCCCACACAGGGCTCGAACTCACAAACCATGAGATTGTGACCTAAGCCAAAATCAAGAGTTGGACACTTAATGGACTGAGCCACCCAGGCGCCGCAATGATAAAAATTATTTAGTTTCTTGGTAATGTGGATAGTTGAAAGCAGCGGTCAATTATGAAATGACTAGAACAGTTGTCAAAACCTAAGAATTGGGGGTGTGGGGTAAATGGGTGATGGGCATTAAGGAGGGCACTTTTTGGGATGAGCACTGGGTGTCACATGTAAGAGATGAATCACTGGGTTCTACTCCTAAAACCAAGACTACACTGTATGTTAACTAACTTGAATACAAAAAAGCAAAAACAGACCCCAAAAAACCCAACAACTTAGAATTTTAAAAATCCTCTCAAAATATGTTAGCAACTGTTCTTTCCTTCTCAGAAATGGCTCTCTTAGCCAAAAAAGTCATCATTAAACCTATTTCATCACCCAACCCCTGATGTCTGAGAAATGGATAAACTTATTTAAAAACAACATTTAGAAAGGGCAACAACCAATCATTTACGTTGAGCCAAACTGACACTCCCCTTCCATCACTGCTAATCTCTATCATGTCTGCCTCTTAGGTACAATTACCCTGGTTTATAGAGAGGCCGAGTAACTTGCTTGGAGCCCCACAGCTGGTATGTGTGTGCCTACCCATATTCCCACCCCTCAGTCTTCTCTTACCTTTCCTGTGGCACATTCACTGACTTTTCCAGCTTAGAAAACCCAAGAAGCAGAATCTACCTGGATGGATAAGCTTTTATTAAAAAAAAAAAAAAAAAAGAGAGAGAGAGAAAGAAAAAGAAAATGAGGAGCTCCTGGGTGGCTCAGTCGTTTAAACATCTGACTTCAGCCCAGGTCATGATCTCACAGTTCATAAGTTCAAGCTCAGCGTTGGGCTCTGAGCAGATAGTACATAGCCTGGGGCCTGCTTCGCATTCTGTCTGTCTGTCTCTCTCTCTCTCTCTCTCTCTCTCTGCCCCTTCCATACTTGTGTGCTCTCTCTCTCAAAAATAAATAAACATAGAAAAATATGGGGAAAAAAAGAAAGATAAAGAAACACATAAACACACACAACTAAAAAACTCTCCAAAGTAGAAACCAACGAATGATCGGACAATCTATTCATAGCTATGGCTCAGATCATGTTAATGTCTTCTCTCTCTGTAACATCCAAAGTGATGTTCCTGACCACTCTCCCAACCACAGGCCTCAGAACACTGTTTGCACAGTTTAAAAGAATAAGATGGTCAAAAAGGTAGAAGATGCAGTCTTACCTTGACAAATGCTCAGTAGCTTTTCACCATGGCTTTTTAAATCCCGGCACCCTTGTGATGCAACAGCTTTCTAGCTATAACCAGCAACTCTTGATGCAATCCCAAAGAAAAAACCCATGCCTGTTGTCTCAATCGGTTCACGTAGCTTGTGGCTTCCTGCTGGCAGCGAGCACCAGGCAGAGGTGGCCGGCTCCTGGCTTTGTGGTCAGAGCTTCACCAGCTTCCCCCAAGGAGCCCTGCCCTTCTCGCTGAGCTCTTTGAAGGCTTCTGTGGGTTCACTAGGTCCAGTGGGCACTGCTGACCCAGAAAACTGTGAGGAAGGACCGCAAGCAGCTGGTCTTTCTCAGGCCCTGGGCTCCACTGGTCCCGATGACTCTCTGCCACTAAAGTTTTCTCATGGGGTTTTGGTTTAGTGACATGGGTGGTGCCTTCCTACACCAAACTGGGCAGAGTTAGTAAACCTCCAAGCTAACTCTACAGGGTATTTAGCTCTGCCTAGCAGTATTTATCCGCAAGACAAGAAAGAGCTTGGTCTCTGATGACTTGTGCCATCTGTATGAGCCTGGGCAGCTGTTCCCTAGCCTTGTTCGTTTTGTTTTGTCTTCCAAATAGTGCCGATGATACCCAGCCCAGAGATACTATGGGCACAAATGATAGAATGGGTGGGAGCGACGGGCACAGAATGGGCTCTCAATAAATGTGAATTCTCATTTCTAAAACAAGTGGCCCTCTAGCCAGTCATTGGTTCTGATTGCAGAATCCTTTCAGTAGTGCCACTTCACTTGACTCGGAACACTCAGGGGAGCAGAGAATGATGGACCTAACAATCTGGAATGGTGAGGTGGTGCCTGTCCTGTACTATACCAGCTAAGGGACCAACAAGACCAAGTTGCTGAGACAACCTCAGGAGGCTTGCGGGTCCAGCCAGACATGGTAAGCCAGTGGTCACCTGCTTTGTGATCCAGGGACAGAAGGGAGCCCATGGGCAAGCTCCTTTCCTGCCTTTATGTCTGGGAACCTTGGCAGGGATGGAATTCAGATAGGCTTGCTTTACTCCTGGCCTGGGACCACAGTCCAGATCTCAGTTTCCTCATGGATTTTAAGACTAAGACAATAAGTTGCTGTGAGTTTTCAGTAAGAAAGAGCTTTTTGACAGATATTCATAGCAACAGCAGCAGCAACACAGTTTTTGGGTTCTAAGCGTCCTTGGAAACAATCTTCTTAATTCCTCCAAAAAGTTTTTGTGACAGTAAGTGGATTAATGCATAAAAGATTATATCTGTTACAGTATTTAGCAATAGTAAACTCCAAATAACCAGTAGCTGATGTGAATACACCTAATCCAAGTTCCAAATCTAATCCTTATCACCGCTTTGTCTTCTATTCTTGGTAGTGAAGAGCCCCAAACAGTGTCCAGAACCACTTGTGCTCAGTGCATCATAGCTCTTATTAATTTATTACTTATTCATCTCCTGACACCTGAGAGTTGGATCTAAGCGTTAAATGCAAGTTGAAAGGATCCCAAACTCCTTAAGCATATGATTTAAAAAATTGCTGACTTGAGATGAGATTATTTAGTCTTTTTATTTCAATTCAATTAACACAACAAATTTTGTGAATGTTTGCTCTGTGATAAGCACACGCCAGAGGCTAGGGGTAGAGATATAAATAAACATGACCTTCCTCTGAGGGAGTCAGCCTAGGGAACCTGGGAAGGGTGTCTGGTCGACAGACATTATAATGGGGTATGATAAGTGTGGCTATAGAAGCCCAACAGGGCAGAGTAGTAGAACAGAGGCAGGAGCTATAGGAGCATCAGGGATTATTGGGGGGAGTTACCAAGGAAATGATTTTGAACATGATTTGTGACTAAGAATCCTTCAAACTCTCAGAGGCAGATACCTAGGTTGAGTCTTCTACTGAACAAGGACTCAGTGATGCTGAGTTATGTCCAACTATGTATAATTAAAGAAATGACTAAATAAGTGATTTGGGGACAAAATTTTATATTGAGAGCATAGTGGGGAATAAGAGATGCATCTTCCTAAGGAAAAAAAAAATCTATGTTCCTCTGACTCTGGGTCATCCATTCAAGATTGGAGTGCAAGGGGATGTGAGTGTTTGCAGGGAAGGGAGGATAAGCTGATGTTTTTGTGGTCTGGAAAAAAAATTGTCACCTTTCTATCCACCTCCAAGAGACAGGGGTTCAAAAAAACCAAAAATGGATTCTAGCAGCCACTCAGAAAAGAACGAGGAAATGACCTTGCTCTTGGGTTTCACATGTCTGAGCAGAAGTGAAAATTAATTTCAGCCATTTTCACCCTCACAGAGTCATAGAATCCACCAGAAAGGCAGAGGGGAGGCAGGGGCAGGACCCAGGGGAGAAGATAGGAAGCAGTGAAACGTGTCAGGTGAGACTAAGAGTGTCCTTATTAGACATGTTTGTTAGAGAACCTCAGAGAGGGCTTTTATGGCTGCACTGAGACTAGAGTCTGAAACCCCCATTTAGTGTTCAGCCTCACTGCCTCCCCCATTTATTTTTGCACTTTTGAGATGACTCATGCAAAATTTCCTCTCCTTCCATGGATCTATACCAGTCTCCTGACACCAGTACATTTCTGATCAAAATCAAAAGCTGTGTGCAATAAAATATTTGAGTAGAAGAAACATTAAAATAATCCAGTCCACGATTCACTGCAGGAATAGTGGTGTGAGAAGCTGGGCGATCTCCCTTTGAAGAAAACAAGTATAAAACTAGACACAGTTGTTGAAACCAACCATCTCAGAGCACTGGAAAATGAGCAGAGGCAGATAACAAATTAAGAAGGTTTAACCTTGGGGTGTCTGGGTAGCTCAGTTGGTTAAGCGTCTGACTCTTGATTGCCGTTCAGGTCATGGTCTCACAGTTCATGACATCGAGCGCCACGTAGGGCTCCGCATTGACAGTGTGGAGCCTGCTTCGGATTCTCTCTGTCCTCTCTGTCCCTTCCCTGTGCACATGTATGCTCTCTCTTTCTCTCTCAAAATAAATAAACACTAAAAAAAGAGAAGAAACTTGAAAAGAAACTTGAAGAACTTGAAGAAAAGAAACTCAAGAAACTTGAAAAACTGCTACTACATTAGAATGACCGTGAGTCTGTGGTCTTCTTGCTTATGTGTTCTACTGCTTTTCTAGTGGGAATGAATGGTGGGCTTGGTTTGAGGGCTGTTAGTTAGTGATACCAGTGGCTTTACCAGCTAGTGGTGACAGATGCGGTCTGTGATGGGGAGATGAAAATTGGTAGTTTTATGGGTTAAAGGTCATGGAATCAGTTCTAGACAGGAAATGAAAATCTGCAGCTTTACTTGCTTGAGTTTGTATCCTCGGTTCAGAGTGGGCAGAAAATCACCCAGAAATGTAAGGGGGAGGTTCTGGAAGTGAGAGAGCCATGAAAGGGCTGAGCTAATAAACACCCCATACATATTTGACTGACTGCTATAATATGCATGAGTTGGGGAGAACTGAGAGAGTGAAGCAAAAAGTGAAAGTCAAGGGAAACCTAAGGACTTTCTGTAGATTTGAATTTTTTCCTCCAACCACACACAGCTGGGGCAGCAGAAGGTGGAAGGTTTACATATTCAAGGTGTCTGAGAATAACTTCTGTCCAAATAATTGCCTGACCATTAAACAATGCAGAAGCAGGGGTTACCCTTAGAAAGCTAGACTAAAAAACAAAATAAAACCCTAAAAATAAAAATGCACAGTGGTGCCAGTGGCTGCACACCATGGAGGGAAAAAAACTTCACAATTTAGGTGTAGTTAACTTAGTAAAACAAAACAAAACAACAAAAAATCAACAGCTTTCAGGAAAATAAAATAGAATTCAGAGTCACTACAATTTTCCAATTTTCCAACTAAAAAGTACCATACATGCAAAGAAATAGGAAATTGTGACCAGAAAAAAAAAAAAATCAGTCTGATTCCAAATGGGCCCAGATGTGGGATTTAGCAGACAGACTTCAGAGCAAATATTATATTTATGTTCAGGGAATTAAAGAGCAATATTCTTGGGGTGCCTGGGTGGCTCAGTTGATTAGAATCAGACTCTTAATTTCACCTTAGGTCATGATCTTACGATCATGAGCTTGAGTCCCATGTCAGGCTCCATCCATGTCATGGAGCCTCCTTAAGATTCTTTCTTCCTCTGCCCCTCTCCCCTGCTTGAACTTTCTCCCTCTCTCTCTCTCTCTCTAAAGAAATAAAACTAAAATAAATAAATAAATAAATAAGTTTCAAAAGGACAATGTGCTCAAAAAGTGAAAATAATTTATGTTAAAGAGCCAAGAAAAAGGGATTCACAACAGACAAACGGAAATTATAAAAACAGAATCAAATGGATTTTCTAGAGCTGAAAATTACAAAAACTAATTGAAAATTCACTAGATAGGTTCACTAGCAGATCTGAGATAGCAGAAGAAGCTGTGAATTTGATGACAGAGCAATACAACTTATCCAATCCAAATAACAACTGCAAAAAGAAAGACAAAAAAAGAAAAATTAAAACAAATGAACGGAGCTTTAGAGATCTGCCAGACAATGTAAAGGGTTCAAATATAAATTTAATAGAAGCTCCAAAGGAGAGGAAAAAGAAAAAGACCCAGAAAAATTATTCAAAGGAAACATAGCTGAAAATACCTCAGTGTTAATAAATAACATTAACTTAAAGAGTTAATGCTATCATCTGAAGGCTTGTGTCTCTCCAAAATTCACATGTTGAAACCTAATGCCCAGTGCGGTGGTATTCAAAGATGGGTCGTTTGGGAAATAATCAGGTCATGAAAGTGGAGCCTCATGTAAGTTGGATAGAATCAAATTCCCTCAGTAGTATTTACCTGGAAAAGAATGAAAATTAATGCCATTATACCCCAGGAGAGCCCCTTCCTCCCTTCCACCATGTGAGGTTACAGAGAAAACATAACCACTTATGAAGTAGGCCCTCACTAGACACCAAATCTACTGGCACCTTGATCTTGGACCTCCTAGCCTGTAGAACCGTGGGAAATAAGTTTATGTTGCTTATAAGCCACCTAGTCTATGGTATTTTGTTATAACAGCCTAAACAGACAAGGACAAGCAAGAAACTGAGTGAACTAGGGGCGCCTGGGTGGCTCAGTCAGTTAAGCATCTGACTTTGGCTCAGGTCATGACCCGCACTGGGCTCTGTGCTGATAGCTCAGAGCCTGGAGTCTGCTTTAGATTCTGTGTTTCCCTCTCTCTGCCCCTCCTCCGCTCGTGCTCTGTCTCTTTCTCTCTCAAAAATAAACATTAAAAAAAAAAGAAAGGAAAGAAACTGAGTGAACCTAATATAACATAAACACAAAGAGAACCACACCCAAACCTCATGGTTAAAATACAGAAAACCAAAGAAAAAAGATAGTCTTTCAAGAAAGAAGAGGAAAAATAATGCATCACATATATGTCAACAATAATACAGGGGCGCCTGGGTGGCGGAGTCGGTTAAGCGTCCGACTTCAGCCAGGTCACGATCTCGCGGTCCGTGAGTTCGAGCCCCGCGTCAGGCTCTGGGCTGATGGCTCGGAGCCTGGAGCCTGTTTCCGATTCTGTGTCTCCCTCTCTCTCTGCCCCTCCCCTGTTCATGCTCTGTCTCTCTCTGTCCCAAAAATAAATAAAAAACGTTGAAAAAAAAATTAAAAAAAAACCAATAATACAACTCATGGTTTACTTCTTCTTGGAAATAATGGAGGCTGGAAGGCAGTGGAATGACATATTTAAAATGCTAAAGGAGGGGTGCCTGGGTGGTTCAGTCAGTTCAGTGTCCAACTGTTGATTTCAGCTCAGGTCACAACCCCAGGGTTGTGGAATCGAACCCTACATTGGGCTTCACGTTGAACATGGAGACTGCTTAAGACTCTCTCTCTCTTTCCCTCTGCCCCTCTCCCTCACTCATGTGCTCTCTGTCATTCTCTCTATAATAAAAAATAAATAAAAGCTAAAAAAAAGTTGCCACCTAAGAATTTATTATCTAATAAAACTATCTCTAAAAATGGAGGTGAAATAAATCCTTTTCCAGATGAAGAAAACTGAGATAATTTGTTTTTATCTAACTTAAACTACAAAAAAAAAAAAAAAAAACAACCTAAAAGAAATTCTTCTAGCTGAAAGAAACCAGATGGTAACCAGTTCACAAAAAGGAAATGAAAGTTACTGGGAATGGCAAGCATGAAGGTAAATAAAAAATACATATACAATAATATAAATACATATTATGTTTTCTTCTCTTAAATTTTTAAAAACACACAGGATTTTTCAAAGCAGGAATGATAACATCACTGGGGGTTTATAACACCTATACATGAATATGACAATAATAACATGGGGGGAATGAGAAATGGAGCTAGACTAATGCCAAGTTTCTTTTTTCACCAAAAAAAAAAAAAAAATCAGTTTTAATTTAAAGTAGATTGTGATAAATTGAAGACGCATATTGTAATCCCCAGGGCAGCGACCAAAGGAAAAAAATTCACAGAAACTTAGTTAAAAGTAAATCAAGAAGTGATCTTAGCAAGTTAGCACACTAGGACATCTCAGTGTGTGTCCTTCCCGTAAAAGACAACAGCCACAAAAGTATAGAGTAAAGAATTACAAACAGATGAAAATAGCACTGGGAGAAGTCTGGAATACAATGAAGAATTTGCAGCAACTCGGTGGAGCACAAATCCAAAAATGGTTGCATAGAAAAGCATAGAAAGTATCTTATCTAGACTACTCTATGCTCCAGTCTGACATAACTCAGTACCAAGAGAGGTTCCCTCAACATGACCTCCCCACATTGGGGGAAAAGAGATCAAGAGGATCCCAGCACCCCTTACCACTGCTGCAGACACTCAAAGCTTTCACCATCAAAGACTCCCACAATATTTATTGGTGCTGCCTTCAGGTGATGAAGATGCCTGGAGTTGATACTGTTGATACTGCTGTGCCCCCCACCCAGAGAAGAAGCCACTGCTATGTCCCTCCCCACCAAGAGAACCACTGCCATGCTCCCTTCCCTGAGAAGGTGCTACTGCTGTATCCCCCACTCCCCCTACCCAACAGTAACACACATGCCTCAGACCTTAGCTCAGCAGCTGCTCCATGTATAGTCGTGCCTCAGACAATGGCATGACCACTACAACAACTGTACCTGTGTCCTTGATCTCAGAGCCACGGTCAGTTGACATGTGCTTACATCTTAGACACCAGTACTCCTGCTTCAACAAGCATGTCTGCATCCCAGACCCTGGAGCTACAGTGGCCTGCACATGCTCACACACCACACCTGGCACTATGATCACTTGAATGTGCATCAGACACTGGTACCATCACTGTAGAGAGCATGACTGCACATCAAATCCAGCACCAAGAAAGATCTTCTGGGCCACAACATTGCCCTGTGGGGAATAAAAAGAACAGGAGGACCCCAACAACCTTTGCTAAGATGGACCCCAATACATAAAGACCTATCACCATCACTGTGAACACCTGCCACCTTGGCTGCTAAGAACCTCCACAGTCTTTGGTGATGTTGACCTCAGCTTCCAGAGCCACACAGAGACTACACCACTGTGTCTTCCCCAGATCTGGAGCTAAAACTATGCCCCCAGAGCTGGAGCCATAGCACCTCACCCAGCCAGTTCCCTAGAGCCCACCCAGAGGTGAAGTTCTTTCCCCACTAAAGCCAGTTTGTAAAGTGTGGAAGAGGTTATGGCTTCCTTAAATGTGCAGACATCAACATAAGGCTCTAAGGAAAATGAAATATCAAGGAAACATGGCACGATGAAAGGAACACAAAAACTTCTTAATAACTGACCTCAAAGAAATGGAAATCTATGAATCTATGATAACAAAATAACTGTTTTAAGGAAGCTTAGAAGCTATGAGAGAATACAGACACATAACTCAGTGAAATCAGGAAAATAACACATAAATAAAATCAGAAGTTTAACAAAGAGATGGAAATCATTAAAAAGAACTCAACAGCTGAAGAATATAATTAACAAAATGAAAAATTCAATAGACAGTGTCAACCACAGACTTGATCAAGCAAGAATAATCTGCAAACTCAAAGACTTGATAGTTTGACATTATCTAGTTAGAGAAGAAAAAGGAATACAAAAGTGAAGGAAACTTATGCAGTTTACAGTAAACTAGCAAATAAATCAATTTATGCATTATGGGATTTCTGGAAGGAGGAGAGAGAAAACTTATTTTTAAATATAGTGGCTGAAAAATTCTCAAATCTTGGGAGGAGAAAGGACATCCAGATTCATGAAGCTCAAAAGTCCCTAAGTAAGATTAACCTAAAAAGGACTACATCAAGAAATATTATAATCAAATTGTCTAAAGTCAAGGACAAAAAGAACTTTGAAAGCAGCAAGAGAAAAGAGACTCATCTCATATAAGGAAATCCCCATAAGACTATCAGTGGATTTCTTAGCAGAAATCTTGCATTCCCAGAGAGACCTGGATAATATATTTGAAGTACTGAAAGAAAAATATGCCAACCAAGAATACTATAACCAGTATAGTATCCATTAAAAGTGAAGGAGAGATAAAGTTTTTCCCAGAGAAACAAAAACTGAGAGAGTTCATCATCACTAGACATGACTTAACAATAATGCCCAGGTTCTTCAGATTGAAACAAAACATGCTAAAGAGGATTGTATCAAATGAAAAAAGCTTCTGCACAGCAAAGGAAAAAAATCAATGAAGTGAAAAGACAGTCTATGGGATGGATGAAAATATTCACAAGCCATGTCTGATAAGGAATAATATCCAAAATATATAAGGAACTCATACAACTCAATAACAAAATAAAACAAAACAAGAAAACAAAAAACAAATGGGCAAAGACCTGAATAGACATTTCACAAAAGAAGACACACAAATGGCCAACAGGTACATGCAAAGGTGCTCAACTTCACTAGTCATCACAAAAATGCAAATCAAAACCACAATGAAGTATCACTTCACATTTTTTTAAATGGTTATTATCAGAGGGACTAAAGATAACAAGTTGGCAAGGATGTGGTGAAAAAGGAATCTTTGTACACTGTTGGTGAGACAGTAAATTGGTACAGGCATTATGTAAAACATTGTGGAGTTTCCTTAAAAAATAAAAAAAAATTAAATTACATTACGATCCCATTTCTGAGTGTATATCCAAAGAAAATTAAATCGGTATTTCAAAGAGATCTTCATTCCCATGTTGATTTCAGCATTAAAAAATCACAATAGCCAGGATATGGAAACAATGTGTTTGTTGAATCGATGAGTGGATAAAGAAAAGTTTAATATATATTAAAAAGAAGGAAATCCTGCCATTTGTAACAACATGGTAATAAATAAATGAACAGCTAAATAAAGCTGAGGGAAAAAGTAAAGAGGTATTAAAAAGGTATACCAAAAATATTTTTTCATACAAAACAGGCAATAAAGGATGAACAAAAGAACAAAATGGAGATGACACAAGTAGAAAACAAACAGTAAAGTCATAGCTCTAAATACAAATAATTGCATCAAATATAAATGGATTAAACACTTCAATCAAAAGGCAAAGGTCATTTAAGACTGAAAAAAAAATAGCAAGCTAGCTACAAAACATGCACTTTAAATTCAGACCAACATTAAAGATAGACCAACAAGTAAATTAAAAGATATAAAAATGTATATGAGCAAACAATAAATATAACTGGAATGTCTATGTTAATATCAGACAAAATAGACTTTAAAGCAGGGGCTATCACTGACAAAAGAGGTTTAGTTTATAGTAACAAAATGTCAGTAAAGCTAGAAGATGTACAAAATTATAAACGTGTATGCACTTATACAACAACAACAACAACACCCTGAAGCGTATGAAGTAAAAACTGACAGAATGAAAAAATGTAGTGTAGGGGTGCCTGGGTGGCTCAGTAGGTTAAGTGTCCAACCTCAGCTCAGGTCACAATTTCATGGTTCGTGGGTTTGAATCCTGCATTGGACTCTGTGCTCACAGCTCAGAGCCTGGAGCCTGTCTCAGATTCTGTGTCTCCCTTGCTCTCTGTCCCTTCCCCACTCTCTCTCTCTCTCTCTCTCTTTCTCTCTCTCTCAAAACTAAATAAACATTTAAAAAAATTTAATGTAGTTTATAATACAAAAATTATAGTGAAAATTTTGATAGTGTTCTTTCAGGAATTGATAGAATAAGTAGAAAGAATATCAGTAAGGTTAAGATCTGAGAAATGCTATCAACTAACTCAATTTAACTGATGTGTATAAACACTCCACCCAGCAACATCAGAATACCTATTCTTTTTAAGTCAGCATGGGGCATTTATCAGGAGACTCTATGCTAGGCCATAAAACAAGCCTGCAGTGACTGTGAAAAGATTAAAATTATACAAAGTACATTCTCCAACCACAAGAGGTATTACATTAGATATCAATAATAGAAATAAATCTGGCAAATCTCCAAATATGTGGAAATTGAACAACACATTTCTAAATAACTTCAAAAAAAGAGAAATTAGAAGGGAAATTAGGAAATATCTTGACCTGAACCAAAATTTTAAAAATGCACATCGAACTTTATGGCCACAACAAAAATTTATAGCTTTAAATGTCAACATAAGAGAAGAAAAGAAATATCTAAAATCAATGAAAAAGAAGAGTAAGTCAAATCTGATGTAAGCAGAAAATAGGAAATAATAAACATCAGAGTAGGAATCAGTGAAATAGAAGGCAAACTAACAAAAAGAGAAAATCAATGAAACCAAAAGGTAGTTTTGATAAGCCTTTAGCTAGAGCAATCAGTAAAGAAAAGACCCCATTTTCAATACAGAATCTCCAGAAGATTCAGAAATTTAAAACGAGGGTAAAAGTATACTAAAGAAAAAATAATTAATGAAAGTTTACTTAAAAAGCAGTTAGACTCCACCCTCTTGCTTTTTCTGTCCTACTCAGCACACCTTGGCCTTTGCCTCTCCTCATCCCAGCAAAAGACTGGAGGTTTATTCTCTGTTGAGGTTACAACAAAGAGACTCTGTACTGGGAAACTCCAGGCACAACTGAAGACACAACTTATATACTGATCTTAGAGGGATTAAGTGAAAATTTGCTTACTGAAGATTGAGAACTGCCAACCTCAGCTTTCTTCCCAATGCTGTATGCAGAGCACAGGCATCCAGACCTGTGCTTCCAAGCTGGAGAGTAGAAAGGTCTTCTTTGGGTACTCTGACCAGCCCAGAGTCTAAAGATGCTATCATGAAGAGTTTTCATGGAAACATCCCAAGTCCTGTCATTCTATATTGAGAACAATCCCCCTGCCCCCACCCATGGGCTCAGTGCTTCCAAAGAGGTTTTTGGGTATACCACTCTGAAATATGAGCAACCAATCAAGAATAAGTATTTGAAAAAAAGCATCTACTCACTACATCAGACAAAAACAAAGCAAACAGGAGGGGAAAGAAAACAACTTGGAGGAAACAGAGCCTATGCAGGAAGGGGCAACTTTGAAAAGACTATTACTGATATTCTTAGAGAGTTAGCAGATAATACTGAACCATGAAACCAGAAAAAACAGGATGTTTAAAAAAAGGAGAAACAGAGACTTTAAAAATAAAAAGAGTCTTAGGAATCAACAAAGAAATGGAAGGGCTGAAAGATAAAGCTGAAGAAATCTCAGAGAAAGAAGATAGAGAAAAGTGAAAATTAAAGAACCATAAAGGAGGTCCAACTTTCAAATAACAACAAGAACAAAAACCCCACAAAGATAGAAAAATAAAACAGAAACGTGGAAATTATCAAAGAACTAGTTAAAGAAAATGTCTGAGTTGAAAGACGTAAATTTCCAGATTGAAAAGGCCCATTGAATGTTCAGCTCAGTGGATAAAGATAAACCTACACCGGCACTGCATCACAAAATCTCAGAACAATGAAGTAAAAGGAATATCCACACATTTCCAGAGAGAAAATCAGTGAACAGAGGACCAATGGCCAAAATACCTCCGGACTCCTCAAAGTAACACTAGAAGCTAGAAAGTACCATAATGTCTTCAAAATTCTAAGGGAAAGCTATTTCCAACTTAGAATTCTGTCTTAAGCCAAACTATTAATTAGTGTGAGAGTAGAATAAAGACATTTGGGGGCATGCAACACCTTAAAATGTTGATTCTCAGGTGAGGTGCAGGGAAATCTCAAGAAAACAGCTGTGAAACAGGCTTAGGAAGAAACCCATACATTTTGGAGAAGGTCAGAGGCCTCTGGGGGATTTCTCCAGTAAGGCGATATTACCATATTGCTTTGTCATGTTTGAACGTGTTGAGAAGAGATTTACACAACTAGTGACAATTAATTTGGAGGGGGCTAAATTAGTGATAAGCACATAGATAATTAAGCAAATGAAAAATCAAGTCAGTTATATCCAGGGAAAACTTAATATTGTGCTTTAAAAAAATAAGCATAGTATACTATATCTTTCAACTGTGAGTAGGGTTTATATAATCATAATACAAACAATGAATATTTATCTAATAAAAATTATTATATAGCTATACTGGAAAGATGGTGCTATAAACAGGGTGTCTCAGACAGACTAAGAGCTAAATTTATTTCATAGTAAGAAGTAAAAAGGTCTTGTCCGAAACTGAAAAATCAAGAAATAACAGTCTAAGCATGCTTTTTGGCAAAATGGAGGTAAATGTCACACATATCAGTTGGAAATGCTAAGACTAGGAAGCAGAAAATGGCAGGCAGTTGGCAGAGGCAAAAAAAAAAAAAAAAAAAAAAAGGCTTTTGTTTTCATAGCAAGCCTCTCTTGAGTCTTTAAACCACATACATGTATTACCCTGATAGACACTAAAACTAGATTTTTTTAAAAGAAGAATCAAAAGAGAGATGACCCAGAACATGGGGAGGAAATGTTCTCTGCCCATAGGTGGACTAGTGCCCAGACACAAAGGGAGAATCTGGGACTGTGGCTCTGAGAAAAATTGCAGAGCACTGGATGCAAAAGGCAGCAAGGGAATGTGTTTTTTAGCAGCTATCCTGAAGTTGACCAAATTGGTAGTCCTGTCCCTAATCCTTGGGAATTCCAACAGGAAATGAACTTGTTTCAGAAATAGCTCAATTCAAAACTGGAGAGGGTTCGGGGCCTATCATAAGTATCATAACTCCTGGGTCCTAGAGAAGGTGCCTGAAACCAAATGGTCAGAAGAGCACAGAGCAGTGGCTTCCAATTTTTTTTAGTGTGACTCAGTTTACATTACAGCTCAGTATCTAAATGGGAATAACTAAATGCAAAGTTTTACCAAAAAACACTTCTTTTTATGTGTTTTATTTTATTCTACTGTATTCTATTTTTATCTCTTCTTTCTTCTGCGTGCTTTATTCTTTTCCGAGCTATTTCATTTTTTAAAAGGCTGGTTTTGACATACTAAATTGATTCTCACTACCATTCAGTCATCGAGTCCCAAGGAGCCAAAAACACTGGCATGAAGGACCGTGAAGGGACTTGTGCTAGCCTGGGAAGCAGCTGGATCCGGAGTGAAGAGCACAGGCTTTACTACCACACAGTTTGGAGCTGAAATCCCAGTTTTATAAACTTACTGGCTGTGTCACTTAACTGCCCCCAGCTACAACTTTGTCGTCTCTAAAACTAACATAACGAAACCCAGCTCTGAGGGTTCTTGAGCAGCAGATATGCAAAGTGCCTAGCCCTCAATAGGCACTCAGAAAATGTCCATTATCTTCTCTTTTAAATCAAAAGCATAATGCCCCCAAGAATGTGGGTCCTTACAAGTAAGTCCTCACATATCCCTGAAATAGCTTAAGGGTTAAGACCTTGGAATCTGGAACAAGACTACCTGGGTCAGACCCTGCCCTAGATACTTAACAGCCCCAAGAACTTCGGCAAATGTCTAACCTAGCTGGGGTTAGTTTCCTTGCCTTAAAATGGGGACAATGATAATGCCTTAGGATCTCTTAGGGTTTTGTGAGGATTCAATGAGCCAATATATACAAAGCATTGAGAATGATTCCTGACATATGAATACCATGCACATATTTACTATCATCATTATACTGACACATGAATGCTATGTAGACATTTATCATCACCACATTAACAACACTTGAAGGTTGTGCAGAAGTTTACCATCATCACCACAATTGTGTTGGCTGGGCTTATGAAACAAGTGACAGCGAGGGGGAATCCAAGTCCCCCAGGGAGGGCAGGGAGCACGAACTATTTGGAATGTCCACATTGGCACAGCTGCACTAATGGTTTGCAGCCAGACACTATATTGACTTGTCGGTGTCAAATCTTTTGAAACGCACTATAGGGATACCTAGGTGGTCAGTCAGTTAAGTGTCCAACTCTTGGTCTTGGCTCAGGTCATGATCTCACAGTTCATGAGTTCAAGTCCCATGTTGGGACAGTGCAGAACCTGCTTGGGATTTTCTCTCTCCCCCTCTTTCTGTCTCCCCCGCTTGTGCTCTTTCTCTCTCTCAAAATAAACAAATAAACTAAAAAAACAAAACAAAACTGTACTTGTACCTATTTGCTTAGAAAGGCCTCTCAACCCCCTCAAACTGCCCTCCCTGCCAGGGATGAGAAAGCTGAACATGAGGTAGAATCCAATTTAGAGTAATATGCAAAAATGAGGATGGGCAGAGCCTTGATATGGTTGTTTAGGATTTTCTAAGCACTCGGATTGTCCTAGGATCTGAATTATAGTATGGATTTGGGCAGTTGGCCCACTCATCCATCAGAACCAGGCAAGAAATGAGTGGCAGATGTAGAGTATATATAAGAAAGTCATCAAAGATGTCTGCTAGGGAAAACTGAGAAGGGTTTGGAGCAAAGTTTGCACTGGTAACTTTCTCATGCCCAAAAGACAGAGATGAGAGGACCCCCATCATTGCCTAACTACCAGGAGTGGGCAGCTGAGAGGGTTGGAAAATGTCATAATATCTGTAGTTGCCTAGCTAATGTCCACTCTCCTTCCCCCTTCTAATAAAACTCATTTTTGTGCAGGAATACTCTTCTCTCCTTCAAGTCCAAGTAATCTGAGGAAATCTGGCCCCAAACTACCCATGAACCAATCAGTATATTTCATCCCTGAGACCATAGCTATCAGTTAAATGGTGGAAATTGTTTTAAGTGGATCCAACCAGGGTGAAAAACAGAGTTCTTGCTTGGAATTATAAGATAGGAGGGCTTGACTTGAACTTCCTACTTTCACTAATTCCCCCTCTCTGTGCAATGTGGGAGCTCATGGTAGCTACCTTAGGATCATAGAGGAGTAGGATTAGAGTAAAGCCAACAGTGCAGAAGGAAGAGAAGAGAAGTGTAAAGAAATCAGTCCTTTTTGATGTTGTTGGCTTGCTGGATTAAACCAAGCCTGAAGTCTTCCCTACTTCAAGACTTTCCAGTTTTTCGAGACAGTAAATTCCCTCTAGTTGAGTTTTTAGTTCTTTGCAGCAGAAAGTCTTGATTGAAAAACAAAACAAGCATAACAGGGGTTGCTGGGAGTGGGGGCGGGCAGGGCAGAAGTCGACACAGGATAAAGATGGCTGGCAAATGTTCAAGTCTTCATGTGATATTGTGAAATATATATTTGATCTTTGTTCCAGTTTCTAACACAGGCTCCTAAAATCCTTAGAATTTCTTAAGTGGTGAGATGACAAAGGTGTCTTTTGTTATGCTAATGAGGTGGCTTTTGGAAAACCCCTAGGTAGCCTAAGGATGGGGGCTGGTTGCCGGGGAAACCAACACGTGATTTTACCGTGTGATTACAGCTTTAGAACTTTCAGTCCCACCCCCCAAACTCTGGGGTGTGGAGAGCTGAAGATTGAGTTCAATCACCAATGGCCAATGATTTACTTAATCATGCCTACGTAATGAAGCCTCCTTAAAAAAAACGGAAGGACAGGCTTCTGAGAGCTTCCAGGTAGATGAAGACATGGAGATTTGGGCATGGAAGCTCCAACCCCTTTCACCTTATTGTGCCCTATGCATCTCCTCCATCTGACTGCTCTTGAGATCCTGTTGGTGATTTCCGAAAACCTCCTAAAGTCTGTATTCTGTACATTCCAGAATTCTGTGCATGGAATTAGTCCTGGGCTGAACTGCATCCTCCTCAAAATACATATGTTGAAACTCTAATATCCAGAACCTCAGAATGTGACAGTACTTGGAGACAGGGCCTTTAAGGAGGTGATTAAGTTAAGAAGAGGCCATTGAGGTGGGCCCTACTCTAATCTGACTAGTATCTTTATTAGAAATAGAAATTTAAACTCACAAAAGAGACTCAGGACATGCAAATGAACAAAGAAAAGGCCATGTGAAGACACAGGGTGAAGGTAGCCATCTGCAAGCCAAAAAGAGAGGCCTCAGAACTAAACCTGCTGACCTTCATCTTGGACTTCCAGCTTCCAGAACAATGGAGACAATAGATGTCTGTTATGTAAACAATCCAGTGTGTGGTATTTTGTTATGACAGCTCTAGCCAACCAATACAAACAACTCTAGATGGCCACAGGCTAAGTGCTCCTGAGATATCCATTTAAGTTGACTACTATTGTCTAAGACAGTAGACAAAACAGTTTGGAGCAACCTGTGGATGACGTAGAAGTTGTTGTTTTTACTTTTGCTTTGGTTTTCGTTTTGTTTTGTTGACTTTTTCTAACTGCCTCTCAAAATTTCCCATCTCTCTACCTCTGGTAAGAGACATGTTCCCTAGTCACAGGGGAGGGCAACAACCCAGGGCCTGACCAGCCATAATACCTTACCTCTCTGACAACAAGGATTGGTTTTAGATCCCAGCATAGCCAACAAGAGCTCCTTGATTGCTATACAGATAACGGTAATAACAGCTGACTTTGATTGCACCTTACTATATCCACCTTTTTTTTACACCCTTTAGTTCTCAAATAACTCTACAAGATGTTTTCTTTCACTATTCCCTGAGAGATTGAGTGACTTACCCAAAGTCACTGGGTTAGTAAAAGGCTGAGCTGAATAAATACCCAGAGAGTCTGGCCTTAGTACCCATCTCTCTGCTGAAGACACTAGGCTAGAGCCACTGGATGGGTGTTTTTCCCACAAGGCAGAACACAAAGAAGCTAGGTCCCCGAGCATGAACTGTTCTCTGCTGGACCCTTGGGTAAGTCAGAGCTCATCTGCCCTCTTGCCAAGATCCCAGACCTTGTCCTGGAGATGCAGTAAAGATCCCAACTTGGCTGACAGTCCCAGGTTCCTCCTTAATCAGCCATCCTGCCCCTCAATTGCAAATGGAGATGCCAGTATCTATTAGATAGACTGATTGTGGGCTTTAAAAGGAACTGACAGGGAAAAGGATCTCATACTGGGCAAGGAACAGATGCTCATTAGGGACCCCGTTCACTTTAGTATCAACCTGGAGCAAATGGAGCTTATCTGTACAGTTGCTAAGATGTTTCTTTATCCCAGAGTGCACTGACCTTAGCTGTGTCACCAGAACACAAACCTATAATTTCCATGCCTGATGCAAGGATAAGAGCTGCCATGTGGGGTCTTTGGGGCACCCCTTTACCAGAAGCCAGCATCCTATTTGTCTTCTAAAGTTCTCTCAAGACAAAAGGCTTTCCCCTGTCCAAGAAATCTCCTCACATGGAGATCCTAAGGCCTCAGAGGGTTCTGAACTGCTCAAAGCCAGGCCCCAACCTAACACACCCCAACAACTTCCCAATACCTTTGGATTGGGACATTGTTCCTTTGAGCCTACATAACCCTCTCCCTATCCCCAAAAAAGAGAAGGAAAAATACACCACCAGAGAAAAAGAGGTCCAGTGTCACTGATACCTCAGTGAAAGGTAGTCTGTGGCTGCTTTCCTACTTGTCAGCTAACTGGGAAATGTGCCCAAGGGCCCAGGATGTAACTGGTGTGGATTTTGTGCTGAGAAGTGGGAACAGCCTCAGAGCCACCCATGGAGGAAGTTTGGGACCAGCACTGGGATACTTGAGGCACCGGGAGAGGGGGCCAGTTAGAGGACGTTCGAAAGGGGATGGAGTGGGTGGAACATGTGTAAAGTGCCCTGGAAAGCTGCATCCACACTTCTGCTACCTCTTCACCATGTGTGAGCCCTTTGAGTCTCCTCTATAGTTCTAGGCCACACTTTGAAACAGGGTGCCCAACTGCCTTCATCTTATCCCCACTTGAGTGTCAACCTAGGATCTCAGACTTGACGTGTCCATGACCAATCTCTCAATTTTCCCTCCCAGACTTATTTCTTCCCCAATTCAATGAACCAACACTGCCATTGACTCTTACTCAATCTAAAATGCCCACTAGTCATCCTCTTGATCCCAATCAACAAATCCTTTGGGCTCTATCTCCAATGTGATCTAGAATCTGCTCATTTATCTCCACTCCCATGGCTGTCACTTCAGCACAAGGCATCTGTGGCCTTCTCTGGCACTTTTAACTCCCCTCTCCCTAGTATTTTCCTTTGAGTCACCATTTTATTTGCTTGATAGTATTTATCAAAAGCTCAAGTTACCTTGTTCATTGGTTTATTAGGTTGCTACTGACAGTCTTTGCTCACACTAGAGTACAGATAAGCCCCACAAGAAGGGGGCTTATCTTCTCATCCATCACTGTATCCACAGCCCCTTGAACAGTCCTTAGCACATTGAAGGTGCTAGGTCATTGTTATTGAATAATTGAAGGAATCCCCATCCGGGTCTTATCCCCATTTTACAGAGTTCAGAGAAGGAAAGAGATCTGCTCAAGGCTGCAAGCTGGCAAGCAGTAACAGCAGGACTGGATTCCAGGTCTCCTGACCCACAGTCCAGTCCTCTTTTCTCTCCAACATTTCACTGCTTAGAAAACTCTTCCCAGATTTCCATTCCACAATCCCACTAATTACTGGTTTGAGTTGAGAGCAGATGTTCTGGGAGCTTCAAACCCTGAAGGCTGAGCTGCCACAAATCAAACTTTCTCAGTAGTTTAGAGAGGTCAGCAACATCTCCAGCTTGGCAACTCTAGGCCTTCTCCAGACGACCCCCCGGAGGCTGCCAGGCCTGCTGGGGGCCCACTGCTGGTGAGTCATGGCTGAGTCAGTGGAAGCTCTTTCAGGGATGAGTGCCCAGAAGGGTCCTGGCCTCTCGCAGGGCAGTAGCAGAAGCTGAGACTGAGACAGGCAACTCCGTGGAATACAGACCAAGCCCCAGAAGCATGGAGAAACAGGCCACTGCTGGG
Organism: Puma concolor; assembly: GCF_028749965.1. Classification (NCBI taxonomy): domain Eukaryota; kingdom Metazoa; phylum Chordata; class Mammalia; order Carnivora; family Felidae; genus Puma; species Puma concolor. Next base: position 53,025,554 of record NC_141670.1, on the reverse strand, counting down.
GCTGAGGCTTGGGAGACACAGTGGCTATAGGGGATGGAATCTGGGGAATTCTCCCCACTGAGGTGGGAGAGGCCCCCACACAACTTGGGAACCTTCTAACTCACTGGGATCAGGCCCCAAATAGCTCCTACCACTATCTGAAATGCTTTAACTTTTCACTTATATCACCAAAAATCTTTTCATTTATATTACCAAAAAAAAAAAAAAAAAAAAAAAAAAGGACTGAAGTCTAAGTAAAAAGATACACATCAACAATACACTAAAATAAAACATTTTAAAAGTAGATGAGGGAAGAATGAGTCAAAGGATAGAATGAGTAGAAAAGTAAGACAGAGCCAAGAATGAAGACAGTAGGCCCAAAGCCTGCTATGAAGTCCTCTCTACTTGCTAAGGAGGGCCACACATCTGGCTCTGAGTTTTCTAGAACCCAGAGTGAAGAGGGCCCAGAATAAAGAGCACCACAGCTCAAGAATCACAATGTCCAAAAGAGAAAACCAAATCAGTTGCTCAAAGAACCTCAGTTCTTCTGAGGCTGAGGTTACAAATAGTCCATTCATGCTCTGGAGTTATCCAGCGGGTCCCCTTGGGGAAGGAGGGGGCGATGGGACACTATGTCATGTAGGACATAACTCCTCAGTGCTCCTCACAAAATCTCAGGGATGAGACTGTTTTCTGCAGTGCACCATGGTCAGTTCAGGTCACATCAAAGAGTGGCAAGGCCGAGGAAAACAAAACAGGCAGAGTAATCAACAGAATCCCATCTGAAGCCCCTTTCAGCCTTCGGTACTGGGTGAGACAGGGCATGGACAAATCATTTTAACTCTTTGGGCATCAATTTCCTCATCTTTAAAAAGAGAATAATAGGGGTGCCTGGGTGGCGCAGTCAGTTGAGCGTCCGACTTCAGCTAGGTCACGATCTCGCGGTCCATGAGTTCGAGCCCCGCATCGGGCTCTGGGCTGATGGCTCAGAGCCTGGAGCCTGTTTCCGATTCTGTGTCTCCCTCTCTCTCTGCCCCTCCCCTGTTCATGCTCTGTCTCTCTCTGTCCCAAAAATAATAAATGAACGTTGAAAAAAAAATTTAAAAAAAAAAGAATAATAATTACCTTCACAGAATTTCTATGAGGATTAGCAAACTAATATTGGCCCTGTAATGGGCTAAATGTTTGTTCCCCACCCCTACCCCCCCACACACAAATTCATATGTTGAAATCCTAACCTCCAAAGAGATGGTGTTTGGATATGGAAGTTTTGGGAGATGATTAGGCAAGAGGGTGGAGCTGTCATGAATGGGATTAGTGCCCTTATAATAAGAAACAAGAGAGAGATCATTTCTGTCTCCATCATATGAGGACATAAAAAGAAGGTGGTCACCTACAAACCAGGAAGAAAGCTCTCAATAGACACCAGATCTACACCACTTTGTCCTTGGACTTCACAGCATCTAGAGCTGTGAGAAATAAATGTTTGTTGTTAAGCCATCCAATCTATGGTATTCTGTTATAGCATCCCAGAATGACAGACAGATACCGATATATAATAAAGCTATAATAATTAAAATAGTGCAGTATTGACTGATTCAGGAATAGACAACTTGATCAGTAGAACTGATCTGTGCATCAGTAGGATGATCTGTGCATATGTGAACACAAAATATATTAAAATGTTGGCATTTAAACCAGTGGGAAGAGGATAAATGATTCAATAAATTATGGAGTATTTGGGCATCCATATAGGAAAAAAAATATATATGCTCAACCTCAGAGGCAACCACAGAAACAAAAAGTAAAAGCAAGATACCATTCTTCCATATCATTGAAAATATCAGACAATATCAGGAGCTGGCTTGGTTAATGGGTAAATGGGTCCTACCAGTTGGGATGCAAAGGACTACATCTCCATATGGAGGGGAATCTGTTAGTATATAGCAAAAAGGAAAAAGGCTTAGTCCCCCACAATTTCACCCCCAGGAACCTATGTTGGAGAAGCACAGGTAGATGAGGATGATACTGCCCTCCTGTGACTGGGAACAATGGAAATATATCCATCAGGAAGGGAGTGGATCCAAGTGGCTCAGATCAATCTATATTAGCGTCAAATCCTATTGGGGAGGTAAAAGGTAAATGGAGTCAGCGGCTCTTGAAATTCGCTCTGATATACAAGTGCTTTAGGTTATAAGCATTTCTGGAACGAATCATGCTCACAAACCAAGGTTTTACTGTACTCTCTCCACCTCCCAGAGGTCTGAGCCCCTCTTTCTGTGGCCACTGCTCCTCCAACCTACCTCAGAAAGGCCTTTAACCTCCCAGACCACTCCGCTTCCTTCAGGATCTGCTCGGTTCCCAGTGCCACTCAAGTTACAGAATGCATCGCACAGAGAAGCATGGGTGGCTCAGTCAGTTAAGCGTCCAACTCTTGATTCCAGCTCAGGTCATGATCTCACGGTTCGTGGCATCGAGTCCTGTGTTGGGCCCCACTCCACACTGACATCATGCAGCCCACTGCACTCCCTCTCTCTTTGCTCCTCCCCTGCGTGGGCTCTCTTCTCTCAAAATAAATAAACTTAAAAGAAAAAAAGAACGCGGGGTGCCTGGGTGGCTCAGTCGGTTGGGCATCCGACTTTGGCTCAGGTCATGATCTCGGCGGTTTGTGAGTTCTAGCCCCGCATCAGGCTCTGTGCTGACAGCTCAAAGCCTAGAGCCTATTTCAGATTCTGTGTCTCCCCCTCTCTCTGCTCCTCCCCTGCTCATGCTCTGTGTTTCTCTGTCTCTCAATAATAAATAAACATTAAAAATTTTTTTTAAAATAACAGGGAAGAGATCCTTCCCTGTCTTTCTGTAAGTCAGAGTGGGTGAGGCAGGTGATGGCCAGGGCACACCTGAAGTGAACTAAGGGAGTCCCATCAAGCTCATTTCCAGGTGGGAGAGGACAAATGTCCTAGCTTTCAAACCACCCACCCCATAGCCAGCTGCCCATCCAGAACATTCCTGGCATCCCTGATTTAGCTCATTTCCCTCCTATAAGAATATATGCTCGTTCATTCATTCATTTGTTCACTTAGACAAGCATCACTGATTAGGGGCCCATCAAATTTCAGCCCTGTCCCAGGCACTGGGAACAGAAGTAGGACACCATCCTTCACCTCACAGGGTTTGGAATCTAGTAGGAGAGACAGACAAGAGACCAGTGACCTCCCAGTGAAGTGTTAAATAGCTGTTTGCCTCGGGGGACAGGGAAGCATAGATGAGGGGCACCAATCCCAGTTAGAGGAGTGGCTACTGGGAGAAGGGGAGAGAGAGACAGGATTAATACCCTTGGGGAAAAATTGGAAAACCTATGTATTCTAGGATCCGCAAATAGGTACATCTGAACAGATTTATTAAACATTTATTAAACATCTCTACTCCCTTCTAACACTTAAAGTAGATCACACAAGTATAAATAGCCCAGAACCCCATATTTTGCAGGTGCAGGATATATTTGCATAGACATGTTTATATGTGAGTGGGCTTTAAAAATCTTGGTTCTGGGGCGCCTGAGTGGCTCAGTCGGTTGAACATCCAACTTTGGCTCAGGTCATAATCTCACGGTTCACGAGTTCGAGCCCCACATCGGGCTCACTGCTGTCAACTTGTCAGTGCAGAGCCTGGAGCCTGCTTCAGATTCTGTGTCTACCTCTCTCTCCGCCCCTCCCCTACTTGCACTCTGTCTCTCTCTGTCTCTCAAAAATAAGTAAACATTGAAAAAATTTTAAAATCTGATGGCAAGAAATCTTTTGTAAAGACATAGTTCAGAAGTACTATGACGTTTAAAGTTTGGTTCTTATTTTAAACTTGAGACTCTGAGATTGCACAGGCCTGAGTCCTTTGCACAGCTGGACTTCAGGGTAAGAAGGGCCAGTGAGGGGTGGGATGGGGTTGAGAGGATTCTGTGCAGTCGCTCTAAGCTGCGCTTCTCTCCCTACTGCCAACAGGTCATTTTTCCCCCTTGGTAAAATTCAAAGAGAATCCAACTCTTCAGCACCATAAGCCCTGACTTGCAAGGATGCAGAAATGCCTATGTAGGGAACTGGCTCTGGAAATGGAGGTCAGGTTCAAGGAGAACAGAGTGGGTCCTACAGAGAGAAGGTATGTTGAGGCTGTCTTGAGGTGGGGTACACCATGGGTAAGGCTTCGCTGCACAACTCTTGGCCCAGGCTGACCTGGCCCTTCCTACAACAGTTAGACTACCTGGGCCTGCATGGACCAAGACCTTCATCGGAGGGGCAAGGGGGAAAATCAGGAGGAAGTTCATTAGTTCATTAGTTCATTCTGGCTGTGTCGTGTTCACTTACACAGGCTCCTGACTCCAGAAGACCAGGCCACTGAGGAAGAAAGTGTCTTAGTTTTTTGGTCTGCTCTAACAAAATACCCGACTGGGAGGCTTATAAACGACAGAAATTTATTTCTTACAGTTCTGGAGGCTGGGAGTCTAAGATCAAGGCAGTAACAGATTGGGTATCTGATGAGAGCCCACTTCTTGGTTCATAGCTGGTCGTCTTCCCACTGTGTCCCTACATGGCAGGTGCAGAGAGGGAGCTCTCTGGGGTCTCTATAAGGACACTAATCCCATTCGTGAGGGCTCCACCCTCATGACCTAATTACCTCCCAAGGCCCCACCTCCTCATACCATCACAGTTGCAACATAATGAGTTTTGGGGGGACACATGCAGACCGTAGTACCATTCTGAACACATCTTCCTTTTCTTTACCTCCTCTCTCCTTCTCCTTCTCTCCTTCCCCCTCTCTCTCTTCCCCCTCCCTCCTTCCTTCCTCCCTCCTCCTGTTTCTCTGTCTCTCTCTTATTCTGTCTTTCCTTCTTGCAGCTTATGACATCATCACAACCAACCATAGTCAAGGAGGGCTGATTCTGTTTGCAAAACATTTTGAGCCGATCATGAAACATTAACCTGAAAGTGATTTATCAGGGGATCCTGCAGAGGTGATTTCTCTGTGTTCATCCATCTGTCAGTTGCACCTTGGCCTTCTCCCATCCCTGAGTGCAGTATAAGCCCATCTTTGTGTGCTATTCTGTCTCCACTGCCAGTTCTCTCTGTGAATCAGGAGCAGTCCTAGTCATGAGATGTTAGCAGAATGGCAGCCGACCATGCCGAGCTCAAGCTTGCTACCTACATTCCCCACCAGAAAGTGCTCTGAGTCTGTGCCTAAAACCCGTGGCCCAACCACGGGGCATATTTGTCTGCCCCATGCTCCATCCTATTTTCCTGGTGTCAGATTCCAAACAGAGCTACCTCATGTGCAAAGACAAACAAGGCAGCTAAGATATTCGGGAGTACTGCCAGCCTGGTTATTTAACATTTGCTCACGCTGTGCGTTAGACTACGAAGAGCAAAAGGCACACCTCGTTTCAGATGGTACACAATCAAAGAATCAGTTGGCACACAGACAACAGAAGAAACATCATATATTAGGTGCCTACTCTGTGCCAAATGTTATGTCAGGCATTTTATAGGCGTTAATTCTAATCTTCATACTAACCCACTGTGGAAGATACTGTTACCCCCAATGTGTAAGTGAGAAACTGAGGCTCGGAAGCCCAACCACAAGTGACAGAGTCAGGACTAGACCCAAGGTCCCCGAAGCCTGAAGTGTGCACTACAATATACTTCCTTCCAACCTCACTGGTCAGGATGGGGTGCAAGAAAAAGTGTGTATCCCACTTGCTTTAGCATCTATGGGGACAGCTGGTTTGAACTGATGTTAGGAAAGCAGTGAAGTATAAGGGGGATTCTGTCCCCAAGTAGGGAGTTCTGTCTTCTCGCTAGGATTCCTGGAAAAGGGGCTGAATATGAAGATCCACAGACAGGCTTCTCCCAGAATCCCTCCCCAGTGCTCTGTGACAGATGACCAGGACTCTGTTATCTTTTGTGACCAGGTCTTGATCTGTCTGTAAAACCCATGCTTATGGCCTAGGTTTTCTTAGTGATAGAATGATTAAGTTGGACTTCATGCCTGTGTGTGACAACATCTCCTCCTGACACCCACCCCTGACCTCTGGTATCATCAGATGTTGGCTGATGGAAATGAGAAGAATAAACTCAATTAGCAGTAGCTGTTGGATTGGCCTCTAGGAGCGCTGTTCAGTTTGTGAAGCAATTGGGCATCTCTGTGCTCTCTTCCTTAGAGGGAGAGTTCTATGGCAGGCTCTAGGGACTTCATCCTGACTGTGGCTCTGTGACCACCTCATTACCCACCCCACCCCCAACTGGTTTAAAGCAGGGCAGAGAATAAGCAGGCTCTCCTCCAGGATATGGGGGTACAGCTGTTCATGTATGTCTTACCTGCTAGCTCTCATCCCAGCCTCTGTCTAGCTGGCTTTGACCTCTTACTGGCCCAGTATCTGCCAGACCCTCCCACTTCGCAATTTCTGGTCCTGCTCCCTGCCACTGCCCAGCATGACAGATGGGTAGGAAGTATCATGGAATCATGGGTCAGAAGATGCCAGAGCTTGAACCCCTCATTTTGGTGAGAAGGAAACCAACCAAGGGGGAAAGTGATTTGACACAGGTCTAATTTGCCACAGAGCCAGGATGAGAACCTGGCTCTCCTGGTTCTTTTCCAGGGCTCTTTCGATCATTCAAAGGAACCAGGCTCGTTGGGTGAGGTAATGCTTCGAAGAATCTAGAAAGCTCTCCCCTACCCATCAGGACTGTTTCACTGCCATCATTAGTGGAATCATTTCTGGTTTCCATCAAATGCTGCCCATGCCCAGGGATGCCTTCTTCCATTGTCACTAGAATGTGCTGGTTCTGCACCTGGAAATACTCTCTGCAGCATCTTCTAGATGATGATTCTTACAAGTGTCCAAAAGATAAAGGGACAAACTCTGCAGGAGATACCGTGATTCCACGATGGGGGAGAGAGTGCTCCCAACAGCAGTGGCTCCTGTTTGAGTGCAGGATGCAATTTGCTTTGCATCTTAAACAAACCAGAGAGGTAGCCCTGTAATCAGGCTCACTGCTAACATTTGAGAGGTCCAAAGCAAATGTATAAATGGAGGCCCACGTGCCATGTGTCTAAATATTTGAGAGTTATAAACCAGGCTAACAAACTGTTAGATAATATTTGTTCTTTCCTCTTGCCTTGACAAATGTACCTTTATAACAACCTCAAAGGCAGGTTCTAATTCTACACCCTTGGATTCTTGGAACAAGGTGGGCTGGGGGCTGGAGGCTGCCCACCCATGGCCCTCCCTCTTTCTTTTCCTACATGAGGGCCCTTATGCTTAAGCAGGGGACACCGCAACCCTCTCCCACATTCCATAGACCAGGAAAGAGGCCTGCACAGACTCAAATTTGGGCAGGAAATTCCTGGGTCCTGGATACTTAGAGCTCTGAGTAGAAGGGAAGGTGTGGACCTTGAGAGGGCATGTCCCTGGCCCCATGGCCACCTTACTTGGAGCAGGCCCAGAGCAGGGTTCTCTAAAGCACATGATCCAAGGCAGGCCCTCTTGCCCATTATAAGGACAGGACTATTAAAATTATTTCCATTTTAGGGGCACCTGGGTGGCTCAGTCAGTTAAGTGTCTGACTCTTGGTTTTGACTCAGGTCATGATTTTGTGGTTCATGAGTTCGACCCCCACATCGGGCTCTGCACTGATAGCACAGAGCCTGCTTGGGATTCTCTGTCTCCCTCTCTCTGCCCTTCCCCCACTCACCCTCTCTCTGTCTCTGTCTCTCAAAAATAAATAAATAAACATTAAAAAAAATATTTCAATATTGTAGATGAAGGAAGTGCCGCTCAGAAAACTTGAGTGACTTTTTACAGGCACACATCAGCAACCAGAAAATCCAGGGCTTGAACCTGACTCTGCCTGCTTCCAGACACCTGCTGTTCCCCTTCACCACGCTCCTTTCCCCACCACCCATCCTCACCCGGGAAAGGCAGTGAGCCACTCCCCGCCATGGGTCTAGACTTTCATGGCCTCTTACCACCAGTAAAATGGAAACAACCTCTTTATTGGTATCCTTGCCTCCTGCCTTGTCCCCACATCCATCCAGTCTCTCTGAGATATAAAAGCCATGACACGCTCCCTTCTTAACCTCTTGCCTTCAGGATCACATCCAAAGGCCTTATCTGGCCCATCATGCCCTTTTGTAGTCTGCTCAAGTGCATTCCTATCCGGTCCACACTATTCCCTCTCTTGCCTCACTCCACCTCCGGCCTCCCCCAAACCTCTCCCACCCAGCTCCCACTCATCTTGCTCATCTGGGCTTAGATGACAGCCATCAGCTCCCTGACTCCAGTTCTCAGGTCAATGCTTTGCTAATTACCGGCCTACACTAATGAGCTGCAGGTGCTGTACCCCAGTGCCTAGCACCAGGTGACACGGTGAGCTGCCCACATATGCTCATTGAACTAATGAGTTCCCCACAAGAGGGGAAGCTGGTCTCCATCTCCCTCCCGTGCTTCAGCCTGAATGATCCCCTCCTGAGGGATACGGGCAGGAAGAAGCCATTATTGTTGCTAGCACCAATGCCAAATGACCAACGCTTCCTGGATCCTCTTGAAACACTGGGCCCCTGGCTGGAAAAGTCTCTCCTAAAGGCCAGTGGTGGAGCCTAGTGGACTCTGGCCCATGCCTACAAACCCTAATCGCTCCCTGGAGCAGGAGAGTGTCCTCCGTGCACCTCGGCCAAACAAATTTCTTCCTTCCTTCCTGCTCTCATTCAGTGGACGGGCACCAAATTTCAATCACCAAGAGGGATACATAGGAGCCTCAGACAATGGAGTTTGCCCTGGAGTAGCTTAGAAACTCCAGTGGGAACCGGTGAGACTAATTTAGATAAAGCTTTGTGATGTGGGAGGGCCAAGAAGGCAGAGGCCCAGCCCAGCTGTGCAATCTGTGCAGTCCCTTGGGGGAAAGGCGAGGCCTGGTGATGGTCTGTCTCCACCCTGTCACCTCCCTGGTGTCATCTCCCACAGCCCTTGTGACCCTCCCCCATCACTGCCCTCCAGCGTGAAGCCCCCTTGCTCTTCCTTGACTGTGTCAGACATGTTTGCTCAGCAGGCACCTTTGCCCTGGCTGTTCCCTCTGCTAGTTCCCCAGATACCTCATGACCAACCCCCTCATCTCCTTCAAATCTTTCTTCTAAAGTTACCTTATTGGGGCACCTGAGCGTCTCAGTCAGTTAAGCGTCCAGCTCTTGATTTCAGCTCAGGCCATGATCTCGTGAGTCAATGAGTTCGGGCCCCGCGTTGGGCTCTGTGCTGGCGGTATGGAGCCGGCTTGAGATTCTCTCCCTTTCTCTCTCTGCCCCTCCCCAGCTCGTGCTTTCTCTCTCTCAAAATAAATAAGTAAACATCAGAAAAAATAAATAAATCAAGTTACCTTATTAATGAAGTCATCCCTGTGTGCCGCGCTTGGCTGTGGTCACTGAGGCGGCCTTGCTGTTTGCGTCCAGGGACTGGTGCAGTGGCATGAAGTGCCCTAGGCTCAGGTCAGACCATTCTGGGAGCCCTGCCACTACCTGCTGTGTGACTTTGAGTAAGTCCCCTAACCTCTCCAAGCCTGGCACCCTCGCAGGTAAGAGGGAGACTATTTCTTGACCCCCTTATTGCACAGGTTTTCTGTAAAAACAGGAGAGATGTCATCTCACCCATTCTGGGACTGCTGGAAAGGAAGCTGCTTGATAACCTGTAAAGTGCTGTGCTAATGTCAGCGAGGCTGTTGTCCGCCAACACACACACTCACCAAGGCGGTGCAGACATCCCACACATCATTACGCCTTGCCCCTTGAAGGTCAAATTGGATACCTGGACCGACCCACAAGGCAGCCCTAGACCCAGCGTGCTGTCTCAGGGTCCGGACTCGTCCTCCCAGGCTTGGCCCAGTGTTCCCTAGTCCGCATGGCCAACTGGAGGGGAAGAGCCCCCAGATGGCCCTGCTGCTCTGGGCCATGGGGATCCCCTGCCCATCACTGGACTCCAGCCCAGCCTCACAGGACCCCACATAAAAGGCATGAAAGGCCATGCAGAGCAGGAGACACTGGGTACCCCGAACACAGGACCATTTTTAAAATTTTTTTTTTCAACGTTTATTTATTTTTGGGACAGAGAGAGACAGAGCATGAACAGGGGAGGGGCAGAGAGAGAGGGAGACACAGAATCGGAAACAGGCTCCAGGCTCTGAGCCATCAGCCCAGAGCCCGACGCGGGGCTCGAACTCACGGACCGCGAGATCGTGACCTGGCTGAAGTCGGAAGCTTAACCGACTGCGCCACCCAGGCGCCCCGGGGACCATTTTTAGTCTGTAGTAATATTTCCTGATGTTGCCATTCACAAAAACTATGCACTGCAGCCAACAAAGAAAATTAATGCAAGTGTATAGAAGATATTTGAAAGCCTGTTTTTTCTACCACCCAGAGATAACCACAGCCAGTACATGCATATATCCTCCCAGTCTTTTTTTTTCTACACATATAAAAAAACTAGACATTAGATATTAGAATTAAAGCTTTCATAATGTCTCATTTACTTAGACATTTGGTACTCCTATCGTATTTACTTGGCGTGAAATCAGCAGCATTTTCCCACATCCGAATATTTTTTGAAAATATTTTTGTATGCCTACTTACTACCCTATGCTGGAGCTCTACACATAAACTCATTTGACCACCACATATGGTTAGACATTAGGGTTAAAACTGTTCCAACAGAGACCTGGTTCCTTCTCCTTCTCCTCTCTCCCCACTCACTGACTGTCCTGGTCTTCAGCACTGACTGACCACCCTCCTGCCCAGGCATGTGCCAGGCAGAGTGGGAGGCACAGGGGAAAGACCCCATCCCTGCCCCGGACAGGCTGCCTGTGTACGTGAAGACAGAAACAGTGCACTCACAAAAAAGCAGAACAGCAGCCCCATGCCGAATGATGGGTTGATAGGGGGAAGAAAGTTGAAAGCATTTCCAGATGGGATGGGATGGCTCCACCAAGAAGACATCGGAGCACTTATCACATGCCGGGGCCAGAATACACTGGCGGCCAACAGGGCAGATGATCAGTATCCAGCACAGGGCCGTGTGGTCAGGTCCGGCCAGCCCCAGAGAATGCTGAGTCTGGACCAAGCCGTCTCCCTGCAAACATGGTTCCTGCCCCTTTGAGCCTACAGCCTCAGAAGGAGAGAGATATTAATCAAATAACTTCACAAATAAAGATCACATTACAACTGGTCCACAAGGGAGAGGTAGGTAGGGCTAGAGGACATGTAACCTGGGGCTCCCTCGGGAGGCAGAAGTGTGGCCAGCCCCATGTGGAAAGAGCAGGTGCAGAGAAGGACCTGGAAGAGTGTCTGGAGAGCAGAGCAGCAACACAGGATGGCCTCCAAGGGGTGGGCAGAGCCAGGCCCGGTGGGCCATGCTGGGCTTTAATCTTGGGAGGAATGGGGGTTGTTGGAGGGCTGTAAGCAGGGAGGAGTGGGGCTTGGATTTCCCTTTGGAAGAGTTTGCTCCGGCTGTGGACGAGTAACTGGCCAAGGGGTGGGGGCAAGAGTAGACGCAGCACAACCGGTTAAGAGGCCTGCTGCAGGAGCTGGGGCAAGCTGATGGCGACCTGCGCCAGGGTAATGGCCAAGGGGATGGGAAGAAAGGGAAGGACCGGATTGATATCTCTAGGATCAAGAGGTTGGGTCGATGACAGGACTCTCCTAAAAAATGCCCATTCAAATACACTTGCTAGCTTAGAAGCATGAACCTGTGAGCATGGTGCTCGCATTAGCAGGACGTCTCTGTGGACAAAGTCCCTCTGCAGACATCCTAGCGAAGGCAGATAGGAAGAAGTGGGATGGAGCCCAGATGGGGAACCACAATGAAGGACAGAGCACCAGGGGGCAGCACCAGGGGCTGGGCATCTGTGGGGACTGAGTCGTCCCAAGCAGCCCAGCCCATGGGACCTGGGGCAAGTCACTGTGCAGCCCCACACCTCTGTGCGTGGGCACATCTGTCCATGGAGGAAACAACACCCGCCTTGCACCCCCCGTATGAGTGTGATGGCAGATTAGATCACTTTGGAGGATCCTGCCAACCTCAAGTGTCTTAGGAAAGGAACTTGGCCATGTCCCAGACTGCCCTAAGAATGAAGCCAACTTCCAGTAATCAGCCCTGAGGTCAGGGGTTCCAGAAGGAAGTGGAGCCCTTCCGCTCTGGACTAGAGCCCTGTGTCTCCAGTCAGGACTGACCCCAAAGGCCAGGATGGGGCAGCCGAGCTGCTGTCCTGTATGTGTTGTAGGTGCCTGGACCTGTAGACTCTGGTGGAGCACAGACTGGTTCTTAGACCATAACTCTTTCCAGTGGTTGACAGGGCACATAGTAGTTAGTACGTGTCATCAGGCACCCTGTGGTTTGTGGGGAAAACACGTGCTCTGGGGCAGGTCTGGGAGACAGACCTGGAAGACGTCTGTTTCTACTTAACCTCTGGTTTGTACTTAGCCTCTCTGGGCCTCAGTTTTCTCATCCGTAAGCTGGAAATGCCCACATCTGTCCTGCAGAGTCGCTGTGACGGTGTGGCGTAGGTTAGGTCCTCAGTAACGGGATTTGGGCTGGTAGTCTGAACTCAAGCCGCCTGTGGATGGGGTGTAGGCTCTAGGCTCGCTCAGGCCCGCTGGAAGGTCGTTCTCTTGCCCCCTCCACGCACGCAAACTGCTGACACTGGCAAAGCCACGTTGCCATGCTTAGGGGAAAAACTGCTTTGGTTTCGGCTTTAATAATAATAATAATAATAATAATAATAATGGATATTTGGGTTTGGTTTCGTCTAGGCTTTGGCAAACGCCTGTGGTTTGTTTCTACTTGCGGCTGGGCGGCGGCTCTGGTTCAGGTCCCGGCGGGGACCGAGCAACTGGAAGGGCTTTAGGACCCGGCTGCGCGTCTGCGGGACCCCGCGCGTCCCGGTCCCGGGAGCGGCGCGCGGAGAGGCTCGAATGAGAGGCTGGAGGGGATCGGGCTGAAACCGCTCGCGGTGAAATAGCTCCGCCGTCGCCAGGCAACCGCCCTGACGCAACGCAAAAGAAAAAAAAAAAAAAGTCCCTTAAAAAAAGAATAGTGCTGAGAATTCACGGGAGCAGAGAGAAAGGGAGGCAGGAGCCGGCTCAGCCCCGCAGGCTGGGGCCAGGAGGCTGTGGCGAGGGTAGCCCGCGTCCGGAGAAAGAGGCGGGGATCTCTGTGACACCCTTGGAAAGGGCCTCGGAGCGCCTCGCAAGGTAGGTTTGCAACAGGGGCGGGAACGTTCCCAGGGCTGGGGTCCAGGCTGGGGTCGCGGATGGGCGTCGGGCTGGGGATGGGCCGGGGGCTCGGGGCCGCAGGTCCCTACAGTAGGGGCTGGCAGAGACCAGCCTGGCCCGGGGCTGGGGAGCACCGATCCTGCCGGCCCCTGGGGGCTCAGTTCCCTCGTATGGAATGGGACAGCCTGTCGGATTCTATCTCCCTTCTCCTTGCTGGCCCGTTCTGCGGTTAAGATCTGGATGGAGATTTGGGGTACACGGTCTGAGAGGGAGGAGCCCCACTCAGTCTCTCCAGGTCTACTCCCAGACTGCTTATCATCTCTGAGCCCACCCTGTCCCTTCCGTCCTACTTCAGGCTCCGTGACATGAAGTTCCTGCCCTCCCTAACTCAGAAGAAGTGGCCCAGGGCACTTGGGCCCTGGGTGTTCTGAAGGGCTGAGGCCAGTGTGATCAGAGGGGACTGCGCAGCCCAAAGGGCCCCAGAGAAATGAGCAGCTCAGCCTTAAGACTGCACCCCCCACCCCACCCCCTCACTGAGAGAAGGCAGGAAGGTCTTTGGTCCTTGGCTAGTAGACAGGTGTCTCCTTCCACCAAGTCAGGTTGGATATTCTGCTTTTAAAATAATCCCTTATTGCCTATATCTGGTCTTCATTCCCTGTGGCGTATGGTTCCTCCGGAGAAGGTCCGGAAGGCAGGTTGGTTCCAGGCTGGTGGGCCGTGACCTCATCTTAGCCCACAGGCATGTTCTCGCAGATCAAGTTTCCATCGACTCCCAGCCATTCCTGGTGAATCCCAGGTGGGGTGAGCCCAGGTCCCCATCAATAGGGAAATCTCCAAAGTGCCCAAGGGAGACATGGCCGGGAAGCAGCTTTCCTCCTTATGCCCCAGAGATGGTCCTGCCACCCACCAGGCAAGGGATGGCGAGTGTTGGGCAAAGTCCTGGGACAGCGGAGGTGACCATGGCGCCTCTAGCCTGACCACGTCCGCTAGTTTCTGCTAGCATGTTTTTCAGAGGTTTGGCAAAGCAACCACGAGCTGTACTTAGAGTGGATAAAGACGACAGCTCTTTCCTGAGTGCACTTACCAGTCAGGCACCGCTTGAGAATGCTTTGCATCCATTGGACATTTTATCCTCACAATCGCCCTTGGAGAGGACATCGCATCCCCATTTTGCTGATGGGACCCCAAGAGATTCACTAGCTCTGTGCAGCTCAGGTGCCTGGTGAAAGAGCAGGGAGGGTCAGCCTCACGTGCCTGACTCCTAAGACAGTGCTCTCACAGGAAGGCTGCTTTAGGAGATCGGGAGGGAGAGGCCCAGAGAGGGGAAGAAACCAGTGGCACCCAGAGAAAACGAGAGCTGGCTGGCAGGGCTCATCCTGTGTCCTGGGAATGTCCCCTGCCGTCCTGTGGAGCCAGGAAACCCATTTCTTGCATCAGTAGCCTGAAAGTCCCTGCAGTGAGGCCTGGCTCGCTTCAACCCCACTTGCCCCAAGTGGAGAGACGGATCCTGCCTCACCCCCTTTTCCTCTTTGCCCGCCCAAAGTCCTCCAACTTTTCATACACTTGTTCCTGTTTTGTCCTCCCAAATACACGCATAGATTTCCACAAAATTAGTAGTCGCGCTTCTGTGCCTACCAGCTTGGCCTTCCTCCAAAAAAGGGACTCTGGCGGAGAAGTAAATCAAGTCCGTGCCTAACTGTTTGCTGAGAGAGACCCACAGAGCCTCAGGCCCACGGGGAAGAAACCGCTTGTTAGGCTTCTCACACACTCGGGTGGTTTCCTCTAGGTAAATTTTGCTAGTGGAAAACTCCCGTGGCCCCACAAGAGCATCTGGAATTTTCAGACTCCTCTGGGAGCTGTGCTTTAACTGGCAATGGCTCTTTGCTTGACTGGGATGTTGAACTACTCACAAAGCTGAAAGATGAATGATACTCTGAATGCGTGGCTCCCCGTTTTACAGAATAGGAGTGAGGGAGTGCTTCCTGATTGGAAATGTCTGGGGACTAGCCAGGATGGCTCTCAATACGCAAATGTACACTGGGATTTGTATTGGGGTGAGAAGAGAGGAAGTCTTCAAGGCAAATTCTGAAGCCGTCCTCAGGCACAACTGGAAGGCGTGGGGAGGGTCTAAAGAGAGGGTATGAGCAGGAAGGGTGAGCCTGGAGGAGAGAAAGGGCTTTAGCAAGCACTTGGCAATCAGTCTGTAGAGTTTGGGTTGCCCTAGAGGGTCCAGTTGCCCATAGGAGTTTGGAAGGCTGCCAATGTCAGCTTTTAGGACAGTTGCCCTGGTGCGTGAATGCCTAGAGCTTCCCCACCCCTCCCCCCATGTCTGTCTGGAGAAGCTAGGGAGAGAAAGGAATGGAGAAAGAAGTGGGCAAGAGGAGAAGTGAGAGGCTTGCACTCCCCACACCATCTGCTTTCTTCCTGAATGCTACCTGACCCCTACCCCAACCCTGCAACAATGCTCAACCCAGAAAAACGCCTTAGAGATGAGATTGCATGAAGCAGCAACCTGGTTCCCTGTGGGCACTGCCGTCCAAGGAAAGACTCTGATCCCTAGGGGTAGAGGAGTAGCAAGCACTCCAGCAACAGGGGACTTCTCACCCCAGGGCCCCTGCTCAGCAGCCTTTGCAGAGCCCCAGGAAGGGTCAGGGGTTCAGCTTATCCAGAGGTACAGACTGAGCCCTATTTCTTCAAAGCAATCTCTCCAGTATGGCCAGAAATCCCCCTCCCCAGTATCTGATCTAACTGTGGGAGATGGTAGTAGGTCCCAAAAGATTTCCTCATAGGGCTTGTCCCGTGAGACCTCCAAGGGAAGGTCCAGCAAGGAGCTGGTTTTCCGGGTACATAAGGGGCCCAGACAGGGACCTCCACTGTGGCCACAGTTTCGGGGCTTATTGAAGGCTGAGCAGCGTTTCCTCATTCCAGGAAGCCAACAGAGCCTCTGAACATGAGCTGGGCACTTCAGCCCTGCAAGGCAAGCTGGGGAACTCTCAGGGCGATAAGGACCCAGGAAGATCCTGGATGAGGATCCTTGACTGAGAGGCCACTTAGAGCCCTCACTGTGCCCCTACCCTCACCCCCCAGAGAGTTAAAAGTGACAGTACCTCCTTAGTCCTGTGAGCATTTATGTGTGCTGTGCCTTAGGGACACTGAGGCCCGTCTGGTCCTTAAGCCCATTTGGTCATAACTTTAGGTTTTGCTGTGTTGTTTGTTTGTTTACTTGTTTGAAAGAAACCACTAAAAACTATGGTGAAGGTGAAGGCAAATCTTATTAACAGGTTGGATGGAAGCAAGCCTCAGACCAGACTCTGCCACACATGTACACATTTTTTGAACAACTATTTATTTGCAGACAAGTCCCACAGAATTCATAAAGCTCGTTCTGTGGTCTCAGTGAGGTCACAGCCATCTGTCTCTCTAGGCGCCCTGGCCACACCTTCCCCGAGAGCTCCCGAGATTCTTTCACCCTGCCTTTCAAGGTCAAGAGTGCCTCAAATAATTTTGACCAACCCACATATCTTGAATACTTCTGTTTTCACTAAGGAGAATGCATTTCTAACATTTCCTCTGTTAATTATCAAGCCCAGTGTTGAGTAGAGAGCAAGAAAGACACCCAAAGCACCTGTCACAGCCCCCTGTGGAACGCCGACCCTGTGCTTGGGGCTGCTGGCCAGGAGCGGGGAGTCCTGATTTGAATGCACCCTTGTTAAATGCACCTTTGTTGCAGCTAGCCTAGTGAAACCACATAACATCTCACTCCATCTACAAAGGGTTTTAAGATCAATAATGGTCATTGCATCACAGATAAGGCAATAGTCTTGCCCTCAAGGAATGTGGCTTCTGATCAGAGTTGCACATTAGAAAAGACACTTTGTGCAGCCTAGAGTACTGAGCTGACAATAAAGTCATGTTCTGAACATTCTGGAGCACACAGATGTACATGAACTAACTTTAATGGTTTGGTAGCCATTTACCACTTTGACAGGCCAAGGAGAGGCCCAGCCAAGTGTTGATATGGACGGGAGGGGACAGTCCTATTAGACAGAGGCATAACTAAGAATCCACATATACCCTATCTCACTGGATCCTTCAGAGCTTTGAGGTAGGTTCCATTATGAACCAACCCCATTTCATGGATGAGGAACTTAAGACCTGGAGGGTTACCCAAGGTCATAGAATGAGTAGGTGTTAGAGCTGGGCTATCAACCCCTGTCCACCAGACAGCGTGGACATTGCTCAGCAGGCTGAATCCATGCTGGAGGCACCCCATCCCCCACCCCAGCCCCAGCCCCTTAGGACAGGCCCTGCCCAAACACAGGGAAACTCTAAGGACCCTTCAATCCCTGGAGGGGTAAGCACTCCCAGACAGAGCATGAAGTGAACTGACTTGCATAAGCACAGAGCATATCATGAAATTTCTTAGGAAGTCCTTGCTAAATCATTAGGCTTTGGAACTTGTAGCACAGAGTGAAATAGAAAGCCCATCCTCCAAACAAATTCCCATTTGAGCTGGAGTTTGTTTTATTTGAAGTTGAAGCCAATTATACTGTGGATTTGGAGGATCCTAAATCTGCCTTGTTTAAGGGCTGAGACAAATCCCAGTCGGGGGACATTTCAGTGGGCCGCACCCCACAGGGAGAAGGTGCACATCCCCAGGGCCTTTAGCTGTGAAATGGCACCCTGAGTTTCAGTCAACTGTGAACTGTTCCCTACTTTTATAGCCAGAACACCCACTTGAACCGTGTTCTGCTTTGATCTCTGCAAATTGCATTAAAGGCAACTCTGTGTCTGCTTTCTGCCCCCTAATCCCCAACACCATGGCCTTTGGCCAGAAGAGTGCTGTGGTCACATGTGGCATTCGGCTGGGGGGACAACAGGCCGCCTTGGCCCCCGCCTGGGCATCTCTGCCTTGTCAGGCATTTTCACGGAGGAGGACCTTTGCTTTAGACTCCCGAATTTCCCATGGCTAATTCTGTCCCCCCTTTCCCGCTCTGCCCTCTCCCCCGCTCCCCATGGGACTCCAGGATTCTCAGGCACCTTTCTCCCTGCCTGTCAGAGCACAGCAGCCCTTTCCCAGGGCCTCACAGCCTTGGAAAGGACACTGTGGCGTCGACTCTGGGTGGCCCCGCAGCCCCCTCCCTGCAGCAGCTCTCTGCTTTCAGTGAGACAATAAATTAGATCTGCAGGTCCCTGGAGCCGCGCGGCCTCTCCCCACAGCAACAGGAAAGCACAACTCTTTCTTGGTGATTTTCTCGGCAACTTCTTGCACTGGGCAGAATGATAGGCAAGGTTTCCACGTTCCCAGCCTTATGTGTAGCAGGAGGCCTGTGCGTCTGCTCTGAGCAGCCGGGAGCAGAGCCCATCAATTATTCAGCATGGACTGAGCACTTTGAATGTGCAAAGGTCTTAACAAGAGTTTTTTTTATAGCTTCTTGCCTCACTATATCCCAACGACATGAAACAAGGTTTCCTCGTCTTCTAGACAATAGAAGCTCAATTTGAATCAGAGGAAGAATCCAGGCCCAGCCAACCCCACTCACGAAGCTGTGTGACCCCAGACAAGTTTCGTAATGTCTCTGGTTTGCGGTTTGTCTGTGTGGAACTCTCAGGAAGGTCTCTCCAGCCCAGACCATAATGTGTGGGGGAAAAATTGTAAACTTTTTTTTAAGAGAGTGACTTCAAAAATGTTTGTGATTTTTCTTGTGGTTTCAGGTATGGAAACAGAAGCTTTGAATGATAAATCGAGGTGCAGCCATTAGCACTGGACCTGAGAAACCGAGTTTCACTGAGAGACACTCCCAGAGGAGCGTGGGTAAGTGGGTGGCTTTGCCCCCTACCCTCATGGGTGCAGCTCGGTGACATGGTGACAACCCATGAGCTGCTGTGGTCTAGACTCTGTGCATGTCAAGGGGGAAGGAAGCGCAGAGGCCACAGCACCCAAACTGCAAATTTTGCAGGGGGGAAGCAGAAGCCCGGAGGCGGGGGAGGTGAGTTGCCGCAGTCGCTCGGGATGGGGACAGGGTCCCCGGAGCTGACTCTCAGGCCAGGAACTCTTTTCTCTCCCACCCTGGGCTGGGTCTGTCCAAAATGGTTGTCTCATTCCCGACTGCCAGCAGCAGCGCTGTGACCCTGGATGGGAGCAGGAAGGTGGAGGGGAGTGAGGAACACAGGCTACTGAGCCTCCCTGCACCTGCTGGGGTCCCAGACTGGGATCCACACCCATCGGCCCGCCCTCCCTTGCCGGAAGCCTCGGGTCCAGGCATCCCAGCCGCCCCTGGGACTGGCCTGGGAGCCACCGTGCCCCCCAACAGAAACACCACAGACGAAAGAAAGGAGTTCTGTCTCTCATGCCCCCATGCCAGGCACTTCACTCAGGTTCCAAGAAGTCAGGTAACTTGTCCAGGAGGGTTTCACAGTCACGCGCGGCAGAACTTTCCTGAGGCTCAGGTCCTCTCACTGCCAGGCCCTGCCCTCAGAAGGGGGCTCTAGCCCAGGAGAGAGCCCCCATGCCGCAGCAGTTTTGCTCACCGGCGTCAACAGAGAGGGACTGCGGTCTAGGTGCTCGGGTCTCGTCCCCCTCAACTGCCCAGATCAATTTTCTAGGCAAATAAAGCATTGCCATAGTAATATCCACTTTATCTTTTTTTAATGTTTATTTATTTTGAGAGAGTGAGAGAGAGCATGAGCAGGGGAAGGGCAGAGAGAGGGGGACAGAGGATCTGAAGCAGGCTCTGCACTGAGAGCAGAGAGCCCGATGTGAGGCTCGAACTCACGAACCATGAGATCACGACCTGAGCTGAAGTCTGACGCTTAACTGACTGAGCCACCCAGGTGCCCCCATAAGAATATTTAAATGTTGTTATTTGCCCCTGGGATTCCTAAGAACCTGGGCTTTGAAACATTGAAACTATATAATGTGTGTGTTCCTATTACTTTTCTACATATGAAGCTACTTTGGGGACATGGTCACAATGGTGGAGTAGGAAAAACTTGGGCTGAAATGGTGGTTTCTTCACTTACCTGTGTATGATCTGTCAGGTAGAGATAATATTATTCCTATCTCAGGCCATTTCAAGGCTTCAGCTAGATGTTTGCACAGTGCCTGGTACATGATAGCCACTGGAAAATGGTTCTCTTCCCCCTCTTCCTCTTGATTCTAGGAATATATATATATATATATATTTATATATATATATATATATATACATATATACAAATATATATATAAATATATATATTTATATATATAAATATATATATTTATATATATAAATATATATATTTATATATATAAATATATATATATACAAATATATATAAATATATATATATATATATATATATATATATATAACATTTATTTATTTTCAAGAGACACAGAGAGACAGAGTGTGAGTGGGGAAGGGGCAGAGAGAGAAGGAGATACAGAACCGGAAGCAGGCTCCAGGCTCTGAGCTGTCAGCACAGAGCCTGATGCGGGGCTTGAACCCACCAACAGTGAGATCATGACCTGGGCTGAAGTCGGATGCTTAACCGACTGAGCCACTTAGGCACCCCTAGGAATTTATATTTTTATTCCTGCATTCAGAAAGAGAGAAAATGGCCTCTTATATATTTCTTTTATTTATACAGAAAATATGCAATAAAATTGAACTGATGATACCAAGCAAGTAGCTGTAAGAAGCATGGGGAAGAATTGGAATCAGATTGTGCCTAGACAGATCCCAGTTAGTGTAGGGAGGTGACTTAGTCCCCTTTTGGTGGCAGGGGACAGAAGTCCAGCTTAAATTAGCTCAAGTAAAGGAGAGGATTTATTAGTGCATAGAATTGGAGGTTTACGTCTTTGGGCACTGTTGGGTCAATGGCTCTGAAGATGTCATGTCTCTGTCTCTGTCTCTCCTTTGGTTCTCCTTCCTAAAGGCTTATTCCTTCTCAATGCAAATGAGTTTTCTCCATGAGGCTGAGAAGATGCACCTTGGAAACTCCAGGCTGAAAAGCCACCCTATTTCTTCAGATGCCTATATTTAAATCCCATGAAAATATTCAGAATAGCACTGGTTGGCCATGCACACATCCACTGGACCAGTCACTCTTGCCAGAGTAAGGGCTCAAATGAATGTCTAAGTCTGGGTCACATGAGCACCCCTGGGGATGGGGGTGATGGGCAGGGATCTATGACTCACAGTCCCTTCTGAACACTGAAATGACACAGGAATAGTCCCCACAGAAGGGATGCTGAAGACATTTTTGTCCATCTAACAGGTACATCATAAATGTAACAAAGTAATGTGGTCCAAGGAGATAAATGGTCATTACCTAAAACCTAGTTGGTGCAGAAAAGTTCAAAAAAATGTTGTTAGGGGAAGAAGCAATCAGTTCCATTCAGAAAGAACATGTAGAATGAGGTGGTGTTTGAAATAGGCTTAAAGACTTAGTCATAGTCATACATGAGGTCATGGGGGAAGGATAAAACATAAAGTTGAGGCCAGCTCCCCAAGCTACTTGCTCACCAGTTCAGACTCATTCTGACCTTGAAAGTCTTACCTATGATCTTGCAGAAGGTCTTCTACTGGACAGGTGTGGAGGTAGAACTACTCCAGCTAGAATGTGTTCACCAATTCACAACATCGTCATCCTCAGCATTTATGGAGCACCTACTGTTTGCAGAGCCTGTGTTCAGGACACAAAAGAGAAAGTAACACTCTTCTTATTGAGGAGCTAGACATCTGGTCAGGGAAATGGGACACTCCCACAGTTTAAGGTTGAACAGGCCATTGTGAGCGAGCATGCCAGAAACCAGTGCCGGGAGAATTCAGAGAAAAAATGACCCAACAGGTGAGGTGTCCTAGAGAACTTTTGAGAGGGAGCAACCCCTCAGCTGTGCTTTAAAGCAGAGCTTTAGTCTTTGTGAGGAGCAGGGAGGTCCCAGGCAGGCCATTCATTCATTCAATAAGTTTATTGAGCACCTACTACGTTCTGAGTGCTAGGGGCACAGTAGTGAACAAGATAACATCACTGCCTTCACGGAGCTTACATTCTAGTGGGTGAAACATACTGAACAAGGAAACAAATCAACATATAACATCAGAGTTATATGGGGAGTGATAGCAGCTACAAATTAAAATGAAGGGAGGATATCTCCATAGGATGGTCAGAGCCGGTCTCTGTGCGGTCTCTGTCTAGCATCGGAGCAGACATGAGTGAAGTGGGTGCATGAGATCAGGCAGAAGTCAGTTGACGGAACCGAGGCTGCAGGGCAGGGAGTACAGTCCCAGACTCTTAGAAGACATGGCTGGATTGTCACAGTGGCTTGCTTGCTGCCGGGAGGAGTCATCCAGGCAGCAGACAGACGATTTCCAGGAAGTAGAAAATGAAGGGTTCTTCCGGGTTCTCCCCCTGCAGGTGAGCTGTCTGTAGATCATGGGGGCATTGAGGAAGACCCCACTGATGTGCACACCCCGGATACATCCCCCTTCCTTACCGTCATCCCCGACCACATGCCCAGAACACACATGCGACAATATAACCCATCACACACACACACACACACACACACACACACACACACGCACACACGCACACACACCCCACACAATGTCCTAGCACATTTCACCCCCTACCCACCATCCAGTCTGTGCAAGATGTCATTCCCCCATCTCAGGCGCTCCCTTCCAGACACCAACTCAGACCAAGACATGGCATAAAGATGAGCTATGTAGGGCCAGACCAGCGGGTGTCCCCTCCTGCTTCAGTCACCATGGCAACCTCTGACAGGAGAGAAAACACGGGCTTTCTGGCAGCTCCTTGGAGCTCCCTGGCTCCTTTGGGCAGCTCTGTAGGGCGCAGGGCTGTGTACCCCCCACCCCCTCCGGGCCTCTCAGCCTGGGTGTTAGCACTCCTGCAAGTCTGCAGAACACGGACTAGAATTTCACCGCCTGCCTGGGCCACCACCACCCGGAGGTCAGGCCTGAGTGGGGGCCCTGGGCTCTCTGATTAAGATAACCATCAGGGTTTTATGGTTAAACCTAGCCGGAAAAGCCTGCCTTGTCAAAGCTCCGCCTCCACGTCCCAGACCTCTTGACCCCTCACCCACCTGCGGGGGGTGGGGGGGGGCTGGGGGGAAGAATTAGCTGCTTTAGAAAAGGAAAGAAATAAATTCAGGTGTGAGTTGTGGCCTGGGCCACCCTTAATTTAAGTTTATTGAACATGCCATCATCTACCAAGCCCTTTCCCTCACTCTACCTCTTCTCAGCCTCACCACAGCTCTGCAGTAAGGAGGACACTGCAAGAGCCTCACTTTCCAAACAGGGGCCCTTGTGACTCTCAACTAGAGAAGGGACCACCCTGCTCTGAGGGACACATGGAAATGTGGGGAGGGGAGATTTTTTTGTGGTTGTCATGCTGTTTTATGACACTGCTTAGCCCTCAGTTATGTACTTTGTCTCCCCAAATGAATTCTGCATTCCCCCTCATTGCAGTCAGGGCTCTTGGTTGTGAGCGACAGAAAACAGTGTCACCCACGGCCCTTCCCGAACTGGCAGGAGGCAAAGACCCAAGGGAGGAAACAGGGAGAGCCAAGACAGCTCCAAAACACAAAGAGTGGCAGGCACGGCCCTGTGAATTAAATTATTTGCCTGAGACAGACTCGGTGGGGTGCTAGGTTTTTACTCACACGATATCCCCAAAACACTTCTGACTCCAGATGTGTGAGTTTTCCGCACCAAACAACCCTCCGGCTCTCTGCAGGCACCAACTGGGTGTCGTCGGATTTAGCTCCGTTTCGACACCATCTAGCTGAAGTTGGTGTCAGATCCTGCCAGGCGAGGGCTCGGTCCCACCAACGGCAGCCACTTCACATGCCAACTGCAAGTCCTAGGCTGTCGCCTGTACTTCTGACCTACTGGCTCTAAGATGGGAATTGTCCCCAACCCCCACCTCTGATTCACTAAGTTTGCTAGAATGGCTTAGCAGAAAACTCAGGGAAGCATTTGCTTACATTTACCTGCCAAAGGGAGAGGTACATAGGGCAAGGTGTGAGGATGGGGTGTAGAACCCCTCCAGGTGTGCCCCTCCCGAATTTCCATATGCACACCAACCCCTCTTTGAACTCCTTCAGTTAGGGTTTTTATGGAGGTTCATTAGGTATGCATGATTGATTAAATCACTAGCTGCTTGTGATTGGCTCAATCTTCAATCCTCCCCTGCCCAGGGCAGGGGTGGGGCTAAAATTTCCAACCTTCTCATCACAGAGTGACAAGCAGCCCCATGCTTGGGGGGAGAGGGGGAGCTTTCCAAGAGTCGCCTCATTAACATAAACTCAGGTAGGTTTGAAAGTGGGCTTGTCATGAATAATAAGACACCCCTTTCACCTCTGTGGCTCTAGAGCTACTTCAAGAACTAAGAACAAAACCCAGATATGTCAACAAGAAATATTCTTATGCTCTTATCACTTAGGAAATTCCAAGGGTTTTAGGAGCTCTGTATCAGAAACTGGGGATGGAAACCAAACACTGTATATATTTCTTATTATATGTCACACCCTCCAACAATCCTTTAGCAGGGATGGTCTGGCTAAGAGGATGCTACCTCATCTGCACTGCACAGCTGCCTCCAAGGCTCATGCGGCCACAAATGAATCCTAACCATTTTTCCATCTGGGCCTCACACACACCAGATCCTGAGGCCTGGGTCTGGGCATCTGACTGGCCAGGCTCAAGTCACAGGCTCACACCTGGCTGTCAGGGCACGGAACAGGAAGGAGGGAGGATCTGATCCTCCCCTTCCAGTGAAGCAGAGGTACCCAACCTGCCTGCTGTCCAGCACAAAAGGAGGCACTCCCTGAAAACAGGATAAGGCAAACAAACAAGACAAATACCAACAAATATCCACTGTGTTGTTTTATATTCTTTGTCCAATGCATGCTTATGTTGGTTATAAATGTCAGAAACACAGTTTCTCCCTGTGGTGAGCAAGATGGCCCCCAGCAACCCCAGGTCAGCATGGAACACAGCTGGTTTCTGGATAATTCTGGTACAGAAACCTAGGAGAGTTCTGATTAGCCCAGATTGAGCCAGGTGACCACCTACTCAGGACAGAGGGCATGCCCATCCCGTAGGAAACACACAAAGAAATGCTCTTTCCAGAAGAGGGAAAGGACCCTGGGTAGAAATCACCTCGTGATGCTGGACACAGGAGAGGTCCTCCAGTTACACCTGTGATGCTGGAATGCCCTTCGTGCCAGCTCCCAGTCCTGGTGCTTGATGCAAGACAAAGCTATTCCTGTCTTCCTAGGGCCTGGCAGCCTGTGTCTGGGACTCTGAGGTCAGGGCAGGTCTCATAGGATGGGTGGTGAGGGTACCAGGACCAGGTCCCCTCTGCTTCTCTGAGCCCATCCAGACTGGCTCAGACTTGAGCAAGTATAGGCCACAGTGCACCAGGTGGGGGCCGGGAGGAATCTGTTCTTTTGGCTGGTTCATTCCATAAACATTTATTTTTATTTATTTATTTACTTATTTTTAACATTTTTATTTTATTTTATTTTTTTTGAGAGACAGAGACAGAGCACTAGTTGGGGAGGGGCAGAGAGAGGGAGATACAGAATCCGAAGCAGGCTCCAGGCTCTGAGCTGTCAGCACAGAGCCTGATGCGGGGCTTGAACCCACGAAACTGTGAGATCATGACCTGAGCTGAAGTCAGACGCTTAACTGACTGAGCCACCCAGGCGTCCCCATTCCATAAACATTTAGAGAGAGCAGCATGGTGTTAAGTGCTACGTGTTCCAGGATACGAAGCCTGGTTCTCACCCTCATGAAGCTCAGAGTCCAGTAGAGGAACCATCAGGAAAGTGTCCTGTAGAAGTGCTGTGGCTGGGTTGTGAGCCAGCCCGGAGCTGTGCCGCAGCAGTTAAATCCCAGCTTTCCCCTTCGTTAGTCCTGTGACCTCAGGCAAGCTACTCAACCTCTCTGTGCCTCAGTCTCCTCATCTGTGGAATGGAGACCATGCTAATCCTTGCCTTATAGGGTTGCTGTGATGATTAAATGTGTTAGTACATGTACAGCTCCTAGAACAATGCCTGGCGTGGTCCGCTCTGAGTAAGTGTCCGCTAATGTTGTGATGACATAATTGTTTCTCCGACATGCTCTCCTTGCATCCCAGGCACACGCAGCTTGGGCAAGTCAAGGAAGACTTCCGGAAAAAGAAAACCCCTGAGCAATGCGGCGTGGAAGGGAGGGAAGGGTGTTCCAGGCTGAGGGACCGGCTTGTACAAAGCCACGAGGGTGCCAGGGAACGTGGTACTCACTGGGACAGGGGTGTTGGAGAAGAAACGGAACAGTTCTGGCAAAGAACCCCGGACTGGAAGGGCCAGGCACGAGTCTGGGGATCCAGACAGGGAGAGGGCGGCTTCTGAGTTTTTCAGAACGGAGAGCAGTAAGGAGTGGGAGCCACCAAACTACCCAGGCTCATACTACCCTCACCCTTGAGAGAGACAGAGACAGAGAGAGTGGGTTAGCAGTCCCTGTACCCTTCCCTGCCCACGGAGTCCATCTAGGAAGTGGGTTTGAAAGTCGTCCAAGTAAACAGATTAGGTCATAACGAGACCAGGTCATAATTGGCTGAATGACTGAGCTGCACCCACCTGGCTCCTCCAGCGGCTCAGGAATTAGCTTAAGGCGGGCACAGCCTCCTTCGTGGCAACCACGATGGGCCAGAGTGAGCCAGGAGCGTGTTTGAGCAGCGGTCCTCCTGTGCCGTGTATGTCCCCAGGCGCTGGCATGTCACCGCCCAAAAAGGCTGATGCGCCCCTGAGGCCTGTCCTCTGCTGCGGGGAGTTTCATGTTCCCCTGCAGCCGGGTGGCCCGCCTGGCAGGGCACGCCTGGGCCTGGTGGGGTTAGTGTCTGGCCTTGTTCTTCTGGGTGCATCCTCTGGCTTCCCTCCTCCTTGGGCTGTCTGCCTTTGCAAAGCTCAGAGTGAGAGAAAATGTGTTCCTCGGAGCAGGAAGGACTTAGTTTAGATGTAAAGAAAGCCTGTTTGCCCAGGTGTCAGAGGCTTCTTCCTCCCAGGGCCTGCACTCCAGAGTCCCTGGTTTGTCCCTACTGCCCTTTCAGACCAGAAAGCTGTCCAGTGCTGGCCTCTGCTCCCCTGCACTCGGCTGGCACCTCTCCACCAGCTCAGCATCCACTAAGTGCCCACATCCCTGGAGTGACTTGAGTGGGTGACCTTCCGGCTCAGCTCGCAGCAGCCCAGCTGGAGGGGAGGGACAGCTCCATATGGGGCTCTCAGGCACCAGGGCATCCAGAGGGTACGCTCCCTGGGACAACGTCTGATGACCAGGAGACCGGAGAACAGATCCTTTTTCAGCAAATCCTCACCACCTGGATGTGCTGGGGGCATAGGAAGCAGGCTAGGGCTCTGTCCCTGCCTGCTACATGCGACAGGGATGTAGTGATCCCAGAATGAGTCCTTGACTCAGACCTCTCCACACCCCACACATGCCTCAATGATAATAATAATCCTCAGGTGGGTACAGCTCTTCAAAGGTTGCAGAGAGCTTTCATGTACAATCCAACTGATCCTCCCACCATCTTCATAAGGCCGGTTGGGGTAGGAAGCACCCTTGTACAGAGTAGGAAACTGAGGCCGAGAGGAGAGAGCTGAGCCCATGCACTGGGTTTATGGGTAGCAGATCTGGGACCAGGGCTGAGGTATTCGGCCCCCTGCCCTTGCTCTTACCAAGTGGATAACACACTGTCAAGGCTGGATCACCCCCTGGGGATCCTGAGCTGTGGACAGGGGTGTTTAAAATATGAGCAGGGCGGGAAGGGAGTGGGGATACAGAGTGGTGTTTTCCTAAGCTGGGCTGTTTTTCTTCCTGTCACAGGCCTGCTAGTCACCGCCGCATGGGGAGAATCTGAGCAGGAGCCCTGAACCTCTGGGGGGAGGTGGGGCCGGCTGACTTCATCTCAGTTGGCTTCCAGGGAAGGATGTAGGGTGCAGGTCAGGGACCAACAGGGTGACTGCTCAGTGCAGCGCAGAGGGGTTTATGTGGTAAGCTGACTGATGTAGCACTGATAGCTCTCATCATCTTAGGTATAATATTTTTGGGGGGCCTGGGTGACTCAGTCGGTTAGGTGTCCGACTTCAGCTCAGGTCATGATTCCATGGTTCATGGGCTGGAGCCCCGTGTTGGGCTCTGTGCTGACAGCTCGGAGCCTGGAGCCTGCTTCGGATTCTGTGTCCTGTTCTCTCTGCCCCTCCCCCGTGTCCATTCTGTCTCTCTCTCTCTCTCAAAAATGAATAAGCATTAAAAAAAAAAAAAGAAGAATATTTTTTAAAGTATAACTTTGTCTAGGGCTTACTGTATAGCAGGTACCATGAAGGGCTCAGTATTTGTTACTTTAGTCCTTGAAATGACTCAGGAAGTGGACATTATTACCCTCAGGGCCGGCTTCGTGAGCGAGGAACCCAGGCAGCCCCACTGGGCCCGGGCTTGTTAATGCTCTCCTGTTGCCATCTTCAAATTCTTAGTACTTTTTTAACAAGGAGCTCTGCATTTTCATTTTGCGCCAAGCTCAGCAAATTACGTAGACAGTCCTGGTTACCCCCGCTTCTTAGAAGAGGACACAGAAGCACAGAGTGGTTGTGAAGGGACGGGTCCAAGATCACAGAACTGGGCCCCTGGGGGGGGGGGCGTCTAACCCCAACGCCCACACCGTCTGGAGTGGAGAGGCTGACCAGAGTCAGAAGTCTGTGCTCAAGTCCCACTGCTTGGGACTCTCTGTGGTCATGGGTGACTCACTCCATCCCTCCCAGCCTTGATTTTCTCATTTGTGAAATGGGATGATGATCCCCTTTGATCCTCGGGGCCATCATGAGGCTTGAGGGAGAGGATGCACACGCACACGAGTAAGCTCAGAGGATCAAAGGATCATCACTAGCTGACTCACAGCGCATTGGCGTTCCTGTTGATGCCTCCTCCAAGTCATTCTGACACCGTCTTCACGGGCCTTCCCTGTGAGTTAAGAGAAACTCCCCCTGCCCTTAGAGGCGGCCACATAAAGTCATTGAGTCCTAGCTGTTTCCCACCCCAAAGGGAAGACCCTTCCTTTACAGGTTCTCCCTCTGGCCACGGATGCCCCTGCCCTCTGCGGTGAGTGTGCAGCTCGGGGAGAGAAAAGGGGGACTTGGAATCCACATGGTCTCCTAACACAGCTGCGGTGTGGGGAGCGCTGCTCATGGTTTGTCTGCAATTAGATCCTCTCCAAAAATCTTCACTGGAAATAATCAGAGCTCCCCTGTCAGTGGAGAGAAGTCCTATAAGGTAGCACCGCTCAGAGGCCCGCTCAAAACAGATCCTGGTACCTCTGCAAAGAGGCAGAGGTGTCTGGGAGGGGCTGCCAATGGGTCTTTAGATTTGGAGAGAGATTCTAAAGAAGTCTGTGTGACCTTGAGGCTGCCCAGAAACACCCTTAGAGAACACCCCATATTTGCAGAGCAGCTCAACCTGCAGAAAGTGTGAACAAACCTTAGTCCCACAAATCCCCCAAACCTCGGAGGTGGCTATTAGCACCCCCATTTTATAGGCGGGGAAACTGAGGCTCAGCAAGCCTGACAGCACCTACAGCTAGGCCATCTGATCCTTAGCCTAGTGTTTCTATCTCAAGACCAGTGGTTCTCGACCCTGGCCACTCACTCACATCACCTAGGGAGCTTTACAAATATGTGATGCCTGAGTCCCACCCCAGAGCCCCTAGGAGTGGGGCCTGGGGAATCCATTTTGGTGGAAGTTCCTCGGGGGTTCCCAACAGTATGGTTAGAGGTGAGAACTAGGTTTCTCCGCCATTAGTTGGGGTAGAATATTTCTCCTCATTCCTCAGGGATGTCCCAAAACGGGGGCCAGGCTCTGAGCAAGGGGAGGGCCGCTAGATTTCCTTAAGTCACATCACGTTGCAGGTGGGGATTGTAGAAACAGTCCAGAAAGACAGCAATCTCTCTTCTTCTTTTTAAAGTTTATCTTGGGGGGTGGGAAATGAGTGGGGAAGGGGCAGAGAGAGACGGGGACAGAGGATCCAAAGCAGGATCTGCGCTGAGAGTGGAGAGCCCGACGCGGGGCTCGAACTCACGAACCGTGAGATCATGACCTGCGCCGAAGTCGGACACTTAACTGACTGAGCCACCCAGGCGCCCAAGCGCCTCGAGTGTCTCCATTGCCAGGTGGGAAAGAAGCCCCACGTCCCCCCTTGGGGACTGAGCCTGTGTTTTTATTTCCCCCTCCCCACTTCTCTGTTGCCTCCTGTGCCTGCCCACCCACAAACCCCTGCCCAGTTCCCATCATCCAGACAAGTAATCAGAACTCTTTGTTTTAGTTTTTCTCCTTGCAGAGATCTTTTTAGGCGCACACAAGTCAATAAAAAATCTGTCCCTTCCCTTCCTCTTCCACACCAACAGTGTGCTCTCCAGACTATGAGCGTCCCGTTGTGTTTTTTTCATGTAAGCTTTGTCTTGGACATCGTTCCGTGCCAGTTCATTCTTTCTCTGTATGCCTTCTGCACACAATTTTAAAACTCCCCTAAGAACCAAAGATTTCTCTCCCCAGTCCGAGTCAAATGCCCTGCTCTGATGAGCCCATCGCCACTTGCTTGGACCTTGTGGGCACAGGGACGCAGCTGGGAGACTGGGGCCTCACTCTGACGCCTGGTTGCTTCCCTACTGTGCGCTCCGACAGGAGGCAAGAGCCTCAGCTCCGACCACCTCTCCAGAGTTGGGAAGGCCAAAGCAGATCAGAGAGCCACAGCCTTGTCCATAAGGCTCTGCCGTGTGGGCATTTCAGGTGAATATTAGACCCATCTTTCTAGAATGGTGAGTCACAAGCTTGGCTCGGTTTAGTAATCCTCCTTGAGTGAGGTCGGTCTTCCCTCCTCTGCTGCAGGTTTATTTGCTTCCTCCTCTGAAGAGGTGAGGTAAGGTGTTGTTCTTGGAGGAAGAAGCTGAGAGTGTGTAGTAAGACCTGAAAAAGCCAGTGGACGGGGGCTGTGGTGGGCAGGGTGGGGCGGGGTCAGCGGTCCCGGAGGCGGCACAACTGGGTCTGCCTGGGGACCCACAGGTAGCCGTTGCTCAGAGGAGAGACCTGAGCCTTCAAAATCCGACCACCCAGCTTCGTCCTTGCTAATCCCCAGGAGCTCTCTGGTGAGTCATAAACCTCTCAGAGACTCAGGTTCCTTGCGTGTAAAATGGGGACAAAAAGAAGTAACCACAGACTTGTAGTGAGGATTACAGGAGATAATGGAGGTGGAATCGTTTCATAAATGGTGAAACACTGTACAGAGCGTTGAGTCCTTATTAACTTCTCTGCATTGAGTTAAGGCTTTGAAGTTGCCTCGCTTCTAGTCCCGAGCCAGTAATCAGCAGCCTTGTCACCTAGCCTCTCTGAGCCTCAGTTTCTCCTCCTGAGGAGCTCAGGAATGAGGCAGGCCTCCTGCTAGGGGAGGGACCCGTCCTGACATCATTTCATCCTTCCTGCAGGGCCTCCCACCAGCAGCAGCTGCTCACCTCCTGCCCTTCCCCTGTGGAGGGAGCCCAGTCCCGCTTCCCTGCCAGTCTCTGATCCTCCTGTGCCTCCAGAACTGACAGATCTTCTTGGCAAATCTGCCCCCCAAAGATTCCTGCTACCGCTTGTCTATTCCTGCCTTTTGTGAAGCATGGCAGCCACGGGACTCCGGGAAGAATCTTAAATCCTGAACCTCCACAGCCGCTCTGGAGGGAACTCTGCGTGGCTCATCCACAGTCCCTCTCGGCTCCGGGAGCTGCTCACATCCTAGCGATGCCCTCAGGCGCCTTCACCCCAGCTGGATGAGATCATTCCAGAGCTGGACCCAGCCTTGCCACCCACCAAGATTTCCGCAGCGCCCCCCACCACCTCCCATGTCTGGCTCCCCCAGCAGACTCTAGAATGTCCGTGCCCCAGATCCAAGTAGAAGAAATGGTAGGTGGGGAAGAAGAGCCTGGAGCCGCCCTGCCTCCCGATGACCACCTCAGGAGCCTGAAGGCCCTCACGGAGAAACTGAGGCTGGAGACCCGAAGGCCCTCCTACTTGGAATGGCAGGCCAGGCTGGAGGAGCAGACGTGGCCCTTCCCAAGGCCAGCTGCTGAGCAGGGGGAGTGTGGAGAGGAGGAGCCCTCGTCCCCCCAGAGAGAGCCCGGGCAGCATGCTCCACGTAACAGGGGTGCCAGCCGGGCTGCTGGGCCGCAGCCCGCCGGGAAGCTGGAAGGCTTTGAAAGTATCGATGAAGCGATAGCCTGGCTCAGGAAGGAACTGGTAAGTGGGTGCCCCTCCAAGAATCCCCAGAAAAGATGCCTCTCTCTCTCTCTCTCTCTCTCTGTCTCTCCTCTGTGTCTCTCTTCATCTCTCTCTGTCTCTCCCCCTATCTCTATCCCTCCCAATTGCATATCTGTCCATTTTCCTATTACCAAGGGTAGACCTCATTACTGTGCGGTTACATGAGGTAACCATGTGCCAATCAGCCCCTCCTCGCAGGTACTTATGGAGGAAGCAAGTGTGCCCTGTGACCCCCACCTTCTCCATTGCCCCCTGGAGCAGAGTCCCATACTTTCGTCCCTGGACCGCTAAGGGTGTTCCTGGAGTGTGATGCCCCTCCTCTCTGAAACCCTCCCACCCTCCATCCAGCCTGGGGCTGGTGGCTCCTGAGGGCGCTGTGCTGGAGCGCAGGGCTGCGTGCTGGGGGGCTGCTGTGAGTGGCTCAGGTTCAGCCCAAGGTGCTCTGTTCCTACTGAGCAGTGTGTGAAGAACTGCCCAGGGGGTGGCGTGGCTGATCAGGCCTGCAGTGAAAACTCTGGGCTGCCCCCATCCCCCCCCCCAGGATGAGTGGGAATCTGCCCAGAAGTCAGGATGAGGGTGGGGCTGGGGGAATGCGCATGAGCAACAGGTATGTTTGGGGCGTTCACAGCTTGACCTTTTCTCTGCCCACGGGCACAGCAGGCTCCCATCAGTGGCATCTCTGAGCAGGTGAGAAAGGGGATGGTGTTCACAGCTTTGCACCCATAGCCCAGGGGAGAATCACTGGTCCAGGCATGATGCTAATTGTCCCCATAATCTCAACTCCTCTGCCTCCTCATCACCTGTGGCCCAGGTCACACCTGTCCCGTCAGGCCACTCTGGCCACAGGTGAGCCAGCACCCAAAGGCCAACTGACTTCCAGAGCCACTCATAACTCCTGCGTCAACAGGGTAAGCGGAGGCCTGCCTGGTTTGTTCTGCAAAGTCCTGAAAAATAAATCCTCACTGGGGCCTGGAATTCCTCATGGGGTGAAGTAAATAATTGGGGTAGGGGGAGGCGAGGATCAGGGACTCAGGTGTCTGATTAATTGGAAATCTTTTTTTGGTTTTAATCTTTAATGATGAAACTCCTTCTCAAACACACCATTCCGCTGTGTCTGTCCTTAGTAACTGGAGTGTGAGCTGGCTTGTGTAGGAGGCAGGCCACCTGTGGATTCACACTGCGTCTCTGGGTGCTCCACTGCCACTGGGTACTCACGGGGGCGTGGGGGGCAGTTAACAGGTGAGGAAAGAGGGACACACAGTGGCCAAAATGGCCCATGGAAACTGCTCTTTAAATTCCTGAGGCTGAACTGCTTTAATTTGTTTTCATAAAGAGAACAAAAATATCCCCATCAATCAAGGATTCAATTACTTGGCTTTGGGTCCATTTGAGGTTTTATGGCTTCTGGGAGTGGAGGCTTTTGCTTTCTAAATAAATTTAGGATTCTTTGTGGGCCCCCCTTTGGGGCGGAGATTAGAGAAGGAATTCCCTGTGTGTAAACCAGTAGGGAGTTCTCTAGAACTTGTCCTCCTTGTCCTCTAGATAAGAGAGGTGTCTCTCAACCCCAGCTGCATATTAGAATCACCTGGGAAGGCTCAAAACATCCCAGAGCCTAGACAGGCCTCAGATCAATCAAATGAATGTCAGTGGGGCGGGACCCAGGCATCAGTAGATTTTAAAGCTCCCCGGGTGCTTCCAAACTGCAGCCTTGATCGAAAAGCATTGCTACAGATGAGCAGGCTGTGCTCCTTTTTCTTGCCCAGCCATTGCAAACCAAGTAGCATGAGTGCCCTCGCCAGCCTGTGCTGAGAGAGGGCAGGTGGGCCAGGTGAAGGACAACCACGGGTAACGTAGAGAGCAATGCTCTGTAGGCAGAGAGAGACGCGCTAATTGTCAGGACTAACTTGGCTGCCGAAGGCTGTCTTAAAGAAGTACAGGGAATATCAGCATTAAATAGTGCTTTGTATTTGTGGTATTTTCTTTTTCCTTTTTTTTTATATACAGTGTGGTAGGCGTTTTCTTTTTTTAATTTTTTTAATGTTTGTTTATTTTTGAAAGACAGAGAGAGACAGAGTATGAACAAGGGAGGGGTAGAGAAAGAGAGGGAGACATAGAATCCGAAGCAGGCTCCAGGCCCCGAGCTGTCAGCACAGAGCCCGATGTGGGGCTCGAACTCATGAACTGCGAGATCATGACCTGAGCCGAAGTCGGATGCTTAACTGACTGAGCCACCCAGGCGCCCCATTTTCTTGTATTAGTTTTTATTTAAATTCCAGCTAATTAACATGCAGTACAATAGTAGTTTCAGGTATAGAATCTAGTGATTCAACACTTCCATACAACTCCCGGTACTCATCACACACAGCAAGTGCATTACTTAACCCCCATCACCTATTTAACCCCTTCTCTCTGGTAACCATCAGTTTGTTCTCTAAGGTTAAGAGTCTGTTTCTTGGTTTGCCTTCTCTCTTCTTCTTTCCCTTTTCTTGTTTGTTTTGTTTCTTAAATTCCACACATGAGTGAGATCATATGATATTTGTCTTCCTCTGACTGACTTATTTCGCTTAGCATGATACTCTCTAGCTCCATTCACATCATTGCAAATGGCAAAATTTCATTCTTTTTGACGGCTTAGTAACATTCCATTGTCTATGTATATACCGTCTGTTCTTTATCCATTCATCAGTCAGTGGACACTTGGACTGTTTCCACAATTTGGCTATTGTGGATAGTGCTGCTATAAACATGGGGATGCATGTACCCCTTCAAACCTGTATTTTTGTATCCTTTGAGTAGATAGTACTCAATCCTAGGTTGTAAGTAGTTCTATTATTAACTCTTTGAGGAAACTCCATATTTTTTTCAAGAGTGGCCGCACAGTTTATTTGCATGGTATTTTCCACCCTCCCCACCGTTTCTCTGTGCTAATGGGGGTGGGGAACAGTAATCATAATAATAACAATTCTGAGATTTGTCACCAGATGAGTGTTTATTGTGTGTCAGACACTTCACATGCATTACTTACCTCTTTGGATTGTCACATCACTTTCCTGTTAACCCCGTGTTACAGAGGAGACGACTGAGGCTCAAAGAGAAATGTGGCAATAAACGAGAGAGTAGAAATTTGAACCGTGGCCCGACTGGTTGCATTGTCCATGCTTTTCTTAGCCACCATACTACCTAGGATCTTCCAAAGGCAATTGATTTTGCTTTGTGGTTCCTAAAAATGTGTGTTCACAAAGATGCTAGCAGTCAACAGAATGCATGGGAAGGGGAGGGTGGGGGAAGAAACGAGATTGAATGAGAGTCCGGTCCTCCTGCCATTATTACATCAGACCTGTGTGATGGCTGTTATTGTCTCCATTTTACAGATGAGTAAAGTGAGGCTTATAGAAGTCAGATGCCCTGCCTAGGATGATATGACTCGTAAGTGGCAGAGCCAGAGCGTGAACTCAGCCTTTACCACTGAGAGTAGAGGGCTATGGGGAGAGAGGCAGGAGGTGAGGCAGGAGAGGCGGCCCTCCCACAAACGGCCCCATTGGGCATGCTGAATCAGCAACGACAGGGGTGCATTTGCATTTGTGTTCCAGAAATCACTCTGGAGCACCTCTTGGAGCAGTGACTCCCAAACTAATGTACACGCAGATTGCCTGGCTCTCTTGTTAAACTGAAGATTCTGATCCTATTGGTCTGGGATGTGGGTCCATGATTTCAAATTTCCAACAAGTTCCCAGGAAATGCTACACTGTTGATCCATGGACCATACTTTGAGATCCAAGGACTGAGAGGCATGCAAGACTGAGGCCAGGGGACCAAGAAGGGACTTCAGAGGGAAGCCCCAGGGATCCTCAGGCCCGCACCCCGAGCCGTGCTGCTGCCATAACCACCTTTATAGCTTGGGGCTCAGCCAGTAAAAGGGCCTCTGAGAAGGAAGTCCCAGCATCCCACACTGAGCTGTCCGAGAACCAGATTCCATCAGATTGTATGTCTGAGGTCAAAAGCAGCTCGAATGCACACTGGCAAGCCAGCTTGAACGTGCACTTCTGCCCGCTTATCTTCGGGGATTAAATAGTAACAAAGGCCACTTGTAAAATCCTTGGACTGTTGAGCAGAGTTCAGCGTCTGAACAACAAACCCATTCTCACATTTTTAAAATTTTAGTCAAAACAGTAATCTCCATGCCATTTGTTTTCCTAATTCGTCATCTGTTAAGTCATTGAAGATGTCATTAAAAATTAACCTGTTTTCTGAACCCAGTGAAAGTGGTTTCAAATAACCTTTGTTTTATTTTAAGCCTGGAATTAAGTTTTCTCTATACCTGGGCAGGCTCTCTCTGCCAGTTTGTCAGGCTTCTATGCAAATTTGTCTTTTCTCTCGATGTGGCCAAGGTAACAGACTGAAAATCTGTAATTCAGTCAATCAGGCCGCTGATTTCCCTACATGATGCCAGACCCTCAATTTGATGGAAGTTTTGGCTCAGTAGTGGGTTTGTGCCCAGGAGAGGGCAGGCCTGAACAGCCCTATGATTACCGCAGGGCTGTCCCAGGAGCAGTTAATAAACTCAGTGAGGCTTTGTTGTCAATGTTGACTCTTCTAGAGGCAGACCGTGCTGGGTCTGGATGGACAGACTAGTCCACCCCCAGCCTCCTACGAGGCCAGCTCAAAGGCAGAGAGTGACTGCCTGAATCTTATTTTCAGGGCAAGAAAGGATCCTAAGAGCTCCTTTGGGGGTACACTCTTCCTCTCCAATTTCACCACAGGGAAAATGACAAGTCATTCTTGCCATGCTCCGGGGATCTGGGGGCAGGGCACACGTTTCCTTCAGGTTCCTGTGTTGGAGGATACAAGGAAGGTGGAGATCCTCAAACCCCATTGGTGTTACCCCTCCCAGCTAGAAAGGCCTGGCCCTTGGCTTTCCAAGTTTCCAGGGACCCTGTGGCCTTCTGACTATGGCAGGCTCTGTGTTTGCAGGAGACTGACTCAGACGCCAGTCAAGTGGCCGTGGTGCATCTCTGCTGGTTCCAGACTGTTCGTGTTGCTAGCAAGTCCCAGCTTCTGGCGTCATGCCTTTGGGGAGGCCTCGCGAGGTGGCCAAGTGGCCTAGTGTGGGGGCATTCCTTCAGGAAAGGGTGAGCTGGGACGAGCCTGAGCCTGACGCTGTGGGACTCAGCTCTCTAGCTGAGTCTGGAATTCAGAACATTTCACAAACCTCTCTGACTGTGCTTGGTCCCAGAGCTTGTAGCACAAGCGGAAAGGGGACCTTCCCTTCTGCCTTCTCTCGTCAACCCTGCTAAAATGTTCTTGTCAACCCTGCTAAAATGTTCCCCTTGCCAACCTGAAAGAGAAAGAAAAGGGAGGAATCTCCTCTTGGCCTGTGTGGTGCCCAAACTAAAAACAAAACAAAACATTCCAGCTTCCTAAAGGGTTGTCTTAGTGGCAAGAATCCTTGCGCGCTGGCCGATCTTTTTTTTTTCAGCTTCATGCAGGTGTTTGATCCCTGCAGAAAGCCCCCCAGAAAGGTATTTATGGTTGTTAGAAAAAGGGAAGAGGAACCTGACAAGTTTTAATAATTCTAGGGCCTGCCGTGGCAGGTGGCAGGAGGTCATGGACCTGAACTCAGCTGGGCCCTCCGTGGCCACAGCTTGATTTCAGCCTCTCCCGACTAACCCTTTCTTGCCTGTGCTGCCTGCTTGGCAAGCACATGACTGGTGTGTCCCAGGCACAGCTGACAAGGCCGGGGTTATCCATTTCTGCTGAGCCATACAGCCGAATGGCAGTTCAAACTCACGAAGCATCTTCTGGTGACACAAAGTGAGAAATGTGAAAGTGAAGCCACGATAATGCTTCTAGGGAACATCCAGGGAGCATGTTATGGTCCCCAAAGCACTTTTACAGGCAGTATCCTGTGAGAAGGCTTGGAGGTATTTGCTATTCCCATTTTACAAAGGAGAAGATGGAGGCTCAGAAAGATGATAAGCCTGAGATCAGAGAGGTTAAGGGACTTAACCCCAAAGTCATATAATGCAAGGGCATGGCCAAATGAAGACACAGACCCACATCTCCTGGATCTGGATCCAGATCACTCACCTTGTACCAGATATAGGTACTCACGTTCAGTGCTCTAGTCAGTGGGACCAGGAGTTGTCAGAAAGTCTGTATTTCAAACCCTGCCTACTGCATGTGTAAACAGGATGCATGTAAAGGGTTACAGAGAGTTATTAGCAATGCCTCATAATCACCCTTATCCGGGACTGGGGCAGCTGTGGCCATTCCGTGATAAGGATAATCGTTTGCTCACAGCCATCCAGGGAGGTGCTGGCTGAGCTGGGGTTTGAGTCACAAGAAGTTTCTAGTCCGAGGGTTCCTTTGCCCAATTCTAAGTCTTCTCCATGTAGCTGGGGGCTTTCAGCCCGTCCGGCACGAACAGCCTGCAAGAGAAGATTCTGTTCTGTTAATCTGGCCACATACTGGCCCTTTGGTGGTTATTAAAGTATTTGTAAACAAAGGCACCAGCAAAGGAAATAGGACAAAACATCAACGATCTTTCCTTCTGGGTGCCAATATTATTCTTTGGACTTTTCTGTAGCTTCTGAAGTTTCCAAAAAAGGAATATATTACATATAATTGGGAAGAAAAAAGATTTAAACATAAAAGGCAAAAGAAAGAAAAGCTCCAAGCTCCTGTCTTGCCAGTGTAATCGGTACACATTCCTCACTTTGTAATCTACAGATTTTTCTAAAAAGGCATAGAATCTCCTAGACTGAGGTAAGAAAACTAAGGTCTGGATCCCCAGAAATTCCCCTCTCAAGGTGAGAGCTGATGGGGTGGGGTTGGACGGGGGTTGACCAGTGAGATGAAGCCCAAGAATCAGGTCCTGTCTCTTTCCTTCCCTTGACTGTCTTGCAGTAGAGAGGAAAGGGAGACAGGAGCCAGAAGCAGGGGCCTGATGGTGGCACCCATCCAGAATAGCAGCTGTAAGGGACAGGCGGGGTTCCTTTCATCCAGTCCTCTCTTCATCCAGCATAGCCAGAGTCCACTGAATGCCTGCGCTTAGAGGCTGTGTGCGGGTGGGGGCCAGGGGGAATGGGCCAGGGTTCTCTATCAGGTGCCCCCCTTTGTGGAGGAGACAGACCCAAAACACAGTGACACGGTGTGGCAAGAGCTATACTAGAGGTATAGAAAATACAGTTTCAACAGGCTTTAGGGAGCTCAGGTGCACGCGGAGTGGTCACTGTGTTCCAGGCATGCTGGACGGTGAAATTAACCAAAGGGACATACACAGATCCCTAGCTTCGTCAGCACCCGAGTGAATGCTTGGCTTTAAGCATGACTGACATCAGGCTTCTCCTGAGTCCGCATTCACATTCTTCCTATAGTAATTGAAACCCAATTCCTCTGATGGGCACCCTCCCAGTTACAATACATTACTGTGTAGTAACGGTTGGAAGAGGCCCCCGGGGTATTTGTTAAAACTACAGATCCCTCCCAGCCCTCCGCGGAAATTCAGATTCCATAAAGCTAGGGTGGTGTCAGGAGCGTGACAAGTGCCTGAGGGGGGTTCTAATGCAACTGGGTCCCTAACCAGTCACAGGTGAAGTGGGAAGAGCATCAAATGTGTAACTAAACTAGACTTCCAGTCAAGTTCTACTATATCCTAGGTGTGTGACTTTAGGAAGACGAATTAACCTAGCCCTAGGTTTTGTCATTGTGAAATGGAGATAATACATACCTACCTGGCGGAGTGTTATAAAGGGAACATGAGGAGGACAGGGGTGGGGGGGCAGTGAGCACTTACTGAGTTCCTAAAGTAGTCAGGTACTATGTACTAAATGTGTACATTTATATCCATCACACCATGTCATATGCACGGTGCTCTTTTAAGGTAGGCACCAGCCCCATTTTGCAGATGGGAAAACTGAGGTAAAGTAGTTTGGCCAAGATCAACCGGCAGGGCAGGGGTTTGAACCCAGATCTGCCCGACCTCAGAACCTCTGCCTTGAAGGGGAAATACAGATTTCCTCCTGTGATCAAATGAGCACGAACGCACTTTGTGTTTCATGAAGTGTTATGCTCGTTCATCATATTCTCTCAACTCCCGGAACTCTGGCCAATTATCCTCCAAAGCTTACTTGATCTTGCACTCTTTCCAAGAATTCCCCCCCACCCAGAAGTCTTCATTATTCTAATACAAAGGCCACATAGGATCAGAAGAGGCTGTTCAAGCCCAGGCTGAACAGCCCCTTTCTGAGGGATGTATTATTTTACAAGCTTCTGGAACCACCCCTGTCCTCAAGCTGCCACCAGGTCAAAAAAAAAGAAAAAAGAGAAAAGAGCACTGCCCAAAGGCTGTTGTTGGTCACGTCCCGGGGCACAAGCCTGAGCCAGACACAGCCAGTGAGCAGGCAAAAGCCAGGGAAAGGTGACAGAGAGGCTCCCTCAAGGCGGCTGAGCTTTTGGCAACAGAAACAGTTTCTAGGTCTGCACCAAGGGCCTGGCACTCAGGAGCCACGGCCCACAGCCGCTGGGCCAGCCGGAGCCCGCGGGCAGCTCAGGAGCCAGGGGAGAAGGAGAGTCCAAAGCCAGTCGGAAGTTCTGGCTTCTCTGCCTCCCGCACGGCTCCCCGCCCAGGGCAGGCGTGCCCACGAGCATGAGGGCCCGAGGAGGAGCGAACTCCTCTACCAGTGCTCGTTCTAATAGTGCTAGCTAGAACAGGACCGCAGAATGCTAGAGCAGGAGGGAGCCAAAGGGCGGATCACCCTTGTCTTTCAGTGAGGGAGGGACATATGTAGAGAGTGTGCCCATCAGTCAGCTCTCACAGGCCCCCGCCCGGCCCTCTCCAACCTACCCGCTCCTCAGCTCACACTCTGCTGGCAGCCCCCGTAGCCACTGCTGGCCACAGTCCACCGTACTCACCAGTTTGTGACCTTCCTAAGCCGCTGGGGCATGTCGGGGAGGGGGCACCCCCGCCTCATGCTCTAACTCTGGACTGTGACGGGGGAGGTGGGTTCCAGACGCTCCCCAGGCACAGCAAATATTCTCCTGAGGTGGGTTCTGAGTTCACCCCAGTGCCACAGGCTGCTGTGAGGTCCCCAGGCAGATGAGGCCCAAACCATCAGTTCTTCCTAAGGAGGCAGGCTCCAGGGTAATGGAGTGTGAAATGACTTTGGAGAGCAAAATGGCCTCAATCGTGCCTGGAAGGTGGGGCAGAGAATAGAGTGGCTTCGCTTCCTCTTGAAGGCACAGTGAGATTCTATAGATAGAAACTACAGGTGCTTGGGAGCCTTGGTTACACACACAAGCCCCAGTTCCGCAGGGCTCTTGTCCCCACAGCAGCTCTCCGTCACTCGTGGTCAGCCAGTGCTTCTGTCTGGTTCGTGAGCTTGCTTGGCATCAGGCGTGAAACTCCCACTCTATCAGTTTTCAATCCGGGAGGCCCAGAGCCCAGGAAAAGTCTAGAAGTCCCAACACTGGTGATCTATAGGTCTCCTCGGGGCTCTCTATGGATGCCAGGGTGCCTCAGCAGCACCCTTCATTCAATTGACAACTGTCCCGGCCGAAGCTGGTCTCCAGGCAATCTCTTCAGGAAGACATCCCTGCCTGGAACAGTTAGTGCTTCCTGTAGGTGCAAGTTCTGAAGGCAATGCAAGGAGCTCGTGGAAGAGCAGGAACACAGTCCCCGCAGGCATGTCTCCTCTCTGTCAGCTCCCTCACCCAGAGACACCCCAGCAGGGCGTGTTGGAGGAAGCCAGCCCTCCTGGAGTCTGGCTGGAGGCCCCGCTGCAGCCCAGAGTGAGTGGCACAGTTCTAGGACCGGCTGCTGGCCCAGTGAGGCCCCCGCTGGCCGTCCAGGGCAGTGGCTGGGAAGCTGGGGAAGGCCCCACACTGGCCAAGCTAAGATCGCCCTGCCTGGAAGGATCCCCGGCCTCCGTTTCAAACCCTGAAGTGCTTTGGCATTACCAGCTCCGGGAACCCAGACAAGCCATGTGATGAAGGAGATGCTAAGACTCCCCTACCAGCCCCACCGGGCTGTGCTTACATGTGAAAAACAGCACAGGCGTCAGGTGCAAGTAATCACCTGCAACGTGTGTGGGAGGCATGATTTGGTGACTAGCTCTGCTCCAGGCCCTGTTGGGGAGCAAAGAAGAATGATACAGGGCCTCGGCACTCAAGGATTCCTATAACAGTAGGAGTGATGAGTGTCATATGGGAAATAACAAAATGCTGAGCCCTGCAGCTCTGACCGTAAAGAAGGGATAAAGTGGAACTTAAAACCTCTGGAACCTCATGTCCTATACAAAGTGCCTTCTATATGTGTTATTCATTGAATTCTCAGAGCGGATATTATTACTATGCCCATTTCACAGATAAGGAAATTGAAGCTCAGACAGCTTGAGCAACTTGGCCAGAGTTGCACCACTAGTGAGTAGTAGTGAAGGACTTGGAACCCACGAGCCAAGACTCTGTTCATTCTACTCACTGCCTCTCCAAGGCCTGGAGGGTAGCACGGGTGAGAAAGTCAAGAATCGTTGCCCTAGGATTGTCCCAGCTGTAGAAAATCAAAACCTGGCTCTGAGGAGGTATCACCCATTGATTGATTGATTGATTGATTGATTCATTCATTCATTCATTCATTCAACAAATGGCTTTTGAGTGCCAGAGTTATGCACCAGGCACTGGGATGGGCCTGATGAACACAGTCTTCATTTTTCCTTGCTGTTTTACCAGCTGGTGGGGAGACAGATGAGTAAACAAACACAATCGATGCCTTGTGTAGGTGCCGTGGTAGGAGGCACTCAAGGTGAGGAATATCACCAGGCCTGCAGGGTTTAGGGGCAAACACTGGGCCTGAAGGATGATGGGAGGGGAAAGAGTGGTTTTAGGAGAGGGAATAAGGACCTAGCATGACTGCTGTGGAGGGGAAGAGGCTCAGAATGGGAGAGCTGAGGCTGGAGAAAGCAAGGGAGCCAGGAAGGCTGGTTGTACCTTTGAAAGGTTTGAAGAAGGGGAGAGACCTGTCCATCAGCCTCTTGAGTGTAGGGCCCAGCACAGACAGTGGGAGAGGAGGCAGGAAGGAGCCGGGGTGACTGTGAGTAGTGAGTATGCGAGTCTGGGCTTGTCCTTCCCAACATTCCTTTCTCAGGTGTACAGTTCCCAGGCCTACCTCGTGTCCAGGATGCAATCTTATCAGGTAGGGGAAGGTAATCAGCATCCCCTTTCCATATAGGGGTCGCATCACCTGCCCAGAGCCACTCATCTCCTTAGGGCTGATCTAAGACGGTGT
The DNA here is from genome assembly GCF_028749965.1 of Puma concolor. Lineage (NCBI taxonomy): Eukaryota > Metazoa > Chordata > Mammalia > Carnivora > Felidae > Puma > Puma concolor. The sequence continues at coordinate 52,981,664 of NC_141670.1, read as the reverse complement.
CATAGTCCCTTGGTGCCACTGCAACAAAATACCACAGACTGGGTAGCTTATAAACAACAGACCTTGCAGTCTGGAGGCTGCAAGTCGAGGATCAGGGAGCCAGCAGGGTCTGGAGACGGCCCTCTTCTGGGTCACAGACTTCTCACCGAGTCCTCACGTGGTGGAAGAGGTGAGGGATCTCTCTGGACTCTCTCATAAGATCATCAATCCCATTCATGAGGGCTCACCCCTCATGACTTAAGCACATCCCAAAGGCCCCGCCTCCAAATACCATCACATTGGGCATGAGGATTTCAACATGTGAATTTTGATGTCATGCAAGCATTGAGACCAAAGCCAGCTAGAACCAGAGCCTCTTGGGACAGATCTGGGAATTGTTCAGAGTGCATCACTCTGTCCTTCCCAAAGGCCGGCCTCATGAGTAAAGATGCAGTCTGGCCTAGGACCTTTCAAGTTTGAAAACCCAAGACCTTATCATATACATAGAGCTTGACTCTTACCACAGAGGATGGACAGTCCCTGGCAGGACCTGAAGCGCCCCCTGCTCTCTGGGCTGGCTCTGAGGTCTGCTCGAACATTCCTTCCCAGCAGACAATGGCTCCAAGGAGAGCACAAGAGCCCCTCGGAGGAGCCCAGACAGACAGACATGTCATATTCTGCCCCAGGGGATGGAAGCCATGGTGCCCTTCAGGCCACCCACACCCCAGGCCAGCGGCATCCAAGAGAACTCATGTCCAGCTTGACATCTGCCCAAAGGCAGCAGTCGCGGGGAGTGTGTGGCGGCCTGTGAATGCAGCCTCCACTTGCCGGGAACGGTGGCCCACTGCCGCCAGAGTAGGGACCTTTGAGAAACACTTGAGTCAACAGCTCTGCCTGAAAATCAGTCCATGCACAGTTTGGTTTCTAAGGGTGTTTGAAAAAAAATGAAAAAAAATTTCCCAGACCCTGAAGTTGCCTCCAGCAGCACATTTCAACGACACCACTTGCTTTCTTCCCTAACAACGTTATTCTGGCTCTTTCTCAGAGGCCAAATCCAAGATCAAATAATGAATAATATTTTCCCAGGCTTCTAAGTGTGTTCCTACACAGTGCTGATTAAAACAATAATCTGGACCTTTCAGCTAAGTTATATAAAAGTCACCAGACAGCTTACAAAAACTATTTCTAAGGTTCAAGAATTAAGACTCGTGGAGAATAGAGCGCATGCTGTCCTTTCATGCACGGCTGAGAAAATAGCCCGGATTTTATACTCTGCCTCTCTTCAACATCATTCAGAGACTAATTGTAACTGTTGGGTTGGGGTGGCTTAGATACGAGCCTCAGAAATGGCGATTAAACAAAATGCCCTTGATCACCTTGGGATACTTTCTGTCTTCCTGGATTTGTGCTAATCCCAATGGTCCTCAATCCAGCTCAGTCATATCCCCTCTGGTTTGCCCTTGGTGCTTGGGTTTCTTCGGGGTGAGCTTTAGAGATAGATTTGCAAACCTCTGCCCCAAATATGCTTACAAGTGTGCATAGGGCCTTGTCTCATGCCACTGCCCCGTCTTGTTGTTTTCTCCAAATTAAGGGAACAGAAACTTTCAGGGGCAAAGGTGCAGGATCCTCCAGAAAATGAAGGACTAGAGAATATAAATGAAACAGATCACAGATAGGGCTGCTGGGACGTCTTGTGTGGACGGAGGAGGCTGTGTCTGACCCGCCAGGCGTGACCACTCATGTTAGGAAGCAGAGGCTGCTGTGGGTTAAGGCGGCATGTTCTGAAGAATTGCTTCTTGTGCTCCCAATAGTCATAGTCACATGCCTTTTGTATTTTTTCAAACTCCTTAAATCTTCAGGACATTTTAGACCCGTGGATAGCAGGCCCAAGAAAGCATTCGAGCACATCCCAATGGCAACTGGGAACGAAGGCATTCACTTCCCTGGAATGCCAAAGCATCAAGGAGTGTTCTAGACTGAGCAAGTGAACACAGAGCCAGTGGGCGAGGTGTGCTGAGGAAGGAAGCAAATTCTCCAAATCGCCACAAAAATGGCGCTTCTCCCAAAGGCTGCAAGGGCCATTGCCAAAGAACAAAATACAGTGAAACCTTGGTTTGCAGGTAAATTTTTCTGCAAGTGCTTTGCAAGACGGGCAAACATTTCTAATAAATTTTAACTTGATAAATGTGGGATGTCTTGCAACACTAGTCGTATGTGATGCCACAGGTCACATGATCACAATGGAGCCAATGGTTCTTGAAATTCGCTTTGATATACAAGTGCTTTAGATTACAAGCATTTCCGGAACGAATCATGCTCACAAACCAAGGTTATACTGTACTCTCTCCACCTCCCAGAGGTCTGAGCCCCTCTTTCTGTGGCCACTGCTCCTCCAACCTACCCCAGAAAGGCCTTTAACCTCCCAGACCACTCCGCTTCCTTCAGGATCTGCTCGGTTCCCAGTGCCACTCAAGTTACAGAATGCATCGCACAGGGGCGCCTGGGTGGCTCAGTCAGTTAAGCGTCCAACTCTTGATTTCAGCTCAGGTCATGATCTCACGGTTCGTGGCATCGAGCCCTGTGTTGGGCCCCACTCCACACTGACATCATGGAGCCTGCGTGGCTTCTTTCTCTCCCTCTCTCTTTGCCCCTTCCCCGCGTGGGCTCTCTTCTCTCAAAATAAATAAACTTAAAAAAAAAAAGAGCGCAGGGTGCCTGGGTGGCTCAGTCGGTTGGGCATCCGACTTCGGCTCAGGTCATGATCTCACGGTTTGTGAGTTCAAGCCCCACATCAAGCTCTGTGCTGATAGCTCAGAGCCTGGAGCCTGCTTCTGATCCTGTGTCTCCCCCTCTCTCTTCCCCTCCCCTGCTCATGCTCTGTCTCTCTCTCTCTCTCTGTCTCTCAAAAATAAATAAATGTTGAAAAAACAATTAAAAAGAAAAAGAACCCATCACACAGATGAGCCTCTGACCACCAGGATAGGTCCTCATCACCAATGCCTGCAACATCCACACTTACTGAAGGGAGAGTGATGAGCCATCCCTGTTTGCCGGGGAACAGGGAGGCTTCTGGGACATGGGACTCTGGCGACAAAAACCGGGAAGGCCCTGGGCAAATCAAGTCAGAATCATCACCCCAAATCTGTAGTTTTTTCTGTTTCTTTAATTGTGGTAAAATATAACATATAACATAAAATTACCATTTTAACCATTGCTTTATTTTTTAAAGATTAAAAAAAATTAATGTTTATTTATCTTTGAGAGAGAGAGCAGGTGGGGGAAGGGGCAGAGAGAGAGGGAGAGAGAATTGCAAGCAGGCCCCATGCTGTCAGCTCAGAGTCTGACATGGGGCTTGAACTCAGGAACCATGAGATCATGACCTGTGCGAAAGTCAGACACCCAACTGACTCAGCCACCCAGGCGCCCCCCTTTTAACCATTTTTAAGTGTACAACTCATTAGGGACATTCACATTGTTATGTGGTCATCAGCACCGTCCATCTCCAGAAGTGCTTCCTTCTCCCCCAACTGAAACTTTGTCCCCATTAAACATTAACTCCTCATTCTTGTATCCGCCCCCCCCCCCCCCCCAGCCCCTGGCAACCCCATTCTGCTTTCTATCTCTGTGAGTCTGACTACTTAGGTCTGTCATGTGAGTGGAATTGTAAAGTACTTGTCCTTTTGTGTCTGGCTTCTTTCACTTATATATCATCCTCAAGGTTCATTCATGCTGTAGCACGTGTCCAGATTTCATCTCTTGCTATGGCTGAATAATAGGCTGTCGTATGGACAGACCATATTTTGTTTATCTGCCCTCCCGTCGACGGACACACGGGTTGCTTCCCCTATTGTGAATAATGCTGCTATAGACACGAGTGTACGAGTATCTGTTCAATCCCTGCTTTCAATTCGTGTAGGGATATACCCACAAGATGCATTACTGGATCATGTGATAACTCCATGCTTACTTTTTGGAGGAACTGCCATATTGTTCTCCACATGAGTTTACTGCAGCCTTTGTTTTTATTCCACCCCTCCCAGAGGCAGGAGTCAGCCCCTCTTCCAACTCCCCTGAGACTTCGCTACAGAGACCTCACAGCAGAGCCCTCTCACATTGGGTACTTCTGTGAATTTCCTCGGCTGGCCATCCTACATTCATTGGCTATTGCAGCAGGGCCACCGATTGTCCACCAGCTCCTTCGTGAGCTTCCTCACCCGGTAGGGACACAACATTTTACCACAATGTGCTGACATTTCTCCCCCTTTCACCAAGTACTATGCCCTAATTACAGGATTACTGGAATTGTAGGCGCTCCTCTGAAAATCCAGCAAATGCCTTTATTCTGCAGGAACAACAGGCCACCCTGGGAAGGGGGATTGGAAATCAGCACGTCCTACAGTTGAGTCTTTGCCAGGGAGAGCATTAAACTCACACTGATAGTTGAGTCACAAGGACCAGGTTTTAGGGCCAGTGTCTCAGTCTCTTTAATAAAGTCTTAAAAGTGGGAAGTTCTGGCCAGTTTCCACATTCTACACTTTGGCCTGGAGAGAAAGAGCTTAAACGGTGAACCTCTTACCTTTGTTTGACTGGCACTATTCAGCTTACTTGGCATATCCCTTATTATCTAATATGCTTCTCATAGTCCTTGAAATAGGCATTATCGCTTTTCTCTAGATGAAGAGACAGAAGTTCAAGGAGAGTTAGTGATTCGCCCAAACCCACACAACTAGTGAGGAGGGGGTTCCACTGGAATCCAGATTCGAACCCCAGATTCTAACCCTTCTACTGCCTCTGGGACCCAGACCACCTCCAGGTAAATGGGAACCATGGGGAGGTCACCAGCTCTGGGCTCTGATGGGCCCCTGGGTGATCCGAGTGCACCTTGCCCAGCCTGGCTGATCCTGAACAGTCCCTTAACTTCCCTGAGTTGGGTTTCCTCGTCCGTGAAACAGATCGAAATACCTATCATCTAGAGCTGTGAGCATATGCAGTGAAATAATCTATATGACCTGCACCTAACAGTATGTGGCAGGAGATGGGGGATGATGTCACTGTTGCCCACGTGCATCTGTGGCAGACAGGAAAGAAAAAGGAAGGAGGGCCTTCATCCCCAGCCCAGACCCTGCTCTGTAACCATGTCACAGTTCTCGTTCGGCACCCTCCTCAGGATATGCCATTCTCCTGATGTTCCCTAAACATTTCTGAGAAAGTTTCATTTATTAGAAAGCCTCTTAGCCGTGTGAACCTTGAGGACATTATGCTAAGTGAAATAAGCCAGTCACAAGAGGACAAATTCTGTATGATTCCACTTACATAAGGTACATCGAGCAGTCAAATTCATAGAGACAGAAAGTAGAGTGGGGGTGGGGAGTGGGGTGGGATGTTAGTGTTTAATGGGGACAGAGTTTCAGTTTTACAAGATGAAGAGGTCTCAAGATGGTGGTGATGGCCACAGGTCAATGGGAATGTGCCTGCTGCTACTGAGCTGCACACTTCAAAGTGATTAAGATGGTGAACACTTTGTTATGCGTATTTTATTACGATGAAAAAAATTTCAGGGGGCAAAAATCCTTTTAGCCCTGCACATTTTGCTTAGGTTTTTTTTTTTTTTTTTTTTTTCAGCCATGGGAGCTCGTTTCTGTATGGATTTGGTCTGATTCCCAACGGAGTTCCCTCTTCAGTGGGGCCTCAAATTGATGTTTAAGGCACAGAGTCACCCTTGGAAAATCCCTTAGTGCGAATAGGGCCAACACCGTCGATTTTCCCTGTGGTGTTGGAACAAACACTGGTTCTCTGTGCCTCAGATGCAGTAGCTGATTTACATGCAGGGGTCATAACAAAACATATACTCTGAGCGACTCCTAAAGCAGGTACTCACACTAAGGCACCCTCAGAACCAGGGACCGCTGGGGAAACAGCAGGTTCCCAGTCCCCCTCGTGTTCCTTTGGGCACAACGATGGCCAGAATCCTCAGCCCTGTTGAAAGTGTGGTTTTATTTCTCTTCTTTACTTTATGCGGAGTTGAATGAATCCAAGCTAAATAAGTCTGTGAAGTGACTCCACCAAGGTGGACTTTGTCCAGTCAAAGGGAACGGGACATGTGCCTTCCTGTCACTCCTTTTTTCCAGCTGACTCTGATGGGATTTCAGTCCTAAATTGTTCTCTGACCTTTGACTGGATCAATTGGCCATAGAAAAGTAGACCTTTTCCTCTACCAGGCACCCCTGCGGGCTGCATCTCACAGATACTCCCGGACACCTGCTCAAGCCTGAAATTCTCCAACTTTAAAGGATCTTTTCTTTTCTTTTTTTTTTTTTTAATTTTTTTTTAACGTTTATTTATTTTTGAGACAGAGAGAGACAGAGCATGAAGGGGGGAGGGGCAGAGAGAGGAGACACAGAATCGGAAGCAGGCTCCAGGCTCTGAGCCATCAGCCCAGAGCCTGATGTGGGGCTCGAACTCACGGACCACAAGATCGTGACCTGAGCTGAAGTCGGATGCTTAACCGACTGCGCCACCCAGGCGCCCCTAAAGGATCTTTTCAGACCTAAGATCCAACTCCTGGTGACAAAGTTCAAACCTAAAATATGAAGTTCCTATCTTTTCAAAGAGCTCTATCTCCAAATTACAGAATACCCCCAAGGAGAAATGGGGGCGGGGTTCAATCAAGACCCCAGAAGCAATGAGAGTGAGCTGACACTATCTTTCAGACAAACTTGACCACCATCTGCTTCAGAAGGGTTTTACACAACACCTGGCCCCGTTCCAGGCATGACTAAGGGCTGCATAACAAATGAATGAATGACCAACTGCCCTGTGATGAGCCTGCCATCATTAGTTTGGTGCTCTTCTAAATCAGTAGAATTTCTGGTTGGCAATAAATTTGGGTTTTTATGTCCAAGGATTGAGAGGTTAGCTAGTAGACTGGGGGCTATGAACTTTAATACCAATTTCGCCATTAAAAACTTTGCTGATCCCCATGCAAGACTTTTTATCCTGATTTTTCTCATCTACGAAATGGAGAGAAAGGGGATCCATAGAAGTACATTAAAAATGAAAGAGAGCCAAAAAAAAAAAAAAAAAAAAAAGAACAATAAAATGCTTACTGGCAAAGTCACTTACTTTTCCACCAGGGAGGACACTGGGTTCCAAACCTTAACAGGGGACAAGTGCAAACAGTTGTGTTCACTTGCATAACAACGGAAAGGTTCCCTCTGGGATCTCATGGTTGATTTCTCCAAATCAGTTTGGTTCCAAGCACCAGGCAAAAGGCATAGCTGAGCTTGAAGACACAAAAGTACTAAAACAAGAACCACTTGCAATTATAGGCAGAGTAAACAGCGAGAAGGAATCAACTATCATGTCATGTGGGAACAGCTGATAACCTGTCCCAGGGTTGTTAATGGAAAGTGCTCTGTGCTGGGAGCCTGAGGATGTCCTGTGAGCTCCAGCCCCCATCTCTGCCATGGCATAACTGTGACTGAGCAACTCACTGACACCCTTCCAGACTTGTAAAATGCTCATCCAAACTGCCAGGCTGATCCCTCAGGGCTGGCTGTACTGTCCTGACAAAGTCAGCACGTGAATGGATTTTGGAAACCGTAAGGGTGTTAGACCAGAAATCATGAGCCTTTTATTAGTTCACTGAGCACAGACCTAGCTCCATATCAACAATACCTGAAAAGGCAGAACTTCCTTGTCATTAGTTTGGGTTCTGGAGTCTGATTGTTTGGGTTTCTCATCTCAGCTCTGCCATTTATGACCTTTGTGATCACATAATAACTGACTCTGTGAGCTTCTGCCTCTTCATTTCTAAATTGCGGATGATGATGGTGATATTGCTTAGCAGAGTTGTAGTAAAGATTAACTGTAGCGTGTTAATATACTTTTTATGGACTAAATCTTTGGGCCCACCCCCCCCCCCCAGATTCATATGTTGAAGCCCTTACCCGCTGTGTGATGGTATTTGGAGATGGGCCTTTAGGAGATGGTTAGATTTGAGGGCATAAAAGTAGGGCCCCCTATCATGAGATTAATGTCCTTATAAAAAGAGAGAGCAGAGGGGCACCTGGGTGGCTCAGTCGGTTGAGCGTCTGACTTCGGCTCAGGTCATGATCTCGCAGTTTGTGGGTTCAAGCCCCACCTCAGGCTCTGTGCTGACAGCTCACAGCCTGGAGTCTGCTTCAGATTCTGTGTCTCCCTCTCTCTCTGCCCATCCCCCACTCACACTCTGTCTCTCTCCTTGAAAAATAGATAAACATTAAAAAAAGAGAGAGAGAGAGCAGAGCCTTCTATCTCCATCATGTGAGCATATTGCAAGAAGGTGACTGTCTGCAAGCTGTGCAGGAGGCCCTCAGTAATAACGGAATCAGCCCACCTCTTGATCTTGGACTTCCAGACCTCCAGAACTATGAAAAATAAACATCTATTGGTTAAGCCTTCCAGGAGATGGTAATTTGTAGAGCAGCCTGAGCAGACTAATCCATACCTGAAGAGCTTAGAACAATGTGGTTCATAGTAAGACATTCAACAAACATTAGCATGTTTTTGTTTGGCTTTTTTTGAAACTTTGTTAAGAAACACTGCAGGCATTGTAAATTGTTTACAGGTTTGCAGAATAATATAACAGTATACCCACCACCGGACATGAGGTATAGAACATTACCAACACAGCTGAAGCCCCCATCTGCCTTTCCCCATCACATTCCTTCCTTCCCACCCAGAGGTAACCATGCTCCTGAATTTGGTATTTGTCACTCCCATGCATTCCATTATACTCTTACTCCATCCGTACGTACCTGTAAACAATGAGACTGCACTTTAAGCCAGGACTGACATGCATCTATTCCAGGATTTAGACATTGAATCTAGCCTAACACAAAGTACTGTTTGGGAAACCCATCTGTCCCCATTTGTCATCTTGCTATGTATGTCTTTTTACCTCCCAGAGCAGGGAACGTGCTAATATCTCCAGGTAGACCAACTGATGATGCAAGCTATTAATTAGGTCTCCTATCACTGGGTCTGTGTTTGTCAGAGACTGTGGAGCTGTAACCCCCAGCCCAGATCTCTGCTGATGCTCCCTTCCTCCCTTCCAGATGGAGATGCGGCTGCAGGACCAGCAGCTGGCCAGACAGCTCATGCGCCTGCGCAGTGACATCAACAAGCTGAAGATCGAGCAGACCTGTGACCTGCACAGGAGGATGCTCAACGATGCCACCTATGAGCTGGAGGAACGGGACGAGCTGTCTGATCTCTTCTGTGACTCCCCGCTCGCCTCCTCCTTCAGTCTCTCCACACCACTCAAGCTCATTGGAGTCACCAAGATGAACATCAACTCCCGGAGGTTCTCTCTGTGCTGAGAAGCCCTAGAAGGGGGCAGAGGAGCTAGGAGAGAGTGTTCGGGAGGTGGGGAGGGGACACGGGAAAGGAGTTGAGGCTGAGTCACCCTGAGTGGGTCTCCCCAGAGAAAGGGCTTCCCTGTGACTGGTGAACCGTGGACCCCCAAACTCCTGGCAGGTGCTCTCTCAGGGGTCCCAGCTTGCTGTGGAACCCAACAACCCTTGACTGTCTGTGACCCCGGTGTTCATCTCCATCCAGATGTTCAGTGAGACCTGGCTCCCAGGATAATATGTCTCCATCCTCCCCTCACTGACCTACATTCTTGTCTCCCAGAATCACTGGTGCTATGATCTGGGATCCCAGAGGGGACCCCCAAAAGCTGTGATTCTTGCCAAAAGCTTCACCAAGAGCACTGGGCATCCAGGGAGGAGATGAGTAGGTATGTCAGATGAGCCCATCTCCTGTTGCCGTCTTCTAAGTACTGGCTCAAATTCACCCTAAATAGGTGACTCAGCAGCCCTGACAGGGACCCACCAGGAAGGGGAAACCAGAAGGAATGAAGAAGTGGAGCTTGGGAACCCAGGCCCCACAGCTGCAGCCAGTGCCTCCGGTGAGTGGCTGGGCCAGGCTGCTGTCGGTCTTAGACCTCGGCCCTACCAGTGCCATGTAACTTGTTTCTAGCGTGTGCCAGGACACGCCCGTGCAGCTTGAGGGGGGCAAGCACAGATGCCCTCTGTTGCCTGCCCTGGCCACACACACCAATCCCAGTCTCCAAAGAGCCCTGTTGCCGCCACCCTGCTCCTCCAGGGGCGTGGCTAAATGGACTAGGCAAGTCTGTCAGCAGATTTCCCACAACCCGAATTCTCCTGGTGGTGTCACCTCTATGTCCTTCTTGCCCTCCCCAGAAAGACTGGAGGGACCTCAGAAGCTTGCCCTGAGCCTCCTCTGAGATTCTGTGCCTGATTTAAATAACTAATTTTAATTGAATCAGACTGTTACTAATCTGTTGCTAACTTGTTAATAACTGTTTGATTTTTGTCCAAATGGTGATGCCAGTTGGGTAGGTCAAGTCCAGAAGTTAAGGATTTGACTTTAAAAGGTTCTCCCTAACAACAAGCATGACAATCAGAAAGGTGAGGACTAAGACCTCAACAGGGTAGGAAAGCGAACCTGGTAGAATGCCACGTGGCACGTGTTCTCCCACCAGCGGGGTGGGGGGAGGGGAGGGTTGGCTTTTGACATCATCTGGTCACGCCTTCTTGTTCATAAAGGAGTACAGTGAAGCCAGGAAAGGCAGATGACTTCCCTTAGGTTACACAGCAATTTAGTGGCTATAGAATATAGACAGGTTTAATCATTATTAATAATGCCTAGACAGATCATTTATTAATGAACTTGAACCCCAAAGATGGTCCTAATGCTTTGCCAAACCCGCAAACTGCCAACCCCTCTCCTCTCCACCTCCTTCAGCCCCCATATGTAGCTCTCACTTTGCCATTCAGAATATTTGGGTCAAACTCAGAGCAATGGCTGGAAAGTGGACCCACAGAACACATATTACCAATCACAATTCCGTAGTTGAAGTAAAGTGTTCTTTCATGTTTCATCTTCCTGTATAGTCTCATCAGGGCCCATGCACACTTATACACATGAGCGTGCACACACACACACACCCTGACCCACATGAAGAAGGTTGTTTTTCTTTTGTGGACGGGCAGTGAGAGGATGTAAATGAATGTTCCCTAATTAGGAAAGAACATGGTCACTTTCTTGTGATTTCAAAGAGCCAGAGGATTTATACTTCCTTCGAAGAAGGTATATCAACATAGCTAAGATTTGTTTTCAGCCTGACTCTCTAAGCAGTGAGGGAAGTCTGAGGACCAGAGGATTGGTCCACAGAAAAGACCTCAGTGGAATGCCTGGCCCTTTAGACCAGCTCCCCTCAGGCAGGAAAGGAGGGAGATTTTCTCTACCCCACACTGTCTCTCCTCAGGGATTATGTACAAACACTGCCAAGCCCTCCAGAGGCATTCCTTCCAGGCTTCTCTGAGATGAGTCCTGGGGATGGTGGGGTAGTGGGCTGGCCTACACCCCACTCACCACTCACTCTGGAAGGGCACACAGGTACACATACTCAAACTACGCAGGAAAGCCCGTTCCATATTCAGCAAATAATGCCAAATTGCTTTTTTCTTTCTAGAAATCCGTCATTACAGTAATTGAAAAAAATTGGACTCAACTAAAGCCGAGTGATTTTGTTGATTTTGTCAACCCAATTGAATCGGCGTCAACTGGGCAATTTAGTTGTTCGGTTAACCTAATGGTCCCTTCCTTGCTTTGTTCTCTGAGAGGAAACCGAGATCAAGGCATACTTTTTTGAATAGGTCTCAGCTCTTTTGCTTAGTTCACCCCAAGAGAATTTTATTTTGGAATAAGGACGGACGAGAAAGAGGAGGGGACCAGAGAGAAAGAGTGGAGGGGGAGAGACCAGGTACGTCTCCTTATTCATTATCCAATGTCTGTTAGCTCCCTTATTTTCACAGGGAACACAAATAACTCAACAAGTCAGTTCAGTTTTGTGAAAAGCCTGCCTTGTGGGGGGCCAAGAGATGTCTGTGAATCAGCTGCAGGCCCTGTGTCGCCAGCACCCTAGGACAATGCTCTGGCTTACCGTGTGTATACAATACTGTTTGCAGTTTCATTCATTATCTGCCCATCTCTCTGTCGTCCCCGAGGACCCTGGGTGTAAAACGTGCGGTTTCCATTGACACTACTGTGCACGGCACTGTGTGATGCCTTCATGGACTCAGCAGAGATCACAGAGGCCTGGAGAGCCTGGGTAGGCTTGAGCTGGCCTGATCCAGCCCCAGACCTCCTCCCTGTAGCAATACCAAGTGCTATTACATAATCAATGGACAATTTATAATCTTATTTTTTATGATTATTTGTTTCTATATTGCTGTTAGAAGAAGTGAAATAAAAATATTTCAAAAGAGGATACTATGTAAGGAGAAGAAATTTTCTTTCTTTTACCTTGTTCCTTTTATAGCAGACACACAAAGAAAGAGAAAGAGAGAAAGGGAAGGGACAGAGGGAGAGAGGGTAGTAGGGTGGGAGGAGAGGAAGGGAGGAAGGAAGGAAGGAAGGAAGGAAGGAAGGAAGGAAGGAAAGAAGGAAGGGAGAGAGGGAGGGAGGGAAGAAGGAACGGTGGGTGGGTGGATGGATTTGGGATTTACTTTGGTACACACTTTGGGATTTACTTTGGAGGTAAAGCCAACCAGACACACTGATAGCTTGGATGCGGCGAGTGAAGGAAACAGAGGAATTAAGAACAGCTCTCTGGCTGGCAGCTGGATGGAGGGGGTGCCATTTACTGAGATGTAGAACACTTTGAGAGGCGCATGATTGGGGCAGAGGAGCGGCCCCAGTAGTTAGGTCCCAGCCATGGTACATTTAAACACCTATTAGACGTCCAAGTGGAGAGTGAGTAGGTGGTTGGATAAAGGGACCTTGACTTCAGGAAAAGGCCAATGTTGGAGACATAAATTGGGGGTTCTGGATCTGGGTATGGGGATGATTTTTAGAGCACCATAACTGGATAAATTCTTCAAGGAAGAGAGAGAGGACATAAAAGAAAGGGATTAAGTACAGCATCCTGGGACTCCAACATCTAGAGGTCTGGAGACTGAATGGAAGGTGATGACCAGAGTATGGGGAGAGCAGAAGTGATATTTCAGGTATTCTTCAGGTTCTCCAGGGACACAGCCTGATGTTACATTAGCTGCCCCGTGGCCCCAGCTAAGTGTATGTCTCAAGGACTGGTGACGACAGTCAAAACAGAGGCTTCCAGAGCCTCCTGCCGATCTTAACTATCTTGTTCGGAAAGGGGGTTTTGAACTGTGTTGACGACATTCCCTTTGGCTTCTCAGCAGGAGCAGAAGCATCTCCCTGGTCCTGGTTCTATATCAAAGCCACGCAGCCTGTGCTCTTGCCAGCTAAGGGAAGAAGGCTGTGGTGGGAGCCTTGGAGGAAGAAGGCAGTGGGGCCAAAGACGTCCCTGCCAGCCCAGTCAGGGCGATCACCACCTCAAGCCCTCTCGGATGGGAACCACTCAGGCACACTGACGCTTTCAGACTCGGCTATTTTTAAATACCCTGTTCACAGGCTCAAAGCAAACAGTGATGGAGACAGCGAGGCGGTCGCTGAAGGAAATTGATTCAGGAAAGGAAACCTCAAATGTTTGAGGGCTCTGGAAAGCAGTCCTCCACCACTCACTGCAAGGTGATAAGTTCACTGTGGACATGTCCCTGACTGACAGGGACAGGCACCGGGACTGTGTGGTATTTCCCTGGGAAATAATCCAGCAAGGCCCAGTTCGGCTTCATGTAGTGTATTTCCTAAACCATTTCATCGATCGCTCGTCTTCCCACCCGTTTCTCCACGCTGGGACGGCTAAAGCACTGAGAAAGGCTAACTTGCTGAAGAACATCCCGAGTCCTAAGGGAAACCTGAGTTAGGAAATGACAAGCCACCCCCCTCATCTCCCTCTTGGAGACTCGCCTTCCCAGGCACCGAAGGGGAGGCCTCCGCCCACTACACTGTGAGCCTCCCCGGAGGGGGTGCCATGGCTGGGTTCGGGTAGCATGAGTAGCACCGGGCTGGAGGGCAGAAGGAACGCTCTCTGCCCTGTCCTATCTGTACCAGTCAGGCTTTGGGTGGGAAAGTGCAAGTGTCAGCATTCCAGGAAGGGAAGGACCTGATTTGGGAATTGGGGGCTACAGAACGATTGGAAGAGTCGCTGGGCGAGGTGGCTCACGGAGGCCATCTTGAAACTGCGCCGGATTTCCGCAAGCTGGCAGGCGCCTTCCGGGGCTTCCTGCAGGGCTTGCGTGGTGACTTTTCTAGAGCCCATCTCTTCTGCCCGTGCCTCCTCTGGAAAGTAACGGCTTCGAATGCTGTCATAGGCTGTGTTGTGTCCCATGTGATTTATGTAGAGATAGGGCCTTTAAAGAGGTAATTAAGGTAAAATGAGGTCACTAGCATAGGCCCCAATCCCATAGGACTGGTGTCCTTACCGGAAAGGGACGTCAGGACACACACACAAAGGGACATGTCCCCCCATGTGAGGACACAGGGAGAAGGTGGCCATCTGCAAGTCAAGGAGAGAGGCCTCAGGAGAAACCAACCGTGTGGACACCTTGATCCCAGATTTCCAGGCTGCAGCGCTGAGAGACCATACCTGCCCGCTGTTGAAGCCACAAGGCTGTGGGCCTTTGTGCGGCTGGAGCAGACTAAGACCCTTGCTGTTCCTCCGTCCCTCCCTCTTCCTACATCCCTGGTTCTTACAGCTTACCGCCCCCCCCCCCCCCCCCGGAAGTGATTCTGCCCTTATTTCTTTGCTCATATTTCTTTGGCCAGAACAAATCATGTGGCCAAGCCAAGCCTCCAGTGGAGGAGGAAGTGCAAGCTTACCGTGCACCCAGTGCCGAGGCGAGCCGGAATGTTTTGGAACAAGCTATTAGTGAGCACCCCACCATTCTTCCCCACCTCACCCCGAGTGACCTGCAAAAGCCCATCGGCCTGCGGCCCTGCAGACACCTGGGCCAGCAGACCCCCAGGAGTGCATCAGACACGCAGGAGGGGGTGAGAAAACAGGACAACTTCAGCCATGTTTTTCGTCTCTTTCTGTTTTTAATATGCTTGAAATGTGCACAATGCATTTGTACAGTGATGTATTGTATGAAGGGTGAACCTGTCGGCGGTGGGGGGGATAAGCACAAAACTTTTTACCGATGGGGCACAACATCAAACAAGCGTGAGATCCGGCCTTAGCCTGCAGAGACAGGTACTGGCTTTATTCTGCTGCCGGACCCTGGGCTGGGCCAGATGGGATTCAGGGATGGATGCTTTTCTTCTGAGAGGTCACACAGGTAGGTCCTATGGCAAATGTCCCTCTGTGGGCACCAGCAACTTTAGTCCTTTGGTAAAAGATACAACATTCCTTCCAGTTGGCTCTGGGCTCTGCTCCCCTTGACCACAGAGCAGAAAACAGAGGGTGGAAGAGGAAGGGAGAGAGGAAAGGGAGAGGAGGCCAAGAAAGAAAGAAGGCAAAGGAAAAAACAAACGAGGGGAGGATTTTCTAAAGCACAGAGTTGACATCAAGTCAGAAAACATGAAATAACCTTCTCTTCCTGCACTGAATCCCCTGCCTTTTTTTACTTTAAAGTTTATTTATTTATTTTGAGAGTGAGAGAGAGCGGGGTGGGGGGGTGGTGCGGAAGAGAGAAGGGGAGAGAGGGAGAGAGAGAGAATCCCAAGCATCTCTGCACTGTCAGTGCAGAGCCCAGAGCTGACGCGAGGCTCGAACTCACAAAATCACGAACCCGTGAGATCATGACCTGAGCCAAAACCAAGATGTTTAACCCACTGAGCCACCCAGGGGGGAGCCACCCCTCCCCCTTTTTCCTAAGGTCCTTAGAACAGGGCCCAGAAATCACAGTTTCCAAGTTTGACTCTCAGGGAGCAGGCGTGGATCCAAGGCCTAGCAGCCAGAGGAATTGCCAGGCACCCCACAGCCTATTTGAGTCCACACCCCAGGTTGAGCAAAACCGCTGATCTCAGTGCCTGCTTGGACTGTCTGTCCCACCTTTGACAGGCCACCTCCCGTGCAGCTCCTCAGGGGCCCTGCTGAAATGACCAGAGCTCAGCCCACAGAGGGCGAGGCACCTGGAAACCCTGGGGAGCCTGGGGGCCAGACACAGGGAGGAAGGAGTTCTCTACTGCTGCTTCCTGCTGGAGACAAAGGAACACAAAATGTCATCTGCTGAATCCTCCACCCCCTTCTCCCCCCTCCAACCTGAAGTTGGGGTGGGGGCTGCTCCCTGAGCTCTGCTAACTCTAAGGAAAGACAAGACTGAACGAACCATCATAAAAATGTTCCAGGGGGCCCCAGGAGACAGGACTAGATTTTCTAAAAGCAAGTTTCTAAGTTTCCAGCCACTTCTATTTCTAGCAGAGGAGACAGTGAGTCTCCCTTAGAAAAGCCTCCTGAGTGGTCTCTTTCAGGAAGTGGATGAAAGGCAAGTCAGCAACTACTCCTCTCTGGGAGGGTGAGCCAAGAGCCTTGGCTCTGACAAAGACCGTCCTCCCCAGCTCCCACTGCGATTGCTAGGAAGGAGTAGACAATTTGGGTCGGGGCCTAGAAGCCTTCCAAAGAACGGCATCTTGACTCCTTTACAGATTCTGAAGTACGGAAGCATCTCTGAAGCGCCTCTAAAACCGAATGCCTGACTCCTTCAGTGGGGAAGGCTGGATGCCGTCAATCACAGATGTGCTGAACTTGCAGGACACCCAGGAGCCTCATCACAGGGGCTGTGACACTAGGAGCCCGGACCTTAGAGGAGTTGACAGCCTCCCCTTCAAGGGGGCAAAGCAGAGGGCAAGGAGCAGCCTCGGGGAGTGACGAGTCTCAGGGGAGAAGGGAGAGGAGAGACACAGACTTGCCATGTTTGAACTCATGATTAACTCACAACCAGAATTAAATCGTACAAAGTGTAAAAGAAGCCAGGGCCTTATACCGACCCCACCCTGCTGAGGTGGGATATGATGAGGGAAACAAAGGCAAGAGAAATGTAGCTTACGTTAACTCTCCTTACAGCTTGCATCCCACTGAGAGACACCTTCCTCAAGCAGCTCATGGCTGCCTTACTTAATGTTTTCGTTTTATTAAAGACTAAAAGTAACCTTATGTTAACAGCAGCTAGCCCCTCAAGGCCTCCAAAGCCTTGCTTTCCAATTCCTTAGAGACTTACGCTATCCCTAACCCCCACTAACTTAAGAGTATATAATCAGTCACTCCTCACAACCCAGGGCAGCTCTTTCTGCCCACGGGTCTTGTCCCCATACTTTAATAAAAATCACCTTTTTGCACCAAAGACATCTCAAGAATTCTTTCTTAGCCATTTGCTCACGAACCCCATCAGGGTATATCACATGCTGTCAGGTCAGAGAGCTTTAGCCATCAGAAAGTGATCTTTTCCTCGTACAAAGAAGCAGGTCCAGGGGCGCCTGGGTG
Source organism: Puma concolor (assembly GCF_028749965.1). Lineage (NCBI taxonomy): Eukaryota > Metazoa > Chordata > Mammalia > Carnivora > Felidae > Puma > Puma concolor. Next base: position 52,964,269 of record NC_141670.1, on the reverse strand, counting down.
GTTCAGTCAGCTAAGCATCCGACTTCAGCTCAGGTTATGATCTCACAGTTCATGAGTTCGCGCTCCACGTCCGGCTCTGTGCTGACAGCTCAGAGCCTGGAGCCTACTTTGGAATCTGTGTCTCCCTCTCTCTCTGCCCCTCCCATGCTCACACTCTGTCTCTCCTTCCAAAATAAAAATGAACATTAAAAATATATATATTTTTAAAAAAGACAAAGAAGAAGCAGAAGCAGGTCCAGGAGCTGAAGTGACTAGCTAGGGTCGCTGCCCAGCTGGTGCAGAGCTGGGAATGCATCCTCCTCCGGGACTTCCCAACACCTTCTCTTCCCTGCAGCCCCTCCATCTCTATGTCCCCTTGCCAGAACCTTCCAGAGGTCTGAGAAAACAAATCTGTGAAATTCTTCCTTCTGTAAACACTCGGGTTTTTTGGACCTTTGTCATCCAGACCCAACTGTGTTAAAGAAATCCTAAAGTGCCCTCTGCTGGAGAAACTGAGGAATCTATTTACATGTGGTATGCCCCCCTCCCCCCACCCCCCCGCCCCCAAGTTTTAGCAACACCAATCATTTTCACCTTGGTATTTGCTTATTTTCTTGGTGTTTGCGATTGCCATCACTTTCCATGTTTGCTGAAAAATTCCAAGTTCGGATGCTATTTCCACCACTCAGAAACCAAAATCTCTAGTTGGAGCACTCTGTCACCATTTAATTAATCTGCGAATATATTTTAATATCCAGTTGGATTCTGGATATTAAAGCACCGCACCAGCTCCAGGGAAGCAAGATGGTAGAAACTGATGGCGTATATACAACACTTTGGTTTCCTTCCGCTATCTCAGCTGAAATTCATGTTTTATCTCCGTTCCAGAATGCAATCCTTTTTAAAGAAAATAAAATAGCCATTAACCTGAAAACACTACAAGTTTTGAAATCTCTTGTTTCATATGGTGCTTTTCCTTCTCACTTTTTCGAGCTCCAGTTCCTAGTTATTGTGACCATCTTCCCGATTATAATGGAGAAGCGAGTAAGTTTTGCATCTTTCCATTTGTTGTTCTCTCTTGTTCTCTCAAAACTACTCCTGGACTACTCCAGAGTTTCCCCTTTCGCTTGATTCCAAAGCTCCCGCCATCTTCCTCAGCCTGCAGCTAAAATCTGGCTTTCTTTCCAGAAGAGAGAACTTTCTAAGACCATGACTCAAGTAATTCAATTTGCTTCTTCAATCTGTCTGCTGTCTTTCTCTCTCTCTCTCTCTCTCTCTCGCTCTCTCTCTCTCTCTTCCCATGAGTTAGAAACAAAATGATTACATTCATAAGCCCTTTCCCTTCCTCATGACTGATTGTCTCAGTTGGATATGTCTCCATTCATTTTGATTTTATGGTCTTGCTTGCTTTTTTGTTGTTGTTGTTGTTGTTGTTTTTTAACCTTTCAGGGGAAGATGCCTCTCTGATTTGCACCCCTATCTCCAGATGGCCACCTTCCTTTCTAGCAGACAGTATTTTTTCACCTTCATTGCCCCTGGCAGCATACCAAAATGTAAACTAGCACTGCAGCAAAGTCCATGTGATACATTACTAACAGAGTTTGTTTAAAAGAGGGGGATGGGGTGGGGAAGGGGCTTTCTACAGCTTAATATTAACCTAAGTTCAAGAAATAATGCAATTTATACCTATAACTTTTTTCTCAAAACCTGAATGGAAAAATGACTGAAAGGAAGGAATAAACAATCAAAACCACATAAACATCCTCTATAACCTGAGGAGTTTGGGCGTGTGACTCTCTTTCTGGACGAGCTCAAGTTCCAGCCTGCAGTTTGTCACCAAATGTCCAGTTGTTAACCGTGAACATCTTGACTTTACACAAATAAACTGTACAATAACTCTTAACATCAGAATATTTCTGACCAGCTATCTAGATAAGTGATTAATATATGTTAATATGTGTGTGTGATTTTATCTCTGCCCCTTTACACATTTGATGTTCTTTTCCTGTGCTTATGCTGACTTCACAATAAGACTGTAATTTTCCTCTTTATAAACTCCTGGGACCTAACTCAGTACCCAGACTGGTCAGGTCCCTCAATAAATGTGAGGAAAATGAATAGCCTCAGAATTACTTTATGTCTCATCTACCTCAAGTGTTTACAGAAATTGGCTGTCTGGATCCTGAGAAAGAAGAGCATTGTCCCACCGCTATGATTGAGCTGAGCCGGAAGTGGGCATTCAGGGTGGGAGGTCACTTCCCCTGGTCTGGGTCTCTGGCTCCCTCTGCTGGTGCTCTTTCCACTTGTCCACGAATAAGGCAAATCAAGACTTGGCCTTCTAGGCATGGCCAATCTCAAAGTTTCCTTGGTATGAAGACTTCACACCTGAATCTCAGAAAAAATCAGACTTAGGAATCAGACAGAAAACATTATTTTAGAACATATTAGAGATAGCTATTGAAAAGAAGCATCTTGAGCATCCCACATCCTAGAGGAGCCAGAGGGCATGAGTGGTAAATCAAATGAGCCTGTGCAGATCTGTCCTTCCCTAGACCTATTTGAAAAATCCCCAAATAATTGGAAAACTAAGCAGCATTTTACTAAATATCTCATGAAGCAAAAAAAAAAAAAAAATCAAGGGGAAATTAGAAAATATTTCAAGCCAAGCGAAATGGATGATATATCAAAATTTGTGATATTCCAATTAATGCAATAATTAGAGTTTGGGAAATTTGCTTTAAATATTTATACTGGAAAGGACTAAAATTCCAAAATAAATTTTATAATCTTCTACGTTAAAAACTTAGAAAAAAGAGGGGCGCCTGGGTGGCTCACTCCATTAAGTGACTGTTGATTTCAGCTCAGGTCATGATCTCACAGTGCGTGAGATCGAGGTCCACATCAGGCTCTGTGCTGACAGCATGGAGCCTGCTTGGGATTCTCTCTCTCCTTCTCTCTCTACCCCTCCTCTGCTCACACTCTCTCTCTCTCAAGATTAATAAATATTTTTTTAAAAGAAAGAAAAAAGAGCAAAATACCCGATATAAGCAGAAGGAGGCAAATAATAAATATTAACACAAAAGTCAATTAAATAGAAACAAAAACCATAGAGAAAATCAATGATACTGAAAGTAAGTTAATTGGAAAGATCAGTAAAATTGATTGATAAGCCTCTAGCTAAAATGATCAATTAAAGAGAAAGAGGGAGATTACACACAAATTACCAATAGCAGGAATGAATGGGAGGGGCCCCTGGCTGGGTGAGTCAGTAGAACATGTGACTCTTGATCTCTGGATTGTAAATTCGAGTCCCATGTTGGGGTAGGGATTACTTAAATAAATAAAATCTAAAAAAAATAAAAATAACCGTACTGAATGGGAGCAGCACTATAGATTCCTACGGAAGTGATAATAATGGAACATTATGAAAAAACTCAAATCTAAATTTGACAATTTAGATGAAGTGGAAAAGTTCCTTGAAACACAGAGATTATTGAAACTGACTAAACAAGAACAAAATCTAAGTAACTGTAGGTACTACAGAAATTGAATTCTTAATTAAAAGCCTTCCTACAAAGAAAACTCCAGGCCTCATTGGTCTCATCAGTGAATGCTTTCAAATAGAAAGAAAAAGAAGACCGTTTTATGCAGTCTTTCAGAGGATAAAGGAGAACATATTTTCCTACTCATTTCATGAGAACTTCATTATCCTGAAATCAAAACTGGACAAAGACTTACAAAAAGAAAATAGAAAAGTATAGATTAATATCTCTCATTAAAAAAATACTAGCAAACTCAATGTAGCAATATACAGAAAATAAGATTTATCCCAGCTATTCAAGGTTGACTAAGATTCAAAAATCAGGGGCACCTGGGTGGCTTAGTCAGTTGAGAGCCTGACTCTTGATTTCAGCTCAGGTCACGATCTCAGAGTTGTGGGATCGAGCCCTGCATTGGGCTCCATGCTGAGCACGGAGCCTGCTTAAGATTCTCTCTCTCTCTCTCTCTCTCTCTCTCTGTCTCTCCCCCTTTGTTCTCCCCAACTCACACTCTCTCTAAAATAAAATTTAAAAAAATTAATTCATATAGTTCACCATAACAGGATAATTAAAAAAAAAAAAAAAGATCTTCTTTGGGGCACCTGTGTGGCTCAGTTAAGCCTCCCACTCTTGATTTTGGCTCAGTTCATGATCTCATGGTTCATGGGTTGGAGCCCCATGTCAGGCTGTCCTGCTTGGGATTCTCTGTCTCCCTCTCTCTCTCTGCCCTTTCCCCGCTCACACTTTATCTCTCTCTTTCTGTCAAAATAAATAAATAAACATTTTTTTTAAAAAAAGACCATCTTCACAGACGTAGGAGAAAAATTGAAAAGTTTCTATTTTCTTTCTTTTTAATGTTTACTTATTTTTGAGAGAGAGAGAGCTTGTGCATATGTGTGATGGAAAGAGGGGTGGGGGAGGGGCAGAGAGAGAGGAGAGAGAAAATCCCAAGCATGCTCCATGCCATCAGCACGGAGCCCAAAGGGGAGCTCGATCTCACGCATTGTGAGATCATGACCTGAGTGTAATCAAGATTTGGACACCTAACTGACTGAGCCACCCAGAAGCCCCCCAAAATTCTATTTTCATCTATGCTAAAATCTCTTAGCAAATTAAGAATAGAAGACTTCTGGGGAGCCTGGGTGGCTCAGTCGGTTAAGTGGCCGACTTTGGCTCAGGTCATGATCTCGCGGTCCGTGAGTTTGAGCCCCGCGTCGGGCTCTGTGCTGATGGCTCAGAGCCTGGAGCCTGTTTCAGATTCTGTGTCTCCCTCTCTCTGACCCTCCCCCGTTCATGCTCTGTCTCTCTCTATCTCAAAAATAAATAAACGTTAAAAAAAAAAAAAAACTTAAAAAAAAAAAAAGAATAGAAGACTTCTTCAAACGGATGAAGAAATATGAAAAACCTAGAGCTGACCTCATACTTCATGGCAAAAGACTGAATGCCTTCATCCTCAGTTTGGAAACAGGTAAAAAATGCTCTCATAGCTTCTTTTCATCACTAAACTGGAAATTCTAGCCTATGTAATCAGGAAAGAAAAAGAAATAAAAGGCAGAAAAAGTGGAAAGTAAAATTGTCTTTAGTGCAAAGTACATGATCATGTATACAGAAACCCCCAAAAAACCTACCAAAAAGCTATTAGGACTAATAAATGAGATTAACAATGTCTCAAGTTACAAAGTCAGTATACAAAAGTCAATTGTATTTCTATATATTAGCAATCAGAACTTGAAAAAGTTTTAATAGGCATCCCAAAGCATGAATAATTAGGGATACATTTAAATATAAATATATCAAATATAAATATAAATAAGATTTATAACTGAGAAATATAAAACATTGTTAAGAGAAACCAAAGAGGCCCAGAATAAATGGAGACACATACCATTTTAATGGACTGGAAGACTCAATCTCCCTAACAGGTATCTACAGATATGATACAACTCCAGACAAAATTCCAGGAGGGCTTTCCTGTAGAAATCGACAAGTTGATTCTGAAATTTACAAGGAAATACAAAGGACTTAGAAGCACCAAAATAAACGTAGAAGTACAAAGTTAGAGGCCCTCACTATCTGATTTCAAGACATTATGCAGTAACAGTAATTAAGACACTGTAGTACCAGTGTAAGGATAGACATATAGATCAATGGACAGAAGAGAGAGTACAAAAATTGACCCCCACATATATGATTAGTTGATTTTCAACAACTTGCCAAAGCAATTCAGTGGGGGAAAGTGTAGCCTTTTCAATAAATTGGACTGGAACAACTGGATACTCCTATTATTCATACAGAAAAAAAGTGAACCCTAGCCTTCACATATACATTAAAATCAACTTGAAGTAAAGCATAGACCTAATACAAAGGCTAAAAGCATAGCACCTTTAAAAGAAAACATAAGAGAAAATATCTATGACCTTCAAGGAAGCAAAGATTATTTAGAAAAACAACACAAAAGGCATAAACCGAAAAAAAGAAAAAAAAAAGAACTAATTGGACTTCATCAAAATTTAAAACTTCTGCTCTTTGAAAGGTATTGTTAATGGAAAGGTAAACCGCAGGCTGGGAGAACATATTCTTCATATATGTGTCTGATAAAGAATTGGTATCCAGAAAATATAAACATAAAAATATAAACATTTAGAAAACATTTTCGTGGGGGGGGTGGGGGGTGACTGGGTGACTCAGTCGCTGAAGCGTTCACCTTTAGCGCAGGTCATGATCTCATGGTTCATGAGTTCAAGCCCCACATCCAGCTCACTGCTGTCAGCACAAAACCCACTTTGGAACCTCTGTCCGCCTCTCTCTCTGCCCCTCCCTCTCTTGCACTCTCTCTCTCTCTCTCTCAAAAATGAATAAACATTAAGGAAAAAAAAACATTTTGGGAATTTCTTACATTGTTGAGCATATACTTACCATGTGACCCAGCAACTCTACTGCTAAGTGTTTATGCCCAAGAGATAGGAAAACAGATTTCCACACGAAGACTCGTACATCAATGCTCATAGCATCTTTGTTCATAATAGCAAAAAAAAACAAAAAACAAACCTAGAAACAACCTAAAATGCCCTTTAGTAAATGAATGGATAAAAAATTGTGGTATATTTATACAATCGAACAGTATTCAGCAATCAAAGGAATGAGATACTGATACAGTAGCATACATGAATCTCAAAAAGATGATGCTGACCCAGACATACTTTACACACTGTATGTTAGCCAATTTGACAATAAATTATATTTAAAAAAAAAAAAGTGATGCTGAACAGAAGAAGTGAAACAGAAAAGAGTACACGCTGCATAATTTCATTTACAAAAGACAAATTCAATTTACAAAAGACTTCACTTGAACTGAATTTACAAAAGACAAATTCAAAAGTCCATGCTAGACTCTCCTGATCAGCTCAGGACAGTTTTCTCCTGGGTGTGGTCCTAACACCAACTATTATTTCCTTCTGAAATCCTGCGAGATCACTCGCAGACAGAAAGCAGATCAGCGGTTACCTGGAGCAGAGGCAGGGGTTGAGTGGGGATGAGACACAGGGGATTTGGGAGGTAATAGGAATATCCTGTATCTTGGATGTGGTTGTATGAATGTATCAATTTGTTTGAACTCATTGAAATGGGGTTTGGTGGCATAATAAATTATACCTCAGTAAATTATAACTCAATGAAGTTAATTTAAAAAAAAAAAAGAAGGTTTTCTGGAAAAAAAGAAGGTTTAGGAAACACTAACAAATAACATGAAAAGGAAAAGCACCACTTTATGGAGTCCTGGAGACAGGGGCCAGAAGAAAGGAGACGTAAAGCAAGTGAAGTTCTGTGAAACTCCTTTCCCCTCTCTTGGCCTCAGTTATACCCATGGCACAAGGGACAGGATCCTGTGTGTGCTCATCTGTGTAGGTTCTGCTTTTTCTCCATTATCAGTTGCCGGCCATGCCTATGCACAGTTACAATCACCATCACCATCAGCCTTTCATAGCTGCATTGGACGGGATGGTCTGTGGCCAGACGTCTTCACCAATGCTTCTTATTCAACCCTCATGTCCACTCTTGGCTAAGAGGCTGTGTGGTCTCCATTACTACAGGAAATGAGACTGAGGCTCGGAGAAATTAATGACTTTCCCTAGATCACACAGAACACGGCAGACCCTGGATTCAATTCCGAGTGCCAAGGAACTTTGTTTTCCATTTTCTCTCACGCTTCGCCGCCCATCCTTTTGTCCCTGGAAAAAGTAACTCAGTTGTTATGTAATTGACTAGAATCATCAGAAGCAACAACGTATCATTAACAGAACAGAGTGATAACAGATCTAAGAAGTAGCGCTGTGATGTAAGGTTCATTTTCTTGCTCATCCCATTATTTCCCAAAGAACCGAGTGGCTATGACTCTGCTTGTTGTGTTTAACTATGCTTTACTTAGTATTTCAGTTCAACAAATATTCTGCGAGTGAGGCATTATTAGAAAGAAGCTGGGCAGTCAACAATGAATGAGACGTGGTCTTTGCCTTCTGAGAGCTCAAAAGTCAGTGCTAGACTCTCCTGATCAGCTCAGGACAGTTTTCTCCTGGGTGTGGCCCTAACACCAGCTATTATTTGCTTCTGAAATCCCACAGAGTCACTCCCAGTGACTCACAGAACACAAGGGGAAGATAAGGGTCCACGTCCGGATTTTCTGTTTTCCAAGAAGTACAACACAGGCAGGATCGGACAAGTGCCAGAGCACTGGTGGCCACCATAGGACAGAGTAATTTAAATCAGACCTAGCGTGCAGAATCCAGAACAAAATGCTGTCCTGTACAGGGCTGTAAGCCTCAAGTCTGACATCCTCAAGCTACTTGAGAATTTCTAATGTTACTTTACAGTTTGGGGTGGTTTTTGTTTAATGTTTATTTATTTTTGAGAGGAGAGCGCATGAGCAGGGGAGGGGCAGAGAGAGGGAGACAGAGGCTTCAAAGCTGGCTCTGAGCCAGATGCGAGGCTCAAACTCACGAATTGAAAGATCATGATCTGAGCCAAAGTCTGATACTCAATCTACTGAGCCACCCAGGCACCCTGAGGTTGTTTTTTAACATAACCGCCAAATCAAGCAAACACAGTCCACAGATCTCCTTATGTCTTCCCCTACAAATTTTAAAACACCCGTTTCAAATCACAAACATTTCTCTGGGAAAGGAGGTGGTGTAGAGACACCTTTGTGATAAGCACCATTCCCTTTATTTATGGCCAGGCTTCTGAAGGCAGGGGGAGGAGAGCAGAGGTTGTTATTCTTGTTGTCCAGGGTGAGAAGCTCACATACCAAGAGGTAGTACCATCAGGACAGAATGGACACCCCTTGCTTTTGAGATCCTCGATCCTTTTTAAAGTTTTTACACATTCATCTTTGATTCTCTGATGCCACATCACACACATTCATTTGAAAAATTAAAAAAGTGAACTACACCTAACTTTCTTCCTGTCAAAACATGTAACATTGATAACCTTCAGTACATTTTCTTCATGTGAAACACATATGGAGCAGACAGCATGACACAGACCTGAGTTTTGTCTTCCTCGGACACACATGGTCCCTGCATAAATGACCCCTTGCTCATGACACACAAAATTACCTTTGCCTGTCTTCTCACAGCCAAGTTCGGCAAACACCAACCCATTAAATGCTTTTTCCAGTTGGGTCTACCTGATCCACGCTGGGGTGCCCTCTGGTGGCAGAGATTTGTATAACTCGAACACCAAAACTGTTCACTTTTTTAAGTCACTCCGTATTTGATTATGTCCTCTGCCTTGATGTAAGGTCCATGAAAGACATAATCTTTACCTTCCTAGCTCCCTGAAGTATCCCTTACAGTTAAAACAGTGTCTGGCACGCAGTAGGTGTTCTATAAATATTGATTGAACGAGTAACTGAAACGATGAGTAAGTTCTCCTGCCCACACTAGGCTGTCTAGTAGGCTCTTTTGTGTTTTATTTTGTTTTTTTAACGTTTATTTATTTTTGAGACAGGGAGAGACAGCATGAACGGGGGAGGGTCAGAGAGAGAGGGAGACACGGAATCTGAAACAGGCTCCAGGCTCTGAGCCATCAGCACAGAGCCCGACGCGGGGCTCGAACTCATGAACTGCGAGATCATGACCTGAGCTGAAGTCGGACGCTTAACCAACTGAGCCACCCAGGCACCCCCAGTTCTTTCATGTTTTTGCTCGTATTCATGTGCAGTGTGTAGCTGAAGCCCATCTCCTAACTTGTCAATTGAAACTCAGCCCCAGCCTCTCCTCAATGAGAGGAGCTTCCCGTGCAGCTGCAGTCTGAAAGTACTTAACAGAGAGAATGATCATGTAAATCATATGCAAATCAAATCAGCAAACATACTTTTCTGTTTCATATCTAAACAAACTGAATTATATGGATACCACAATGGCTTATCAAGAGATATAACTTATTATGAAAATAAACCATCAAATCATTCTAGTAGTTTCCAAATCATGTCTTCATTTTTAGAAGTTTTTGCAGTAATTTCCTTTTTTTTTTTTTTTTTAAATTTTTTTTTTCAACGTTTATTTATTTTTGGGACAGAGAGAGACAGAGCATGAACAGGGGAGGGGCAGAGAGAGAGGGAGACACAGAATCGGAAACAGGCTCCAGGCTCTGAGCCATCAGCCCAGAGCCGGACGCGGGGCTCGAACTCACGGACCGCGAGATCGTGACCTGGCTGAAGTCGGACGCTTAACCGACTGCGCCACCCAGGCGCCCCATCCTTTTTTTTTTTTTTTTTTTTTAATGGCTACCAGATGACACTCTTGCCTGAGCTATAATTCAACTTAGAGAATCACATTAAACTCTTTCAACAACTTCCACATTAGATTGGTATTTGGTGGTGGGTTTTTGTCTTAAAAAGTACATTTCTTGGGGCTCCTGGGTGGCTCAGTCAGTTAAATGTCCGACTCTTGATTTCGGCTCAGGTTCATGATCCCAGGGTCATGGGATCAAGTCTGCATGGAGCTCCACACTGTGCGTGGAGCCTGCTTAAAACTCTCTCTCTCTCTCCCTCTGCCCCTCTCCCCGACCTCTGTGCTCTCTCTCTCTCTCAAAAAAAAAAGTACATTTCTCTTAGCATCAACAATTTAGTTTTTGGTGCTGACTATTCTCTTGGCTTCTACCAAACTAATGGCAACTTCACTAAAGAACTTCTTAGCACATGTAATACTGTTTGATATTCCTATTTATTCAATATTTCTATTATCAAACAGCTCATAAAAATGTTTATTGAATTGTCATATTAAAGATTTGGTTTAATCTTGTCAACCGTGTTCATCAGCAATTCACAGAGCTTTGTGAACATTAATCAGCCACACTGAGAGAGTTTAAATTCATTACGACTTTTACTTTTGTCATCAAAAATGCATTTACATATAATTCAAGATTAATAATATTTCTCTTATAATTGATATCTTCTTTTATCCTAAAATGACATACCTCTTCACTGTTTCCTCATTTGTTATATCTTCTGCTTCGCTTATTATCTCTATTTAGATTGACAGGTTAATTATTTTATCATTCATCAAAATAGTCTATCAGCTTTAATACTGGAAATATTTTCCTTATATAGCTGAACAAAGTTTTGAGTTTTGGTACAATATTATTTACTTAAGTAAGTAAATAATTACTTTATTTTTTTATAAAAAATTTTTTTTCCAGGGCACCTGTGAGTGGCTCAGTCAGTTAAGTGTCCGACTCTTGATTTTGGCTCAGGTCATGATCTTGCCATTCATGAGATCGAGCCCTGTGTCAGGCTCCATGCTGCTGACAGGGCTGACTGCCTGGGATTCTCTATCTGCCCCTCCCCTGCTCGTGCACATGAGCTCTCTCTGTCTCTCTGTCTCTGTCTCTCTCTCTCTCTCAAAATAAATAAACTTAAAAAACTTGTAACCACTCCTATTTCACAGTTTCTATGTAAGTGACTATTTGTACATCTAAATGTGATTTCCAGCCTGCGCTGCAACACTAACAAGTCAGATTATCCCTTAAGGTTATTAAACATTTCAAATATCCCCTCTGCTTGTTAGGAAATTTAAGCACATTATCTGTAGGTCCATGCATTGGAAAAGATTTCTGCTCTGTAGGAATAGTGTAAGTTTCACATTTAGCTCCAGAGTCCTCAGCTGTTAAAGCCAAAGAACCTTTCCCTCCATAAATTGTCTCATCACCAAGCAGTACTCAAAAGCACGGGGCCAGGCCATTTGTATCCACTGCCCTTGCAATAGGCACTGTGCCAATGGACCGATGCTAGGTACCCAGCGCCTGGATGTGCCTGATTGCCCTCATATTCGTTCCTCACCCTCTCCCTGCTCTGCTGTGTATTAAGGGGGCATCCTGAAGCCTGCAAGCCTCCTTCTCCACTGTCAGCTGGGTTTACCCCAATGGGAGGCACTAGTAGGGACAGAAAGGTGGGAGAAGAGAGAAGCCAGAGTATTTCTTTCCCTCCATCTCTGCTTCTGGGGCATCTCTAGAAGCACCTGCATCTCATCAGCTGTTCTAGTCCCTCTGGGGCTCAGATTCTGCCAGGGGACCTGAGCCCCTGGCTCTGAGGACCCTCATCACGTCTTCCTTCTGTCCCTTCAGCTAGGGATGGAATGTCTTTCTGCCGTTCCTGTTCTTGTACTGCCCTGCTTCATTTTGAGCCGCTCCATCACCTGGATAACCAATTTTTAAATCTGCATTAAATCTCCTTTACAATACATGCATTTTCCTGGTTAATCTTTGACTGATGTGTGGCCATTTCAGAGCCAAATAATAACATTCCAGGAGGAGGCTCTGCATCTCTCCCCTATTGGCCTCATGCTCTCCCTTCCACATCTCCCACAGCTTGAGTCTGCCCATTTACCATTTCTTTCCAACTCTGCCTTCAGCAACATCATGTTTGTGGTTTGAAGCCACCCGTGAAGAGAGCGGTCACACCATGGAAATCTGCAAGCGCTATGAACCCGGCCCACGCCGCCCACCCCATTCCACCCCAAGCCAGTTGTTGAACATTTACCAGCACACCGCTAGTGGAGTGCTTGATGAGTAGCATAATGGACACTTGGCCATTTAACTAGGGACAGGGCTTCTCTGTGGAGGTAGGTTTCCAGCTTGCCCCACCTCGTCTTAATTTTTTTTTTTTAGAGACAGACAGAGCGTGAATGGGGGAGGGGCAGAGAGAGAGGGAGACACAGAATCCGAAGCAGGCTCCAGGCTCCCAGCTGTCAGCACAGAGCCCGACGCAGGTCTCGAACTCACAGACCGCGAGATCACGACCTGAGCCGAAGTCGGACGGGCAACCGACTGAGCCACCCAGGCACCCCACCCCACCTAGTCTTTTTTTTTTTTTAAATTTTTTTTTCCCAGCGTTTATTTATTTTTGGGACAGAGAGAGACAGAGCATGAACGGGGGAGGGGCAGAGAGAGAGGGAGACACAGAATCGGAAACAGGCTCCAGGCTCTGAGCCATCAGCCCAGAGCCCGACGCGGGGCTCGAACTCACGGACCGCGAGATCATGACCTGGCTGAAGTCGGACGCTTAACCGACTGCGCCACCCAGGCGCCCCATCACCCCACCTAGTCTTAAAAGAGAACTGGCCCAGTATGAACATAACTGTATGGCCCTGGGAAGCCTTGGCTAAGTGCTGTCTCTGGAGCAGGGTTGGCACTATGGTGAGATGAGGCAGGAATTTGCTTCAGGCACAAAATTTTAGGAGGCATCCAAAAACTCAGTAACCAAGATGACTGGTATTTTAATGCAATATTTTTCAAAGGTCAAAATTAATATCCCCAAGCCCATGATAAACAAAGTAAAAAAATTTTAGGTAAGAACGGGACTGGACAGGTCTGACATTGGGTGAGGTGAGTAGGGGGAGTGATGCTGAGTCTAGGTAGACTTTTGTGTTGGTTAGATTTCGATAGCTGATTCATACAGGGTTTTTTGCATTAATTTTGATTTCCTAGTTGCATTAGCAATGATTTCTTGGCTATGACACCAACAGCACAGACAACAAATAGAATAGATAAATTAGGGCTCACCAAAATAAAAAAACTTTTGTACATCCAAGTACACCATTAATCTGATTAAAAAGACATGCAAAGGGGTGGCTGGGTGGCTCAGTCAGTAAGCATCCGACTTCGGCTCAGGTTATGATTTCATGGTTTGTGGGTCCAAGCCCTGCATCGGGCTCTGTGCTGACAGCTCAGAGCCTGGAGCCTGCTTCGGGTTCTGTGTCTCCCTCTCTCTTTGCTCCTCCCCCGCTCACACTCTGTCTCTCTCTCTCAAAAACTAAATAAACATTAAAAAAAAAAAGACATGCAAAATGGGAGAAAATACTTGCAAATTACATATCTGATAAGGAATTAATAACTACAATATATAAAGAGCTCTTAAAACTCAACAACAAACAACCCAATTTAAAAAAAGGAGCAAAAGACTTGAATAGACTTTTCTCCAAAGAGGCTATACAAATGGCCAAATAAACGCATGAAAAGATACTCAGCATCACCAATCATCAGGGAAATGCAAATCAAATTGAAAATGAGATACCACCTCACACCCATTGATTGAGATGACCAGGATTAATAAAGCGATTTTAAAAAAGAAAAAAACAAGTTTTGGAGAGGTGGAGAGATTGGAATACATCCATCGCTGATGGCAATACGGTACAGCTGCTGTGGGAAGCAGTGTGGCAGTTCCTCAAAAAATTAAAACTAGAACTACCAGATGATCCAGCACCTCTGCTTCTGGGTCTGTAGCCAAAAGAGTGGAAAGCAGGGACTCAAACAGATATCTGTACCCCCATGTTCACGGCAGTGCTATTGATGATGGCCAAAAGCCGGAAGCAACCAAGTGTCCATGGACAGATGTGGAAATAAACAAAATGTGGTATGTCCATACAATGGAATAGTATTCAGCCTTAAATAGGAAGGATACTGTGCCACACACGGCAACATGAATGAACCTTGAGGACGTTATGCTAAGTTAAACAAACCAGTCACAAAAAGTCAAATACTGTTTGATTCCACTCATATAAACTTCCTGGAGTAGTAACATTCATAGAGACAAATCAGAATGGTGGTCTCCAGGGGATGGGAGTGGGCTGTTTGGGTTTAATGGGTACAAAGTTTCAGTTTAGGAAGACGAAAATGTTCTTCAGATGGTGGTGGTGATGATTGCACAACAACGTGAAATGTACTGGAAGCCATTGAACTATACACTTTTTACCACAATTTTTTATTTTATTTTATTTTATTTTATTTTATTTTATTTTATTTTATTTTTAATTTACCACAATTTTTTAAATACAGCATTAAAATATGATTCACGTTGGCACTTAAGGGGTTTTTGGCTCCTCCTTAAATTCTGCACCTGAGAAGAGTACTTCATTGACCTCACCCCAGTCCCAGGCCTGCTCTTGAACATATGTCAGGCAAGTGGAAACAATTTTCTGGTTTTCTTGGTAGTAGAATGACACCTCTCCTCTACATGAGCATGGCCATGGCTGCTGGTAACATTCTGCCCCTGATTCCAGCAGCTGGAGAGGAGGACCTGGTTTGGGGTGGGGGCGGGGAGGCAGAGTGTGGCTGACTATGGATTTGGAATGCTGAGTGATGGACTAGCCATGGAGAAACCTTTGAGGCAAGATATAAGGCGCCAAGGAAAGAATGGGCCCATGGGAAGTGGCCCATTACAAATGGCAGCAGAAAAGTGGTCTTCAGAGAGCAAGCATGCTGGCCACACAGTGTGGTCAAGACTTTCTCTCAGCCTCAAGCCACTCCAAGAGGGCTGGGAAAGGTGCTGGAGAGCATGTAGGATTGAAGGAAGGGCTCAGGGACAGGGCCTCAGGGACAGGAAAGGCCTTGGAGCTTCCAGGCCTTTCCCTCTCCATCCATCTTTTACCTCTGTCTACCTGTCTCAGTTCTGAAGACAGCTTTTCTTCCCACATCTGGGAAAGAAACCTCCAACACCCTGGTTCACATTTCTCCAGCTTAGCAAGTTTAACAAACAAAGAATATTCTCTTTCCATTGTCCACTTGCCTTCTTCAAAAAAGGAATTATTAGTTTGCTCAGGCTGCCTTAAAAAAGCACTGCAAACCATGGAAAGAGCCCAAATGTCCATTGACAAGTGAATGGATAAAGAAGATGTGGTGTGTGTGTATATATATATATATATATATATATATATACCCACACACATACCATGGAGTATTACTCGGCAAACAGAAAGAATGAAATCTTGCCATTTGCAACCATGTGGATGGAACTAGAGGGTATTATGCTAAGCGAAATAAGTCAGTCAGAGAAAGACAAATATCCTATGACTTCACTCATGTGTGGAATTTAGGGTACAAAACAGATTAACATAAGGGAAGGGAAGCAAAAATAATATAAAAACAGGGAGGGGGACAAAACATAAGAGACTCTTAAATACAGAGATCTAACTGAGGGTTGCTGGAGGGGCTGTAGATGGGGGGATGGGCCAAATGGGTGAGGGGCATTAAGGAAGACACTTGTTGGGATGAGCACTGGGTATTATACCTAGGGGATGAATCACTGGAATCTACTCCTGAAATCATTATTGCACTCTATGCTAACTAACTTGGATATAAATTAAAAATAAATAAATGAATAAATAATTAAATAAACAAGAACAGCCAATAATAAATTCAAAAGAAAATAAAAGCAAAAGCACGGCAAAACAAGGACCTTGAATAACAGAAATATACGGTCTCCCAGTCCTGGAAACCAGAAGTCCAAGATCAAGATATCAATGGACGGGCGCCTGGGTGGCTCAGTTGGTTAAGCATCCGACTCCGGCTCAGGTCATGATCTCACGGCTTGTGAGTTCGAGCCCCACGTCAGGCTCTATGCTGACAGCTCAGAACCTGCAGCCTGCTTCAGATTCTGTGTCTCCTTCTCTCGCTCTCTGCCCCTCCCCTGCTCACACTCTGTCTCTCTCTGTCTCTCAAAAATAAATGAACATAAAAAAAAAAAAAGATATCAATGGGGATGGTTCCCTCCGAGGGCTGTGAGGGAAGGGTCTGTGTCAGGCCCCTCTCCTTGGCTTGTAGATGACCGTCTTCTCCCTGTGTCTCCACATCATCTTCCTTCGATACATGTCTGTCTCTGTCCAGTTTTCCCCTTCTTATAAGGATATCACTCATATTGGATTCGAGCCCACCTTTACGATTGTATTTTAATTTGATTATCTAAAGACCCTACCTCCAAATAAGGTCACATTCTAAGGTGCTGTACACTAGGACCTCAACATAAAATTTTTTAGGGGGGACCCAATTCAACCTATAACAGATATCATTGGACACCACTGTTGCCAAGGAGACAAGGACACTAAAATAGATCACACAGCATCCCCACGGCAAGAGGTGAGGTACTATGCGGATTCTCCCTTCTTCCCCCAAAGAAGGAACATCGTGAAGATAATAAAAACATTGGCCAGTACATTCAACAGTAAAGTTTATTGAGCAAATCTTCCCTTTACACTGAGTTGAGGAGATTTTATGCTTTGACTCTATGTTACAATGTGAAATAAAATGCACATAAATTATGAGGTGCCTGTCCTGTCCGTCATGTTTGAATTCATAGCCGCTTTTACCCAGCGTCACTATTGTGTGTGTGTGTGGGGGGGGGGGGGGACAGCAAAGTAGAGTAGAGCTGTGAGGTGGAAACATTTCCAACTTCCTCGTTTTCACTTATTCAGAGATTGGTATCTTTTAGGCCCTGAGCTTGTGAACCAGTATTAATTTTAATATAAATAAGAGAATGCCTGGAAAAAAACAGCATACTAGAAAAAACACTGGTCTGGGGGTAGGAGGCCTGTCTGGAGGCCCAGCTCCAGTGTCAACAACATTTCTTTCTCCAGGACTCAGATTTTTCGTGTATAACACGGGTCTTACGCTGTTCAGGAAGTATCTGGAAGATGCCGTTGGATAAAAAAAGCAAGGTGCATATCTACGAAAAGAATTGAAAGCAGGGACTCAAGCAGATATCTGTACACCCATGTTCACAGCAGCATTATGCACAAGTCACCCACTTGAGTGGACGCGACCCAAGTGCCCATCACGGGTGAATGGATAAGCAAAATACATACAAATGAGTATTATCCAGCCTTAAAAGGGAAGGAAAGACTGACACAAGCAACAGCATGGATGAACTCTGAGGATATTATGCTAAGTGACATGAGCCAGTCACAGAAGGGCAAATATTGTTCGATTCCACTTACGTGAGGCCCCGAGAGCAGTCAAATTCGTACAGACAGAAAGTGGAATGGCGGTGGCCATGGGCTGAGGAGGGGAGGGAAGAATGGGGAGCTGTCGTTTAGTGCGTCGAGCTTCGGTTTTGCACGATGGAGAGAGCTAGGAGATGGATGGTGGTGATGGTGGCAAACCATACGAATGTACCTAATAGCACTGAACTGTACGTCGCAACACGGTCGTGAAAATACAGGAAATCTCATTTGAAATGACTCCGGAAGCCCTGACCTGGGCACTGTCATGCGTATACCACTCCCGCATTCTGTACAGCCAGCAGGAAGAAGGAAGGTAACTGTCTTGATTAAGGAAGACATTTTTACATAGGAATTTTATCTCCTGATTTGAAGGGGGGAAACAAAGGAAAATCCACCACCCCCTGCTCCAGCAACAGGGCACTCACCACTGCCGGCAGTCCACGGAAACTGCTACAACCTGGAACTCTGGTTCTTCCCCTGTGAACTTGTGATTAAAGCAACCTTCCCCTAATGTCTTCCTAAAACCTAATAAATCTGACCTTCCCTTTGCCTCTTCAGGCCTCCCTGTGGTTCTCCAGAGTTTGCTTGTCCCAGAGTGTAATTCCTCTACTATTCCTACATAAGCTCGTTTCACTGGTAAAATAACTGGCTATTTTATTGTTAAGATCGACATGGTTGAGATGATAAATTTTATGTTATGTGTATTTTTGCACTTTTTTTAAAATTGAGGAATAAATGAAAGGTGCAAACCAGTATATGTTAATGGATTACTTTTAGGTTTAAAAAAAGTGTGTCAGGGAGGGGTAAGAATTTAGTATTTGATTTGCTTGGATTTGCATTTTTTTAATTTTTTTTTTTTTCATTTTAGAGAGAGTGTGTGTGTAAGTAGGGGAGAGGGGCAGAGGGAGAGAGAGAGAATGTTTTTTTTTGTTTTTTTTTTTTTTTTTTTTTGAGAGAGAGTGAGAGAACACAAGTGGAGTGAAGGCCAATGGGGGAGAGAGAGGATCCGAAGCAGGCTCAGCACTAACAGTTCAGAGCCTGACGCGGGGCTCCATCCCATGACCCTGGGATCATGACCTGAACTGACATCAAGAGTCAGATGCTCAACCAACTGAGCCACCCAGGCGTCCCTGGACTTGCATTTTTAAACCTCTGGAAAGATGCCTACGAAACTAAGAATAAAGTTTACCTAGGGAGGTGTGGGAACTGGGCAGCTGGAGGACCAGGGCAGTTATGACACTTGTCACAGTATCCTTTCTGAGAAGTCCTAGTTCTATATAAACAGGTCTCAGAAATTCCCAGCTGCTTATGGAAAAGCAGAAATACCCTAACTCGAGGGTTATATAATGATCACATGGTCTCAGAATGCTAACACTTTCTGGCAGGGGTTTACCTTGACCTGTCATTACCCAGTGCCTTGTTTTCTATCTTATCTCACTTGAAAACCAGAACGAGCCTTCAAGCCAACCCAGCAGAGCACTTTTCTCTGGAAAGAGTCCCGCTCCCTTGAGAGGCATGGGGCCAGGGGGCACTGAGCTAGCTCAGCCGGGAACCTTCTCTCTGGGGGTAGTTCCATCTTTCTCCTTGCCTTTCTGTCATCTCCATGGACATCTTGCATTCGGGGATCCTGTGCTGGCCAGTTCCCAGCCCTGCTTGCCAAGCTCCTCTTGGACTACTAGGAAGGTTCCAGGGAGCCCTGTCTCGAGTTTTACTGAAGGTTGACCACACCTGTGGTCAGGAAGCAATGAGAAGCCGTGCTGAGAACGGACACGCTCGGGGGCGTGCTCCCTTCACTCCGAAGTAGCTGCTTTTTACCTCTCCCCTCATCTTTCCCTGCTCAGGGAGAGAACCCATCGCCCCAAGTCCTATTCCACGCCGCCCACCTCTTCTGGGGCCTGGACCTCCAGTCTTGCCCTCCACCTCCCACACTGGAGCCCTGCCCGGTTAGCACCGTCCTGCAGTCAGGAGCTCGCACATGGGTTTGAATTCTGCTTACCAGCCGTGTGTGACCCTGAGGGAGGTATTACCCTACTCGTGCCTGGGGTCCCCCCGTGTAAAATCATAATAAAGTACCATGAATATGTGCACTCTCCTGGAAGGAGAGTTTCTGGGTAATGGCATGGTTCTTCTTGAGCTAGTTGGTGGCCTTGCAGGACTTTTCTTTATAATTATTAAACTACATTTTTGTTTTACGCACGTTTCTAATACGTACGTTCTGTTGTACAGTTTCCCCAAAAAAGTGATTCAAGAAAGGCGGACCTACAGAAGAAAATGTTAAGTGTTGAATGAATGCCAATTTAGTCACCCTCCCCCCTGCCACCACCCCACCCCCCGCCCCGGCTCCATACCAACTCAGTTCTCGTCCTTCTAAAATCCCTTTGATTCTCCACTATTGCAAGTCTCTTCTTTTTCCCAGCCATGCTCCTCAGATGGCTAATACAAACCTGCCACCGGCACTTGTCTCTCCCCTGTCTTCTTGATGAGCCAATCATGGGCGGCAGGCCGTGCCTTGACGCATCTGATTCCCCACCACATTGCTCTCGGCCATGGCTGTCAGGAGAGTGTCTCTTTCCCAACGCTAGTCAGCCTCATCCAGATGTACAAGGGTATTCTCGGGCACAATTCCAGGGGTTAGGTTCTGTAAGTGATATGAAGCAGTATACCTGCGCTCGCATCAGAATTACCTGGGTGCTTTTTTTTTTTTCTGAGAGAGAGAAAGACAAACCAAAAAACCCTCTTTTTTTTTCTTTTTTCTTTTTTTTTTGATTTATTTATTAATTTTTGAGAGAGAGAGACAACACATTCAGGGGAGGGGCAGAAGGAGAGGGAGAGAGGGAGAAGTTCCCAAGCAGGTTCCACACTGTTAGCATGGAGCCCAACGTGGGACTCGAACTCACAAAGTGTGAGACTATGACCTGAGCAGAAATCAAGAGTCGGTCGCTTAACTCACTGAGCCACCCAAGCGCCCCTACCTGGGTGCTTTTAAAGACACTGATTCCTCAAGGCCCACCAGGGAGGGACATGCCAAGAAGAAACCCCAAAAAGAAAATTCTCATCCACCAGACACCTACTATGGTACCAGGTACTTCCATACATCAACCTATCTAATTCCTCCTCTAGCTCCATGAAGTTGGTGCCATGATTGTCCTCATTCTGCAGGTGAGGAAACTGAGGCTCAGAGAAGGTGAGTAATTTGCAGTGGGTCACATGGGCGGGAGCAGTGGAGTCAGGATTTGAAACCACGACCTTGTGGCTCCCTCGGCCATTTTTCCCCCTGGGAAAAATTCCCTGAGAATTTTTCCCCCATGAAACCATGCTTTTCCATATCACTAACTTAGTATCTGGTAAAGCAGCGTTTCTCAAAAACATTCGCATGCCCTTGATTTGCCTGGGAGCTTGCTAATTCTGACTTGGTGGGTGTGGGGTGAGGCCTCAGAGTCTGCATTTATAACAAGATCCCAGGCGGTCGTGGTCGGTGCACCTTGCTGTGAGTAGTAACACAGGAGAAGAGGCAAAAGTGCATATTACTGGGACCCAGGCAATCACTGGAGTTTCCATTTTAAGGGTGGGTAAGCTAAGGTGCTATAGACTGAATGTGTCCCCGCCAAAATGCGTCTGTTAAAAACCTGTCTCACAATATGACAGTATTAGGAGGTGGGGCCTCTCAGAAGTAATTAGGTCATGGGAGTGGAGCCCTCATGAATGGGATTGGTATCCCTGTAAAGAGATCCCAGAGAGCTCCCTCTCCCCATCTGCTGTGTGAGGACACAGAAAGAAGATGGCCACCCATGAACCAGGAAGAGGGCTCTCACCAGACAGGGAATTTGCCTTGATCTTGGACTTTCGGCTTCCAGAACTGTGAAAAACAAGTAAGTGTTGTTTAAGCCACCCAGCCCATGGTATTCTGTTATACAGCCGGATCAGACGAAGACGTAAGGGCAGGGTAACTAGATGATCCCCCTCAGCCTGGTGGTGCCCTCACCATGCTGCCTCTGTTCTGCCAGTTCAATCAGACACAAAGCCCAGCCCTCTCCCCACTTTCCCTGAGTACTTGAGACCTTGGGAACTTCACTATAGATGTGAGAGGCGACAGGGAGCAAGCTCGTCTCAGGCCACATGCCAGCATCTCCCTCAGCTCTGCTGTCTTTCTGGAAGGCCACACGTAGGACCTGTAGTCCCCTGGGAGGCGTGGTCAAGTCCCTGCTCCCGAAGTTTCTCTCTCAGGGAGCATCTACCCTGACTAGGTCTCTGACGTCCTGGGGAATAAATGCTCTTGGTTACCTCTTCCACTAAGAAAAATATTGACAGCCCTTTACAAGTGTTTGTCCTTGTTGTTTTTAATGTAAATTCTCTCCCTACATGCCACAGAAAGAGACCAAACACGATCCTTACTTGTCTCTTCCAGGCTTTCTCCAACTCCTTGTCCCATTCCTAAGGATTCCATGGGGCCCTTCTATGAAGCACCTTTTGCAGTGTGGCTTCCTGGCTTAGTCTAGGATCAGTGTCGCCCCACTGTTTCCACCTTGTGGCACACAAAGGAGACGAGAATACGCATGCCACATGGATGCACCCACCGCAGCTGAGGTGTGCTTGCCCCGAGGGTCCCCAAGGGTCCCTGAGGGCCGTGGGTATCCGTATCTCTGCCCATTTGTGTCGCATTTACAACACCTCAGCTGAGAAGCCCTGGGTGGAGATTCTTGCCCTCCCTTTGAGGACACTGATTTCCCACACATTCTACTGATGCCATCTGTCCTAGTGGTAACTGGTTAAAGCCCACATTTTTAGGGCTTTATGGTGACCTGGAGGTGGATCTGAGTTCCAAGCTCGGTCCACAGAACACAAATCCACCCCGTACCACAGAGAGGGAGCCCTGCCTGCTCTTGTCCCCCCTCGGGGGACAGAGAATAGTGAGCTAGAATGGTGAGCTCTCTCTCACCACCCCCCACCAGAATTGTTCATCACTCTGTCCCCTCTCTTGTACCCTGGCCTGAGGCCCTGTTTCTCCACATCTGTGCAACCTGCTACGAGATGCCACACAGCAATGGGCAGGAGCTTCTTCTCTGGATCCCGGGTGGCCCCTATTTCTAACCCTGCCCCTCCAGGGCCTGCCCAGCGCCAGCAGGAGAGTCTGCCCACAGGCACATTTGCAGGAACAGTCATCAATGTCATCGACCAAAGCAGCAGACAGGCTCAGGCTTCGGAGGGTTGCTTTCAGACCAGAGGTGGGGACCTGCTGGTCCTCGCTCCCTGAGGCTGCCCATTCAGTCCCACTCCAGGAAGCTGAGTATCTTCCACTGCACCTGCCCCCACCCAGCCTGAGCTGGAACCATCCATTCCAAATGGGTCGTTTGGTCTCATTTCCCAGCGACAACCAGCGTGGCCTCCCTCTCTCCCCCTTATGAACTGAGTTTCACAAAGAATGAGAAGTCAGGGCCCTCTCAGATCTCAAAGTTCTGGAGCTATGATTTTGCCACAGATCACTCCCGCGATAACTCGCCCATCGGTGCTGGCGTGTAGCCTACATTCCCCTCAGATGCCTTTGCGGTCAGAACTTGCTTCTTCCTTCTGGTGGCGTGGGGTAGGGTCTCTGGTGTGGACTCCTGGCAACCACCCGTCGTGTGCCGTGGGATGCCCACGCAGCTGAAGGCCTCTGCAGCGCTGACACCGCAGAGAACCCCTGAGTCTGCCAATGCTCAGCTGATGTCCGTCTCTTCTCCATCTGCAGCCTGCCCCTGTCACAGTCCAGGGACGTTTGCCGACCATGGGTTCAAAGCTTCCTGCCCGGGTGCCAAGGCCACATTCCCGCATGTGGCTCAGGTGTCTGGAAGCACAGGGCCCTGCCAGGGTTCCTGCCAGGGAGGAGAAATGTCCATGGGGCCAAGATTAGAAGAACGGTGATCTTCCTTGACAACAGACCCAAGAGAGCCCGAGGCAGGAGAGAGATGCTGCCCTTGGATCTGCTGTAGGGTCTGGAGGATCAAAAATGAGGAGAGAAGCCAACGGCCCTGCCGAGATGAAGGCCAAACACACCTGCTGCCTTAGCAACACCGCGGCCTTCAACCCCCTCTCCAGGAGCTGCCACCAGCTTCACAGGCCCCCGGCCGTGTTGACTCTGGCAGTAGGGGAGGATGCTATCAGCTCTCAAGGTCTGAGCCTCAAGGCAAGGGCAGAGTGGCTGATAAGCTAAGTGGGGCTTGGGAACCACTCCAGGCACAGGCACACGACCCACCACCTTGCTTTTCTCTGGCCAACAGCTGGGACTGTGGAGGATCGTCCAGCCTAGGCCTGAGGCCCCGACCAGAGGGTGGGAGAAGACAGTCGTACGTGCCCCTAAACATGAGCTCTCTGAATTTTCTTCCAAATGTACAGGTGAGGATCCCCGAACACCACGTTCTCTACCTTCCGGGGTAGAGGGGGACCTTTGAGAACATGAGGAAAGCCAACATCTTCTGCCTGAAAAGTGTTGCACCTAATGTGCAGCTGAGTTTGGTTTTCAACTCGTTTGAGACCTGGTTGATACACAGACAGCGTCAAGGGGTGGGAAGGCTACTTGGAGGGTGGGGCAAGAAGCTGGCAAAGGTCTCTGAGAGCCTGGAGAAGGGGGAGTGAAACTGGGAGAAGCCTTAACTAAGGTTAAACCCTGAGGTGACAGGAAAAGATGTGAGTAAATTTAAAGATCTAGTTGGCTTAATTCAACCATTCCTGAACCCAGCAGCCTCCCACCTAACAAACAGAAGGCTGCTCTGAGGAGTTCAAACTGGAAGGCTTTTATAGGCAGAAATGAAGACAAGAAAGTAAAGAGCCAAATGAAGAAAAGATTATTTCAGGTGAGCTCACCTTCCCTTAGGGGGAAGGGCAGGGGTCTTATCAAGCAGATGATCTCACTCCTCACTCACGCTGATCAGGAAATTCTGGAGTGTTGGGTTTAAAATTCCTCTCTCTTGGGAGAGGCTAAAACTGCAGTTAGGTAAGATAGGAAGTCTTTCTTTTTAACAATGGGAAGGACTATCTCTCTGACATGGCTGAGAAATAATAAAAAATAATAATATAGAAAGGATACCATATCCTAAAATGGTGGGGTTAGGTGTTAGCAAAGCATTTTTGGATGGTCCTCACCTGACCACCTGGCCAGGGAAGACTCCAGCAGAAGACCAAGAAGAACATAATTCAAGAAAGGCTTTGGGAGTAACGTGAAGTATCTCTACTTCCTTTTCTCTTTGGGTCTTAGTAAGTAATATAACACGTCATGTTGAACTCCGTGTTGTGGCTTTCAAACTTGGCCATTGTAATGGACAGACTAGAAGGTGGTACCCACAATCCACGCCTCCTGGGGGAAAACCTCTCCCCTTGAATGTAAGCAAGATCTTGCTTCTAGCCAATAGAAAGCAAGCAAAGATGAAGGAATGTCACTTCCTTAATTAGGTTACATTATGTAAGACTCCAGCTTGCTAGCAGACTTATTCTAGAGACTCTTCCTTACTGGCTGGATGAAATAAGTGGCTGTGTTGGGGAAGCCTATGCGGCAAGAAACTTCCCGAAGTCTCTAGGAGCTGGGAGTGCCTTCTCGGAGCTAAGGGTGACCGTTAGCAACAGCTCACAAAAAGCCAGGTCCCTTGGAGATACAATCTCAAGGAAACGAATTCTGCCAGCCATCTGAGCTCAGAAGCAAATTCCTTCCCAGTCAGGCTTCCCAACAAGAACCCAGCCCTGGACAACACCTTGTTTGCAGCTTTGTGTGACCCTAAGCAGAGATCTTTACCTGGACTCCTGACCCACAGAAACTACAAGATAATAACGATGCCTTGTTTTAGCCACTAAGTTTGTTACACAACAATAGATAACCAATATGGCCATGGCCTGAGAAAATAGATAAATGGCTTTCTGTACCTGGGTTGTAGTGATTGGAAGTGTCCATATCAGTTGACAAAAGCAGAGAGATTCCAGGACGCGGATAAATGGTCTCTCATTGTGTCTCAGGAGTCACAATGTTGGCTTTGAGCTTAGCATTTATAAAGTCCTGGACGTTATACTGGAAGAGAATTCCTTTTATCCTATGCATTCATTCTATATCTAAACCTTCTCCCTGAAACCTGTTATTACAAGCCACTATCTAGACTTCAGGGGACCTGGATTCGTTTCATCCTCAGAAGAACCCAAGATAGAGATGAGATGTGCAGGAATTACTGATGGTTGCAGAAGCACAGCCCGCAAAACCTGTTCAGGTACTTCAGTAGAGTCTGAGTTGTCCAGATTGAGTAACCCTACCCATCTGGAGAGCTTTTATGTAACTTTGGATTACTTGTGTCAACCTGAATTCTGGCTACCAAATCCTTCTCTGATCTGGCAGTTTTCCCCTTAACTTTCGATTCGTGGCATTAATTATTACATAAAGCTAACATCTGTGTAATACTCAGTGATGTATTTCTTCTCTTCTATTCAGCTAGCATTTATTAGGCATCAACTGTGATGCCAACGACCAGGGGAGTTGACAGATGATGGAAAGTAACCCAGGTTGCTTACATGACTTGCTCGCTCACATAGGTCACAAGTGACAGGGCTGAGGCTTGACTCTGGTCTTCTGGCTGCAGAATGCTTCTGGTCATAATGTGATATTGCAGGAAGATCCCTAACCCCTTTTCTTCAAGGCTGTCCTTAATCTTTCCAAGAACAATCCTTCTTGCTCCTATTCAATTCAATCCAGTAGACAATCATTGAACACCTACCATTACAGTCTCAGAGACAAATACTGGGCTGAACGGACCACCTAAGGAACCTCTTAAGTCTGAATATCAAGGCTTTTGAGAGGCTCTGAAGATGGCAAATGGGGGCTTGTGTCCCTACATATACCCTGTCTGGTTTTCAGGGCTCCATGTGTGGGTGGAAGACTCCACCCTCAGGCTCTGTTGATCAAGATCAGGCCTTCCATGACAAGTTCCTGAGAGCAAAGATCTTGTGACTCACTGGGTTTATACAAGAGCCAGCCAAGGAGAACTAGGACTCTGTGCTGGGTGTCAGGGTAGGGCAGTATGATACTGTGATATGACAAATATATATATATATATATAGACCTTCATCCCCAGACCTTGGCCAGAGTTCCTAAAACCCTCATAATTTCCTAGGTGACAAGAGTGACGGGAGCATCTTATTGGTTATAATATTTTATTTTTGTCCTTAGCTCCCGAGATAGCTCTAGACTGATAAAGATGAAAGACACAACTTTTGTTATTTGCAACATGCCCCTGTCAATGCCACCTGAGTTTATGTGAATGACGTGGCTTTTGGGAAACCCCTCAAGATGGGGTTGCTGGCCAGGGAAACCAACCTGTGTCCAGAGGGTTGGAACCTTCGGCCCCGCCCAACTTCCAAGGAGGGGACAGGGGCTGCAGCTGGAATTGATCACCAACAGTCAATGATTGAATCAGTCATACCTGCAAACTGAAGCCTCAATAAACACCCTACCTGAAGGAGTCTGGAGAGCTTCATGGTTGGTGAGCATGTGGAGGTCCCGGGAGGGCGGCATGGCTGGAGAGGGCATGGAAGCCGTGCACCCCTTCCCCATACCTTGTCCGCTGCATCCCTTCCACGTGGCTGCCTCTGAGTTGTATCCTTTGTAATAAACCACTAAGAGTAAGTAAAGTGCATTCCTGAGTTTTGCGAGCTATGCTAGCAATTATCAAACCCAAGGATGAGGTTGGGAGAGACCCTTGAGGTCTGGACTTGCACTTGACATCTGAAGTGAGGGCAGGATTGTGGGAGTGGGTGCTTAACCTCTGGGGTCCACACCAACTCTGGGTAGTGTCAGAATTGAACTAAATCATAGGACACCCGGTTGGTCCACAGAGAACTGCAGAGGTACTTGGTGTGGAAAACCCATCTATTTGGTGTCAGAAGTGTTGAGAGTAGAGGAGACAATGTTTTCCCTTGTTGGAGGTTTTTACTTTTATGAAGACATTCCTCCACCATCACCACTCCCGCCAGGCTCAGCTTGCTCTCCTAGAGTTCATTCTATCAGGAACTTTGTCCACAAGAGTGGCGGGGACCTTGGAAGGTTGTTTGGGGTTGAGCACCCGGGGCTACTTCTCCCTTTCCTGCTTCCTGAGCTCCCACAAATCCTCCTGAGTCTCCTTTCCTCCATCTACTGCCTGGCCCCCACCTCCTCTGGGTCCATCCCTTATGCCTCCTGCCTCCTGATACCGATCCCCACTTTGGAGCACCCTCTCTTCTCTTTCCTCCCTGAGCCCAGTGCCAGCAAGGACGACATCCTTTTTGGAGCTGCTCTCCTTAAGCCGTTCATCAGGGTGTTTCCTGAGCCTTGCCCCCTCCTGGATGGCTCCTAGAACACCTTTGCACAGGTCCTTGGTTCTGGGGACAGACCTGGAGGACTTCACCGAGGACTCTCTCCTTTTCCTGAATGTCCCCCTGCCTGTGCAACCCGATCCTGGCCCTTCATCACCTGCCCCACTGCATGCTCCAGGGCTGCCTCCTGTGCTGACACCCTAGACCAAGGGATGGGTACTCCTAAGACCCACATTCTCCTTTATACAGACCTCCTCAGCAGCACCTGCAGCCCAGGCTCTGTGTGGTGCTGGCCGCTATGGGAGGCTGGGAGCAGGTTTCTCCACCTTTCTTTTCTTTTTAATGTTTATTCATTTTCTGAGAGACAGAGAGAGACAAAGCTCGAGCAGGGGTGGGGCAGAGAAAGAGGGAGACACAGAATCCGAAGCAGGCTCCAGGCTCTGAGCTGTCAGCACAGAGCCCGACGCAGGGTTCGAAATCACAAACTGCGAGATCATGACCCGAGCTGAAGTCGGACGCTTAACTGACTGAGCCACCCAGGTGATCCTCTCCAGCTTTCTTAAGGGATCCTGGTATCTTGACTCCTGTGGCGTTAAGTACAAGCTAGCTGTTCCCCAGCAGCGGAGAGAGAGTATCAGCACATGGCCAAGGATGAGAGCCCTTGGTGAGGCAGTAACTGGATGGACTTGTTCCCAGGGGTGGAGGGCTGTACAGATAGAGCCTGGCAACCTGTCGCCAAGGGCGGGCAGGAAGAAATATACCCAGACTCTGCCACATCAGACTGGACAAGACTGGCCCTCCTCGCCTCTGAATGCATCCTTTCCATCCTGGCTGAATCAGGTTCCTTGAGAGGCAAAAGTCTTGAAATGCCCCTTTTGGATCCTGCCCTCAGAATTTCACTGGCTCCACTTGGAGGCTGGTGAGTGCCCAGGCTTCCAAAGAACTAACACTTAACTTACATGCATCTGCTCCGTGGCAGGCACTGTGCTCTCACGACACTTTTGCATTCCTTTCCCACAGCAATCCTCTCAAATACTATTTTACACAATGTTCATGTAGCACGCCTGTTTCCTGGCATCTAGTTCAATAATGCGTAAATGTGTTTTGGGGGGACTGAGAACACTCAGCTATCAGAGAGCTGGCTCACATCTCAACAGGAGGCACACTTGTGAATAATAACAATGCTTTCCTTGGGAAGAAGGGCCCATGGTAGTCTGGGTCCTCTGAGCATCTGATATCAAGATGGGATTAGATGTGTAAGAGATGTACTGTGCGGGGGAGGCGATGCCCGTGAGGAAAACAGGGGCTCCCAAGAAGTTTGAGAATCACTGCTTTAGGGAGGAAAATGCTTTTTCCTTGAAAAAACAAAAGCCAAGTATAGCTGTATTACTCTGTCCCTATTTCTCCATGTAGGGCCCCAACCATCAGGTTACTTTTATCTGAAATAGAAGGCACAGAGGAAACTTCTATTTCACTGAGGAAACTGGGTGGGGTGAGGGAAGGATGGGGAGAAAGGAGGGTAAGAGAGACCTGTTTGTCTGACACAAGCATGTGAGCAGAATGGCAAAGCCCACAACCACACATAATGCAATGTTCTGCAGCCACACGTGTCCCTTTTACGTCTTCAAATGGCAAAAATGAACTCAGCCATTAATATGACCCCAAGATACAGCCTCTCTATAGCATAAAAATAAGAAGCAACAGCATATAAAACTAAAATTATGTCAGTGATCAATGTTTGGGTATTTTATTGTGTTTAGACATTATCTAGATATCCGATGATTATCACCAAACTAATTCAACAATATCAGTCCAAGGTTGTAGATTGCCTTAAAATCTTGGAAAGTTATCTTTCCCTTATAAAAACTTAATTGCAGTTGGAAGAAACAGTTTTTCAGAATAATGATTGAATGTAGTTGAACACATATCTACATATTTAATAATCCTGTTAAGTAACATTAAGTATTAGATTATTTAAAAAGTAAGCTTATCTACATTTGGGAAAGATAAACTAAAATAAAATGTATGCTTGCACTACACCCTGATAAATAAGTGAAGTGACATGCTATTTTTTAAATAAAAATGATTAAGGGTACATGGGTGGCTCAGTCGGTTAAGCATCTGACTTCAGCTCAGGTCATGATCTCACAATTCGTGGGTTCGAGCCCCACATCGGGCTCTGTGCTGTCAGTGCAGAGTCAGCTTCAGATCCTCTGTCCCCCCTCTCTCTCTACTCCCTCTCTCTCTCAAAAATAAACTTTTGGGACGCCTGGGTGGCTCAGTGGGTTAAGTGTCCGACTTCGGCTCAGGTCATGATCTCACGGTTTTGTGAGTTCGAGCCCCGCGTCAGGCTCGGTGCTGACAGCTCAGAGCCTGGAGCCTGCTTCATATTCTGTGTCTCCCTCTCTCTCTGCCCCTACCCTGTTCATGCTCTGTCTCTGTCTCAAAAATAAATAAATGTTAAAAAAAAATTTTTTTTAAATAAAAAAATAAACTTTCAACAAAAATGATTAAACTAGTCTCATTTGCCAAAGGTTAATTTTAATTATACAAATGTGGATTCTAAAATGCTTCTGAATTGGTATTAGATACTCAATTTCCTTATTTACAACAACAACAAACATATAGAGAGCTGATAGGGTTTTTTTTTTTTTTGTTTCCACAATTTCAGTTACAGGTCAAGATCAAATTGCACAAACACAAGAGTATCAGTTAACCTTGTACAAAATAGTAAAGAGCTGTTCTTCCCAATGATCACAGAATTCTTGACCGACTTGAGCGAAAAAGAGACAAACAGAAAAACTAGAAAAAGACGAACAAACCAGATTCTCTGTTGTCTTTTAGTCACTAGAGAACAGATTCAAAAAACTCACAAAATCAAATTCCCTCATTGCTGCTACCTGGGGGAATTGTTTACAGGCCACATGGAAACCAGAAATAAAAAGAAAACACAAGATCAATAGAGAGGGGAAAAAATAAAACTAAAGAAACAAAGAATCACCACATTTACAGTTCTGTCGCTGTTTGGATTTCCTGTGGAAATCTGGAAAAGACATGCCCAGGCTTATGTCAGCAGAGAGGTACCCTTCTCTGGCTACACAGTTTACCTTGCTCTGTCACGTGGATACGTTGCACCTCTAGGTGGATGGCCTTTGATACGATTGAAAGATTTTTTTTTGAAAAAGATTAAATTATGACTCTCATACAAACATAAAATACACAAAGATTGTGTTTAACTCATTCATGAATGAGGGAACCAGTAAGGTGTTACAGGTGACTCAAAAGAGGACACACACACACACACACACACGTGTGCATGCACAGTAAAGAATGCCAAAATGAATTTAATAGATGCAAAACTGGCTTCTTTTTTTCTTTTTTTTTTAACTGGCTTCTTGATGAAGGAAACCAATTGTAACTCCAAGTAAAATCCATTTGCATTTCTATGGACAAGAATAATCTGCATTCCTTGCAGTTAATTTACAGAGCTGTGAAATAACTAAAAAGTAATGAAAGGCACAGATAACCCAGAAGAGTGTGCTAATAATCTTCTTGCCCTTTTCCAGTCCTTTCACAAATTTTCCTGACAGCAACAAGAGATCTATTGTGGACAATCCAAGTTTGAGACGCCATTTGTATGTCCAACTGGAGATGTTAAAAATTCAGTTAGATGTACAAGTTCGCAGTACCGAGGCTAAGTATTATATTTCACCTCTTTTTAAAAATGTTTTTATAGGGGCGCCTGGGTGGCGCAGTCAGTTAAGCGTCCGACTTCAGCCAGGTCATGATCTCGCGGTCCGTGAGTTCGAGCCCCGCGTCAGGCTCTGGGCTGATGGCTCGGAACCTGGAGCCTGTTTCCGATTCTGTGTCTCCCTCTCTCTCTGCCCCTCCCCCGTTCATGCTCTGTCTCTCTCTGTCCCAAAAATAAATGAAAAAAAGTTGAAAAAAAAATGTTTTTATAGGGGCGCCTGGGTGGCTCAGTTGGTTAAGCGGCCGACTTTGGCTCAGGTCATGATCTTGTGGTCCGTGAGTTCGCCCCGCGTCAGACTCTGTGCTGACAGCTCAGAGCCTGGAGCCTGTTTCAGATTCTGTGTCTCCCTCTGTCTGACCCTCCCCCGTTCGTGCTCTGTCTCTCTCTCTGTCTCAAAAATAAATAAACGTTAAAAAAAATTAAATAAAAATAAAAATGTTTTTATATATTTTTGGGAAAGAGAGCACGATCAGGGAGGGACAGAGAGAGGGAGACAGAGCATCTGAAGTGGGCTCTGCACTGACAGCAGTGAGCCCAACTCGGGGCTCGAACTCACAAACTGTGAGATCATGACCTGAGCCAAAGTTGGACACTCAACAGACTGAGCCACACGGGTGGGTGTTACATTTCACCTCTTGAGGAAAATGCTTCTGACCAACATCCCCCTGGAACCACAAGACTATATACTCCTTCCTATAAATCATATGTGAACTTTTTTTTTTTTTTTGCAAGAGAGAGCAAACAAGCGGGGGAGAGGGGCAGAGGGAGAGAGAGAGAGAGAGAAAGAGAGAGAGAGAGAGAGAGAATTTTAAGCAGACTCCAAGTCCAGCATGAAGCCCGATGTGGGCTCGATCCCAACACTCTGGGATCATGAGTCGGACGCTCAACCCATCCAGGAGCCCCATATGTGGACTTAAAAAAAAACTATTATTTAGTATCTATTATAGTTTTTTGTAACCGCCTTTTGACTTGTTCCTGTTTCTCTCCACTAGACTCTCAGGCACTCAGAAGACGGCCCATTTCTTTTTTTAGTGTAGGATCCCCAGCACCCAGCAGAAACCCTTGCCAAGAAAACAATTAAGAGAGATAGGGTTGCAGCCACACTGTTCTACCATTCTGAGATTTACCTAAGTGTTTGATAAGGAACTTGATAATCCCGTGCTGACGTCACGGTCCTCTGTGTCCTACGGTGGAAGTCAGAGAAGAGGTTGGAATGATAAGAATGTAATGAACTGTATCCACTCCAGTCATGAATAAATTAGTTAACAAATTAATTAATGAACTAGTGACTTGGAAAATCAGGGAAGCATTGACCTAGGGTGACTGAGCTCGCAGAAGTAGGAATGGCCAAGCAGGAAAAGACGCTTCAGGAAAAAGAGAGAATGGATATAGAGGTTCCGAAGCAAAGGAACAGGAAATGTTTGGGAAGCCACAGATTGGTCAGCATTACTTGAGCTGAATGCAAGGGAGCTAGTGGGAATAAACAAGGCTGGATAGCAGATAGGAGCAGAAACCTGGAGGGTCCCATAAGCCAGGCATGAGACATTATGCTGTGGGCAGTAAGAAGTTAACTGAAGAATTCTGATCAGGGGTATGGGTCAGATTTATTATGCTTATCAGTGCAAAGCTTTGATTAGAAGAGGTGAGGGGCGCCTGAGTGGGTCAGTTGGTTAAGTGTCTGGCCTCCACTCAGGTCATGATCTCGTGATTCGTGGGTTCGAGCCCCATGTCCGAAGAAGATGAAACTAGGAGCAGAGTGATGAAGGCAGCTTGTGAGTCTCATATACCACAATCTTGCTAAAATCACTTATTAGTTCCAGTAGGATCTTGTGCATTCTATACATTTTTTTTAAATGCTTCTTTCTTTCTGACTTATGTCATACTGGCTAGAACCTCCAGTAGAGTGTGGAATAGTAGTGGTGAGAGCAGTCCTCCTTGTCTTATTCCTATTTATTTATTGATTTTTTTATTTTGAGAGAGAGAGAGAGAGAAAGAGAGAGCATATGAGCAGGAGAGGGGCAGAGAGAGAGAGAGAGAGAGAGAGAGAGAGAGAGAAAGGGAGAGAAAGAATCCCAAGCAGGCTCCACACCATCAGTGCAGAGTCTGATGCAGGGCTCGAACTCATGAACTATGAGATCATGACCTGAGCCTAAATCAAGAGTCAGACACCCAGGTGTCCCGTCTTATTCCTGATTTTAGGGGAAAAGCATTCAATTTTTCACCATTAAGTATAATATCAGATAATAATATTATATTAATAATATAATAATATTAGAATTTTTATAAGTATTCTTTGTAACATTGAAGAAATTCCTCTCTATTCCTCCTTTTTGGTTTTTTTTGGAGAGATTTTATCATAAATAGGTGTTGAATTTTGTTAAAGTTGGGTTATTTTTTTTTGCATAGATTGATATGATCATGTAATTTTAATTTTTTAGTTTGTTAATAGGATGGATTACATTGATTTCTGAATATTGAAATAACCTTGTATCCTTGGGATAAACACTTGCAATGGTGTATAATTCTTTTGATATACTGCTTAATTCTATTTGCTAATATTTTGTTAGGGATCTTTGCATCTATATTCATTATAAGTATTGGTCTGTAGTTTTCTTTCTCTGTGCCATCTTGTCTGGTTTTGGTATCAGTATAATACTAACTTCATCAAATTAACTGGAAAGTATTCCCTCCTTTTCTATTCTCCAGAAGAGATTGTATAGAGTTAGTGTTAATTCTTCTTTTAACATTCGGCACAATTCCCCAGTGATTGTACCAGAAGATTTCCTTTATGGGAGTTTTTACTCCGCTTAGTCTCTGAGTCCCTGTGGTTTGGTTTCTGACATTAATTTGGGGAAAATCCTCAATCATGATTGTTTAAAATATTTCTTTTGAACGGGAGCCTTCTTGCACTGTTGGTGGGAATGCAAACTGGTGCAGCTGCTCTGGAAAAGTGTGGAGGATCCTCAAAAAATTAAAAATAGAGCTACCCTACAACCCAGCAATAGCACTACTAGGAATTTACCCAAGGGACACAGGAGTGCTAATGCATAGTTGCACTTGTACCCCAATGTTTATAGCAGCACTTTCAACAATAGCCAAATTATGGAAAGAGCCTAAATGTCCATCAACTGATGAATGGATAAAGAAGATGTGGTTTATATATACAATGGAATACTACTTGGCAATGAGAAAGAATGAAATCCTGCCATTTGCAGCAACGTGGATGGAACTGGAAGGTATTATGCTGCCTGAAATAAGTCGATCAGAGAAGGACAGATATCATATGTTTTCACTCATACGTGGATCTTGAGAAACTTAACAGAAGGCCATGGGGGAAGGGAAGGGGAAAAAAATAGTTACAAACAGAGAGGGAGGGAGGCAAGCCATAAGAGACACTTAAAAACTGAGAATAAACTGAGGGTTGATGGGGGGTGGGAGGGAGGGGAAAGTGGGTGATGGGCACTGAGGAGGGCACTTGTTGGGATGAGCACTGGGTGTTGTATGTAAGCCAATTTGACAATAAATTATATTAAAAACAAATAAAACAAATTAAAGTAAAATATTTCTTTTGTTCCTTTTTCTCTTCTTCTGGCATGCCCATTATGTGTGTGCTATACTTTTCACAGTAGTTCCACGATTGTTAGATATTCTATTCTGAGGTTGTTGTTTTTTTTGTTTTTTTTGTTTTTTTTTTTTTTTTCCAGTCTTTTTTTCTCTTTGGTTTTCAGTTTTGGAGGTTTTTATTGAGATATTCCCAAACTTAGATTGTCTTTCCCTCAACCATGTCCAGTCTACTAATAAGCCCTTTAAAGGCACTCTTCATTTCTGTTACAATGTTTTTGATCTCTAGCATTTCCCTTTTATTCTTTCTTAGAATTTCTCTCTCTGTGCTTACATTACCCATCTGTTCTTGTGTGTTGTCTCTTTTACCCATTAGAACCCTTAACATAGGAATCATAGCTATTTTAAATTCCCAATCTGATAACTCCAACATCCTCGTCATAACTGAATCTGGTCCTCATGCTCACTCCAGCTCTTTAAACTGTGTTTTATACCTTTTAGTACGTCTTGTAATTTTTTGGTAACTGAGCATTAAGTATTAGGTAAAAGGAAATGCTGTAAATAGGCCTGCAGGAAAGTGCTGGTAAGGTGTGGGGGAGGAAAGAGCTTTCTATAGTCCTGTGAGTAGGTCTCAGTCTTATCTAAGCCCTACCTCTGGACTGTGAATTTCACAAAAGCTTCTTAGTCCCACAGCCTACCCCCCTTAGGTGGAACCCGCTGGCTAGAGTGGGCTGGAGCTGGGTGTTTCCCTTCAACTATATGGAAGGCTAGAACCAGGGTAGTTAACTGATAGAACCAGGCTCTGGCTAACCAGTTTCTCCTTGTTAGGAAGAACAGAATGCTCTGGCATATTTCAAATTTGTTCCATTTCCCCCTCTTCCTGTCAGACTCACGAGGGGAATTTTTTCTAATGTTCTTGTGAGAACCCAATCAAGCTCCTGAGTAAAATTCACAAGAGTAGGGGGCCCTTGATGACTAAGTCTACCTGGAGTTTCCAATCTCACCCATGCTGAGCCTCCAGGAGCTCATCAATTCCAGTGCAAGCTTCCTACCTCGTGCAAATGCCATAAAGGTTTGTGCTCCTGGTTTCTGCTCTGGGGAGTTGTAATTCTCTATATTCACCTGTCAGTTTCTCCGATTTTGGAGACAGCAGTTTGCCCTGTGACCTCACTTCTCTGACAGATGTAAGAGTTGCTGATTTTTTCTGTTGTGAGGACAGAGTCATGACTTCCAGCATCTTACATGCAAAACCGGAAACCGGAAGTCCTTATGGGATTTTTACAACTATGAATTCAACTTGCTTAACAATTATAGGGTTATCCAAGTTACCTATTACATGCTGCATGAGATATGGTGGTTTGTGTTTTTCAAGAAATTGGTCCATTTCATCTGATTTGCCAAATTGATGTTTGTAGAGCTATTTGGAGTGTTTCCTTGGTATCCTTTTGATGTCTGCAAGATCTGTAGTGATATCCTCTGTTTCATTCCTTTTTTTTTTTAATGCTTATTTATTTTTGAAAGAGAGAGCGAGAGACAGAGTGCGAGCAGGGGAGGGGCAGAAAGAGGGAGACACAGAATCTGAAGCAGGCTCTAGGCTCTGAACCATCAGCACAGAGCCCAGCAAGGGGCTCTGATCCAGAAACTGGGAGATCATGACCTGAGTCAAAGTCCAAGGCTTAACTGACTAAGCCACCCAGGCGCCCCTTGCATGTTTCATTCCTGATGCTGCTTGATTGGGTCTTTGCTCTCTCTCTTAATTTGTTACCTTCCTGGAGGATTGCCAACCTTATTAATCTTTTCAAATAACCACCTTTTTGTTTTCTTTCTGTTTTCTTTTCTTTTCTTTTCTTTTTTTTTTTTTTCTGTTTTCAATTCCATTGATTTCTGCTCTTATTTTTATTTTCTTCCCCCTGCTGGCTTGGGGTTTATTTTGCTTTTCTTCTTCTAAGTTCTTGAGGTGGTTCCTTAGATGACAGATTTGAGGCTTCTCTTTTTTTCTAATATATGCATTTAGTGCTATAAATCTGCTCAGCACTGCCTCACCTGCTTCCCACAAATTCTGATATGTTGTATTTAAATTCATTAAATTGTATCTAAATGTATTTTTTAAATTTTTTTAGGAACACTTATATCTTCTTTTTCTTAACATTTTCTTAAATTTTTATTTAAATTCCAGTTAGTTAACATACAATAATGTTAGTTTCAGGTGTACAGTATAGCGATTCAGCATTTCCATACAACACCCAGTGCTCATCACGACAAGTGCTCTCCTTAATCCCTATCACTTATTTCTTTAAAACTTCCTTGTGGACCCATGGATTTTTTAGGAGTGTGTTGTTTCATTTCAAAGTGTTCAGATAGTTTCCTGTTATCTTTCTGTTATGTATTTCTCCTTTGACTCCATCGTAGTTAGAGATCACATTCTATATGATTTCAGTCCTTTTCAATACATTGAGGTTTGCTTTATGGACCAGGATATCTTGGTCCAGCCTCTATCTTGCTAGAGGCTCCATGGGCACTTGAAAAGAATGTGTATTCTGCTGTTGTTGGGTGGAGTGTTCAATAAATATCACTTATGTCCTGTTGGTTGACACGGTTTTTGAGTTTCTCTTATAGTCTGACAAGGGCGGAAGTCTAGGCTTTCCACTTGATATTTGTTCGTGTGGGTGGGAGCTGGGCCACATTTTTTTCTGCAGCCTTTTCCATTCAACAGAGTGATTATTTTCTAAATTTTTTCTGTCTTGTTAGGTTGCCTCTTTCCTGATTCTTTGGCTAGAGAGAGCAAGCTTTTCTTGGGCCTCTTTTGTCTGTACCCATTGGCATTTCCAGGTTGCCAGCTTCTCTAGCAAATTCTGATATGTTGTATTTAAATTGGTTAAATTATATCTGAATGTATTTTTTAACTTTTTTTTAGGAACACTTATGCAAGGCAAAAAGAAAATCCAGGGAACTAAGCACCATGTCACTGTTTGGTCTCAGGTTCCCAAGTCAGTCTGCCCTCATCTCTACACCTTTCAGAGTAATCTTATGTTTGTGAAGCCAGCATGATTTCGATAACAAAAATCTTATGAGGGCATACAAAGAAGGAAAATTATAGACTAATGTCCCTCATAAACATAGGTGCAAATATTCTAAACCAAATATTAGCAAATCAAATCCAAAAATGTAGAGAAAACTAGTATCTCTAGGAATGCAATTTGATTTAACCTTCAAAAATTAATCTGTGTAATCGGCCACATCAACAGAATAAAGGAGAAAACTCATGTAATTGTTTTAATAGATGCAGAAAAAGCATTTAATAAAATCCACAGTAAGAACACTTACAGCAAATCAGAAAGGGATTTTCTTTAATCTAATAAAGGATATCTATAAAAAGCCTACAGCAAATATTATACTGAATGGTGATATCTTGAAAGCCTTCCGCTGAGACGGGAACACACAAATGTACCTACAGGTATCACTTTCATTCCACCTCATGCTCAAAGTCGTACCCAGTGTTAAAATGCAAGATAAAGAAATGCATAAAGATTGGAAAGGAAGAAAGAAAGTTGTCAAGATTCACAACTGACATGATTTTTTAAAAATAGAAAATCCAGAAGAATCTATAAGTAAACTATAAAAATTAATAAGGAATGTCAACAGGCCAATACACAAAAGTCAACTGTATTTCCAGAATAAAAACAAAACAAAATAAAAAATTTTAGAAATACTATTTAATTTTTTAATGTTTATTTATTTTTATTTAAAAAATTTTTAATGTTTTATTTATTTTTGAAAGAATGAGAGAGAGACAGAACACGAGCAGAGAGAGAGGGAGACACAGAATCTGAAGCAGGCTCCAGGCTCTGAGCTGTCAGCACAAAGCCTGAGGCTCAAACTCATGAACCTGAACTCATGAACTCATGAACCTGAGCTGAAGTCCAAAGCTTAACCGACTGAGCCACCCTGGCACCCCTAATGTTTATTTATCTTTGAGAGAGAGAGAGAGAGCGCACAAGCAGGGGAGGGGCAGAGAGAGAGGGAGACATAGAATCTGAAGCAGGCTCCAGGCTCTGAGCTGTCAGCACAGAGCCCGATACGGGGCTCTAACTCACAAACTGTGAGATCGTGATCTGAGCCAAAGTCTGATGTTTAACTGACTGAGCCACCCACGTGCCCCTAGAGATACTATTTAAATTGCATTGAAAAAAAATGGAGTATCTAGGAAACTAACCATGAGAAATCCTAGAACAGTTGTTTACTTTTGAGAGTGGGGGCAGAAGGGAGCCTCTGGGGTGCTGGAAATATTGTATATCTTGATTTGGGTGGTGGCTCCATAGGATATGTGTATGTAAAAATTTCTTAAACTCTAGGAAATAATTGATAGGCAAGAGTTCTTTGAAATTAAAGGCTTCTGCTCTGCAAAAGACAATGTCAAGACAATGAGATAACAAGTCACAGACTGGGAGAAAATATTTGCAAAAGACACATCTGATAGAAGATTGTTATCCCAAATACACAAAGGACACTTAAAACTCAGTGATAAGAAAATGGAAACTCTAACTAAAAAATGGGCAAAGACCTGAATAGGCACCTTACTAAAGAAGACCTATGGATGGCAAATAAGTGTATACAAAAGATATTCACATCACATGTCATTAGGAAATTGAAAAAGCAAAATGACAATACCACTAACCACCTATTAGAATGGTCAAGTTTTTTTTTTTTTAATCTTTTTTAAGTTTATTGGTCTGTTTTGAGAGAGAGACAGAGAGAGAGAGACAATGGGGAGGGACAGAGAGAGAGAGAGGGAGAGAGAGAATCCCAAGTGGGCTCCACACTGTCAGCATGGAGTTGAATGTGGGGCTTGAACTCACAAACTGTGAGGTCATGACCTGAGCTGAAACCAAGAGGTGGACACTTAACCAACTGAGCCACTGGGAACCCCACTATGGCCACATTTCTAAACACTAGCAACACCAAATGCGGCCAAAGATGTGACATTCATTGCTGGTGGGAACTCAAAATTGTGCAGCCATTTTGGAAAGCAGTTTGGCAGTGTCTTATAATACTAAACATTCTTACTGTACGACCCAGCAATCTCATTGGTTGGTATTTACCCAAAGGAGTTGAAAACTTAACATCCACACGACAACCTCCACAAAGATGTTTATAACATCCCTATTCATAATTGCCAAAGCTTGGAAGCAACCAAGATGTCCTTCAATAGGAGAATGGATAAACTGTGGTACATCTACACAATGGAACATTATTTACCACTAAAAACAAATGAGCTATCAAGCTGTGAAAAGACATGAAAGAAACTTAAGTGCGTGTTATTAAATGAAAGAAGCCAATATGCAGAGGCTACATACCTATGAGTCTAACTATATGACATTCTAGGAAAGGCCAAACTATGGAGACCTTAAAAAAAATCAGTCATATTTGGGGCCACCCAGGGACTCACACACACACACACACACACACACACACACACACACACACACACATCAGTGGTTGCCGGGACGGAGGGATGAGTAGGTGGAACACAGAGGGTTCTTAGGGCAGTGAAACTGTTCTGTATGAGACCATAATGCTATATGCTTGTCATTATACACTTTTACAAACCCATAGAACCTGCAATGCTAAGAGTGAGCCCTAATGTAAACTATGGACTTTGGGTCATTGTGATGTGTCAATATGGTAGGTTCACTGATTGTGCCAAATGTACTACTCTGGTGGGGGATGTTGATAGTGGGGAGGTTGTACATGTTGGGGACCAGAGGATATATGGGCACTCTCTACTTTCCACTCCACTTTGTTGTGAATCTGAAACTGCTCTAAATAATAAATACTATTGAAGTGATTAAAAAATTTTTATTAAGCTCTAAAAAAAAAATTTAACCAAGCTCCTCTGCCCATAGAATTTGTACATTCTTGTGCATATATATCTCAATAGAAATTAGAGAAAGAAATAAAAACCACAATGAGATCTTATTAAGTCATTCACCAGAATAACTGAAATTAATGACCCTGCCAATGCTAAATGTTAGCAAGGATGTGCAGAGCTCACGTCCTGTTCGTTGGCACTGTTAGGTAGGATACACCAACAGTGAGCTTACACTAGACCCAGCATATGCTATATAGGGCCTAGGTCTACACTCAACAGAATTGAAAACTTACATTCACCAAGAGATACATACAAGAAAGCTCATGGCACCCTTATTTATAATAGCCCCCAACTGGAAATAACCCAAATGTCCATTAGAATTAAAATTGATTTTTCTGGGGGTGGGAGGATTTAATGACCTGGTTTTCTCCCACCCAATTCCCCAGTGTTAGTATTATTATTACTATAGGAATAAAGGATTCCTGAGAGCCTTCTGCCCTCCCTTCCCTTGGGCCCCCCCTTGACAGGACTCATCCCCACCAACCCCCACCCCTGGATTTTTGGGGAAGAAAAACAAGTGAAAGAGGGTGAGGCTCAAGTGTCAGGGAATCTGAGAAGTGGTGCAGAGGCTGGGCCAAGCCCACGGGGATCGAGGGGGAGTATCCAGGTCTAGCAGGCCTAGGAAAGTCCCTCCTCCTACTCCCGGACCCACTCCGGGGTCTGCAAAAGGAGGATAATCAGTGTTGGGTTCAGAAAGGAGGAATGGA
Source organism: Puma concolor (assembly GCF_028749965.1). Taxonomy (NCBI): domain Eukaryota; kingdom Metazoa; phylum Chordata; class Mammalia; order Carnivora; family Felidae; genus Puma; species Puma concolor. Next base: position 52,922,240 of record NC_141670.1, on the reverse strand, counting down.
GGGCACACTCTGTCCAAACCCAGAGGGGCATATTGCAAATCACTATAATACTCAAAAGCCTATTGTCTTTGGGAAAATTGATTTTTTTATGTTGATTTTGTCATATTCTGCAACTATACAGCAGTGAAATGAACTATTATGTCTATACATAGTGACATGGATGAATCTCATGAACACAGTGTTGAGCAAAAGAAACCAGGCACCAAAAAAAGGACTCTACACTTTTATTTATATGTAAGTCCAAAACAACGAAACTTATATGTAGTGTTAGAAGTAAGGGTGCTGTTACCTCTGGGGCAAGATTGGTAGTGACAAAGAAGGGATATGGGAGGGGTTCTGGGAACTCATATATTTTATGTCTTGATTCTAGGTAGTGGTTGCATAGATTTACACATCTTTAAAAATGCATCTGTCTGGGGGCGCTAAGGTGGCTCAGTTATGCATCCGCCTCTTGATTTTGGCTCAGATCATGATCTCATGGTTCGTGAGTTCGAGCCCCCACATTGGGTTCTGTGCTGACAGCATGGAGCCTGCTTGGGATTCTCTGTCTCCCTCCCCCTTTCTTTGCCCCTCCCCCACTCGTGCTCGCATGCTCTCTCTCTCTCAAAAATAAATAAACATTTTAAAAAATAAAAATGCATCCATCTGGACACACAAGCTTCGTATACTATGTTATGTTATACTTTGATAAAAAGTGTTTAAGAATATTGGGATCTAGTAAAATTACATACGCATTTACCCTCACTAGAGTCGATAGCAACACATGGCACACAGGTGAATAAAATAAGGGGAAACAAGATTGTAAATATGCACGCATCTTTTAAGTGAAAAGGGAGAAATACCAAACAAAATTTTAAAATGTCTATGGGAATAGGATAGGTGTAAGTGATATATTTCTTAAATTATGAAGTCATTCTGGGTTCCCTGATATTTGTTGTGAAAAATGCTAGCAAAACAGAAGCACTTACTAAACAGACTATTAAAACACAAAATAAAGGGGTGCCTGGGTGGCTCAGTGACTTCGGCTCAGGTCATGATCTCACAGTCCGAGAGTTCGAGCCCTGCGTCAGGCTCTGTGCTGACAGCTCGGAGCCTGGAGCCTGCTTCAGATTCTGTCTCCCTCTCTCTGACCCTCCCCCATTCATGCTCTATCTCTCTCTCTGTCTCAAAAATAAATAAACGTTAAAAAAAAACACACACACAAAATAAAAAACACTGTTTATCTGTGCGAAGGAGTCTTTCCAGGGAATTGTAAATTGGCTTTATTGAAGGGAAGTGTTGGAAAGTTTCTGTACAATTATATAAACTATTACCACACGACAGGAATTCAACACTAACAGGGACAGTTTTTAAGTCTTTTATTAAAACAGATTCTCAAAAATTATTCATTTCTGCCCTTCAAACAGAATCCCATCTGTTTCAAGACTGACTACATATGTCAGCATAGTACTTCATTTCCAGAATTTAGTAAACATTGCAAAATTAGTTTCAAAGCATATGGCAGATATTTAGCAAATTTCCTTTTCCCCAACAACTCTAGGGCTTAAGGAGGAAACTAGGAATTTTCAAACTGTTGCAATAGGTTCTACCTATTTCACTGAATGGAATCCATTATTTAACAATTATGTATTCCCCAGCAAGACACCAAATAATTTCGCTTTCATAGGAACGTGCTAAATAATTTTAAGAAAAGTATTTTGACACTAACGGAAAAAAAGAAATGGAAATATTGGCTCATCTTTATTATAACTTTAATGTCTCTCAAGAGAAGTGGCATCCTTAGCAAGTCTGGTGCCCGCCTTACCTGTCCACCCACCAGCAATGTCAAAGGCAGGTAGTTGGCCCAACAGTGGCCAACAGTGGCCAACAACGGCTGAGCTTCCTTCTTCATTTCAGCCCTCAAAATGACACCCAGGGCAGGGTGGGGGCTGCCCTTGGACTCCAGTAGGTACAAATGCAACCATATCTATCCATCATAGCTACCTGTGCTAAGACTCACATTGTCTTCCACACTTTAATGTCTTTGAAATCAGGCTGCACCTTATAACTGCTGTTGACCAGTGACAGTGTTCATAGTGTTGGCATCGCCTAAAAGGCACCTTCAAAAGCACAGTCTAGAAATCTGCAGGGTGGGTGTCAGCTTTCAAACCCTTGGGAGCCAGAGGGGTGTAGGTTGGGGTGAATCAGATCTATTTAGCCACATTCCTGAAGTAGGTTCAAAAGTACACTAACTTGGTGTAATTGTAAAGCTGATTTACAGCACCAATGATTTTTAGTTTTTATGAATTCTTTTAAGAAATGCCCTATCATCAATACTCCTGTTGGCAAAGAGAATAATGCTGGGTAGAAAAAGAGACACTGAGTCAAAAGAGATCCAGAAAAGTCAGACCCCAAGTCTTAAGTATACCAAAGATGCATTTGACTATTTCTCTTTTTATGTATGCACAAGCGATAAAAATCTGTATCTAGTACAGTCAAAAAGAGTGCTCCAGTAAGATATAAAATAAAAACTCCAAGAAATGTAAAAGCATTGTCTGTTCAGTTGGAAAAGTTTTTTGTTTCTTAGTGGAAAATGGTGTGTTACAAAAATAGCATATTCTAATGACATTTTAAAATTATGCTTTTAATGATATATTTTCTCAGTGCCTTGAGTGTGAAAAAATTGGGAAAGCACAATCCTTGGGGGAGGGGAGCTTACCCTGGTGAATTCTTGCACACTGTAAATTATCCTTAAACTTTTCTCAATAATCTATATAGTTTCCTGAAGTTACATGAGAAGTACACTTAAATTTATTTTTTTTAATGTTTATTTTTGAGAGAGACAGACAGAGACAGAGACAGGGCATGAGTGGGGGAGGGGCAGAGAGAGAGGAAGACACAGAATTTTTGAAGCAGGCTCCAGGCTCTGGACTGTCAGCACAGAGCCCTTCGCGGGGCTCGAACTCACAAACCGTGAGATCATGACCTGAGCTGAAGTCAGATGCCCAACCGACTGAGCCCTACCCAGGCAGCCCTACACTTAAATTTAAATAAAGAACTGGGAAAAAATAAAAATGCTTGTTTCTTGTTAATACATTTCCTAAATCTTTTTTTCTCAAGGACTTAAATATATCAATAGAGAATATATTACACGTGCCCCAATATAAGGCAAATTTTTCTTCCAAAAGTATCCCTTAGAGAGGGTCGCTTTATAAATGAGACATCACAGAGTCTTTTCAATACCCTAAGCACCTCAATAACCTGAACAGAATGCTGTCTGGGGAAATCTATTTTTAGCCTCAGACGACCTTCAGCGATGCTAATTACCTGGTGCTGGTGGAACAGACTATAAAGACGGCGGTAAATTAACGTATTTGCGGGGGCGCCTGGGTGGCGCAGTCGGTTAAGCGTCCGACTTCAGCCAGGTCACGATCTCGCGGTCCGTGAGTTGGAGCCCCGCGTCAGGCTCTGGGCTGATGGCTCAGAGCCTGGAGCCTGTTTCTGATTCTGTGTCTCCCTCTCTCTCTGCCCCTCCCCCGTTCATGCTCTGTCTCTCTCTGTCCCAAAAATAAATAAACGTTTAAAAAAAAAAAAAAAAAAGAATTAACGTATTTGCGAATGCTCCCTGGGATCATGAAGCTACAATTTCAAGTGTTAGGTGTTTAAAAATCCCTGAAAGCAATACTGTAAGTGACTGTGTGGCAATCACAGGATGGATTTTGAATGGTATTATGCAGAGGAGTACTTGTGGTTTGGGATTAAATTTCCACCCACAGCATCACACATGGATTAAACAAGGCTGCATGTAGGGACGCCCCACTGGCTCAGTCAGCAGAACATGTGACTCTTGATCTCAGGGTCATGAGTTCAAGCCCCATGTTGGGGGTAGAGTTTACTTTAATAAAACAGAAACAACGCTGCATGTCAAACAAATTGGAACAAAAGATTATTTGCTCTTGACTTGTGAAAACACAAAAGTTAATGTCAAAAGTGAATTTGATATTTGAATAACATTCACGAAAGGTGAATATAATGAGGAAAAATCTCGTTTCTTGCTTAACAGATGAACAAATTTGAAACACACAACTAATATTAAAGGTATATATTTTATCATCTCATCTGCAACCCTAAAAGCTATATATTTAAGTTGGGCAGAAAGGCTTTGGGGGATCTTCACAGTGGAAAGATGAGGCATTGCCTGTTTAATTTAGTCCCCTCATGGTCAAGCACACATATTAGAACCACAAAAACTGACATATGTCTATTTTCAAAAAGTGAGTACCCAAAATTATCTTAATAAAATGTGATTTAAAAACAGGATTACTATCTCATGGGTGGCTTATGGAACCAATACCCTGAGCTAGAGGTAGTTAGCCAAGATCTGGTTATCTATATCACATTAGTTCAAATCTCTTTCAATTAGACTCTTAAGATTCTCCGGAAAAAAACTAAGTTTATATTCCCCCAAATTTTTACAAAATAAAACTTTTTTTTTTTTTTAAAGCAAAACGTTTAAAGAAATGTAGACCATATCATGGTAAATAAATATGTACCACAAGAAGGAATGTTGATGGTAGAGCAGAATTTCTAATTTCATACATTAATTCAATTTTTTCTCAATAGCAGTTTCTTTCATTTTTAAAAAATGTTCATTTATTTTGAGAGAGAGAGAGTGAGTACAAGTGGGAGAGGGGCATAGACAGAGGGAGAGAGAAAATCCCGATGCAGGGCTCCATCTCACGAACTGGGAGATCATGACCTGAGCCAAAATTAAGAGTTGGACGCAGGGGTGCCTGGGTGGCTCAGTCGGTTGAGCTTCTGACTTTGGCTCAGGTCATGATCTCCCACTCCGTGGGTTCGAGCCCCACATCAGGCTCTGTGCTGACAGCTCAGAGCCTGGAGCCTGCTTTGGATTCTGTGTCTTCCTCTCTCTCTGCCCCTCCCACACTCACACTCTCTCTCTGTTTCTCAAAAATGAATAAATGTTAAAAAAAAAAAAAAAAAAGAGCTGGACTATTAGACTACTGAGCCACCGAAGTGTCCCTCAATAGCATTTGACTACATAAAATTAGGAGGCAAATAGTGTTCACATACTTTGGCCAAGTAATTGTATTTCTAGTTTCCACACTTAGCCAAAAGGCCAAGAAGCGATTGTATTTCTAGTTTCCGAAGAAAAGCAATTAAAATGTAAAATTGTTACATAATTATGGTATTTTATTCAATGGATTATTAAGCAGCTATTTTTTAAGTGGTAACTATTAAAACTACATTTAAGTTACTTGGAACACATATGAGAAGACTGGATGGAAACATTAAAAAAAAAAAACTAGGGGTGCCTGGGTGGCGCAGTCGGTTAAGCGTCCGACTTCAGCCAGGTCACGATCTCGCGGTCCGTGAGTTCGAGACCCGCGTCGGGCTCTGGGCTGATGGCTCGGAGCCTGGAGCCTGTTTCCGATTCTGTGTCTCCCTCTCTCTGCCCCTCCCCCGTTCATGCTCTGTCTCTGTCCCAAAAATAATAAATAAACGTTAAAAAAAAAAAAAAAAACTAGTATGTTAGGTGGCAAAGGTTGCAAGTGATTCTTTCCCAAGAAGTTTGGCAATGTTGTCTTAGCCCTTTTACAGTTTAAAAAAGAAAAAAAAAGTTTGATTGTCTGATACTATACTGTAGAGGCACGGGGGGAAATATAGATACACATTATGCTGTTAACATCACTTATTGATTGGGTTTAGAGAAGACAACTTTTTTTTTCATTCTATATCTTTAATTGTTTGAATTCTTAATATTTTTAAAAGATCTAAAAGGGTTTTGTTTGTTTTTGAAGACTCATGCCCTTACCATAAACTACAGTAACAAATCGGCAACTTGGCCTATGCAAGTTAAAAAACTATTAGCGTCCACCCCCTTCTACAGGAAATGTCCAAAACAGCAGTAATACTCTCTGCCCAGAGCCTGCTTCTCAATTTTGAACTTTCCTGATGGCAGCTGTGAGCCGTGCCGTCTGTGGAGCGACACAAAGGCACATTGCGGCCATGCCACACGGAAAACATGGCAGCACGACTAACGACCACGTTGGTAGTCTGGGGAAACCTTCAAGATCTAAGACAGCCAAGCAAAGTCAACCTTTATAGTCTTCCTTTTTTCATTTAAAATCAAAACACTATTTTTGTAGTTAAATCCCCACTTTCCCCTTGGAAGAAGCTCTTCAGATCATTTCCTTTTTTTTTTTTTTTTAAAGTTTAATGTTTTTATTTATTTATTTCGAGAGAGATAGAGACAGAGAGCCTGAGCAAATGCAAGCAGGGGAGGAGCAAAGAGAGGGGGAGAGAGAATCCCCAAATGGGGCTCGATCCCACAAATAGTGACCTGAGCCTAAATCAAGGGTAGGACACTTAACCAACTGAGCCACCCAGGCTTCCTTCCCCAGATCATTTCCAAATGAACCGTAAAAAACCTTTTCTCCCAACAGAAAGGAGTCTTTTATAGCACAACATTGAGTCATCTCCTGGGATCCCAAGATGTGCCTCAGATATTGCATGTTTAAACAGAAAGGGCAACTCTAATTTTAGTCATTTTAAATTATTATTTATTTTTTTAAATGTTTATTTTGAGAGACAGAGAGAGAAGGAGAGAATGAGTGGGGGAGGGGCAGAGAGAGAATCCCAAGCAGGCTCTGTGCTGTCAGTGCAGAGCCTGATGTGGGGCTCAAACTCACAAACTGTGAGATCATGACCTGAGCCAAAATCTAAAGTCAGATACTCAACCAACTGAGCCACCCATGCACCCCAAAATTATTATGATAGAGAAAGTGGGGAAGGGCAGAGAGGGGACAAAGGATCTGAAGTGGGCTCTGCGCTGACAGTAGTGAGCTGGACATGGGGCTCAAACTCACAGACCATGAGATCACGACATGAGTCAAAGTTGGATGCTCAGCTGACTGAGCCACCCAGGCACCTCTCTAATTTTAGTCTTAGAGTGCAAAATGCCAGTGCAGAAGAACTCCTATATTTTTATTAAAAATTTTTTTTCAACGTTTATTTATTTTTGGGACAGAGAGAGACAGAGCATGAACGGGCGAGGGGCAGAGAGAGAGGGAGACACAGAATCGGAAACAGGCTCCAGGCTCTGAGCCATCAGCCCAGAGCCCGACGCGGGGCTCGAACTCACGGACCGTGAGATCGTGACCTGGTTGAAGTCGGACGCTTAACCGACTGCGCCACCCAGGCGCCCCCTCCTATATTTTTAAGTATTCATTATTCTTTTACACTCTTCTCAGGTTTTCCTCAAGGTGCATGTATAGATTTAGAAAGACTGAAGGAAGCCATTCTAGAACAAATCCCTCCAAAGGGCCCCAATTGTGAGGTCATTCAAGGAAGCTGGTGGAAACAGTGGAGACTAAGGTCTCAGAGTCAAAGGTCAGCCTCAAGTCAGTTGCTTCTTCCCTTCTCATGGAAAGAATTCACTTGTGTTCCTTTATAATAGAGAGTAAATCAGGGGAGCTTAAGAACTATTTTTCAAACTATGAACAATAATAAGTGAGCTTCAAAACACGCTTATCTACACAGATATTTGTAACAGCATTAATCCATAACTGAAGCATGCAAACCAGCTAAACGTCTCCCAACTGAAGGACAACATGGAGTAGACCCATACAACGTAGTACTATGAGCAATGAAATGGATGGAGTATTGACACATGCTACATCATGGAGGAACTTGGATGCTAAAACTTTATGCTAAATTAAGGAAGCCACTCCAAAAAAGACCACATATTTTATGATTCCACTTATGTGAAGTGTCCAGGACAGGCAAATCCACAGACATGGAAAGTAAAGACATGCTTGCCTAAAGTAGAGAGGGCTAATGGGCAACTTCTTTGTGGGATGTTGATATGGCCTAACATTACAGTGATGGTTGAACAACTCTGTGAGGATACTGAAAAATCACTGAACTATAAAGTCCAGTGGATGCCAACACAGGTTGTTCCTGACTTTGCTCACCCTCCCTCATAAGAACAAGACGCCACTGAGAGAATCCTAGAACAGAGGGCTGAGGCAGTAGCACACCTCTCCTCTACCTCTCATCACACAGACCAAGACATGCTGCATTAGAAGGGTAAGAGGGGCAGCTACACGTTGAACTCACCGCCCCTTCCCCAGGCCAGTGCAGCGCCACACGGAGGGAGGCCTCCCCTGAGCCTCTCGGTTCTTCCAGGAGGAAGAGAACCCAAAGGTAACGACCAGCTACGGCCAGCATTGTGGGTCACTTTGCAGGAGCCTCTACTCTAATGTTGCACCACAGGGATTGCTGGGGAATCTACAGGGCTCAGCCACTGGGAATTTGATTGTGACAGAGGGCAGAGGGGCTTGCAACACAGCACACAGATTTTGGCAGACCAAGTTCATATCTGTAGTCCCCAAGTAGTAATCCCAGCCAGCAGCACTGCTCACCTCCAGAACCAAGTTGGGGATGCACTCTAAGGGCCTTGGCGGGGTGTAGATACATCTGCCTGATATAGATCCTGAAACTAGAAAATTTGCCAGCCTTAGAGCCTGGTTTCCCCACACCCAGGCAAGGCGTTGAATCACAGTCCCACCCACTGGAGAGAGTGTCTTGCAGTCCCATCAGACCAGAAGCTGGAAGCTATGTGGTCCAGCGGTGATTGAAGTGACAAGCAGGTGGGCAGAGCCAATTGCTCCCAGAGCAAAGCCAGTACCATACATGGGACGGTCCTGTGCTTACACATACAGGCAGGGGGATTAATCCATAGCCAAGGCTGAGGATAGCTCCTGGCCCCTCCCATCTGAAAAGCCTTGACTTGCATCTTGATAATGATTTCCTTTTTTTTTGGATGTGACAGGGACACCTAAAGCTCATGCAGCAGGATAAAAAACATCAAACTAAAAAGCTCTGCACAGCAACAGAAGCCATCAACAAAGTGAAAAGACAACCTCCAGAATGGGAAAAGTATCTGCAGAGCACACATCTGATGAGGGGTTAATGTCCAAAATGTATAAGGAACCCATACAACTCAATAGCAAAAAACCAAATAACTCAATTCAAAACTGGGCACAGTACTTACATAGGCATCTCTTTAAAGACATACAGATGGCCAACAAGTACATGAAAAGGTGCTCAATCACTAGTCATTAGGGGAGTGCAAATTAAACTCAACACTGAGGTATCAACTCACATCTCTTAGCATGGTCATCATCAAAAAGATAAGAGATAACAAATGCCTGTGAGGGTGTGGAGAAAACGGACCCCTTATGTTGCACTGTTGGTGGGATTGTAAACTGGTGCAGCCACTATGGAAAACAGTATGGAGGATCCTTCCAAAAATTAAAAGTACAACTCCCATATGATCAACCAATTCCATTTCTGAGAATAGATCCAAAAAAGCCAACACTAACTTGAAAACACACTTGTACTCCCATGTCCACAGCAGCATCATTTACAAGAGTCAAGACATGGAGACAATCTAAGTGTCCATCAATGGCTACATGAATAAAGAAGTTATGGTATATATACACAACGGAATATTATTAAGCCATGAAAAATGAGGAAATCCTACCATTTACAACAGCATGGATAGACCTCGATGGCATTATGCTAAGTGAAATAAGTCAGACAAATACTGTATGACCTCAGTTAACATGTGGGGTGTGGGGGATAAAGTTTAGGAATCCCCCAGGTTTACACCAATGGGTTAACAAGGCATAAAGAAATACAAAGTCATAAAATGCTCACTCCTGAGTTTGGGTAAATCAGATTGGCACCACAAGAATGGGGGGGGGGGGTGCAAAGACACACCAAGAGTAGGGAGGAGCAAAGGTGCCAGGATTAGGGAGGTGCAAAGGCACCCCAAAATAGAGAGGGGGTGCAGAGCCCCCAAAATAGAGGGAGAGGCAAAGGCCTAAAATAGAAGTGGCACAAAGGTGCCCAATATTCAGGTATATGAAATGAACAAGATTAGATTTTCAGGGCAGAAGCACCCCCAATTTAGTACTATGGCAGAAAAGCTGCTTTCGCAGAATAGGACCAGGTTAGGTAAATTGGTGAATTGGATTATGGACCACTGCGCTGCAGGCAAATCAGCCCAGAGAGGAGATGGTTAACAAAAGAACAGGTGCCTTATTAACCCTGAGGTTATTCCCACGGTCTTATCCTCTAGGCTAGCTAAGATAACAGGCAAGGCGCCTCCTGTCTGCCATTAACAACCTTCCTCCCGACTTGCCCGGCGCCCAGATTTTGTTTTATATTGACCCAAACCCCAAACACTCGATCTTCAAAAACCCCCTTTCCCCTCACGTCCCCAAGTTAATGTTCCCAGTTTGTCTCTTTGTACACGTCCATCACATTTGTAAGCCTTCTGATCTGAATAAATACGGGGCAAGGACCCTTATTCGGGGCTCTTGTCTTTTCCCAGACATTAGCCATCTCTCGCTTTAATCCTGTGTCTGCTCTTTTGCTGGCCAAAAGAGAACTTTAGAATTAGAGCCTAGGACAGTGGGGGAAAAAACCCATCCAGTCTCATAGAAAAAGAAATCAGTCAGTATTGTGGTTACCAGAGGTAGAAGATGGTAGAAGGGGAAATTGGAGGCAAGTGGTCAAAAGGTACAAACTTCCAATGATAAGAGAAATAAGTACTCGGGATATAATGTGTAATGTGATGACTGTAGTTACCACTGCTGTATGAGCTATAGGACAGGTGTTAACAGTCAATCCTAAGAGTGCTCATCACAAGGAGAACTTTTTTTCTTTATTCGTTTTTATCTTTCTTTCATTTTATTGTATTTCTATGAGATGATGGCTATTAGCTAAACCTATTGTCATAATCGCTTCCCAAACCACCACGCAGTACACCTTAAACTTATACAGTGATGTACATCAACTATTTCTCGATAAAACTGGAAAAAAACCCAAACAAAACTATACATGAGTAAATTCAACAGCACAAGAAATATAGCTCAATAAAGTTGTAAAAAAAAACCAAAAACCAAAAAACAAAAAAAAGGGACACCTGGGTGGCTCAGTCAGTTCAGCATCCGACTTCGGCTCAGGACATGATCTCACAGTTCGTGGGTTCGAGCCCCACATGGGGCTCTGAGCTGATAGTGCAGAGCCTACTTGAGATTCTCTCTTTCCCTCACTCTCTGCCCCTCCTCTAGTTTCTCTTTCTCAAAAATAAATAAACATTAGGGGCGCCTGGGTGGCGCAGGCGGTTAAGCGTCCGACTTCAGCCAGGTCACGATCTCGCGGTCTGTGAGTTCGAGCCCCGCGTCGGGCTCTGGGCTGATGGCTCAGAGCCTGGGGCCTGTTTCCGATTCTGTGTCTCCCTCTCTCTCTGCCCCTCCCCCGTTCATGCTCTGTCTCTCTCTGTCCCAAAAATAAATAAACGTTGAAAAAAAAAATAAAAATAAAAATAAATAAATAAATAAACATTAAAAAAGAACTCATTACTGTTTGGCTTTAGAAAATAATACACATCAATATAAGCTTCATTATATTAAGTAGGGAAAAAAACTATATCAAAATAACTATTAAACAATTTATTAAAAAAATTTTTTTTTAACATTTATTTATTTTTGAGACAGCACGAACAGGGGAGGGTCAGAGAGAGGGAGACACAGAATCTGAAACAGGCTCCAGGCTCTGAGCTGTCAGCACAGAGCCCAATGCAGGGCTCGAACTCACGGACTGCAAGATCACGACCTGAGCCGAAGTCGGCCGCTCAACCGACTGAGCCACCCAGGCACCCCAATAATTCAATTATTTAGAAATTCTCCAGTTAAAAGTTAAATAGATTTTAAATCCAGTTATACCTCCAAAAAAGTTCACATTTCTACCCTGCAGTTAAAAATACCAAATACAGGGGCACCTGGGTGGCTCAGTTGATTAAGCATCTGACTTTGGCTCAGGTCACAATCTCACGGCTCATGAGTTCAAGCCCCACGTTGGGCTCTGTACTGACAGCTCAGAGCCTGGAGCCTGCTTCGGATTCTGTGTCTCCCTCTCTCTCTCTCTCTGCCCCTTTCCCACTCATACTCTCTCTCTCTCTCTTTCTCAAAGATGAACATTAAAAAAAAAAAAATCCAAATACAAAACATTGACAGTAAGCACATAATAGAAATGTCTTTTAGTCCATGACAGCTATTGTCCAATATGCTCATGATTAATCTTGGAATTTCACTCTCCAGTAATTCCACAGGTATCCGGAGGTAGCTGGAAAAAAGTCAACCTGTATACATTTACATAGGAATTGCTTCAGAGGGTATAGAGCAGGTCTTCTGAAAGCTCAGCCTAAGTGTGTAACAAAAAGGCTATCACAAGAAAAGTTCTCTTTAGAAAATAGTGTTTGGACCTGGTCCAGCAGGCCATAGCTGGAATAGAATAACCAGTGGCCTTTCGAAACTCCCACCCCCATTTGTTGAGTCATCTGAAGGGATGGGGCCCAGAAATCTGAACATTGAGAGAAGCTCCTCGGGGAGATTGACAAGGCCAGGTGAGAGAACTACAGTCCTGGTAATCAACACTTAGCTCACGACCGGGAAGGTAATCAAAGTAGGAGGTGCTACCCATTATTAGTTAGATCATCTTTGATACTCCTAATTTCCTACAGATATGTCTTTTTACAGAAAAATAAATGAGAAGTGATAATTGTTGAAGAAGTATTAAAATCTCACGTATATTATGAACATGGGATTATATGTCAAACATTTTTAAAGTCCTGATGGGATAGTAAAGTATACTTACAAATTAGGAGATCATCTTGGATAGTCTTTAAAATGTAATCTTTGGTCTCTAGTCAAGAGAATAATGGAGTCTTAGGAGTGATACGAAAATTAAATTTAATTAAAGACAAACATCACATACTTCCACCTTCCCCAAAATGGTCACTTCATCTTAATTAACCTAAATGGAAACTATTATGACTTAAGCCTTCATTCTGTGATATGCGTGTTTGGGCAAGTTTAGGCAAACAGCAAAGATTGAGAACTCCTACCACCAAACCTATAGCACTTTGAAAATGCAAAAGCCAACTTGATTCTCCAATCTGGCAATTCAATATGAGCTGCCAAAATTTCCTCCAATTAGTCCTTGCACTCCTGATAATCGAGGTTCCTTGGGGTATATAACCTTGGGGTCATTATGGTTTTCCCTTGACAGCTGTCCAGGATACAGGAGTCCTCCCTTATGATTCTCTCAGTTAGCTTGGGCAACTCTGGTATCAGAGCCATGGAAGTTCAACATCGTCGTCACCAGCTCTGGAAGATCAAAGTCGTGTTTCCACCCCCAGTCTTTCCGAGCATTGCTGTCATCAAAATTCATCGGCCAACTATCCGCTAGGAAAAGACATGGAACAGAAACTTAAGGTTACTCAGGCTCTAGATTTGCAAAAAGGTCTAGAACATTTTATATGAAGGTCTCCTGTACAAGGTACACCAAGGAAATTCACTCTTTGAAATTCTTCCTTTGAGCAGACCAGTGGCCATCATGTGCATTCACAGCCACCTTCTCTTAACATGCCTCCTGTCAGACACTGTGAATTGTGACACACTATGAAAATGTGACACGAAGTTGTAAGGTAGGAATCTTATACTCAAACAGTGCTCAAGGGCCACAGTGGCAGAGTCCCAGCATTGGAAACCCCAGGAATATTTTCTTACGCTGTCTGCTTGTTTTACGTCTAAACTATAAAATGGCAAAATGCTGATAAGCTGTTTATTTGGAACAGAACTATTCCACCCCCTTTAGGTAGGATTTCCCCAAACTGTAGCAACTGTTGGCTGAACAGCAGCTCCTTCTGCAGAAAGTGTCAGGCCCTCCTTATCCACCACGCTTTGTGTCCTCAGGGGACTCTCAGCCCAGCCCAGACTGAAGCTTAACTTTGGTTGTCATGGGGTTCGCAACAATGTACCAACCTATGGCCTGTCGAACAGAATCCACATTGTATGTGATCTGGAATTCTGGTATGTGCTTGAGAAGCTCCTGGGCCAGGTCCTCAGGGGTGAAACTCATGGCATTGACATTGTAGGTCCTCATGGACAGGGACTCTGCTGGGGCCTCCATGACTTCCAGGGTGGCCCTGAGGCAGTCATCAATATACATCATTGGGAGCCGCGTGCTGGATTTCAGGTTGCACTCAAATTTGCCATTCTTTACAGCATCGTGGAAGATCTGGACTGCATAGTCTGAAAGAGAATCCTGTCCGTGGGTCTTCTTAAAACAGTGAATGAACCTCTTGCATTATAGGGCAGTGGTTCTCAGAAGCCTTAGTCTCAGAGCTTCTTTATACTCTTTTTAAAAAAAAAATTTTTTTTAACGTTTATTTATTTTTGAGAGAGAGAGAGAGAGTGCAAGCAGGGGAGGGGCACAGAGACAGGGAGACACAGAATCCGAAGCAGGCTCCAGGCTCCAAGCTGTCAGCACAGAGCCTGACACGGGGCTCAAACCCCTGGACTGCGAGATCATGACCTGAGCTGAAGTCGGAGGCTCAACCAACTGAGCCACCCAGGTGCCCCTGAGCATCCAACTCTTAAAAATTTTTTTTAATGTTTGTATTTATTTTTGAGACAGAGAGAGACAGATCATGAGCAGGGGAGGGGCAGAGAGAGAGAGAGAGAGAGAGAGAGAGAGATTGAGAGAGAGAGAGAGAGAGAGAGAGAGAGAGAGAGAGAGAGAGAGAGACACACAGAATCCGAAGCAGGCTCCAGGCTCTGAGCAGTCAGCACAGACCCTGATGCGGGGCTTTAACCCACAGACCACGAGATCATGGCCTGAGCCAAAGCTGGACGCTTAACCGACTGAGCCACCCAGGTGCCCCAGAACTTCTTTATGCTCTTAAACAACACTGAGGAACCCCCTCCAGGAGGTCTTATTAGTGGGAGTTACATCAGTACCTACCGCACGAGAAATTAACTGAGAATTTAAAAAAATATTACATTTTAAAATGACAATAAACCCATCACATGTTCATATATATATGATATTTTATATGAAGAACATATTTTCCAAACAAAAGAAAATTTAGTGAAAAAAATGGCATGTTTTACTCATTTGACAATCTCTCCACTGCTTGGTTTAGAAGGAGACAGCCGGGGTCTGCGGCCTGCTTGTGTGTCCAGGCCACTGGGCCACCATACATCACCCAGCCTTTTAAAAAAGTCCTCCGTGCCCTCATAGAAGGGAGTGAAAAAAGGGCAAACAACATATTAGTACTGAGATGAAAACAGTTTTGACCTCTGAGACCCCCTGAAAAACACCAAAGATCCTGAGGGATTCCTAGGAGAGGCACTGTATTAAGGCAAAAGCTTTTTCAAAAATAACCCAAACCAAAATCTCCTTTAAAATCCCTCAAATTTTGTCAAGATTTATCTTTTATACTGTATCTCAGGACCCCTCATATAGGGGTTACTGAATATAATGCATGCTTGAGTCCAAATTAATTATAATAATACTTAAGCTCCTTTTAAAATGCATCTACTGGGGCGCGTGGGTGGCTCAGTCGGTGAAGCGGCCGACTTCGGCTCCGGTCATGATCTCGCGGTCCATGAGTTTGAGCCCCGCGTCGGGCTCTGTGCTGACAGCTCGGAGCCTGGAGCCTGTTTCGGATTCTGTGTCTCCCTCTCTCTGACCCTCCCCCGTTCATGCTGTCTCTCTCTGTCTCAAAAATAAATATAAATGTTAAAAAATAATAACAAATTAAAAATAAATAAATAAATAAATAAAATAAAATGCATCTACTCCTGAAACCAATATTGCACTGTATGCAAAAATTTTTTAAAAATCATAAAAAATAAAATAAAATATGCAATGCATACAGTCCATTTTCTGCATTAAGAAACAAAGCTCTTGGGGCGACTGGGTGGCTCAGTCAGTTAAGCATCCAACTTCAGCTCAGGTCATGATCTCAAGGTCTGTGAGTTCGAGCCCCACATCAAGCTCTGAGCTGTCAGTACTATTTCAGATTCTGTGTCTCCCTCTCTCTCTTCCCCTCTCCTGCTCACACTGTCTCTCTATCAAAAATAAATAAACATTAAAAAAAATTAAAAAATGGAAAAAAAAAAACACCCCAACCCTCTCTGCATGAAGAAACAAAGGCTGCATTAAAAAAAAAAAAAAAAAAAAAAAAGGAGGCTATTTCCTGTTTGGTGTCTTCCTACATTGCGGGTGACAAATATGTCCTCACACGCGATCTGATTCCACCACTGTGGGTGGCCAATCCTGAGCTGGATTTGCAGCACCAGCATGAGCTGCCCTTAACAAGTTCAAGTCAAGAGGATTCCGTGAGTTTCTCAGATGCACCTCCCAGAGGGGATGTGGGACATCTGTGAGCACACAGCTAAAAGACGGCCGGTCCCCCACCTCTTCACCGCACTAAGAAAGCCCTTCTCACATGGGACAGAAACAGAAAACAACACTTACCAGTTGTTCCTCCACCAGGCTGGGAGTCCGCGGAGATGATTCCAGGGTATCTCAGGCATCGGAAATCTAACCCATACCGGTAATGATAATACTAGAGAAAAGAGAAAAACTACTTTAAAACCAGTCTTTTCAATCAGAGCAAAGAAAACAAACAAACAAACAAAAAAAACCGCTTTTTTTGGTGAAAGATCTTTCCATGCAGTTCTATTAAAATATTCCTTAAGGAAAGGAGACTGTAGGATTTCTAAGAGTCACTCATTTTTCTTTAATAAATAATCCTGAGGTTTTTCTCTTCAAAAAATCATCACTCTGGTAACATATTAACACGGTAAATAATAAATCAGCCCGCACTAGGGGCTTCTGACTTTCTTTGGAAGCAAGTCACTGCTCATTGTCCTGAACAATTCTCCACGGGCATGTTCCTGCAATGCAGCACTGGAAAGTGCAGGGGGTGGGGGGGCAGGGCGAGAGGAGAGCAATAACTGATTTATTAGCTAAAGGAACAAACACCAATTGACATTTGCTGTAGAGTTATAAAGACAACGATTAATTAAAAAACTAAAACCCAAAGTCATTTGACGTTCTCTAGAACACAAAGTTTTAAAATCACCTCCAGTAACTGCCAGTACCTGGAGCTTTTTGAAAGACTGGACCCGCACACAGAAGAGAGGCAGCAGTGGAGGAGAGGGTGCCATTTGAGAGGCCTCTAGGAAGGGCTGAGTGTTATCATGTGGCCAAGGGCTGAGGAGTTCTTCTGGAGCTATCAGGACCCGCCACTTGGCAAACACAATCAGTTTAGGAGCACTTCTGGGGGCTGGGAAGGGGCGGGGGCAGGGAAAAGTCACCCCAAGCATGAATCAGCAAGTGTTCGAGGCAAAAACGAACAGAAAAGGCAACACGGAGTTATCTTGCCAAGCAATGCTTACTTCTCCCATGAGCTCCGCATGGACCTTGGACACCCCGTAGATAGTCCTGGGCCTCTGAATACAGATATCGGGAGTTGGATTCCGGGGAGAAGTAGGTCCAAAAGCTCCAATTGTGCTAGGCACAAACAATCGCAAATTGTGCTCTGCTGCAACATCCAGGACGTTATGCAATCCTGAAACGAACAGACATGGTCACAGTCTGAAAAGTCTCTTCCCGGTGAAGTGAAAAAACTGGCAAACAGATCATTTGGGGCAAGAAACTTACCAGTGATATTTACGGCTCTGGCCAAGGACACGTTTGCTTCTCCAATGGCACTGAGCAAAGCGCTATAATGAAACAACCAGGTAATGCGGTTGTTTACCACGATCTCCCGAAGATTCTTGTAATCCAGAATGTCAGAATAAATAAATGGGCCTACGAGGAACACAGCAAGACCACAGATGCGCAAGTTTGGGGTTTAAAAAGCTAAGTGAACTTTCTCTTCCTCTCCTGTTGGCTTGTGAATTCCAGTAGGGTCAACTTGGTAACTAAACCACTTGGACAATATGCAGCATTTTTCTTATGAAAAGAGTAACAAACCCCTACCACCCCACAGGTACTAATAGCTAATGCTTACACAAGACCTACGCTTGCCAGGCACTGTCCTACGGGCTTTCTCTCTCTCTAGCTCTCCTACAGTTTTTCAGGGAGATACATTTTATTGAGGAGGAAACTGAGGCACAGAGAAGTAAGAACTAGTCAGGATGAAACAGAGAGCAAGTGAAGAACTGGGGTCACAACCAGGCAGCCGGTTCCGGAGTTGGTGCCGTTAATACTACCCGACATGCACACAGTGATTTCACTCTGTTGGAAAGTTACCTATTTTAAAAGGAATATAAAAGTGGAGTTTTGAAAGAATATACAGCTTGGTAGAGAAGAACCATAAGCAGGAGTTCATCATACCCGGTCAGGCTGGAGGAAGAGCCAGTTTCGTTCAGTGGCAACTTCCCCCGCTGCCCCCAGGGGTCACATGATAACACTCAGCCCTTCCTAGAGGCCCCTCAAATGGCACCCTCTCCTCCATTGCTGCCTCTCTTCTGTGTGCGGGTCTAGTCTTTCAGGCTCCCAGTACTGGCAGTTGGTGGAAATAATTTTCAAGCTTGGTGTTATGGTAAGTACCGGTAAGCCAAATGCTGACGTGGAGCCACAAAGGACTCGCAGACGTTATAAAAAGGTTTCCAGGGTAGGAGAAAACTTGAGTAGAGGAGTCTGGAGGCCTTGTGTGTATGCACAGTAATTTAAGAGCAAGCCTATGCAGCAATAGATTAATTTCTATTAATTTCTATAAATTTTTAAAGCTCCCTTTCCTCATTAGAGCACTTGATTTTTATTTTCCCTCTGAGCCAAGAAGTTAACTAAGCACTCAAAAAGGCAGGAATCAAAGTTTTTATTCCAAAAATACTATCCCAGATAACACCCAAAATATTCCAAAACTTTACTTCAGGTTCAGAACTCTCCTGTTCTTGTAACACTTGAGCAAACAACAGCATCACTGCAGACATTTCCCAGAACTACTAGGGACAAATGTATGAGATTTTTATTCTATTTTATTTATTTATTCATTTATTATTTTAATGTTTATTTTTGAGAGAGAGAGAGAGAGAGAGAGACATAGAGCATGAGCAGGGGAGGGACAGAGAGAGAGGGAGACACAGAATCTGAAGCAGGCTCCAGGCTCTGAGCTGTCAGCACAGTCCCATGTGGATCTTGGACACCTCATAGATGATCTCAGGTGAGATCATGACCAGAGCCAAAGTTGGATGCTTAACTGACTGAGCCACCCAGGCATCCACAACATAGGAGATTTTTAACAGTGACACAACTCTGCCTCAAAAGTGCTTTCTTCCTTTCTTTTCTTTTCTTTTCCTTTTTTTTTTTAAAGTAGGCTTTACTCCCAGCATGGAGCCCAACACGGTGCTTGAACTCACAACCCTGAGATCAAGACCTGAGCTGAGCTTGAGAGTTGGACACTTAACCAACTGAGCCACTCAGGCACCCCAATAATGCCTTTCTTTTCATCACAAGCCTGGTTATGAGCTGTTGTACACAGTGATTCCATGAACTGCCTCTCTAACTGGAATCTGAAAATCAAGAGCTAAAACAAAAGCAAGACATATTGATCTCTTACCACCGTGGAAGATGTGATCAGGTGGTTTCCTTATGTCGGACAAAATCACATTGTCCTTCCCAAAGCGTTTCCTGAAGGACAAAATCAAAACACATGAGTAGGTACATCTAGGATATAACTGGTCCAATGAAAACACTCTTTCAAACAGGGAAAAGGAAGAGCGTGGGAGAGGATGAGCCATGGACCTGTTACAAGTGTATGATGTTAAGAGGCAAAATAAAACGTATTCTAAACAGCCAGTTAGCTGGGACACCTTTAAAATGGTAAGGGGCAAGAAGGAAGAGAAAAATTAAATAATAAAATGGCACCAAAGGCAAGCTGTACATACTGAAGAATTCAGATTTTCAATCTTAGCGTTTTGGGCTCTTACCTCAAAAAGTTAGCAAGCCCCACTCCAAGCTGGCCAAGACCCCCTAGATGAAGAAGAAAAAAGTGGACCTTTAATCCAAATCTAACCGATTCAATTATTCCCAGAACACAATGACACACGACGACTATATGACAATCTCAGCTAATTAGGGAAAGTGCTAGTCTGACCTGACAGAACTAAATTACCTCCTCCAAGCTAAGACAGAGATCAATGCAGGTAACATTAGTTTCAGAGACAAAACTCTTCCCAGCACGGAGTAGTTGTGGGAAAGAAAGCAAGGGTGAAGGAAGAGAAAAATCACAAGAAAGCCGGACAACCTCCTAGCTCCCTGGGCCAGGAATTGCCTCTCATTATTTGATGGGCTCTGATGCTTGTGTGCGACAGGTGCCAAGACATTCAAATATAAGGGTTTGAGGTCAGCCTCCAGTGGGATTATCCAGAAGCCCATCCTCCAGCAGAACTGGGCTGACAGGAGAGGGGAAAAAGGGGACAAACCAGGAAGTCATCTGAAAAGGGGGCAAACATCTGAATCGACAAGGAGCTATGAAGAAAATTAAAAATGTATCTTAGAGCTTCCTGATTAGAGGCTTAAAAATGCCACTGACGGGGGCGCCTGGGTGGCTTAGTCTGTTGAGCGTCAGACTCTTGATCTTGGCTCGGGTCATGATCTCACAGTTTGTGACTTCAAGCCCTATGTTGGGTTCTGTGCTGACAGCACAAAGCCTGCTTGGGATTCTCTCTCTCCCTCTCTCTCTGCCCCTCCCCTGCTTGTGCGCATGCTCGCTCACTCTCAAAAGTAAATAAACATTGAAAACAAAATATGCCACTGACAGAAGTGGGAGAGGTTGGGGCTATGGGTACATTTGGGGGAATGTAACTGCAAATTCCATCTGAGAGAAATAAACGAGGCGGGGAGATACAGAAAGTGGGGTTTCCTGTAAGCACTTGTTACCGTGGGACTAGAACCAAGCCCACTAACATCACCACTGGGTTCTAGAAGATGCTCTGTTGGTGGAAGCAGGAAGGAGTAAGCCAGAGAAGCAGGTAAACCAGGGAGGACAGTGCAGAGGGGAACTGACTACACCTGAAGTCAGTCTCCAGCAGGAGAAGAGGCAGCGGCAGTAACAGAAACACACACACACAGTGTGAAGAAGGTAGGAAGCCAAGGGAAGACAATCTGGCAGGAAGGAGGAAATAAAGCGTGCCTGTCAAATCAGAGGTGGGCTTGGGGGGGCTGGAAGGACGCGGAGTGCCCTGTGAAGCCCAGAGCGAGGAGTATACATCAGGGGCTGGGTGTACACGAGGCCAGGAGCACAGGGTGTGAGTCCGGCGGTGAGATCAACAACATTGTGTGATGTTGGCAACGGGTTCCTCAAGCCCTGACCTGCCTTCTCTGTTGCCCACACACAAACACGCAGCAGCTGCTTGGGACAGGTGATGCCAGGTTCAGGTTGAGGGGTTTGGCCAACAAAACCTGTGCCTGATGCACAGTCCATGCCCCAGTCCCTGCATATGACCTATCTGTGAGCCCTCGCCCCCCAGGCCATCCCAGCAGCCAAGGACACCAGAGCTCCACAGCAGCTTCTTGGCCCCCAGGTCCCTCTATCCTCCCTTCAGACCATAAAAAATTACAACAAGGAGGGGCACCTGGGTGGCTCAGTTGGTTAAGCATCGGACTCTTGATTTCGGCTCAGGTCATGATCTCGCGGTTCGTGGGATTGAGTCCCCCATTGCGCACTTCGCTGATAGTAAGTACGTAGCCTGCTTGAGATTCTCTCTCCCTCTTTCTCTGCCCCTCCCCTGCTCGTGCTCTCCCCACCCCCCTTTCTCTCAAAATAAATAAACAAACATTAAAAAAAAAAAGATTGTGACAAGAAAATGAAGCACCGGCAACCGTGACAAAATAAGGATTTGGGGCTTGCAAGATTCTGGAGGAAGCCAATAGCAGAACAGGTAGTTTCTGATGAATATGTTAGCTGGTGACATGGCAGACCTTCCAAACACAAAGTCACACAGAGACAGCACAGAAAAGAAAATAAGAATCAAGTTTCAAATGTGGAAAAAAGAAACAAAAAACAAGAACAAAAAACACCCCAACCTGTAATTAAGACGCGTGGCTGGTCTGTTCCAGAGAAAGAGGAAGAGTAGAAGTTGGCATCTGCTGGAATTTGCCGAGGGGAGGTGCCCAGAAACCGGGCCAGCGGGGCAGAGGTCCAGCAGCCACAGGCTGGTCTCCCCGGCATCTGGCCCACAACCTGCCGCAGCATCCTGGCGACCGGCATCGCTCTTCAAATACCCTGCAGTAATAAAGGAGCAGAGCTCACTACACAATCTTCTATTCTCCCAACGCGTCCAGACTCAAGCTCTTTAACTGAAATGAACACTAAGATTGTCAGCTCATGACCCAAAAACCGTTTGGAGTCGTGAACTGAACTAAAGAGGCTACCGAGTGGGAAGCCGGTCAAGAGCCTGCCATGAGCCGTGCTCTGTGAAAAGGGCATCAAACACTGTAGGCAAACAAAAGCCGGGCAGAGATTTAGAACTGAAATCGCACAATGGACATCAATGGCATCTAACGGTCACAGTGGAGGTGACCGTATATACAGCCAGAAACACCAAGTCAGTGGATTCCAGTGAAGCCTTCAAATCTTTACAACTGTTACCAGTCTGTCCACGCACCATCACAAGGCACAAACAGGTCCCAGGTTTCATAAGCCAGTGCCCTGTAGATCTTGTGCTAACACTCAGATGTTACCTTTAGAATGAACCAGACTAGAAAAGCAGATGGTTAAGATAAAAAGGCCCTTGGCGATATTTAATAAGCTGTAACTACTTTGTTTACTGCCATCTCCTTAGAAAGGATCATTTAGAAAAGTCATTTTTGGGGCACGTGGGTGGTTCGGTCGGTTAAGCATCTGACTCTTCTCTCAGCTCAGGTCATGATCTCATGGTTCGTGAGTTCCCGCCCTGGGTCGGGTTCTACACGGACAGTGCTGAGCCTGCTCGGGATTCTCAGTCTCTCTCTCTCAAAAACAGATGAATAAACAACAACAACAACAACAACAAAGCCATCTTCTCCTTTCCTTCCAGATCACGTACATTTTAGTCTCCCTCCTCTTCCTCACCAGTTTTATTGCTTACTGACCATGAAATCAGTTCTGGCCTTAGGAGGCCAAGATGGTCCAATCATACATGGCTTGAGACCAGATCCGCATGCAGGGCTTTTATTTTCCTGATTCCATGCCCTGCACCCAGACAAGCATGTCACAAGAGTAAATCAGAGCTACCCCGCTTGCTCTGCTGGTTCTGACCCTCTAAAGTCAGGCACTCTGCACACGGCCCTGTGGCTTCCACAGTAAGCTTTCCAACAGAGCTGGGAGATAAAGCTTCAGAGCCAATCCTGCTGGCCTGCCCCTTTACAAAGAGCTGACAAGATCTCCACCACCTTCTGTTTTGCATCATACAAGGAGAAAAGGTAGATGCCAGTTTTAGATCTGACCTTGGCCAGCTACCACGCTCCGCTCAGCGCCTTGAGGCAGGAACAGTAACACAGCCCTTCAAAGCACAGGGGCCCTTAGTCCCAGCCAACTTTGCCAAACAAGCAGAGGAGAGCCTTCTGCTGGAGCCTCTCTAGCTTGCTGTGGGGTGGTCAGGACTGGACAAAAGGCCCCCCTCCTCTGGACTGCATTACAGGAAAGGCCCAAGCATCTCAGAAAGACCTTTGTTTGGAGAAATCACCCTTTTAGTCATGGTTGTCACCCGACACCAGGTAAGAACAGGATTCTTGTTCTTCTTCTTTTTTTTTTTTTTGCGGGGCCAGGTTGGGAGGCAGGGTGGAGTAAATTGTAATTTTTTTTAAATTGGAAACCAAACACACAACTTGGAATGGATTCGAGGCAAACTGTGCCATAGCACTTTAAGTGGCTACACAAAATTTAAAAAGCAAGTGGGGCGCCTGTGTGGCTGAGTGGGTTAAACATCTCTTGATTTCTGCTCAGGTCACGATCCCAGTGTCACAGGATGGAGCCTGGCGTTTGACTCCAGACTGAGCGTGGAGCCTGCTTAAGATTCTCCCCCGCCTCCTCTCGCTCATTAAAAAACAAAAACAAAAACAAAAACAAAAAAAAACCACTCTTCAAAAAGTAAGGAGCTATCAAAAAAATGTTTCTAGTATGGGACCAGTAGTGCAAGAAACAGCATGTGAATACCTGGATAATACACCCATTTTGCAATAGTGCAACGCTCAAGTACATATTGCTGACTGTCCATACTCCACACTGAGTCTTGGCTCCTCGCTTCTACAAGACATTTCCTAAAGAAAACTACTTAAAAAAAAGGCATAACCCAGATCTTTCCTCCTTGACCCACTCCATCTCAGTTTAGGTGTTCAGAAGGGCCTAGATTAATCCAGAGGCAGCCGCATGCCACATGTGACTAGATCAGTTTTCTCAAGGTTTCAGGACCATGACAGTAAGATAAGGGAAGGAAACACGGTGGAATGAAGTCCTAATTTCTATACATGCATATTGTTGGACAGCAGGGGGAAACCTTTTACAGACAAGTTACCAAAAAAAGGCAAATAACTTGGAACACATCGTGCAGTATCTGTACATTGCTGTCACTGCGTGTACTAACTCTTCATAGTTGGACTGAATATCTGCTTCCCTGATCGTTTTATCAGCCTACCATCTGCTCCCTTTTCCACCAAATTTGTCATCACATGGCCAAGCCCCGCACTCACATAGCCACTGCCATCCTTAACAAACACGCGGACTGCTTCTCCAATTTCTTCTTCACTGTGCCTTTCATTTTTTTTTTTGCCATCATCGTCAGAAATTCCAGGAGGTCAAGTGTGTCCTTATCATCAGCATCCACTTCACTGATCGTGTCCTGTAACTCTGCTTCTGGGAGAATCTGCCCAAGAGACCCGGTTACAGTTCCCAATGCTTCTGTTGTTATGGTTCCATCACTATCCTTGCCAAATGGTGGAAAAGCTTCTTGGGATTCTGCCGTCTGCTCCTTGGTGCTGCATGCTGGTCTCTGAGATGCCACCATCCAGCATGCCCCACTGGACCCAGATTTCTGACGCTTAAAGCTGCTTTTTTCAGCAAGTGCCAAGGGGATGGCAAGGAAGCCAAGAAGCAGATAGATTTGGCAGAACATTTAAATATCAAGACAATTCTCCATTCCCCATAGCAAATAATGGGTGGCTAGTTGAAAAAAGTGGGTTTCTTTTTTTTAATGTTTATTTTTGAGAGAGAGAGAAAGAGAGAGAGAGAGAGAGAGAGACCCCAAGTGGGGGAGAGGCAGAGAGGGAGGGATACAAAGAATCCAAAGCAGACTCCAGGCTCTGAGCTGTCAGCACAAAGCCTGACAGGGGGCTCAAACTCACGAACCGCGAGATCATGACCTGAGCCAAAGTTGGACGCTTAACCAACTGAGCCACCCAGACGCCTCTAGTTTTTTTTCTTTTAAGGTTAAAGAAGGGGTGTCTGGGTGGCTCAGCTGGTTAAGCGTCCAACTTCGGCTCAGGTCAGGAGCTGCGGTTCATAAGTCAGAGCCATGGGCGGGGCTCTCTGCTGTCAGCTCTGAGCCAGCTTCGGTTCCTGTCCCCCATTCTCTCTGCCCCTCCCCCCCCCTCAAAAATAAACCTTAAAGAAATGAAAATAAAGGTTAAAGAGACTGAAGTCAGGGAAAAAGCAAACCTTGAAGATACAAAAGACTTGCGACTCCATTCATCTCTTTCCCCACAAGGAGAAAGCATGGAGGAGGCTCACATTCTTTTTTTTTTTTTTCAACGTTTATTTATTTTTGGGACAGAGAGAGACAGAGCATGAACGGGGGAGGGGCAGAGAGAGAGGGAGACACAGAATCAGAAACAGGCTCCAGGCTCTGAGCCATCAGCCCAGAGCCTGACGCGGGGCTCGAACTCACGGACCGCGAGATCGTGACCTGGCTGAAGTTGGACGCTTAACCGACTGCGCCACCCAGGCGCCCGAGGCTCACATTCTTAAACGAATATAAAGCTTTTTAGGTTAACAACGTGGACAATTCATAACTGAGTTGGTTCTTCTTATCTCACTACTACTAACAGCTAACATTTGAAACTCGCACTCCCACTATATGCCACGGGCCAGGGAGTCAACCAGTTAGTTCTTAAACACCAAGCCACAGTACTGTCGCCATCATGGGACCACTCTGATTAACCATGCATGGGCACTGAAAACAAAACTGCCAACCATCTATAGCATGTCGCTTTTCCAAGTCAAGATTATCACCTCGCTACTTACGGCCAAGTTCAATTTCATAGTCTTAAGGCAGCAATTCTCAGGTATTCTGGTCTCAGGACCCCTTTACATTCTTAAAAATTGAAGACGAAAAAGAGCTTTTGTTTATGTGGGTTACATCGGACAACGTTTGTTGTGTTAGAAAGCAAAATCGAGAAACGTTTACCATAAAATTCACTTAAAACCAATAAACAGATAAACATATTTTTATGAAAATAACCACATTTTTTAAAAAACCTAGTGAGAAGAGTGCCACTGTTTACATTTTGTACATCTTTGTTGTTTGCCTTAATGGAAAACAGCTGGATTCTCACACATGCTTCTGCACCCCATCTGTGACTTAAATTGAAGTATGTATAAAAAACTCCAGCACACGGCAAAAGAATGGGGAAAGGGAGCAGTGTTTTAAAAGCCTTTTCAAGGGTGCCTGGGTGGCTCAGTCAGTGAAGCATCAGACTCTTGATTTTGGCTCAGGTCACGAGAGTATAGTGAGTTCAAGCCCCACGTTGGGCTCTGAGCTGGCAGTGCAGGGCCTGCCTGGGATTCTCTGCCTCTCCCGACTCGGTGCTGTCTCTCTCTCTCAAATAAATAAATAAATAAAACTTAAAAAAATAAAATAAATAAAAGCCTTTTCAGAGAATTCTGGATACTCATCTTTGCTATCCCAAACTCAACACATGGTAGTTTCTTAAAGGTTACCTGCAAAGTAGAATCTGAAGCCATTATCAATGCACCCCATTACATTAAAACCCACTGGTCTATCTAGTGCTTTGAATGGATCCTTTACCCCTGAATGATTTTGTAATCTCATATACTGGTTCAGCAAGTTAAGCAGGGCTTCCAAATGTTAACACACTTCACTATACAATATCAACAAGTCACACTGATCTCATCAGAAAACTTCTAAATACTGGGAAGCTATCAAGCTCGCAGTGGTGGATACCAGTCACTTGGCAATAAACACCATTAGCTGTTTTCTTGAATTGACAAGCTCACTTGGTTCATTTTTTTAGAAAATGTATTCCAGGGGCGCCTGGGTGGCTCAGTTGATTAAGGGCCCATCTTCGGCTCAGGTCATGATCTCACAGTTTGTGAGTTCAAGCCTCACATTGGGCTCGCTGCTGTCATTGGGGAGCCCACTTCGGATCCTCTGTCCCCCTCTCTCTGCCCTCCTCCCCCGCTTGCACTCACACACTCTTTTTTTTTTTTTTAATGTTTATTTTTGGGAGAGAGAAAGAAAATGTATTCCAACCATCCAAGTATGAATAACCCTAGATTTTCAGTTATTCATTGAAACAAAAATAATTTTCCATTAAAAACAAAGTGGGGGGGTGGGGAAGGAGGGTGGTTCACCTCACAATTCAATCATTCAGGTGCTTTACCTCAAGTAAGCCGTCCCACCTCGACATAGAACAGGTGCATCCACTTACCACATGGCATCCTAAAAAGATAGGTCCTCCAGGGTCAAGATTTAATAAAGCTTCACATTTTTACTATTATATAAAGGGCATTTGTAAGTAAATCTGGCAAATTTTTCTTTTCTTTTCTATTTTTTTATTGAAAGCCCACGAAGAAGACCATCTACTGGTCGTTTGATGCCACGGCCTCGATTCCTGTAAAGGCACCAGTAGTTTTAGTCAACACTGTTTTTGCCCCAGCAGTGCAAATTCAATGCAGTCGTCCCCAGATAAAGCCTGAAATCTAAAAGTGTTCTTCTACGCTGAATACTTTGGCACCACTTGTATTTGCTGCCAAGCACCTCCTGAAAAGATGCTCTCTGGTGAGCGGTTTGGTGCTGATACCAAAGGAATACAAACAAAATGACAAATCTAGCCAAGGCTGCTAGTTCTTCCATTGATTTGTAAGGTAAAATTCGCTTCTGTTAAGATACTAATGCGGTCTTCATGTGTGCAGCGAAAGTTTTAATTTGACAAGCTTCTGTATTATTAGAAAGTGACAGTGCTAATGATTCCTTTCAATGCTTTTTCATCCCAACAAGGCTTTATTGTGTTTCTCCAGCCACCGCAATTGGATAACCTAGCCTGCCCGAAGCTTCAATAGCTTTTTCGTTGCTAGTTTGGAAAGCTGTGACAAATCATTTCTGGCTTTTAAAGAGCTCATCATAGCTACATTTAAGCCATTCAATTCATTTTTTTCTTTAGAGGACTCTGCATGGTTGATCTCAGAATAATGCTACTGGTACCATAATATTATTCAAAAAAGGTTCTGCTGCATAAGACATATAATGTAAATTTCTAACATATGTAAAACTGACACAATCTGTCACATTTTTACATCTTTTTTAGTTCTGTCTACTTCTCTGTAGTAAATTCCTCCCTTCCATTATTCAGACAATTTTGATAGACCATTTCATTTTTTCCCCCAGCTTTTATAGACATGAATGGTACATTTTTTTTTTTTTTTTTTTTTTTTCAACGTTTATTTATTTTTTGGGACAGAGAGAGACAGAGCATGAACGGGGGAGGGGCAGAGAGAGAGGGAGACACAGAATCGGAAACAGGCTCCAGGCTCTGAGCCATCAGCCCAGAGCCTGACGCGGGGCTCGAACTCACGGACCGCGAGATCGTGACCTGGCTGAAGTCAGACGCTTAACCGACTGCGCCACCCAGGCGCCCCGAATGGTACATTTTTGAGTAGAAAAAAATCAAGTTTTCTAATATCTTCCTGTTTAGCAAACAATCTATCCTTATATATAAAAAATATATAAATATCCTTTATTTTAGAATAATTTTATATCATTTAAAAATTTAGAAAAGTTTTCAAATCAAGACTACAAAGCATACTTACTTTTTGTGTGTTTTTTTTCCATATATGCAAAACTTAGAGATTTCAAAGTAATGACTTAATAAAAGAAAACGAGGTCACAGAGGTGATAGTAGGTATAACTGGATAGCTAGTAAGCATGTAGAAGTACTAAAAATAAACTGAGTTTATCTCTGAAAACACATATTTATACTCCAAGCCTACTTACCCTTAGAAAGTTCTAGAAACATGAGATTCTAGAAGACACAAGCACACATTTCATTAGCCATCAGAGGAAAGGCTCATCACAAGTCATGGAGACTCCCACTGTATGCTTGTCAGAGAAAGAATGAAAATGGCGAATAACATCTCAGTCTTATTTTTAAAACAGTTTGACCTCATAGACCCTAAAATCTGTCTCATACTTTGAGGAGAGCTGCTCTAAAGTAAAATTTGCCTTGCCAACCTAGTTATTAAATGTATAAAGGGAAACCATCAAAGATTCTCTGTCCCTCTTTAAAGATCAGATTATAGTCCGTAGACTCTGTCCCAAGCACCTTGTTTACTTTAACTGCAAAGGGATGAAAAAGAAAAAGGTCAACAACAGACTCCTCCCCAGAAATAATGAAGTGCCTCCCGAACCCAGGCCTCTCCAGGGTGGTTACTATACCACTTTTCCCATCTCCTGGCATGTACCCTATCTGCATGAACCACAGAACTCTAAGACAGCAGTGACATCAGGAAGAGAGTGGGGGTGATACAGATAAAGACTCAGAGCTCAAGTGGCTTTGGTCATTGTACAGATATGGCAGGGCTAGTTAAGGAATTAAGGGGAATAATACTGAGGTCTCTAATTTGTGCTACAGTAAGAATGGGCTCCCTGGAGAAGCAGATCAGGTGAGAAGACAAGGAGTCTGCATTTGGACATGTTGGTTTTCGGTGCCAGGAGACAATATGGCTGTCTCTCTCATAAAGTTGTGAGTGCTTATGAGCAGTTCCTAGGAGTACCTGATGTATGTCAGTACTCACCAAACACCGTGTGTAACAGATAGACCGGAAGGAGAAAACAGGAAATATCAAGGGTTTGTCTACACCACACAAAAAATACAGAATGCCCCTGTTCTCTGAAAAAAATTACTTCAGTTTCTCAGGGGAAAAACTTACTTCACTTGTGATTGCTCTGAAGATAGATAATTCTGTTTCAGGAATATTAAAAGAAACTCTAAATTGAAACACTTCAGTCCAACAAAATAGGCCTTTTCCTTGAGGGTACACCATCAATTTCCCTTCATGTGCTTGTTGCCTTGTGATCTCCTTCGATTCTAGCCCTAATCATTCTTAGCCATGGAGATAGTAACTAAGAACTATTAAGTCATATCTCCAGCACTAACGCATGAAGGTAAAAGTATCTAGCCACTGACAGATGAATGGACAGACAAAATGTGGTATATACACACAACAGTATATTATTCAGCCTTGAAAAAGGAGATCGTGCCACACGCCACAACATGGATAAACCCCCAGAACATGCCAAATGGATGAGTCAGTCAGAAAAGGCCAAATACAGTATGACTCCACTCTTACGAGTTCTACAAGGTACGGAAAGTAATGAAGATCACAGAAAAAGGAAGTAGAAAGGTAGTTGCCAAGGAGTGGGGGATAACGGGGAAGGAATATCAGTGTTTAATTAATTGACATATGCTTTCAGTTTTCTGAGATGAAAAAAGTTCTACAGATCTGTTGCACAGTAACATGGATATACTTAATACCACTGAATTGTACATTTAAAAAAGGTTAACGTGGTAAATTTTACATTATGCGATTGGAACCACAATTTAAAATAAAATTTAAATTCATTTTTTTTAAAAATGTTTATAAACAAGTTGAGAGGGAGCACTGTGTGCAAGCGGGGGAGGGGTAGAGAGAGAATCCCAAACAGTCTGGGAGCCTGACACCGGGCTGGATCTCACCAACCCTGAGATCATGACCTGAGCCGAAAGTAAGAGTCCAGCGCTTAACCAACTGAGCCACCCAGGCACCCCTAAATGCACTTTTAGAAAAAGTTTCCAGCACCAACAAATGGTCTGCACAGACATATGTTGCTGAGGAGCTAGAAAATTTGCCCAGTAGAGATCAATGCTGTCTCCAGAGACCTAACAGTTCAGTTGGTGCCTACCATCTCCAGTCTCACCCAAACTCCCAAGCCCTTTTCCCACTTAACTCCCCAATTTGTTCTCCTCCCTCTGCTGAAACCTCTTGTGTTCTACCGGCTTCATCTTTTCTCCCAGTCTCAGGTATCTCCAGGACCCACCGGTTGCTCCCAACCTTCATTCCCTACTCCTCAAAGTGGGGCTTCCTAACCCTCCAATCGGTGAAACTGCTTTCAAGGAAGATGTGCCCTAGCCTAGTGGACGATTACTTTCTTTGCTCCAGTAAACTGCTGACCACGCCCACCTTCACTTCTCCCTCTTAGCCTGTTTTAAGGACCAATAACACTTATAAAACACATGCAAGGCAATCTCTCCTTTCAATCTTCCGGTTGACTAAATAATACTAAATGTGTACTCTTAACAGTACCGACCCAAAGAAAAACCAGGCACCTCATAACTACTGACCATTGATCAAACACCTGCTTTCCTGAACTCTTACTGAACCCTCACGGTAACCCTGAAGCTGACATCTTTTCTCCGTTTGGCAGGATGAATTGACCTGTCCAAGGTCAGGCAAATACTAATCACCAAGAATGGGTAGGAAACCAGATTCGTTGAGTCTCAAACGCTCCTTCCCACCATCCCTACTCTTCTCCTACAAGAAAAGAGATGCGATCAGGTACCCAAGAAGACGACAAAGAGGAACATCCCCGTGGTCGCGCAGAATGCCCCCCCAAGCCCCCTCCAATGCAGTTCCTCTGCGCCCCTCCCTAGGAGGACACCCGAGCAGCCTAAGGGGTTCAGGACACCGCCAACTCTCTTGCTGTGAGAGCCTGCCTACACGCCTTTGCCAAACTTCAAGTTTCCTCAGTTTTAGAAAGGGGAAAGTGATGGGACCACCACACTAGATTACTGAGAGGATTTAATGGAGCAATCTAGTTAGAGCACTTAGCCACACTGCTAAACGCAAAGACTCCATCAACGAGCTGGTAAAATCTGGACTTATTGTGGGGATGAGCCGAAAGCCAGAAATGGTCTAGAAAAAAATGCCAGAGTTTTAAAAAGCATGAGATACAGAGGGTCTCAGAGGGCAGTCTGGCTCTGAAGAGCGGGTGTCCTCCTCCCATGCACACTTGCCGGGGAGAGGGGACCCAAGAAGACGCGGGGGGTGAGCCGCACACGGGTCTCCCGACCTCAGCCTGGCTCCTGGGGAAAAGGGTGTGGGGTCCCATCCTCCCTGGGAGTTGACCGGGTAAACCGGTTTTACGAGAACAGCCGCGCCTATCTCTATTCCTTGGTGGAGGTTGCCCTTGCAAAGTGGAAGGGGTCGGGGGTCGCGTCCGGTCGACCGAGCGGCTCCCAGTCCACCCCCGGGCCCGGGCTCCCGGCTCCCAGCTCCGCGGCGACGGCTGGAGACCCGCGCTCACGGCCGGGTCACATCGATCGGAGTCCCAACGGGAGCCGGGGAAGGCGGGGGGCGGTGGTGGATCTGCTCTTGGGTACAGCCGCCGGGGTAGCGTCCGGCCACCTCCGCACTGACCTTCCGAAGGAGCCTCCCAGAGATGCTGAGCTGCGAGAGCCCACGCTGCAGCAGCACGTGGCCCGAGATCCTAGCGCCGCGAGCGGAAACCCGAGCGCCTTTATCCTCTCTGCGCCCGAACCCGCCCCTCCGCTCACCAATCCCTTTCTTCAGCCCGCGCCCGGGCGGCGGCTCCAGGTCAGCAAGGGGCCGGGGTGCGGGAGGGGTGTGTGCGCGGAGGGAGGGCTCCCGTTGCCTTGGCAACCCTCCCCCGCCAGTATAGGCCTCCGCCTCCGACCGACCCGGTGGAGAATTAAGCCACTGCGAGGGACGCGCGCGGTGTACCGGGCTTCGGCGGTGCCAGCCTGACAGCCTTCACGGGGCACCTTCAGGGTGCCGGCAGCTCTGCGAGGGCGTCCCACTACACGGAAATCGGCCCCGCCGTACGCCTGGGAACCGGCTCGGGCTGCTGTTGAGCGGCTCCGCAGGGAACCTGGGGATGAAGGCGGGACGCCGAAGAGGAAGCTGGAAGGATTGGCTCAGGAAATACCCCGGGACCCAGAGACAGGAAACCTGGTATGGGAAGACCCTGAGCGAGTCATTTCATCTTGGGTTCCCACATGGGAAACATCAATGTCAAAGTAGATGGCCCCCAAGGCGACGGACCAGCAGAGTCAGCATCACCTGGGAACTTGTTAGACACGAAAATCCGGGGCCCCATCCCAGACCTGCAGAGTCCTGATCTCTGGGGGCGGGGTCCCGCCAGCTGTGTTTTAACAAGTCCTCCAGGTGATGCTCATGCGCGCTAAAGTTGGAGAAGCTCTGGTCTCAGGCCCCAGTTCTCAGACTTCGCTGCCTGTTAGAATCACCTGGGAGTTTTTGACTCTCCCAATAACCAGACGGTACTCTGAATCAAATGAATAAGAATCTCGTTTGTGGGGTTGGGGGAGGAGGAGCCCAGGCTTAAGTATTTTTTAAAAGCTCCTCAAGAGATTCCAATGTGCAGTCAAAGCTGAG
Organism: Puma concolor; assembly: GCF_028749965.1. Lineage (NCBI taxonomy): Eukaryota > Metazoa > Chordata > Mammalia > Carnivora > Felidae > Puma > Puma concolor. Next base: position 52,888,636 of record NC_141670.1, on the reverse strand, counting down.
ACAAAGCAGTGCCCATCCCCCCACCCGGATCTACTGAATCACTGTCTGCGTTTTAAAAGATCCCCAAGCGATTCTCACGCACATCAGGATTTTGGAAAACAGCTCTAAGGAAGGTCTCCTCCAACATTAAGAATCTATGACCTCATTAAATAGGTCTAATTTTGTTTTACAGACACTTAGAATGCTCCATTTCTTCAACATTTTTTCATATGACATAATCCTCATTATGTGTTTTCTCTGTTGCACTTGAACTCTAAAATCTTAATTATAGGCTTTTTAACCTCTCAGGAGACTTCAGAGATTATGAAGGGCACCATACCCCCTTCACAGTGGAAAAGGCAAAGACCCTTCCAGAAGGTAAAGACATTTGCTCAAGGCCAAGGGACTAGAATGCTGCCCCAGGCACTGGGTCCTTTCTAATACATCGTATCATATCACGAGGTTTTGTTTTTTGTTTTTGTTGTTTGGTTTTGTTTGTTTTCCTCAAACCTTGTGATGTCATCAGAGAGCCGGAGCTTGCTCTGAGTGGGGTTGGAGGTGGGGAAGTTGCTGAGTGGAGCAACCCACTGACTTTGCTGCTGATCGGGATCCGGGATGGGGTAGGGGAGAGAGAGGCGTGGCTTAAGCCTTTGTTTCCGAGGAGGAGGGTGGATTTACAAGGGACTGAAAGCTGCGTGGTTTCTGGCTACCTACCATCAATTTCCTCTCTTTCTCACGGAAACAGTCTGGTAGTAACATCATCAGCCCTCTTCCAGCCAAGAGAGAGGCACTTCCAGTGGATTTGAATCCTGGTTGGAGTGGTTAGAGAGGCTGAAAACAGCAGAACCGGTCCCCAGCAACCGAGGTCCCCTCCAAGAAGGTCAGTCCTGCCTAGGGGCCACTGCCTGGGGGCTTCCAGACTCCCAGACGCCTTTCCTGGCTAATTCTCCAGCTTTGCCAAGTCTGTCTTCCTCATATCCTTTGGATTAAGTCATCAGAGCAGGATTCTGTTACTCTAATTTAGATTCTGATAATATTCAGACTTTCCCTCCATTTTCAGGGTTGAGGTTTTCATTCTCAGATCACAAACCCAAATAAAAAAAAATAATATAAATATCCTCTAGTCTATATTGATATAAACAATGAGTAAATAAATGAAGTAGAAGAGACAACTCTTTCTTACAGAAGAATTCCAACTAATAAATGTAGAAGAAATGAGGGATATAGACATTCCCTGTAAGAACACCACGGCAATAGTTGCTGCAGGGAGCAAATTCTTCCTTCCTCTGCATTTTGTTCTATTCAGGCTCTCAACGGATTGGATGATACCAACTCACACTGAGTAGGGCAGTCTACTAAACCCACTTATTCAAATGCTGATCTCATCCGGAAACATCCTCACAGACACCCAGAAATAATATTTAATCATGACACCAGGGGCACCTGGGTGGCTCAGTCAGTTAAGCGTTTGACTTTGGCTCAGGTCATGATCTCGCGGTCAGTGAGTTCAAGCCCCACGTCGGTCTCTGTGTTGACAGCTCAGAGCCTGGAGCCTGCTTCAGATTATGTGTCTCCCTCTCTCTGTCCCTCCCCTGCTCATGCTCTCTCTGTCAAAAGTAAAAATTAGAAAAAAAAATTTTTTTAATTTAAGAAATTAAAAAACAAACAAATAAAAAAATCATGGTACCATATGGCCCCATCAAGTTAACATATAACACTAACCATCATATAGTCTCCATAGTTTTGCCTGTTCCAGAATGTCATTAGCTGAATTATACACTATGTAGCCTTTTCACATTGGCTTCTTTTACATAGTAATATGCATTTAAAGTTTCCTCCGTGTCTTGTCATAATTCTGAATAATATTCATTGCTTTTTTTAGCACTGAAAAATACTCCAATATCTGGACATACTACAGTTTAACCATTCACCACTCCCTTGTAATCTTGGTTGCTTCCAAGGAATCTTGGTTGCTTCCAAGCTTTCTCAATTGTGAAGAAAACAGCAGTAAATATCCATGTGCAGGTTTTTGTGTGGACGTAAGTTTTCAACTCCTTTGGGTAAATACCCAGGAGAACAACTGCAGGATTGTTTGGTAAGAGTATGTTTAGTTTTGTGAGAAAACTCCCAAACTGTCTTCCAAAGTGTCTGTACCATTTTGCATTGCTACCAGCTAACAATAAAAGTGCTTGATACATCTTCACCAGCATTTGGTGTTGCTTTTATTTTTTTTAGTTAATTTTTTTTACACTTATTTATTTTTGAGAGACAGAGTGTCAGTGGGGGAGGGGCAGAGAGAGAGGGAGACACAGAATCCTAAGCAGGCTCCAGGCTCCCAGCTCCGAGCTGCCAGCACAGAGCCCAACTCGGGGCTGGAACCCACAAACTGCGAGATCATGACCTGAGCTCAAGTCGGACGCTTAACTGACTGAGCCACCCAGGCGCCCCTCTGGTGTTGTTTTAGATATTCACTGCACATGTGTGGTGGTATCTTGTTTTAATTTGCAAATCCCTATTGACATGATTTTAAGCATCTTTCCATATATTTGCTTGGCATCAATCTTCTTTGGTGTGATATATGTACAGATCTCTTGTTCGCTTTTAACTGGTTGTACATTTTCTTATTTTTGAGTTTTAAAAGTTTTAAAAAATACTTTTTGAATAACTGTCCATTATCAGGTCTTTTGCAACTAACTCCTTCTCTGTGGTTTGTCTTCTCATTCTCTTAACAATGTCTTTTGCAGAATAGAAGTTTTTGTTTTAATAAGTCCAGTTTACCAATTGTTTCTTTCATGAATTATGCCATTGGTGTTGTAACTAAAAAGTAATCACCATATTTAAGGTCATCTAAGTTTCCTCCTATGTAGGATTTTTATAGTTTTGTTGTTTCCATTTAGGTCTATAAACAATTTTGAGTTCATTTTTATGAAAGGTGTAAGGTCTGTGTCTATATTATATATTATATATATTTGTGTGTGTGTGTGTGTGTGTGTGTGGCATATGGATGTCCAGCTGTTTCAACACAATTTATTGAAGACTCTTCTCTATTGTGTTACTTTGTACTTCTATGAAAGATCTATTGCCTATATTTGTATAACTTTCTGGGGTCTCTACTCTGTTCCATTGATTTGTCTATTCATTCTATACTGTCTTAGTTACTGTAGCTTTATAGTAAATCTTGAAGTTGGGTAGCATCAGTCTCCTGATTCTGGCCTTCTCCTTTACTATTACGTTGACTATTCTGCTTCTTTTGCTTCTTCATATAAACTTTAGAATCATTTTGTCAATAACCACATTTTTTTCCTTGGGATTGCATTGAATCTATAGACCCTTTTGTGAAGAACTGACATGCTGACAGTATTGAATTTTCCTATCATTAACATGGAAACTATCTAGTTCTGTGATTTCTTTCATCAGATCTTATAGTTTTCCTCATTGAGATCTTGTACAGATTTTGTAAATATTTCATTTTGGGGGAGGTGTGAATGTAAATGGTATTGTTTTAAATTTCATATTCCACTTGTTCATTGCTGGTATATAGGAAAATTATTGACTTTTGTATATTAACCTTGTATCCTGCAACCTTGCTATAATCACTTATAAGCTCCATTTTTTTGTCAATGCTTCCTGATTTTCTACATAGATTATTATGTCAGCTGCAAAAAGTTTTATATCTTCCTTTTTTATATGTATACCTTAAATTTCATTTCCTGTCTTATTGAGTTAGCTAGGACTTCCAATATAATGTTGAAAAGCAGTGGTGAGAGGGGACACTTTTGCTTTGTTCCTGATGTTAGTGGGAAAGTTTCTGGGTTTTTTTGTCTGTTTTTTACCAATAAGTATGACATTTGCTGTAGGCTTTTTGTAGATGTTCTTTATAAAGCTGAGGAAGAACTTCCTCTATATTTAGTTTGCTTTCAGTTTTTATAATGAATTGGAATTGCTTTTGGTCAAATACTTTTTCTGAATCCATTAATAGGATCATGTGATTTTTATTGTTTTTCTGTGATGTGATGAATTACATTAGTTAATTTTTGAATGCTGAACCAAACTTGCATACCCAGAGGATCATGGTGTTTTTCAAATTTATCCTTCTATTACCTTCCTTTGATTGTAATTTTTAATCTATTTCCATTTAAAATAATTAATGATAAAAAAGAAATTTACTTCTGCATTTTGCTATTTGTTTTCTGTACGTTTTATAGCTTTTTTGTACCTCATTTCCTCCATCATTGCTATCTTTTGTGTTTATTGTTTGTAGTGACTTTAGATTTTCTTCTCATTTCCTCCTCTGTAGATATTGTTTTTGTGGTTACTATGAGCCTCATATATAGCAACCTAAAGTTATAACACTCTAATTTGAATTGACATCAACTTAACTGTAAGAGCTTACAAAAACTCTGCTCTTATGTAGTTCTGTCTCTCACTCTTTGTTGTTATCACAAATTACATCATTATACATTGTGTGCTGAATAACATAGATTTATAATTTTTTTATGTCTTTGTCTTTCAAATTCTGTGGAAAATTAAAGTGGAGATACAAACCAAAATTACAGTAAGATTGGTTTTTATATTTGTCCATTATTTTACATGTGCTGGAGATACTTATTTCTTCTTATGGGTTTCGTTATCAACTAGTGTTGTTTCACCTCACCTTGAATGACTTCCATTAGTAGTTTTTGTAGACTAGGTCTAGTGGTAACAAGCTCCCTGAGCTTTTGTTAATCTGGGAATATCTTAATTTCTCCATTATTTTTGAGGACATTTTTCTGTATATAGAATTCCTAGTTGACGAGATTTTTTCTTTTAATATTTTAAATGTATCATCTACCTGTCTTCTGGCCTCCATGGATTCTAATGAAAGATCAAATTGATAATATCATTGAAGATCCCTTGTATGTGTTGATTCTCTTACTGCTTTTAAGATTTTTTCTGTGACTTTTAGTAGTTCGATTATAATGTGTTTCACTGTGGGTCTCTGAGTTTATGCTACTTGGAAGTCATTGAGGTTCTTGGATTTTTAAATTCATGTCTCTTTTTCAAATTTGAAAGTTTTCATCCCTTAATTCTTCAAATAATCTTTCTACTCCTTTAACTTTTCTTTGTTTGATTCCCATGTTGGTCCATTTGATGGTGTCCCATCGGTGTCATAGGCCTGTCCACTTTCTTCATTCTTTTTCTTTCTGCTCCTTAATCATTTCAATTCACCAATCTTTAAGTTAGCTGATTCTTTCTTCTGCCTGAGCAAATAATTTGTTGACTCGTGCTAGTGATTTTTTCATTTCACTTGTACTTTTCAGCTCAAGAATTTGTTTGGTTCCTTTTTATAATTTCTATCTTTTTATTGGTATTTGCATTATGTTCATACATTTTCTGGATTTCCTTCAGTTCTTTGTCCATGTTTTCCTTTAGCTCTTTAAGCCTATTTAGGACAGTGATTTTAATATCTTTTTCTAGTTACTCCAATGTCTAGAATTTTTCAGGGAGACTATTTTGTTAAATTTTGTAAAACTTGTTACTTTGAATGGGTCATACTTTCCATTTTTTTTTTTTTAGGTTTTATTTTTTTGCATGCCTTGAGATTTTTTTTTTACTGTTATTGTTAAAAATTAAATGTTATAATGTGGTCACTGGAAATTAGATTCTTACCCTTCCCCAGAGTTTGCTAGGGGCTTTTTGTTTTATTATTATTTAAGGTTGTAATAGTCTATTTGTTTTGTTACTTTCCCAAACTATTTTTGCAAGAACTGTATTCCTTGTCATGTGTGGCCACTGAGGTCTCTGTTCCTTCAGCTCCTGTTAGCTTAATGTTTTGGCAGAGATTTCTTGGAATGCTAAGAGCTTAAAAAAACAACTGAAAACAAACCAAAAAAAATCCCTCTTCCAGTCTTTGCATATCTGTTCTGTGTTGTGGCCCTCCTCCAACACTAGTCTTGCACTGACCCTAGGGATCACTTGTAAGTGAAAACTTAGCATCTTAATACTTTTCTCAACATGCATCTTTGCTTTAGGTATGTATACAAGTTCTTTTGAATGTCTTGATTTCCCAAAGAATCTTCCCCAGCTTTTCCTATCAGGCCTTAAGTATCTTGACTGTTACATATCTTGACTATATTTTGCCCCAGGTGTTTGCTGGTTGTTAGTTCTCCTTACAGTATTTTGGATCAAAGCCCCACTGCCTTTCAGCCTGAGTTCTGAGTTAGGTAAAAGAGAGATGAACACGTTGTTAGCCCTCCAGGTATCCTCTAGACAGGTTACAGCAGACTTAAGTGTATTTTTGACTCAAGTGTACTCTGCTCTCTTCAGAACCGGATACCAGGGTCCACGATGGTTAACATAGGCTGGCCCTATTTCAAGACTGCCACTGTGCTGGAGATGGGGTGGGACAGTGGCATGTAAAATGCTACAAATTTTCCCGAGTTTTCAAGTCATCTTTTAATTTATTCAGCATTTGCTTTGTTGCTACAAACCTTTGACTCTTTTCCAGAGTTCTGACAAGCTTGGATCTGAACTTGTTTTTGGACGTTTCTGTGTGAGGATACAAGGTTAGATCTGCCTATTCCATCAATTTGTTAATATCACTGTATATGCATTTTCAGTGATTTTATTCCAAACATTGCAATAGTTTAAAAAGATTTGTAAACTGGAAAGTAGGTATATTAAAGTCATGTTATTTCATTATACATTTTTAAAATAACATAAAATTTACCATATTAACCATTTTTAAGTGTACAGTTCAGTATTAAGTATATCCAAATTGTGAATTTCTACAACGTGAATATACTTAACAATACTGAATTTTTTTATTTCGCAAAACTGAAACTCTATACCATTGAACGGTAACTCCTTATTTCCCCTTCCATCCAGCCTATGGCAACCACCATTCTCCTTTCTGTTTCTACAAATTTGACTGCTGTAGATACCTTACATAATTGAAATCTTACATTTGTCTTTTTATGACTGGCTTATTTCTAAATGAAATATAATAAAAATGTAATAAAAACAAGTTCCATCCATGATGTAGCATGTGACAGAAACTCCTTTTTAAACACTGAATATTACATTATATGTATATATCATATTTTCTTTATCTGTTTATCCACGGATAGATATAGGTATTTGGGTTACTTGGCTATTGTGAATATCACTACGATGAATATAGGTGTCCACATATCTCTTATTTTAGATTCTTTTGGATATATACCCAGAAGTGGGGTAGCTGTATATGGTAATTCTGTTTTTAGTTTTTTGAGGAACTGCTAATACTGTTTTCCATAGTGGCTGTACCATTTGACATTCCCAGCAAAGAGTTCACAAGGATTTCAGGTTCTCCACATACTATTTTCCTCCTTTCTAACTAGTAAGTGTTTTATGGAAAGACACTTTGGGACTATATGCTTTTCCTCACAAACTCACCTGCCAATTTTAGCACCCACAGATGATGACCACCTAGATCAATTATTACTGCGATGCCTGCAAGATAGTGACTTTCTAATTTTGTCATTCTTCCTATATCTCCTAGTTGGCAATCTATTCTAACAGAGAGATTTCTCTTTTTCTTTACTGATTTATTCATATCAATACAAACTAGGTAAATAGAATAAGACATACACCTAAATCTTGAGAGACACCTCTGAAATATTTATGTAGAAAGGTCATGATGTCTACAGCTTACCCTCAAATATTTCAGCAAAATAATAGTAATAACATACACACTCACATAATTAGGAGTGCCAAGTTAAATGTGAAAATTGTTAATTATTCAATTTAGGTGAACAATATATGGGAGATCATTGTACTGTTTTGCAACTGTTTTTGTGGATCTGAATTTTTTCAAAATATAAGGTCTAGACATAGCAGTTTTAATTGAGACACTGCCAAAACCTTCACGAATATTTGGAAAAAAATTAAAGTCAGCCTATAGGTTTAATTTACCAGCATTTGAATATATTCAAATTTTATTACCATTGTCTATAGACATTTAAACTAGCATCTGTGCAACAGTCCTCTGAGGCAGAGAGCACACCGCACAAATCTTACATACTAAGATAACGGTACCATGTTCAACAAGACTGTTTCATGATTAAGTAAACCAAGCTTGACAAAGCGGCCAACTCACGATGGATGATTCCAGTTTTAGGACATAAGTGAACTTACTACATAGGGAACATTACAAACAATATTAAAATGTTACAGAGACTTTAAAAAGTTTATATTTTTTCCCTAAGACTATATATAGACATGGTTCACATAATAGAAACCTGTACATTACAGCACTCAGAGGTTTTAGCAAAGCATACATTATAGACATATTTGCCATACAGTGCAATTTTATTGTGTAAGACATGAATCATAGTGCACTTAAATCCAAGAGTCACATTCAAATATATCAAGAATACAATCCAAATACCTGGCTATTGAAGAAATACATATTCTTTTTTTTATGTAATTAAATTGTGCAAGTACAACATTTTTAGTGTAGATGGTGACAGATCTATAAGGATTTGAAGCAACAGAACTCAGGGTGTATTCGTGTAGAATAATCCACGTCTCCAAAGATATGTGCACTTTAAAAGTGAAACAAATGACAAATGTCTTGGGCAGAAAGACACAGGCAGTGTGGCACAACTTGCTTTTATTACAAATTACCAACACAGTTCATCTGTATACTCATAGATGGCTAGACAAAATGGTTCTAGAAGTCCGTAAGCTCCAGGAATTATTTTTCACGACAATGTAGTGTCTACAGTAAGCCCCACTATCTTTCACTATACAAACTATAGTTCTACAGTGTAGTTCAAAAATGGTACTTTCTTAAAGGGGAATTTAGTTAAGTTCAAACTTTCTAAAACCTCATCCTACAGTTTCATAGGGTCTCTTCCCAGCCATTGGTTTCAAAGAAGAAGATGTGGTGGACACTAGATCATAAAGACTGAGTAACGGTAGTTTTATTCAAGAAAAAAAAAATCAGAAAACCGATACTGTAAGAAAATTAGCATTTCGTGTCATCTGAGAATAAATATTAATGGAGAAATCAGTCTTTAAATGTTTTTTAAGATGGTGAATTACATAAAAATACTATCTGGTAATAAGTTAGCATATCAGCTCCAGAGAGGGGAAAAGATCTAACCCATGTCAAAGAATAAATTATCTATGTTATCTTGAGGTATAGCATAAACCTGTACCAGATGTACTGAATGACTTCATCCTCTGGTAAATTTCAATGCTGCCAGAACAGGGGATCTACTCTTCTAAAATTTGCCAATTTTTTTTGTTCAGGAAATAACTTCTGATAAGGGTGCTCATAACACCCTCTTAGTTTTCACTCATTAAATCTGGATATGGCTAAATACCAAAATTTTGCCTCAGGTTGGGGTCTGGTAATAAGTAACCTGATGGATGACCTGGTTAAGACTGACAATAAGGGGCGCCTGGGTGGCTCAGTCACCTGAGCATCCAACTTCAGCTCAGGTCATGATCTCAATGCTCATGAGTTCAAAACCTGCATCAGGCTCTGTGCTGACAGCTCATAGCCTGGAGCCTGCTTCTGATTCTATGTACCCCTCTCTCTCTACCCCTCTCCACTCATGCTCTGTCTGTCTCTCTCTCTCTCAAAACTAAATAAACATTATAATTTTTTTTTAAAAACCTGACAATTAAAATAGCTAATCCTGGGGGCACCTGGGTGGCTCAGTTGGTTAAGCATCCAACTTCAGCTCAGGTCATGATCTTGCCAATCTCGAATTAGAGCCCCGGGTCAGGCTCTGTGCTGACAGCTCAGAGCCTGGAGACTGTTTCAGTGTCTCCCTCTCTCTCTCTGCCCCTCCCCTGCTCGCACTCAGTCTCTCTCTCTCACTCTCTCTCAAAACTAAATAAACATTAAACAAATAATAATAATAATAAAATAGCTAATCCCCAAACCAGATTAACTACAAGAGTTACATCTTTCTTTTGTTCTTTTTCTCTTTTTCTCTTTCTTTCTTTCTTTCTTTTTTTTTTTTTTTTTTGAGAAAGAAAGCATGAGCAGGGGAGGGGTGGAGAGAGAGGGAGACACAGAATCTGAAGCAGGTTCCAGGCTCCGAGCTGTCAGCACAGAGCCCGACGCAGGGCTCAAACTCATGAACTCATGAACCGTGAGATCATGACCTGAGCCAAAGTCGGACACTTAATGGACTGAGCCACCCAGGCGTCCCAAGAGTTACATCTTTAAGCAGATTTTATTAAATGCAGCAAAATGTTCCTTCTATTTTTCACTTTAAGAGATAACTACTGGTCAGATCTTTTCCATGACACTGATTTTTTAATGTAACATAAATAATGAGTGAATCAAAGACTAAATTTCATCCTTTAAAATGAAAAGCAATGACATATCACCTCTTTAAATCAGGATTCAGAGTTCAAAGAAAAGCTTTTAAATTACCCATATGAGATCTGAAATGATCCTAATCTGTTGTCTTCCAAAGTTTTCCCCAAAATCACTTTGAACTCTTGCTTCAAAGCCTAATTTTTCTTAGAAGTAACATCCATTTATAAGAGTTTTAATCCTGCTAAATTTTATAATTTCTGCTTTTGTTCCCATTTAATAAAAACAGAATGAAAAATTCTGATCAATTAATTACTGAAAAGTCTTACCACCCAAAAAGTTTCAAAGTCTTAACAACCCACTATGTTCTTCTGATTTCTACAAAAATTGTTAATTTAAAATCTAAGGATCCTTGTATTGCTGACAGAGGACTTTAGCAATCTTTTGTATTTTTAGAATATTCTTTGTACGACCTTCATTTGCATCCCAAAAATGTAAGCCAGGCTTTACTATGCATTCATTTATAGTATGCTTAATATACATAGACTTGATTGTATCTCACTTGATTATTATTGGCTCCTGTGGGGCAATTTGTTTGCTAATTCTGCCACCACTCTCTTTATTAAAGGTTTTTTTTTTTTTATGTTATTTTTGAGAGAGAGAGAGAGAGCACGCACGCACGTGCGCGCGCACGAGCAGGGGAGTGGCAGAGAGAGAGGGAGACAGAATCTGCAGCAGGCTCCAGGCTCTGAGCTGTCAGCACAAAGCCTGATGCAGGGCTTGAACTCGTGAACCACAAGATCATGACCTGAGCCAAAGTAGGACACTTACCTAGTGAGCCACCCAGGAGCCCCTTCATTAAAGTTTTTAAAGCCACGTTTATCAAAGATGATTCTCCAAACTTAATGTTTAGTAAGTATTTTCTCATGAGTATATCCACTGTATATATTCTTCTCATGCAAGGGATGAGTAACTTCATAGTATTACTAAAACCCCTCTTTAAATTATATTGATAATGTACTTTTGACATGGTTCTTGAGTTTGGGAAAATCCTAATATTTGCATTATTAGATGTCCCCTTTGAAAATGGATACCAAAGTTTGTTTTTATGACCTATAAACGAACTGAAGGTTACAACCCTTAATTATAAATTAGTACTAAAATGCAAACTTGTCCAAACAGCTTAAGATTGTTGTCTCAATAAGGAAAAAAAAAAAAAAAAAAAAAAAGAAATTGAAACACTATTCTATTATTGGACTCTGGCTCACAAATAAAACGTTCATCAGGAAGACAGGTATAAATCGATGGCATACAATTTCTCCATGATCAAGCCTAATAAAAACTTCCACCCACAGAAGCCCTATGGCCAATCAATATCATCAGTGGCAGTCACTTCTAAAGAATCACTTAAAAAAGAAAACTCTCTAAATGTTTTCCCTTACGGATTTGTTAGCTGAGAAGAAAAACGCTCCTTCATATCTACTCTTGAGACAAAAATAGGAGAAAACAAAAAGGTCAGCTGCATGAACAAATGCAGAGAGCAATTCTGAGGGGTGATAAAAAAGCCAGGATATTTCCTCTTTTAAAGTATTAATATAAACATTTTGTACAATACAGAGATACTGAGAGCATGATTTCCTTTGCTCCTTGCCTTAGCCTTTTTGTGAGAGCTTTCATGCCTGGAGACTCATAACTATAGCCAAGAAAATAAGAGAATAAATATGGGCTTGGAGGAGAAGGCAGGCAAATATACCAAAAGAGAGTTCTGATACGCATGGTTTTCCAAGCCTTTTGCTACAAGTCTGAGAAAACAGAAAAAAAAGATGAAGCTTGGGCAACTGGAGATAGAAAGTATTTTGCTACTTTCTAAGGCTTCTGAATGTGGCCATAGATGATGCTAGAGGTGATTTTTTAAAATTATATTTTTAGCTTAATACACAGCTCTAAAGCAGGGTTCAGTTTTGGTGTGCTTTACACTGAAATGGTTATATACAGATGGGGTGGAAATAGTATTAAACATTATTCTTCAACTATCCTTTTAATGGAAAACTAGAATTCATAGTATTTGTTAAAATGAACAGTGTCACAAAACAAACGTATATAGAAAGAACTGAACCACAGACTTTAAGAGTAGCAGGCATGAACTAGCATAGCATACGGTCATAACATTGAAACATTTCAATCTGTTTCTGAAGTTTAAAACATAGCTTTGTCATGTTCATAAACTTTCACCTCCACTTCAAGTAGATTTGCCTAACATATAATAGACAAATCAGCAGAATCCAGATAAATGTTCAAAAGGCTCAAGCCAACATGAAAGTTTTAAGCTTAGTATTAGTAAACTCTCAGAATACTTAAAAATAAGACACAATAAAACTTAACAAACACAGATACATAAACCAGTGCAATAAGAATTTCAGACAAGGGCAGTGCATCTCTGGTTTAAGGAAACTGTATTTGTAGCTTAATTATAACAAATTAACATCTACCCTAAATGATGGTTTAATACGATATCCAGCATTTGATATGCACTTTATTATGTATTCTCAAAAACCTGAAAAATCAATTCAACAGTAACAATACCATATCAGTAACAAATTCCTACTTTGTTTCTATATTGCACATACTTTTACGGTCTACTGTTAAAATTTACTTCTTAACGTAAATATCGGAGGATTAAACCTATAACCCTTGCAAAAATAATTTACCTTGAATAAATATTCAGATTTTCCTTTCTTGACAAACCAGAATGAGAATGAATTCAGCTTTGTTAATCCAAAGCTATTTTAAAGAGAAGGGCAAAGGTACTGGAAATGGCATGTTAATCACAAAATTCTTGGTTTTTCAACCATTTCAGTTTTGAAAAATATTTCTATATTTGGAGTGTTTAAAAGTCTAATCTTTTTTAAAACTACCAAATATTTCCTAAAGAGATTAATCATATTCTTGACCGGTCTAGAGCAGTGTTTGGAAAGTAGACACAGAAGAATAAATGGCATATAACGCAAATGGCATTAAATAGGTCACCTGTTTCACATAAAATAAAATGACTAGCACCTCCTTTCTGCTCCCAAAGTAAAGAGGCCTAACAGGCCACATGAAACATGAGTAATTACAGTATATTTCACTCATAAAGTATTGAGAAATCCACTACATTTAGAGGGTTCTCACATCTAAAGCCTTAAGTTTAAGGCTACTGTGTAAAAGTGAACTGAAGGGCCAAAGGAAAGAGAGGTGGATACAGGTCCAGGAAGGTCCTTACGTAGGTCATAGGGAGATCTTTCACGGACTCTCCTGCATCTCGTCCTCAGTTTCCAGTTCTGCCAACTGCCTCCTAAGGATATTTACTTTTGCTTGTAATTCCTTGTTATATTCAATGATGTTAACCATTTCTTCATACGCTTCATCCAGATACTTGGAGGATCTGTTCCAACGTAGGAAAATACCTATTGAATTCCAGGAAAGGAAGACAGAAGGGAAAAAGATACACATGGTGAATTAACACTGACATTATTCCATGCATTATACATTCTTTTCTCTTTTCTTCTTCTTCTTTTTTTTTTTTTTTACAGTTCACATCTATTTTACTATACTCTGAAATAAGCAGGAATATTGGCGTACTGAAAGAGTATAACTAAATACACTATTTAAAACATCACTATTTCTATGTACATAATCATTCATTCTTCAACCCCCCCATAAAATTATGATTTTACAATACCATTTTCTGACATATTCAGGAAAATAAGCTGATAATTTACAATGCCATAAACTTTACAGTTTCACAATATAAATTTTTTATTCAATTATAGAACTTTACTCAGACCTGTAGGACCTCATACATGTATAAAATCGCTTTCACTGGGAAAATGACGGTTTCGGTAACAGCAAAACTACACACACTGTTATTTAAAAACCTAAACTTCCCAACAAACAAAAGTTCAGGATCAGATGGCTTCAGAGGTAAATTCTACCAAACATTTAAAGAAGTGTTAATACTTATTTTTCTCAAACCATTCCAAAAACTTGAAAGAAAGGAATGCTTCCAAACTCATTCTATGAGGCCAGCATTACCCTTGATACCAAAACCAAACACAACACAAAAAAAGAAAATTATAGGTCAATAACCCTGATGAACATAGATGCAAAAATCCTGAATGAAATTTTAGCAAACTGAATTCAACAATACATTAAAAGCATCTTATGCCACAATCAAGTGGGATTTATTCCAGCGATGCCAGGATGGTTCAATATCCAGAAATCAATCAACATAATACGGCACATTAACAAATAGGATAAAAATAATGATCATCCCAACAGATGCAGACAAAGCATTTTATTAAATTCGACATCCATTTATGATAACTCACAACAAAGTGGATATAGAGGCCATAAATGACAAACCAACAGCTAACACCATATACAACAGGGAAACGTTGAAAGCTTTTCCTCTAGCTCACAGACAAGGAGGCTTACCACTTCAACACAATATTGGAGATCCTAGCCAGAGAAACCGGACAAGTAAAAGAAAAGGCTTCCAAACAGGAAAAGAAGTAATAAAACTGCCACTATTTGCAGATGACCTGATACTATATATAAAAAACCCTAAAGACTCCACCAAAAAAACTATTAAAACTAATAAATTCAGTAAAGTTAAAGGATATAAAATTAACACATAAATCTGCATTTTTGTATACGAAGAATGAACTATCCGAAATTAAGAAAACAATTCCATTTATAGTTCCATTAAAAAAAGTACCTAGGGATAGGAGGAAGATCTTGCACTGAGGAGGTAAAAGACCTGTACTCTGAAAACTGTAAGACATTCATGAAATAAAATGAAGAAAACGCAAATAAATAGAAGGACATACCATGTTCATGGATTGAAGAACATTGTCAAAATGTCCATACTACCCAAAGCAATTTACAAATTCAATACAATCCCTATCAAAAGGCATTCTTCACAGACATGAAACAATCCTAAAATTTATATGGAACCACAAAAGACTCCAAATAGCCAAAGAAATCTTGAGAAAAGAACAAAGCTGGAGGTATCATCCTCCCTGATTCCAACCTATACTACACAAAGCTACGGTAATCAGAACAGTAGGCTAACAACACAAAAACAGATACACAGATCTATATAGATCAGAATAGAGTCCAGAGGGGTGCCTGGGTGGCTCAGTTGGTTGGGCATCTGACTTTGGCTCAGGTCATGATCTCACTGTGAGTTTGAGCCCCGCGTCGGGCTCTGTGCTGACTGCTTGGAGCATGCTTCAGATTCTGTGTCTCTCTGCCCCTCCCCCCCACTCGTGCTCTGTCTCTCTCTCACTCTCTCAAAAATAAATAAACATTAAAAAAATTAAAAAAAAAAAGAAGTCTAGATATAAGCCCACACTTAGATGGTCAATTAATCTTGAACAAAGGAGGCAAGAATATACAATGGGGAAAAGACAGTCTCTTCAATAAATGACTGATGCTGGGAAAACTGGACAACTACGTGCAAAACGATACTGGACCACTTTCTTACATCATATACAAAAATAAACTCAAAATGAACTAAAGATTTAAATGTAAGAACAGAACCCATAAAACTCCTGAAAGAAAGCATAGGCAGTATGCTCTTTGACGTCAGTTTTAGCAATAACTTTTTGAATATGTCTCCTCAGGCAAAGGCTAACAAAGCAAAAATGAACAATAGGACTACATCAGACTAAAAAGCTTTTGCACAGTAAAGGGAAGCATCAACAAAACACAAACTAATGAATGGGAGAAGATATTTGCAAATGATAGAAATGATAAGGGGTTAACGTCCAAAAGAAATAACAGAATCCTATAACTCAAAAAAAAAAAAAAAAAAAAACAACAAAACAATCTAATTAAAAAACTGGCAGACAACTTGAATAGATATTTCTCCAAAGAAGGCATACAAATGGGCCAAGAGACACACAAGAAAATGCTTAACATCGCTAATTATCAGGGTGAAATGCAAATCAAAACCACAATCAGAAATCAGCTCACGCTTGTCAGAATGGCTATTATCAAAAAGACAAGAAATAACAACTGTTGGCAAGGATGCGGAGAAAAAGGAACCTTCATGCACTGCAAGTGAAAATGCAAAATTGTATAGCCACTATGGAAAACATTATGGAGGTTCCTCAAAAAATTAAAAATTGAACTACCATATGACCTAGCATTTCCACTTCTAGGTATTTATCCAAAGAAAATGCACACACAAATCGAACAGATATATGCATCCCTTATGTTCACTGCAGCATTATTTACAATAGCCAAGATATGGAAGCCACCTAAGTGTCCATCGATAGATGAATGAATAGAGAAGATGTGGTATACATACACAATGGAATATTACCCAGCCATAAAAATGAATGACATCTTGCTATTTGCAACAACATAGATGGACTTGGAGGGTATTATGCCAGGTGAAATAAGTCAAGTAGAGAATGATAAATACCATAGAATTTCATTTATTTGTGGAATCTAAAAAACAGAAACAAAACAAACAAAATAAAACAGAAACAGACTCCCAGATACAGAGAACGGTCTGATGGTTGCCAGAGGGGAGGGAGGTGGGGCAACGGACAAAACAGGGGAAGGGGATTAAAAGGCACAAACTTCTAGGTATAAATAAGACAGGGATGCAACGTATAGCAGAGGAAACATAGTTAATAATAGTGTAATGCCTTTGATGACAGGTTGTAGCTAGACTTATTGTGGTTATCACTTTGTAACATACATAATGTTGAATCACTGTGTTGTATACCTGAAATTAATATATGTCAACTACACTCCAATTAAAGAAAAGGATAGAAAAAATAATGCTCTCCCTGCCTGTCTCTTAAGAGGTGGTCTTCCAATTCTACAGGCAAGTCTTCTTTCCCCCATTAATAATTATCCTTTTATTATAGACTAAAAGGAGACATTTTCTCCTCTGTATAGATCTACGTTAACTATATCAGCCCAACATAATGGCTTAAAGATAGTCAAATAAGGAGGTACAGAAACTTTCCAGGCAGCAACATGTCAGTAGCTGGTAACTTCACAAAGGTTTTATGTTTCTTTAAAACACTTTTTACAAACCAAACTGCCAGGGCCTTAAATCCTGTATGTCCAAATGCTACTCTTTATCAGAAAGGGAAAATAGAAACATAGCTTAAAAACTATCTCCTTTGTTGATTTTTCTGTTATATGAACCTGTATTTAAAATCCTGTTCTTCAACCCAGGAATTACCTTAAATTAATGGTTAACTATGATGTAAATATAAACAAGAGAGAGACATTTTAAGGTCAAAGAGTAGTCTCATTATACAATCCAAATACCTACTGTGGGAAGATTTTCCCTAACAAAATTTCTTCCAGTTCTAAGCTGAGGCACTAAACACATATGGAAACTCTGTTCTTTATGGAGCGGTAGGAATTTATTCATGTAACAACAAAGATTTCCTCCAGTCTCTTAATTTCTAAACTCTCAATGAGGTTTACTCATTGTAACTAGTAAACAAGTTAAACTGTCCTTCAGGCCATTCAATTCCAAAATGTGGCTTTTCTCCCAAGTAGCTAGTCTCTCACTTCAGTTATTAAACATGACAGTGGCTTCTAGGCAAATTGTCCCAGAAATCTTTAACAAAGAAATCACTTTATCCTGCACCTGTGACTATCTACAACAACCAAGAAAGTAAGCAAAGAGAAGTTCTGAACAGCCCAAAATTCCCAAAGCACCAAAGCTCAGGCTCAGAGAATCTGCAGACTATCTGAGGATACTTTCCCCACAATTCTAACTTGGGGACACCTCAACAGATAAGATTAGAAGCATAAATTGAGGAGGAAGGAAGCAGCTAATGACAGATATGCCAAGAGGAACAAGACCTGAGGGCTGACATTCAAAGAAGTGACAGAAGCAGACTCAGTCCCAAACTGAGAGAGCAAAATGATCTGAGGCCTTTTTGCACACAAAAGGCAGTTTCCCACACATGGATTTGCCCTGTGGGCATAACATATGAAAACGTGGTATAGTTAACTGACATGTATGGTAATTCAGTTCAATTACCAAACAGCTACCATTCCTCTGTGTAGGCTCTGTGCTGTTTAATACAAAGATGAATAAAGATGCATTACTACCTTCAAGATGATTAAAAAGAAATGGTATTTTATAGTCTTTGTTTAATGGATAGCTAATATAGTCTAGATAGATTTTGGTTATATTTTTAAGAAGCAGCTTTAGTATTTTATAGAACCTTACTAGAATGACTAGCTAATTAACCCTTCAACAGAAGAACCTATCCTAATGGCTGCTTAATAAAGGAAATAGAAACCATCTCCTTGGAGCTTAAAAATTTATTCCTGTCCCAGCTACCTACCAACTCTCTCAGACAAAAAATAACATACTTTCCCTCATTACCCATCAGACTGGCCACTACCAAAGCGGGGAGAAAACCAAAAATATAGGAAGTGGTGGCAAGGATGTAGAGACACTGGAACGCTTGTGCACTGTTGGTGGAATGTAAAACGGTACAGCTGTTATGGAAAACAGTACAGAGGTTCCTTAAAAAATTAAACATAGAATTCTCATATGATCCAGCAATTCCACTTCTGGGTACACACCCAAAAGAATCAAAAGCAGGATCTTGAAGAGGTATTTGTGCACCTATGTGCCAAAAGATGAAAGCAAGCCAGCTGCCCATCAAAGTATGAACGGGTAAGCAAAATGTGGTCTACATATACAATGGAAAACTATTCAACCTTAGAAAGAAGGAAGTCCTCTCATATGCTACAACATGGATAAATCTGAGGACATGATGTGAAGGGAAGGAAGTCAATCACACAGAAACAAATACTGTATGATCCCACTCATATGGGGTACCTGGAGTGGTCAAACTCAACACAGAAAGCAGCATGGTAGTTAACCAGGGGCTGCAGAGTGGAACAATGGGAAGTTGTTTAGTGAGTAGAGAGTTTCAGATTTACAAGATGAAAAGTTCTGGAGACCTGTTTCACAACAGTATAAATATACTTGGCAAGACTGAATTGTATACCTAAACATGGTTAAGTTGGTAAATTTGTAATCACAATTAAAAATAGAAATGTATCTTTCTATCTGGGGAAAATAACCAACATAAACAGCAGTACCCATTGAATTATCACCGTTAATGTCTGAAATGGGGACTGAACAAAAAAAGTGTGACCAGATCATGGATATGAAAGAGAGAACCATTCCCCACATTGAGAAAAAACAGCAATAACACACAGGTTTGAGGGTCAGGTCCACCACCTACCATCTTCAAATACAAACAACAGCATGTTCACAGAGGATCCTTGGCTACTGAAAACAAATTTACAAAGGATGCACAGCTTACCTTCCCATAGCTGAAGACTCTGCGGAGCAACTGAAGGCCAGATGACGAGATTGTTGGCTTCAAAGAGAGGATTGGTGAATTTACTCAGTTCACTGGGCCGATTGACCCAGGACCACAGAGACATCGTTTTCTGCTGCAGCTTTAACTTACATCTGATTAAGGAAGAAAACTGCCATTAAAGCAGTTAAATTATAACCACCACTATTAAATGCTCCTAATAGGACAAGTGCTTCTCTACGTGTGTTAGAAGGCAGAACACAGGACTTTTAACAGAGGAATAAAATGTTGCAAAATAAAAATATTTGTGGGATGCCTGGGTGGCTCAGTCCATTGAGTGGCTGATTCGGCTCAAGTCATGATCTCGAGGTTTTGTGGGTTCGAGTCCTGTGCCGGGCTCTGTGTTGGCATCAGAGCCTGCTTGGGATTCTCTCACCCCCCACCCCCCCACTCTCTCTCTCTCTCTCACTGTGCCCCTCCCCCACTTGTGCTGTCTCTGTGTCTCTCAAATAAGTAAATAAACTTTAAAATAAAAATATTTGTCAGAAAGTTCAACCAACATTACAACTCTCAATAACAACAAAACTATTCCACAGGCTCTCAAAGCCAGCCAAAAGGATAAAACCAGAATCTGGTCATGTCAGGTATGGTGTTAAGCAGAACATTACTATACCCAAAAGCCCTTTATTGCATCTGGCATTGTGTTTTAATTTAAAATAGCTAAATATAAAACTAACTCTCCTTTTTGTTTTGACAAGTCTAGAATACAAAGAACAGATTACAGACATACTACAAACGGAGGTTGAGTCAGATCTCAAAACTTAAAAATTTTAGACACTGAGATTTTAGGACAAATAAATTACATGTACATAAAATATACATGGACTGTCAAAGATTAAAAATAAAGATGTGTCTTGTGTAAATACAAATACAGATTTAATCTACATTTATATACAATGAACAGCTTCATAATAACCCTGAAGTTCTGTAACACTCTTTTATCACAGAATAAACTCACAGGGATGGAAAATAAACTGGTACATTTTTTGAAAAATAAATTTTAATAACAACTGGAAGATAATTTGTGGTCAAAACCTTACATTAAGTGAAAAGATAGTACATTCAATTTTCACAGGATCCTATTGAAGTTTTACTATAAGATTGGTTTTGTCTCTGAAACTACTTGGTCATTTACAAGGTTCACACAAGTTAATTATGTGCATCCTTTTTATGCCAGCAATAAAAACAATCCACATAATCCCAGAACCCATGTGCTGGAACTTAACTGCTAGGATAGCAAGTCCCGTACTATGTCCCCCGGAACCAGGCATGGCGAGAATAGGAAACCACTGCACCAATTGCTCCTGCAGAAAGTGGTTTGGCCCTGCCCCCCAGCCCTAACCAATCACTGAACTTTTTCCACCTGAGCCCACCCCATACAGCTTTAGAATCCTTCTCAATCAGCCCTACTGGTAGAATCTACCAAATGGCAATCAGAATGTGAGATAAAATGCATTTGTGACCCCTTTATTAAAAGCTAGTTCTGAAGGATGTTAGTAAGTATAATTCCAAAAAGAAATCCATAGTCAAACGTATAACTTAATTTAAATGCTGAATTAAAGGGGCGCCCAGGTGATTCAGTCGTTTAAGTGGTTAAGCATCCCACTGGATCTGGCTAACTCAGGTCATGATCTCACGGTTCAATGGACTGAACCCCATGTGGGGCTATGCACCGGCAGTGTGGAGCCTGCTGGGGATTCTCTTTCCTCTCCCTTAAAATAGGTAAACTTTAGGGGCGCCTGGGTGGCTTGGTCGGTTAAGCGTCCGACTTCGGCTCAGGTCACGATCTCGCGGTCGGTGGGTTCGAGCCCCGCGTCGGGCTCTGTGCTGACAGCTCAGAGCCTGGAGCCTGTTTCAGATTCTGTGTCTCCCTCTCTCTGTGACCCTCCCCCGTTCTTGCTCTCTCTCTGTCTCAAAAATAAATAAACGTTAAAAAAATTTTTTTTTAATAGGTAAACTTTAAAAACTAACTAAATAAATGCTGAATTAAAGTTACGTACATTGCTTTATTGAAGAGTGGCTTAAAGCTTTTAATAATTATTTTGTGACTCTCTGAGAGGGGACTACATTATGCCACATTCCCCAAATTTATCTATGTAAATCACCAATTCTCTTCCTTGCCCCATCAGAGTATAGTCCAGGGCTGAGTCAAACATGTTTTAAGAAATGGCAGGAGAGGGGCGCCTGGGTGGCTCAGTCGGTTAAGTGTCCGACTTCAGCTCAGGTCTCTCGTGCTCTGTCTAGCTTTCAAAAATGAAAAAAATTTAAAAAAAGAAATGGTGGAAGATATTAGATTTCTAAAACATTAAGTGCCATAAAAAGAATTGCCTTTGTGATGATTATTGGGATGTAATTTTTAATCCCCTAAAAAACAGGCCAAAACCAAAATAAAACATCAAAGCCTTGACATACGACTTTGTTCAGTTCTTTTTTATTTTATTTTAATTATTATTTTAACTCAGCATTTTTATAAAAAATTATTTTTTATTTCAGAGAGACTGTCAAGCAGGGGAGAGAGGCAGAGGAGGGGAGGCAGAAAGAGACAAAGGGAGAGAAAATCTTTTTTTTTTTCAAGATTTTTTTTAATGTTTATTTATTTTTGAGACAGGGGAAGACAGAGCACGAGTGGAGGAGGGGCAGAGAGAGAGGGAGACACAGAATCCGAAGCAGGCTCCAGGCTCTGAGCTGTCAGCACAGAGCCCAATGTGGGGCTCAAACCCACAAACTGTGAGATCATGACCTGAGCCGAAGTTGATGCTTAACCAACTGAGCCACCCAGGCATTCCAAGAAAATCTTAAGCAGGCTCCATGCTGTGTGGAGCCAGATGCAGGGCTCAATCCCATGAGCCTAGGATCATGATCTGAGCTGAAATCAAGAATTGGAGGATCAACCGAGTCACCCAGGTGCCCCTGTTTTGTTCAGCATTTTGTTTGTTTCTTTTTGACAGACAGCAAGCATGCCCACACAAGTGGGGGAGGGGCAGAGGATCTGAAGCCGGCTCTGCGCTGACAGCAGCAAGCCTAATGTGCGGCTCGAACTTAACGAACCAGGAGATCATGACCTGAGCCACCCACATGCCCCTTGCTCAGCATTTAAAAAGTATTTCTGACCACGAATCCTTTTTGGTGTAATACCTTTTAACATTGCTTGGTATTAGTGTCTATCAAAGAAACTGTAAATACATTTCATTTCACATGCTGACTCCCAACTGCTAAAGGTTACCAATTCTCTTTCCTTTTTTTTAAGCATCAGGTGACAAAGAGCACAGTAAATCAGTGGTAAGCTTTGGGCTCATGTCTAAGCAGGTGATAGAAGACTGAAGGAGGAATGAATGAATGAACTGACATTTTTTAAATGCCTATTTTGTGAAAGGCATGCTAGGAATTTTCACATGTGTGCTATTTGAACCTCCCTATAACCCAGTCTGGCAGAGATTAATTTTTGCCTTTAACATTAACAGAAATAGATTCAGAGAAGTCACATGGTTAGTAGGTGGTATGGTGGAGATTCAAACTCAAATCTCCTAACTTCAAGTCCTGAACTTTTTCCTTTTAAAGTACGTTGGAGAGAATGAGGAAGGGGCTGATGGCAGTGAAAAAGAAAAGTCCCTCGAGTTTCTCGGAGTATATTTTAAAATGTTGCCTTTGGGTGTGGGACTTCTAGAATGGTAGTGAGGATCTCTGCATATCTTCTCTAAAAAGTCATGAAAACAGTGGCAAAAATGGTCAAAATTAATTACTTTTAAAACTCTGGGAATTAACAAAAGGCTTGGGACAATCTGAGGAATACTCATTCAAGAAAAACTAATGAGACTCTGAAAGAACAGCAGGATTTGTGGCATTTTAACTTGGTCAATGCCAACACCCTTTCCCCAGCTCTGCAGTAGCCTTGTAGCCACCGGAAGGGCAGGCCAAGTTTGGAGCTCCTCAAAGAATAACACCCCCAGGGGCGCCTGGGTGGCTCAGTTGGTTAAGCGTCCGACTTCAGCTCAGGTCACGATCTCGCGGTCCGTGAGTTCGAGCCCTGCGTCAGGCTCTGGGCTGATGGCTCAGAGCCTGGAGCCTGCTTCTGATTCTATGTCTCCCTCTCTCTCTGCCCCTCCCCCATTCATGCTCTGTCTCTGTCTCAAAAATAAATAAAAAACATTAAAAAAAATTAAAAAAAAAAATACCACCCCCAGAGCACGGTCACTATTTGATGCATCTTATAGCTCCCTGGCAAAGCCTCCTTTGCAGAGTGTTGTAGTTATCTGACTTGACTCACAGTTTTCTTGGAGGGAAAAACCCTATTCCCCAGGGTGTTTGTCAAAAATAATGAGCAGAAACTAACATCACAGCTGCTTGAGGCTGCCATAACAACTGGGGCAAATAAGAGCCTGGGAAAAATCGTAAAAGTAAGATTTGGGGAATGAGATGTCCATGGGCAACAGGGGATGGGGGTGAGGTGGGGAGGGGGCTATGTGAAGCTCTGACATATTGCTGGGAATTTAAACGGGTGTGCACATGCCCAGAAAATGCTTGAGATAGCCCCAGTCTTTCTCCTCTGGCTGAACCTGGGGCCCTGTACAAGCTGAAGGCTGAAGCAGAGTTGTAAACCACCTGAGAGTTGAAGTCATGCCTAACACACACATAGGGCCCCTCAGCAAAGGGTGAATGAGTTATTCATTCAGAGGGTGGAAGATCTAATTTCCAGATTTGCCATATTATATTATCTAAAACATCGGTTTTCCAAAAAACAAATTATAACGCACATAAAGAAACAGGAATGCATGGCCCATACTCAGGGGTAAAAAAAAAAAAAGGAAGTCAAAAGAAACTGTCCCTTGGATGAGGAAGGACATATTGAACTTACCAGACAAAGACTTTACATCATCTATCATAAATATGTTCAAAGAGCTAAAGAAAAATGCCTGAAAAGTTAAAGTATGATAACAATGCTATACCAAATAGACAATATCAGTAAAGAAGTAAAAATTATAAAGAAGAACCAAACAGAAACCCTGATTTGAAAGTATAACTGAAATGAAGAAATGACCATAGGAGGTCAACAGTAGATGTAAGCTGGAATTTGAAGATAGGTCAATTGAGATTATTAATTTCTGAGGAAAAGAAAGAAAAATTGAAGAAAATTTTAAAGAATCTCCAAACCCATGGAATACCACCAAATATACCAACATATGCATAATGGGAGTTCCAGAAGGAGAAGAGAAAAAGGGAGAACAAACGTTTGGAAAATAATGTCTAAAAAGTTCTCAGGGAGCCTGGGTAGCTCATCCGACTTTGGCTCAGGTCATGATCTTGCTGTTCATGAGTTCGAGCTCTGCATCAGGCTCTGTACTGACAGTTTGGAGCCTGAAGCCTGCTTCGGATTCTGTGTCTCCCTTGTCTCTCTGCCTTGCCCCTGCTCGTATTCTGTCTCTCTCACTCTCTCTCTCTCTCTCAAAAATAAATAAACGTTAAAAAAAAATTAAAAATGTCTCAAGTGTGATGAAAACATTATCTACATACCCTAAAAGATCAAGGAACTCCAAGTGGGATAAATTCAAAGTGTTCCACACTAGGACACATCAACGTCAAACTGTCAAAAGCCAAAGAAAAAGAGAATTGTAAAAGCAGAGAAAAATGATCCATTATGTACAAGGGACCCTCAATGAAAATAGTGGCTGACTTATCAGAAACCACGAGGCCAGAAAGCAGGTATGGCATGTTCAAAGTGCTGCAAGATAAAGACTATTACTTCAAAAATGAAGAGCGATGCCAGAAAAAATGGCAGAGTAGGCAGCTCCAAATGCCCAACCCTCCACAGGAACATTGAAAATGCAAGCAGAAACTGTTAAAACCTACTTTGTCAGGAGCGCCTGGGTGGCTCAGTTGGTTAAGCATCCAACTTCGGCTCATGTCATGATCTCATGGTTTGTGGATTCAAGCCCTGCATCGGGCTCTGTGCTGACAGCTCAGAGCCTCGAGCCTGCTTTAGATTCTGTTTCCCTCTCTCTCTGCCCCTCCCTGGCTCACACTCTGTCTACCTCTCTCTCAAAAATAAACATTAAAAAAAAAAAAAAATTAAACCCTACTTTGTCAGACTTCTCAGAAATAGTCCAAAGTTTATAGCACACAAGCAAATGAAGAATCAAGGAAAAGGGGACTTAAAAACAATCACAAAGCTTTATGGCATTTTTATTTGCTCTTGCCTCACCCATTTCCTAGCTCCTGGAGGTCTTGAAGAGGGCAGCCCATGTTCTCAGTATGGGACCCTGGTCCCAGCTCCAGAGGGAACACAGCAGTCCTTATTCACAAAGAATTGTGTCTCTCTGTTCTAAATTATCCAAGGGTTCGGACTTGTCTTTGTCATGTCTAACTTGGAAATCACCGTGGGCAGAAAGGTGATGGGCATTCTTAGAAAACATAAGATGAGCGGGCAACCTGCAGTCTTCTAGGGGAAAAGATGATGTGTGAAGGAAACACCAGAGCACCAAAAGCCTAGGGAATAAGATTCTTTGGAAAACCAGAGTATTCAAAGGTGCCCATGTATACTGAGGAATTCAGAAAGCCACATGCATGCCCAATGCAGGAAACCTGCTCAGAAAGGGCCGAAGAAGGTCCCAAGATTTGGGTTCTGGCTGATCTCAAGGCTCAGTGAGAGCCGGAAGTGAAGGCTGAAGCTTAAGCACTGAAGAAATATTCCAGCACAAAGCCCATCTGCAAAGACTGCAAAAGGATTTTTCCTTTGTCTTGAGTGGTTTTCCCTTTCTCTTTTCCCTCCCTCTTTTCATCTCTCTCTTTTGGTTCCTGGCACTCAAGAAAATTGCTGTCAAACACTAGATGAACACAAACTAAAAGAACAGATACTTCAGAAACCACACATGAAAAAAAATATATACGCTTTACAATATAGTTTAGAAAATGACTAAATAAAGCGATGAATCACGTGAAATCTACCCCCAAAACCAAGAGCACACTGTGTTAGCTACCTTGACAGCAAATTATATTTTAAAAAACCCAGAAATGACCAAATAAACAGCTACAGCCCACAGCAAGCAATAAATACAAATGCTGAGGAGTGGGAAGAATCTGATTTCCAGAGAGCCACATTATATTTTAAATGTCCAGATTTAAAATTACAAATAATGCAAAAAGAAACCCTAGAAAGTATGGCCCATTCATAGGAAAAAATTAACAGAAACTGTTCCTGAGAAAGCACAGACTTGGGTTTTACTAGATTTTAAACCAACTGTCTGAAATATGCTCAAAGAGCTAAACAAAACAAAACAAAAAAACTAAGGACAAAGAACTAAAGGAAACCAGGAGAACAAGGTCTCAAAACCTAGACTATATCAATAGACAAAATTATAAAATAGTACCAAACAGAAATTCTGAAACTGAAAAGTATAATATCTGAAATTAAAAAAAAAACCAAAAAACGCACTAGATGGGTTTTAATTACAGATTTGAGCAGGCACAGGTATAAACAAATTTGAAGACAGGTCAACAAAAATTCCCCACTCTGAGAAGAACAAAAAAAGAATAAAGAAAAATGAACAGAGCCTAAGCAATATACCAACATACGCATAATGGGAGTCCCAGAGACAGAAGAGAGAAAGGGAACAAAAGAATATGTAAAGAATTCATGGCCAATTTGTCATTTATACCTCAACACAAATGGGGAAAAAACACAAACACAAAAAGAACCACACACACACATGCAAATATTAAGGACTGAAAACTCCCCAAACTTGATAAAAGACACAAATCTACATATTTAAGAAGCTCGACAGGCTCCAAGAAGGATAAAAGCAACTCACTGCCCATACTGAGACACACCATAATCAAATTGTCAAAGCCAGACAGAGAATCTTGAAAGCAGCAAGAGAAAAGCAACTTCTCAAATACAGGGATCCTACATGATCCCTCCAGAACAGGTTTCTCATCAGAAACCATGGAGGCCAGAAGGGAGGGCAATAACACTTTTAAAATGCTAAAAGAAAACCAAACTACCTATGAAGAATTCCACATCTGGCAATAAAATAAAAACTGAGGGAGATCATTGCTAGAAGACTTGCTTTGCAAGAAAAATGCAAAAAGGAATCCTTCAAGCTAAAATGAAAGGACACTAGACAGTAACTCCAAGTCATGTGAACATACAACTCGGCAAAGATAATTACATAGGAAAGAATAAAAGTTATTATTGCATTTTTGATTTGTAACTCCTCTTTTTATTTCCTACATAATTTAAAAGACAAATGGATAAAAATAATAATAAATCCATGTTAATGGGCATATATAGGAATATAACTTGGGATAACAACACATAGAGGAGTGGAGCTATAGAAGAGCAAAGTTTTGTATGCCATATGCTTACTGAAGCTAAGTTTGTAGTCCAGTAGATTGTTATAAATTTAGGATGTTAACTGAAATCCACCTGGTAACCAGTAAAAAAAACCCCAAAAAACTGTTTTAATATACACAAAAGGAAACAAGAAGGGAATCACAATAGTATACTATAAGGTATCAATTAAACACAAAGGAAGGCAAGTAATGGAGGAGATGAAGAACAAAAGAGTATAAAATAAACAGAACACAAATATCAAACTGGCAGAAATAGCCATTCCTTTTCAGTAATCACTTTAAATATAAATGAAGTAAATTCTCCAATCAAGATGCAGAGATTGGCAGAATGGATTTTAAAACATGATCCAACTATATATTGTCTACAAAAGACACAAACAGACTGAAAGTAAAAGGAAGAAAAAATATTTTTCATACAAATAGTAACCCAGAGAGAGCTAAGGAGGACAACTTACATCAGATGAAATAAACTTAAGGACAAAAACTCTTACAAGAGACAAAGCAGGACATTATAAACTGGAAAAAGAGTCAATCCATGAAGAAGATAAAATAATTACAAACATATAATTTATGGCACTTTGCACCAGAGCCACAAAATATATGAAGCAAAAACTGATGTAATGGAAGAGAGAAATAGATAATTCTACAATATAGTTGAGGACTTCAATATCCCACTTTTGATAATGTATAGAACTAGACAGAAGATCAATAAAGAAATAACAGGATTTGAATAAAACGTGAAACAAATATATAATACTCTGCTCAACAATATCAGAGTACACATTTTTCTCAAGTGTACATAAAACATTCTTCAGGATATATCATATGTTAGTCCACAAAATAAATCTCAATAAATTTTAAAAGTTTAAAAGCCAGCTAAGTATCTTCTCCAACAGCATGAAATTAGAAATCAATAACATAAGAAAAAATGGAAAATTCATAAACATGTGGTATTATATAAAGCAATTTTAAACAACCAATGGGTTAAAGAAGAAATCACAAGAGAAATTAGAAAACACTTAACAGACGAATGAAAAGAAACACACAACGTGCTAACACAACGTGCTAACACAACATATGGGGACCCAGTGAAAAGCAGTGCTCGGACGGATATTTATAGCAGTAAAAACCTCTATTAAAAAAGAACAAATACCTCAAATCAAAAACTTAAATTTTTTTTTAGTGTCTGTTTTTTTATTTTTGAGAGAGAGAGAAAGAGACAGAGTGCAAGCGGGGAGGGGCAGACAGAGAGAGACACAGAATCCAAAGCAAGCTCCAGGCTCTGAGCTGTCAGTACAGAGCCCGACATGGGGCTCAAACACATGAACCATGAGAGCATGACCTGAGCCAAAGTTGGAGGCTTAACCAGCTGAGCCACCCAGGCGCCCCCAAAACTTTTAAATCGATAACTTTATATCTTAAGGAACTAGAAAAATAGGGGAAACTAAACCAGTGCTAGCAGAAAGAAAAAAATGAACAGTAGAGAGTAGATGGACAAAACAGAAAATAAACAGATAATAGAGAGCATCAATGAAACCAAAAGTCAGTTCTCTGAAAAGATCAACAAAACTGTCTCTTTAGCTAGAATGACAACAGAAAAAAGAGAAAGCCTTTTGACTGTGCCCAATTGAAATTACCAGTTGATCACCTTTAAAGATCATTCTGATATGAATCTTCTAAATAAACCTATGAACTTGACAGAGTGTAGGCTGTGAAGTGAGACTGTCACTCTGGGCCTGAGGGCAGTTTCCAGGTGTAATAAAGAAAGTCTGGAGCAGGAGTAGAAGACCTGCATCCTAGCCCTACTACTGGTGACCAACTGGCTGCGTCATTTAACTTTTTGGATACCCTCCTAATCTATAAAATTGGATGGAGGGCCTCTTCCAGATATAAGATTACCATGATCTTAGATAAGGAAATTAACATTTAAAATGGTTGCCGAATTTACTCAAAGCTTTTAAATCAGTATGTAGACTAATTTTAATCTAACAGAACAAAATCTAGGACATGTTCTCACCTAGCATGTGATAGGCTCATAATAAGAACACACATTATGTAATTTACCTATACTAATTGTAACCTCTACCATCTTACAAATAACATTAATATGGAACCAAATCCTGGTCTCTTTTAGGAGGTCACCAAAACAATTACAAACAAAATGGCCCCCATCCCATGTAAACAGTGTACTCACCTTTCACTTTCATTGTTGCCGAGAAATGTTCCAAACTGTGAGGCATATGCATGCTCAAAGAGCATGATGAGGAAATTCTCATTAAATTCAAAAGAACAAGGAAATTGACGAAGTATCTGCCACACACAGTCCAAGAAGAGAAGAAATACAGGTGACTCCCACTTCTGCTTACTATTACAATAGGCTGACTGTGCGCAGCGCTGCTGAAATGGGTGACCAGCCTAAGACAGAAGATGGAAAGGTGACAGTCATAGCCTACACTGAGATCACATTACAGCACATTCTATTAACATATTTCACACAGTTACAACAAAACTTATTAAATGGAACATCATGTAATTTGGATGGCTGCTGTTTACATTAATGATTTCTTGGCTTAAAACAATTTTTAGCATCTAAGGAAAGAAACACAACTTCCAAACATGTAACAAGGCCATGCGGTTACGGCATAACCATAAGAACTGCAATTATCCTTGGTGAACTTCATAAAATAAAATTTTCTAGGCCTGTGTAATTTGTAGCAAAGTCAAAGAATGTAAGGTCTTCAAGTACAAAACAAAAGACAGCTATCACGTTTTATCTGTCCAAAGCACTGCAGATTGTTGTAAGCTACGTAAGCCTCACCACTAAATGGAAATAAATCTGGGGCTCTCACAGACAAACTCTGTAAAGTCACTCCTGATATTCAATTTTTAATTACATATGGGAAAAAAGTTAGTGTCGTGAAGAGATATTTATGAATACTTTTATATTAGAGATAAAAATTGTCCCCAGTTCCCCTCTTCTCTCAAAAAGAATTGGAGGAGTCTGACATGTACTGACTAAAGGAAATTCAAGAATTATTTGGCTCTCTGGCCCACCCAGAACCTGAGTACTGACCTTGTCCCAAATGACACCCTTCTAGGTATTTCACAAACTTGCTTTATCTTTGGATCCTTATACTACTTTACCAGACAAAGATAATGACATCAGCATTTTCTAGTGGCTAATGGTACTTCGATACTCATTAAAATGGTAATATATGAGTAAGTAAGTCACATTCATTTTATTTGTTTGCTATGCATCATGAGGAATGTGGCTGAATAGATTTTTGCCAAATATTTGGGATGGTCTGATTTGAACAGAGATACAAATCAGTTGTCAGGCAAGATAGACAAGGTATCCATAACAGCATTAACACGCAACAAACCTGAATTTTAACTAGAAGGTCCAGAAAAGATTTTTCTCCAGAGATACTTCCACTTTCAAGATAGATCTAAACATCTGTTCTCAATCACAATTATTTGGTAAGTTATACATTGTATATATATTTATAAGTTAATCTCTGACCTGGAGGTTTCAATCTATTTCATGAGAACTTTCTTTCAGTTGTCATTCAGTTTTATGTGATAGCACTGCATTGTGTCCTAGGGATAATAGAGCAGCTGCGCATGGTTCCCTGACCTCAAAGGAATCACTTTATTTGGGTCTAGGAAACAAATCATGAAGACAATGGATGGATTTTATCTGTGAAGAAGGTTAAGGTCCCAAGACTTCAGGACAGCAGTGACATTTAGCTGTATCTTAAAGCATGAGAAGGATTTCACCTGGTTGGGCAAGAGGATAGAGGGGAACCAGACAAGCAAAAGGCAGAAAGCACTAAAGCACACGTCTTATAATTACAAATCCCCACATCCCTTTCCTGCTTTATGTTTTTTATCTCTAGCAAAATTAAGCTCTGCAAGACAGAGACTACGTTTTACGCTCTTTGTTCTTTCCCTTGTAGGTAACAAAGTACAACTAGTGAGAGCTTGTTAAGGGAATAAAATGCCAAATGAGCAATATAAGCAAAGACAGGTACAAAATTGAGAGGCAGTAAAGATTATAAACATTTACTGAGAGGAAGACAGATTATTTGCCTCCAGAAAATTAAACATATAATGTAAACATTTTAATCAAAACTTCATACATTATGTCTGTCCTACAACTAGGATGACACCCATTATTATTAGCAGTTCCTGTGCACATCAAACAGTGTTTCTCACCTGCAGCCACTCTCTTTCTATCAGGGCCTCAAAACCACGGATGGTCCTGCTTCTCGGTTCCAAGATGATCTGGGCCAGGGAAGTAACCTGAAGTGTGGAATCAGTTCCTTCTGTTCCATGAATCAATATGGATGCCCCTTCCCTGATAGGAAAATCCAGAGTACAAATGGGATACTCCCAACATGGTCAGTCAACTCTGTTAATAATAAACATTTACGGAGTACAGTATTTCAAACTCATACATTCTGGTCTGTCCAGCAGGGTTTAGAGTCTAAGTAAGGCAAATGAAGAGAGCTTCTCTTAGGAGAAATAAATAAATAAAACTATAAGTTCCAAATTTCACATGGCAAGAACCTCTTTAACTTACAACAAATTTCACAAAACTTTTTAGTTGAATTTTTTCTCCCTTTACAAAACCCAAAAGCAGTCCTTATCATGCACAGTAAGCACTTATCTTTTCTGCCTATTAAGTTAACTAAAGCCTTTTCTCATCACACCTAGGAACACACACTTAAAGTTATTTTTCTGTATCTCTCTGACTTGATTCTATCTTTCCACCTCAGCTGACTGTAAGGATGCCTTCATAAACTGTGACATAATGAATCTAGGAAACAAGTCCTAAACCACATTTTTAGAAACATGAAAACAAGATACATAAAACAAAACATAAAACTTTCAATCTAGAAACTCAGTGGCAATGATACTATTATACCACAATATTTAGGAGGAGTCTGGGGCCCAATATTCTAAAGAGAGTGGAAGGAAACACCAAAAACTAAACTAACTACATTTTTTCCTCTCCCCTTCTACCTCTTATCTTGAAATGACAGTGAATAAAATTTCCCAGAAGAGTCTCCAGTTTGGTTACTATTAATTCTTTTCCCACATACATATATACTTTACGTAGCTATAACATAAGGTAATTTCTTACTATTTCCACTTTTATTATAAACATTTTCCCATGTTTCTATACCACCTTTAGAAGTATTGTATTCATGGTTATATAATATTCTATTAGGTGATCAACTATAATTTGCTGAAATGTCTGAGAATTAGACATTTAGGTCATTGTCAATTTTTGTTACACTACAGATGACATACTTAGCTTTTTGTCTTTTGCTGGATCATTTGAGAGTTCTTAATTTGAAAATAAAGGTCCCTGGTTAGGTTAACAACCTTATTCTAAGAATGAAATCTCATGACTGGGTAGAACGGTATGAGTAAATAGTTTAAGGCTTCTGATGTATATATTGAATCTATATATCTTAGTTATCTGTGGCGTATTTTAAATTCAATTCAATTAATTTAAGGTCTATTTTTACATTTTGAGCAGTTAATTATAAGGGCAGACTTTTATGGAGGTATAAATAATAAGCCTAATATCAGAAAAGGTAACTCAATCATGGCAAAATAAACCAAAACCTTCAACTCTTGTTAAGAATGTGGAAGTCGTTGTTTAAGGTGGCCAGCTGACTCTAAACAAAGGTGGAGATAGCAAATACTGTTCTGCACCTAGGGTTCCCTTAATCTGCGGCATCCCATTATTATGGCTGCAAATTTGGACAACACAGTGAGAAATGTTTATTACGATTTATGGTTCATAAGAAAACAGAAGCTCTGCACTCATCATGTAAGGGGAAATCTTTTTAACTTGGGTTAAAAAGAAACAGAACCCTTAATAACAACACCTCATCTTTCTGTAGTATTGATTTGTCTGCCGTAGAACCTCTTCTTTAACTCCCATATTTCGTTAGATAAATGAGCTTTGAGCTTTGCCTAAAACAAAAAACTAGTGACAGCCTGAGAATCCAGACCAAAAATCTCTACCCATTTCTGGTGTTGTCACTAATTCACCACATGACCTTAAGCAACCCATTCTATTACCAATTTCTCACTAACCACAAAAAAGTTACATGTCTATCCCTAATTTGGAAGCACCAATAAGACAAATTACAGTTTCAAGGAAAAGTGTCATCCAACTATGTAGTGGCAATACTTACACCTACCTATTGTCTCAGAAGAATCCCCTTCTTAAAAGGGGCATTCTAAGCTTCTGCAACAACTTATACCAGTTCTCTGTTCAAGTCCTCTGCTTCAAGTCTCAAGGATTAGCAACCTTCAGCTGAATGAATAAACTAAACTCACTTCATATACTTTACGTCACACTGCCATCGGGTTTTCTCAACTTGAGATCCTGTTATAATGGCACGTATCAAGTACTTTGCAATAAGATATCTGAGAGATTAGAAAGAATCATTTTACCGTGTAACAAAATTACATGTTTCCTCTCATTGATATTTCGAAAGTAAGAAGGCAAGCCTGGCCCTCTGAGAACAAATAAGAAAACTTCTTTTCATTCTTGTTCACAGTTTAAGCAAAGGAAAATAGGTAGATTCACAATTCAAGGATTTTATAGAAAAAAAGAGTTCCTTTAGTATTTAAAAACTTTGTGTCCTTGAAGATGTGTGCCTGTGGTTCATATCTGTTCAACAAACATTAATCACCAATTAAATGCCAGACTCTATGCACACACTTCATTGATAGCACTGAATGGCATTGACCACCTTATACAGTAATTTATGCAATGATCTCAACATAGAATAGAGACTAGACACAAACTTTTAACACAATAGATAAACACATGTCTGGATAAAAGCAAAGTCTAGTTAGCGCTGTGTGTCCCATTTCAGAATACCGAAATACACTCTACCTGTCGATACACTGAGCCGCTAGACAGGCAGTTGTAAGAATCTCTTTGATGTGAGTCAGCCAGTTAGAAGCCTCCAATTTACTGAGCCATCTGTCCATGTTATGTGTTTGGTCATTACAAGCTTCCACGAGTTTGATTAAGCTCTCCTGAAGAATGTGATACCTTTAAAAAATAAGAAAAAGTAAAAAGAAAATAGAAAACACACTGATGAAGAGAGAAACCAACCAAAACTTCAACCTCCAATATATCCAAGAGGAAAAGTAGCTCAAAATGGTATAAAAATATTTACCTTACTACACAATAACTTGATGATTAAACACTGAAAAAATAATATGTAAACATGGCAGCAAAGATACTTAAAATGCCTGTCATGGTAAACCATTCCTCACCTGAACAGATTAAACCCAGTTTACATAGCTAAATTACCTGACTGGGGAGTGGGCCAGAACACCGCATTTTGTAAGAAGTCACGAGGCCGCACCACTGACATCTGCAATCCTATTTCCACAGATCCAACACTGGATACCCAGTACCTTTAGCAGGGATGCCCAGGGCCAGCTCAGACCCCACTGTTTTATTAGCTCCAACTCCCACCCACCCTTCCAGAAGTCCCTATAAACCTCTAATTGTAGGCGTAAACAAGATGTAGGTGGAGGAAACAGGGTGGGAGAATAGGTGGGTGTGGGGGAAAGTTGTCTAGTCTTCTGACTTAGAAAAATATACTTCTCCGTGGCATATCTGTTCAGTAAGTTTGATGACCACTGATCTTACAAGGAGAGGAGCAGACCTCTGACCTTGCGGAGATGAAATTTCAGAGTTAACTTAAGAGGAAGCATGCTGGATGTAAATTTAAAAAAATAATAAATAAAATAAAAATAAATAAATATATAAAGCATTAAAAAAAAAAGAGAGAGAGAGAAAGCATGCTACCTGACTAAAAGTCAGCTGTGGGCATCCAAGATAAGTTTCCTGCTTATCTTATAAAACGCGACAGGAGATCCAGCCGATTTCTGACTCTAAGTTAATGCGTAGGTTCATTTGAGAACTTGTGATTTTTGCAGCTAAGGGCTCACCCATTCTAATTCGCTTCAAATAAGAGCCTACTACTGTCTCCAGAGTCTGTTACCTCTCAATGGACTTATGAATCCGCCTCCACTGGGGATAATGGGCTTCTTGTTCAAAGCCGCCGCCTTTGGCTCTAGCTTGCTGAGCTACATTTAAAGACCGTGTGTCAATGATGTAGCCACGTTTCCCTGCCCTGAGGGTAGCATTTATCAGCTTTTCATCTTCTTTGCACCTTCTCCCATTTGTGCCAGTGAGTGGCTGACCGCTTCGCATGATTACCTAGAAGCACGATGCAGTTTAAAATTTAAGAGTAGCTGCTTTGAAAGTTTCTGAAAATAGAAATAAATTAGCTAGATTAAGAGTATCTCAAAAACAATTGTGTGGCACTTTGAAGATGAATATGATCGTAAAACAAAGAAGTATCTCCACATATTTGCAATAGTTAATAACTAAAACAAAAATAAGCCTTGCACTTTAACACAATTTTTCTTCCTACTTCTCAAAATACTTCCACATAATAAATTACAATTGCTAAAAAGATCAATTATCACAATTTGTTTAGTTAGTAAATTGTTTACTGGACATGGCCCTGTAACAGAGATAATAATAATGGCCTATGTGCCAGTAAACTTTTGCTTCAACTACATAAAGAGGGTTGGCAGGTATAATCAAGAATTATAAAGAGATGGGGTACCTGGGTGGCTCAGTCAGTTGAGCGTCCAACTCTTGATTTTGGCTCAGGTCATGGTCCCAGGGTCATAGGATCAAGCCCTGCATCAGGCTCCATGCTCAGCATGCTCTACTTGGGATTCTCTCTCCCTCTCCCTCTCCCTCCCTCTCTCCCTCCCTCCCTCCCTCCCTCCCTCCCTCCCTCTCTCTCTCTCTCTCTTTCTCTCTCTCTTTCTCCCCCTCTGTCCCTCTCCCCAGCTCAAGTGTACTCTCTCTCTCTCTCTCTCTAAAATAAGAAGAAGAAGAAGAAGAAGAAGAAGAAGAAGAAGAAGAAGAAGAAGAAGAAGAAGAAAAAGAGGGGCGGTTGAGTGGCTCAGTAGTTTGGCGACCAACTCTTGATTTTAGCTCAGGTCATGATACAGGGTCATGGGATTAAGCCCTGCATCAGGCTCTGCGCTGAGTGTGGAGCCTGCTTGGGATTCATTCACATTCATTCTCTCTCTCTCTCCCCCCTGCCCCCAACCCCTCTCCCCTCTCATGCTCTCTCTCTCTAAAATAAAAATAAAAAAAGAAAGTATAAAGAGAGAAAAACTATAAAGAGAAAAGCCACCAATGGTAAAATAAAGTTTATGTACTATTTGTGTTTGGGGAATCATTTTTAATATCTTTAAAGCTGCTTGTCTATTATTTATTCTCCTGTTACCCTCTTTCACCCTGTTCAGTATTTCAGGATTTAGAAACTTATTTCCAAAGACCATCAACTATATATTTTGAAAGGTTTGATTTTGAAACCTTTCATTTTCTCAAGAAATTAATATTATACAGATCTCTTCCTTGGTGAATGGTTTAGAGTTATTTCACTTTCTCCCCATAATATATGCTGTTATCTTAACTACCTTGAAATTTATTATGATCAAGAAAGGTCATCCAGAGGATGACAATGGCTAACTCCCAGACTGCACTAACCATGTAAATGGACATATAGTATATTTAATATCCCTTTTTAAAATGCTTTGTAATGAACTCTCTAACAAACAGAAATATTACTATGCAAATGGGATAGATGATCTGATGCCAAAGTAGCAAATTTTTTGGAAATTTTTTTACCCTAAATATCCATGCTTGACTTATTATCCAGGGGAAAAAAGGCAACGGAAAATGACCATAACTTATCCACTATTTTACTATTGGTTTCAAAATGAGAAGCCGAGTTTATTGACTGAGAGAAAATAAGAGGACAGAAACAGATTTAGAAAATATTTAGGAAACACACATACAGCAAGCACTATTCAATTACTGACTCCTGTGTTTACTTAAATTGTAACTAATAACGTGTCATTCTTCTCCTTTTTGAAAATAAAAATGTCTGCTCAATTTACTTTTTACAGGGAAATTTGGGTAAAAATAATTTAAAAAAAAGAATTCTACCATTATTCTGGTCAGAGAAATTTATTTTTCTACCTAACAGTGTTATTTTAAGTATCAAATAAACATTAGTTCCCTTAGTACTGAGTCCTTAAGATAAACCTGCCTGTTTTTTTGTTTTTTTTTTAAATATTTATTTATTTTTGAGAGAGAGAGAGCAGAGGAGGCCCAGACAGAGAAGGAGACACAGAATCCAAAGCAGGCTCCAGGATCCAAGCTGTTAGCACAGAGCCTGACGCGGAGCTCAAACTCACGGACTGCGAGATCATGACCTGAGCTGAAGTCGGACGCTTAACCGACTGAGCCACCCAAGCACCCCACCTGTCTGGCCTTTCTAATTTTGAGCAGCATCATGAGAAGAATTCAAAGTCATATCCTAATCACGGAAAACACTCTACTCCTGATTCCCTAATGTTTAAAAGAAGGAAGTTCTGGCAAGGGAGACTAATCACATCAATGAACAAGTACACAGAAAGTGGAACATTTCTAAGGAAAGATCTGCAAACCAAGGCATTCACAGATCAAGCAGCAATACTGTATACTTACCATTCCATTTTTCTTATGATAATAGCTGAGTACTGGGAAGCGTCCTCCATGCCGAAATGTAGCTACCTTCCGAAGAGCTTCATCATCAATGGATTTGGGCACTATGACAATTGGCGGGTAAGAAGGACAGACAGCAAATTCCTTATTGACATAGCTTAACCTCCATTCACTGGTCTGGAAAACACAAAATACTTCAAAGCTAAGCAAGTATCTCAATGTTACAAAACAATCTGAAAATTTTAAAGGACCTTAGAGATCAATTTTCATACAATGAAGAAGCCATCTCTCGGGAATTTAATATAAGGATACCCAACCCATACTTAAAGGAGTTCTATTCTTCAGAGTCCGTTTCCTACATTGCTAGGTATTCTCCATTCCTAGAAAGTGCTTCCTTATTTTGGGCAAATGTGGCTCTGTAACTTCCTCTATTGTTTTTACATGGCTTCAGTCCCAGTTTCCTATTTCACACGGCATCCTATTAAATATGTGAAAGACAGTTGTTTCCCCTGTAGTCGCCTATTCTCCAAGTAATATATATTTAAGCATATCCATGCTATCAAGGCCAATATCATCCCATTCATCCTTTTTGGGGGAGCATTTAACTTTATTTTTGGTATTCTTAAGTACAGCAACAGGAAGACTGTAATATTCTAGATAATGCTTATCCAGATGATAACAATAGAGCTACTACCTACATCAAATCCCTTGTTCCCTTCTGTTATTTAAAAATGTAGAAAGACTGGTGATATCTTTCTTAAAACAATAACCACTTAATGCTAAAAAAAATTATACTTAGGAATCAATGAAATAATTTCTAACTCAATATACTGAGGACTAAGAGTATACAATATAAGATTATCAAATGACAACTTATTTTAAACATCAAAAATAAAAACCACTTGAAGACAGTAAAAAAAACTTTTTACAGTTAAAAAAATAAAGTTATGAATATGCAAATTTTGATACATTCCGATAAATCAGATTTGGCTTGACATACTGGCCAAGTGGTGCAGTACCAGGAAGATAAAATTGAAGCATATTCAACATACTATAGGAAAAGAGAATTTTTTTAAAAACCTTTTTACAAGATGCAATATATTTTTTAATTAAACCACTTACACTTTTCTATGTTATTCTCTTACCAATTTTAAAGACAGTTTCTAAAAAATTCATTAGTTAAAAAAAGAAAAAAGGAATTTACCTGTTTCCTGTTCACCTCCATCTCGTAATTCCCTTTCCCCAGAGGTAATCATTTTCAACTCATAGCTTTTTATTTCTAGCGTTTACATCCAAATTTCTTTTTTTTAATTTTTTTTAATGTTTTATTTTTGAGAGAGAGAGAGAGACAGACAGACAGACAGACGGAGCACATGTGGAGGAGGGGCAGAGAGAGAGGGAGACACAGAATCCAAAGCAGGCTCCAGGTTTTGAGCTGTCAGCACAGAGCCCAATGTGGGGCTCAAACCCACCAACCATGAGGTCATGACCTGAGCCCAAGTTGGAAGCTTAACTGACTGAGCCACCCAAGCGCCCTACATCCAAATTTCTAAATAACGTGATTATACTGTTACTTCTTGAATTTCACTATTAGACATTACTTACTGATTTCCTACTCTGGAGAATGGTATGATCATCCATTGACCTGCAATGCCACTTCCGGCATATATTAAGTTCCCATACGTAGAAGGTTCGCTATTCTGTCCCACTGGTTTATTGTAGTAAGTCCCATAGCTTTTAGAATAAACTTGATATTTAGTAGGCTAAGTCTCCTCCTCCCTCTTTGTTGTTCTTCAAGAGTACCTGAGCTTCTCTGTGCAACTTTTATCTAATTTCATGTAAAAACCCATTGTGGTTTTAGTAAGACTGCATTGATTTTATGGATTCATTTCAAGACATCTTTAAAATATTCTATCTCCCTGTCCATGAGCATAGTGTCTCTCACCTTTTTAAAGCTTACTTAATTTTTTCAACAAAGTTGTACAATTCTCTCAATAAAAGCCTTGCCTAACTTTTCTTCGATATATTCCTAGAAACCTTATATTTTTGTTGCATTTTAGTTATATGTTTTTCAAAACTGTGGTTGGTATACAGAAATGCTCACAATCTCAAGACTCTTTCAGTTTCCTGTGTAGACAAACATATAAGTAACAATGACAGTCTTGCTTCTTTCATTTTAATCTTTGTATCTTTTATTTTTCCTTCTTGTCTTAATGAACCAGCAAGTAGTGGTGGTGGACAAACTTGTCTCAGTCTTGAACTTAAAGAGAATGATAAAAGACTTGCTTTTTTGTATGTTTTTGTTTTGGGTAGCTTTATCAGACTTATCAGACAGCATTTATCAGATTATATAAATGCCCTTCAAATCCAATTCCGCTAAGAGCTTTTATCATGAATAGATGTCTAATTCTATCCAATTTTTTTCTATTCTAATTTTATTACACCATATATGTAGTTTCTCTTTTCTCTCCGACTTACTTTGTGATACTCTCTTTGCCTTACGATTTAATAGCTGGACTACAACACATCTAACTAAAGATTTATTTTTTATTGTCTTGCATAGTGCTTCCTGGGACACTTTAAGAGTTTGTGGCTTTCATCAATTCTGGAGAACTCTCAACCATTACCTATTTGAATAGTGCCTTTCTCCCATTTTCTCTATTATCTTCTTGAACTCCCATTTAATGAATATTGGATCTTTTCCCTTTATCATTCATACATGTGTCTAACTTCTCTATCATTTTGCACATCTTCCTTGTTTCTCTGCTCTGCACTCTGAGCAATTACTTCAGATCTGTATTCTAGATCACTCTTTGTTTCCAATCAGGTACTTAACTTTACATTAAGTTGTTTCTCTTCTTTTTAATCAATTTTGAGATTTTATTATTTGTATGGAAAAATAAACTAGATCCATTTACAGTGCATGATTTCATGAGTCTTGACAGCTATATACACTCATGAAACCACCACCACAATCAAGATAACAAACATTTCAATCATTTCCCACAAAAATCCCATGTGTATTTTTGCAGTCCATATCCTCTTCTCCACATCTCAAACTAGGAAATCATCACTCTTTTTTCAGTCACTTGTGTTCTATCTAAAAAATCTTTGCCTAATCCAAGGTCATGAAGATTTTCTCCTGTGGTTTCTTCAAGAAGTTTTATAGTTTTAGCTTTTATTCCATTCATCAATAAGTCTGCCCTTATACCAATGCCACACTCTCTTGATTATTATAACTTTATATTACGTTTTGAAATCAAATACTGTAAATCCTTTCTTTTTCACAGTTGTTTTGACTATTCTAGTAACTTTGCATATCCACATAAATTTTAGGATAATTTTGTCAATTTCTATTAAACACACCTATTGGAATTCTCATAGGAATTGCACTGAATCTATAAAGCAATCTGGAAACAACTGTGATCTTAATGAGAGGTCAGCAAACAATAGTCCACAAGCCAAATCCAGCCCACTGCCTGTTTTTATAAATAAAGTTCTATTGGAACATAGCACTACCCATTCATTGGCATGTTATCTATTGCTGTTTTCACGTTGCAACAGCAGAGTGGTGTCGTTGTAACAGAGACTGCATGACCGACAGAGCCTAAAATATTTACTTCGTGGTCCACTATGTAAGTAAGCCCACTACTGATCTTAACCCTATGGTCTTCTAATCCATGAACATGGTGTATCTCTCCATTTATTTAGATATCCTTTAACTTCTCAGCAATGTTTTGTGTTTTCCAGTGTACAGAATCTGTACCTATTTTGTTAAATTTATTCCCAAGTGTTTTATTCATTTTCAGATTGCTTGTTGCCAATAATTTAGTTCGGGTATATTTATATTGTGGGTATATTTATATTGATCACCCTTACTAAACTTGCTTATGAGTATTTTATCGATTTCTGATCTTATTTTTATGA
Organism: Puma concolor; assembly: GCF_028749965.1. Classification (NCBI taxonomy): domain Eukaryota; kingdom Metazoa; phylum Chordata; class Mammalia; order Carnivora; family Felidae; genus Puma; species Puma concolor. The sequence goes on along the minus strand of NC_141670.1, from coordinate 52,846,020 downwards.
TTTCATTCTTTCTAGTTACTTTGCTTTTTTTTTCCCCCTAGCCTAATTTGGTGATTTTAGACCTTTTCTTCTTTTTTTTAATCTAAGCATTTAAAGCCATAAGTTTCTCTTTAAACTTTAGCCGTATTCCACAAATTATGATGTTGCATTTTTATAATTCAGTTCAAAATATTTTCTAATCTCCCTTATGATTTCGTTTTTGACACATAGATTATTTACAAGTATTTTGTTTAATTTAGAAATATTCTGGGTATTCCTAAATACCTTAGTGTTATTGATTTCTAATTTAATTCCTTTGTGGTCAGATATTACACATTGTACAGTTTCAATTTTTCTAATACTGAAATTTACTTAATTGCCTTGCATACAGTCTCTCCTGGGGAACATACCATGTACTCTTGAATACTGTATATATTGTACAGAAGTTAGGAGTGGCATTCTATAAATATCAGATAGTGTTGTTCAGATCTTCCATGTCTTGTTTTGTTGTTGTCTAGTTGTTTTTGTTTTAGTCTAGCTGTTCTATTAATTGCTGAGAGGACAGTGTTAATAATCTCATACCATGATCACAGAACTACTCATAACTTCCATCAATGTTTGCTATATATAGTTTTATCTTCAAAATTTTATTATTATGGAATGACCCTCTTTATTTGATATTTTGTGTCTTGGACTATTTTTTTTTAATCTGGAGTTAATGCAGCTACTTCTGCTTTTTTATCCATGGCATGTTTTCCCATTTATTTATTTTCAACCTATGTCTTCATATTCAAAATGCATCTTTTGTACATGGCTTATGCTTAGATCTTTAATTCATTTTTTTCTTTAGTTCACTCTGACAATCTTCATCTTTCGATCGGAGTGTTTAGCTCATTAATACTAAAATAGTTGTTGATATGGCTGGAATTTAGACTACTATTTATTTGTTTGTCCCTTCAGTTTCTATTGCTATTTTTTCTTTCCCACTTTCTGTTAGATTTAAATACTTTTTAGAATTGCATTTCGATGTACGTATTAACTTTTTAAATTATACCTCTTCACATTTTTTAAAAAGGGATTGTTCTAGGACAGTGGTTCTCACCCAGGGGTGATTTTGCCAAGGAATAGCATTCGTCAATGTGTGGAGACAACTATAGGTGGGGTGAAAAGAATCCCACTGGCATCTAGTGGTGCCAAAGATGCTGTCAAACATCCTACAAGGCACAGGACACATTCTCACGGCAAAGAATTATCTAGTGTAAATGTCAATAGTGCCAAAGTTCAGAAACCCTGCTCTAGGTATTACAATATATATCTTTAACTTAAATATTTGCCCACATTATATAAAATGTAAAAACCTTAAAATTGTACAAGTAGATTTACCCAAACAGCCACACCATAGCAGTCACCTTTAGTAAAAGCCACAATTTCCAAACAGAATAGATCTACATACACTATTAACATCACAGAGGCAAGCTGTAACCTTTATTCAAATAATCACGTATATGTTAAAGACATTAAAAAGGAAAAAAAAAATAGCCTGTTGTATTTACCTAGGTATTTAGCATTTCCAATATTCTTCAATAAGTCTAAATATTCAAGTTTCCCTCTGGTATTATTTCCCTTCAGTCTGAAGAAGTTCCTTTAACATTTCTTATGGTAAAGTCTTCTTGGCAACAAATTCTTAGTTTCCTTTTAATCTGAAAATGTCTCACCTTCATTCTTGAAAGATACTTTCACCACATACAAAACTCAAGGTTGGCAGGTTTTGTTCCTTTCAGCACTTTACAGTTTTCTCTTCTGGTTGCCATGATTTCTGATCAACAGTCCACGCTCATTTAAATTGTTGTCTCTGTGTATGTAATGTGGTGTTCTTACCTGGAAGCTTTCAAGATCTCTTCACCATTGTTTTTTGATGGTTTGACTATGATGTGCCTATGCATGGTTTTCTTCAAATTTATCCTGTCTGGGGCTTGCTGAATCTTGTTGAATTTATATTCATTCATCAAATTTGGAAAGTTTTAAATATTATTTCTTTAAATATATTTTCTACCTTACTCTCTCTAGTCTCTCCTTCTCGTTCTCCAATTACACATATGCTAGGCATTTTGATATTGTTCCACATCTCTGAGGCTCTGCTTGTTTTAGTGTAACTTCTTCCCTCCCTCTTCTTTTTACTAAATAATTTCTATTGCTCTAATTTCAAGTTCATCGGTTCTATCCTCTGTCATCTCTGCTTTTTAGCTCAGCTAGTGAATTTTTAATTTCAGGTTAATATTTTCTATTTCTCTGTTGATATTATCTGTCTTTTCTTTGGTTTTAAGCATATTTTCCTTTCTGAGAAATTGGACAGTTTTAAGAGCTGCTTTTTAGTCTTTGTGTGATAATTTGAACATATGACCCATCTTGGGGTTGATACTTGTCAACTTTTTTCTTCAGAATGGGTCATAATATCCTAGCTCAATTTTAGATTGTATCCTGGACATTGTCAATGTTATGTTGTGGAAAACCTGCATTCTATTATAGTCTTCCGAAGAGAGTTCATGGTTTTTGTTTCAGTAGGCAAATAACTTCATTAGATTTAAACTGCAAATTCTTGGGGCGCCTGGGTGGCGCAGTCGGTTAAGCGTCCGACTTCAGCCAGGTCACGATCTCGCGGTCTGTGAGTTCGAGCCCCGTGTCGGGCTCTGGGCTGATGGCTCAGAGCCTGGAGCCTGTTTCCGATTCTGTGTCTCCCTCTCTCTCTGCCCCTCCCCCGTTCATGCTCTGTCTCTCTCTGTCCCAAAAATAAATAAACGTTGGAAAAAAAATAAAATAAAATAAACTGCAAATTCTGTCACACCTGAGGTGCATGGCAGCTCAGATCTTGGTTCTGACTGATCTCAGTCTACCCCATGCAAGCAAGGTTCGAGATCAGCCCGAAGTTCAAGGCTGCACACAAAATCAAGGTTCCCCTTCTCTGGCTCTCTGGTTGCCCCAAACCGTTCACCCGGCTCCTCCCACCAGAAGAAGGTGGGCTTTCTATTGGAACGTTAGCTGTTCCACATTATCAATGCCACAACTATGCTGACCTGAGGACAAAGCCGCCCAAATAGAAATCCCACTCTGGCATTCACTGTCTCTATGTTTTGATTCCTCCAAAATAATGCTGCTTTCTGTTCAATTACCAGAGCTTTCAGATGGCAGTTTTTTGTGTTTTATTCATAGTTTGTCATCTATCTCTGCAGGAGGTCTTGTCAGATAGGAGCTACTCAATCAAAAGGAGGACCTCATCACCTTTTTATATATAATTTCTAAAGTGGTAGATTGGGGGAGTACACATATACTGTGTATGTGTACTTCAACAAAGTACCTGAAATAATTTTTCATGATATCCTAGAATAAAAAGCATGCTTAACATAGGAGGAACTCTAGAGATCACTTTGTTCAATACTTTCATTTTGTAGACATGGAATCGGAGTCCCAGAAAGTCAAGCAGCCAATAATATATCTGGGATGCAACCCACAATATCCTGATAGCTAGTTTTAGTACTAATTCAATACCACACATTTCTTTTGGACATAATAATGAAGTAGGGACTGGCTAATATTATAAAGTTTTTACATGGTTAAAAAAAAAAAAAAAAAAACTTACTCAAAGAATATTAAGTGATAGATGTCTAACCTGGCAGAGGATTTTTAATGATACATAGAAGGCTTTCCTGTCCTTCTGCCCTATCCTGAATAAATACACATTCCTACATTCATTCACTCAACAAATATTTACTCTTCGTTGATCATATGCTAGCAATACAGTAGAAAACAAGAATGACATTGTTCCTGCCCTTGTAAAGTTAATATTCTAGCAGCTTATATTCTACGCCGTGAAAGAGAAAATAAACAATGAATAAGAAGCTGTCCACACTGTTGACTCCCTCCTATGTGAAACTTGCTCTTTTCTTGGATTTTTCCTCCATTTACCTCTTAAATGGTTCAATCCTTAGCATCCTTTTTACTTTGGATGCTCCTTAGGCAATCTCAGTTTCTCCTCATGGTTTCTACAATGTATTTGCTGGTTAGTCTCAGTTTTTCATTTTTAACACATCCCTCAAGTAAGCTCTAGACTATCTCTTGTATACATTCAATGACATGTACCATACAGGCCATTCGAATTGCCATGCCCCAAACTAAACTGAACTCATTCCCTCTACACATATTTCTTTTTCTGCCTTTCCTATCTCAGTGGTAGCATCCTTTTCACATCCAGTAAGTGGGTCACCAACGCCTTTTAATTCTACTTTCTGAATCTTTCTGTGCTATATCCAACCACCTTTATATTATTACAGTAGCCTCTTAAGCAGTTTCTTGGCATTTTGCTTCAGAATTGATTTTTTGTAACACAAATTTAATTATGTCATTTTCCCTGTGCCTTGTGGATACTTTTGTCAGCACTTATTTTTGTTGTACTTGATTACTTAAATAATTGCTAGACTTTGAACAAGTAGAAGGAAGGAACCATGCTTTGCTCATCTTAAATTTCCATAATCTAGTAATACCTCAAACAAGGCATTGAAGATGTTCTCATTAAATCTGTGGATTACAAAATTTGCAGGAAAATACCAGAACTTCAAACATACAAAGTGCTTAAATAATTAGCTGAGCCAAAAAGAAAATGTCTACAAGGAGAAGTACTGAATCTGAGTAAAAATTAGTATGTAAGTAAAATAACAGAAACATAGGGAGGATCCCTTAGTAACACATGTGAGATGCAGGAATTTTCACTTATTTCATTAGTAACTTAATTCTCAAAAATGCTGATTCAAACTTAAGCTGCCTTAAAGTACCAGTCATAGTTCCAATCTATACCAAGTGCTATGGGTACCATATGTTTAAGAGAATAAATGACAAACTGAAGGCCCTGTTGGGAAGAGCAACCAGGACAGTGTGGGGACCTGAGGTCACTGTTACTAGAAGAAAAGTTGAGGTAAATACTGGCATTTAATCTACAGAAAAGAAAACTTCACGGGGACATAAAAGTTCTTAATTTGAGGAACAGTTCATGGTAGAGGAATAAGATAAATTGGGTAACACAAGGTAACATCAGAAACATTGGCTCTGTGTACAGGGAGACGGAGCTCAGCTGAGCATAAGAGCTGTCCCCAAATGGGGCATCATTGTGTTTTTGCGAATTCTCCCGCACTAAGAGTTCAAGCAGAGGCTAAACAACAACATCATGGTTGTTTTTTCGAACAGGAGATTTCTGCACAGAATAGGAGACTAACTTGAATGTTGAGTTGTAGAATGTAGAATTACACTGGTTCACTCACAGCACCTATCTCCAAGATAAATCACAGGCAGGTCATCTGTATGGACAGTTTTGGGTAACCAAGCAAATCATCCAGACATCTCTCTTTCTGACCACCATGTGACAGCCATTTGCCACTTAGGAAATAATTGAGGATTCCCCTAAGGTAACCATTAGGTGGCAGCTGACACAACAGAAAAGCATCATGCATTTAAGAGTGTTTACTATGCAGGCACCTGGGTGGCTCAGTCGTTTGGGCGTCCAACTTCGGTCAGGTCATGATCTCACAGCTCACGAGTTCAAGGACTGCGTCGGGCTCTGTGCTGACAGCTCAGAGCCTGGAGCCTGCTTCGGATTCTGTGTCTCCCTCTCTCTGCCCCTCCCCCACTTGTTCTCTGTCTCTTTCTCTTTCTCTCAAAGATAAATTAAAACATTAAAAAAAAATTTTTTTTAAAGAATGTTTACTATGCAGTTTGTAATGCAATAAAAACACTAAATGTAAGTGTAAATACACGTAGTTATCCACAAACTACACAAAAATGCCCCATAAATAAGAATGTGAACTTCTTGTTCCTTTGACACTTTGCTTGCCATGAACATCTTTATTCTTTTTTTTTTTTTCAACGTTTTTTATTTATTTTTGGGACAGAGAGAGACAGAGCATGAACGGGGGAGGGGCAGAGAGAGAGGGAGACACAGAATCGGAAACAGGCTCCAGGCTCCGAGCCATCAGCCCAGAGCCTGACGCGGGGCTCGAACTCACGGACCGCGAGATCGTGACCTGGCTGAAGTCGGACGCTTAACCGACTGCGCCACCCAGGCGCCCCTGAACATCTTTATTCTTTAAATTACATAGCACCCTGGTCCCTACTTCTTCATCCCCATGCCCCGCCCCACCCCCACCGGGTCCATTTACATAGGTGTGATGGAAAAAGAAAGAAGTAAAATAGTGAAGAATGAGAAAGAAAACCTCGTTCTAGTAACATGGTCTTAATAACCCAAGTTCTAAAAACATAAAAATTATCCCCCAGAAACAAACGTGATCTATGTTTCTCTAATGCTGTCTAAGGTACACAGTGGGTTCAACAGACTTCTTTGGGATAGCTCAGACCCTAATTACTACATATAAAATTGTATCTATGGAGACACTTTTAAAATAATCAACAATTAATTCAAACATGTCAGGATTACCTTTATGAAGATCTTAATGTTTTATCAATGTCATTTTCGAAATTAAAAAAGTAATATTTGGAATACAGCAAATCTACTAGTGGAAAAATCACTTGAGCTACAGCATTGAAAATAAATTACGCAAATCTCTGAATGGCAGAAGTTGCATTACTAATCACTACCAGAAATTTCTTTTAGGCATAGATAAGCCAACAACACCTTACTACTTGTCAAAAGGAAGTGATCATTTTCACAAGTAAGGTGCTGGGTTATTTCTCATTACATATAGATCTCTCAGAAAAGTTAACTCACAGCTGAAGAGTAGAGTTCAAACTCTTGCTCAGGAAGGAAAGAATGCCAGCCATCTTCTATCACTTCAAACATGGGTCGGTAAAAGAAAGGGTACATCAGAGTGATAGAGTCCAAGGTAGACAGTGCCTAGGGCATAAAAAGGAAATTAAAGAAAGGAAAAGGAACATACTGCAATTTCAACACTTTCTAACTGCCAAATTGGTATTAAATACGATCAATAATGATACACACCCAATATATTTCTCCAGCATTGTACTTACCACTAGATATATAGTTTATTGAAGCTAATTTCCATGCTTTTAGCATCTAACAAGGTATGTATCTGGCACATAACATACACTCAGTTATCATTTGCTGAATGAACACAAGGACAAGAAAAGTGTGTACACCTATTCTAGGAGAAAAACTAACTCCTTTTGACACCACTTAACAAAGCCTAATAAAAAGGTCCAAATATTTCTGGAAATCAGAAAATAAACACGTTTTGTTAGCAAACAAGGTCATGGCTCAAAATCCCAGCCATCAACTGTATCAACATATGTAAATTACATAAAATCAGTGTCTGTTAATAACCATAAATAAGGGTGTCACAGGTAAGTGGCCAGAGTCAGACTACAGCCAAACTGCTAGACTCAAATTCCAGATCCCAGTGCAATAATGGTTAACTAATGTAACCACTCTAATGCCTCCATTTCCTCAGCTCTAAAATGGGGGGAATTAAAGTACCTATCTCATAGAGCTATTGGTAGCATTAAGAAAGATAACGTATATAACAGGCCTGTTAATAATAGTGCCTGGCACATGATAAACCCTGAAATTGATCTTGGCAATTATATGCTTCACATATCATATGCACCACATATGCTCCATCAATGTTCATGTTCTACCTCCTTAGAATGATATGCCATTTGGTCATGTATCATATTATCTTTATGTTACAATGACCCATTCTCAACCTGCGGCATTAACTCTGTGGTCCCCAAAAGAGCCTGTGTTCATCTGGAACTCTTGAATTCTGGGTAACACCACCAAGAAAATCTGACTAAATGGGAGGAACAGACAGATGAAATATCCTCCAGGTGATGGAGGCTATTTCAACCTTCTGACAGGGGAGTTATGAAAAGCACTTCTATGGCTGCAAAAAAAGGCACCAAAATCAATTAGCATAATTCAAATTCCAGGAACTATGGAGACACTCTTCTGGAGGAGGGTGGGGCCCCAACATCATGCTAGCTCCCCGAAACTCTCAGAATAAAGCTACCTCCCACTAGGTCACAGAAGGATCAGTCTCACAAAAGAATGGGCCCAAGCCTTAGTAAAAAATAGACTGGACATGTAGTTCAGCAGCTTAACAAAAACATCCCCATCCAAAGCTATTCTTCTGTCTGTTCATAAATCATGACACCTTCCCCCCAGAGCTCATAAAACAGAAAATATGGAGAAGCAGGGCTGGATAATCCATTATCCACTTCTGTAGAGTCTTTGGCTTCCAATCACACTAAACAGAAACAGAATGGCCAGTGTCCACATCTGACCTAGGCCAGAACTGTCATCGTTCAGGACAAACATTATTTTATTTAATTGGTTTATTTTTTTAATTGGTTTAAGATATTTTTTGCAATATTTAAAAAATCTTTTTGGGGCGCCTGGGTGGCTCGGTCGGTTAAGCATCCGACTTCGGCTTAGGTCATGATCTCGTGGTTCACGAGTTCGAGCCCCGTGTCGGGCTCTGTGCTGACAGCTTGGAGCCTGGAGCCTGCTTCCGATTCTGTGTCTCCCTCTCTCTCTGACCCTCCCCCCATTCATGCTCTGTCTCTCTCCGTCTCAAAAATAAATAAACGTTAAAAAAAAAATTTTTTTTTAAAAAAAAAAAAATCTTTTTTCATCTTTGCTGAAGTAAAACTACCAAAACTAAGAGATATTTCAAGTGATGATCTGATACACTGTGAAAGGACTCCCCCATTGAGTCAATTAACATGTCCATCACCTCACATATTTACCTTTTGTTGTTAAGACCATTTAAGTTCTACTCTCTTAGAAAATGTCTGTTATACAATACAGTGTTATCAACTGGAGGGACCATGGTATATATTAGATCTTAAGACCTTATTCATCTTATAACTGCAAGTTTGTAACTTTTACCAACCTGTCCCTATTTCCCCAGCCCCCAACAACCACTTTTCCACTCTGTTTCTATTAAGTTTTGTTTTTGTTTTTTAGGATTCCACATATAAGTAATAACATGCAATTATTTGCCTTGTCTGTCTGATTTCACTTGACACAAAGCCCTCCAATTTCATTCATGTTGTCACAAATATTAGGATTGCTGTTTTTTAAGGCTGAATCATATTCCATTATATATATAGATTACGTGTCACATTTTCTTTATCCAGTCATCTGTTGACAGATACTTAGGGTATTTCCATATTTTGGTAATATGAATAATGCTGCAATGAACAGTGGAGTACAGATACCTCTTTGAGATAATGATTTTGTTTTCTTCGGCTATATATCCAGAAGTGAGACTGCTGGGTCACATGGTAGTTCCATTTTTAATTTCTTAAGGAACCTCCTACTGTTTGCATACTGGTACAATCATGATTTTTTTTTCTAATTTTTTAAAATGTTTTATTTATTCTTGAGAGAGAGACAGTATGAGCGGGGGAGGAGCAGAGCAAGAGAGGGACACAGAATCTGAAGCAGGCTCCAGGCTCTGAGCTGTCAGCACAGAGCCCAATGCGGGGCTCGAACTCACAGAGGGTGAGATCATGACCTGAGCCGAAGTCGGACGCTTAACCAACTGAGCCACCCAGGTGCCCCGTGATTTTTAATGCAAGTCAGCAGTCACTTTAGCAGTTAATAAGCACTCATATTCTGACTTGTTGTGATCACAATTTGTATCGCTAGAGGTAGGACTTTTCCTTTAAACTCATTAACGCTGAAAGAACTGAAAACATTTCAACTCCAAAAGACAGTAGAAACTACATAGAAAAAAGCTTCATCAGCCTTCCTACTATGATTTAGAAAAACGAGCACTTGCAAGTTATTACTCCAGTGGGATTCTATTTATGGCAGCAGAATATATTTGGGTATATGGATTCTTGATTGCAAAGAACAGTTCAACTGTGCTATATAAGAAATTCACTTATTACTTCCAAGTTATATTAAGATATATAGGGGAGATGGGAAAGAAATTAGATACCAGCAAAAGGCAAGAGGCCACGTTCACTATGGACATTTACTACGTTGTAAAAATAACCAGTAGAGCATTCACTTCCTAAGGTCAAATTATGAGAATGGCTCATAATTCATAGCTTCTTTTCAGCTGTAAGGGTTTCTATATAATCAGTTTCTAAAGGATTTTAGGTACTATATACAGCTAATGAAACAACTGATTAGTGTCAGATGCTAACAAAGCTAAGTAAATGCAATCAGAAAGTGGGTTAATAGCTTTGCCCTATATTTCTTCACCACTATCCTTCACCATATGCGATTTCACTGACACCCACCAACCAGCTATCTTGTACCCCATAAAACAGATAAAAAGAAAAATGCAGACTGGCCAGTGAAAATCCAAACCCACAACTGAAAAAAAACAAAAACAAAAACAAAAACAAAAAACAGGCTGAAATGAAATGGGTCAGTAGCATTTCCTTGCCCAAAGAGCAGGACAGTATTTCAGCTTAACTGCCTAGAAACCACAGTGTGTTTCTTACCCATGTTAGCGAATGTGGCCAAATCAACATTACTCTGTCACTTCCAAATGACAGATATGTAAGACAAACAGTTCAGCTCATCTTCTCATTTCCTTTAAGGAAAATTTAGCAAAGGCAGAAGGTAAAATGGTTACATGCCATTTTCTCAGCACCACAACAGTTGTTTTTTTATTTCTCTGTTCTTGTTTAGAAACCAAACATGATCCTAGTTCTAGATTTTTAAATCTTTCTGCCTCCTTTTAATAGTTAAGCCACTAGCATTTGTTTTGGATACAAAGACCAGATTAGTTACTCATAGCCAGAGGGAAAAGAAATCAGTGTGTCTATAATTATCTAGAAAATACCATAAACATAAAGTTAATTACTATAATTTAGTAGCAATGATTTAAAATAAGGCAATTTAAAATTTGAGTGTAAACCAAAATAGTTGGTTTGAATGGGGAAGAAAATGAAGTGAGCTCCTCAATTTAAATATTAAATTATCCAAGTAAAATTTCTATTATTTGAAATCTGAAGAGACAGTCAATACTGTTTATACAAATATAAAACAAACACACTTTTTAGTCTTAGGCAAACATTTGCCTAAGACAAGCAAACATTCTCTGTTTGCTTCAGACTTGCTAAAAACAAACACAGGGCTATAATCACTGGTGATAATTATTTGCTTTGATAAAAGAAGTAACTTCTAACAAAAGCCTTACCATATACACATACAATGGATTATCATCCAGCCTTAAAAGGGAAGGAAATTCTGTCAAATGCTACAATGAGTGAACCTGGAGGAATAAGGAACCCAGAACACTAAAAACTGCTATAAGTCAATAAAATCCTAATACATTCCTATAACAATGAATCCGGGTGAGGCTTTTCCTAACAATTTTCAATATGTGAGTCATAGAACATGACCAAATATCTAGTAAAACAAACATAAGAGCTATACTGAGTAAGAATATAAGGTTCTTTTTTATTACTATTTACTTTCACCAGATTTTGCTTCTGAAACATTTACCTCAATGGAACTGGCAATATTCAAACATTCCTCCATTCCAGGAATATCCAACTGAATTATTCGAAAGTCTTTACATTTTATGATGATGGTACCCAGTGGTCCCACAAATCTGTAAAAAATTACAAATTATGCTTAGGAACATATACATTTCTATCTTTTTCAAAAAAGTATATTTATTTATTTTGAGAGAGAGGAAAAGGGAATCCCAGGCAGACTTCACACTGTCAGTGTGAATCTCAATACAGGACTCAAACTCACAAACCAAGAGATCATGACCTGAGCTGAAATCAAGAGCTGGATGCTTAACCAACTGAGCCACCCAAGCACCCCTATGTATGTCTCTATCTTTAAGCATATGATTATTTCCTTGAAAAAAGAATGTAGAAAAAAGAATTACCATCTACATTCACCTTTCTTCTCCCCAATTAGTCTAGTTAGGGAAGAGGCAAGCCTGCATTACTAAAATGTGAGCCATAAATTATTTTAAATATATGTACTTAAAAACATTTCAAATTCATAAAGTAATTCATACTAGGCCAATTCATTTAATGAAAATTATTTGGGACCTTGCTTCAAAGAATGAAGAAAAAAGATCTGTAATTAATGTGATAAGTGTTTGTACAGAGGTATTTCTGAAACATAGGAAAACACTTCATTTCAGATTTTACTTAATAGTTGATTTTAAATATAAATATCTCTTTTTCAGTCTTTAAAAACTATTAGCTTGCAATATCTATTCTAAATCAATGTCATATCTAATCACAAATTTTGTATCAGTAAATTTTGTGCAAATGTAACTTTACCTTTATTGGAATTTTCGTCTTTTATTGTAGTTGTTTTGTTTTGTCAGTACTTGCTAACAGCTCTGATTTTTCTTTTGCTTTGCCACTGGTTGGCCCTAAATCTTTTCCATTAATAGTTCTGGGTATTCCTTAACTAGGAATTCTTAGATTGTCCAAATGCTGTTCATTTAACCTACTTTTTGCCCAGTTTAGAAAGACATCTCCTACAGCCACTCTTCTGAACGCCATCTGAATTGTAAGCATCCCTATGCCTCTCACCACTGCGTTGTTAACTTGGACAAGCAGACGTTATCAGCACGGGTCAAATCCTAGTAAAGATAATTCCACCAGACATCTACAACCTATCAACACACTAGAATGCCGCTTATAAAATTTATTTTGAAAACTCACATTCTTGGCACTTCTACTTCTGGCAAAGGTAGAGTAACAGGGACCAGACTTACCTTCCCACCTGAAACAACCAAAATAACTGGACAAAATATAAGAACAGTTTTCAAGACACTGGACATCAAGCAACAAAGAACAGAGATCTCTGGGAGATGGGAAACAAGATGAGTCCTACAAATACCCCAGTTTACTGTTTTGAGTTCCAGGCCACAGGAGAGGGAACCTGGGTGGGGCTGATAGTCTGAGGAGAGCATCTATATTAAAAAAGAAAGTTTCATAATAGTGACTTCAGATTCCAGGATACTAGGAAAAGAAGGGCAAATTAAATCCAAAGCAGAAGACTAAAGATCAGAGCCAAAATCAATGAAAGAGAAAAAAGAAAATTATAGGGAACAAGAAAAGCAAAAATGATTGTTTGAAAACAATAAAAGCAATAAACCACTTGCCAAAGTGATCAGGAAAAAAGAAAATCTGTCTCAATTTACCAATACCAGTAAGGAGAGAAACGAGAATCTCTACAGATTCTACAGGCATTAAAAACATTAAAGGAAATACTAGTAACAACTTTATGCCAATAAATTCAACAAGGGAAATGATATGGACAAATTCCTAGAAGACACAAACTCAAGGAGAACCTAATTAGTTTTATAGCTATTAAATAAACTGAAATGTTCATTAAAATCTCCTCCCTACTACCACCAAAACAAACAAACAAAAAACAAAAACAAAATAACCTTCAGGTCTAGGTGGCTTCACTGATGAATTCTACAAAACGTTTAAGGAAAAAATACTATTCAAGACAAACTCTTCCAGAAAGTTGAAGAAAAGGCAATTATTTATCAATTCATTCCATGGGGCCAGCATAACCCTAATATATATATTTTATTTACTTTTTTTTTAAATTTTTTTTTCAACGTTTTTTATTTATTTTTGGGACAGAGAGAAACAGAGCATGAATGGGGGAGGGGCAGAGAGAGAGGGAGACACAGCATCGGAAACAGGCTCCAGGCTCCGAGCCATCAGCCCAGAGCCTGACGCGGGGCTCGAACTCACGGACTGCGAGATCGTGACCTGGCTGAAGTCGGACACTTAACCGACTGCGCCACCCAGGCGCCCCATCTAATATATATATTTTAAAAAAAAACACATTACAAGAAAACTACAGACCAATATATTTCATGAACTCAGATGCAAAATTTCTAAACAAAATATTAGCAAATTAAATCCAACAATACATGAAAAGGATAATACATCATAAACAATTGGGGTTTATCATTTGAAAATCAAAGCAATTTATCATATTGCCAAATTAAAAAAGAAAAACACCACATGATCATCTCAATAGATATAGAAAAAGCATTTGACAAAAGTCAACATCTATTCCTGATTTTAAAAAACAAAAACAAAAAACCTCAACTCTCAGCAAACTAGGAACAAAAGGAAACATCTTCAACAGCATTTACCAAAACAAAACAAAACAAAAACAAAACAACCCTACTACTAATTACAGACTTAACAGTGAAAACTAAATACTTTTTCACTAATATCAGAAATAACAGAGATGTTCACTCTCACCACTTCTATTCAACATTGTATTGACAGTTAATAGCCAGTGCAATAAGGCCAAAACAAAAGAAAACAACAACAACAACAAAAAAAAAACACAAAAAAACAAAACCAGAATGAATAAATGGCATCCAGATTGAAAACAAAGAAATAAAATGGTCTTTAGTTGCGGATGACATGATTGCCTATTTAGAAAAGCCAATGAAAAATACATAAAAGCTATTAGAATTAAAAGATGAGTTTAGTAAGGCTGCCAGATACAAATTCAATACACAAAAATCAATAGTATTTCTATACACTATCGCAACAATTGTTTAAAACGCCCAGGATTTGGTTTTTATTCAGGATGGTGAGGCTGATAGATCAGGAGATAACTGTTACTGAAAAGTTATTTTGTTACTCACATTTCCCAACAGGAGAGGCAAACTATGTCACTCAGAGCCACATGGGGAAGCATCTGGGTCAGTCAGGAGGCAGACAGAGCGAGAGGAAAGGATGGGCCAGAACTTCTGTGATGTTTCACAGAAAAGAATGGGAAAGGCAGGGTAGGTGAGCTGAGCAAGTTTAGGATTAGAGTTTGAATAATTCTGTCAGGCTCTGGGTTATACCAGTGATCCCTGGTTGTCTGGTACCTGGCCCTGGAAGAATTTAGGACAGGAGAATTTTAGTGGTCCTGACTGCAGAAGCCTGATAAGAGGAAGCAGATGCGGGTATGGACTTGAGATTGGTTGGTCTGCATATCAAAGATGTGCTTGCAGGCAATTTTCTTGCTATCTCTAGGAAATAGCTAACCCTGAGTGGAAGCAGTCCCGCTCCAGGTCTGCAAGGGGCTTAAGACATCAATGTATTATAAAATACAGAAAGTAAAAAACATAATTAATACATATGAGCAATTAGAAATTGAAATTTTTAAAATACCATCTGAAAGAGCATCTAAAAATGTGGAATAGAGGAAAATCTGTCAAAAGATGCCTAAGACCTGTAAGTGAAAATTACAACACATCACTGAAAGAAATTTAAGAAGACCAAAATAAAATAAATGGAGAGATTCACTTTGTTCATGGGGCAGAACACTCAATATTAAGATATCAGATGTTAACTCTTACCAAATTCATTTATCAACAGATTGAACACAATTCTCATCAAAATCAGAGGCTTTTTTTAAAGAAATTGACAAGCTGATTCTAAAATTCATATGGAAATGCAAATGACCTGAAATAGACAGAACTTTTAATTAGAACAATTATGTAATACTACATAATTTCAACTTAATATAAAGCTACTGTAATTAAGACAGTATGGTAGTGTGGTAACAGCATCAAGATAAACAGATCAATGAACCAGAAAAAAAGAGTCTAGAAACAGTTCTATTTATATATGGACAAAGATGCAAAGACAATGCATTGAAAGAAGGGCAAAACAATCAGATATCCATATGCAATATATACACATACACACATATATATGTATACGATAAACCATATATAAAAACTCAAAATGTATCCTATACATAAAGATAAAACCTAAAACTATAAAAGTGCTAGAAGATAAAGAGAAAAAATCTTTGTGACCTTGGGTTAGGCAATGATTTCTAAGATAAGACACCACAACCCCAATCTATAAAAGAACTGGTAAATTGGGCTTCTTCAAAATTTAAGTCATTTTCTCTTTGAAAGACACTGTTAAAGAGAATGAAAAGCCAAGCCACAGACAGAAAATATTTGCAGATCTTATATAATAAAAGACTTGTATCTAAACTATATATTTTTAAAAACACTCAAAACTCAGTAAAGGGAAAGATTCTGGGAAGATGGTGGAATAGAAAGCACCAGGAATCTGTCTCCCAACCTAGACAGCAATTTCATTGGCATGATCTGTTTGATGTGACTGTTTTATAACTCTAGAGTCTATTAAGGCTTGCAACTTCCAGAGTTCCAGAGACCTGGATGGTAAGTTTTGGATACATTCAGCTCTTAGCAAAATAGCAGCTATGCATCCTACCCATGAGGTGGGCAGCTGTGCACACGTTCCTGGAGCAACTTACAAACAGCTTGAGGAAGCTAGGTTGGGCAAAAAAGACCCTGTCCTCCAAACATCAGAGAAAAGAGATCCTGTCCTACAAATATCAGGATTTGTGTGCTAATAGCTGATTGCTGCTTCTGATCACAGAAGAGCAGAGGCCAGTGGACATCTGGTTATTGCATCTTTCCCCATTGTTGTAAGCCTCTCCCCAACAAGTGACTTCCAGAGTTTTAAACAACAGTCCCCTTTCCCCTCCCTGCCTGCATTTCATTTTTCACTCTTCTCCTTTCAGGAGACAGACATTAAAGACTAAGACATTCAAAGACAATTACATAAATCAGGAAAATTAGGATTGGAAATGCCCAGGGAAAGGCTCAGAAAAAACCCTAAGACGACCTTAAATTTATACTCTAGGCTGATCCTTGGCATAGAGAAAGCTTACAACAATAAATAACAACATCAACAACAATAAGTAAATAACAACAACAAAACAACAACAAAAAAAGAGCAAACCTTGGGGTAGGAGAAAAACATGATTTCCAAAATCACCACATTATTAGATCAAATGTTCAATGTTCAACCAAAAAAAAAAAAAAAAAAAAAAAAATCACAAAGCATACAAATAAACAGGAAAGTATGGGACAGTCAAAGGAAAAAATACATCAACAGAAACTTTCCCTGAAAAAGACCTGATGGTCACTAGACAATGTGACTAGACACTAGACAATGATTTTAAAACAATGTCACTAGACACTAGACAATGATTTTAAAACAATTGTCTTAAAGATGCTCAAAGAACTAAAGGAAGATGTAGAGAAAGTCAAGAATGTGATGTGTGAACAAAATGGAAATATCAATGAAGAGAGAGAAAACCTAAAAGGAAACCAAAAAGAAATGCTGGGGCTGAAAAGTGTGATAACTGAAATGAAAAATTCACGAGAGGGATTCAAAGGCAGATGCGAACAGGCAGAAGAAAAATCAATGAACCTGAAGATAAGAAAATGAAAATTATTGAGTCTGAGGAACAGAGAGAAAAGATTGAAAAAAAGAGAACAGAGCCTAAGGGACCTGTGGGATACCAACAAGAGAACCAACATACACATTGTGGGAGTCCCAGAAAGAGAAGAGAAAGGGAGAGAGAGAATATTTGAAGAAATAATAGCTGAAAAATTCCCCAATTTGATGAAAGACATGAATATAAACATCCAAGAAGTTCAACAAAATCCAGATAAGATAAACTCAGAGAACCACATCAAAACACATTTTAATCAAACTTTCAAAAGACAAAGAGAAAATTTTGAAAGCAGCAAGAGGGAAGTAAATTGTTACATACAAGGGAGCCACAATAAGATAATAAACAGACTCCTCATCATAAACTTTGGAAGCCAGAAGACAGTGAGCTAATATATTCAAAGTGCTAAAAGAAAAAATTGTCAACTAAGAATCTTATATCCAGCAAAAGTGTCCTTCCAAAGTGAGGGAGAAATTAAGATAATCCCAGATAAACAAAAGTTTAGGCATTTATGACCACTAGAGCTACCTTACAAGAAATGCTCAAGGGTGGGGTACCTCAGTGGCTCAGTAAGTTAAGCATCTGACTTCGGCTCAGGTCATCTCATGGTTCCTGAGTGTAAGCCCTGCATCAGGCTCTACACTGACAGTGCAGGGCCTGCTTGGGATTCTCTCTCTCTCCCTCTTTGCCCCTCCCCACCTCATGCTTTCTCTCTCAAAATAAACTTAAAAAAAAAAGAAATGCTCAAGGGAGTCCTACAAGATTAAATGAAAGGACACTAGGCAGTAATTTGAAGTTATATGAAAAAATAAAGATCTCAATAAAGGTAAACACATAGGTAATTATAAAAGCTAATATGTAATAATAGTGTGTAATTGCACTTTCTGTTTTCTACATGATTTAACAGATTAGTACATTCAAAGAAAAAATTATTAGTATAAAAGTTAATATTACTGTATTACTGTAACTTTGGTTTATAACCCCAAATTTTGTTTACTACATAATTTAAGAGAGTAATGCATTTTCAATAATTATGAGTTTATGTTTGGGGGCATACAATGTATAAAGATGTAATTTTGTGACATTAACAATGAAAAAAAAAGTAGGGACAGACCTATAAAGAAGTAGATTTTTTGTATGCTATTGAAGTTAAGCTGGTATAAATTCAAACTAGAGTGTTATAACTTCAGGATGTTAAATGTAATGCATATGATCATCTCAAAGAAAATAGCTACAGAATATACATAAAAGTAGACAAGAAAGTGGGGCGCCTGGGTGGCGCAGTTGGTTAAGCGTCCGACTTCAGCCAGGTCACGATCTCGCGGTCCGTGAGTTCGAGCCCCGCGTCAGGCTCTGGGCTGATGGCTCAGAGCCTGGAGCCTGTTTCCGATTCTGTGTCTCCCTCTCTCTCTGCCCCTCCCCCGTTCATGCTCTGTCTCTCTCTGTCCCAAAAATAAATAAACGTTGAAAAAAAAAAAAAAATTTTAAAAGTAGACAAGAAAGAAATTTAAATATTTCACTACAAAAAATCAACTACATACAAAATAGAACAGTAATTAAGGGACTAAAAAGCTATAAGGCATATAGAAAACAAACAGCACAGGGGTGCCTGGGTGGCTCAGTTGGTTGAGTGTCCGACTTCGGCTCAGGTCATGATCTCGCAGTCTGTGAGTTCGAGCCCCGCATCGGGCTCTGTGCTGACCGCTCAGAGCCTGGGGCCTGTTTCAGATTCTGTGTCTCCCTCTCTCTCTGACCCTCCCCCGTTCATGCTCTGTCTCTCTCTGTCTCAAAAATAAATAAACGTTAAAAAAAAAATTAAAAAAAAAAAGAAAACAAACAGCACAGTAACAGAAGTCCCTCCTTATCAAAAATTACTTTAAATGTAAATGCATTAAACAAACTGTTCAATCAAAAGACAGAGACTGGAAGAATGAATAAAAACATGACCTGGGGGTGCCTGGGTGGCTCAGTCGGTTAAGCATCCTACTCTTGGTTTTGGCTCAGGTGGGATTGAGCCCTGCATTGGGTTCCGTGCTGAGTGTGAAGCCTGCCTCGGATCCTCTCCCTCCGCCCCTCTCCCCCACTCACACACTCTCTCTTATCAAAATAAAATAAAAAACTTTTTTTAAAAATGTGTTTAGGGACACCTGGGTGGCTCAGTCGGTTAAGTACCTAACTCTTGATTTCAGCTCAGGTCATGATCTCGCAGTCGTGGGATGGAGCCCTGTGTCAGGCTTTGCACTGACAGCATGGAACCTGCTTAGGATTCTCTCTCTCTGCTCTTCCCCTGCTCTCTCTCTCTTGCTCTCTCTCTGTCTCCCTGCTCTCAAAATAAATACATATGTAAAAAAATGTATGATCCAACAATATGCTGTCTTACAAGAGACTCAAGATTCAAAGACACAAAGGGGTTACAAGTGAAAAGACAGAAAACAGATATTCCACACAAATAGTAACCAAAAGACAATAGGTACAGTTATACTAATCTCAAACAAAATGGACTTTAAATCAGAAGTGGTTACAAGAGACAAGGAAGGGCTTTATATACGAAAAAAGATTCATCACAGCAAGAAGATATAACAATTATAAATATTACACACTTAATTACAGGCAACCAAAATATATGAAGCAAAAACTGACAGAAATTGAAGGAAAAAATAGTTGGAGACTTTAATACCCCATTCATGATAGTGGCTAGAACAACCAGACTAAAGATAAATAAGGAAATAGACACTTAACACAATAAACCACCTAGATACATCAGACATGTACATGCTACACAACAACAGAATACACATGGGACATTTTCCAGGACTCACATATGTTAGGCTACAAATCAAGGCCTCAATAAATTTAAAAAGATAGATATCTTACAAAGTATCTTCTCTGAATACAATGGGATGAAATTAGAAATCCAGAACAAAAGGAAAACCGGAAAATTCGCAAAATTATGGAAATTAAACACTACACTTATAAACAACCAAGCCATGGGCACCTGGGTGGCTCAGTCGGTTGAGCGTCCGACTTCGGCTCACATCATGATCTCACAGTTTGTGGGTTCGAGCCCCACATCGGGCTCTGTGCTGACAGCTCAGAGCCCGGAGCCTGCTTCCAATTCTGTGTCTCCCTCTCTCTCTGCTCCTCCCCTGCTCACACTGTCTTTCTCTCTCAAAAATAAACATTAAAAAAAATTTTTTAAACACATAAACAACCAAGAGATCAAAGAAAAAAAAAATCACACAGTAAATTAGAAAAAATAGAAACAAATGGAAACAAACACATAACATTACAAAACTTATGGGACACAGAGAAAGCTATACATATATGAAACCACTTGATATATGTTATGATGCATCAGTCAAGAATGGGTTGCTACATGGGGAAAAACACTTGAAATGAAGGTAGAATCCAAATGAATTAAAGTACTAAAAGTGAAGGGTAAAAGGATAAAGCTAATATGGAAGAAAATGTAGAGAATATCCTAGTGATCTTCTTCAGTATGACTTAAAAAGCACAAACAATAAAGTAAAAATTGATGAATTCTGAATTAAAATTAAGGCCTTTTGTTCAACAAAGAACACCACAGAAAAGTCAACAAATGGGGGAGAGACTAGAAGACATTTGCCATGTCCAAGTAAAGAATAATACCTCAAGAGTATACACAGAACCGGTGCAAATCAATGCTAGAAAGACAACAAACCCAACTTTTAAGCATTTTTTTTTTTTTTTAAGAGGGAGAGAGGGGCGCCTGGGTGGCTCAGTCGGTTAAGCATCCGACTTCGGCTCAGGTAATGATCTCGAGGTTTGTGAGTTCGAGCCCCACGTCGGCTCTGTGCTGACAGCTCGGAGCCTGGAGCCTGCTTTGGATTCTGTGTCTCCCTCTCTCTCTGCCCCTCCCCTGCTCACGCTCTGACTCTCTCTGACTTTCAATAATAAATAAACATTAAAAAAAAAATTTTTTTTAAAAGAGGGAGAGAGAGAATTTACACATGAAGCAGGGGAGGGGCAGAATATGTCGTGACATCAGGAAGTTGGAGGTTCTCTGGAGGGTCAGAAAAGCAGAATGTGGTAGATAATTTGGGATTCTATTCTGCCATCAGAAGCAGTGAAATGGATGTACACACAGCAATAGGAAGAGATCCTGAACAAGAGTACTGAGTTAATGTTGAGAAATAGAACAAGATCTGCAACATACTCATACTGAGGGAAATTAAACTCACACATGATGGTGCTATACATTTTATAGGAATATACATATATCCAAGGACAAATAGCAACACTCAGCATAACTTGCCTACAGGGACTGAGGATGAGGGAGAAAACAGGCATGAAAATTAGGGCTTGAAGACGAATCGAATTAAAAAAAAAAAAACAAAACAAACAAGAAAACCTTCTAATGAATCCATCCTGAAAATGATGAGTCATCAACTGAGTAGGATTAACTCAACTCTCTACATGTGAGGTCCATGAAAAGAAAAAGGTATAATTGTAAAACCTGTGTAACACCTTGTGTGCTGAAAGGACCACATCAAATTATGTATGCAACGTGCACGACAGCACTACATGAGCCTGTGACGTGTTACCCAAATAGAAGTTACTACTAGATACGAGAAGGGCTGTCTTCCTCTGTGTGACAGAAGTGATGTTCAGAGAGGTTAAGTGGCTTGTCCAAGGACACCTACCCCACCGGAGGCAGCACTAAAAGAGGCATCCTTAATACTGCTCTTCCTCTCACATCGCATTTACAACTCACTCACGAGGCATGGCAGCTCAGCCTTCAAAACACACCCCAAACTGGCCTGCTTCTGATCACGCTACTACTGCTTCCACTCCTTTTTTTTTTCAAGTTTATTTATTTATTTATTTATTGAGAGAGAGAGAGAGAGGGAGAAAGGAGCAGAGAGAAAGGGAGAGGAAGAATTCCCAGCAGGCTCTGCATCACCAGTGCAGAAGCTGATGCGGGGCTCGAACTCACGAACCGTGCGATCATGCCCTGAGCAGAAGTCCGACCCTTAACCTGCTGAGCCACCCAGGTGCCGCCGCTTCCACTCTAAAGTCACCACCGCCTTTTCCCTGAACTATTCAACAGTCTCCTAACTGGGCCCACTGCTTCCACTCTTCCCCCTCTGCAATCCATTTTCTGCCAGCGACCGGAATCATCTACAAAGTCTGTCTGCTCTTACTTCCTTGCTTTCAACTCTCCAGGGGCTTCCTGTGAAAACCATCACACCGGCAAATAAAGCCCTACACCATCTGGCCCCTGCTTATCCCTCCAACCATTTTCTGCTATGCCTCTAGCCTCTATCCTTGCTCACTGCCCTCCAGCCAACTGGTCTCTATGTTTTTCCTTGTCTAATCCCAGCATATTCCTATCTTTGCATTCCCTGATCCCTCTGGCTGGAATGCTCCTTCTTCCCATATTCACACTGCTAGCTTTCTCTCTTCATTCAGATGTCATTCATTTAAATGTCACTTGTCTTCTCTGAAATTCTTTCTAAATACACTGGCATTCTCTACCCTCCCATCTTTCTTTATTTTCCTTCCCGGAACTTATTACCTGACATCGATTTATTTGAATCTCCTCCGCTGGTACACAAATTCTTCAACCTTAGTCACCACTGTACCTGCAGAGCCCAGACAGTGATCAGCACATAGAAGACACATGGAAGTACTTCTTGACCACAACAATTAAACAAACTCTGGTCTGACCACCTAGCTCGTGTTCTTTCCATCACATCATGCTGCTTCCTGGGGAAAAAGGTAAATGTATACACAATTTGTCATTTCTGCCCTAACAGGTTAAAATGTCATGTCTTATATACTTTGTTAGCCTTACCAGGCCTGGCATGTAGTAAATGCTACGTAAATATGATGAAATGAAAGTGTGAAAAGCAACCATAGAAAAAGAAATAAGAAAAAAAGAAAAGGGAGTTGGTGGTGAGGAGAAACTCTGCTTCAGAGGCACCTGGGTGGCTCAGTCAGTTAAGCATCCGACTTTGGCTTGGGTCATGATATCGTGGGTTCGTGGGTTCAAGCCCCGCATCAGGCTCTGTGCTGACAGTTCCGAGCCTAGAGGCTGCTTCATATTGTGTCTCCCTCTCTCTCTGCCCCTCGCCTACTCACATTCTGTCTAATTCTCTTTCAAAAATAAATAAAAAACATTTTTAAAAAATTTAAAAAATAAATAAGTAATTTGTATTCTATAGCGCCACAGACCATTTGGGGGTCAATCCATCTTATACTTCCTATATGCCTATCTGCCCACATTAGGAG
Source organism: Puma concolor (assembly GCF_028749965.1). NCBI lineage: Eukaryota > Metazoa > Chordata > Mammalia > Carnivora > Felidae > Puma > Puma concolor. The sequence goes on along the minus strand of NC_141670.1, from coordinate 52,822,487 downwards.
TTTTGAAAGAGATAAAAATTAACCAAATGTTAAGTACTGACTTCAAGGAGCTAACATCTATGTAACTATCAAAATACAAATGGTAACATACACTTATTAAAGAGGTATAATTAAAGAGCTAAAGGATTTCAAGGTGAGAATTACTTCTAGTTGTGAAAATTCCTTCTTTGTAGGAAGAACCTACAAAAAGAGGTGGCAGTTAACAGGGTTAAACTAAATATTGATAGACGAATAGAGGTTGGATGATGGCCTATGAAGTCCTGAAAGACAAGAACTATATTTTATTTATCTCGATGTTCTTAAAGCCTCCCAAAATGTCTAGACCCTAACGACATTCAATAAATCTTTAACAAACTTGGGAGGAACACGGCATTCCAGGCAGAAGGAAGAGCATCGATAAGATATACACAAGAGAATGCAGGACACGGCGAGCAAAAATAAAGAGTGAGGACTGGCTAATAAAAAGGGTTCGTGAAAGGGAATGGCAAGAACCAAAGTGAGAAAAGTAAGTTAGGGCCACACACGGAGCACTACAAATGACAGAGTTAAGAGGTTTATGCTTTATTATGCAGGCCAGGAAGAGACCATCGAAAACTTTTACACAGGAGAAGGTTGATCTGAGGAGTCTAGCAAGAATCCTCTGCTTGAAAAAAAATAAATAAATCTGTCACCAATGCATCCATACCATTCAAATTCTACCACTAGAAATTATTTTCTTTTAAGGCATAACCCCTCTAGGAATCTTCTTAATATCCAAGTTTTCCTGAGAGGTAATAATAAAGGCTGTTGTCATTCATTTACACTTTAGTGTAAAGTGGATGATCAATTCACCTTCTCCTGACTAAAGTACACAGAGCCATTGGGGAAGTAAGAATTTTGACTGCAGATGGATGTATAACTTTTTGACTCTGAGACACCACCTTGGAAAGACAGAGTCTGGGGTGCAAAAAGAAAAAAAAAAAGAGGTTAATGAATTAATATTTTTGATTAAGAGCCAATTCTGTTTCTTCCAAAAGCAGACCCTAGTAAGGATAAATAAAAGATATTAAATCTCCTATGGTAGGAAGTATTCCAATTGATGACCCAGAAGGTAAGAAATAAGGAGAAATATGATCAACTAAACATGTTTGAGGGAAAGGAAAAAAAAGTTTTGTGAACTTTAGACACTACACACGAAGTTCTTGGAGTTTTCCTCAAAAGTGGCAACTAAAGACTTTACCTAAATCACACTCAACCACTTCAAGAACTGTGACGGGCAATCAATAATCAATAATACAAGGAATATGATGGTGCAAGAAGAAATTTTTTTTAAGGTTGAAAATCCACCCAAATGATGTTATGTGCCAAAAATGATAATCAGGATAACCATGTGACAACCCTGGAAATTCCACCCAGATTTAACGGAAATCAGGCATCTCGTTTGAATGGTTTTCTGCTTTCTAAAATTCCTATCCTCAATCTAGGCCAGAGAGGGCTCATGTTGCTGGCGGGTTAGGCGATGGGGCGCAAGGAAAACACTGAATCGCGTGGCCTCAAACGTCCACCTAAGGACCCCCAAGCTCCCTACGGGAAGGGGGTGGGATGGGCACTCACCGCTTGTCGATGGCGTCGATGTTTGAATGGAGAAGCCACAGCTCCTCGGTGTTGTCCTGCCGAGAAGACAGGATCAGGTGGTGACCAGTCAGACACAAGGTCCCTTCGACGGCGGGATAAAAAGGCCGGTGCAGCACCACATTGTCCACCCGCGGGGTCTTAATCAGCTCCGCAAACTCCATGTTGCCCCGCGGCCGGAGCCACGGGACTGCAGAGTCCCGGAGGTCCGAGGCGGCTACACCGCCGCAGGGCTGGGGACCAGACTGACCTGGCTCGGGGCAGGCCGGAGGGGCGGGGACGGGGCGGGGAGGCCGGGCCCCGCCCCAGGCTAGGGTGGGCGCGGCGAGGCCTGTGGCCACCGTCACTGGCCGCGGGAAGACAGGGGCTGGGGCTGGGCCAGGCCCGGGCGTCTCTCTTGTGCTCCCGGTGCCCCAGGTCCAGGTCTCGGGCCGAGAGAACGCTCCGCGACAGGCCCAGCAAGCCTCTGCCGCCACCTGGGGCCCGGCCTCAGGTGGGCAGGCTGGAGGGAGAAGAAGGAGGCCGCTTTAGGGTCAGTTTCCGAGACCGAGCTGCTTGGGACTCCTGGCGGAAGTAGCTGCTCGGAGCCGGAGCCTAGGGCAACTCTGGGCGGAAGCGGTGGAGCTCGAAACTCGAAAGGCAAGGAAGTCAGAGCCGGAAGTCGGTCCCCTCCCCAGGTCCGAAGAGAATGTTTCCGGAAACAAGGACCCGAAGGTTTGTGTTCCTACCAGGAAAAAGAGCCTTTCTGCCTTCACGCCCACCGCCGTCCCTCTCACCCCTTCCAAATATTTATCAGAAAAGGCCAGGGAAGAAGGGACGACGAGAAGAGGTCCTTGCCTGCCTCCCCGCACTTTAGTAGTCCCTGCAAGGGCTCGTCACAACGTGGCGCTGACGTAAAGTGTGAGGATTTTCTTCCATTCTCCGTGAGATGGCAAGTGTGCGATCGAATCAGTGATTGTGACCGTAGAGAAACCGCAGGTGTAAGGGAGGAACCCAGGGCCGGCACCGCAGACTCCCAGAGAGCGCCGCGCCAAGGTTCTGTGACCTTGAACGAGAGTAAGAAAAAGCATGCAAACACCTATGAGAGGGACCTAGGTAGAAATAACACACAATGCGCAGAAGAGGAAAAATTTAATCCTATCCTGTGAGGAAACTCAAATGACTTGCTAAATCTTAGTCTGTAGCGGAGACTGGACTTCCATCTAGATCTGTGAAATCAGGGTACCTGGGGCGGGGGGGCGGGGAGGACATTGGTCACCACCACATAGCCACCCCATTAAATACAGTGCCACTGAACTACTCCCAGATACCTAAATTATACCAGAAATTTACTCAAATAAATTCTTGCTTAGTGCCCCCTTCTTTAAACTATTTTCATAACTTCATTAACCTTTGAAATCCTCACCATCTAGTACCTAAGGACAACGGATAGGCTAAAGTCTCACAGCAATCAAAGTCAAAATGAATTGCCTAAAATCTCACCTGATATATATAAATAAATAAATAGAGAGAGAAATAAATAAATAAAATCTCACCCCATCACCCAACAGTGTCCCTGCTTCTGGCCTTGCCCTTCCTAAAATGTTCCTTTATTAAAACAAACACTTTATAAGATTGTTACAGCTGAGAGTCCAGTTTTATTTGTCTCCAAACGAAAAAAAAAAAAAAAAAAAGGAACCAACAGAAAAGAGAAAATGAGGGAACTGGTTTATAAAGCTATTTTTTTAATTGGAATTTTTATCGTCCTTCCACTTTGTGATTCATTATAACAATTCAGAATTTACTTCCAGAATGAGGAATCAGGGAAAGTTTTATGGAGAAGATATCATTTGAAACAATGACCTTGAAGGATGAGCAAGATTTACACTCTGAATGGAATGTAGCCAAGATGTCTGTCTTGTCTTAAGTTAATGATGTCTGCTTGAGGTAGGGAAAAATTCTTCCAAAATTCTGTGACCTTTTCTTTTAGTTTAACTGAAAAAAAAAAAAAATCCTATGAAAAAAAACCAGTGTGTCATTACATTTTAAAATGTTTAATATTCCATAAAGGCATAAACTCTTTGCCCACAAGAGAAAATTGTCAGTATCATGTTGGATTGCTATAATGGAACACCAGAAACTTAAAAAATTACACCTACTCTGGGTTGAAACTCAAAGCATAGAAAGCCCCTGAGATCTGCAGAAAACAAATATTCAATAGCAAAGAATAGAGCCGAGAGGGAGCGCCATTTGTGAACTTAGTAAGTACCTGAACAGTAGGTGGCAGTCGAGCTCAACAGTAATAGGACAGGCTTCCATTCTATTACACTAAATTCGAGGAGGCTGTAGTCAAAACAAACAGCCTGGTTGTAAGGGTCTCAGATGATTCTGATAAACAAAAGAAGATGATGGCATTTTTAATGCATGTAAAACACTCAACACCTTACAGATGTTATTACTTTTATTATTATTTTGTGAGATAATAAATGGCATTAATGTGTAATCATCTTGTATTCTATCAAATAGTCACCTAGCATGTATGATTAGGTGCCTACTGGGTCATCAGCACTTGCCCTCAAAAAGTAACAGCTAATGTGGGAAGGCCAACACACCCTACACAACTGATGAACAAAAACTAAGAGAGTAAGTACGGAAATTTTGAAGTACAGGTTTACTTTCCTGGCTCTGTGTTTCTCTACCAGGCCTTGAGTAGTTAGTAGAAATGGAGCGTTTGAAAGTAGTTTGAAGAAAGCCGATCTACAGTTGCCAAAAGTAGCAGGAGCACTTGAGATAGAGAAGACACTGCCTGTATGTGCCATTGATGAGCAGTTTTTCTCCATGTGCTTGACTGTAGCAGGCAGCTGAGTCAAACTTGATCACCTTGTGCCTATCTTCCTTGTGTTCTCCCTCCCTTCATCCCGTAAGCAAATCGATCACCAAATTGTGATCTAATAACTCTTGAAATCCCCCACCTCTCTCCATCACCAAGGCTGATGCCACCACCATCTCTCACAGTACTTAAGGAGAAAGCCTCTTAGTTGGTCTCATTTCTTCCAACAGGGTTTCCCTCAAGACTATTTTTCCATTTGGTAGCTAAAGCCCTCTTTATGTTCTAAATTTCTTTTTTCTTTTCTTGTAGGTCCTTTTGTGATCTAGCCCCTTAGGCAGTGATCAACATCACAGATCTCATCGTTCCTATTCTCTCTCTCTACCTGGCACGACAGTTCCCAAACCCCATTCCCAGCAGTTTGCACACCAGCTATCCTTAAATAGCTGACAGTTTCCTCTTGAGATTTTACACCCAGTTCAAACCTTGCTCTGGTGGGGAAGTGTAGGACAGGGACCAGCATCATTAGCATTCCCTGGGAACGTTATTAGAAATATTTCACTCCAGGGGCACCTGGGTGGTCAGTTGGTTAAGCGTCTGATTCTTGATTTCAGCTCAGGTCATGATCCCATGGTTTCATGAGTTTGAGCCCCACATCAGGTTCTGTGCTGACAGCACGGGGCCTACTTGGGATTCTCTGTCTCCCTCTCTCTCTGCTCCTCCCCAACTCACACTCTCTCTGTCTCTCTCTCAAAAAAAAGAAAGAAAGAAAAAAAAAGGAATGTTTCACTCCAGAGCTACTGAATCAGAATCTGCACTTAAAGAAGATGCCTAGATGATTTTTATGAACATCAAAGTTTGAGAAAGCACTGATTTAAAGAATCTGGGTGTTCTTTCTGCCTAGTATACATTCACCTCACCCCCAATACCTTGTACCTTGGCCTGCTAATTCCTGTCATCCTTCAGATCTCCTCTCAGCTGTCACTGCCTCTAGGAAGCCTCTCCTGATTTCACACCCACCAAAGCCCCCAAAGCTATGGGCTCCACTTTATGTAGGCTCCACAGCATTATGTAATGGTAACAATAGTTCACACTGTGTTCCAGACATTGTGCTAAATGCTTTGCATGTATTGGCTCATGTAGTCCTTGCGCAATTTTCTGAGATTAGTTTGTATTCTCCTTTTACCAATGAGGAAACTGAGGCACAGAGATCTTAATAAGTTTTCCCAGGACAGACAGAAATAAGTGGTGGAAGGAGGAGTCAGACCCAGGCAGTTGGGTTCAGACTCTGTGCTCTTCACCACCATGCTCCATTGCCACCCATGAGACCTGAGCCCACCTTGGTTACTTTCCCTGATTTCACCTCTTAATAAACTGTATTGAGGGACGCCTGGGTGGTTCAGTGGGTTGAGCGTCGACTCTTGATTTTAGTTCAGGTTGTTATCTCATTGTTTGTGAGATCAAGCACCACCTCAGGCTCTGTGCTGATAGCGTAGAGCCTGCTTGGGATTCTCTCTCTCCCTCTCTCTCTCTCTGCCCCTCCCCTGCTCTCTCTCTCTCTCTCTCTCTCTCTCTCTCAAAATAAATAAACATTAAAAAAAAAAAAAACTAAATATGGGCACCTGGGTGGTTCAGTGGGTTAAGTGTCCAAGCTCTTGGTTTTGATTGAGGTCATGATCTCATGGCTATGGTTTCAAGCCTGGTATCGGGCTCTGTACTGATAGTGTGGAGCGTGCTTGGAATTCTCTCTCTCCCTCTCTCTCTGCCCCTTCCCCCCCTACTCTCTCTCTCAAATAAATAAATAAGCCTAAAAATAAATAAATAAACTGTATTGAAATAGATTCCTGAGGTGTCCATAACATTCCACTAGACAATAAGCTCCTTGAGGGCAAGGACCATTTCTTGATTATAGTATGTCCAGCAACCAGCTTAGTGTCTATACATAGAAGCCATTCAATGTATATTTGTTGAATAGATACCCTGTATTTTACTGAACATATTTCACCCTGGCCTCTCCTCCCAAATCTGACTGATCTTAGATATTATTGCAGATGTTTATAGCAGTGTTCTGATGAGAGTAGGAGGAAGGTGGTATTATATTTTTCCCACCTTGCAGATGAGGAAATTAAAAGCAGATGAATAACTTGTCAGTGATGATGATAATTTCTTAGGTTTGTTTGGTCACTATGTTACAATTCACGTTATATTTTCAAATATGTTATCACATATGCCTCTCTCAATGACCTGGTGAAGTAGGTTGGAGTGGAATTGTTCCTGGCTCAGAGAGGGAGAACTGAGCCCAAGGGATGGTGATGTCCTTTAAATGGCAAAACCAAGCAGAAAGGCAGAAACCCAAAGACAACACTTACGAGTCTAAAGTTCAGTGCCATCACACTAATGTAATTAGACTTACTTTGCACTGCTTTTGTCTGTTGAGATCCTGAGCTGTGGGTGTTAGGAGAAGATAGCCACTGCTATGTCAGCAAAGGAGGGCTAAAGTTTCATGACACAACCACAACAAAAGGAGAGCTCTGGGGACAATGATATGATCAATGGGCCTATATTCAGATACATTCTAATAGCCACATTCCTTATGTCTGTTCACTGAGCCACTTTGGTTTTTGGAACCAATCAGAACAGCAACCCGGCATCTTAGAAGAAGGTGACAAACTGGACGGATGAGGGACTGGTGCTATTGCACATAAAATAAATCAGCCCAAGCATGGTTGCTTAAAACAACATCCAGCAGTTGGTAGCTAGAGCTGGGGTAGTAGGAGGGGGAGAGGCTGAAGCATCTGGGCACTGCCCAGCACCCTTCTCTGTAGTCTCCGGGACTCTCCCATGGTTTCCTTGGGAGTCAATTTGGTATTTCTCCTAGTAAGTTGGCCACAGGGCAGTTGGGCTGCATACAAAGCACTCTGGAGTCCAGAGTGAATATTCCCAAGGGTAAAGCAGAAGCTGCATCAACTTTTATGACCTAGACTCTGATGTCACATAATGTCAATTCCACAGCACTGTCTTGATTTTAAACAGCACAAAACCCCACCCAGTTTCAATGGGAGAGGGTGTAGACCCCATGTCTCAACAGGAGCAATGTCAAATGAATGCATGCCACAGGGATGCAGTTGATAGTGGGAAACCTATGTGTGAACTCAACCACCCCTGCACACTCTGGCAGCTGCAAAGAGGAATAAAGAGAATATTCAGAATGTCAACACACTCTTTTTGGCAAAGTGCTTCTCTGCTCATAGCCATAATGAAATGAACTAAGAATATGCAATTACATCTAATTGGATATAATTAAAATAAAGAGTCACATCTAAAATAAAGGCATAATTAAGAAGTGGGAGAATTTACTAGGTGGCAATGTCAACAATGCTAATTAAGTGATCGCTATTGGAGTTTATTTTATCGTCACTGAACCTAAGTTGGGGTCAGTGTCCAATAAAGCAGGGAAGCAACTTCAGTCTGCCCTCGACTCTTTTAGTCACAGCTACGTTGCTTCCCATTTTTTCCCCCACATTATTTACAGGAGGCTTTACATATAATTTTAAATGTGACATGTAGTTTTGTTTTCAGTCCTTTAATTTGTTCAATAGACTATGACAACTGTTCCACTTTCCCTCCCCATGTCTTCCCTTACTGTGCTTCTTTTGGCTTTCCTCCACTGTCCTTTCCTTTCCCATCCTATTCTGCTCTTCTTACCCCATCATTTTTTCTCAGAGATGACCACCCAAAGAGGACAGATCCACAAGTGTCAAAGGAAAAGCATATCTTTATAATGGAGAGATCTGGTGATCGTCACGATAACCAAGTGATCAACAATGCAACATCCAGTCATTCTGAGCCTCCTGCTGTGAGACAGTAATAGACACACAACATCTCCTGGGATATGCCCTGGCCAGATGTGCTTACCTCGAATCTAAGCCTGAGAAACCACCAGACACATCCACAGAATGGGATATTCTACAAGGTAGTTGGCTTGGGCTCCCCTAAACATTCAGTGCCGTGGAACACCAAAACAAAAGCAAAAGGCAAAAGGCCCGTTCCAGATTCATAGGAGGTAAAGAAAGGGATGTAATAACCACGTGCAAGGCAAGAAACTTGATTAAATCCCTGCCCCCCCAAAAAAAAACCCCAAAAAACTACAGAAGACTTTGGGGCGAAGTGTGAACATGGATTGTATGTTAGTTGACGTTATTGAGTTAATGTTGAGTTTTTATAGATGGGATAATAATAATGTGATTGTGTAGGAGGAAATTGTCTTCTTTCTCAAGATACATGCTGAAATGTTTAAAGATGAAGTATCCCGATGTCTGCAGCTTCCAAATGTTTCAGAAAAATATATATGGATTGTATATGTGTGCATATATATGCATGCACACATAGAGAGAACACACACATATACACATACATAGAGAATACACACACACACACACACACACACACACACACACACACACAGGATGAAAATGTGGCAAGTTATTGATAATTGGTTAATTTGGGGGAAGGATTTAAGGATATCTCAGGTACCAATCTTCCAACTTTTCTATATTCGGACATTTTTCAAAATTGAGATTGAAAGAATCAAAATAAAAAAAAAGACATACTGTAATATAATGGTCATTAATGCAAGTTCTGGCAGCTAAACACCATAGCAGACTTGGAGCTGTGGCTTAGCACTGTATCTAGTCTGGAGTGGCTTGGATTGGCAATTTGATTTTAATACAGCCCTGACAGAGAAGTATAATTGAAGACCCTTCTGAGAAAGTTTAGATTCCAAAAGATCATCAAAGACTACGGAAAGACTGGGCACTAGTGACTCCTGCTGTGAACTTCATTGTTTTATTGGTTTTTTTTTTTTATTGTTTTATTGTTTTATTGTAAGGGGTTACTGGTAGGAGTTCAAATATGAGTTGCCAAATCATGCATTCAAAATTTCAAGTCCACACAGTGTAAACTTATACCAGCCAGAATTTCTGTACATCTGACATTTTTAAATCCTGAAATTCCACCTTCTGACCACAGTTTCCTTTTCCTAGCCTTCTTTTACACTCAACCTGCCCTGCTCAGGTGGACTCTGAGTCCCTGCCAGCCTTCTTTAACTCACTTCCTTCCCTGCGCAGGCCCCATGCCCTCGTCCGTATCTTCCGGGACACTCTAGTATTCACTCCTTCACCTGTATAAAGGCAAGGACTGGGTTCCACTGATCTTTGTAGCCCCGGAGTTGAGCACAGTGATGGGTACATAATAAATATTTAATAAATACATGTAAATGATATAGAATAATCTAATCCAACCCTCTCATTTTACAGATAAGGAAACTGAGGCTCAGAGATGCAAAACAACGTGCCTAAAACCAAACAACTGGTGAGTGGCAGACCAGGAAGGAAACCCATTTCCTTGGGGCTTTCTTTTTTTGGGTGTTTGTTTGTTTGTTTGTTTGTTTAGAGGGAGAGACAGAGCACAAGTGGGGAAGGGGCAGAGAGAGAGGGAGAGAGAATCCCAAGCAGGCTACATGTTGTCAGCACAGAGCCTGACGTGGACTCAATCTAATGAACCTGAGCTCATGTCCTGAGTTGAAAGCAAGACTCAGATGTTCAATCAACTAAGTCACCCAGGTGCTCCTTCTTATAACTTTCTTCTCAGTGCTCTTTCTACTGCCAAAGCTTCCTTCTCCATCACTTAAGTCTAGTTTAGTTTTTATTTTTTGAGATAGGATAGCTGGGGAACAGGAAAAGAATGAAAAGCCAGTTTGTCTACACATACCAGCTAATGGCCCAGGACATGTCTCTTCATCTGGCCTCTGCTCTCCACTTCCTCCATCTGCTCGTCCCCAAGGAGCATGGAGGTGTATGTGACTAGGCACCAGGAAAGATGTGGTAGTTGCATCCTCTGCCGGATTTCTGCTGCATTTTTAATCAGTGTCTCCCTGGTGAAAAGTCTCCGGTACCTTGATTTACTTTCACTTTTTCTCCTTGGTTTCAGTGTGTGTGTGTGTGTGTGTGTGTGTGTGTGTGTGTGTGTGTGTCCCTCCCTCAGGGTTTTGTTTCTAAGGAGCAATGGAAGTCTATTTTCTACAACTTTCAATTTCTTACCCGAAGATTTAAGAGGATATTCTGCAATTATCAGTGTCAAAGATGAAAAAAGCCAGACACGAGCTAAAGTGGTCAGGACAGATTGTAATCAGTAATACATTATTGCAGTAGGGAAGGGTTCAGAGTGAACTGAACTCAAGTTCAGTTTGTTCAGAGGTGACTGGGCATTTCCAAGGGAGAATGGGAGAATAGGAAGGGGGCTTGCACAGAGGCATGGAAGTGAAAAATTACAAAAGCTTGGTCAGTGTAAATGCTATTAGGCCAGCTGTGTCTGTTAGGGGACAGTTAATCGAATTTAAGGTTCTATCCTCTCACAGACTGGGAGACAGGGGCCCTATACTTCCTGAGGATTGTATTTCAAAGGAATGGCTTTCAGGTCTGTGAGAAATTCATTCCTGAGTTGTAGGAGATACATATCCATCCAGAGGGACAGAGGAAGGATTCACAATTGTAAGTCCCTTTTAGCAAATTCTCCATAGAGGCTGACGGGGGCCTATCATCAGGTGTTGGCTAGAACAAACAGAAAATTCTTTAAAAAAATTTTTTAACATTTATTTATTTTGGGGAGAGGGAGAGAGACAGAGCATGAACGGGGGAGGGGCAGAGAGAGAGAAGGAGGCACAGAATTGGAAGCAGGCTCCAGGCTCTGAGCTATCAGCACAGAGCCTGATGTGGGACTCGAACTCATAAACTGTGAGATCGTGACCTGAGCTGAAGTTGGAGGCTCAATAGACTGAGCCACCCAGGCACCCAAACAGTAAATTCTTTCGGCCACCTTGAGCTTTTGTGTTTTAAGGTGGGTAAGGGTCATCCAAGGATGTGGTCTTGAACTGTTAGAAATGAAGTTAGTGTGTATATAAAATATATACAATAATGGAATATTATTCAGCCACAAAAAAGATCATCCATATATAAAAAATATATATGAATATTACTATCACTGATGGACCATATATTCCATTACATTGACACTGGGGCTGTTTCCATAATTTGGCTATTGTAAATAATACTACAATAAATATAGGGGTACATGTATCCTTTGAAAAAAAAAAAGAAATCAAGTTAGTGTGTATTCAAGGATTCAGAGTGGGGGTGAGGGGAGGAAGGGGGTTGGATAAAATCATTTGTGCAGAGTCTGCAGTTTTTACAGACCAAGGATGAGGCCTGATCAAGAAGGCCCAGATGACCTGACTAGAGTCTGACCGAGGAGAGACTTTTTGTCATCGCTACCAAGGAAACATGAAACATATTTTTTAAATGGGCCTCATCCTCTGTGCCATCAAATTTTAAATCTGAAAACTGAATATGGCCACATATCTATGTGGCTCACACTTGACATTCCTTTACTCATTCCCTCCTTTCTCTCCTTTGTAATATTCCCAGTCATATTAGTTTCTCACTAGACCATATGCTTTTTTAGAATGACAGGTCTATATCCTATTTATCTCAGTGCTTCCTCCCCTCTCAGAGCTCCTCACAGTGCCAGGTGCATAGAGGACGCTGGGCAAATGTTAATGAAATAAAGGAACAATCAAAAAAGGGGTAACCATGTCGGTCATCAGCTCCAAAAGGCCAGAAGATAAAGTTGGGGAAGCAAGGTGAGGGAAGTTCTGACACACTACTGATTTCAAAGGAATCATCTCCTTGGGGCATCCTCTACCACCATCACCAAAGATAGTTATTTGCCCTTGTTTTCTAAAGAACCAAAGAGAATTCATTCTTAGAGAGAAAGAGAAAGAGAAAAAGAAAAAGAGAAAAGAATAGAATAGAAAAGAAAAGAAAAAGAAAAAAACAGTGTTATTACCCATCCTGGCCATTGGTAGGAAAATTGACTCTGTAGTAAAACAACATTTTCTCCCCATGTGTGTTTAGGGTTAGAGGGAGCCCTCAACAGATCATATTAACACACGCTGCTAGTCACATAGGGGTGGGATGGTTACTTTTACTCTTGTCTTACCTGCAAAATCAGGCTAGCAACTCCTACAGAACCAAGTTATGCTAAGCATCGAGTACTGTTTATGAAATAAAGCTGTAAACTGTAAGGTGCCATGGAAATATAAGACGAAGATATGTTTAGGTTTCTATTACAGCTGAGTGTGTTGTTGGAATGATGGTACATTCAACCCAAGTAGCATCTTCTCATTGTTTTAGTCATGCAGGAAAAGGGGAAATTAAGGTACACATAAGAGAAGCTAGCGGGTTATCGTCATGCAGGAGAAAATGATAGGGGAGGACTTAATGAAGCCAAGCTCTGATGATCCGTGCTTTAACCACTATTTTCTCCTAAGAGGAGGAGTGGGAGAAAGCTTGAATAGGCAGGTATGAGCTGACTTGTGTCCTTCCCAAATTCATATGTTGAAGTTCTAACCCCTAGTGCCTCAGGATGTGTATTTGGAAATAAGGTCTTTTAAGAGGTAATTAAAGTTAAATGAGGTCATTGGGGTGGGCTCTAATCCAATATGACTAATGTCTTTATAAGAAGAGGACAGTGGGACACAGACACTCTCAGAGGGAAGACCATGTAAGGACACAGGAAGAAGATGGCCACCTGCAAGTCAAGGAGAGAGGCCTCAGGGGAAATCAACCCTGCCAACACCTTGATCTTGGACTTCCAGCCTCCAGAACATAAGAAAATAAACTGTTGTTTAAGCCCGCAGGCTGGTATTTTGTTATGGTGGCCCTAGCAAACTAGAACAGATGGTCATCCTGTTATTTAAAAACAAAAACAAAAGCTATATAACACAAAAGATTAAGAAAAAATTGACAAGAACAATCCAGGTGATTCCAGTGTCCCTTACTCCTCCATCATGGTTCTCCATGTGACATGACTCTCATCTCTGGGTCGTGTTTGAGCCACAGCTCATCAGTTTGTCCTCATAGCTTCCCCACCCTGGCAGTAGCCCTTATCCTGGACACAAGCTTCCATGCCTGCCCACCATGGGAGAAGAAAATCAATGGAGGAAACTGGAGAATGCTGTGGACTAAGCAGGCTGGACCCCTAGGTCCGTACTACTTTAACAGAGGGCACACCCTGGGGACAGCAGTGGCCAGTGGCAGAGAGATGCTGCTGTGTGGGTCAGATTGTACCCTGTGGCAATCCAGAATTCTTCCACAGGCAGTCGACTCAGAGAAAGAATGTGGAGGCCTGCCTCAGTACTTATCAACTGTGTGGCCTCAGGCAGTTTACTGAACCTCTCTGAACTTCAGTTTTCCTACCTATAAAATGAAAATTACCGGCCCCACATGCTGTCAAGAGGATGGAATGGAATTATGTAATTATTTGAAATTCATAAAGCGGCCAGCACAGGCTTAGCACACAGCTGGCTACATCTCAAGTATTGATAAAATTGGAAACAGGGCATTGTTGTTTTTTGGTCCTCTGGGCACCTTCTCCTTGACTCCTAGGACCGTTCCTGTAAATTTGAACTTTTTATGATGGTGAGAAATGCAGATTCCTTCTGTTCCTAGGAGGATTGCCAAGACCTTTCCTGTGACCATTTTTATAGATTCCAGGAAAGGGCATTTTGATAGTGTATCTCATACCCAGGTGTCCTGTACAGGTCCTCTAGAAGGGCAGGTCTGGAATGCTGGAGGCCGCCCCTACAGGTGTGGAGACTGATTTCTGTAGCTTGTTCTTGAACTGCCTTTGAAGAGAGCCTCCTCCTGCTTGCCTTCACCCCCTTGAGGTCACCTTGGCGGTGACTGCAGATTATTTTTAGCTGTAGGCAGTGTTTCTTACACTGTGTGCAGAACATTTATATCAGAATTTTGGTGGGGGGCGGGGGCAGAGGGAAACATGCAGATTCCCAGGCTCCTCCCCAAACCTATGGAATCAGAACCTCTGGGAGCTTATGCTTGTTCCCCTAGCTCCTCAGGTGACTCTGAAGCTGCAGGTGCTGTCACCTTGATACAGTGAGTATTCAACTAATGGTGGCTAGCGTATGTATGTGATGGGGAGGTGAGACAACAATAGTTATCGAACATTTACCATGTTCCGGCCCTTACATACTGTGTATGCTTCCTATGGATGCTGTAACATATTACCACAAACTTAGTGGCTTAAAACAGCCCACCTTTGTTCTCTCACAGTTCTAGAAGTTGGAAGTCTGAATCATTTTCACTAAGCTAAAATCAAGGTGCTTGTGGGCAGAGCCACACTCTCCCAAAGGCTTCTTGCCTTTTTTACCCTCTACAGCTGCATCCCTGGCCTCGGGCTCCTGCCTCCATCTTCTTCTTGCTTCTGTAGCCACCTTGCCTTCTTCCTCTGTAGTCAACTCTCCCTCTGCCTCCCTCTTATAAGGATACTTATGATTGAATTTAGGGCCCACCAAAATAATCCAGGATAATCTCCCCATCTTTTAATTTTTTTAAGTTTATTTATTTATTTTGAGAGAGACAGAGACAGTGTGAGTGGGGGAGGGGCAGAGAGAGAGGGAGAGAAAAATCCCAAGCCGGCTCTGTGCTGCTTGCGCAGAACTCGACAAGGCACTCGAACTCAGAAAACTGCAAGATCACGACCTGAGCCGAAACCAAGAGTTGGACACTTAACCTGATGAGGCACCCAAGTGCCCCTTGGATAATCTCCCCATCTTAAGATCTTCGACTTAATTACCGTTGGTTTACAAATCGGTCCCCATACGTGGAGCGTAAGAAGAGACCAAAGAAAGAGGCAGACCGTTCCAGATTGGTAGATGACAGGTGTAATAAACAAGGGAAATTCACACAGGATTCCTATCAGGCAGCTGCAAGACCAGTGGATCTCCATGCTCACCCACCAGAAACTTAAAAGTTTAAACAGAGGCCTTAACTGGGTTTGATCACATATACTATCTAGGTGGTCTCAAAAACACATTGCTCTCTCAAGGCTGCATTCTTGAAAACACCATTGTGGAAATGGTGGCAGAATGTACATTCCAAGCACATGGAAGGGGGTGAAGAGCCTCCAGTTGTCTGGGTCCAGCTGGTGGGTCACATCCTCTCAATGGGCCTCTAATAATCACATCTGCCAAGTCTCTTTTGCCATATAAGGTAATATTCACAGGTTCCAGGGATTAGAACCTGGATATTGGGGGGGGGGGGTCATCATTCACACACATTATTTTTTAATCCTCAGAACAATACTATGAGGTGGTTAGTGTTATCCCCATTTTCCAGATGAGGGAACAATTTTTAAAGTGCAAACCACACAGCTGGTGGAGGAGTTAGGATCTGTGCCCAAGACTGACTGGTTTTAAGACCTGTGATTCCTGCTAGACATCAGATTGAACTATAATACCTGACACAGGAATACTACCAGTCACAGCTTGTCGGTCTTTTAGACGTCTAAGACAGCCATTAAAATGTCCCAACATGATGCTATTCTCAGTCTCTTTCCCAAATACAGGTGAGAAGTCCAGCTCTTGAATTCGAGTGGGTTATTGGAAGACAGGGTATTGACAGACAAGCCAGGTCCTTGCCAAATTTTTGGAACACCCGAGAAGATATAGATGATTACCAAACAGCCCACTGGGTCGATTCTTGAGATGGGAGCGGCTACTTCCATTTAGAGCCCTCATGGTAGTTCTGCACAATTTAAGTAAAAAAGATTATAGAGGAGGGGCGCCTCTGTGGCTTAGTCGGTTGGGTGTCCAACTTCGGCCCAGGTCATGATCTCACAGTTCGTGAGTTCGAGCCCTGTGTCGGGCTCCGTGCTGACAGCTCAGAGCCTGGAGCCTGCTTCGGATTCTGTGTCTCAACCTCTCTCTGCCCCTCCCATGCTCATGCTCTGTCTCTCTCTGTCTCTCAATAATAAATACAAAACGTTAAAAAAAAATTTTTTTTAAAAAGATCATATAGGAGAAGCAGCTAGGCTAGGTCTCAAAGAGAGCCTTAAAAAGGCACATCCAGGATGTGTTAACCAACCTTACTGTGGAAATCATTTCACAGTACATGCTTGTATCAAGTCACCACACTGTACAACTTAAATTTACATATGTTCTATGTCATCAATAACTCAGTAAAGCTGGTCGGGGGTAGGGCGGGCGGAAGCCGTCTTCTTATTCGACAGCATCTCTGAGGTTGCTATGATTCTGCAGTGCCCAGCCAAGTGCAAAAGCAGGACCTGAAGAACTGTTGTAACAGTGACTGTAACAACTATCGGGAGTGTGTAGTTATTGGAATGTCTGTAAGTTAGCACTATGGAAACACAATGGCAAATGCTTCATGAAGCCCAGCCAGGTAGAGATAAGTAAACAGGGGAACCTTCTGAGTAGAGAAGCAGAAAATAAGAAAAGGGATATATAGGCTTCACTGCAGGAAAAAACAAAGTAAAAATAGACTGTTAGACTTCTATCATATAGATATAACTTAATTACAATATCTAGTTTGCAATAAAATACAGTGTTCTCAGAAAGGAGAGAGACTAAACTTTTTCTATTCCAAAGTGTAGGAAGGAATCCCAAATTGGATATTTTAACCTTTAAACAGAACATAGTCTCCACTTAGCGTTCTCTCATTTCTAAAAAGGTTGTGCATTGTAATTTAAATCACTGTGAAGCAAAACCACCTTTAAATTCTGGTCAATGGCTTATTTATATGTATTTGATATATCAAAGAATTAGGATGGCTCTCCAAAGTTAATTGCAATGGGATTCATCCTGGGTTCTAAGTTTCTGTATTTAGATGGGCTTGAAAATTCAATACTTACTCTCTTAGCACCCTCAGATTGCCTTTATGTGAACCCAAACTCAGTCCAAAGTGTTTGAATCTATCCACGATCCTAATCACCCATCTTTATTTAGGTCCCACCTTCCTAGAGGAGTCAGGAAGAACAAGTAGAAGTTTTTCTCAACAGGAAAGCTCATCAGGAAAAAGCTAGTGTATGAGAACAGAGGAAATGCAATGAAGGAAGCACTACAAAAAAGAATAAAGGTCATTTCAACCTTTTGTATCAAAAGGAATCAGGACTAGTGTGGGTAGCAGACAGTAACCAAAGTTATGAAGGCAATCTGTTTATTACTTGACATTTGCTTTTGTGTATCCTTTGTCTGTAAAGGTGAACTCATCAAAGTTCCTAACATACACTCACTCAGTGCCAGTTTCCCATTGCACCTTTCCTTTTATGCTGTTTGAGTCTACAAAAGTGAAATATAGCCCTATCTCAAACTAGAGGCACCTGGGTGGCTCAGTCAGTTAAGCGTCTAGCTCTTGGTTTTGGCTCAGGTCATGATCTCATGGTTTGTGAGTTCGAGCCCAGCATCAGGTTCTGTGCTGCAAGTGTGGAGTCTGCTTGCCCCTCCCCCACTCATTCCCTCCCTTCCCCCCTCTCAAAACAAATAATAAAAATTTTTTTAAATAAGTTCTAGCTGAAATAAAGCTCCAAGTTTAAAGAAACCATGCTCAGCAACATGGCAGAATGCAAACCCTATTAATCCTTTTAGCATAAGACACCTACAATTGTCTATTTTTAAAACATTTTTTTTTGAGAGAGAGAGAGGGCGCAAGTGAGCGAGGGGCAGAGAGAGAGAGAAAGAATCCCAGGAAGGGCAGCAGGAGAGAGAGAGAGAGAGAGAAGAGAAGTGGGGTTTACCCAAAGCGGGGCTCGTGTTTTTACCTGAGGTGGGGCTCAGGCTCACCCGATGTGGGACTGGAAATCACGAACCCTGAGATCATGACCTGAGCCAAAGTGAGATGCTTCATGACTAAGCCACCCAGGTGCCCCTAAAACAACAAATATTTACAAATATTTAAAAAAACAACAAACTATTAAGTGCCTAGCCAGCTTAGTAAAAGTAAAAGAAAATCCTCAAAGACCAAAATTAATGTAAATCATGGATTCAGAGAAACAAGCCAGGATATGGAAGAGTTACTGCTCAAGGAACATCTGGAGGCCTGGAGTTTCCGTTTAAATAGTTTCGTTAAGGGGGGCGCCTGGGTGGCTCAGTCAGTTAAGTGTCCAACTTCAGCTCACGTCATGACCTCACAGTTCTTGAGTTTGAGCCCCGAGTTGGTCTCCACACTGACGGTGCGGCGCTTGCTTGGAATTCTCTCTCTCTCCCCCTCCCTTGCTTGTGCATGCTCTCTCTCTCTCTCTTAAAGTAAATAAAAAGTTTTATAAAATAATAAATGAATAGTTTTGTTGAGGGGAAAGGGAGACAAAGCCTAGTACCCACACAGGTGAGAAGTCTACCTACCTAGAGACCTTTGTTTATAAGGCTGGGACCCTGAAAACCACACTTCATTTGGTAATCCAGGGGAAAAATCCTTTCTCTCTTTTGAGATATTAAGGAAACCTGTCTCTCTTGCCCTTTCCTCTAAGTGAAAGGGAGACAAATATGTTTAAGAATTTGCATTTTACCCTCACACAGGTGTAGGACCAGAATGTATACTGTTTGAGAATCCTGGAAGCACCAAACTGATCATTTACTTTAAAGACATCCTGGATTGCTAATACATCAGGTGCTTGCAAAAACAAATGTAAATATTCACTCAAGGATTACACCTTAAACCCGAGTCAAAGAACTATTACAGATAGGCTCCATGGAACACGATCTCACAATGATAAATTACAAGACACACGAGGAAACGGTCACTTGAGCGACAGTCAAGGGAAAGAAGAAACAGTAGAAACATTCGGAAAAGACTGAAGACGTTACAAAATAAAGCAAAATAAATATTGTAATGTATTGATTGAAAGAAATGGGGTGTTAGAAGTATGACCTTGGAGCAAACAAGAAAGCATTCTGCCAGCTTTACAAGCAATAACTGAGACCTGCCATGATTTGTAATACACAAACAAAAATTACAGAGTATCTGCTCAACACTCTACAAAGACATGCTAAGATACGGCCATAAAATCTTAACTGATATTAGACAAGATAGTATTTTACAAGCACTTACTTTAGCAAACAACCTAATGTAAACAACATAGTTCTGCATTAAAAATCTTTCCTCCAAGACCCTCAGGGGATCTGTTATTTGATTGTCTACTATACGTACCGTAAAATTTTGACAAGGCTTAATTCTGTTTTCCCTTTGTGTTAACATTTTTGGAGGTCCAACAGAGATTACCCACTACTCAGAGCTTGCTCCTCAACTCCTGAGCGGGGGACATTTTGGCAGCATGCCAAAAGATCTTTGTCTCTCTTGACCTTCTCACCTGGGAAGCCATCACTGACCAGAGAATCCAAGTTGTTACAGTGATCGGGAACCACCGAGGTATTACCTGTCAAAACTCCTGAAATTGGCCATGAGATTATTGAAGCTGAGTGGCGAGTACATGAAGGGTTCACCATAAGCTGTCTTTACTTTTGTATGCATTTGAAATTTTACATAACAACTTTAAAAATAGAATCTGCTGGGGGCGCCTGGGTGGCGCAGTCGGTTAAGCGTCCCACCTCAGCTAGGTCACCATCTTGCGGTCCGTGAGTTCGAGCCCCGCGTCGGGCTCTGGGCTGATGGCTCAGAGCCTGGAGCCTGCTTCCCATTCTGTGTCTCCCTCTCTCTCTGCCCCTTCCCCGTTCATGCTCTGTCTCTCTCTGTCCCAAAAATAAATAAAAAACATTGAAAAAAAAATTTAAAAAAAAAATAGAATCTGCTGTAGAACACTCCTCTCAACAACAGCAAAATGTATATTCTCCTCAAATGCACGTGGAATATTCTCCAGGATGGATTATATGTTAGACCATAAAACAAACCTTAATAAGTTTTTAATGATTTAAATTATGCGAGTATGTTCTATGACCACAATGGAATTAAATTAGAAGTCAATAACAGAAAGTAATTTGGAAAACTTAAAAATAGGTGGAAACTAAAACAATACAATCCTAAATAACCAATAGATCAAAGTATAAATAATAATGGAAATTAAAAAAAATATTTTGCAATGAATGAAAGTGAAGATACAACATACCAAAACTTATGCCGTTATGGGAGTGCCTGAAGGGAAATTTCTAGCTGAAAATGTCTATATGAAAAAAGAAAAGATCTCTAATCAATAACCTAACCTTCCATCCTAAGATCCTGGAGAGAGGAAACTAAACCTAAAGCAAGCAGAAGGAAGGAAATACTAAATAAATATTAGAACAGAAATTAACGAAATAGAGAATACAAAAACAATAGGAAAAAAAGCAATGAAACCAAAAGTTGATTATTTTAAAAGATTGAGAAAATCAATAACAATTGGCCAAGAATGAAAGAAAGAAGGCTCAAGTTACTAGAGTCAGAATGAAAAAGGAGACCTTACCACCAACCTTACATAAATAAAAATGATTATAAGGAATATTATGAAAAACTGGTAATTAAAAAAAAGAAAAGAAAAATTGGTGATATATAGATAATTTATATATGATGAGGTCGGATGCATTTAGGGTTAGATGACCTTAGACTACTTGTATGACATGGACAAGTTCTTAGCAGGATGCAAACACCTGAAAACAACTCAAGGTGAAATAGAAGATTGAAACAGACCTATATCAAATAAAGACATTAAGTTAGTAATAAAAAAAACTACCTACAAAAAAAGCTCAGGCCCAGGTGGATTCATCGGTCAATTCTACCATTTAAGGAAGATTTAATACCAATTCTTTACAAGTAAGAGAAGAGGATACTTCTCAACTCATTCTATGAGCCAGTATTACCCTGATACCCAAACCAGACAAAGACATCACAAGAAAACTACAGACCAATATCTGACGAATATGGGCGCAAAAATCCTCAGCAAAGTGCTAGCAAACCAAATCGAGCAGCATATAAAAAGGGTTACACACCATGATCTAGTGAGTATTATCCCAGGAATGCAGGTTAATTTAGCACCTGAAAGTCAATTAATGTAATACACCGTATCAATAGAATAAAAAAACAATACACATAATTATCTCAGTAGATGAAGGAAAAGCCCTTGACAAAATCTAACACCCTTTTTTGATGAAAAAAGAAAACATATTAGGGGCGCCTAGGTGGCTCAGTCGGTTGAGCTTCCGACTTCAGCTCAGGTTATGATGTCACAGTTCATGAGTTCGAGCCCCACGTCAGGCTCTGTGCTGACGGCTCAGAGCCTGAAGCCTGCTTCAGATTCTGTGTCTCACCCTCTCTCTGCCCCTCCCCTGCTCATGCTCTGTCTCTCTCTGTCTCAAAAATAAACAAGACATTAAAAAATAATAATAATAAAAAACATATTCAACAAACTATAGAAAGGAACTTCCTGAACCTGATAAAAGACATCTATGAGAAACCACAATTCACATTATACTAATGGTTCCCTAAGATCAGGAATGAGACCAAGTGTTCTTGCCACTTCTATTCAATATTGTACTAAAGGTTCTAGTAAGGCAATTAGGCAATAAAGCAAAATAAAAGGTATCCATCCAAATTAGAAAAAAGATTTTAAAAAATAGAGAAATAAAATTATTTCTATTCACACTCAACATACTCTTGTATATAGAAAATCTAGGGAATTTACTTAAAAAGAAACAATTAGAACTAATAAGTTCAGCAAGGTTGCAGGATGCAAGATCAACACATAAAAACCCATTGTATTTCTATATGCATGCAATGAGCAATCTGAAAATAAGGTAAACAATTCCATTTACAGAAAAGAATAAAATACCTAGGAATAAATTTAACTAAAGAAGTATACAATTTATGTTCAGAAAGCTACAAAGTATTGTTAAATGAAATTTTGGAAAGGTATCCCATGTTGGTATATTGAGAGCCTTAACACTGTTTAAAAGACAATATTCCCCCCAAAGTGATCTGCACATCCAACATAATCTTTATTAGAATCCCAGCTAACTTCTTTGTAGAAATTAGCAAGTTGATTATAAAATTCATATGAAAATGCAAGAGACCCAGAATAACCAAAACAATCTTGCAAAAGAAAAACAGAGTTAGAGGACTCACACCTCCTGAATTCAATTTACTATAATGCAATGCTAATCAAGATTGTGTGATAATGGCATAAGAATAGGTTATAGATCAATGGAATAGAATTGAGAGCCCAGAAAGAAACCATATGTCTATGGTAAATTGATTTTCAACAAGGGTTCCAAGACCATTCAGTGGGGAAGAATATTCTTTTAAACAAATGGTGCCAGAACAACTGTGTTGCCAAATGCTAAAGAAAGAAGTTGGAGCCCTACCTCACACCATATACAAAAAATTAACTCAAAATGAATCAGACCCGAATGTAAGAATTTAAACTATAACATTCTTAGAAGGAAATATAGGGCCAAATTTTCATGATGTTGGATCTTGACATAGATTCTTAGATATTTCACAAAAAACATGAGCAAAAAAATAGATACATTGGGCCTCATCAAAATTAAAAACTTTTGCACTTCAAGGGGCACTATCAAGAAATTTAAAAAACAACTCGCAGAATGGATTAAAATATGTGCAGATTATATATTTGATAAGGGATTTGTATCTAGAATACATTTTTTTAAAAAACTCTTACAACTAAAGAATAAAAAGACAAATAATCCAAATTGAAGATGAATAAGGTCTGAATAGACTCTTCTCCAAAGAACATACAGAAATGGCCAAAAAGCACATGAAAAATGCTTGAAATCAGGGGTGCCTGGGTGGCTCAGTCGGTTAAGCATTGGACTTTGGCTCAGGTCATGATCTCACTGTTCGTGGGTTCAAGCACCACTTCAGGCTCTGTGCTGAAAGCTCAGAGCCTGGAGCCTGCTCTGCATTCTGTGTCTCCCTCTCTCTTTGCCCCTCCCCCACTCACACTCGGTCTCCATCTCTCTCTCTCAGAAGATGAATAAACATTTAAAAAAAAAAACCTTTTTTTTTTTAAAGAAAAATGCTTGAAATCAGAAAAATATAAATCAAAACTACAATGAGCTACCACTTGAGATGTCTAAAATCAAAATGTATACAAGAATGCTTATAGCAGCATTATTCATAACAGCCAAAAGGTGGAAACCCAAATGTCAATCCACTGATGAGTAGATAAGCAAAATGTGGTCTATGCATACAATAGGATATTATTCAGCCCCAAAAGGGAGTGAAGAACTGATACATTCTGTAGCGTGGATGAACTTTGAACACAGCATACTAAATGAGAAGCCAATCATAAAGGACTTCATGTCGTATGACTTCATTTATATGAAATGTCTAGAAAAGGCAAATCTACACGGAGAGACAGAAAATACATTGCTGATTGCTCCGAGCTGGAGGGTATGTATGGTGAGGATTAGGGGATGATTGCTAAAGGATATGGCATCTCTTCTTGAGGTAATAAAAATGCTCTAAAATTTCTTGTGGTGATGGCTGCACAGCTCTGTGAATGTGCTAAAAACCATTGAACTGTATAGTTTAAATAGGCCATGGGTATGGAATGTGAATTATATCTCAACAAAACTGTTACAAGGAGAGGGCAGAGAGAGGGAAAAGCTGTAAGGGCAGACATACAAGTTAATGTAGGGGTTCGTGCTTAACCTGTAGTAAGCCATGTTTCAGAGAATTGCTCTAAATCAGCACTGTTCAATAGAAATTTCAGTGAGGGGGCACCTGGGTGGCTCAGTCAGTTAAGCATCCAACTTTGGCTCAGGTCATGATCTTGAGGTTCATGGGTTCAAGCCCCACGTCGGGCTCTGTGCTGCCACCTCAGAGCCTGGAGCCTGCTTCAGATTCTGTGTCTCCGTCTCTCTCTCTCTGCCCCTCCCCAGCTTGCACTCTGTCTCTCGTTCTCTCCCAGAAAAAAAGTAAACATTAGGAAATAAATACATAAAATTTTTTTTTTAAAGACTGTAAATGTAAGCATGTGTATTTAATGAGAGTTGCAACAACTAATGGCTGCATGTGAAACACTGCAAATTATGTGAGCCTCTAGAATCAATCACTCCACCTTTACTGCCTGGGTCAATTTTTAAGTGTCATATTTTTCTTACAAATTTTTAATAAAAACAGTGATTATATGTTTTTCAAGTATAATCCTAAGATTCTTAATTAGCTTGAGACCTTTAAGTTATCCACTGAGGTAATTAGGGAGTAATCTTTATGTATCTGGAAAATTTTCAAAGGAAAAATTTCAAATTTGTAAATAAAGAGAAAATAAGGCCCATGCTCATGTTGTTTTGGCCTACATCTTCTTGTCCATATAAACACACATAGCTTTAAAAATGCTGATTCGAAGGGGCACACGCACCCTGAAGCTTATAGCAGCGCTATCAACAATAACCCAAGTACGGAAAGAGCCCAAATGTCCATCGACGGATGAATGAATAAAGAAGATATGGTGTATATAAATACCATGGAATATTACTCAGCGATCAAAAAGAACGAAATCTTGTCATTGGCAGCAACATGGGTGGAACTAGAGTGTATTGTGCTAAGTGAAATAAGTCAGTCAGAGAAAGACAAATATCCTATGATTTCACTCATGTGTGGAATTTAAGAAACAAAACAGATGAACATGGCGGAAGGGAAGGAAAAATAAGATAAAAACAGAGAGGGAGGCAAACCGTAAGAGACTCTTAAATAAAGAGGACAAATTGAGGGTTGCCGGAGGGGTGTTGGGTGGGGGGATGGGCTCAATGGGCGATGGGCATTAAGGAGGGCACTTGTTGGGATGAGCACTGGGTGTTGTATGAAGTGAGGAATCACTGGGTTCTACTCCTGAAACCAATACTATACTATATGTTGACTAACTTGGATTTAAATAAAATGAAAAAAATGAAGAAAAAAATCATTAAAAGTAAATAAAATGTTTACAAAATTTAAAAAGCAAACACATGTATCTTTAGGACACTCAGTGAAGATAGTAAAAACTGATCTATTATAAACATTGCCTAATAACATGCCTGGTAAGATGAATTATGTGTATAAAATTAGAGTTTCAAAGGGTTAAATAGCATCGGCGTTTAAACATTATCTGGGCACAAAGCCAATCCAGGCAAGTCATGGGGGAGCCCTGGGAAGTAAGAGGCGATGGGCCATCAGGGCCTGCGGGGAGGGGTCCCCACCGCGATAGCATGGGACCTGTTCAGGATTGCCATGGAACCTTGCAGGGTAGGGCTGTGCCCAGGACAAGCCCTGTACCTACTGGTGAGCTTTGCCACAACGAGGAAATGATAGGCCTCTGGGTGATCCTACAGAGGACTGTGAGCTCCCGGCTGAGGGCTTGAACTTTGCTCTCCCAGGTGACTTGTGATTTGCCTTCTGTGCTGGCTGTAGAGCCCCTAGAGATTGTCCCCACTCTAGGGGGTGCTCTGGCTTCTGGAAAAGACTACTAACATTTGTACACAGTTGGATTCACCTTTTGGATACTTCCGGACTTTATGCAAATTCCTAGTGTTTGTAATATTACCTTTGGGCATTGTTGTTATAAAATATATGAGACCAGTTAATCATGCAGCCAAGATAATGGACATTTCTTGTTTTCTTGTACCTTTGCTTGTATCTTAATAAATTAACTAGTCTCTTCTGTTTTAATTAAGAGACTTTATTTTTTATAGCATTTTTAAGTGTACAGAGAGTTCTTGGGGCACCTGGGTGGCTCAGTCAGTTATGCGTCTGACTCTTGATTTCAGCTCAGGTCATGATCTCATAGCTTGTGGGTTTGAGCCCCACATCTGCACTGTTAGTGCAGAGCCAGCTTGGGATTCTCTCTCTGTCTGTCCCCAGTTCATGCGCGCTCTCTCTCTCAAAATAAATAAATAAACTTTAAAAACAACTTTACAGAGAGTTCTCATCTACTCCTACCCCACCCCTACCAAGCCAACACAGTTTTCCCTATTATTTACATCTTGTATTATAATGTACCTCTTTTATAATTAACCAATACTAATACATTATTATTAACTGAAGTCCACGGTTTCCATTAGGGTTCACTCTTTGTGTTGTACCTTCCATAGGTTTTGAAAAATGTGGAATGACATGTCCATGATTTTTGTATTGTGTCGAATAGTTTCACTGTCCTGCAAAACCTCTTCCTCTAGTTTTCAGTTTAGTTTTAGTTGTATTTCTTTATATATATGTATATATATATATTTTTTTTTTTTTGAGACAGAGGGAGACAGAATGTGAGTGGGGGAAGGGCAGAGAGAGAGAGAGAGAGAGAGAGAGACACAGAATCTGAAGCAGGCTCCAGGCTCCGAGCTGGCGGCACAGAGCCTGATGCGGGGCTCAAACTCACAAACTGTGGGATCGTGACCTGAGCCGAAGTCGGACGCTTAACTGACTGAGCCACCCAGGCGCCCCTTTTAGTTGTATTTCTGACATCGAGCCCCAGATTGAGAACCAGGTGGGTTTTTTTATTTTCCCAAAATGGCCTAAATGGTTTTTTGACTACCATTTTTGATTTTCCCAAAATGGCCATTTGGTGATATCCGGAAGAATATACATACCTCAAGCTCGAGGAACATATGCAGGCTCCAAAGGCAAGAATCAACACCCAAGTGCAAAAATGCCCAGAGGTGGGGAAATTTTATTCATTTGCATAACTAGTTGCCTCATTTGCAACCAGCATAACCTTCAAATATCTATAAAGGTGTGGTAAAGACATTACACATTGCTGGGTCCCTATGAATTGGATTTTCAGTGCTTCTTGACTACGTCTTCATAAGCATGTGTATTTTCAGAGTAGGTGAAGTCATTCCCTGTCACAAAGCACTCCCTTATCCTGTCAAAGACATCAGGACAGTATGTCATTCTTTCCAACCTGGAGAATGATGTCAGCTCACTCCACAGACAGAGGCTCACTTTATTGAACTGTTTTTTTGTTGTTGTTGTTTTGTTTTAATTTTTTTACGTTTATTTATTGTTGAGAGACAGAGAGAGACAAAGCATGAGCAGGGAAGGGACAGAGAGAGAGGGAGACACAGAATCCGAAGCAGGCTCCAGGCTCTGAGCTGTCAGCACAGAGCCTGATGTGGGGCTCGAACTCAGAACCACAAGATCATGACCTGAGCTGAAGTCAGTCGCTCAACCAACTGAGCCACCCAGGCACCCCTATTGAACTGTTCTTTTGCCTTATCAGGCTGGTTTCTGGGGCCATTTACCAGTTTTACTATTCATACCTGTATCTACATTTCCCAAACACAGAAATGTGAAACACATTGATACAAGTGTCAAAACCAAATTGGCTAATCTAGTGAGTGAAACTGAAACGTTTTGGTCTCTTTCCTCTTTACTCATGAGAATTCATTCCTCTGCGCAAAGCAAACAAACAAAAAATACCACTGAATCCTTATGAAATAGCTCCTGGAAGGCCTCTGCATTTTCATGTTATATCCCCATGAAAGGACACTACTTGGGGTGACAATACATCCTAGTTTTCCCAGCACAGTCCTCGTTTATGCTGTTGCCTGTGATGGTTCATTTTCTGTGCCATTTTGCCTGGGCCACAGGAGGCCAAGATAGGTGGTTAAACATTATTTTGAGTGTGTCTGTAAGGGTGTATGTCTAGATGAGATTAAGATTTGAGTCTGGGGGCGCCTGGGTGGCGCAGTCGGTTAAGCGTCCGACTTCAGCCAGGTCACGATCTCGCGGTCCGTGAGTTCGAGCCCCGTGTCAGGCTCTGGGCTGATGGCTCAGAGCCTGGAGCCTGGTTCCGATTCTGTGTCTCCCTCTCTGTTTGCCCCTCCCCTGTTCATGCTCTGTCTCTCTCTGTCCCAAAAAATAAATAAACGTTGAAAAAAAAAAAAAAAGATTTGAGTCTGAAGACTGAGTATAGCAGACTGCTCTCCCCTCTGTGGGCGGGCCCCATCCAATCAGTTGAAAGCCTCAATCCAGCAAAAAGGCGACTGAGGCAGAATTTTCTCTTTTAGTCTTTTCCTGCCCTCCTCACACTAGCTCTCCTGGATCTCAAGCCTTTGGATTCGAACTAGAACTACACCATCTGATCCTGGGTTCCCAGCTTGCTGACTGCAGATTTGGGATTTCTCAACCTCCATAACCGTGGAAGCCAAGTTCTTACAATAATTAATTAATTATTAATAAACAAATAAATATCCTATTAGTTGTGTTTCTCTGGAAAACCTTGACTAATGCATTATTCCAGTGTAATTATTCATAACCCCTCCCCCCATTTCACTCTCAAAAGTGTTCCAGTTTGGAAGATAGATTATATGGCTACCCTAACTCTCAGCCGTCACAGTCTGATATGATCAGCACAGCCTGCTCTAGCACAGACAGCGTCCCCCTGAGCTACGGAGGATGCAAGACAGGACATCTCATTTTAGGCCCAGCTTGCCCCTTGCTGGCCAAAGCCCGGCGTCTTACTTCCCTCATCACAGGCAAACTGGAGCCCGTGACTGCACACGGGACTGAGAGGAGACAACCAGAGCTGCCTTGGGATATGGATGGAAGCAGAGAGTGGGACTCAAAAGGGAGAGGCTCACTGCTGTCATCTGAGTGGTTGTGCAGGAAACCAGAGGCCCAATCAGCCTGGGATCCAAGCGGTCTGAACACGAATCCTCCTCCTGCCTTTACCAGGACTTATCTGCAACTTGTTCCAACTTTCTAGGCTCTGTTTCTTGATCTTCTAGAGTAGGGTCAATAGCAGAAAGACAGAAAAGCATAGTATTGGTTAGATGTCCCTGAGGCCATAGAGTAATTAAGCTTTTGACCTCCAGAGCCAGACTGGCTTTGAATCACAGCTCCGTCACCTACTAGCTAGGATCCGGGAGAGTTACGGAATCTCTCCAGGCTTGAGTTTCCGTATCTGTAAAATGGGGATGGTGATGATAATTGTGTCTGCCTTATAAGATTTGGCAGAGGAAGAGGGGAGGTGAGAATGTGGGGTTAGAGTTTAATGAGGACAGAGTTTCAGTTTTGCCAGATGAAAATGTTCTGGAGATGGAAGGTGGTGACGGCTACATAACGTGTGAATATAGTTAATGCCTTGGAACTGTACACTTAAAAATGGCTAAGGGGCGCCTGGGTGGTTCAGTCAGTTGAGCATCCGGCTTCGGCTCAGGTCATGATCTCATGGTCTGTGAGTTCTAGCCCTGCGTCGGGCTCTGTGCTGACAGCCCAGAGCCTGGAGCCTGCTTCAGATTCTGTGTCCCCGTCTCTCTCTGCCTCCCCCGCTCATGCTCTGCCTCTCTCTGTCTCAGAAATAATAAACATTATTTAAAAAAAAATGGCTAAGATGGGGGGCACCTGGATGGTTCAGTCGGTTAAGCGTCTAACTCTTGGTTTCAGCTCAGGTCATGATCTCACAGTTTATGAGTTCGAACCCCCAGTGGGGCTCTGCATCAACAGTGGGATTCTCTCTCTCCCTGTCTCTCTCTCTGCCCCTCCCCTGCTTGCACTAAGTAAATAAATAAATAATGGTTAAGATGGTCAATCCTGTGTTATGCATATTTTACCACAATTAAAAATAATTTATAAAAGCTTAGAGCATGAAAGCATAATGTAAGTGAACTAAGTCAGAGAAAGAAAAATACCATATGATCTCACTCATGTCTGGAACTTAAGAAACAGAGCAAATGGACAAAGGGAAAAAGAGAGAGAGAGAGAGAGAGAGAGAAACCAAAAAACAGACTCTTAACTATAGAGGACAAACTGATAGTGGCCAGAGGTGAGGTAGGTGGGACAGTGGTGGAAATAGGGGATGGAGATTGAAAAGTACACTTGTCATGATGAAAAATAAAATGAAATGAAATGAAAAAATTATAAAACCTTTTTTGAAAAAAGATTTAGGAGAGGAATACTGAGCTCATTTCTGAACCACCCCTGGAAGAGTGCCTGTCACCCATGAGCCTTCCCTGAGGACTTGCTGTGCATATCGTGAGCTGGGTGACATGGAAAAACTTAGCTTGACTCCTGGACTTCAATCCCCTTACCCACAAACTGAAGTCATGGCAAGAATTAGAAATAAAGCAGGTAGGGGCGCCTGGGTGGCGCAGTCGGTTAAGCGTCCGACTTCAGCCAGGTCACGATCTCGCGGTCCGTGAGTTCGAGCCCCGCGTCAGGCTCTGGGCTGATGGCTCAGAGCCTGGAGCCTGTTTCCGATTCTGTGTCTCCCTCTCTCTCTGCCCCTCCCCCGTTCATGCTCTGTCTCTCTCTGTCCCAAAAATAAATAAACGTTGAAAAAAAAAAAAAAGAAAGAAAGAAAGCAGGTACAACTGTTTGACATTCAGTCCTATCCTTAATAAATGGTAATAGCTGTTAGCTCAGAAACCACTGGGGTTTGAAGCTGACTAGGGCTGGGGGTAACCCGCCCTGCAGACAAGAGGGAAGGCGGTTTTCCCAGACATCCTCTAAGTTGGAGCAGGATCTTGGTTCCAAAGCAAACCTGCATTGCAACAACGCAAAGGGGAAGAGACAGAACCTTGTCAATTTCCCTCCACCGGTAAAAACTGACCTCCAGGCAGGGGTCGCAGGGTGAGGGGGTGAATTACACTGTCTTTGAAGAGTGTGTCTAGATTTAACAAGATGCACGTATCACGGAGCATGTATCAGGAGTGTATCAGGAGCGTGTTCCTGGCCAGAACACACGCACCGCGGGTCTTTCAATGAATGGTCCCCTCCCTGAGCCTGCCCCTCCGTCTGGGATGCACAGATGGGACCTCCTCTATCTCACAGACCAGAGTTGCTGGTATTTGTCAGATACTCTGAAATCTTCCCAAATAGGGCTTCCTCAAATGAAGGGAAGGTGCGGGAGTGGGATGAGCTTGGCTTTGGGCATGATTGGGAAAGTCAAACACCATCTCTGCGGCGAGGGCTGGAGGGGGAAGAAGGCGCATGCCTGACTAGAGCCCCCAGTCATAGTCTCTGCACCTCTGAAATGCTTCTCCCAGCAGAGCACTGCTCTTCCAGCTTCTCTGAAGCAGGGTTCAGTTTCCTGATGTGAAAGACTTCCTTTTTTTCTTGAAAGGTTGTCACCAGCTGGATACCTCCTAGAAAGGAAGGAAAGCAAATTATTTGGAATCTGAGACCAAAGGGGACCTAGCCTAATTAATATCCACTCCCCCACTTCCACTATACAATGAAATTACTTTTAATAATGGTCATGTAATATCCAGTAGTAATCTGGATTCAGTCTATAGTTTCAAATCACACAACTTTGAGGACAAAAACATTTCAATTTAACATTATTCAAATTTAGTAACCTATTTCATGGATGAACAAAATTTCCCTTGCCACTAGGAGATATTAGATCTCACATTTTTCTCTCTGTTTTACTGTTAAAAATTCTTTTTTATTGAGATGTAACTGACATATAACATTGTATTAGCTTTAGTTACACAACATAGTTTGATATACTAGGAAACGGTCAGAACAGTAAGTTTAGTTAATATTCATCACCTCACACAGTCACAATTTTTTTTCTTGTGATGAGAACTTTTAAGATCGACTTTCTTGGCAACTTTTAAATGTACAACACAGTATTCTTAACTACTATCACCATGCCGTATGTTACATCCTGTGACTTATTTACCCTTTAGCTGGAACTGTTTCAAATTTTTTTTTTAACGTTTTATTTATTTTTGAGACAGGGAGAGACAGAGCATGAACAGGGGAGGGTCAGAGAGAGGGAGACACAGAATCTGAAACAGTCTCCAGGCTCTGAGCTGTCAGCACAGAGCCTGACGTGGGGCTCGAACTCACGGACCACGAGATCATGACCTGAGCCAAAGTTGGCCGCTTAAACTGACTGAGCCACCCAGGCACCCCTGTTTCAAATTTTTAACTCAAACAAAAACTCCCAAGTTTGTATCACATAGAATGTTAAAAGTGAAACATCTCAAGGCCTATTCTTCATCCTTACAATCACTGTGTTATCACGGTTTATTTTGAATCTATCATTTTTTAGTTTTTTAAAAATGTTTACTTATTTTTGAGAGAGTACAAGCAGGGGAGGGGCAGAGAGAGAGGGTGACAGAAGATCTGAAGCACGCTCTGATGTGGGGCATGAGCTCACAAACTGTGAGATCCTGACCAGAGCCGAAGTCTGACGCTCACCCAACAGAGCCACCCAGGCGCCCCTATTATTTTTTTATTTGTTTTTTAAGTAGTCTGTACACCCGATGTGGGGCTTGAATTCATAACTGGGAGGTCAAGAGTCACGTGCTATACTGACTGAGCCAGCCAAGCACCCCTTGAGTCTACTATTTAAGCAGGGTGGTTGGAGACCGTAGCTTTACAGACCCTTGCCATGTTTCTGAACATGAAATGTACAATTCTGAACAAGAAATGTACAAAAGAAGGAAAATGCAGAGAGCTGGGTCCATGTGGCAGGCACTTCTGCACAACTGGGAGTTCTCTGCATTAGCTTCCAGACAGAATGCAATTGCTGATGGATAAATAGGAAAACGTAGTGCAGGAATGCAACCAATCCCGGAGAAGCTGGTGGGAGCCCTGGGAGAGAGTTCTCATTTCGTTGTGAAGGGCAGGACATGTTGGAATAGGTTCACCCCAAAGGAGGTGCCTGTACTTTAGAAAAAGAAAAAAAGAAGAAGGGGCGTCTGGGTGGCTCAGTCAGTTTAGCATCTGACTGCCGCTCAGGTCATGATCTCCCCGTTCATGGGTTCAAGCCCTACGTAGGGCTCTGTGCTGACAGCTCAGAGCCTGGAGCCTGCTTTGGATTCTGTGTCTCCCTCTCTCTCTGCCACTCCCCTGTTCACGCTTTGTCTGTCACTCTCTCTGAAAAATAAACATCAAAAAATTTTTTTTAGAAAAGAAAAAAGAAAATGTACCAAGTGGAACTTATGTATATGTTACTAAAATGCAATCATACCTGCAGAAATTGTTTAGAACTTCGAACAACAAAAGATTTTTTTGTGTGTGGAGAATTTTATCACTGACATCATTCAGAATTTCTGGTACAGAGTGATCCGAAAAACTGACTTTTAAGTTCTCTGCAAAAGATCCATTCCTTACTGCCTGCCCCACAGTCACACTGCTGTCACAGCTCTGTCCTTGGTTTGTCACTAGTTTAAGAGGTAGCCTCAAAGCTACAAGGTTATACATCTGTCTTCGTTTAAACCAAGTCTTGAAGTTGAGCATTTTTATTTTAGATGTTAAGATCCCTCAAGGGTGAAAGGGCAAACAAATGTAATGTTGCTAAATTCTTTTTCTCAGACATCAATACTTAGGATTTTTAGAGCATGTTTTACAAATACAGAATTTTTGCGGGGTGGGGAGGCGGGGAACTGGACAACAGCTTTTTCAAATTCCAGAACCGGGTTTGCCGCCTTCTGGTGGACAGTTTGAAATAGAAATAGCAAACAGTAAATCAACGATAGCTTATGTTGTTTATTAACTGCCGTGTTTGAGCTCAGCCCTTTGTATGCATTATCCCAGCCTTACAACCGTCTATAAATCAGGCATCTGATTCCAGTTTTACTTACTATAGAACTAACTCAAAAATGTCAAGTAAATTGACCACAGCCACACAGCTAGCAAGTGGCAAAGCTGGGATTGAAGTTAGTTCTGTCTCATAACAGAGCCAAGTTCTTAAGCACTACGGACATAATACCAGCTCTGCATCTTAGAGCTGTGGGGCTGGAGGAGGGCCCACCCAAACTGTGCTTCCAGAACTATAGTTACCTGCCCGATTGTGGTGGTAAGATTTAAAAGTAGTTTTTTGATGTTCACTTAAAGGTTGTGATTTGCTTTCAAAAGTAAGCCACCGTGGCTTAGTTTGTCACTATTTTCTCATGCTTTTGGTACTTTTGTGTCTTCACCTGCTCTGCTCAGTTCATGGCCATGGCTTATGGTGTCTAGCAATAGTAACTTTCAACCTTTAAAGAACGTTAGCAACATACTTCATCTGTGAAGCCCCGGCAATCTTAGAACCATAGAATTGAAATGAGCTAGTTCTGGAAGGATCTTGGGGGTTGTCCAATTTAGTGGTTTCCCAATGTGTGTATCTTGAAAGCCCATGGAGGAAGTGTTGGCTGTTACAATGATTGGAGGGTGGCTACTGATATATAGTGGGAGGGACACTGGGTGTCCTTCGGTGCCAGCACAGGTTACACAAGGAAGAATTTACCCAGGTCCCATAAGACTTTCCAGTGTCCTGCCAGACATTTCGAAAGAGAATGTCCCTCCAATCTGTCATGGGATTTCAAGATCTGGGAAGTCTGTTCCACGACAGTCCATCACTCCCAAATCCCACGTCATCAAAAGGAATTGTTTTGACACTGCACTTATAAATAAAGCCTGGATGATTTGCAAGAATATTCTACTTCCTGGGGTGCCTGGGTAGCTCAGTCAGTTAAATGTCTGACTCTTGATTTCAACTCAAGTCATGATCTCACAGTTTGTGAGTTCAAGCCCCGTGTCCGGCTCTGCATTGACAGCGTGGAGCCTACTTGGGATTCTCTCTCTCCCTCTCTCTCTCTGCCCCTTCCACACTTGCACACGCATGTGTTCACACACACACTCTCTCTCTCTCTCGCAATATAAATAAATAAACATTAAAAAATATTCTACTTCCTTTTCCTGTATAGTCTATAACTTTTCTTGGCATCTTATCCCTACCTAAGGTTTTTCCTCTTTGTCCTATCATATACAAATCACTCAGCTTTGTTAATACCATGAACATTTATCCTTCTGTGTAACATTCTCCTGCTTTCTTTTCCTCTATCCTTCTAGGAAATAGCTCCTGATCTCCCAACTTTTGTTAAATCTTAGCTTATTCATTGTGAGTGGAAGCAGTAAACCATTTTCAAATGTCTCACCATATAGTTCTGTTCTTAAAATATTTGTATTAATAGAAAATTCAGGGTATGGTAAGCCGACAGACCAGGAGATGACTACTATTGAGATGATAGCTTGTTACTCATAGATCCCAAGAGAAGGGGGTGCACTGTGCCATGGGGAGCCCACTTGGGGAAGCACAGAGTAGGTCAGGAGGCAGAGGGAGCAAGGAAAAAATGTGCACATGGGTCTCTATTGTGGTTTCCACGGGAAGGAAGAAGTGACGCAGGGGAAGCAGGCTTTGGATTGGCTAGTCTGAAAAACTTCAGTAGGCTCTGGGGCATAACGGCTGTCCCTAGCTGTTGGTACCTGACCCCACAGTGATAAGGGCAGGTGGATGGTGGCCCGGAGTGCTCAAGCCTGACTTGGTTGGGTTGTAAGCTCTGGACTGGTTGGTTTGCATTTTAGAAGCCTGCTCTGGGGCAAGTTGCTTACAAGCTCTAGAAATTCACTAGCTCTGAGACAGGTGGAGACACCTCCGGGGTCAGCAAGGCCCCAGATGTCAAAGCATCAGAATATAGACCATCAAAGACATGGTTAATACACTGCCCAAGCCTTTGTGTACTACAATATGTATTATTTTCTCATAACCTATTCACTTGAACTTCCTATTTAAATTACTTTTAGAGCATCAGAGTGGTTTATAAAAATTAGGTCTATAACTAGTTGTCTACATATCCGTATATCTATGATTTTCATTTTCAGATTGCCAAGAGGATGTTTCAAAAGTTCATTTCAAAACAGGGCATAGGGTCGGATGAGATTGGGAGCCGTAGATGTGTTATGGATGATGAACCTGGGACCTGGGGAGCCCACGTGACTCTCCCAGGATGACGGTGGGTTAGCAAAAAGTTGGGACCCAGTGCTCGCTCCAGCCTAATCTCTGCAAGGCTTTCTTTGGCACCAAGCTGCCTCGGTTGAGTCAGAACTGCCCCCACAAAAAAAGTAGTATTAGTGCGCTCCACAAATACCCGCAGTGAATACCTATAGCGCTCGATACAAATAATGAGTACATAACAGCAAAGATTTGCCCCAAAAATCAAGTTTGTATTTCATCTTTTGGTAAGACTGGGGAGATAGAACACGTGTAGCCCATTCCCTGCATCCTTTCTGCCCTGCTTCCTCCATTTCTGTGTTGGTCAAAAAGAAGCAATAGGTTTGCCCTGCCTTTTTTTTTTCAATCTTTTTAGCAGCCCAACTTCCCCATAACGTCCTTCCTGACTTACTAACGGTGAAATCGTCACGGTCTCCCAAAGACTTCACCTGGCCTGTGGATCCCCTCCACCAGGGCTCCTTCAGTTTCCTGCAAATTGCCCGGGGCTGCTGTAAAAATGCAGTCGGTGTTTCTAACGAGCCCCCAGGTAATGCTGAAGCTGCCCAGACAAGGGCCCCTACTTAGAACAGAAAGAGTCTCCGAATAAAGCCACGGGTCTCAAACCGGCTTATCAGTACGGGTATCTATCTGAGCAGCTTCTGAAAAATACAGCCTCCCAGCCCCCACTTCACACCTATACTATCATAAGAGATGATAAAAGCAGAGCCCAGAATGTGAATTTTTAGAAGCTCTCCAGAGAGCTCGATAATCAACCAGGTTTGGAAACGCTCTCCCCGGCAACAATACAATGTTGACCTAATGCCTATGAGTACTACAACGATGTTATAACTTAATTTGGAATTGGCTTTCAGAGGTAAGCATCTTGCAGGCTGCTGCAAACCCTGAGTGATCGTTCTGTTCTGTATTTTCATGCTCAGGCCAGATTCCAAGAACTGTTCCTTCCCACACAATTACAGGACCGAACCAGATGGGGAAATGATCTAAAACAATCTTGTGGTGTTAATATCTTATTTACATGTATTTATACATCTCTTAAGATGATCATAGTAGTTGCCAGAAACCCAAATTGAAACATTTCACTGCATTAGGATTTTAAAACTAGGGCACTGGTGTGTATTTTACCAGAAGTTTATATTTGCATAATTATGAGTAGCCTGCATTTTCTTGAGCCCCTGTCTGTGCCTTCATCAAAGGCTTGAAGACAACCTGGCCTCAGAGGGAAATTCTTACAGAGGGAAACTCTTAAAGCAGTCTATTCCTCCCACCAGAGAAGGGGGAGGCGGGTGGGGGGAAGATAACAGTGGAGGGGAACCCCAAATTAGGATGCTGCTATTTATGCTGAAATTTGGGTGCCCTCAAAATCCGTGTGTTGAAATCCTAACGCCCAATGCGACAGTGTCTGGAGGTAGGGCCTTTCGGAGTGATTAGGTCATGAATGGGATTAGGGCCCTTATAGAGGAGACCCCAGAGAGCTTCTCCACTCCTTCCACCATATGAAGACATGGCGAGAAGACAGCTGTCTATGAACCAAGTAGGCTCTCACCAGACACTGAATCTGCTGGTGTCTTGATCTCGGACTTCCAGCCTCCAGAACGGTGAGAAATAAATTTCTGTTGTTTATAAACCACACAGTCTATGGCGTTTTATTATAGCAGCCCAAACAGACTAAGACAAATGAACTTCTGAGCTGCAGAAACACTTAAAAAATTTTTTTCCCCATTTTTTCCAGAAAAGCACACCAGAGAACTGCAGTGATGGACTGTACCAGCTACAGCCATAGTTCATCGAATCTGACAGAGAAATAACACTGAGGCCCAGATGGGAGGATTGAGGCGGGTCGTCGGGGCTGCTGAGGAAATTTTGGAAATGCCTCCGGTGGGACGAGGAGTTCCAAAAGGCAAGGTCATTTTTTCCAGCCCAATATGCCACTGTGGTTAGGGACGTACTCTGCCTTCAGGCTCAAGTGTGTTCCAGACAAATGCACCTTCCATTTTCAGATGGCAAGTGAGTGTTCCCAGGGGGCTGTTATGCTCCACAGACAACTGCTCAAGACCCTGTGTAGCTGGTCCCTGTGTGGGCTTGGCAGCTCAGCCCTGGGCTCCACGAGGCAGGGTCAGGGCTTTTGGGTTCACGCCTGTCTCCCCAGCATCCAGTACAGTGCCTCACTCATGGCAGCTATTTAATGAACAAGTGTCGACTCATGGAATGGACTAGATGTTATGTTTGTCAATTCCAGAGGTGCCTGATGCACCTTCTAGTTTCCACATTCTTCAGGAGTTAGGACTTCACAGGGAGGTATTATTTTTATTTGACTTTGCATTAAGCAGGTCTTTTTATTCTGATGCCTTGACATCTGGGCCTTGCTGACCCTGAAGCAACAGCCCCTCCCACAGCTACCAGTTCTTAGACAAAGTGAAGGAGTCAGCAACAATCATGACTTTCTTATGCAAACCAGCCAATCTGGAGCCCACATCTCCAACCACCTCCTCTATTAGGCTATCTATCACTCTCTAGGCCTTTATTCACCTGTCCTACTCACCTCAGGGCCGTACCAGACAACTAAGGACAGCGTCTATGACCCCAGAGCCCACTGAAATTATTCAGAATAGCCAATCCTATGCCCTGCTTCCCCTGTCTTACCCACTTCTTCCCACGGAAACCACAATAAAGACTTTTGACCATACTTCCCTCCACTGTTTCTGCCCCCTGACTGACTCTGGTGCTTCCCCATGTGCCCACCCCCCCTTCCCTCCCCCCCCCCACACACACACAGCTCAGTGTACTCCCTCCTCTTGGGATCTGTGAGTAGCAAAAGATCCTTTCAGGGGCACCTGGCTGGCTCAGTCAGAAGGGCACGCGACTCTTGATCTCAGGTGGTGAGTTCAAGCTCCATGCTGTGTGTAGAGATTACTAAAATTTAAAAAAATGTTAATTGCTTAAAAAAAAAGAGAGATCATTCCAATGGCAATCTTCCATGATCTGTTAGCTTTACCATACTTGAATAATCATAAAACCTACATTTTTAAAACAGACATATTGTGAAATCACAGGATATCAGACCTATTTATAGTCAAGTGTAGATTTCCAGACAATTTCAATGATCTGGAAGGAACATTTACTGTGGATAATAAGTAGTGCAGTATATTAAGACTGTTTAGGGTTCATCCCAGCCAGGGGTCAGTCAGAGCAGCAAAGCTGCTAGAATCTAGATCTCATATATATACCATCAGGGTGTCTGCACGGCAAACCATGTTGACAGAGAGCAGGGTATCGTCCTCTGCAGTGAAGGGCAGGTCTGTTTGCTGCCTAATGTGAGAAAGATAATGCCTCCCCTGGAGCAATGTTCAGACATGCTTACTGTCCACCATAAAGGACAGGCTCACACAGAAGCCTGGGTGGCTCAGTTTGTTAAGCATTTAACTTTCACTCAGGTCATGATCTCACGGTTCATGAGTTCAAGCCCCCCATCGGGTTCTCTACCATCAGCACAGAGCCTGCGTGGGATCCTCTGTGCCCCTCTCTCTCTGCCCCTTCCCCCACCTCAAAAAGAAATAAACATCAAAAAAAAAAAAAAAAAGGCTCACAAGGCTTGAGCTTACTCCCAGTAAAGCCACCCTATGCCTCTACAGGCAGCACCTGGCCCTCATCACATGGCCCTGTGGGAACTGGGCCCTGGGAGACAAGCACAAACCCCAATACTCTGGGTACTGCTGTGGCTGTAATAGGATCCTTTGTCTCTGACCCCGAAGTCATGTATCTTCTACCAGCAAACATGAGGCCGTGCAGGCTAACTCATAAGCTTGTGAGGAGGGTACAATCTCACGCCCTTCACAGTTGCTGGTACTCCAGCCTCCTGGGAAGGGGGAAAGGGTCTCACTTCCCCTTCTGT
This sequence comes from Puma concolor, assembly GCF_028749965.1. NCBI lineage: Eukaryota > Metazoa > Chordata > Mammalia > Carnivora > Felidae > Puma > Puma concolor. The sequence goes on along the minus strand of NC_141670.1, from coordinate 52,782,603 downwards.
CACTGGTCTGTGAGGCTGTCTTTCTTGGGGATTGCTCTGTGCCTACCTTTGGAGGAACAGGCATCCGGAGGAGTCACAGCCAGCCTTCTTGTGCTGACCCAAAGAAGAGTCATTAACGATTGGGCCGCAGAGGCCACACCACAAAGCCAGGTGACAGAGGGAACTCCTTTTGGGAAAGCCCCTTTACTAGTCTGCTAAGGCTGCCATGACCAAGTACCACAGACTACGTGGCTTGAACAGCAGACATTCATTTTCTCAGTTCTAAAGACTGCAAGTCCCAGACCAAGGTGCTGGCCAATTTGGTTCCTGATGAGAGTGCTGTCTCTGGCTTGCAGATGGCCACCTTCTTGCTCTATCCTCACACGACCGTTCTTCTGTGTGTCTGTGAAGAGAGAGACTGAGCCAGTGTCTCCTCTTGTAAGGACACCAGCCCTACCGGGTCAGGGCCCCAACCTTGTGATCTCATTTAACCTTCGTTGCCTTCCTAAAGGCCCTATCGCCAAATACAGTCACACTGTGGGTTAAGGCTTTGACATATGAATTTGGTCTCAGAGGGGGGAAGACACAATTTAGTCCATAGCAGCTCCCAAATGGCTGTGAGGTAGGTCGGCCGCATTCACAGTCTTAAAAACATGATAAAGCATCTTAAACCATCCACCTGGGGGAGGAAAAGCAAAAGGTAATCCTCGGGAAGACAAATGGAGAGAAGGACGTAGCAAGTGCTAGTAGCCCTCTGGCTTCTGAGTTGAGCGTCCTGCAGTTTTCTTCATGTTTTTTGTCTGGTCAAGTCACAGTCTCCTGCCGTGGTGTCTCCCTGTAGAAAGCCATTGCCCACTTTGTGCCTTGGAGGAAGCGTGCTGAAGAGCAGGCCATTGAAATTCTTTCTACATCGTAGCGTCGAAAAGAAACCCAGAGGAGCTGACCGATGCCCAGGAAGTGCTCAGAGCACCCAGGGGCTCTGGCCCTGCCCTCACGCTTGCTCTAAACACACCCACTGTCCTCTCTCATCTGCTGTGGCGATTCCTCGACCACCCCAAACCTCTACAGTCCCCCCCTTACTGTTCTCTCTGGCGACTCCCTGCCTCTGCCCAGCCTCTGCCCCCTGCCTGCTCACCCCTGCTCCCCTCCTGCACTTGGCTGATTTCATAAAGATTACCTTGGACAGTAGCTTTATTCATATTTGTCAAAACTTAGAAGCAACCAAGCTGTCCTTCAGCAGGTAAATGGATAAACTGTGGTGTGTCTGCAGGATAGAACAGTATTCTGTGCTAAAAAGAAATGAGCTGTCAATCCATGATAAGACAGGGAGGAACCTTAAATGCATATTACTGAGTGAAAGAAGCCAATTGGAAAAGTCTTATATTGTATGACTCCAACTAAATGACATTCTGGAAAAGGCAAAACTATGGAGACAGTAAAAAGACCAGTGGTTTCCAGGGGTTAGGGGGAAAGGAAGGGTGAGTAGGGGGAGCACAGAGGACCTTTGGGGCAGTGAAACTACTCTGTATGACATTATCAAGGTGGATACGTATCAATACAAATTGGTCAAAATCCATAGAATGTACAACACCAAGAATGAAACTTGATGTAAACTACGGACTTTGGATGATAAGGGTGTGTCTAGGCAGGTTCATTAGTTATAACAGATGTACCCCTCTGGTGGGGGATATTGATAATGAGGGAAGCTTATGTATGTGTGGGCGCAAGGGGGGTACATGGGAAATCTCTGTACCTTTTAACCAATTTTGCCGTGAACCTAAAACTGCTCTAAAAAGTAAAACCCAGTAATAAAATGGAATAAATAACTTTTAAAAGACTCACCTAGATAAAAGACATCATCCTTTCTAGACTCGATGCGCTGGAAAAATTGAAAGAGAAAATCTTTTCTGGCTCAGTGAAACATTTCTTTCTGGTGGAGGTTCCTCCTCCTTAGAAGAAACCTGATAGTTCCCAACTTAGTCCTATAGGTAAGGCCAAAGGAATAGGCAAGAAGCGAATCTCAACATCCCAACCTCAATAGCTGGAATAAGTCACCTTCCTCTGTGGTTCCACAGCACCCTTCGTTTACCTAATGGACAGTAGTTATGCAGTGCTTGCTATGTGCCAAGTTGTGCCGAGAAACTGTACTATAATTCTCATCATATCCCGTGAAGTAACTATTATTACTTCCACTTGGCAGACAAGGAAACTGAGGCGTGACAAACTTGCCAAAAAGCCACAAGTTGGTAGGTGGAGGGGCCAGGAGTCAAATCAAGTCATTTTCCTCCAGTGCCCGGTCCCCCACCACTGCGCCTTATGGTCTCTGCATAGACCTTTTTGCCCTGAGATGCGACTGCTGGCCTCCTCTGCCAGCCCGTGGACCCCATGGAGGCAACACTGCATCTTCCTGTATTTTCAGCCCCTTAAGAACACCACATATCAGTATTTCAATATGTATTTTTGGAAAAAAAGCAGGTTGATTTGCACTTGGTAAGCCTGGGTGAAAATGGCATAGCCATCCATGTCCCGGGGTGGGGGCGGGGGACAGATGGCACAGTCAGGTTAGACTAATCGAGGAGCATTTCATGGAGGGACTATTTGCAAAGCTATGGCCCAGGGAAGTACCCAGAGCCTAGTCCCAGCTGGCTTTCTTGCTGTCTATAGAGTTGAAGGAGGCAAGGGCAGGGAAGGGTTACCAGAACCTGGAGACGAACAGGGTGTGCAGAGAGGGCTGCCTGACCAGAGCTAGGATCTTCTGGTTGAAGGACACAGCCAGCCTGCAGTGACCCTGCAAGGGGAAGTGAGGAAAAAATACTGTGATCTTTCCCACCTGGCCTCCAGGAGACTGCTGGGACAAAATATGTCCCCAGTGAGAAGCTAGGGAAGAAGAGAAGTGCTGTTAGTGACACACGTAAAGGATTGTGGGTTTTCAGGGAAGGCAGTGGCATTTGTGGGTAGGTTTTGAAAAGACGGAGATGTGGGGAGAGGATTCCTCCCTGAGAACACAGCAGGGCAAAGGTGCAGTGAGCCAGGAGCACAAGTGTGTCCGCCCCACGATGGGCACTCGGCTTGGTCAGAGAGCAGAGTCGTTGGTGGGGGAGCTACAGAGATGGGCTGTTTACAGCCACAGTGAGGAGGTCCTTGAGTGCCAGGCCAAGGGTGCAGAATTGTTTCTGTAAGATGCTGAGCAGGAGGGCAGTGTGCTTACAACTGTGCTTGAGGAAGACTGTAGCAGGGGCAGCGTGACGATGGCCACCAGCTTTGAGCCAAGGGATGGAGAAATAGGCAGCAGGCCACCACAACATCGTGTGCTATGGGCTGAATTGTGATGACCCCCAAACTCCTATGTTGAAGCCCTAACCCCCATACCTCAGAATGGGAATGTATTTGGAAATAGGGTCTTTAATCAGGTAATTAAGTTAAAATGAGGCCATGTGGGTGGGCCCTATCCAATCTGACCAGTGTCCTACCAGAAGAGGATATCAGGGGGCACCTGGGTGGCTCAGCTGGTCAAGCGTCTGACTTCAGCTCAGGTCATGATCCCACAGTTCATGAGTTCAAGCCTCACATCGGGCTCTGTACTCACAGCATGGAGCCTGCTTGGGATTTTCCCTCTCCCTCTCTCTCTGCCCCTCCCCTGCTAGCGTGTGCTCCCTCTCTGTCTCTCAAAATAAATAAACATTAAAAAAAAGAAGAAGAGGAGGACATTAGGACACAAGCACACACAAAGAGAAGACCGTGCGAGGACACAGGGAGAAGATGGCCATCCACAAGCCGAGGAGATTGGCCTCAAAAGGAACCAATGCTATGGACACCTTGATCTTGGACTTCTAGCCTCCAGAACTCCGAAGAAAGAGATTTCTGTTGTTTCAGGTGCCCAGTCTATGGCACTTCATTACAGCAGCCTCAGGAAACTAACAAAGCCCAGGAAAGAAAATGATAAAGAGACACACTCAGAGAAGGCTGGCCAAGGACCACGTCTGATTGGACAAGAGTACTGAGGTCCAGGATGACCCAAGGCTGTAAGCCCAGTGGCGAGGGGTGCAGTGGAGCCACTGACAGAAGCAGGAAGCAGGCGATGTTCAGTGCCAGGAAAATGAAGTCTGTTTCTGATCGTGAGCTGCAGTTGCTGGCAGGATGTCTAGGCAGAGTTGGCCTTCCCATGGCATTAAAGGCTGATCTGAAGCCCAGAGGCTTGCCAGAGGTGGAGATACAGATGTGGGAAGGGGGATGCATGAGATCACTTTGGGAGGGAGGACACACAGCACGAGGGCCGGGAGACAGGCTCAGAGGGAACCCACAGCAGGCAAGGAGACAAAGGGCTGGTCAGAAACACAGAGGACAGTGTCCCAAAGGCCAGCAACAGGCTGTTGAGACCCAGGGCTCATCCTGCCAGCCCTGGGGGAGGACAAGGGCTCATGGATGACCTTTCAGGAGAGGGTCACTGCAGAGGGGTGGACTGCCAAGGGATGAGGTAGTGAGGAGTTTAGGAAAGGAAACCATAAGTTTCATGTACTCCTTTTAGGAGTTTGGAAAAAGGGAGAGAAGTGGTAAATCGGGCCATGGGAATTTTACTGTACTTGTTTTCATTTTATTTTTTTTATTGTGGTTACATGGACGACTATACATGACATAAAATTTACCATTTTAATCGTTTTTAACTGTACAGGTCACTGTCATTAAGCACACTCACACTTATGATGTGCGAACATCATCACCGTCCATCACAGAACTCTTCATCTTCCCAAACTGAAACTCCATCCCCATTAAAAATAAGTGCTCCTTCCCCGCCTCTGTCTAACTCCTGGCAACCCCCATCCTACTTTCCATGTCTAGGAATCTGACCACTCCGGGAACCTCATGGAAGAGGATCATATAGTACTTGTCCTTTCTGGGACTGGCTTCTTGCACGTGGCATAATGCCCTCAAGGTTTGTTTACATTGTAGTGTCTACCAGAACATCCTTTCTTTTTGAGACTGTGGGGCTTTTCTTTCTCATAGTGGCATAGCCCTGAATATGTCACAGGCAGAGGGGAAAAAAAACAGTAAGGAAAGATGGAAAAGTGGAAGAATGAAAGGCAGGGAGAAAGGCAGGACAGAGTAGACGGAGGGTCCGGTTTAGAGCCAAGCAGGCCTGGGTTCAGATCCTGGCCTTTCCGCTGCATGATTTTGAGCAATTCATGTCATCTCCCCAGATCAACTTCCTTGTGTGCAAAATACAGGTAGTGATGTCCTTTGGTGGGATCACTGTGCGTGTAAAGCGTCCCCGGAAGGGAACCCACACTTGCTGCGTGTTTGCTTTGTGTCCTCTGCAGCTGGATACTCAGAAAGGATGGCCTTATTCAGGAGGATTTTGCCCTCGTTTTCTACAGGAAGGAGCAGAAGGGTAGAGAGGACATGTGACATGCCCCCAAGTCCCCCATGTGATGGGGGGAATGACACACGTTTTCTTGATTCCCAGCCCCATCCTCTCTCCAAGGCACCAGGGAGTACCACATGGTATAAAGCAGGCTCTTCCTCTTCCCCTGGAGGGGTGAGGCACCATCTATCTGCTAAAAGGGGAAGGGGAAGTGGGTGGGAGTCAACTTGAGAATGAATCTAAGGATTGCCAAACAGCTGCGAAGAGCCACCTGGCCCCGTTACTATGACCAGAGCTAAGTAGACACAGAGCCCAAGAGGTGACAGGTAACTGCCCAAAAAGCTGTATGGGAGAGGCTGGCGAGAAGGGCATCCAGGATATAGAGTTCACACAAGGGAACAGGAGGCTTGCAAGACCGCCAGAGACCACGGAAGCCCAGCAGAGGTCCTCGGTTCGCTGGATGGAGTCTAGCTTGGAGGCAACCCAGTAGCTGGAGTCAGTAAAGATCTTTTCAGATGCCATTGAATCACGGACTCTGAGTAGACACCAACAAGGGCTCCATATCCCGCAGGAGGGAAGTCAGGAAGGAAAGGCACAGGACCCTTTGATGCATGTCTGGTATATTTTCTCCAGACAGTCGCAAGGGACTGCGTGCATGTGTTTTGCAATGTACATATATGATTTTTGGTGCATCAGACATCTGTCTAATGATCTTAAGCACCTGCCAGCCGTAGAGTTTCAGATGCATTTCTCGGATAAGCAGGGTCTGTGTCCTGTGTTGTCCCCCCCACCCCACCCTCCAGCCCCGTTGCAAATCGCTGAGTGACAAAAGCAGATTCTTGCTGGGACCACGGAACACTGGCAGTGTTACCCCGAGGCTGCTATCTAAGGAAAACATTCTGCCGAGGCCGTTTGGACAATATGGTTTTATGTGCTCATTTATTTCACACCCATGTTTTAAAATAATTCTTTTTGGCCGAAAATGTATTTTCACCTAAGATAATAGATGAAAGTTGTGAGCCGGTTACATTTCCGTCAAGTGACATTAGCATGTGTGCCACATTTTTTTTCCTGAATCCCACCCCCTGTCTCCTTTCTGCTTTTCTGTCTTTTTCTGGTTCCGAGGAGGAAAATCTGGAAAGAAAATATTACCTGCATAATATACCTCTTTCTCATCTTCCTCTCCCCCACCTTGTCACAGGAGAAGGTGGATAAGCTTCCAAGTCCAGTCCTACTTTATTTAACAGTAGTAGAGTCTCCCTCAGACCTGTCCCTACTTCTCCACCCCCACGGTCTTTGTCTCAGTTGAGCCCTTGCCTTCTCCCACCTGGATCCTCACCGAACCTCCTCTCCAAATTGTCCTGTGATCTTCACTTTTACCCTGTAACCCATTGTCCATGCTGCAACCAAAACAATCTCTCTGAAACTGCAAACTGGGTCCTGTTTCATCCTTTGGGGACTTCCCATTAGTTTCAGAATACTTCCTTCTTTCTTACCAAGCCATTCGTTTCTCATTCTCTGCCCTTCTCCTCCAACACTCCATGGGGTGTCAAGTGAATCTACTCATGTACCTGGCAGTTCTATCTCCCCAAAGTGCTTTTTCCCTCCTTGCCCACCCGGCAAACTCCTAGTCACTCTTTGGTAACTGAAGCCCACTTGGAAGTGTCTGAGGCCCATCCAAGTGTAACTGATCACTTCATCTGAGGCTCCTGCATCAAGCAGGCATGTGCACCTGGGAGTTTCCAATGTCGGCCCTGCTTGACTGAGTCTCTGACTACCGGGACTGACCTTCCTTCCTCTCCTTTGCACCTCTAGGGCCTGTCCTGTGTTTAACTCAAAACAGACCCATTAAACGTGTATGTCGGATTGAAAGGCTATGTTGAAAAGGTTAGGTCAGCTGATGGCAATGGTAGGTCTAACCCTCTATGATTATTGAAAATGTCACTCTAGTTCAACAAATATTCATGGACTATTTACTATGTGCCAGCAGCTCTTTTGAGTTCATTGCACCCAAATGAACAATGCATCATTCCTTTCATCACTGAGCTCACAGTTGATCAGTGAAGACCAGCAAAGAATATCACTAATACAAAATGAGAGGCACTAGACTAGGGGTGGGGACAAAATATTATGTAAGAGGTTTTCAACCGTGGCTATATATCCAAACGTGAGCAGTTTTTAAAAATACGCATGTTTCCACTTATAGGAAATATCTAAAATAGTCAAACTCATAGAAGCAAAGAATGTAAAGGTGGTTTCCAAGGACTAGGGAGAGAAGAAAATGAAGAGTTGCTAATCAACATATATGAAATTTAATTTTGCAAGGTGGATTAGTTCTAGAGATATGATGTACATTATGCCTATAGATAACAATACACATAACACAACACACTTAAAAATCTGTTGAAGATGGATTTCATGTTAAGTGTTCTTAGCAAAAGAAAAGAAAAAATTGTGCAGTCCAACAAGGTAGAAAAATCTTATCAAACTGTGTCAGGTAATTTATAAACAAATATATCATTTTTCTGGATTAAAAGAATATGTACATCTTGGCCTGCATTGATGATCTTTTCTGCTTAACAAATTGCTCCAAAACTGTGCAGCGTCAAACAACAATAAACCTTTATTATGTCAAACCACTCTAGGTGAGGCTAGAATTGGGGAGCAGCTTACTGAGGTGGTAGTGGTATTGGGGTCCCTCCAGTGGTTGTGGTCAAGATGTTGGCCAGGGCTGTCATCATCTGAAGGCTTTGCCAAGGCTGAAGAATTCATCTCCAAGATGGTTCATTCACATGGCTGGCAAGTTGGTGCTGCTCTTGGCAGGGAGCCTCAGTAACTCCCCACATGGACCCTTCCACAAGAAACCCAAGTATCCTCATAATGTAGTGACTTTCCCCCAGAGAGAAAGATCCAGGAGAGAGAGCAAGGTGCAAGCTGAAATGTCATACATGATCTAGATTCAGAAGCCACATTGCATCATTCCAAAACATCCTCCTGATTACACAGGGCAGCTCTGTTCAGCATGTGAGATGTCCACACAAGATTGCGAATTCCAGGTAGTGAGGATTGCAGAGAGGCATTCTGGGGGCTGGTTTCAACATGACCCTACTACCCCAATGGGTTTAATTCAGTATGCCCATGTAGGACCCTGGGTTCTGTTTGGGGAGGGGAGGGTTATTTGGTTGTTTTTTTATTTTATTTTATTTTTATTATCTTGTTGGTTTTTAAACTTTTTATTGAAACATAACATACATATAATACATAAATCATACACAGATCATGAGTGTTCAGCTGGATAAATCGTCATGAAAGTATACACTCATGTAACCTATACCCAGATCAAGAAACAGAACATTAATCGCACTCCAGAAGCCCCAGCTGTGTTCTCTTCTAGTCACTAAACCCTTGAGAGCATACTCTCATGACTTTTTTTTTTTTAATTTTTTTTTTTCAACGTTTATTTATTTTTCGGACAGAGAGAGACAGAGCATGAACGGGGGAGGGGCAGAGAGAGAGGGAGACACAGAATCGGAAACAGGCTCCAGGCTCCGAGCCATTAGCCCAGAGCCTGACGCGGGGCTCGAACTCAGGGACCGCGAGATCGTGACCTGGCTGAAGTCGGACGCTTAACCGACTGCGCCACCCAGGCGCCCCTACTCTCATGACTTTTAACAACAGTGAATAGTTTTGCTGGTCTTTAAACTTTGCATAAGTGGAATCATACAGTGTGTACTCGTTTATATCTGGCTTCCTTTCACTCAACGTTGTTCTCCATGCTCAGCATGGATACATGTCATGAACATATATTTGTTCATTCTCATTGCTATATAGTAGTCCCTTGAGTAAAATGGCTATTCTACTGCGTTCCAGTGGTTGGCTACTATGAGTAGCACTGCTGTGAACATTCTTGTAAGTGTCTTCTGGTGACCATATGTACATTTTTCTGTGGGGTATACACTGAGGAGTGGAAATTCTGGGTCATAGAGTAAGTGTATGTTTAACTTTATAGAGACTGTGAAACAGTTTCTCAAAGTGGTTATATCAATATACACCTCTATCAATAGTCTATGGGAATTCAAGTTCTCTATTTTCTCCAATAGTTGGTATCTTCTGTCTCTTTCATTTGAGCCATTCGGATTGGCATAAGGTGATGTCACATTTTGGTCTTAATTTGCATTTCCTTAATGACAAATGCATTTTAACACCTTTTCACAGGTTTATTGGCCATTTGGATGTCCCTCTTTTGAAGTGATTGTTCATGCCTTTTGTCCATTTTTCTATTGAAATATATTCCTTTCTTAAAGATTTGCAGTTTTGTTTAACATATTCTGGATAAGACTTTTTTATTAGACGTATGTATTACAAATGTCCAACCATCCTATATGTCACCTTTGACTCCCGAAATGATCATGTTTGATGACCAAAAAAGCTTAACTTTAATATAATCCAAATTATCCATTTTTCCACTTTATGGTTATTACTGTTGGCACCCTATTTAAAGAAAAAAAACCTTTATCTACCCCAAGGTCATGAAAATGTTCTCTCATTTTTCTCCCTAAACTCTGTGTTGCTTCACTTTTCATGCTTAGACATACAATGCATCAGGAATGGTTGTTTGTTTGGTGTGAGGTGAGGATCGTGATGCATTTTTCCCAATATGGAGATCCAATCAATCTAGCACCATCCATTCAAGAGATCAGTCTTCTCCCCTCCTCTTCAATGTCACCTTTGTTGTATTTCAGGTGACCATACACATGTGAGCCTGTTTCTGGATTCACTATTGTGTTCTAGTGGTCTGCTTGCTACCCTTGCATCAGTAACACGTTGTCTTAAGTATTACAGATTTTAACAGGTGTTAATACTGGTGGCATAAGTCCTCCCACTTTTTATAAAACTTTCCCCTACCATATGAGGAACAAATTGAGATTATCTGCTATTATTACTTCCACTCAATGTTGTCCTGGCAGCCCTAAGGCAAGGGGGCAGGGGAACGTGCAAGAATTGGAAAGGAAGAAAGAAAACTATTGGGATGCCTACCTGGCTCAGTCGGTAGAGCATGGGACCCTTGATCTCAGGGTTGTGATTTTGGGCCCCACTTTGGGTATAGAGATTACTTTTTTAAAAATCTTAAGAAAAAAGAAAGAAAACTGTCATTATTTGCAGACAACATGATTTCATTATAAGTAAATTTCACAAGGCTACTGAAAATAGGATCAATATATAAAAATCAACTCTATTTCTATATGTTAGCAACAAACAATAAAATCAAAATATCTAAATATCACTACCAATGGTACCAAAAACTATCAACAGATAAGCAGGCCTCTACATGAACAACTACAAAAATTTATTGAGAAATTGTAACAATACCTATGTAAATGGAAGGATATACCATGTTGTTGGAAAGATTTGACATTTAATGTAGTTCCAATTAAAAGTCCAGCAAGGTGTGTGTGTGTGTGTGTGTGTGTGTGTGTGTGTAAAAATTAATAAATGCATTTTTAAATTTTTATGAAAATGCAAAAGGCCAAAAATAAATAAGGCAATCTTGATGCAGAAGGGTGTGTGTGTGTGTGTGTGTGTGTGTGTGTGTGTGTATGTGTGTATTTGAGTCTTTCAGGGAGCTCTCTAAACAGTAGATAGAAAACTGGAAGAGCACCCTTCCCCTCCCCCCCCAACAAAGGAAAGAGAAGAGCTGGCACTGGAGAACATTCAATAAAAATGAAAGAGTCGGCATAACATCACGGAAGTTAGAAGGTGCGTAGCATATTTTAGGAGCTAAAATAACTCGAAATGGTTGGAGTTTAGGTTGAGTACAGTAGAAAGAGAGATGAGGGGGGAAATGTAGATTGACAGCCTAAATGCTAAGGACTCAGAATATCATGAAGAATTCTAATTAAAGTAAGAGCTTTATCTAATTCCATAAATTGCCTACATGGTCTTTTTAGGCAATGGAATAAGATGCTTTGCACATGGTAATTCATACTCCTCATGACAATCCCAAAAGGTAGACACTATTATTATCCACATTTAACAGATGGAGAATCTAAGGCAAGAGAGGTTACCCAACCCAAAGGCACAGCTCATAGAAAGGGGGATTTAGAATTTGCTCTCAGGACCCTCTTGCACTGCTGGTGGGGATGCAAATGGGGGCAACTACTGAGGAAAACAGTATGGAGGTTTCTCAAAGAGTTAGAAATAGAACTACCCTATGATCCAGCAATTGCACTACTAGGTATTTACCTAAAGAATACAAAAATATTAATTCAAAGGGATCCATGCACTCTGGTGTTTATAGCAGCATTATCTACAATAACCACATTATGGAAACAGCTCAAATGTCCATCGATTGGTGAATAGATAAAGAAGATGTGGTATATATAGACAATGGAATATTACTCAGGCATAAAAAATAATGAAATCTTGCCATTTCCAACAATGTGGAGGGAGCTAGAGAGTATTATGCTAAGCAAAATAAGTCAGTCAGAGAAAGACAAATACCATATGATCTCATTCATATGTGGAATTTAAGAAACAAAACAAAAGAGCAAAGAGAGAAAGAGAGAGAGACAAACCAAGAAACAGGCTCTCAACTACAGAGAACAAACTGATGGTTACCAGAGGCAGGGTAGGTCGGTGGAGGGTGATGGGTGAAATAGGTGATGGAGATTAAGGAGTGCACCTGTGATGAACAATGGGCCTTGTAGGGAAGTGTTAAATCACTATATTGTACACCTGAAACTAATACAACATCGTATGTTAACTGGGATTTAAATTAAAACTTTAGAAATAAAAAATAAAAAAAGAATTTGTTCCCTATACTTTTGGTTTCCATGTTATACTGTTTCTCACCATTACCACTTCATTAGAAAGTTAACTTTGGCAGCGGTAGGAGGGCTGGCTTGATCCTGTGATAGGAGACATTTCAGACAGAGACAAGCATGGAAATGATGAGTGGCAAAGTTCTGAAATAGAGTGACAGCAGTGGGAAAGGAGATGGGATGGGTTTGACCAATATCACTGAACTAAGGGGACAAGTGAATTTGGCAATTCACTCATGCAAGAGTCAGACAGAAGGAGGAGGAAGAAAGGGAAGTCAATGAACAAACCCTGAATAAAGTTCATGCCATTTACCTACATAGGTCTTTGTTGGGGAAAAGCTACAAATATACTTACACTTAGCATGGCAGGCATAGAACCCTTTGCCATGGGTTAAGGAAGGCTGGGCTTTTTAAGTTGCAAGAATGCAGATAATGTGAAATCTAAGTTTATATAGTCCAATTCCCCAGAAGTCCTGAAATTATTTCCAGACCATGGTTCCAGCCTCCCTCTCTGTTTCTCTGTAGCTCAGCCCACTCTTCTTATATTCTTTTTCTCTTGAAAAAATTTTAAGTTTATTTACTTTTGAGAGAGAGAGAGAGAGAGAGAGAGTAGGGGAGGAACAGAGAGAGAGGGAGGTACAGAATCCAAAGCAGGCTTCAGGGTCTGAGCTGTCAACACAGAGCCCGATGTGGGGCTCGAACCCGTGAACTGTGAGACCATGACCTGAGCCGAAGTCAGATGCTTAACCAACTGAGCCACCCAGGCGCCCCTATATTATTTTTCTCTTACTCATTTTAAATTTTAAAAAGTTCAGGAATTTCTTTTTCTGGCCTCAGCAAGGCTAACCCATGCCCAGTGTCCAGTGCCATCAGACTTATCAACAACAGTTCCTTTTCCAAGAGGGATTTGGATGCCAGGTATTACGATGACACATCCGTTATTCCATTATAGAACATATGGTCTTTCATTATATCATAAATTAGGCTCTAGAAAGGTCCACCCTGAAGTCTGAGGTCCTCAAGTATGAACCGTTCTGTTCATTCGCATGGGTTGACATTAACATGGGTTGACAATCACTTTGGGGGCTTATAGAAATTCAGGGTTCTAGGCTTCATGCCTCAAGATTGCTTTTTAGTAGGTTTGGAGTAGGGCCAAGAAATCCCCCTTTCTGGCCCTGTCCCAGATGGTTTGGAGGAAGGTGGTTCTGACCTCACTCTGAGAAGCAATGCTGCAGTGGGTGATGGAAGTGCTATTCCACCCCACCCCCCAGGGAAGCAAGTCCTCTCCACCAGCTGAGAGTAACTGGCCCCTGATACACACCTGACACACTCACTTCATTCTCCCAATAACCCTTTGTAATAGGAACTATTATTCCCATTTCACAGGTGAGAAAACTAAGGCTCAGAATGATCCACTTGCTCCAGTTTTCACAACTAATACTCAGCCATGAATTGATACACTTATTCATTTACACACCACCATATGGGAGACCTTATTCTAGGTGCCAATAGGTAGCAGAGCAAGGGTGTGAACTCACAACTTTAAGGCCATGTTCCTTACCACAACGACATAATGTCTTCCTAAAACGTTGTTAAGACAACATCATAGACCATGAGGCTGTATAATAGGCAGAGAAGATGCAGGAAGGAAGAGGTTCCATCACGCCAGGCTGGTGCCCGCATCCCAGAGTGTGCAGGTGGGGCCTGTTGACCTACAGCGGCATCCTGCAGGTGTGGAGGCATGAGGAGGGGTCACTCCCACTAAGAACGGCACAGGCAACACCTGGAGTGGTGGGAATGACTCCAGCTAGAGTTGGGAGTGCTGGGATTGGAGGAGGGAGAGGAGCTAATGTTCAAATCCATCTACCTTCCCAACTCCTCTTTCTCTTCCCTCTTCTCTTCCTCCTTCCCAAAGCCTCCCTGCCTCCCTCCATTTCATCTCTTCTTCTTCAGTGCCTCTTCTCTTTCCCACTTCTCTCGGTCTTCTCTGCCTCTTTTGCTAGCTGCCATGGGAGGTCTGGGTTGTTGTGAACATAGCTGCACCCCCCTGAGGCTTCCCCTCCCCTGCGAGTGCTCTGTAGGCCCTTCACAGGGTCAGTCCCACCCCTGGGTCCTAGGACTAGTCATGACAATGCAGTATTGCTTGGTCTACCCTCACCTGAACTTCACTTGTGTTTGAGGGACCGTGCAGGGGGCTACAAGAGTCTGGGGGGAGATGGGATCTCTGCCCTCAAGACACTTAGGGACACAAAGCACAGCGGGAGGGGAAAAGACATAGTGGAAAGTAGGAAATTGTAATGAGAGAGGTACAAAGGGATTCCACCCACATATCTTCTTAATCTGCTGCCTTTCTGCATTCTTACCACCACTGCCTTGGTCCGTTGTTCACCTGGATCCTTATTCACTTGGTTTACTGCAGTGGCCTCCTTTAGATCTTTAGAGTGCATCAGTATTACCTGGATGGCTTGCTAAAACTTGGAGGGCTGGGCTCCATCGCAGAATATCTGATTCATCAGGTCTGGGAAGTGGTATTTCTAGCAAGTTCTGTGGTGCTCTCAGTGAGTACCACACTTAGAAAATCACTGTTCTCACTGATCTTTGCTCTCACCCTTCAAGTCATTCAATTACAAGTATGAGTTGTTTTTTAAGAGAAATCTGCTGCTATTTCTCTCCTGAAAATCAGTTAGCATTTTTACCTTTGTTTTGGGGGCCAGGGAAGTCCTCACATTTAGCCGATCTGCTCTCTGCTGCCTCTTAGGCTTTGCTCGTGTTGTTCTCTCTCCCTGGGATGCCCTTTCCCCTCTGTATGGCTAGCTCCCAGGAGTCTTCAAGATGCCCTTTGGCTCCACATCCCTAGAGACACTTCCTGCTCTCCCCATCACCCGTGCACCCCGGGCAACCACTGCCTGCAGGTGTTCATTGATGACCGTGCTGGCATATCTTCCTTGCCTTTCTGTTCTGCCTCCCCCACACTAGGCTTTCAGCCCAGTATAGACAGGGAGGAGCCCAAAACCATGTCTTGAAGTGAGTGCTTCAGGTGTGTGCCTGGATTACCCCTTTCTGTCCCATTTTTTCCTCTAGGCTCCCACACCGCATGTATTCTTGGGTTCATCTGCTTATTCGTGGCTCCAGGTGTTGATAACTTACACAACTGGGTACTCTCCTCCTGAAGTATCAGCTTCGAGCCATTTGTGGTCCCATCTTACCAAGACACTAGCATCTGAGCCCCAGCCATCAGGTGAGTTCCCCTTCTGGCCTCCTGTTTACTCTCACCTGCCTGGCACTGCAGGCCCCTTCTAGAAGGTGCCGTGGCAGATGTCTTAGAGTGTGCCCTCGTGCTTCTGATGTGGCAACATTTTTGAAAGCAGAGTGTTTGAGCCTAGTGAGGCCTCTCTCCATCCAGGTGATCTCAGCCCCGTGGCCCCTTTTGAGAATGAGAATTTCAGAGGAAAGGGGGGTGGAGGGGCGGTCGGAGAGGTGAGCTGCATATGTTAAAAAAAAAAAAAAAAGGCAAATATTTTTTCCTTACCATTTTCAGCAGCACAACAGCAGCAGGCACTATTTTAAACTCTCGGATAATTCGATCTTAATTATATGGTATGCAGAGCACTAATAAGTTTACAAAGCTGCCAGCAACACTAAACACACATGTCGTCGAAAATGGTACCCTTTTCCTTGCTTATTGTAGGACCGTGAATTCGGTAATTGTCAGCAATTAAGAGGGAGTGACCAAACGGTGATTCAGAGGAATCCTCCAGAGACACTGACATCAGTGAAAGCAATGAGTCTGGCCTGGTGGGCGAGGGGCATCTGGAGGCTGGGGAGGTGTCCTGGAACCCCAAACTGTGGGATTGATCCATCACAGCCGAATGTGATAGAGAAAAGTATGCCGGGAGAGCCAAAAAATTACTCATTCCTACCACAAATGGAGACCAAGAGGCTCAGCCATGGCTTTGCAAAGAACACTGTGGCAAATGCGAGCTTCTGCTCCCAGCTCCTCGCTCCGTGTGGGATAGGTTTGGGCTTGAGATCCAAAAGTCTGTGCCCTTCGAACTTGAGTCTGCCACTCACCAGCTGAATGCCATTTTGCAAGTTACGGGGGTGACCCTGGGCTTGTTCCCTGTAAAACAGCTGCCTTGTGGGAGTCATGTCAGAAAAGACACAGCACACGTGCAAACTCAAGCAGACGTGCTGGCATGCAATGTATGCAATTTCTATTCATGCCTTTCCTTCCCTGCCTCCTTTCTTCGGAAAGGGATAAAACACTTTTATTAAGGTCATCTATGACTGGTACATTTCCCAGCCTCTACAAGGTATTCCATCAAAATTTGGAACAAATAATCGGTAAATAGTGTTTGTTACTAAATCAAGAAACTAAAGCGCAGAGACGCCAAGTAACTTGGCAAAAGCACACAGCAAGTAGATGGTAAACTGGCCTTTAGTCCTAATAGGGAGCCCAAATTCAGTACAACTAAATTCAGTATGATAGAACCAAACTACAGCATACAATTCTGTTCCTTGATCTTTATTCTGAAGTTGCAATATTTTACAAGAATGTTTATTTCAAAGAGGATGGTGGGGGGGAGAGAAAACACCCAGAAAAGCTGAAGGAGTGTGAATGCCTGATTACAGACTTCTTTGGATAAAATAGAAACTTTGCCTCTGTGGTATGTGTGTTTAGGCAGATTAAATTCATGTTTGATTACAAACCCCAGGATAGAAGCAAAATAAATATGTTCACGAAGACTAGGAATTCCCAAAGGGAGGAAAAGGAAAAAAAAAAATCATCAGTTAATACTCTGATGGGGACTGTCTCTAAGAGAGTCTAGATAGATCTCACCATAGCATCCCTGTGCGCAGAGACCCTCTGTGGGTGGCTCCCCATTTTCCCAGAATATCCACACTTCCAAGCATGGTGCTCATGACCCTCCTGTTCTGTCTGAATCCAACATATTTTCCAGCCTCATCTCTCCAGCCTTCCTGTCCTGCGCCCTTGCCTCAACCACACAGCAGAGGGCTTACTATGTTCTGAACACCTTCTGAGCTTTACTGGCTGAGGGCCTTCATGCCCCCCCCCCACACCCCTCCCCATCCCATCCTTTACCTGTTAGGAAATATTTATTAATCTTTAATGTCTTTAGTCTTTAAATGAAATGGAGAAATCCCTTCCAAGTCCTTTCCCAGTGCCTCGACAGGAAATGATTGCTTCCTCTGCAGTCCCCAAGTGCTTGGTAGTTTGTTTGTTTTTTTTTTTTGTCCCATCCATCTGAATCTGCCTCCTTTTTAAAATGACATTTATTGGGGCGCCTGGGTGGCGCAGTCGGTTAAGCGTCCGACTTCAGCCAGGTCACGATCTCGCGGTCCGGGAGTTTGAGCCCTGCGTCAGGCTCTGGGCTGATGGCTCAGAGCCTGGAGCCTGCTTCCGATTCTGTGTCTCTCTCTCTCTCTGCCCCTCCCCCGTTCATGCTCTGTCTCTCTCTGTCCCAAAAATAAATAAACGTTTGAAAAAAAAAAAAAATTAAAAAAAATAAATAAATAAAATAAAATGACATTTATTTCTGAATGTCTCTGACCTCCTCCCTGAATCTGTAAATACCCTCTTGGTCCCCCACCCACGGTGCCCTTGCACATAATAAGTGCTCAAAAGATATTAATTGATGAAAACAAGTTAGAAGTCCCAAGACAGAGGCCCCCATGAATCAGGTGTGGGACAGTCATGCGGTGGGGTTTTATGCACCATTAATAACGTGACATGTGCATTTAAAGGAAATAGAAGCACAGCTATTGACATTTACATGTCTACTACACTGTCATGACCACAGCCACTCACAGTACATTCCATCTGTTTTCGTGCATCTCCCTGTCCCCTCGCAGCGAGTTAGATGTGGCCATGTGAGTATGTGGCCAGTGGAATGTGACCACAAGTGACTCTACTAAAGCAATGAAAAGCCGGTGCATGACGCTCCAGGCTTTCTTCTGCTGTGTTGGCCAAGACAGCCCTGGGATCCACAAAGTGCAGTCACAACATGGCAGTGCCTCCATCACCCGTGTGACCACATGGAGCGGAGGTATGATTGATATGCTTCCAAGGCGAGAGCTAAACCCTTCATGTGTTAAGCCACTGCGATTCTGGTGAGCGAGACACAAAGCAGGGATGTGACCGTCTCCTTCATAGGCTGTTGTGACAATGAAATGATATTATATTACTTGACCCAGCACTTGGCATAAAGTGGGCACTTAGAAATGCTCGTTCCTATCCCCCCTTCTATTCTGCCATGGAGTGAACCTTCAACTATCCATTAGTGAATCCATGCACTTAGCAGAGTAGACATGATGGAGGATTCAGAAAAAGCCCAGAACATGCGGTGTTGCACTTGCTCTAAGTGTGGCCCAGATGTGTTGTCATGGGGGAGATTCTAGGAGAAGCAGTGTGAAGGCTCTGGGCCTCCAGCCTGGATGAGGAAATGGGGAGCCTTGGGGCACCTGTGTGGTTCAGTAGGTTAAGCGACCAACTCCTGGTTTCGGCTCAGGTCACGATCTCACGGTTCGTAGGATAGAGCCCCGTGTTGGGGATTCTGTCTCTCCCTCTCTCTGCTCCTCCCTCTCTCATGCTCTCTCTCTCTCAAAATAAATAAATAAACTTATAAAAAAACAAATGGGGAGCCTAGGGATGCCCCGGGTTTGGTGCTCGGACTTCTGACTTGTTTGCGCTCTCTTATAGAATGGAAGCAATTTATCCTTGCCCGGGTGGGACAGGAGGGTGAGGGAGACGGAATGGTTTCTGGATGTCTGCCATGATGGTGAGGGCAGAGATCTAGAGGGCTGTGTATGAGGATAAAAGGTTGTGGAAAGGGGTGAGGCTCAGGAGGCTGCCAGAGAAAGGGCAGTGTCACGTCTAATCCTATTTGTCCTATGGGAGTTTTCCAAAGCCAGACAAAGGACATCGTATCTAATGCCTGGTCTCACACACAGATGTCTGGGGCAGTCTTTATGTTCTTTTTAAACTCTGCACACACTTGGCTGCACAGATTTTAAGAAGGACAAAGGTTGTTTTAATAGTGTTAATGGGGGGCGATGGGCGAATCATAATCTTATAACCAAAATGGTTCACTCGTTTGTGTCAGCTATTGAAAGCAAAGACTCTTTGGTAGGTAGAGAAGAAAAGGATTTGAAATCGCTTGCCACCCACCTCCTCCACAGGAATGCTGTGTGCATTAATGAGGGAATGTATTAGCGCTGTGAACGCCCTGGAAAGAAGTTGCTTTGCCAATTCCAAATATTATTGTGACTTGCTTAAGGCAGAGCTGAAGGAACGATGGGAGTGGGAGGTTGGCTACTGCATGTGGTGTTTTTCTTTCGGGGCTCCTAAGTTGCTTCAGAGGCAGAACGGTTGCTGAGAAAGCCCCCAAGGAGAATGGAGCACACATTCTGGATTCTTATTCGCACAAGGCACTTGCCTTTCTGAGAGACCCTGCTCTGTGTCTGGTGCCTTGCTGTGGCTTCACATGGCTTCCACTGCGAACTTTTCAACTTAGTTTTGGACGAACACATAAAGAACTTGCAAATAGCTTAAAGCTTGTTGGAAACATAGAATGAAACAAACACCGTAAGAATAATGATGAAATGAGGGGCGCCTGGGTGGCTCAGTCGGTTAAGCGTCCAGCTTGGGCTCAGGTCATGATCTCATGGTTCTTGAGTTCGAGCCCCATGTTGGGTTCTGTGCTGACAGCTCAGAGCCTGGAGCCTGCTTCGGATTCTGTGTCTCCCTCTCACTCTGTCCCTAACCCCCCCAAAAAACCCCAAATAAACAAACAAACAAAAAAGAATAATGATGAAATCAAGGTAGAGCATAAACATTTTGTATCCTTCTTCCTGCAAAATGGCTTAAGATGCTTCCGTGTTAAGGATTTCATTGGTATAGAGCTGTGTGCAGACCATTGCAGTGAAGTTAGTTGGCAGAAAATAATAATGGTAATAATAACTGTCTGGCATTTAGAAACCAGCTTAGAACCCACAGAGCACATTCCATGCACTGTATCTTCTGTGGTCCTCCAGCACTGAATTCAGATAGGCAGGGAAGAGTTACGGTGATTGTCTCCGTTTCATAGGTAGGAGCACTGAGGCTCCTCTAGGTGAAAGGTCTGAGAAGAATAGCTGGGCAAGTCTTCTGGTTTCATATCTCTGTTTGTTCCACTGGACAAAAAAGAAACATACCAAAAAAAAAAAAGTAAAATACACTAAGAAAAATAACAAGATGCATACTCAGTGACAAAAAAACAAAAACAAAAACAAAACAAAAAAAAACTGGTAACAATGTTAGAAGTAGTAAGGAAGGTTTTACATAAGCTTAAGCAGTGATTTTTTTTTTTTTTTTAGTTTACTTATTTTGAGGGGGAGGGGCATGGACAGGAGAGAGTCAGGGAGAGAGGGAGAGAGAGAATCCCAAGCAGGCTCCACACTGTCAGCACAGAACCCAATGCAGGGGTTCTACCTCATGAACCGTGAGATCATGACCTGAGCTGAAATCAAGAGTCAGGTGCTTAACTGACTGAGCCATGTAGGTGCCCCAAGCAGTGATTTTTAAACAAATTTTGTGGTTTTTTTTGTTTTGTTTTGCTTAAGAAACCCATAGTGCGTCTGGAAGGTGGGGTGGGGTGGATGCGCTAAATAGGTGATGGGCATTAAGGAGGGCACTTGTGATGATCACTGTGTTATATGCAAGTGATGAATCACGAAATTCTACTCCTGAAACCAATACTACACTATATGTTAAGGAACTTGAATTTAAATAAAATCTTGTAAAGAAAAAAAAAAAAACCTGTGATGTGGCTTGGTGGAAGGGAAGGGAAAGCAGCCTTTTTATAGAGGAATAATGGAATAAGAAGAGCTGTAGAGGCAGGAGGGAGAATGGTATTTTGCCAATTTGAAGATACAATAAGCCCCGGGGTTGTAGAAAGAGAGGGCTCCTGAATAAGTTAGTGGAAAACGTCAAAGCCCATAATTAGTTTACATTTGACTCAAGAAACAATTGGAAGCCTGTGCTAGTTTCTCAGAAGAGTATGACAGAAGCCAACACTTGCAAGAGATCATTCTTATGGTACACCCAAGCCCTGCAAATGGGAGACACGGCATGTCATTGGGAGCCATTGCAGAGAAAGGACAGGACTTCGTGACAGAAGGAACTCCAAGGAAGACAGAAAGGAATCATAATTAATTTTAGAATAGTAGCTGGGGTGGGGGGAGGGGCGGGTGTATTGGAGGCTGAAAATTGGGGTCACCGAAGAACTCACTGAAATGACAAAAACCTCATCCTCCACATCTATCCTGCTCTCATGCCTACCTCTCAAGATTTCAGGTAGATTTTCTAGGGGTTGGGTGTGTCTTGCGACAACCTCTCCAGCTGATTCTGACAGGGCATAAAAGGGTGAAAAATGACCCCAGTAAGCTCAAGTCTAACACATGCGTAAAATAGTAAACCAGAACTGCAATACGTTGTGTCATGTGGTACGATGGAGATGTATAGAGAAAGCTCTGGAAACTCATGTGAAGGAATAATTCCGTCTACATAGAGGGGAGGGTCACAAAAAGGCACAAAGGAGTTGTTCTCAACCCTGGTTGTACATTTCAAATAACCAATTAAATCAGGGTCTCCGTGAGGGTGGGACCCGGGTACTATTTTTTAAAATCTCCTCAGATGATTCTAGTGCAGCAAGGGTTGAGAATGGCTGTTGGAGATTGAATTTACCCCAGCCTTTGAAGAAAATGTAGACATTTTCTAGGCAGAAAGACAAATGGGACAGACAAGGGCATAGAGACATAGAAGTAGCATGTTTGGAAAATGGGGAAAAGTCGATTGTGGCTAGGACTCTGGGACTCAGGAGGAGACACTGGAAAGGTAGGCTGGGGCTACATTATGAAGATGATGGTAATGGTGAAGAGGAAGAGAAGGACGAGGAGGAAGGTAAGGAGGAGGGGACAAGGAGGGAGAAGAGGAGAGGGGGCTGGGGGAGGAGCAGGAGGAGGAGGAGAAGGGGAGAGAGAATGACAGCAGCAAGCGGGAAGAGGGAGTGAATGAGGAGGGGATCACCCTGAAAGCATTATGACAGGTGTTTTGCAAGAGTGAAAAGGGAGACCTACGACAATTCTGAAGGATGAGGATGGATAAAAAGAGATGTAAGGATGGGGCGCCTGGGTGTCTCAGTTGGTTAAGCATTTGACTCTCGATTTTGGCTCAGGTCATGATCTCACGGTTCATGAGATCGAGCCATCAAGGAGCCTGCTTGGGATTCTCCCTCCCTCCCACTCTGCCTCTCCCTCACTCTCTCAAAATAAATAAATAAACTTTAACAAA
Organism: Puma concolor; assembly: GCF_028749965.1. Lineage (NCBI taxonomy): Eukaryota > Metazoa > Chordata > Mammalia > Carnivora > Felidae > Puma > Puma concolor. Next base: position 52,760,093 of record NC_141670.1, on the reverse strand, counting down.
AAAGAGAGAGATGTAAAGATATCCAACCTTTGGCTCAATTTCTTTGGGCCATGGGGCCCATTTTTGCCTGTAGTTGTCATAAAGCAATGGTCAGTGAGTCTTTGAAAGTAACATGCTTGGTAGTCACAAAGATGATTGTCTTAATTCTCCATGAAACACATATTTTTAAACATGAGAACTGTCAAGGCCCATTTCCCCTCTGATGTGTGAAGTTGTTTCCCTTCCCCCCACTGAAAATTAGAAGTGATTTCAAGATTGTTTCTGCTTCCATGCTAGGAACTTAAAAGCCCTGCCCCAACTCTTTGTAACAATTTCACCCAATGCATACATATCTTACACATTTAAAGGCGGGCATCTGTAAAAGTAGTTTTAGACATTGAGATCCGTCCTTGCCCCATGGGGCACAGGAGCCCAACCTCAGATCCTTGTATCCTTCATTTTCCTTGTCCTGTCCTTTTCTTTCTCTGTCTCCTTTAAGTGGTCTTAATATTAAACTGAAGTTTATTTTAATGGTTCATAGCTCTTACTGAATAATTTTATTTCTGCTTTGAAGTTAAAAAGTCACCCAGGCACCCTTTAAATTAAGTAGTGCCTGGGTGGCTCAGTCAGTTGAGTGTCCAATTCTTGATTTCAGCTCAGGTCACGATCTCACGGTTCATGGGATGGGGCCCCGCATCGGACTCTGCATTGACCTTACAGAGCCTGCTTGGGATTTTCTCTCTCCCTCTCTGCCCCTCCCCCACTCTAACTTGTGCGCTGTTTCTCTAAATAAATTAATAAACATTAAAAAATGCTTTAAATTGAGTTTACAGATATTTTTGCATATATATTGATTTTTACATGTATGTTCTTGGGTTGTACTTTTTTCCTTGTCCTCTCTGAGTCCATAGCCTTAAAACAAACTACACCAATACAAACACTGTTTCCAGATGGCAATAAAAGCTTCATGGTAGGATAGGATCGCTGAGGACCTGAGGTTTACAGATGCCTGATCTTATTTTTAGATTCTTTGGACGGATTTCCTTCTTCAAGGCACCTGTCAAGCATTCACTGAATACCCACAGAATACCCACTATAGGCCAGGTCCCTTGTGGGAGAGGGTGCAGAGGTGAATACGTAGTCCTCGATCTCACCTCATCTTCCTAAAAACTTTAAGATACATGAAGGGGACAAGATTATTTTTACCTAATGAAACTGGAGCCCAGAAGGGTTACGGGCATGGATCAGGTCTAAACAAAAGTGGATCCAAGATGATTCTATCCTTGGAGTGGTGCTCAAATTAAATTCCTACATGATATGACATGTTTCAATAGTACCTGCGTTACTTGAGGAGATGGTGGCAACTGCTAATTTATGTCACTACAATGGAAAATCTCACATTTCCATTACATACTATTGTTTTGAGATTCTAAAATGTGGACTGAAAAAAAATGAGAAGCTGGTAAAGCAGTTATTTAACATACAGAATGAAATACTTCATCTTTAACTAGTTCCTGTTAGAGAAAGAACAGAATGTCTGAAGAAAACATTTTAATAGTTAACATTTTAAAAATGCTTTAATAAATGGTTTTCCTCAAACTCCTTTCATAATTACAAACCCTTAAAAAAGTTTTAATTGAGCCTGTGACCATTAAGTTCCAAATGATTCATGCTTCTATTTTTTTTTAATTTTAAGTAAGTGTATCAACAATTGTGATAATAATTATGTATTTTCATGTAACTGTCCTAAAACTTTGAAGTGCCTTGAAAGTATTAAACAGTAAATACTAGCATCCTAAACTATAAGGAATTCTTTTGGCTTGACCCAGACTAGTGTTTTACACCTTAAAAAATTCTTACCGTATCCTTAAGTGATCACATAATTCTTTATATCTCAGTTGACACTGAGCTTCATTAAAAAAAAACGGGGGGGGGGGTTCCTGGGTGGCTCAGGCGGTTGAGCATCCGACTTCGGCTCAGGTCATGATCTCATGGTCTGTGAGTTTGAGCCCCGCGTCGGGCTCTGGGCTGACAGCTCAGCTAGGAGCCTGGAGCCTGCTTCAGATTCTGTGTCTCCCTCTCTCTATGCCCCTCCCCCACTCATGCTCGCTCTCTCTCTGTCAAAAATAAATAAACATTAAAAAAAAAGCAACAGCAAAATTTCTGAGGTATTGAATAGATACGTAAATCTACCTTTCCCTTTCTACTCACTCTACTCACTTTTCTTCCTCCATGAAATAAGCCTTCCCTTTTCCATTGGATAGTAGAGATGATTCTGGTAACTTCCTTCAATTCATCTAAGTAGCTAAAGTATACTTCATTAACTTCATATTTTACATTTTCTAAGTTGAAAGTTTACCCACAGTGGTACTAAGCACTCCGTCCCATTTCCTACCCAACTCTGACCACTTCTGTTATCTTCCTTTGCCTGCTGGGTATGCTATAAAGATCATGAACCCCTGCAGCCAACTTTCAGATGAACCTGAATTAAAACCCCAGCTTCACCATTTACTGGCTGTTAAGTTGGGGGAAATTACTTAACTTCTCAGCATCTCCGTTTCCTCCTGGGCAAAATGGGGATAATTTCTTGTCTTCTGGAGGGTGGTAAAAATTAAATAATAATGTATGTTAAACTCCTGGCCCAATGCCTGGTTCAGAGTCAGTTCCTAATTGAAGTGAGTTTTCCTGTCCTTGCTTCTAGGAAGAAAATAAATAGAGACAAACAAACATCTTTTTTTTTTTTTTTTTTTTTACTCTGGGTACTTGCCTTCCTAGGTCCTCTTTGTTTTAAGCCACAAATCACTTTCACAGGCTCTTCATCTGGAATCAAACATTTTCAAATGTACACGCCATGAGAGTCAGTTCTTATTTATATTCTCTAGAAAAAGAGCACGTATATTACCTGTCGTCTCCTTTGGGAAATGCTAGTTTCACTTCAGAAATCTGAATCCTAGGAGTTTGAAATAAACATTTTTTTTTATTATGAAATTTATTGTCAAATTGGTTTCCATACAACACCCAGTGCTCATCCCAACAGGTGCCCTCCTCAATGCCCATCACCCACCCACCCCTCCCTCCCACAGAAATAAGCATTTTAAAAAATTGTCTGAGTTGCAATTTTAGGCACAATTAGAGTATATTTTATTATTTCTTTTTAATATTAAAAACAATATTAAAGAATAAAATATTAAACAAAATAAAAATATTAAAGAATAAAAAGAATATTAAAAATGGGTGCTCATATTCATTGGATAACTAGCCATGGGTATAAAGGATAAAACTGTTTTTTCTGGACTTTTATAGGAGTTTCTGCCCAGTCTCCCCCTTCTCTTGGGAACCCAGCCTTCCCGCGACCCACCACACAATGTTCTTACCTAACTCACTGTGCCCTCCACCCAACCATGACCCATCGATTGGCTTAGGAGAGGGCACCTAGAGGCAGAGACCATGAGTTCTTTCTCTAGGATTTTTGGCCCCAAAGCAAAAGAGGTCAATAAGCATTTCTCTGGTGGCACAAACTACGAAGCGTGAAACTTGCAAACGGGGGACACATTTCCTACTACCTAGAGAAACCCAGTGCGACAAGTAGACAGGAGAGATAGAGAGTGAGTCTTGGAAGTGTTAAGTGCCAGCCATGCACCCATTTCTGTGTGGGCTTGGAATTCTCTAGTACTTAGCAGACCCTGGGGGGCTGCTTCTCTTTATTCTCAAGATAAAGCATTTTGAGTGTGGAGGTGGGAGAGGAAAAAAAGAGGAAGGGAAACTTAAGTCCTCTTTCTTTTGAGAAAGTCCTACTGGAGACGGTTTTAAATCAATCTATTCATACTCAAGCATTTGCAGACTAGAGCCTGCAGTCAACTATTCACGGGGTTTCTTCCTCCTTTTTGCCAACGAATTGGCCCCTACCGTTGATAATATAATCATTTTGGATGAGGCTCAGAAGACAAAAAGCATGTGTTTGTGTGTGTGTGTGGGGGGGGGGGTGGAGTTCAGAACATTTGGGGCACGGTATTTCAAAATGAAAACAAAACGATAGCTAATAGTTACTGTGTGCCTAAGATGTGTCATGCACTGTTCTTAGAGTTTACATATACCAACCCATTTAATTCTTACAACAACCAAAGTTAAGGTAGTTGTCTTCCACAGAAGATATTGTGGCACAGAGAGACTCAGTAAATTGTCTAAAGTCACACAGGTAGAGTGCAGGGGTAGAATCAGGATTCAAACCCAGGCAGCCTGGCTCCAGAGTCCTTGCTCTTACTGTCCAGTGCACCTGTTTTTTTTTTTATGACTGGATGCAGGGTACGATGCTTCATAGCAATGATTTTTGAGCCCCATGGGATCACTGGACTCCGCTTGGGGAGGGAAGGTTTTTTCAGACCTGCTGTCATTCTCTGCCCACGGTGGGTCATGGGCTCAAGTATGGTCCAATCACTATTATCTGGGACTTGTTGGGGCATTTACTTACTCTGTTGTAAGAAAGGCTGCATTTAGGGAGTTATCAAAAGCACAAGGATTTCCTTACGTATAGTAAACGTCAATATATAACTGATGAATGAACAAGTGAGCAACAGCTATTTACAAAAATTGTTTAAGTGTATACCAGGAGTCTAAAACTTAATGGACTGTTTGTGGGTGGTAAGATTACAGATGATTTTCACTTTGAGTTCTTCAACTTTTTAACCAAGGATATGTATCTTTTTTTGGGTTTTGTTTTTAAAGTTTATTTATTTATTTTGAGAGAGAGAGTGAGAGAGCACGTGCAAGCAGGGGAGGAGCAGAGAGACAGGAGAAGAGAGCGAATCCCAAGTAGGCTCCATGCTGTCAGTATGGAGCCCGACTTGGGGCTCAGCCTCATGAATCGTGAGATCATGATCTTAGACAAAATCGAGAGTCTGATGCTTAACCAACTGAGCCCCCCGGGTGCCCCATCCCTTTTTTTAAATCAGAAAAAATGGTATGCTTCAAAAGAGAGATACTCAGATGCAATGATTATCATGTGTTGGTTTTTGTTTCATTTTTGTATTTTATACCCCAAAGTCAAGAAATATTTCTTAGGTCCCCAGTGTAAAGTTTCATGTAGATACTCAACAAATACTTGTCCTGGTATTTGTTAATAATATATTCTATTTCCATAAGACCCTGTCATTTCTGACTGAAAAAAAAAACCACACAATTCTAAAATATCTACTGGAACTCTTAAAACACTGGGATCAGACAAACTACAGATCCTCATGGATACATACTAAGAATGGTGTAACTAAATAGCGCTTTGAGATCCTAATTTTTTCTGCATTTTTTGTTTCTTTCAACTCAAGCAGCTGCTTCTTAACCTTAGGGAAGGCAGTCGCAGTCAGGGAGTAGAAAGAGTTCACCAGATCCCGGGCTTTTGTTCCAAAAAGTCAAATTCATCAAGGACGATAAGGTCCGAGGTAAAGGATATCTTCCCCAAACCAGAAAGAAAAATTTCCCATTTGGATGACAGGAGTAAAACCTGGGGGTGTTGCAAGAGCAAAGGCCTCTCTGTCATCACCCTGGGGTGCAGGGTGGGGCTCTCTCATGTTACAAAACATCCTCGGGGATCCTACCCTACAGACTCATTTTTTTAAGTTTATTTATTTATTTTGAGAGAGAGGGAGAGAGAGTGTGAGTGGGGGAGGGGCAGAGAGAGAAAGAGAGGGAGAGAATCCCAAGCAGGCTCCGCACTGTCAGCACTGAGCCCGAGGCAGGGCTTGAACCTACAAACCATGAGATCATGACCTGAGCCAAAATCAGGAGGCAGACATTTGATCAACTGAGCCACCCAGGCACCCCTGGACCCGTTCTTATACCCCAACCCAGCCTGAAAGCAGCAGAAAGCAATTGGTCTGAGTGGCTCTGGCGTCTCATGGCCAGAGATAAGGCTCTGGCTCTCTGTGCGGAAGACTGGCTGTTGGCAGGAGTTACCCCTGGGTAACTCCTTGGTTGTGATGGGCTGAGTTGTGCTCTCCCGACCCCCGTAAATTCATATGTTGAAACCTAACCCTCAGGACCTCAGTATGTTACTGTATGTGGAGAAGAGGTCTTTGAAGACGTAATTAAGATAAAATGAGGTCTCATGGGTGGGCTTTAATCCAATCTCACTGGTGTGGCTATAAGAAGAAATTAGAACACAGACACACAAGGAGGGAAATCCTGGGAAGACAAAGGGGGAAGATGGCCATCTAAGAGCCAAGGAGAGAGGTCTTCAGAAGAAACCCACCTTTCTGGTGCCTTAATCTTGGACTTCTAGCCTCCAGAACTGTGAGAAATACATTTTTGTTGTTTAAGCCACCCAGTCTGGGTCATTTTGTTGTGGAAGCCGGAGCAAACCAATACATGGGCGTTGACCCTTAGTGAGACCTCAGAAACTTAGTACACCCCAGAGAGGATCACTCCAAGAGGACTGAGGCTGAAAGTTTGCCAATCTTGTAAGATTAGGGCTTAGAATAGAAATTCAATTGTTTAATGGAAAATAAAACAATGCTGGGGCACCTGGGTGGCTCAGTCAGTTAAGCATCTGACTTCGGCTCAGGCCATGATCTCACAGCTCGTGAGTTCAATCCCTGCATCAGGCTCTGTGCTGAAGCTCAGAGTCTGGAGCCTGCTTCAGATTCTGCATCCTACCCCCCACCCCCCCCAACCCCGCTCACACTCTCACACTCTCTCTCTCTCATAAATAAGTAAACATTAAAAAAATTTTTTTAAACAGAAAAGAAAACAATGCCTTATTTCTTCCACATGTAAATTGGAGCTATATGATTCAAAGTTATTACCCATGCTATTTGGTTTCATGTCGATTTTGCTGCACTGCATTTTGAGGGATCTGTTTTTATTTTTACTATTTGTTATACATTCTTTTAATGGACCTCTCTTAGAACTCATTATTTTATGACCCATTGTGAAGTTGCTCAAAATCACCTAGTACATTTCTCACTTCTTTATTCTTTCCAGGAAGCTTGGCTATATTGATTTTTGTGTTTAGGTGTTCAAAATTCCACTATAGAGAAGAAACTTGGAAGGAGGAATTGGAAACCAACCTTCCCCCCCCCCCCCCCCCCCAATTTGCAGGAAGAACTAACCAGCAATAAACAATGAAAGCAACAAAAAAGCTTGGACACTTCTGTGATTTTATCAGCAGATGGCAAGTGTAATTTAACATAGACAAACTAATAATTAACCAGGGAGGAAAGAGGCCAGCCCAGTGATGTGTCTAGGCAGAAAATCATCTTCTAACACACAGATCAAGAAAAGGATTTAGGGATTATACTTGAAAAAATCATTAGAACTATCAGTCTAGCGCAGAGTTCTGGGAACAAAAGCAAACACTGTGTTAGCAAAGAGAAAGCACAGAAACTGGAGGTGCACCTGTTAGCTTGAAAAGAACTTGTTTGATCTAGTCAGGAATATCATCATGTTAACCGTTGTTATGCAAGAAGGTAATAGAAAAATGATAAAAACCCAAAAATGAAATGTATCCACTTATCCAAGAGGGATGCAAATTCAAATGCCTTCAAGGACCAAGCAGGTAGGTAATTGCGTGAGCTGCCATAGTAAGACTTTTGGGAATGGTGGGAATGGGGTCAGAATGGAGGTGTTTAAACTTCTAGATTCACACACACACACACACACACACACACACACACACACACACGCAATGTGGCAGCCCCACAAGATCTGCCTGCCTAATTCAGCGCTTTTGTTGCCAGGGCGGATCCCTGACTTAGAAAGTTTTGTTTTGTGCCTTTCTTCTGATTCCTCCCAACTCTGAGGGTCCCTGGAGGATAGGCATCCTGCCTGGCATCGAGCATAATACCTTGCCCCATGAAGACTGGCTGAAAATGTTGCAACAAAGAAAGAGCTCCGGGCTGTATGGAGCAGAAAAGGCTGCTGCTGATCGCTGGGCCTAGTACTCAGTGGCGGCTGTGTCTCAGGTCGCATGTCTAAAAGAGCTCTCGAGTGGGCCCAAAAGCCCACTCTGTGCTTGACTCAGCCTCCCAGTACCTAATTTCCATGCGGTGCATAAATTATTTGTCTCTGTTCTGCATAATGTTGCATTTTCTCTCTTCTGCCTGCTCCTCTCATCCCAGATCTTTGTCTTCTCCTCTTCAGCAACATAAAAAGGACTTTTTCAGCTGGTTTTTCCTTTTCTGTCCTCTCCTCCTGGTTGATTTTGCATCTTACCTTTTGCGTTGTCTCCTCATACGTGTGCTGCAAAAGATGCGAGACCAAAACAATTTCATTGAATTACGTCCTCAGGGAGTATGACATTCTGCTTAGCAGAGTTTATGTTGAACTGACTATGTTAACTCCTTCAAAGAGCACAAGCCTTTTCTGGTAGGTAACAGAAATAGATTAATAATTAAGAAGCACATTACAGTGAGGATAGCATTATGTATACACCTGAAACTACTATAATATTTCGTGTCAACTATAATCAAATTAAAAAAAATTAATAATAATAAAAAAGAGGTACTTTAGGCTAGTCTTGATGGTTATTCATACTTATAAATTGTGCGTTGATGTATACAAAAGAACCAATATAACATATATGTAAATTATAAAGCACAATAAAATGGATACCTGTGAGCCCACCTCTCAAGAACTAGAACATTAAAGGGGTGCCTGGCTGGCTCAGTCAGTGGAACATGTGACTCCTGACCTCAGGATCGTGAGTTTGAGCCCCATGTGGGGTGTAGAGATGACTTAAAAATAAAATCTAAAGACAAACAAACAAACAACACAACAAACAAACAAACAAACAAACAAACAAATTAGAACATTACAAACACTGTTGGGGGCATCTGGGTGACTCATTTGGTTGAGCATCTGACTTTTGCCCAGGTCATGATCTTGTGGTTCAAAAGTTTGAGCCCCGTATCGGGTTCTGTGCTGACAGCTCAGAGCCTGGAGCCTGCTTCAGATTCTGTGTCTCTGTCTCTCTCTGCCCCTCCCCAGCTCACACTCTGTCTCTCTCTCTCTCTCTCTCTCTCTCTCAAAAGTAAATAAAAGCAAAAAAAAAAAAAATACAGTTGAAGCTCTGTATTTTACCTGGTGTTTCTTTGATGGCTTCCAATCGTCCCCTCCCTTAAGATCATTATTATGAGCATCAGTTATGACTATATAACACTATGGATGCCCAAATATATAAAATGAGCCAATGTTTTCCCAAAATATAAAATGAAGCTCTGAGTTGTTTCTTGCTTTGGTCACCTCTTTGTTCCAGATGCCACTGCAGTGGCTCAGGCCTGAGAAACTTCACTAGACTGTGGCAACAGCCCCCTCCTGTATCTCTGTGTCTCCATTTTCATCCAAGTTTGAACCAGCAGCTGCTGGATGAAGGGGCAGGCCAGTAGGGCAGCTATGGGTGAGGGAATTCCATCTTTAGGAGGCATGAAAATATTTGAAACAATTAGAAATACAGTGCCAGTTAACTGATTCTCCTTTTTAAAAACGAGACACTGGAGAAAATAATGGTTTCTTTTGGCTCTATTTAAAAAAAAAAAAATCAATCAGGGGCACCTGGGTGGATAAGTCGGTTGAGCGTCGGACTTTGGCTCAGGTCATGATCTTGCTCATGGGTTCGAGACCCACGTCAGGATCTGTGCTAATGGCTCAGAGCCTGCTTCAGATTCTCTGTCTCCCTCATTCTCTGCCCCTCCCCTGCTCACGCTCCATCTGTCTCCCTCAAAATAAATAAACATTACATTTTTTTAAAAATCATTACAAGAACTAAGAGAATGGAAGACAACATATAAATACAATTAAAATGTGTGGTAGAGATTCTAAATGCTACATGATTTTAGAGCAAGAAGGTATCATTCTCTGTAGGAGTCATCAAGGACATTTTTGCTGAAGAAGGTGGGATTTGAAACAGGTATGAAAAGAGGAGAGTGATTTGGGGCCATGGCTAGCATGACACCTTCTTCAAAGCTTAGTGCTTTGAATTTTTGAACTGAATGATGGGCAAAGAGAGGAGAAATGACTTTGTGAATGAATAAAATGCAAGCTCAGAAGCACCAATGCAAGAATGAGCTGGATAGATGTGGACAATGTGGACATTTTCATGGTAAGGGTGTGTTCTGGCCAACAGTGAAATTAATTTTGATTATGTAGGTTAGGTTAGAAGAAGATAATGGAAGATCTGAAAACTAAGGGGTGTAGTTTGGACTTGGTACAGTAGGCAATAGCAAGACCTTACATGTTCTTACAATAGTATTTGAAGTTTATTAGTCTGATAGTACTAAGCAGACTGGATGGGAAAAGAAGAAAATAAAGTCAGGAACATTAGGTAGGAGGCCTCAACTTGGATAAAAATAGTTCCATATTTTTTACACCTCCTTATGATTTAGAAAGCATCCAATAAACCCACAAAAGAAGTACTCACAACAAGCCCTGGAGGAAGCTAGGGGAAATATTAATACTCTTATTCTACATGAAAACTGAGATTCAATCTAGATTTGCCCAAAGTCATAAAGCTGGTAAATGGTGTCATTGGAACTCAGATCTACTTTTTGCTTTTTTAATCTCTAAACCCAGCATTCTGGTCATTAAGAGATAGAGATGAAGGAGAAGATTTCAAATACTGAAAATGAATACTCTATGCAACTTTATAAGGTAAATGAGTCAGTATAATTCACATTATATAGTGGTAAAAATGCTGGCCTGAATATCAGGAAAGTAAATCCTAATCCCTGAGTTCATGTGACCTTAAATAAATGCCTTCTATGCTCAGCTTCCTCTTCCTAATCTGTAACATGGGAGTTGTACACAAAATTCTCTTTATTTTTTTTTTTTTAACATTTATTCATTGTTGAGAGACAAAGTGCAAGCAGGGGAGGGGCAGAGAGAGAGGGAGACACGGAGTCCCAAGCAGCCTCCAGGTTCTGAGTTGTCAGCACAGAGCCTGATTGCGGGGATTGAACACATGAACTGTGAGATCATGACCTGAACCGAAGTCGGATGCTTAACCCAATGAGCCACCCAGGCATCTCCAGAAAATCTCTTTAAATTCGTTCTGGCTCATCGGGCTTGGAGTTTGTGAATGAATCATCAATTACCCATCTGGATGACCAAGTGAGGTAGGTATCACAGCGATTAAGAAAATTGGCAGAGTCAATTTGAGGGCTAGGGATGATGAGCTCAGGTTTACATATCAGGAAGGAGTTCGAGGGATGGTAGGCAGAATAACAACTCCCTCAATATGGCCATGTCCTAATCCCTGGAATCTGTGAATGTTACTTGACATGGCTGAAGAAATTGAAGATGTAATGAAAATAAGTATGTCGCCGCGTAGAATATTCTGGATTACCTGGGTGGGTCCTTAGAAGGAAAAGAAGAAGGAAGAAGAGTCAGAAAAGATGGGCTCACAAAAGCAGAGGTGAAGCAATTGCTAGCTTTGAAGGTAGAAGAGGAACATAAGCCAAGGAATGTAGGCAGCCTCCAGATCTTGAAGAGGCAGGGGAAACGATTCTCTCCTAGAGCCTCCAGAAGGAACACAGCCCTTCCTATACGCTGACACCCACTGAGACCCATTTTGGACTTCCGACCTCCAGAACTGTAAGATAACAAATTTGTGTTGCTTTAAGCCACTAAGTTTGTGATAATTTGTTACAGCAACAAGAGGAAACAAGTACGGGGGGTTGGGGGGGGGGGAGTAGGGAAGGACAACTGATATTTACTTAGCACTTTTTAAAAAATTTATTTATTTATTTTAAGAGAGAGGGGGTGGAGGGGCAGAGGGAGAGGGAGAGATAGAATCCCAAGAAGGCTCCCATGTCCCTGGGATCATGACCTGAGCAGAAATCCAAAGTTGATTGCTCAACTGATTAAGCCACCCAGGTGCCCCTTAGCACCTTTTCTAAATTGGTCATTGATATCACAATAGGCTTGTTGTTGGGGAACAGTAGGCTATTTTACACATTAGGAAAATAAATCTGAGACCTGAAATAACTTGCCCAGGGAAGAGCCTGAGCTGGGAATTCAGACTCAGGGCTGCATGACTGCCTGTTGTATCATACAATTTCTGGTATGAAAGGCAAAACCTGTACAAAGCCTACACAGTTACTTAACCAGATAGTGCTAGAAAATCAGGAAAACGTATGATATGAATCAGTGAACCGGGGACTTGGGAACCAGGAAGACTTTCATAAGGATCTGGGAACATGAGGCAGGGAAAGGCCAGCATTAACCACTTATTCAGAAGCAGATAGTTTTTGCACACATTATTTCATTAAACCATCACAAATCACACCATGAAATAGATTTTACTCTCCTTATTTTTGTGGTTGAGGGACTGGGGCTTAAATAAGAAAGTACCTTGCCCCACATCCATAGCTAATTAACGACAAAGCAGTGATTTAAACACAAAGCTTATTTCCTGTGAATACAAAAGTTAAAAATTTTATATATTTTTTGAAAAATAGGAAAATCTGGAGGAGGGCATGAATTAATCATCACTTGAAAATATATGATGCCCATGCCCCCAAACATGCACAGAAGATTGTAAAAGGCTTGAGGTTACAAATGTTTATACAATTTTTTTGTTCTCCAGGATCCTTAGAACAGTCTTGAGTATATTATTGGCACCCAGTGTATACTCATTAAATGAAATCAGTTAGTGGGATAGAGGGACTTCTGTATAAGATTAAGTAAGAAGTCTGGAACTCCTATGTCTGGAAGGATGAAGGTTGAGAGCTGGTGGGACCCGAATGTAACAAGGTCTCCTCTTCCCACTTAAAGATTTCCCGGCCCGCACCATGACTTCAACCATCCTAAATTTCCTCTTTTTCTCCTTTCTAATTGCCCACAGTGCATGCCTCAGCCCCAAGCACTTGGGTACTTGATCACTCAGTTTAGCATTTTACTTCATCCTTTTGCCTTGATGGCAAGGGCTGCCACTGCTTTGGGCATTAAGCCTAACTTTCTGGTTTCCACTTCTCCCTCTCTCATCTTTCCTCTCCAGCCTTACCACCTGTCCATGCAAACCCTTGTCTCTTTTGGCCAGATCCCATGCCTGGAGTCAGGGAATCCCTGCCTCACACCAACCACTCCCTGTTATATAGATCCTCCTTCTTCATTGCACCAATGTTTTTGATTAATTCTCCCCTCAGCCACAATGCCTTCTTTAACTCTTCTCTCTCACTTTCCTAATCCTTTTATTATTATTGCCTGTACTGTATAATTTACACTGCAAATAAAATAAAAATTCCTTAGTGTGGTGCAAATGCTTCTTTCTTCAATCTCACTGTTAATTTTTCCCTCCATTTTTTTTATTGTGGTAAAATACACATTGCATAAAATGTACCATCTTTAAGTTCATTTTTAAGTTCATTTTAGCCATTTTTAAGTTCAGTGGTATGAGGTACATTCACATTTTTCTGCAACCATCACCACCATCCAGCTCCAGAGTTCATCTTGCTAAATAGAAACTATCACACAGTCTCCCTTTGGTCCACCCTCCTTGTTGGCCACTAAGTGCTTACACACTGCCCTCTTGTCAATTTCTCCAGCAGGCTACAGTGACAATTTCCCCAACAGTACCTTCCCCCACTTTTTACAGAAAAGGTAGCATGCTTTATTGTTTTGCAGGTCATAGTTCAGGCCCTGAAACAGGCGATTTTCTCCATCCAGAAGGCATTTCTCCAATATTATTCCCACTCCCACCCGATGGTCAACCAAGACTGGTCCATCCTCATTTTTTGCTCTCAACTTAAATGTCACTTTATTATTGGCTTCCTGATTTCTCACATTTCTGTAGATTACCTACGTAAAAACCAACCAACCGACTAACCAACGGAACACTTCTTGGGTATTTTTTTTTTTAATGCTTATTTATTTTTGAAAGAGAGAGACAGAGTGTGAGTGGGGGGGGGGCAGAAATAGAGAGAGGGAGACACAGAATCCGAAACAGGCTCCAGGCTCCGAACTGTCAGCACAGAGCCTGATGCAGGGCTCGAACTTGGGAACTGAAAGATAATGACCTGAGCTGAAGTCAGATACTCAATCGACTGAGCCACCCAGGCGCCCCTTGGGTACCTTTTAAAGCTTCTATAAATACTTTCTTGTTTTTATTTTTACAATTATTTACTTGTTCACTGTTACTTCCGCTTATCTGTAAGCTTCATGGGGGTCACAGCCATGTCTCTTTTATTCTTAGTGCCTACTAGCCTGCTTGGCATATAGTAGGTAGGCACTTAGATGTTTGTTGATAAATGCATATCCTATATCTTACTCTCTACTCTCTAATTGTTCTCTAAATTTTAACATCATTTCATGATGTATTTATAATGCTGTTTTGTTAACTGCTATTTGCAAGGTGTCTATTTTCTTTCAATGGGACTGTAGTTTGTAGAAATTATATTTCATATTTCTTTGCAATAAAGGAAGATAGTGGATTTTCAATAAACACTTTCTGAATTAGGTTAGATTTAATTTAATTTGGTGTCTATCACTTTCTGAAATACTACAGCAGGAAACATGTCTAAAATGTGAAGGAGATCTTGCTGTGGGATTTCATATGACTTGGGGGGCCAGTGGTATCGGCTAATGTCTGAGGTCTCACCGAGCATAAGAGCCGTGTATGCTCAAAATTTTCTTCGCATTGGAGACATCATATCAGTTTGCCAAAAGACCAATTCATCAAGCTTTTCCTCTAGCATCAGACCAAGTCTTATATCTTTGGTTGAAGATCAGAGAAAGGACTTACTTGACTTGGATTTGGGGGCCATATTATAGGCCAAATACAAATCTTTAAATTCTAGAATCACACTTGGCCTGGCAAGACAATCATATGAGAAACAAAGGAATGAAAGTCTACTGTGGAAATAGCATACTTTCATTACCCATCTCACACTCTATGCGAAGTCATACACCCCTTCTCTGAAGTGGCATATATGAGTTGACTTATTCTTTGTTCTTCATTTTCTTTCGGTTGAGCATGAATAGTTGATTTCACATGTTAAGTGTATGTATGATGAACTTTTGCTATACTCTGCTCTTTGGAGAGTTAACTCATGGATCTCACTATCCTTAGACAATAAACGCGTAAGAATAAAAGTATAAGAAAGTTGAAGAAGGGTTTAAGTCATTTCACAGATATCAAAGTTCTTGAGACAAACACCTTTACCAAATGATTTTCAGCGGTGTTCCTGCACAGAAGAAATACTGACATGCTTACCCCTTCGTTCCTACATATCTCTCCCAACCCACATATGTGTGCACATTCCTCACCGTGTCCAAAAGACTCCTGTAAACATTTATTGTTTTTCTCCCATCCCACCCCTGTCATCACCCTATAGGTGTTTCTTTGCTATCTTTTTTGAACTACTTTATGCGAATACAAGAAAATAGGAATAGATAACCTTCTGCCTTCCCCCACTTTTTACAGAAAATGTAGCATGCTTTCTTGTTTTTCACCTTATTCTTTTTGTATAACAACGTGTCCTGTAACTCACTCTATATCATTAAAAATAAAACCATAATATTTCAATATCACTGCATAGTATTTTGTCATGTGGATGTGCTACAATTTGTGTAACTAGTATTCCTTTGGACTGACACTTGGTTTTTTTTCCTCCTCATTTTTCTTCCTGTTATAAACAACAAACAATGCTGCATGTATAACCTTGTCCACGTGTCATTTCTGACATGTGCATATTTATCTGTAGGATAAATTCCTGTAAAAGGAATTTCTGTTGCAGAGAATCACTGCATTCGTAATTTTGATAGATCATGCCATATTCCCTTCCATAGATATTGTACCATTTTGTAACACCAGCATGAATCTATGAGAATGCTCGCTTGAATTGCAATTCTTAGAATCAAATAGAAAAAATGGAGCTTTTAGGGATAATGGGCTCCACGAGCTCACTCCTCTGTACTCAAAGAAGTCCTGCTTCTAGAGACAATAGATACAAGGAATAAAATTGATTAGGATGACATCCATCTACTGGTTTTGAGGCTTTACCCAAGCTCAAATTAGGAAAACCTGGTGAAGAATGTATGAGGAAGCCCCCACATAGTGCTTTTTCTGGGGCAAATCCCCACGCTGTAATTCAAGTATTCTGTCTCCCTAATATGTATCAGATTATAACAGGCCCCTCTAGTGACTAGAACCGTAAGACTGGCTTCATTTCAAGAGGCCAATAGCTGCTTGGCCCAGGGCAATGTGAAGGTGAGAGGTTTAGGCTTTGGAATTAGGCCTCCTTTGGACTGGAGGCTGTTTTCCAGCTATTAAAATGGGGATATCCCCATGCCTTTTGGGATGGCTGTAAAATTAAAGAGAATGCTGTTTGGGAAGGTGGCTAATACATAATGGCCCTTAACAATAAATTCCCCTTTTGCCTTTCTGAAAACAGCAGAGATTCAGGAAGAAAAATGCCAAAGGTTTGGGGGCAGTGAAACTGTGCCACAACTTCTGTGTATTAGGTCTGTCTTACTTTACTCACAGAAGACGCTCTAAAAATCGATTTACCACTGTATTGCATGTAATTCCAACATGACTTCCCAGCCTATGTCAAAGGGGAAGTAAAAGGAGCCAAAGTTGGTAACTGACTGAACTACAAATAGCAGAGATTTTTTTTTTTTTTAAATGTTATTTAGAAACAACGAGAACGCAAGTATCCAGCAGGCCTGGGGTGGTTTCTTAGTAGGCTTGTTCAATAGACAGAACCTCTTAGCATAAGTGTACCTTAAGGTCAAGTCATCAAGAAAAGGTTAACTGGTGTGCTTGTAAAAAAGCAGACCAGTGGTCAATGAATTTCTTTTTATTCCTTCCTTGTTTACAAAAGGATCAAGGTATCTCTGTAATACATCAATGGTTTTATAAAGATTTATATCATCAGATGCAAAATACCTATTTGGGGGGGGGGCTTTGAAAGGGTAAATTTCAGTTATTTCAAAAATTATTTTAATTCACTTATTTGACTAATATTTATTGAGTGCTTACTATGTGTTCAGCACTGTGCTAAGCTCAGGACTTACTTGGTATACCTAATTGCCCCAAAATTCTGGGTTAAAAAAAAGTATCATTCATAGCACAGTTCTAATTTATGTTAGCCTTTCAGTGAGTTTTCATGATAGCTTTATTATCACTGTAACTGATTTTAATTTTAGAACCTGCTGGGTTCCACACTGTATACCTTCCACAGAAGTCAGAATGCTAAAATTGTTGAAACAGCAAATGTAAAGTTGAAATCACTTGACAGCCTGCAGATCTTATGCATCCACTTGAAATTTCAATTGTGATAAACCCTTTTGATTCAGTCTCATTTGTCAGCTTTATACAGTAAGTATAATTTACTTAGCTAATTTCACTAGTAGATTATGTTCTTTCAGGGCATAGAGAAATAGGAATCATAAATATGTCACTGCTGCCTGCTATTGTATCTCATTTCATTGCCTCCCAGGCTTAAACAGAGAAAATATACTTAAAGATACATATTAGTTGTACCCGTTTCCTGGAAGCATTTAAAAATGCCTTCATTTATTAGAGATACCAAATCTATCTACTGAATGATAAAATTTAAGTAACTATATGTTGGTACCATACAAACATATCATAATAGCAATAAAAATAATAGCAGTTATCATTTATTTAGTGCTGACTACCTATCAGGTATCATGTTGAGAGTTTCGAATGGATTACCATCTTTAATCCACCTAACAGCTTTTCAGAGAACATGTCAACATTGTATGATGCTATTATCCCCATCATACAATGGAGGGAACTCAGGTTTAAGGAGGTTAATTATCTTGCTCACAGTATTCATGTTAAAGAATAAAAATTCAACCGAGTAAATGCAAAGATCTAATTGGCTTTATTAAATGATTCATGAATCGGGCAGCATCCCATCTAGCAAGTAGAGAGGAGTCCCAAGGAGTTCTACAGAATGGAAGATTTTCATAGGAAGGAAGGTGGGGCAAGAAAGTTACTAGCAAGAGGAAACAAAGAGTTGTGCCAGACAAGGTCACCTTCCCTTAGCCGCAAGGGCAGGGGTTCTTATTAGGTAAATTACCTCATCTTCCTTTGGGGGATGAAAAGGCCCGTATGACAAATTACCTCATTGGTGCTGCTCAGAAAATTCCTGACTGACTGGTTAAGACTACATTGGGGAAGGTAGAAACTGCAGTGAGGTATTAAGCCCTGGTTTGGTGACTTGGCCAAAGTCATGCCATTTTGGGCCTATGGTTTCTTTTTACCATTCACATTATTATTTTAGTGGAACTGGGATTCAAACCTAGGCAGTCTTAATCTACACTTAAGCTGTTTTTCTAAAACGTTATTAATTCAAATTCAGTAAAGAAAGAGACCATTTATTTATATGAGGAAATGTCCTTACCTGTTGGCTATAAGTTTTGCTAGCACAGGAACAAAGAGGCTTAAATCGTGGTATGAAATCAAAGGATAGAGTTATGAGACTTGTTTCCAAAAGCAGATTTTGGAATTACTTGTCCTCTTTCCCCTCCCCCCTCCCCAATGGCTGGGGTAAAAATTCTCTAGGAGTACTTTCTGTAAGGTCTTTATAGGATTTACCTTGGCATACTGACGAAAAGTTGTGTCGTAAAATATGGAATCCTTGTTTGCCTTGCCACCCCAAATTAAGTAGGTGCTATAGTATTAAATATCATGTACCTCAAAATAATCCTGAAGATTTCATAGGCACCTTTCTTCCACAGAACTTCGGTGCAAATATTACCTAATTTGACCTCAGCATTCCAAAGAAAACTACAGTATTATTAGGTTTTACTGAAGAGAGAAGTAGACAGGGTCAGAAAAATGAGTACAAAATTCAGGGTTTAAAGAGAATTCAGAGTTTAAAACATTTTTTCCCCTCTTTTTTTAATCTCAAAATGTTTCTTTCCCTTGATCAGTAACAACTGTAACCATGTAGCTTGCTTTGTCTGGCTTCAAATGTACTTTCACTAGAAGATCATTGTAATTCAGATCCATTCAGTGCTGCTTCACTTTTGTAATCTGTTAAGATTAAGTAGTGTACCCTCCACATGTTTTAATGATATAGCACATTGATAACATTTTCACTCATTTAAAGCCGTGTTTACTGACAGAGTTTTAGCACCAAAAACATCCTAAAAGGCAATCTTCACACATTCAAATAGCTTGAACAAGTAATTGATACACCTTAAACTCTGGCTAGTTCTGAATTTTCCAAATTAAGGTCACATAATATAAAAATCACATACTTAAAAAAAGTTGGTAGAAATACATTTCAAAGATGAAGAAAATACATTCAAGGTCACTGATACCAATTCAATCTTCGCTCTAACATTCAAGGTGCAATAGGCTGACTTTTAATTGGACTTTGGATTTTTCTTAAGGGAATGATGGAAACTTTATTACTAAAGATGGTAAAGTTGTCAGTGACAAGAAAATCAGGAGGTCAACAGAGGGAGGTGTCCAAATACAAGTGAGAATCAGTCAGTTGTGTGTGGGAATCTAAACTGATTTATGCAATTTCTCAAGACCCTCAAAATAAGAAAATAAGAGAATTTTGAAAGAAGGAAAAAAAAAAACCACCAAAGAGGTGAGACACAGCCATTTTGATGGGGGGGGGGGTGCCTAACTACTCAATGAGGTCATCCTATCTCCCGGAAGTGACACGTAATCACCTGCTTTGCACGAGCTCCGCCCCTTCCCTCAGAGGTCCCGCCCCTTTGCCAGCAGCCGGGAGGGTGTTAGGGGGCGTTTCTCCAGGAGGAAAGCTGTGAGCTGCGACGCTGAGGAAGGGGACCCCAAAACGTCTGGCACTGCCCCCTCCAGGGATCACTTTGGACCGCATCACTCGGCCCAGCGGGATTCAGAAACGCCGAGGGGTCAACCTGATGGGTTTCGGGGTCAACGGAAGAGGGGAAGGGGAGCCCTGGCGGGGAGAACCCCCCGGTCCCCCGCCCAGCAGCTGAGGCACAGGAGGGCGGCCATCTTGGCCGGGAGGGTAGGGCTGGGGAGCTGCGGGCGCCGTGCGATTGGGGGGCTCGCCCGGAAGTGACGCCAACTACCCGGAAGCGGAGGGGGTTCCCTGGCCCACTCCCCCCTCGTTCGTTTGCTCCCCCGCTTCCTCCCCGCCCCCCTTCCTCTCCATTCGTTTCCCCCCCTCCCCGTTCCCTGCCTTCTTCCCCCCCCTACCCGTCCCTCCCCCCCCAACCTCCGGAGCTGGGAAGAGAGTCAAGATGGCGGCGAAATCCGATGGCGGTGGCGTGGGGGTGGGCTTTGCCCAGCTGCACAACCTGGACGAGGCGGTGGGCAGCGGCGGCGAGGAGGACGGGGAGCCCGGGGGAGGCGGCTGCGGCGGCGGCGGCGACGGCAGCGAGCCCGGCGAGAGCAGCTCGCTGCACATCTGCCACTGCTGCAACACCTCCTCGTGCTACTGGGGCTGCCGCTCCGCCTGCCTGCGCTCCCTCCTGGGCAAGAAGCCGCGCCGCAGCGCCGCCGCCGCCGCCGACGGGGGGGACCAGCCGCTGCAGCCGCCCGCGGCCGCCGACCACCACCCCCCGACGCCTGCCGCTCGGCCGCAACCGCCGCCGCCGCAGGTGGAGCGGCCGTGGCTCGACTGCCTGTGGATCGTGCTGGCGCTGCTGGTCTTCTTCGGGGACGTGGGCACCGACCTGTGGCTGGCCCTCGACTACTACCGCAAGGGGGACTACGGCTTCTTCGGGCTGACCCTCTTCTTCGTGCTGGTGCCGTCGCTGCTGGTGCAGAGCCTGAGCTTCCGCTGGTTCGTGCAGGACTACACGGGCGGCGGGCTGGGCGCCGTGGAGGGGCTCAGCAGCCGGGGCCCCCCCATGATGGGGGCCGGCTACGGCCGCGGCGGCCCGGGCTCGGCCACGCCGGGGGCGCAGCGCCTGTGCCGCCTCTCCGTGTGGATCTGGCAGTCGGTCATCCACCTGCTGCAGATGGGGCAGGTGTGGAGGTAAGAGCACTGCGGGGGTGGGGGCGGGGGCCCGGGCAGCCGGCCCTGCGGAGGGCCCCGCGGGCGAGGCCAGAGCCCTCCAGAGCGCGTTCTGCCCTCGAGGTGCCTCGCAGTTGGGCCCCTCGGACGGGTCTGCCCCGGGGTCTTGAAGGAGGGGTTTGCCGCTCACTTCCCCTGGCGTCTGAAAAAGACCGTCGTTTGATCCGGATCCCTGGCCACGCCTTTTGGCCCTGGGAGGCCCCAGTCCCGCTGTTTGTCTATCTTCTTCCCGGGTTCGCACTTACCGGAGACCCTGCCTCATCCTTTTCCTTCCCTCACATCTCTGTAGACCTCTTATTCCCGTTGTCCCTTTCCCCTGTTTCCCAAGGTAACCAGCCGCTAGCGCTTTTTATCTGCACCCCAGCTCGCCTCCTGTTGGGGGGGGGGGGGACCTTCCTTCTTCCAAGCTGGTTTTGCATTCGGTTTTGTCCCCTGGTGAGACATCTTCCCCTCTTCCCCGTCTTCTCTCCGCAGTGGCCTGTGTGGGGCTCTGTGCAAAAAACCCCTCTCTGCCTCTCCTTTTAGCACTCCTTTATTCCACGCGCCCTCCCCCCTGCAATCCTATCCCCTGCAAATGACTCTAAACCGCTGCCCTCCTTGAAGGAAAAATGACTTTTGTTTCTTTTTTCTTTTTCTTTTTCTTTTTTTTTTTTGCTGGATTAGACCCTTTTTTTTGGTGACAGGTAAAATTGTGTCGTATATACTGGGTGTAAGCGTTTGTTTTTAACTCTCACCTCCAGAAAGTCAATTAGCCACCTGGACACCTATTCTGGAGGAACGTTGTTTTTGATACCTAGGCCAGTGCGTAGGGGATTTATGTTTACACAAGCCCATGCTTGGCCCTGCGGCCCTTTCCTCTTTTGTAAATTTCCCCTGTGCCTGGTGAATACCTCCCAAACCACTTGCAGAGGTTCTTTTTGCTACCCACCTTAACTAAGGAAATGATCCCTTTAAAATCTTGGTAAATCTTTGCCCTCCAACTTAAAAGCTTGAGTGTATTCTGGAGACTGTGAGTTTGTAGGTAAACATTTGCAAGAGAAGCGAATCTTAACTGAAGCTGAATTACACAGAGCTCTTCGGGTACATTGCTTCTGTGAGAAGACATTTTGCCTAGATTGCCCTGAGTCCTGCACCTAGTAGGAGGTTTTAGGTGCTCTGTATTTCAGTTAACTGAGATGTACTTAGGTTAACTGACATAAAGTTCATTGTCTTTTGAATTGTTTGTCCAGATCTCTCTTTATAGTTTCAAATAATGACGTTTCAGAAAGCATGGGATTGAATTAAGTCAAATCATGAAAGTGACTGCAAGAACTTTGTCCTGTAGGGTTTATATGCAGATTCAGGATTGGGGACCTGTGAGTGGTTCTTGATTTTTCTGATACTTCTAGGCTTGTTTACTGGTGCTCCTAGATTGAACCTAGCAACCTTTTTTTCCTAGCTGTACTTGTCTGCAAATAATTGGTTTCCTGCTGATAAGTTTATAAGAAAGGGGTAGTGGGATAAAATAGGGGGGAAAATGATGATTAACTTTTAGCAATTTTGAGTGTAGCATGCGGTCAGGTAAAATTTTGAAATATGTTTTGCATTTGAAATCTAAATCTAAAAACCTACCTGAACACCCAAATCCATATTGAATCAAAGGTAGTAAGTTTGATACGGGGGATACTTTTTTTGATTTCTTGCAGGTTGGTAAGATGCAAAAGAATGAAGGGGGAAAGGGACAAGAAGGATGGGGGAGAGAGATTTTGAAATACTAGTAAAGATAAACCGCATATATTTAATAACTAGGTTTCTGAACAAGCCAAAGTCCCCTGTCGCTCCCTGTCTTTAACTCCTAAAGTGTAGACAATCAGTATCTTGGTGTCAGGTTCAAGTTCCTGAGAGAATGTTTCTAATGTAATCCATCCTAGGTATTTATTAGTAGTGAGCTTTTGGGACATGATGGAATTGGAGTTCAGCTTCACAAATTTCTTAGAACAATTTTTCCCCTAATCTTAATTGCATTTGGGTAAAGAAGTCCAGATTTTGGAACAAACTAAAAAGTACATTTTAAGTGTAATTTTAGGCTTTTATACTTGTTTAAAATAGGGTAATGTATTTCTTTCCCAGATCTTCCTTGAAGTTTCAAGATGTGCAGTGGTATAGATATTTCAGAAAGATGCCTATGATTTTACTATGTTTAAATTTTTTTTCAAGATTAGAATATGTGTCTAAATTTTTCATAAAGCTTTCAAAGTATAAAGTACTAAAAGATACGTTAATTCAGCTAAGTTATTTATTCCAACGTAGCTGTACTTCAAAAGAAATAATTGCTGATGAAGGATTTTCTTTCCTTGCTTTAAAATTTTTCAATAAGCTTGTTTTGTTTGAAATGTCCCAGGAACAGAGTCTCCTCTTTACTACCTGCTAGGCACGTGGCTTGCATGCAAATCATTCACATGAAAAGCATTACAAGAAGGTTTTCATCCTTTTTTTGTTTGAATTTCTGGGCAAACAATTACTTATTGTGTGTATAAACACACATCATCTCAGAGTTTACTGTAGATTTTTGGGGTTACAGTTGTTCCCTTAATTATATTTGCTACTTAAATTTTGCTATTTCATGTGGTCATGTGACAAGGGTAAGGCCTAGGAATTATATCACTGATTTGGGCTACATTTCTAAGAAACATGTTGGTAAAGTTGTACATTGTTAAAACTGATTCCATTAAACCATGAATACCTGTCTCTTCACCTGCTTCTTTTTTTTAATGTAAAATCATTTGACTCATGCTTGGACAGATCTCAGTGCTAATTTAAGAGATTTTAGTTTTCCTTGATAGTAGGGTGATACACTTTAACGTGTGATGCCTTTCCTGTCGAGATGCAAAATACTTGATAGCTCTTTCACCAAATGACTTTACAGAATGTGAGAAAATATTTTTGGCTAGGCCAGAATTGGAGCGTGGAAGAATAGTTGTCTGTGGGATGATTTGGTTTCATGGACCTCCTTTTGCAGAGTTTTGGTGTGTGATTAAGGTCTACTTAATGTATGTGTTACTCTCACTAATTACTTAACATGTAACTTAACGGTGTAGCTTTATGTGCTCTATTTTTCAGGTGCTTTTCCCAAGGATGGAAGGTATATGAGTCACTCATAACAAGAATGTGAGTCACGCCGGGCTTCAGTTTAGTGAAAGTGTTATTAGAAAGCGCGATCATTTTCTTAGAGGGTTAGACCTTAGGAACGGATTGATTTAGTTTGTATATTTGCATCGTTGTAAGTTTTTTCCTTCAGTGTATCAGCCTTCCTGTGCTTTTGTGCTACCTTTAGAGGGTGTTCAGTGTTTCGGCAGTTCTCTGCAGTCACGAAGCAACAGTTCTTTGACTGAAATTTCATCTAATGTCATGATATCGCAGCCAATCGTTAATCTCCCTATTTGTTTTTATGGGTGTGTTTACACCTTTCTTTTTCACAAAGTCAAAGAAGAATTTATCTAAAATCTTAATAATTTTTGCCATTTTTAAAGTGAGTATCAACTGTCTTTTCTCCTGGGAGATGGTGTGGGGTGGAGGGTTGCCTTCAAGGGAGAAAAAAGAAAAAGGTGTTTTACATATCATAATAGCCCCATCCATCTCTGAACAGTTAAAAGCTTTGTGTGTTTTGCAGTTTTTCCTGTTTTAAGACTGGCATAATGTAGGGACACAGCTTAATCAGCAGGAAATGTTGCTGGGCTGGTGAAGATGGTTTTTTCATTACTGCTTCTTCACCCCCCCCCCCCCCCCCCAGCAAGATATAGGGATGCTTGGCATTTTAAGGGCCTTTGTTCTTGTTGAATCTTTTAGAATGTTGGTTCCTAACTCTGGCTGAAACTAGAACCTACTACAGCTTTAAAAAAAAAAGAAAGAAAGAAAATGTTTAAGGTCCCAGAGTGGGACCCAAGTAATCTTATTTTTAAAAGCTCTACAGGTGATTACATGGGCAGCCAGAGAAACAGTTGAGAAACAGTTTTAGAATTGTTTCAGCTTATTCATTTGGAGATTGTTGTTGGATTTTTAATAAATGATGGAACAGTTGGGAATGGAATGATGTGGTACTATGACTTTCGGTTCCTGGACCCACTGTAACAAAAAGACTTTGCCTTGGAAACAGTATCTAAAAATGTACCTGGAGCTGTTTCTAGTATATGCCCTTAAGGTACTCTTGTTTTTTTTGTTTTGAGCCCAGTATGGGTCTTCTAAAAGGATTTCTAAGTTGAAAGTACTCTTGAATAAAGGTAACTTCTTTGCTTTTGTGTGATCCAGGTAGTACTTTTATGATTATGTTGTGTGTAAAAGGTGTATATTACTTTTAACTTTGAAATGAATCTCGGGCAGGCTTAAGGTAAACATAACTGGGCTTACAAGTGGTATTGGACTAAGTGATCTATAATGTTCTTCTTGCTCTAAGATTTTGTGATTTAAGAATGGAAATGTTACCTTGCAAATAAGGAAATTTCATTCGTGTGGGGCCAGAGTACCAGTCACTGTCAAATGAAGATTGTATACACGTGTGTGTGTGTGTGTGTGTGTGTGTGTGAGTGAGTGAGTGAGTGTCGGGGGCTTTACATATCTGCTTATTACTAGATGGGAATCTAAATATTTTAAAAATACATTATATTTTATCCATAAATTTAATGGAATTCTGTTTCAAAAGAAAGTGGGATTTTTTTTTGAGGGGAAACGAGAAAAATTGCCAGAAGTAAATGTTTTTGCACAATCAAAAAAAGTCTTGTTGAAAAAATGTTGAGACTTACCAGAAAACGGATGTGCTGTAAAGTGTCAATAATTAGAACAACGTGTGGCTGGCAGAGGAATTAGGCAAATAGGTAGTGAAACAGAATAAGGAGTGAGGTAAATAGACAGGTTTATGGGAATTTAGCAGATAGTAAAGCATTTCTAATCCATGAAGGGGAAAAGGGTTATTTCACAAATGATATTGGGGCAAATGACTACCCAGTTGGGAAGAATTGATTTCTACCTTACATAAATAAAGATTCTAAAAGAATTAAAGATATAAACATAAAATAGTACATGTAAAAGAAAATATAGAATAATTTTATAATTTTGCAGTGGGCAAGACCCTTTGATACCATAAAGGAAAAAAGAAAGGTATCACAACATTAAGTAGTCTTAATCTAGTTATTCCCTTCCCCCTCCCACCACCTGAAAAATCATAGAAATACATAATTAGTGGAAGTTATATATATAGATAAAGAGCTACTTCCTCAAGGAGAATGACTATGAAGAGAGCTTCCCTGAAAATTATTTCTCATTTTTCAAAGAATAGAAACAGTAAAACTTGACATTTATGGTAACTTTTCAAGGGAAGGTGATGAAAAAAATGGCATGGTGTTGAGTAACATTGCAACTAGTGATGAAGGATAGTATTTCCAGAATGATGGAGAAACAAAGCCTTAAACTCTATGTTACAGAAATGTAGCATTCTAGAAATGTAGTAGGCACATGTCAGAAATCACAGGCAGTTCATTTCTGTCTCTTAACAATACACGTACTGTTTTGCAGTATGGTTTGATTTTGCAGACTTTATCCAAAAGTCACTTAGGCTTATGTAACTGATAAATTCTGGACTATTGCAAAGATTCTGTGGGATTCAGAAGTAATCTGTGTCTGACGTATTGCCATTTTCACCCTGGGCTGGTAGCTTTATGGTGTTACTTCTGCAAGGAAGTTTATGGCTAAAACTTTAGTTTATTCCTTCATAATGTTCTGTTTACCTACTTTCTTCTAGTTAGAATTCTGGATTTCTTGTTTCTTTCTGAACGACTTAAATTTTTTTAAAATGTCATGAACACACAACCTCATTTAAAAAGTTCAGTGACTTTTTACATTTGCCTGAAGACAATCCACTACTTATTGTTATTGGGGATTTGTTGTTGTTGTTGTTAAGGGACAGGACATACATAGTGTGGTATACAGGGAACACTGTAGATTGGAATTAAGAAGTCTGGTTTATCATTCTACAAGTTACAAAAAAATCTCTGGCTTCAATTTTCTCATATTTATCAAATGAGAAGTTAAAGTTAGTGATCTTTAAGGTCTCTTCAGTTTTAAAAAGTTTATTATGCTGATAGGGATTAACACTCTGAAGTTTTAAAGAAGCAATTTCATGCTTTAGTTTGAGCAGTTAAAATATTTTGAAATGTATAGGTTTCCCAGGAACTGCCTTGAAATTTTACCATGTGTTATTTTGATATACTAAACATTCTCATTATTTTCAATAACTTTGCTGCCTGTAGAGGCATTTTTATCTCTCTGTAGTTAATGTTAGAATTCATAGCAGATTAGACTTTCTAAGAAATGTGTTAATGCTGGTTTATTAGCTAACTTTGTGAATTTGCAATTTCAGCTAAAATTCACATCTTTTAAAGTTCATTTTTTGTAGTCTTCAGTTATAAATTTTTTTACTGTTAGATTAAGCTTAAAGCAATGTATGTATCCAAGTTCTAGATTTTGGAGGTTTTCCTGGATTGTTTATTAGATTAATTTCTTTATTGGGGAGGAACCTCAAAGTCACCTACTGCAGTTTATTATTTGCTATGTGTTCTCTAACTTTGAAAAGTTAGTGTTCGTAATTATTGTTTTTTTAATGGTAGCTTCTATGTCAGTTGTGAGCTGTTCTGGGAAATAATTCTAAGTGAATTTTGGTTTTGGTATTCTTAGATTATGGTATAGGTACTTTTCTGGTTCTAGTTGTATTTCCTGATTTTGCTTGGAGGACTTAGTGAATATTGTTACAATGACATTGATAGCATTTCTACACAAGAGTCACCTTTAGATTTTTCTTTTCTGTATATCTGATATGTATATATCTTGGTATATTACATTGTTTTTACCCATTTTAAAACAAATCACTATATCCCTAAGGTATTTTACGTATTGCTAACAAAGTTTCTCATATATCACTTTTACCTTGAAATGCCAGTTTTTAAAATAACTTTTTTTACTGACGAGTAATTGACATACAATATTTCATTAATTTCAGGTATACAACATAGTAATTTAATAGCTCTGCTGTGTGTTACATATCTGTGTCATATGCATTTTATAACTGGAAGATTGTGCCTCTTAATCCTCCTCACCTGTTTCGTCCATCACCACACCGCGCTCCTCTCTGGCAACCGTCAAGTTTGTTCTCTGTATCTGAGTCTTTTTTCTGTTTTGTTTTTTAGATTCCACATATAAGTGAAATCACTGACTTATTTCACTTAGCATGGTACCTTATAGGTCCATCCATGTTGTTGCAAATGGCAAGATTTCATTTTTTAAGATAGTTTATTTGAAGTTAGGTTTTATGTGTTTATTTAATCAATCAGTCTATCTCTACACCCAGTGTAGGGCTCAAATCATGACCCTGAGATCAAGAGTCACATGCTCTTCCAACTGAGCCAGCCAGGCACCCCAAGATTTCATCTTTTATGGCTGGATAATATACCACATCTTGTTTTTCCATTCGTCTATTGACGGATACTTAGGTTGCTTCCATATCTTGGCTATTATAAACATTGCTATAATGAACATAGGGGTACACATGTCTTTTCAAAGTGGTTTTTGTTTTCTTTGGATACATACCTGGAACTGGAATTGCTGGATTGTATGGTAGTTCTATTTTAAATTTTTTGAGGAACTTCCGTACTGTTTTCCACAGTAGCTGCACCAATTTACAACCTTAACTACTTACAGTGCACGAGATTCCCTTTTCTCCACATCCTCGCCACACTTGTTACTTCTAACAGGTGTAAGGTGATTTCTTGTGGTTTTGATTTGCATTTCCCTGATGATTACTGAAATTGATCATCTTTTCATTGCCTGTTGGCCATCTGTGTGTCTTTGGAAAAATGTCTCTTGTTTTGTCCTGTTTTTTGTTTTGTTTTTAGAGAGAGAGAGGCAGAGGGAGAGAGAGAATCTCTAGCAGGCTCCACATTCAGAGCAGAGCTTAACCGTGGGGCTTGATCTCATGACCTGAGTGAAATCAGGAGTCAGACCTCAACCAACTGAGCCACCAGGCACCCTCCTCTCCCTCCTCTGTCCATTTTTTTAATTGGAGTGTTTATTATTAGTTTTTAAATACTGAATTATGAGTTCTTTATATAGTTCACATGTTAACCCCTTATTGTATATATCATTTGTGACTGTCTTCTCCCATTGCCTTTTCATTTTGTTGGTCATATCCATTGCTGTGTAAAAGCCTTTCAGTTTGATGTACTCCCATTTGTTTGTACAAAAGCTTTTTAGTTTGTTGTAGTCAAAAGTTTTGAGTGCGGTATTTTGGTCTTTTTTTCTTTTTCAATTGTGAGGATACCATTTCTGTTTTATTTTGGTTATCAGTTTGTAGACTATGGACTGTGTACTCATTACCCATTTCTAGGAAGAAATTTGAATATTCAGTTCAGAGAAAGGTAAACAAGAATTCTTTAAAGCACTCTTGGGAGTTAGAGTTGCTAATTATTGTTTACCGTGGGGAGATGCTCTCAAGGAATCATAGGTACATGAAATAGAAATCTTTTACTATTATGCCTCCCTTTTAGTCCATCCTAAATATACTGGACACATGAAGAAAGATGGCAACAGTGAGGAAGATACCAAATCCATTGCTTGGGAAGCCTGCCAATAAAATAGAGCTGGCACAGAGTTTAGAACCCAAGCTCTTCCAGATAGTGGACACACCTTACTTTCTGTCTTCAGCTGTGTTTCTTAGAGTGGTGAGAGAACATCTTGTATTTTAGGATAGGCCCCAGGGCTACTTGAATGCAGATTTATGGGCCTACCACAGGCTTAAGGAATTAGAGTCCCATAGAGTTGGGCCAGGGAATGTGTTTTTCTTAGTCTTCATTATGGAAACTTTTAAGCATACAGAGAGTTAGAAAGAGTAGTGAACACCTGTTACCATCTACCTGGTTTCAATAATTAACATAGATATCTTTGTCAGTGTATGTTTGTGTATCTAACATACTATGAGGAAGCACCTCTCTGTACTTCAAATACTAAATAATTAGAATAATTCTACATAGCTGTAATACCATTATCCCATCATTATCAATGATTCCATAATTTTACAGAATCATGTAATAACTGCTTATATTCACATTTGCCCATTTGCCCCCAACAATTTCTTCTATAGGTTTTTTCCCCTCCAAACAGGGATTTAATTATAATTCACTCATTGCTTTTGTTTCTGTTACCCTAGAACAGTTTTCTTACATTTTTGCCCCTCGTGACATTGACTTATGCAGACTCTAGGCCAGTTCATACATGTTCTATATTTTGGATTGCCTAATTGTTTTTTCCAAGTATCATCTGACCTCTCTGTTTTCTGGGTCAACTTTAAGGTGCATCTAGGGGCTTGATTTTATTCAGGGTACATATGTTTGCCAAAATACTGCTTCCTACTTCCTTTTTGCGTCCTGTCAACAGGCACATGGTATCTGATGTGTTGCACTGTTAGTGATGCTAAGGTTTATCTCTTGGTTAAGATTCTGACTGCCAGATTTTTCTGTATAGAGGTATATATTTTTTCCCTTTTGCAACCAGTAAATAACTCGTGGGATAATACTTTGGCAAGATGTCAGTGTTGTTTCCTAGCAACCTTTTACCCACTGCCATTAGCAGCCAGTGAGAATCCTCCCTGTTATCAATTATGACATTGTTGGTGGGAGGTGGGATTTGTATTTTAAACAAGCTCCCCAGTAATTCTTACCTTTCTTTAAAGTTTGGGAGCCTTTGCTCTAGAGGAATCAGTACCTGAGAATTAAAAAAAAGAAATTCTGTCCTGAAGAAGTGAGTATGAATCTAGGCCCTGATGAGTTCTCAGTGGGTTGTCAGTAGACAAAGTTTAAACTGCATGTTAGTTTTGGAGGAGCAAAATTAGTGTTCTCGTGTTTCTCATATGTAATAGCAATAAGTCAAGGTAAAGACTAACAGAGATATGTAGTAACTATTAGTATGTATGACTTAAAGGAGAGTGGCATAGAAGAGGCGTATAGAAATTACTAAGGAGGAAAGGCAGCTGTATTGAAAATTCTGGTTTTGCAAATATTGTCTCATTTAAATTTTCATAAGTTTTTGTGCTCATTTTATAGAGGAAGAAATGGGTTTAGAGAGGTTAAGTAATCTGATGTTACTGGTAACTAACTGGTGGAGAAAGGTTTTGAAGGTAGATCTCATTGATGGCAAAATTTGTGCAGTTTTCTTTATCAGACTTCTCTTGTAATGATCAGAAGGCTCTTCTCACTAATTACTTTGCTTTACTTTGGGACTTTGCTGTTCTGCTTATTGAAAATGGAGAAATGATATTCTTGAACCACTGGGCCCTCTTGATGTAAAGCTAGGGTCCTTTGAGACCTCTGATTTCTAGTCTAGTGTATTAAACTCTGAGGAGTGTGGTAGGCTTATGACTCTTAGTCAATTGTAACTGCTGTTGTGATTCAAGCAGCTGAGTGGTACTGCTGAGTGTATATCTTTAGGAAGTTATTTTCTGTACTTCACCCTAGTCTCTTTCTTGGGATAGGTGATTCTTCCAACCCCGTGATTTCCACATTACAGAAAGGAGTATGTAGGGTTGACCACACCCTCTTGGCCACTCTTTATCCCTGCAGGTCCCACCTAAAGGCTGCACCCGTATGTTGGTTCTTTGTGACCTGTTGGAAACACTGAAAGCAACAGCTCTTAAGATTCCTGAGATTATAAAGCTATTATTTCCAAACTTTGGCTGTGCATTGGAATCATCTGAGGAGTTGGATATTTGGGTACTACCATAACAGATTAGGATCCATTAGATCTGGAAAGGCCTTGGAATCTGTATGTTTTAAAAGCCTATGTTTTCACAAAGGTCCCCCAGCAGTGCACCGAGATGAGGACCACAGTTGTATAGGTTGATTTTTGCCACTATTTGCAGTGATAGTTCTTGAGAAGCAGTTTCTGTTAGGATCACTTGGAAAGTTTTTATAAATCTGAGCACTGGGCATGCCAGATTTAGAGCGGTGGACCATACAGAGGAAGTTGTGAGGATGATTTTAATGGATCACACCAGTGTTAAAGCAATCTCTGATTTGACGTTACCCTTAGTTGGAATGGGTTGGTGAAAGTGTGTATTAATCAAGTAGTAGCAAGATTTGTCATCTATTATGGCATAGGGATTACCATAAACTAAAGCCTTAGAATATTGTAAAGACATTTAACTTTAAAACTGTATGGTGTATAATTGAATATTCCTTTGATTCAGAAGCTTCTTTGGAAGTTTGAAGTACTTCGGGGTCATTATTAACACAAATTACCACTGTTAGTGTTCTAGAAGTGCCAGGTTAGGTGTTGGGGAGATTGATATTCAATCCAGAGTGAATTTCACATCTCGAATTTTCAGAAATGTTGTATATGTTGAAGTCAGTACTAAGGTAGGATTCCTAAAAAGAAACCAGTGAGTGAAAGAGGAGAAGTGACCTAAAAGGTATTAAATGGGTGTCATTACACACAGGGATGAAGGAAGCAGAGAAGAAAAATGATTTCACTACATTTTGCTTGACAGATTCATGAGCAGAGGGTGGATAACTAGGGAAGGGGATCGGAAGGGGTCATGGAGTGTTTTACTCTGTTACTCCATGTTGGTAGGATATCAGTGCAGTAGATCAACAAGGAAACCTAGAATCCGTACATACCAAAATAGTGTCCCTCGGGGTTCCATGTGGGAATGTAGTGTGGCAGTGGTGAGGCAGTTCAGGCTCCTTGTAACTGGGAAATTTGGGGTCAGAAATCCTAGTGGAGGCAATGGCTGGCAGAGATGGGGCACAGAGTTTATGGGCGAGCACCATGTAGACCAGGTTGGATCCTCTGATTTTGGATCGAAATGAGCAAAATTCCCACATCTGTCATTTTGCTTGGTTATGAGGAATGCAGCTCTGGAGGAGTCACCTAAATAGTATAAGGAGCCTTGTATGTTCAGGATGCTGCCATTTTGCCTTCTTTAAAGCAGTTTTCATGAAAGCTGACTCCGAAGGAAAAGATTATGCTTTCTAAAAAGGAAATTATATTTTCAAAATTCAAGCAATCCCAAATGGTTTGGTTAGACCTAGTGTGTGATGGTGTGCCTTTGGACTAGGAGAACAGAGAAGCTACCTAAAGGATTTATTACTCTGTTTGCAGACTAAATGACAGTTGTAAAAGTGAAAATGAAGTTAAAAGCAATTATATTATAGATTTGGAAATATGGAGAATTAGAATATGTTTGTAGCATTTATGGACTATATGGTTTCCATTGTTTGCTAGGGACTACATAATTTTTAGGTAGGTTTTCAGATGGTAGTTGTCTAGGATTAAATGAGATGGTGTTTGTCAGGCTGCTAAAGGATTTGTAATGGGGACCCATGAGGTTGGATTGTGTCATTTTGCCTGTTTGCTTGACATTTGCAGTTCACGATCTCAATTTGTGATATGCTCATACCTATTCCTGAAAAACCTCTCATTCTGCAAAATCACGCACTAAAACTAAGGCCTGTGGGGGGAAAAAAAGGATTAAGGCTAGACTACTTAAAACTATGTAACTTTGTAACCATAGCATTAACAAAAACAATGAGAATCCAGATAAAAATACCACTACGGTAGTATGGGTGACATTTGCACTCCCTGCCAAGATGATTCTAGGTCTTATTTTATTCTGGGACATGTTTTTCTTTGATATGTAGGTTCCTGTAGCTATTAGCTTCTATTGGAGGCCGGTTTCACCATAATTAAAGCTCTGATGTAAGGTGTAGCCTTCATGTGTATCCACAGCATCACAAGATAGTGGAGAGCGTAACGGACCCTAAAGCCAGTAAAGTGACCACCCCTATTTGTGCCACAGGAAGGTAAGACTTTGGTAAGATTCTCAGTTACCACTTTTCTTAAAATCTTTATTTTGTTTTTCCCTCTAAGTCTTTCTTATTATTTCTGAACAGTCTTGTCCAGGATAGCTTCAAAACATTAACATGTTGGGAAGAATCACTCAAGAACCAACACTACTTTCCCATCACACTGTTGTCATTCCCATTTTGCCAGGCAGGTGTGAAGGAATCCATGGGACAGAAGCATGCATTTTGGCAGAACTGACATATTTTTGAGTCTCTGACGGTTTCATAATGCAGCTCTTGAAAATACCAAGGTTCTATTGTTTTGGGAAGTTCTAGTTTGGGAGACACTAGTGTTTCAACGTTAAGTGAAATTGGTACCCTTCTCAAGTTTTGTTTTTGTTTTTTTTTTTTGTTTTTTTTTTTTTTTGGCCCTTATATACAATAAGTAAGTGAAGAGGGGCTATTTTAATCCATTTTAAAATGTCTGCTTCTATCACATAGTCATTGGATGGAATGTGGGGATGTCTCAGTGCTGCATCATTTGAACCACATATGTGGAGCAGGAATGGTTTTAAATTTTGGTTCATTTGAAATGTGGTTTTAGTGAGCTTTTAAATTAAAATTCATCTGAGCATACAGTAAACAGAAAAAGGAGCAACAGTAGCCAGTTGTCAAGGAAAAGACTGATGGGTAGAATAAACAGACGGCTTTCAGCAATATAAACAATCTGTTTTCAGAGAGTGTGTGGTTTTTTTTTTAAAGGATGATTGGGAGAATTTCCAAAATAAGTAGAAGTTAGTTAAATGTGAAAGGCAGCAGATATACAACATTTATGTTAGTGACTGTTACAGTTTGTTTCCTCAGTAAGTATAATAGCAAAAATTTTGGTGACTTAACACAATAGAAATGTCTTGTCTCCTGTGGGTGGTCCTGGCTGATAGTGGCTTTTACATCCTTTAGGGACTCAACACCCTCAGCATTCAGCCAGTGAGAGGAAAGGGAAAATGGAGAAAGTATAATTGCTTCCTAAAAGCCCTACCTAAAAGTGAACACATCACTTGTGCTGAAAATCCATTGTGAAGAACTAGCCCTGTGACTGTAACCACATCAGGTGAGGCTGGGAAATGTATTGGTGCCCAGGCGGCAGCTTTGGACCATAGAAGAGGAAGCTTAGATTTTGGTGGACGCGCTGAGAAAGGAAGAATTCTGAGCTTAGACCAGGTATCCTTCAGATTAACGGAAGGTATATACATGTGGGTGTGTGATGTAAATTGCTATCGACTGAAGTATCAAAGAGAATTTCATTTTAGTTTGATTCATGTTTTCAATATTTTAGGATTTGTGAGTCGTGTCAGGCCTCTGTCTCATTGTATCCTTTAAAAAATGTAAAAACTATCCTTTGCCTGAGGGTCCTATAAAAACAGGCCAACCCCTGTTTTAATTGGTCAGGTAAAACAAGTAACTATTTAAAGTAGCCTTTAATAAAAATAACTAAGTTCAAACATTTTAAGTGTGATCCATACTAAATATACTAAATTAAAACGTAATGGAATAATACAACTAGAGTTAAACTTTTCAGATGAAATTTAATTGAGGTAAAAATGTCCCTCATAAACTAAATAAAAAGTATTGTGGCCCTATGTCTAACCCTTGTCAGTATTTCAAGTCTTTTTTTTTTTAAAGTTTATTTATTTTTGACAGAGACAGAGTGCAGGCATGAGCTGGGAGGGGCAGAGAGAGAGAGGGAGACACAGAATCTGAAGCAGGCTCCAGGCTCCAAGCTCCAAGCTGTCGGCACAGAGCCTGACGCGGGGCTTGACCTCACGAACTGTGAGATCATGACCTGGGCCAAAGTCAGACGCTTAACCAACTGAGCCACCCAGGCGCCCCCAGTGTTTCAAGTCTTAAAAAATAGTTCATCTGATTCAGGACAGTTTGGGATCTTGCGACCTGAGCACAGCTGATGTGAAACAAAGCTATGTCCCATACTTGGAGACCTGGTTGGGCACTATTCCCCAATAAGTACCCCTGAAAGTCGCTTCTTGTTTTTCATTTGTTAATTGTAAAGGCCACCAAATATATGACCTAAATATATGTGTAAAATTCATACTTAAGTTTTGAATTTTATGCTAAACTTTCCATTATTAAAATTCTAGATTCTATTTGTATGCTAATAACCACTGGGGATGGATTAAAATTATCTAAAAATTCCTTACAAAGTTGTTGAAGCATCTAAATATTAATCAGTGTAAAACTCAAACTAAAATGTTTTCATCAAAACATGTCAGTGTGTTTTAGAAGTTCTTATCGAAATCCATAAAATATTTAAAAAATAGAACCTATTATTCTCGTATTGAAGGTTTAACAGTCAACTGGTTTAAGATGTTTGTTCTGTTAATTCCAAATATTATTTAGGTTACGTTTTCTGGTATTCTTAATTGGCTTTAAATATTAGCTTACTGAAACTTTAAAATAATAAATACATGTGTTATTTAGAGGCTATTTAATAAAGCTCCTCTACATAATATCACCATCAGTTGAGACTCTATGAGGGGTCTAGATGAAGATCCTTGTTTTTTCTACAAAGCCAAGATCTGTGACTTGTATGCCTAATAAGTAATTAATATTTTCTGAGACTATTATACTGTAATGATAAAACTGCAAATTAGGATAAAAATTATACACCAAAACCTTTAACAGAAGCTATATGGTGTTACAGGTCAAATACACGTTATTTGAGATAAAACTTTTGTCCCATTGATCTTATTAATATAATTTAATACTTTTAGTATATTTACTTATATTATCTGGAATTGGCTTAGTCTTTCCCTCCCACTAGTCTATCTGTTGTAGGCATGCGCTATTTCCCACACTACAAACAGATCTCACTCCCCAGTATTGTATAAAGCCACAAGGTGACCCTGTCTGAGCTTGATCAAAATAAATACTGGTACATCTATGCATTCCAATATTACTGCTTCAGATGTTATAATGGTTACGCTGTGTTTAAAAGCTTATTCATAAGCCTTTTCAGGTTTTAATTTATCAGCTCACTTTTGGGTGGACTCTTCCAAAATCATACTTAGTGGCATTATAGTAATGTTAACACAGATCTTAGGAAACTCTAAGGCCAAATTAAAGGCCAAATTAAAAATAAGTATATTAACTTCACATAATACTCTTGATTGACACAGATACAATCTTGAGTAATATTTTTTTAAAAATTGAGCAGATAATGCTTCACACCCATTAGGATAGCTACAGTAAAACAACAACAGCAGAATAACAAGTATCGGTGAGGGTGTGGAGAAACTGGGACCCTTGTGTGTTGCTGGAAATGTAAAGTGGTGCAGCCATTATGGGAAACAGTATGGTGGCTCCTCAAAAAATTAAATGTAGATTTCTATGTGATGCAACAATTCCACTTCTGGTTATAAACCCAAAAGAACTGAAAACAGGGACTTGAGATATTTGTACACCTGTGTTCATAGATGCATTATATATACTAGCCAAAAGGGGGAAACAACCCAATGTCCATGGATGGATGAATGGATAAGCAAAATGTAGCATATACATAGACTACTTATTATTCATCCCAACGAAGGAAGGTCTGACACAGGCTACAACATGGACGAACCATGAGGACGTTATCCTAAGTGACATAAGACAGTTGACGAAAGCAGGTTACTTAGAAGAGTAAACTTCATAGAGACAGAAAGTAGAGTGGTAGTTACCAGGGAGCAGGCAGGGAGGGAAGAATAGAAAGTCAGGTACAGTTTCAGTTTGGGAAGATGGAAAGAGTTGTGTGGGTGGATGCTGGTGATGGTTGTACCACACTGTGAATGTATTTCGTGCCACTGTACACTTAAAAATGGGAAGGAGGGGCGCCTGGGTGGCGCAGTCGGTTAAGCGTCCGACTTCAGCCAGGTCACGATCTCGCGGTCCGTGAGTTCGAGCCCCGCGTCAGGCTCTGGGCTGATGGCTCAGAGCCTGGAGCCTGTTTCCGATTCTGTGTCTCCCTCTCTCTCTGCTCCTCCCCCGTTCATGCTCTGTCTCTCTCTGTCCCAAAAATAAATAAAAACGTTGAAAAAAAAAATGGGAAGGATGGTAAATTTTATGTTAAGTGTATTTTACCACAGTTAAAAAAAAATCAACAAACCCTTCAGATATTTTGACTTCTTTCTAGCCTTACAACTTAAAACATAAAAACATGAACAGATGAAATCTTTTTCTCTTCCTCACCCAGGACCGTTGGCCAGTTTAAAAAACAAAATACTGATATTTTGTTTTTTAATACTGATGAATACTGTCCTCATAGTCCCCCACTTGTGCTCTCTGTCTCTCAAAAATAAATGTAAAAAAATAAAAAATAAAAAATAAAAGAATGTTCAATATTAACAGCTTTTTCTACCTGGCCCACAGTCTTTAGGATTGTACCTGGCATTGATAAGGTTCTACTTGGCCAAATTTTCCTCCTTTATCTATTATCTAGATCTCTTTCTATACATACCAAGTACCTTGCTTAGGTATTCAAAGTAAATTCTCCAAATAAAGATATGATAATGTTAAAGGAGTTATAAATATGTGTTTATTAAGTGACTGTTCTTACTGTAAGTGAAACCAAGGAGAAAACCATAGTCACTTTGTAATTCGTTTACATTTGATAAGTGCTTGTGTAAAAAGTGGGTTGTGTATATTTAAGAATGAAGTTAGGTGGCTATGTCTTTTGAAATAAAAGTCAAAAACATTATCTACTACCCCCAAAATCTAAAACATGAGCTTTTAATTTTGTTATTATTGATTGATTTTTTTTTTAATTTTTTTTCAACGTTTTTATTTATTTTTGGG
This sequence comes from Puma concolor, assembly GCF_028749965.1. Taxonomy (NCBI): domain Eukaryota; kingdom Metazoa; phylum Chordata; class Mammalia; order Carnivora; family Felidae; genus Puma; species Puma concolor. The sequence continues at coordinate 52,721,425 of NC_141670.1, read as the reverse complement.
ACAGAGAGAGACAGAGCATGAACGGGGGAGGGGCAGAGAGAGAGGGAGACACAGAATCGGAAACAGGCTCCAGGCTCCGAGCCATCAGCCCAGAGCCCGACGCGGGGCTCGAACTCACGGACCGCGAGATCGTGACCTGGCTGAAGCCGGACGCTTAACCGACTGCGCCACCCAGGCACCCCGATTGATTTTTTTTTTTAATGTGAACTTTTTAAAGAAAAAATGTTGGGGTGCCTGGTTGGCTCAGTTGGTGGAGCATGTGACTCTTGATCTTGGGGTTGTAGGTTTGAGCCCCACATTGGGTATAGAGATGACTTTAAAACAAAAAAAGAAAAACGTTGCTGTAAAATATTGTCATGCATGTATAAACTTTTGATGGAAAAAGAGTTCACCACCCTATAGTTGATGAGGAAAATACTGTGTATAAAGGTTTAACTATGCAACAACCCTTTAAAATCCTTTCAGCAAGGAAGGATGTTAACTAGCCATTTTACAACCTTTCCAAACAACATTACTGACAGAACTTCTCTGGACCTGCTACTACTGGGTCAAAGATCTTCAGTGGCCCCTCTTCATTCGCAGAATATACTCCAAACTTTTAACTAGTATCTTGGAGACTTTTTGGTTGTCATAGCGAGAGTGCTGCTGGCACCTAGTAGGTTGAAGCAAGGGACGCTACTAAACATTCTGCAGTGAACACGACAGTCCTCTGTGACAAAGAATTACTCAGTCTAAAAGATAGAGTGCCTGTGTTGAAAATCCCCCACATGGGTAGTCCTTTGTATTGCTCTGTTCAAATTCTAACTATCTTTTTAATGTTTATTTATTTATTTTGAGAGAGAGAAAGGGAGCATGAGTGAGTGCCAGGGAGGGGCAGAGGGAGAGAGAATCCCAAGCAGGCTCTTCACTGTCAGCTCAGAGCCTGACTTGGGGCTTGATCCCACCATCACGACATCATGACTGCGCTGGAGTCAAGTCGGACGCTCAACTGACTGAGCCACCCAGGCGCCCCTCTAATGATTTTTTATGACCTTTTTAAATAGTTAACTCTTCCATGAAAATGGGTACTGGTCTTTCCATTCAAATCATCATTCTTGACTGTTCGCTTTCTCAGGGAAAGTACTTTGGCACTTAATATTTTTATTTTATTTTTTACTTTATTTATAATTTGTTCTCTCCTTTAAGAGTGGGCTCTGTGTCTGATTCGTATTCATTTCTTGCAAAGAAATTTGTACATAGAAGGGTGCACTGTTTGAAAGAATGAACAAACGTGGCATTAAAGCATTGCATGGTGTTGACACAGGGCAACTAAGCCACCTATCTAACTGAACGATAGACACTCAGTACTTAGAAGATGGGTGTAAATGGGAGTCTCTGAACATAGAGTTTGAGTTGGGCTTCAGTGAAGGGGTAGGACTTCAACACCAGAATTTTGAGGGGGAGACATAAGACTGTGATGCGAATATAAGTATACACACACACACGCGCGCGTGCACACACACACACGCATACACACACACGGTATTTTCATTCTAATGCTGCCTTGAAAATAGCCTTCACCAATTTGGGAGGTTTGCTTGTGACAGTTTCTTAGGGTCTGGTTGGCTCAGGTGGTGGTTTTAATCTCTTGCCTTTGAAATGTTACATGAGCTAAAAGTATGTAGTGGTTTATTTTAATCTTTTTTCCGTGTATGGTGGCTAAAGGCTAGGTGCCCGGTAGGAATTAATAAGAATAATCAGTTATTTGCTTTTAAAAAGGAGACATAGGGGCGCCTGGGTGGCACAGTCAGTTAAGCGTCCGACTTCAGCCAGGTCACGATCTCGCGGTCCGTGAGTTCGAGCCCCGCGTCAGGCTCTGGGCTGATGGCTTGGAGCCTGGAGCCTGTTTCCGATTCTGTGTCTCCCTCTCTCTCTGCCCCTCCCCCGTTCATGCTCTGTCTCTCTCTGTCCCAAAAATAAATAAAAACGTTGAAAAAAAAATTAAAAAGGAGACATCTGTCAACTTGTAGTCCCAATTGTCAACCGTATCTTGGTTTTCTCCAGCTAGATATCTATTCTTTGGGCTATTGGACTCCTGTAGGCTCAGACAGAACCAAAACCAGTCAGAAAATGGAGAATTAAAGAAGGATGTGTTCATCTGTATTTTAGCAATTGTGTTTTTTTAAGGGCTTTGTCTCAATTTTATTTACAGCCCAGATTACAGTGAAACTAGAAGTTTTCTGTTTGGTCCACGCTCTTCTCTCATATCTTTTTTTTTTTAACCTTTAAATGTTTCTACTTAAAAATTAAATTTTTTTTTCTTTTCCTTTTTTTTTTTTAGTGATTTCTTCATGGCTGGGAAATTTTGTATCCTTTCTTTTTCTCTCCGAACTTTAATGTGTATGTACACAAAGTTTCTTTTTGGTTGGAATTTAGTTGTACTCTTCAGAAATTGCTTGATGACCACCTGACATCACATGAGACTATTTAATGAAGTAATCCATTTTTAATACATTAATTTTTGGGCCAATTTATAATTTTCCAAGTTTCATAATATTCTTGAGGTTGCTGCAGGTCAATCCCGGAGCTGATAAACTTTCAAAAGATTATACCAGAGTAGACTGATTCGTTGTTGAACATGTGAAATTATTGATTTGACCAGAATCCACGTTTGTGGTCTGGTTTTAGTCATTTTGCCAGTAATAGTGTCAATTAGGTTAACCTCTTTATCCATAGGACGGTTTCCTGCCGCTGCCTGTTGATTGGAAGACCTGGCTCCCACCCAGCCTCTGTGGCCTGGTACCTTGCTGTCTGTTCTATACCCTGATTTCTTGCCTCTGTTACAAAACTTAGTACGATGGGATCAGTTCTGTGTAGTTCCCAGTACAGAAGGAACTCAGGCTTCAGGCTTTCTCTGTCAGAGAAGTATCTTGGAATATACGTTAGATCATTGTTATCAGTTTCTTCCTAAAGACTGCTGTAACAAAGGATCACAAACCGGAGAGCTTGAAACAACAGACATTTATTCTCTGACAGTCCTGGAGACAAGACTGAAACCAAGGTGTCGGAAGGACCATGGCCCTTCTGAGACTGGCTAAAGGGCTCCTTGTCCATTCCTAGCTACTGGTGGTGACAGTTAGGCCTTGGCACCCTTTGCCTTGCAGCTGCATAATTTCATTACCTGATTCCATTGTCACATGGCATTCTTCCCTCTGTGTCTGTGTCCAGAGTTTTGTTTCCTTACGAGGACAACAGTCATAATTGGGTTAGGGCCCAGCCTACTCTAGTATGACTCCATTTTAACATATTACCTTTGCAACTACACTGTTTCCAAATAAGATCATATTCTGAGATACTGGTGGTTGGGACTTCCACATATCTTTTTAAGGGACACAGTTCAGCCTGTAACACTCAAGACTTTAGCATAGCAGGGTTTAAACTTCTCTTTCACAGCCGATGCGTCGATTTGACTAAAAATGAAGGCAGTTAGGGTATAGGTGGCTCTTCAAATATGGGAATTATATGCCGTAATGGTTACAAAGTAGGTAAATCTACAGCTTTGCCATGTGACAGGTAGGAATCTTTGTGGCTGTCCTATTATGTGCGTTGTCACACAACTGGTTCCTTCCACCCAACTTCGTATGTAACAAGGGGAACTCCGGTAGGGCTTCGTTACACATTACCCTGCAGATAATGCCTTTTTCTCAGTTTCTGTATAGCGCCATTTAGGCTTTGGAACAAATGACACAGTTCTTAGTTTGCCCACTGGTGGAACGAGAACTCTACCTCCCTGGTAGGGTTATTCCGAGGTTTGGACGAGAGGATGTTGGCATCGTATCTGGCGCACATGGCGTGTTTGCTCTGTGGGAGTTGCCCTCTCCTCCTCTCCATCTTCTCTTAGCCTTGGCCACGCTGGAAGTGGCTGTCAGCGGAGCAGCTGGAGTTCGTCGCGCTGCCAGCAGTAACATCTTGCTGCCAGTGGTGCCAGACTTTGCCCAGTGTTGAACTGGCTAAAAATAGTAACCAGGAAGACAGCCAGGGGAGGTCTCTCGCTCAGATTTCGAGACTTTATGGTGGTTTTTCTTTGAGAATGGTACTCACACCTTACCAAGATGCACTGATGGCTTGTGGACCTTGGTCCCGTTGGGTGCGGTGCTGTGCGGCACCGTGACACCCTGTGTACTTGGGGGTGGACCTCATCTGCCTTCTCACCCAGGTGTTTAAGTAGTCCTGGATTTGGGGATGGCGGGAAGTTTTGTGGGACAGACAGCACCTGAATATTTCAGAGAAGAGGTTGATAAGAAATTTGACTCAAGTTTTAAAAACGTATATGTGTTTATTTAATAAATAAAGGGATAATATAGTAAAATCACCAGTTTACCGGTATATTTGAGACCATTTCCTAGCCCTTTAAAGTGTCAATATCATGCTTAAGTTTTCTTTGGGGGGAATTTGTTCTTGATGTAGTAAATCTGTCAGATCCTTGCTTATCATCTGCTGTGTTAGGCGATTTTACTCAGCTCACCCCCAGTTTCTGATTCTGTAAATTGGAAATGATAGTACCTATTTTATTAATCTTAAGACCATTACGAGCATCAGAACAGGATTTATACGTGTTTGTCAATTAGGTCACTTCTCAGGTTTGTTTCAATTACGAGATTTTTCAACTTTTTCAAATCAGGTAGCTGGTAAAAGTGCATTGAAGATGCTAAGTGTGCAGAGCAAGAGCAGTGAAAGCGGCAGTTTGGAAATACTGGCACACAAGTTGGGAACCTTGTAAAATGAGTTTTGCGAGGTTTGTTTTACACTCGTGGAGTAGTACATTATTCAGCCCGTCTCTTGGGAGTCAGAAATTAGTATTAATGTGTCAGACTTTAAATGTAAACAGCACTTGTCTGATTTTTTTGAGCGGGACACAGTTGCATACCTGTATTTTTGTAGCGGCAGTCAAAAAAGATCATGAAAAATGCTGACCGGCACCACTGGTAATGCTGACAGACAGCTGAAGATACAGTGATTATGTTGGGGTGTCATTGGTCTGGTAGGTGAGGAAAACATACTGGACAAAGTGTAAAAATCCTGTATTGCTTTCAAAGTGAAATCATTATCTTCAAGTAGATATCAAAAGTTAAAAAAAAATTTTTTTGAGACCCTACTACAGAGGGACCTGAGGACTAGATCTTGCAAACAAATTGTCTTTCCTTTTTTCCCTTCTGTATTTTTGTAAGATCAGTTGTCACTCATTTAGTTTAGAAAGGAGGAAGGGGTAGGGGTACCTGGGTGGCTCAGTCGGTTAGGCATCCGACGTCAGCTCAAGTCATGATCTTGGGGTTTGTGAGTTTGAGCCCCTCCACCCCCCATCAGGCTTGCTTGCTGTCTGTGCAGAGCTCACTTCGGGTCCTCTGTTCCCCCTTTTCTCTTGCTCACTCTCTCTCTCTCTCACACACAAATAAACATTAAAAAAAAAAAAAAAGGAGGAAGGGGATCCTAATACTAAAAATTACTTTAGGGGCACCTGGATGGCTCGGTTAAGCATCTGACTTGATTTCATCTCAGGTCATGGTCTCACAGTTGTGGGATCGTGTCCCCAGTCAAGCTCTTCGCTGAGAATGAAGCCTGCTTGGGATTCTCTCTCTCTTCCTCTCTCTCTGCCCTCCCCCCCTCAATAAATAAATAAACATTAAAAAATAAATAAATTACTTTAGAACTTTGGCTAAATGTCCTCAAAACTAGAATGTGGTTTCAGGTGTTTGAGGGGTGAAAAGGTCCTTTGGTTGTCCTTTTTTTTCTTTTGCCTCACAGGATGGTGGGAAAGGGGCTAATGGAGAGAACTGCAGGATGTGCTCAGGAGACTTTAGGTGAGAGCAGGAATTGGAAGAAAGCTAAGGGCAGGGTCTCTTCCCTGTAAGTCAGTGTAACCTCTGAATGGATTAATAAGCAACCAAATGAAGGCACTTTGTGTTCTCAGCTATAGTCACAGCCACTTTGTTCCTTGAATCAAAGGAAGGAACAGAATGTCTAATTATAATAATCTCCTAATAATTACAATATTTTGCATTCATTTTCTTTTAAAAATCTATTTGAGTAACTACTAGCCTTCCGAAGATGTTGGAAAATAGTATTTAGGCAGCAGCTGGCAGCTACCAGTGTTGGAGCCTGCAGTATATAGCTCGTAGAAGATTTCATTAGTTGGACATACACTTTGATTTCCTCTTGCGGCACGAGTGCATTCTCTTGAGCAGCTGCTTTGGAAAGGAACGTACAATAAACATTTCTACACTTGTTTTAAATATGTGGGTTTTGTTGGAGTGTCACTTGCCATCTGGTAGAGAGAGGAGTGACTTAACTGCTAGAGAGGAAGTGATTGGAATCTCAGCACGTGTTCCTAATGCAATCTCAGGTTCCCTCTTCGTTTCTCATTCACCGAGACAAAAATTGACAGCTGTAATTATTTTGTTCTGTCAGATCCTTAGAAAGAACCACACTTAGGATAGGATTTGCAGAAATACATTTTGAGCTGTACCTGGCTTGAAATTGTTTTAATTGGAAAGCAAATGTTTTTCGTAAATGTTTATTGACACTTAGCATTTTTAAACGAAAAAGATACTGTAAACAAGTCAGACAGTTAAAAAAAGTGAAAGTCTTCTCCTCATCCCAAATCACCATCACCATGAAGGTGCTGCATTCACCACCATCCCCAATTTTTTTCTGTGTGCTATCAACTACCTAGATACCAGAGTGACTTATGAGAGGAATTTTTTCTAGTAGTGACTTGTGGTTGCATTATAATCACATTGATTGCTTTGGATAATGGCGATCTCGCGTTGCTTCTCGGGAGGCTGCCGGGGCATTGAGGGACTGATGGGGGTGGGCTGAGTAAAGGAAAACCCTGCTTCATCTGGGAAGTGGCCAAGAAGGGTCATTGTCCTTAATTGGTACTTACATACTCCTAATTGGAAAAATGCCATCACAATGACTAACTTATACTGAGGGCCTCCTAAGTGCAGGGCATTAAGCTCTTTACATGTGTATTACTTACTGAATTCCCACAGTAACCCTGTGAGGTAAGTACTGTTATCCCCATTTTAGAGATGTGGAAACTGAAGCACAGAGAAGTGAGCAACGTGCCCAGTGTCTCAGAGCTGAGTAAGAGATTCACAGTTAACTAGTCTGGCTCCAGACTCCCGTTCTTATTCTGCCATCTCTTGGAAACATACCTGTGTTCGCTGGAAGCTGCTATATTTTTAAAGCATACCTTTTGGCCCAGGAGTTAAGTGAATGGGAATTATAGATATGTTAATAACTTAAATACCAGAGAAGAAATTTTGTATAATTAAATGTGTGTCTTGAAACAATTCCGTTGCCAGACTGCTTGCAGGAATCCTCCTTCTGGTTTTGCTTTGTTAAAGTAAACGCTTCCCCCCCCCCGTGAGTCTTCCGTAGTATTTTATTCTGGGTATTTTTCTTTGGAGCCTACATGTATTCTGGCTTTTGCTCCTGCTGAGTAGGCAAACATATCTAGAGACAGCCATGGAGTAAAGGAAAAGAAAAGCTTTGCAATTTAAAATTGATTTATGTGGAAGCTTTTTCTGTGGTTCCAAAAAAAAAAAAAAAGAGAAGAAAAGAAAAAAACCCTTCTGTCCTTTCTATCTTGTCATCCCCAGCTACAGTAAATCAAACCCATTTTTGGGGGCAGGGGTAGGCAGGAGTCTGTGGAAAGCACTCAGGACAGGAAGTAAATGCCACTGTGATAATCAAGTGACTTTCATGAAAAGCTCTATTGTTAAGAAAGGGTACTTGTGTGAAAGTAAAATGTGCAGGAGAGAACTCCTGGAGGTCACCAGACCCACCTAAAGTATGTGCTGTAGTGAATGGCATTTTAAGGGCCACAGCTCTTAATTTCTGGTAATTCGTAGTGAAACAGGCAAAATTCCCGGACTGATTTTTCCCCTCTCCCCACCGGCTCTTGAATTAGCTGTGTGTATGAGTATGTGCATGTGTGTGCGTACCGTTAATTTTAGCACTAGCAGAATTCTTTTTTTTTTTTTTAATGTTTATTTTTGAGAGAGAGAGAGAGAGAGAGAGAGAGAGACAGTGTGAGTGGGTGAAGGGCAGAGGCCGAGAATCTGAAGCAGACTCCAGGCTCTGAGCTGTGTGCACAGAGCCCGACATGGGGCTCGAACTCACAAACTGCTAGATGACAAGCTGAGCTGAAGTCGGCCACCCAGGTGCCCCTAGCAGAATTCTTAATGGCAGTTTTTGTTCTGAGGTTCTCTGTGTACAGTTAATCTCTCCAGTGGCCCACACTCCAGCGAATCCTTTCTTCCTTACGCTCTTCTGTGGGCACAAGGCATGTGATACTTATAATAACATACACTTGAGGAACTCCAGAATAACGTATATATAGAGGACAAAATATTTTCTCAATTTTTCCTTATAATTTCTAAATTAGTAAGAGTCAAGAATTCAAGGTTGCTAACCTCAATCCTTAAGTTGGAATAGCCATTGTGAAGGGTGAGAGAACAGATTATTATTCTGTTACAGCAGTGGAGGTTAATATGTAATGTTCCTCTGTAAATTATTCAAATCTAAGAATATTTTCCAACATTGCAGAGACTTAAAAAACAAACAAGAGTTTTCAGAATGCGTTGTGTATACAGATGGCATTGTTTTTATCCCACTGAGACTTTGCTTCAGCACTTGGGATAGAGGATCAGAATGTCAAAGAGCAGCATTTATTTTTAGCAGCTAAGATCTAATTGGCAACCATAAAATTTACCCACTTAAAGTGTATAATTCCGTCTTTTTAATATAGTCACAGAATTGTGCAGCCATCACCACTATCTAATTTTAGAACATTTTATCCCTCCAAAAAGAAACGCTATGCCCATTGTTAATGACTTCTCTGTCTCCCTTTTCCCCAGCCCCTGGGAACCATTAACCTACTGTCTGTAGCGCTCTGGACATTTCGTATAGAGAGAATCCTACAATACCTACAGTGTGTAGCCTTTTCTGACTGGCTTCTTTTACTTCCACATAATGTTTCAAGGTTCATCTGTGGTGTAGCCTGTATCGGTGGTCCATTCCATTTATGGTTGAATGATATTCCGTTGTATGGATTTACTACATTTTGTGTATCCATTTGTCAGTTGGTGGACATTTGAGTTATCCCCACAATTTGACTGTTAACTAATAGTGAAAGTTTTTGTACGGACTGTATTTTTATTTCTGTCGGGCATATACCTAAGAGCGGTCTTGCTGGGTCCAGTGATAATTCTGTGTGTAATATTTTGAGGGACTCTGTGGACAGTAGTGTGATAGCATTATATTCATTCTTTGTTTAGCACAAGACATTTTCTAAGGCCCAGAGCTTGTTTAAGTCACTCTTGTTTAAAACTGCCATGGGAGCACTGCTGGGGTGGCTCAGTCGGTTGAGCATCCAGCTCTTGATTTTAGCTCAGGTCATGATCCCAGGGTCAAGGGATTGAGTCTTGCATTAACTCCACACTGAGCATAGAGTCTGCTTAAGATTGTCTCTGTCTGTGTCTCTCTCTATCCCTCTCCCTCTCTCCCTCTCCCTCACTCGTGCACTTGCTGAATCTCTCTAATTAAAAGAAAAAAGACTATCCTGGGATACTAGTCACTAACCCAGATCTAACATCAGATCCAACTAGAAATTGCAGACTATTTTCATGCCTATACAGGAGAGATTTTATTATATACCTCTGTCAAATCATATAGATTCTGTGTCTTGCTCTGCTTTTCTATTTAAAAAACGTTATTGTGGTAAACTATTAACGTCAGATCTACTGTATTAACTATTTAAGATTTTTATCATTGCGGTAAATATGCATAATATAATATAAATTACCATTGTAGTCAGTATTTTTTTTTATTGTGGTAAAATACGTGTAACAAAATTTACCGTTTTAACCCATTTGCCAAGTGTATATAGTTCATTGGCCTTAAATACATTGACAGTGTTGTGTAATCATCACCACCATCCATCTCCAGAACTTTTTCATCGTTCCAAACAGTCTCTCTACCTGTTCAGCATTAATTCCCCAATGCTCCCTTTCTCCAGCCCCTGGTTACCTCTTTCCTACTTCCTGTCTTTATGTGTTCGCCTATTCTAGGTGCCTCGTATAAGTAGAATCATAAATTTGTCCTTTTGTGTCTGGCTTATTTCACTCAGCATATTTTTTAAGGTTCATGTATATTACAGCATGTGTCAGAATTGCATTCCTTTTGAAGACTGAATAATAATCCATTGTACAGACATACACCACATTGTATTTAGCTGTTCATCAGTTGATGGATATTTGGGTTATTTCCACCTTTTAGCTTTCATGAATAATGCTCTTGTGAACACTGGTGTACAGATATCTGAGTTCTTGCTCTCACTTTTTTGAGTACATACCTAGGTGTAGAATTGGTTGATCATATGGTGATTCTATGTTTAAGTTTTTTTTTTAAATTTTTTTTTTTCAACGTTTATTTATTTTTGGGACAGAGAGAGACAGAGCATGAACGGGGGAGGGGCAGAGAGAGAGGGAGACACAGAATCGGAAACAGGCTCCAGGCTCTGAGCCATCAGCCCAGAGCCTGACGCGGGGCTCGAACTCACAGACCGCGAGATCGTGACCTGGCTGAAGTCGGACGCTTAACCGACTGCGCCACCCAGGCGCCCCTATGTTTAAGTTTTTGAATAACTACCAAACTTGTTTTCCTCAGCAGCTGCATAATTTTACATTCCCACCAGCAATGTGCACATGTTCTGATTTCTCCACATCTTCACCAAAACTTATTTTCCTTTTTTTTTCCCATTGTAGTCAACGTAGTAGGTATGAAGGTCTCTCATTGTGGTTTTGACTTGCATTTCCCTAATGACTGATTATGTTGAGCATGTCATGTGCTTGTTATTAGCCTTTTATATACCTTCTTTGAGGGAATTGTCTGTTCAAATCCTTTATCCATTTAATTGGCCTGTCCTTTTGTTATTTAGTTGTAGGAGTTTTTTGTATATTTTGATATCCAAATACATGATTTGGAAATATTTTTTCCCATTCTGTAGGTAGTTCTTGCACTTTCTTCATATATTGAACCATCTTTGCATTCCAGGATAAATCCCAATAGGTCATGGTAGATAAAATTTTTTTTTAATGCTCTGTTGGATTTGCTTTATTAATACTTTGTTGAAGGTTTTGTGTATATATTCATAGGGCTTTTGGTTTTTAATTTTCTTATGATGTCTTTTTCTGGCTTTGGTATCTGTGTTGCAGCCTCATAGAATGAGTTGGGAAGTGTTCCCTTGTCTTCTGTTCTTTGGAAGAGTTTGAAAAGGATTGATGTTAATTCTTTAACAGTGTGGTAGAATTCACCAGTGAAGCCATCTGGTTATGGACTTCTTGGGGAGATTTTTGTTTTTTCTTGAGTCAGTTTATATAATATGTGTGTTTCTAGGAATCTGTCCATTTCATCTAGTTGACTAGTTTGATGTATAGTTCATATAATTCTTCTATAATTCTTTTTACCTCTGCAAGGTCAGTAGTATGTCTCTACTTTCTGATTTAGGTTATTGTGTCTCTTGTATTCTTTGTAAGTCGAGCTACAGGTTTGTCAATTTTGCTCATCTTTTTCAAGAGGCCACTTTGATTTTCATTGATTTTCTTTATTACTTTATTTCATTTATCTCCTCCCTGATAGTCATGGTTATTTTCCTTCTCTGTTTCTTATGATACAAAGTTAGGTCATTGATTTGAGATCATTCATCTTTTTTGTTTTTTGTTTTTTAACTTTATTTATTTGGGGGTGGGGAGAGGGAGTGAGGAAGGGACAGAGGGAGAGGGAGAGAGAGAATCCCAAGCAGGTTCCACACTGTCAGTGCAGAGCCCAGTGCGGGGCTCAAACTCACGAATTGCTAGATCATGACCTGAGCTGAAATCAAGAGTCGGATGCTCAACTGACTGAGCCACCCAGGCGCCCCTCATTCGTCTTTTTTAATGCAGGCATCCTTTTGAGCATTGCTTTTGCTGCTTCCCATAAGTTCTGATATGTTTTGTTTTTGTTTTTGTTTTCATTTGTCTCAAGGTATTTTCAGTGTCAGGCCTTGTCAGGCACTTTTTTTCTGTCAGTTTTGTTTTTGTTTTTTTGCTTGGGCCATACCTTGCATTTTCTTTTCATGCCTTGTGACTTTTTTTTTAATTGAAAAATGGACACTTGAATTTGATGTTTATAATATTTTATCTCTAGAAATCAGATTCTCCCCCTTCCCTGGTTTTTTAATTGTTGAAGGCAGTGGTATTTCTGATATATAGTAACTTTTTGCAAATATTGTTGTAGGAATCGTATTCCTTGTTGTGGATAGTCACTGAAGTCTCTATTTCTCGGCTTGTGTTCAGTCAGTGATTTCATAGAGAGTGCCTTGTATGCCAGAAGCTAGAAAACAAATAAACCTCTCCGATTCTTTGCAGATTGGCTGTGTGCTGGTGCCTGTTTTCCTAAGATAGTCAGACTTGGAACTAATTTAGCATTCAGCGTGTGGTGAAAGCTTAGGGTTTTCTCTGAGCATGCGTCCTATCCTGGGCATAGCTGCACCTTTCTAAATTTCCTTAGATACTAGTGCTTTTGACTGCCCTAATTTCCCAAAGAAACTCTCTTCTTGACTTTTCCTCCTAGATCTTGGGTAGTGTATGTTTCAACTATAATCCTTTACTTCAGGTATCTGCAGATTGTTCCTGCACCTTAGATGTTTTGGGCAGTGCCCACCACTTCTCCAGCCTGGATGAGTTGGAGTTAGGTGAGACAGAAACCGTATCTTGCCCGTCCTTCAGATGATCCCGAGATAGGTTATAACACAGTTAAACAATAATTCACAAGTCAGGTCTGGTCTGCTTTTTCTAGAACCAGGGAGCCCAGGTCCCATTTTGGGAACATAGGCTGCTGCCACACCAGAGGTGGGGTAGGGCAAGGACAAATGAAAATGCCACAAATGTTTCCTACCATTTTAAGTTGACTTTTCCTTGATCCAGTATTCAGTTGGTTGCTGTGTTTTCCAGAGTTCTGATGAAGTTGGTTCTGACAGTTGGTGTTATGGTACCGTAGGGGGCTGTGGGTGGGAACATGGAGCCACTTACTCCACCATGTTGCGGACTTCACCCTCACCCTGTCAGACCTAGATATCTTCTGGTAGTCCAATTTCAATGCCCACAGAAAGCATTTTATTCTACTACATCTACAAATTCTGCAGATAAGAGGTGCTCTTTTTATATATCCCTGGCAATCACCAGTTTCTGTGACACTATTTTCAGGAGTGTTGTTGACTGAGTAGTAGCATTAATATTTTTTTCTGAGTAAATATTAGATTAAGTACTAAATACTAAATACTTTTAAAAGTTTGGTGCCCTAGGATCTTTATCTCTTACGGCCATGTTTTTGGATATCTTTTCTCCCTGTGCAAATGCACTTTTGAAATAACCCGAGGCAAGGGTAAAAATGATTTGATTTATATACAGTTATGCATTTACTGGCAAAACTGAGGTACAGCTAAAATGGTCTTTTATCTATGTGGTGGAGAGTATGCATTTATAATCAGTTTGCAAATATGGAAAGGTGGCATCATTTGGCAGGACATTAGACAATGACCACTGCATGTGGCTTTTTAAGACCTTACTGCCCTCTTATGTAACATGAGGTGGCATAAGACAGAGTGTATTCAGGAGAAGACAAATTCTGTCACTATACACAAACCAGAAATGACCACTTGAATAAGAATTTGAGACCTCTGGATGTAAGAATGTATGATGGTCCTTCTGGCGTTCTTTGGCTGCTTTTGATGTTGATCAATCGTTTTGATACTAGATTGGGATCACTGTTTGTTTTTCAGGACTTTGACGTAGAAGCTAACCTATCACATTCATTCTGAAGACTGAGTTGAGCCCAAAAATGGAAAAACAGTTGGTAATAAATTGCTTACATGATGTGAACCTGAGGCTGCCGTGACCCTACACTGCACACCATTTTCCCAGTTGTCTCTTACTGTCTGGATGTCAACTCAAAAACATAGTTTGGTTAAAATTCTCCATTAAGGCATAGGAGTTAGTAGATCTGTGCTTCTCTACTTAAAATAGTTACTGTCAAGGGAAAGAGTGGATGATTTAGTACTGTCCTGTTGTGTCAGGGGATTTTTTTGGATTGAAGGTGTATCTTAAGCCTGTTGGTACCTCTAGTTCTTTGCTGTCCTTACATATCATCTCCTTTGAACCTTAGATTATGGAGGTGAGAGGAAGTGGGATTACCTTTGTTTTATGTATCAGTAAACAAAACTTCAGTAACATCATTTCTTAAGTAAGTGATGGTGTTCTAGGAGCCAGGTGTCAGGTGTCTAAGGCTAATGTTCTTTCTAATTTTTCACATCTGACAAGTGGATTTTGAGAAATAGTTGATTATATGGTGAGAGAAGAACAGTGTCGTTAGAAATTAGTGGATAGAAAAGGGGGATGCTAAGAATCAAAGACCCTCACTATTATGGCATATATGTTTGTGTGTATGTGTGTGTGTTTATTTCTTTATTATAGTTAGGCCATATTCATTGTAGTTTAATGCTTGGTTCTTTTGAAAGGAATGAAATTGGAAATAGGATTATCTGTTAAAACAGTGACTTAATACAAGAACCTCTTGAATTTTCATTTCAGTTTTATTTTATTTTTTTACTTTCCTCCTTTCAGACCTTTCATTTTCCCATAGGAACCCATAGGGAAGAAGACTTAGAATAACATAAACGTAGGGGCAGTAAAACCAAGGGGAAAAGGCTAACAACAGTTCTGAGCAAGTGCTGGGAAAAGAGCTTGAACACCAGGGGAGGAGAAAAGGGAAAAGTCTAGTGCCTGCAGTAATTGACCTCATTCTAGCATGGCTGTGATGACACACAATTGCAGAGTTTGATACTGTAAAGGATCAGAGAACTGTTGGCTCTGCTTGAGGCACTTTCAAACCTTACTACTCTACCTGAATTGAAGCTGAAGCCTGCAGGTGGATTGGCTACTGGCCATGAACAGGCTGACTCCATAGGAAAGTAAGTAGGAAGCAGTGCTGGCCCGGTCACGTTCATTCTTCCTCGTTCTAGACAGGGGTCTTCGTCATATAGAAAGGGAGAGAACTAGGGTAAAACTAAGATGAGAGTGACTCTTCCAGAAACTTACCTCCACGTTCCCATTTTGAAGCATATGTCTACAACTTACCAGGATGACTGGGTTGAGGAATGGTTGTCTTTTTAATGTCTGTTTATCTTTTTTTTTTTTTTCATATTAATTTTTCAATGACGGCTGGGCCAGTGACAACAGAGAAGGTTTAGAACAAAGTAAAATTTAAACCCTTCATTCAGCTCTGGGATACCTTGGATACCTTGACAACCTCTCTTTCTCTCTCTCCCTCCCTTCCTCATCTGTGAAATGAGGTACCAAGAGTGTACCTACCTTATAGGTACCGTAAGTGAGTTTATGGATCTTAAGTGCTGACACACTGCCTAGCACATAGAAGTGTTCTTGTCAGAAACTGAAAAACTAAGTAACAGACCATGCAGACAACAAAATGGACATGGATTCTATCCCACCTGAATTAGTGCTTTTACCAAATTCAGTATGTATTTTGTTACTCTTCATTTTTTAATTGTTACCCTTAGGTTTTATTAATGAGACTTAATTTTGTCATGGATGTGTATCTCCCGCAGATCAGGATGTGGTCAGTTACATGACCAGGGAAAGACCTAGTACATGCAGACTTAGGTGGGTTTTGCGAGCTTCACGCAAGAACCTGGAAAGTGACCCTGGCAACAAAAGGTGCCAAGTCTCTGGTGTGCAGGTCACATTTTTCCTGCAACAGTAGTTATGTATTAGAATTAAGAATGTATGGAAGTAGACTTGGTAATATATTATTCTGGGTGATAAAGGCTGTGCGGTGCTTGTACTTTACACAAAACTGTGTTTTTAAAACCTTCTCATGTTTGAAAGACGCCAGGTTTTAGGACTGACCCTCCCAGAGTATGGTTTGATGTTTTCTAACAATTTTTTATTATCAAATTTGTTGATTTTTGATCATTTTAAATGGCCCTGATTTTATTAGAAAATAATTTTATGTTTTGACCACTTGTTTTTTTGTATGTCATTGTATTCCCTGTTTTCAGGTACAGGGGAAACAAATTCGATAAAATAAACAGTTTCTCTTTAAGGAAGAGCGGTTTTCTTTTTCCTAAAATGGTATTTTTGGAGGCTCATGGTCCAAACAGATTAGCTGGGCTGAGAATGAGATTAAGTGATGAATCCATAAAAATGTGGGGTCTGAAATGCTTATACTGGGTAGTTCGGCTAAGACTCAGCCATCAGATATGTCTTTACTGTTTATGTGCAATGATTTAAAGAGTTCCTGAACTCATTGTGGCTCTCCAGAGTTTTGTTTTGTTTTTTTCTGACTCCCCAGTGTCAGTCAGACAGACCATCTTAAAACTTAAAACTTAGAAAGTCAAAAGTCATATTTTTATATAAGCCAAAACAACAAAAAAGTGAAGTTCCTCTTTTGTACTTGTGGAGAGTAAAGTATGTTCTGTAACTTTTCACTGCCACAGTGTCAGTATGAACCATTTTGAAATTCCAGTTTAGCTGCCTTTAATGAAATGTGAAATAAAACCACCTAGTAACTATTATAATTAAAAGTTAGGATTTTTTTTTCCTCCTTCTGCAATTGATCAGTTGTGAATCTCAAGTCACAGTTTGGAAAATTAAGGCCATAAAGCTTCAGAGTTGGGGATGTCTGAGGATGGTTCCTGTGGACTAAGAGAAGGTGGCGGAGAAGGAGACTTTTTCTGAGTTTACAACGTGGAAGGCATGTTTATTCCTGTTTGATTTAATACAGTCATGTGCTCTGTCTGCTTCTCCCTCCTTTGCCTTCTGCTTCTTGGATTCCTAACTCTTGGATTCATTTCTCTGTTCATTCTTTTAAAAATTTCTGGAAGCTAGCTCCTTTAACTTCTATTTATAATTAGGTAGTTTCCTGTCTCAGAAAATAAAGAGAGAGTTTCTTTATCTCGGGTATATCACTCAGAATTGTTCTGGGTCACTGTTTTTTAAATATAAAATATGATGGGGTCAGATTACTTTTCCAGAAATGTCATTCTGTGAAGTAGGATAAGATGAGATGGATCCTCCCATAGACTTCCTCTTGTTTTCGTTATTCCGCACTATTTATTTGCTAGGACTTGGACAGCTCAATCCAATTCTTCTTTACAAAGGCAGATTAACCCTTTATTCTTTTCCTTCTTTGCCAGTTAAGCCAACCAGAATTTGAGTTACAAGTTCCATGATGTAGTTTAATAAATATTTTGCTGTTACAAAGATTTAGCATTTAAATACTAAATTCTGACTGAGAAAGACTTGTGATAGCTTGTCTTAGCAAAGTGATAGCAAAGTGATTGATTAATCAGTAAGATTTATTAAGGCTTTAAAATGCTGCTAACATTGTGAAGAATTGTGGGTATCCCTGAACATGTTTGTATTATAGGAAAATAAAAATATCTGAAAGAAAGAACAAATCAGGTGCTAAATCTTGCTCTCTTGTGTAAGTACAGTCCCAGTATAGAGGATGATGTATGTATTGTGGTAGTTATTGGCAGTTGCTGGGAAAAGAATTGTGATCCAACCTAATCATGGAACTGGGTATTTTGGTTGCACTTTGCAAGATTTGCAAATTCCACGTGGGCAGAAAGGGTTAATGATGTGCTAGGCGTGTATAGGAGACCTTATGAACAAAGGCATTGGACAGGAATTAGGCTGGGGGCGTAGGGAGAGAGGAGGGTCTTGGGTAGCTTTGGGATATGGACACTGAGTAGACTCCATAAGAAGTGGAAGCTGTATTAAGGTAGGTAGTGGTAGTGGAGAGAGAACTTTAAATCCCAGGCAGAAGAGTTTAGGTTAGAGTAGGTAGAGTAGGTATTTAGAAGTCTTTAGACTTCTCTTCTTCTAGCCTTCAGATGTTATTGATTGTTGATTTGATGCTTAGAGCTGCTGCATCTTACAACCCTGTGAGGGTTGTGAATTCCATCCCATATCCTTGATTTCTCAAATTTAATTTCACCTAGATACTCTGCTTGGATCAGGTCCAGTTGGCAGTTGTGATTTGGTTTTGTGTTTTAATGCATCTTTTTACCTTTGCTATATTCTAATCTCATAATATTTTAGAGTCTTACAGTTGGAAGGGTGCTTGGAGGTAATCTGATCCACCTATCAACCAGTACAGGAATTATACGCTTAATGATTGAAATGATTGTTCTGTTTCTGCTGGAATGCATGAACCATCTTTTAATATAACTCTTTCCATTGGTAGGTTTCATTCCTTAAGTTAAAATATGCCTTTTCTAGCATTATCTGGAGCTATACAAAGTCTAATATTTTTTTTTCAGGTATTCCAGCCCTTCAGATATTTGAGGAAACTTATGATGATATCTTCTTCTAAACTGTCTTTTCTCAGTCTCAATATTTTACATTCTCTTACTTTATACTTCAAGATTCTCCACCATCACTCTTGTCCATCTTTTGTGTATTCTGGTCTTAATGAAGACCCAGAATTGAACATAATACCCTTCTTTAAAAAAATCAGTTATTGGGGCACCTGGGTGGCTCAGTTGGTTAAGCGGTTGACTCGGCTCAGGTCATGATCTCACAGTTTATGGGTTCAAGCCCCACATCGAGCTCTGGGCTGACAGCTCAGAGCCTGGAGCCTGCTTCAGATTCTCTCTCTCTCTCTCTCTCTCTCTCTCTCTCTCTCTCTCTCTCTCAATAATAAACATAAAAATAATTAGTTATTATTTAGCAGGCAACAGAAATCCCCTTCTCATTTGGCTTAAACAATAAGGAATTTACATTTTCTTCATAATTGAATGTTCTTGAAATTGAGACATTTTGAACCTTTATTTAAGTGAATAGAATGTTGGTTTAGTGACAGCCTCCCCCCCTTGATGATTCATAAAATAATGATGCATCCAAACCATTGAAATGTCTTAACTGAGGAAACGTGATGTTATCTCAGATATCAGGAGATCTGATGGCTACAGTGGATCCATGATTGGATATTTTTTTACCTTGATTATATCAGCAAACCAGTGTGGCAGAGAAGTTTTTGGCTTGCCTTCTTATGACTGCAAGATGGCTGCAACAGCCCTAGGCATCAAATCTCTGTAATCAAAAACATCTAAAGGCCAGAAGAGGGAAAGTCCCTTCTTTGTGTTCTTTTTTTAATAAGCAGAATTTCCGAAGTGACCCTCCTTGGTCAGAATCATCATATGCCTGTTCCTAAACCAGTTACTGACAAGAGATAGGGATTACCATTAATGGCTCAGTGGTTCTCAGGCTTGTGTGCAGCAGAATGACCTGGAGAACTTGTTAAAACACAGATTTCTGGGCCCCACTCCCAGAGTTTCTGATTTAGTAAGTTTAGACTGGAGACTGAGATTTTGTATTTCTCCCAAGTTCCTTCTACATGATGCTGATGCTGTTGATCCAGGGAATGGAAATGTCTGTCTCCAAATGTGTGCCCGACTGATACCCAAACAAAATCAGGATTTCGTTAACAAGTACGGTGGGCCAGTGGAGAGAGATAGGCAGTGTCCATTTCTGCTGTAGTCTAGATCAGTATTTCTGCCAGATGTTGTAACACACTGAGAAGTGTGATTGTTATTGTGGGTTGTACAGAATATATTACTAGTAGTAAACTAAGCTTTGAGAACGAATGTAGAGTAGATCAAGTAGATTCAAGATAATGTTTGTTATTTTCTGACATGCTTTCTTGAAGGGGAGAGAAAAGGGTGGCTATTCAGTGAGAGCACAGGGAATGTACACCTTTGGAAGTATAGAGTGTGTATTAATGATAGCTGAAATGTATTGACTCGGTTAAACATCAAACTGCATCTGTGAAATAGGTACTATCCATACCTTCCAAAGGAGGAAACTGAGGCCCAGAGAGCTTTAAGTAATTTGCCCAGTGTAATACAATTAGCAGATGGTAGAGTTGGGTTTCAGAGCCATGAGGTTTGGCCTCACAACCTGTACTTTTAACCATATGTTTGACTGTCAGGTAGGTCCTCTGTTGCAGGAATGTTAAAGCTAAGATGTTCATTGTATGTTTTTGACTCTGCCAGTATGGTGGGATTGGTGTTCTGGTAATTATACCTCCCTTCCTTTCCTCCCTGGTTCATAGCTACTTATATTTAGTGTTATTGATAAATTTGAACTTAAGTGTGGAACTTAAAACATTATGTTAGCAATGTCTGCCAGCTTTTTGCCATCTATGCATTTTATAAACCTGCCTTCCTTGTCTTTTTGCACATACTAGGGCAAAGAAAACTGTGTAGATAGGATTGAACATAGAGACTATGGTTAAACATTTGTTTTTTCTGTTGCTGTTGAATGTTATGGTGTGGAGGCTAATTATCTTTGTAAGAGGGGTTGTGTTGCTCAGTATTTATGGCAAGTAACAAACTAATATGAAGGTTTCTAGTTGCTCCAGAATTATTGGGAAAGGTAAAGAAACTTTAGGCCAGGCTTCTAGGCATGACTCCCAAAAGCAGACTGAAAAATTGGGCGGCTGCATTTTTTGCCAAGCCCTGCTTAGCACTTTAAGCTGTAGCCACACTGAACAACTGGCCATGGTCTCTCACTTGTAGCTCTTTGTGCAGGCCTGTTGCCTTTGCCTGGTATACTCAATCCTCTTTTCTTGGCTAATGCTTCTTAACCTTCGGATCTCATTCTAAATTTTACTTAAAAATTTTTACTGATCCTCCCATCCTAATCTCCCTCAGATGGTCCTAAGAGTCCAGAGAGCTCCTGTTTTCCTCCCGTTGCATCCTGTATCCCACTGTCCTAGTACTTAACCCTTTATTACTGCTTATTGGTCTTTCCCCGATTCCACATTACATCCTAGTGCCTAGCACAGTGTGATGCTTGAATGTAGAGAGTTGAGTGGTTCAGATTTAAAAAGCCACTAATGACACATTTGAAACTTCCTTATCAAGAAATAGATGCCAGTCACTAATGTCTAA
This sequence comes from Puma concolor, assembly GCF_028749965.1. Taxonomy (NCBI): domain Eukaryota; kingdom Metazoa; phylum Chordata; class Mammalia; order Carnivora; family Felidae; genus Puma; species Puma concolor. The sequence goes on along the minus strand of NC_141670.1, from coordinate 52,700,364 downwards.
GTTGTAATTTATAATTTTCGTAATTATAATTGACTGGACAGATTTTTGCTTTGGTTTGAGTATAGCATCTTTTTTTTTTAATGTTTGTTTATTTTTGACAAAGCACAAGCAGGGGAGGGGCAGAGAAAGGGAGACAGAGAATCTGAAGTGAGCTCTTGGCTGACAGCAGTGAGCCCGATGTGGGGCTCGAACTCACAAACTGCAAGATCATGACCTGAGCTGAAGTCAGATGTTCAGCTGACTGAGTCACCCAGGCGCCCCTGAGTATAACACCTTTTATTGAATGTCTAATGTAACTTACTGGAGATTGGACAACAAATCTGTTTGCTAATAATTCTTCAAAAGTTTGGAAGCTGGGAATCTGAAAGTTTGTAACTACATGAAAAAAGACTCAAAAAATAATAAAAAGTTTATTTTTTGAATAATTGTAAATTTACCAAAAAACGGTAAAGACCACACAGAGAGTTCCTGTATACTCCCACCCAGTTTTCCCCATTTGTTTAACATCTTACATTACCATGGTACCTTTGTGCAAAGTAAGACACCCACATTGGTACACTGCCATTAACTAAACTCCAGATTTTATTTGGATTTCACCAGTTTTTCCATTTGTGTCCTCATTCTGTTCCAGGATCCATTCCAGGATACCAAAGTACATTTTGTCGTCATATCTCCTTAGTCTCTTCTGGGCTGTGACAGTTTCAGTCTTTCCTTGTTTTTCATGCCCCTGACAGTTTGGAAGTCCTGGTCAGGTATTCTGTGGAATGTCCCTCAATTTGGGTTGGTCTGATTTTTTTATCCATGATTAGACAGAAGTTATAAATTTTTGGAAAGAATACTATAGGGATGAAGTGGCTTTCTTGACACATGACATCAAAGAATGCATGATGCCTGCATGACCTCGTGGGTGAGGTTGACCTTCAGTTAAGTAGCTAATCCCTTGCTTAAGGTGGTGTCTTCAGGTTTCTCCACTGTAAACTTACTATTTTCCTCTTTTCCACTCTATTCTTTTGAAGCAAGTCACTAAGTACCCACCCCCCACGGACTGTGTGTGGGGGGCCAGAGGATTAAGCTCCGCCTCCTGGAGGGGGCAGTGTGTGCATATGTTATTTAGAATTCTGTAAAGGAGATTTGTTTTTTCCTGTCCCTGTGCAGTCACTTTGTATGTTTATATTGATGACAATTTAGTAGATGCTTAGTGGGTCTCTACTCTGTGACAGATACTGTGCTAATTTAGGGGGCAGTATTTTTAACTCTTTTGGGGTCACATGCGTCTTTGAAAGACTGATAACTGCTATAGGCCTTCTCTCCAAAAAACATAAGATACACAGAATTTTGCTTCTAATTTTAGGGGTTTCACAGATCTTTGAAACTCTTAGAACTTGAATTAAGACACTGTCTACTAGTAATTTAGAACAGCTGAGGAGACAGGCAAGTTAAAAACAATGGAATAGGATGTGTTGTGTGCAGTCAGGGAAATTTGAGTAAAGTATTATGGGAAAACAGTTACGGGAGTAGCTTTACTTTGGGTGTAGGGAAAGCTACAGAAAGCAGCTACAATTTGAATTTGGCATTGAAAAATGAGAAAGAGTTAAATCAACAAGAGGTTGGAAAAGCATTCTAAGCAGAAGGAACACAACCAACAAAGACCTGTGCAAAAATGCATGCTGGAGGAGCTAGATCTTGCGCGGTATAGATGAAGTGGCAGATGGCTTGGATATAAAATTGGTGGAGAGGTAGGAGAAGGTATAGAGCGGAAAGAGCCTTGGATAAGTTTCTCAGTTGATAAATTTTGAAATGTTTAAATGAGTATATAATGGTTTTGTACACAGATTATTTTCATCTTTAGTTTTATGACTCAGTAATTTACTTGCATCATGCATGTATGAGCTAAGGAGTGACTAGGACGTGAAGAAACGTACACGTTTTCAATATGCTTATTTAATCTCTTGTATTAATATATTTAAGGTCTTTGCTAAATTCTGGTGATAGAGAAAGTGTCAGAGAGTCCATACCCTTTGTGAACTTGGTTGAAATAATTAGGATACAGGACAGATATATAAAAGGATCAAAAATAAATATGTGAAATTCTCCAGTTCTTTCTCATGCTTTGGGCTTCAGCCTTTGGCCAGAGCAGTCACTCTATCTTCCTGTTTGTTTGTTTGTTTGTTTGTTTTTTTACGGTGCTGGAGAAAATGAGGTTATGATCGGCAGTAGTTTATCTTGTTCTAAATAGTGTTTCTCAATTAGGAGTGAATTCAGCTGTTTCTGCACTAGAGAATCCTTACTTGATATTTTTCTTTTCCTCTTAGATAATTTTAACTCTGAGCTATGAAGAAGACTAATTTTTATGGTGACCTCTTTTCTTCCTTTTCTTTTAACTTAGGCCACAATGTTAATCGCTGGTTTCTAATCTGATAGATTCTATTTATAAAGGAATTGAACCTCTTAGGAAGGAAATTATTCCTAAATAAAGCATTAAAATTTAGCACATGTTTGAACATAGATTTGACCCTATGCTTAACAAAAGGTTTTTGGTTGTGGTTTTAATAAAATGCCCTTTGGGCATGGTATTAATTGACTTTGGAAATTAATTTAAAATGAAACTTCATTAGGCAGCCAGTAATCTTGCATTTATATTCTTTCTGCTCTAAATCCTTAGAAAACATATGCTCTTTAAATAATTAAAAAGTGTGTACTGAAGTTTTATTGTTGTAAAACCACCTAGTATTGTAATGGTAAATAAACAACTTTCACTTTAAAGCATTTTCCTTTTGTGATGGATTTTTGAAAAGAAATTTTAATAGAATTACATTATTTGCACTAACAATTGACTTTGAAACCTTTAAAGTCAGTATATTTTATGCTTCTGGACTCATTCGTTCATTCAGCAAAAATGTGCAAAGCATGGCTGGATGTAGCAGTGAGTAAGAAAGACTTGGATCCTGTCCTCAAGCTTCCAGTCTAGTGAGACGAATGGAATAGGTGTGCTTAGTGCTGCAGAAGGTTAGGGTGTCTGATGTGAGCCTGTGCGGGCACTTGCCTCGTTTGTGGGAAGGCATCAGCAAAGATCTCTTTGGTAACATGAAATCTGCAACCAGGGGTGAGTAGAATCTGGGAGAAGGGTGAGGGAAGGATGTATGGAGCAGAGGGAATGGTTCCGAGGGAGGGAGTAGGGTCTGGGGAGGGTGGGGGTCCTGTGCAAGCTGACCCTGGAGGCTGAAGTATACACATGCAGGGGAGAGCAGCACGTGGCGGCAAGGGCCATGTCGTGAGAGTCTTATAAGGATTTTGACTATCCTGAAGGCTCCAGAAAGCCATTGATGGGAGATCAGATTTGCATTTTGAGTAAGATCAATCTGCAGCAGAGTATAGTGGCGTGAGGCAGAGTGGAAAATGCGTGGGAGAGTTGAGCAAATGCAGGAAGGCCAGTTAGCCTTCAGTAGTAGTCTCTGCAAGGGCTGGTGATGGGTGCTTTCTGACAATTCGGTGTTAAACTCCACATTCTGAAAGACCACTGAAGGAGTGAGGTGAAAACTACGTATGTGTATTAAACAGACAGCATATGCCGGGTGTAAAGCCTTGTAGCGCATGCAGTTTTCAAATTTCATTTAAGGATCCATATCCTGAAGATAATGCACAACTACTGTGAAATCTTAATAATTTTTTTCTTTTGGGGGGGTATCCTGTGTTTATTTTATAAAATGAAACTAATATTCAAATTATGAAGTCTTTGGTTATAGCGATACAAAAACACAGTTTTAAACATATTCGATTAGCAGTCTGGAACACTTGACCCTCAATTAACTAGTAAGGCAGGGAACTCAACGTGCCCAAATGTTAAATAATGCTGTTTAACATTTGGAAGCCTGAAGCAAGACAAGGCAGTGATGACCATAACCAAGCTGAGAGGACTACTTTGTTTCTTTAATTATAAAAAAATGTTTATTTATTTTGAGAGAGAGAGTGGGAGGAGGGGCAGAGAGGAGAGAAGAGCCAAGCAGGCTCCACGCTGTCAGCACAGAGCCCAGTGTGGGGCTCAGGCCCTTGAACCATGAGATCATGACCTGAGCCGAAACCCAAGAGTTGGACACTTATCCGACTGAACCACCCAGGAGCCCCAAGAGTACTCTTTTTGCGTAATAAAGTAAGCTTGTAAAATGTATACAGTTCTGGAGAGTACGTCATATCAAGACTAGAGAAGCAGGTGCCACTGGTTCGGGGCCTCAGGATGAAACCATGGGCCTTGCCAGAAGATTCTTACTGTTTTTATCCCTAATGAAGCTCAAATAAATATGAGGCTGTGCTTGTAGAAAATCTTTTGTATTCTCTATTTGTCTTTCTTTTCCAGGGGAAGTAGAAACTTTACATCACAGACTTAAGAGAATATGATGAGAAAATCTTACAATTCAGTTTTGAGTCCATAAAGTGAGGGTGGGCTACTGAGAATATTTGAAGAGGATTGAAGCAGTCAGCAGAGAGAAAAGAGAATGGAGGGAAGGGTACTTTTGTTTTCCCCTGAAGAATGAGAGGGTAGACTACCATAGTTAGAGGCAGACAAGGAACCAACAACAACAAAAGATTACAAGTATGCTAAAAACTCTATTAATTTGTAAGAAAACTATAAAAACACTCTGATACCTTCCTGGAGTTAACCAAACTGCAGGTTTGTGGGTGCAGGCCCCAGCACTGTCTTTACCCCTGACGCCAGCTGCAATTTCAGGGGGTTGCCCAAATCACCCTGAGGTTCAATAATTTGTAAGTACTCACAGAACTCACTGAGAGCTGTTATTCTTACAGTTCTGCTTATTACGGAAAGAGAATACAGATCAAAATTAGCCAAAGGAAGAGACTCCTAGGGCTAATCCTAGGGCAGGGCCTGGGAGAATTCTAAATGTGTAGCTTCTTTTCTCTTCCTCCTTGGAGCCAGAATGGTTACCCTCTTGGTATCAGTGTGTACATGATGTGTAACCCTTTGCATGGAGTATTACTAACCAGGGGACTCACTCAAGCTTTGGTTTCCAGAGTTTTTAATGGGGCTTCATTACATAGGCATGATTGGTTGATTGCCCATGTAGTTGAACTCACTCTCCATGTCTGTTGGTTGTGTGTGACCTGAAGCCCCCATACTAAATTGGTCTTTCTGACATGGCTAGCCCCCATCCTAAGACTGCTGGGTATGGCCATTCCTATGCTAAGATGGGGTATGACCAGCCCCTTCCCTAAACAAGGTCACTTCTGTCAGATATGACTTAGTTTACCTCCCGAAAGCCTAGGCAGTGGCTAGACCTCTTTTTGGGCAAGACCAACTTTACTACACACTTATATATATTTTTTTTTTTAAATTTTTTTTTCAACGTTTATTTATTTTTGGGACAGAGAGAGACAGAGCATGAAAAGGGGAGGGGCAGAGAGAGAGGGAGACACAGAATCGGAAACAGGCTCCAGGCTCCGAGCCATCAGCCCAGAGCCCGACGCGGGGCTCGAACCCACGGACCGTGAGATCGTTACCTGGCTGAAGTCGGACGCTTAACCGACTGCACCACCCAGGTGCCCCCACACTTATATTTTAAAAGGATTGTCTTGAGTTTTATGTTGAGATTGGTCTTGAGTAGGGGCAAGGGTAGAAACAAAAAGACCAATTAAAAGGACTGTTTGCAGTAGTCCAGAGGAAATGTGCTTAAGTCGACATGATAGTGGTAAGGGTAAGGTAATAAGAAGTGGTTTCATCATTAATTCTGGGGTACCTGGTTGGCTTAGTTGGTTAAGCGTCCGATGTCGGCTCAAGTCATGATCTCATGGTTCATGAGTTCAAGCCCTGCATCTGGCTCTCCTCTGACAGTGCAGAGCCTACTTCCAATCCTCTCATTCCCCTCACTCTGCCTCTCTCCTGCATGTGTTCTCTCTCTCTCTCTCTCTCTTTCTCTCTCTCTCTCTCTCTCAAAATAAATAAGCATTAAATAAAAGTGGTTTCAGTCTGGGAATATTTTGAAGGAAAGAAGCAATAGGATTTATTGCTCTTAAGGATGGAGTTGGCATTACTGAAAGCCAGTTGTCCATCATAAGAATTAGGTGGCTCCCACCACTACCATCAAAGAAGAAGTCTCAAAAACTAGTCTGATATTGATGATATGTTGAGGTTTATTAAAAGCAAATCATTTCTTGTGTTTCAGATACTTGAAAAAAGAAATCCGTTGTACCTTATAATAATGCCATGTGAGGACTTTGAATGAACAAAAGGCCAACTTAACTGATACTAATACCTTTATATTGATTCTTCTCTCATAATATTATCAAAGTGATCCAAACTATATTTAGATGTTTTAAATTATTTCTGAATAGCAACACTAGTAGAGTTTCTGGACCTAAAATTATTTAGCTTATTAAAACTGATATAATACTTTCAGAAGTTTTTGCTGTGTTATACATGCTACATGCATGAGTTATGTCATATTTCATAGTTTCTTCATGCTATCTGCTGACCTAGTGAATTGGTTTATTTGGGTCAATTGAGAGCATTGATCTAAAGGAATAAATTAATATTGAACTCAGTTGTTCATTATCTTCATGTATCTTTCCTTAGCTTTGATGATGGTTAGTTTTATACAGGTTCAGTTTCTTCATTAAGTGTGAATGTTGGCAGTTAGTTATAATTCAATGGATAACACAGGGTAATCTAACTGTACTCTAATTGTAACTTAAAAATTGATAATTAAAAAATTCTTCCAAATAGCAAAATTTTGTTAGTATCACTCTGTTGATGTTAAGATCAGAATAATGCCAAACCATTTGGCTATTCATCTATGTATCAGTACATAACTTATCATCTGACAAATCTGTCAGCTAGAATTTGTGCTGTTCTCCAGCCCTAGTGACCCAGGAATATCTTTGCTGCATTATGGAAAGTACAAGGTTCGCTTAAGACTGCTTAGGAAATTTCTCATCATTGGAAATTGTGACTCAATGAACTCAATTCTAATTACATTTAAATTTGTTTATAGCAGTTAAAAGGATTAACTAGAAAAGAAATACAGTTGACCCCTGGACAGCATGGGGATTAGGGATGCCAACTTCTGTGCAGTAGAAAATCTGTGTATAACTTTTGAGTCCCGAAAGCTTAAGTACTAATAGTCTATTGTTGACTGGAAGCCTCACTGATCACATAAACAGTTGATTAACACATCTTTTGTATGTTATATGTATGATATACTGTCTTCCTACAATAAAATAAAGCGAATGTTAAGAAAATCATGAGGGACAGAAAATACATTTACAGTTCCGTGCTGTATTTATAAAAAAAAAAAAAAAAAATCCTGCATACAGGTGAAATTCAAAGATCAGCTGTATTCTGTTCAGAAGCAAGTTACGGATCAAATTGTCATTTCTTGACTTTCTGTTCTGGCTTAGTTCTTTGGGCCACTAACTTAATTCTATTCATTTGTTTTGGAAAGCAAAGATTAGTGAAATAAAACAGATTGGTGTTACTAATGTTAGAACAGAGAATGGAAAAAAGTTCAAATTGAAGTTCTTCAGGTGCCAGAAATCTTATCCTGGTAGTGATCAGTTATTCTTAAGTGGTAGAGTACATTGACTTTTCCTCCCTCCTTTCTTCTCTCCATCTCTCCCATCCTCCTTCCATTTCTCCTTCTGTCCTTCCCACAATTTATATATCTAGATTCAAAGCTTAAAAAATTAATATTAGTCTGGCTTTAAAAAACGTGTTACACCTTGAGTGGTATAGATGAGGCCAGCAATATGCCTAGGTATTTTATGGAGTCAGAGCTGAGGATATTGTCCTGAATATTTCAGAGAGGACCATTGTAGACAGTGCAGGGAACCATGCTGTTACTTAATGTCTTCAGAAAGACCCCTCCCCCGCAACTAGTATCACACCCCTGATGCCACTGATTTATTCCAGTGTTTTAACTGCCCTTACTGCTAGCAGGGACATTTTCATCAGGTATCATTTGAATTCTGTGTACTTTAGCAAAAGTTTATATGTATGCTCTTAATGTAAATTGGGAACTAAAAAAAGCCTCTTTTTAATGTAGTTTGTTAATAAGTATGTTTACCATTGTCATTCTCCTGTGATCTTCTTGTCTCTAAGTGGCATCCAACCTTCAGTTTAATAATTATTGAACAGGACCTGTAATCTTCTTCCCAGTCAGTTATGAGAATGATGCCATTGCTTGTTGTAAAGCCAAAATCACAACATTAGTACAAGTTTATTAATTATTTCTCTTGCTGGTGGGAGTTGTTTAGAACTTTTGAAGACAGATTTATGATATTTTTAAAGTGGGAGAAAATGTGAAGCAAAGGGGAATGTGAATTGATAAGTTGAAAAAGATTGAGAAAAATGTAAATAAAATACTTGCTGAGAGATTCTCAAATGGATCTTGGGTGTACATTTTCTGAAACTAGAACTCAGTTTGATCTGAATTTATCATGCTTTCTAGCTGCTTTACTTCTTTTGCTATTAACGCTGTAGTTTTTAACATGAAATTTTAGGAAATGGTACATTGTGTTTACATGGGTGGAATTCTGTTACATTCTTCCCTTGTTATTCATAAACAAAGTTAAAGTCTTGCCATACGAATAGATGAAATAGTAAACTATGTTCATGTTCTTTGCTCTTACACGATTACCTACTGCAGTCCTACAAAATACCTTTCAAAGATAAATACAAATATTTTGAATTGTGGCTTTTCATATCCACGTTTGCCAAATGTATTAGTGTGTGATTTTTTAAACTAGTATAAGATCGCTTAGGTGTGTAAGTCCAGTAGGCATAGTGGTTTAAAATAAAATTAGGAGAGAAAATTCAAGACAATTTCAGTGTTGCTTATTTTTATTTGCTTGTTTGTTTATTTAATTTTAAGTAGACTCCATGCCCAACATTGGGTTTAAACTCATGACCTTGAGATTGAGTCACATGCTGTATCAGACTGAGCCAGCCAGGCACTTTTCCTTACTTTTGTTTACTTACTTTTAACAGTAGAAACTTTCACCTTGGAAGGTACTTTTTGGGACAAAAAGTTGTTTTCTGAATAGCCAATGAATATTTATATCATTTGGAAAAAAAACAGAGGAACTGGAAGAAAATCCCAGAGAGATTAAGGAATGCTTTTTCAGGGCTGTTCACATAGAATTTATTTATTTATGTCTTTATGTCTCTATTTATTTACTAATTTTTAATTTTTTTAATGTTTATTTTTGAGAGAGAGAGAGAGAGAGGGTGTGTGAGTAGGCGAGGGGCAGAGAGAGAGGGAGACACAGAATCCAAAGCAGGCTTTAGGCTCTGAGCTGTCAGCACAGACCCTGACGCAGGGCTCCAATTCCCGAACCCTGAGATCATGACCTTAGCTGAAGTCGGACACCTAACTGACTGAGCCACCCAGGCACCCCACAAAGAATTTATATGAAGCAAATTAGTTTGGGTTTCTTTTTATCTCGGGAGAAATTCTAACATAATTTTAAATTAAAGAAAGAGAAAATAAAACTCAGTGATAGTGGAACAGCACACATCGTTATTATGGCTAAAGGAGGTAGAAGAAAAGGGAAGGGAAAAGATAAAGGATTTCAAGGTTGGAAGGAATTTTAACTGATCATTATGTTCAGCTCCTTTTTTTTTCAGAGAGATAATATTGCAGTTTAGGAAATGAGGTGGGAATCAGAGGGAAAGTAACCCAAACTGGAGGGTAAAGGTGAAGAAGGAAGTTCATCTATTAAAATTGCTTTCACCTTGTGTTTTCTAGAGGGTTTTGCATAAAGGATAACACAACAGTAGGTTTTTAAAGGAGATTTAAAGCATAGGCATTTTTGAAATATTATCATCTCATTAATTTTTTATATAGTTTTTCAGATTATAAAAGCATGATACATGCTATTTCAAGCCAGGAAACCATTCTGAATATGAAATGTGGAGATTCCTCACAATTTCACCCTCACAGAAAAAACCACTATTAAAAGTTTGTTGAATAAACATTATTTTTATTCACTTTTATAAAAATGGGAGTATACCATATATATTATTTTATAATTTGGGATTTTTAGTTAACATCTTGCATGCCTTTGTATATCTGTATATATAGTTCTGCTAATGTTAAATGTATACATAGAAATCCACTGGGTGACCCTTTCCATTGTGCCGTGATTTGTTAATATCGTTTCTTAGTGAAAATATTTAGTTGGTTTCTAGTTTTTTAATGAATACAGAGAGTATACATAGAAGTACAAATAGTTCTTCAGTGAAATTGGTGGTATGTTTATTTACCTTTTGTACTTGTGTTAGTATCTAGTAGGATAAATATTTCTGGATTTCAGAATGCAAACATAAAAAAAGACTCAAAGTGGCTACTAATTTGTATTTCCTTCAAGGAAGTATTTTCAGTTTTTTAGTCTGATAACCAAAACATGTTTATTAATTTGTAGTCCTTAGTTTGTGTCTTTTTTTGAATTTTCACAAAGTGAATACTCCCATGTGACCAGCACCAAGGTCAAGAAACCACATCCACAGAAATACCCTTGGTGACTGACTCTTTAGGCACTAAAACTATTCCGCCCTCCCCCCCCCCACTCCCACCCCAACGGTAAACACTAACACCATTGATGAGTTTTTACCTATGTTTGAATTTTATGACTGGTATCACACAGAATTATATAGATGCTTTGGTGTCTGACTTATTTTATTTTATTATTATTTTTTAATGTTTATTTTTGAGAGAGAGAGACTGAGTGTGAATAGGGGAGGGCAGAGAGAGAGGGAGACACAGAATCCAAAGCAGGCTCCAGGCTCTGAACTGTCAGCACAGAGCCTGATGCAGGGCTCGAACTCATGAACTGGGAGATCATGACCTGAGCCGAAGTTGGACACTCAACCGACTGAGCCACCCAGGTGCCCCTGGTGTCAGACTTCTTTAATTCAACATTGTTTTTGAGATTCAACCATGTTGTTGTGTGTACTAGTTGTAGACTGTTCTTTTTCCTTGCTGTATGGTGTTCCATTGACCAAATATACAGTTCACTTACCTGTACTAATATTGATGGGCATTTGGGTTGTCCTACTTTTTGGATATTAAGAATAATGCTGCTGTAATATAAACATGCTTGCGTTTGTCTTCTGATGAACATGTATATACACTTCTGTTCGGAGTTACATTGCTATGTTATAATTTTGTTTTAATATGTCTTTGGCCCATTTTAATATTAATGTTTGGTTTAGTTCTCTGTTATGTTATTCTTTACTGTTTAAAAACAATTTTTTTTAACGTTTATTTATTTTTGAGACAGAGAGAGACAGAGCATGAATGGGGGAGGGTCAGAGAGAGGGAGACACAGAATCTGAAACAGGCTCCAGGCTCCGAGCTGTCAGCACAGAGCCCGACGTGGGGCTCGAGCTCACGGACCGCGAGATCGTGACCTGAGCCGAAGTCGGCCGCTTCACCGACTGAGCCACCCAGGCGCCCCTATTCTTTACTGTTTTTATTTGGCATTTTCTTTCTTCTTGTTCTCTCTGCATATTATGATCAGTTTTAGTAGATACTGACAAACATTTCTATAAAGTGGCTGTGTCAGTTTGCACTCCCAGTAGCTGTTTGCTTCATGTCCTTGCTAATATCTGCTATTTTATTTTCCCATTCTATTGGGTGTATAAAACTCCAAACCATATTAGTGTAATCTATACGTTTGATTTGATATCTGGTACTTTTTTTAATTCAGAATTTTCTGGTCAGTCCTGGTTATTTATTCATCCAGTTGACCTTTAGGATTATTTTGAAGTTTATAAAAGAAATATGCTGGGATTTTTATTTATAATTTTATTGATTTGTAAGTTACATTGATGTGAATTAGCAACTTGTATTATCTAGAGTCTTCCAATTCAGAATAAGACATGAGTTTTCAATTAATTTAGGATTTCTTTTATGTCCCCCAGTTGAGTTATATGGTTTGTTTTGTAGATCATTCACATTTCTTACTAAGTGGATACTTCATTGTTTTATGCTTGTGAAAGTGTGAGTATATATTCTTCTTTTTAATCTTCTAATTGGTATGAGAATCCTGATAAAAGTGTATTATTTCTTTTAAAGTTTTGCTGTGTTCTTTCTATTGGATATTGGGTATTCCTCAGTTTTCATACATGAAATTAACAAGTCTTTTTCGTATGTGTGTGTTTATGCATTTCATTATTACTCTTCTTTCTAAAAGGAGTTGACAAATTTTCTTTTATCTGTTTGCAGGAACAATTTGAATAGCATCAGAACAGTCTACTCTTTGACTGTATAAAAGATCACAAATGAAAAATCTGGACTTGATTTTTGGACTGTAGCTTTTTGCTTTCTCAGTTCCATACAAAGCATTATATTACCTATTTAGGTTTACTGTTCCATGAGTCAGTTTTGCTGTTTATTCATTGGACTTTATTCTCAGGTTTATGAACATTAGTTAAGAAAATAGTCTCCTATAATTCTTTTTGCTTTCTTATTTTTTTCTAATTTCAGTTTCGATATTTATAGTTTCTCTTTAGATTTTGAGTAGCTGATTAGTGATTTATATGTTATATTGAATTTTAATCAGAAATACAGTCTTTGTTCTTTTCCTATGTGGACTTCAGTTGATATTGTTATTAATTCCTCTTCTCTGATTTTGTAGATTCATGTATTCTTTCTCTGAATTCTTTGTTTTATATGCTTATTAATTTGTTTTTATTCTTAGTAGCATAGATATTTAAACTTCGAGCTTTCTCAGATTAACAGATAGGGTAATGGCCCACAGATTTTGACATGGTTTTCATTTTAATTATAATTTCCTGGATAATCTATAATTATGCCTTTGATTTCCCCTTTGGCCTAATATTTATGAGAGAGTATTTTAAATTCTCAGATTAGTGAATTTTGGGATGTTGTTATTGTTTTGTTGTCATAAATCTCTGGCTTTATTGTATATGATTAGACTGTTTTGTTAAGATGTTCTCTACTAGTCCCATGTGTGTTCACTTTTTGTGTAGTGTTGTGAATTCTTTAATAAGAGCATAATTCTCTTTTCATGATACAGAGTTAGGTGCGTGAGTATGCCCTTGTATGTTCCAACTTAATATTTTCTGTATTCTTAGTTTTTTACCTCCTCCGTCAAGGCCTGAAAGAAATTTATCAGAATATTATGTCATTTTCTCCTTGGTAGTTTCAAATGTTTGCTATTTAAATTTTTTAACAGTTTTGTTGAAATACAGTTGACTTACAGAAAACTACACACATTTGAAGTGTTTAATTTAATAATGTTTTGAAATACATATCCCTACCATGAGATCCACAATCAAGAAAACCAAAATATCCATTACCCCCCAAAGTTTTCTTGTGCATCTTTATCACTCCACATTGTTTTCCTCCCTGTCCTCAGGTAACCCCTGAATTGCTGTCTTTCACTATAGTTTACCTTTTGTAGAATTTTATTTTAATGAAATTATACACTATTTTTTTTTCCTGTTTGGTTTCTTTTACTCAGCATAATTATTTTCAGAGTCATCTATGTTGTGTGTATTTCTTTGTGTGTTGTGTTCCTTCCTTTCTATTGCCTAGAAGTATTCCATTGTATGGAAACACTATCTTATCCATTCATCTTTTAATGGATACTTGGGTTTTTTCCTGTTTGGCACTATTATACATAAAAATGCTATAAACATTTGTGTCTAGTCTTTGTGTGGACATGCATATTTTTTTCTTTGCTTTTGGGTAAATCCCTAAGAGTGGAATGGCTAGATCATATGATAAGTATATATTTAAAGTTTTAAGACACTGTTCCTGTTTTCCAAGTTGGTTATACCATTTGGCATTTCCATCAGCAGAATGAGAATTATAGTTGCTTTATACCTTTGCTGTATCTGTTTGCTAGGACTGCCCTAACAAAATACCACAAACTGGGTGGTTTAAACAATAGGGATTTATTTATTTATAGATCCGGAGCGTACGATCGAGGTGCTGGCAGGGTTGATTTCTCTGAGGCTTTTCTCCTTGGCTTGTAGATGGCTGTTCTCTTGCTGCCTCTTCACATGCTCTTTTCTTATGTTCAAATTTCCTCTTCTTAGAAGGACACCAGTCAGATTGATTTAGGACTCACACTAACCTCATTTTAACTTAACCATCTCTTGAAAGGCCGTATCTCCAAATAATGGCCACATTCTGAGATACTGGGGAATTAGGGTTTCAATAATAGTTTGGGGGGGCACTTAAGCCCATAGCACTTGTTATGATCAGTTGTAGTTGTATAATTTAGCCTTTCTAATAGATGTATAATGGTGTCTCATTGCGGTTTCAATTTGTATTTCCCTGATGATGTTGAGCGTATTTTCATGTGCTATTGCCATCCATGTATCTTCTTTGGCAAAGAAGATTTGGGGTTTGGTTTCTTACTAGTAAGTATTGAGAAATCTTTATTTTGGATGCAAGGTCTTTATCGGGTACACGCTTTGAAAAATACTTTCTCCCAGTCTCTGGCTTGTATTTTCAATCTTCTAATGAGTGAAAGTTTTTCATTTTGAGTAAGTCCATTTTATTAACTTTTTCTTTAATAGATTGTACTCTTGGTATCCTATTTTTCTTTTAAAGTTTATTTATTTTGAGAGAGAGGGGGAGCATTCAGGCATGGGAGGGGCAGAGAGAGAGGGAGAGAGAATCCCAAGCAGGCTCTGTGGTGTAAGCACAGAGCCCAACGTGGACTTGAATGGTGATGGTGAGATCACCATCTGAGCCAAAATCAAGAGTTGGATGCATAATAACTGACTGGGCCACCCAGGCACCACTTGGTGTCTTTGCCAAACCCAAGAACACCAAAGATTTTCTCCTTTGTTTTCTTCTAAAAATTTTATAGCTTTTGGTTTTACATCTAGGTCTATGGTCCATTTTTCAGTTACTTTTTGTATATGATATGAAGTATTGATCAGTTCTTTTTTTCCCCATATCTGAATATCCAGTTGTTCTAGTACCATTTGTTGAAAAAGGTTATTCTTTCTTTAGTGACCTTCCTTGCACCTTTGTTAAACATCAGTTGACCATAAAAGTATGAGTCTGTTTCTGAGCTGTGTTCTGTTCCATGGATCTTTTTGTGTATCTTCAGGCCAATACCACACTGTCTTGATTACTGTAACTTTTTAAAAAATTTTAATTCCAGTATAGTTACGATTACTATAACTTTTAAAATGAGTCCTGAAGGTCATGCATTGTAAGTCTTCAAAGGAAAAGTTCTTCCTTTTCAAAGTTGTTTTGGCTCTTCTTGGTTCTTTACATTTTCATATGCATTTTAGAGTCAGTTTGTAAATTTCTTCACAACAGTGTGTGCGGATTTTTATTGGGATTGTATTGAATTTCTAGATCAGTTTGGGAAGAATTGAAATCTTAACAGTATTGAACCTTTTGATCCATGAACATGGCATATCTCCCCTACTTTAGGGGTCTTTAATTTCTCTCAGCATTATTTTGTAGGTTTTAGTGTAAAGTTCTTGTATCTTTTGTCAGAATTGTCTCTGAGTGTTTCATATTTTCTGACCCTATTGTTAAAGGTATTTTGTTATTAATTTCAATGCTGATTGTTCGTTGTTGGTTTACAGAAATACAGCTGATTCTTTTGTATTGATATATTAGTTTTAATAACTTTTTTGGTAGATTTGATGGGACTTTCCTTGTAGATGATCATGTCCTCTACCAATAAATTTTATACCAATGTACTTTAATATGGGTCTTTTCATCCTTTGTTCTGGTTCGTGGCCTTTTCAGCAAAGAAAGTCATTTTTAGTTTTGGGACATTTTTCTAGTACTATTTTTTTTTTCTTTTTTGTTTTCCCCCATATTTCTGTGCTTTCTGTTGCTCATTTTTATGTGAAGTTATTTTTCTCCAACTCTTAAAGTGAGGATTAGTTTAGGGTTTTTTTTCTCCCCTCTTGCACTCCTTGTGTGTGTGTGTGTGTGTGATGTTTATGTACTTATTGTGAGGCACAGAGAGCGTGCCCAAGCCTCCAAGAGTATGAGTGGGGGAGGGGCAGAGAGAATGGGACGGAGAATCCCCAGCAGGCTCCCCTGTCTTAATCCTCAAGGCTTAATCCTACCAACCATAAGATCATGACCTGAACCGAAATCCAGAGTTACATGCTTAACCAACTGAGTCAGACAGGCACCCCTTTTGTGGTTTTTGTGCAGATAACTTGCATTTTCAACTTAGCCATATTTTTAGTTTACAGGAAGTTTATCAGGAAATAACTCCATTGTAAGCTGAGGAAGATCTGCATATTCAAATAGCCTTCATAAAAGATTGTACCAATTTACATTCATACTCACAGTTAAAAGGACCATGGTATCCTCTTTTCAAAAAATATTAAAATATTCCATGTGTAAATTCTGGGTTTCGGTTCCATAAAAATCTGATAAATGAAAACACTAGCTAGGATATTATTTCACACAGTCACGCAGCACACATGAATGCCTGCCTTTGTGCCTCGGATACAGAAATGGGTCACTGGGTGTATAGTTTTTTCACTTACAATAGTTGTTGCCAAATTGTCCAGCAGTGTCTGAGGCTACCCATTTTGTACATCCTTACTTATATTTTTAATATAGTTTCAGATGTTTTAATTTTTGCTAATGTTGGCTAAAGATAAGACAAAAATCCTTTTTGTTAGGGCCCTTAAAGTATTGGGGGTGGGAAGGGTGCAGGACAGGGGATAATCCCAGCAAACTATGACATGCATTGTGGTAAGCTCTATGAAAGCGTGGGGTGCTTTGGAGAGTCAGCCTCACTCCTCAGCACCCAAAGCACCTACTTCTCCAGGTTCCTCCAGGATGAAGAAGGAAGGACCAGCCCACATTTACCCTCCAACAAGTTGGAATAATATGTGAGTGTCTCTTAAAAGACTCTGAAGATAAAATTCAGGAATATGAGCAAATCCTCAAGACCAAACAAGCAGAACAATATGAATCTTTTGTGAAATGCACATAGGAGCAGGTTATGCGACAGTATGGGACAAGGTCAACAAGCTGTTTGTCCTGAAGCTTTCTTGCATGTCTGGGTACCAGGTTTGACCTCAAGAGATGGCTGCTGTGCACTTTTTGCAACTGGTTTGGTAACACATTTCATCTCCAACTTTGCATCCTGAGAACACTAAACGTTTTTGCAGGTCCGTTTTATACAATTTGAAAGACCTTAAAACTTTCTGGTTGCCACAAGCATATCTTTCTTTTCATCAGGATCTTTCATCCTGTTTTGAAGAGGTGGAAGTTAGGTGTACATTTATTTTTCACATGTTACTTCTTCAGGACCACATTTTTGAGAATGGCTTGTTTCCTTTATTGTTTTTGGAAAGGAAAGTTCTATTGAAATTGTTTTAGTGTGAATAGAATAGTTTTATTAGTTAGAGCTTAGTTTGAAAATTTCTGAGTTTAATTCAAATGTATGCCGGTTCCTTCCAAAGTAAGGTAATATTCAGAGACAGTTCTGAGCAGATGGCTTGGAGAAATTTCCGCCATACTCATATTCACAGATTCCTTATCAATGAACATCTTTGACTTTTAAATCTAACCAAAAACTGCAAAATTATTTTTTGCCCATTTCATTATATATTGTTAACAAGCTTAATTGCAAACAAATAAAGTACTTCAGCTATTTGGGGAAAAAAAGTGCAGGGAGGTTGCTTGGGGACACACATGAGCCATCTTGGGGTGGTGGATGAGGAAGGCATCATAGAGGAAGAATTGCCTGGCCGGTTTGAATGTTGAGTGTACGGAGGTACAGAGGTATAAGCCTAAAGGATGCTTTTGGGGGGAAGTACAGGTGCTTTGAGGATGAAGTTTTTTTTGAAAGAAGTTCAGGGCAAAAAGGTAGGAGGCCAGGTCATGAGTGGCCACATAGGGAAAGTCAGAGTAATCAGACTTTATTCCATAAGTGAAGGAAAGTCGTTACTAGATTTTATTTATTTATTTATTTATTTATTTATTTTTTAAATTTTTTTTTTTCAACGTTTATTTATTTTTGGGACAGAGAGAGACAGAGCGTGAACAGGGGAGGGGCAGAGAGAGAGAGGGAGACACAGAATCAGAAACAGGCTCCAGGCTCTGAGCCATCAGCCCAGAGCCCGACGCGGGGCTCGAACCCACGGACCGCGAGATCGTGACCTGGCTGAAGTCGGACGCTCAACCGACTGCGCCACCCAGGCGCCCCTCGTTACTAGATTTTAAAATAGGAGATGACATGATCTGATTAGGTATATGATGTAATAGAAGGCATAGAATTAGTTATGTTTTGAGCTTGGGAAATAACTGGTTTTAAAAGGAATCAGACTACTGAGGACAGGGAGGGTTTTGGGCAATGAGTATCACAGCTACCTCCCTATTTGTAATGCTTTTTCTATTAAAGGCCAGACCATTCTTGTGTACATAGTTCTTCCAGAACTCAGGCCTATGCCGAGTCTTAGCCTGTAATGTATTACATTTGTTCCTCTTTGAATCTCCCTGGAGAATTCTAAGGGAAGCTCCACTCCTCTCCAGCTCAGGGTCTGTTCTCAGCCTTGTACTTTCCGAGAGAAAGTTGGAATCCTCAGTTTATGCCCCCTTCCCAGGAAGGGAATGCTCCCATTTGGCCCAAGGATCTGAGCGTAGGTCCAGAGTTTAGAGTTACGATTTGTTGCTCCAGTCCACCTCCAGCTTGCCTCACAAAGAGGTGCTCTGCATGAAGCTGTCACCATATGTTTACAGATCTGTCCAAATATGATCCTGGCTGCTTACACAGTAATGATAATACTTCATTCTGATGCCTAAAGGCTGTAAAGATTTTAATAAATATGCATTTAAATTTCAATTCCTGGTACTCATTTGCACCCTCTCCCTTGTGTGCTTATTTTTAAAGCCAATTATATTTATGTTTGCAGTATAACTTACAGTTCAGTATTTCCCTTCATTATAACATTTGGTGTCAAATGAATTTCTTTTGCTCATTTTCCTTACAGAGGTATTTGATCTCAAAAATGTGTAAATTTACATCTAACCCTTCTTTTTAACTTGAATCTCTTTAATCTGACTCCAGCAGACTTCTGTCCTTGGGGCATTTATTTCTGGCATTTCCATTGGAAGACCTTTATTCTCCTTGCACATCACATGACAGAGAGAAGTGTAAGTGGCAGAGACTAGTACCAACAACAAAGTCTGCCAAGCGTGAAGAAAAAGTTGAATATTGGGTTATTAGCAAGTATGACAGAGGCTTGAATCAGAGGTTTAGATGAGAGGAAATTATTGTAGACTGTAGAGGAGAGTTTCTTAGTAGTTCTGGAACCACCAGCCGAGGCTGTGATACATAGACTTCGATTTCAGAGATATCTGATGTCCATAGTAGATTACTCGGTTATATTAAGATCAGTTCTTTTCAAAGTGTGGTCCTGGCACTAGCAGCATCCCATCACCTGGGTGCTAGTTAGAAATGCGGATTCTTGGACCTCACTTCAGACCTCCTGAACCCGAATCTCTGGAGGTGCCTGGGGCACGGCAGTTTTGAATTTTAAGGTTCACTGTTACTAGTTAGAACGTAGAGAAAATAGAGCTCATTGGATCAACAGTGTTAGGAAATAATGCTAGTTATGTAACTGAGTACTCGGTTTCAGAGATTCTTTCTCCTGGAGATTTCTTTTTTGTTGCGGTAATCCTTGTTAGGAGCTATAATTTCAATGAAAACAGAATTCCAAAGACTTGACATTGTATTGAATTGAGCATTTATGTGATCTCATTTTACGGAGTGTCTTTCATTTTCTATAGCTTTGAGATCTCAGCCTTTCTCTGTTTGTTACTCAAAGAGTACAACTACTCTCTCCTATTTCTTTCAAGTTCTTAATCCAGATTATACCTCTTTAGATTTCTGTGTGGAAATGTGTGTGTGGATTTAGGAATTGAAATTTACTTGAAAGATGTAAGTAAGATATAAGAAAGAGAGAGGTAGTTCAAATAGAAGGTACAATGGAAGACATTGAATTTTCTTTTAAATTTATGATATGGAAAGGGAAAATCCCTTAGAAACATATTTAAATTTTATTATTTAACTAAAACTAATATTTGAAAATTAACTCCTTATTCAAGACCTCTTTGACATGGGTCTTGGCTTTAAGTTTTTGAATCTTGACACCAAAAGTAAAAACAAAAATAAACAAGTGGGATTACATCAAACTGAAGAGCTTCTGCACAGCAAAGGAAACCATCAACAAAATAAAAAGGGAACCTACCGAATGGGAAAAAGTATTTGCAAATCATATATCTGATAAGGGGCTAATATCCAAAATATATAAAGAACTCCTACAACTGAAGAGCAAAACAACAGTCCGATTTAAAAAGTGGACAAAAGATCTGAATAGACGTTTTTCCAAAGAAGACATCCAGATGGCCAACGCATACTTGAAAAGATGCTCAACATCACTAATCCCTAGGGAAATGCAAATCAAAACCACAATGAGATTTGGTATTTTACACCTGTTTGACTAGTCAAGAGAATAACATGCTGGCAAGGATGTGTAGAAAACAACCTTTGTGCATTGTTGATAGGAATGTAAATTGGTGCAGCCACTGTGGAAAACAGTATGGAGTTTTTCGTCAAAAAATTAAATTTGTAACTTGTCATTTGCATCAAGATGGATGGAACTTGAGGCATTATGCCAAGTGAAATAAGTTAAGACAGACAAAGACAGATACCATATGATCTCTCCTATATGTGGAATCTTAAAAAAAGAAATATAAATTAAACATTACAACCAAGCTCACAGATAACAGATTGGTGGTTGCTAGAGGTGTGTGTGTGGGCGGGGTGAGGGGGTGGGTAGTAGGAATGGATACTGGGAGTCAAAAGGGATAAAACAAAACAAAACAAGAACTTCTTGGAATGAAAATACGAAGTCTTTTAGGAAATGTTAACCTAGGTTTTTGAACTAGTATTAAAAAAAATAAGATAGAAGGTATGAGAAATATTAATGTAGTAAAATTTCTTGACCTAACTAAAGCTAATATTAAGAGTATTTTTGAATGGTTTAACAGAATAAAATTTAAAAAGTAAACAAGGATATATAGTAAAAAGCTTTCCTTCATCTTTTTCCCTTTGAGGTACCCAGTGTTTGCCTGTCCTTTTATACACACACACATACATTTGTATATATTACAAATAGTATCTTACTACTATACCTTTTATAATAGACAATCACATTTCTTTTTTAAAATTTTTTTAATGTTTATTCATTTTTGAGAGAGAGAGAGACAGAGACAAAGCATGAGTGGGAGAAGGGCAGAGAGAGAGGGAGACACAGAATTGGAAGCAGGCTCCAGGCTCTGCACTGTCAGCACAGAGCTCCACGCAGGGCTTGAACTCACAAAGCACAAGATCATGACCTGAGCTGAAGTCGGACGCTTAACCCACTGAGCCACCCAGGCACCCCAACAATTACATTTCTTAAACTCTTTTGCCATCATTGCTGTGATACCGTGCATATATGTATGCCACACATGCATACACACACATATATACATCTCATCTTCACACATATGTAAGCAGAGCTATAGAATAAATTTCTAGAAGTTTACTGGTTGTGTCCAAGAGTATGTATGTATGTCTGCAATTTTGATATATATTGGCAAATAGCCCTTCATAATGGCGGTCAATTTGGACTCTCATCAGCAATGTTAGAAGGCGCCTATTTCTTACAGCTTTACCAACAAAAAGTTTTAAATTTTTCTAGTTTGGTTGGTGAAAAATACTTTCTCGTTGTAGTTTTAATTGTGTATAGTGTTGATCTTTTTATTTGCTTGTCTTTCTTTCCCATGAAGTATGGATAGTTTCTGAATATTTTTTGAGGAATGTCTCTCCATCGCCTGTGGGCTTTGGGGATACCAAAATAAAAAATTCATTGTGAGGTTAGTTTTTGTTTTTGTTTGTAATTAAGATGGAAAACACTTTGTCTTTCTTCTTTTTTTTTTTTTTAATGTTTATTTATTTTGAGAGAGAGTGTACCTATACTCACACAAGAAGGGGAAGGGCAGAGAGAGAGGGAGAGAATCCCAAGCAGGCTCCACACTGACAGAGTGGGCTCTGTCTCACGAACTAAGATCATGATCTGAGCCAAAATCAAGAGTTGAACACTTAAACCATCTGAGCCACCCAGGCACCCTAAGATGGAAGACACTTTGAAATGGGCGGCACATGCTGAAGAAGACAAGCCAAGAGAGAGGGTGTGCTTGAAAATAAATGAAACAAAGTATTGTAGAGGAGTTAGGGAAGCAGGAAAATACCTATTTAATCAGAGACAGTTACGTTGTGTGTGATATCATGACACCATTTCTTGGTCTTCTGCTCAGAATTCAGGTAGTTTGACAACAGAATTTACTATTTGAGAACACGTGTTTTTCCACAAGATTTCTGTTGACATCACTGCAGTAAAGTGCAATCTAAAAAAGATCTGAGGTTTTGGTGTCATGACAAGTCTAGTAGGTATGCACATATGTGGATCCAGTGTTCTTTATAAAGTCCCCCTAACTTTACTTCTCCCTTCCACATTTACTTCCAAGTTACTCCTCACACACTCCTCACATCAAGTGAGGAGTCCCTTGGACTCTGATGTCCCTTGGCTTTTGATGGAAGGCCCACAATCTGTACCTTAGTCTGAAGAATGAGATATATGGTGTTTCGTACAAGGTTCTCAGTGACCAACTTGTAGGCAGAGTACCCAGAGGAGAGTTTGGTCAGAAGCAGATCTCAGGTAGGTAGGAATGAGAACCAATTATAAAGTAGTCACTAAAAGATTTATTTTATTTTTATTTTATTCTATTCTATTCTGTTTTACTTTTGAGAGAGCGTGAGCAGAGCAGAAGGAGAAGGAGAGAATCTTAAGCAGACTCCAACGACCGTGAGATCATGACCTGAGCTGAAATCAAGGGTCAGATGCTGAACCAACTTGTTCTTTGGGAAACTTAAAAACTTCAAACTCAGATCTTGATAACAAAGTGAAGAGGAAACGAGTTTTAATTATTTATTGAAAAATATGTCAGTTTGGAAGCATTTTAAAAAGTTAAAACTGGAGGGAGCCAGGGTGGCTCAGTTGATTAACCAAGCTACTTTGTCTCAGGGCATGATCTCACGGTTTGTGAGTTCGAGCCCCATGTCGGGCTCTGTGCTGACAGCTCGGAGCCTGGAGCCTGTTTCAGATTCTTTATCTCCGCCCCTCCACTGTTTACACTCTGTCTCTCGCTCTCTCTCAAAAATTAATAAATGTTAAAAAAAATTTTTTTTTTTTTTAATTTTTTTTTTCAACGTTTATTTATTTTTATTTTTGGGACAGAGAGAGACAGAGCATGAACGGGCGAGGGGCAGAGAGAGAGGGAGACACAGAATCGGAAACAGGCTCCAGGCTCTGAGCCATCAGCCCAGAGCCCGACGCGGGGCTCGAACTCCCGGACCGCGAGATCGTGACCTGGCTGAAGTCGGACGCTTAACCGACTACGCCACCCAGGCGCCCCAAAATTTTTTTTTTTAAGTTAAACTGGAAACTGAGAGTGAACAGTTTTAACAGCAACCCGAAAATAGATAAATAAATCAGCCATCAGTAGTTTTACTTTATCTTAAATGTTAAATGCTGGTCTTGTTCTGGAACTGAAAAGGACTTCCTTGTCTTTCTAAAAGTATATGTGCTGAATATATAATGACATTGCTTCTTCTGTGGCTCTGAAGAATTAATTTTGCTACTTTATTGTCAGACCTTGTGTGTAAGAAATCTGATAAGGAATATGATCAGGGATTTCCCATGCAATTTAGAAGCGAGAATTCCAATTGACACTTGAGCTTTTTATCTCAAATTTCCTTTCCTTTATCTCTTGTTATATATTAAATAGGTGAGTATTTTTAAAAGTTACAATTGTTTTCTCATTTATTGTGAACTGGCAGAAGAATGGAAAGGATTGTCCTTTAAGACAGTTGACTTGGGTGGATAGAAAATATTCCTCTCTATGTCTCATCTCCCTGTCCTCCTTTTCACCTTGATTTAAAAAATTAGACACAAATACAAAATCCAAAACTAACAGATTTGGAATAAATTAAAATTCAGGTAAAATTAAACTGTTGTAACATATCGCATTTGACTCTAAATATGTGTAACCTTTTTATTAAAAAAAAGGTTTTTTTCAACGTGTATTTATTTTTGAGAGACAGAGCATGAGCAGGGGAGGAGCAGAGAGAGGGGGAGACACAGAATCCAAAGCAGACTCCAGGCGTTGAGCTGTCAGCACAGAGCCTGACGTGGGGCTCAAACAGACCATGACCTGAGCCCAAGTCGGACGCTTAACTGACTGAGCCACCCAGGCATTCCTCTGTGTAACCATTTTAAAAATGGTATTTTATGTTTGGCCTTGTCCCATGAATATTCTCATTAAATTCTAAAGTTAGTTATTAACTCTTAAAGAAGAGATGGTTTGAATAGCTAGTGGTTTTCCTGTGGAAAATGGAAGGCAGATCTCCTTTTAAGCCAAGGAGAAACTACTCAAGAAATGTTTGATGATAAGAGTTTGGTAAAAGTTCCATTAGCGGAATAGTGAAAAACCACTTTTTTACCTGATTTGGAAAACACGACTGCAATAATAAACCTTTCAGCTTTGAACACCGGGAGGATTTTCTACAGAAAGAAGAGTGTGCTGCCCTCCCTCCTCACCCCAATCTATTCTACTGAATTGAGGAATCACTCAGCAAATGAAAAGGAACTACTCCTTGAAGGCAGAAATTTATCTTATTCTTTTTTTTTTCAATGTTTATTTGTCTATTTTTGAGAGAGAGAGAGAGAGACAGGGAGGGAAACTGAGAATCCCAAGCAGGCTCCACATTGTCAGCACAGAGCCCAATGTGGGGCTCAAACCCACGAACTGTGAGATCATGGCCTGGGCCGAAATCAAAGGGTCTGGTGCTCAACCAACCGAGCCACCCAGGCACCCCAGAAATGTGTCTTATTCTTGCTTTTGAATTGTGGTATCTGTTTTAAAACACATGGCACAATAGGAAATATTCATTAGGGTGGTTGTCATTAAGGAAAGGTTAGTGTGTGCACTCTGTTGTAGAGCAGGGAAATGTGTGCTACACAAAAGCTTGCTTTCGAAAGAGGTTAACAGCAAGAGTTTCTGCAGGTAGAATGATTTAATTCTGAAAGCCAGAAGAGAGGTCAGAGATAATCTAATTTAGCCCATTCTCCTAATTTTTGTAGCTGCAGAAGCTGAGACTCAGAGCAGTTCGATAGCTGAGGTACAGGACACTCAGCCCGTTAGCTAGTGGCAAAGCCGGCATTGCATCCAGAGCTCTCACTGTGCAGTGCTTGCTTGTAAGCCAGAGTCCCCTGACAGGTTTCCTGACGGGCATCCCACCTGATGACTCTGCATTACTACCTCACAAATCAAGGCAATGGTGGAAGGAATAGAAATTTTAGGTAATAGCAATATTTTTGAACCACTTGATGTGTTCACTGTAATGTGAACTCCTAAAAGGTACCTACACGTGTATTTGGTCTGCAGTCTTCTTTGCACTATTTCTAATCAAAAATACTAGTTCATTTTTAGTTTAAAATACTCCATTTTCTATCCTCTTGAATTCAGAAGAGGTGCTTTTACATTGCCAAGTAGACAGTGGTCTTTGACTAGGCCTTTGTTGTTAATTTCCAGTTCCCTTCCAGTTTGGCTAGCAAATTCGGCTTGTGTTGGTGTTTCTTGTGGAATGTGTTGAGATTTTCTTCATGGTGGTCGAGTCTGATGACAGGCCTTCAAAGAGCCTGGGACGTGTGACAGTAGAAGGAGAAGTGGCACTGAGGTCATCAAGAGACAGATTGCCCCAAAAGGGCTCAGGTGTGTGGCATGTGGGAGGAAGACAGCCTTCACCTCTGAGAACTGCAGGAGAAGCTGTGTTGTCAGGTGACTGGATGCAGCTTTAGCACAGGAAGGTGAAGGAAATGTTCACAAGAGAAGGACTTCTGGGTATTGGACACCCAGTGATTTTTTTTGTATTTTAGGCTCTGTGTGGCCCTTAGCTTCAGATGAGCTCTTGAAAAAGAGATTTTAATGTTCTTGGGTCATACTTTACTTTGCCTGAAAACTAGATCGAGGTTTGCTCCATTGCCTTCTCCCATGGAGTGTTGCCGTAAGGAAGTCTGAGGCCAGCTTGATTTCTTTTCTTTTCCTAGGGGCTTGCCTTTTCTGCTTGCAAGTTGGAGGAAGAAAAAAGAGACAAAATGGCAGCCACATTAGATAATGGACTGGTGAGCCACATTAACTAACTCATAAAGTGACAAGAACTCTGGCGTTTCTGTATGTTTATTCCTTTACTTGTGTGAGTCTCATGGGGTCTGCAGAGATGCAAAGAATTGTTCTGGATATGGGCTCTGTTTTTGCATTCTTCAGTGATTTAGCCCTTCAGGGCTTCCCCGTGGGCAGGGTCTGATTGTGACCCTTCAAATCCAGACTAGCCCTGAACCAACAACTGCACCTCAACCAGTTACAGACAATGTGACTCCATTCTGGAATTAATCCCTTTTGTCTAATTATTGCTCCCTGATGTTTAGAATCAGATTCATCTTGAATAGTAAAATAACCATATAGCTTCCAAAGTTGTATTCAGTAGAGTTGAGAACCTTAGGAATTAGAACTTAGAGTTTTTTCTGGGGCTGGGTGACAGCAGGGTATGATGGCTGGAGCGTGGGCTTCAAAGTCAGCCCCACCCTACATCAAGTCCCAGAGTTGCCTCTGATTACTTTGGTTCAGCACAAGTTGCTTGGCAAAATAGGGATTCAAACAGCCAACATTCCTTGGTTGTTGTAAGGAATGCAGATAATATTTGTAAACTCTGTTGCACAGTACCTGTCATGGAGTTGGT
This sequence comes from Puma concolor, assembly GCF_028749965.1. NCBI lineage: Eukaryota > Metazoa > Chordata > Mammalia > Carnivora > Felidae > Puma > Puma concolor. Next base: position 52,673,472 of record NC_141670.1, on the reverse strand, counting down.
TAAGTGGTAGTAGTTTTCATTAGTATTTGTAAATTTGGTAGCTGTTACATATGAAAATTTAACAACATTTAAATTTGGACATGTTAAATCTAGTTAAGGCTACTTCTACGTGGCTAGTTATATGTTGGGGAGTGTTTTTCCTTGTGTAAGACATAAGCGAATTACTGTAATCAGACTGTTTTATTACCCTATGTTAATTGGGATTAAACTTTGAGATGGCATAATAGTTGACTAGCACCCTGTTTTAACTCCTGAACACTTGGAGATCTTAAACTTACGGCTTCAGGAAAGTAGCTTCTTTTCTTTCCTGCAATCTTTCTTCAGCCCTTCTTACTTTATAGTAACACTATATAGTGTAATGTTAAAGCATTGACTGGGGCTGAGGACAATCTTAAGTATGACTTTTGACAAGCTAGGTCATTATAGAAGCCGACAGTGAACACTTTGCTGATGTGGCTTAACTTGGATTCTCCTCATGCCTACAAGACTAGCTGTTCAAAATAGTTCTAGCTGCCTGCCTGAGAATACAATGCCTGTATTTACATGTGGCCCTCCCAGTCTGAGCATATCCTCTACCTGGTACTAATAGAAATATAGTCAACTTTTTTATACACTTTACAGTGTGTTTCATTTTCATTATCTCGGTTGATCCTCACAATAGTCAAGTGTCTTCATTTTACACATAAAAAAAAAAAAAAAAAAAACTACAAAAATCTGTAAAGCTGGAAAGACTTACTCCAGACTACATACTTTAGTGAAATAACCTAAGTCACACATACGGTGGGTGGTGTTGACACTGGATTTTGTGTTATTCTGAATTGCCTGACTGCTGTTCTGTTTCAAAAAATAAAACATTCTGCATGGGTCTTATGTATTTATTTATTGAAGTGAAACGTATATAACATTCATGTATATATGTATGTATATAACATAACTGTTCATGGTGAACAGTTTGGTGGGATCTGTTACATTCACAGTATTAAGCAACAACCATCATCTCTGTCGAGCTCCAGAACATTTTTATCACCCTGAAAGAAAACCTGCTACCCATTAAGCAATGGCTCCCTATTTCTCCTTCCCCTCAGCACCTGGCAACCACCAATTTGCATTCTGTCTCTATGGATTTACCTATTCTGAATGTTTCATATAAGTGTAATCTTTAATGTCAGATTTCTTTCACATATCTTAATGTTTTCCAGCTTCATCCACATTGTAACATGTATTAATACTTCATTCCTTTTTATATCTGAATAAGAATCCGTTGTATGGATGTACCACATTTATTTAACCATTTATCTGTTGATGAACATTGTTTCCACCTTTTGGCGATTACGAATAGTGGCGCTCATGCATGTGCATGTTTCTATCTTATTACACCTACCTTTGCTGTAGGTACTTACCTGAGGAACCCATATGTCCACAAAAAGACTTATATAAGAATTTTATAACTGCTTTATTCATAATAGCCCAAAGTTAGAAGAATTCTGTCTTGATTGGGGTCTTGATTACATGGGTGTATGCAATTGAATTGAAACCTGACGTCTGTTTAATTTCACTAGGTGTACGTGCTGGCTTCGGCAGCACATATACTAATTTCACTAGGTGTACATTTTACATTATTTTAAAAGAGAGAGGAACAATAAACCATGAACCATAATTTAAAAAATAATTCTAGCTGTTGTCCATTCAGGCTGCTATAACAAAATACCACAGAGTGGGTACCTTATAAACACAAGAAATGTATTTCTCATCATTCTGGAGTCTGAGATCAAGGTGCTGGCATGATTGCATTTTGGTGAGGGCCCTCTTCCTGGTTGAAAGCAGGCACTTTTTTGCCAGGTACTCACATGGCAGAAAGGGTGAGGAAGTTCTGTGGGCCCCTCTTTTATAAGAGCACTAATCGCATTCATGAAGGCTCCACTCCCATGACCTAATCACCCTCCAAAGGCCCCACATAATACTGTTACCTTTGGGGGTTAGGATTTCAACGTAATGAACTCTGGGGCAGAGGGGACACAAGCATTCAGGAATAGCCTGGGGACACCTGGCTGGCTCAGTTGGTAGAACATGGGATTCTTGCTCTCAGGGTCATGAGTTCAAGCCCTACAGTGGGCTTGGAGCATACTTTAAAAAAAAAAAAAAAAGGAGGAAATAGCATATAGCATTAAATAAACCACAGGAACAATAGTAGAAGTGGAAGCAGATTGTTGCTGTAACCTAAGTAAGAGATGATGATGGCTTGGCTCAAGATGGTAACGGTGGAGATGATAAGAAGTGGTCAGATTCTGGATATATTTTGAAGGGAGAGCTAATTTGGTCTGTTGATGTGACGGTGTGGTGGATGTGAGGGAAAGAAAGTTTTCAAGGATGATACTAAGGTTTTGGTGAGATAGTGTTCCCACATACTGAGCTGAGAAAGACTTCAAGGAGCAGGTTTATAGGGAAGATCAAGAATTTGGTTTAGGATATGCAGAGATACCTGTTTGATATATAAGAGAACCTATTGGGGGAGGTAGTTGTGATATAGAAGACTGGAGACCAAGGATCTGATACAGACCGAAAATACAAAATTTGGAATTGTCAGCACAGATAGCAATTAAAGTCCTGAGACTGAATACCTTCTCAAGGGAGTGAATGTAGACGGTGAGGCCTAAGGCACTTTAACTTTTAGAGTTTAGGGAATCAAGAAGAATCCAGCAAAGGGGAGTGGGAAGGCCTGGCCATTGGTAGAAGGAAACCCGGAATGGTATGGTGTCTTGCAACTGAAATGTGAAAAATGCTTCATAGAAGAGAAATTGATTGTCTAGGTGAAGTAATATAAGGACCAAGCATTGACCTCTAAATTTAGCCATGTAAAAATTATTGATGACCTTGATAAGTTTTTGCTCTGTGTTGAGGGTGAGCACTTGGTTTGTGGGCTTAGGAAAAGGTGTGAGGGAGGTGGTTGGAGACGTTAAGTGTAATGGGAAAAATTACAGACCTGTTTGTATGCTTATGGAAATGATCCACAAGAGAGGAAAAATTTGATGAAGCAGGAGACAGGGGAGGATTGCTAGAGCTGCAGCCTTGAGTTGGTAACAGACGAGAAGTGATCAAAGGCAGAGTGAAGCAGTTGGCAATTATCCAGACTAACAGGAGGGAAAGGAGGGTATAAGGGTGCACTTGGAGTCGGTGGGTAGATGAGTAGATGATGAGGTGGGACCTGATGGATGTTCTGTTTGCTGAGTGAAATAGGAAGAACCTGGGAGTGAGGACTGGGGAGGGAGGAGGGGAGTACAGGGTTTCAGAGAGAGGAGGCTAAATAATTATGTGTGGAAAAAAATCACCTGGATTAAGGAAACGTAGTTTGATTAGAGGGCAGCTGTAAAGGGCCCATTTGAGATGAGTGGTGGAGGTTTTCTCCTCCCAATGTTCTACTGTCCTTGGGCTGGCATGAAGTAGACGGAAAGTTGTACAGAGGAGTGTTGCTGGTTTTTGCTAGCCAAGTACCATGAGATGAGAGAGGGGAGTGATTGTAACAACAGACTATGAGACCTAAGTTGGAGTGTGAGGGTGAGAACGGGGTAGGGAGAATGAAAGGCAGTAGGATCCCGGATATGAAGGTTGAGGAGTTGTTGGAGCTGGCATTTACATATTCCTTATTAGTTTAATTTGTCTCATATTAATTCATGTAGCCTTGAGGGTTTTAATGATTGCCTAACCCTTATATTTTCTTTTCCTCTCCATTGATGAATCAAACACCTGCCATTTTGTATCTGAAAACTGAAGTAAAAAAATGCAGTCTAATTTTAGTATGAACATGAAAATAGCTGTGTCCTCCCAATTAACAGTATTGAAGTTTCAAGGTAAGATGGAACTTTTTCACCAAATTTAAACTGGTTAATATAAAATGAGTGGTAGGGCTTCTGGGTGACTCAGCCAGTTAACCATCCAATTTCTGTTCAGGTCATGATCTCATGACTCATGAGTTCGAGCCCCACATTGGGGTCTCTGCTGTCAGCCCAGAGCCCACTTTGGAATCTCTGTCTCCCTCTCTGTCCCTCCCCCATTAGCATGCTCTCTCTCTCTCTCTCTCTCTCTCTCTCTCTGTCTCAAAAATAGACATTAAAAACAAAACATAAAATCAGTGGTGAAACTATAGTACTGCACCTCTGTAGTAGGCAGAATCATGATCTTCTAGTGATGTCACATCTTAATCCCCAGAAACTATAAATATGTTACCTCACATTCTAAAAGAGACTTTGCAGATGTGATTAAGTTAAGGATTTAGAGATGGAGTGATAATCCTGGATTATCTAGGTGGGCCCAATGTAATCACATGGGGGCCTTGTAACTGAAAGAGGGAGCCTGGAGAGTCAGAGCGTGATCTGAAGATACTGTGCTGCCGATGATGTTAGCTTTGAAGATGGAGCAAGGGGCCTTGAGCCCCTGAATGCATGCGATCTTTAGAAGCTGGAAGAGGCAAAGGATCCTCCCTGAGGGTCTCCAGAAGGACGAGTGGGCTTTGAACTCAAAGTTAATGACTCCCAGGCCTTACGATAGGCTAACCTCCAGGTCATTGGCACTTGATCAGAACTTGGTGGAGTTGCATTGCAACTAATTAAGAAGTAGGACTGTCAAGAAGGAAGTTTCTTCCTCATGTAACCAAGACATATTTTAACAGTGTTCATTCAAGTACCAGGCACAGTACTCTGTTTAGAGAATGATACATGAGACTATTTACCCTGGTATTGTTAAATATATGTTAGAAAACTGATTCTTTTGCTTTGATTTCTATGCTCAGTAAACAAACATTTGAGTATAATTTGGCTTCCTGTGTGGTATGCTCACATGGAAAGAATTAGAGTTTGCTCTAATGATTTGCTCAAATGATTCAATTATCTGGTTTCTTTGGACTATATATTGATTTCCAATATGGTTTGTCTGTGGGCAGGAGTGGGCAGGTGGGAATACATTGGCCACAGAACTCTAATTTCTCTCAGTTCCTTAGCTGTTCTAATTTTCACTTAACACTTTTGAGTTGACATTCTGGTTTTAGTTAGTCCATAGAAAGTCCATCCCTGGGAAATGGCTCTTTTCAATGCACCTAACAGATTATTTTTCTCACCTTATGAGGATTAGTGTCTAGATCTTGGAAATTCAACAAGTTAATGCAATCCCAGAAGGCCTCTTGTGAGAATAAGATGTTTTCTCAAGGTGACATAGCCCTGCTTCTGCAAAGCTGAGAAGTAAACATGAGTGTGTTTTCCTTAAGTTTGAATTTCTATAATTGAAAACTAGGAAAATGGCAAACATTAGTTTTTAGAATTAAAAAAAAATTCCAACAACTGCTTAGGTTGGAAAGATAGGCCAAAAATAAGGTGAAGTATAGGGTAATTAATTGTAGAGTTTTGCACTATATCATCTTTACAAATAAAGTATAGGATATAGAACACAAAGAGGCTTATCGTTTCCAGCAAGTTTATTGGAAGTCAGGAGGGGAGTACCAGAGAAGCAACAGAGTGTATTAGATGGCATTGATAGAACATGGGAGATCATTAGTTTCATTGTACTGGTACTAAACATTTTAAGAGGGCCTGGGCATTTTTATGAGGGACATTAGTGATCAAGATGGTAAAAACATGTAGAGAGATACAAAGTAATATATGTAGAACAGTACACCAAAACGAGAGGAATAGGAATTTCGGATTGAGGATGAGAGCACACAGTATTTTTTTTTTTTTTTTTTTTTTTTTTTGCATATATAGAGTGTGTAGTTAAGTACAAGTATAACAATTTCTCCAATTAGATCTAGAGGGTTGGGGCACCTTGGGTAGCCTCAGTTAAGCATCCAACTTCAGCTCAGGTCATGATCTCACAGTTCCTGAGTTTGAGCCTGACATCAGGTTCCACACTGGCAGTGCAGTTTGCTTGGGATTCTCTCTCTCTCTTCTCTCTGCACTTCCCCTGCTCATGCTTTCTCTCTCTCAAAATGAATAAATAAACTTAAAAAAAATTATTTTAAAAAATCTAGAGATTAGAAATTGCTGAAAGCAGATTTTGAGGCCATGTACCCATAAGCAAATGTTGAATCACTTTTACTTTCTCTGCCTTTCCTCTTCCCTTCCTCCTAAGAGAATTTTTATTTTGTTTAAGTAATCTACCCTTTCTTCATAGCTTTGTCAAGAGAGGCAAACCCCAGTTCAGGGGGGCTGCAGGTGGGGGTGTGGGGCAAATGATAATCATTCTCAATCACAATGGACCTATTTTCCTTGCCAGTGATTGGCCAGGTGTAGTTCTGGCCAATAAGATGTGTGCTAGGGAACTTCAGACACAGATATTCCTCTCTGATAAAAAGTTACAGAAGGGAAGAAATAATCTTTTTATACTGGACATTATCATATCCGCATGTGAAGCCTGGAATGATGGGAGCCATCTTGAAACCATAAGGAGAGCTAAACCAGCTTGCTAATGGCAGAGTGAAAAGAGCCTAGGCCTTTGATTGTTGAACCACTGGAATAACGAACCACTGGAGATTCGTGACCTTGGAACTTCCTATTATTTATTGAACAATAAAAAAACTAATGAGTTGGCCTTTACTTGCAGTAATTAATGTAACATTTTTTATTTTTCCTAAATTGTATAGGACCAAAATGATTTCCAACAGAGCCTCTCTGAAATAGAAAAGATTATTTCCAAAGAAACAGCCTTTTTGTCCTCTGAGATGTTTAAACAAAAGCTGTAAATAAACCACTTAATAGACTTGGGATTCTAGCACTGGTAAAAGTCTGGACTAGATGACTTTAGATTCTTTCTAACTAAAAGATTCAGGCTTTACCATTCTGAAAACAAAATACTGGAGCAATCCACAGTTGAAATTGGGTCCACTTAGCTTCTCTATTTTGTGCCCTCTTTGCTCCCTTAGGATCACTGCTTTGAGAGATGAATGTGGAACAGTGTTTCTCATATCACATAGCCCATTTTCCTTTCTCTGAATATGCTGTCTGCTGCTCATGTGGAAATACTGGGGTTCGAAGCTGATGGCCAAAAAAGAATTCTTGAGACGTCTTTGGTGCAAAAAGGTGGTTTTCTTATAGCACAGGGACAGGACCCTTGGAAAAAAGAGCTGCCCTAGGATTGTGAGGAGTGACTGATTATATACTTGGAAGTTGGGGGAGGTAAGGACACAGGGAAGTTTCCAAAAGGACTTTCATATGTTAAAGACAACTCACCCTGAAGGCCTAGCTGTTGTCAAGCTAAGGTTGTTTCCCCTCTAACAAAGCATTAACCTTAAGACAGTGGGGATTTCCTGGAGGAATGTCCTACTCTGCCTGCCTCAAGTATCTGTCAGTGGGCTGCAGGTTTATAAGGAAATTTAATTTTATCTACATTTCTTTCTGCCTTTGTTCCCCTACATCACTGCTATTTCATAGTTTCCAGAGGGAAGGAGATAGAACATGCTTTAGTGTAAAAGACATTTTTGTTGTTCAGATGCACTAATTTATGGAGAGAAGAAAGTGTCTTAGAGTAGATGCCAGAAGTTTTGTTTTACTTTAGTAACTTAAAGAATCTTAATCTTTTTAGTTTTGTTCTTTTCCTGCTGGAAGATGAACCAAGTATTTCTAGTCTTACTAATAGAGGATGTTGTAGGGACATACTGAAATGATAATCCTTTTGGAAAGTAATAATAGTGGTAAGCATTTATTAGAAATATTTTGTGCTTTTCGAGTTTGTAAATTGGGAATACATTATTTGACGTCAAAATAAGTGGCTTGCTTATTAAATTGATGTCTCTCTACCCTTTGAATTTCAAGATGATAATGAGAAGCTAAAATAATTTAAAAAACAAAAATGGAATACAAATGAATCTACCTTTATACATGGTGGACATTATCAGAAACATCAGGTTTAATTGTTCTCAGTGTTTAATTGAGCTGTCTTATATCAGAAATAAAGGCAAAAAAGAGGGACTGTCCACATATTATTGTGAAGGTTTTTTTCTTTCTTTTTAGTTTTTTTCTTATAAAGCGTATTTCGTTTAATCTATCAGGATATCAGGAAAATAAATTAACATACATGGTTTATAAAAATGACAGTCTTTTCTTACACATTACCACATTTCAGAAATTAGAAGATAAATTCCAAAGTAAACAAATTTGTCTCCTGGAATGGCAGTGTTTAACTGATAGTTTTGTGAGATTCTTTTTTTCCTCTTTATTTTAGACTTTTTTTTAAAACTCTCCGAAGACCCATTCTGGTATTAAAACTTGTTTCCTGTCCAACTCCAATTCCTCCATTTCCTTGCCTAATGGGATATTTTTTTAACCGTGGCCAACTCTGAGTATTAGTCAATAGGGGAAATAGTCTTAGGTCTTTCCTATTCTTTATGTTACATATTTCAGATATCATTTATGGGTTTCTTGTCTTCTTGCTCTCAGTCAGCCATATTGATCTTTCTTGGGTGGTAATAGAATCCAGATCTAATTCATTATGCTTCTTCACCAAAATGTATCTACTGTGTTTCCTGCTTAGTAATCTTCTATTCAACTAGGGAATTGTGTTAATAGCTGTTAATGGGTTACCACTTCCCCCCACCCTCTTAGTTAAACAAACCAACTTGGAAATGCCTGAAGAAGTATTTTGGCCTTGCTCTGCCCCTTAAATTGTACCATGAGTGCCAGTGGCTTCTGTGAATGCCTGCTGTACTTAGAGGTGGGGGTTCACTTTGGCCTTCCCCTGCTTTTGCTGCTTGGAGCAATTAGTTGTCTCACGTTAGGTCTTCGGCTCAATACTCAGGGCCAGGGTCCCAGGGAGTGCATTGGGTCCCACAACTGCTCTAATATTTTTCTCCTGCTACCCTGAAAGTGTTTTGTGTTTTTTGTTTTTTGGTTTTTTGGTTTTTTTGTTTGTTTTTAAAAACAAGGGCCTGCATTTCCCTTGTAAGCTAGGCCCTGGAAATTATGTAGCCATACCTTGCATAAACTTTGATTATTTGTGGGCTTTCTCTCCTTTTGTTTCCAGTTTTCCCTGTGGGCTTCCTGTACTGCCTGATAACTCACCAGCTTCTGCTCACCCTACTTTGCCCCCACCCCATCCCCCTCATATTTTTAACTTTTTTTCTTAACTTCTCTCTTTTTAAAAGTGTATTCTTTTTAATTTTTATTTTATGTATTTATTTATTTATTTTTAATTATTATTTATTTATTTTTAAATTTACATCCAAATTAGCATATACTGCAACAATGATTTCAGGAGTAGATTCCTTTAGTGCCCTTTACCCATTTAGCCCATCCCCCCTCCCATAACCCCTCCAGTAACCCTTTATTTGTTCTCCATATTTAAGAGTCTCTTATGTTTTGCCCCCTCCCTGTTTTTATATTATTTTTGCTTCCCTGCCCTTATTTCGTCCGTTTTGTATCTTAAAGTCCTCATATGAGTGAAGTCATATGATATTTGTCTTTCTCTAATTTCGCTTAGCATAATACCCTCCAGTTCCATCCACATAGTTGCAAATGGCAAGATTTCATTCTTTTTGATTGCTGAGTAATACTCCATTGTGTATATGTATATATATATATATATATATATATATATATATATATATATACCACCTCTTTTTTATCCATTCATCCATCAATGGACATTTAGGCTCTTTCCATACTTTGGCTATCTATCGTTGATAGTGCTGCTATAAACATGGGGGTGCCTGTGCCTCTTTGAAACAGCATACCTGTATCCCTTGGATAAATACCTAGTGGTGCAATTGCTGGGTGGTAGGGTAGTTCTATTTTTAGTTTTTTGAGGAACCTCTATACTGTTTTCCAGAGTGGCTGCACCAGTTTGCATTCCCACTGCATTCCCATTGCAGTGCAAAAGAGATTCTCTTTCTCTGCATCCTTGCCAACATCTGTTGTCGTCTGAGTTGTTCATGTTAGCCATTTTGACAGGTGTGAGGTGTTATCTTATTGTCCTTTTGATTTGTATTTCCCTGATGATGAGTGATGTTGAGCATCTTTTCATGTGTCTGTTAGCCATCTGGATGTCATCTTTGGAAAAGTGTTCATTTATGTCTTTTGCCCATTTCTTCAGTGGATTATTTGTTTTTTGGGTGGTGAGTTTGAGAAGTTCTTTATAGATTTTGGATACTAACCCTTTATCTGATATGTCGTTTGCAAATATCTTCTCCCATTCCGTCGGTTGCCTTTTAGTTTTGCTGATTGTTTTCCTTTGCTGTGCAGCAGCTTTTTATTTTGATGAGGTTCCAATAGTTCATTTTTGCTTTTGTTTCCCTTTCCTCCAGAGAGGTGTTGAGTAAGAAGTTGCTGCGGCCAAGATCAAAGAGATTTTTGCCTGCTTTCACCTTGAGGATTTTGATGGCTTCCTGTCTTACATTGAGGTCTTTCATCCACTGAGTTTATTTTTGTGTATGGTGTAAGAAAGTGGTCCAGGTTCATTCTTCTGCATGTCGCTGCTCGGTTTTCCCAGCACCACTTGCTGAAGAGACTGTCTTTATTCCACTGAATATTCTTTCCTGCTTTGTCAAAGATTAGTTGGCCATACTTTTGTGGGTCCATTTCTGGATTCTCTATTCTGTTCCGTTGATCTGAGTGTCTGTTTTTGTGCCATTACCATACTGTCTTAATGATTACAGCTTTGTGATACAGCTTGCAGTCCGGGATTGTGATGCCTCTGGCTTCGGTTTTATTTTTCAAGATTGCTTTGGCTATTCGGGGTCTTTTCTGGTTCCATACAAATTTTAGGATTGTTTGTTCTAGCTCTGTGATGAATGCTGGTGTTATTTTGATAGGGATTGCTTTCCTAACTTCTCTTCATCTTTACTAACCCTGAAGTACTCTTGTATTCACAGGGTTTGGCTTTTATAATTACTTGATCAACCAGTTACAGTACTGTCTGGAACTTTGACAAAAACCTTTATAAATATTCTGTTGAGGAGCCCCTGTAATAATTGTTTCTCCAGCTTCTGCTTGTGGTTTCTGTACTTCAAAAAAGATAGGCAATATGTGCTTGTTTCTAGTTGGTTGTGTTGTGTGTTTAATTGAGGTGTAACTGCATTCACATTGAGTTGTCTCAGAGATGGGTGAGTTATTGATGACCTCGGGTCCATCACAGGTTATGGGTAGAAACTTAGCTATAACAGTATCCTGGTTTGCTATTTTGCAGATAGAGTAAGTGGGTAAAGTATACGATCTACCCTCTAGATAATAGAATAGCATTAAAGCTTTTTTTCTTCCTTGAATGATTATACCATAAAATACAGTTTCAGATATAAATGCCAGGAAACTAGAATCAATTCTGGTAGGGGAGATAGAAAATAAATGAGTTAAACTATGGGATAATGTTAGCAGTACATTATTCTGGGAAGAAAATGGCAGGACACAGAAGGGGCTCTGGGTTGACTGGGAAGGGATGAATAGGAAGGGCTGTTTGATTTTAGACACATTGATTGGATAGGGTGGCCTCCCTGAGGAGTTAGCATTTGAGCAGATACCTTACTGAGATGAAGTGGGATGACTGTGACAATTACCGAGGAAGAGCCACCCCAGAAGAGGCAATACAAATTCAGGTTTCTTCAGGAGATTCAGTCCCTTTGAAAATGTAAAATACAGAGGATGTATATTTTTTGATGGTAAAGTATCTTAAACTCTGGCACACTTGAATTTTTAATCGACGTGTGTATCAGCCAATGAGTATTTCTGTTCTTAGGTCCAGTTTGAGGTTGGTGATGGCATTGAAGAAACTTCAGGCTTTACAATGTAGCAGATGGTCCTAAAGGTGGGGCATATCTTCATGCAGTTTTATCTACTTTAGTTGACTGTCCAATATGAAGTAGAATAGCAGATTCGAGTATTTGTTTTAAAATAGAATTCCCTAATTAAATAAATCTTTATTTGGGGGTGCCTGGGTGGGTCAGTTAGATGAGTGTCTGACTTCTGCTCAGGTCATGATCATGCCGTTCCCGAGTTCGAGCCCCGCTTTGGGCTCTGTGTTGACAGCTCAGAGCCTGAACCTGCTTGGGATTCTGTGTCTCCCTCTCACTCTGCCCTTCCCCTGCTGGTGCTGTGTCTCTGTCTGTCTCAAAACTAAATAAAACGTTAAAAAGAAAACAAAGAAATCTTTTTTGTAAAATATACTGAATAGGATTTTTCCAATTTAACTTTACAAGAGCATAAGTTCTGCAGTTATAAGTTCAGGAACTGAAAGCAAATTGTCATGAAAAATATTGTATTTTTATTTATATGTGGGGCATGTACTTTTAGTCATTTAAATTTTAGAGCGTTAGTGAATTGTTTATTCTGTTACTAAACAGTAAATATAATTGGGTGTTTATTTTTCCTTCCTTAGTTTTTCCCTAGGAAAACATTGCCAACACTACAACTTTTCAGCATTACCCCAAGAGGCTGTTTGCTTATTTGAGAGAACTGTAGTAGATTGCTTGCTGCCTTATGGAATGTTTCCAGAAATTTTTCCAAAAGCTGTTATTTTAACTTTGAGTTTTTACTGGTAGATTTTCTTACGGCATTTTTGTGATTTAAAAGTAGTTTGTGTTTTTCTGACTTTGGTAAGAACAACAAGAAATCTATTATTTATTTATTTTTCAACGTTTATTTATTTTTGGGACAGAGAGAGACAGAGCATGAACGGGGGAGGGGCAGAGAGAGAGGGAGACACAGAATCGGAAACAGGCTCCAGGCTCTGAGCCATCAGCCCAGAGCCTGACGCGGGGCTCAAACTCCCGGACCGCGAGATCGTGACCTGGCTGAAGTCGGACGCTTAACCGACTGCGCCACCCAGGCGCCCCAAGAAATCTATTATTTAATAACTAGCTGGTATCTGTCAAGGCTACAGGTTAAGATACAGCTGTCTTAAGGTTAGTTTTTCTTTGGGAGCCCCAAGTAGCATTCCACTGTATTTTCATTTAGGTCTTTTAATTCCTGTACTGTTAATATTTTTAGCATTGAGTGAGCTATAAATCTAATATTGTGTAATATAGTCTGCTTAAACCAGCCTGATTAGAAGAAAACATTTATTCAGAAATATGGAGGGGCACCTGGGTGGCTCAGTCCGACTTCGGTTTAGGTCATGATCTTGCAGTTCATGGGTTCAAGCCCCATGTCGGGCTTGTGCTGACAGTTTAAAGCCTGGAACCTGCTTTGGATTCTGGGTCTCCCTCTCTCTCTGCCCCTTCCCCACTCACACTCTGTCTCTATCTCTCAAAAATGAATAAACATTAAAAAATTAAAAAAAAAGAAATACGTAAAGAATGGTGATAGATTATTAGGGATCTTGAAATACTTGCTAACAGATTGGGACTCCAGCCAGTCAGTTGTGTTTGAAAAAGTTATGTAACATATGTAAAATTTGTATACTCCAAATTTTTATCAAGTTTCAGTTGTCTTAAAAATAATTGTTTATCGGGGCGCCTGGGTGGCGCAGTCGGTTAAGCGTCCGACTTCAACCAGGTCACAATCTCGCGGTCCGTGGGTTTGAGCCCCGCGTCGGGCTCTGGGCTGATGGCTCGGAGCCTGGAGCCTGTTTCCGATTCTGTGTCTCCCTCTCTCTCTGCCCCTCCCCCGTTCATGCTCTGTCTCTCTCTGTCCCAAAAATAAATAAACGTTGAAAAAAAAAATAATTGTTTATCATCCTTGTACACTATTAGTGGGAATGTGCTATGGAAAACAGTTTAGAGGTCCCTCAAAAACTGAAAAGTAGATGAGCCATTAGTTCTCCTTCTGAGTATATACTCAGAAGAATTGAAAGCAAGGGTCTTGAGAGTATTTGTACACTCAATGTTCATAGCAGTGTTATTCACAATAGTCAAAAGGTGGAAGCAACCCAAGCGTTCATTGATTGATAAGTAGATAAAACATGGTCTGTACATACAAATGAGTAGTATTCAGCTAATTTAAAAGGAAAGGTGCGGGGGCGCCTGGATGGCTTTGTCGGTTAAGTGTTCAACTCTTGATTTTAGCTCAGGTCATGATCTCGCCTTTCATGGGATGGAACCCCGCATTGGGCTCTGTGCTGACATCACGGAGCCTGCTTGGGATTCTGTCTGCTCTCCACCCCCCACCCCCACTGCCAGCTTACTTTCTCTCCCTCTCAAAATGAATAAATAAACTTAAAAAAAGAAAGCATGCATTAACAAAACAAACAGATAACTGGAGGACATTATGTCAAGTGAAAGAAACTAGATACAGAAGGATGCTTACTGTAGGATTCTTGTGTGAGGAGGGTCCTAGAGTAGTCTCATTCATAGAGACTGAAGGTAGAAGGTGGCTGTTGGGGAAGATGGGGAGAAGCAATGGGCAGTTACTGTTGAATGGCTGCAGAGTTTCAGTTTTGCAAGATGAGACGAATTCTGGAAATGGGTGGTGGTAGTGGCGACACCACAACGTGAATATATTTATTACCACCAAACTGCACGATTTAAAAATGGTCAAACAAACAAACAAAAAAACAACTTAGTTGTAAATTTTACCTCCAGGGCCAAAAAAGGAAACTAACAATCCTCATTAGTTGGGGAGTGAGGACTGGGCAGAGACACTGGTGAAACAGAAAGGGCAGGATGTTGATTAGCTTAGTTGTGAAACAGAGTTGAGGGTACTTGAGGGTTCATTGCACTCGTCTGTTTACTTTTGTATACGTTTGAAATTTTCCATAATACAAAATATTTTTAAATGATGATTTGTCATTCAATTTAGAAGACTGAAGTTATTCCCCCAGGGGGTCATAGTGGCTGCAGTGGCTCTCCAGGACTAAGGAGCGTTTCCAGTGTAGAGGGGCTGTGGCTGGTGAGGAAGGGAACAAATTGTGAAGGATGCTGTTAGCTCTTAACAGAAAGGACGCTGGAAGGGGTGGCACTTCGTGTAGGCAGTTAAAGTCTGTGAGTCCTTCCCAGTTGCCTTCCTTTTATTAGATTAGTACAGCTACTTCTGAGACCAGGAAGGTGCCAACAGTTTTTACTGTCCCTCAGTGTTCTTCATTCCTACGGCCTTTTTCTTCTCAGGAGCCCAGGCTGTTACGGAACCTGGTCTGGATCCCCAGGCGGAAGACCCAAGCGGCACTCGGGGATCTTGGAAGGCAGGGGTTTATTTCAAACCCGCGGGCTCAGAGGAGATCCCATTCCAGAGGTTTGATCCCCGAGTAAGCAGAGGGAACGATTTATAGTCTGTTACTTCCGCATTCCTCATTAATAGTAATTTGGTGCACGTGCCAAGCAGGGTGGGAAGAAGAACCTGGAAGGGGAGTCTTAGGTCGGGGACTGGAATGCCCCTGTCAGTCCTGTCGGCCGTCTTACAACAGATTTTTCCTATCAAGACGGGGCTGTACTTGTTGTCTGTGTTGTCGGGAACTACCACAAAATGACATGGTCATTTCACACTGTAAAGATCCCATTTAGACCATCGTGGGCTGTACTTCATAGAGCCTGAATTTGTGACAGATGTTTCTACTTTAGGGCGGCATGCGTCTGTTTTGCCGCACTGGCACTGTTTTCTGCTCCAGTACTAAATACGGACTCTTTTTCCTGTCCCGGTCAGATTGTGCCACCCGGTTGTTGGATGTTTAGTTATTAGTCTGATCATATCTTTTGGACAACGCTATCTGTCTGTTAGCGCGGCTGAAGCTTCGAAGGCCTGTAAACATCCTATCTACTGCTGTGAAAACTAGACTTCGGACCCATATCCATGTTAAACTTCAAAATGTGCAAAATCTGGTCTTTTTAACCCATTTAAAACCAAGTGTGAAGCAGATGAGAATTTTTTAAACCAATAACATTTAATCTTTCTAGAGTTATCACTCTTGGTTATAAAGACACATAATATGGGGGACTTAGTATGAGAACCATGAAAGTACATTTTTATTTGTTTTGTGTAGAAAATATCTAATTAAGTGTAATTATATGATGGCCTGATTCTGGGCACAACTCAGATCATTCTGCAGACACAAAAAGATCTGCTTTGAAAGAGCTGAAATATCTGCAATTCATGGTAGAGGAAGTGTATTCCTATTTAAAATAAACAAATCCTACATTTCTTTCTAAGTCTGTACCAATAGATCCGTGGGATGTGGGCAGAGCCGTTAAATGTTGAACCCAGCAAATTTGACATCTTGCCCTACCTACCAGAATAAGGTGAAAATACTCGATGCTTATCTTCATTTAGAACAGAAGTATGGTAATTTCCTGCTAAAATCTATAAGTGTGGTGGCCCTTGACTTTTAGCGTTTGTTAAAATTATCAAAAATGGAAGAAATAGCATATTCTACAATTTCTAAATGATAGATTGCCCCTATGTAAAGCGTACCTACAATAACTTGCAGAACGTGATGGCTAGTTTAATGTGAGAGGTCGTTGGCTTGTATTGTCTGTAACAGAAGAACAGAGGAGTCCTGCTTTTCAGTTGAACATACATTTTAAATGCTGGGAGCCGGTTGTCTAGTTTTTATAGGTATACTATGGAGGAACGAGGCCACTGCCATACTTACACCCGGTGGTGAGCACAGAGAACGGCCGGGCCATCTCAGCATTGTGTTTGTGGACTAATAAAGTTATAATTGGGCATTTGTTTAAAGAAATTTCTGGAGTTCATAAATATTTCATCCCCACAAGAGAAAATCAGGCAAGTCCATAAGTTGAATTAAAGCAATTTCAAATAGACATCTAATAGAGAATCTTATTAAATATGATTGCATTTTGTACTGTCGTGATTAATTTTTCATCAGTCTGTTTTCTTCCAAGACTGATTTGTCTCTGTGCAAACTTTGAATACCTAGTACGTATAGAATGTTAAGCTAAATACTGAGAGACATAGAAGACAGGAAAATCGGTGACAGCTTATGTTTTCAAGCTCAGGGTGGAAGCCATTTCAGAAGCTGAACGTAGGCATTCCTTGTCTTATTGTGCTTTTACTTTATTGTACTTCACAGGTACTGCTTTTTTTTTTTTTTTTTTTTAACTCATTGAAGGTTTGTGGCAGCCCAACGTCAAGCAAGTCTTTCAGTGCCATTTTTCCAGCAGCATTTGCTCACTTCGTGTCTCTGTTACATTCTGGTAATTCTCACAATATTTCAAGCTTTTTCATTGTTATTATATTTGTTATGGTGATCTGTGATCAGTGATTAGGACTCTCTGAAAGCTCAAATGATGGTTAGAATTTTTTTTAGCAATAATGTGCTTTTAAGGTATGATTACGTACACGGCATTTTTAGACATAATGCTATTGCACACTTAATAGACTACAGTGTAGCGTAAACATAACTTTTATATGCATGGAAACCAAAAATCATTTGACTTTGCTTCATTGCGCTAGTCTGGAACCAAACCTGCAGTGTCTCTGGGGTATGCTTGTAGTCAGTTCCTGAGAACTGAGAAGACCCTGTGTGTTAGAAGTGTATGGCTGGCTGTTAAGAGAATAGGTATAAGTAGTAATCGTGCTGCAAAGAGCTAGATGGTTAAGGGTGATAAATGCAGTCCCCATTGCACTTAGATTAAAGCCCCAAATCCTCATCGTGCCATTTGAGACTGGTTAGTCTGGCTCATACCTGTTTGTTCTTCTTCCGTGTGCTCGGTCCTCATTGCCCTTCTTTCTGATCCTCCCAAGTCACCATATTCTTTCCTGTCCAAGGACTTTCACATAGTTAGTTCCCTCTATGTGGAATGCTACCTCTCTTATTCTTTGCCTAGCCATTTCCTGTTCAGCTTTTAGATCTCAGCTTAAATGCTGTTTCCAACAAGAGACCTCACCAGCACTGCTGTATGGTAAGACCACAGAGCTCTGTATGCCAGAACACCTAGCCCAGGAAGAGAAGAGCACCTGCTGAGGTTGTGCAGAGTGGCAGCCCAATCTAAACCCCCTGTTGATGCTCTGTCATATGTCATAGCCTTGGGTGTTACTCCTTCACAGCAGTTAACATCTTGAACCCATAGATATCTATTCTCTGTGTAATGGAACTAACTTACTGGAATTTGTTGATCTTATTAGTGGTTTTTTATTTTTTTATTTTTTTATTTTTGAGAGAGACTAAGCATGAGCAGGGGAGGGGCAGAGAGAGAGGGAGACACAGAATCTGAAGCAGGCTCCAGGCTCTGAGCTGTCAGCACAGAGCCTGATGCAGGGCTCGAATTCACGAACTGTGAGATCATGACTGGAGCCGAAGTCAGATGCTTAACCGACTGAGCCACCCAGGTGTCCCCATTGATTGTATTAAATGGGAGACCTCAGAGTGACATTCCTGATGTGACAAGTGGAGTTTCATGATTAGTATAACTTAAGATGGAGTATAATATTACTTGCCTCAATAAGCTGTAAATCATGTCTTCTGAGTCATAAAATCTCATGACTTCATCATGAAAGGCCTTGATCAAAGTGGCAGTAGTGAAAGTTGTAGAATTCAAGAAATAATGGTTACATCCTCTGGGCTGGGTGGATTGGTTCAGGGAAATGATAGGACTGTAACTTGTAGAACAAAACGGACTATGACTGATGCAAAAAGGAATGAAAGCTACTTAAAGGAAAGATCCAAGTTTTGGAGAGGCCAGTGAAGCCTCTGGTTGCTTTTTGTTTTTGCCAAAGAATGGTAGCAAACCTGAGTTGAGAGGAGCTGTGAGCTAAATGATAGGTTTTCTTGATGGATGCGGGACAAATTTGGGACTTACAAATAAGTGAGTGTTGGAGGCATAGAGTAGGAAAAGTGTGTCTATCAATTAGTTATGTTTTCTCTGGAATTTACTGAAAATGAAAGGGGTAGGGAATCTGTGATGCATGTGGGAAAGGAAGAAGTAGGAACTGCTTCCAAGTAAGGCCAGCATTCAGTTTTCCTTGGTTAAAATTTGAGTGCATCAAAATACAAAACGGTTAGAATCATTTTATGAACTTTCAAAAGCTTTGTTGATTAAAAAAAATACAGGGGCGCCTGGGTGGCGCAGTCGGTTAAGCGTCCGACTTCAGCCAGGTCACGATCTCGCGGTCCGTGAGTTCAAGCCCCGCGTCAGGCTCTGGGCTGATGGCTCGGAGCCTGGAGCCTGTTTCCGATTCTGTGTCTCCCTCTCTCTCTGCCCCTCCCCTGTTCATGCTCTGTCTCTCTCTGTCCCAAAAATAAATAAAAAACGTTGAAAAAAAAATTTTTTTTTAAATTAAAAAAAAAATACATTTTCACTTAATGCAAACCATATTCTAAAACCTAGGTATAACTCAAAACAGTTCTTTTCTTTAAATATTTACGTGGAAATGGCAAGTTATTACTTTAAAGAATGGTTCAGAAACCTATAAACTTCAGAGTCAAGCCATTTAATTTTGTAACTTTTGTCTAGATACTAAATGTACTTGGACTTCACATGAAAAACTGCAGAAGCTAAGCTAATTCAGAAATCTTTTTACTACTCTTTATTTAAGGTGAACATTGAGCTTAAATTGATTGATTTTGATGTGTTTTGGTAATGTACCGTGTTCCGCAAAATTAAAGACTTTCATTGGTATACATAGATCCAGCAGAAAAATGCAAAGCATTAAGCAGTAATGTTAGTATAGACTCTAGTGATGATGTGTTAATTCTATTTAACAAAAGTATATGCATGGTGTAAAAAAATCTCATAAGCAATTTGTCTTCATTATGTTATAGTTAAGGCCAGTTCTTAAAGTGTAACTTTGGCAACAGAATTTCTGCATTTTAAAATATGGCTTCTGTTGAATGAAGTATTCCCCTATTAAGTGACTGTTGAAGGTGCTTGGCAGATTTCACCTTACCAAATAATACGAGACATTTATATTAAGGATTGAAACTACCATGCTCTACAAATGAAGGAGAATTAATTTTCAGGATTAATGAGGATTTTGAAAATATAAGCTTCGCATTGCAGAGACCAAATACTGACTGGACGTCACTTACAGCATAAGATTTAGGCTTCTCAGTGGATTTGTTTTAAACCCTGTAGTGTCATTCTCTTGTCATATATACTGCCCTCCTCCCTCTCGTGGAAACATAGCAATCCTTATTTTCTGTCTCCTTCGCAATATAGAGCCCAGACTTGAGACAAAAACTTAGGAGATAGAAAGCCAGGATGCCACTTGCTGAGGTCTGGAACCCGGCTTTCCTATTCAGCATTTGGTTTCCAGCACTTAGAAACATTCAATATTTGTGGAGTGAGTGAATGCCTTATTTTGATTGTAGAAACAAGTTAATTTTCATGTACCACCATTGTTGCTGTTGGAATTCAGAGTTTCTAAATACAGAAAAATAATATTTCTAGGGCCAGCCCATTGTTCTGTTTCAGCATTATGCTTTCTTTGCTCGCCTTGGTTTATTTGCATAAAAAGAGCTGAGTTGCTATCTAATGTCATTAGATTCATTAATGGTACTGTTGTATTTAACTTTGTGAAAAAAGGAGGGGGGGGATGTTTCAGAATCTCAGGAGATGAGTGTAATACTACTGTAGCTTTGTGGAACCACCTTTGGTATTAAATTGTCATTGTTACCATCAGAGCCAGCAGCTGACGGGCAAGAAGAGTACTCTTTCCTTCTAAATAGGATTGTGATGCTCTGCATAGAAATGTGTATGTTTTCATTTTTCTGTGATAAAAATGGCTTCTGATATTTTCTATTTTAGTGTCATGTTAGAGATTTCATTCCATGCTCATTTGTTCATTCACATGTATTTTTATTTTTAGCTCTAAGCGAAAGACATGAGGCCTAAGACTGAAATGAGGTTGTTTTGAGGCCATCTGATTTCTGACTAGAAGGTGTGCGATCGCCTCGTCCTGAAACCACTTCAAACAGAATGGTAATGGCAAAACCTAAGAGAAAGAGAGGCCTTCATGTTTTTCCATGTCTGTTCTCTTATCCCAATTCCTTCCTCTTTAAAACAAATTTTTTAAGTTACGAACAAAAAGTATTAAACAATATGCTAATATACCCTAACTAAACTGGGTCTCGGGTGAAGAGTTGTGTAAATCTACATGGTAAGCCTTGTATAGTTGTTTGAACTTTTTAGTGAGCTACTTAATTAGTGACAAAATCTGTATTCTGTGAAAACGCCTGAGCCATTAGGAATTTGCAGATTGAAATAATTTTCTTCCTTTGAAAAATGATAGGGTTTGCTCTAAGAAGGGACTCCAGACTTGTGAGGCGTTTCAGACTAGGGAGTTAGGGTTCTTGTCACAACTTTCTTTTGCTGTCATAAAGAATTTTAATGTCATATGTATGTTTTTTTGTTTTTCTATTTAAGATGTAAAGTCCTATTAAGAATGTTAGTAGTATCAGTTAGCTCTACTTTAATTATTACCGGTATCTTAGTTCAAAATGTATTTTATAGTTGAGAATAGCACTGTTTGTTTTTATTACAGTAAAACTTTTTTGAGAGAGTGCTACTATTTATTAAGTTTATTCCAGTGGTCCAGGTCCTGTTAAAATAATGTTGATGTGGCAATTACTAGGCTGAATCCCGCTGGGAATAGAATTCCAATAGGGTCTTTGCTCAAGTTCAGATTTTATGCAAAGCCATCTTTTCAGAATAAATGGTTACTTGTTATTTCTTGTACTACATGTAATAGTGTTAATAGCAAAAATAGTATCACAAGTTTACTTATATTTAGCCTGAATTATATGTTTGTTTAATTGATGGCATGCCAAGAAAATGAAATTGTCATCCCCTTCCAGAGGGTAATGGGGGGGGGGGGGCAAATTCTATGGAACTGTGACAGTATTAATATATTTTTTAAAGTCATGCTTCTTTCCATGTTTTCTTCTAGGGTCTCGGTTGTTGGTATAGTGCTACATTACCTCATTTCTCTACAAACAGTATTTTCTTATAAAGAGTATTACAAATAATATCTTATAAACAGTATTTTTGCAGATGTTGAGAGTGACTTAAAGTTTTAAAATGTATTTTTATTTGTATATGTGGCTTTCTGTGATGACAGACTTAATCACATGCCATGCAAATCCAGGCACCAGTTAGGCTCACAGCAGTGTAGTTATCTTCTATCTGTGATCTTGGTTTAGCCTTCAGTCAGTCAGTCTAGCTTTGTTCCGAAGAGAAGCAGTTTTCCTTTGTTTTCTAGATCTCCCTATGTGTTGTTTTAATTCTTCTGGAAATGTGAACTCTGACCTCTTGCTTTTCTATGGAAAAATTAAACAGGCCAATCTAAAAACATAGTTTTTAAGCCTGTAGTAGCAGAATTGTTCATATAGTTCACTTTTGTGTGTTAATGCTTTAATAAGAAACAAATAGATTGTTTTTATTTTTTTGAAATTCTTGTTTCTTATGTTTACCCAAACACTTTTTTTCTTCCCTCAAATAAAGCCTATCTAGTTGACCCTGTTTGAAGTTAGAAGAACTTTGAAGGTCATCTTTTATATTTCTATTTCATGTGCTAAAAATGAATGTGATAGAAGTACAAAGACTTTAACCACTATTAATTGGCTAAAAATGTGGTTTCTAAAGGCATGTGTTATATAAGAATGAAATCAGTAATCTCATTTATACATCTGAATATCTGTCACCATAATAATAGCTTATTAACAGAAAATATAGAACTGATGCCACTTTAATTTAAAGCCTGAAATTGTAAATGTGAAGATATTTGGACCCAATAAATATTAAATAGGTGATATATATGAGTATAGTTTAATATTTTTTAATAAGTAAACTGCCTTGTTTCTAAGCAAAACTTTAATGTTAGACTTAAGAGCTTATAACTGTAAGATGAGAAAGAAACATTAACTTTAAAATGTCATTTTGAAAATTATAAAAGTAAATATTGACCTTAGAAAGTTTTTTCCTTTTGACATTGTTTAATTTTTTTTCCTTTTTGTTTTTTAGGTTTGCAATTTTTTTTGGTGATGGCATGTTCAGAATCTTGGATCCCTAAGTTGAATATGTTGGAAATATTTAGGAACTCTGGAAATTATTGTTTTGTGTATATAATGGCTTACTAGGTGAATCAGTAGATTTAATAAAAAGTATATAAAAGACTAGGTATTATAATTTTGTGTTTCTAAGTTGACATGCATATCTCAAATTGTCATCTATCAGTATTAGTGTCATTCTCTGGAGATAGTCCTATTTTGAAGATTTGGGGGTTTTTATGGACCCCGTATTTTCCCAGGCAGTTTATGTATTCCCCCACTCCTCAGGCCAGTTTGTTCAGCTCCTTTACCTTTCTACTACTGTGCAGTGTATGTTACTTAGATCAGTGGTAATTATTGAACAGGAAGAGATCAAGTGACAGTCCTAGAGATAGTAATTATAAAATTTCAGCCTGGAAATGACCTCAGAACGGTCTGTATTCGAATATACAGATTATATCCAAATACACTTGTGACAAAATGCTGCCGATTTTCTCCTTGGATATTATTTTCTAGGAACAGAAGTGCTAATAGGGAGGAAAAAGAACTGTTCAGTTTGACCTCTTCCCTCTCTCCCTGTTGTTGGGTGAATGGGTTAGGGGGAAAGTAAGATGGCCAAGAGATAGACCATGTAAATGAAAAGGAGGAAAAACAAATTTTAATCTCCAAGAAAGAATATTTCCCCTTAAAAATTCGAAAGTTAGCTCCATTCTGTGTACCTGAACATACTGGTTTAAAACTGTGGGCTCACTTTCACATAGGCCCAGAATGTGAGCTAGGGTATGCTTATGCTTAACCATAGGAATGGCTGGAGAACTTGTTATTTGATAGGAGAGTCAGACAGTCCTTGGGTGACAGTCAGTGGTTGACTTGTTCCCTGACCTGTTCCTGCTGGGATTAACAGATTTGAGGAATTTTCTGGGGCAGTTATTTTGATGGTCAAATGATACAACAGCCTCTCTACCCCTTTGACCAAAACTGAGGAAAAAATTGATTTTTAAGACTGTATTTAGAACAGCCTGAAAAAGGATCATAGGAAAAGGCTGAGGTAGTCCAGTAGAATGTTAATGTATTTGACTATTACAAGGTTTATTATTGGTAGATTATCCAATAATACGGAAGTTGGTGTATAACCCAAATTTTCATAACGTTTCTATTAGAAGACTTCCAGAACTAAATAAAATACACCCTCCACCCCTTTGCTTTACTTTGCTTTGCTTTAAGAGGATTTGACTGATAGGTATATTTAATAGGTGGCACAATGAAGACATTAGATTTTTAAAAATCAGGTTACATTTTAATTTAAATGTGTGTTCCCTCTTTGCTGCTTTCCCATTACAACTGGCTTTTTAAAAACTCTCCTTCTGTGATACTTTTGTCAATAGAGGTGTTTCCTCTTAGCCAATTCTAGCCACAGTATTGACTGGGCCTCGGCATTTGATATACCCAGGAGGAATTAGACAGACAGGAAAAAAGTTGGTCTATACTGAAATGAATATTTTAAAAACCTTCTTAGATTCTGAACACTTTGAGTACAAATGAAAGAGACCCAAGAGGGGGGAAAATTTAAGAGCCCAAGAATAAAAAAATGGTGGGGGTGGGGGTGGGGGATAACCCCTTACATAGCTAACTAAGGTATAATAAGGGAAGGAAATTAATTTCCTGGAGATTATGAGATAGAATATGAAATCCCTTGGATAGTAGGCATTCTTAGACTCATTAGGGTAGTTCACACTAGCACACTGCAGTATTGTAAGGACAGTGGTATGTGATCTGGGGAAATATTAATGGATTTCCTAACACAGAGTTTGATATTTATTGTAGTGTGTTATAAATGGGTATGCAGCTCAAAAATGAATATAATTCAAAATAAGTATCGTAGATACTAGAGAAAATACTATAAAATCTGGATCTTTTGTCTCTATTTTGCAACGTTAGAGAGTAATGTAGAATACAGAGCATAGTAGAGAATTGATGGCATGACTATAATCAGTATTTGATGGTTGCTTACTAGAAACTTCTAAATAAAACCTGACATTTGTCTAATGTTGTCCTTAGTTGTACTGTAACAATTTTAGTGAGAAAATGTGTACCTTCTTGGGTCACTCTACTCCATAGTCTGGCACATCACTGTGGAAATGTAGAAATCTAAGCTCGTTTACCCAGAGAGGAACGGATCTTTGTAAATTTGGATACAGTAAGTGCGTAGGGACGCACACAGAATGTGAGCCTAGAACAGTGGTTCTTGGTATTTCGGCACTTTTCGACCCCCCTTTGAAAACCTGAAGGTAACTATGGATCCTTTCCCCAACAAGACTGCAATTTCTGAGGGTAGAGGGACTGCCCTTGGCTGTCAGGTCAGGAAGCCCTGATCTACAAGATCATCTTCATTTTACTTCTGACCTTGCTCTTGACTTTATTGTCAACTGTCTGTCAGGGGTTCTCGAATGGAGCTTCAAATCTTGAAGGACGCTTACTGCCTTACTCATTGAACTGAAGCCCCATGTCCAGAGCTCTGTAACGTAATGGAGCAGACGACGTTCACAAAACGCTGCCCCACAAGTACAGTGGTAAAAAGAGAGCCTGAGGCATTTGTGTGTGGCACAGCCTCCTGGGTAGTACCTCCTTCCTACTGGCACAGGGGGGTTTATTCCATTGTTAGTTGAATCTTGATGTTCTGTTTTTAAAATGAGCATATTTCTTCTAAAACCTCGAATTATTATAAAGGTTTCTAACTGTGACTTTTTCCTCGTGTCATAGGATGTCACATTAATGGTGTAAAATGTGCACTTCACATTAACATAGTAACTGGGAACCTGGGATTGTTATTTTGTGACTCAAATCTATAACACGTTTTCAGGGGAATTGTTGAGATGACCGGATAATTCATTCTTTATTCCTTTCAAGTTCCTGAATGTATGATTGTTTCTGAATCTTATTAAGCCATTTATAAGATGAGACAAAACTGTCTTCAGTTCATATTTTGACACAGAATTGCATACATTGAATTGATCTTACTAGAAATGTGTTTTTGACAAAAAATTCTATTTGAGTGGCTCTAATCTTCATTTTGGAATCTCAGATCCCCTGCTCGTTATGTCGTTCACTGGGACTTTGCTGCAAAATACAGCTTCGCTGAGAAGGTCATCCTTGAAAAATCAAGAAATCTGAAGAAACTTACTTTGGGACTTGAGTAAAGAGACGGAAGAGCATCGTCAGATTGACAGCGCAGCACACTCTGGAAACATCTTCGACTGCACTGCTTTTGTACATGAAACAATTTGACTGTTTTATGAACTGGACCTATAGAGAGAGAAAACAACCTCATAAAATGTATCTTTAATATAAGAAAACAGGACTCTGGCCTTTGAAACATTTCTGTCAGGACAGTTTGTTCTGACTACTCACTGAGGGAGGGAGGAGCTTGGGTCATTGAACTCGACTGAAAGTTAGTTGCCATGTATTCTGGATTTGAAGGTGTTTTTTTAATTTCCTGTCAGAATATAGTGTTTTGGGCTTTTGCACCATCTGCCTTCCATGTGCCTTTCCTGTCCCCTGAGAGAGGAGCTGGAGTTCACCTGTGCCCTGATACTTGTTCTCTGTCCTTTCTTTTCTATACTGTTGACTTCAATGTGGGGAAATGTGGAGCAGGCAGAGGATTCCAGGATCCTGTTAAATCTATCCCGCTATCCCTCCCAGGTAGTTGTACTGCATTTCCTTTTCAGCTCCTCTCAGTGTTGCCCAATTTTAGCCCCTCGGTTAGGTCGAGGCGGCATTAAAATCACACCTTTTGAGGCTCCCTTCCCGTCGTCCTTTTTGTTCTGCCTGCAGTGGGCGGTTTTCAGTTGTCCTACTGGGCCACATGTGCTCTCTCATTTCCCTCCCCCTTCCTGCGTGTTCTGCTGGAGAGAGAAAACAGATCTAGACTTGGGGATTTGAGTTGCGTGAGGTTTGCCCCCACAGATGCACAGCACGGTGTTTAAAATACAGCCTCTTAGCTGTGCTGTCCACAGTAGTCTCCTTCATACCTCTGCTCTGTGCTGGGCACTGTCCCCTCGTCCTGTCCACCGCTCGATTCTCCTGAGGCCGGGAATGGACCGCATGGCGCCATCCACACAGGGGGAACCGTAGTTGACCTCTGTGTAAGCTTGCTAGTTCTGAGGTCATGAGTTAACGAGGGAGCTGAAGAGTTCCCCGGGTCCTCCACCGGACTCTGGTAAAAGCAGATCATGTGCAGAGAAAGTCCTCATGCCGGAATGATTTTGAAAACAAGATTTGTCCAAAGAAATAGGCCAAATTCCAGGTTAACCATGAACCCACATTGACTCTCCTGGTGTGCCTTACTTTCCACAAAATAAAAACCTTACCAAATGAACCCTGACGTAAGTCAAATGTGGTATTACTCAAAAAGAGTTTTTACAAGTGGTTTTCAGAAACGTGCAAATAAATATGTTTTGTATGAAAGAGTATATACTATGTACAATAATTTTCTGATTCTTGCTCTAATAAATATTAAACTTAAGTGGTCTCCGCATTTGAGCCCTAATAGTTTGAAATTATTTTTTTGAAATTACTTTCTTGAGTAACATTTTAAGGTACACAATCTTTTTACTTTTCATGTAACGTGCAAGTGTTCTTAGAAGCTGTTGACACGTGTTTGTTTTCCACATGTGAACCTACTGTGGCTTCAGTAAGAGTTTCTGAACCTTTGGCTGTAATTACCAAGCGCTGGGGGTTGGGCTGGCTGGAAATGCGTGTTGAGCTTTTCTGTGTATGCAGCAAACTGTGTGCAAATAAAGTAGCTTTGTACCCTGAAGGAGCTTTTAGTAATTAAATTTTTATGAAACATGAGCAAGTTAGACGAGAGGAAGTGAACCAAAGGAGCTGTAAACGATGGTCTAAATTAGAGGTTTGGGAGCCTTTATGGAAGGTAGCAGTGGTAGTGAGTCGGTGGGAATGGGGTGGGGTGGGCTGTGAAGTTTGGAGAGGAGCGCAAGACCCCCATCTGGAGTCAGTAGTGGTGTGGGTCGGTGCGCGTAAGCTGTGCTCCGTGGACGTGGATCCAAGGTCAAGGAAGCTTGGTAGCAGAAGTCTATCCCCACCGTTCCTGACTGATCAGCAGATGGGTGCCATGAGGCAAAATAGGAAAAAGAAAATCAAGGGTGGGGTGGGGACTTCAAAAGTTTTTTTCACTTTAAAAAATTGACCTTTTAAACTTCTGTGTCGTTCTCTCTATTGTGTACCCCTGGTAAAATAAAACTCTTGCCATCTCAAATTAGTTCTCTACAGATACCCAAACAATTTTTTTTATTGACCTGTGAAATCAAAAGGCTGGGTGCTGCTGTTTCTTGGAAATGTGCAGGATTAGCATAGTCAGGTCTTAGTTGTCCATCCTACAACCCATAGATCATGGGATGCTGTTTAACGCGCCAAAGAACAGGGCAGGTTTACATAATTCCTTCAGCTTTGCTGAAGAGTAGAGTGGGAGACCCTGTCTCAAAAAAATTAAGGTAGCTGTTAAGGGGCGCCTAGCTGGCTCGGTCACTGGTAGAGCACGCGACTCTTGATCTCGGGGTCGTGAGTTCAAGCCCCACGTCGGGTGTAGAGCTTACTTTTTAAAAAAAGGTAGTAATTAAAAGGACAGCTGTTATCATCCTGTTTCAACCAACAGTTGGCCGAGAAGTCATTCTGGAAATCTCTTGAACAGATTTCCAGTATTTTACATGAGGATGAACTGAGACCTCTAATAATGCAAAGATCCACTACAACACAAACTGAAGAAATCATTTCACACTCCCTTGCAGATAATTTTTCAACCTGCAAAGTAGTCACAAACCTCCAAAAAATTTTATGCTGATAAGTGAGTGGCCAGAAACAATGCAATGGTTAGAACTTGTCTTATGTCTGCCTGTCTCCAGCTTTTAAGATTTACCCTACGTACCATCGTCTTGCATGACTAGACTGCTTTTTAGTATCCGCTTACATGCTAGCCCCTGCAATAAGGTAAATGTATAAAATGTGTCGAGGAGTGAATTTTCAAGAAAGATGTGGAGATTTCTTCCTTTGGCATCTAAAGATGAAGGTTGGTATCCTTCCTAAACGGGTGCTTGTATGCAAGTTCAGAGGAAGTCCGTGATCTCTAGTCATGGTTCACAGCACTCCAAAGTACGTCCCTTTATCTCGGGGATATTGCAAAATGCGGAACCGTATTGCTCTACTAGTATTCCACGCTGTGTTCCTTAGAGACTTTTTCTTAGGAGGCCCAACTTTGAATTATTCAACCCAGGGCTAAGATTAGTGAGGCAGACACCTGCTTTCAGTATTCCCTGGGACTCGAAAGCGAGAATGAAATTACTAAATAAACTTGAGATTGAGGGATATTTTGGACTTCGTTAGCTGTGTGCTATGCATCCGTTCCTGCGGGCAGGGCGCTCAGAGGGCTGGTAAATTTCTCAGTACTAGAAGGCATCACTTTGCCGTGAAAATTTTGGATTAAATATTTTTGAACATCCTCAATTTTGTAGCATAGCAGACAAAAGATTATAAATAGATACATACTGATTGAAATCATTTTACCTAAAGTATGACATGACCAAACTGTGTAGATTTGCAATTTTGGATTTGGAAGAAAAGACACAAGTGACTTGCTAGGGGTCTTTGATGACAGTTACAAGCAGGAAATTTAGTTCTGCCTCTAATACCAAGTTACGTGTTTAGTCAAAATAATACCTCAGAACTTTTCCGTTAGGATTTTCTTTAGCTCTTGAGTGGCTCTTGGTGGCCTGTCCAGGCCCCCTTTTTACCTAAGAAAGCCGCATCAGAGAATGAGTTACACAATTTTAAAAGCCCCATTTGTGGGATCTTCTGGAAAACACTAAAATATATCACTGTAGGATAGTTTCCCTCTTTGAGAAACGGGGAATTATCCTTAAGTGAGAGGCCAAACCAAGGCGAAACAGGTGGTTCACAGATGGCTTGGTCTCTGTCTGTGGCTGCCTTCAGCACACTTCCGGTGTGGGGGCTGAGTGGCAGTGGGGGGTGGATGGGTGGAAATGTGGCAGGTGTTGGGAGAATGGCTTTTCACATCTACTAGCGTAAGCAATTCCTGTTTGCCTACTTTTTATGTAACATCTTTCTAAGGAGTCAATTGTAGCAAACCGTAGTTTCTCCCTTCCCCCAGATTAGAATTTTGTGATTTATCTGTTTAGATTAAGAAGTAAGGTTAACTCCATAGCTGCCATTTCCTCAAACAAACAAAAACAAAAAACCCAGCAGCAGCTGACCTAGACTTCCATCTTGTACTCACTATTATGTAAGTCCTAAATTCTGATTTAAAAAATGATAAATTCGGGGCACCTGGGTGGCTCAGTCGGTTGAGCGACCGACTTCGGCTCAGGTCATGATCTCGCAGTTTGTGGGTTTGAGCCCCACGTCGGGCTCTGGGCTGACAGCTCGGAGCCTGGGGCCAGCTTTGGATTCTGTGTCTCCTTCTCTCTCTGTTCCTCCCCTGCTCATGCTCTGTCTCTCTCTCTCTCAAAAATAAAGATTAAAAAAAAAAGTTTTTTAAGTGATAAATTTGGTCTGAAGCAGAAAGAGTGTAATAAGCCTTTTCTCTAGTCTTTCACCCTTCAGATCCTCTGGCCCCCTATGGTAGTGAGGCTGGGGACCACCTGAAAGGTTTGAAATTCAGAGCAAGAATCAGAAAAAGATAAGAGCAGGGGGCCTGGGTGGCTCTGTCGGTTAAGCGTCCGACTTGATATTGGCTCGGGTCATGATCTCACGGTTCATGGGATCTTTCATAAGGGGGTGTTAGGAGGAAAGGCCAGGCAGAAGCAGTGCCAGGAGCTGAAGCCCCAGACTGAGCAAGGTCCAACTTACTGGTGATTAAAATGAAAGAGATCGTGGAGGCCCCCTAAGTTCATGCTGAAGAGTAGGGGTTCAATTCTACAGGCAGGAGGGGACCTGTCCTCTGTGGCTTTGCTCATGTGGGAGTTTCATCTGAGTATGGTCCAGAATTGTTGGCCCCTGTGGGTTCTCAGTTTATCATCTCAGGCAAGGGAGGAAAGAGAGAGAAGTTGATTAGTAATCATTCCCTCTCTCCTGTCTCTCAATGCTTGCTTTTCCAAAATGCACATAACTTTTTCCTCATAAAAAGGAGATGATTTATAAAAATTCACACGGTGCAGAAAAGTAAGAGTAAAGTTCGCTATCTTACTGCTAATATTCTGATCATCAGCAGTTTCGACTTCTACATCATCTGTGCTAACGGCCTCCTTGGTAAGGGCTGCTGTGTGTGGATGCAACCATCTCACTCCCTAGTGCTGAAAGTTAGGTGGTCTACAATTTTCATTATTCATGTTCTTTTCATTTTCTCACTCTTGCAACTTGGTTTCCCGTGAACGTCCTTATGCATAAGATCTGCATTTACCCAGTTATCTCCTTGGTATAAACAGAAGGAAACCTCAAAAACTTGGGATGCCTAGAGTCACCTGGGTGGCTCGGTTAAGTGTCCAGTCCCTGATTTCAGCTCAGATCATGATCTTGGGTTCTTGGGATCAAGCCCCACGTCAGGCTCTGTGCTGGCAGTATGGAGCCTGCTTGGGATTCTGTCTCTCTCCCTCTCTCTGCTCCTCCCCTGCTCATGCTCTCTCTCTCTCTCTCTCAATAAATAAACAACAACAAAAAAGTTTGAAACCTAGAACTGAGGTCCACAATACCAGAATTTAGTACAGACATTACCGTTGAGCAGTTTGTGTGCGTGTGTATGCCCACATGTGCACTTTTCAGAGCACTTTAGTAGCAACTTCCGTCTTGAGATCTGCATAAAATGTTGCGAGGTGGGTTAGTGGAGATGATGGTCGTTCCTTCAGGTGGGTGTGGGGGGCTCCCATCTCTCCTCAGCACTGCTGTCACATGGCAAGTGCCTGCTGCTCACAAAGCACATTTGCAATCAGCTTTCAGAACATCAACTCCAAGGCCAATGCCAACAGAAGCTTTTGGAATACACGATGATTAGCACACATGATAGCCAAACTAAAAATGGAACTTTCCGGCTTCCACACATGAAACTGCTTTGATTCCAAGTTTTCCTATTTTAATTAGGCAGATCAAAGAGACAACACGTTTTTCTGAGAAGTTGAAAATCATATGGCAAACCGCTCTATTTTTCAATGTAGGAAGTCTTTACAAGGGTTAAGTGTGAGCGATGTTCATTTTGGTTCTTTCAGGGGAAAGTACCTTCTGGAAGTGGTCTGATTGGATCCCTCGGTGGTGGTCTTCTACCCAGGCCCCCCTCCCCAGCCATTTCTCGTCCATAAGATCTCTGGATGGTTCCTGGATTAAACCACTGTGTACTAAACATAATGAGAACTCAGAGCTAAAGACTCCTTGTCCTGTTATGTAGAAGGCTTGGTTTAGGTTGAAGTCATAAGTTCCATTCTTTCTTCTTAAAAATGAGCCCTACTTGGGGCGCCTGGGTGACTCAGTCGGTTGAGTATCTGACTCTCGATTTTGACTCAGGTCACGATCTCATGTTTCGAGGGATTGAGCCCCGAATCAGGTTCTATGCTGGCAGTGCAGAGCCTCCTTGGGATTCTCTCTCTCCCTCTGCCGCTCCCTCTCTCTCTCTCTCTCAAAATAAATAAATAAACATAAAAAAGAGAGAGAGAGAGCCCTACTTAACAAATTGTAGCTCTAGCACTCCTGTACTCAGCAACCAGGCCCCTTAGCATACTCCCACTCTTTTGTGTCTCAGGGCCTTTGCACTTGCTGTTCCCTTGGCTTGGTCTGCTCCTCCCCAGATGCTCACATGGTTCTCTCCCTTGCTTCTGTTAGCTCTCTGCTCAAACGTCTCCTCATCAGAGAGCCCTTCTGACCCACCTGTCTATCTAAAATAGCATCTCATTCCCTCCCTCCCTTATTTCCTCACAGCAGTTACCCCACGCTGACAGCAAAGATGTGTCTCCTCCACAAAGCATAAGCTCAGAGAGGGCAGGGCTTTTGTTTTGTTCCTGGCTGTTCCTTCAAAACAGAGAACAATACCTGACCTATGTTAGAAACTCAGTAAATGTATACTTTTTGAATGAGTGAACAAATCCCCCCATGTTCCTACCTAGGGACGTGTGAAGACACTTGGAGCTTTCAAACACCAGAGGAAAGTCAAGGACTTGGGGAAAAGGAGCAGTGATCTCAGGGCAGGATCTCTGTGTCGGGCCGACCTGGCCCAGTGGCGCCATTTCTGCTTCCAGCTCCTTCTCTAACTGCATGTACACGTGGAGCCATGGCTTCTTGCTTTCTTTCTTTTTCTTTCTTTCTTTCTTTCTTTCTTTCTTTCTTTCTTTCTTTCTTTCTTCTTTCTTTCTTCTTTTTCTTTCTTTTTATGGAACACTTCACGAATTTGTGTGTCATCCTTGTGCAGGGGCCATGCTAATCTTCTCTGCATCGTTCCAATTTTAGTATCTGTGCTGCCGAAGCGAGCACGAGCCATGATTTCTAACATCCCCCCCCCCCAAGTGGAGGGTGACTTGTGCTAACAGTAGGCACTGCCTTTAAAAAGCATTTCAGTGGGGGAGTCTGGGTGGCTCAGTCGGTTAAGCGTCTGGCTGGATTTTGGCTCAGATCGTGATCTCACGACTTGTGATTTTGAGCCCTGCATTGGGCTCTGTGCTGACAACATGGAGCCTGCTTGGGATTCTCTCTCTCTCTCTCTCTCTCTCTCTCTCCCTCTCTTTCTGCCCCTCCCCTGCTTGTTCTCTCTCTCTCAAAATGAATACATTTTTAAAATTTAAAAAAAAAAAAGCATTTTAATGGATTAATACATGCAATAGATATTTACAGAGCAACAACTACGGTCCCAGGCATTGTGCTAGAGGCCAGGGTTATAAGAGGCCACAAGACACTCACTGAGCTGACAGTTTTTCAGTATGAGTTTGGTTGGACAAGATCACCCTCCTGCCACCTCAAGCTAAGAGAAGAGCCCTGAAAGAGGGGAAGCTTTGCCCAGTGGGGAGAAGGGCTGTGTGGGGCGGAGCCCAGGTTTTGGTGGGCAGGTGGGCTTACTGTGTGGTGTCAGGGTTTGGCTTCAGCTCCCCCAGGGCTCAAGAGGGAGGAAGCTCTCTGTATGCTTGTTTTCTACTAGGCCACATCAATAAAAAAAATTCTTAAAACTACCATGTTTTTTGGTTTTGGTTAGACTTCTGTGGACTAAATTCAGAAGCTAGCAATAATTTTAAATATTTCCATGGGTGACTCTTCGAGAAAGTTCCAAAGCCAGAAAGTCTATTTAAAAACAACTTTGGAAACAACAAATTTGTGTTTCTCCCTGCACTTAAGATTCAAAAGAAAGAAGAAGAAGAGGAACAACAAAAACTTTCTCCAACAATGCAAATAGACTAAAATATAAGGAAACAGGAACTCCAGGTGATTTTTCTCACTTATTGAAAGCAATAAATAATGAGTCCTTCAAATACTCTACGAGAGGTATCTTGAACTTCTCTGTAAGGAATATTTCGCTGAAAAGGAGTGTAATGCAAACATGAATGACCATGTAACCCTCCCCTGTATGTAACTCAGGGATTTGCACGGAGGCATAGTTTTTGGCCTCTAGTTATGTAATTACTGAAATACAGTTCTATGGTGCTTTTACAGTGTTTTAAGGGGGAGACATACACGGCACTCAGATCATCAGGCGAAACCAAAGACTGGTAAGAATAGGGCCTCCTTTTCATTTCACTTTGTTGTATCCTGTCCACTGGGTCCTGTAGCTCACATTCTGGCTCCCTCTTTCTCTCTCTCTTTTTAAATGTTTTATTTTATTTTTGAGAGAGAGCGAGAAAGAGAGAGAACACATGCGTGCACAAGTGGGAGAGGGGCAGAGAGAGAAGGACACAGAGGATCCGAAGCGGGCTCCAAGCTGACAGCAGAGAGCCTGATATGGGGCTCGAACTTACGAGCCACAAGATCCTGACCTGAGCCAAAGTCAAATGCTTAACTGCCTGAGCCACCCAGGCACCAATTGGCTCCCTCTTTCTCAAAGAGTGTGTGTGTGTGTGTGTGTGTGTGTGTGTGTGTGTCAGAGACAGAGACAGAGATGGAGACAGAGACAGACAATAACGTGGGGACAAAATTCAATTGCAGATTCAGACTCAACTATTTCTGAAGTGAGACTTGGGAATGATTCTGCTTTTCTAACGAGCCAGCTGGTGAAGCCAGTACAACTGGTTCACAAACTCCATGGAATAGTAAGCCTCTTAGCCTACCAGGAACTTTCACATGCATTTTTTTTTTCATGGAACTTTGTAACTATCCTGTGAGTTGAGCACTGCTGGTGGCACCTGCTTTTATACATAATAGGGCAGGTCCCAAGAGGCAGATTGCCTAAACAGAGCTTGATGCTAGAACCCAAGCTTCCTAACGTCCCATGGAGTGTTTTTATTAAGGGAGCTCTAGCTTGGTGGTTGAGTCATGAATACGTGGGGAGTGGGGAGGTAAAATTAAAATTTTGGAAACCCAATAGAGAAAATGCACTCTTTTGTTATTACTGTTGTTATGATGTCCCCTGAGGTCCTAGAGCCAGCGCTAATAGACTGGGAGATGGTCACATGAGAGTTCTTACACTTGCCGTTTTTAGGCAACAGGAAGACAGCAGGTGGCGAGTGTCCTTCTGGTGACAAACTTAACTATCTTTGGGAAAATGGGATTTAACTTGACTGTAGGCTGCCTTCCATCTACCGGATGGAGCTAGAACTTGAGAGCTGGGTGGCTTTGATTTATGGAACACCATTCCTGTCAGATGGTACAAAGGATGTGCAAATCATATGCAAGTGGGCTAAATCTCACTCAGAATTTGCCAACCGGAAACACAACGTCTTGATTCCAGCTGGATTTTAATGTGATCTTGGGGTAACTTTCAGTGAAGTCTCCACTAGGCTTACTTTTAGCTGAGAAATAGCTAAATCCTGTCAAATGCAAGAAAGGTCCGAACATGGAAGTCCAGAGTGGCATTTGTGACCGTGGGTCCTGTACCCCATCTGGGGAGAGGAGCCCCAGCTGGCCTTGGGGTAAAGTGAGTCTCCTATGGTCTTTCACTTTCACAAGTTCTCTTTCTTTCCTTTCTTTCTTTCTTTCTTTCTTCTTTCTTTCTTTCTTTCTTTCTTTCTTTCTTTCGAGCTTACTTTCTTATCTGTGTTGGTCCAACCTTCTTCCTTTTCCAAACTGTCCCTCTCAGGCATTTGCTGCTAAGCAACGCAATGGTATAGAACAATTGGATTCATGTGGGATGTTGATTCAGTTCAAAGACATGATCACCTTGATTTTGGTGTTCTAAGAGTGTCTTGTTATGCACATAATACATGTTCACTGCAAAAATTTTGGAAATTAACAGAAAGTGTAAAGGAAAACATTGCTATACTCCCACCACTCAGTGATAACTATTGTTATCATTTTGGTAAGTATCATTCAGGAACATATTTTACCAAGTTGAGATGATGATGCTATTAAAGTTTTGTTTTGTTTTACTATTTAAGTCGTGTAACCTCCTCTTTCCCATGAGTATTAGAGTGAATGTTTTCCCAAGTTCTGAAATATTATTGAAGAGGTTTTCATTGGCTTGTTAGTTTGTTTTGCGGGTTGGTGTACCATCAGATGGATGCATTCTAGTTTATGCAGTTCTCCCTTATTGATGAACGTGTAGTTTGTTGCCTGTTGTTTAATATGTTATGCTCCGAGAGAGGATCCTTGCAACGAATCTTTGTGCACATCTTTAATTATTCTTTTAGGATAAATATGGAGAAGTGGAATTACCAGCTCTAAAGATATATGTAAAATCGTTGTTGGATAAATGATGCCTTTTGATAAATGCTACCGAGGGGTGTTCCAGAGTGGTTGATCCAATTTATAGCCTCAACCAACAGTGCACTCTGGCTGTTTTGGGGTATTGTGTTTAAACTGCCTCTTTGACAGTTCAAAATGATATCCCTTTGTTTTAATTTGCATATATTTGATCTCCCAGAGACTGAACTGTTTACAATTTCTTTCTTTTCCTTTGACAAATGCCTCTTAGGTCCGTGGCTCCTTTTTTTTTTTGGAGTTTTATTTTGTTGTTGATGTTGTTTTTCAATGATCCTTAAAAGCTCTGTCTTGTACACATATTTTCCCTCATTTGTTTTTTTTTCACTTTGATTATAGTTGTTGGTTGACATTCAGCAAGTGTTATGCTTTCACCTAGTTGGATTTTTCAATCTTTTATTTTAGGCTTTCTTTCTGCTTGAAAATGTCTTCCCAGTCCTGAACTAAAATAGGCTAGTGAAGGTAGCTTTACCTGTACACTTCATTGGAAGATGGTGGAATTAGAGATTGGCAGAGTGTTGAGGAAAACACAACCACTAATGAAATGTGATCTAGTCTTAACCAGATGTGTACCTCAGAATCTTGTTAGAGCTTTAAAAAATTACCAATTCCTGGGACACAGTCCAGTACCACTGAATCGGAAACTTTAAAAAAAAGGGGGCACCTCAGTGGCTCAGTCAGTTAAGGGTCTGACTTCGGCTCAGGTCATGATCTCATGGTCTGTGACACAGTTTGAGCCCCACATCAGGCTCTGTGCTGATAGCTCAGAGCCTGGAGCCTGCTTCAGATTCTGTTTCTCCCTCTCTCTCTGCCCCTCTCCCACTTGCGCGCGCGCACGCGCGCGCTCTCTCTCTCTCTCTCTCAGATAAATAAATATTAAAAAAAAAAATCAAAAAAGAAACTTAAAAAAAGAACCTTACACAAATCCACAGACTTAGAAAGGATCAGAGCCAAGTTGCATGTGATTTTTTTTTTTTTTTTTTTTTTTTTTTTGCTTGCTTTGCGCATTACCTTTTATTAATGTACGGGTGTATCTTGTCTTATGCGTTATCTGTTAACAATGAAGATCAAAATGCTTTTGTGAGGAGGGGAATTCAGAACAGTATGCTGTGTGGGGTGTTCTGCAAAATTACAGCGGTTCTCTGAAAGCATCAGTCTCATGAGTTCCGTGGCAGATTCTGCCTTCCGTGTCTCTACACCATGGCAAGTGGACTTTTTTCAAATTCGAAGTGACAGTATATTTACAAATGTAATGTATTTTGAAGAATATCTGGAATACATAAACTATATTAGAAGATATATTTACAAATTGCAAATGTTAACACCTTGCATTTGTATATATATATATTTTTTTAAACCAGCATTCGTTATTCTTTGATTTACAGTAGTATCTCATTTGAAAATGGGGTCTGAGCCTGCAAATTAGCATTTACAACTTGGGAAAAGAAAGTCAAACCAAAAATGGCCAATTTGACATCTCTGTACAAACTTGAACTATGCTCATTGGTTAACATTGAAAATACACTCTTATTTTTCTAGCCTGGAACTGCTTCATTAAAAGGTTTTACTTTATAAGGGGGCTGGTTCCTGGGTGGCTCAGTAGGTTGAGTGTCCAACTTCTGCTCTGGTCATGATCTCACAGTTCGTGGGTTCTAACCCCGTGTGCCTGGAGCCTGCTTCAGATTCTGTGTCTCCCTCTCTCTCTGCCCCTACCTTGCTCGCGCTCTGTCTCTTAAAAAGTAAGTTTTTTAAAAAGGTTTTGTAAGGGAATTTGCCTATGAATCAACCTATTTGTTTTAGTGTCCACCCCATAAGTAGCATCTTGGGTTTAAAAAAAATTTTTTTTAACATTTATTTTTATTTTTGAGAGACAGAGCACAGCAAGGGGGCAAGCAGAAAGAGAGGGAGACATAGAATCTGAAGCAGGCTCCAGGCTCTAAGCTGTCAGCACAGAGCCCGACACAGGGCTTGAACCCACGAACTGTGAGATCATGACCTGAGCTAAAGTCAGACCCTTAACTGACTGAGCCACCCAGGCTCCCCTCAGCATCTTGGATTTGAAGGAGAAGGCAGTCAGCCTGTAGGAGGTGAGAGGGAGGGCATGGAAAGGCCTTGGCTTTGGGCAAGGAACTTAGTATCTCAGAGCCTCAGAAATGGTGGTGGTGGTGATGACGATGGTGATGACAATGATTGTGGTGGTGTCACTTCATCGGGGAGCAGGCATGGTAACATAAGTCTAGCGTGTGGTGGCTAGCAACAACTTTGTTACTGTTGGTCCCCCCATCCCTCACTCTGTTCACTGCACTGGATCAGTTAAAGGAAGATGTTTGGGGGTAAGGGGCAGGAAGCAGAGGGTTCTAAGGAGGTTTCTATGTTTGAGGTCCCCTGATCAGTTTGAGAAATTATATATGCTCCAAACAAAAAGTAGTATAAAGTGCTAAAGTTAGTGTTACAGTTAATACATTTATTTTTTAACTAGATTTACTTATTTATTATTTTTGAGAGAGAGAGAGAGAGAGAGCACGAGCAGAGGAGGGGCAGGCAGGATCTGAAGTGAGCTCTGTGCTCACAGCAGAGAGCCTGATGCAGGACTTGAACTCACAAACCGTGAGATCATGACCTGGACTGAAGTCAGATGCTTAACTGACTGAGGCACCCCGGCGCCCCAACAGATTTATTATTTATAAGAAATCAAAAACAGGAGAGACAGGTGTGGCCTAAAGAGTTACTATGCTCTTTTGTATATCATTTTCATGTAAAAAATGCTTGAACCGGATTTGAATGCATCTTAGGTAATTTCAAGAAGGAGGAGGAGAAGGAGGAGGAGGAGGAGGAAAGGTCATGTTGCTAAAAGTCTATTATAACTAAGAAGCTAAGAGTATGTGAAAGGGTCTTAAGTGCTGGCAGGACAAAACCCAGTCCGTGGTCTGGCACAGGGGACAAGGGACGCACCAAACTTGATGCCAGACGAGTTTTTCTTGCATAAGCATCTTCGTGCCATGGTTGAAGTTATGACTTGAGATAAACAACGGATGAGAACTCTGAGGTAGCAGATGGTGCTGCAGGACGGGCCACCGTAGCCATTGCAGGGCTATGGGGTGCTCAGACAAGAAGCCAGGTCAGGTCTCCCCACATGGTGAGCCCCGGGGCCGCCCATCCAAGGTCTCCTTGTAGCACACAGCCTCCTATAAGACGAGGGAAACGACTGGCTGGATTGTGTGGTCTTCAGGTCCATTTCAGCTCTGACATTCCAGGATGAAAAACCAATTTATTGATTATTGCGGGCCAGAAAAATTGAAAGAGGTTGAAAGGGATTCTGAGTTCTTTTCTGGCTGAGGTTCATCCAGAGGCAGAGCAAAATGAGCTTCTTGATCGCCATCCAAGAGGAAGAGTTTATCTCTGGACCTCTTTCCAGTCTTCTTGCTGTTTCTGCAGGGCAGAAACATGGCCAGCTCTTGGCAAACTTGTGAACTAAGCAATTTCCCCCCCTAATCTGTTATCCCCTTTGATGTCCCTGACCCCCAAGCACAGCGCCCCTCATGTCACACCTGGGGTCCCTGCCAGCCACCCCAAATTTAGAGGGGGTCTCAAGGTAAAAAACGTTCCACGTACAAAGTCCATAGTGCTGTTTGTACACTTAACGCTCTTCATTTTGCTCGATAGATATTTAGCCAGCATCTATTGTGTACAAACCACTGTGCTCGATTCTTGGGCAGTAGTTTTCCAACTACACGTTATCGCCCATTAGTGGGCTTTAGTCTCAATTTAATTGGCTCCAACCAGAATTCCAAACATAAGTAGAAAACACATCAAAGTGTCTCACACATAGTAAGGCTAAGTACTAGTTAATAAAACATTTGCTTCAGTTTTACATTTGTAGATGTGTGTGTGTGTGTGTGTGTGTGTGTGTGTGTGTGTGATGAATGTCCATGGAAAATGTATTTCTCACTGCAATATAGTTAGAAAAGTTTAAAAACCAATGCTGTGGGCTCTCAATCCCTTAACAGCAACTCCATATTCCAAAACATGAAAATCTTTTCTTAAGTTTGGCACAAGTTCATTTGGCAGCAAAATATGACCCAAAGTGATTTGAGGGTATTTATAGTCTTTCTCTCACTTACTGCAAATAGTTGTACACTTAACTGCAGAATGGAGTCATACCTTTGACCCCACTGGGCATGTTGCACTCAATTACTTTCCTAAGGGCCAAAAACTTATGAACCATAGCACTTTCCACAAGACACCATGGATCTATATAAGGGATATAGCAGTTTTCATCCATTGGGCAAATATTTATCGAATGCTTACTATGAGCTTGGTATTGTGCTGGGTGTTAGATATGGAAGGAAGAAGACTAGTATGCGATGAACTCCTGCAAAATTTCACAATCCCATGGGCGAGATAGATTTGGGGCCACCAGAGCTGAACTTCAGTACTCTCCTTATACCCTCCTTCTCGCTGCTAGTTCCCTCAGATCCTTGGCTGCAGAGATTTCTCTGCTGATGGCTTCTAAGTCTCCTACATCACATTTCTTTTTTTTTTTTTTTTTTTTTTTTTTTTTTTTTATTTATATATGAAATTTATTGTCAAATTGGTTTCCATACAACACCCAGTGCTCATCCCAAAAGGTGCTCTCCTCAGTACCCATCACCCACCCTCTCCTCCCTCCCACCCCCCATCAACCCTTAGTTTGTTCTCAGTTCTCAACAGTCTCTTATGCTTTGGCTCTCTCCCACTCTAACCTCTTTTTTTTTTTTTTTTTTGTTCCCCTCCCCCATGGGTTTCTCTTAAGTTTCTCAGGATCCACATAAGAGTGAAACCATATGGTATCTGTCTTTCTCTGTATGGCTTATTTCACTTAGCATCACACTCTCCAGTTCCATCCACGTTGCTACAAAAGGCCATATTTCATTTTTTCTCATTGCCACGTAGTACTCCATTGTGTATATAAACCACAATTTCTTTATCCATTCATCAGTTGATGGACATTTAGGCTCTTTCCATAATTTGGCTATTGTTGAGAGTGCTGCTATGAACATTGGGGTACAAGTGCCTCTATGCATCAGTACTCCTGTGTCCCTTGGATAAATTCCTAGCAGTGCTATTGCTGGGTCATAGGGTAGGTCTATTTTTAATTTTCTGAGGAACCTCCACACTGCTTTCCAGAGCGGCTGCACCAATTTGCATTCCCACCAACAGTGCAAGAGGGTTCCCGTTTCTCCACATCCTCTCCAGCATCTATAGTCTCCTGATTTGTTCATTTTGGCCACTCTGACTGGCGTGAGGTGATATCTGAGTGTGGTTTTGATTTGTATTTCCCTGATAAGGAGCGACGCTGAACATCTTTTCATGTGCCTGTTGGCCATCCGGATGTCTTCTTTAGAGAAGTGTCTATTCATGTTTTCTGCCCATTTCTTCACTGGGTTATTTGCTTTTCGGGTGTGGAGTTTGGTGAGCTCTTTATAGATTTTGGATACTAGCCCTTTGTCCGATATGTCATTTGCAAATATCTTTTCCCATTCCGTTGGTTGCCTTTTAGTTTTGTTGGTTGTTTCCTTTGCTGTGCAGAAGCTTTTTATCTTCATAAGGTCCCAGGAATTCACTTTTGCTTTTAATTCCCTTGCCTTTGGGGATGTGTCGAGTAAGAGATTGCTACGGCTGAGGTCAGAGAGGTCTTTTCCTGCTTTCTCCTCTAAGGTTTTGATGGTTTCCTGTCTCACATTCAGGTCCTTTATCCATTTTGAGTTTATTTTTGTGAATGGTGTGAGAAAGTTCCTACATCACATTTCTAACCTGACTTCATAAGGGCACTTCAGCACATTTAAAACCAGACTCCAAACTACTTCCTCCTATATTTCTATATCCTTAGAAGTACCACTGTCCACCTCACTTGGACACAGCCTTACTCATGTCCTTGACTCTGTCATCCAGTTATTGTTCACTTCTGTTGATTTTTTTCTGTTGGTACAGATGCGATTACTACTTCTACCTGAACGAATGGTCTGGAAGAGTAGTTGGGAAGAGCTTGCAAGTGTCATAGGATCATAAAGACCTGGGCTCAAGTTGTATCTCTTCCCCATTCTGCCTGAGGGACCTTAGGCAAGTCACATAGGATCAGTTTTCACATCTAGAAAATGGAATTGGTGATATATATTTTATGACTCTTATAATTAAGTCACATAGGATCAGTTTTCACATCTAGAAAATGGAATTGGTGATATATATTTTATGACTCTTATAATTAAGAATAAAAATATATTCACTAAAAACAATATTAAAAGATAAGTCACAGGCTGTGTGCAGATATTTGTAGGGCATGTAACTAACATAGGGTTAGTATTCAGAATTTACAAAGAACTTTCTTCAAATCAGTAAGGGAAAAAAGATCAATATTTTTAAATGGGCAAAAGATACGAACAGGCAGTTTCTAAGGTGAAAATCAAAAGACCAGTAAATATATAAAAAGGTGTTTAATCCCATTAGCAATCAAAATTTTAAAACAATGAAATACCGTTTATATTCAATAATATAGCCCAAAATGTAGGCAAGTACATCAAGCAATAATAACTCATATTGCTGGTGAATGTGTAAATTGTTCCACCCTCTATAGAGGGCAAGTTAGCAATATCTAATAAAGTTGATGATATGTATACCCACCACTCAGCAATTCCTTTGCCAAGTATGTCCTTTACAGCTTTGTTTTTAATGACAAGAACATTAGAAATAACAAAAGCATACGTTAAAAGGAGTCTGGATAGGGGCGCCTGGGTGGCTCAGTCGGTTAAGCGGCCGACTTCAGCTCAGGTCATGATCTCACGGTCCGTGAGTTCGAGCCCCGCGTCGGGCTCTGTGCTGACAGCTCAGAGCCTGGAGCCTGTTTCAGATTCTGTGTCTCCCTCTCTCCGACCTTCCCCCGTTCATGCTCTGTCTCTCTCTGTCTCAAAAATAAATAAATGTTAAAAGAAAAATTTAAAAAAAAAGGAGTCTGGATATTCATTCAATGAAATACCATACAGCAATTAAAGTGAATAAATTTGAACTACATTTGTATCACCATGGATAAAGCTAAAAAGAAAGTTGAGTGAAAGAAGCAAGCCACAGAATATCGACAGTATGAAAACATTCATGTAAAAAACATTAAAGTATGCCAAACAATATTATTTATATATAGTAGGTATATGTGGGTGCATGTACCTGCATATGTATAGGTGAATATATACCTAGCTTATGAATAAGTGTATATCTAGCAAAAAATACTAAACTGTGCATGAGAATTCAGTGCAATAGTTATCTTGGGAAGGAGAATGGAATGGAGAAGAGTGCAGAGAGGGTTGCAATTGTTAAGTGATTTACTTCTCAGAAAGAAAATGAAGCAATGAATGCAAAGTGTTAAATTTTGACAAAGCTGAGTGGGTATATTATTGTTCCTTGTAGTGTGCCCTTTACTTATATGCTTGAAATATTTTATTTTAAATTTTTTTTTTCAACGTTTATTTATTTTTGGGACAGAGAGAGACAGAGCATGAACGGGGGAGGGGCAGAGAGAG
Source organism: Puma concolor (assembly GCF_028749965.1). Taxonomy (NCBI): domain Eukaryota; kingdom Metazoa; phylum Chordata; class Mammalia; order Carnivora; family Felidae; genus Puma; species Puma concolor. The sequence goes on along the minus strand of NC_141670.1, from coordinate 52,629,238 downwards.
AGGGAGGCACAGAATCGGAAACAGGCTCCAGGCTCTGAGCCATCAGCCCAGAGCCTGACGCGGGGCTCGAACTCACGGACCGCGAGATCGTGACCTGGCTGAAGTCGGACGCTTAACCGACTGCGCCACCCAGGCGCCCCAGAAATATTTTATTTTAAAAAAGCATTCAATCCCAGTCTGACACTCAGTGAGAGTATAATAAATATTCCTTCCACCCCATTCAGAAAGTTTCTAAGGCTTCCTTTCACCTGAGTAGTTGAGTACCATTCCCTCCAACTGGCCCTCTAGATCAGATGAGGTCTAAACTGCCTGGGGAGGCAGTCTTGACCCTCCAGTCCAGTCTGTATTTCCAGCTTTATGCTCTAGCACTTTCCTCAATGGACCTGATGTTTCAGCCATGGGATCCTAGGTCATGCTTGATGATTTACTGCCCCTTTGTCTTGGTTTGTGTGGTTTTCTTGGCTGGAATTCCCTTATCCCTTTTTTTCTGGTTATACAAACCCAATCTTTTTTGCACCCATCCATCCGCCCATCCACCCATCCTTCCATCCACCCATCCATCCATCCGTCCATTCATCCATCTATTCATCCATCCATCCACTCATTCATCCATTTATTGATCATCTGTTATGTGCAAGGTACATACAGCGTAGCCTAATCATAAAGTAATCACAACTTTCAGAAAACCTCTAAAATCCCTTATACCTCTAATATGGTATTTATCATATTAAAATTTACTTTATCTTGCTAGACTAGGCACTGAAGGGCAGATACCATTCTTTTCATTTTTAATCCCTTGCACTTATAGAAACTCATTAAACACTGGTTGAAGAAATAAATGAATTTCAGATTATATGTCCAAAACACTGAAATCAGTATTAAGATTGTAGTTTAATCCTCATTACTTGAATTTAAATATTTAGTGTCTTTAGCTCACTGATTTTCATAAGACTACCATCCATGCACTCCCTTCCATCTTTGGCACCTGAAGGAAGGGAGGACGTTCTACCTCAGCCATTCTGTCTTCACGTTTTCTGAAAACCCAGACTCCAGTGCACCAGGCATGATCTCACCTCTCTAGGGACTTTGCATTTAGTTAGAGAGGAAGACAGTGCCACAATAAATTAGTTAACATGACAAGACAGTATGGGGTGTGGGTCAAATAATTCGTGTTGACATCATGATCTGAAATTGTCCTTAATGAAACAGCTTGTTTCGTGCTTGGCTGTGTAAGTCTGGTTTTGAAATTCATTCTTTTGCAAAGGGATCTGGGTCAGATTTATCATTTTGTGTCAGATTGGGTTTCTGTAAAGTCCCCCACTCCCACGCTTTTGGCTCAAGTAGATATTTAACAACATCTCTATTATATGTAAACTGATACACAGGTGTGGATTTTAAAATGTCTTCTGATATCATTTCAGAGATGGGAGCCCGAAATATCTTTCTGACCTGACATTGAATGGAATTTTCTTTGCACTTTTTCAAGACAGGTGTCTGTGAATTCTTAAAGCTACTAGCCTTCCTCACACCCCTTCCTTTCCAGTACACTCCTGGAAAACAATTTTCAATCTGACAGCAGCTATACTTTATGTTTCCAAAAACAGATCTCAGGCTGTTTGCTTGTTTTCATGGTTATTCCTTATCCAGGCAGGCTGTGTGAAAACTTGCGTTGGAGAGTCATTATATGGACTTCACTCTTTCCCGGACAGAAGCCGCTTCTCTGCCTTATGCCTCTGCCTTATGCCTCTAGTGGTGGGAAACTCAGAATTTCTCATTGTTAATGACCTTTACATGTGGAATTAGAGACTCATGGGTTGTCTGAATCTAGTGGGAGGGTTGGCCTCCAGCAGTGGGGCTCACAGAGCATTCCAGGAAGACCTCATCCTCCTCTGAAGGTTCAGGATATGCTGGCAGATCCCAATTTTGGGGGACAGTGGATCTATCGCATCTTCTTTTGAGTCAAGAATTATTGGAGTACTGGCTTCAAGAATGCTGGTCATATTCCTCTAAGATTATTGTGAATGAATGTTGTCTTCTGAGGGGCAAGGAATGGAATCTAATTCTGGGTGTCTGATTGGGGGTGGGGCAGGAAGAATGAGCACAGAGGTAGAGGAAGAATTTGGGCGCCTGTATACATCTTGGACAGGAGACCAAGTAACCAGGTAGAAGCTGCAGGGGCCCTGACAAAGTCCTCTCAGCAGGGACAGGCTGGTCAGTGTTGCGGGTATGACCCTGGAACCTCCAGACATCAGTCGGTCAGCATGTCTGATTGGCTGAGACGTAATCGTGTACTTGAGCAACACTCCAGTTGTGTTCCCAGCAAAGGAGGGTCTGGATGGAGCTTTCCACCTCCAGGGTGGACAACTGCAGTACTGGGGGCTGGGGACCCAGTGGATGGGTAGGTGGCTACTAGACTGCCAAAACAGCAACAAGGATTCCTTTTCAGTAACAAACTATGAAGAAGTCTTCAAGGCACCATATTGAATATGACACTGTATGAAAAATAAAAAGTATATAAACTGGTTTACTTTTTCTGATTCTTTGCTTTGAGCTTTGGCATGTCTGTTTTATTGGCTAGGGAGGTAAATGTGAGTTACTAACAAAACCAGTGCCAGTTTGGCCCTGCCTGATAGGATCCAGTGACCGTCTGCCAAGAGGAGATTGGAGCTGGCATTAGGATGTATGACACAAACGATAATCAAGTTCCTCCATGACTGTAGTTTTCTCACTTGTACAGCACAGTCCTTCTCTTCTTGAGTAATCAATCCCAAAGCATGGTCAACGTTGTCGGGACTGAAGTGTTGATATGCTCTTTGTATCACAGAAAAGTCTGTTTTCTCTTTCTTTGGGTGATGTGTGGTGTGATGGAGACCCTGGAGACCCATAATACCTGCCCCTCACTGCTGTGGAGCCCTCTCCACTTGGCTGGGCCATGTCCTGTCCTGGGATCCCTGCCTGCATGCCTCCCTCTGGCATCATCTTGGCACGCTTTCTACCTTGGTTTCCCCTGTCTGCCCACCTTGCTCCTGTGCTTTCTGCCACACATCCCTTTCTGCTCTGGTTCTCCCAGCTCTTTGACTTGGATTCTAGAAGCCAGTTTCCCAGCATCAACTCTCTAAGGAATGTGAACATAAAAAGAAGGTGCACTTTTCATGATTTTTTTTCTTAAGGCCACCCTTAGGTCCCTTAAGGCCTTTTAGGTCCCTTTTAAGGGACTTAAAAGCTGAAAGCAAGTAATGGATTCATAGCCAGCTTAAGTTGAGTTAGTGGGAGCTGCTTGCTGGATAATTAATAGCTGCAGGTGACTGAATGGAAGGATCTTATAAGCAGGAGTCATATTCAGACCACTGGAAAGACTTGTCAAGCAGATGCCCCTGAATCAAAATGAATGCCCCCTTTGGCTCCTGGGCTAGGAGAACTGCCTGGTTACTGCACTGTGATGAGTTTGGGGGGTCCTGACCAGGGGGCAGGGGGACAGGAGGACCACTTGGGGTGGTGGTTTACCATGCAGGAGAAAACTGACCAAGATGTAGTGTATATTTCCAATGCTTCTTTTTCAGAGGACGGGATTTTTTTTTTTTTTAATTTGGTTTGCTTTTTCTGTTTGGATTGTAGTTGGATGTACACCAGCCTCTACATTACAAATCTTCTCTCTTATGACAGTCTGAGCCTTCTCATTACAGTTGAGAGGGACATAGACTCCAGAGTGAGAAAACTGGAACCCACCCCATCTATTCCACACGGTGGCTGTGTGACATCTCGTAAACCACTACCCTCCTCTGTAAAGTGGGCCTGATGGTACTTCCCTTTTAGGGACATTGTGAGGACTCAACAGGGTGATGTAGGTTAAGCATCTGGCACTGTGCCAACCACTTCAGTTATATCCTGGAAAAGGCACAACCTTTTAAGAAAGGCAAGGCTTGTTTTGAATCCTGGCTCTACCATTTACTATCTATGTAATTTCAGGCAAGTTAACTTCTCTGAGCCTCAGTTTCTTCATCTTGCAAATGGAATTCATACCTGTCTCACAGAGTCAGAAAGATTAATGGAGATAACATATGAAATTGTCTAGCCCAAAGCTAGGGCCATGGAAGATCAATGAATAGCAATGTTTTGTTCATATCTTCCCTTCTCTCAGCCATTAAGATCTACTGTCATGGTGGTAGTGGGTCTTGCAGGGACAGTATTTTAAAGAGCCACTTGATGGGGCTATAGGTTGGGGGATAGCTGATCATACTAGCTCCAAGCAAAGCAGGCTGCAGCTCTCACGTCCTCTCCCCCCCTCACCCCCCAGGAATTCCTTCTGAACTTGGAAGCACGGTTGGTGGCAAGGCTTGGAAAGCAACCAGACGACACTTTCAGATTTATGGATGGATCCTACCTTTTTTCTTAAGATTTTCAAAAATGTTTTTTATTTATTTTGGGAGAGAGAGAGGAAGAGAGAGAATCCCAAGCAGGCTGCTCCATGCCGTCAGTGCAGAGCCTGACACGGGGCTTGATCTCATGAAGTGTGAGATCATGACCCGAGTGGAAATCCAGAGTCAGATGTGCAACCGACTGAGCCGCCTGGGAACCCCACCTCTGGGTCTTGTTTTTCTGATTACAAGGTGTTGATATAGAAGACCTCATCCCAAGAAGGCACCACTCTAACTTCAAAGCAAAAGAAAAATATATATGAATCTGATTTTTAAAAAACTTATGTGTCATATAAAATGCATACTCAAGGGTTAAAATTGAAAAGATTATAGCCAATGTCTGCATCTGGCTGTAGTTTAATGATAAAATAATCAAGTGACTTTTGTGCCATTCTCATGCAAGGGGAGGCGTTCATAACTGGCGTCTTTGTCTTTGTCTTGCACTCCAGCTTAGTATGGCAGTCCTTGAGAAAGGACCCTGTGTGCCACTGAAGAGGGGAAAGGTAGCGGGTTGGGAGGTACAAGGTATCAGAATAGTCCTCACTCTTCCACCAAGTAGCAGTGAGGAGACTTAGTGAGCTGACCCCCAGTAGCTTGTCTGGGGCCAGGGTTCTGATCTGAAGAACAGTTTGCTCCGACTGTAATTGTCACCTTCTTCCTTGATAGAGGACACAAGAAGCCAACCACACTGGGTGCCTCTGTTCCCTGATCTAGAGCAACAGAGAAACAGAAGGCTTCTCTTGGTTGGCCACGTTCAGACACGTGTGTGGCACCTAGGTCTGCACTGTAAATACTGCCCTCCGAGCCTCTTACGCAGTGGATGTGCCACCATTCCTTGGCACTTTCAGATAGGGTTGGACAGCCTGCACCCTTTCCCCTGTCTGATTCCCAGTCCCCTTTAGTTGGGCATGACTTCATCTGGGAGGCCTTTCCCGACCCCTCCAGCTGGCTGTTTTCTCCTCCCACTGCCTTGGTTTTACACATCTCCCACTGGGCTATTAGCATCTAGAGGGCAAGAACTGCCTCATTTCCTACCATACCCTGTAGTGCCCGGTACTGAGTGAGCTCTCACAGTAATAGCATCTGTTGAATGAATGGCCAATGAGAATATGGCCAAGAGAAAAAAATTATCATGGAGATGTTGAACTGGAGCAGGATTTAAAGCCTCCATTAGCTGTACAGATATGCAAGGTGGTTCTATGGATGGGGGTGGTTTTCTCTCAGGGTGGGCAGAGCTGAGGCTGGAATCCGGTCTGAGATTCTCAGGACTCTCAGCACCATTGCGGCCCATTGCCCTCCCCTTGGTCTCAAGCTCACCCTGTGATTCGGCAGCCCCTAGGCCCGTTGATCTTCAGCTCTCTGTACTGTCCTTGTTTGTACCTCTCTCTCAACACAGAAGGGACTCGATAATGTGTTTTGCAATAAATGAATGAACAAATGAAGCCTCAGACAAAAGTCCCTGAGTAAGACAAGAAAAACAAAGGGCCCAGATAAAGATCCTCCCCTTTCTCAGAGGTTTTACTGCAATTAGAACACTCCAGACTTCTAATCATGGGATCCCTGAAACCAGTCTAGCCTCTAGAGAAGGAAAATGGGAAGGACTATTTTAATGAATTTACTTTTGCCTTATGCCTACGGGTGTCACAAGCCCCCTCACAGCCATCTCCTCCGAGCCTCTCAACAGCTGGGGGAGGTAGCATAATTTATCTGTGTGCAGCACTTAGATATTGCCTGGCCCGTGGAAGGTGTGATGCAAGTGTTAGCAATCATTATACATCAATATCCCCACTTCACAGATTAGAAAAGAAAGGCTGATGGAAGCAATAACAATGATCTGTAGAAGGTCATTCGCTGGAAAGTGGCAGAGGTGAGATTTGAACCCTGGTCATCTGACTCCACAGTCTGTCCCTGTCCCCTCCTTGTGCAGAGCCCTTCTATATCTATAGGTCATTTCCAACCTCGAGCTGTATCTCATCCCTTCAGCAGGATGGACACCTCTTAGGTTTTTGAGATTTCATGTAAAACCCTCCTAGGAGGCCGTAGCAGACCCGACATTCTTCTGGGCCTTTCTCCCACCAAGCAGAACCCAGACGTTAACCATCTGGCTCATGAAGGCATGTCATATATCCATGCCCCAATACACCACAGAGTCACTGGCTATTTCATTTCTCTCCTAGATGCACATATGACTTGGACAGCTGGTGGAAATGCTCTGTTTCTGCTATCCAGGTGCTCCAAAAAGACCAGGGAGAGAGGCTTATGGTGGAACCACTTAGGTTGGCCTCCTCTGCTCTTGAGAGTGGACCTGTTGATGTGTGTCAGGGTCAGGGAGCTCAGATGAAACCTCAGAGTCATTAACCCTATTTTCCTAAATCCTGATTACACTAGTTAATGCTTGCAACCTAAACACCAAAAAAAAAAAATGCCTGTAGACTGAAGTCGTGGTGTGATTCTTAGTACAGAAGGGATGGTCTAAACACATGATCTCTCCTCCTACTGGTGGATGATTAAATTGGCCTTACTCACCCAAATACTCCAATGATATCACTTGTTATTGATATTTGATTCGGTGCCTGTGGCGAGCAGGATGCTGGCCATACTCTACTCACTAGTGAAATGCATCCATGTCTTCCACAGAGTTCATAACTATAGCATCGGTCGATTGTCATTTATTTATTATGTCTGTTTATACAGACTTCCCCCAAGAAAGGACTGAGGAACGGAAGAAATATAAGCTATGGCTTGTGCTCCCCCATCTTAGACTCTGGAAGAAAGAGAAGGCATGAATGTTGAAGGTGTGAAAAGTGCAGTGCAGAGCTATATTTGGTAAGAGGTCTGTGTGAGCCCCAGGTAATGGATGCTGCGTGAGTTCAGAAGCAATACAGAGCTCTCGAGGCTGGGGTTGTCAGAAACGGCTTCCTCTCAGTAGCCTGGTGGCAGTCCCCAAGGGTGAGTCTGGGACGCTCCCTTCCCCCATCCTGCAAACTTGGGCTTCCTTTTCTGCTTTGAGGGACTTTCTACTGGGTCACAGTTTCTTTGGCTAGAAGGACAAGTCAATTTCCATCTCTTCCATTACCAGGAAACTCAGATATAAGGAAGTTGAAAGCAAATTCCAGGTCCAAAAATGTTAACAATCCCACATTAATCCACGTAGCTTTCTCTGAATCCCTGCTTACATCAGAAACTACAGAGGCATTGATTACATGTGTTTATTTTGTTTCGAAGTCATGATTTGACCTCCAGACTGTCCAACTTCAAGAAAAAATGATTTATCTTCTCCTGGATTTAAACAATCCCACATTAAAGGAGCATGGCCTTTGGTTAATATTCAGGTTCTCCCAGTGCTGGGGAGCCTGCTGGCTTATGCCGGCAAACAAAGTGACCCTACATGATTGTAGTGATTCTGCATGATTCTACCTGATTGTCTTGCCCCCAGAGCCAGAAAACATCATTCAAGTCCTATTTGCCAGGGGGGCCGTTTATTGTGGTCTAAACGTAAAAGGCTCCACCAGGGACTTAAGTTTTTAGAAATTGAGGGAGTTTAATTTACATTCCAGTCACATAAAAGTAATCTCTAAACCACTAAACATTTACACTTATATGTAATATGTTGGTCCTATGTGTAGTTTGGAAATTGGTGTTGGTTCTATTCTGTCTCATCAACTAAACGCCAAGAGTAGAGAGATTGCTAATCAGTTTGGGAGCTTTTGGCTACAGGTGCAGAGAACATGCTTCAAAGTAGCCTATATAATAAGGAAAATGTATCATGTCATTTAATAAGAGGTCACTAGGGAATGTGATGCTAGGATTGGTCAGTTCGGTAGCTCGGTGATGACATCATAGACCCAGGGTCCTTCAATCTTTTTGCCCTGCTGTCTTTATAACATCAGGAGGGCTCCCTTTGTGCTCGCTTAGGGTCCTCCTACTTGGCTACCTTCCCTAGAAGTCCTTCCTTTTGTGATTGCAAAATGACTTTCACTGCCCCCAGTATACTTTTGAGATATGACAGTGTCCAGAGGAAGAAGAGAAGGTCGCTCCATGTGTCTCTTTTTTGGGAAACCTTTCCATAAGTTTCCCCCAGTTCACTTCCACCATATCTCACTGGCCAGAATCCATCATGTTGCTGTGCTTCAAGTTAGTCTCTGGAAAGAGGAACAGGGCTGTTGAGCTTGACAGGGGCAAATTAGAATTCACCCTGAACCTGAGATCCACACGAGGGGAGCAAAATCAAGATCAGAGTTATGTTATCAAGGAAGGAGGGGAGGAACGGATGTGGGTGGTTAACCAATAATAGCAGCCAAAAATGTTCTTCACTGAGACAGTCATTGAATGCCTCCTCGAAGGGTAAAATTAGCAGTATTGAAACACTGAGTTCCCACACTGTGGTGTTATAGGATTTGGTAGGAGGAAAGGAGGCACGTTATAGACAAAGACTTCTCAAATGTACTGGATTTCAGACCTTAGAGTGAGGCGAGTGCGGCGAGGGCAGGACAGAGGAGAATGAGTGAGTGTATGGGGCTGTGTGAGGCAGGGGGGAGTTTGGGGTTGATGGGTTCCACTTGTTCACACCCCCAGCCCTCGAATGTGGGCAGATCCCTGTGGGAGGCAGTCTCAGCCTCGGAGCCATGCCTTGGAGATCTCTAGGGACAGGACTGATCTCTGTGGGACAGGTCTGGCCCGGTGACCTCCAACGTCTCTGTTCTCTTTCAGATATTTCTAGCATTCAGCCTTTTCATAGGATGCAGGAGACAGCCACACCACTGCCTCTCTTCACAGCAGACCAAACTACTGGGCTGACTTTTTATTTGAAGTCTCCCCTTTCACTGAGGAGGCAGCAGGATCTAGAAAAGACATACTATCAGAGTGGGACACCGGAGACCTGGGTTATATTCCTGCCGCCGCTGGGGATTTACTTTGTAGCTGAGGTCAGTCACTTAACCTCACCATGCTGCTTTCTGGAGTATGCAACTGGACTCAATGCCGTTGAAAGCTTTTTACTCTTTCTGACATTTTAGATGTTTCAGTCTAGGGTTGCCTAACTGGGTTGGGCAGGATACAGTGTCTTCATCGTTAGGGTCCTTTTCAGGGACGGTGCTAATAAAATGACGACATACAGTTTTGTTTTTTTTAACTTTTTTTTTTAATGTTTATTTTTGAGAGAGAGAGAGAGAGAAGAGACAGAGCGTGAGCAGGGGAGGGGCAGAGAGAGAGGGAGACACAGAATCCGAACAGGCCCTGAGCTGCCAGCACGGAGCCCGACCTGGGGCTCAAACTTGTGAACTGTGAGATCATGACCTGAGCTGAAGTTGGACACTTAACCAACTGAGCCGTCCAGGCGCCGCTGACAACACACAGTTCTGATGAGGACCTCCACGTTTCATGTCCACCTCGGTGGAAGGCTGTCATTTATGGGCAACAGCAATGACAACTTGTACTGTTTGGGCACCTACTGTGCACTAATGGCCCTGGCTCATTAGTCCTTAGATTTTCAGAATATTCCCTGGGTCAGCCAAGTTCTGCCCTTGTGTTGACCTGTAGTGTGATCTTCTTTCTCGAAGTAATTACTTGTATTTAAGCAACCATTCATAAGCCACCAAGTGAGTGCATTAGCAAGAGTCTGGGGGAGGGACATGCACTCTACTTTTTTTTTTTAAGTTTATTTATTTATTTATTTTGAGAGAGCGAGTGAGCACAAGAGGGGGAGGGGCAGAGAGAGAGGGGGAGAGAGAAAATCCCAAGCAGGCTCCATGCTGTCAGCGCAGAGCCAGACTTGGGAATCGATCCAACTAACTGTGAGGTTATGACCTGGACGGAAATCAAGTGTCAGACGTTTAACTGACTGAGCCACCCAGGCACTCCTCTACTTGTGTTTTCAAAACACATTTGGTTTCGCTCTTAATTCTTCAGCTGAGGGGATGTGGACAGCGGGCAATGCTGTGGGCACGTACAGAGAGTGTCCTGCAGGCAACTCTGGCCCGCTCACTGAAGAGGGGACCTCGTTCCTTCCATCGGTGCTGCTCAGACTTTAGTGAGCGTCAGAATTCCCTGGGGAGTTTGTGACACCCTGGGTCCCACCTGGAGATACTCCTCAGTCCCCATCTGTAGGCACTCCTAGCCTCTCCCCCACCTGCATACTTTCCCGGGTCCCACCTGCTGACAATCTGACCCAGTAGATTTGGGGTGAGGCTCATGTGCCTTCTCACAGCTCCCCAAGTGATTCTGGTGCAGAACATCTGTGGGCCCCAGGTTCAGTCTCACTGAAGTGTAGAAGGCTGGCCCATGGAAGCAAAGTAAAAGATCTTTGAAGGACAACGGAACTGGGACACAGTGACTCACTCAGTGCTCTGGAGAGGCAGGCACTGATGCCAACAGCAAAGGGAACAGAGCCCAGTCAACTTGCTCCCACTAAGCTTTTTTGGGAAGAGATAATTTGAGCTGAGGTGTGAAGAAGGTGGGGTAAAGATGGCAGGATGGAGACCTCTGCTGTCCCAGATCCACACTGGTGGTCCAGGGATAAGAGTCTTTGAGGAGAGGTCTGTGGGTGGCAGCTTGAGCCCATGGCCAACCAAGCCTGGGCCAGAAAGCAAAAGTTACCAGTGGCCTGACCTCTGGTAGGCTTTCTTTCCTGGGTACCACACTGGGTTCACCTTGCCCCCTCCGCATCATTCTAGCACGGTCCATTCTCCACTCTTCTGTCCCTGGTCAATGTCATTTAACCCTTTGGAAGTTTTGGTGATCTCATCTATAAAATGAGGAAAACTACCTTTTCTCATGAGATTGGTGTGAGGATTAATGCAGTCATCTCTCTCTCTCTCTCTCTCACACACACACACACACACACACACACACACACACAGGAATCCGTTTCACATCTAATGAACATGTCCTTAGCACTCTCCCTGGGCCAGCTCCCTGCACAGGGCTGTGGACTCCCTGAGAGCAGGAACAGTGCCACATGGCACCTGGTACACAGAAAAGGCAAGGCATGAATACCTGTTGAATCAAAGAAGTCTCATTGCCAGGGACATAGAGTTGATGAAGACATGCAGTGCCCTAAAATAGCTCCCCATCTAACACAAGGGAGCATGGAGGTAAATTTGTAAGGATAATAGGGTGAGGTAAGTACTCATGCTGATAGAGCTTTAGGCAGACCATTCTGGGGTGATGGGAAGGATGGGGCCGGGCCTGGAGGGGTCAGGAAAGCCTGCAAGGAGAGCCTGGAAGAGAAGGAGGTGACCACAGGCACAGAGAAGGGCTGGGGAAAGGCCGTGCCAAGCAGAGGGAGAGCTGGGAGATGAGAAACAGAGTAGGGGTGCACCTGGAATACTGGGGGCACCAGATCCCAAAGGCTTGTTTTGAAGTGAAGGAGACTGGGATTTCCCTCATAGATCGATGATGAGTATCCCTTGAATTCCATTATTCAGAAAATACTGTATTTCATAGACATAAGTCAGTGTTTCCTTGGGAGCTGACCGACTGCAAATTTGTGAGGAAGACAAAGGGCGTTAGAGTTCTCTTCCATCTTGTGTGTGAGTAGTGTCCCCCTTCCCTTGAAGCTGGCAGCAGGCCCAGCACTGCCACAGAGGAGCACGGAGAACCTTCCCCGAGCCTTGGGAAATAGCTAAACCGTTACTGGCCAAGTGCCTCTTTGAAAAAGGGAAAATATAGATCCCACACATTAACTCTGAAAGCTGGTGAAGTCTGGTAACTTACTTCAAACAGATTTGGACTGAATCAGAAATACACCAGGCTGGTGGGTGGAGCTCTAAATTTACCCCTTCATCTCATCATTAAGACCGGGTAGAGGTTTCATTAGCGTGAGGTGCTATGTAAATACGAAGTGCTTTCTGAGTAACTATGTTCTGCACACCACCCCCCCCCACCCCCAATTAGGATATGCTCAGTGGTAAATAGTGCGATTCTTAGAGACAGGAGAGCTTTATTTATAAATGACAGTATAAATCATACCTAAATTCTGGGAAGTGCTAAGTTATCTAGCCTTGAAGCAATATAGTAGTTTCCGTTCGTGCACAGGAAAGTCAGGCGCGGCTGAAATCGTATGTGGGAAATTGCTCTAAGCAGATTTCCAGCTCCCTGGGTTTGGTAAATATGGATGGTGGAAGTCATGAGCTAATTAGGTCAGTTCACACTGTTTGTGGGTGGACACTGGATCTGGAAGATACTCTGGCAGTTAACACTGTGGAATTAGTGCATCGTTGTGGAAACTGGGGTTCCAAGAGGTGTGTCCAAGGCTACGTGGTTAGATAGACCAGAGACAGGACGAGGAGCCGAGACTTAGGGACCTCCGTTTAGGACCCTTTTTGTTGCCGGCTTTATTTTTTTCATTCAGTGTTATTTATTGTAAAAACAATAATGAGTTAACAAAATTTATATCTCCCTAACTCAAGAGCTTTAAATAAATCAAGCAAATTTAGATTTATTTAAATTAATCAAGTAAATTTAGATTTATTTAAATAAATGACATTATTTAGATTTATTTAAATAAATTAACATTTGCAAGAAAACTTATATATTTGCAAATTATATATTTATAAATTTATATATTATATATTAAAAATATATTTCTGCATTTTCTTGCAAAATCTAAAACACACAGTTATAATCATTATGGCATACGATTCCATTTTCCTTCTTAATGTAATATTCAAATCGCTTCCCCTCATAGTTATGTGTTTTTCATAATTGCTTTTATGACAGTTTACCAGAGTTCTCATTGATACTAAGCATTCCCTTCATTTGGGGCACTTAGGTGGATTGCAAATTTTTAACTTTGACAGGGGCGCCTAGGAGGCTCAGTCGGTTGAGCGCCTGACTTCAGCTCAGTTCTGGGTTCCAGCCCCGCATGGGGCTCTGTGCTGACAGTTCCCAGCTTGGAGCCTGGAGCCTGCTTGGGATTCTGTCTCTGTCTCTCTGCCCCTCCCCTGCTTGCGCACTCGCACACGTGCACTCTCTCTCTCTTTAATATAAATAAACGTTTAAAAAATTAAAAAGATAATAAAATGTTTTCACTTTGACACGTAATGCTGGCATTAACTTTGTTATGCAGTCGGCTTTTTCGCGTTGAACTAGTTAGTCCCTTGCCCTACCCCAACCCCCCCACCCCCCGCCCCCAGCCCGGCACCAGTATTTTGTACTCTGGCCCAGCATGTGGCTAAGGAAAGCTTTGACCCCAGCTGGGAGTAGCCCACCAGTGTAATAAAAATCCAGCCAGGCCCCAGTGAGGATGCCACAGCCTGTAATCCTCTGTGGGATCCGGGCATAAAAGAGGGGTGAAGGCGTTTCAGGAAGGTGCACTCCCTGCTGATGGTGGGGCCTTTGTGGGAAGGGAAGGAGCCAGTTTTCAGGAGGAGGGGGTAGAGGAGGAGCGAGGTTAAGGAGGGCACTGGCTTGCCTCCCCAGCTCTGCCCCAGTGCTTGATGGGGGTGTCACTAGCAGAGTGCAGGGTAGCCCATTGGCTCTGGGAGGCGGCTGGGCTCCTTCTGTCTCCACAGGGAGGTCCTGAGAGTGGCCTCCTTCTGCAGTGACAGCCCAGGAGTTCTGGGGGAGACTCAAAGGATCAGGAACAACAGGGTGGGGAATGCTAAAGAGCATGGCTCCAGCCCACTGGCTTTGTGGAAAGGACCAAGGTGGGCAAGCCTTGCTCCCCTTCCTCTGACCCTCTTTTGTGGAAGGAAGCTAGAAGCATACCAAAGGCCAGAGCAACAGTAGGGCCCAATCCTTGTTCAGGAAAGCCTGGTGTGTCCACTGAATATGTGCACTGTGTCAAGCCTCTGCAGAGTCTCCTAATCCGCAGGAATTGCAGAAAGCTGGGTGCCAAGCAAGGGCCGAAGGGAGGCTTTGGGGGTCACTTTTTCATGATCTTCTCCCAGGCTGCAAGTTGAACCGCACTTTATTTCAGCTCAGATTTGATATTTGCTGGCGATCTTAACTGAGTGCCTTCTAACCTTGCCTGACTCTTGCTCCTGCTGTTGTAACACGGTACCAAGTGATCGCACATTATTTGAGTCCCACCTCGGCTATGTGAGATGTTCTGGATCTTGTCAGCAAGACCTTACAAAGAGTGAAGCTAGACTTCACAGACACCATCCCCCCAAGCAAGGGCGGACCAGCTTTCTAAGTTCAGAGGAAACCATCTCCTCAAATTTCCTATACCCAGCTCACTGCTCCTGGCCACACAGCAGAACATTCTGGCTGTGGAAGGGGCTGTCTCTGTTCGCAAAGCCAGAACTGCACCGGTCTGACTTCTGGCTCCCCTCCACCTGGGGTCTCTGGACATTCATTCCCTCCCGGGTCTTAGCAGAGGGGGCAGGCAGGCAGGAGCATCCTCGGTTGGGTTCAGTGAACAGTGACTCTCTGGCCAGCTGGCTCCTTCCTCATCCTGCTGCAGAGGGCAAGGAGCACGTGCTTCTGCTGACTTTGACCGAGGCAATGAGGCTGCAGACTGAGTAGCACCGGGGGAAACAGTGGAACTCACATGGACTCCTAATGAACTATTACAGAGTAAGCCCCCGACTAATTAATGCACATTAAAGCTTCTCTATCTCCCCATTAAGCCGACAGGGCTTATTCTTGTTTACATCTTCTTTGATTGTAAGATTCCCTTTGAACTTGATGGTCAGAACTCAGGGTGGGGAGCCGTAGGGAAAGGAGAGAGAGAATCCAGGCTGAGCAAAGTTGCCACCAAGGGCTCACCGGAGCCTGCTGACTCGGGAATTCCTGGGATGGAACAGCCCCGGGAGAGGAAGCAAGGCAAGATGCATTTAATTTCTTGATTAAAACGAGTTAAATGACCACAATTTTGATGTGTAATCAAATCATATTTGAAATACACTGGGCCAAATATATTTGTGATGAACTGCTGTGCAGATAATGGAAATCATTTCAATAAAACCCTCATCCATACTAAGACCTTAATCAAGGGATAACCTATTTGACATTGGATCACAGAGGACTGTGTAATTCTGCCCCTGCAGGAATAGATTTATTCCATTTGTGTGATTAATGCATTAGGAAGCTGAGGTCATGATGAAGTTAAAGTCCACCTTCTGGATCTCTGTGGCACTTTCCAGTTTTTTAGTTTCCTTGGGAGCAATGGTCTTTAATTTTTGTTTTTTAATTTTTTAAGTTTATTTATTTCTGAGAGAGAAAGGAAGTGAGGACGGGACAGAGAGAGAGAGAGGGAGGGAGGGAGAGAGAATCGCAAACAGGCCCCACACTGTCAGCACAGAGCCTGACATGGGGATCCATCTTACAAACCATAAGATCATGACCTGAGTCGAAATCAAGAGTCCAACACTTAACTGAGCCACCCAGGCGCCCCGGGAGCAATGGTTTTTAAAGTGTGATTCTCATGCTTTTCTCAGTAATTTTTACTTTTCCCAGAATCTGGTCTTCTGTTCATCAAACCAATGCCAATTTTGAGGTCAGTGTAGCCTAGAAAGTGGGGGCTACTCCCCTCCCTACCCCTAGAGGTTCCCTGTGGTACTGTTACCTAGACTTATTGGTTTCGAGCTTACCCAAAGTTTTGCCCTGGATGGGCTTTGTCCCGAGTAACCACAGACCACTGTTTTTCCTTCATGATTCTTTACCAATGGTCAATAGACATTTTGTTGGTTTCGTATACATCTCTTATTCTACCACCCTCAGGCTCCTCACATGTGAGATGGGGATCATATTGGCTCCATTCTCCTTCCCAAAGAGGTTGGCAGCTCCAATGGGCAGACAGTGCCTGAAGAGGCTGGTGTAAACCACAAAGTACTGCCAGATAACCGTGACCTCTGGTATTATGGCGTTCCTTCCAGGGGTCTTCTCTTTCTGACTAGGTTATATGCTTTTTGTGGACAGGGGCTCTCTGTCTCCTCCTCCAAACCATTTCCTGGCACAGACCAAGGCTCAACAAAGACTTCTTGACTGACTAGCTGGATAGACTGGAAGTGGGTTGTACAGATGGGTCTGGAGACCAGCCAGGGGTGCCCGCCCATCTTGTCACCGGGACGAGGAACGTGGGCAGACTCAAACTGGTGGCGGCCACTCACTTTACGTCTTCAGGGTTCTGATTACTCCATTCCGCGGAGAGAAATAGATAGTTAAACTGTTAAAATGAGCCCAATAATCAGGCCAGTGGCGTTGTAAAAGATATCTCTTTTGACATGTTCTGATTTCTTTTTTCCTCTCTTTTTACCCTCCTCTTAAAATCTGTCCTTTCTTATAAAGAGACAGATCCCTGATTTGGCATATGCTGTAGCTTGGACAAATTACGTGAGAAGAGATCTCTTTTTGTTAGTTTGCTTGGAAGCTGTCTTATTATGGGGACTGAGATGACTGGAGAGGCCCAAGCTCGTGTAATTAGGCAGAGAACAAAAATTACATGTCAATTAAAATACGCAAGTCGGCATTTTTCTTGCTTTTTGAGGTGGGTCTCTGCAAACATTTCAGGATGTTGCTCATTCATGGACGGACACAGGTCTCAAGCACGCACTCTCTAGGGGTATTTGGGATTCTTTCGTGATTATTGAATTTTATTTTTTATTTTTTTTCTTTCTTGGTTTTTCTGACAAAATGTTCCATGGTACTTTGTAACAAAATTCAAAGTGTATAAATTAAAATCATATTATCTTCCTTCTTCCTACCTCCTCTCCTGGCTCCCCTCCCCGCTTCCCGTCCCCGAGGTGACTGCTATTAACTCTCGGTGTGATGGCAACTTCCAGACGATTTTATATGTATGCTTAGTCAAACTCATATGCAGATACACAGATTTTATTGAACAAATGAGATAGCAGGAGGCATAGTTTTCTGCAGCTTTTTTCACCGTGGACATTTCTCAAGTCAGAAATAGAGATCTATTTCATTATTTTTAATAGCTGCGTTTACTCGATGGCTTGATATAACCGTAATGAAACACTCTGGTGCTGCACCAGGCTATATTCATTTACTGATAGACATTTAGGTCAGACCCCACCCCCACCTCCAACACACGCACTTCCTTCTGCCGTTACAGGCCGGCTCAGAGATGCCCACGCTCGGCTGTGTGCACTGGGTATCTCTCGCTCAGAAGTTACTTTTCTGATGGGGAGGAGGTGTTTGTGCCCTGTGAGTAGGTGGCTGGAAATCAGACTTGGGTCTTCATGTCCTTTTCCCTGATCCCAGAGGAGCAGAGCTCTGATGGCAAAATGGTGTTTTTAAGGCCCACGGGTGCCCTGTTTCTCTGGCCTTGTTCGCTCTCCTTCCACCAGAGTCATCCTGCTGTGGCCCCTGTGCTCCTTTGCCTTGGCCATCAGAAGGTATGCTTGGCCATTAGCCTAGGTTGGTTGGACAACTCATGGGGACAGGGCCCTGATGGGAAGGTCTCTTTGCCTTGGGGATTGGATAAGAAGGCTGGTGTCCACACTGTGGTCCCGCAGCTATACGGCTGGAGGCCTGCAGGGCTGGCTGGGTGGATATCCCCTTCCCTTCTCACCATCCCTGGCATGCCAAGAACCCCCAGACGGGCTCTTGGTGGCCAACTTCTAGGATCCTCCTGGATCGCCATTGAGACTAGCCTTTACCCCTATCCTGAGGTTGTCCTCTGTCAGGCAGGGACTGAGTGGCCCTGCACCAATCAGCCGTGAGGTGGAGGAAAAGAAACAGGTGGTGTATCAGAAGACACTGAGGTGGTGACCCTTGTTAGACAAGGCAGTGGTCAGAGAAAGCACATGTCAGCTGAGGGAAGAGAAGGAGCCAACGCGAGATGTGCTCTGCAAAGCATGTTCTGGGAACGGTCATGCAGGGCCTACAGCAGAGAGATCCTTCAGCCAGGGACATGCGGCAGCTCTGGGACCCGGTGGCAGGGTGGCACTGGACAGTGAGAGAGGGGACAGTGGCAGGAGAAGAGTTGCAAAGGGGGCTGGACAGACACCGGGGAGAGCCAACGCACCCACATCCGTGCCTTAACACATTGTCAGGTACTGAACTTCTCGTAGGGCAAAACTACCTCATTTGGGGGACCTCGGGGATGGAGGCAGGAAAACATACTTGTGTTCACTTGGAGGCAAGAGTGCTATGGCGAGACCGGTCAGAGCACCATCAAGGGCTGGCGTCACCCATGTGGTGGGAGCAGGGCAGGCAGCACAGGGCTGGCCCATGAGGGAGGCCGCTGGGACCTGCAGACACACTGGGGGGACATTTCTGGCAGAGGGAGCTCTGCACTAATGTTCAGAGGCTTGGAGCAGGGACAGGTGTGGGGAACAGCAGAGAAAGGCGTTTGGAGCAGAGACATGTGAAAGTGGAAGCGTCAGGCCAGGCCTAGAGCAGGGAGCCTTGAAGGCTGAGATGTGCACTCATTTCCATAGGAAAGAGGATGGGGCAAGCTGTTTGTTTCTGAGCTTGTTTGGGAGAGAATAGAGGCCTGTGCCTTGTTTGGTGTGCTTGTGGCTGTGTGATTCGGTAGCTTATTTCACTCCATCAGGATTTAGGGTGTAGCACTCTAGCCAGGACCCTGTCTTGAACTGCAAATGGGCAGCCTGGGAGGTCACCAGGGCACCACCTGTCACCAGCTTCAGGCCCTCACAGAGTGGAGGCTTAGTAGGGATGGCCAGAGTGGGGCCTGCCAGCCAAGGTCACACAGAGAACCTGGGGTGGGAGGGCCTTCAGCACGACCCTCCCTGTAGCTAGAGAACATTCTCTGAGCAAAGAGGTAGAAGGAAAAAAAAAAAAAAAAACTGGCAATCTGATCAGTGTTCCATGTTGGGCACTCTAGAGTCCCAGGACTCACGGGAAGGGAGTTGTGACATCTGGGTCCTGCAAAGACTGCCCCATCCTACCCACTGGTTGAGGCACATGCACTTCCTTCCTCCAACCGTTCCTTAGAACCGCAAGTTACCTCAGGGTGCCTGGTGACAGGAAATAGCCTGCCCTCACATGTGGTCAGAAGCATGGTGGCATAGTGGAGAAAGCGTGGGTAGAAAAGGCAGACCTCATCGTGGTCTGGATTCTGACGTCAGGATTCCAAAGCTGCGTGGCCTTGGAGAAGTAGCTAGAGCTCTCTGGGCCTCATTTCCTCATTTAAAACAGTGGCAATAATCCCCAGGCTGGCAATGCTGATTAAAGTTGGCGACGTCAATAAAGTCTCAGGGTGCACAGTAAGAAATTCGATAAGAGTCAGTTCTCTTTTCCCTCTGGAATTCCTTCCCCGACTTTATCCTTCCAAATGAAAATTTTAAAATAGACCTGTCTTCCCAGTAGACTCGGTGAGACTCAATAAATCCTAGAGTGAGGTACCAAGAGGATTGCAGAATACGTTTCCCCAGCGAGCCTTAAGAATGCAGGTGTCTGGACTGGCTTGGGGTCAAGCTCAAGGTCAATGGTGAGGCCTGTCCACCTGAGGGTAAGTGCTGTCCTCGCACCTGCCCCTCACACCCCAGGGCAGCGTGGTGGCCAGTGCAGTTGAACACTGCGAGACTGTTCCCAAATTCAGCTTCTCGCCTTTGAATCCCTGGGGTCCTGATTCTGAGAACAGGCTAAGCGTGTGAGGGTTCCCCCTCCTTTAATTTTAGCAGCAGCAGACTACTTTGTGCTGACACAGATTGCAGCGGTTGCCATGGGGACCAGAATCTGTGCCCAGATTCTTTCTGGAACTGGGAAGGCAGAGTGGGGCTCCCCCAGAGAGGTTGGAGGGTTTCTACTTTATAGAGGGAGCTGGAGGGAAGGAGAGCCACAAGCCTCTTCCTTGGCTGTTCCAGCTGCTTCAGTCAAAGGTGACCCAAATGAGACTGAATGTGGAAGGTCACCACCTCCTGGAGATTTGCCCCTCAGTGCCTTGGGGCCCTTCCTCAGGTACCCAGGGAAGCATTGACCCTCACCCATCGCCTGGAGCCACCCAGCTTCCTCCCACACTCTCCTCCCGGAGCTTGGTGAGAAAGAAGATGAACTGCTCACCTGGGTCCATGGTCCTTTATCCAGAACACCTGGCACCAGTTGTGTTTTGGAGTTCAGAGTTTTGGGGGTTTCGAAAGGGGATGTGGCACGTATGTGTAGATTGTGTGACTCCGTCAGTGGGATTCCGGGCAGCACCTCATAATCAAATGCACGAATGTTTCTGGGGCAAAGCACAGGAATGTGCACACACATAAAGATTATAAATAACCTCCTGTCGGTTCAGGGCAGATCTCCCTGCCAGGAGTTATGAAAAAGCTTCTGGCATCTCGAGCTTTTTGGATTTGGGAGTTGTGGATAAGGGGTTGTACTTCACAGCTATTTCTATTTTGTCGGCAGTTTTACATTTGTCATCGTGTTTTATTCTCCAGCAACCCTGGGCATTACTACATCTATGTAACAGATGGGAAAAGTGGGTCTTAGGGTAAGGGACTTCTAGGGTGACAGCAAGCAAGTGCCAGTGTGGACTGGATGCATACACCCAAGTTCCAGTTTCTTTCAGGTACACTGGGTTTTACGGAATTTGGAAAAGAAACGGTTTGCCTCCAAATAATAATGATGATGGAAACAACAATACTAGTAGGTGGCATTGCTGGAGCACTTAGGGCAAGCCGGGGGTCATGCTAAGTCCTTCTGGGTGAAGCCCTCAAGTAGCCCCGCTACTCCCCTGCACCATGGTCAGGCCCATTTCACAGATGATGTAGCAGCACGTGCAGATGAGGTAATTTGTATAAGGGGCACAACTGGTCCATGGCAGGGCTGGGACATGAACTGGGGCCTCGGTGATGCCAGAGCCTCTGGGCCCACCCTGTGTTTACTGCCAGAAGCTAATGATTTTTGAGAGCAGATGGTCTCACAATCTAGTATAAACTTCTGGTCGCCACGAGGGGCATATGTAGTTGCTCTGGCTGGACCAACAGAAGTACCCAAGCCTGGTTTTGAGGTTTTGAGAAATCACAGCGCTGTGTGCACCCTCCCACCCCTAAAATATGTATGTTGAAGCCCTAACCCCCAATGTGATTGTATTTGGAGATGGAGCCTTTGGGAGGTAATTAGGATTAGATGAGTTCGTGAAGGTAAGGGGACTGTGTTGGGGCTGGTGCCCACAGAGAAGAGGCCATGTGAACACACACTGAGATGGTGGACATTTACAAGCTGGGAGAAGAAACCTTTCTTCCCAGCTCCCTGACCTTGGACTTACAACCTCCAGGACTGAGAGATGAATGTCTGTTTAAGCCACCCAGTCTGTGGCACTTTGTTACGCAGCCTGAGCTAACTAAGACACACAGAGATAGTTTCCCATCCTGAGTTCTTCCTCTGCATCCATACTGGGCTGTGGTAGGTTCTGCTGTGGGAGGATGCCACCAAGATGGGGATGGAGGTGTGTGAGAACAAAGCTATCCATTTCTCCATTTTTATATTGGGCACTGGTCCTTATCCTGGAATATCAGGCTTATCCTGGACGGTCTCCTCCACCCTCCACTTGGGGGACCCCAGAGGCCCAGCAGCAGCCTAGGTCCGGCCCACTGCTGGCGTTAGTCAATCATCAAATCTTAATGTGGGGATAATACACCCTTTATATCCAAATGAGGAGCCTAGGGTCAAGGGTTGGGTTACTCACTTGAAGGAGGCACAGCCAAGAGGGGCTTGAGTTCTATCTCACCAATCCTAGTGGGTCCTGAATGATGCCTCACCCACCTCTCCCATCTCTTTCTTCCCTCCCAGTCTCATGGCCAACACATGGTGCAGGCCCTGTGCTCTGAGCCCCTTGCTTGGTGTCCCTACCCTGTGCTCCCATCCCCCTACAACTGCCAGAGCAAACTTCTCATTTGGTGTTCATGCTATTCCCTTGACCTATGCTATGGATTGAATTGTGTGTGTCTTTCCCAAATTCATATGTTGAAGTCCTAATTCCCGATGTGGCTGTGTCGGAGAGGAGGCCTTTGAGGAGGTAATTGAGGTTAAATGAGGTCATAAGGGTGGAGCCCTGATCTGGTGTCCTCATATGAGAGGAATAGACACCAGAGGTCTCTCCCCCCTCTCTCTGCCACGTGAGGACACAGGGAGAAGGCAGCCATCTGCAAGTCAGGAAAAGGGCTCGTACCAGAGCCTTGTTCCTGCAGGAAGCTTCACTTTGGACTTTCCAGCTTCCAGAACTATGAGAAAATTAATGTTTGTTTTTAAGCCACCCAGGGTATGGGCTTTTGTTATGGCAGCCCGAGCTGATTACCACCACCTGAATTCCTTTCCCCCAAACCTGTGTGTAAGCACTTCTTCTGAGACCCAGGTCAAGACATCCCCCAGTAGGAATGCTCCTACTTCTGAGCTCTTGTCCACTTGTGTTAAAAAGAACACTGACATAGTAGCCAAAAGGTGGAAGTAACCCAAGTGTCCATTAACAATGAATGGATAAACTGAACGTGTTTGATTCATACTACGGAATATTACTCAGCTTTTAGAAGCAAGGAAATTCTGACACACCCTACAACGTGGATGATCCTTGAAAACATTATGCTACATGAAATAAGCCAGTCACAAAGGACAAATACTATTTGGTCCCACTTTATATGAGGTACATAGAGCAGTCAAACTCATAGACACAGAAAGTGGAATGGAGGTTGCCAGGGACTGGGGGAGGGGGAATGAGAAGGTTTTTTTTCCCCCCTTAAGTGTTTATTTTAAAGAGAGAGACAGGGACAGAGACAGAGAGAGAGGGAGAGAGAGAGAGACAAAACATGAGCAGGGGAGGGGCAAAGAGAGAGGGAGGGAAACATAGAATTTGAAGCAGGCTCCAGGCCTCTGTCAGTACAGAGCCCGATGCAGGGTTCAAACCCACAAACCGTGAGATCATGACCTGAGCCAAAGTCGGACACTTAACCAGCTGAGGCACCCAGGTGCCCTGGAGTTTTGTTTTGTTTTTTTAAGTTTATTTATTTATTTTGAGAGAGGGAGAGAGAGAGAGAGAAAGAGAAAAACAGAGCAGAGGAGGGGCAGAGAAAGAGAGAGGGAGCACAGAGCAGGCTATTTGAGCTCTTGGAATGTGGCTGGTCCACACAGAGATATGCTGTGAGCATAAAGCACACATCAGACTTCAAAGACAGGTTGCAAGACAAAAAATATAAAATATGTCATGAATAACTTTTTATTGGTTACATGTTGAAATGATCATTGGATATAATTGGGTTAAATATATTATTAGCATTGATTTCAACTTTCTTAAATTTTTTATTGTGGCTACTAGAAAGTTTAAATTTATATATGTGAAATATAAATTTGAATGATATATGTGAAAAAGCACTTCCATAGATGGTGCACATTTGTGGCTGTCATTATGTTTTAGTGGATGGTGTTCTAGGTGGGGGTTGCTAAGCTGAGAGCAGGCCTGGCATGGTCTGGGATGGAGAGAAGGCCAGAGTGGGGAGGACGCAGTGAGGGAGGGCCTGAGAGGTGCAGAAACTCAGGATTTTTTTTTAAAGCTCATTTATTTATTTTGAGAGAGAGAGAGAGAGAGCAGCATGAGCAGAGGAGGGGCAGAGAGAGAGGGAGAAAGAGAATCCCAAGCAGGCTCTGCACTGTCAGCGCAGAGCCCGAGGCAGGGCTGGACCTCATGGACCTCGAGACCATGACCTGAGCCGAAATCAAGAGTCAGACACTTAAGCTTAACTGACTGAGCCACAGGGTGCCTGCAGAGACCCGGGATTTTGAGTGGAGGTGTAACTTGGGGCTGGTGATGTCCTGCCTCGGTCAGCTTGAGCTGCCATAACAGAGTAGCACAGACTGAGTGGCTTAAACAATAGTTTATTTTCTTGCAGCTCTGGAGGCTAGGAGTCCAAGACTAAGGTAGTACAGATTTAGTTTCTCCCGAGGCCTCTCCTTGACTTGCAGATGGCCTCCTTCGTGCTATGTCCTCACATGGCCTTTGCTGTTGGCACGCATCCCTCGTGTCTCTCTGTAAGGACACCAGTCGTACTAGATTAGGGCCCCCCTTATCACCTGATTTAACCTTAATTACCTCTTAACAGTCCTATCTCCAAATAGAGTGATTTTGAGGGTTAGGACTTCACTAAATTTTTTGTGGGGGCACGCAATTCAATCCATAACGTAGCCTTAACAGCCATAGTGTGTTTTGTTTTGTTTTGTTTTGTTTTATTTTGTTTTGTTTTGTTTTGTTTTTTCTGCCGGCTAGCGTGATGGAAGGTTGCTTTGGGGTAGGACTCTTCCTGACTCTTCTTCCTGTCCCCAGCTTGAGCACACGGTCAGTAGTGGGTGGTCCCAAACTCCTTGCTATGGGCCCTGGACATCTCCTCCCCCCACCCCCGCCCCAGAACCTTCTAGGAAGCTTTCCGTGGTCTTACTGAGACCCCCTGTATGCTGGTCCCCGAAGTCCAGGACCCCATATAATTCTCTCAGCCACCTTGAGGATGGGCCATGGTTCCCCACACTTTCCAGTGGTGCTTGAAGAAATGCAGGAATATGCCCAGGGTCCCACAGTGATTGGAGGCCATGCTAAGCCCATCAGACCCTGAGCCTCTCTTCTGACCTCTGTGTGGTGCTGCTTAGGCTTCCTGACAGTTGGACACAGCTTTCCAGTTTTTGAAGGATCAAGTGAGTCAGACTATTACTTGTAAACGACTGGACTTTCTTGTCCCTATGGCCTGAGAGTCAAGGTTGCAGTGGGTAAGTGGACATTCCTGTGCCCATCCATTCATGGGCGGCGAACACCTGTGCTGACCAAGTCCTGGGTCCTGTCTGGACTTAGCCGAACCCTTTCTAACTGACCCTGAGGCTCTCACCTTAGTGCCCTGGGGGCACTTTACTGTCATTATTGTGTTTTGGCTTCAATTTATAGCTTAGAATTGAATCTCAGCGAGGTGAGGGAGCACAGTCACATGGCTAGTGAGACTCACCCAGTCGCTGGCCTATGTCCAGCCTGTGTGCTCTCTTGAGTGTCCTGTGATGATGTGGTAAAGGTCAGGCCGGTGGCCTGATGGTCAGGACATGTGGGTTCAAGTCATTTTTTACAACAAAACTAAACATTAAAACAATTTTTGATAAAATACAAGTAACATAAAATTTACCATCTTAATCATTTTTTAATGTTTATTTATTTTTGAGGGGGGGAGGGGCAGAGAGAGAGGGAGACACAGAATCTGAAGCAGGATCCAGGCTCCGAGCTGTTAGCACAGAGCCCAACATGGGGCTCGAACTCACGAATCGCGAGATCATGACCTGAGCCAAAGTCAGACACTTAACCAACTGAGCCACCCAGGCTCCCCATCTTTAAAAAGAACTTTTTAATGTTTACTTATTTACCATCTTAATCATTTTTAAGTGTACAGTTCAGTGGTGTTAAGTTCATTCACACTGTGCTGCAATGAATACCATCCAGCTCCAGAACTCTTTCACCTTGCAGAACTGAAGCTCTGTACCCATTAAACACTAGCTCCCCATTTCCTCTTCCCCAGCCCCTAGCAACCCACATTCTGCATTCTGTCTCTATGAACTGACTACTCTAGGTCCCTCATGTCAAGTGGAGTCATAGAGTCCTCGTCTTTTTGTAACTGGCTTCTTTCACTTGGGTTCATCCGCTCTGCAGCACGTGTCAGGATTGCCTTCCTTTTTAAGACATTTGAATGATAGTCTGTTGTATGGATATGCAGCATTTTGTTTACCTATCTGTCTGACAGTGGACGTCTAGTTTGCTTCCACCATTTGGTTATTGTGAACAGTGCTGCCGCGAACGCGAGTGTGCAGATATCTCTCGGGTGT
Source organism: Puma concolor (assembly GCF_028749965.1). NCBI lineage: Eukaryota > Metazoa > Chordata > Mammalia > Carnivora > Felidae > Puma > Puma concolor. The sequence continues at coordinate 52,603,124 of NC_141670.1, read as the reverse complement.
CAAGTCACCTTGTTAATCGATGCACTGGGAACAATAATACCTGCTCTGCCTCCCTCCCGGGACTCTCTCAAGGATAAAGCTGTGAATATGTGTGGAATGTCTTGTGAAGTGTGAAGTGCTGTCTGATGTGGGGAGCAGGGTCATTAGAGTCCTTCCTGTCCTCCACCTTGATGGGAAGAGTTAGCTTTCACCACGAAAGTACAAACTGGGAATATTTTTCTTAAATCCCAACCCTAGAGGGAATTTATTTGGCAGAAGAAGACACTGACCTAAGGCCCCAGTTAAAGGGACTGGCCTAGGGGCGCCTGGGTGGCTCAGTCGGGTAAGCGGCCGACTTCAGCTCAGGTCATGATCTCGTGGTCCATGAGTTCGAGCCCCACGTCGGGCTCTGTGCTGACAGCTCAGAGCCTGGAGCCTGTTTCAGATTCTGTGTCTCCCTCTCTCTGACCCTCCCCCGTTCATGCTCTGTCTCTCTCTGTCTCAAAAATAAATAAATGTTAAAAAAAAAAAAATTTAAAGGGGCCGGCCTAGAGAGCTGCTTCAAGGCCAGGCTCTTCATCTGTGCCCAGTCTCTGTTTACTTCCCAAGTAGGGTCGAGCAAGGAGAACTTGGCTGAAATCTTCAGTCAAGGGACCCATGGATGGTGGATGGACCTACCATCTTCTTTCCAGAGCTCAAGTCTTAGCAGGCTTCTTTCACTTCCACTCCCAGACATGACGGGCCACCTTATAGGAGCCTTTGCAGGGCTGGGGCAGCATTGAAGTGGTCCTCCTCTCCCGTCTCTGCCTTTCTCAACGCCTCAGCTCCCCAGGATGGTGCCACCGGCCATGTCCTGTGGCCATTTGGAAACTCTCCTGTTCCCAGGCTCTGCTCTGAGTCCAGGACTGGCCTGTCACCCAGTGGGAACACTACTGTGGTTTTTACTGAGACTCCAGTGGTTTTTCCCAGTCCTTTGTCACCTTCCTGCCCTCATCCTGGGTCTCAGCACCAATTGTTCTCATCCTACTGCCAAAAGACTGCTGCCTACAGAGGCTCAGCTGGTTAAAACTTCATTATGGAACATTCCTTATCTCCTCGCTGGGGTCTGGCATGCAGCTTCGACTTGACAATTTCTCCTTGGCACCCAGGGCCCCGAGGCTGTCCTGGCTCACCGCCTATGTAGCATGTATCACTCCACCATACTTCTGCCCATCTCCCACACTGGACTGTGAGCTTCCTGGGGCAGGGATGCTGTCCCCAATGCCTAGCATCGCTCTGGTACAGAGCAAGTGCTCAGAGCATGTTTGCTGATGGAATATGTAGGGCTCTCCTGCTAGACTGTCCTCTCCACAGCAGGGCCTGTGACTCAGTAATCACCTGCATCTCTTTCTCCATCCCCCACATCTGGAAGAATGCCAAGACCCAAGAAATGATTGACTGAATAAATGAATGAATCATGAGGCAGGAGGCTCCATCAACCCAGGGCAGGGCTGGGCAGTGCAGCTGGGTGGACCTTGTTGTCACATCATCAGCATCACTAGATTGAACAATTACTCTGTTATATGTGACTGTGGGCCATGGGGCCGTGGGGCGCTGCCAACATGGGGAGACCTGTGGTGGGAGAAAGGGCATATGAGACACAGGGCCCGGCTCAAGCAAGACTTCTGCTAACCATAGCTCTGGGTCCCCTGGCTTCTTACTTTCCGCTTGTCTGGAGCTGACAGAGCATGCCTGTTGCTGCGGCCATATGGGTGCCTCAGGGATAGGACATTTGAAAAGCTATCCAGGCTCTTGTTGTCCCAAGAATAGACAACACTGCTTTTTTGAAGAGTCTTGTCTTCAACAACAAAAAGTCTGTAATTCCTAACCTGCCGTGATATCATTTATCTCTCTTCTTTTTATCTCTCTTCTTTAAACTAGCCAAACAGACTGCTAGGTATTTTCTGCCTGTCTGGTTTGTTTTCTGGTGGCTCTCTGGAACCTGTCGCCTGGGCTCCTGGCCTATCGAATGGGCAATAGAGCTCCAGGTCACCCGTCTTGGAGCAGCTCACCAGTGGGCGCCTGGATTGGACAGTTCCCTCGGGGCTGTTAGCTTTCCTCTGGAGCTTTAGTTTCCCTGGAACTCCTTGCTCCACCCTGGTCCCTTTCCATCTGCCAGAGACCAAGAGAACAGCCTCTTGGCAAGGGTTTCTACTTCTTAATCCGTTTTCACAACCTGTGATTGAACTATGTGCAATGCAGGCATCAGAATTCAGTAGCATCTTTTAATTCTCTATTATTGATGAAAATTTTTGGACTGGAAAGAAAAACTGGTTTGGGGATTGATTTTCGTCAGTTTAACTCATCTTCAGTATCGATCCGTGCATATCTTAGAGTGAAAGACTAAATCTGGGCTGTTTCAGGTGAATGGGGAATGTTATTGCAGAGCATCTAAATTCAGGGTACACTTACAGCATAGGATCACTGTCACCATAGGGTGCCTTTTACAATAGTCCTCCACGTACTGGGATGCTTGCCCCAGGTTTGAGGTCTCTGAATTACCCTTCTAATCCTCTCCCACCCCAACCCAATAGACTACCTGACACACAGTTGGCTCTTAGCCAACATTTGTTAAGCACGTTTGTTTAAACACAGTCTCCAGAGTTCATAACAGCCCTTAATTATTATTCATCAGAAGGGAATCACAATACTCAAATTGTGCACGTACGTATGAATTCCATAGGGACAAGGATTCTGGGAAATGTACTGGATATTAATCATACAAGATGATGAACAATTACTCTTCTCAGGAAAATACAGATAGGACCCTAATTTCAGAATATGCTAATCGAAGTTTCCTTTAGCATGTGGCAGCAACTTTAGCAGACAGCTCCTGGCACAATCCAAATATATTGTGGCCACAGCTGTCCTGACCTCTGATCACCAATGTCCTCCTACCCCTACCCTGACCACACAGGTTGTTGCCTGGTGGGTATGTCCCACTCTCCCTCTGCCCAGAGTCCCAGGGCAGGCTTGGGGATGCACAGAGTTTCTTCCCTGTTTCTCCACTCAACATGAAACTTAGGGACAGAAATTCTGATTTGACTCTTGGCCCCACTAGTGCAAGACTCACCTTGAGCAAGTCCCAGAACCTCTCTCTGGGCCTCCAGGCCCCCTTGTGAATGTGGTTATTGAGAGTTGTCCTCCTGATTCTCTGGTGGACATTTCTAGAATGCAAAGAGGTGGGGTATGTGAGGGACACCTGGGTGGCTCAGTCAGTTAAGCGTCTGACTCTTGATTTCTGCTCAGGTCATGATCTCACAGTTCGTGGCTTTGAGCCCCACATCGGGCTCTGTGCTGACAGCACGGAGACTGCTTGGGATTCTTTCTCTCTCTCTCTCTCTCTCTCTCTCTCTCTTTTTCTCTCTCTCCCTCTCTCTCTCTCTCAAAATATGTAAATAAACATTAAAAAAAAAAGAGGTGGGATATGTGAAAGGACAGTGTTGGCTGTAAAGGTCATTTATTGTCATTGATGTCATCAGCTGGCTGGATGTTGCAGACTTATGTGGGGGCAGAGCCACCCAAAGAGTTCACTGCTTCTGAAGAAACATTCTGGGTTAACTCACAAAGTGGCTTTCAGACACACTGTGTTAAAAAGCAGAGTGCTTTCTCTGTATTCACAATCCATATTTTTATCTTACTCTTCTGCATTTTAAGGTTTTCAGAGGGAGGGAACAGATGCCACATCTGGTCTGATTTTCTTGGCATAGTGCATATATTCAGCAGACACTTAATATTAGGAAAGGAGTCATGAATTCCCTGTGATGTTAACAGAGGGTATACACATGGACTATTGCCCACTGGAGAGAGGGGGCTGGGCCACCTTATACTTCCTTCTTGAGTCCCAGCCTGACCTTGGGCCTGTTAGTCAGCCAGAGCATTTTTAACAAAGTACCACAGATTGGGTGGCTTCAATGGCAGAAACTGCTTTTCTCAGTTTTGGAGTCTAGGAGTCCAATATCAAAGTGGTTTCTCCTGAGACCTCCTTCTTTGGCTTGTAGATGGCCCTCCCTGAGTCCTCACATGGCCTTCCCTCTGTGTGTGTCTGTGTCCTAATTTCTCCTTCCTATAAGGACACCAGTCATATTGAATCAAGGCCCATCCCAATGACCTCATATTAACTTAATTTCTTCTTTAAAGTTTCTGTCTCTAGGGGTGCCTAGGAGGCTTAGTTGGGTAAGCATCTGACTTTGGCTCAGGTCATGATCTCAGGGTCTGTGGGTTCGAGCTCGACGTCGGGCTCTGTGCTGATAGCTCAGAGCCTGGAGCCTGCTCCAGATTCTGTGTGTGTGTCTCTCTCTCTGCCCCTCCCCTGCTTGTACTCTGTTTTTCTCTCTCTCTCTCTCAAAAATAAATAAACATTAAAAAAAATTTAAAGGTTCTGTCTCCGAATACATTCTGAGATGCTGGGGGTTAGAACTTCAACTTAAATTTTGGGGTGGGGGGGACACAATTTATCCCATAACAGAGCTTATCTTGTCTCTTTCAGTACCTCTGTGTCCCTAACTGCTGAACCATGAACACATGCCTGGAAAGCAGCTGGACCTCCCCTCTGAAAACTTGCACCCATTTCTCTGTACTGTCCCAACCCGGGCCCAGCTATGAGACATGGTTCCCACAACAAACTTCTGCTTTTACCATGATCCTGTTCCAGTGTATGAGGTGAACTTGCCAGGAAGAGATGGTCACTCAAGCAGGTCACCAAAGCCGTGGTGCCGTGCTCCTTGTCACAGCCAGGCCTCTGTGTGCCGGTGATTATCGAGCCTCTTGGGATGGCACTCCAATGGATGGTTGATTCATTCATCCATTTCTTGGCATTCTTGCCCTCCAGATGCTCTAAGTCTAGTGGCTTCAGCAGGAGAGACGAGAGGCAATGGGCAGAAAGGCACTAAGCTGGGAGATCTTAAGCAAGCCACTTAATAACTGATTGCCAATCCATAAAATGGGAGACTCTTGCTTCCTTGCCCAGTATGTGAGGATGTTATGAGAATTAAATAGAATCATGTCCATGAATGTGTTTTGTAAGCTGAAAGTGCTACCTAAATGTAAGGAACGCTTATAGTCACACTTTTATCCTGTTTGAGTTCCTGTTGGGGTCTAGTAGTTAGGTGCTGCTGTGTTTGGGGATGGGATTAGCTGTGTCCACTAGTCTGCTCACTCATTACCTGTTTGTTTTTTTTACTGCTGTCACCACTAGCACCCCAACTTGCCTCTCTCTGATCCGCTTATCCCACCCAGAGATAGGTCCTAAATCCACAGAGTGATTGATTATATGTATGTGAAATCTAGCAAGCACATTCCTTTAGAATTATTGAGGAAATATGCTCTCTCCCCTTCTTGGAAATTCATGGTGCACATTGATGTGTTAAAGCTTTGGGGGGTTCTGCAGTAAAGAAACCTTGACCCCAAAATTCTACCCACTCCCCTTTGTTTTCTTTTCTTATTACTACTCTCTGGAACACTGGGAAATGTCAATGAACTGATGGCACTTTAGGGAAATTTGCCTCTACATTCAGGTTTAGGGTTAAGGAAGGTGGTGATTGGGGTTTGAGGCCCTGGCTCATAAAAGTACCCATCAGGGGAGTCATCGGAGGAAGTGGAGGAGAAAGAATTATAAGTTCAGCCATCCAATCTGAGCCCCATGTGACCCTGAAGTTCTGTCTGGCAACATCAGCCCCAGGCAGGGCTCCAGGGAAGGCCTTGCAGGAGAGGTGCTTCAGGTAGAGTCTGGGACAGATGGAAGAGTTGGCTTCCTCCAGTGGGAGTTGAGGCTAGTGGAGCTGCTTATTCTGCTTCAGACAGAGAAGGAAACACAGAGCACCTGTCAAGGCTGAAGGACTGGGCAGGGTTCTCCCAAATGTAGATTTCTCAGCCACATCTTTCAGGGGAGAAGAATATGCTTATCTCATGAAGGACAGTGGGCCTTTACTATTTATTCCATTAAGGAGGAACCCTAGAGCTATTTTTTTTTAAGTTTTATTTATTTATTTTGAGTGAGTGACTGAGAGAGCATGCATGAGAGCAGGGGAGGGGCAGAGAGAGAAGGAAGAGAGAATCCTAAGCGGGCTCCACTCTGTCAGTGCAGAGACTGATGCGGGGCTCGATCCCATGAACCGTGAGATCATGACCTGAGCCAAAATCAAGAGTTGAACGATTAACCGACTGAGCCACCCAAGTGCCCCAAGCCAAAGACTGTGAGGTGAATGTGACAACCACTACACTCCAGAAACTAGCCGGTGGCAAAGACTGTGGTGTTGGTTCCAGCCCTGCTGATGGAGAAGAGGAGGTGACCGACATGCAAGGCCAGGTGGTTGCTCTTGGAAGTTAGCCACAGTTAGGGACACCAAGTTAGATTAAACTTGGAGCACCGGGTAACTGCTTGGCTGAGAAGTGGTAGTCTGGGGTGGGGTGATGGATGAGAGAATATAGGCGTGGGACGGAGGGAGGGTGAAAGTAGGAGTTAACTGCCTATCAGATGCCTTTTGAAGGACAAAATCAATTATGATCAGTGTGGTGGGCAGTCAGGGATACAATGCACATAACTGTGCTTTTTGGTGGCCCATGAATGTATGTGTGTGGGTGTGTGTGTGGAGGGGGGATGACAAAGGGAGGAAGGTCCCATATCAGCCAGTGTGGGTTGTTTACCAATGGGAGCCCATCTGGGGGTTAGTGTAGGCTCCTGTAGGGTTCCAGCTGACCTCTTTGCTAGGAACAGGGAGCTGTTTTGTGGTCCTTCTCTGGGGGAAAGGCCTGCTGGACAGTCTGTGTTCAGACAGGAAGGCCATACTACCCCGTGTCAACCCACATGTGTAGGACCTCGGCCCAGCCACCAAGTCAGGGCTGCTGGAAGCAGTCAGCTCCTCACAGAGGCTACTGGAGAGAAGGAGGAAGAAGGCGCTGTGTAGACGAGGAGTAGGCAGGGAAAAGAGAGAAAGCTTTCAGCATATGGGAAGGCAAGGAGGGCAAGAAACCATGGGAAATGTCACAGGAAGTGTCAACATCATAAGCATCAACATCAGGCCAGTAATGGCATTTGAACAGGACATTTTATTGCAGCTACTGTTGTCCCCTGAAGAATGTTTAACCTTCCCAGCCCACACCTACTGTGTGCCAGGAATGCCCCCCACTCAGTCATCAGGGCAACCAAGGCCACTCCACTCATCTTCCAATGCCCCCATGCTGCCTGTGCTTGGGAATGTTCACCAAGGCCCCTGTTATCACCAATAGTTTGAGCTGATGGAGCTGTAAGTGTCCCCCGACTCCCCACCCAGGATAGTCACAAAGCCATAAAGAGGAGATGGGCTAGAAGAGGCTGTTCAAATGGTGACATTTTTTCCAAATAAACAAGCCGCTATTGAGTCAGGCACTGACACAGACCCTGGAGGCTTGAGGAGAAGTAAAACCTGACTCTGGACCTTAAAGAGCTCAGGGTCCAGCAGGGCGGGCAGGCAGACAGACATCAGACATATGACAATCAGTCAAAAATACAGGGTTAGAAGTGCAATAATGTATCAGTTAGTGCAGGTGCAGCTTCAGTAACAAATAGACCCCACAAGCCTGGTGACTTAAGTTAATTTCTTGATCATGGTGTGGTTGGAGGTGAATGTTCCTGCTTGGCGGGTGATGCTCCTCTGTAACTGGAGCAACACAAACTTGCTTCATATCTGCCATCCTTGTCACCTGCATCCAGGTGACATATGGAGAGGCTCATCCACTTAAGTCTTGTCTTGGAAGTGACATATACCACTTCTACTCCTATTGTATTCTCTAGATCTAGCCATGTGGCCACATCCAGCTACAAGGAAAGCTGGAGATTGGGGCCCAAGAATAAGAGGAAACTGCATGTTGGCAAAAGGCAAGCTGGTTCTACCCCAACAAGCACAGGCAGGGGGATAGGCAGCCTAGTGGAGGGCAGTTTTTTCATCTTGGGAAACTTTACCTTTACAGAAACATCTCTTGTTGCTTGGTTCATATCTAAGACAAATAATCCTTCACTTCATGGGGCAGAGTAGCCCCGTAAAATATTGTAAATGTTTATAATCATGTAACGTTAATACTAGAAGGGACATCAGGGATCGTCAAGTTCAACTCTTTATTTTTCATTTTTATTTTTTTGCTTATTTATTTATCTTTGAGAGAGAGAGAGAGAGAGAGAGAGAGAGAACGAGTTGGGGAGGGGCAGAGAGAGGCAGAGAGAAGCCCAAGCAGGCTCTGCACTATCAGCACAGAGCTGAACATGGGGCTCAATCTCACAAACCATGAGATTGTGACCTGAGCTGAAATCAAGAATCAGACACTTAACCGACTGAAACACCCAGGAGTCCCATCAACTCTTTAGATTTTAGAAGGGAATGCTCATGTTCAGAGAGGAAGTGACTTGGTCAAGATCACCCAGGTTGGGGAGTTCTGCCCAGACCACCACAGTGACTGGTCCAAGTGTCTGGAATTTGAGGGAATGCAGGAAAAAGATGCAAGTAAAACTACATGTGCTGGTTTATTCTAGAACCTCAAGCCACCCCCACACTCTCTTGCCCTTGCCTCTGCTGGGAGAGTCAGAGCCACATCCTCCTCAGCCAAATGAATTGAGTGCTTGTGTCATGCTTCCCACGCAGACAGCTGCTCCTCTTATCCCCTGCCAGCCTCCGGCAGCGCCCTAGGCCATCCATGGCTTACATGAGCCACCTCTTTGCTAGAAGAGGCAGCACCAAGCAACTCTGTCCCCACATTCATCCCGACCTGGGGTCTTGTCCTTTCTTTGCAACTTCTACATGCATCTGTTCAGCCCCATCCTATTCCACTCACTCAGGGCTCTAAGCAGAGGGAGGTAAGGTGGGGAAGCTCTTAGCTCCTGCCTCTGGAAGCTGAGGGTCTATGGAGAAGAGGCCTGCAGGGAAGAGGCAATGGCAGAACAGAGTGACCAACCTCAGACCAGAAGCAGGCTCAGTGGGACCCAGAAGAGGGCAATTTAATTCCACGTGGGAGACCCGGGAAGGCTCCCTGAGAGGGACCAGCTAAACTGAGTCCTGTAGAAGGAACACAGGGCAAGGTGGGTGGGAGAGCAGAGCAGGAAGAGGGAGCACCTGTTTACACATCACAAGGTGGGAGAAATGTGGCTTGTGTGGACAACTGTATTCACCCCAGTCCGCCCACGTGGCAATGGCCAGACATCCACAGAGTGTGAAGATGTTGCAGGCGAGAGATGCAGGTGGGAGCCAGGTGGAGGGGAGCGAACTTGGTCTTGGGGGCAAAGGACAGCAGCGTCTGAGGGTCTGTAAGGCGAGGGCCGACAGGCTTCCTGTGCTGTGGCAGAAGGGCCTGGGGCTCCTTCCCTGGGCCCTGAGGGGCTGCTGTGTGCTGACACCTGTGGCTCATGCTTTCCTCCAGGGCACTGGGAATGGGGAACCTGAGGTCAGGATGTTGAAGACCCGGATGCATGTCCTAGGTGAGCCTATCCGAGTCCTAGCACCCTTATCTGGAAAACGGCCACAGTGATTATAATACTTTGTTTTAAAAAATGGTAATAGTTGGATATCTTTAAAAAAATTTTTTCAATTGTGCTACAGTACACGTGACATAACATTTGCCATCTCAGGCATTTTTAAGTGTACATTCAGTAGTGTTACATATACTCACATAGTTGTGCAATAGCTCCAGAACTTTTTCATCCTGCAAAACAGAGCTTTGTTCCTATTCAATGACAATTTCCCATTCCTTTCTCCCTCAGCCCCAGTAACCACTATTCTACTTTCTCTTCCTATGAGTTTGACTACTTTAGATACCTCATGTAAGTGGAAGTATGTATCTTTTTGTGACTGGCTTATCTCACTTAATGTCCTCAAGGCCCATCCATGTTATAGCATGTGTCTAGATTTCCTTCTCTCAAAGGCTGATGAGAAATCGTACCTCAATTTGTGTGTGTGTGCGAGGATCAGAGGACAGTATATGAGACAATGATGTATAAACTCTCAAGTGCTGTGCACATGCTTCAGAGGAAAATCCCTTCACAGGAGTGGCCTCCTTAGTTGGTAGAGTAGATCATGGGACAGGGGGCTGACTTGAGCTGGGCCATGAAGAACAGAAGGAGGAGGTGCTAACGACCACACTTTGAACACCATGGTCTCAGTTGGTAACTATGAGACAGTCTGGGCCATGTCATCCCTACAGGATACAAGTGGAAACTGAGGCTCAGAAAGTTTAAGCCACATTCTCAAAGTTATGGAGCCAGTAAGTAGTAGAACTGTGGCTAGTACAGAATGCTCTGATACCCTGTGGCTTATGTGCAAAAACAAGTCTTTTTATATAGGACAAACATGTCTTCTATTTCTGAGGGTGCCATAGAAAAGGTGGGAAGCAGAGAAACTGAGCAGAAGAAAATGGAGGCTGAAAATAGGCTGTGTAGAACCAGCAGCTACCAACCAGTTTAAGGCAGGGATCAGGAACATAAGGCTGTCCAAGGTGCTGGGACATGTCTGCCATGAGCATAAGGTGGGAAGTAGAGGGAGTTGTTTTACAGACAAAAATGTCTACTGACTGCTAAAGAATTCACTGGTAGGACACTGGATGGAAATCGCAAGACACCTTTGCAGCAGAAAAAGCCAATGTCAGGATGCACACAGGGGAATTTATGGAGAAGGCAGTGGGTACCAAAGGAAGCAGGAGTTTAACATGGTGGAGGGGCAAGATGACAGAGACCTAAGTAGTTCATAAGGGAACATTTGGCACAAAAGAGAGCCAGTGACGTCAGAATTGCGCTAACAGACTCTCAAGAATGGTATTGTATTTACAGGCATTTGTTTAATGTGTATTAGGGAAAACATCCTGCAACTCACATGCCAAAACAATGACTTCCTGAATGACACAAAATTTATTAAGTAGAAATGTGACTAAAGAAAAAAATATGTCGGGACGCCTGGGTGGCTCAGTCGGTTAAGCATCCGACTTTGGCTCAGGTCATGATCTCATGGTCCATGAGTTCGAGCCCCGTGTCAGGCTCTGTGCTGACAGCTTGGAGCCTGGAGCCTGCTTCGGATTCTGTGTCTCCCTCTCTCTCTGCCCCTCCCCTGTTCATGCTGTGTCTCTCTCTGTCTCAAAAATAAATAAACATTAAAAAAATTTAAAAAAAAAAGAAAAAATATGTAGACAAGACTACAGTTGGTATGGCTGATATGGGCACATATCAAGGTCATGGTACCCAGATGACTGGGAAACACTGAGTCAAAGGATAAGGGGAAGTCACATTGGAGGGAGAGAGCTGATAACAGGATGAAACCATTGGACAGTGGAGTATGCCAGGCATTTGAGGATTATGTGATAAGAATCCTTGGAAAGTTCTTTCTAAAGATTAAGGGAAATGACAAAACCCATATGACAATTTCCTCTCATAGTTCTTAGGAGGCAATCACATCTCTGCAGCTGCGGTTAGGAAAAATTCAGTAATCTTCCCACATTTCCATTTTTGCTGTGGGTACTCAGAAGCTCAGAGCTAAGTTCTGTACTCAAGTGTGTTCATTCCCTTGAGTCTAGCTTTTAAAAGAAAGTTACAATTATTTCTGCTTCCACACATATATTCCCATTTAGCATGTCTCTTGTCCTTATTTTTATGGTAATGATTTTTTAATGTTATGCTGTGTCGTATCCTTTTAGCAAACAGGCAGGAAGTAGAGAAATATTTTAGAAGCATTTCCAGGACTTTATTACAAGAGTAACAAAGAAGTCAATCATGTACAGTATGCTTTCTAATATTAACCATTGGGATCTTTGTCCCATTCCCTTCCTGCTTTGTTATTAACTCTACTTCAATTGAAGTTTAGGGCTCAATTTTATGCTCAATGACAGTAACTATCCTTAGTCTAAGATGCACAGATCCATTGACGTTGCCCCTTCCTTAATTGGCTCACAGCCTTTTGTAAGTTATTTTAGTATTTCTGTGCCTTCTGTTGTGAGCTGTTATAATTCTATTTGGTAGTGGAAGGGGTATAAATACCCAGAGGTAAAAAGGAAAGGCTGGAGTCTGCAAGTATTTGAAATGTATAAAAAGATTTGATAAAAGTTGATGTGTATTTATTACAATGGCAGAAAATGGAGTGTTTAAGGAGGTGAAACTGGAGAAGAAATCCTGACAATTCTTGTAATATACTTTTGGCTCAGCAATTTATTTCCTTTACAAACTGTTCTGCTTCTTTTCCTGAAAAACAGTGGGGCTTTTATCCCCTCCTTAGCATGAGAGAATTTAGGACATGGGAGATCAGAAGACAAGGGGTTCCCACCACAGGAAGCAGGGTAGTAAGAATGGCAATGACCAACTAACTTTTAATTAGTTTTCCACATGGCTCGACTTAACTAAGGCAGAAGTTAACAAGCATAGGAGGGGAAGTTTTAACTTCTCTTTCCTAGTTGAAAGCAGGACATGTGTCTTGGAGAATAAGTGGGGTTGAGATTGGGGTACTGGGAAGGGAGGAAATGCCTGGAAGATGAGGGAAAGCATTTCTTGGGAAAGAAATGGCAGCAGGGCAGGGCGGAGAATGAGGCGGGAGGACCTGAAGAGGCCGCGTGGAGAAGTGATGCGTGAAAGGGACAGAGCCCAAAACACAGTATAAATGGAAGGGTTGGTGCGCCTTGCTATAAAAGGCAACTTTAGAAGGTTGAGTGAAATAGAAGGTTAGAGCAAGGCACTCAGTAAGCTTTTTGTCAGACCCGACGGCAAGTTCAGAAGATTTTAAGGAAAATTATTAGCTTAAGGAAAAATCTGGACAGAAAGAGATGCATTCACTCTGTCTCTAATTGAAAAAAAAGGCGGGGGGTATGTGCTCAGTTAGGTCCAAATGTCTGGCAGAACAGTCACTAAGGGGGAGCGTTAAGGAGAAGTGATCAGTGAGTGTCCATGGCCAGGTCCAAGTTGCAGCTGGGGATGGTGGGGGGGGGGTGGGAAAAATTTGCACTGAGACAAATGTCTCTGTGGGTGTTCCCAAGCATGGGCCCCCTCCCTGCATCTTCATACTTGACTCTTACCTGTACATGCCCTACCCTGGCCTGGCTTGCCATGTGCTGTGCACATAGTAGGTGCTTTTTTAGTTAGGCTAATGTTGGATACTGTGATCCATAAATGCCAAAATGTTGGTAGCTTTACAGGATTTAAATTTATTTCCTGTCCATATAAGAGTACAGTGGGGTCACTCATGGGCAGCCTTCCATGTGGGGGTTCAAGAACCCAGGCTTCTCCATCTTCCATCTCTAGCCAGCACATGGGGAAAGAATATGGTTGGTTACCCGTGGGAGAGTTTTACGGGCCAGGCCAGGAAGGGATGCTCACTTCCACTCACTTCCCATTGGCTAGAATTTTGTCACGCTGATTGCTACGGAGGCTCGGAAATGCCGTGTGGCTGTGTGCTCAGGAGGAGGGAAGGATCCTCCTTATTTTTGGTAAATACATACTTGCTGATGTCACAGTATTTAAAAGAAAGTTTGTTCCATAAAATAAGCAGAACTCAAACTTTAAGACCAGATCTCATGAGAGGGCAATTGTGTTTATTACTGTGGGATTCTTTGCTCTTTTGAAGGATTTAGCAAAATTGCTTTAAATAGAAGCTTTCTGCCTTTAGTGCATTTAATTAGTCTTCAATCCCCATTTTGTCTGGATCCTATGTTGTACCAGGTACAGAGCGGAGAGGCAGTGAGGATGACGTGACTCTTGACCTCCCAAAGCCAGAGTCTTGGTGCCTGCACATGGATTTCTGACTGGGGGGTTGTGGGGGAGTGGGGCTAAGTGAAGGAACATACAAATCCAGGCATCAGCCTAGCTGGAAATGTGATTCTGCCCAGAAACATGTGGCTTGTAGATCACATGTTCACCGCCTGGGTCTCCTGAGAAACCCTGAAGCTTCTCCCCACTCTTTGGCCTGGACTCCCCTGATTTCCTGGGTACATGAGTGAGCATTTCTCCAGATAACCCATACCTCAGCGCAGAGAAAGCACCTCGTACACACCAGGCAGAGTGCCTTTCCAGGGAGAAGATCCTGGCCAGGTGAGCCTGGGTACAAGTTATGGAGGACGCAGGATGGCCCAGGTGTAAGCAGCTTCTTCTGCCCTGTCACCCTTCCAGATTGGATCTGACTTGCTGGTCACTGTCAGGTCTGTTTTCTCTCAGCATGCTGGTTATCCCGGCCTGTCTGTCCCGTGGAATTCTGGGTTTTCAGATTGCTTTCCCCTGCGTGTGTTAGCTTGCTGCTGTCCTGGTTTCACCCCGTTACAATTCCTGCCTGCTCCTCAGAAGGGGGGAGCACGGCCAAGGGATGCGGGCCGGGGAGCTAAGAGCAGCAGCATCTAATCCTGGCGGTGTCCTTGCCTGACCCATGCACACCGACTCAGACTTGTTTTAATGGGCCTCAAGTGAAGTCCTTGCTCTCCCAGCCAGCAACTCTCCTCTGTCTTCTCTCTTCTGCCCAGACTCCCTCCCCCTCCTCCGCCTTTGGGTCAAGAAAGTTGAATGGGCTCAACCTGCCCTTGGGCCACCTGCTCCCCCGATTTTTAATGCTTCTTCCTCCTCTGTGCTCCCATAGCACCCTGGACAGGGCCCTTCCAGCTCTAACCTTGTGTGGGATGTGTGTTTCCATCTCCCTGATTGGGGTTTGGAGTTCTTCAGGCACGGTTTCTCACTGTGCATTGAATGAGCAAATGAATATGTGGGCTGGCATCGGGGGAGAATGGGGGGAGGCTTCTGTGCATCTACGCAGACTCGGGGGTGGGCCCGATGGCCCTGTGCTTCTGCCAAATGGAATTGTCAGATGGTGGCTCCTAGTCCAAGTGTCTGTTCACATTTTTACTGGCTGAGAATTTTAAAAACAGGGCTCTCCAAGTATAGCCCTAGTCCACGTTAGCCTCAGCAGAGTCTTAGCCATTCTCGGTTTGAACGTGGGGCTATAGCCCCACTATTTCCATCGGGAACTGGGAGTTGGGCCATTTCCAACCCCTCCCCTCGGTGGCCATTTGCAGTCAGGACTCCGGCTTTGGTCCTGCCTCCAAACCTTGGCTCAGAGATCTTGGTCCAGTTGTTTCTTCTCTTTGAGCCTTTATTTCCGTATCTGTAAAATGGGAGATAATCATGTTTACCATTCAGGGTCATAAATAGGGTTGGTGTCAAGACTGAAAGAGGTATTTCCCGTATGGCACATGGATTGTCACTGAGATTACAGTGGGCTCTTGAACAAGGTGGCTTTGAACTGCACGGGCCCACTTATACATGGATTTTTTTCGATAAATACAGTAAGGTACTATAAGTGTATTTGCTTTTCCTTATGATTTTCTTAGTAACATTTTATTTTCTTTAGCTTACTTTACTGTGAGAATACAGTATGTAATACATATGACCTATAAAAATGTGTTAATTGGCTATTAACGTTATCAGTAAGGCTTCCGGTCAGCAGTAGTTTATTAGTAGTTGAGTTTCTGGGGAGTCAAAAGTTGTACGTGGATTTTTGACAGCGTGGGGGATTGGTGCCCTAACCCATGTGTTTATTCAGTGACTGACTATTTTTAATTGCTTCTCCTTGACTATAAGACTTGCGCTCTGCTCCATCCTCAGGGTCCAGTTCATGGTGCAAAAAGTATTTACTGAATAGATTGCCAGAGAAGCACCAACTTAGTCCTTGGCACAGAGCAGGCAGGTGTAGTTCCTGCGATTTGTCTCCCTCGCCTCCTAGAATAGGAGTGCCTTTGTGGACAGAAACGGTGACCAACTCTTTGTCATCACTTTGTAACCTCTTTAATGCTTACACCTGGGGGAAAAAATCCAAACAAACCAATTGTACAGAAGCAAGCCCCTGGGCACTGAAAACCCAGGACAGGCACTTCCCACCACCATCCCTTGGAGAGTGTAGGGGGAGCAGCTCCATCTCATGCGGGAGCTCTGGCACCATCAAGGCTCCACAGGCTTCCAGAAGAAGCAGGAGATTCAGACACAGGTGCCGGCTAGGGGAGGTCTGCAGTAGAGGCAGGGAGGAAAGGCTGCCCGCTCGCCTCTGTCCCCCAGTTGGTGTCCCTCCACTAGCCCAAAGCTCTTGTGAGCCTGAGTGACCGCCCTTTACCTTTGGGATGGCAGCCAGTTCCCTGGAGACCTGCGCTTAAGGGTGGAGTTTGCACGACGTGATTCAGCGTTGTCTGTACCCGCTCCCGCCAAGCTCTGAGCCTCCCCCGGGGCTTGCGGCTGCATGAAACGCACTCGCATCAGAATGATTTTTTCAAAAAGATTTTTTTCCCCCTTAATGAATTTTAATCCAGGCCTCATCGTCTGTACCTGGGACTGTCTGAAAGGGGATTCCTGAGTTGGGTGGGAAACTGGACTAGAGAGACATTTTGTAAAATGCTCATCCAATCACCCACGGCGATACGACGATAGCTTCTGTGTAGTAAGTGCCGCCGCGTGCGTTACCCCCTGTAATCCTTAATAACACAGATACTAGGGTTCCCGCGGCCTGCCTTCCAGATGGGGTCGTAGGTGCCGCTGGTTGGGGCGGGAACCGAAATGCAGGGCTAGCCTTCGCGGGCGGGTTTGGGGTGAGCGCAGGCGTGGGGGTGTGGGCGGGCGGACGGGCCGGAGACGTGCTGGCCGCGCCCCCCGCGCGGGTCCGGGACGCGGCGCCCACCCCGGTCCCCGGCGCCCCTCCTCCCGGGCTGGCAGCGGCCACGGCGCGCCTGGAAGCTGAGCGCTGTTTCTCTCGCGCGCGCAGTCTGGTTTGTAAACAAACACTGGGGCGGGCGCCGCCGCCTGCGCAGCAGATGGCTCCGCAGCTGCCCGCCCGGCGGTCCCTCCCTCTCCGCTGCGACGCGGACGCGCGGGGCCGATGGCGCCTCCCAGTGCCCGAGGCCCAAGGGACACCGTCCCACCTCCTCCTGCAATCTGGAGGCTGGAGACTGGGAGCGTGAGCCCGGCGGGCCCTGGGGTGCTCCTTCTGTTTATTTCACTCGTTCATTCGTTCATTCAACGAAGATCTCTAGTGTTGCAAGGACCGGGTGATCCCTCCCTTCACGACATAGAAGGGAGACGAGCAAGTAAACGGGTCACTGTGGTTTCATTTAATGGATCAAGGAAGGCTGCCTGGAGGAGGTGCTGTGGGGGCTGACAGAATGGGCAGCAATTAGGCAAAGTTTGGAGGAGGATAGGAAAGAACTGCCCCAGGTGGAGGTAAGGGCACTTTCTGAATATTTGGAACAGGGGAGGAATTAGCTCTGAGAGTAGTAGAGGGCAATTAAGGGTTCAATGCACAGGGTGAGCCCCTTCGGGGTTTGTATTCCCACCTTCATAAAATGAGAGGGCGGAACTAGATGATCCCCATGGTAGTTCCCAAACTGAGATGACCCTGGAGTGTACAATAAAATACAAATTCCAGGCCACACCCCAGACCCGTTGTATCAGAAGGGGATAAACTCTGGAGTCTGTATTTTTAGCAGTCTCTCCAGATGACTCCTGGTTAAAGCTTGAGATCCAGTGGTCCGAGGAGATGGCAGAAAGGAGGCGAGTAATCACACCGTTGGTGAGGGCGATCTGTCTTCATGATTGTTGGATGAGACTGATTCTTGGCATGGTGAGCGCCTGAAGGAGGTCACAAGTGCATGGTGTCTGTCCCCGGAGAGTGTCACAGATGTGTCAGAGCTGTGGACGTACAGGAGAGAAGGTGCAAGTTGGGGCCCCAGCTCCCTGTCTGAGTCTCTGCTTCATCAAGTGTAACATGAGGAGGATACCAGCCTCACAGGAGTATGAGAGGGACCAGGGAGTAGCCAGAGGAGCCCGGCCACTGAGTGCTCTGAGCATGTGGGCAAACTTCGGCTGATCGTTGGCTTTGTCAGTGTTTCAGACTCTGGTCCCACACTTGACCACCTGTGGGAGCTTTGCAACATGTCCCCTCCTTGCCCCTGCCTCGAGCTTCTGAGCTGGCAGAAGGACAGGTCTTCATGGTTTCAGTAGGCTCTATAGATGATTCTGATACCCACCAAAGTTCAAGAGAGTAAGCTGTCGTTGGTAAAAGGAGTTGGCTAAACTCTTGCTTAAGTGCCTGCGACTTAGTTCCACCCAGCGAAAGCACTAGCCGGGGGGTGTGCAGCAGCATCAAGGAGAACAAAAGCTTTAATGAAGGACTGACACACGCCACAGCGTGGGTATCTATCTTGAAAACGTTATCCTCGGTGAAAGAGGCCAGGCATAAAACACCATGTATTTTTTAAACTTCATTTATTTATTTTGAGAGAGAGAGAGAGAGAGAGAGAGAGAGAGAGAGAGAGAGTCCCAAGCAGGCTCCATGCTGTCAGCACAGAGCCCAACGCAGGGCTCAATCTCAAGAACTGTGACATTGTGACCTGAGCTGAAACCAAGAGTCGGATGCCTAACTGACTGAACCACCCAGGCGCCCCGAAAGACCATGAACTGTATGATCCCATTTACAGGAAATACCCAGAACAGGTAAATCCATAGAGATAGAGAGCAGATTAGTGATTGTCAGGGGCTGGGGGGAAGGCATGGGGAGTGACTGTTAACGGATACAGGGTTTCTTTTGGGAGCGATAAAAATATTCTTTTTAAAAAAATGTTTATTTATTTATTTTTGAGGAGTGGATGGGCAGAGAGAGAGAGAGGGAGACAGAGAATCCCAAGCAGGCTCTGCACTCAGTTCAAAGCCTGACGCGGGACTCGAACCCATGAACTGTGAGATCATGACCTGAGCTGGGCATTTAAGTGATTGAGCCACCCAGGTTCCCCAGCGATAAAAATATTCTTAAATTTGATGGTGGTGATGGCTGCACAACGTTGTGAATATGTTAAAAGCCACTGAATTGTACACTTGCATTTTTTAATTTAAAAAATAAATTAAAAAAAAAAAGAAGCCATCCTATCAGGACAAAGGCTAATGGGTCAGTTTTGCCTTTCTCGACCATGGTCCTCAAGGGTGCTGCCCTGCTGCCTTCCCCAGCCAGTGGGGAGAAGCGGGAAGCCGTGTGTTTTTCCCACTTTGGTGCATGTGTCACCGCTGCTCCATATCGAGGGGAGGTTTGGTCACGTGGCCAAGAGAGACTGGGAAATGTGGTCTAGCTGGGCAGCCGTGTGCCTAGAAGGAAGGAAGAAAGGATGGATTGGGGTGGAGGGCTGGGCAAGAGAAGAATCTTTGCCAAAAACAGTAAATTACACAACAATCAATTTCCATTTGGTTATTTATTCTTGCAGATATTAGTAATAACAGCTAGTGCTGTAGTATAGTGCCAGGCCTTCATTTTAGCTCCTAATGCACATCATGTCATTTAATTACATCAGAATGTATTACATATGTTATCATACCGACTTAAAGATGGGGGAGTTGAGGCACAGAGCATTCAGTGTTATCTAGGGCTATGCATCTGGTCTATGTTTGGCTTCTTTCACTGAGCATGTTTTCAAGGTATAGATCCATGGTGTAGCATGTGCCAGTCCTTCATTCATTCTATGGTTCAACAGCATTTCAGTATGTGTGTATACTGTATTTTGTTTATCCGTTCATCGACTCGGTTGTTTCCATTTCTGGCTATGGTGAATAATGCTGCTCCAAAGAGTCATGTACAAGCTGCTGTGTGGACATGTGTTTTCAGTTCTCTTGGGTGTAGAACTAGGAGCAAGCTGCTGGGCCACATGCAGGTTTAACGTTTTGAGAAGTTGCCAGATTGTTTTGCAAGGAGGCCACACCATTTTACATTCTGAACAGAGCTGTCTACACCCCTGGACTATGACATGCAAGAGAAACGAAATCATATTCTGTTTGAGCCATTGCCTTTAGGGGTGTCTTTGATACAGCAGGTCAGCTGTCACCCCAGTATATTATTCCACCGAGTCTTCTAACTGGTCATGAGAATAAAAGGGACACCCACAACCCATGCATCCGGTCCTATGTTTGTTTATTCATCCGTCAAAAAGATTTGAGGGGCGCCTGGGTGGCTCAGTCGGGTGAGCATCTGACTTCAGCTCAGGCTGTGATCTCACGGTTTATGGGTACAAGCCCCACATCCAGCCCTGAGCTGACAGCGTGGAGCCTGCTTTGGATTCTTGTCTGCTCTCTCTCTGCTCCTCTCACACTCTCTTAAAATTAAATAAACATTTTAAAAAATTAAAAAAGTAAAAAAAGATTTGAGCTCTGAGGATTTGCCAACCATAATTAGCCAGAGTCTCTGCCTTCAGAAATCTTACGGTTTAGCCGGAAAGCCAGGCAGCGTGGCCACCAGGATAGACCTTAGGCATGGAATCCATGCAAAACTGGTAGGGTCCAGATTCCGCCTCATTTGCTGGACGAAGGGCTCTGGGGGAATTGCTTCAGCTCTCTGAGCCTCACTTTCCTCGTCTGTAAAGTGGGGATACTAGCATCTACCTTGCAGGGAACTTGTGTTGATTAAAAACAGTGTGTACTGGGGCACCTGGGCGTCTCAGTCGGTTAAGCATCTATCTTCGGTTCAGGTCATGATCTCGTGGTTCCTGGGTTTGAGCCCCATGTCGGGCTGTGCGCTGACAGCTCAGCACATGGAAGTTCATGGCCTGGTTGGAGAACAGTTCTGAGCCTTCAGTGGGTAAAAATCTGTATCTGTGCTCCCCTTACTCTGTCCCTGTCCCCTGCGCCCAGAGCCAGTCTGGCCCTCACCTGGCCCCAGGGGCTTCTGTGACCTCTGCTCAGGAGGGCTGGGTTTCCACACGCCTTTGAGCTCACTTCTTTCCTCCTTCTCTGACGTGAAGCTCTGCTCATTCAGATGCGGGCTTTAATCAGATCTTAAGACCAGTTGAACCCCCAAGGATCTTGGTTGCCTGCCCTGGTTTTTTAAAAAACCCAGTCTCCATCTGGGGCTGGGGGTTGTAAGTATTTCCTTATTGCATTAGGGACAAAGGAGTTCGGTTTTTCCATTCAAGGAAAATCAGGGAGATGATGATGGAGACGACTATGATGAGGGCTATACTGGGATTAATAAAATAATAAGCTTCTGTTGAATAACTCAGGGGGTGGAGTGGGAAGAGCACAGCATGGGTTAGCAGGGGATCTAGACTTTGATCCGGATCCTGTGAATCATTCTCAGCCCTTTCCTCTTCCGAAAAGCAAGGGACTTGGGCTGGATACACTTCCAGGGTTTCCCACCCGACAGTCTGAGATTCCACAAAGGGACTCTAGACTGTTCCATCCAGCTTACCATCTCTAGGAGCACTAGTCTTGTGTTAGAACCCAGCCTTGCCTTCCACCAGGGGACTCGGGTGAGTCCGTCCACCTCCCTGAGCCTCTGCTTCTTCCCACAGGTTGTCTGGGGGTTGCAGACAGCTATGTGAACTAGCAGGGTCTCGTCCTGAAATGGAGGTGTGGGGGACCATTTTCCTGGAGGAGGATGAGCCCTGGACCTGGTGTGACAAGAAGTTTGAAGGCCCAGATCTAATGAACCAGCTCCTTGAATCAGAGGGCGTAGCCTCCCTCAGCTGGGCTGTGTTAACTGTGTGTGTCATTTATATTTGTGTGTAGTCTCATGCTTTGACATCTGAGGCCTTGCTGACCTTGGAGGGACCGCCCCTCCCAGAGCTGGACAATTCCTAGAGATAGCAAACAACTCACCAGCTAGTGTACTTTTCAGACGTAGCCACCTCCTTTATTGGCTTCAGAGACTTGCCAGGTCCAGGATAATCACCCAAGGGCCAGGTACCAGACAACTAGGGACACTTCCTATGTGCCAGGACCCACCCAAATTATTCGGGCTAGGCAATCCTAAGCCTACTTACCCTTCCTTGCTGTTCTTTGCTGCAGAAACGACAATAAAAACTCTTGCTCACAGATTCCCCCTCTCCTTCTGCCTCTGACTGACCCCAGAACTTCGAGTGGCCCTCTGCGGCTTGGTTTACCCCCTTTTATTGGGATCTGTGAGTAGCAAACTCTCTTTTCAATGTCTCCGGTCTATTGGTAACTCAAATTTTCTATTAATACACTATGCATGAATACATAATATACTAATATATATTACATATACTATATAGATAACATTATATATAGAATATATTAAGAGATACCTAGATTAAGCTTGAGAGAAATATCTGGATGTTGAAAAGGAAGGTTAGGGTTAAAATACCTAGATGTTGAAAAGGAAGGTTAGTGTCATGCATGGCAGTATTTACAAACAAGAGTCTAAGTATTTTTAAGAGCTTATTTAGTAACATTTCAACAGTGGAGTGAATTTGAATATATGAAAATCTGAAAAAGTATTAGGTATATTTATGAAAAATTCTCTCTATATTTTATCCATTCATCTATATCTGTTTCTGCCTTCAAAATCTATTAGGCACTGCCTCCATTATGGTTCAATCAGCTCAGACAAAGCAATTTTAAAGCTATTTTCTTTCCCTTCATTCATTTAACAAGTGTTTATTGCAGTTCATTATTTGTGAGATGCTGCATGTGTTCTGGGCTGTGATTCAGATCCATGCATTGTGCCTTCAAAAACTCACCATTTAGTTGTAGAAGATAGATGTGCATATCATAAAAGATTTTTTTGTAATGTGATTAAAAAGCCAAGGCCCAGCAGTAGGGATTAGGGACAACTTCATGGAGGAAGTGGTGTAGACAGGAAGACGTTGAAGGTGGGCAAGGTTAGGACTGAGGATTAGAGGGGGATGGAAAGCTCGGGAGGCAGCCTATGGGGTGCAGGGCTCTGGAGCAGAGAGTGACATCTATGAGCTTGGGCGCTGGGGTCAGTCAGGCCTGGGTCCTTCGTCACCCCACCATGCACAGGGACTGTCTAGCCAGATAAAACTACCATGTGCTCCCACTTTACCGCATCCAGACTGTGTGACCTTGGGAATTCATGGAACTTTCTTGCACAGGTAAAGAGAATAAAAGTAGCTACCTTTAGGTGCTATGGCAAAGATGAACCAAGATAATGCAGGTGTAGGGAGAACACTGGACACATGGAACTTCTCATTGTTCATTCATTCAGTGCCTGATGTTTAAGCCCCTGTTGTGTGCCCGGCCCTTTGTGTTTCATAGCACTGAGCAAAACAGACAAAGATCCCTCCCTTGGAGGCTCCTGGGTGGCTCAGTTGGTTAAGCGTCCGACTTCAGCTAAGGTCATGGTCTGGCGGTTGGTGAATTAGAGCCCCACGTCAGGCTCTGTGCTGTCAGTGCAGAGCCCGCTTAGGATCCTCTGTCTTCCCCTCTCTCTACCCCTCCCCCACTTGTGCATGTATGCTCTCTCTCTCTCAAAAATAAAAAATAAACATTAAAAAAATCCCTCCCTTGTAGAGCTTACATTGCAGGGAGATGGAAACTATGAGAAGTCAATAAAACATATACTTGAGTTAGACAGTGACAGTGAGATAAAGACAGTTGTAACAGGGGATGGAAAATACTGGGGGTACCATATAGGATAGTTGACATTATCATTGTTTGTTGCTTAGTTTGGGTGGAAAACAGGTTCTGTGAAGTGGGGAGAGTAGCAGGAAAATGTTTTTGTGAGTAGGTTGGGACCAGGGGCACCAAGAAAAGCTTCCAAGCAGTGGTGTGACTTGAGCTGTGCTTCCAGAAGGTAGGGTGGTTGCTTCTTGTTCTGGGATTGAAGGGGCCTGGGTGCACCCAGCAGGGACACTCTGGCAGGGAAGGGAGGGGAGGACAGGGGAATCAGTCTGGGATGAGGCGTGGGCTGGTGGGCACTAAAGTGGGCAGGGTCCCTCTGGCCAGTGGGCTCCTCGGCACAATGGGAGCCAGCCTGGCTAGGGAGAAGTGAGGCCAGGGCTGCTTAGTTAAGAGATGTGATGAGATGTGTAGAAAGCTTCATCCTCCCAGCTGATCACCTGCCTGGAGGCTGGGAAGGTGAGAGGGGCAAGAAGGTAGATACACAGGAGGCTGTTGGGGCGTGGGGAAGGAGTTAATGTCTTTGGGTCACAAAGAGTACAAGAAACCTTCGGTTTCAGATCAACTGAGATTTTACTTGTTTCACTCATGTGGCTGTTTCTGTGAACTCCATGGCCCGGATGCCCTGTCACAGGAAAGCTGGGGTCTGGCAGAGAGGGGTGCTGTTATGACGATGGTTCTCTTGGCGGAATTGCCTTTGGGCTAACCGTACATCTCTCAACCAAGTGTCAAGGGACTAGTTATTTTTTTTTAATGTTTATTTATTTTTTGAGAGACAGCGTGTGAGTGAGCACACAGACGTGCAAGCACGCAAGGGAGGGGCAGAGAGAGAGGGAGAGAGAAATCCCAAGCAGGCTCCCTGCTGACAACAGAGTCAGAAGCAGGGCTCGGACTCAGGAACTGTGAGATCATGACCTGAGCCGAAACCAAGAGTCCGATGCTTAACTGACTGAGCCCCCCGGGCATCCCCAGAGCTTAGTTATTTGTAAAGAAACTCCAGCCTGCTCTTTAGCCATTTTCCCGTGAACATGGGGGAATATTTACTCAGTAGTTCTCAGAAGAGCCTTGTGAGCTGCTGGCAGTCTGAAGCAGCTCTGTAGTTTAGCAACAAGGAGAACAGAGAGGATCGGGGACCCGGGAACTGGTGGGAAGTGTAAATTACAGCAATGTCAATAGAGAACTTCTCAGTAAACGCGTAAATAAGCAGGCCGAAGTCTCCTGGGAATAGTAATCAGGCCGCGCTGCCTTCACCCTGTTTGAGAACAGCCAGTGACAGGGCGCCTCCACCTGCTTAACAGAGGACTCACCTCCACTCGAGGGTACTCCAGGCCACAGGGTGGAGCTCAGTGGGGCAGGACAGCTGCACATGGGGCATCCAGCAGGGCCAGCGGAGAAAGAAATGAAGGGGTACAATGAGTAACGTTTAGAGAGTGACGAGGGCTAGAGAGAAAAATCGAGCAAGGAAGGGGGTGGGCGGTTCAGATAAGTTTGTCGTGGCGGTAGTTGCTGTCTAATGTGGCCCGGCTGGAACGCAGGGTCTGAAGGGGATATGTGAGGGAAATAAGGTTCCAGCGGTAGGTGCTACCACCAGAACTGTGATCCGAGGTCCCCAAGCTGGGCCCGAGGCCCGAGAGAGCCCCTCGCCTGCCCTCGCCTTGGCCTTCCTCTGGGTACAGTGGGACCTCTGGGCCTTCTGTGCTGACTGGTCCTGGGAAGGTCACCGCAAGGCCGTGCAGGTCACTTTAGAAAGTCCTAGGTGAGTCCAAGATGCCCCACTCATGCTCTTGCCTTTCAGGGCCAATGTGGGGGAAGTAGAAGCTGACTAGGGCTGAGAATAAGGGGTGTTGTTTGTCAGAGCTCTCCTGGAATGTGAAGTTTAGGGACAATGGGCCAGAACCCCCAGTGGAGCTGAGCTTCAAGGTGGAGGGGCTGGAGCGAGAACCTCCTTCCCTGCTGCTACTAAGGAAGGCCTTCCCGGACCCATGAGCTGTCTGCCCACAAATGTCCGGGCAAGACCCCTGGATGTGGCCATCTGCCTTTGCAGCCCCCTTAAGCCACCCTTTGGAATTCCTATTTACTTATTTAGAGTGCACACACAAGCTGGAGAGGAGCAGAGAGAGAAGGAGAGAGAGAGAGAGAGAGAGAGAGAGAGAGAGAATCCCAAGCAGGCTCCATGTTGTCAGTACAGAGCCTCATGTGGGGCTTAAACTCAGGAACTGTGAAATCATGACCTGAACTGAAACCAAGAGTCGGGTGCTTAACCCACTGAGCCACCCACGCACTCCCTGGCATTCCCCTTTTATAGAGGAGAACGCATGACCTACCCCCAAACCAGGCCTCGGCGAGCCTATGAGGTCTTTGCATGAATTAGAAAAGGGGCCCCTATGCTTTAAATAAGTACAATTTTTATTGAAAGAAAGAAAGAGAAAGAGACAGAAAGAAAGGAAAGAAAAAAGAAAAGGGGCCCTTCCTTGAGTAACTCCTTGAGTAAGTTAGTACCACCTGAACCCTTGTATAAGATGATTCAGCTCACCATTGCTTGGGGAGCTCTCAGATCCCACTGGGCAGGAACCCCTACAGACCCCACCCTCTGACTCTGCACATAGGCCAGCAGAAATACACATTATCTACCCTTCACTTCCTTCCCTGCTTCCCACCCACCACCAGGGTGAGGCAACTGTTCTATATTGTTCTTGTGGTGGGGGCAGGAGTTGGACTTCCTAAGGGACAGGTGCGAAAAAGAAGCTGCTGCAGGTCCCTCCCAGAGCATAGTTGGGATAAGGTGCCATGACATAGGCATGTACTACTGAGTACGCCAGGTGGATTTATGGAGGAGGGCTCTTTCCCCTGCTGTTGTAGGACTCAGCCAGGAGGCCTGGAACCTCTGTGCCCATCCACAAACTCTCAGATAAGTTGGTATATGTTTACAATGTAAATAGCACCCCTCCCCAAGATATTGCATTCTTGGGCAGTGTACAACTTGAACACCCACACATGAATGGCATTTTTTTTTTTTTTAAAGTAGGCTTCACATCCAGCGCGGAGCCCAGTGTGGGCTTGATCTCAGGACACTGAGATCAAGACCTGAGCTGAGGGGCGCCTGGGTGGCTCAGTCAGTGAAGCATCCATCTTCGGCTCAGGTCATAATCTCCCAGTTTGTGGGTTTGAGCCCCGCATCAGACAATGTGCTGACAGCTCAGAGCTTGGAGCCTGCTCTGGATTCTGTGTCTCCCTCTCTCTCTGACCCTTCCCCACTCATGCTTTGTCTCTCTCTCTCAAAAATGAATAAACATTTAAAAAAAAAAAAAAGACCTTAGGTTAGATCAAGAGTCAGAGGCTCAACTGCCTGAGTCACTGGGGTACCCCCATGAATGGTATTTTTGTGCAGGGCACACAGCCTGTGAGTTAGGTTTTACACTCAGGTCTCATGGAGAGTTAGTAGTAGTTAGAGGTTAAGTTTGAATCACGTTGAGCTGTCTTCCTTCTCTGATCCTGCTCAGCATTCACTGCCCAGAGGTGGCTTGCTTTGGACCAGTGGGGAAGGCCACGGAGAGTGGCCATCTCCTGGAGAAGGAAGGTGGTTCCATCCCCTAAGCCGCCAACTTCATTAAAGATGTTGATTTATGGGGCGCCTGCGTGGCTCATTTGGGTGAGTGTGGACTTCCACTTTGGCTCAGGTCATGATTCAAGGTTAGTGAGTTCAAGCTGAGCATCCGGCTCTGCGCTGACAGCTCAGAGTCTGGAGCCTGTTTCAGATCCTGTGTCTCCCTCTCTCTCTCTCTCTCTGCCCCTCCCCCCCCCAAATAAAAAACATAAAAGATGTTGATTCATAAGATAGCATTGCTAGGTGCTACCCACCCAGAAGCCATGACATTCTGTTCTGGGAACTTGCACCCTTTGATTCCCCATCCACTATTCCTATCCTATTTCATTTTCTCATAAAACAGTATTGTTGCAACATCAGAGAGAGTTTAAAGAAGAAAAGACCTCCACTAAGATTCCGCCTTTGTAGCGCAGCGCTCCAGCAGTTTTCACATTTCCGGTGTTCCCGCCGCCCACGAGCTCACGTGTTTGAAGACCCGGGGCACATGCACTTTTAAATCACTGAATTCTAGGGAGCGGAATGATCCAGAGAATAGCTCCCTCTCCCAGCTTCGGTGGAGTGGGGGTTGCCCTCCCCACCGCCAAGGCGCGTGAGACATGTATGTTGGAGGGAAGGAAAGGGGGTAAAGAGAAGTACTGTGGACTGCGGGGGCGGGGGTGGTGTTTTTATTTTTATCCGCAATGTAAGTGAATCTTGATCCCTGTGGGGATTCTCAGGAACAGAAGGCTGGAAACAGATTTGATCAATGAAAGCTGTTTCCGAGAGAAGGAGCCATTGATGAATTCCCCGCACTGGCCAGTTGGTTGGAGTTCATCTGTTTGTGGGAGCAGAGCGGAGCCGGGAGGGTGACTGTGCAGGGGCGGCAGTCCGCTGCCTTCTGGGAATGAGGAACAAGTCCAGCTCCTCAAAGCCAGCCTCTTTGTAATTAGCTCCAGTAAGATCAGGGATTGATCTTTGGCCGTGATTGATGGGCTCCCCCATGCTGGCTGGGGGAGGGGCAACTCATGGAGAGGGTTAAGTGTGCAGGGCCGGAGAACTTGGGGCTCCTTAATGCAGGGGCTTTAGAGACTTCAGAAGTAAAATGAGCCATATCCGCCCCCCCCCCCACCAAGTCCTTGTCCCCTCCCTTTTTTGGTAACCGAGAGGAGGCCTCCAGGAGGAAGCGATTCTTCCAAAAATGACACACCCATCCCATGGCAGGTGCAGGGCAAGCTGGGTGTCAGCCCCCCCAGGTGCCTCTCCTGGACACGCTCTAAGCTCTTCCCCACCCCTGACTTAACAGCCCTTCAGCGCTGTGACTGCAAGTCCTTGGAGGAGACCCCCACCCCACCCCCCTTAGGGTCAGGCCAATGACAGTTTTATCTGGAAGAGTTGAGTGGGGGGAGGGGGGGGTGACTGAGGAGTGGGTGGAGGTGCTGGTGCTGAGTGGGGTAGGCGTGACGTGCAAGAGCTTAGCCAGGGGGTTCCGGAGCCAGAATGCAGAATACGTGCCTTCCCGAAAGTTCTGGTTGGTGGGGGGAGGGGGGGAGGGAGTGGCGCTGCAGCGGAGGGACACTTCTCACCAGAGCATAGGGAGGTGGCCCTGGAGGCTCGAGGCCAGGCTGGCAACTCTCTGGGTGCAGGGAAGGAAGTGTAAGTGACAAGGAAGTGTAAGTGACATGATGTGCAGGGAAGGGCTTGCCAACAGAGGAGCTAGGACTCCATACATGCAAACACGTGTGCACACAGGCACAGGCATGCACGCGCATGCATGCATATGTCATACATCATTGCTGTTGCTAGAGGCGCTGGTAACACAGTTGTTTCCAACAGCTTTTACCTAGGCAAGAACATTTTATTCATTTTCATTCAGATGGCATTGTTGTCTGAGTGACTGGATGCTGTGCTGATATCATGCCCTCCCTTCTGCTTCCAGGCCTTCTCCCATCTCCTCCACCTCCTCTCCTTCCTGTCCCTCTCTCTGCTCTTGTCTGGGGCACTGGGTCCCACACTTGTCTATCTCTTGATTTGCTGGCTTTTGACAAAGTATGTGTCACTGGACATGTGGACATGACCTTGTCTCATTCAGCCGATGCAGGGAGGGGGAAAGGGGGGCTGAGCCAGAGTGGAAAGAGGTGGAGGTGTGTCAGAGGGAACAGGAGAGAGAGCCTCTGGGTCCTGCAGTGGCTGTAGAGTGGAAAGGGCAGGCAGGCAGACATAAATCAAAACCTTTTTTAAAAAATGTTTATAGAGAAGGAGAGAGGGAGAGAGAGAGAACTAACAGGGGAGGGACAGAGGGAAAGAGAATCCCAGGAGGCGCCATGCTTAGCGCAGAGCCTGACTCAAGACTCGATCTCACTGTGAGATCATGACCTGAGCCGAAATCAAGAGTTGGACACTTAACTGACTGAGCAGCCCAGGGGCTCTGAAATAAATCAAAATCTTAAATCTGTGACTGCAGAGCTGTGGTGTCCTTGGGTGAGTTATAGAACCTCTCTGAGCATTTGTAAAATGGGAAACCAGGGTTGTTATGATCCAGTGGGTGGAGTTGGGTGGAGCTGGCCATAATGGCAAACCTGGGCTGGAGACAGGCACAGAGTTCTCCCACCGCAGGGTTTCCCTGACCGAAGGCGCTAGTGCATAAGTGATGGGGCATAAACCACACCCTTAGGGGTCTTGCCTTTCTTCTGTGTGGATTGTTCTATGGTCTTCTCAGCTATCCCAACCGACCGTCCAGCTCAGACCCCTCCCCTAAGGAGAGCTGCCTGACTCTCTCCAGCTGGGCTCTGTGCTCGCTGTGCAACCCATACTTGCCAGTTATGACTCCTGGGTATGATATTCTGCTATTGGACATCTCTGCTTAGATGCTTGCCTCAAGCATCGTCTGTGTTCTCCAGAGTGGACGTCGGGACTGTTTCAAAATCCCCAGTTCTGGCTTGAACACAGTACTGAGGTGTTTAGCAAATGTTGTCCAACTGAAAGGCAAAAACAAAACAAAACAATACCCAGAAACCACAGTTCTTGTCCTCAACTCAGGATAGCAGAGGAGACAGATGTGAAATCAATTTCAGCCATGTACAGAGTTCCTACTATGTGCCAGCTGTGTTAGCTGTCACATGCCCTGCACCACTCCCCTCGCCCTGAAAAACAACCTTTGTAAATATAATCTCTATACAATGCCGGGAGTGTTCTGGAAGTGTCTGAAGAGCGTAAGTAAACTAGTGCATTAGGGAAGGCTCATGAATCAAGTCTTGAAGGAATGCAGGAAGTTCACTGGGAGACTGGAGTTCCAGGTAGAGGGAATGGCATATGCAAAGTTACAGAGGCATGAAAGAATGGGAATGCAAAATGTGATTTGGTTTTATGAAAGCTAACTCTAGCCAGGTAAGGAGGCTGGATGGAAAGAGGCCAGGTGAGAAAAGACAGGTCAAGGGGTGAGCAAGGATAGGTACAAAGTCCCAGGGCATTCACCACACCCTGTAGCCCTGGTTGGCTTTCTCATCTCCTGTGCCCTCTGGCCTCTCTTCCCTACCCCTCCCACTCCCTTAAGAAGTCTAGGATTTTCTGTCCTGCCACTGAGTGACATCTGGCTGCAACCAGTTTCTGCTCCTAGACGAGATGTAAGATTTCAGGCCCTGTGGTCAGAAGGCTGAACATTGAACTACCTGAGCTTCAGTTTCTTCATCTGGAAAATGGGTGTGCTCAGGAGGTCTGCCTGCCTGCAGATGACAGGGTAGGCAGGAACACGGCCTCACATGTAGGCATGAGCGGACTCCTATTCAACTGTGTGCGTTCACCAGCAAGCGGCACTTGCGCACGGGGCCGCTGGGGGTTTTCATATGCATTGGCTGCAGGGTTGCTTTTGCAGTGTTGTCTCCAGCCCATCACTTCTTTTTGTTTGCCCAGCTGGGCCCTCGTCAAGTGCCTTGTCAGTCCCCAGCTGCATGACCACCCAGCTACCTCATTCCTCTCTGTGGCTCTTGCTCCCCTGCCTTCAACCTGCTCACTAAGCCCCAGGATGATCTTGGATCCCTCCCTCGGTGTTGTAGAATACAGACTCTTTAGCCTGGTCCTTCTAGCCACGCATGGGCTGTTTCTCCCGGCCACCCTGCCCCCCCTTCCAAGTTGCCAGTTAGTCACCTGCCACCTGAGCCTCTCCATTTGTCCCCACCTCCACAGGGACATATGGCTCCTCTGGATACCTCTTTTCTGACCGCCCACAGTCCTTCCAGGAGCCCTGAAAGTGGCTCTGCTCCAGGAAGCCCTCCTCCCCCTTTCCCCCCAGCTCACTTCTTCATTTTGCATCTTTGGCCTTTCCCCATAATTGTTCCCTTTCTCTCCCTAATTCCATTCCTTAAAGTCTTGCAGATTTTACTGTGCCAGGACACTGCTGCATCCCCGGCACCACCATGGGTGGAATGGATTTCTCAAGAATGCTTGTATGGACCCCGGGGTTTAGCAGCAGGCCCCCTGTGAGGGTGCCGAGGCGCCCAAGCACCTCACCCCCTGCTAGGCCCCCAAGCTCCTGGTAACGCCTCCTTCTAGCATCATGTGGCCACGTGACACACTCACACGCATGAACACGCCATGTTTCCTGCTTTGGCTCAGAGACCATGCACAGCCACATGTGTCTCTCCCTAAGCCTCTCTGTTCATTACGATGTGTGTAAGCCAAGTCCAAGGGCTTTGAGAATCTCTTTCCTTTCTACCCTCTGGTCACCCAGTCTTCCCATCTGTCTTCCTTTCTTGTTTTGCCTTCCCATCCTTCAGACCTTAACTCAAAGGCCACCCCTGCAAGGGGTCTATCCCTGACAGCCAGTGTATGCAGCCCCTCCTCTGTCTCTTTTACTCTTCCTTATTTCGACCTGTTTTTGTCTTTTATACCTGTTTTCCCACACTAAAATGATCTCGTTTGTTTGCTTGCTTCCTCACGTGCCACCTGCCTCCCCCAGGACACTTGGGGTCTGAGGGTGAGGCCTTTGTCGTGGGCACCGTCTTGTCGCCTGCACCTGCACAGTGCTTGGCACTTACAGATGCTCATGCAGACGCTGTGGGAAGGAATCTGAAGTAGTCAAACAGGAAATAGACAGAGCACACTGCCCCAGAATCAGGAAGCCCTGGTTGGGTCCTTGTGTGGTCGAGGATGTTTGATTCCGCGGCTCTCCCCTCCAGGAGTTGGGGTCTTCTCACTTCCCTTCCTATTGTCCCTCAGAACCAGCACATTCTAGGCCCCTGAGGGGTGTTCTCAGGTGTCTTACTACTTTTCATTTATTAATTCAAAAACTGGTTATGGGACACATGCTGAGTGCCAGATGCTGGGGACACAGGAGTCAATAAGACAGATGTGGTCTCTGCCTGCTGAATGTAGTTTCTAGCCAGATCTTCTGTGGGACAGACGACAAATACTCATACACTAAATAGTTAAACTTGGGGCGCCCGGGTGGCTCAATCGGGTTAAGCATCTGACTCTTGATCTCAGCTCAGGCCATGATCTCATGGTTCATGGTTCATGGTTTCGAGCCCCGCATCCGGTTCTGTGCTGACAGCTGACAGCTGATACAGCCTTCTTGGGATTCTCTATCTCCCTCTCTCTCTGCCCCTCCCTTGCTCCAGTGTTTTCTCTCTCCCTCTCTCAAAATAAAGAAATAAACATTTAAAAATGTATAAATAAATAGTTAAACTTTGCAGCAAGTGCTAGGAAGCAAAATGCAAGGCAAAGAGGGTGGGTGGGTGGGGTGAGGGGGATGTACTTTGCAGAGGCTCATTCCTAAGACCAGAAGGGGGAATAAGTCTCTCAGCTTTCTCTACCTTACTCTGCTTGGATCAATAGCTGATTGAAGAGGAGGCTGGAAGGGCACCGCAGGGCACGGGTGGCTGGTCAAGCTTGCAGGGTTTCAGGGATGGAGATGTCTCCAGCCCTGCCCAGAAGCTTCAGACAACCCAGGGGGCTCCTGAAGAGCAATCGGGAAGCCTGCAGTTGATTCAAGACCCAGAAGCATAGAATTTGTATTAGATTCTGCTTGGGGGCAGGGAGAGAGAGAGGGGAGAGCCAGCAGCCGAGAGCCTGTTGGCAGTAATTGTGACTGGTTCACAGAAGTCCCTGAGGGCTAGGCCTGGATGGTCAAGGTGATCCTGCCAGGAAAGGGAGAGAAGGAAGGAGAGAAAGGTAGTGGGGGTGGGGCGGGAGGTATTGACTGGATGACACGCCCCTCTGCCGGAGGCAGGCCAGGTCATTCACTCTTGAATATTTATCAAGTACCATCTGTGTGCCAGACTCCTTTGTGAGCACTGGGGATTCAGCGGTGAGCAAGACAGACAAAATTTCTACCTTCATGGAGTCTATAGTCTCATGGGAGAAGGCAATAAACAAATACAATAAATCATTTTAATTTCTAATGATAGTAAGTGCTATGTAGAAAAAAGAAAGCTGGGGAAGAGGATAGCACCTGGGGGAGGGTGCTTTAGATTGGGTGGTCAGGGCTGTGACTTTTAAGCAGTAGTGATGTAAGAAGTGATGTAAGCATAGTGATGTAAGAAGCATATCAGCTCTGAGAAGCCCTTGGGGAACGAGCCTTCCAGACAGGGGAACAGCAAACATTAAGGTGCCAGAATGGAAACATGCTTGGAATGTGTGAGCAAGGAAGCCAGTTGGAATGAGTGAGGGGCAGAGTGACTGAGGGAGACAGTGGTAAGGGATAGGCAGGACCTGGGAAGAAATTTGGATATTATATTAAACATAATAGCCATTGGGGGGCTTTCAATATAGGAGGATGTGTTAGTCAGGATCCTCCAGAGAAACAGAGCCAATAGGATCCATACAGGTACATAGAAGAGATTCCTTAACACAGGGATTGGCTCATGCAATCCTGGAGCCTGAGGAGTCCTATGGTCGGTCAGCGGCAGGCTGGAGGCCCAAGAAAGCAGGTGGCATCATTCGGTCCAAGTCTGAAGTCCTGACAATTAGGAGCCCTTCTGTTGTCAGAGGATCGCAAAAGAAGCATGTTCCAGCTCAAGCAGAAAGAGCAATTTGCCTGTCCTCTGCCTTTTTGTTCTATTCATTGGATTGGATGATGCCCATCTACAACCCCCCCCCCCCAAAATGATGGTGTTGGGAGGGGGGACTTTGGGAAGTGATTAGGATTAGATGAGGTCATAAGGGAGGGGCCCCATGATGGGATTGGTGCCCTGGTAAGTCACGAGAGAGTCTCCTTCCTCTCTGCCCTCACCTTGTGAAGATGCAGCTAGAAGGTGGTAGTCTGCAACCTGGAAGAGAGCTCTCACTAGAATGAGGCGGCACTGGCATCCTGATCCTGGTCTCCCAGCCTCCAGAACTGTGAGAAATAAGCCACGCAGGCTATGGTATTTTGATATTGCAACCCTAATGGGTTGAGACATTTGGGCAGACATAGAGCTTGGAGACGTAAATTTAAGCTTTCAGTGTGTAGATGATATTAAAAGGCACGGTGTGGATGAGACCACCTAGGGAGAGAATAAAGAGAGATGCAAGCTAAGGTCTGAGCTCTCCAACATTTGAGGGGCCGGAAGTGGAGGAGGGAGCAGAGAGAGGGAATAGCCAGTGAGCCAGAAGAAACCAAAGAGGATGTCTGGGAACCTAGGGAAGAAAGGATTTCAACAGATAGAGGATGACCCACTGAACTAAATACTGCCACAAGGCCAAGTAAGATGGACACTGAGAGATGATCATTAGACTTGGGAAGACTAGGGCCTGCGCTGATTTTTGACAAGGATGATTTTGGTGGGAGGTGAGAACAAAAGCTTAATTGGAGAGAATGGCAGGTGATGGCGGTGAACACTGACAGTTTCCTTGAGACATTCTGTTCCAAGGGGAAGCCAAGAAATAAGGGTAGTAGCTGGAGGGGACTGTGAGGTCAAAAGATGTTTTTCACTTTTGAAGGTGGGGAAATAGGACAGAATGCTTTTATGCGGAGGAGAATGACCCAGGAGAGTCATTGATGATGCAGGAAAGAGTGGGGATAGGTGCCAGGTTAGGTCCCTGAGCAGGCTCTGGGGAATGGGGCCAGCTCCAAGCCATGACCATCCATCTTCCGGGACAGGGGCAAGGCCAAGTACAGGGGTGCATGTGTGAGGGCTTGGTAGATGTGGTAGTAGGAAGGAGAGGTTCTTCTTTACCCAATGTCTCTTCTCTTTGAATGAAAAATATCTACATCTGTTCCTTCTTCCCACATAGCTTCCTTCGTCTTCCTCTATTGCCTTGCTGGGGATCCGAAAAATCAGGGTGCGTTTTTTCATAAAGAGAAAGTTTATTCCCACCTCTGTTTCTCTCCCTCTCTTCACTTTTCTGTCTCTTGGATTCAGCTGGGGACCGAAAAAAATGTGTCTGTCAACACACTTGTTTTTCTCCTCGTTCTTTTTTAAAAAAAAAATTTTTTTTTAATGTTTATTTTTGAAAGAGAGAGAGAGAGTGAGCATGAGTGGGGAAGGGGCAAAGAGAGAGGGAGACAGAATCCCAAGCAGGGTCCAGGCTCTGAGCTGTCAGCACAGAGCTCAATGCAGGGATTGAACTTGCAAACCGCGAGATCACAACCTGAGCTGAAGTCGGACGCTTAACCGACTGAGCCACCCAGGCGCCCCCTCTCCTTGTTCTTCATAGAACTGTAGACAGGCAGAGCTGGGGGACCTCCAAGGCCACCTTTCCAGGTCCACTCCCTTCTTTTTACAGATGAGGAAGTCATGGCTTGGAGAGACTGAGTGACCTACTCCAGCCAGGGCTTTTGAGATGGCCTCCGCTACAGGTGAGGTCAGCTGTAATCTCGCCAGGAGCCAACAGTTGCTCGGATGCTTGAAATGATATCCTTGCTCTGTTGCCAATGTTGCACAGGCCTCCATCTGTATCGGGCGTGTTTCTCTGTGCTACTTAGTCGGGCATCATTGAATTAGCCCGTGTGACAGAGCTCAGAGAACGGACAGTGGGTGCTGTGCTAGCCACTGCAGCCCCAGCTCCCGGTTTAGGGCGGGAAACTGTTTCTGTCATTTCTTTGCACGCATTTACATTGTGCAAGTAAATGTCCTGGGGAAGAGAACATATCATTCAAGGTCGCAGAGCAACTACTGCGGGGCCTCTTCTAGCTTGACAGTTATGGCAGGGGGCTGGAAAGGCAACAGATGTTGTAGTTCCTATTTGGTGAGGGTAAACTGAGGCATAGTAAAGGAAAATGTCCTTTCAGCTGCTCTGTGAGGGCACTGGGACAGCATGTCTGTGCTTGCCTGTGTTGGCTCTATTTGTCCCTCAATGATTCTTGAAGGGTGTTTAAAGGTGAATAAAAAGAGATGGTAGAAAAATCTGCCCATCAGAGTTGGCTGACTTTTTATTTTTCTGTATTATTTGTCATCCATTGCTAGAAGGTATTAGCCATACCCTTTGGCTTTGATAGGCTGGTGTTTCCCTTGGAGTGGCCCTTGTAAGACCCTGGGGAGGTGGGCGCATGTAGCAGGTTTTGCGGTTCTGCCCTGCAGAGGAGGGTTTGATTGCCAGGGATGCTCTGTTGCCTGCTGTTCCATTTCCTGCCCTTGGGTTTCCCTGTAAAGACTTGGTGGTGGTGGCAGTGACAGATCCAGCTGGCCTTCGAAGGTTTTGGTCCTCAGGCTGTTCCCTCTCCTGGTCATAGGGCTGCCCCTGGACAGGGCTAACCCACAGCCCCTACAGAGAAACACGGGGGTGGGGGCGGGGGCAGACGGTCAGCTCCAAGCCTGAGGCTGTGTTCTAAGATCTGGTTCTGCTTCAGGCATTGATGTCTCTGCAAATAAATAGACCTAACACACAGTGAAAACCTAAGGGGGGCTCTGAGCCCTTCTGCCGATCCTGAGAAACGGGCAGGATCAGAGAAAAGCGGGAACAGGTAGAAGTTTGGACTACTCACCAAATAAGAATAAAGTGAGGCAGTGGGAGCTGCTAACAGAAGATTTCATGAGGCCAACTGGCCCATTCTAGCCATGAAAACTCCAGTTAAGACTTTTATAAAAATAAGCTTCCCCACAGCAAGCTGGGGAATGGTGCCTGTTCCCAGGGAGGGCTTCTGAGCTTCCCAAAGGCTCAGCCCCATTTGCTATCCCCAGAAAAGTTTTCTGCCACCAAGACCAGCCACTTCTACAGGGTGACCTCTAGAATGCCAGCCAGGGCGGCAGTCACAAGGATCTTGTCCTGACTCATCCCTAGCAGATGCCCTGCTGATCCCATTGATAAAAACCTGCAGCCGCCGCCTCCACTGAGTACCCGGGCAGCCAGCCAAGCCCGGCTTCATTCACTGACAGGCTGCCCGACCGGGGGGAGTGGGATAGGAAAGCGAAGTGCAAGTTAGAGAGGAATGGAGCAGAGGCCTGAGGTCTGGCACAGGACGAAACAGAGCCAGAGACACCAGCCAGGGGGTGGCGACCTGAGGTTGGGGCTCCTGGGGTGGGACAGTAACCCAAATCCTAAAGACTGTAGGTATGCTAGAGGGTCCAAGAATAACCCGGACAGGGACACCCACACTCTGAGTTTTCTCTGGCTTGCAGAAGGCCTCTGGACACCAACTGGATCAGTTCTTCTCACACCTTGGGGCTCATCAGAATCCCCTGGGGTGCTTAATTTTTATTTTTTTAATTTTAATTTTAATTTTAATTTTTATTATTTATTTATTTTTATTTTTTAACCTGTTTTATTTATTATTTTTTTTAAATTTACATCCAAATTAGTTAGCATATAGTGCAACGATAATTTCAGGAGTAGGTTCCTTAGTGCCACTGACCCATTTAGCCCATCCCCCCTCCCACAACCCCTCCAGTAACCCTCAGTTTGTTCCCATATTTATGAGTCTCTTGTGTTTTGTCCCCCTCCCTGTTTTTACATTATTTTTGTTTCCCTTCCCTTATGTTCATCTGTTTTGTCTCTTAAAGTCCTCATATGAGTGAAGTCATATGATTT
This sequence comes from Puma concolor, assembly GCF_028749965.1. Lineage (NCBI taxonomy): Eukaryota > Metazoa > Chordata > Mammalia > Carnivora > Felidae > Puma > Puma concolor. The sequence goes on along the minus strand of NC_141670.1, from coordinate 52,565,208 downwards.
TTGTCTTTCTCTGACTAATTTCACTTAGTGTAATACCCTCCAGTTCCATCCACGTAGTTGCAAATGGCAAGATTTCATTCTTTTTGATTGCCAAGTAATACTCCATTGTGTATGTATACCACATTTTCTTTATCCATTCATCCATCGATGGACATTTGGGCTCTTTCCATACGTTGGCTATTGTTGATAGTGCTGCTATAAACACTGGGATGCATGTGTCCCTTCGAAACAGCACACCTGTATCCCGTGGATAAATGCCTAGTAGTGCAATTGCTGGGTCGTAGGGTAGTTCTATTTTTAGTTTTTTGAGAAACCTCCATACTGTTCTCCAGAGTGGCTGAACCAGCTTGCATTCCCACCAACAATACAAAAGAGATCCTCTTTCTCTGCATCCTTGCCAACATCTGTTGTTGCCTGAGTTGTTCATGTTAGCCATTCTGACAGGTGTAACGTGGTAGCTCATTGTGTTTTTCATTTGTATTTCCCTGATGATGAGTGAAGTTGAGCATTTTTTCATGTGTCGCTTGGCCATCTGGATGTTTTCTTTGGAGAAATGTCATTTCATGTCTTTTGCCCATTTCTTCAGTGGATTATTTGTTTTTTGGGTGTTGAGCTTGATAAGTTCTTTATAGATTTCAGATACTAACCCTTTATCTGATATGTCATTTGCAAATATCTTCTCCCATTCTGTCGGTTGCCTTTTAGTTTTGCTGATTGTTTTCCTTTGCTGTGCAGCAGCTTTTTATTTTGATGAGGTCCCAGTAGTTCATTTTTGCTTTTGTTTCCCTTTCCTCCAGAGACGTGTTGAGTAAGAAGTTGCTGCAGCCAAGATCAAAGAGATTTTTGCCTGCTTTCTCCTCGAGGATTTTGATGGCTTCCTGTCTTACACTGAGGTCTTTCATCCATTTTGAGTTTATTTTTGTGTCTGGTGTAAGAAAGTGGTCCAGGTTCATTCTTCTGCATGTCGCTGTCCAGTTTTCCCAGCACCACTTGCTGAAGAGACTGTCTTTATTCCATTGGGTATTCTTTCCTGCTTTGTCAAAGATTAGTTGGCCATACGTTTGTGGGTTCATTTCTGGGTTCTCTATTCTGTTCCATTGATCTGAGTGTCTGTTCTTGTGCCAGTACCATACTGTCTTGATGATTACAGCTTTGTAGTATAGCTTGAAGTCTGGGATTGTAATGCCTCCTGCTGTGGTTTTCTTTTTCAGGATTGCTTTGGCTATTCGGGGTCTTTTCTGGTTCCATACAAATTTTAGGATTATTTGTTCTAGCTCTGTGAAGAATGCTGGTGTTATTTTGATAGGGATTGCATTAAATATGTAGATTGATTTGGGTAGTATAGACATTTTAACAATATTTGTTCTTCCTATCCAGGAGCATGGAATCTTTTTCCATTTTTTTGTGTCTTCTTCAATTTCTTTCATAAGCTTTCTATAGTTTTCAGCATATAGATTTTTCACCTCTTTGGTTAGATTTATTCCTAGGTATTTTATGTTTTTTTGTACAACTGTAAATGGGATCAATTCCTTGATTTCTCTTTCTGTCACTTCATTGTTGGTGTATAGGAATGCAACCGATTTCTGTGTGTTGATTTTATATCCTGCAACTTTGCTGAATTCATGAATCAATTTTTGCAGTTTTTTGGTGGAATCTTTTGGGTTTTTCATATAGAGTATCATGTCATCTGCAAAGAGTGAAAGTTTGACCTCCTCCTGGCCGAACTGAATGCCTTTTATGTCTTTGTGTTGTCTGATTGCAGAGACCAAGACTTCCAATACTATGTTGAATAACAGTGGCGAGAGTGGACATCCCCATCTTGTTCCCGATCTTAGGGGGAAAGCTCTCAGTTTTTCCCCACTGAGGATGATATTAGCATTGGGTTGTTCGTATATGGCTTTTATGATCTCAAGGTATGCTCCTTCTATCCCTACCTTCTTGAGGGTTTTTATCAAGAAAGGATGCTGTATTTTGTCAAATGCTTTCTCTGTGTCTATTGAGAGGATCATATGGTTCTTGTCCTTTCTTTTATTGATGTGATGAATCACGTTAATTGTTGTGGATATTGAACCAATCCTGCATCCCGGGTATAAATCCCACTTGGTCGTGGTGAATAATTTTTTTAATGTATTGTTGGATCCAGTTGGCTAATATCTTGTTGAGGATTTTTGCATCCATGTTAATTAAGGAAATTGCTCTATAGTTCTCCTTTGTAGTGAGGGTCTCTGTCTGGTTTTGGAATCAAGGTAATGCTGGCTTCATAGAGTTTGGAAGTTTTCCTTCCATTTCTATTTTTTGGAACTCCTTCAAGAGAATAGGTGTTAACTCTTCCTTAAATGTTTGATAGACTTCTCCTGGAAAGCCATCTGTCTCTAGACTCTTGTTTTTTGGGAGATTTTTGATGACTAATTCAATTTCCTTACTGGTTATGGGTCTGTTCAAATTTTCTATTTCTTCCTGTTTCAGTTTTGGTAATGTATATGTTTCTAGGAGTTTGTCCATTTCTTCCAGATTGCCCATTTTATTGGCATATAATTGTTCATAATATTCTCTTATCATTGTTTTTATTTCTGCTGTGTGAGTTGTGATCTTTCCTCTTTCATTCTTGATTTTATTTATTTGGGTCCTTTCCTTTTTCTTTTTGATCAAACTGGCTAGTGTTTTATCAATTTTGTTAATTCTTTCAAAGAACCAGCTTCTGGTTTCATTAATCTGTTCTACTGTTTTTTGGGTTTTGATAGCATTAATTTCTGCTCTAATCTTTATTATTTCCTGTCTTCTGCTAGTTTGGGGTTTTATTTGCTGTTATTTGTTTATTTATATCCAGTTCTTTTAGGTTTAAAGTTAGATTGTATATCTGAGACATTTCTTCCTTCTTTAGGAAGGCCTGGAGGTTTTGGGTTGTGGTATTATCATTTTCATTGACTTCCATATACTGTTTAATATCCTCTTTAACTTCTTGGTTAGCCTATTCATTCTTTAGTAGGATGTTCTTCAGTTTACAAGTATTTGTTACCTTTCCAAATTTTTTCTTGTGGTTGATTTTGAGTTTCATAGGGTTGTGGTCTGAAAATATGCACGGTATGATCTCGATCTTTTTGTACTTACTTAGGGCTGATTTGTGTCCCAGTATATGGTCTATTCTGGAGAACGTTCCTGTGCACTGGAGAAGAATGTATATTCTGCTGCTTTAGGATGAAATGTTCTGAATATATCTGTTAAGTCCATCTGGTCCAGTGTGTCATTCAAAATCATTGTTTCCATGTTGATTTTTTGATTAGATGATCTGTCCATTGCTGTGAGTGGGGTGTTGAAGTCTCCTACTATTATGGAATTACTATTGATGAGTTTCTTTATGTTTGTGATTAATTGATTTATATTTTTGGGTTTTCCCACATTTGGCGCATAAATGCACCAAATTGTTCACAATTGTTAGGTCTTCTTGTTGGGTAGACCCCTTGATATGATATAATGCCTTTCTGCATCTCTTGATACAGTCTTTATTTTAAAGTCTAGATTGTCTGATATAAGTATGGCTACTCTGGCTTTCTTTTGTTGACCATTAGCATGATAGATGGTTCTCCATCCCCTTATTTTCAATCTGAAGGTGTCTTTAGGTCTAAAGTGGGTCTCTCATAAACAGCATATAGATGAATCTTGTTTTCTTATCTGTTCTGTTACCCTATGTCTTTTGATTGGAGCATTGAGTCCACTGATGGTTAGAGTGAGTACTGAAAGATATGAAATTATTGCCATTGGAGTTTCTGGTGGTGTTCTCTGGTCCTTTCTAATCTTTGTTGCTTCTGATACACACACACACACACACACACACACACACACACACACACATATATATATTTATTTATTTATCTTTTCTCCCCTCAGAGAGTACCCCTTAAAATTTCTTGCAGGGCTGGTTTAGTGATCACAAACTCCTTTAATTTTTGTTTGGGAAACTTTTTATCTCTCCTTCTATTTTGAATGACAGCCTTGCTGGATAAAGAATTCTTGGCTGCATATTTTTCTGATTCAGCACATTGAATATATTCTTCCACTCCTTTCTGGCCTGCCAACTTTCTGTGGATAGGTCTGCTGCAAACCTGATCTGTCTTCCCTTGTAGGTTAGGGACTTTTTTTCCCTTGATGCTTTCATGATTCCCTCCTTGCCTGAGTATTTTGTGAATTTGACTATGATATGCCTTGTTGATAGTTGTTTTTTGTTGAATCTAATGGGGGTCCTCTGTGCTTCTTGGATTTTGATGTCTGTGTCTTTCCCCAAGTTAGGAAAGTTTTCCACTCTGATTTGCTCACATAACCCTTCTCTCCCTATTTCTCTCTCTTCCTCTTCTGGGACCCCTATGATTCTGATGTTGCTCCTTTTTAATGAGTCACTGATTTCTGTAATTCTTAAATCATGCTCTTTTGCCTTAATATCCCTCTTTTTTCTGCTTCATTATTCTGTATAAGTTTGTCATCTCTATGGCTGATTCTCTGCTCTGCCTCATCCATCCTTGCTGCTGCTGCATCCACCCATGATTGCAGCTCAGTTATAGCATTTTTAATTTCATTTTGACTATTTTTTACTTCTTTTATCTCTGCAGAAAGGGATTCTAATCTATATTCGACTCCAGCTAGTATTCTTATTATCGTGATTCTAAATTCTGGTTCAGACTCTTGCTTGTATCTGTGTTGGTTAAATCCCTGGCTGTCGTTTCTTCGTGCTCTTTCTTTTGGGGTGAATTCCTTCATTTTGTCATCTTGAAGGGAGAAAAGGAATTAATGAGGTAGAAAAATTGAAATTAAAAAAATTAAAATAAAAAAATATTAAAATTAAAAGTTACACACACACATGCACAAATCGAATAGATGATGCTAGATTCTAGGTGTGTTTTGGTCTGGGTGTTGAAAGTGGTTTGACAGATTAGAGAAAAAAAGGGGGGGATAAAAAAAAGGAAATCGTTGAGAATTTGAAAAAGTTAATACACTGTAGTAGACAAAAATAAAATGATGGAAGTAAAATAGAATTTGAAGAAATTTACCTAAAAGGAAAAAATATAGTAAAAAAATTAAATAAAATATTTTTAATAGAAATTGAAAGTAAAAATGAAGTTTTTCTCTTTCTGCATCAAGAAAGAGAAAAGAAACGAAAAAGAAAAAAGAAACAGAAAACAGAAAAAAAGGAAATCGCTTGAAAATTTGAAAAGATGAATACACTGAAGTAGACTAAAATAAAATGATGAAAGTAAAATAGAATTTGAAAAGATTTACACAAAAGTAAAAAACATAGTGAAAAAATTAAAGAAAACTATTTTTAATAAAAATTGAAAATAAAAATGAATTTTTTCTTTCTGTATTCACGAAAAAGAAAAAAAAAGAAAAAAAGAAAACTGAATAGGTGGACCTGCTGACAGATTGAAATAGGACTGAAATTACTTCGTTTTCCCCTAGAAGTCAGACTATGTAGTGCTTTATAGTCCATAAACTAAGTGGGCAGTGAGACTTGTGTTCTTGAAGAGCGAGGTTGGCCGAGTTGGGCAGGGCTCAGTGTAATGGCTCCATTCTCCACTAGATGGCGCTGCTAGCCTACTGGGGTGGATTGTTGTGAAGCCTGTAGGTGCGTATGCCCATGTGTGGGAGTGGTGAAAATGGTGCCACCCAGCTACCCAGTCTGTTCTCCCAGATCAGCAATCGCACACCTGTCCTCTGTATTCAGCTTTCGTCCACTCCCCGCTTCTTCACTGTCCGTGACCAAGCCCCAGGCAGTGCCTCTCTCCTGAGTTTTGTCTCAGATGCGGCTGTTTTCCCCGGCCCCTTATTTCTGAAGCACTGAGGCTTTGACCTGTTCGCCCCCTCTGCGAGAGGGTCTCACTGAGCAATGGCTGAATGAGCAATGGCTGAATGTCGGCTGCACCCAGGAACACTTGCTGGACCCTGCTGCTGCCGGTGCCCCAAGACTGCGGCCAGGTGCCAGCCTGTCCCAGAAAAAGTTTGAGAGATAGTGTAGCAGCAGCGTTTCAGGGATTATGGAAAATCACAACACACATCTGGCATCAGGCTTCACCCTTAACGACCTTGTTCCAGCACCAGCAAATGTGGCCATTTTCTGGGGTCTGCTGGGACCAGGTGGCTTCAACAGTCTCTACCAAATGTCCTTCCAGCAGTGGAACCGCTTTTCCCCATGTGGCCCAAGAACCTCCTGGACCTCACTCTGTTCCTGGGGATTCGCCCTTCCCACCAGAGCACTGCCAGGTGTTGAGCTGTGGAATTGCAGACTTTGTGCTTCCCTTGTTTATAGTCTTAATGGAATTTAAACCCTTTACTTTCTCCTTTCTCCCTTTTTAGTTTAGTCCTGCGGCTGTTTCCAATTTTCTACTTTCTCTCCAGCTGCTTTTGGGTAGGGGTGCTTTTCCCATATTCTCCCCCGCCCCCCCCCTGCCCCGCCCCGCCAGTCTTCATCCTCTCTCCGCCTGCAAAAGCGGCTCCCTGCCCGCTGCCGGCTTCTCGCTCACCAAGTTCACCTCTCCACACCGAGTACCTGCTGAATTCTGTGGTTCAGGTCGTGCAGATTGTTGTGTTAATCCTCCAGTCAGTTTTCCAGGTATGTAGGATGGTTTAGTGTTGGTCTGGCGGTATTTCATGGACATGAGACACACAAAAAACTTCCATGTTGTTCTGCCATCTTGGCTCCCTCCCCCTCCTCCCCTGGGGTGCTTTAAAAAATTTCTGGGATACCTGGGTGGCTCAGTTGGATTAACATCCGGCTTTTGATATCAGGTCAGGTCCTGATTTCTTGGTGGTGAGATTGAGCCCTGTGTTGGGTTCTGTGCTGACAGTGTGGATCCTGCTTGGGATTCTCTCTCTGTCCTTCTTGCTGCCCCTCCCCCACTTGCACTCGCCCTCTCTCTCTCCAAATAAAAAAATAAACACTAAAACCCCACAAATTTCTAAGTGCCATCTGGAAAATTTGACACTTGGGAGTTGGCTCCAGGAACCTGTATTTTTAGCACATTCTCCAGGTATTTCTCAGGGCCCATGGAGTTCTGGCCTGGCCTGTGGGCACCAGGGTAGTGGGCCATGTCCCCTTCCAGGTACCAAGGGATCTCAGAAAGCTACAGGACTCTATAGCTGCTCATTGGGATGACACCTTTGGGACCTACAAATTGCTTCGGTTTAGATGCTCCAGCCATCTTGTGGTGGTTGTAAGGGGACATACATACAGACCTGCAGGCACAGGAACGCTAGGCTGGAGATACTGTCCTATCACTCTCTGTCACATTGCCCGGTTTCATTTTATATATTGTGCTTACCACTCTCTGACATTATTTTATTGCTCGTTGATTGGTTACTTGTCTGTCTCCTACCATTGATATTGGGTTTCCATGAAAGCAGGGGCCTCATCTGTTTTGCTTACTGCTTTCTGCCTAATACCCAAAAACGAGCTGGCATGTCACCAGGCCTGGATTCCTGCTTGATTGGTGAATCTGAGTTACAAGATACCGGAGGCTCTCAGGCAAACGCCCCAAGTCATCTCGGTTTCCAGGGAAGCTCCTGACATTCCCAGTTCCTGTGTGTCTGCTTCAGGAGTAGAGCAGGAGGATATCATGGGAGATTGGACCATTCACCTCCTCTCTGAGTCAGGATGTCCCAGTGGGGCCTGGCTGTTAGTATGTTTGATTGGTTTTAAAATGAGTCTCCCTGCAAGATGTCATAGATATCTTACTCTAGTGTAGATTCAACAACATTCCTGGAAAAATAGAGACTGTACTCAAGGTCCCAGGCACAGTCCACATCTCTGCCCTCCAGTACTGATAGACCTAGGAAGAGATCTCTATGTGAGCTTCTGCAAGTGTGAAACCATCTCATTGGAGGGGCATAGGGACGCTGGCTAGTGGGGAGTGGGAGAAGAGAAGGACTCCATAGAGGCCGTAGTTTCTCTTCCTGCTGGAAGAATCAGACTTCCCCTCTGGGTGATCTGCTCTAAATCGCACCCCTTCCCCTTCCCCCTCTGCCCCCAGAACTGCAGGCAGATAAAATATTGAAAAATAAGGACAGGATGCTGCTTGCCGATGGCACATTATGATCAAGAAGGTTTCCAAGGTCAGCCCTACAGTCCATGTAGGCACTAGCTATCCACATGGCTAGGTGTCACTGGAGCAACATGTGACTTCTGGCTACTGCTGTGATCAAGTGTGGGCAGTGTGTGGGTGTGTGTGAAAGAGGGGCAGAGGAAGAATTACATGACCATCACTGGGTTGCAGAAGAGGTGATCCTAGTCAGTATAGTGGTCAATCCAGCACAGGCTTTGGGGTCCAACAGGCTTGTACTTGAGAACCTTCTTAGGAAAGCAGTTAACTTCTCCAAGCTTAGTTTCCTCATCTGCAAAACTGGGACTTTTACTGCCAGTTATAAGGTTGTTTTAAGGAGTAACTGAAAAAAGTACCATTCACTTAGGAAAGTTCCTGGGACCGTGTAATTATGTTTTAGTTATTGTTATGGTGTGTGTGTGTGTGTGTGTGTGTGTGTGTGGTAAAACATACATAACATAAAATTTGCCATCGTAACGATTTTAAGTTAATTTATTATACATATACATATATTTTTTTAGAGAGAGTGAGAAAGACTGTGCATGCAAGTGGGGGAAGGGCAGACAGAGAGGGAGAGAGAGACTCTTAAGCAGGCTCCACATTTAGCATGGACCCCAACATGGTACTTGATCTCATGACTGCAAGATCATGACCTGAGCTGAAATCAAGAGTTGGACACTCAACCCACTGAGCCACCCAGGTGCCCCTTAACTATTTTTAAAAAATATTTCATTTAATCTTCACACCCAACATGGGGCTCAAATTTACAACCCCAAGGCCAAGAGTCGAGTGCTCTACTGACTGGGCCAGCCAGGTGCCCCTTAACTATTTTTAAGTCTACATTTCAGTGGCATTAAGTACATTCACATTGAACCATCAGTGCCATCCATCTGCAGAACTTTTCGTCTTCCCAAATGGAAACTCTGTCCCCATTAAACACTAACTCCTCACTCCTCCTTACCCTCAGCCCTTGGCAATCCCCATTTTACTTTCTCACTATGAATCTGACAGCTCTAGGTACCAATATACATGGAATCTGACAGCTCTAGGTACCAATATACATGGAATCTGACAGCTCTAGGTACCAATATACATGGAATCATACAGTGTTTGTCCTTTTATGACTGGCTTATTTCACTTAGCATAATGTCTTCAAGGTTCATCCATGTTGTAGCTGTCAGAATTTCCATTTATTTATTTATTTATTTATTTATTTATTTTTATTTTTTTTAACATTTATTTATTTTTGAGACAGAAAGAGACAGAGCATGAATGGGGGAGGGTCAGAGAGAGGGAGACACAGAATCCGAAACAGGCTCCAGGCTCTGAGCTGTCAGCACAGAGCCCGACGCGGGGCTTGAACTCACAGACCACGAGGTCATGACCTGAGCCGAAGTCGGACGCTTAACCGACTGAGCCACCCAGGCGCTCCTAAGAATTTCCTTCCTTTTAAAGGCTGAATCCATTGTGGGCACATGGGTGGCTCGGTCAGTTAAGCATCCAACTCTTGATTTCAGCTCAGGTCGCAATCTCACGGTTGGTGAGATCAAGCCTCGCGTCGGGCTCTGCGCTGATAGCACAGAGCCTGCTTCGAATTCTCTCTCTCCCTCTCTCTCTGCCCCTTCTCCGCTCCCATGTCCTGTCTCTCAAAAATAAATACATAAAGTTAAGGGGAAAAAAAGGCTGAATCCATTGTATGGACAGACCACATTGTGTTTATCTGTTTACCCATTCATCCTTCAGTGGCCACCTGGGTTGCTTCTACCCAAATAATGCTGCCGTGAACGTGGGGGTGCAAATACTTCTTCATTTCCCAGCTCTCCGTTCTTCTGAGCGTATACAATTCACTGTTCTTCCATGTATATGCATATATGTATATAAGTATAATTGCTAAATCATATAGTAGTTCTATGTTTAACTTCTTGAGGAAACTCCATACCGTTTTCTACAACAGATGCACCTTTTTATAGTTCCACCAACAGCACACAGGGTTCCAGTTCTCCACATTCATGCCAATACTTGCTATTTTCTCCTTCTTTTAAAAAATAATAGTCATTCTACGGCTACTTTTTTAACTTACAAGCATTGAAACATACACAGGACACGTTTCTTTTCCATTTTTCTGGGTGGTATCCGCTAAGCCACACCAGTCTGCTGTGTGGTGGAGACCACAGAAAACCAGTAAGGAAGGACAGCAGGAAAAAAGGCAGGGAGAACACTTTGTAATTTATCAGGAGAGAAGTGTTCTATGTTTTGGGAAATGTGTAGAAGGAGCACACTTCCACGTAGTGCACGCTGTTGGGTAGCATATAGTGGTGCTCAGTGAGCGTGTGTTGAGTGAACTGGGCATTCGTGTGGGAGGAAGACCCAACATGTATTAAGTGCCCGTTAGTTGTCAGACTGGTTGCTAGGAAACCCTTGGAGGAAGTGTCGAGTCTCTTTACAAATGAGAAAACTGAGGCCCAAAGAACCTGAGGGTGGAGGTGCATGGGTGACTCAGTCTGTTAAGTGTCTGACTCTTGGTTTCAGCTCAGGTCATGATCTCACTGTTCGTGAGTTCGAGCCCTGCATTAGGCTCTGTGCTGACAGCATGCAGCCTCCTTGGGATTCTCTCTCTGTCCTTCTCTCTGTGCCCCTCCCCTCCTCTTGCTCTCTCTCTTAAAATAAATGAACTTAAAAAGCAGCTGAGGATGAGTCTGTGCATATATGTCTGATGAGGGGCAGAACTGGGATCTGAACCCAGGTCCTCGGACTCCACGTTGGGGCTGAGGAGATGGCGGCATTCGCTCTTGCCCTGGAATGAATACACAGCCTGATTTCAGACAAATCACCTCTCTTTTCTAGGGCTTGATTGCTTCTTCGGTGACACAGAGGTGGGATGGAGGGCTATTGGAGCCCCTGAGGTTCCCTGGTTCTGTGGGGCTCTGCCCTCCATCTGGTCTCCGGAGAGCCTGAGCCTGAGAGCAGCCAGCTGGGAAGAGAGGGGCCACCATGTCCTGCAGGGCACTGAGTGGCACAGGAGCATGTGGGGGTGTGTGTGCGCTGGCTGGGGAAGGCCCAGCGGACAGGAGAGTCACAATGAGGATCACATGAAGAGCCTCCTAGATGTGTCCATGGGCACTGGCCTGACAGCAAGGGGCTCTGCTTTATGTCCCAGCTGTAGCCCTAACTGCTGTGTGGCCTCCGGCTCCCAGACCCAGTGCTTCCCTTCTGTGGATGGTGATAATGGTGGCTGGGCTTATGAGACCACTTAGTGTGTGCAAAGGTAAGCGCTAGACTGAGTTATTCAATTTCACCCACCCCATCACCAGCTCTGTGAGGTAGGGGGTAGTAGTAGTCCTGTCCTATAGAAGAAATGGAAGCTTAGAGTTCTTATAAAATGAATGAGTCCCACAGACCTAGGAAGTAGGGGCTGGGTTGAGAGTACCTGCCCATCCTCCACTCCCGGCATTATTGGGACAATCAGAACCAGACTGATATAATGAGCATCTATAAGAGTGATTTCAGGGTGCAAAACAACGCAAAGAACAAATAAGGCATTTATGTGAGCAAGCAGAGGTCCCTGCCGTGGAGGTTAGAAAGCTAGTGTCCTTTAGCAAGCTGCTCATCTTCCCTAAGCCTCAGTTTTCTCATCTGTTAAAATGGGAAAACCATTAGCCCCACCTGCTTACAGGACAGAGGTGGAAGGAGGAAGATAGAAGGGCAGATTTGTAGATATGCTTGAAAAACTATAAAACACACTCTACACTGACTGGTAACAGAGAGACTGCCTGTGGGAAAGTTCATGTGAGAGAACTTTCTCTTCCCTCCCCTCCCTTCCCCTCTTCTTCTCTCCCCTCACCTCCCCACCCCTCCCCTCCTCTTCCCAGGGTAAGTTTCTTGAAGACAGAACTTCCAGAGAGCACTAGGTGGGTAAGGGTTGGAGAAATCAGGGTAGGCTGCATGGTGGAAGTAGCAGCCTGGGAGGAGGAGGGTTTGTTTCAGATTTTCATACACTTGCAGCTTGGAAGCTGAGCTCCCACTGTGCCCTGTCTGGGAGACTCATTTCCCCAACACCCCCCCCCCCCCCCCGTTTCTCAGCCTTGCCTCTGCTGTGAGTCTTCCTGTTAAAAGTGTTTTTTTCTCCTCCTCTTCAGCAGAGGTGCACCAAGCATGTATAATTTATAATAAATAAATTAATATTTTATATTTTATAGGCCTAAATTGTTCATAACTCTCATAATGCACAGAGTCGCTGGGAAGCCCAGAGTGTTACGGGCATTCCGTGGAGGTCCTGCTTGAAAAGAAGCCCCTCTGGGCAGGCCTCAGCCACCCATGGCTGGCGAGGGGTACTGCAGTGCACAGAGCCTGGCGGGATGAGCCACTGGCTATCACTATCTCTGAAGTGCAGTCTGGCTGCCAGACCGAGGTAGCTGGTGGCCCCGGGGTAGCTGGTGGGGCTGGCTGGTCTCCTCCACCCATGTTCACTGGGTTCTGGAGACCTGGCAGGTAAAGGGGTGTGTGGGGCCTCCTTGGAGCCTGAGTGCTAGGATGCCCAGGGCGGCTGCCCCCACTTCTGTGATGGTAGGGGCCGTGACAGAACTCCCTCTGGGGACCCTAGTGTTAGTAGTAAACTGGAGAGTGAAAAGGGCAGGTGCAGAGCAGTGTGTTTTGAATGCTTCCTATTGATAAGAAAGGGGATATCAGTGCATTCTTAGTTGCTTATACAGCATAAAGCACTCTGCAGAGTTACAGGATGGTGCCTACCTCTGGAGGCTGCTGGAGGCGTGGCAAGAGGACTGTACATACACACATGTTTACATATAATACGTATGTGTGGGGTGTATACACAAACTTTTGAACAAATTAAATGTATTTTTTTTTTTAGTTTTTTTTTTCAACGTTTATTTATTTTTGGGACAGAGAGAGACAGAGCATGAATGGGCGAGGGGCAGAGAGAGAGGGAGACACAGAATCGGAAACAGGCTCCAGGCTCTGAGCCATCAGCCCAGAGCCCGACGCGGGGCTCGAACTCACGGACCGCAAGATCGTGACCTGGCTGAAGTCGGACGCTTAACCGACTGCGCCACCCAGGCGCCCCACAAATTAAATGTATTAAAACCATTTTTTAAAGTTTATTTTGACAGAGAGAGAGCGTAGGAGCAAGCACAAGCAGGGGAGGGGCAGAGAGAGAGAGGGAGAGAGACTCCCAAGACATGGGGCTGGAACTCATAAACCATGGCTTGAACTGAGATCAAGAGTTGGACGCTAAAACTACTGAGCCACCCAGGCGCCCCTGTATTAAAACCATTTTAAATGTATTCTGCCAGTAGTACAGGGCTCCAGGGTCTTTCCTGGCCTGGGCCAGATGGAAGGTGGCTTACTTTCCAGCCCCTCCAACACCCCCTGCAATCCTGGCCAGGGCTTGGACCTGCTCCTCTTCCCCCTGCTTCTTGTTTCCATCCCCTGGGGCACTCAACCTCTCCCACAGCTCCTTCCTGCCAGCCCTCTGCTCCTCCATCCTGTCTTCATGACCTGGTCTTCTGCTTTTTGATGTGCACCTTCCATGCCAGCTCCCCTGCTCCCCTGTCTCCTTGGGCCCTGGCAGCTTGGCTGGCCGGTCAAATCTGTTTGCTCTGAGTATTCACAGCCGATAATGACACGTCAGATGCATCAGATGTCACCCTCCCCCCAGGCTGTGATAGTAATACCTTCTCATGGGATAGAACTTGGAAAATATCAACATATCAATTTCTGAATGACCCACAACCTCACTACCCAGAGATCTCCAGCTATCTACCCTTCAGTACCTCTTCTGTTTCAACATTCGTGTCGTCAACATTATTTTCAAAAGCTAAGTTCATATCCTGCTCTTCTCACACTTTTCTGTTCTGCTTGTTTTCCCTGAATGTTCTGTTAAAAGCATTCTCCAACTTTTAAAACCTTCTCATGGATAGGGGCAGCTGGGTGGCTCAGTCGGCTAAGTGTCCGACTTTCAATTTCAGCTCAGGTCATGATCTCATGCTTGTGAGATCCAGACCCTCGGGTTGAGCTCTGAACTGACAGCACGGAGTCTGCTTGGGGTTCTCTCTCTCCCTTTCCTTCTCTGCCCCTCCCCGCTTGCATGCATGCACTTTCTCTTTCTCTCAAAATAAAGAAATAAACATTAAAAAAGAAAACTCCTCATGGATAACACTTTTGAAATTTATTGCAGAGATGTACCATACATTGAACTGCTCCCTGATTTCTAAACAGCATTTACTCACTGACCCTGGCTGGAGTTGTAACCACTACCTCAAATGCATGTTGAGAGAATGATGTGCTGAGATCCATAAAGGGCCTAGATCCTCATCTAACACAGAGTAGACGTCCAAGAAGCACCTCATGCATGCACTTGCCCAATACACCCACCTGAACTGACAGCTCTTCTTTAGGTTCCTAAACTCTGAGGTTTGGTTTTCCCTATGGGAATGCAACAGCTGTGACCAGTGATTCCTGACAGGAGGCCAGGTGAGCCAGGAAGGAAGGAAGGAAGGGAGGAAGGAAGGAAGGAAGGAAGGAAGGAAGGAAGGAAGGAAAAAAAGAAGGAGGGAAGGAGGGAGGAAGGAAGGAAGGAAAGAAAGGAGGAGGGAGGGAGGAAGGAAGGAAAGAAAGAAGGAGGGAGGGAGGAAGGAAGGAAGGAAAGAAAGAAGGAGGGAGGGACAGAGGAAGGAAGGAAGGAAAGAGAGGAAGGAAGGGAAGAAAGAAAGAAAGAAAGAAAGAAAGAAAGAAAGAAGAAGGAAGGAAGGAAATGCCCTGTTTCTGAGGAAGGAAAGTGGGGGCACCTTTGCCTGTCTTCCTTTGTCATGGCAAAGCCTTGTCCTTTCTAAGGAACTGCTTGTGGTTATTTTTCTTCCTGACTTCTTCACCTCCCTAACCTGGGGGTGGAGGGCTGGCTGGATGGGAAACGTGAGTGGTTGCTGAAAGGCAGGAAACTCCAGCCAGGGAGGCATGAATGATTCCTGAATAATTTTGTGCATCAGCAGTTAGCAAGTTAGGCTGCTAAGGAGTGAATGGGAAGCTTGTTCTGCTAACGGCTGACGTCCTTTTGCTCTCTGGAGAGCAGCTTTCCCCACTTGGGTCTGCTGGTGAGCGGGAACTGTATGCACAGGTGGGGCCTTGGACATTCATTCATTCATTCAACAAACACGTATTCAAGCACCTGCCATCCCGGGAGGCTGTGTGAGGGAAGGGGGGAGTACAAAGGGGAGTTGGTGCAAATCCTCATGGAGGGCTTGTGGTCACCAGGCTGGCTTTCCAGCCACCAGTGTCAGCCTGTTGTTCCCTGACCCCAATAATCCCACTCTTCGTGCTCACTTTGGAAGACAGGGTGCTCTCTGCTCCAAGTCCTTTGCTGGCACCAGCCACGGTTCCATCTGGGCCCCATTGTCCTCATCTGTGAAAGGACTTGGTCCACAGAGGTCCCTCATGGGCCTGCCAGGCCCCAAATACTCACCCAACACACACAGGCCATGCCCAGTAAGAAGGGACAGGGTGCCTCAGTGTTGCCATGGTTGCTGGGGGTGGGGGGGGCCCTGAGGCTGCAAATCCCATGCTCCTGGGTTTCACCCACACTGTCAATATTGGTCACCTTCCCAGGTGCTCAGTCTCTCTCCTTCCATGCTGCCTCTCCCTGCCTTTTTTGCTACACTTTTCCTCTTTCCTATTTCAGACCAGTAAGTTAGATCTAAAATGGATTTGTGTGCCTGGAATACATTTGCTTGCTTACTTATCTTGGCTTTTCATTGGCCAAGCAGGTGAAGTGAGTGGTGCATGTTTCCTTTCTGGGTCTCTGTGGCAATGATTACACCTCAGGCTTCTTCCCACCAAAGTCTCCTTGGGTCTTCTGGCTCCAACTGGGTCCTGGGTCTTCCCGGAACCAGCCTCTGTGCCCAGGGGAATGTGAGCTCCGAGTGGCCAGGTCTGAGGGACCTGCCCTTCCCACAGTGAGAGTGGACTGTGGGCTGAGATTTTGGGGGTGCAGCAGGGGGCTTCCCATTTTCTAATGGATAGATGTAACCATGTAGTTAAGGCAACAGAAGCCCACCCACTCCCCTCTGGCCAAAGAGAACAAAACTAGTGATTTATCCAAATCCTTAAAGGATGAAAATCACTAAAGTTATTAAATGACTAAAATTACTTCTCTGAGTCTCTGAGGTATACCCTTCCCTTCTCCCCTCAATTTATTAGTGTTCCTCTGTACAACAAATGTTTCCCTGGTTTCTGGTTTAATTATATTTAAAATACCTGTATGACCTCAGGTGACTCCCATCACCTCAGGAAGATTCAGATCCCTTACCTATAAAATGAAAAGATTGGCTGAAATTATTAATTTTCTATCGTTTTAAAAACAGAGGCATCTTTCCCTCAAATGTAACCTTGTATGAAGTTCTCAAATACAAAATACATACAAGTAGTGTTGTTCATATAAAAAAGGGTCCCATAAGTTAGAGTTTAGAATGTTTGCTTTTTTGAATTAGTAAGTGGGGGGAAAAATGGGTCCACTCTGACAATACGCAGATTTGAAGTCAGGGGCTATAATTAATATACTTACACATCATTGTTGACGTTAATTACTTCCATTAAAAAATTTTTTTTTAATGTTTGTTTTATTTTTGAGAGAGACAGAGTGCAAGCGGGGGAGGGGCAGAGAGAAAGAGGGAAACATGGAATCTGAGCTGTCAGCACAGAGCCCACTGCAGGGCCCGAACTCACGGACCACAAGATCATGACCTGAGCTGAAGTCGGATGCTTAACCGAGCCACCCAGGCGCCCCTAATTACTTCCATTTTGTGTGTGTGTGTGTGTGTGTGTGTGTGTGTGTGTGTGTGACAATATTAAGAAAATTCTGATCAGCTCAAATCATATAGCTTTAAGTGGTAAGAGTTTTCTAAGAGTCCAACTTGTAACTATTGAGCTATTTCCTCTTGAGTGAAACAAATCCAGAAACTTGACAGAGGAGTCTTGGATAATTTTTGTTCCACAGTGAAAACATTGAATGACATGCATGCCTTATCATAAACATGAATGAGACCATAATAAATAGAAAAACCTACAGAAGGCAATGATGTTATCTATGAAACGACGAGAACAGGACAAGTTGTGCATTTCCTGTGATTGCACAGCTGGCTGTCACACCAAGTCAGGAAGGCGTCTGAAGCATCTGCACGCCTGACATTCAGTGAGCATAGCCCGCGGGAGCCAGCTCAGTGGGCCAGCGAGTGCATTTGACAGGGTTGGGCATACACAGCTCTGTGCTCACAGAAGACCTCTGCACAGCCATAGCCATCTTCTGGGGAGTTCAAACTTGAGTCTCCTGGCCCAGTCTGCACAATTGTGATGCAATCCTGTGTCCCAAGCTCATGGTATTGGTGGCCTCCCAGGTAGCAAAATTTGGTACATAACTTAGAGCATTAGGGCTATTTTTTAAAATGTTTTTATTTTTTATTTTTGAGAGAGAGAGAGAGAGAGAGGGAGAGAGACCAAGGCGGGTAGGGGCAGAGAGAGGAGACACAGAATCCAAAGCAGGCTCCAGGCTCCAAGCTGTCAGCGCAGAGCCCGATGTGGGGCTCAAACCCATGAACCGCTAGACCATGACCTGAGCAAAGTTGGATGCTTATCCAACTGAGTCACCGAGGTGCCCCAAGGGCTATTTTTTTTATTGTGGCTTAAAAACATCATTATATCAACCTCATGAAACTTGCCTCCAGTTTGAACCCTCCACTTGAACCCTCCCCAGATCCCTTTTCCTCACTCTTGACAGCAATGTTTCACAAATTTCAGAGTGCACCAGAATTAGTGTGCTACATGCTCAAAATTTAGCGTGCAGTCACCTGGAGGGTTTGGTAAAATACAGATTCCTGGGGGGGTGGGGTGCACCCCCAGAGATCTTGACTCAGCAGGTCTGCGGTGGAGGCTGAGAATTTGCATTCCTAACAAGCTCCCAGGTATCGCTGATGCTGCTGGTCCACACTGAGTGGTGAGATTCAAGTTCAACAGCTTGAAAACTACTTGGTCAGGACATCTCTATGGGGTCCTTCTTATGTTAAACATACACGATTCACTGAGGCAGGGCACAGAGTGTGTCATTCTAGGATCCCTCCTCTCATCTAGAACTAGGTGACTATCTATCATATCAGACTGGAAACTTTCTGAGATCCTATAACCTCTGAGATGCTCTTCTCTGTACTTGTTAGGAAGGGACTTTCACAGGTGACATCTAATCAGACACAGAGCAGCGCTAGATGAGGAGAGGAGCAGACCTGCCTTTTTCCTTGCTGTGAGCTGTGGCACTTTGGGGAAACCACTTCCTTCCCTGTCCTCAGTTACCCCATCTGCAGCATCAACTTACGAATCTCCTTGCCTCCCCGACAGGATGATGTATCCGAAAGTGTTTTGTAAATGACCCGCCACTGTCTGTACGTATGTAAGGGACTGTTACTGTCAATACCTACCAAATCCTTTTGTGTGCTGTTTCTGGGCAGAATGGGACATTTCAGGCCTCCGGATTCTTCATCAAGAACCCCCAGAACTCCAATATACAGCCTGGGTTCTGCAAGCTTAGCTGTAGAGCAGAACATGCTCTCAGGCTTTGGAGTCTCTCTCAGGATGCCCTTTGTGTGGGTGCAGTGAGCCCCAGTTCACCCCCATTTGGACTCTTCGGCCCTTGGAGGCCAGACAGGCCTGTCTGGGTGCAGAGATTTGGTCTTGATCCTCCAGAGGCTGTGCTTTGCCCAGCGTCTGAAGCAGAGGGCTTCATCTGTGTTTTGGTCTCCTGGTTCCTGCGTGGCTAATAAGGGGCCTGACCCACCACAACGCAGGAAGATGATTTGATGATACTCATCATCATCCAAGCCCATGCTGTGCTGGGCACTGAGCCACGTGTGTCCTACTTTGTCTCCCAACCTCAGGGCAACCACTTAAGGTAAGTATCATCATCCCTGTTTTACAGATGAGGAGACTGAGGCTCAGAGAGAATCTGCAAATAGGTCAAGATCACACTACTACTAAATGAATATGGATCTGAGATTCAGAGTCTTTGGGGCCCCCGCTGGTGTTACCACCTCCTTCACCCACCCTGCCTCTCAGGGTTCGGCCGGCATGTTAGCAACATACCCCAAGAGAAGCCTGCCTTATTTATTGTCACAAGGGAACAGACAAGGCTGGACTGAGATATACCGAGTATACCGATGGGTGTGCTGGGTTGGGACACAGCATAGAGCAGCCTTGGGCATTAAATGTCACATATTCACCCTTCAACCTGTCACCCCATCTCCATCAAAGGCAGGCAGGAGATGGGAGGGTGGACAGGCCTAGGCAGCTGTCCCAACTGGCATCCCCTGGCCTCCCTGGGTACTGTCTCCCATCCATCTAGTTTTAAGTTGCCATCGTGGTGATCTTCCTAAGATGCATGATTCTCCCTTACTGGAAAGCCTCCTGTGGCTCCCCGTTGCTTATACTGTAAAATCCAAGCTTCTCAGCATAGCACTGGGCTCATGCTGTCTGGCTCCTCAGCCTTGTGCCTCATGTGGCTCTGTCCCACCGGGAGCTTCTTCCTCCTACCCACAAACATCCTCCACATTCCTTCAACCTTTTTATGCCTTTGCTTGTGCTATTCTCTCCGCCCACAGTGTTCTTTTTATTTTGTTTGGCAAATTCTGCTCATCCTGCAAAGCTCATCCTGTAAAGCTCCTTCCCTGCACACTGTCTCACACAACCGTTGAGACGCTCCATGGCTCTCGCCGTCCCTCCCCATGCAGCCCCTCCCCTGCTCCCCCTTCCTGGCACTCACTTTCTCCCCCACCCAGGTGGTGTGCTTGTTGAGGGTGGGCATTTCATCTGATTTGGTTTTGGTCCCGGATAGTGCTCTGCAGACAGTCGGCACTCAACATATCACTGTTGAATAAATAATAGGCTGTGCTGGGGTACAAGCACACTGCTCTTGGATTTTGAGGATCAGGTCTGGTTTTGGCTCCACCATCCCTGGGCTGCTCACCTGTTTCTCTCCAGGCCTCAGTTTTTTCATATGTAGAATGAGCGAGTTGGACTTCACAGGTGGTTCTCCACTTCCAGTTACATAAGAACTACCTGGGGAGTGTGCTTAAAATGTGCTTCCAGGCCCCATCCCGAGAGTCACAATATGAAATTCTGGGGTGAGCTGAGGATCTGCATGGTTCATACACACCCGGGGAGCTTTCTGGTGCTGGTGGTTCTCAGATGATATTTGGGTGACTGTGGTCCAGGTAGACTTTGAGGCAGGTCCTTTCTGAGACAGGTAGAGCTGTGGGAGAAAGAAGGGGCTGTGGAGCTA
This sequence comes from Puma concolor, assembly GCF_028749965.1. Lineage (NCBI taxonomy): Eukaryota > Metazoa > Chordata > Mammalia > Carnivora > Felidae > Puma > Puma concolor. The sequence continues at coordinate 52,544,796 of NC_141670.1, read as the reverse complement.
TGCCCATGGTAGGTGAGGCAAGAGCCACCATCACCATCACCATCATCACCATCATGATCATCTTCTTCATCACTATCAATACCATCATGGCCTTTGTCGTTGTCATTGTCGTCATCATCACCGTCACCATCCTCCTCCTCCTTTGCACACCATCACCAGCAAAGCCATCACCACTCCTCAGTGCTCACCAGCAGCTGGTGCAAATGCCATTTTGGGCATTGTCTCCTTCAATCTTCTCAAGTTCCTTGTGAGGCAGGGCTCAGAGGAATGCCTCGCCATGACCCCGCACAGACCCTGGGTGCTCCAGTCTGTGGATGGCCCCATGTGCCAAGCCATTCTGCTATCAGAGGGAGCCTACACCTTCCCTAGTGAGCCTGGAGAGAGCAAATAGGGTGCTTGTCCTCTTGGTATCTATTCCTTCATCCAGTGCATCTCTATTACGGGCCTCCTTCGTACCAGATGCCAGGTTTGAATTTGATCCAGGCCAATATTTTTTTTTTCCATTTTCACAAAACAAAGATTTTATTTTTTCTTTTCCCAACCCCTTCCTTCACAATTTAAACTCCTGCAAAAATAGCATGCGTAGCTGAGCCTCAGGCCAATTTGTGTCTTTGTACTCAGCACACACACTCCATCTTTCACACCACAAACAGCTTTGCTCAGGAAAAATATGTTTTCCCTCTGCAAAACTGCCATTTTAGGGCAACACATAGAAGGCAGAAAGAGACTATTTCACTTTTTCTTCCCCTGGAAAAACCCACCAAGATGTTGTTTTCCCTTGCTTTTTCTGGAGGGGAGATATTTTTTGACAGCTTTCGTCGCTAATCTGGCTCTCAGCCCTACGTCTAGTGCCAACTTGTGAAGGAGGCAAAGGAAAAACTAGATGAGCAAAGGCAAGATTCTCCTAGAGGGGCACCAGGACCCTGTAGTTCAGGAGTTGTAAGGGACCTTGTGGTAAGCCCAGTCTCCTGCCCCCAGGGGAAGCCCCTCTTGGAAGCTTTGGATGGGGACACAGCTGTGGCAGGGTACCTGCTGATAAGGGTCTCGATGTGCACTCATTCAATAAACATCCATCCATTCTTTTTACAGGCTGGAGAATGGACTGGGTGTTTTGGGACTCCACAAATAAATCAGTCATGGATTCTGTCTCCATACTTTCCAGTCTAGTACAGACTGAAGATTTATATATTAACTTATTATAACATTGAGTAGAAAGAGAGATGTATAGCAGCTCCTGGGTGGCTCATTCAATTAAGTGTCCGACTTCAGCTCAGGTCATGATCTCATGGTTCGTGGGTTCGAGCTCTTCACTGGGCTCTGTGCTGACAGTGTGGAGCCTGCTGCAGATTCTCTCTCCCTCTCTGTCTCTGTCCCTCCCCCACTCTCTCTCTTTCTCTCTTTCAAAAATAAATTAATAAACTTAAAAAAAAAAAGTGATGTATAGACCAGGAAATGTGACTAGTGTTCTAGTTTCACATGGGAGGCTCGTTTTAGCCAGGGGAATTAGGGGAGATTTGGAGGACGAGGTGGCTTGAGCTGAGACGGAACTTTCCAGTGAGGTTCTCTCCAGTACCCTGAACTTGGCCTCCATGGGGCTTCCAGCCATTTGTCATCCCTCCACCCCCTGGTCCAGCTCAGAGCAGTTCTCCATTCTGTGTGTGGCAGCTCTTTGGGTCCTGGCAGACAGCTGCTGAGTGTCCCTGAGTCTCCACTTTCCTGTGCTAGCTTTCTGGACCTGCGGAACCTCTCGGTTCTGTTCTCATGGCCCATCTCCATGTGGGAGTGGAGCGGAGCGGAGTGTTTCCTTCCACCGTGGAGCCAGCTTCCTGAGCCAGGAGCCACTGGGGGCTACGCTTGTTTCTGCAGCCACAGGGCTGTATGTAGTCCGACCTTGATTGCATAGTAGCCTTCTCGATGTAACAGAAACCACCGAGCTGCCATAGTCCGTAGGAGATATCTCAGGAGACCCAAGGCAAGAGCTGGGCCCTGGGATCACCACAAGTCAGCAGGTGGAAGTCCAAACGATCTCAGGTGCTTTCTCTCCCTCCCGTTCTCAATCTGTCTCAGCACTTTTCTCTCCCAGTGTCAAGTTCTGAAGGGTTCAGCTTGGGTCAGGTGCTCTTCTGCTGAGGGGGCGGAGTCTGGGGAAGGGCTTCTGATTGGCCCAGTTTGAGTCAGGAGTCCATCTCTGATCCAGCCAGCAGTAGCCAGTGGACAGGGTCAGCTCCGTGAGGCGAGGCTAGCGGGGGCCCACCCTTGAGACTGGGGGAGGGGCAGTTAGAGAAGGAAGGTTCACCGTGAGCCAGGGAGGTAGTCACTCAATGTCCCGGACACCAGCTCTGCCTTTTTCTAGCTGTGCAACCTCCACGGGCTTGAATTGTCTAATCTTTAAAATGGTGGTAGACCGACCATTTGTTTGATAGGATTCTTGCAATATTGAAATGGAGCAGCACTTAGGGCTCTTACTCCAGGCCTGGCACATGATTCACATCTGTTAAGTGGTAGCAACATGTGTACTCGGTGAAGGAGCTGAAGGGAGGCTTTCCCTGGCTGGCCTCCCGATTCGGGGTCTTTCAGATGAGGGCATTAAAGTAGGGGGGTTTCACTTGATGCCATTGCCACCCTCCGCACCTCAGAGATCGTTGATACGACTGTTAGCACTCTGTGCCGTGAGTCTTCTATCGGAGGTGGCAAGAGGCCCCTCATCCTTGTCTAATAGGAGACTGGACTGGACCTGGTCCTGTCATCACAGCCCCCAAAATATTAACTGAGCCATACCCCCTCCACCTCAGAAACATCCCCTTTGACAGGGATCTCAGGTTCTATGGGACACTTGCACGAGGTCACTGCATGGGTATCATTCAACCACATACCAGATTTCTCAAGAGGAAGGTTATATTTTATTGGGTGTTGTCACTAGATTATTTTTTACTTTCATGTTGATCAAAGGTTTCAATCTGCGGTTTTTGGGGATACCTTCTCACTGTAGATACCTGCTGTAGGTACTAACTAGTCCACAAGGGACTCGAGCTACCAGGTGTCAGGGGAGAAAAAGCAATGGCAACACCAGGCTTCTCTCTTTGGACAGTCAGGAAGGACCAAGGCCACAGGGATGGCATTATGAGACAATTTTCCTGGCGTGGCCAGATTTGGGACCATTCTGGAAGGCCTGTTGGCATCCAGATGGAAAAGGAAGAGGGACCAGGGCATTTTGGGTCAGGGGATGGTATGTGGAGCCACTTGGAGATGGAAATGAGCACAGCTTGGGCAGGCAAGAGACAGGGAGTTGGCTGGGCTGGGGCAGAGATCTATGTGGGGTGAGCTGAGACAGGCACAGCCTGGGGGCTGGATTACTGAAGATTGTGAATACTAAAGAGTGGATTTAATCCAGTGAGCACTTGGGAGCCATAGCAGGTTGTAGAGTGGTGTGCATGGTTTGGGTATTCTTGTTTGCAGATTTATACATAGGATGGACTGGATAAAGGGACACTGAAGGAATGAAGGCCAGTTAGACTGTAACAGTTGTTCCAAAGTGGACGGAAATCACTTGGATCAGCAGAGTGTAGCAGGGATGGAAAGGAAAGGTTTAGTCTGAGGGGAGTTCTCAAGGGAGAATTGAGAGGTGAGAATTTGAGTAAGAGAGAGGAGTTAGATTTCCAGGTTTCAGGATACTGGCAGAAGGGCAAAAGGAAATACCACTGAGATGGGGAAATGGGGATGGGGTGGCTTGGCAAGGGGAGACAATGAGATCTTTCTTAGTCAGATTGGGCTGCAATAACAAATATCACAGACTGGGCAGCTTGAACAAGGGGCATTTATGTCTCAAGTTACTGAGGCACCTTGACCCAGCATACTTGGGTTCAGGTAAGAACCCTCTCTTCTTACGGTGTCCTTGTATGATAGAGGGAGCAAGCCCTATCCCTTCACCTCCTTATAAGGTCATTAATCCCATCATGGAGGCCCCATGACCTCATCTATCCCAATCACCTCCTAACTATATCTCATTGAGGGCTAGCCTTAGGTTTTGGTTTGCTTAAACAGGTTGCTAAGGTATTTTTTTTTTTTAGATGTTTATTTAAGAGAGAGAGAGAGAGAGAGAGAGAGAAAGCATGAGCGGGGAAGGCATAGAGAGAGGGAGAGAGAATCCCAAGCATGCTCCACACTCAGTGTGTAGCCTGATGTGGGGTTCGATCTCATAACTGAGAGACCACGACCTGAGATAATACTGAGAGTTGGACGCTTAACTGACTGAGCCACGCAGGCACCCCTCAGGTTGCTAAGGTATTAGAACCACCTGAGGTGTCAGCACATGAATTCTGGGGGGACACAAACATTCAGCCCATAGCTGAATGTGATGGCAGAGGGCCATTTAGGAGAAGTGCCCATGGTGTTCAGAGATAGAGAGATAGAGAGCCTTTCAGGGGGCCGGGTTAGGTGTGAGATTTGAGGGTCGTCAGCCCAGAAGGAAAAGTGGGGATGTGAGGGTGCAGGAGCCTGGGAGAGAGGGGCATGGATGGCAGAGAAACAAGTCTGCATTCTTGGGGACAGCCCATGTGAGAGGAAAGAGCAGTGCCTGTGAACATAGGACAGGGAGGGTCACTGAAGGCTCAGCCAGCATTCACAATGACCGCCAAGAAGGCACAGTTCCAGGTGAGTGAGGCATGGTCCTGGTTCAGAAGGAGCTCACAGCTAAGACAGAGACGCGTGTGTCAGGAGCAGCCCAGCCCAGGGGTAACCTGCAGAGGGTTTGAATCCCACCACTACCACCCCCCAGCAGCAGGGTCACCTTGGCAAGCCATGATCATATCTGAGCCTCGGTTTCCACGCGTGTGAATGGGGATAATGATAGTACCCACGCAGGGCTGCTGTGAAGATTAGTAGGAAGAGTTTTTCCCAGTGCCCAACTCATATTAAGTGCTTTCCATTAGCATAATTATTATTAAGGAGCAAAGGTACATACACCGAGAGCTAAATACCCACAGGAGCCTCAGTAAAGTTGGATAGCTGGGGTCTGGGCTCAGCAGGCAGGGGACACAGAGGCACAGCTCCTAAAAAGTAGCATGTTACTAGTGGTAACAGCTCATCAACAGTAGTGTGGTCTCTTATTCATTGCCCGTGGGAATGCAAAATGGTATGGCCACTTCGGGGACAGTGTGGCAGTTTCTTAACAAAACTAAACATACTCTAACCATATGATCCAGCAGCTGTGCTCCTTGGCGTCCACACAAAAGAGTGGAAAACCTATGTTCACCAAAAAACCTGCACATGGATGTTTACAGAAGCTTTATTCACAATTGCCCAAACTTAGAAGCAGCCAAGATGTTACTGGATAAATAAACTGTGGTGCATCCAGACAATGGAATATTATCCCTCAATAATTACCACTAAAAAAGAAATGAGCATATCAAGGCATGGAAAGGCTAGACGAAAGAAGCCAGTCTGGAAAGCTTGATTCCAACTGTATGACATTCTGGGAAAGGCAAAACTATGGGGACAGTAAAAAGATCAGTGGTCACCAGGGGTTAAGGGGAAGGAAGGAAGAACAGGTAAAGCACAGAGGATTTTAGGGAAGTGAAACTGTAATAGTGGCTGCATGATGTTACACATTTGTCCAAACCCACAGAATGTACAGAACCTAGTGAACACAAGAGTGAACCCTAATATAAACTAAGGGTTCTGGGTGAGAATGGTGTGTCGATGTAGGCTGATCAATTGTAACACACGTACCATGCTGGGGTGGGAATGTTGCTCACGGGAGATCTGTGTGTGGAAGCACGTGCAGGGGATACATGGGAAATCTCTGTACCTTCCCCTCCATTTTGCTGTGGACCCAAAACTGCCTTAAAAAGGAAAGTCTGTTATTTAACAAGAAAGTAGCATGGCTGTGCAGGAGCCCAGGCCTCATGGCAAGTCGTGGAGTGGTTAAGCGATCATCTGGGGACCATGGTGTAGGGCACAGGGAATGCAGGGAGGAAGGAACCGCTCTTGTTAGGCAGGTAGCAGCCATTGTGGCACCACAATGCAGGGGTGTGGGAAGGGCCAGGTGAGGACAGGTCCTGGAAAGGGCGGCACCAGGGACGAGGGGGCTCTCAGCACAGCCTTGGGAGCTGTAACTGTCGGTGGTTGTTGAGAGCAGAAGACAATGCATAGAAGGGTTATTTTTAGGATATGTGATATTAGGATGATTGTCCCCGCTTGAAAGCTGAGAATGTATTTCCTGCTTGTTATTATACCACATCAGGTGAGGAAGCAGGTGAGGCAAAAGTGAGTTGTTGATGCCTAATGTGGTATGACCTGGGCCAATTTGCCACTTCTCTGAGCCTTGGTTAGCTTGTCTTTAAAATGGTGCTCTGGCCCCTGGGTGGCTCAGTCAGTTAAGCTGCAGACTTTGGCTCAGGTCATGATCTCGCAGTTTGGGAGCTGGAGCAGGACTCGAACTCTGTGCTGACAGCTCAGAGCCTGGAGCCTGCTTTGGATTCTGTGTCTCCCTCTCTGTCTGCCCCCCCGCCAAACATAAATAAACATTAAAAAATTTTTTTTTTAAATGGCACTAATGCTGGGTGGCTCAGTCGGTTAAGCGTCCACCTCTTTATTATGGCTCAGGTCACGATCTCGTGGTTTGGTTTGAGTTTGAGCCCCACATCCGGCTCTGTACTGACAGTGAAGAGCTTGCTTGGGATTCTCTCTCTCTCTCTCTCTGTTCCTCTCCTACTTATGCTCTCTCTCTCTCTAAATAAATAAACTTAAAAAAATATTTTTTAAAAAAATAAAATGGGGCTAATGCCTACTTTGGAGACTTGTGAGTTTTAAATGATGCTCTAGACCTCCACTGGCCAACCGAAACATGACGTGGACTGAAAATGCAAACCATGTTTGGGAGTTTACATCTTTAGTAGACACATTCACAAAAGTAAAAAGAAGTAGGTGAAATTAATTTTAAGAACACATATATAGTGATGTTTCATTAATCCAATATCTATCAGAAATATCATCACTGAAACATGTAATCGATACAACGTTTATTCTTGAGATATGCCAGTGTTTTGTAGTAAGTCTGATATCTGGTGGAGACTTACCATGCGCAGCACCTCTCAGTTGGGACCAGCCACATTTCTGGCGCTCACTAGCCCCTTGTGGCCTGAGGCTGCCCTGCTGGAGAACACTGCTGTTTATAAATATAGGGAGTTTCCACCCCTCCCTCTACAAGTGGGGATAACAATATCACACCCCAGAGCCTCACTAATTACTCATCCAGTCACACTCTATCTAGCGTGTATTAGTATTATTAGATCAAGAGCTTTATTTCATGCACCACGATTGTATATTCATAAATTCTAACTCATGAATTCGCAAGCTTGCAATCACAGGCCATGCAAACCCAGGAATTAGCCTTTTGTTCCTGAAGCAATTCGTGTTCACCTCTTTCAGAGTAGTTACCAAGCCTGGCATGTGTTGGGATTAGTTGTGTGAGTCTTTATTTTCCCTCACACTGCCCTGACTCGGAGCTTTCTGGAGGGAAAGGATGTGTCTCTCGCATCCTTCTTTCCCCCACGACCCCTCCTTGCACCCCAAGTGTCTAGCTCCTGGCTGGCCCCAGCAGGTATTCAATAGGCATTTTTGAATAGACTCCATCAACCAAAGTATCGTTTCCTTTTAGAAGAGAAGCGTATTATAAAGAAAGGCTCTAAAGTCAGATGATGTAAAACTGTGTTGAAAGGCGGCAGGGACATCAAATGTAACCACCGAATTGAAGTTTTTATTTGAGTAGACATGAATCTGGAGAGGTGAGTACAGGGTTCCAACAGATGGGTGGCTGTTTGGGAGATGATGCCAGAACAAAAGTGTCTGCAAATTTGTCACAGGCATTTGAACTTCTGGTGAACTAAATTCTGTCTCAGCCCTGCGGGACATGCTCTAGTCAGCTTCAAGGCGCTGTGGAAGGTGAGAGCACCTTGCTCCCCGTGTTCATGTCAGAGCCTTCTTCAGGAGCAGATCCGACCCTGTGGCCCCGCCTGTAGGCTTTGATTACTGAGGAACTGCAGGGACTCTGAGACAGCCGAGTCAGGGAGCAGGCTTTGACCAGGTCAGTGGTGAGCATGTGACTTGGCTGGCCACAGTTGCTAATGCAACTCAGGACACACCTGCAACCTTGGAGGGGGAGGGACAGTCCAGCTTTGGGTGTCCCCAGGGCTCTCAGTTCCCACCCTGTGTACTGTCTCTAAGAGGCATCAATTCTAGACTCTCTTCCACATCTCCTCGGCAGCCATGGAGGCCAGGTGATGGAAATGATGGAGGGAGGGCACCTCTTAGAAGTCTGGGTGATTTGGCAGAGGTTCGATGGTACTGGCATGGAGGTGGATGAAGTCCTTGAGTAATGAGCATGAGGCAGGGGCTGAGGACAGCCACATACTTGGTAGGTAGCAGTATTTCAGTTCATTAATAGCAGTGATGATCAATTCATGCTATCATTTATGGAACACTTTTTATGTGCCAGAAACCCTACTAAGCCTTTTACCTGAATTACCTTCTTTAATACTTGGAGCACCAAAAGCTTGACACAGCTTTTGTCTTATGCCCATTTCACAGGTGAGGAAACAGATCAGAAGTTGGGTAACTTGTCCTAGGTCACCCAACTGGGGAGGGGCTGGTGGGACAGGGGGACAGGAGTCAACAACCCAAAGTCACAAAATCAGAAAAGGAGTAAACTTGGATGGAGAATCTCTGTCTCTCTGTCTCTGCCTCTGTCTCTGTCTCTCTTTCTCTCTCTCTCTCTCACACACACACCCCTCTTAATTTTGTCTGCAATAAGGGAAAATAATTTATTAACATTTCATTTAAAACTATGGGAGAGGTAATTCCTGGACTGCTTCTATGGAGCAAAGAGTGGTCATTGGAAAGCAATTGTACATTATCTTCTATGAGTACTTTAAGATGCGCAACATGGCTTTGGCTGAGGGCTGTCTGTGTATGCAGTGATATGTGTGTTATAATGTAAGAGCAGATAGTTTTGAGGACTTTCCTCGGTTCTTTTGCAATCATGATTCTCCCCACGCCCGCCTGCCCCCGCCTGCCCCCGCCTGTCCCCGCCTGAGCGTCCCCCCTCCCCCGCCCCCCGGCAGTGTTTCTCAAACTGTGGCCTATGAACCACCAGCTTCAGAGGCCTGGAGGGGCTGGTGAGGCGCCCCAGCCGCCCGGCGGGCAGGGCGGGGCGGGGAGTCTGCAGGTGTCTGTTGCGCCCACGGGGTCTGAGAGCAGCGCCCCTGGCGGAGGCGGGGCGGGACGGCGAGGGTCGCGCAGCCGTGAGAAATGGGGACACCGCGCCCAGGGCGAGCCGTCCTTCCCGCCCCAGCACTTTCTCGCCGCTCGCCCCGACTCACTGATTGAGACAAGTTCCTGTCTCTGGTTTTTGTTCAGCACATCAGAGGCTGAGTCTGAGCCTTTGGTCTGGAGTTTGAACAAATTGGAGCTGAAATTGCCTCAGCGGGGTAACTGGGAGCTCTGTACTGTTGGCGCCAGCGTTGCGGCGGCGCCGGATCTGGGAGGAGGGGCACTTTCCCGCGGGCCTGGGAAGGCAGGAACCCAAGTTCAAGAAGACTTGCTATAGAGACGCCTATCCAAGGCCCGAAGACATTGAGGATGTTTAAGAGGGGCCTGATGGATTAAATATTGATTCAATATTAATAACAAATATAGAAATGGAAAGTATACCTAACAAAGCCCAAGCGTTAGGAACAAAAATCCTGGGTCTTGGTTCTGCCACTTACCAACTGCAGCACCTTGGGCAGGATAACCCCTCTGAGCCTCAGTTTTTGCATCTGTAAAAGGGGAATCATCAACCATAGTTGTTGCAAAGGCGGGAGAAGATAACAGGTGGAAGCACAGGGGTTCTCCACTCCCACCGCCTGCCTTGTCCCTTGAGGGATGACTCACTTTGGCACTTTGACACTCAGTCGTCCCACACACCGAGTCTGGGATCTTCTGGCGTTGGCCTAATGTCATCATGTGCCCTCTCCCTTGAGGTGGACCCTCTGCCTTGGATCCAGGGACCACTTGGCCACTTCTTATCAGCCAGAGAGTTTTGGTTCACTGAACCCAGCGCACAAATTCCCAAGTCCACGTTTGAAGATGCTGCTCCTCCCAGTGACGGTCATGGTAACCTAGCAGGCTGGTGGGCTTGGTCACCACTGCAGGCCTTTTCCAGGAGGGCTTATGGGAAAGCTGCTCTTCAGCGCCCTGTTCTAGACTGCATGTGCTTTCTGCCCCCACTGTCTGTTATGTGTCATAATCACATGCGTGAGAAGCACTGCTGTCTTTTAAAGTTTTTCTTTTAATTTTTTGTAATGTTTATTTATTTTTGGGAGACAGAGAGACAGAGTGCAAGCAGGGAGGGGAAGAGAGAGAGGGAGACACAGAATCTGAAGCAGGCTCCAGGCTCTGGGCTGTCAGGTCAGAGCCTGACGCGGGGCTCGAACCCACGAAGCATGGGATCGTGACCTGGGCCAAAGTTGGACGCTTAACTGACTGAGCCACCGAGGCGCCCCAATGCTGCTGTCTTAAAGAGAGGGGCTGCTTTGTCTAGGACACGCTGCCAGTGAACTGCAAGCGTTCCAAGGCCTGGCCTGCTTTGATTACATTCCTTGCAAAGTTCTGCAGTGGGCTGTGGACCCCTTGTGGCTGGTGGCTCTCTTCTCTTTGTGTTCTGCGGTGTCCAGTCCAGTGTTCGGCTAGAGGCAGGGGCTATATATAAATGCTGGTGGGAGTACAGAAGCAGTCGTCAGTGATAGCCAGCAATAATGGTGTGAGGGTCACAGGCAGGAGGAAAGAGGGCTAGGTGGAACGAGGCCAAGTTCAAGGAGATAATTGTTCCTTGAGGGCAGGGATTGTGTCTTACCTATCACAGTGACATCTTTGGAGGCTGGTTAAATCTTAGCATAGTAGAATAAAGCAGCAAAGCAAGGAGGGAGGATTTGAGGCTCTGTTTGGATTTTTTTTTTTAAATTAAAAGTATAGCAGGACCAAGAATATACAGCAGGCATGAACTCTGATGTGCTTCACAACAAAGCCTCCACGCACTTTGGAGCTTTTGAGGATCCTACGTGATGTTGGTTGGACTCCTGGTCACAGCTTCCTCTTACTCTTTTGGGGACTGTTTTCTGCCTGAGGGGGCAGAAGACCAGAAGCTACTATGAATTGTGCCAGGCTCCAAAGAAGCAAATAACTATCGATTAATATTTGTGTTGTGAGTGGTAACCATTACTTAAAGGCCGTGCCTCTGCCTAAGGGTTTGTATACTGAGAGCATCCTTAATCTGATAGAATGCAATGGAAGCCTGCAGCATCTAGAAACCCTCAGCTGTCCATCGCTTTAGTTGTATGCCTTGTTCTTCTCCTTATCACAGTGAAAATCCAACATGTTCACCCACCTGACTGTAGGAAGAGCAAAGATAGCGTTCTTCATTTACCCCTCCTTCCCCTGTGAGACTCTGTAGTGTCTAGTCTGAGTTTCCAAGAGAGGCCCTGAGTCTCCTCCCCAAGAAAGCTGTTATATGGAGGTGGGTTAAGGTCTGGGGAGACTAGGGTTTGATGTATCTTCAAGCCAAAAGCAATTGTCCAATAGACTCCCTGAGGTCCTTGGTGAAAGGTGAGCCTGAATCCTAATTTCCCATGGGCATATGGCATCATGGTCATAAGCAGCTCACCCTTGCATACTGTGTGCCGGTTGTTCAAAACACTGCATATGCAGACCCTTCAGGTTTTCACAGTGGCCCCGTAAGATAATTACTCACACTATCCTACACTTCACAGGTGGGAAAACTGACACACGCAGAGGTCACCTGACCTGCTGAGGTCATACAGCAAGTTTTGGGGGAAGCATACTTTTGTAAAGACGTCAAAATTATATCTTCAATCTTCATATTAGGATAAAGTACAAAGCTGGCCTGAGAAATTAGCCAGTGATGTCAGTCAAGGACTACCTGGCTGGGATTGCAAGGACCAAGAGGGGGAAAGGCGTTTGTTAGGGGGTCTCTTGGAAGCTTCCAAAGGGTTTCTCCCTGTCAAGTCACATCTCCCAGCATGTGCTTAATACTTCACAGGCTGCAAGCCCGTGACATTGGCTTTCTCATTTGATTCTCATGAGGGCCCTATGAAGCACAGGTCATAGGTAGAACTACCACCATTTTACAGGAGGGGGTCACACAGAGTAGGGTCTCAATTCTTGTTTGTTGAATTAATTCTTGAATGACCAGGTATTTGAGTGACTGGGTGTATGGATGAGTTTCTGTAGGGACTGAGGAATGACAGGAGAATGGGCTCGGGTTTCTGGGTGTGGTTTGTGCATATAGCGCCCACTTCCTGCATTCAGTCACATTGACTGGAGCGGACTCCTGGCTCCACAGCCAAGCTCCCTCACCCCATGTTCCAGGAGTCAGGGCAGGTGCAAGCCCTTCTGACAAAGGCCAGGGGACTGTGACAGGACTTAGCTGGAAGGTGGCCCTTTTTCCCCAGTCATCTGCTCTAACTAGGCCTGGCTCTTCCCTGGAGAGGCTTGCCATGCTCAACCAGGGGAAAAGAGCCTTCTTCTCTCTTTACCATTGATATCTCAGTGGTTGCTTCCCCACTATTTATAACCCATTGCCTTTCTGCCATGCTTTGGCCCGGCTGGAAGTGAGCACCACGACCTGTGATCGGATTTCTCTTTTCTGGGTTCAAGCTTATACGGAAGCAAAGAATCCTCAGAGGTCACACCTCCTGAGCCCCACGGGTGCCCAATCAATGCTCGTACTCTTAGCTGAAGGTTGGAACCAATTAACCGCGTTAGCCTTGCCTCTGCAGGCTGTGTCTGCAAGCTCTGCTGAGGCCTGCCAGGGTTCCCCCCGCAGCCTCCCCAAGCTGTGTTCTGGAGACCAGAGCCTGCCGCCAAGCTGCTTACTCCCCCACTAGGTGAGGTCCACACCCTAGGGCTAGGCCTGGGTGTAGCTGGAGCACCATGTGCCTGTTCTAGCTAGCGGCCTGTTACTGAGTCTCTTGTCTCCTTTGCCTGATGCCAGGGAGCCCTGTCTCCATCCCCAGAGGAGAAGGCCCAGAAACCCATCTCCCTTTGGGCAGCCATAGCTCTGAAGAGTTGTGGGGGGGGGGGGAAGTACCATTACGAGGGGGTCCAAAACTCCAGAGGGGAAGGATCTGGCCCCTCTGCTCTTGGAGCCCCATCTCTTTACCAGGGGAGGGAGGCTCGTATGGCTGGATGTGTGATGGCTAGTCCATCCAGGGTCTCTTCACTTATCTTTGGTGAAGCTTTTCAAACCCAACTCAGAGAGGGAGGGCGAATCCGTGCCGTGCAACTTATATTGGTTTTGGCTCCAGTCTTGGCCCTCTGAAGGATAAAGGGACACCAAAATAAACAAATCCATGTGTTTGCCTTCAGGGGCCGTGTGCCATGGTGGGTGATAGATACACTTAAATCCATATAATCCATGACAGACTCAGTTTTCTACTAGGGGTCCAAAAAACCCCTAGTAGAGGGAAGGAGGGATGTCATTTGAACTGAGGATAAGAAAAGGACGAGGGAGCCTGAGGACTGGGGCTGAGCTTTGAGGCTGAGGGTGACTTGAGGATGTGGACATGGTGAGAAGCCCAGTCTAGCGTGGGCTAAGCATACTGGCTGGAGAACCTCTGGGAAGCAGGAAGTGGTCTGCCAAGGCTGTGGCATTGGGGGTGGTGGGACTCTGTCAGGGGCAGCAAGGATGGTTACTAGCCAGGTCACGAGAGAGAGGTATAAAAGGGAGGCTAGGGCCAGAGTGAGAGTTTGGTCTTCCTGGCACTGGGGAGCTATTGAAGGTTTGGGGCAGGAGAGTAATGGATCATGTTTCAGGAAGAGTATTATGGTGCTTTGTGTGTGTGTGTGTGTGTGTGTGTGTGTGTGTGTGTAGATTTGATGAGAATTTTATAGCATTTGACAAAAAAAGTGTGCCTTTCTGCCAAGTGTGTTCTTGAAGTCTACATATGTGTCATGACTTGGAGTAGTGGAAAATCCTGGGTTTTTTTCCACAGACGCTAAACTCTGACGGTAGTTCTAGCTCCTGCCTTCACGTTCTCTGTCCCCCTCCCTCTGGAGACTTGAATCTTATGGAGAGAAATACCAGCCTAGCGTCCCCACAGTGGAGGCATCTGTCATGAGGTCCCCCCTTCCCTACCACTCCCCCCATTCTGCATTCATGCAGGGAAAGAAGGCCCTGAGATGCCACCTGTCAAATACCTCTGCCGGTGAGCAGCTGTGTACCCGTGTTGATTTCAGGAGCAATTTAGACACCCAGGTCTCCTCAGGAAACATAGGTATGAACTGGCTCCTTGGGATCACTATGGTAACCAATTACACATCTCAGCCGGTGGCAGGATGTGAGCCATGAGCTGAGTCACCCTGAGGGGGAGGCAGTCCTGGGTGGGTGGGGGGATTTAGGTCAGACAGATGGAGGGCCTGCTGACAGCAGTGTAATTCTTTGACATCCGGAGCCATCTCCCATGGGAGGGCTGATTAACTCTTGTATTGTCATGTGTCCATGGTTGGAAGTCCTGGCCAAGAGGCCCACGTCACCTTAGGTGCCTGGGGACAGGTTTAGCAGAGGACTCTGGAACGGATAAAGTAGACTGATGGTCAGGGCCCCTCTCAGCCTGGCCTCAGTCAGCTCTCTCCTCTTTGAGCACAGTTGGCTACCCACCTGGCCATCCAGTCCTGCAGAACTGCCCCCATCCCAGGAGAGGTCTGGCCCATCCCTCCTATAGGCACATGATGGTGCCTCTACTTAAAATACCTTTCTTTCTTCTGGAAACCCCCAACCTATTCTTCAAGACCCAGGTCAAAGGCTTTCCTTCCTGTGTGTTCCGTAATCTCCATCTATCACCTGTGCCAGGGCGCCTGTCACGTGAGGTTACCGTGCGGGGGTCTGATGTCAGAATGTCAGCCCCTCACAAGCAGGCACGTGCACTGTTACTCTCTGGCTCACAGGACGCAGCCGTGTGTGACTGCACAGTAGGTCAGAGAGGCTTGTTGAAAGAATGGCAATGCCAACAATCCAGCCCAGTAGAACCAGAGCTGTGCTCAAACCATCTGCAAGCAGAACTTGGGTTTCCAGGCTAAGCTGCTCCATGCACTTTACAGTTTGCACAGCTTAGGCAGCTGGAACCCTGCAGCTTCCTTTCTATGAAGCAGGTTGTGAAAGCCTGGGTACTGTCCTGGCCAGCCTGGAGTCCTGGGTTATCCCTTTTGTATATATTTGCGTATCTACATATCCAACCATCTATCCATCCATTCACCTGCCATCTTCCTATCCATCAACCAATCATCAATTTATATTTATGTATTATTTTTCTATCTCTATTGCCCATATATCCAACTATCATCTATCTATATGAATCTGTTATCTATATATACCTACCTATCCGTTTATCCTATCTATCTGTCTATTATCACCTGAAAGTGACTCCTCAGGACTGGGCACTGGAGGGTCTGAGAGGAGGTGGAAGCTACGGAGGAACTGGGAAAACAGAGCAAGAGGAGGCTAGTCTGGCTTTGGGCCTTGCCAGCCCTGCGCGGGAAGAGATGAGGTGGGTGGGCAAAGATGTGCTGGCTCCCAGCGGGGGTGTGGAGGATAGAGGGCCGAGAGCAGGCAGGGACGCCTCGGTGCCGCTGGACGCCGGCTGCAGAAGGCTAAGGCGTGGGGGCCAGGGTTCCGGGAGGGAATGATGTCATTTTCGGCCGTGACGAGGAAGGCGGGGGCTTTCGAAACGCCCCCGCCCAGGGCTCGGCGCACCCGCAGCCAACCGGTGAACGGCGCTCTCGGGGCGCGGACGGGGACGGCCTGCTGACAGCCCCGGCGACCCGGGGCGGGGACGTGCAGGCGAAGGCGTCGGGGCGCTGGGCCGAGGTGCGCGGAAGGGTCTTTAGGCTCCGGATGCGGAGGGCCCAGCGGCGAGCGTGCTGTCCGGCGCGCACACTCACCCGGGGTCGCCCGCCCGGGCGCGCAAAGTCACCCGCGTCCGCGACGCCAACTTGCTGCGCGAAGCGCACTCTCACCGTCCAGGGCGAGGGTAGGGGCGTAAGGGTGGAGGAAGGTCCCTCCCGGAATTCGGGCTCTGGATCCAGCCTGTAGACCGAATCCCCATCGCCGGGGTGCGCGTCCCTCGGCCTGGCGGGCTGCGCTCAGGGGAGTGCCTACCGCACGAGTTCCGACGGGCGCCCAGAGGAGGGCGCGCGGAACCGAGGGCTCAGCTCCTGCAAGGGGAGATCAGAGGACTGGGTGGTGTCGCCGAGCGAGGGGAGCGGGCCAGGCTGGGTGTTAACGAAGGATCTGCTGAGAGAGCCGGATTGTCAAAGTACCTCTGCCCTCCCTAGTCGCCCCCGCCCAGCAGTCCAGCCAGAAAGAGCCCAGATTTAGACACAGGTGTGATATGTTGGCACCTCCGACGGATGCCCAGCCCACCCTCAATACAGGTCAATTTTCTTTCTTCCTCCTTTCTTCTCCTTTCCTCCTCCCCATCCCTCTCTCTCTCACTCCTCCAGACCCCTCCCTGACTTTCTCTATCCCCTCCTTCCTTCTGGTTCTGAGCTCCAGCCAGTGTCTGCCCGATATGGCGGTGGGTCTCAGGTTGGGTCTGCTTTGCATCCTGCCAGAGGATGGAGAAACCCAGTCACCTGGCCTGGCGCCAGTTCCCAGCTTCAGAGACTTTCAACAGGGAGACATCCGTCTTTGTTACATCTGGCTGAGGTTTTGTCATCAGCCCCCACCCACCGCTAGGTACCCCTCTCCAAGGTGGTGGGGTTTCTATCAAGTGTGGGAATTAAGGGGCAAAGAATCGCAACCGAACCCCCAGTCCATTTAGAGACATCCTTGTTACTATGAATACTCCCCTTCCCCCAGACCTTTCCTAAATCAACAGTCTGGACACAGGATGAGGAACCCCTTTCATCCAGAACGGGGCATCCGGGATATGCCCAGAAGAGCACAAATAAAGGGGCAGCAGACAGTGATTTAAGAGCAATAGTAGAAGAAACTGGGGAAGTGAAACTAGAACTAAGGAGATTTGGATTGCCTCAAAAAAAAAAAAAAAAAAAAAAAAGTATAGCTCTGTACTTTTAGCCAGAGTAAACACACCAGGTAAGTAGCACCTAGATCAAGCTATTATCAGCACCTTAGACAGGCCCACACATTTTTCCTACCAGCCCTAACTCCGGGGCAACCAGCATCCTGGCTTCTCCCATCATAGAGTAGTTTTGTCTATTCTAGAAATCTGTAGGAACAGAATCATATGCACTCTTTCAGACCTGGTTTTTGGCTCAGCATTATGTTGGGGAGGGTTGTCTATGTTTTGCCTGTGGTGGCAGGTGACTCATTCAGAATTTGGGTAGCCTTCCTAATGGTTCAGATAATTTTTCTATCCCAGAGAGTAGAGGGGCAGTAGTGTAAGTCTTTCTTGCCTTGGATTTATCTTACTAGGGGCTTTTTCTCACTGTTCCTGGGGCGTTATTTTGATGACAGCAGGAATCAACTTCCCTGTTGCCCACTGGGCAAAGGCTTTACCCAGGATGTCGGCTGAATGGCCCACAATCCTGACCCCTGAATTTCTCTTAGCAAATTGCCTTTCCTTTCCTCAGGAAAGGCTTTGAGCTGAGACCCAACTGGAAAAATGATGCTGAAAAAGATGTTTGGATGAACCTGTGCTCTTCCTACATGGCCTCCAGGAGGGAACCAATAGGGGCGGGGGATGGAGGGGGAGGCCTCTGACCTGAATTGAAATGTTTTCAGGGGCCAGTTGTGTAATTAGTATCCTTGGGAGCCTGTAGGGGATTTTCCTGCCTTCAAGGAAAGAACATTTGCAGGCCTACACAGGTTAACAGCTTCCCTTTAAATATTTTCCTTTTGTGGTTAGCTCCGTGCCTGCCTTTGAAAATGTGGTCATTTTAAAAAACAAGAATCAATTCTCCCAGAAGGGAATGTGAAGGGCTGCTACACTCCTTGGGAGCCTTTTCTTTCTCACGCATAATAAAGATTGAGATTATTTGGTAGGACAAATGCTTAGGGGCTCTGAAAATATGGATTATGCAAATGAGCTATTTAAGGACCTTTAAAAATGCTGACCCGGTCCCAGAGTATTTACTAGCTGTTAGAAAATGTGGATTGTCTAAATGGGCATTTGGGGACCTTTAAACACTCAGATTATGATGGATCTGGAGAGCCTAACAAATCCCTCTGGCCCGTTAGGCCTGTCTGCTGTGTAAGTAAAGAAGTGTTTGGACAAAGAATTTTTGCGCAGTGGCCTGGGATGGATTTGGGTCTGTCTTGCAGGCCTAGACGTTGGTGAAGGAGCACAGATGCTGGAGGAGGTTGGTGGCCTCACATGGAACCCCCCAGGAGTGGTTTGGGTACAGGTGGGCTGGAAGATGACCTCTGGTAAGTCAACCTTAACAGGATGACTCTAGAGGTCTGTCTGTGGCCCCAGCCTTCATATAGCAAATCTCTCCTACTTAAGGACTCCCTCTGAAGTAGGTTTTGATTTTTGTTTATTTCCTTCTGCAAAGCACGGGGGGAGAATCAATATAAAAATGCAGGCACTGGTTTCCATACCGACTGCAGGGACATACTCTTCTCTCCACTGGTTATGGATTAATGGTGGCATGGTTCCCATCGGCAGCACAGATCCTGGCCAGATGTAGGCGCTGCGATTTCACAAAAAGGGCCCAATAGTAAGTGAATGAATCTGTGGCAACAATTGCTGGTACGAAAGTCCATCCTTCACCGTCTGGAGCCTGTCTCTGCCAGGCTGACCCAGACAGGGCCCTTACAGGTGGCTAGGGAACCGTGAGCATAAGTCTCGAATAAGCACACACACAGCCTTGTTTTCTGACATGGCCCCTCTTTGGCCTTAAGAGACAGTATTTCTAGACCTCACTTTATGAAGTGCTGTGGTAAATCCTCCTCCTCTCCCACCCTCAAAGCCCTCCTTCCCTCTCTTCCTTGATGGAGAGCCTCCTAGAAAACCACCTTGTGGATAAGATCAGTCTTCTCAGCTTCCTCCTCCTAAAGGTAGACCTACCTTTACAAGGAGATCTTGGGCAGTTTCTGTAACTTTTCTGAGCCTTGGTGTCTTTCTCTGTAAGAGAGATATTGATGGTACCTGCTTTGAAGATTAAGTGCCTGGCATGTAGTAAGGGCTTAAAACATGTTAACTTGGAAACCCAGGTTCCCATTTCAACTTGGCCCCCAATCTGCTGTGTGACCTTGGGAAATTCACTTCCCTTCTCTGGGCCTCATTTTTATTTTCAGACTGAGGGTAGGTGTGGTCTAAAGATGTATCAAGGCTCTTATAGCTCTTATAAGTCAAAATACTGCAACTCAACAAGGCACTGCTTCATTCTTGGGGCACCAGAACAGGTCAGCAAGGCCTTGGGTGACAGATGTCCTCAAGTGTAGAGGGCAATTATTAGAATAGAGTTGTGTTTGTTACAGCAAATGATTAGAAGTGGCCCGACATGAGGCAAAATGTATTCATTTGTGGTCATTAATGAGCTGCTAATGTACTTACCAGTGAGTTTACTGGGGAAGGCTATCAAAACAAAGATTAATCCAGAGAATGAGGGTACTAGACTAGAGAAGAAGGAGATGGCCATGGAGAGGGACACATAAAACTGGGGGTGGAAGACACGTAGAGAGAAGGGGGGGATATCTTGTCCACTGTTTACATTCTTCCAGCTCTCCTCCATCCCAGATGGTGGCTGGAAACTCTTAGGTCTACTAAGAATGTAGTTTGGGGCTATTGTCAATCAGAATGCTAATAATAATAATAGCAGCAGTTACAAGGACACTAATAATGAATAGACACTCAGTTATTGAGCTCCTACTATGTGAAAATGGTGCTGTGAATACTTCACATTTGTTAATTCATGTAATCTTACCTATGACATAGGTGTCATTATTACCCCCATTTCACAGATGAGAAAATGGAGGCATGGAGACATAAAGTAACTTGCCAGGTGAAATTTACCTGCACAGCAGTTCCCTAAGCAACTGAGATTCTTTTTTTTTTTTTTAATTTATGTTTTTGTTTTATTTTAGAGAGAGAGAGAGAGCATGCGAGCAGGGCAGAGGGGAAGAGGGAGAGAGAGTGGGAATCTCAAGCAGGCTCCATGCTCAGTATAGAGACAAATGCAGGGCTCCATCCCACATTCCTAGGATCATGACCTGAGCTGAAATCAAGAGTCAGGTGCTCCACCAACTGAGCCACCCAGCCCCCAGCTGAGATTCTAAATAGGCTTGGGCCATTACTTTCCTGCATGTCCCCGTGCTGGTATTCAGGGTCAGGGTAGGGGGATGTGGTGAAGGTCCTGTACCTGGAGTGCCAGGCCAGGGATCATGTGTGCAGGCACAGGTGAAGTGGGTGGATTTCCCCGTGTGCGCTGATAGGGGCTTCACAGTCCTGCCTCCTGTGCTCCCAGTACTCCTCACTCAGGTCCTAAATGGGCACGAAAATAACTAGGGCTTCCATCATTGACACAGCTGATGGTCCCAAAGCTGACAGCATGAACACACCTGAACTGTTCTGTTGCACCTGTAGGTGTGTGTTACTCCTCTAGCATCACAGGAGCCCCTCAGTGAACCCCAGAGCAAGTGGCAGCTCTTCGCTGGGGGCTTTGGTGGCTTTCTCCCACTGGGCTCTTTCAGCCACTCTTACCACCAGCACCTTGTTCACTTCCTCCTGCAGGTTTTTACTGAAATATCTCAGTGAGGCCTTTCCAGCTACTGAAAATCACAACCCTCTGACCCCAGATATTCCCTGTCTGTCCCCTGTCTGCTTTATTGCTTTATTCTCCATAACATTAAGGCCATCTGAATCACTTGTTTGTTTATTGTCTCCTTCCCCATTAGATTGTAAGTTCCATGTGGCGAGGGGGTGTTTACCCCTTGTGTTCTCTGCTGTATCCTTAGCAGCTAGGATGAGCCTGGCACTTAGTAGAATCTTCATAAATACTTGTTGAATGAATGAATGAATGAGTGAGTGAGTGAATGAATGAAAAAATGAATGAAAACTTTCAGGACCCTTCTCAGCCTGGTACCCACCTCCTTTCCGGTCTCATCTGCCATGTACCTGTGTCCTTCTGTAGAATGCTCATCCCCTCTGTGGCTGCAGGGCCAGATGGCCCTCCCCTCTACCCAGCCCAGCCTGGGAACCCTGTCCCTTGTAGTCCTGCTGATTTCCTGTGAGAGTCCACATTTCCTTCCTCTTCTTCTTGTGGCATTCCCCACTTGCTTATGTGAGGGCACTGTGTCATTGTATTGTTGTAATGGCTTGTTTTTACGCCAGTCTCTCCCTGTGAGGTGGGGGTTCCCTGAAGGGACTTCAGTGTGTGGGAAGGAGCATGAGTTTGGGGCCAGAGTTCAAATTTCAGCTCTATTGATGACTGCTATGGTTTTGGGACTGTTAAGGTTTTACTTAACTGTTCTGAGTCTTAGTTTTCTCATCTGTCAAATAGGGATAATAATCTTGACTTTGTAGGGTTGCTGAGAAATATAGAGGCAATGTGTACAGTGTGCATAGCAAAATGCCTAGCACACAATAGGTATGGCATAACAGGAGGTTATGAGTAAAAAATTACCATGTCACTCCAGCCAGATTTTAGCTGCTACTGTGGCAAGAAGCTTGTGTTCAGTCTACAGTCATACTACGCTGAATGTGCCTGATCTCATCTGATCTTGGAAGCTAAGCAGGTCAGGCCTGGTTAATACTTGGGTGGGAGAGGAAGCTTGTGTTCTTTGGCCTGCTGGGAATATCTGGTTTAACTCTGTGTCGATGTCATGAAAGAAAGAAAGGTCAGAGAGGGCTGCTGTTTTAGACCAAATGTTAATAAAGAGTCCTGATAGTAGAATGGAATATATGAGGCTTGATGTTGGACCAAAAAAAAAAAAAAAAAAAAAAAAAGTCTATAAAGGACATTTGGGGGAAAATAGGGAAGTTTTGAATATGGACTAGTTCTTATTGACTCATAAATACATTTCTTGGGTGGGATTTTAAAAAAAATGATTAATGAGTGCTGATTGTGTGCTAGGCATTGTATTGGAAAGTCATTTTACATGTGCTGTATCACTCCCATGAAATACATATCGTTACTCCATTTTATAAACGAGAAACAGAGGCTTAGAGAAGGGAAATAATTTGTTCAAAGGCATACCACATGTAGTGCTGGGACCAGTTATTATTATTATTATTATTATTAATTTCTAAAAACATTTTATTTATTTATTTTGAGAGAGAAAATGTGAGCAGCAAAGGGACAGGGAGAGAGAATCTCAAGCAGGTTCCATGCTGTGAGCACAGAGCCCGATTTGGGGCTCAATCCCATGAACGATGAGATCATGACCTGAGTCAAGATCAAGAGTCTGGTGCTTAGCTGACTGAGCCACCTGGGCGCCCCTATTATTATGTTTTAATAAACATCTTATTTTATTTTATTATTTTTAAAATGTTTATTTATTTTTGAGAGAGAGAGAGCAGGGGAGGGGGAGAGAGGGGGACAGAGGATCTGAAGTAGACTTTGCATTGACAGCAGAGAGCTTGATGTGGGGCTTGAACTGACAAACCACGAGATCATGGCCTGAGCTGAAGTTGGACATTCAACCAACTGAGCCGCCCAAGTGCCCCTAAACATCTTACTTTAGGAAAGTTTTAGATTTACAGAAGTATTGCAAAGGTAATGCAGAGAGTTCCCATATATTCCATACCCACTTTCCCCTATTATTAACAGCTCACATTAGTATGGAATATGTGTCACAATTAATGAATCAACATTGATACATTATTAACTAAAGCCCATACTGTATTCAGATTACCTTGATTTCCCCCATGTCCTTTTTCTGTTCCAGAATTCTATTCAGGATACCACATTGCTTTTTTGTCATCCTGTCTCCTTAGACTTCTATAGACTGTGACAATTTCTCAGATTTTTCTTGTTTTTGATGACCTTGACAGTTTTGAGGAGTACTGGTCAGGTGTTCTGTAGAAGAAAGAATGGCTGGGACCAATTTTGAACCCAAATTTGTCTTATTCCAAAGTTCATGCTACCTCCACTAGGCCCTGTCTCTTGTCATTGAGAGAGAGAGGTAGGAGAGGGGGATGGGGAGAGAGAGGGAGAGAGAGAGAGAGACATTGATTGATTTACTGTAGAGTGATTTGCCAAAGGCCAAGAAGTTATAGAATAGAACCCACCCACACCTACTGACTTTCATTTTTTTTTTAACATTTTTAAATTTATTTTTGTGAGGCAGAGAGAGAGACAGAGCATGAGCAGGAGAGGGGCAGAGAAAGAAGGAGACATAGAATCTGAAGCAGGCTCCAGGCTCCGAGCTGTCAGCACAGAGCCCAACATAGGGCTCAAACTCAGGAGCCATGAGATCATGACCTGAGCCAAAGTCAGATGCTTAACCGCCTGAGGCACCCAGGCATCCCAACACCTACTGACTTTCCAGGAGAGGTGTAACTTGGAGTCTGGCTACTTGTCTGTGCTAACAAACCCCCTTTAGACAACAATTTAAGAAGATTGACTCTAGCCCTTGCTCTTTTTGAGCTTGATGGTCCTCTTGCATCTAAATGGTGTCCCTCAGCTCTGGGAGAGCCCCACTAGGCTGCAGTGGACACAGGTGCTCTTTTTCACTAAGCCTGGGGCCCTATGACTGGATTTCCTTGCATGATATGAGCAGCTTGGCCTGTGGCTCACCCAGGCTCCCAGAAGCACCTCAGCCCAGACAGATGTGTTTCATCTGCTGGTGGACTCTGTGGGAAGCCTTTGGAGCCCCCGAGAGGCTGAGCACAGCAAGGGATGGGATGCTCCAATCTGAGGAAGAGGGAATCAGAGAAATCCTTGGAGATAGGTAGCAGTTTTTCCATGCACTGCCCACCTGCCTGAGTGTCTGGGTCAGCCTTTAGGGTAGACATTGGAGCTAGGTGGGAGACAAGGCCACTGTGGTGGGGTATTGTGGATGATTGGGCTAAAGAGATCAGGCTTGATTCTGTAGACAGCAGGAGCCAGTGAGGGTGTTTGAGCAGAAGAGGGCATTATGAGAATAAAATGAAAGAATGGTTCATTAAACCAGCAACTTCTCCACAGGTGTTTTCCAAGTGAGGTGCAGATGCAGAGCTGACAAAACCTGTTTGGCAGAAGACTTCATTGTCCTCCCCCTTGAGCAAATGCAACAGAGATGCAATTCAGTCCCTGCAGGCAACATCCAGAAAAAAGCAGACACATGCTTCCCTCTCTTTCCTCACTCAGCCCTGGTTTCTTTGTCAGGGCCCTACACGCCTCTGCCCTGCCATCCACCTCTGTGACAGCAAGCTCCTTTCTCCTGGTTGCCACACTCACCTGGGTTTTACCTCCTCCACTCCAAGGGAAGGAGAGCAAGCCCAGAAGAAGGAGCCTAGAATGAAGCCAGGGTCACCAAAGATGAACTTCAGGAACCCACAGTGCTACCTGGATCACCCTTGCATCTGAGTAGATGAGATCTGGGTGGAGTCTTTTCCCCCTTTTGTTTTGCTTCCTGTGTGTTTCACCTGTTTTGTTTGGGGGAAGAGAGGAGCTGACTCCACCAGTCTGTCTTCCTCTGTGGGTTTGATATAATTTGTCCTGCACTGGGCTCATTGACAATTGATGGCAGTCATGGTGTTGATAGCTGGGTGGAAGCTATTTTTTTTTTTAATTTTTTTTTCAACGTTTATTTACTATTTTTTGGACAGAGAGAGACAGAGCATGAACGGGGGAGGGGCAGAGAGAGAGAGGGAGACACAGAATCGGAAACAGGCTCCAGGCTCTGAGCCATCAGCCCAGAGCCCGACGCGGGGCTCGAACTCACGGACCGCGAGATCGTGACCTGGCTGAAGTCGGACGCTTTAACCGACTGCGCCACCCAGGCGCCCCGGGTGGAAGCTATTTTAACAGCGTCATTTCTTTGTACGTGTAAAAGGCTGCAGGAGGTCTGACCTGATATAAGAAGAGTATTGGTTTTTAGGCACCAAATGATCATTGGGACCCAGGCTTTGCTGCCAGACCAACAAAAGCTCTCACATTATCACCTGGTCTCAAGGAAGTCATATTACTAGAGATGCATTTAGTGGCAAGGAATAGAATACCCAATTAACAGAGGCCAAATAACAAAGGAATTTAATTATCTTACATGACAAGATGCTAGAGATGGATATTTCCAATAATGGTCTAGCAGTTCAAAAGTGTTAGGATGTTGGACCTTGTCTCTGTGACTCTCCTGACCTGTCCCTCTTGGTCATAAATTGGCTGCCCCAGCTCCAAGTATCAGAGCAGCATCCCTAGCTGGAAACAAGAGGACAGGTATAGATAGAATGAGCCTTTTCCTTAGCAGTTCTTTCCTTTTATAGAGGAGCAAAATCCTAGAGGGTTCATCTATGTTATAGCATGCGTTGGAATTTCCTTCCTCTCCAAAGCTGGACGATATTCCATGGTATGTGTATATCACTTTTAGTTTATCCATTCATCCATTCATGGACACTGGATTGCTTCTACCATTTGGCTATTGTAAATAGTGCTGCTATAAAGATAGGTGGAAAAATACCTCTTCAAGTCTCTGCTTTCACTTCTTTTGGGCATATACCCAGAAGATGAATTGCTGGATCATACATACCATCATTTTTAATGACTGCAAGGTGTTCCATTGTTTGGATGAGCAATGAGTTCATTTAACCAGTTTCCTATTGCTGACCTGGTAAGCTGTTGCCACTTTTTATAAGCATCAGAATAATAAACATCCTTGTCAATATATCTTCATCCCACAGTGAGCTTTTTGAGACAGATTTGAGCATCTCACTGCTTTGGCTCAAGACTCCCAGGGCTCCTCCAAACTCACAGACTTAACTCTATTTTGTAGCTCAGGGGATGAGGCCCTTACATTCTGGTCCCAGCTGTCACTGTTCTCCCTCACTCCCTAATTACTCACTCATACAATGTTCTAGGACCTTCTGTACACTGAGTGCCCAACACTCCTTCCCACTCCCTGTTTTTGTACATGCTCCCTCCTCTCCTTGAGACATATGGCCATCCCTCTTTCCCCTAGGATTTGAAAGCCTTCCCAAGATGTCACCTTGACTGTATCTTCCTCTGTGAACTTCCTGCTCACCATCCCAGGCAGAATTAACCACACTCTTCTCTGTACTCCTGGAATTCCTTACCTATGTCTGTTAGAGCATTTATCACGTGTTAGCATAATTGTTTGTTGATGGAGGCAGCATGAAAAAGCAGAAAGAGGGAATATTTTGCAGTCCCACTCCAGAATCCCAATTCTTACAGTATAACACTGGGCTTATCTGAATAAGGTTGTGTGGCTTATCTGAATCTTACTTTGCCCATTTGTAAAATGGGGATCATAATTTCTACTACTAAAAGATTATTTGAGGATTAGAGGTGATGAATGTAGCCCACAGTAACACAATTAAGTGTTTTAGTATTTATATCAGTATTGTAGCTATGATGAGCAAAGCTGCTGCTGCTGCTGCTGCTGCTGAAGACGGAGTGATGATGATGGTGGTGGTGATGATGGTGGTGTTGGTGATATTGGTGGCAGTGACAATAATGATGGGGTTGGTGGTGGTGATGATGATTACGATGATGATGGTGATGGTGGTGATGGTGATGATGGTGGTGGTGGTGATGATATTGGTGGTGGTGGTAATAATGATGGGGTTGATGGTTGTGATAATGATGGTGATGGTGGTGGTGATTATGATTGGACTGATGGTGGCAATGGTGGCAATGATAACGATGGGTTTGATGGTGATGATGGTGGTAGTGATGATGATGATGATGGTGGTGGTGATGACAATTATGACAATGATATACTTATCTCTCTGACAGAATGTGATTACTCCTCAGGCAGGTGCTATGCAGCTTCATCTCTGCTTTGTCAGTGTCTGCTAGAGAGGAAATCCATAGTAAAAAATACATTAATTGCTTCAGTGCTAAATTGCTTTGGTGGGGGACAGTCCTTCCTGAATTAACCTGTTTAGTCCCAGCTGAGCCTCCCTTATGAATCCTCCCTGACTGTGAATTTTGTGAGCTGAGGCAGCACAGTGTGTAAAGCCCTCAACCTAGAACTATGAAATTGGGGTCTGCCCTCAGCACTGCCCTTAACCAGGCTGGACACCTCCTTCCTCTCGGTTTTGGAGCCCCCATGGGGGATGCCTAGTCAAATCTCTCATGCAACACTGGTTTCCATCCAAGATGCCTTGCTCTGAAACCGTACCCAGATTATTTCCAGGATTGAGTTTGACATTCCAACTGGAATGGGCACAAGGGGCTGAGGATGGAGACTACACTCCATTTCCCTTTTGCCTCATTTTCCTTGCCCTCTGAGTGCCCAGGGCTGTGCTCAGCACAAAACTGGCATCTTAGCCATGATGGTGGTGGGGCTGGATGGGAGAAGACAATGCTCAAGGTCACTGAACTCATACATCATCATGACTTAGTCTGTCCCATGGTTAGGGGGTGGTAAGAGCAATTAGCTGTTGCTAGTGTATCACCTGTTGGGAATGTTACTGGGTGCCTCCTGTGCTGGGCTGTGGGGCGGGGGGAGATCTGGACATTTACCTCACCTATTCCTTTCCACTTGCTGTATATATTGGTCAATTTATGTTCTCCATAGTTCCTTTCTCCCCCCAGCAATGAAGAGAATGGCAAGCACTGCTGAGTGCTTTGTCTATTCAAGGGTTATAAACCTGCCACATCTGTATACAGAATGAGTCTTCCCCTGAAAAGCTCACAGTCTAGGAGGGAAGATCATATATGGACACAAGTAATTACCAAATGAAGAAAGCATGCCTTGGAGAGCTTTTGGAATTCAGAGGGGAGTGTCCTTGTGGAAGACTGCACGGGCCCAGGATGGGGGAGGGCAGAACATTCCTGGCAGGGGTATGCCTTGAAAAAGTGCACAGAGGCAGAAGTGGTTTGAAGTAATTTGTACTTCCTGGGCAAGAACTTGGAATGACTCTATATTCTTTGGAACCCATACAGTGACAACATGGATTCATCCTCTGAAGGCATCTACTAGAGAAGAAAAGCAGAGTTATCCTTATAATTCTGAAGGTCTGATTAGAAAACGGAGGTCTGTTGAAAGGAAGTGCTGTGGGGAGCAAGGGGACGATGAGAGAGTGTGTTTAGACTTGTGAAGCCTGTAGTGCAAAGGGATGTGAGCACCCTAAGGTCTCCTGGGCCATCGATGGCACAGGATCCAGAGCCTGCCTGCTGCTTGCCCGTGACTGGCTCTGAGCGGCCCAGCAGGGGACACTGTGGTGACTCTGGGGCCAGTGAATTTCTGAGGCATGCAGGGCCAGGAAGTTCCTTCTCTGTCTTGTCCTGGCTTTGCTTCAACACATGGGCTCTCTCTTTGCTCTCCTTTCCTTACCCTAGTGAGTTTCCAAGACACAACAATGACAGCATCCCCTCGTTGTGGAGGCAGGTGGACCCAGAAGTAGTGATGAAGCAAGCCTCGCTTGCCATCTGGGGACCAGCTCCAGGGGGCGGAGGAGAATTTTTCTTTACATCAGACAAATGTCTGCTCAGTTGGAATAAACTTGTATTGTTGTCAATGAGATAATAGTTTGAGTATCTGAGAATCAAGACCCTGTCTCTTCCTAGCTGTTTCTTTCGGCTTCTATTTGAGGGAGCCTCAGGGAAGTCTGTAAAAAAGAGACCACTTCCTAACTGGGTGACTCTGAAAAGGTCACTTTTTAATTCTCTGAGCTTTGGTTTCTCCATCAAAAATGGGGTTCTTCTTTCACGGGGTTGTTTTCGAATTAGAGGAGTGTATGGCATCTAACACTTAGCATGTGCTCAATAAATGTTAGTTCCATTTCTCATTGCCTGTGTGCTAAATCATTATATAAGTCCAGCGATTGTTCTGTTCCTTCCTCTGCCTAGATCCAGATTTCAGATATATATAGGGTTTATTTTAAGTGGGGGAGGGATACACTTTCTGAAACAGAAATGCAAACGCTTAAGGAGATGAAATTACACAAAGAATCTCTAAGGAAAGAATAACGATGTTCCAAAACATGTAATATATGTATATAAAAGTGCAATTATGTGCTCAGTGAAGAAGAAAACAAGATGCTGTGATGCATTGTTACCCGTTTCTCATTTCGATTCCATTTTAATCTTGAGAAGGGGTTAGCTGCAGTCATCTTGTCTCTTCACTAGAGGGCGCCGGGGCAGTAAGGCTGCACTGGCCTCTGTTCCTGCCCCCTTCTCCATAGAGCTTCAGACAAGCTTCTAAGTGTGGACTTTACCATCCAGAATTAGTGACAGAGGACAGGACTAGGAGTCAGGAGGGATTGATTCTTTTTTTAAAAAAATTTTTTTCAATGTTTATTTATTTTTGGGACAGAGAGAGACAGAGCATGAACGGGGGAGGGGCAGAGAGAGAGGGAGACACAGAATCGGAAACAGGCTCCAGGCTCCGAGCCATCAGCCCAGAGCCTGACGCGGGGCTCGAACTCACGGACCGCGAGATCGTGACCTGGCTGAAGTCGGACGCTTAACCGACTGCGCCACCCAGGCGCCCCAGGAGGGATTGATTCTTATCCAAAATATGTATTTAATTGGTTCCATGACTCTGTGAAAAAATACTTCGCCTCTGTGGGTCTTTCTTCATCTATGATCTGAATGTCTTGAGTTAGGTGCTCCTTGAAGCTCCTCCAAGGACAACGATTTTGGTTGTCCTCACAGATGGAAATCTCGATTAACTAAACGTATGGTCTGGGCAAGTCATAGGAAACAGTGCATCCAGACATTTTCCTCTCTCATATTCCTTTAAATTGTTCATAAGCAACGGGAGAGTTGTACTAGTTGGTCTTAAATCCTGGAGAAGCTTTCTCAACCCTGCCCCATGACTTGCATTATGGCATGGAGCTGAGTGTCTCATGTGTCCCACAGTGACTTCTGCACACATTTATGCCCACCCCATCTGCAGGACGGCAACCAGTTCCTTTAAAGCTTCCTCTCAACTCACTTTTTAACCAATCAAACCAGATGTGGAACGAGATTCATTCCTTCCGTTTCTTTGGGCTACCTCACTGTTTGGTGAAATATGGAAAACAGCTTTTTTCAGAACTTTTAATTTATTTTGGTGTCTGGGAAGAGACTTTTTGTTCCCCCACGATGTCAGCCCAATTTTTCTCTTTTGAAACTAAAAATCTGGCGACCATTGACTTATTTCCTTAAACATTTTGTTCTTGGAATAAAAAAGCGTAAATGAAAAGAAAACTCTCACTGATAAGGCCTCTACCCAGTACCAATCTGTCAACATTTTGCCTAATTTTATTTTAGTGTTTTCATTCACATTAATGAGATTATATTATAGACACAATTTGCATGCTGAATTTTCCCCTTAACATCATATTGTGTGCATTTCCTCATGTCAGTAGAATAGAAATTGAATGCCTGCACACGACTTCATAGAAGAAATGAATCTTAACTTAGTCATTTCCTCAAGGTTGGACAGTGAACTTGCCTTCAGTTCTTCAATGCCGTAAATAGCTCCATGATTGAACCCCTACACAAACATGGTAGCTCCTTCTGACTGAAATTTCCCCTTACCTAATGTTACCAAAGTGTGCTTGAAAGAGTAAGACAGCTGGGCATACAAAGGGGGAGGTAAAAGAACAAATATTGAAAGATTTCTGTTACCTTCCAGGCATGGAGTGGAGGGTAATTTATAGTTCACATTTATCCTTAGAACAACCATAGGTTTTGCGGCTGGAAAAGAGACGTCAAGAGATTTGGGAATTTGGCTGTCAAGTCACCCAGCTAGTTAGCAGCTGTGCCAGGATTTGACCTTCAGTTTGTCTGACTGCAGAGTTGGCTTCTCCTTCATTGCCATGCTGCTTGGAGACAGAAGGAGCAGAGTCTGTGGGGTGTGGACTGGGATGCGGGGAGCTGGCATGCCCACCACCAAGAGGTTTCAGATCATAGGTTGAGGTGCTTGTCTGCTCAGGGGAGCCAGTGCTGGCTGGGGGCAGGAGATAAAAGGAGCACCCCACCTGGAGAGCTGAGGAAAGTTGACCTGTTGGAATCTGGGGCTGAGCCTCTGCCAAGGTTTCTAGCCTGTTTTGTTGGACAAACAGCCCAAGTCCCTGCTTCATCGGCTCCTGCTCTTGTCCTCCCCTTTTCTCTACCACTTCTAATAAATCTGAATCACAGTTTTTGGCTTTGTTCTCATAAATTTGAAGTGGAGTTCTTACCAGGCCTGTCAGTAAGATGGAGAAGGGAGGGTGAGAAGGAGAGGTGAATTCCAGGAATCTGGACTATTTTTAAACACATCCTCGTTATTCTAGAGCTTGCAGGTCACTGGTACCAGAGAAGAGTTTTGCAGACCTGACAGCTGGTGTTAAAACAATTAGGTTCAAAATGACAACCACAGGATGTGTGTATGTGTGTGTACGTGCATGTGTGGCCACTCTTCCTCATTCTTTTCCTTACCTCATGGGGAAGCTCTCCTGGATGTGTTTTGGACAGGGCCAGCTGGGTCAGTGAGAGGATGTGCAGTTTTGGGGGGTGAGTTCTAGACTCTGTCTCAGGGAAAGCTGATGCACCCCTCTGGCTGCACACACAGGCATCACCCCAGACCTCCTCTCCCTAGACCCAGCCTTCTCTTGTATAAACCAGAGGGTGGGATTAGGACCTCTCTAAATTCCCCTTTAGCTCTAGGATGCATCCTATGATTGGGACTGCAAATGCCTCTCACTGTGCTATTTTATGGTCTTTGTGAAGTCCTTTTCCCCGTTGTCCCTGACCTGCCCTGATCATGCCAGACACTCCACTTGGAGAGTTTTACCTCTGGAATTCTCTGGAAGGGCAAGAGACAGCTTTGTCTAGCTTCTCGTCCATGATCTCAATCCCTTTTCATTATTTGGACACAATTAGCCTTTCTTTTCATTCCCCCAGCACTTCCTACCTGTATTGGTTAGGGTTCTCCAGAGAAACAGAACCCATTAGAAGACGTAGAAAGAAATAGAGAAAACAAGCAGAGATGGAGAGGTATTTATTATAAGGAATTGGCTCATGCAATTATGGGTGCTGATAAGCCCCAGGATCTGTGGTTGGTGAGCTGGAGACCCAGGAGAGCTGATGTCTAATTCCAGTCTGAATCTGAAGGACTGAGAATCAGGAAAGCCAAGGGCATATTTCCAGTCTGCAAGCTGGCAGGCTCAAGACCCAGGAAGAGTTGATGTTTCAGATTGAGTCCAAAGGCAGGAAAAAAGTCATCCCCATTTGAAGGCTGTCAGGCAGAAAGAATTCTCTCTTATTCAAGGGAAGTTCAGCCCTTTAGTTCTATTCAGGCCTTCACTGGACTGGATGAGGACCACGCATATGAGGGAGTGCAATCTGCTTTACTCAGTGTACTGATTCAAATGTTAATCTTATCCAGAAACACCCTCATAGAAACACTGTGAATAATATTTTACCAAATGTCTGGTCACTCATGGACCAGTCAAGTTGACACATACAAACTGCAAACCACCCAATATTCTTTACCCCACCGACACACTCATTGCTTTTCATGGCCCCTACAAAGGTTCCTGTCTACAGGCTATTAACTGTGCTATTCCCTCCCTCTCCGCAGCCCCAGTCTGTAAGAAGAAATTTTAGGGACTCCTGAGTGGCTCAGTTGGTTGAGCATCTGACTCTTGATTTCAGCTCAGGTCATGATCCCAGGGTCTGGCTCCATCTGAGCGTGGAGTCTGTTTAAGATTCTGTCTCTCTCTGTGTCTCTCCCTCTGCTCCTCCCCTGCACTTGCATGCATGCACTCTCTAAAATAAACTTAAAAATGAAAAAAAAGAAGGAATTTTACCTGTGGTGCGTTAAATATTTTTTCATATGGCCATCTCACCAGCTAGAAGGAGAAATCAGGGTCTGCAATGTTCTGAGGAGGTGAAAAGCATAGATTCTGGCATTCTACTCTCTGGGTTTACACCCTGGCTCTTCCAGTTACTAGCTCTCTGGCCTTGGGTTAGTTTGTGCTCCATCTCCTCAATCCGCACAAAGTAAATAATAATAATACTTAACTGGTGGGGTTGTTTTGAGGATTAGGATGAGATATTTATAAGGAATTGCTGTGGTTGCTGTAGTCCCTGGGTTGAGCATGGAGCCTGACAT
Organism: Puma concolor; assembly: GCF_028749965.1. Taxonomy (NCBI): domain Eukaryota; kingdom Metazoa; phylum Chordata; class Mammalia; order Carnivora; family Felidae; genus Puma; species Puma concolor. The sequence goes on along the minus strand of NC_141670.1, from coordinate 52,511,585 downwards.
ATACCAGACATTCCCTAAGCCATTGTTGAGTGGAGTCATTTATAACAAAGTGTGTAGAGAAGATATGAAAAGTGAGTACATATGAGGTGATGTGAGGCAAAACTATGAAGACATTTGGTGTCCTTCCTGGAGAGACAGTGCACATGATTAGAAAGATTGTGGTGTGTGTGTTTGCGTGTGTACGTGTGTGTGCACCTGCACCTGTTTGGTTGGTGGGGAAAGACTTTGCTTATTACTCTCCTTTTCCCCAAGGCCAGTCCCTTTTCTATGGACCAGAGCAGTCTTCACAACAACACCATGTGTAAAAAGTTCCATTTATATCTTCTCTGTATACAGGAGACAAAAAGCTAAGGGGATGCAAATGGATGGGTGTAGTGTTTTATTGTTCTTCAAAGAGGAAAATTACAGAGGAAACCTGTAATTGGGAAAATTTTATTTCTTGCTCTCAGCAGTGTAGAGATGTGCTCTACTTCTTCACACTTAACTTCTGCTGTATGTAAAGAGCATAAGGGAAAAAGCAGAGACTATAGAAAAACAATTCAAAGCCTTTCCTCAAATTAGCTGGAAGCAGTCAGAAATATTGTCCGGAGAGAACAGAAGTCACTGACAGAGGAAAGTGCCTTGTAGAGCTTCGGACACCCAGTTGATATGAAGCTTAGCATGCCCACTATACTGCACACCCCCGAAAGTGATTCTTAATAGAATACAGATAGTCATGGTGAGTTACAAAGGCTATTTTAGTCAATATCTATGAAAAATATTATTGATGTGAGAATTTGACAATAGATAATGATTATTAAAGAAAAGTATTTAATTTTCTGGGTATTTCTTCCTTTAAAAGTTCTCTCTCCATTTATATTAGATGGATCTGTATCACAGACTACGATAACTTTCATCCTGAAAAGAGTTTTAGAGAAGATCTACTTCAACCTCTGTTATCATATAGATGAGGAAACCGAGGCCCAAGAGGATGTGCAACTTGCCCAAGGACACATGACAAGTGTAAAGTTGCAGGTCTTTCATATGATATGATCACGTTCACTTAGTGCTCACCTGTCCATGTCCAGCAAAGAAAAGAGATGTTGTCAAAGAGAGCCAACCAACTGAGGGGAGGGTGTGACTCGTGGGTAACTGATGAATGGTGTGCGTGTGAATGTGTACAGATCTACAACCTCTCAAAATTCCATTAGGCAATGGAATAATATACTAATTCCTAATCAGTAGGACCTTGTCACTTGGCCCAGTGATATTGTTCCCAATAGGAGGAGTACTGACTCTAGGACAAGCTAACCTCTGTGGAGCACATTTATAAACTGTGATGGTTAATTTTATGTGTCAACTTGTCTGTGCCATAGGGTGCTAGATTAAACATTATTTCTGGGTGTCTGTGTGGGTGTCTCCAAAAGAAATTGACATTTGGATTGGTGGACTCAATAAAGCAGACTGTGCTCCCCAATGTGGGTGGCCTCATCCAATCCATTGAGGGCCCAAATAGAACAGAAGGGGAAGGAAGAACGATTTTGTTCTCTCTACTTGAGCTGAGACATCCCTCTTGTCCTGCCCTCAGATATTGCTGCACCTCATTCTCGGGTCTTCAGACTCAGATCCAGAATTATACCACAGGCTTTCCTGGGTCTTCAGCTTGTAAACTGCCATAACTGTGAGAGCCAGATCCTATAATCACCCTCCTCTTCTATGTATTTCTCTATATCCTACTGGTTCTGTTTGTCTGGAGACCCCTGACTAATATATAGACATAGTTCCACTTAATCCTTACAACTGCCCCATGCAGTAAGTAGTATGAGTCAACCCCCTCCCTCCTGCCCCCAGTCACAATGCTCAGTCCCCTGCCCTGTTGCATCTCATTCAGTGTGTTACTGGTGCTGGACATCATCCAGGCTGGAATATAAGTCATTTTCAAGAAAATCTCAGGGGGTAACTTGGATCTGTGATAGATGATAAAGAAAGAGAAAAGTTGGAGCAAAAGCAGATTAAAGCCCCCCAGCCCTACTCCATTAGAGAGTCCTGTTTATGGAATTGGATTCTGTTCTCCTTGGGTACTGATATTCCCATAAAGTTCCCCAGAGACAGTCTCTGCAGGCAGAATCTTGGCTTGATGTAAGGGGACTTTCTGGAGCAGGGCTCTTCCCTGGCATTGAATGTAAACATGTAGGTAACTGGGTCTAGATGCTTTTTCCTGCAGATTCCTACAGAATCCTAAGATTCTCAATAGATGAGTGACTTCCTAAAAAGGCTGAAGACCAGGTCTGAGTGTGCAGCATTTCAGTGGCAGGGTGTACATATGTGTGTGTGTCGGGGATGGGGGAGCTTTCCTTCTAAGGATATGGGTCCTCACACCCTCAGCTGTGGGATCCATCATAAGAAAACATCTTGAGAAATGATGAGAAGAATAATCATGGGGAACCTCGCATGTCCCCAAAACCCTGCCTTTGAAGGTGACCTAGAGAATGGCTGGAAGGACCCTTTGGGGCCACCTAGCTTCTACCCCTCTCATATTCGTGCCATCTCTACTGAAGGAGGCTCCTCTTCCTCCATTAATTTCACCCTCTGGCATGCTGCAGCTTCCAATTAAGCAGCTTTCTTGATTTCCAGTTCAGCCTTGCAAATTAACATCCCAAATTTAATAGCTCACAAATTGATTTTTCCTATCTCCCGCCTCTTACCAGCATGCACTGGTAACAGAGACAAAAATGCTTTCGTGTCTATATATCTTGCATGGTCACTACTTGCTGAGGCTTCTTGCAGCGTTGGTCTAGCCTAAGTGCCCATGTTCTCAGACAGTGCTGTCTAAATACAAGCAGTCCTTGCCAGGAGACTGGTGAATGTAACTCAGGGGTCAACCTTTATCTCTTATAACAGCCTTGGCAAAGATGTAACTTGTGATACAGGAAGTTTGTTTTCTGTGTGGCCCTACCTGTCTTCTCCTCCCATTCCCAAGCTTTTTCTGTTCTTTTCCTGGGATGGTGGGGGGAATATCATGAGTTTTGGAATTAGATAGATTTTTATTTGCATTCTGGCTATACCATTTATTAGTTCTTGAGATCAGACCAAAGTCCTCTGAGTTAGTTTCCTCATCTGTAAATGGGTATGATTTTTCCTGTTTATAGTTGTTCTGCTGATTGAATAATACATGTATAAACAGAGAACAGGCATTTCATAAATATTAGTCTCCTTAAACCTCTCAGGCACCTGAGTGTGGAGATAATTTGTAAATAACACAGGGGTCACCTCTAAATCTGATTGTTGAGTCTGATTTCGAGATTTGATTCTTAGAGTGACTGCAACCTCATGACCAGGCCTGAGGACAGTTATCTTGCCAAGCCTCCTCTGCACTTCCTGGGACAGGGTGCCTCCTGCTGGTCTCCCACTGACCTTAAACTTTGACATGACCAAACCCCCCTAATTCCAGCTCAAGTCCTTCAGCCAAGTCCTAACGGGGAAGCCTCAAACTCCAGAGGGCTTTGCTGAGTGCCGCCCTCAGGAGCAAAGCTGGGAACCAGGCCTGAGGAGGTGGAGCAGTGAAGACAATGTAGTAACTAAAGAACAGTAGGGTCTGAAGGTATATAACAAGCTTGTGCTTGATTCAGGTTGTACTGATTTCCCCAGGGTCTTAGTTCTTAGTAGCTCCCTGGCATGGTGACATGGGTGGCTGGTCACATTACATTGTGGGTTGCTCTGCAGAGGGACTTCAGCTCCCAGCTAGGGGTTAGGGTCAGGGCCCAAGGGCTGGCAGGGATTTTAGGAGCCCAGCCAAGGCAGCTACAATTTCTAATGTGTTCTGACCATAGCAGTTAAGTCAAATACTAGGCAGGATCTAGGCCTTATGATAGGGGCAAACGAAGGTTTGGTGGGCATGAGGGTTTTTTGAGCTCTGAATTCACTGTAGGCCCCACCCTGATTAATATGGGCTGGGCTAAGGCTGTGGGTAGAGGGCTTGTATAGCTATGGCTCTGTGGGGTAGGGAGCCTTAGACTCTCTTTGGAAGACTGAAACTCCAATGGAACCATTACAAAGGACAACAGAGGAGGATCTAGGGTATATATATGGGCAAGGTGGCTAGGGCAGGACTGTTCCATGACACAGGCCCCCCATCACGTGGTGGGACAGAGCTGAGGCAAGGAGCAGAGGAGCAGAGCAGAGGGAAGATGCAGAAGACAGCTATTTGGCCTCCCTCCTGCCATGCACTTCCTATCCATTCTGCGTCAGGAGCTTTGGTTGGCGGGGCACCTGCTCCTCAAACCTCTGAGCATTGCAGCATGTCCACCCTGAAGACACAGGCCCTGGCTCACAGTTCAGCCCTCCACCTGGCTGGGAGAGTTACACCAAGGAAGGAAGCATCCATTCAGAATGAGGTGGGGGCAGAGGGGCTGGACAGTTGGGCTTTTGCCTCCTCCCCCACCTCACCAGCTCTTTCCCACCCCCCTTTCTGTCCTTCCTTCCTTTTATGACGTCACCTCTCGCCACTGCCCTCACACCCCGTCCTCTCCTGCTGTCTGCTCCTCTGCTTCCTGACTGCGGGGCTGCTGCTGCAAATGGTAGGTGCTGATTAAGATGGATGGATTCGTAAGAGGCATTCAATGTGACTAGAATAAAAAGCACCACAGCCTAGCCTGGACGTGAGGGCATGTGGCCAGAAAGTAGCATCACTCAGGAGATTACTTTACTACTGCAGCTTGTCCTTAAAATAGCATGTGCCCCTCCATGTTCCATTTTGGTTGCTATTTATATAAATGTAGATACGCACATATATACATTTTTAAACAGAATCTTTTCTCTATTTCCCACCTACCCTCTTCTCTTCCTCCTTGGTATTTATTCATGGAGACCAGACCGATTTTTTAAAGGAAGTGTTAAGGGTCCAAGGTCGTTGGGGAAAGATGACATTCTCTGACCTTCTGAGGTAGTTTGCTGCTTCAGGTCAGCTTGAGGCTTAGTGCCATTTAGGAACTTAGTGGAGCTGGGCTTGAGATCATGGAGGTCCATCTGGTGGTGCTGTCCCAGGGGTTGTGAGTATGCCCAAGGATCACTCCTTCCTCCATCTCCTGCAAAGCTCTCACTGCAACACTTGTCCTCTTGGAGACTTTCTCTCCAGATGCAGAATTGGCATGCTTAATACACAGTCACTGCTTGGTTAGCAGGATGGAGGAGGTCATGAAATTTGTTCAAGGTCATGTGGAAGTGGAGGCTTTAGTCCCAGGTTCTTTCCTGAGGTGTCCAATCAAAGCCTCACTTCATGGTAAGAACGAGGGAGATTAGAGTTCCCTTTAACACATCAGATCTATTTTAAAAGTTCACAGGCTGCTACTCATTCAAGGTTAAACCCTGAGTTTCTCACTATACAAAGAAATAGAGACCTTGTTTATAGACAATGCCAGTGAATTATGGAGAGAAGCACATCTGTCCCTCTAGACATGGAGAAGGCATTAGGGACTAGCTAGACACAGGAGCTCTGGCATACAATCAGAAGGGTGGGCTTTTGGATAGATGATTCTTCATTCTAATAAGTAGCCATTAAAATCTAAAATCTATTGGTCTGTGGTGTGAGTGTGTGTGTGTGTGTGTGTGTGTGTGCACGCGCGTGCGCACACATGCATGCTTATGGTTAAATGGTGCTATAGAATTTACCACCATCTATTAATTTTTTTGTAAGCTCTTTAAAAAATAATTGATAGCTGAACAGCAACAGGCTAGAAGGTGATGATATCATCACTCTGCTATTTATAGATCTCCATTCCCTGAAGAGTGCAGATCTTGATATTTAGATTATGGAGGCCTGTGGGTAGGACTCCTGCCCAGTTCTGTGCTTCCTGCTGTACCCATCACATGGCTGTCTCATGACATCCGTTGTTAACCACCTGTTTATAAAAAGGAAGCTGAAATATGAAGCCAGGATGTAAGTGGAAAATGAAATTATCTAGTTCTGTTTTCCCACTTTTTTTTTTCACTAGGCTTTACTCTCTTCATGTATTTAGAAGCAAAACCAGAGGCGAACAGCATTTGAACCAATTCCATTTTGGATGTATGGTCAGGAATAAAAGAAAAAGTGCTATCTTACATAGCATGAGGAAAGAAAGTTCAGAGTGAATAGGAAATAGACATTGAATATAAATTACCGAAGACAGTAATCCTGCAACTTCAACTTTAATGAAATTTAGACTAGAAACCATGGTTCTGGTCTGATATGGGTCCAGAGATTAACCATTGACTGCTCACTCAAGTCCGTAGAGAACCTTGCTTGAGCCTGAGTCATTCTTTGTGTGGAAGGTCCCCTGAGTCTGCTCCTGTATTGATTTGAGCTGTGGTTTTGCTGCAAATTAAGACCTCTGGCAATCCTGAGGACCCAGAAAAGATAGACTCATCTTGTCCAGATCTTAACATCCAAATTAATCTTGAAATTGAACCTTCTTTGAATCCTCTGAATCATAATGATCCTCAGGCTTCAGTTAGCCAGAAGATCAAGGAAGAACTAACTAGAGTTTAAAAGGAAAGGGGAAGGCACTTTCAGCTAGAGCAAAGCTTTGAACACTGAGAACAAGTCTGAGCCACAGTGAGTTGTGACAGCTATTGTTTGGACCAGAGAAGGCTTTTTGAATCCATGGTCAGCAGCTCTTGGTGTGAAAATAACAGTTAACTATTCTGCAGCTGCCCCACACTCTGCTAACTCCTAGCCACTCTGGCTTGTGGACATGGACAGCTCCTGTTGGAGCCAGAGCCAGCTTTTCAGAACCATGGCCAGCAGCAGCCCCATACACTAACAGCCCCTGGATAGAATCTTCTCTGTCCTGGAGCAGTTCTTTGTTAACATTGCATTGAAAATCACTACGCAATATAACCCCTACTCATCCAGATACTTGGCTGTTACAAAACTTTTTTTTTTTGTTTTAATATAGTAAGTCTGTCACTTTACAGCCTTTCAAAGGAGGTGTGGCATATCGTGATGTCAATCAGGATTTTACAAGGAGCGTCACTGCTCTCCAGGAGAGAATGATGATGTCCTGTAGATCACATGGTACAACAGTGACCATGACCTGATTCCCAGTGTGTGATCTGCTCTGCAGATCATATGATCTCCTAAATATGGATAGATAAATATTGAATCATGACATTTCATCTGACTCTGTTACATGTAGCAAACAGAAGTCAGTCGAAAGACACTAGAAGTGAGGGACCAAGGAAGTGAGTTTGGCTACATCGTTTCTTACATAACCTCTGCCAGACTATTTCCTCTTCACAAGGAAGCACTTTTTTCCTATAGTCTGTGACTCAGACAGGATACTTGTCCCCTGCATTGTCACAGTATTATTATTTTTTTTTTAATTTTTTTTAACGTTTTTATTTATTTTTGAGACAGGGAGAGACAGAGCATGAATGGGGGAGGGTCAGAGAGAGAGGGAGACACAGAATCGGAAACAGGCTCCAGGCTCCGAGCCATCAGCCCAGAGCCTGACGCGGGGCTCGAACTCATGAACCGTGAGATCGTGACCCGGCTGAAGTCGGACGCTTAACCGACTGAGCCACCCAGGCGCCCCTGTCACAGTATTATTAAAATACTTTTTGAGTGCGTACTATCTGCGAGGCACTATGCTAAATGCTTTACGTGTATTATCTCATTAATTCTCATAACTTTAGTTATGTAAGGTAGAATGATATTGGCCCAATTTTATGGCTATGACTGAAATTTAGAGAGATTAAGTAAGGAACTTACTAAATGTTATGTATGCATCAGGTGGTGGAGCCAGGAATTGTGAAACTATTCTTCCAGACACTGTGCTATATTGAGGGCTTTTCATTTTAGCCTCTTCTCTCCTTCATGACTTCTTTCAATGATGGAAACAGATTTGATTTTTAGAATATGCCTAATATGGATATTGGTGATCTCATGTCTCATTTGCTTTGTGATTTTGGCCTAGGCAAGTTTCAGCTAACTCTTACGTCCAATTGCAAGTCATTGTATAATGACCCCTCCCTCTCCAGCTTTCTTGTTTTCTCACAGACGATACAACCAAAGGAATTGTTAGAAAAGTATTAACCCACAAACAGTTTTTGTCAGCTTTGGTGATATTTCACAACTCATTTTCCCTCATCCAAGCAAATGAGTCTTTTATTCACTTCTTCTGTTCAACCACTGGGTTCTTCAGGTGATTGCACTCACCTGGACATTGCTCCTCTTAGGCACTACCCAACTCCCTATTTAATATGACCTGCACAGAGATCGTGCCCCTTACTAGACTGCAGATGTCCCCTTCCTTGTCTGTTTCCTAGTACCTAATACAGGTAGTTGTGGTGAATCAACAGAAGGATGTAGCTTGTTCCCGGCGGTGTTCAATGAATGTCAGGATCGAATCCCATTGGTAATGTCAAGTAAGTCTTTTGTGTCCAGGGTATTGTCCTCTGTCTTTTCCCTTGAGTCACCTAGAATGGTGTGAGTTTTTGTCATTGGGATATACTCCACAAGCCACTGGGTGGAAGAATAAATCTTCAGTCCACAGCAGGGTCTATGGCAGATTGAAGACCTTGAATTCATAGAGTCATGTTTCTTCGCTTTTTCAGGTTTATTCTGTGAAGAATTGGGATCAGTAACTCTCGTTGTCTTCTTTCTTCCTTTGGCATCCTAAACTGGTACCAAGTTCTGGGATTGTGATACATTTTATACTCTTGGCTCTGAATTGCTGACAGGCCTCAGAATAAGCACAGAGTTATTCCCCTTTGTAGCCAATATGTAATGAAATCTACACTGTCTTTCTCCTCAACAGCCCTGATTTCTAAGTGTACTCTCTATGGAAAAGCAGAGAAGGGATGGGAAAAAAAATGGAATTGAGCTTAAAGTCCCTCCTCCTTCAGATCATAGTTATATTTGCATGACAATGGAGATTGTCAGCTTTCCTGGAAATGATGGTGATGTCTACATGGTGTTGATAGGTCTACATAATGTCTATAAGGTCTACTGGGGATTTCCAAAGGATGAAAGCAAAAGATACCAAAGGAGACCAGAATTTGCCAAACAAAATCACTGAATATCTTAGGGAGAATGACTGAGTTAATTCATTTACTTGTTTATTTAACAAAAATTTACTGAGCACCTCTTTTATGTCAGGAGCCGTGCCAGGTGCTGGGGAGACAGCAGCAGGCAAAACGGATCAAAAATCCATGCTCTCATGGAACTGACATCTTAGAGGGGAGTTAGATAACTGGGAATATAAATAAAGAAAATGTTAGACAGTGAGAAGAAACAAAAAACAAAGCAGGAGATGGGGATATGAAGGACTATTGAGATTTAGATTGGATGGCCGGAGAAAGCCCCCCTAAGAAATCAACTTAAATAATACTTTTTCAAAATGTAAATACTTAAACATGTTCCAAAGCAGAGAGGACAGAATCATTAAACCTCCAATGTACCCATGCCACAGAGAAGGTGATTCTTGAGTAAAGATGTGAGAGAAGTGAGGACTGGAGCATGCAGGTATAGATGAAAAAGCATTCCAGGTTTCTTCAAAGGCCCTGGGACAGGATCTTGCCTAGAACGTTTGAGGAGTAGCAAGGAGGCCATTTGAGCTGGATGGGGAAGACACTAGGGAGGGTGAGAGGAAACGATGTCAGCCCATGAACATCTCCCGAAGGAGATCGGGGCCCATGCCATGAGGAGTCTTGGGAGCCATAGTAAGGACTTTGAGTTTCTTTTTTAGTCTCTGTGTTTTACATTAGATCCTCAGACATTATTCATCTAAGCTGAAAGTTTGTACCCTTTACGAATCTCTCATTTCCTCCCATCCCCCAGCCCCTGGAAACCACTGTTCTATTCTGTTTTGGTGAGTCTCATCTTTATTTTTAAAAAGGCTTCCATATTTAAATGAGATCATGCAATATTTGTCATTCTCTGTCTGCCTTATTTCACTTAGCATAAAGCCCTCAATTCCATCTGCATTGTTGCAAATGGTAGGATTTCATTTTTTTTCTTGTGGCTGAATAATATTTCATTACACACACAAACACACACCAAATTTTACTTATCCATTCATTCATTAGTAGATACTCAGGCTGTTTCCATATCTTGGATATTGGGAATAATTCTGCAATGAACTTGAGGGTGCAGATGTCTCTTTGACATAGTGATTTTGTTTCCTTTGGATGTATACCCAGAAATCAGATTACTGGAGCATATGGTAGCTCCATTTTCATTTTTTAAAGAAAGCTCCATACTGTTTTCTTTAGTGGTTGTACCAATCTACACTCCCATTAACAGTGTACAAGTGTTTCCTTTTTTCCACAAAATCATCAACCCTTACTTATCTCTTGTCTTTTTAGTCGTGGCCATTCTAACAGGTATTAGGTAATATCTCATCATGGTTTTGATTTGCATTTCCCTGATGATTAGTGATGTAGAGAATGTTTTCACGCACCTATTGGCCGTTTGAGAATCTACTTTGTAAAAATGTTTATTCAGTATCTCTGTCCATTTTTAATGTTTATTTATTTATTTTGAGAGAGAGAGAGAGAGAGTGAGCGAGAGAGAGTGTGAGCCGGGGAGGGGCAGAGAGAGAGAGAGAGGGAGGGAGAGAATCCCAAGCCGGCTCTGCACTGTCAGTACAGGGCCCAGTGCAGGTTCCGATCTCATGAGCTGTGAAATAAAGAGTTGATGCTTAACCAACTGAGCCACCCAGGCACCCCCTCTGCCCCCTTTTTAATTGGATTTTTGGGGGCTAAGTTATATGTGTTCTTTATATAGTTTGGATATTAATCCTTTATCAGATATATGATTTGGAAATATTTTTCCCCATTCTATAGGTTGGTTTTTAATTTTTGTTGGTGGTTTCCTTTGCTATGCAGAAATAAGGATGTTGGTATTCAAAGTAAGGACTCTGAATTTTGATCTTATTGAAATGAGAATCATTGCAGGTTTTTGAGGAGAGACATGAAGAATAACTTACAGTTCAACAGGATCCCTCTGGCTGCAGTGAAGACTAGAGTGTGGGGACAAGGGTAGGAGTTTTTCCTGCAGGGAACATCTATTACACAGCAATAATCAGGTGGGAGAAAAGGTGGTCACAATAAAGACTGGTGAGAAGTGGTTGAAATATGAATATATATTTGAAGTTTACAATATACACTAATAGATTGGATGTGAAGTATGAGACACACACACACACACACACACAGAGAGAGAGAGAGAGAGAGAGAGAGAGAGAGAGAGAGAGAAGTTTAGGCTGACTCCAAGGTTTGGGACCTGAACAGCTGGAAGGATGGGTTTCCTAGTTTTCTCAACTCTAAATTGCATGATAATGCTGCTGCTCTTATCAACTGGATTATTGAGAGTTTTGAATGCATTGATGAACTGGTGATGCCATTTCAGATTTCTAGCACAGAAGGTGTCTCTCCAGGATATAGTATTGTTGCACCCATTTGTTCAGCCTATATATAGATGCATTTCTGTGTTGTATTTTGGACTTTCTTAAATATTTGAAGCTGCTTAAACATGACTTTCTTAATACATTGGTAATATTTATAGGTTACTATATATCATGCACTTAGCTAAGCCCATTATATACACTTCATTTAATCCTTAAAATAAACCTGTGAAAAAGATCTTAGTATTCTTACTTTGTAAATAAGAAGACTGAATTCCAGTGAGATTAAAAGAAATATTGCCCCTGACCACTCAGCTGATATGTGGTGAAGCTGCAATTTAAACCAGCTGTGTCTAATTCTAAAGCTTGTTCTTTTAACTGTTGACATTTCTACTGCCTCCCACTTCACTTTTCTGCACCAAAATTGCCAAGTCCCTCTCTTGCTGTTCACAAAGTTCCACCACTTTTTGTAGGAAAAACTTCTTTTAAAGCTTCTCCAGAGGACCAAGATCATAAAATACAAAGATGATGGTTGTCCTTTTATCTTTAATATGAGTTACAAAAATTTACCCAATTGGTTGTTTGTCTTGATTTTTTGGTACCTTTTTTTTAATGGAAAAATTAATTTTAAAAAACCCCATACATTTGGGGTGCCTGGGTGGCTCAATCAGTTAACTGTCCAACTCTTGATTTTGGCTCAGGTCATGATCTCACACTTTGTGAGATTGAGTCACACTTTGTGACCCGTATCAGGTTCTTCGCTGATAGCACAGAGCCTGTTTGGGATTCTCTCTCCCTCTCTCTCTGCCCCTCCCCTGCTTACACATGGTCTCTCTCTCAAAGTAAATAAGTAAACTTAAAAAAAAAAAAACACATTTTTAGATCCTTTTTTTTTTTTTTTCTGGACACGTCATATTTAGAACGGCTGTCTGAGTGATGAGATTATACAAATATTTTCCTATTGGTTTTCTAATCCTAATATAATTTCATTGTATGTCTAAATATTTGATGAATCTGAAATTAATTTGCTATATGTTGTGAAGTATATATCCAGTTTCCATTTTTCCAGAAGTCTGTCTGTGTGACTATCATTTATTGAATAATCTGTTCCCCTCCCCCACTAACTTGACATGCCACTTTTATTTATTTTACTGCAGTGTGCTTTTCAGTCTATATCTGGCCTTTCTCATTTATTCAGTAGATCTGTCTGTATCTGATATGTCAGAACCACACTTTTATTTTTTTAAGTTTATTTATTTTGAGAGAGAGGGAGAGCGCATGTGCATGTGCACAAGCAAGTGGGGGAGGGGCACAGAGAGAGGGAGAGAGAGAATCCCAAACAGCTCTGTACTGTCAGCTCAGAGCTCAACATAGGGCTCGATCCCATGAATTGAACCAACCATGAGATCATGACCTGAGCAGAGATCAAGAGCTGGAGGCTTAACAGATTGAGCCACCCAGGCACCACAGAACTACACTGTTTTAACTGTTAACAAAGCTTTGCAATATTTTTAGCATTTGTTAGTAGTCTTATTTTTTCCGGAAACTTGTTAAGTATTCTTGTTTGTTTATTTTTCCATGTGAATTTGAGAATCAACTTATCTAGTCAAGCAAATATCCACTGGTATTTTCGTTGGGGTCATATGAAATTTATGGATTAACTTAGGGAGGATTTAAAATCTTTACCATATTGGAACTTTCCAACCAAGAACATAGGACGTCTTTCCATTTATGTAAGTCTTAGTAGAGTTTTAATATTTTCTTCACACGCATATCCTGCTAAGTATATTCCTGTGTATTTTATCCTTTGTGTTACTATTATGTTGGTATTTGCTTTCATCTACCTGTCATTTTCATTTGGAAAGCTGATGATTTCTGCTTATGAATTCTGTACAACCACCTACTTGGATTCCTTTACTTACCAGATGATTCTCTGGAGTTTTCACCTGGAAATCAGGATAATTTTATCTTCCTCTTTCCAACTGTGTACTCTGTCTCTTTCTTATTCGGTCTTGAGTTGACTAGTACCAATGCTAAAAATTTGTATTACTAATCAATGTTCTGGGGATACTTCCCATGTTCCCTAAATAAGTACAACACAGACTTTTGAGTTGAGATGTGTGTATATGTGTGCATGTGTATGTGTGTGCATGTAAGAATTCTATCGTATTTAAAGATTAAACATGAGTTTTATTTTGATTGAGAATAGATGTTGACTTTTATGAAATGCCTTTTCAGTACCATAGAATATCATATGATTTTTCTCCTTTGATGCATTAATATGGAAAGTTATGGTAATAGATTTCTTAAAACATCCCTGTGTATGTGGAATACATGACTCATTTGTGTAAAAGGTGTCCTTTTACTGTGCTGCTGGGTTCTATTTGTTAATATTTCATTTAAAAGTTTGCAATAATATTCCTAAATAAGGTTAGTCTGCAGTTTTTGTTTATGTTTTTTCTTTTTAGGTTTTGATGTCAATGTTATACTAGTTTTAGAAAAGAACTAGTTTTTGTAAGCTTTCCTTCTTTTTCTGTGCTCTGAACAGTATCAATAGCATTGCAGTTGTCTTGTTTCTTTCTATCGAAGGATTAGATAGAATTTTTCTATAAATCCAGTTGGGCCCAATTTCTTTTAGAAGGATCAGCTCTGTGACAACTTTTTTCTATGGTAATTGTTCTCTTTACTTTTTCTGTCTTTCCAGAGGTTGGTTGTGGGAATTTGTACTTTTCTATTAAATGTTCATCTCACTTAGGTTCACAGATTTCGCTGTATAGTTTGAAAATAAGTCTTATATAATTCCTTTAATATCTTCTGTATCTGTGACTATTTCCCCATCATCATTTCTTATTTTGTGCATTTCTGTTTTCTTCTTTTTTGTTGTTGTTATAACTAATAATTTATTCTATTTTTCTCCCAAAGAAGCAACTTTTGAATGTATGTATCTGTTCTACATTTAAAATTTTTTGGTTCGGTAATTTTTTATCAACATTAATTCTTCCCTTTTACTTTTCTTAGGTGTATTACATTATTTTTCTTTCCAGATCCACCTCAGAGTCTACGTTTGTACATTATTTACATATTGTAAAACATATTCATATATATTCTTTTATTTGATTCTTACAGATCTGTGAGGTAATTGGTATGTACCCCCATTTTACAGATTTAAAAAGGCCTAGAGAAGTTAAACGGCTTGCCCAAGTTCACATAGGTACAAAGAAGCAGAAATGGGGTCCCAGGGGGGCCACCCTACCCAGATGCTCTTCTCCCAGCCTGTCCTTGGACATACAGCCGCGTGTCCATGGAGCTGCCACAGGCCTGCTCCCTCCGAATACCTTCCAGTCTTTCGGTCCTCCCTCAGCCATGTCACCTGCTACAGGTGAAGATCACAGCGCTTAGAGGCTTTGAGAAGAGCCAGGGCTCTAATTCCAGCTGCAAATTGGTTGCTGGTAGTTTTTGACCTTTGTACCCAAAGCACTTCCTCTGAGCTTATAAAACTGACTCCAGAAAGATCTCTCCTGGACTGTGGTCTCTTTGCCAATGCTAATTGGACAGCAAAGAGAACATTCTTCCTATTTTGCTCATCATCACAAAAAGCCACTAAAATTCCTTCCCAGCCTTCAGGGGTGAGTTAAACATTGGTACAGGGCCCAGGCACAGAGTCACAGACAGGCTCAGACATAGGAGAGGGGTTGCTCAGAAACAGCATTTCATGTTCTGTTTCAGAGGTGGGATCTAAGCTCAGCAAGTTAACCTATCATTTTTGCATGCATTATACTATGGCATCTTAGAGAAACCAGGACACGTGGGAAATCTCCCCAGACTGCTTTTTTCTTGGAAATGATTTTCAACGGGGAGAAATCAAAGGGAACGTGCAGTTCTTGCTGTATCTTTTATTTATCTTTACTTTGTTGCTACATATTAATTTTGCCGCTGCCATTCCCCTTTGAAACAGAGCTTATTGGAAAGATGTCATAAAGAGGTGAGTGCAGACTTCACTGGTGTTAACTGATTTGCATTTCCACTTTGAAGTGTTTACCCTCATAGTAGCCTCCACATAGGGCAGCAACCACAGCTTCTGTGCTGACAGTGGCCTTTAGTGCACAAAAGTTTGTTTGGCCAGCATGGGCCTTACTTTATACAGGCTTAGTAACTAACCTTGGAATCCTGAATAGCCTTAATATAAATCATGAACTATTTATAAACAATTAGGCTTTTGAATAAAAGCACAATTCATGGATTTAACCATTTTCCCATCAGCCCTTATTTGGATTTGACATGTGATATCTCTGCATAATAATAGGTGCTATTTTTTAACCACAAAATGGTGGCCCTTCCACTGGGAAAAGAAGGAATAAGCAAAGACAGACATAAGGTACAGCGTGAAGGATTAAACTTAGTTGTAAGGAACAGATTGCTGGACACAAGCGTAATCAGACACAAGAACAAGTTTTGAAGGAAACTGGACAGTGTCACTGCCTAGACATCTTTAAAAGAAATTTTGTTAGATTTTATTATTTATAAGGTATAGCTGATAGTAAATTGGGAGGTTTATTCTAGATCCCTGGATCTATGAATTTCTAGATTCAGGGTTAGAAATGGTAGGCTATCTTTTCTCTTAAACTACTTCTATCCAACCACCTGGTGATAGGGTTCAGCTAGACCTGGCCACTTCCTGAAAACCCTTCATCTCTTTCCAAAGCTGTCCTCCTCACCCTTGTCCTCCTCATATCTGATCTCTTACCAAGCCCTGCTGGCTTGGTCTTGGAAACCTTTCTTTTCCTTGTCTCTTCCCTGCTGTGCATTGGTTCAGGCCACTGTGGGCCCCAGATGAAACACACCCATGGATCCCAGACCACATACATGACTGATAGAATTCATCCTGCCATAGGAGTTCTGAATAAGTTCACTCTCAGAGAATCTATTTACCTCCTGTCTATGCACTCAAACCCACACCTGTGGGCACACCGATCTGTGGGAAATGGCCATGCTCCTTGCCTCCGAGTTTTTGTATGAGTTTTGTGTCTATGTGTGTTGCTCTGCTCTTTTCTCATTGGGCTTCTTGCCTGAGCCTACCTAACAGTGGATAAGTGGTAGCAGACATTGAAGGTTTCTGGGGTGGGGGCAGAAATGGGATAGGAATTTAAAATTTGAAAAAGTGTCTGCATTTACTGGGTATTTTTTCCCCCTAAAAACTTGCTTTTGCTGGCTTTTTTTTACTGCAACAATTTATGGGGTCCTACTGCCACCCCAAAGTGTTGCTGTCCCTAGTCCCTCTAGCCCCTAGTTACTGGTCATAATCTGAGAGAGAGAGAGAGAGAGAGAGATCATAATCCATCAGTCACAACCCATACAATGCCATTTGAGCATCTACTGTGTGTTAGGCACATTCTCTGTATTTAGGACCAGCAATGAACAAGGTGGATGAGAATCCCTGTCCTGAGTGGTCCTTTCTGCACATAAACCAGAGAGACCAATCTGTTGTTTAACATCCTAGAGTAGCTCCCTGTCACCCAGGAGATCTGGTGCCAACGTCTCTGCCTGGAATCAGGGTCCTCCTCACTTGGTCCTCTGAGGGTCTTGCCAACCCTTCTTTGTCCCTTCCCACTTGCAGCCCTAGCCAACGGCCCCTTCCCAACCTCCTGAGCACCCCCACTTCTGCCGGCTGCTCCCCTGCCTTGACCACCCCCAAAGAGACAGGGTGCACCACCTTCAGAGCCCAGCCCAGTGAGCCTTTCTGAGACCCCTCTGCCTCTGTACTCCTGGCCTGCCCAAGGCATCTCATCGTGGCTACTGACGATGACCACCCCCCCGCCCTCAACCAAACTTTGGCCAGCCTCGTCTGAACCGGCTTCCCAGCTAGGCCTCCATCTACCTTTGCACTTCTGTGTCTGTCTCTGCATTGACCAGTGTTAACAAAAGCCCTGCCTAATCAGTTTAGCCAGAATCCCCACCCTCATATCGGATCAATTCCCGCACTGCCCCCCTCTGCCCCCCACAGTGAGGTCGGCTGACCTGACCTGCTTTAGTGAGAATCCTGGTAGGTGGGTTTCACCTGAGTCCCTACCTGTTAGAAACTTTCTATCCACCGACCTCCTCCTTGCTCCTTGGTTATAAATTCCCATTTTTCCTTGTTATTTGGAATTGAGCCCAGTTTCAGTTTGAGGTCTCTTTCTCCTATCACAATAGTTCCTGAGTAAAACGTGTATTTACCTTTAACTACTGTTCAGCTCTGGTTTCCTTTGGTGCCCCCTGCTTGTCTGCATCAGTTGGGGAATTCCCAGGAACAGAGTTCGGCCTCAAGGTCCACATGGACGAGGATGGGGCATGGCTGACTACAGCTGTAGGCTTGGGGTTGGGGCGAGTGAACCTTCCCATGGACCCTTTTCTCAGGGTCACTGTAGAGGTCCTTATAGGGCCTCCAAAACACCAAGAGGGGCGGGTCCTCTAGTCTTTTGCAAGATCTCACCCACCACATCTGCACAGCGGCTCACCATCGTACATCTCCTCTTTCCAAAGCACACAGGCCGTGGTCAAAGCCCAGAGAGGAAACTGCAAGAGGCCAAGGCAGCCAGGAGCTGCTACAGTCATCAGCAGTTCCAGCTACCACACTTGTCCGCAAAGGACCTGCAAACATGTGACTTCATGTGGCCCCATGAGAACGCTGGGACCCGGGTAGGGGAAGGCCTAGCCCACTTCACTGAGAATGAAATGCACTCAGTCAAGTGAAGTGATTTGCCCAGATTTCCATGTGCATATCTTGGTTGTGTGGGTGGCTGGAGAGACAGGAGTCTTTTTAAAAGACCTGGCTAGAAAAGAGACTGTCAAAGAGGCTGGGTCTGATGTGGTGACCCTGGAGTTGGCCTCAGTTCCAGGTGGTTCCACTAGGAACCAGGATCATGCTAGCTGCTGGGCAGGGCTGAAGATGCCTGGGGCCACCAGGACTCCTGTGCCTGTGGGTGCAAGCACCTGCTTGCTTCCTTGTTTTTCTGTGAATGCAAAGGAACATTAGTTGGTTTTCTTGTGTGTTATCTCAGCAAATGCATATTGAGTCCCGCTGGGCCCTGCAGGGGTGAGGGGACAGGTGAGTGGGCCATGGCCCCTCTGGGAGCCTTTCTAGTAGGAGAAAGGTTGGAGGTAGCGTCAGGTATGCCATGAGACCCTCAGGGAACCTGCAGAGGAAGGTGAGCTCTTTTCCAGCTGGGGATTCAGAGAGACTGTAGAAAGGACAGTGGAGATGGGGCTGGTCCTTGACCCTCAAGCAAGACGTCAGCAGGAGACATCAACAGGATTCCAGGCAGGGGAAGCACAGGACAGAGAAGTGTGGGCATGACAGCAGGGTAATTCGCCTAGAGGGGCTTTCGGTGTGGGATTATTTAGAGCTGTGGCTGGGAAGGTGGCAGGATGACACTCGGGAGGCCTGGAATGTCCAGCTAGGGAGTGTGGCCTTGCCCACAGGCCATGGTAGCCACTTTATTTCCTAGGCAGAGAGCGACAGGACAAGGTGTTGCGTCAGCCTGTGGGGAGAGTTGTCTGGCTGCCTCTAGTGCTGAAGAGAATGACTGGTGGGTAGTGGCCCACAGCAGCATCAGTGTGCTGGGCCTAAGACACACAGTCTAGTGGAGAAGCCCTTGGCAGCCTGGGGCCGGGCTGTTGAATGTGAGTGAATCCATGGAGACAGTGGCTGAGGCTGAAGGTGAGCACCTTTGTCAAAGCAAAGAAGGGAGGAGGGTCAAGGACAGAGCTGGGGCAGGAAGGGAAAGAGGAACCACATTTCCTTCTGTGTTAGAGTCAGAGGCTAATACTGTGTCTAACACAGCCCCCATGAACAGGGTGTGTTAAGGTGACTCTCTGTGTCTTTGGAAGAGAATGCATAAGAGTCCCTAATAGAAAGCTCAACTGATAAAATACACCTATTTCTTGTTAAATCAGGCTTTAATAAATTGTCCTCCCCCCAAACACATTATTTAACTTGTTTGAGACAGAGTGCATTTCGTAGGATGTATAAATCCGCAGAAATTTATTAAGTCTTGACAAGAGTTATTGAATGTTATATTAAGTTTTTCAAATTGGCAAATGTTGGATGGCTTAAAAATTATTAATTAATGTATAACATTAAATACCAATAAATTGCACGGTGTATTTATGAACTATCTTTGAAGATCATTAAATATACATATTAGGCAATAAATCTATTCCCGCTTATAAATCTGTTCTGAATTGTGGTAAGTTATGGTTTAGGTGGTAGTGGAGGGGGAGGTCTAGACTGTCATTGGATGTCACTGGGTCCCCAGGCGGTGCCCAGGAACTAGGGGCCAGTCCCCTTCAGTTTCCATCCCTCTGGCTAATGGAATGGGAAGGAAGTTCAAGAAGGTGGACTCTTTAGGTTTCAGACATGGGATTAAAAGAGTCAAAATATGGAAGTTGGAGCGATGCAGATGACAATTTCTGCTCCGAAAAGCCATATCTTGACATCATCACCTCATCACCACAAGCAGCCAAAGTGCTCTGACAGCACTTTTCAAAAATTAGCTCCTCTGATTCTTACACAAAGTTGGGAGGTAAAACAGAGGTTAAGTAGTTGGCCTAATTTACTCTCTCAATTCCAAAGCCCCACCTCATTCCATGACCCTATGCTGTCTCCATTCCAGGACTGGCCTCAGTTATAGACCATAAGGGATGGAGGGACTTTGCTCTCCTACCATCTCTGAGAGGGTGACAAAATTGATAATTGGAGAGCCCAGCCTCTGCTCTTCCAGTTTTCAAAAGCTGTTGGGGCTTGTTTGTGTAGTGCCACTTGCTATAAAGTTTGAGTCACATCCCCACTTATCGCCTGTCTCATCCCAGATTTCTCCAGTGATGGGGGACTCACCACCTCGCAAAGCCCACTGACAGACTATTTCAGTTTTTAGAAATTCTCCTGTTTCTTTCTTTTATTCCCCAAGTCTTATTAAGATATAATTGACATGCAGTACATATAGGTGTAGGGTGGACAGCATAACAATTTGACTTGCATGTATTGTGAAACGATTACTGCTGTAAGTTTAGTTAACATCCATCATCTTATAGAGATAATATGTAAAAAAGAAAGACAAAGAAAAAAATTCTCCTCGTGATGAGGACTCTTAAGATCTACTGTCTTAACACTTTTGCTGTGTATCATGGGACAGTGGTAGCTCCTGTCATCATGCTGAACACTATATTACGAGTACTTATTTATCTTGTAACTGGAAGTTTGTGCCCTTTGGACATTTTCACCCAATTCCCCCTCCCCCAAATCTCCCCTCGAGTAACCAAAGTCTGATTTCTTTTTCTATGAGTTGGGGAGGGTGTTATGTTTTAGATTCCACACATACAGCATTTGTCTTTCAGTATCTGACTTATTTCACTAAACATAATGCTCTCAAGGTCCGTCCGTATTGTTGCAAATGGTAGGATCTCCTCATTTTTAATGGCTGAATAATATTTCATCACACAGACAGACAGACAGACACACACACACACACATACACACACAACTTATTTACCCATCAGTGGACATTTGTTTCCACATCTTGGCTATTATAAATAATACTGCCATGAACATGGGGTGCAGATGTATATTCTACTTAGTATTTTAATTTCTTCTGGATAAATAAGCAGAAGTGGAATTGCTGGAACATATGGTAGTTCTATTTTTAATTTTTTGAGAAACCTCTATATCTTGTTTCTTTACCTTGGATTAGAGGATTTGTCATTTTTCACAGGTGTTCTCCAGATGGCCACCAGAGGGCAGTGTGGCAGGGGGCGAGTGAGAACAATAATGGGATTAGGAGTCAAGGGTTCCAGACTTTGCACCACTCCTGAACACCTGCCTTCTCCATCTTAGAAATGAGGGTACAGGCCTGGACCACCTCTGTGATGCCAGCCAGCTATGGGAGGCTGCCAGGTTGCTTCTAATGGGAGCTTCGATGAGATGAGATCTCATGCGGGAAGCAAAGGGTCCCAGGTGTGAACTCAAGAAAATTTACTAGCTTTGTAATCTCAGGCATATCACCTGGCCACTTTGAAGTACGTTTCTATTAGGGGGGCATCCTTGGACCTTGGAAGTCGTTCAACATCTGGTGGCCCAGGCCTCAGTAAAGTGGAAGAGTGAATGAGGCAAGCAAGTGAGGAATGGCTCACGTGGGGGTCCGCAAGCTCAGGCACTGATGAAGTGCATGCTCGGTCATGACCATGTCCTGTGTCCACACATGTGTTCCTGGTTCACTCGAGCCCTCAAGTAAATGGGCGCTCAGGCAGCCAGATGTGTTCTGCTTTCAGTGAGGCCACATCAGTTTTGGAGGAATTCATTGTTAAATTAATTAATTGCAAAATTGTCCTGCATACCCTGCTCTGAGAGAGTGACAGAGAGAGAGAGAGAGAGAGAGAGAGAGAGAGAGAGAGAAACAGAGACAAATAGTGAGAAAGTCAGCAAGTGGGCTGGTTTAGGAACACTGATGCCACGAAGCTACTTTAATGGCTTCATGATGTTCATTCACTCAGTATTTATTGGGTGCTCTTCTGTGCCAGGCACTAGAATAAAGAGAAGAATGACACCCGGTCGGTCTGTGCCCCATTGCTCTTCCTAGACTGTGGAGTTAACACTTCTGAAGGCAGGCTGTCTCTTTTCCATCCTCACGCACCCACTGTCTGGCACCCGGCAGACTCCCAATAGTCATGTATTCAGTGCATGAATGCGGAAGCGCTGTCCTCAAGTAGCTGGTGGTCTGATGAAGACAGCAGTGCATACAGATCTCTCTACCACGACTGGGTGAGGTTCAGAGCTTGCATGTGCTGGCTCCTCTGGCTCGCGGGTCCCTATCCTACAAATAAGGACTGGACCAGTTGCTGTCTGGGGTCCCCTGGGTCTCTGGGAATCATGTCTTTCCTCTGGCTCCTTCCCATTTATGGAGCCTCCATGGTAATGGAGAGCAATGAAAACCATGGCTCTTTGCTGGGCCCATTTACTCTTCTATTCAGTCATTCAATAAGTACAGATACTTTTCTATTCATGACCTCATAAATGCTCCCACAGTGTTGGGGACAAGTTTTGATACTATCATGTTTCCAATGGGCGAGACTCAGAGATGGAGTTGTTGGTCCACAGGGTAGAGCAGGAATTCAAACCCAAGTCTCCCTTGGAGACTGTGGTAGAGGCAGCAGTGGCCTGAGCAGAGCCCATGTCGATGTATTGCCAGCCCAGCTCCCGGCCAGCCCATCTCTGCGCTGGGATTGGAGTTCTGGCTTCCTGACTCTCTGGACAGTGCTTCTACAGAGGGCTGTGCCTCCACTTTCTTGAAAAACTCTCTGGAACTGATTCTTCACCTTTTCTCCAGCCCACAGAGGAACCACGCAGATCAGCAAGAGCACATGTGTTGTTGCCAGCGTGGGCCTGAGCAGAGATATAATTTTCCCTCTTTCAGCCCTGTGCCCAGAGCAGGCTGGTGGGCGAGGGCACAGGAACACTCCTGCAGAGGGAAAGAGCCACCATTCTGGCCCACTCAGATGACAAAGGTTTGAAACACATTGCTTAGCTGGTGTTTGCTTTTCATCACAACTTTATTTGAACCTGACTTCTCAGAGAGCTGGGGGATTGTGCCAGAGTGGTTTTTATTCGTGGGCAGCAGTCCGCCTCGATGCTGCTGTGTCCTTTGCTGGGAGAAGCAGTTCTGTTGACCGCTCATGAGTGGGAGACACAGGAGTAGCTGGGGTCAAGTCAGCCACACCGCCTCCCACGGCACTGTGCACCTGGGGCAGCAGAGGGGGCTGTCTGCCAGCCTGCAGCTGCTGGTTCCCTCCTGTCCCCTGTAGCTACTGGTACAAATGCTAGAGCTTTGCAGGTCATATAATCATAGGGTCACTTGACAGAGAAGATACTGAGGCTGAGGGAGGCTAACCCCACCCCAGGTCACAGGCCAGCAGGTGGCATAGCTCTTAGATGTCTGCCTTCTCCCTCTGCCTTCACATGGCCCTTTCTCAGAGTGTGTTCATAGAGGGAGAGAGAATTCTCTCTCTTCCTCTCCTCATAAGCTCACTAATCCCATCATGGGGCCCCACCCTCATGATGTCATTGGGACCTAGTCACCTCTCAAAGACCCCACCCCAAAATATCATCACATCGTGGGTTAGGGGCTTCAACATATGAATTTGGCGGGACACAAACACTGTCCCTCTTCTGCCCACGAACCCTGGTATGCTGACATTGAGTTCTGTGTTCTTTCCTCTGCCACTTGCCACAGATGGAGGCTTTCTTTGGAAGCAGCCCTTGGGAAAGGAATGGAATCTCACTGGAGTAACGTTTCTCAGCAAGAGGGAAAGGGGAGAGTGGGGATAAAAGCAAAATTGTTCTCCAGGCATCCTAGAGTAACCTAGTACTCATCTGTCACCTTTTCCCCCACTGAAGCTGGACTATGGATGAAATAAAAAGTGATTTTTCCTGCAGAAGGACCAGCCCAGGATGTGGCCGAGCTGCCCAGTGACTAGGGCCTGGCAGGGACTGTGGTCAAGGTTCAGGCTGGGGCAGAAGTACCCTTGCCTCTCCTGGGGTCATCCACCTCCCCCTGAACTGGTCACCCTAACTCGCTGCTGCCCGTGCACTGTTCTGAAAAGGAACTCAGGAGGGGATATAGCAGCCCTGGTCCCACTGTGTGACTGTGGGCGAGATGCTGTCCTCTCTGTCCATCCATTTCCCTGTCATTAAGAAGCCCTCTAGTCAGGCCTTGCTCATCCCACACTCCCAAGGAGAGGTGTTTCTCCCTAACTCCCAGCTTACATATTAAAACTAGAAGTATACAGCACAGTGTTCTCTGAAGACTGACATCTCAGAGTCTGCTACCATCTGTTGAGGCCCACCTAGCTGCCAGGTACCTACTAAGGTACCTATTCCTCCTTCCCACATCCCACAAAGGCAACTGGGATATAAGGAGAATTGCCGGGTGATTGGAAAGATATGTGTTCCATTCTGACTCATGCACTCCCTGTGTGATCTTAAGCAAATGGCTTAACCTCTCCAAGCTTCAATTTCCTACTTGTAAAAAGAAGAAGGGGCACATGGGTGGCTCAGTTGGTTAAGCTTCCAACTCTTGATTTCGGCTCAGGTCATGATTTCACAACTCATGAGATCAAGCCCCACGTTGGGCTCTGTGCTGATAGCACAGACCCTGATTGGGATTCTCTCTCCCTCTCTCTCTGCCCCTCCCCCCCCCAAATAAATAAACTTAAACATATATTTAAAAAAATTTTTTTAAATAAAAAAGAAAGAGGAGGATTACGAGGGGGAAGGGAAGAGGAAGATCCAGAGAAATGAGATACCATTTGGAAAGCACCTAGTCACAGTACCAACGCAAAGTAGGCACTCAAGAAATATCAGTAGCCTATGCCTTTCTTGGGGCTCAGTTTTCTCATTTATGAAGTGGGGATAGAATAGATTTCAGAGGGCAGTTGGGAAGATTGAAGGAGTATATGAGAAAGTCTGGTACACTGAGGCTCAGTTCATGTCACTCCTTCCCTTCACAGACTGGAGCCAGTAGCCATGGAACCCTAAACTTAGAGGAACTCTTTGCAGGCATTCTGAGCAGTGTGCATTTTGATGACTGCCCCGGGAGGAATGGCCAGTGTAACATCTCTTTTCCATAGTTGTTTTGTTACTCGTAGTGATCTTCAACTAAGATACTGAGACATCTGT
This sequence comes from Puma concolor, assembly GCF_028749965.1. NCBI lineage: Eukaryota > Metazoa > Chordata > Mammalia > Carnivora > Felidae > Puma > Puma concolor. The sequence continues at coordinate 52,486,517 of NC_141670.1, read as the reverse complement.
GACAGTTGGTGATGGGTTACTTTAAATTCTTAGCTTATAACATGGGTCAAGTTCATTCTTTCAAAATAGGTGTTCCATCGATTCCTAGTAATTAAAATTAAATCACATTTAATTTTAGTCCTAGTCCTATGATGCATATTCTCAAGGAACACTCCTGAGTGGTGTACAAGAATGCCCTAATAGTCCAGAAGAACTGAGTCGTAAGCCTCATCAATCAGCCATATTCCCAAGAAATAGGAGAGAGCAAAACTCTTACCGAACAGCCAGATTAAATCCCGCAAACTCCATACACAAAGACGTATGAATATTCCTCCCAGAGGCATGCCAGTGTCTCCCTTGGGACCTGTGGTGTGTGACTCCTGGTATAGTTCTTTTTTTAAAAAAAAAAATGTTTATTTGTTTATTTTTGAAAGAGGGGGTGGGGAAAGGGCAGAGAGAGAGAGAGGGAGACAGAGGATCTGAAGCAGGTTCTGCTCTGACAGCGCTCAGCCTGATACTGGGCTTGAACTCAGAACCTCAAGATCATGACCTGAGCCAAAGTCAGAAGCTTAATCAACTGAGCCACCCAGGCACCCCGTATAGTTCTAAATTTTTAAGTTCTTTTTTTATTGTGATAAAATACACACAACATAAAACTTACCGTTTTCACCATTTTTAAATGTATAGTCAGTGGCATGAAGTTCACTCACAGCGTTGTGCAGTAATCGCCACCACCCCCTTGAGGACCCTTTTCATCTTCCCACACTGACACTGCACCGAACTCCCTATATCCTCCCCACACCAGTCCCTAGCAACCCACCTTCTACTTTCTGTCTCTATTTACTCTAGGTACCTCATGTAACTGGAATCGTACAGTACTTGGTCTTGTGTGACGGGTTTATTATCACTTAGCATAATGTCCTCCAGGTTCATCCGTGTAGCATGTGTCAGAATGTTTGCACTTTTTAAGGCTGAATAATACCCTATTGTGTGTATAGACCACATCTCACTTACCCACCCCCCCTCGGTACGATTTTAACAAGCTTGTCCACTTCCACCATTGCTGACTCATTCCAAGATGCTGACCGATGGCCCTTTTAGAGTTTACAAAGCACCTTTATGTACGTGTTCTGTCCATCTCCTACCAACACTATAAGACAGATATTATCCTGAGAGAGGCTAAGTAATTTGCCCAAGGTCCTACATCATCAATTAGCAAAGCAGACACTCAAACTCTGGTCTAATGTCAAACTCCAAACACCATATTATTTCTCCTTGAAAGCTCTGTTCTGTTGAACCTGGGCTGATAATTCAAAATAGTGAACCAACTGTGAGGCACAGTCACTGATAGACCTCCTTGGGAGGGGGTGACCTGGGGCCCCTGGGGTTTGGGCCAGACAAACCCCAGAGTAGTTGGGGATGGGGACAGGGTGTCTCAGCCTGTGGCTAATCACTACTCAGAACAGAAATATTTCAACAAATATTTAATAACAGGTGCCTTGTACCGATGCAAGTCACCGATCGTCACTTATGGGATTAGATCCTAGCAGGACTTACAGAGATGGAAGGGCATCTTAAGAAGAAAACACTGCAAATATATTTTTGGAAACTGAGAATGGAGAATCGGCCCAAAGAAATATATATATATACATATATATATATATATATATATATATATATATATATTTTTTTTTTTTTTTTTTTTTTTTTTTTTTTTGGTCACATCTGTCATTCACCAAAAGAAGTGATGCAAATGTATCTGATTGGTGAGCTACTCATTCTCATAGTTGGCTCCATGTTCCTCGTGTCCGAGGAAGAGGCTACAGGATGCCAGAAAGGTTGGGGCAGCCAGAACCCTCCACCCTCCATTAGTGTGCACAGTACACGTTTCTCCTGTGTTTGGGATCTCAGCTGCCTACTGGGAAGAGGAACTACTACCAGGGTCATTAGGGAATCGTGTGAAGGGTGAAGTTAGTTAGGACCACTAGGCTGGGGGGTGGGCTTTGACTTGAATCCCCTTTCAGTCACAACACACTGACTAGCATTAGGTAAGTCACTTACTTTCTGGTGCAAGAAAAGGGTTCTTGAAGCTTTCACCTTCTGTAACTCTCTGGAATATTTATTCCTACTCAGTTCCAAAATGTATTAAGCCTGCTCACAATTACAAAACACACAGGAACAAGAAAATTAAGAGTCGAAACTAAAAACCCAGTTACAAGAGGCCAAAGAATAGATGTGCCAAGTGTCGAGATGAATATAACTGCAGTTAAGCATTCAGTTTGTCACTGCGCTTCCCAACAGCCAAGGCAAAAAGGAAAACATGTCATATTCTCTGGTCAAAGAGTACTTCAGATTTTTCTTAAGAGATACATCTTGGCACTAGAGGAATTTACTACCTGATATTATCTTGTCTTCATAGCAAAGGCAGAAATAACAGTGTTTGGTGGAAATTTTGTTACAGACCCTTTTTTCAAATGGACATTTCTCATTTTGCTCCCTCATACAATCTAAGAGCAAACACATTAAATTTTATCCCAGGGAAATCATCCCAATGGTTAAAATAATATGCTCTATGTCTGTTACCTGACTTAAAACTGAGGCACTTGATGAGGAACGACACTGAGATTCTACATGAATGAACACTTAACATTAAATGTCTCGATGAGTTTGGAGCATTCCTGGGTCCTGGTCATTTCATGTTTAAATCCTCTGGGGAGGGCCTGTTGTGTTACTAATTTGAGACTTTGTGCCTTGGCATCTATGACAGCACCAGGCACATGGTAGGCACTCAATGAACATTTGTGAAATCATATGCTGATTTCCAGACATGGAGAATTCAGGCCACAAAGGACCTGAGAAAGTGTTTGGTCCAGTGCCTTCATTTTACAGATGCATCATCTAAGGCCCAGAGGGCTGTCTTGATCTGCCCATGATCACACAAAGGCTAGTGGTGGGTTTGGGTTTAGTACAGAGGCTCTGCCCTGGGCCACCACTCAGCACTGTGTTGCTGCCACGGCCTGGTCCCCTGACCTTATAGGACGGTGGATGCATTTATAGAATGCACGGAAGTTGTCTGTGTCTCCCATCTTGAGAGAAGTGCATCGATAGGTGGGAGCATAGTTATGGTGGCACAGAGCACGGAGAAGAGCCAAGGTGTCTGACCAAAGCCAGACAGCTCACTTCTCCCACTTGAGCCCAAAGGCTATTGACAATTAGCCCGAACCAAGCTGTTTGTGAGCCCTGCCTCTCTGTGGTGAGCATTTAGTGTCTGACGTGCATTTTCACCTGAGCAGGACAGCCTCAGGGGGCTCTCTGGGCATCTAGGGTTGGCATGGTATTTTCCTAAAGAACCCACGCAGGAGCCCAGGGGAACATTTGCCCGCTCCCCTCACACAGGTGAGAAAGCTGAACAATGATTGTTAACAAAGGCCACCGGATGCATCCCGTCTTTGGCCGAACTGCAGATAAACTGTCCCAGTCGCATGAGAGTCAGGCTTGGTATTAAGCTCTGTGGGGGACATGCTACCTGCATAGTCAGTGTCTAGGGGTCCCCGGGCAGGAGTCTAAGGCTGAGTCTGTGACCTCATGTGAACTCAGCCCTCAGTGAAAGAGATGGGCGGTGCTTCTGTTTCTCCTCAACGCCCTTTATACTCAGAGTCTTTTAAGTTCTTGTCTCAAGGCCGAATTGCAGGGGTCTTTTGGCCTTTTATAATCACACCCACCCAGCCCTTAACTCTGTTGTTGCACTTCCTTTTGGGCTAAGTGCACATTCTCTATTTCCATTAATGCTGTGAATTCTGGACAGGCATGCCTGTGTGCAGTTAGGGACCCACAGTTATCTTTTCTTTAATGTTTTAAATTTTATTTCATTATATTTTAATCTTTTTTATTTTAGAGAGAGAGAGCGAGCAGGGGAGAGGGGCAGTGGGAGAGAGAGAATCTTTTTTTTTTCTTTTTAAATTTATTTTAATGTTCATTTATTTTTGAGAGAGAGAGAGAGGGAGAGCATGAGCAGGGGAGAGGCATTGAGAGGGAGACACAGAATCTGAAGCAGGCTCCAGGCTATGAGCTGTCAGCACAGAGCCTGATATGGGGCTCGAAACCACAAACCGTGAGGTCATGACCTAAGCCAAAGTCAGATGTTTAACCAACTAAGCCACCCAGGAGCCCTGAGAGAGAGAATCTTAATGAAGCAGACTCCATGGCCAGTGTGGAGCCTGACATGGGGCTTGATCCCACACCCTTGGGATCATGACCTGAGCTGAAATCAAGAGTCTGACACTTAACCAGCTGAGCCACCCAGGCACTCAGGAACCCACATTTATCTTATCCTGCTTGATTCATAGACCTGCCACCTACTAATTTATATAATCCAATCCATCATCTTCATTAAACCTATTCCTGAACAGTCCTTTTCACTGAGTTTCTTTAGATACTACTAGGTAACATCTCTAGCTGGGCCCAGCCTGGTTTGAGAAAATAAGACCGTGATTTCTTTTCTTTTTTTTAAAATATAATTTATTGTCAAATGGGCTTCCATACAACACCCAGTGCTCATCCCAACAGGTGCCCTCCTCAATGCCCATCACCCACTTTCCCCTCTCCCCCCTCCCCTATTAACCCTCAGTTTGTTCTCTGTATTTAAGAAAGACTGTAATTTCTTTAAAACAATTTTTTTAATGTTTATTTATTTTTGAGACAGAAAGAGACAGAGCATGAGCGGGGGAGGGGCAGAGAGAGGGGGAGACCCAGAATCCAAAGCAGACTCCAGGCTCCGAGCTGTCAGCACAGAGCCCGACGTGGGGCTTGAACTCGCCAACCATGAGATCATGACCTGAGCCGAAGTCAGATGTTCAGCTGACCTAGCCACCCAGGCGCCCCAAGAAAGACCGTGATTTCTTAGGAGTCCAGTTTCTAAGAACCGGCAGCTCATGAGTGTTATCGAGACACTCGCGTGCAAGACGTGAGTAAACTGAGACTCAGAGAGAACGAATGCCTTGTTCATGGGTCATACAAAGTAGGTATGGGCAGGAGGGGTCTCTAAATCAGTGAACGGAACTTAGGCTTCATTGTGCAGACCAACCACTTAGAGACCGCGTTGAAATGTAAATTCTGGCACAGCAGACTAGAGCCTGAGCCTGTGCACTTCCAAGCAGCTCCTGGATGGTACTCAAGCCACTGGTCCTGAGACCACACTTGTGCAGTGGGGCTCTAGACCTGAACATCTCAGGCCTCAGCTCATTATAATTATCCGGGGAGCTTTAAACGTAAGGGAGGCCTGCGCACCACTGCCAGAGATGGGAGTGCAGCTAAGCACTCGGAGTGTTCCTCAAAGGTTCAAACACTCTGCCCCAGCCCAGCACTTCTCAAACATGAGTGTGAGAATCCCCTCATCATCCCCCGGAGGTTTTGCTAAAACCCACACTCCCAGGCACTGCCCCTAGAGATTCTATTCTGGAGAGCTAAGTACAGGGCCTGAGAACTTGCATTCCTACAAATGTCCAAGCGATGCTGGCCCTCCTGGCTCAGCACCATGCTTCGAGTGGCAAGGCTATATAGACCTGTGGTCTCAAGGGTGGTCCTGGACCAGAAGCATCAACATCCTTTGGGAATCTGTCAGAAATGCAAATTCTTGGCCACCCCCACCCCCGGACACACTGTATCAGAAACTCTGTGGGTGGGGCCCGGCAATATGTGTTTTAGCAAATACCTCCCCCCACCCAGGTAACTCTGATGCACTCTGAGGCTTGAGGGCCCCCACTGTAGACCTCTGGCATCACTGCACCTGAAAAGATTCCAACTCAGTCTCCTGGGCCCGGGCCGGCAGGTAAGCCTGGTGCCCTTGAGGAAGCCTAGTATTTGGGATGTTGAAGATCATTCTTTGGTTCCCAGAGAACTGGGAAGCCTGCACCTGCTGGGCATGAGCCAGTACCACAAGGAAGTCGGAAGTGCCTTTACTAGGCCCAGACCAGATGCATCACAAGCTTCTCTCCACTGCGTGAACGGTCGGAAGCAGGAACATCTGTTAAATCGTTCTCACTTTCGTGTTTTGTGCGAGTAAGAGTTAAATTGCCAAATCCTGTCAGACAGCCGTCTGTTGCCCCGGCAACACCCTGCAGCTGCTGGAAAGAGAGAGAGAGTGCTTTCAGGCACCAAGCCCTCAACCCCTCCCACCCTTCAAGTCTCAAGTGAGCTGTTTGCTGTCTTCCTTTTCCTTCTGGAAAGAGAGTAATCTGGAACTGCTCCCCCAGGGCCCCTGAGTGCCTGAGATTACCATGTAAAATGACCGGAAAGTGAGAGCATTGCCATATTCTTGTATTCCTCCTACCTGTGTTCATGGAGCCAATTATTCTGTGAACGCCAGGTGCTGTGCAAGGTGCCAGCCGGCAACAGAGGGACAGTTTCCTCCAGGCAACCCCTCATGTAGGTATGTCTGCGAGCCCTCAGACCCTCAGAGGACCAGTGCTTGGGGGAAGCCTGACCTTCCATTGTAGCTCTGTTCCCTCTACAGTGAGCAGATCAAGGGAATATGCCCAACTCAGAGCCATGCCACCAGGGAGTATCCATGAGTGGGTAGCCCTTGGCCAGCCCTTTCAAGGAAGAGGGAAAGGAAGGAGATCTAGAACAGAGCTTGGCTGCTTATGGAAGAGGGTTGGAAAAATATTGTGATGCTGTGGACGGCAGGTTTTGCAGATCGTGGAGTGCCGATCAGGAAAACTGAGTTAAGCAGCAGTTCCCGCAGATATAGGCCCTGTGCAGGGAAAGAGGCTTTAGAGAATGCTGCTGACCTTAGCCCAGGATCATCCCCTTGGCATCAGGAGCAGCTCTGGCAGCAAGATGGTTCCCATGCTGCAGTTGCTGGAGAAACCGAGAAGATAATGGGCCCCTGCCCTGGCCAGGGCCAGCTCCAGGATGGGCAGGGAGCATCTTGTGGGTGCAGGTCATGGTGACAGGCAGGTGCAGATTGTTGGAGACTTCTGGAAGGTGATTGCTAGGATTTCCTTTTGTTTTCAAGACCAAGACAATGTTGCTGAGGTGTCACTTCCCCTGATTGAAACGATCAGGGTCAGTGTCCTCACATGTTCCAGGTGAACCGGGTTGCACTTTGGGAGTAGTGTGCGTCATGATCATTCTCCATGCCCTGAATATGGGGGATCTGAGGCCCTGCAAGTGGGAGCCATTGTTCCACCTGTGGTTTTGAACCTCCAGGTTTGAGCTCCAGCCCGGAGTAAGGCTCAGTGTCAGTAGGGCAGGCCCTGAGGGGATCAGTGTGCTCTCTCTGGTCTAGCAGAGCTGAGAAGACCCGTGTCCTGGAAGCCCCAGGAGGATGTGGGGGTGCAGGGTTTATAGAATCAACCACTTATTTCTCCCACAACTACCTCTCCTTGCAAGGTGTTCCCTGGGATACATAAAGGCTGTAAGCAGCCCTTGCTGTGGAAAGGTGGGTTGGGGGAGTAAACCTAGTCCGGGATGCCCAGGAGAATGTTCTTGGAGTTCACAGACCCCCAAGTGGTACCCAGGGCTAATGGTCAGTGAGGGCTCAGGGCCCCTTCCAGTCTGTGGACTCTGGATGGCTGGCGATGCCCCACCAGGGCTACCCCTCTGGACACACTGAGCTCTCCCATTACCACCAATGAATTCTGCAGCCACTGACATTGGGGGTGGGGGTGTGCAAGAGATGGCAGAATGTTAGTATCTGTTCAGTCTTCATTCTGTGCCCTTCACTGTGCTAGATGGTCTACATGTGCCTCACAGACACCTTCTGAGGTGGGGACTATGTCACCCATTTTAGAGACATGTAAATGAATGTTTAGACAGAGATTCACTAACTTGCCCAGTGGCACATGGCTAGGAGCTGGGACATGGCTAGGAACATAGGGCTGACCCCATGTTCATGCTTTGCTCACTTCATTCATTGGCTCAATAAACGCTTATTAAGGGCCTCCTTTGTGCCAGACTCTGTTTTAGGCCCTGGGGATTCACACTGAGCCAAAATCCTTGCCCTCATGACATGATCATTCTCGTGAGAGCAGACAGGCGATAAACAAGTGTCTAAGTAAAATGGTATAGTGAAGTTGAGACAATAAAAATGGCTTGGAGAAAAATAAAGGAGAGAAGGGAGGAGGAGCATTCAGGGGGAGGGCTGAGATTTTAGACAAGAGTGGTCAGGAAAGGCCTTGCTAATAAGCAGAGGAAAAGAGCATTCCAGGTAGAGGAAACTGGCTGTGCAAAGACCGTGAGGCAGAAGCAGGCCTGAAATGCCTGAGGGCCACCTGTGTGGCTGGAGCCCAGTGAGTGAGGGGGACAGGAGGCGGGTCAGGGAGGGAGCAAGGGGCTTTTGTTAAGACCACAGCTGTGGCTCTGAGTAAGCCAGTGGCCACTGGAGGGGCCAAGCAGAGTAGTGGTGGCTGTATTGAGTATTGAGTCTACTGGCTGTAGGGGCCCAGGGGGGTTGTGGGCGGACTACTGAGGATGCTCAGGGTCAAAGAACAGTCAATACTTAGAAATTCTGACAGGGGCCCAAACTGAGATCTTCAGTAGCTTTAAAAACAGATGAACCAGGATATCAGCCTAAAAATGGAGCAGGGGAGATAAAAGACATTGAACCTAATCCCCCTTCCAAGTTCCAAAGATGCAAAACATGAAAGATAAACAAAAAATACATTTGCACCTTTTAGAGAAAATTCTTCCTGGACCACAACTCCGGAAGGAGGCAGTCAAGTCCTCTGTCTCTCAGAGCACCCAGGGATGCCCCTCTTAGGGTTTACTACAGCTGGATTCCAAGCCCCGCAGTGGCAAATTGGGCCTCAAGTTGGGGGCCTCAGAAGCACAGTGCGATTCTGTCTCCCAAAGCTGGTCACAGAACTAAATTGTATAATGCGTTTAATAGCCCCTCCATTGTATGATAATATTATGCTTCAGAAAAAAAGCATTTAAGCCTACTTATGGTTTGCATTTTCTTACCTCTTAAAAAAGATTGAAAATAAGTCCCCTCTTGTTCTCAGGAGGCACCCCCTCCTCCTAACTCCGCCCCCCCATAAAAGTCGAGATTAGACCAAGGTTTCCTTCCCTGTACTTCAAAGAACAGCATGCAGCGAGATCAGCATTTTAAGGGAGAAGGCGCTTAATGCTCTCCCCCTGAATAAAAGGTATAGCTTTTACTCTGAAAAAGGTAGTGTATAATTACACGTGCATTTGCGGTTGATGAATACAACATGGCCCGTTTTATTGTCAATGAAATAAGAACAATTCTTGTGGCCCTCGGCATGGTGAAAGCTGGCCCCACTCACTGGCCTTTCTTCTCTCTTATGAAGTCCTCTAGGACAGCAGGGTCACAGGGGAGTGGTGGGGAAACAAAGTGACCACAGCCTCACATTTAAAAGGTAAAAAGAGGCAAACCTGAGTGCACACTTCTGGTTTCCACATTCTGGGTCCCGGTTGCCACCCTCTGGGGTCCACATGCAGTTTTGGCCTGATGATGTTGACGAAGCTGACAGCACCCTCAAGCCACATATGTCCTCCATCTGGGCTGGCCCACATGACTGAGATTCTGCCTGAAGGGACAATCTTGAAATTCCCTTGGATTCCTTCCTTCATTCATTAGATGTTGACTGTGTCTTGCTCTGAAGGTCAAGCTGGTGTCCGCAGTCTGGCTTCCAGCGAGTCCCCTCCCCAATTCCTGTTTTGGCCACCAGCTCCCAGCTAGTCAGTGACAAAGTCATGCAGCTTCCTGTCTAAAAGCCATTCTGCACCACTGACGTCTCTCCACCTCACAGCTCCCACAGTCATTCTGGCCACCGCCCTCCCTTGTCTGGAATATTGCCAGTAGCCAATCAGCTACCCCGCGGCCTCCCAGCTTCCCAGCTTGATGGCATATGAGAGCCAGTGTGATCTTCTTAATTGGCAAATTGGACCATGTGCCACTCCACTGTTTAAATATTGTCAGTGGCTTCCATGTGTACTTAGAAAAAATCCAACTTCTTATGTGGGTTCATGGGCTCACCTCTGCTTTTCTTTCTGACCTTGTGTTATGTCACTTTTTGTCCCCTGCTCATGGTGCCTCAGCCATCTGACCTTTCCTCTGGTCTCCTAGGCACCTGGGCCCTCATTCTTCCCTCTGCCCTGAGTGTTCTTACCCTGGACCTCTGCGTGGCTGTCTTCTAGTCATTCAGTTCTCAGGACAAATGTTTCTTCCTCAGAGAGAACTCACTGACTGGTCAGTCCAACCTGGTCATACCCGTACTGTCCCCTATCACATTTTTCTGCTTTTGCTTTCTTTCCTTTTTTTTTTTCTAAGTTTATTTATTTATTCTGAGAGAGAGAGCGGGAGAGGGGCAGAGATAGAGAGAGAGAGAGAGAGAGAGAGAGAGAGAGAGAATCCCAAGAAGGCTCCACGCTGTCAGAGCAGAACCGTATGTGGGGCTTGATCTCATGAACAGTGAGATTATGACCCGAGCCAGAATCAAGAGTCAGATGTTTAACCAACTCAACCTCCCACGTCCTCTCGGTTTTGCTTTCTTGATGGCACTGTTGCTTAGCTTACGTGTTTCTTCCCTGCCCGTCTCTAAAATTCCAACTATATCCCAAGCTCCTAGAACAATTCCTGCCACACAGTAGGCCCTTGAATAATCTTTCTTTGAGAGACTGAATGGATGAGTAGATGAGGCAGTGAGAGAATAAATGAAAATTCAGGCTTTGGGGTCTTGAGGCAGCTGGTTTTGGTGTCAGACTTGGGCTTCTGTTTCTCTGTGTCTTTTGGAAAATCCTTTTAAGTCTCTGAGCCTCTGTTTCCTTATTTGTAAGTTGAGAACAGCCCTCTCTTGCTGGACTGTGTTGCGGGTCAAATAAGATAACTATGCATTAGTTCCTGACCCACAGTGGGAATGTGATGAGTTTTCATTTTCTTCCTTTCCAGTGGAGACCTGGCCTTATTCCATGATCAAGGGGAGGGCCTCACCTGTCACTTTAGTCAGGCTCTCTCCTGCCTTGGAGAATTCAGGACTCCTTTCCCCAGGGGCTGATGCTGTCAAGGTAATGCCTCTAACACTGCCTGGTGTTCATGGGTTAATTGACTTGAGGGTTCCCTTGACGTCCCAGAAGAGACTATACTTGAACCAATCTGCATAGGAAAAGGCATTCCTGAGGCATTTGGGACCCTGGGGCAGGTTGAAAACAGGGCCAGGACTCATGAGAGTCAAGCAAGGCACCAAGGCACCAATGTGAGGAGGCCCTCACTTTCAGGGTTGGGTAAGCACAGGGTCTCACCTGAGAATGAGTACACCTTAAATTCTGCACTCTCTGCTCCTCAGGTCTTCACCCTAGTCCTTTGCTGATCATGGAAGCTCACGTTTGGAAGGGACACTGAAAACCACTTCCCACCCATTCTCAGATTCCTCCCAGAGCCATAAAAACACAGAGAAAAAGTGTTTTGTCCAGCTGCATATGTGGCTGATTCCTCTGCCTCTTCCTCCTATCTTTTCTGATACAGGCTGTGATAGACTGAATCCTTGTGTCCCTGCTCCCCTAAATTCACATGTCAAAGTCCAATGTAATGGTATTTGGACATAAGGCTTTGGGAGGTAATTAGGCTGAGGTGAGGCCATAAGGATGGGGCCCCCATGATGAGACTGTGTCCTTAGAAGAAGAAGAAGCCAAATCTCCCTCCCTCCACCATGTGAGGATGCAGCGAGAAGCTCACCATCTATAAGCCAGGAAGAGAGCCCTCACGAGAGCCAAATCCGCCAGTGCCTTCATGTTGGACTTCCAGTCTCTAAGACAGTGAGAAATAAATGTCTATGTGTTGTTTAAGCCACTGGCATACTGTATTTTGTTATAGCAGCTAGAACTGACTAATACACTAGGCAAAACCAGTTTCCCTAGAACATCTGCCCATTGCTCCTATCTGCTCCCACCCTTTGGGACCTCAGGGAACAAGTGTAGCCCCTTTCTATGTGGCAGCAGGGAGAACTCTGTCCCTCTCTCACTTCTGTGGTCTCCATATCAAGCTCACCTGGGAGCAGGGAAAGGAGAATTACTAGAGAAACCCATTGGCCATCTTGGAGAGCAGGGAAAGCCACACAAACCATCATTATCTCTGTGTGAGCCCATGTTTGGGGAGCTACATAGCAAGCAGATGCCCATTGTGACCCAGGAGAGATGGTTGGAACTCAGGGGGTCAGTTCCCCACTTCTGGCTGCAGGAGCCCTGGAGAGATGTGTGTGCTGCAGTCTCCAGGAGGGTTGGCCCCCCTTCTTAGGCTTAATGTTTTCCCACTGAAGTGCAGATGTAGCTTTTGCACAAAAGGAGAGACCCATCCCCCAAAGCAGCGATGCTTCCAGGACTTGCTTCTGAGCAATCAGAGCTAGATAAGGAGAATGATCCCTCCTAATTCCTCCTTCTGCTTTCTGTCTCCAAGGCTCTCAGTGTTACTTTCTCAGTTGAGCTCCTCATTCGTCTACAGGACAGAGAAGGAGTGCGTCACTCCATTCAAAGGCAAGAAATCACAGGTACAAATGGGCACCTTTGTCAGCTAGCTACCCAGGCCTGCTTCTCCAGGAGAAGGTTGGCTGGGGTGGTGGCCCAGGGCTTTCCAACCCCAGCTCCTATGTTCTGCCCCTGACAGAAGTAGGCACATTCTTTCCCAGGCAACAGAAGCCTCCTAACCTGCCTGCCTTGCTAGTGGGTGTTCAGATCTCAGGATGACCCCTGCCCAGAATAAATGGGGCCTCCTGGGAGAATGGCATCACCCACCAGGCAGCTCATTGTCACTTTTGATTTAACCAAATGAAGCACAGTGAAAACCAAGGTGAATGTCCTAATCACATAATTACATTAGTGCCGGCTCCAAAGAGTCAGCAGGCTTCCCTAGTCCTAGGGTTCGGTCCTCTGTTTCCCAGGCTCCTCGCAGATGGCACATATAGAACATTCCTTTTCCAGATGACTTGTCTTGGTTATCATCCAGACAGAGAACTGAACCTCATGGAAGTCTGTGCAGAGTTCACTTAGAGACTATTTTGAGATTTAGGGATTAAACAGCAGTAAGAGCCATTGAGAACTTCTAGCCTGACATAAATAAGGGAAACTGAGGCCCAAAAAGAGCAAGTGACTTACCCCAGGTCACACAGCACATCATTGGACCAACACACTTTCCAAATCACTGTGGGTTTTTTCTTTTTGTTTTGTTTTAGAAATTCTAAAACAAGTTCTAAAATAGACATTTTAGAAAATGTCAATGTTTAATTACAAATCTAACTATAATTCACTAGTTTTTTTAAGAGTTAAAAAAATCAGTAAAAAATAGCAAGAATAAGAATATTGGGGTGATTCTAAGATTAGCTATACTGTTGGCTCTTAATTTGGGTTAGTTCAAGTTCCTGCATCAAAAAAACTGAATTCTGGTCTGCATGGGTTTCCCCAGTCCCCAGTTTGGCTGGTTCTGAGGAGGGAAGGAGAGGCCTGTCTTGGGATGAGGTGAAGGTCCCTGTTGTCAGGATTGGATGGCCAGAGAGGCATGAGAACATGCTGTACGAGTAAGATTGGGCATCAGAGCAGGGAGTCAGCGGCTCTTGGCAGGTGAGGTCTCCATCTGTCCTGCCTTCCCTCTTATTTTTTCTTCCTGTGACTGTGGCATCAGTATCCCAGGGTCTGCCTGTCTGTCTCCTGGGAGGCTGCCAGACGTTGACACTTAATCTCCCCATCCCTGGGGGCTTGTCACTGTGAAGAGAAGTAAGTGGAGTTGAGGGCATGCAGTGGACCTCAGGTCTGCTTCTCAAAGCTCTCTTCAGACATGAAGTGCCCAGCTGAGTGGAAAGACCTGTAAAGAATCAGTTCTTCTGATGGGGATGCAGATGTGATAGAGGCCTCACTTGTATCTGAGAAGCTGAAGGCAGTTTAATCCCAAATTCTAGTCCAGTCTCTCCTCAGTAGCCACTGGGGTACAGGGTGGGCCGGAAAGGGCAGAGGGAGCAGCCAGCCATTTTGCTGTGCTAATTGGCTGTGTCCTCTGTGAAGTCACTGGTTTGACCTTCTCTTTTCTTTGGTGCCTGTTGAGTTTCTCATGGAACGCCCTGAGCGGCTGCAGACTCCTGATTCCTTGGAGCTTGCTGAGCTCCCATTGTGCCTTGAGTGTCCCTCCCTGCTGATAGTCGGCCAGGGTCTGAAGTCAGGGTGAGGGCTCTTCACCCTCTCCCACCTCGGCATGAACTCTTTGCTTACTTGGGGGTGGGGGACTTCTCAGAGTGTGGGACAGGACTTTGGTCCCCACTTTGTAGGAAGGCTGGAACTGGTGCCTCAGGGCAGGGAAGATAGGCCCACGACAGGGCTAGAGATGTGGCAAGCCACTAGCATCCATCCCCACTGTCCACCTGCTGGTGCATCTCAGGCCGGGCTAAAAATAGAGGGAAACAAAACCAAGGAGGTGACCACTGAGATGAGGAAGGTAATCTAGTCCTTGGGTTACAGCGGGATGTTCTGTGTCTTCACAACTTGTGATTAACCAAGTGGCCTCTGCTCTCCTTTCTGCACCCTACTGGCAACATCTGGCCCTGGAAGATGACCTGCAAGGGAACGCAGCAGGTGGCAGAAAAAACACAGGCCAGGAGCCAGGAGACCAGGGGAAAAATCACAGTGAGGCACATCTCTCTTGGGCCTCCGTCTTCTTCATCTGTAAAGGAAGGGGTTGGATTCCTGCCCATTCTACCACTAACTTGTGAGTTTTGCAAAGCGAGACAAGATGTGTTACCTCATTTGGCTTAAGTCAAAGGAATGACTGTATGACAGCAGGAAAAGGATTGAAGCTTGAACTTCTAGGTTCAGAACCCCTTCACCCACACTCTGCACCCCACCTCATCTCCTTGCCAGATGGTCACCAGGCCCGGCGCTCATGGGGCAACAATTTGCTGAATGAATAAATGGAGGCTCCCTTTCTACATGGATGGTCCTAGGACTCTGTTAGTTTGTAATTGACTTCCATAACTAAGTACCACAGGCTGGGTGGTACTTACACCCAGTAAGTACAAACAACAGAAACCCATTTTCTCACATTATGGAGGCTGAAAGTCTGAGACCAAAGTTTCATCAGGGTTGCTTTCTAGTGGGGCCTCTCTTCCTGATTTGTAGATGGCTACCTTCCTTTTCCCTGAGTCCTTTTCCCTGAGGTGGGTTCCCAGCTGGCCCCTAGGGGCTCCTGCAGGGGTGGGAGGAGTCCTTTTCCCTGAGGCCTTCCTTCCTGTGTGTGCATGGAGGGAGAGAGATCTCCAGTGTCTCTCTCTCTTCTTATAAGGAAACAAGTCCTATTGGATCAGGGCCTCACTCTCATGATCTCAACCTTAATTACCTCCTCAAAGACCTTACCTCCAAATACAGTCACAGTGAGGTTAGGGCTTCAACATATGAATTTGGTTGGGGGGACACAATTCAGTCTATGTCAGCCACCTTCTCACTATGTCTTCTTTTCTTTTTAATTATTACATTTTACTTAAATCCAAGTTAGTTAACATATAGAGTAATAATGATTTCAGGAGTAAAATTCAGTGATTCATATAACACCCAGTTCTCATCCCAACAAGTGCCCTCATTAATACCCATCAGCCATTTAGCACATCCCTCCTCCACCCAGCACCTCTCCAGCAGCCCTCAGTTTGTTCTCTGTATTTAAGAGTCTCTTATGGTTTTCCTTCCTCTTTCTTTTTATCTTATCTCACTGTGTCAGTCCTCCTGTATCTGTCCTACTCTCTTCTTATGAGGACACCAGTCATATTGGATCAGGATCCACCCTAATGACCTTATTTATCTTAATTACCTCTTTAAAGATCCTGTTTCCAAGGGCAGTCACAGTCTAAGGCGTGTTAAGACTTCAACATATGAATTTGGAGGGAACACAATTCAGCTCATAGACCCCTGGGTATCCATTTCTGGGAGTGACTTCCCCGTACAGATGACTTGATATTCCAGGATGACTGTGATGGATGAAGCCAGGGAGAGCTAGCAGGACTTCCATGGCTGGGGAGGGTGATGTTGGAGAACCCAAGAAGACCAGCCTGTCCAGAGGTGCATGACTTTAAATGTCTCCATGGGTGAAATTCACTGAGTCCAACCCTCACAGCCCTCGGTGTCCTCATCTGTAAAGGAGGAATAATAATGCCTATTTTATCTACATCATCGGCTCAAGGGAAACAATAAATGGGAAGTGCACTGAGTTCCATACATTGGTTACTCTATCTGGTTTGGGAAGAGGTGTGTCTTTTGGTCCAAGGATGGATTTTTGTGGTTGGTCAGACAGACTTCTCTACAGAAAGGAGATCTGTGAGAGTAAGCAAAGCCAGTTTTTCCTGTAGAAGAAAGGAGAGTGGGGTCCACTCTGCAATGGGAGCCTGTTGCATTGTCTGAAACATCCTTCCTTTTATTCCAAGCATTTAGCTCCTCTGTTTGGAGGGATAATACCTTAAGCCATTATCATCTTAGTGTGAATTAGCCTAATCAATTTTTCTCTTCTGTGACAGGAAGGATTTGAGGGGCATGTGAGTCCTGACCATGTGGGAAGAGGGAAGTGCCAGGAGGGGCAGGTGGGTTCCCAGCTGGCCCCTGGGGGCTCCTGCAGGGGTGGGAGGAGGCTTGCTAAACTGTCATCTGGGTGGTCTGGGCAGCAATAATTCACTAAAAGCTGCCTGAAGACTAGCTTGATCACTGAGTGACTTTTCTAGTGCTTTCTCTGAGGCAACCTGCAGTCTCATTCATCCACTGATTTAGTCTCTACTCATTCATTCCTCCTCCTCTCCCTCTCTTTCTCCCTCCCTCCCTCCCTCCATTCCTTCATTCCTTCATCCTTCCCTTCCTTCCTTCCTTCCTTCCTTCCTTCCTTCCTTCCTTCCTCCCCCCTCCCTCTCTCCCTCCCTCCCTCCCTCCCTTCTTTCTCAGAAAATAGCTGAGCATGGCCATGAGCCCAGCCTTGTGTGGACAAGTCCTGCATTAGGAGCTCATGATCTTATAAAGGAGGCCAAAGGAAAAGCAAATCACAGAACACAAGACTAAGACACTGAATGCCATAGTGACAGGTGCTGGGGGAGAAGGGAAACAGGGGAGGGGCACCACACTCTCCCCTGGGGAGTAGAGATGGGGGAAGGAGAGTGAATTCCCAGAAACAATAGTTGGGCTGGGTCTTGGATAATGAGGGGTTAATCAGTTGAAGGGAAAAGGGCATCTCAGGAGTCTGTAGAGTATGAACAAAAAGAGTGAGGAATGGTTTGGCTTAGGATGTGTTGAGGGGGGAATGTCTTGGGACAGACAGGAGGGAGGGGAGAGGCAGGTGGCTCATGAGTCAGCAGCCCTACTTCCTGCCTGGAGCAGGGGAATTGTCAGCCACCCCAGCCCTGACCTTCTTGCTGGGTGGGCCTATTGTTCATAGACAGGTGTGGCTTAGGTGCCAGGCTCTGTGCAGTGGGGCTCTCTGCAGGGGTGACAGCAGCTAGGAGGAGGCTGCCTCCAGCACTAGGGAGGTCTAGGCAGTGTCAATCCAATGAAAGCTGCTGACTAACAGCCTGGGGAGACTAGATCCCAAATGAGGGAGGCTGCAGAGATGACTCAGTCACCCTGTTCAGCCAGTGTCAGCCAAGGCCTGCTGTGTGCCTGCTGAGGTGTGGGCTGTCTGTAGCAGGGTCACAAGGATGGGAAATGGGGACACTAAACTCCTGGAGCTTACAGTTTCAGGAAGAAGACAAACTCCAGGGATACTGCTAGACAGAAAGTGATGGGTGGTACAGTATAGTGGGAACAGTGACCCCATGCAGTCCTGGTCCTGAACTTGCTTCCTGGGCAGTAAGTTTAGGCCCCTTTACCTCTGAGGAGGACCAGGGATCTGTTTAGGCCTTGGCCCAGCATCATGGCCCCCACTCTCTTGGCCAGGAGCCAAAGGAATCACCACATGGCCACTGTGTCAGTATTTTGACAAGGCAACTTCACACTGAAATGAACATGCAGCACTACATGGAAGCAGGAAGCGGCTAGTGTGGGCAGAAGAGGCCAGGATCTGTAGACCTGGATCTCATCCTGCCTCTCTCACAGTGAGCCTTAGACAAGCCTCTTTACACCCCAAGTGTTTCTCTATAAAAGGGGAGGCCCAGACTGGTTCACTCCCATGTTTCTGGCATCACCATGGGTATCTGAGCCACATGGCTCAGGTTCACCTCCCAACTCTGCCACTTACCACTTGTGTGGCCTTAGGCATGTTACATGACTTCCTTGTGCCTCAGTTTCTTCATCTGCAAAATGGGACCACATGGAGCCTACCTCACAGGTCATGTTAATTGAGTTAATGCACACAACACACTTAGGCTTATATTTGACATAGGTCTGAACTCCATATATGTTAGAAAACAGAGAGAAAAAGAGGGAGGGGGGCAATTCTGAAAAAGAATAACAGAACTGGAGCAGTTATACTTTGTTTTCCAACCTTACTATAAGCTGTAGTAAGCAAGACAGCATGGTGCTATCATGAAGACAGACATGTGATTCAAGGGAACAGAATTGTCTAGAAATTCACCCCTATATTTATGGTCAATTGATATTTGTCAAGAGTGCTGAGACAGTTCAATGGGGGAAAGAACAATCTTTTCAGCAAAGGGTGCTGGGACAACTGGCCGTTCACATGCAAAAGAATAAACCTGGGATCTTACCTTTCATTTTACGTAAAAACCATCCAACATGGATTATAGACCTAAATATAAGAGGCAGAACTATAAAAACTCTTAGAAGAAAACACAGGAGTAAACCTTCATGACCTTGGGTTAGGCAAAGCATTCTTTTTTCTAATTTTTAAAGTTTATTTATTTATTTTGAGAGAAAGAGACCATGAGCAGGGGAAGGACAGAGAGAGAGAGAGTGCGAGAGAGAATCCCAAGCAGGACTCCACACCGTCAGTGCAGAGCCGGATGCAGGGTTTGAATTCATGCACTGTAAGATCATGACCTTAGCCGAAAACAAGAGTCAGACACTTAGCCAACTGAGCCACCCAGGTGCCCCTAGGCCAAGCATTCTTAGGTATGACACCAAAACAACAAGGAACAAATGAAAACAAAAACTGACAAGTTGAATTTTACCAAAATAAAAAACTTTTGTGCTTCAAAGAACATCATCAAGAAAGTGAAAAGACAGGCTATTGAATGGGAGAAATATTTGCAAATTACATATCTAATAAGGAACTGGTATCTAGGATACATAAAGAGTTCTTACAAATCAATAACAAAAAGACAAATAAGCCCATTAATAAAAGGACAAACGTTTTGAATAGTCATTTCTCCAAAGAAGTAATACAAATGGCCAATAAGCACATGACAAGATGTTCAACATTATTAGTCATCAGGGGAATGCAAATGGAAATTACAATGAGATGTCCCTTGACACCCATGAGGATGGCTTAAATTAAAAAGACAGATAATAGCAAATGTTGGCAAGGATGTGGAGAAATTAGAACCTTCATACATTGCTGGTGGGAATGCAAAAGGGTGTAATCACTCAGGAAAACAGTCTGGAAGTTCCTCAAAAAGTTACACTAGGGTTACTATAGGACCTGATGCCTCCATTACTAGGTGTATAGCTAAGAAAATTGAAAATACATGTCCACACAAAAAACTTGTACATCAATGTTCACAGCAGCATTGTTCATAGTATCCAAAAACGGAAATAACCCAAATGTTCACCAACTGATGAATAGAGAAACAAAAGACAGTGTGTATCCATCCAATGGAATATTATTTGGCAGTAGAAAGGAATAGAGAACAGACACAGGGTATAACATGGATGAACCTTGAAAGCATTATGCTAAATGGAAGAAACCAGACACAAAAGGCCTCCTATTGCATAATTCCATTTCTATGAAATTCCCAGCAGAGGCAATCCTTAGAGACAGAAAACACAGTATTGCTTGCCCGATGCTGTGGTGAGAGGGGACTGGGGAGTGACTGCTAGTGGGCTCAAGGTTTCTTTTTGGAGTGATGAAAATGTTCTGCCATTAGAGAGCAGTAATGGCCTGGCCTGGAGGCAGGTGCGACCTAGGCATGAGGTGGGGGCTCTGGAAAAGCCAAGGAGGGGTGCAGGGATGCTATAGGAGGCCATGCCATGGACCCTGGTGCTGTGCTCAGGGGAAAGAAGAGACATCTGTATAGCTGGCCCTTCTTCCCAGCCACTCAGCCCTGCTCAGAACCAAAGCTGACCCTATGCTCTCCCAGCCCACTGAAGGAGGTCCAGGGACTGGTGCTTTTCTCTTGGTCCACCTGTCAGCCTCTAGCCCAGTTTCTTCCAGTCATGCGAACCAGATGCTGGCTCTTTGCTTAGGCCCCCTCCCCAGGCTCAGGATCCCCATGTCCTCCTCAAGCCTGGTAAGGAGGAAACTACATCCCTCCTGTCCCCTCCTCCTTTGAGGCCACCAGCCATGTGTGGGCTCATTTCATGCTGGCTCAAGCTGTGGCAGGCCACAGAGGGGTCTTGTGCTCCCCAACAGCTGACCGCACACAGGTTCCTATTGGGGTCACCTGCCCAGGAGATGCTTGACTGCACCACCCTGCTGGCTGCACCCTTCCCTAGGGAGATCACCTGAGCAGAGAGCACAGGGCAGGCTGCTGGCCTCCCAGGCTGGGCCACATGTTCCCAGGCTTGGCCCTAACCCCTAGGAGAAGATCAGGTTCTGGTCCCAAATGCCCACTGATGGCATGGAAGGAGATAAGGGGCAGTAAGTGTTGTCCAGACCAGCGTTCTCATCTTACAGGTGAGGACACTAGCGTCCTGAGAAGTTGAAGGACTTGTGTAAAGGTTGCAGAATGACATTGGGACAAAGATCAGAAAGAAACAATGCAATATGTAATGTACGAGTAGCTACTGCTGTTATTTGGGACTAAAACCAAGCTCTTCCCTGCTGAGCCCCAGGTAATCCTGTCTCTTCTCATGCCTGCCCAGCCTCTAGACCCCAGGAGGGTGTCTGGCTGTAGCTCCACTGGCTGTTCTCCTCCTTGGACTGCCGACTGGGTGCTCCTTCTGCATGGCTCAGCCCCTCGCTCCGCTCCGGCCCGGGGTTCTCCCCATCAGGTCTGCCGTGGCCTCCCTTGTTGAGTGTGTGTGCATTCGCACGTGCACTCCTCCGGCTCCCTCCCTTCAACTGCTTTATTTGGCCAGCAGCACTTATCACCCTGGAGAATGAAGTTGCCCCTTTGCTTTTTTGTCTGCCTGCACCTGGAACATGAGGTCCAGGTGGGGCGGGGCTGGGGATAGGATGCCACATTGGTCCAGGGACTGGCCCAGGATAGCTTCTCCTGGGGAAGCTGATGGGTGAATGGCCCCGACTCAGCACTTAGCAGTTTTGCAAGTACCTGCACAGAGAGACTGTACAGCACACTGCTGAGATTCTAGGGCTCAGAGTCAGTCCTGGGTGTGAGTCCCAGCACCCCCCACCCCCTGTCCTTGCTCTGTGACCTTGGGCAAGTAAAATATCATCTCAGGTTGCTCATGTGTAGAAAGGCACAGTAATAATACCTGCCTGATGGGACAGCCATGAGGGTTAAATAAGATGGCACATGAGAAACTTCTAGCAAACTGCCTGCCGCATAGAAAATGTTCAACAATTACTCACAGGAGACGGATAGTATGGCTAGTGAGTGAAGTCTGTGGTGCTGGCCAACTGTATCATATGCTGCTGCCATCTCAAATTCTGTTCCGAATGTGCTGAGGTATGAATGAATGAATTATTAAGCATTTTCTGTCTGAGGGAGGAGACAAGGCTGTTTCTGTTCTTGTTATGTGTTATTAGATGAAGATCATTGTACGGCCACATCATTTTCTTCGCTTGCACCTGTAAGACATTAGAAGAGAATCCACAAGAGATCCTTCTCCCCATTTTATGGATGAAGTGACCGAGGCTCGGGATGTTGATGTGATTCTGGCCATCTCCGGGCTGGTCAGTGTGAATGACAGAAAAGGCCTGCACGGATGATTCCTGGTGTGGCCGCCCTCTGCCCTGCTAAGGACTGGGTGGCATAAGATGGGTGCTCTCAGCTCCAACAGGCTCCTGGAAGGAGCTCATGCTGCTTCCTGGCTTGGAGCCCCAGAAAGTAAGGCATCTCCAACTTGGCAGGTCACCTAAGCCCAAATAGACACCGCTTCCCACGCCTACCCCCAGCCAGGGTGAAGCTGGCGAATGTTATGAGCAGAGCCAGCTCTCTCACCCCTGTCCATATGGCTAAGGTGTTGTCCCACCTCCAATGGCCTCTTTCGTGGCATTGCTGCCAAGGAAGAGGAAGGCAGGCCAGAGCTGGGTCACCCTTCTCCCTGCAGGTTATGGAACAGTTATACAGAGTCTACATGGCTGCCCCCTTAGAACAGGGACTGGGGAATTATCATTCATTTCCTTACTTTACAGATGTGGGTCTGGGGTCGGGCAAAGAGGGCAAGAAGTCCCAGGCCCTCATGCTAGTCAACTGCAGAGGCAGCCGTGGGACCCAGGCTTCCTGACTCTCAGTCACCACTCTTCCTGCACTCCCTGCTGTCCCAGTCCAGAATGGGGACACTGTCAGGGAGCGAGCAGCCCGAGTGTGAGGCTTACACAGCAGAACTCTGGCCTGGGTGCAGGAGAATGCCCCGGCCTTTGCCACCTTCTCTTGCGCCTGACTTTGGGGGGCCTCCCGGCGAGGTTGGGCTGCCCAGGACATTGGTGAGTGGACCTTAGCCTTGCATCACCTGGCACAGTGCAGACTCCACTCAATGCCACCGTCTCTTTCTATTTTTAGCTTACTTCCCTGGGCAGCCCCAGGAAATAGCACACATGACGTTGTCTGGCTTCCGAGGCAGGAGACGGGCCTGGATATAGAAGAAGACTAGAAGGAGCAGAGGCTGCCTTCTTGGGAGATGCTGAACCTCTCCCATGAAGGACAGCAGCCTCGGGGTGGATAGGTGGAGATGGTCTGGGAGGAAACAGCCCAAGTCCTATCGGGTGACCACTGATCCGGAAAGATCTCTGAGTAGCAGACTAGATCCTATATGGCCTGCAGTCTCAATGTAGCATTAGGGCCTAAGAGCTCATCTGGTCTTATCCACTCATTTCGGTAAGAAGGAAACACAGGGGCCACGAATGTTCCCAAGGTCACACAGCAGCCTGGACATGGTGGAAGCAGAACAGCCTTGAGGCCAGGGTCAAGTCCATCAGTGAGTCATCACGTGGATTCCTCAGTCCATTTCTCACTCGTCAACAGCAGCGTTCACAGCTAGAGCCTAAGTACGAAACTCGCACACCACCAGGGCAGCGATTGCATCTTCCGTCGGAACCGACAGAGCCATGGGATGGGGGCGGGGCAGGGACTAGGGTGGGTCTACCATACCTAGCACAGCACCTGGCATGCAGTGGGAACTCAGTTATGTCTGTCAAATGCTTAAATACAGATGGGAGGCGTCTGGGTTGCTGCTTGTGAGAGTCTGAAAGGGAAAAGCTGGGGCAAGGGAATGAATAGGGGATGAATATGAGAGAACAAACCACTGGGGCACATGATCCCCAAGAGCCGCCTCAATTCATTTCATTCAATTCAATTCAGTTCACACACCACAGATCCACTGTGGACTAGAAAGAGGATACTGGAGTGTTTCAGCCACCCGCTGCACCTGAGGCTTACGACAAAGGCACAGGCATGTCCTCCTGCCTAGTGTGCCTGGGATTTCCTGGGGTCACTGGGCTGGCGGGGAAGGGGAGAGTCATGTTTCTATGTTTATCACATGACTCAAAGCCGCTGGCAAAGTGGGGGTGACTTTACTTTGGATCAGTGGGCCCCTCCCAGAATTGGGAGGTACTTTTACAGCCATGAATGATTTCCCTCATTTACAGAGCTGATCTCCCCCATTCTACTGCCACCACCTGTGTGCACAGGGGCTACCTTGGATCCTGGCAATGCCCTTTTACCAAGATGCAGGCAGAGCAGTGTTTTGGGGGGCCTGTTGTCAGAA
This sequence comes from Puma concolor, assembly GCF_028749965.1. NCBI lineage: Eukaryota > Metazoa > Chordata > Mammalia > Carnivora > Felidae > Puma > Puma concolor. Next base: position 52,462,568 of record NC_141670.1, on the reverse strand, counting down.
GTCTTCATTCTAATTTGGGGAACAGCAGAGTGGCCTCTCCCATTGTGGACATGCCAGTGGTTCCACTTCCAAGCTGAAAAGCACAAGGCAGTGCTAGCCATGGACCTGCTTGCCTGGTTGGAAAGAACACATGCTGGTCAGAGCAAAGAGTCAAGTCACTCAGGTCTGGGGACCTGGGCTGGGCCAGAGTGAGGCTCAGAGACAAGAGGGAGGGAGGGAGGGTGGGGAGGAGGCCCGCCGAGCTGCTCCAGCTCCAGGTCCTGGATGTCCCAGTGGAGGCTCAGGGCGATCCCGAGCCTGGAGGTAGGGAGGCTTTCCTTATACCTGCCCTGGGCACTTAGAATATAAATGTATGAACTTTCTAGAGCTCAAGGATTTTATTAGCAGGCTGTCTGATTGGTTCATTCTGTCATGAGACAGACACCGAATGCCTACCAAGTGGCCGATAATGTACCATGCATCTGGTATGCAAAGATAAACCGAAACCCCAAAACTTGGTCTCTGGCTTTCTGGGAGCTTATGATAGGGAACAAGACGCGTTTCTCCAATATGCAGGTTTTCAGGATGTTTCAATATATTTTTTTATTTTATTTTATTTTTTTATTAATTTATTTTTGAGACAGAGACAGAGCATGAACGGGGAGGGTGAGAGAGAGGGAGACACAGAATCTGAAACAGGCTCCAGGCTCTGAGCGGTCAGCACAGAGCCCGACGCGGGGCTCGAACTCATGGACCACGAGATCGTGACCTGAGCCGAAGTCCGATGCTTAACCGACTGAGCCACCCAGGCGCCCCTCAATATATATTTTTAAATGTTTATTTATTTATTTTGAGAGAGAGCGTGCAAGCATGAACAAGGGAGGGGCAGAGACAGAGAGGAAGAGAGAATCCTAAGCAGGCCCTGCACTGTCAAGCACAGAGGCCAGCGTGGGGCTTGATCCCATAAACTATGAGATCATGATTTGAGCTGAAATCAAGAGCCAGATGCTCAACAGAGCCACCCAGGCATCCCAAGGTGTTTGAATATTTTTAATCAAGTTTTTTGCAAGGTCTCAGAGAAGTAGCCTGGGCCTCACTGTGCTGATGGGGAAATGGGGCAGGGTGGTGTGGGGGCAGTTGTCACCCATGCTCTGCTCTTCTGAGCCCCGGGATGTCAAAGGATGCTTAGGCTACCTGTCAACCAAGGCACATCCAGGGGGACTGCAAGATGACACCCAGTGATTCCACATCCCTTCCCTGAAGCTGTCTGGTGCTTTCCCCGCTATTTCCCCTGGGCCCTGGCAAAGAAATGCCATTTCATGCCTTCCTTCCCAGATGTATGCCCCGAGCCTTCCACCATTGCTCAGCTGATGTCAGGGACACTGGAGAGAAGGGCTAAAAATAGCTCTGATTTGATGCGCAGCTCTCGGGGTGAGCTGGCAGCTAGCCCCTCCACCTTTCCTTTACACAAAAGGCATTTCAGTTGGAGTGTATCTATGGGGGTTGTCAGTGGTGGGGTGGAGTGGGAGGGACAGAGGCTTCCAGGGCCAGCTAGGAAGTGGAAGTTTCTAGAGTCTGTGCTCATACTCAGAGAGAGCCCATGGCTCTCCCCATGGGGCTGCTTGGGCACACACATTCCCCTGTGCCAGACTTGAGGGCCCCTCAAGCCACCTGGAACTGGCATCTCAAGAAGTTTTGAGGGAGGCTGCAGGTAGACTTGTGCATGGACACATGTGTATGTTCTTGTGGGTGTTGGGTGCACTGTGCTGTGCCTGTGATAAAGTGCTAGGGCCGAGAGGGCCCCTGGCTGGTGTAGCTGTGATCCTCCACGAGCCGGAAGTGTCTGACATCTGACAGCCCCAACAGATGTGCTTCTGTCTTCCTCAACTGTCCAGAGAGGGGCAGAAAACCTGTCTCATTGCAGCGTTGTCCTGCCACGCAGGTGGCTGAGTTTTCTCTTGTGTACAACCCAAATCTTTCCTGCTTTTTCTTTGAGCTCTTGGCCCCATTCCGGCCATCTACCTTGGGGAGTGTGCATTTCATGTGTTTGAAGCTAGGGTTGCAGGCATCTCCTGGCCAGATGAGACCAGTTTTCCATTAAAGCAGGGGCTACATCCACCTTAGCTCCTCTGCTGGATGTTCACCATGGTGGGCCGGGGCCACTGGGTGTACAGATGCCTGTCCTGGGGGTTCAAATCTAGCTGGGAAGCATCTCTGTACGTACATGACTTTGCCACAGTGTGAGCTTCAGACAGAGCTATGGTAGTGGAGGCGAGGGGCCTCCAGGTGGAAAACAGAGCCAAACAAACAGAGGCTTAAATTTGGCTTTCTAATTTGGGCATATCGTTTCATCCTTCTAAGCCTCAATCTCCTGATCTGTGAAATGGGGCTAATAGGTTATCTAATAATTGGGTTGTTGAAAGGAGTACATGAGAAGGGGATGGAGGGGAAATGAGAGAAAGATAACGAACAGGAAGATATAGCGTACCGGGTTAGAAGCAGCCTGTCTGGACTCCAGCTACCCGGTGTGGATCCTAGTAGCTATGCCTTGGGCTTTCTCTTGCTTCAGTTTCTTCACTGTAGACAATGTTAAAGTTTTTGTGTCAAATGACTTAATACGTGTAGAGTGCTTACATTGTGCCAAGCATGCAGGGGAAAGCCAATAAATGGGAGCTATTACTTTACTGGGGACTCGGTATAATGGGAGGATGCAGAGGAAAGTCATTTGACCTTGACATGGAGTAAGGCACGTGGCTATAGGGCCCTCCTGCTCCGACCTGTGGGCTGTGGACTCTGTGGGAAGGAACAGAGGGCCACACCTTGCTGACTCTCCAGGTGGTGGGGAACAGCATAAAGACATACAGACAGGCACACACCAGGGGGTCTGGGGGTGGAGACCCATTTGGTGCAGCCAGGGGGCAGGGAGCAGGTGTGGGAGAGAGATGGGGGAGGCAGGAGACTGAGTCCCTGGATACAGAGCCAATGGAGACCCACCCAAGTGACTAAACCTAGGTCAGCTTTGATTTCCTCATCTGTGAAATGGGAATGGTGATAGTGATAACCAGATAGAGGCTTGCAGACTGTTCCCTGATCATGTCTGCTGGTATCCTTCAGATAGGTAAATGATCTGGGAGAACTGGAAGGACTTTTGCTCTGTCCCACTGCCTGCTCTCTGCTCCAGGACCCCAGGGAACAGCCACAGGGTTTCCTGCTGGGCATGGAATCAAATGCATGCAGATAGCAGCACAGCTTCTATGCCATAGCAGCCTCAGAACTCCCCAGTCAGTACTTTCCTGAGTGGACCTGGTGACCCAGCTCAGCAATTCTCAGCAGGGGACAAGCCCCAGACAGGTGAGGTTTCCACACAAGCCCCCTGAAGGCTCCCCCACCCCTCCTTTGGCACATCCTCTCCTACGGCCACTGCATGGTCATCAGCCCTAGATCCTTCCTGTCCCGGCATGTGGTCAGAAATGGAAAGGACACCTGGGAGGCATCGCTGCCACCTCCAGAAGGATGGACCAGACGAGAATGCAGATCTTACAGTCTGTGCTTACAGTCCCAGCAGCTCTTAACACCTCGGCTGCTACCATGACAAGTCAGGATTCCCAAATCAACCAGGTAGAGGTGGAGGGAAAGTGGAATACGTGTGAACAGGGCTTAGAGGGGTACTTCGCGAGTTCAGATAGCAGTGAGCCCTTGGGGGCTTTGGTGGCAGCTAGCCCAGCTTTGTCCTTGATATTGGGGGCGGTATGTCATCGGATTTGCAAACCCCCTTACCCTCTTACTTCTCATCTGACTAGTATTACAGTGTCCCTGTTCTCTGATCTGGTTCACAGCTACTGAAGAGAGCTCAGGGCTTTGATGTGGGTTTGGCTTTGCCTCTGTCCTCTGTGTCTGCTCACCCATTCGTTAGGAGGCCTTGATGACAGTTAGTGGCCAGGAGCAGGAAGGACTGGGGGGGGGGGCATGAAAGGAAGCACAGGTGGGAGACTACCCCCTCTGTGATCCAGGGTTGGCCGTGACACAGGGATGCCGTCATGTGCCTACAGGCGTCTGTACAGCTGGGGCTTAGACGTGTGAGCCATGTACATTATATGGTGGTTTGTACATGTGTATCTCTGTGCTGTGCAGGGCACGGTGCATCTATGTAGTGTGGCTGTGTGGGTGTATGAATTTCATGTGTGGTTAGCATGTACACACCAGGGAAGTTTCTGTGCAAAGTGTGAGTACATTGTGGTACAGTGTGCATGCGTGTCTATGTGTGGTGCTGGTGTGGAGTGGGTTCTTGGGGGTGGTGTGTGTATAAAAGCAGTTGCTTATGTGTGTGTGAGAGAGAGCACGTGTGCCACACGCACCCAGGATAAGAGTAAAGGTGCCTCATGGTGGTCCTGGAAGGCATGGTTACTTGTATCTAAATGCAACAAAAATATAAAGACATATTTTTTAAGAATAGCGAAGAGCTGTCCAGGTGAATGACTCTACTGTTACTAGTTTTAGAGAAGAAGTGTATCTTGAGTTCGAGAGCAGCTTTCTGAGTCTTTCTGGAAAGAGCTGGAACACTTCTTGGCCACGGAGGGGCCAGCTGTGGCCACCACACAGGCCTGGTTGCTGGTGGCTGAGGCGGCCGTGGCTCTGGGGGGTCACAGCCCTGGACGGGCATTGGGGGCTGAGTGCTGCTGTGGCGTTAGCCCAGACTCACCTCTGGGCTTCAGGGCCCTTCCGGGTGAGCCAAGACCCTGTCGGTTGGGGTGGTCTTCAGCCTACTGGCCTCTCCAGCCTCCTCACCTCAGGGAGCACAGGAGCAACCAGGTAGCATGGCCACACAGATGGTGAGCTCTGAGGGCCAGAGGTGGGGACTCAGGCCCAGCCCTGCTCCCTCATTCAGTCAGCAGATGTTCTCCTCCCGTGTACTAGGTGCTGTGCCGGGGGGCTGGGGACACAATTTTGTTGCAAAGCTGGGTTCTCTCCTGGGCTTAGGGTCCCACAGGAGTGACAGGTCTTTTTGTTTTTAATTAATTAATTAATTAATTTTTATTTTTTTTATTTTTTATTTATTTATTTTTAATTTCTTTTAATGTTTATTTTTGAGAGAGACAGAGAGAGAGTATGAGAGGCAGAGAGGCAGAGAGAGGAGACACAGAGCCCGAAGCAGGCTCCAGGCTCTGAGCTGTCAGCACAGAGCCCGACGCGGGGCTCAAACTCACGGACCGTGAGATCATGACCTGAGCTGAAGTCAGACGCTTAATGGACTGAGCCACCCAGGCGCCCCTAATTAATTAATTTTTAAATGTACATCCAAGTTAGTTAGCATATAGTGCAATAATGATTTCAGGAGTAGATTCCATTGATTCATCCCCTAGTGACAGGTCTGAACTACCACTCCCACACATACCCAGCAGCTGCATGGTCACTGTACAAAGAAAGGTTCACAGGCTCTGAGGGCACACACGGGGGCAGCAGACCCTGGCTGGTGACACCAGCAAGTTCCATACTCAGCTTCCCCATCTCCAGAGGCGGGTAATAATGCCTGCCTCACGCAGTTGTGGAGGGGGTGTGGTTAAATGAGATGATGCAGGTAGCATCTCAGGCCTGGGGCACATTGAGTGAGTGGCTATTACAGTTCCTCTGACTTTTTGTGTTGTTGTTATACTATCCCCTGTTGCTGCCTCCATGTACCGACCCTGCAGACAATTCTGCAGTTTCGGACTTACAGAGCAATTAACAGCCTTTTGCAGTGAAGGGCTGAGGCTATGTTTGGGGGAGCAAGGGTGAGTGGACGGGTGTTTAGGGAGAGGAGTGAGGTAAGAAGGGCCAGAAAGGCAGGATGCTGTCCAGCTAGTGGGGAGAGGCTTTAGGCAGGGAGGGAAGACACAGGAGAGGGTAGAAAGAAAACAGGGCCTGGAGAGAGGGGCCCCTGGTATCATGAAGGCAAAGAGGAATGGCCCCCTCCTTGGGCTCTTCCCCATTGAGGTCTGCCTCCCTGCTGGAGCCACTGAGCCTCTACCAATGCCCTCCCGCCTTGGTGTCTGAGGAGCCTGGTCTGGTGGCCTAGCCCTGTGGCCTCCTGGCAGCTTGGCAGCCAGGCCCAGGGCTGTGTCCTCGCACGACCTCAGCCTTGGCATGTCATTTGTACTGAGCCAATTGCATGCTGGTGCAGGGCCCAGGAGGACAGCCCATGTGCTGGCTGAAGGGAAGAAGCTGCCCTTCCCGTGGCTTGGTTGGAGAGGATCAGGGAGCCTGGGGCCGCCCCAGCTAGGGAAAGTGGGGATTTGCTCGCTGGGGATAGGTTCATCAGCTCATGGCTAGGGAAAATGTTATGGTCTCTGTGTATAAGTCTTGTACGTTCGGGGTACAAGCAGTGTTACTGCTGTCAACCAAGATGCGCTCCTTGAGGTGGCACACCAGTGGCTGCTTAGCCCCTGGGAGCCCCATGGGGAGGGCAGGAGCTGTGTTGTGTGCTTTTGTTTCAGCTCTGCCACCAGACTGCATCTGCAGATGCCCGTGAGGCAAGATGGTTGAAACTCACCGCCACTCTCCAACGCTGCCCGGTAGAACCTGGCCAGCTCTGCCCACCTGGCCTCCTCCTACACCTGTGTGTTGTAGGTGAAATGCAGGGTCTGCTGTAGCCTCCACCTGGCATATGCCCAGCAGATTTCTAGTGGCTTCCTGGGGTCACAGCCCTTCCCTCACTCGCATATGATGAGCCTTGGAGGAAGAGCCTTATCACAGTGACACCAGCTGGCCCTGAGCCTGGAGACTTGCACACAGAGGAGGAAGGCAGGCCTAGGGGTTTGGTACATGCAGTTGGAGCCCTGTCCGTGTGTCCACAAGACCCATTTGTACTTCCTGCTTCAGTATGCCACCCTCGTCTTATAAGGGTCTTTCTTTCCCTTCCTAAGGGAAGTTTCAGGGACCGAGGCCAGATGGAGGCCCGAGGCACCATCTGAGGTGACCATCACTCCCTGGGTGGAATGTAAGATCCCACGAATTGGGTTCCTGAAGAAGCCAGGTGCTAGGTGAGTTGTGAGAGCTGGGCGTGCTAACACCGCCCTGCCTGGGTCCACTACCTAAGTAGATGGTAAGGCCCCTGGCCTCCCCCCAGCAGCTCGCTCAGCAGCTCATTTGTCCCCAGGGCCTCTGGGGGAGGCCTGTGGGGCCAGCTCTGCCTTAAATCCTTATAGCTCCTACACACTTAGCCCCTACCCAGGCTCAGGGCAGACCCTGGGGGGTGAGTCCATGCCCCCCCCCACCCCCGGCCATTTCTCCTCCTACCCAGGGGTCCATCAGCAGAGTCTTGTCCTCAGTGGCCAGGTGCTCAGGGTCAAGCCCAGGGAAGGTGAGGCAGGAAGCCTTCTTGTATCTCCTTTGCTTGAGTTCTTCCTACCCTCCTTCTCGTGAGTAGGCAATTCTGAGAGTTCTGCACATATTCTAGAGACAAGTTCTCCCTCGTCTTCATCAGATATGTGACTTGCAAATATTTTCTCCCATTCCATAGCTTGTGTTTTTATTCTCCTTATGTCATTCACAGAGCAAACACTTTTAATTTTGATGAAATCCAATGCATCAATTGTTTTCTTTTATGGATCATGTTTTTGCTGCCCTATGTAAGAGCTCTTTGCTAATGCAAGGTCACAAAGATTTTCTCTTGAAAGTTTTCTAGTTTCACATTTCAATCTCTGATACATTTTAAGTTAGTTGTTTGCATGGGAAAGATTAATTGTGCCCACATCATTTGTTGAAAAGACTACTTCTCTTCATTAAATTATCTTTGCACCTTCAAACAAACATCAGTTGCCCACATATGTATGGGTCTGTTTCTGGGCTTTTGTCTGCCCCATTGATCCATTTCTCTGTCCTTGCCAACAACACCCTGTCTTAATTACTGTAGTGTTATAGTGAGTTCCAAAATCCAGCGCTGTGAGCTCTTTAAATTTATTCTCCCCTCCCCCCCACTTGTGTTGGCTCTTCTGGTTCCTTTGCCTTTCCATATCAACTTTAGAATCTGCTTGTCTATATCTGCAAAAAATCCCTGTTGGGATCTGTATTGAAATCATGTTAAATCTATACATTAATTTGAAGAAAATTGTCATTGGGTCATCACTATATTGAGTCTTTCAAGCCATGAACATGGTGTATATCTCTCTATCATTTAGATTTTCTTTGACTTTTTTTTATTAGTGTTGTAGCTTCAGTATACAAACCTTGCATATTTTATTAGGCTTATTCCTAAGTATTTCAATTTTTGGAGCCAATTTAAGTGATATATATTATATTTATATATTTATATACCACTTTTTTTTCTTTTTTAAAAAATTTTTTTTATGTTTATTCATTTCTGAGACAGAGAGACACAGAGCATGAGAGGGGGAGGGGCAGAGAGAGAGGGAGACCCAGAATCGGAAGTAGGCTCCAGGTTCCGAGCTGTCAGCACAGAGCCTGACGCGGGGCTCGAACTCACAAACTGTGAGATCATGACCTGAGCTGAAGTCGGTCACTCAACCGACTGAGCCACCCAGGCACCCCTACCACTTTTTTTTTTTTTCCGAGAGAGTGTGTGAGTAGGGGAGGAGCTGAGGGAGAGATCTGAAAGAAAGTCTTAAGCAGGCTCCATGCCCAGTTGCAAAGCCCAACTCAAGGATCGATCCCATAACCCTGGGATCATGGCATGAGCTGAAATCAAGAGTCAGATGCTCAACCAACTGAGCCACCCAGGTGCCTTTAAGTGGTATATATTTTTTAAATTTCAAATTTCGATTTCCAATTGTTAATTAGTAGTCCATAGAAATATACTGAATTTCTATATGCTGACCTTGTATCATGAGACTTTGCTAAACTTCCTAATTAGTTCTGTGAACTTTTTTGTATATTCCTTGGGGTTTTCAATCTAGACAATCATGTCATTTTCAAATGGGGACAACTTGACTTCCTTCTTTGCAATCTGTATATACTTTATTTCTTTTTCTTGACTTATTGCACTGACTGGGACTTCTAATATGATGCTGAGTAGAAGTGATAAGAGTAGACATCACTGCCTTGCTCCTGATCTTAAGAGGAAAGAATTCAACTTTTATTATTGAGTGTGACATTAAGTGTGGGTTTTTGTAGGTGTCCTTCATCTATCAGGTTAAGGAAGTTCTCTTTTATTTCTAGATCATTGAGAATTTCTTCTTTTTTTAAAAATCATGAATCGATGCTGAATTTTGTCAAATGCCTTTTATCTGCATTAATTAATTAATTAATGTGTGTTTTGTCTTATTAATATCTTTGATTACAGGGATTGATTTTTGCATATAGAAGCAGCCTTACTTTCTCAAGATAAACCCAATTGGCTCTAGTGTATCATTCTTACTATATATTACTGGAATTGATTTGCTAATATTTTGTTGAGGATTTTTGCATTTGTGTTTATGAAAGGTATTGTCTGTAGTTTTATTTGGTTATACAGTGTTTGTCTGGCTTTGATATCAGAGTAATGCTGACCTCATAAAATGAATGAGAAAGTGTTCTTTCCTCTTGAATTTTTTGGGAAAAAAAGGGTAGAATGGGTACTATTTCTACCCTAAATGTTTGGTAGGCTTTATTTTTCTTAAAAAGGGTTGTCAAGTTTCAGGCCCCACAAAATCATTTGGGGCTTCGAGGCTGGGTTGTTCTTTGAAAATACGGTTTCTGAGAATGTCACCAGAAGCAGCATGTGACTGTAGGCCCAGACAGCAAACCTGTTCAGCCTCCTGCCTCTTGTAGAAGTCACTGTTTTCTCATCCTAGCCAGTTTTAGGCAGAGCTATAGCTAACTCCTAGTGAGGCAACATAGTTTGGGTAAGACCATCTTCAATTTGCCTGAACTATGACTGGCTGTGTGCCTGGGGGGGGGGAAATCACCCCACCTCTCTGAGACTCAGATGTGCCAGATGGGAAAGAGAAGGTAACAAAGTATCTTCCCTCAAAGGGCTGGTGAAAAGGTGAGAATATGCTCAGAGAACTAGAAAGTTCTTCTGGAGGCAGATATGTGGAGCTTTGAACAATTCCATGGTTTACAAAGTAAGAGGAAGAAACAGAGCTGGGATAACCAGCGTGTGCTGAAGGAAGGACAGGAGGGGAGCACCTCGGGAGGCAGGAATAGCTGCCCTCTGGGCCATCTGGTCTCCCAGGTAGTCTCACACACATTTGAGGTTTCTGCGACTCCCCGAGGGGGCATGTTTGCCTGCATTTATTTACTCAACATATCCTGAGATCCTACTCTAGCCCAGGCATTTGAAAGATGTGGAAACTGAGGCCCAAAGGGGTTAGGAGATGTTCTCCCCAAGGTAACACAGCCAGTGAAAGAACTGGAAGAGAACCCAGGTGGTCTGCTTTTCCACAGTAGTGAGGGGAACGAGTTGGACTAAGTTCAGAAGGAAAGAGGCAGACGGTCTGTCCCTGATCAGCACGTGGGTGGGAGCTAAGAGCACTGGTCCTGGAGCCAGACTGCCGGCTTGACGCCCTGCTCGACCACTTATCCAGTTGGGCAAACGGCAGAACAGAACCTCACTGCTGCAGTTTGCCGTCTGCAAAATGAGGCTCATACTGCATCTACCTCATAAGGTTGTTGTGAGGGTTAAACGAATTAAATGAATTCATAGGTACAAAATGCTCAGTACAGTGCCCAGCACATGAGTGTCACACAGACATCGGGTATTATTATTTATGAAGATGGTAGGGCACACTTCAGTTTCTCTGAAGCCACTCGGTTAAGAAAGGATAAAGTTGTGAAAACGTTGGCGGAAGCTTGAGGTCCTCGTTTGCCCTCTGCGGTGGTGAATGGCACAAGCTCCGCCTTGGGACGGACTTGCCCAAGGCCATGCAGGTCCTTCAGACTGTAGACCAAATCCGCCCAGCTTTATGAGCCCTCGCTCTATCATGACACACTTCCTCCCTGCTTTTAGACCCAAGCATTTCATGATCTGATGTTCTTGGGAGAGAGATGGCATGACAGGTGCCATCAGATGTGGAAACAAATCCGGGAAGAGACTTGGATGTCTTCTATCCTGAGCTAGTGTCCAGGGGATGGTGAGCTTTTGGAACCTGCCAGGCAAGTTGGGGGTAGGGGGTGGCGGGGATGAGGGTTTGGAGAAGCAGCAGCCCTCCTTGTGGGGATTTGGCACATCTGGCCCTGCTCTGGGCCTCGCCTGCGCCACCTGCACCCCAATGCTACTGCATGGAAGGGTGCAGGCCTTAGGAGGCTGCCTGCTGGGAATGAGATCACCTCGCGGAGCAGCGTTTCCCCTGTCGCTTAGAGTCTGGTGCCACCTTGTGGCCACAGGCCAAAGCTGTCTTCGCACAGGGGCTGGAGCCTTAGCAGAGGCAGCTAACTTGGCCGGCCCCAGAGGTCACCTAGACCCCCTCTGGATTTTACAAGTACCCTCAGTTGCTTCTCGGGGACCCAGAGACTCAAGGACAGAGGAGAAGGGTCCAGGAGCCAGAAGGTGTGGAATAGGTAGAAGGCACTTGATTGGGAAATCCTGAACTGGATTCCATGACGCAGCTCCCATTACAGGGGGTTGAGGCTGTGTGAGCTGGTGTCTCAGGAGGCATGATTTCCAGATTTGGTTTTGGACTTGATCCTGGTGCACTCTGGGCTGCCAGCATCTGTTTGCTCATCAACATAGTGGGAGAGACTCTGGTTTTGCCCACTCCCACCCTTGTTTCTTCCCATCCCTTGCGATGTTCTCCCAGAAGAAAATTCAAGGCTGCTTTCTCTGGCAGACATTATTAGCTGAGTCAGCATGTCCTGGGCTCATTGCCTTCCATTTCCATGGGCATGATGGGGCACAGGGGCCTGTGGCTTGGGGAAAATGGAGATGGGGGCACACATCAAGTGCTCCTTTTGCCCTAGCAGGACAGAGCTAGGTGAATCTGAGTGTTGACGTGACCCTGCCCTGGGACTGGAACGCGTAGGCTTGGCTCTGCAATTTAATCATTCCTCCATCTTGTGAGGCTGGGAGAAGCAGAGTCTGTGGTCTGAGTGTACCCCTGAGAGAGTATAAATTTGTGATCTGGTCCCTGTAAAAGACTCCCTGTGAGAGTCTGTGGCCTATGGATTGTGTGTTATAGCTGCCACATGTGGGTAGAGCTCAGATTTGGGTCATGGAGGCCACATCTGACGTGTGAGACCCAAGGCACCAAGGCTTCACTAGGCACATGGCCATTCTGGGTGCTGTGTGGAGTTTCTAGACTCACAGCCCTGACCTCAGCCAGTGCACCTTTGTCCTCCACTGCTCTGCCTTCCCAGGCCACCATCAGATCCGACCAATTTGACCCTTTCCTCCACCCTTGCTCCTCAACCCCTCCCAGACTACTTGTGACCATATCTCTTTACAGCAAACCCTCCCCTGCCCAAATATATCTTTGCCATGACTTCTTGAAGTTGGTCTTCTCCTTCAGGCCCAAAATTGTGACACTGCTTTCCTCTCCTTCCTCTCTCTCTCTTTGTGTTCCCTCTCACATCTCTCTTTCTCTCTTTCTGTATTTCTTCTCTGTGTGTATGTGCTTTTCTGTCTCTGTATCTCTCTGTGTCTCTCTGTCTGGCTCTGTGTCTCTGTGCCTCTGTCTGTCTCTCTCTCTCTCTCTGTCTCTCTGTGTGTGTGTGTGTCTCCCTGTCTCACTCTCTGTCTCTTTGTCTCTCTCTCAGTGACCCCGTAGCTTTACAACAATGTCCCTGACCTTTTCCAAGCCTCCCGCCTCATCCCTTGATTTTGGGAAAATGACTCATGGGCCATACCACAGATAGTAAGTGCCAGAATCTGTAACAGAACCAGAATTTGATGCTTTACTTCACTTGAGCCTCAGTTTTTCCCATGAGTTAAATGACAATAACCAGACCTGCCCCACGAGGCATGGCAGGGACTCCAGCAGATGGCTGGCCTTCCGCACCTGCCCTTCTCACACCGGCCCCACCCCAGCGCCTTCCTGCCTTTGAGTCCTCACCCCCAGGCTTCCCCGCTTTAGTCTTCAGCAGGACTGTTGCTCTGCTCACTGTGGGGAGCGCATCTGGAGGGAAATAAGGTGTCCATCCCAGCTTCCCAGGGTGGGTCTCTTCAGAGATACCATCACCCAAAGGCTCTTAGGAATCGCAGACATAGTATTACTCATCTGGTGTGGGATGGGTGCCCCTTGTTGCCAGCGTGTTTGTTGTAGGTCACACCAATGGTTCAGTGGGGCTGCTTTGTGTCCCAATGCACAGTTTAGGGGACCCTGGAGCCTTTGTTCATTGAGGAGTCCAGTACATGGCTAATGGTCAGGAGGGAGACCCACCATTTTGGAATCAGAGAGGAGCATCACTTTACAGTTTTAAACTATTTTATAAATGCATGCTTTTGCATCTTTGCTTCTAAAATGTGAGCTTCTGTAACATCGATATAAGGTCTTGAATGCCCTGCTCCTCCCATTGCTCCGGGGAAATTCAGAGCCCCTCTTAGTGACTGGCTTTATGAAGCTCTTCACGAATTTGCTGCACATGTGGGCATGGACTACCTTCACAGTATTGTGACAGTGTTGTCCCACCAGGACGCCTCAGCCTTGCAGGACAGGAGTCCTTCTACAGGACAGTCTTCCTTCTACATCCATAGGCACTGAGGCAATGGTGTGAACAAAACACAAGCTCCCGTGCTCCAGGAGAGACAGAAAAGACACAAGAAAGGAGTGGAGAGAGAGTGGGAGGTGGGGCTGGAGGGGCAGGCAGGGCCTCATGAGCCATGCGAGACATTTGGATCTAAGCATTCTAAGCATTATGGGAAGCCGTGGGAGGGTTGGAAGAAGCTTGGGGATGACTGATTGCACTTATGATTTTCAAAAAGCACCTTGGCTGCCGTGTGAAGAAAGGGTTGTTCTGGGGCAAGAGTGGACCCCAGGAGACCAGTTAGGGGGCTTCTGCTTCAATTCAGGCAAGAGGGGTGATGGCAGAGACCAGGCTGGGGGTGGTGATTGGGGTAGAGAGAAGGGACTGCCTGGTAGCCCCAAGTAGGCACCTGACAGTGCTTGAAGACAACAGGCACTACGGATTGTGTCAACCATGCTCTCTCGACCCCTATGATGCAGGCTAGTGTTTTAAAGGGTGCAGTGATATGCATTCCCAGGGAACAATCAAGGTCACACATGTGCTTCTGTCTGTTGGCCGTGGCCCTTGGTTTATGGTTCATGTTCTTGATCTTAACTGGGCCTGCAAAACCGTGCTTCCTGAACCTCACTCTTGCCCTGGCCCTACTGGCCTCTCTGGCCCAGGCTCAGCCTCAGAGACCGCTGGATGACTTAGATGTATCTTTAATCTGCCCCTTGACTGTGGTTTAAAGACAGCTTCCTAAAGTTCAGGTATAAGTGAGGAACGGGGACGCAGGATGCATGTCCACCACACACATTATCTCCTTGATCTCCCCGCCAGCCCCGTGATGCTATGATTCTTTTCCCCATGTTAGAGAAGGGTAACAAGGACACAGAGTTGGAGTAATTAGTCCAAGATCCCACAATTAACAAATGACAGAGTCCGCATTTGAATCCAGAGCCCATGTCCTCCCCCTACACCCACTTTCTTTGCTGATGGAGCAGGGTCAGTACAGGGTCAGAATGACTGTGTCCTGTGTCACCCTTGGACAAAGGCTCCATTGCAGCTTCTGTGGCTCCCTAGTGTAGAGCTCAAACTTTGGTGTCTGGCAGTCTGGAGCCAGCTCCCATTCGGTTCACCATCCAGCTATGCAGCCTGTACAGGTGTGGTGCAGTGGTTCCCCATGTGTCTTACATAGGAATTACACCTGCGGGTCACCTGGGACCCTGGAACCATGCGGCCAGCCAGCCAGTGGTACTTCGTAGGAGCCTCACAAATGCTGACTCCCTTCCCTTCCTCACCCAGAGAGGGTGCAGGACTGTGCAGAAGAGGTGAATATCTGCTGGAATGTTCCCCCTGGGGTTTTGAACGTGAGAAAGGTCATGCGTCCTCTGAGCTCACCTATGATGCTTCACTGGCTGGCCCCGGGAGATCATCTGGTCCCACTCTTTCATTCTCATTTTTTTTTTTTTTTTTTTGATGAGCAAACCAAGACCAGGAAGGGGAGAACTTGTGTACGACCCCTTCCCTGGCCTGTCCCCCTCCACTCCCAATCCCTTCACTCCAAAGCCTTAGCACCTTGTCTGTGGTCTGGAAAAAACCCTGGTCCAAGCATTTGGAAAACTTCACAGCAAAGGAGGGGACATCGGCACAGGCAAGCCTTGGTTTTGGGGAATGGCATGACCCTTCTGCATTCCCTGCTCCCACCCACGCTCTGTGTGTTCTGTCCTGTTCTCTCGGCAGGTATATCCGCACCATGTACCTGGGGATTCAGAGCCAGCGGCAGAAGGAACACCAGCGACGCTTCTACTGGGCTATGATGTATGAATATGCAGACGTCAACATGTTGCGCCTCCTTGAGACCTTCCTGGAGAGCGCCCCCCAACTGGTGCTACAGCTCTGCATAATGATCCAGAAGAACAGCGCCGAGACGCTGCCCTGTGAGTGTCCCACACCCACCCCCCATGGAAGGCTGGGGGAATGACCTGGGCTGGGACAGGGCTCTGCCCTCTGTCTGGGGACCACTTGGTGACTGCCACCTGCACACTCAGTGCTTGGCACATTCTGTGGGCATTGCCCATCCTGATCCCCGAGTCTCCACCTTGCCCAGGCCCCCATGTGATGCTGACCCAGCCCACACCAAAAGCACATGAGTGGCACAGATGTTCCCCGTACACCCATGTGCCAGCTGCCCTGCTCAAGACCTTATGTTCTCATGAACAGAGCAGAGCCAGGGGCTCAAATGTCCCTGGGAGCAGCAGAACAGACAGTTCTGTGTCTCCCAATCTGGGAGGAGTGCCTCCTTTTCTTTGGTGCTGGCCTGAGCTGAAGTGTTGCACATACACAGGATGGGGGAGTCAGCCTAATACTAAATCACAATAGGCAACACCAGCGATTTTAGACATTTGTAAGCTGTGGTGCTACTGCTTGAAATCAAAGTTTATGTAGCAGCCCCATTTTAAAACATGCTCAAATAGCTCTGCTTTAGTTAGATGGGGATGGGGATCCAGAGCCAGGCGCACCCCACCCACCTCCCTCATGTCCCCTGTGGCCCGAGATGGTCTCCAAGGAGCCCCAGAAGCCCCCAGAGCCCAGTGGGATAGCACTGATATCTGCAGCAGTGGGAAGTCTCTAGGCACCTCCTGGTTGCCTGAGAAACCCTTCTGAGGTTAGACTTTGTTGGCCAAGGCAACACCAGGTCACCGATGGTCAGACAGACTGCAAGCAGCATGGCTGTGTCTCAGAGCATGTTTCAGGGGGACTGGAGCTCCAGTAGGTCTAGGATGAGGAGGGGCTGAAGATCCCATCATGTGGGGGACACTGGAAATGTCTAGTTTAAGGAAGACTTGGGATGCAAGAATCCCAACATTTGAAGGGGAATGAATGGCCATCCTAAAGGGATGGAGGGAGCTATAGGGAGAGTGTTACTGATGCAACATGTGGCAGATATTTCAAACAGCAGGAGCTGTTCAGTGGTGGAAAGAGTGTCTCAGCAGGTAGTGAGTTTCCTGACACTAGGAATATTCAAGCAGAAATGTTGCTGAGAAGACTCAGCCCAGAGGTTCCTGACTCCACACCCTCCCACCTTACACCTTGTGGTCTGTCAAGAGCAGCCAAGCTCTGGCCTTCATGAAACAGCTTTGCCTCCTGACTTTTTCCAGACTGGCCAGTCCTTGGGAATGTCCAGTTCCCTGGTCACTTGTGCGGAAAAGGAGTTTAATCTTCCAAGGCCAGCCAGAGAACATTGAGCTGTTCAGCTTGTGAACTCATTCCTGACATTTAGAGCCCAAGCACCTAGTTCTGAGCCCAACTGCACTGCCAACAGACACCCCCAACCCTATGGGAGCTTGGCTCCCTGATGAAGCCTCCTACCCACCCCAAATCAGCATAACCCCAGCTGGAAGTGCCCCCAAGGGAAAGAGGCCTCAGGGCAGATCCCTCTGTCCCACAGAGCACCGGCTGCAGTCTTGTGAATCCCTCATGGAGGCAAGGAGAAGGGGGAATGTGGGAAACTTTGGGGGGCAGTGCCCACTGTTAGAAGGAGGCACCACCCAGCCCCTGGGCATCAGCTGTTTGGAGCCAGGGTCCAGTGGAGTTTGCAGCACCAGTGACCTGTCCTGGAGAAGAGCTGGAAGGAGCTAAATAGACGTCTAGCTCCACTGGGGCATCTGGACACTGAGCAGGAAGCCGTGGTGAGGGAGGCAGGGCTGGCAGTCCGTCTGGCCTGTCCCTTCTCTTTTGGATAGACTCCCATTCATATGCACACACACTGCCACTGGCATCGGAAAAAACTAGGAAACATGGAGACCTTGTCTTCAGGGTGCCCGCGGAGCCAGGCCATCTGCTTAGGCAATGATCTGTTGTGACTGCCCACGCCGAGGCCCCGGGAGCCCCTGCTTCTCTGAACCTTGGAGAAAAGTGTGCATCATTTAGAGAGCGCCATTTGTTTCAGGACCAAGAGAACCACTCAGGGGTTGATTCTGGAAGAACACCAGTGTCGCAGGGTCTGATGTGCACAGCCTTGCTCTGCAAGTCTTGAGGGAGTCCTCATGGAACCCTGATGATGGGCTGAGGTGCCCAGTGATAGGCACAGTGACCCTGCCTGCTCTCTGGAGCCCCCATACCCAGACTGCCCTCCATCCATGGGCTGTACCTCCCCAGATCAGGGCAACATGCTCCGGGGGACAGATTTGCTGGGGGACTGGGGAAGGCCTCTTTCTCTCCCATCCGATTCCTCCTTTTTCCAACTCTGTTGCCGAGACCCCAATCTAAACCGTCCTTTGCTGTTTTGGTTGTTCAGATCTCCTCCCAACCCCCAGAATCACCAGGGAAGCAAAGTTATCCTTCTTGCACCCTTCGCCACATCCAGGCACCGCAAATAGATGGGACAGGTGGCAGGGTGATGTACGGGGTGAGTTCCTGATAGGACATTCGTCCCAGACCAAGATCCTGGTCACCACTTATACCCTGGTATGATTTTGGACCTTGCCCTTCACCTTATCAAGGCCTCCTTTTCTGTTTGGTGTAATGAAGGAGGTGACAGCACTACCTAATATTTAGGGAGGATGCAATAATGTAATGCATGTAGATCATTTTGTAAACTGTCAAGCTCCAAGGGCACCTAAGGGTGTGTGTTTGTCATTTCCAGAGGCTCGTGGTGAGTGGCGTGGGCGAGATCCTAGGGAGATCTCCACCCCACCCCTTTTGGCTCTGTGGGTCATCCCTGTCCCAGCCTCCTTGCTGAGACTGCCCTTTCTATGATAGCTGCTCATATTATAAACACAGAGAAGCTGATGTGAAATCCCTGGAGAAGAAACTCAAGGGGCAGTAGATGTTGCTCACTAAGAGCCCTCTTGATGTGGGAGTCCCATGGGGCCAAGTCCGTGAAGGCCAAGAGGCTGCTTAGTTGTGCTGCCATAAGCAGGCACCCTGGGAGAGGAGCTGGAGTGACGAGGGTCAGGCTGCTGTGGGGCTTTTGCCCTAGGGAAGCTGTCCCTGGCTTTTTCTCCCACACACCCCTCTTTTAGAGTGAGCAGCTCACTCAGAGGTCAGGCAAGCATTCCCCCACATTTGTTTGGTATGTGGAATAGGTGTTTCTCCAAACAAGCTTTTGTGGTTAAATACATTTGGGAACTGCTGGGCTAAACAAAGGTCAGTGGCAATCTTTGCTGTTGGAATGTGATTTCCCAAGACAAGGATGGGGTCTGTACCATTAGCTGGATTGATGGGAAGGAAGGAAACCTGCCCTCACTGAGCACAGACTGCAGGGGGCTTGGCATTTCCCTCTTACTTAACTTGTAGAACATCTGCTCATCACTGGACCATTTTGTTTGGAAATAGATGCCTACCTTCTTTTTTCCCATAAAAAGCTGTATGAAATGTACACACATTAAAGAAAGTCTGTTACCCTGGGAGGGACATGGTGACATGGAATCTTCCAGCCATGTGACTGCTTAGAGCATGGCAGCATAGAAAGATGCGGGTGACTCCCATGCTGATATCTGATAGCTGTTTGATCTGTGGAGAGTTACTGAGCCTTTCTGTTCCTGAGCTTTCCTGTTTCTTAAATGGGGATAATATTAGTACCTACCACAAAAAGTTGTTATGAGCATTTGATGACATGACCAATATCATGCCAGGTACAACACCTGGCCATTTTGTTGGTGGTGGGAGAACTTTTATTGTAGATACACTTCCTGAATTGGACTACAAGCTGTACTGGTGGGATCCATGGCTAATTGGCCTTGCTTTGTGGGCTTTGATGACATAGCTGCCCATTTACACTGTTAATACTAGTAAATGGTTAGGAAGACCGTTGCCACTGCCACTTTATTTTTTTAATGTTTATTTTATTGTATTTTGAGAAAGAGAGAGAGACAGAGAGAGTTGGGGAAGGGCGGAGAAAGAGGGAGAAAGAGAATCCCAGGCAGGCTCCACGCTGTCAGCACGGAGCCTAATGCAGGGCTTGAACTCATGCACCGTGAGATCATGACCTGAGCTGAAACCAAGAGTCAGATGCTTAACCAACTGAGTCACCCAGGTGCCCCACCACTATCACTTTAATATGCGAGTTCTCCACTGATCTTGCCAAATGCCAACCTTTCCCAACCTTTCCCATCTCTCCACCTTGTGGCCCTCACTTATTGCTGGGCTAACCCTGTGGTATTCAGCCTGCAAGATGGATTGTATCCAATTTCCCCAGAAGACCACATTCAAGTGAAAAATATGGTAATAATAAACAATCATACAAATATTATGCTGAAGTAACTTGAGCATCTCAGCAGGGTTTCCTTAAATCTGATGTTTTGAAAGTTTGAGTAAAGATAAAAACAAAGCTTATTCTGATATGTCATCTACATTGGTGGTGACATTGTAGTGTCTGCTGAAAGCTTTGCCAGTATTCTAGGTAGGGCCAGGGTTTGGAAAGCAGTTGGCGGGGCAGGAAAAGTGAGACAGAGTGTCAATACCACCATCCACCACTTACTGCCTTTATGGCCTGGGGCAAATTCATTTCCTACCTGGGCCTCTTGCTCCGTAAAATGTGAATAGAAGCTACCTTTGGGGTGTCGTAAAGGTCTAATGAGCTGCACATACACTCCTACAGCACCTTGCTTGCCATGTGGTGGGCACTTGATATGATCCACCGTTCCACAAAAATGCGTCAGGTCAACTGCGATACTATGTGCTGAGGGGCAGCAGGGAACAGAACCGACACAGACCCTCTCCTCACGAAAGTCTTATTTTTCTGAGCAGACAGAACAAAAACAATGGGACCGATGACACATGTTAAGTGCTTTGAAGCAAACAAACCTGGTGCTGAGACCACAGATAATGTGGTGAGGGGTGGAGAGAGCTTACTTTGGGCAGGAGCATCAGGGAAAGCCTCTCCAGGGATCTGATGTTTAGGCTGAGTATAAGCAAAGAGAAGGAGCCACCTGTGGGAAGAACAGAAATAACCTCCCAGGCAGTGGAAAGAGCATATGCAAAGGCCCTGAGTAGGAAAAGCCTGGCTTGTTCCAGCAAGTGAAGGACCCAGCATAGCTGAGGTTGGTGGGGCAGGGGGAGGAAAGTGATATCAGGGGAGGATGGAGAAGTCAGAGGCCTGATCAAGCAGGGTCTGCAGGGCCCCACAAGCAGTTTGGGCTGATACCAAGTATACTAGGAAGGGTTACATAGGAAAGCTGTAGGATTGGACCTGCATTTAAAGAAGATCTCCTTTTCTGCTGTTTAGGGAGGAAGCAAGAGCTGAGCTAAGAGATCCAGGGATGAAATTATGGGGTAGAGAGCATTTGGGAAATGATACCAAGTGCACGAATTTGAGGGCTGTTCTGGAGATCAAACCAATAAGACTTAGTAGAACTGGTGTAGGCAGTGATAGACGGAAGAGGTGGTGATTTCTCACTGGATATGTAGAGATGGAAGAGACCTTATGGGGGAACAGGTTTGGGGGACTGGATCAAGAATTAGCAGCTCTATCACTTTTCCTTCTGGGTTTTTCTGATCCTTCCATGTAAACATTGGCAGGGGTCAGGGGTGAGCCCCTTGCACCCACATAGCACCTGAGCCTGCCTTTTTTGGTTAAGCACACACGAAGGAGTTATCCTATAAGTAGGGCTCTGCTGACCACTTTTTCCCGGCATCACACCAGCACTCTTTGTCAGGTACCTGCCACAGGCCAGGTGCCGTGTTGGCAATGGGCTTGCAAACACATCTACCCTTCAGGAGTTTATGGTCTGGTGCAGCACATTTCAAATTCTGTGATAGGTGCATATACAGAGGAGGGATATATTGCTGTTTCTGGGGGCATGAGAGAGGCGGTAACATTTGGTCTAGATCTCGATGGATGCACAGGAGCTTGCCTGAAAGAGAAGTTTGGGGGCTCTTATGGACAGGGGAACCATAGGCGCCAAGAAATGGACACCTGGGAGAGCAAAACGTAGATATGGAGCGAGTGGTCCTGGGCACCTAGAGCATAGGGTATATTGCATCAAGCTGCCGGGGGGAGGGGGAGGCGCTGTGGTAGGGTAGTGATGAGGATGATGCTAGTAATGCTGGTTAAGACTTTTGGGGAGCTCCACTGTGTGCCAGAGGCTAGTTTAAGAGGTTTACATGGGTTAACCCATTAAACTCCCATGGCAGTCCAATGAGTGGATACTTTTGATTGCTCCCATTTTATAAGTGATGAAACTGAGGTCCAGAGACTTTAAGTAACAGCACGAGGCAGCCACAAGGCTTGTAAACAATAGAGCTAGATCTTTACCTAGGTGGTTGGGCTCTAATGCCTGTGTCCTTAGCAAGGATGGCTGTGTCTGAGTCTTAAAGAGACAGACTTACATGGGTTCTTGGGGAAGCGGTTACCGATACAGGGAGGGAGCACGGGCTGATATACACTGTGGACCAATCAGCTCCAGCGTGTATGTGTGTGTGCATGCCCATGTGTGTGTTTATGTATCTTAGATGCAATTATACTGACAAGGGCAGAAGATGATGCTTCTGCTTCTTGCCCCCGAAATCTCTGCTCAGAGGTTGGCATTTTGAAAATGTTCTCAATCTTCCAGAGCATTTTGTGTATGCCTTCTCTACTAGGCATGCAGGGCAAAGACTTGCTGTCTCACTATGGAGCTAAGCTTGGCCCGACCAAGGGGTGAGGGAATGGGTCCAAGACCCAAGACCTTCACAGCTCCCCAGACACCTATTAGCGAGAAAGATACACTGGCCTTTCTTTGAGGTTAGTTTCTATTCTGACCCTGGAGACCAGGAGAGCTTGGCCAGACACAAATGGGTGGCATACCCAATTAGAGAGAGATTTACTATTAAAACCCAGTGCCCCTCATGTCTGTATGGTGCATGTTCCTTCTGTCTTCTTAAATCCATCTGGGAACCCTTAGAGAAAATCCCAGGCACCTCCAGATACCCTTTGAGCTATGTGTGTCCCCCTCAACTCTCTAATTCAGCTAGGGGGCAAGACTGGAAGTTCCTGGATGGGACCAGAGGCTCAAGATAGCCACAAGGGCTTAAGCTAGGGCTGGAACTTGAAGGTGGAGCCCACCTCTGACCACAGAACAGAGCTAGCTGGCACAGTGCAGAACAGTCCTGCTCGGGGGGCACACATAGGGGGTGTGCTTCTCCTGAGGGCAACGGCTTCTCTCAGAGAGGATCAAAGCAGAGTTGACTTGTTCTCACAGGTGACAATCCACCACGCAAAACTTTGCAGGGGTTCCAGGACCCCTGTGAGTGGAGGTCAGGCAAATGCTGGCAGAGGGTACACATAAAGGTATGTCTGGTGTGAAAAGACTTGAATCTCACGACTTCAGTTTCCAAAGGGATTTAGAGCAATGGAATCTTTAGAACTGAAGAGGTTGACTAGGCCATCTAACCCACCATCCTTGTTTAACATATGGAAAGCCGAAGTACAGAGAGGTAAGTAAGCTGCCTGAGGTCACTCAGCAAGGAATCCTCCCAAAAAAGTCTCCTTTTCTTGCCACACTGGGCCTATGGTTGAGATGGTAGCATGGCATCTATAGGATGTAGTTCAAATACCAAGCCTCACCCAGGTAGTTCTTCCCACCCCGCACCTAACCATCAATAACCATGATATTCCGGCCCAGAGTTATATAAAAACAAGCATCTTTACTAAGACAAGGAAGTATGAGAAAATATATACTAAACCCTGTCTTTAGACACTGGTTTTGTTTTAAACAAATGCTGAGTTCTAAGATCCAATTAGGGCCTTTTCTTTCTGTCTCTTTGGTGTTAACCTCCATAATAGTCTTCTTTCTTAACTTCCCTGCTGGCTCCTCTTACATCAAAGCCCGTCTAGTGACTTGTACTTTAGCTTCTCATTTATTTCTTTTTCTAGCAAGAGCCCTGACCGCATCCCAGAGATTCACAAAGGCAAGTGTTCATTCCCGTTTCTCTGCTCCTTTTGAGCTAAACTGTCTGTGCCTTTGTCTGCAGCTGCTAGTTCCCCAAACACTTCCTCCTTTCCTGACTGAGGATGAAATGCATCCCAGAAGAAACTTCTCCAGCATCAATCTCCCTGGTCAGCTTTCCCTTCCTTGTGAGGGACCAAGCCACCTGGTTCGGGCTCTCAGGTGAGGGGAAAGCCCAGAGGGCTGCTTCTTAGCTGTCAGATGGCTTAAACAGCCCTCTCACCTCCTCCCACAATGGGAAATTTCCATGTCCCTCTTCCTGGTAGGTTTCTTTTTACTTATTTGAAAAAAATGCATTCTGGTCTCTTTCCAGTCCTATTCATATGGACATTAGCTGTCACTCTCTATGTCTGGGACACAAAAGTTAATTCCTTGATCTTTTAGGATGCTGGTTAAAATTAGGTGAAGCTGCAACCCAAAAAGTGATGGCAATCTGGTTGTGTGGCCCGAAGATGATGGATCTACACCAGAGTTATGAATTTCACACTCCATTTTCTTATTACCAAGAAGTAAAACTTGCTGTTAAAACAACCAGCCCACTGCATCAAACAAATCACATAATGAATTGCCTTTCCCAGAGTCATAGGGAACTTCCATGCCCCTCATCCCTTACTAGTGAATAGAGCCCTTTGCCCTAGCTCATTCCTGTGCTGAGCTGGAGTTGCCCATCTCTAAGAGATAGTCCCAGGGTTTCAGACCAAGTTGGTACAGAGGTCTTCCAGCCTTTGATGGCAATTTCCAGGCCTCTTATCACACATCCGTGTCTTAGCAGGGAGCAGATAAAGAAAGGAAAGGATGCACAATATCCCCTGTTGACTCGCATCTCCTGGCTGTCTTGTATCTTCATCTATAACTGATATGAAGAGAGGCACACAGGTATGACTGCCTTTTCCGGCCAGAACACGAACTCAGCCTCTCCCAGTTTCCCCACAGTGGCCTCTCTGCAGCTGTATCCTGTGCTGCTTTTGAGGAGACACCCTCCTTCTCTCCTATGCAACATCTACTTGGTGTCTGCGCACAGGGTTCCCTGACCAGCCAACTCCAGAGCACGGTCCGGCTTCAGTGACCAATGGCTCCTTGTTAAACAGCACATTAAAACCTTACTCTCTCAAACAGAATTTGCAAGCATTTTAAGCAGAGACCTAAACCCTTTCAGTGCACAATCCACCTTGAATCTGACTACAGTTCTGAGGCCCTGGCTGAGATTGCCCCTAACAACTGGCAAGAGAAGGACAGAGGCAGAGTTCTTTTCTCCCCCCGCCCTCTTTTTTAATTGTAGTAGGAACACTATATGTGAAATCTAGCCTCTTAAATTCAAATTTTTAAGTGCAAAAGAAAATGTAGTACGTGCATACAAAAGAGACTTCTTAAAGCAGCAGAAAAATATATGAGAAAGGCAAACTAAATTGATTTAATTAGAGTTGCCACAAATGAAATTGCAATTGGCCATCTGGAAATGCTTGTGTGTCAAATGCTGAAACGCGGAAGGACTTAAGGTAGGCTTCTTCAGCGCTCACTGGCTGACCAGTACAATCTCAGAGGGGAAGGCTCTAAGGGATGCAGATTCAGAAGCCTGAGCAGTAACTATAATTGGGCCATTTATTCATTTAATCAATAACTATTAAACACCTACAATGTGCCAAGCACGGTTCTAGGACCTAGGGACCGATATAGCCATAAACAAAAGAGATTGAAAGCCCTGCCCTCACAAAGCTTACACTGCTGGTAGAGAGAGGCAAACAGCGAACAAAACAAGTATTTTATTTTCTATATTAGAAAATGATAGGCACTAAGGGAGAAGATGTCACAGAGAGATGGGAGGGGAGCAGAGCCGTGGGCAGTTTTCATTGAGGCGGCTGGGGAAGGTTCCCTGGAGAAGGTGACTCCAGAGCAAAAATGTGAGGATAGGAGGGATCCAGCCCCACAGGCTTTGGAGGCAAGTGTGCCAGGAAGAGGAAACAGCCAAGGGCAAAGGGCTTGAGCTAAGATGGTGCCTCCAGTGTTCAGCCGAGATAGGTCTCTTGACTGCTTTTGTATCTTACCTTGCCCAGAGGTCTTGCCAGCAGAACTTCTCCTTATTCTTTATTAGAAAATGCCTAAATAGGGGCACCTGGGTGGCCCAGTTGCTTAAGCATCTGACTCTTGATCTTGGCTCAGGTCATGACCTCACAGTTTGTGAGTTCAAGCCCCGTGTCAGGCTCTGAGCTAACAGTGCAGAGCCAGCTTGGGATTCTCTCTCTGCCTCTCTCTCTCTCTCTCTCTGGCCCTCCTGTGTGTACTTTCTCTCTTTTTCAAATAAATAAATAAATAAATAAATAAGCAAACAAAGGAAAAATATTTAAATAGCTTTACTGACATACAGTTTACATAGCATACAATTCACCCACTTGAAGTGTACAATTCACTGACTTTAGTATATTCACAGAGTTGTCACCACCACTCCGATTCATCTGAGAACATGTCCATTGCCCCACAAAGACACTACACCCCTCTTAGAGCTTCCCCCCTGTAAATTCTTCCCCCGGCTTCCCTGCATAGGGAAAAGGCTCACCTTAGGTGGTGTGTCTGATTGGGAGAATATGAGGGATCCCAGGCAAATCCCTGCAATGTCACCTTCTCTGGACCTGGCTAGTGCTACTGTGGGTAAGGGCAGGAGGGACTCCCAAAGACCCTTTCAGCCCGGGTAGCATTTGACTCTAAGGAAGGGAAAAGTGAAACTAGGGCAGTAGCGGTCTTTAATTAAGCTTGACATTCACATTAGAGACAATCGCGAACTCTAGGCCTCGAGGGAACTTGGGGCTCCAGGAAAAGACAGCAGTTAAGTGATCTTCTAAAGATCTTTTGTATCCCTTAAGATTTCCAAGGCAAGAAAGCTCATGAGTTTCACAAGCAGTGCCCTTCCGTGTCACACATCTGTTACCACCAGGGAGGGGGCAGGATGGCAGAGACCCCGAGAAGGAAACCCCTGGGGGTGACCCCCATCAGCTGTTCCACTTACTGTGTGGTTATGAGCGAATCACCCTCTCTGAGCCTCAACTTTTTCATCTGTAAGACTTACCCCCAACTGGACCCAGTTGGAGGTGCGAGTCAGGATATCAGGAGGAGTTCTAGGCTGTGGCATTCACTCTAAGGCCAACCTGAGATAAAGATGGGTCTAAAGCTGAGCAGAGGAGAGCTGAGTCCTCTTTTAATTCTAGGCCTTCTTGTGCATTCAGACATCATGCATCCCAGGCTGCCAGACCCTGGAGTTGAGGAGCCTACCAGTTGGAAGATCTGCTCACCTGTGACAACATGGGGGCCCCGTCATTTCCTTTACACTTCACCCTTCACCAGTGAGAGCCTGGCATGTTGAGTCCTCTTCTGCTGGTCCACATGGTGGTCTCCTGACCCGGTCGCTTGCAAGACAAGGTGCTGCTCCTGTTTTGCACCGTAGAAAGCTCCTGACGTGGACCTCATAGGCCTGGCGTCACACACCTGCTCTGCACATAGGAACCACACATTCTTTCCAACAAGGCCTTTGCCTCTTTGAGCCTCGGGGTTCTCATCTGTAAAGCACAACTCATAGCTCCTGCCCCAGGGGGGTTTTGTCAGGAGGAAGTGAAATGCATTTGTTCTTGGCACAGAAGAAGCACTCTGACAATGGCGGCTAGTATTTCTACTGCCTACCGTGGAAGGCACATATTGCTGCCATCCTCAGCACCTAAGGCTCCGATTGGACCACATCATTTTACCTGGAAGGTTTTTCTCATCCAGGACCACTGACCACAGAGAATTTGAGCTAAGGGGCCAGGACCACTCCCGAGTCAGCCCTGCACAGGCACACACCCACCTCGCCTACTCAGCAGTCCTGTGTCCCTCTGCAAAACTGCCCACCTGAGCTGCCATGGAACTAAAGAGTATCTGAGAGCCACCTGGTAAGGAGCCCCTTACCCCTCCTGAGCTTCTGTCACAGCTCTGTCCAGTTAATCAAGGCCTGTCATCCTCAGGGCCTCAGTGGCCTCAGGTAAAGGAACCCAAGACCATTTTGGCTGACAGAATTTCCAGGGCTTTGACAGCTATCTTATCCCACGCCATGGGAGATAGGATCCACCCCGATTCTCCGCCTTTTAAAAAGATGTTATCAGCTTAGGGGCTGCTGGGTGGCTCAGTCAGTTAAGCGTCCGACTTCAGCTCAGGTCATGATCCTGGGGTGGTTGGATCAGGCTGTGTCGGGCTCTGTGCTGAGCTTGGAGTCTGCTTGGGATTCTCTCTGCCTCTCTCCTCTTCCCCTCTCCCCCACTCAAGCGCGCGCCCTCTCTCTCTCTCAAACAAAAACAAAAACAAAAACAAAAACAAACTTAATAAGAGCTAATGTACGTGAGGCATTTTACAATTCCCAAAGCACTTTTCCATTTGTCAGGCTATGTCAGATGAACAGCAGCTCCAGGAAGTAGGCCTTACTGCCATGCCTTCTGAGCCCTGAGGTTCAGCATTGTTGACAGGACTACCATGTAGGCACATCTTTGATACTACAGAATATGCAATATTCAATATGCATATTCAATATGTGCATATACACTATATATATATATGTTCTTTTTTTCTATTTATAGATACATGAATATATAGTATAGTATGCACACATATCAAAGATGTGCCTATAAGTTTTATATTCATAACTTATCGAATACTCCAAATCCACATTTTTACCCATGGTTCACAAACAATATGCTAAGCCCAGATCTGTTTGTACCAGTGCTCATGTCCTTTCCAGGGCATCTCACAACCTGGGTTAAAATGCACTCATTCTGGGAGCATCAGGGGAATGAGCCTCGTTGGCCATTTTCTCTTCAATGAGAAGGGACTTACTGGAACTTTCTAGTGACGGCAGATGGCCTTCTTCACCGTGTGCTCCAGGCCAGCCAGGATCCAGGCATCTGTGAGTCCTGCACCACACCAGCTGAGTGGCTGACATTTGTTCTAGAATCTCTAAAGTTTGTCTTTCTCCAGCTGGCTGTGAAGATAGTGTTTTGATAGCGCTGAGAGCATCTTAGAGAGAAGAGACAAGCAAAGCAGAGGGCTGGCTCTAGCTTTCCTTCTGCTGTGTCCTTTAAATATCAGTGCTTGACCTTGAAGCTCCTTGAGGGGCATGCTGCTACCTTGCTATGTCCACCATGTTCCCAGAGTGGCTATGAGCTCATGGTGTGCTGCTCAGAAGAGACTCATCACACAGATATCAGACTGATGCTGTTCTCATGGCCTCTCCCAATGTCATTGTGTCTGTATCCCATGGACCTCTTCCAGGATAGTCACTTCTTAGGAAGAACTGTCTAGAAAGTTTCAATCTCCAGCTACTAGACACACCCAGGTTCACAGTTTGGTTTTTGACTTACTGAGAATATTGAGGAAATAGGAAATACCCTATCACAGGGCTTCTCAGCCTCAGCAGTACTATATCTGGGGCCCAGCAAGTCTTTATGGTGTGTTGGGGGGCCGTCCTATGCATTGTAGAATCTTTAGCAGCACCCCTGACCCCTGCCCACTAAATGCCGGTAGCACTCATACCCAGAGTTGTGACATTGCCATGTATCCCTGGTTGGGGGTGGGGGCAAAATCACCCCCGTTGCGGACTTTGCTCTGCTGTTAAATGGATGATTATGGGCTGAATGCGGCCCCCTCTGGATTGGTTGGTTTACATGGAAGGGCACTAGTTGTTTGCTATGCACAGGAGTCAGCAGGGCCCCAGACGTTGAAGCATGAGAATAAAAGGACATGCTTAATGCAGGAATCTCAGGCAAATCCTTTTACGTCTCTGAGCCTTGGTGGCCTCGTCGGTAAAATGGAGCACCAGTAGACATTTCATGAGAGTATTGTCAGGGTTAAATGAAGTACCACATGCAAAGTATGTGGCATAATGCCTAATACATGGGAAACGTTCAATAGATGTTCGTTTCCTTTTCATCAGTCTTTTCTCCCCTCAAGGATTTCTTCCTGAAGGATGAAGGGATAAATGTTGGCTCCCAGGGAATTTTCCTTTCCCACATCTAGGGCTAGAGGTGGGCACTTGTGATGGCTGGTGGGGTCAGAAGCCCCTTTCCCTATGGGCCCTCTTAGAAATCAGAGGATACTGTGGGCTGTTTTATGAGAAAAATACCCACACAATTTTGCACACAGTTTCAGAAGGAGCAGACAAAATAGCTGCCCTGCCCTTGGAACATATGGGCAAAACAGGGAGGGGAGGCACCTAGGTGGTTCAGCCGGTCGAGCATCTGATTTTGGCCCAGGGGGTGATCTCTCAGTTTGTGAGTTCGAGCCCCACATGGGGCTCACTGCTGTCAGCTCTGAGCCAGTTCTGGACCCTCCACCTCCCTCTCTCTCTGCCCCTGTCCCACTTGTGCTCTCTCTCAAAAATAAATACGCATAAAAAAGAGGAAGTAAGAGTAAGAGATAAAGTCTATCAAGGTGGTGGGGGAAATGCTAAGGTAGAAAACAAAGCATGGAAGGAGGCACTGGCGGGGCAGTGTGGGGGGGGGAGCTGCAGTTTCCAGTGTGGTGGTCAAGGATGGCCCCGCTGAGAAGCTGATCTTTGAGTCAAGGGCTCCATGAGGCACTTGGATATCTGCGGGAATGGCATTTCAGGCAGAGGAAGAGCAAGTGTGTGCGCCCTGAGTTGGGGGTATGCCAGGAGCACATCTGGGGCCAAGGGAGTGTGAGGAGCTGTGGGAGGTGACCCCCCTAGGGAGAACAAGTAGCTGTCTCAAGTAGGGCCTTGCATGAAGGCCTGATGCCGTGAAAGGAACTTAGATTTGCACCCACTGGAGACGGGAATTACTGAAGGGCACAGAAGAGAACTGACAGGTTACACTTGTAACTCCCAGGCTGTATCATGTAGGGCCCTGAAGGTCTTTTAAAGGACCTACCATGGCGTTAACACCAAACAAGATGGCGTGTCAGTCCAGATAGGCTAGCCATGCTGCAGTGGAGGATACCCCAACAATTCCGGTGGCTTAAAATGTTGATTCATTTCCTGCTTGTTGCAGTATGTCTATCACAGGTCGCAGGTGGAGCAGCCTGTTTTTGGAGCATGGGAGAGCCTGGCTTCCTACCTGGAAGTGACACCCATACTTCTGCTCATGTTTCCCTGGTCAGAGCAGCCACAGGCGGGAACCGGAGCTGAGCAGGGCAAGAATGCATATCCTCCCATGGGAAAGGTGCTGAAAATCAGGCACCATGACTGCCTATCGTGCCTGGAGGGCCATGCAGAGGGGCATACTTTAGCTTAGTCACTTTGGCTGCATAATGAAGAGATTTCTGGGACGAGAGCAGGTACAAGGAAATGAGTTTGGAGGCCATGCCAACACAGAAAAGAGATGTCACTGCTTCTGCACATACTGGGACACTCAGACAAGGCCTTCCAGGGGTGAGTCCTCAGTTTGGCAAGCCCACAAACTTGACTTTGTGCTCACAGAGATGATCAGAGAGCTGCCACACAGTAACCAAACTGATAAGAAATTGATGTATAAATCTGAATGCTTGTTCATTAATCTGTGGGTATGGATGAGGAGACATACCTATCCCGGTGTTTAAAAAAGGAATCTGATTGGGGCGCCTGGGTGGCTCAGTCAGTTAAGTGTCCAATTTTGGCTCAGGTCATGATCTCACTGTTTGTGAGTTCGAACCCATGTCAGGCTCTGCACTCACAGCATGGAACCTGGAGCCTGCTTGGGATTCTCTGTTTCCCTCTCTCTCTGCCCCTCCCCCCTTTCAAAAATAAGTAAATATATATATATATATATATATATATATATATATATATATATAAAGGAGTCTGAGTTTTGGAGTTAGGCAGGTCTGCGTTGAAATCCTAGTTCCATGATTTCTTAACTACCTGATATGGAAAAGTTCCTTAGCCTGTGAGCCTTAGTCTCCCCCATCTTCAAATCAGTCCCCTGCTTCAGATATATTTGTAGGAAAGAATAGTTGAGTTAATTCTGTCACAGGCTTAGCACAGAGTCTGGGCCAAGGTAGCTGTTCAGTAAAGGGAAGTGATCGTCATTATTGAAATCTTTATTAGAGATTAGCAGATACCGATCAGCCTGGATACAAAGGCAATAAAGAGGTATTTCCTATAAACCATGGTAAAACGATGTTCTACAATAGAGATCACATCTGTAGTGGCCAAATTTGATTTCTGTCCTCCTTGTCCCATCCCTCTGATGTTAAAGAGCTTTTTCTTCAGCCAAGGTATAGTATGGTCTTTGTATAGATGTATAGATGTACATCTTTGTATAGATGTCGGTTTTCCTGACACCTTCCAGTCTTTCCTTCCTATGTTTGTATCAGGCTACTTTGATTGCCCTTGGGTTTTTCCACATTAACTCAGCCACAAACATCTGTCAGTCCTGAGGGTTACATCCACAGATGGTGGATGCCATCTTCTATTTTGACCCTTCTTAAGGATCAGTCTGGAAATATCAAGGGTGTCTTAAGGTCACCCCATGTGGTAAACTCATGTAGGAATCACACCCTCTCCAAACACAGAAATGTGATGAAAATGAGGGTGTCAATGCTTGCAAGTGATGGAAATGGGAAGAAAATGGTCAGATCTTCAATTATTTACCATGAATGTATTTTTAGTGAAACTTTAAAAAGGAGATTGGTTCCTTTGTTGCTTTCACATCAAGTCTACTAAGTATAATTCTGACTGATCGTCAGTAGCACATCTGGTTTGCCTAGAAGTGCGGTGTTGGAATAAAGAGGACAGCCTTATGGGGCTCATCTAATATGCAATGAGGCCCACTGAATTCTTCAAGAAGGATAATAGGTCCTGCCAAGTGATATGCTGGTAAATGCTTAACAACCAGCTCTTAGCAGAATTGGGGGAACCCTGGTCTGTAGCAGTTGCCAGTTTCTGTGGTGTAAATATTCCCACCATGCCTATTTCAAGCCTCCAACATGACATCAGCCAGCCTGCAAAATCCCTGCAAATTTAACAATTGGATGTCATGGGCCAGGATGCGCTGGCTTGAACACACTGATCATGCCTGAGGAGTGAGATAATCCCAGGAATCATTGTTAGCACTCTTGCTTCCCACCTGTGTAACTTTGGCTAGGTTATTCAACGTCTTTGAGCCTGGCTCACAGGAGGCATCTGTGAGGCTTATTTCCTTCCCCTAGTGGTTGCCCGCATAGGAAAGTAACTTCGTACCCATGCTTCCTTGCTGTGCCTCCTGGGTGGAGGTGAGGACAGGAGACAGGCAGGAATGTTTAGACAACCTTGCACACAGCTGCTCCATCTTTTTCCTGGGAGCATTTCCAAGAAGAAACGAAGCTTTTTAAAAATGTAGGAAGATAGAGGGAGGTTGGATGGGTGGAAAGTGAAGTATTGCCCATCTAAAAGGAACTCGGTGTGGAGAAAATACACAGGGGGAATTGAGGAGCAGATGGTTGACTTTCCCCAAACATTAACTTCAGGGAAGAGGGGAAGGTTGAAAGAGGTTAATATTGACCTTGATGTGCAGGTAGACAAATAGCCAGTTGAGCATGTTTCTTGGTTTGGGGAACCTCTAGGGGTACAATACCATGCAAATTAGGTGAGTATGTAATGTCAGAACATGGCTGCAGCCACATTGAAGTCTCTTAACTTCAAACTCAGTTTCCTCACCTGTAAAATGGGAGTAATAGCCCAGCAAAGAAAGGATACCATAACTAGGGGAATAGCTAATGGCCCAGCGTGAAGGACAGAGGGGCTCCAAATGCCAAATGTCACACAGAGGCAGAAGAAGAGATTAGTCGTCTGCATAGAGGAATTGGTTGGTGACTTCCAAGAGAGCTCTCCATTGAGATTGGAGGTCAGGAGTCAAGGGAGCAAGGAGAGTACCCTCAAGAAGTTTGGAGAAGAGACAAAGAGAGGTGGGATCTCATTGGCAGAAAATGCAGGGTCCTGAGAGCTAGTGTTTGTAAGATAAGAGGAACTTGACTGTGGTTATATGCTGATGGGAAGGAGCCAGGAGAGAGGGAGCTGGGAGCGGCAGGGCCGACTCTTCCTACCCCTGCTCTATCCTGTGCTTAGCACCCTTTCCATCCCTCTTCTGAGTGTTTCTCCACCGTGTGATTTAGTGGTGGAACGGAGCACTGTGGCAGAAAGGTTGGAGACGGCAGGTGCTGAAGACCTGGGTGTGCACATCCTACCCGGCAAAACCAAATCCTGCTGTTGCCCCCTCCGTTCTTGCTCAGAAAGTCTTGTGGCCATCTCTAGATACCCCTGGGGGTTCTCAAAGGACTCCTCAAACCCACATGCTATGTTCTCCCTGTGAGATACTGTAGTGTTCTGGTTTCTCCTTCCAGTTTCCTTTCTGCTTATGTATTGGGGCTCCCACTTGCTGGCCCCTTGGTGCAGCCCTGCCCTGATCATGGCCCTGCTTCAGTTTGTCATATCTCAGCTTCTCTACCTCACCCTGGTGGCTGGGCCCTCCCACAGCCCTGATCCCTTCCACTGCATTGCATCTTTCCTCCTGATTCAGCCACTTCATCTGCTGCTTACCCTCTGATTTTAGAATCCCATCCTTCCCCAAACACCATATCACTATGCTTTTCACACGATGGGATATCCATACTCACAGCTTTTGTTTTGTTCCCCAACTGGCAACTGTTCAACTGACAGTGACCCTTGGATATTGCATTGATGCCACCAAATTGGGCTTTCCCTGATGACTAGGGCTAGTCAACTGCAGATTGGTTGCAACTGGTAAGGGGTGTCCCACTGCAGATTGCAGCCTTTCATTCTCTGTTCTGTTGGTCATAAGGTGTGGCCATTCCTTTCTGGAAATCTTAAACCCTGGGTCCAGTGATCAGAACCTGAAGGCCCCTCTCCCAAGCTTTTCTCAGAGGGAGTGGCTTCCTAGGAGGCTCCAGCTTAGTGACTTCCTAGCTGATACAGCTGGACTCCAGGCAGCTCAGTGGGCCAACCACAAGCCCCGCCTCCTGGTCTGCACCACTAAAAGTGAGCTAGCTGTGAAGGTCACTGCCCAGAACTTGTCACAGCCAAACGTGAGGTGTTTAACAATTTCCAGTCTGATCTTTGGAATGTAGAAACGGATCGGGCCATAGTGGAAGCAAATCATAAAGCTCCCCAAGCCTGTCTGAGAATTTCACCGGGGGCCACAGGGCCCCTTCCAACACTGATTCCTGTGGGCTTGGGTCCTGGCCAAGATAATGCATTGACTTTTGGATTGACCTCAGGTGAGACAGAAACCTTCTAGTGAGCCACAGCAGTGAGGGAAAATCTTGCACCTCTTCCCTCTGCAATGGAATACACTGTAGGCCTTTGAAGATTAATCACTTGACAGAGGGAAAGCCATCTCACCAGAATCACCTCTTTACTTGTGGTTTGAATGTTACTCTCCTGAGGAAGGTAGACTAGAATGCAAATTTGGGTTTTAGCTCCAAAATCAAGCGCCTCTCTCAGATACCCATGGCTATTAACTTCTTGTCCACTCAGCAAAAGATTCAAATCCTTTGTACCCAGAGAACCTAGACTTTCTCTCCTGTCACCTCACCCAGCCCCCTTCTGAGGCCATGTCTGGAGGGCCCGTTAGTACAGTGGTTACTTTCAGGGCCACTGGAGTCAGACTCTGAGTTTGAATCCTGACTCTACTTCTTGATAGATGTATGTATTTTGAAAAATGTCTTGGGGCACCTGGGTGGCTCAGTTGGTTGAGCACCAACTTCAGCTCAGGTCATGATCTCATGGTTTGTGAGTTTGAGCTCTGAGTCAGGGTCTGTGTTGGCAGCTCAGAGCCTGGAGCCTACTTAGGATCCTGTGCCTCCTTCTCTCTCTGCCCCTCCTCCACTCACACTCTGTCTCTCTCCCTCCCTCTCTCTCAAAAATAAAATAAACATTAAAAAAAATCTTAAGTTTCTTCATCTAAAAAATGGAATTAGAGCACTGTATTAGTTTTCTAGGGCTGCTGTAATAAAATACCACAGACTGGGTGGCTAAAACAACAGACCTTTATTTCTTCCCTGTTCTAGAGGCTGGAAGTCTAAGACCAAAGTGGAGACAGTCTTGGTTTCTCTGGAGGCCTCCTTTCTTGGCTTGCAGATGGCCACCTTCTCCCCGTGTCCTCAAATGGCCTTTCCTATGTGTGAGCACATCCCCTGGTGTTTCTGTGTGTCCAAGTCCCCCTTTCTTATAAGAACACAAGTCGGATTGGATTAGGGGCACCTCTCATGATATCATTTAACTTAACTACCTCTTTAAAGACCCTGTCTCCAAATGCAGTAACGTTCTGAGGTGCTGGGGATTAGGGCTTTGACATGTGAATTTTTTTTTTGTGGGAAGGATGACACAGTTCAGCCTACAAGAAGTACCTACATCACAAGGTTCTTCCAAATAAGATAATGCATGTACATGCTCAGTGAATCGTGCTATGTTCTCTGGGACAGTCAGGTACACTGTTAAGGAACACATCTGTCTGGTGCTCTCTCCCTCCCCCACCCCAGTTGAGCCCCCAGAATGAACTGGCTTCCCTGAAGCACCTTCTGCTGACAGTCCTTCAGGGAAGAGATGCCGTTAGAGTCCTGTGGGTTTGTGAGGCCACAGGCTTTGTCCAGTGAAATGATGCAAAGGTGGCAAGTCATGAGACATTTAATCCCTTGACCAAGCGTAACAAAGGTGCCAATGTCACAGATGGGGTCCAGACAAGTTTCTTGGAGGTGA
The DNA here is from genome assembly GCF_028749965.1 of Puma concolor. NCBI lineage: Eukaryota > Metazoa > Chordata > Mammalia > Carnivora > Felidae > Puma > Puma concolor. The sequence goes on along the minus strand of NC_141670.1, from coordinate 52,426,385 downwards.
GTTGCTAACAAGTATATCTAATGGTTTCTACCATTGGTTCCTGAGCCCTCAGAGGACAAGTGTTTCTCTGTGTTGAGCATCTAGTGAGAAACTCAAGTCCCAAATGGCTTCCTAAAATGGGCCTGTTTTTTCTGGGCTCCACTCAGGATGTACTCAGCCTACTAACTCTGGACCCAAAAAATGTGTCTGGAGCTTTGCACAGAACAGGGAGTTCTTTGGTGAATGTGGTGAATTATAAGGTAGCCACACCCAGACATTCCCTCTTTCAAAGGATCACCTTTGTCAATGCTGCTGGCAGAGAGAGTAGGGCAGGCTTGTCATGGAATGATGACCCCACTCATGTTTCTTCCTGTCCCTGCTTGCCATGCTCAGGCTCTGAAGAGAAGAGAGGTCCCAGACAAATGCACTCTTTTTGGTCTTGGGCAGGACCTCCGCCCTGGGCACCCTGCACATGAGCCAAATGTCAGAAGTTCCCACCTTCCCTTTTCCCTTTAACTCAGAGCATTTGTACAATGCCAAGGATGTGGCCTGGCATTCAAGGCCCTGAAGGACAAACAGCTTGGTCTTAGAACAGACACCTGCTATTAGAGAAGGTTGATGGCCTTTATGACCTCAGTAAAGGCACTACCTGGTGGAGGGTCGAGCTGACAAAGGGATAGGATGCAGAAAAAATGGAGTGTTGGGACCAATATGAAAAGGCAGGCAGACAGCTGTGCTGTGGGCCTAACATTACTGTCAGTAGTTGGGTAATCTTGGGCAAGGCACCCACATGCCTGTACTTCTGCATCCTGTCGAATGAGTGGGTTGAAGTGGATAGTCCATGAATCTCCCTGTGGATATACTGTTTGGTGATATACAATATACCAAATTGGGAGAGATAAGGCAGAGAGTTAAGACTGGGGTTGGGCATCAGCTGACAAGCAGCCCCAGAGCCAAGTGCTCAGATGTGTCTCCCATGTGACTGTGTCCCAAGTCCTCCTTATAATTAGCATTAATGTCTTATGATGTTTGGGGAGCATTCATGTTGTATTCTAGAGAGCAACTCCAGTAGCATTGACCAAGATCCAAGGCAGCGTGTGGGTCAGCTCAGAGGGAAGCAGTTTCTGTAATACTTCATGATGGGTGGAGCAGGAACAGAACCCAGACCTCAAAGCCACAGGGACAGATCAGGAAATGGCAGAGGTAACCCAGAAGATAGAATAATGGGGAACAATTGTATTTGGCTTTGCTATGTGAGATTGATGGACATTTGAATTCCTGTTTATTCATATTTGGCATGGACGGGCTAATGTCACAACACACAGAATATCGAGATCAGCATGGTGAAGGCTGAGGGGCTGTCCTACTTCTGAACCCCACGTCTGTTCAAAAGCACACCCAGAGTAAGACTGAATGAGACCACGCTCCGGCAAAAGATAAGCTGCTTTTTCTTATTTCTCCAGCTTGGTACTCATGTTTTTCTTTTGAACTGGGGGAGTAATACATTCTGATTTATTAGAAGGAACAAAAAAAAAAAAAATCAAGGCTTCTTCCCATTCAGTTTCTGTAGAACTCCCATCTGATTATTAAAGGTCAGCTGTACCACCAAGATTATTAACAGCAAGAAATGAGTTTACCAGGAGAGGGTTTGATGTCACAAAGATGTTTAAAAGGAACTTTCTGATGATGCTCCAGTATTGATAATAAGCCTGGCACAGACTGCTGAGATGATTGCATATTCCTTGCCCTCCAGAAACCTACAGCCTAAATCATGTGACTCCCAAAGCACCCATTCTCCTCCCTGCCCAGTGCACCAGACAGCACAAACACAGGAGGCTCTAAAACGTTAGCATGACCACTGTGACGTGGCTGTGGAGCACACACGGTCTTAGCAGATGCCGGTGGGAATGCCCTATGCATACAAAGGGCAGAGCAAGACACACAGAGTATCATGTTCAGAACTTTCCAGAAAGGTGAGAGGAAACTGTTAGGTGTTTTCAAGATTGGCTTTCAAAATTGCTATGGTTTCTCCCCTGTTTGTTTTCAATCTTGGTTGCTATTATTATGAAAGCAACACATACTCCTTGCAACAGTTGACAGTCTGGGGGTTTTTTCTAGGTTCACGCCAACATAATGGTTTTTGTTATCGCACTATATTGTTCTGCAAGCTGTGAACCTGAGCGTCTCTCAGGTTGGAAGGAAGCTCCGTGAGGTGGGTGAGGAAGGTGGATGCAGGGAGGGTGTAAAATGACTTTGACTCTTCACTGGGGCTTGGAGGGGAGTGGGGCGGTGAGCAGGGCCCAGGGAAAGACAATTCAAAGACTACAGGGCTGGGGCAGTTTAATGAGTCACTTGATGAGACAGTATTCAAGACCTCAACCAAATTTAATTGCATTTAGTTCTGAAATCTGAGGAGAAAGGAAAAATGGAGGCTCCAGATGGTCGGAGTGGAGAACACGTGTGAGAGACTAGGGGTGATGGGGAGTCTCGCCTGAGAGGAGATCACATGGTAATACCTGATTAATAGCTGGTTGCTTGTGCGTGGGTCAGAGACTCCAGTAACTATTTGTTGTGTTCAGTTTGATTCAGTTACACATACCACATAGGCAGCATTATTAATAAAATTGCTCCATAATGATTGAAGTATCACTGAAATGCAGGGGAATGATGAACAGCGGTGCTGAGTGGAAAAGGCATTTCCAAAGCATGAGCAACACTCCTGAGTCAGGACAGGTACCAGAGAAGCATGGGTCTCCAAGTCAAGGCTTCGGAGAACTTGGAGCCATGCTGGGGTGGGGAAAGCAGCAAGGACTGAGTGAGAATGAGAGAGAAAGGAGTGAATGAGAAAGGCAGCCACCCAAACAGACAGAAGATCCCAGGACTCTTGGTCAAGGTGGCCTTAGGCAGCGGATGGAGAAGCTAAATGCAAAGCTTCAGTTAAGATGCATTGGGTGAGCTGATGAAAAGGTGGGAGAGATGCCAGTGTCTTCCCAGAGGAGAATAGTTGTGCAACTTGGGGCAATGAGCAAGCTGTCAGTCTTCACCATCAGTGATCCCTTCTATGGCTCCTCTAAGAGCACAGGCTTCTGGTGACAGGGACACCAACCCTGGCCACATGTCAGTGTGCAACAAGGATCCCCCACAAGCTCGTGATCCCTTCAGACAGAACACGTGCCACCCGACCCACAGCAGATGCAAGGAACTGCCACGGTGGCTCCAGTTCTTGGCTTCCCGGGCAAGGCACATCAGCCTCAGCCTTCACTCTTGAGTTGTGAGTCCCCAGAAATTCTGGACTGGGGCCTTAAAACTAAAAGTTGATCTCAAAAGTTGTCAGTTTAGGGAACATCTATAGCCTCTGTGGCCCGTTCCTGATTATGTGTTTCTTTCTCCCTCCTCATTTAGACTTCGGTGTGTGTGGGCATCTCCTCGGCCAAGAGCCCCACTGTGCCCCATGTGGGATGTCCAAGGTTTTGACTGTGTGGGTTTGTGTCTTTCTGGCAGGTGTCTCCTCTGTGACTTCCCTGATGTCCCTGGCTTGGGTGCTAGCCTCCTATCACAAGCTGCTGCGGGACTCCAGGGACGACAAGAAGAGTATGAGCTACAGAGGGGCCCTCATCCACCTCTTCTGGCGCCTCTTCACCATCTCATCCAGAGTTATCTCTTTTGCCCTCTTTGCTTCCATATTCCAGCTCTACTTCGGGATCTTCGTGGTGGTTCACTGGTGCGCCATGGCCTTCTGGATCATCCATGGCGGAACAGACTTCTGTATGTCCAAGTGGGAGGAGATCCTCTTCAACATGGTGGTAGGGATCGTGTACATTTTCTGCTGGTTTAACGTCAAGGAAGGGCGGACTCGATATCGAATGTTTGCATATTATACGATAGTCTTGACCGAGAATGCTGCCTTGACGTTCCTTTGGTATTTTTACAGAAACCCGGAGACCACTGACTCCTATGCGGTGCCAGCACTGTGTTGTGTCTTTATTAGCTTTGTGGCTGGGATCGCATTGATGCTCTTATATTATGGTGTGCTGCATCCCATGGGGCCGCGAGCTAAGATTTTTGCCAGCTCCTGTTGTGCCGAGCTGCTCTGGGGCATCCCTCTGCCCCCCGATGTTGAGCCCATGGCGCCTCAGACCCCTGGGTACCGGGGGACCCAGGTCACGCCTACCAGAGCCGTAACGGAACAACAGGAGGATCTCACGGCTGACACTTGCTTGCCCGTTTTCCAAGTGAGACCCATGGGGCCCTTGACCCCGTCGGGGCGTCCTTACCACCCAGAAGGGCCCCTCATTAAGATTGACATGCCAAGAAAGAGATACCCAGCTTGGGATGCTCATTTTGTAGACAGGAGGTTGAGAAGGACTATTAACATTCTGCAGTATGTCACCCCCACCGCAGTAGGCATTCGGTATCGAGACGGACCGCTCCTTTATGAGTTGCTACAGTATGAGTCTTCACTCTAAGAGCATCTTGACCCAAGTTGAGAAGGGAACTTAAGTTTGGGTTGTGGTAAACACCGCTTACAAGAAATATAACCCTCCCTTTCCCCAACACACAGAACCACCACCACCACCACCACCACCACCACCACCACCACCACCATCACCACCACCACCAATGCTACAAAAAACAAAAAAGAAAATAAGTCACAACCCCTTCAGATAAGCTTTCTTTCCAGTCGCTGTATGTATACAAAGATATTCTCTATGTTTTGTAAGTAAAAACAAAAAGAAAACTTTTCTTTTGTTTTTTACACATAAGAAACAGTATTGAAAAATCCCACACTATGGTTCATAGGGTGGAGAAGGAGGAGTTGTCTCCACTCCAAAAGAAAAACAAAGTTTTATACCTTACACCAAGTGTAGATCATTTACGGGATTGGTGCTGATTGAAAGAACAAAACAAAACAAAACAAAACAAACAAACACAAACAAACAAACAAAAAAACCTTCAACTGCCTTATGCCCTTAGGTGCTGAGTTTCATTAAGTACTGTCACGTTTTCTCATGCAAAACTCTCTGGTGATTTTTGCACCAGGAGAGGGAAAATTAAACAATCAAATGAAACAAATCTAGAAACAAAACAAAAACCAACCAACAAAAAAACCACAAAGCAATCATTCTTCCTATCTGATTATTTGTATTGAACAAAACAAATTTACCAAAAGCAAAGGCATAAAAACCCCTCCTTCTTTTTGGTTTCTCTCCCAGTCTCCTGTCCTTGCCCCTAATTAATCAGCGCCTTCTAGGAGCCAAAGTCTGGCTGTTTGAAACTCAAATGGCTGGAGAAGCTACTTGAAGGTTGACTATGTGCCATTTTAGCATTCACCCACTGAGAATCACATTTGTTTCCTGGTGTAAAGCAACACAGAACAAAACAAAAAGCCACCCCAATAATTCTGTAAGAACAGGAAATTCTAAAGCAAATTAAAGGAGATTTCCATTTCTGTAATCAAAGAACATCAGTAATAATAAAACTCAGCATAGTAGCAAAAAGAATGACATCAATTTAAAGGCACAATACTTAATCAGTGACCGGCAAAAAATGATTTGTTCTGTCATTTTAAGGCCGTGAAAGGTATACATTTATCACATGTGATATTGTGTAAGGCCTCTTCTGTTTCCATTTGGTGGGAAGCCTTAAATTGATCTGGAAAGAATTCTTCATTTTTCATTTGTGCTTTTTAAAAATATTAACAAAAGAGGAAAATTAGAATATAAAAAAAAAAGTCAAATTGTAATAACTGACCCATTTCAAAGACTGTTTGGTGCTTCTGTCTTTCACCATTGTGGTTGGCTGAAAGTCATTCAGCTCACTTGGTGCATCTGGGTTGAGTGGGAAATTTTGTGTGTGTAGTGAGTGTGTGTGTGTGTGTGTGTGTGTGTGTGCATGTGTGTGTGTGTGCCCATAGCACACGTCTATGTGTGTGTATGTGTCTGCTGCAAAGTCTTGCCAGAAATGTAGAAAACTGATACAAGACAGACTCTGGGTATGGCTGAGGTGGAGTAAAAGGGTGCTGGGGAGTGGGAGCAGGGACAAGGGAATGGTGCTTGAATATCAGCCCCTGTCTGGATGGCGAGACTCATACCAGCAGCAATACTCTGGGTCTTAGAGGCACGTCATTTGGGTGAAGATGTGATTCAATTATTTATTTTCACGTTGTACCAAGTTGAATTTCTGGAGGTGTTGCAAGTATGTTCAACCATTTTTAAATGTTATTTTTCGAAAAGTATTGCTCCTGTAAGGAATATTCTGTTCTAGGGCATCTTTTCAATCCCATTGTATCTCTACTTGGGCACAAAAAAAAAAAAAAAAAAAAAAAAAAGGAAAAGAAAAAAATCACAAAAAGAAAAAAAAATCTCCACAAAAAAGATATATATATATATATATATATATATATATATATATAAAACTCTGTGTATGTGTGTGTATATACACATATATATATGTATATGTGTATTTACACACACAATATTTTTTGGTAAATACTGTTTGTCTTTGTTGTGTGGAGCTGCATTTTTTTTTTTTTTAATTACAGATATAACTGTTTAGGGTGCAAGACCTCACATTGAACTATTCTCAAAAGAAGTTCAAAACCTGAGGAATTTTTTTATGTTTGTGGGGTTTTTTTTAATTATTAAAGAGGCTTCTCCTTTCCACCCCCTTTATTATTTATCTAAAGCTGTTTAAAAAAAAAAGAAAAAAGAAAAAAAAAAGAACAAGTTTTAAATTTTCTTTCAGTTGTAAACTGGATGCTCCTTTTTTTGTTCAGGTCCCTTTGATTTCCTTTATTATTACTAAACTTAGCAGCGCCGTCCTGTCCCTCTCCCTGACTCGGTTGTCTCCTCAGGTCCTTCCTGGCAGAAAGGAGGAAGGGAGGAGAGGTGCAGAGAGCCTGTGGCCCTCGTGCCCATCCGTCTAGGAAGCATGATGCACAGAGCACACCCAGGCCTTGGCAAAGACCAGCCATGCGGGACTGTCTCCGCCCATCCAAGGGACAGGCCCATGGGCCACTCAGTAGTTAATTGGGAATTCCAATCTGGTCAGCGGTGCTTTCCTTTTTATTCTGCTTCCCTGCCGAGGGTTTATCTTGCTGCTTACTCTGCTGAGGCCGGAAGAGGTGAGGCCATTTGAGAGGGGCCATCCCATCCTGGCTTGCTATAGTCCTAACTCTTGTCTGCCTCCACTCTGGGGCCGTGTGTGCCTAGAGCCCTATAGACGTCCATCACTGGAGCAATCCTAGACATTGCCCCCCGTGCATCCCTTTGGGACCTCTGCCACTTTGGCTTGTTTGCCTGTCCTTTCTCCTTCTGTTTCGTTTTGATACAGTCACAGGCTTTAATTTGCCACCTGTATTCTACTACTCCACATTTAGCATGTGCGCACGTGAGTGTGTTTGTGTGTGTGTGTGTGTGTGTGTGTGTGTGTGTGTGTGTGTGTGTTTATGTTTACATGCAACTGAGAAAATTACCAACATTTGTGGACCTGGAGCGCCAAAAGTTGGGGTGACAACTTCCAACTCAGGGAGGGCCCTCTGGGGTCTTAGCCACTGGGAGCAAATGAGAAGACCACGGGGCATTTCAGAAATCCTTTCTTTCATTCTCTATTGGACTGGGCTCCACAAGACTCAGGCAGGAGAGCACAATTATCCTGTGAAATGTTACTCCCCACCTCTCCATTATGCCAGTTACTTTCCTAATGATGAAAATGAAAATATGCATTATGAGCAGTAGCAGGGAAATCTGTCTTGGCATAGGGACAGAAGAAGGAAGAAAAGTCTGGAAAGAAGTAGAAAGCATGAGAGAGGGGCAGGGACACATGAAGAGAATGAACAGAGGAGAGTTTTCATTTGCCTTCTCAGTACCATCAGCCAATAGCAGGTCCTTAAGTTTTCCAATCCCCTGGACACCCTCTGGCCACTAGTCTCAACCAGCAGGTCCCCTTGGGTCTTCTCCCCGCCTCCAGTTGCTTTCTGGGGCTGCTGGTGGCTGGCGGAATGCACACATTCCCCTGCTCAGAGCCACCCCTGGGAGGTCTGTCTCCTTACCCGGAAGACATTGGTTCTGAAAACCCAGACCCTTCAGGCTGCTCTGTGGCAGAATCACTCAGTGAGCAGTGGTGGCCTCATCCCACACTGGGAACCTGCTTTTAGTCTGCCATTTGCCTGAGCGCCTGGCAAACCTCTTAAGGGCTATGCTGCCCCAGCTGCCCCCCAGCAGAGTGCTTGATGAAGAGTAATTAACTCTCTATATTTAGTTCTGGTGGGAGATGAGCACACTGTACAAGCAGCTGTAGAATAAAATAGGAAGGTAATCTCCTCTCTTTACTTACTGCCACTCCCCCCATCAAATCTGCCCACAACCCCCCATAGAACTTTGGCTCTTCATTCTCAGAAATATGTACTATCTCTAAAATCTGGCTGATTTTGTTAGCATCCTTTCTGCAAGTTCTGTTTCTCCCTTGCTCAGGGAGTGTACCTTTTCTCTGGGCCTCGGAATGAAAAGAAACCTCGTTCTCCTCAGATAATATTGAGGTGATGTCCCTGAGCTCATTGCCACAAACCTGTGACATCCCAAGTCGGAATGTCATGTCTCTTTAGACCATGAGGAGGGGAGCTAAGAGGGTTTAATTTATCAGATGAGCCCCCACTGGCCTCACTCACCCCCCAAAGTTTCTCCTATCTCAAACACACCTCTCCACTCTGTTTCCAAAAGGTTCACCATGTTCTGAACAAGTTGGCCAGGGGTGCTTTGGGGAACAGGCACCATCTCTCTTAATGGCACATGCTGCCAACATGTCCCTTTCCAGTCGAGGAGGACACTTCCTTATGGCCCCAGGGGCTCCCCCACTCCTGCCAGATCCCCCTCACTCTACCTCCCCAGGCACAAATTCACCCAATACTCTATGGCCCTGGTGGCCTAACTTACCATCACCTCAATAGCCATGGCCCCTCTGAGTCCAAGAATGGCTTAAAAGAGTACAAATATACCTGTCTGGACCATGGTCATGAGGATGATTCTATTGGCCTTGTGGCACCTCATGCCATAGGCAACAGACCCTATGCCACCCAATTGGAGCCTTATTCTTAGAAAAATTTACAGGTTTTTAAAAAACACCAAACGAGATCATTTTCTCAAGTCTCCCTCTACTTTTACCCCCTCCCACACAGTCATAGTGGCAGAAGCAGAGGTTTCTGATGCTGATCTTGTTTGGAGGACCTCTTAATGGACATGGTCCCGCTCCTCTGTATACACAGAAACTTCTTTCCCTGTGTTTATGTGCCTGATAGAGCATACCTCCCCTTTCCTTGTCTACTCTGCTCCTGGGGATGGAGGGATCTATAATAAGCCCCAAGCCCCGATGCCCCTAGACTGTAGCAAAATTTTCTCCATTACCTGGGAACAGATGCAAGGAAAGGACAGTAGCATGCAGGCTTAGAGCCTTTGGTCTAGAGAAAAGGATGTCAGATCCCTGGGATATATTCTACCTACAGTATCCACACCTTCTGGCTCCCAGCTTCTCCAGTGGGGTGAACTGGGCCACCTAACATTTGCTTAGTATACAAGATGGCATTGGCATTTTCTTTTCCAAGGAAAGTGCCTCATTATTCAAAGTGAGCCATTTCAGCCCTCTTGTGTGTGATGACAGCACCTTCAGGTGGTGGCCTGGATGTGGGTGCATTCCTTGTGCACACTCATTTGATTGTCTTATCAAAAAGCTAAAATCTGTTATTTCTTTGCTAAACCAAAAAATGTTAAAATAACACTGCCAGATTTGGTGGGGGGCATATAAATTTGGAGAATGCAAAGAGAGCTCATTGCAATTAATTTCACTTAGATTCCAAGTGATGTTCCTAGTGTATACTTAGAAAACTGCCAGGAAAGTCTTGAAGAGCTCACAGGAGTCCTGGGAAAGATCCTGCATGATGAAAGAGAAGGACACAGATGCGTAGACAGACTCATCCCAGTGGCTGGATCAGCCTTACAGGTAGCAGTTCTGTTCATTTCATTCTCAAACATTTATTGATTACTAGATTCTGTCGGGCAGCCCTCCTTATGAAGCACACACAAGTATCCTATGATACTTGTGAATTTAAGTCAACATCAGCTTCTCTTATTAAAGTCCAGGTGTCAATGAGGTGAATAAAATGGGAAGTTCTTCAAGGTTAAAGTCTGTAGCATTATCCCTTCATCTAAAACTGGCCACAGTTACAGGTAACATTCCATTCTCATCTGCAGGTCAACCTCCTGGACATGGAAATTGCAGTGGTTGACCTATCACAGGCTATAAAACCATAAGTTTGTATGAGGGCTGCCCCCAGAGCATCTTAAATCAATGTGTGTCTGTCCCAATTGCAAAACTTGTGAAGAGGCAACTCTGCCCTCTCAGAGGTTTTTTCTGAAGCCCCTCACTGGGGAAAAAGATGCATTCCTGCAATGACAACACAAGCCTCTTTCTCATCCATCTTTAGCTATTTCAAACATTTTGTTTCTTGCTTAAAACACCGCATCTTGTGCTATTGGCCAAATATCAAAAGACAAGGGCACTGCCTTGATCTGCCTGCAGCTTTATTTCTTTGCCTGCCTGGTTCTGTCTGCCTTACTTGACTCTCTCGGGCACCATCTGCTTCTTCTCCACCTCCTGGAAAGAAGCTGTGCCTTCTCACTCCCTCTACCTTTCCTTGCAGTGACTGGCAGGACATGGCTGGTATGTACTGGAGCCAAAGGTTGGGAGTGCTATTAATGGCAGCTCCTGAGGGCAGCAGACGGACAACCGTAGGAGTTCCCCCTGCACATGGCCAACACCTTGTGTCAAGGGCTAAGAATAGACCAAATTGGAAATGAGCAGGCAGGACCTAAAGGGCATATGCCCTGGCCTGCCCCATCCCATGCAGAACAATATGCAAGCCCAGATAGGAGACGCCTGCCCCTGCCAATCCTTAACATGAATCACAAGACCCCACAACACAAACTGAAGTCAGTCAGCGCACCCATGCTCATCCAGGAAGGACTACTCCTAAAGTCCATCCTTAAGGAGGACAAGTCTACCAAGGAGGACAATAAAAAGAATTTCCTTTGGGTATAGTGCCAATTGGTAACCCAGTGAACATCTCTCTAGAAGCAGCCTTTGGCCGTATGTCATGGTGAATATAGACAACTGGTCACCAATTCGATGAACTCCTTTGGTCTGTTTCTCTATCCCCAACATGGCTCTGGGATCCTCAGGCTAGAGTGGGTTTAGGAGATTTGTTTCAGCTGTAGGCCTCCTAGAAGCTTTTCTTTAGACCCAGAAAGATCAGGAAATATCACAGGCTGATTCAGGGTCCCCACTGTGATCATGGATAACTCACTTCACCTCTCGGTGCCTTGGTTTCTCCATCTGTAAAGTGGAGAGAGAGAAAGCCAACCTCTTCTTTCTCTCCTGCTCAGGGATGCTGTGAGGATTCAGTCATTATTGCCTGTAGCGAAGGCATCATATAAGGAATAGTGGTGACCTCGTTACTTAGAAAGTAGAACCAGGAAGCCCACAGGATGAGCAGTACTGCTGGATAGGGAGAAGTCTCACACATGTATAGTTCTTAGACACTTCACAGCACTGTGAACCCAGCACAATGGTACTCTGGTCAGGTGACCAGGGGTCACCTAGCTCAAGCCAGCCACTTGTAGTTCTAAACCAAATGTCCTGATGTTAATTTTTCCTAAAGTATCAGAGAATATATGGAGGGATCAATTTGAACACTGATATTCATTGAGCTTTGGGAAGACAAGAGAATAGGTGCATGGGGAGTATTTGGATGGTTTTTAAGGTGGGTGAAAGCTCTTTGGGAAATATCCCTCACTTTCGTTCTTTCTCACAATCTTTTTCAACCTTGAGGCTCACCTCATCAAATGGACTCACCTTGTCTTTGCCTCTCTGCAGAGTAAAGTAACAAACTTTGTTTTTTAAAAAACACCCATCAGCCAAAATGTGTGTCCCAATGGTGGGTTTTAATCATTCCCTGGTGTGCTTTGAGTACAGCCTGCAGGCAAAGATTCAGAGACAAACAGGGGGTGGGGAATATCACTATTGATTTTTATCCAAATCAGGGTCTTTTTTTCCTCAACATTTGAATTGGAAAATTTAGTTGAGTTTCTTTTTCTTTCCTTTTTTCTTTTTTTTCTCTTTACTATGGTTTGACTGTTATCAATTCAACTACCAAGATACCCTTTGAACAAGAAAATAGACCCATGCTAAGAACCTCCATGTTCTTAGGACTCAACTAGAGTGAGGGCAGGTGGGAGCAGTGGAGAATAACACTAGCACTTCAGGAGGACCAGCTGCAACATTGATTTTCTATTGGCTCTTGGAACCTTCTTGGAGAGGAGAATTCTAGAAGTTTCACCTGTTCTCAATCAGTCAACCTGGCTCTGGCCCTTGGAGTTCAGGTATATTTCAATATAAAAATTCTATATAAAAAAATGCACCTTCTGAGACTATCCCAAAGGAACAGATAGTTCATCTAAGCAGGTTCTAGTTGTTGCTGCAAACCCTCCTGCTCTTTGGCTGTGGATCCCCGACAAGAACTCCTTTCCCACCTGCTCTGACTCTGTTCTCCAAGACTAATATTATTGTTTTGATAGCACAAGGGACCAGACCATAGTTTGGAATTCAGTAATGACTTCTGTTTGATTTTGTATCTGACCATTCTGTGGATAGGCCAAATTCTGCTGGGATTATTTGTTTCCACAAGGTATTTCTGATGGTTACCTGAAGGAAGGAATAAATGAGACCTCCAATTGATTCCCTGTTCTCATCGGCATTCCTCTTTTGACTGAGATGGATGGCAAATGAACTGTATAGCATTTATGAATGAGGACTTCGAAGATGGACACGTGGAACCACAGAGAACAAAATGACTCAGTAGTTGGGTAGGAAGAGTGATAAAGAAGAGGAAGGCTTCCGGAAGTATGCGGAAAGAAAATATTTGCAACAGTCTAATTATTACTTCCTACACACTCTGGGGGCAGAAATAGCAAAGCATATTCTATTCAAACAGAGGAAATCGATTTTACTGAGTGACATATTTAAGCATTATTGTTTTATGGAAGGGTCAGAGAAAGCATCTCAAGAAAAGAAAGGCACGTTCTCATGAACAGATCATGTCACTAGAAGTAAAATATCCAGGACTCTATCCTTCTGCGGACCTAGGTCAAGGCACTCTTGGGGCCAATTTCTCTTTCTGTAAAATGGGAAGAGTATTGCTTACTTACCTCACAGGGGTGTTGTGAGGATAAGGTAATTAATGTCTTGGTAAAGCACTTTGAGGATAAAAGTATTATGGTTATCAAGTTTGCTTCCTATTTAAAATCCTTTTAAACTTCAATTGAGCTCCTTCAATTGAAGGGGAAGGTGATCTAGTTCCTCTCCTCTTTTTTGATTAATAGATATTTTTAAATGATTACGAGAGGACAGAATAACAGAGTTATCTCTATGTGGGTCAAGAAAGATGTTCTCTGTCTTTCCACCCAGAAAGGCTACTCTTCTTTCCTTCCCAAATATTTGGGCAAGAAGGAAGGGCTTTAAACCTTTTGGCTTCCATCAGAGAATGCTATTCTGAGAAGCAAACTAATATTGGTTGATTTCCTCCCTTTGGGGGAAAATGAAGGCAAATCTCAGTGAGCGCATCCTGTGACCAGCAGATACGGCTCTATTATTTCAATCATTTCTCCTGCTCAGCCTCAGTATTCCCATAGCCTTCATCTTCTCTCTCCAGACCCAGAGAACAGTTTGCTTATGCTGTGCTAGAAAAATAGCTGGATATGTTTTGGTTGGTTTGTGTCCTTGGAGAGTCTGGTATACTGTTGTTTGCTGGGAAGTCTTGGCTTCCAAAGACAAGGGTCTTTACTAGAAAACAAATCAAAACATGTGACTTGTCTTTAAAAAACTTTTTTTTTTCCCATGGTGGTGGGGGGAGGAGTTTTCAGTTGCTTAGCTATCAAAAGTCTTTTAAAATTTCTCATCTGTTTATCCATGTGCAAAGTTCTTCCCTTCCCAAACACACTCAAGGAATCAAGTCTGGATTCTTAAATATTCTAAAATATAGCACATCTCAAATGACTTGTTGAGTGCTGTGCCCAAAGTTCTCTAGTTTCTACGAAAAGTCAAACACCTATTGAGCTAAACAGGTTGGAACTCCAGCCCCAAGGTGAAGCTTCCTGGACTTGCGCCAGAGCTTAGTTTTGGGAATGTTCTGTCAGTATTACTAGGGCTGTCTCCCCAGCCCCCCAGAAATCTCCATGCCACAGAAAGAACATCCTCAGAACTCAGTGGGGGCTTCCTCTGGGTTTTAGGACCAGAGTGAAACCATTTGTTATTTTGAAAATGATTATATGATGCCCGTCTTTAGGGAAAGAAAAGGATTACTTTCTTTTCCTTTCAAAGGGCAGAAGGGACAAGGAGAAAGGGAAGGTTATTTGGTTTGAAAAGATGTGGGACTCTGTGGTCCACAGTGGTTCTGTCCACCTTGGACACAGGACTTGGGAGGCCCTATGTGAGTTTGCATAGGAACCCAAGGTAGTACGGAGCCCTTTTCCTTCCAACCCAGGACCCAAGGAAGGGATGTCTTCAGCTTTGGTGCTGCCTGGCCCCACATCACGCTGTGCTTCTCAGCCGCTTCTCTGCCCTTCTCCAGACTGTGTCCAAGACAGCTCCCACCTCTGGTGTTCATTCCAAAAGGCCTTCCTTCCCTAAGACAGGTTCTCATATGCGTACTGCTTCAGGTTGGCTGTTTGTCCAAACTCAACCCCTTTAGCCTTTTCCCTCTCCTTGACCCCACTGCTGCTGCATGCTTCCACCAAATATGTCATTCTCCCCTCATCTGAGCCATGGCCCCAGCTTCTCAACTGGCCCAGCCTGCCTGATGTCAAGGACAGGCTACATTTCTTTCTTCATTTACATACATATATATGCCTTTAAAAGGTGTGGCTCTTTAAAAGGGTTCTGAGGGAGACTTATGAAAGAAGGGCAGGAGAGAAAGGGTGACTGTTCCTTCAGCATTTGGGGACACCCACTGATAACTTATGAGACTAATATTGGCCTCCAAGTGAACATACACTTTTCACAGCCCCTGGGCTATCTAGGGCATTTAGCACATCAACGTAGCAAAAAGCCCTGTGCAATGTGATGGGTCACACTGTGGTAGGGTCCCCTCCAGTTTCAACATGGAGGCTAACCTATGGTACCTCCTTATTTTTGAGGGCTTTATTTTTATTTGCTTGAAATTATAGTGATTATGAAATGCCAGAGACAGAGACAGAGAGAGAGAGTACACTGGAAATCACATAAATTATGAAGTGATCTGAGATTCTGAGATTACTGCAAATTGTGCAGAACTAAAAGGAGCCCAGTTGAAGTACATGATCACATAACTGCATTCTAAGCTTACTGATCACTGCTAGATACATAAACATGCCAATATTGGGCACATATATGTCTATATAGGTATACTATACACACACACATACATATGTGTGTGTATAGATATATATGTATCTTTTCCTTAAAAGGACTTAAAAAGTTGATGAAGCAGAGTATCGTGATGTTCAGGGCTCTTGCCGGACTTGAAATAGACCTAGCCTAGATGGGTTTTTCTTTCTCCAGGGTGTGGGGCCATGAAGACCCCCCTGGGCTGAGATGCACCTTCTTCTCTTCCACCCAGTACATGAGGCCAACAGGGGTTGTGCTGGGCTTTTGAGACTCTCCAGTTGCTCCCAGAATTCTCAGCAGGTCCACAGAGCAACCTATAGACTCCGGGCAGTAGCTTTCTTGATAGCTCCCCACATTTTGGAGTTCAGATCACACCAAATAACTCTGACCCATTGGCACAGCCCTCCCCAGAGCAGGTGAAGAGAGGGAAGCATACCAAAAGAAGCAGGGTGGAAGTTATTGCCTGGACCCTGGTCAGCATTAGATGTCCTTAGGCTGCCAGATTTCTGGCCCATTAAACCCAAACCTGATGGGTCTGGCCCTACAGTAGCCATGTCTTCAGATGATGGGAAGATAGCCTAGTGAAGCAGCCTCCTCCCTGCTGGAGACTTGGGGAGTGTGACATCCCCTTGTGGTGACTTTAATAGAGGGGAGACATTTTGGAGCAATCACTTTGTAGGCCTGGATGGCCACAACACACCTGGAGTCTGTCAGAGGGAAGACATAGGTACACTCGTTGTGAAAAAGCCACTCAAATTCCCTCCTGCCCTTGTGACAGAATCCACATGACCCAAGATGCCAGGATATTTGCTTATGCTGGGTGAAGGGAAAAGAGCATTTGAGGTTACCTAGAGGGGAAAGGTACTAATGCAATACAGTACTTTGAGTTACAGGCCTTCTTTCCTGACTCGCATCCTATGCTGAGGTCCCTCCTTTGACTGGAAGGGCGAGAGAAGCCACCTGCGGTGATGTAAGACATATTCTAAGAATGTTTGGAATCTGGACAGGTGCAGGTAAGACAGCTGCTGCTATCCAGAAGGCCTTGTGTTAAGTAGGAGAAAACCACAGGGTCTGGACAAAACCCCTAGAAATCTTTTCAAGCCCACTCCATAGGAACAGCTTTTGGGGTCCCTTCCCATAACATGTCACAGATGCACATCTGGTGGTACGGCACACAGCCAGCTGGGCAAAGTGCCATTCTAGGAGCATATCTGACATCCTCCCCTATCGATGTCCTCTTATCCCCAAGTCATTCTTCAGTGTATAACAGTTCCATTATCTTTATTCCTACACGGACTTTTTTGTGACAAGACATGTTTCCAAGAAACCTACTTTTCTACTGGTGTTACTGAAAATGGGCTCCAACAAGGAGAGAAATTTGGAGGTAGGAAATAGGAAGATGAGACAGAATTCCGGAGGGGCTAATGGTGCAACCCTGCCTTCCTATGTGACTCTTTTCCTTTACTTAAAAAAATTACAGATTTGTTACAGAGGAAAATATACAAGCAGGGAAGGAAGGAAGGAAGGAAGGAAGGAAGGAAGGAAGGAAGGAAGGAAGGAAGGAAGGAAGGAAGGAAGGAAGGAAGGAAGGAAGTGAAGTGGAGAGGGCAAAAAGAGAAAGGGAAAAGAGAGAAAGAAAGAGAAACAGAATGCCCTCAAGTCTCTGTCATGTCTTGATGTCTGTGGGTTTGCCGTTCAAAGCAAATACAGTTTTCTCCCTGCAGCTGGGCAGACTTTGCAGCATTTTCTAAGTCTGTGTCTGCCTGAGAACAGACCACAGAATCGTGGCTCTGGCCTCACTGACTTCACCCTGCAGTAATGTTTTGGGTCTGCTCCTGTGCTCACCTGGTCACTGGCTCTCTCAACCCGCCTGCCTGGTTAGGTGACACAGCCTGCAGTGGTCAGAAGGCTGCAATCGAATCTCTCTTCTCAAAATGATGATTATTTTTCAGGATGTTTTCACATTTGTTTAGTCTTTCTTGGATATTTTTCTACTAGTCATTCCTCCGATTTTAACCCAGTAAAGATGGTGATACTGCTAACTGACTATGGAGCAGAACTATTCAAATTCTCAGGTAATTCAACAGCTTGAGTGCATACAATTTGCCATTTTTCCTAAAAGGCTAACAAAATATTCTCTCATTGCTTCTATTTACTCTGAGCACTAGCCATGTCTGAAAAACTGGTTTGTATGAATATTGGAGGATTTAAAGGAAGCAGAGTTGTAAACACCATTAATTCTGACATTCCAGTTATTTTCCCCCCACTGAGCAAATGATCTGGGATGCATCCATAACAAGAAAGTTCTGGAACTTGTCAATTCCAGGCTGATGCTGTGTACCCTAGTCCCTCTCTGTCCATTTCAACGAGATGGGGAGTTTTCTCTCACCCACATGAGACTCACCCTTGTATCTGGCTGCAAATTTTTCCTTTTCCCTTTTCTTCTGTTCTGAGCAGCAGCTGTGTGAGTGGAATATAGCTTCCAAAGCCTAGACTATGTCTTCCTTGACTCTTTGGTGGTGTTAAAAATAATTTAGAGTGAACTGTAGGTTAAGGATTAGGTCTACCAGCTGAGCCTCCCAAACATATAGGTTTATGGCCACCTGCTGTTGACCAAAGTTTCAACCTAAGGGAATAAAAATAAGCCTATTTCTAGTCCCTTCTTTCCAGAGAAAGGACTATTTGAAAGTGGCTTAGCCAAAGAAAGTGGGTGGAAACCTAGGAGGGACTCTTGCCCTTCATCACACTTGACCTACACAGTATGGCTTATGCAAAGAGATCTGTGTTACAGATCAGTGAGAGCCCATCAGCATTTGACTGCTGACATGTGCTACGTAATTAATGTACCCCTTGGATAGGGGGAAAAAAAAGCTCTTATTCTAAGAAATGTGATTCAATTTCATTTAACTGAGAACCTAATACATGCAAAACACAGTCCTTACCCATGGGTGATGCAATAAGGGAGGAAAAATATTGAATGAAAATTTGGAAGGTACAGATGCTAAGAACGACATCTCCATTGTCCTAACAGAACAGTATGAAGACTCCCCGTCAGAAACTAGTAAATCTGAGCTCTGGCCCAACACTGTGTAACCTTGGATCAATTATGTAGGCTCTCTAGTCATCAATTTGTTTCCAAAATGTTTCTTTCAGCTCTAACACACTCTGACCACTATGACTTGGCTAGAAACTCAAAGAACTCTAGTGTACTGGAAGGCAGAATATGATAAATACATAGAGGCACAAAGTAAATGCTGTAGGGGTCCAGTGGAGGAAGTGCTTGACTTTGAAAATAGGGAAGACGTTTGGAGGAGGCAGCTCTGAGCTAAGCCTGTCAATATGTCCCTTCTCTAGGGCCACAAACCAATGCTTCTGGTTGCCTGGTCAGCAACAGGTTGTGCCTTCCACAGGTTATAATGACAGATTTGGATTTCCCTTCTTTCTGCCATCTCTGCTGGCCAGCAGCAGCAGGAGGAGCTAAAGAGGAAGGCTGGGAGAGTCCACCTTCCCTGTCCTAGCAGCTCAGAATTGCACTTTCCCATCTAGACTCCACCTACTGTGTTTGCTGGGACCGTGGCCAGGACACCAGTCACCTTAGGTCAATGGAGAGGCAGGGGCTTGGAGGCCAGTGATACATGTCCTGTCTAGGAGGAAGTTCTGGGAACCCTTGTTAGAAATAAATGGACCGAGAGCATTCTCCTAAAATCATGGGCAGAGACTCCCAAACACCCAGGTCTGTTATGGCAAACATGATTGGAAACAGCAAAAAAGGAGACGTGGGGGAAGGGGCCAAGGCAGGTGGTGTAACCTGGTGATTTTCTTCTGTCCCAGGAAGGTTCTAGAGGAGATCCTTTGCAAATGGGGGACTCCTCTGGCAGAAGTCTTTTGTTTGCCCCTGTTGTCCACACCCCAAAAGTAGGTTTGGAAAAATTAGTTAGATTGCTAGAAGGTGGTAGGAATGATTTATTTTTCTTTGTGCTGAAATGGGAGTATTATTTTCAGTATAGACAAGCATCACAATTCAAAATAAGTAAATAAATAACTTAAGCTAAAACCCCCTAGCTCGAGAAACCAGAAAGAAAAGCTATAATTCAATTTAAATAAGGATGCCACAGAGATGTATCAAGAACCACCACCACCACCCCTGCCCCCAACCAGCCTTCTGTGTTCAGTGGGAGCATTCACCAGAGTTTGGGAAGAGGGGTCCCTGCAGTAAGCCATTTCGATCCTGATCTCAGGCCTCCCCATCCGGTCACCATGCGCTTAGACAGCAAGTCCTAGGAGCCTTGTAGATCACACCAGCATGGCTGGCTGACTTCCCTTTTTTGGACACAGACCAGGAGCAAAGGACGGAAAATGGCTGGTGAGGAGAACTCTGTACCACTCACCCATTGAGACTTTCTGCAAAAATTATAGGTTCTCTGTTCCCATGTGGAGTGTATTCCCCCACCTGGAATGAGAAATAGGAGGGGATATTTCAAGGCTGGCAAGTACCTAATAAAAATAAAAATGCCATTTAACATCCACTCTGCAGTCCTTGACTGCCCCCTCTTTTTTTCTGGTTCATCAGTGGCACACATGATTCTTGGTGCTCTGAATGGCCAATGACCTCCTATCTTCTTGGCCAGACTATAAGGATGAAGTAATGTTGATTCTAAGCCAACGCTCCTGGTTCTCAGCTTTGTGGACAGATGTGGACATCTATGTGTCCTCATCAATCTAGACCCGGTGCTATTTGTGGCTAATGGTGCCTATGGATGTAATTCCATCATTCTCTCTCTCTCTCTCTCTTTTTTCCCTAATGCATTGCCACCAAGGAATCATATTAGACAGATTTTCCATGTAGGACTTTCCTTAGCACAAGACTTTTGTTCTTATTCTCCCTTTTTTAGGATGGCTTGGTTTCCAGTGTCTGAGTCCCCACCCTCCCCCACCCCCACCACCTTTTCTTTTTAAAAATGAAAATGCTTTCCTTTTTCCAGTAGCCAAAAAGAAATAGCAGTAAAATGAACCACATCCGGCTCTTTTCTTCCCTCTCTCCCTGTTGAGTTGAGTTGGATGTATGTGGATTGGGATAATCTTTGAATCAGTTGTTCCAGGGTCCTTGCTAAAGATGAAAGACTTTTCTGTTTCCCCACCATGGCGAGATCAGGGCGGTGACAACAAACAATTTAACTTCTTGAAACCTTGTGGTGCCTTTTCTCGTGGTGCTTCTCTCTCGTGTAACTCCAGTCAAGGCGGCCACTTGCAGCAAACAGCAATGCCAGTACGTTACCTTGGTATCACGTGCCAGTGCAGTAAAAGACTTTAATGTATACATATATAAATAGATATAGAGATAGAGATATCACTATAGTTATATAATTATATAATTGAGGTTCTGATGCAGCTTTGGTGGGAGTTGATCATTCCTCTGCAAAAATCGATGCTACTCAACTGAAACTAACTAACTGACTTTGGGGAAGGGCACCCACAAAAGAGATGGGTTACTCCTGTGACTAATTTTCTTTTCCCTTCTTGTGAAAGTTGCTGTCTCCGTAATATGGGATGTTTGATAAGGGAGCAAAGAGCAGCTTCTTTTGAACTTCCTTTGGTGCTGATATTTAAAAAAAAAACAAAAACAAAAACTGTTTGTTTGTTTTGCTTCCTCATCAGTGGCCAATAAGCTGCTTTTCCAAAATCTCAAGTCACCAGTTAGAGGTGACAAGGAACAGTCTGGTAGTAAGAGGCGAGAGGCTGGGCATCCCCCCACCCTGTTTCTTACCCAGACAGTTTCCTCTGTGACCTGTGTATGGTCTCCCAGACTCAGTCTCCCCATTTAAAATGGACATCATAGTATATTTCCTTACCTCATGGGGAAGGATAACCTAAAGGGATTCATTGGTGGCCCTGAAACACTAAGTCATTATTAATTTGGAGACAGCAACTTGACACGGTTTTAAGATTTTATTTGTACGATGCTAAGACTTTAATCCTGGGGTTTTGTTTTGTCCCCACTTGCTCCTGCATCTCCGCCGTGTCGAGCGTCCTCCCTTTGGTAATGCCTTTGAGAACTGCGTAACCGATAGAGATTCACCTGCAGTGTTGGGTGGGTACTGCTAATTTCTCCCAAGGGAACAACATCACTAATACTGCATAAGGTGCTAGAATCAAACCTCATTTTACAAACCTTGGTTCTTAGAGAAAAACAAAACATGCAGAATTCTTTCTGTGAAGCCTTACTATAGATTGTTATAGCCAATTGTTTATCCAAAAAGAGAGAGAGCATAGAAAATAAGGATAAGATGCAGTGATTCTGTATAAAATGTAACTAAAAACCTCTGCTATTTCCTATATTAATGTAAACTATCATATATATATGTATGTGTATATATATATATATATATATATATATATATATATATATATGCTTGAGGCAGATAGAAAGGATGAAAAAATGTAAAGTGTGTTCATCTCTATTTTAATTTTTCAGTTGACTCACAATTTTTAGTATGTGAGCAAGAGAGGTTTACCGTGGGTTGGGATACGGGATGCCCAGTATGATATAGACAATTAATCAGCTTTGTTCTGCTCTATATGTTACTAGAAGGAGTTGGCCAAATGAGAGGAAGGGGAAATGAGTTAAAACGGGGACTTGTTTTCTAAATGTTCTTAAGCATCGATGTTACACTTTGGTGGTGTTTCCTCCTTTTTGCAAAGTTTCTCAACAGCACTATAAAACGCGTCTGCTGCCTAAGGTGTTAGCAAATAATGTTTACCTCAAGAAAGCTTAAAAAAAAAAAAAAGAGGCAGTTGTTTCCTATCTCTTAAAAACTAGTGAGCCCCTAACCAAAATGCGAGGCATTGCCACAGAAATTCAGTGTGAGAACAGAACCATTTCCGGTGCTTTCCTCGAAGGCCCCCCCCCTCACCCCCTCTCAATCCCTTTTGCTAAAGAAACAATCCGAAACAGGAGTTTTGACAAGAAACGGGTCAGGATGTAGCAAAAGCAAATAGGAACTTTGCGCAGAACGAGTGGGGAGGGGGCGTTTTCAAGTATGGCTGTGTAATTCAGGTGTTTAGCGCTCGCATGTGTGTGTGTAGTGTATATATGTGTCAGTGTATGACATGTTTGGTGGACAGAGAAAAATACCGTGAACAGAAATGAACAGAAAAAAAAAAAAATCAAACGCTATTTTATCAGAGGACGCACTTGTTCACCTTGATGAGAAGCCACTGTTTCACAACTATGCAATCTTCCTCCCTCCTTCACCTCGGACCTCCACCTCCCTCCCAGATTTTCCTTTGTACAAGAACCACAATATCCAATCCCTGGTTCAAGGTGAGCATGCTACAGTGATTCTTTTCCTAAATTTAAGAGCTCCCGAGAAGAGTTTTCCTTTGCTTTCATTTTAAATGATTCGATGTAACCCTGTTTGGTTCTGTAAGTGAACTGATGTGTATTTTTGTGTTTCAGTTACATGTTTACAACTTGTTTTCATCCTCTTCTTGATTCAAAATATTTATCTTCTTTATGAAATCTACTTTTATAGGATATGTTTTGGGGATGTGTTGGCTTAAGGCAAGAAAAAAAAAAATTTGGCTTAAGTGGGACAATGAGCATGTGACCTCTGGGATTGGGGGCTGGGGGAATGACAGGGACCTTCAGCTAAATCAGCACCTACACCTTGGTCCTGAATACAGAGCCTGGCAGGGAGCTGGCATACTCTGGGAAGGATTTGACCCAGGTGTTTTTGTTCCTTATTTGTGGTCATCTATACGGAGTAACCTATCCCCAGAGGGTGAGTATTTTCTACCTTCGCTTTATGCCAATGCCTCCTTCCCACCGACTCTACGTGCTCTACCTAGTGCCAAATCCCACCTCCCTACCTTTGCACTACTTTTTGCTAATACCCCTCCTCCCTTGCCAGCCAGTGACTGCAATGTGCCTGGGTGGGGTTACTGCATCTGCTTTCATTCTGAAAGTCAGACATAGAGAGAATCTTCAAGAGCCCAGCATCAAAAGCATTCGGGAACTCAGCCCTCAGGCTGTCCATCCTTTAGAGGTATTTGAAATAGATGTTCAGCAGCTCACCAAGAGGGAGAATAGCGGGTTCTACCCTGTAGCCAATTTGGCCTCGCCTGCCTTCACCAGGCTTTAAAAAGAGCCGCTGGGAAGAAGAGAGATCCTGGGTTAGACAAAGCACAAATCAGCCAGGGGAAGCCCTGCGTGCAGAAGACAGGTTCTTACCTTCTCTGGTTGCCTGCACAAGTCTGAGTTTTGCACACGGTTTACGAATCTCACACAAGGTGGCCGAGCCATCCGAGACAGTTTTTAAAAGATTAATTCCGACACTGCCTAAACTGCTCCAGCACAACACGCTTCCGTTCTCTGGCTGGTGGGAGCTTAGATGGAATTCCTTTGGATTGAAAAAGGAAGTCGGTCCTTTGACACGAATGCATTTTCTCTGTTGGCCTCATTCCTCGACTCCTCCCCCACCCTACACATACTCTTAGCTACTCAGGGGATCTTAATGAAGTGCTGTTCATTTGCTTTTGTCCTGTTCCATAGGTCATACCTGCTATGATCCATCCCAGGAATGTATCACTCATTCTTTCTGCTCCTGAAAAGGTAGCATTCTGGAGAACTTTAGGCCTACAGACCCAGGAGTCTTTCCCAGAAGCCGGCTTGTCTTTACAGCTCAGAAAATATCAAGGGAATCACTTCCAGAACACCATGTGATTTTCCAACTCCTGGCCCTTCCCAAAAAGTGGCTGGGGAGCTGGTAGGGGCTTCTCAGAGGTTGCCAAGGTCCAGCCCCATGAGCCCACTCTTCTCTGGCCGGCCCACTGGTGCTCAGGCCCTGAGATGGCTTCAGGGACCCAGAGGCTGCAGGTCTTCCATTAGGGTCAGAGCTCAGGGCAAAATGAAGAGGGGATAGAGGGTGGAAGTGTTCTAGATCCCTTGCTCCTTCACCAGGGTCGAAGCAGAGTGTCCAATACCTATTTTGGGGTTATGACAACCTGCCTTTCTGGGAAGGAGTGGGCCACCTCTGAGGCCACAGCTGCAAAGCTGGCATTATTGAGTTGCAACCATAAATCTAGACCCAGGGAATGTGTCTATCATGAAGGCTGACAATTCAGCAGCAGCACAGACAGAACCTTTGTTGACGAAAACCTTCCCCGTCAGAGTGGAAGGGTCCTGTTGTGGTATGTCGGCTGACCCTTTGTTAGCTGGGTTCTTGCCATTGATTGGTACCTGAGATCCTGCAGGGGACAGGTATAGAGTCCCAGATGCCAGGGCCAGAAAAATCAGGTATAGCCCCAAGCTCTCTCAGGCTGGCTGATTCTGAAGAAAAAGTCCCTTTAGAGATGTTGTGTTTCCTCTCATGGGGGAATGGGGCAGTTTCTTTAGAGGAAAAAAGTATTTAGGATTACTGGAGTCTCAGGAATGTAGGGGTGTCAGAGTAAGTCCAATGTAGCCTGTGGCAGGTGACATCAGCCATGATGGAGCAGAGCCCTTTGTGGAGGACAGGAGAACTGAGACTCGGCTAACATTGACTGAGTGCCAGTGATGTATAGGCTCTGTCCCAGATGCCTTCATACAGTGATCTTAGCTAAGTCTTTGCAAGAATCTCACAAGGCGAGAAACTCTGCCCCATTTTACAAATGGGGAAACTGAGGCTCAGAGAACCTCCATGATTGCACAGGGTTTCGTGGTCAGTAGGGGTACAGCTGGGGGCAGGGGGTACGGGCTTGGAGATTTGGTCCCACTCTTCTTCAAGATCCAGGCTCCACTCATGTCCTTTCCCAACAGCTCATAAAGGCCAGGTAGCTCAGAGCACCCATCAAGGACCAGCTGGGATGAAGGCAGTCTTGGCATTTTTGTTTTCTTGCAGATGGCCAGAGAGGCTGAGAGAGTGTGGGAGGTTTTAGGGCACTTACAAATTTAGTGACCATTTATGCAATAAGGTATCCCCAGGAAAAATGATGCCTGTTTCCCACAGGTCACCCTGAGCATGACCTGTACAGTATGAGTTCTTGGAGACTTCCATGGAATGGGAGCCTCCCTATAAACACTTTGAGATGTCTTTTCTGGTTGGCCTGAGAACTTCTGTGTCTTCTTTCTGTAGGTTTTGTTGTTGTTACTTTTGTGTGTGGTCTTAAAAGGTGAGGAGATTTCCAGATAAGTGGGTTATTTCTCCAAGGATCTGTAAAAAGAGTTGAACGGTTGGAGTTAGGGCAGATTCAGAAATGTAAGCCTCACAGGGTAAATTCGGAGTAGGTTTCTGAACACAATGCCTATGACATGGCAGAGAGTAAGAGCCATTCTAGGCCAGGCATGGCAAGAAGCTGCCTGTGTTAGGCCAGGGGAAGGGCACTGGTGGTGGGGGCAGCCTGGGAACCTGCATTCTGCTCTTGTACCCATCATTCCTCGCCTAGTAGCTTGCCTTCTGTAAGTTTCAGTTTCCCCATATCTAAAACACAAGGGTGAGCCTGGTGATCTCTATGATCAATCCAAACCAGAAAAGTAATAAAATAATGAGACAGGTTATTGCATTTGGTGAAAGTCATTTGGGATGAGAAGTCGTTGAAAGACACTGTGAATTCCTAAGCCAGGGAATGAAATGACCAACATCAAAATATTAGGCTTAAGAAAGTGATTGTCACTGTCATGTGCACTGACAAAGGGGACAAAAACTATCTAAATGAGAGAGGAAGAGCACAAGGGACGACAGGAAATGGGCAGGAAAGGGCAGATTAGAGAGAGTCAGGGAAAGGGAGTAATGCACCCTACTTATTGTTTCTCTGAGGCAGCCTCATGCTTTACATGTTTGCTTACAATTATGTCAGCTTAATGCCTACTGGACAGCTTCTGAGCATACCTGCATGCGTGTGCACACAAATGCATGCACACACACGTGCACACACCCTATCCTAATCCTGCCACAGTCCCAGCAATTATACACAAAGAAAAATCCCTCAGTCCTTGAGCAAAGCTGGAGCTTCTTCAGAGCACAAAGAAACAATGGAATCTCAGGGTTTGAAGGAGACTCAGACATCACCTAATTTTTGCTCCTCCTCACAGACACAGACAAAAAAATATCAAACTTCTTCTCAAGGGTCTCCAAGGAAAAAAATTCTCCTTGCCTTCATTCACTGTTGAATGCCTGGTAGTCAGATAGTCTCCACCTTATAATGACTTGAATGATGCGTCTTACAATCCTGACTGATTCCTTTTGCTTTGGATCTCTGAGGGGACAGAGATCTAGACTCTGGATTAGTGAGCTTTGGGATGTTTGGAAGTGTCCATGGCCTTGCCTTGCCCAGGATCTCCTGTAAGGTAAGACTGGGAATCACTTGAGAGTGATAGTTGCAAGTTCACTTTGTCTTTGCCTTCTGGAATTAAGTACTCAAGACAGATTGCACACACTGCCTCCCACCACCCCGCTGATCTTCCAGTCCAGTCAGGATGGAAGCAGTTGCCCAGCTTTGCTGAGACCTCAGTTTTGACATATATTCAGATGAATTGTGTTCAGTTCCTTTCCCATTGGGCCCTGCTACTGTATTATTTCCTCTAAGTATGTTTTATGTTCAAAATTCAAATGTGAGTATTCACTTGAGATGCATCTAGGCAGGCAAAAATACACCCAGCTATTGCCTTGAGGGGGAATATGGGGTCTTCAAAACCCTTATGACACTGGACACTTTCTCTTCTTTCCCAATCCATTCTCTTACTCCATTTTCTAAAAATGCAGTTCAACCATGATGATGCCCTCTATTGGCTAGGCCCTGGGGTAGGCATTGGGAAGACAAAGAGGAAAGATGGTCCAGCAGGGGAGATGATGCACAAACACATGGGAGAGTACTGTTCACACTCTGGCTTCCAGAAAACAGCGCCTGGCCCTGCCCAGCATAGGCTGACTTGAAGGTACAATATGCTCATGTGACAAATCTCTCCCAGGTGGCTGCTTATCAGTTCCTTGCCCATCCTTCCATTATCCCCAGTTCACCAACCATTCCTCTGGGACCCCTCTGTCTCCTCTCCTGCCTGAGGCTGACCTGTTCTGCAACTGTTCCCAGATATTTCTGGGAGCAGAGCAAATCCTACCAAAAGCAGATCACGTCCACCATAAAAATAACTATTAAACAATCCAAGGGAGTTTGATTTTATTACACTTTTAGCCCCATTAATGTCTCTGGGCCTTTCTTCTCTCACATTCTCTTTAGGGTCTCCAGGGTTTTCTAGGCACTGTCAACAAACCCAAGTTACTCCTTGGCTTTCTGGGTGGACCCCCTTAGGTCTCCATTGGCCAACTGCACTTGCCTGATCTGCCCCTTCCTCAGTTGGGCATTTCATTGCTCGGCTCTCCCAGCTGCTGCTTCAACCAGCCAAGTGTCCTCTCCAGGTCCCTTCTCTTCACCCCGTCCTCCTTCCATTCAAGATGGCATACAAGGAAGGAGGTGGTCTCTGCCATAGCCATCACCACCTGACATCACATTTTACAGTGAAAATGCATTCATAAGTAAAATTGAAGATGGCAGAAGATGGCCTTCTCAGCTCTCCATTGGAAAGGGTATAAGAGGGATTGATAGGGGAATGAGGTGATCCCAGTGTCCCAAACCCTTGCCTCACCCACCAAGAGAGCACATGATCCTAGAAAGGTAGAGCTATACTAGAGACTTCACAGCTACATTGATTTCCAGCCATTTCCTGGCATGTTTCAGGAGCCCTCAAAGGCTAGTGGTCCCTGTCACTGTGGCTGCAGAGGTGAGCATTACCCTAGGGAAAAGGAAGAAGGAAATCCTATTTCCTTACCGTCAACAGCTGGCTACAGAGCTCCTGAGGCTGACCCAACCCCACTGAGCAGGAATACACGGAAGAAACCTATGGGACAGGTTACTCCTAATTGGATAGGTGAAAATTACTTTTTTTTTTTCCTCCTGGCACAAAAGCAAAAACAACCTCCCCCCTTCTTTTTTATTTCACCAGGGTTTGCGATTGAACACATCTGATTCCCTGACTTTTAAAAAAATGGTTTTTTTCATTTTGAAGCAGGTATTTTTTAATGGGGCTTATTTTTGGGTTTGAGATCACTGGGCTTCTTGCCCTGTGAATCAATGCTTGCTGCTGTGTTGAAAATGCATACATTGGTGACCACAGTATTAAGCCAAATTTAAACTCTTTAGTCTCCTCCATCTGTAAGTGTTATGTATCTACCTCATTATGATTTTTTTGGTTTTCTGTGCTTTCGTGTTGTGTACAATGTCAGAGGTGAAATGTAGATAAAAATATATATATATAAAAATATATATTTTTTGCTTTGCAATAAAGTTCAAAGCTATAACACAGAATATTCATAAAATGTCATAGCCTTTTATTGTGCTCTATCTCCTTAGTTGTGAATTGTCCTGGGGAGCCCTTTTGCCTATTCACTAGAGTCAATATAATTGTGTTTGTCATTTGATGAATTATTCTAATTATTTTAACTGTACTTTTTCAACACATTGAATAAGACACTAGGATTCTTGAACAACTCTTGGTTCCAAAGGTGCTTTATTTCTGTGGACTCAAGTGATCAATGGAAGGGGAGTGTCTCTGCAGACTTGAATCTTCCAGATAAAATTACTGATCTCAATGCCATTGGGTTTAAAACAAAAGGTTTGTGCATAGGGGGAAAAAGGAAACATTGGTTTGGCTTTGACTTTTTGAAGCTTTCAATATTGATTTATGTCCAACTTTCTTTTTTCTTTTTCTTTTTTTAATTTCAATTTCTTGGCATGGAATATGGTACTCACTGACACCCTAGCATTCTAGTCTGACCTGGCTGCTTTCAACTTTTTGATTTTGCTGTTTTCTCTAGGTTGATTTTGTGTGTTGTGCTATTTGGTGGTGAACTACCTTGTGCCCAGCCCTCACATCTTCTCTAAACTTTCTGGAACTCTTTCCATACTATGTGT
The DNA here is from genome assembly GCF_028749965.1 of Puma concolor. Lineage (NCBI taxonomy): Eukaryota > Metazoa > Chordata > Mammalia > Carnivora > Felidae > Puma > Puma concolor. Next base: position 52,396,997 of record NC_141670.1, on the reverse strand, counting down.
TAAGAGGGATGGTGATTTGGAAACATTTGTAATCTACAAGCCAGCGATGCCATAAAGACTCAAAATTTTCGGAAGAATCCTGACCAATTACAGTACAGGGTGAAAGCATCTTAAATAGAAAATGCAAGGTGGATTGTCTGCAATTGATTCCCTTTTTCTATGTGTTTAAATACAATTATTTTCCTTAAGCTAAGCACATCTAAGTCGTGAGCCCTAGATACTTTGTATATTTCAACAACCCTTGTTTTTCTGTGTCTTTTGCCAAAATATATAAGACATTTCTCGAACTCATTAAATGTTTTAAATAGGATAAAGAAAGATCTATAAGTTAGAATGAAAGATTCTTAAAAATGATAAATCAGCAAAACTCTGTACATGTTTTATTATTCCCTAGCTCTAGAGAGAGCTAGGGAAAAGTAACTGAAGGGGGGAGAATCATTTCTACAAATGGCGAGTTTTCCCTTAAAATACATACAAAGACTACAAAAAAGGAAAACACTTAAGATTCAATTTCATAATATGTCTTTTTCTCTGCCCTTTTTTCTTCTGATGACCTTAAAGAATTGAGAGTGTGTATTAATAACAGACATTTTAGCTTGTATTTGGGGGAGGTTTGCTCTGTTTTTTAACAATGCTGAACCGGCACTTAAAACAATTCTTGCTAGGTTATACTTTGCCTATTCTCAGCTATTTCTCTCTTTTTATGGTATTAATGGTCTGTCTATGAATTGGAATGCAGATAATACATGTGTACTGAAGGTGGAACACACTGGTGTTGACTTGAAGGGAGGAAAATCCATTGATAAATATGTATTTCTATATATACCTGTAAGTAGGTGAGTGGGAATATATGATATATTCACTCACATGCACACACACACACACACACACACACACACACACACACACACACAGAGGCACAATGACAATATGCTTCCAAATTTGGTTTTTGATTCTGAGGAATTTACCATCTCACTGAGCTTCCCCGGATTACAAGATTTCTTTTGAAATAATTAAATGCTTAAGAAAAGTTTTGATTTGTTTTTTTAGGTATGATAAAGCACAATTCTTATTATTCCCTGTTCTTTTGTTGACATAACTATTGCAGATTGAGAGAAGCCAGTTTTCAGGTGGGGTTCTGTGGGATTCCTTCTTGTAGCATTACCCTCCAGCCCACCCAGTGCCAAGAGAAAGTTCACTACATAGCTATCCACACCATCCTCTTTTTGCTCCATCTTCCTAGCATCTCAGAGTCCCCGGTTCTCCCACAAGGGACACCTTGTTTACTGGAGACTTTTCTGAAGCTTGAATACTGGGCTGACTTCTCTTTGCAGGCAGGTTATGGGCCATTTCCACACTTGGTGCCACCCTTCCTGGATGCCCACACCTATTGCACCTCCAAATCACTACTAAGACAGAGATAAGTAGGAGATTTCAGAGTGAACAGAAGGAACTTGCTGCATCAAAAATAGAGACTTTTTAGGTGTATGTGTTGGTAGCCCTAAGCACTGGGTTTACTCTTTTTCTTAGAGGGGAAGGATCTGAGTGGATCAAACTCTTAAAAGTAAACCTAGTAGAGGACATGACATGACTTCTGACCCAGACGAGCCAGTTTTGTCCATGTAGTGCTCCACTGCTGACACATGAGCATAACTCCCTTGGTTGAGAGGGAATCCGGGACATGTCAGAACAAGCATGGGAGTGGGGAAGGGGTGTAGAACATCACTTCATTGTGGAAAGGTATTGTATCTTCTCCCCTTTCTTTTCTGAGCAGAGACCAGGTCTCTGCAAAGTGGGTTAATTTTGGGGCTTGACTGTTGCTGTAGGGCTGTTGTGGGAAGTTTTTGTACTGCCATGAGGATGCTGTGATCTTTCTTTTGTTGTTACTAGTCTGGATGTGATATTTTTTTCATTGTTAACTAGTCTGCCCCCTTTGAAGGGAGAAGGCTGTCTTGGGATGTGAGTATTCTAGACAGAGATGCATTTAGTTCTGTTTATGGTTGTTACTTGGTCTTAAACTTCCAGAGAAATCTTCAATTTGGAATTCACTTCTGACTCGCTAGCTGCTTTCTGGATGCCCTGGTTTGAACAGGAACAACTTCTATGCTTGAGGAACTTTGAAATCAGAGGTAGGAGGTATATTTCAATGGGATGTGGCAAATGATAGAAGAATTTGAATGGTACAAATGATACCTGAATTTGAGATGTGGTACAGCCATGGTAGAGACTCTTTGACCTTGGATTTCTCAGAGCACTGGGTCTGCCATGCCCTGATCCTTTTGGCACGAACAAGGTGGCAGATAATAGATTTATTTTATCCCACTGGAGCTTTCCTGCCAGAACAGTATTCCCATTTCAAATTCAATCATTCACTTGGCTATCAAATATTTATTGAACACCTACTATGTCTGGTGCAGAGCTAGAACTGGAGGGGTTTTAAAGATGATACAAACCCCAAGGAACTAAATATGAGGCAAGAAATGTACATAAATAATTACCATAATACAGTGAAAAATAAAGCCCTAGAAGAGGTGTTATGGGCTTCCAAAATAGGAAGCGATACTTTCAAGTAGAGATATAAGAGAAGGCTTCACTAACATTTGCATTTGAATTGGGTTTTGAAGGATGCATAGAATGCATGAAGATGGTCAGTCTTGTAGTCATGTTACATTATTCATTCACATTGATTGCTTTTTTTTATGAGGGTCCAAGACAATTTCCAGAAACTTATATTTAAACTATATTGTCTGTTAACATCATCATTCACTGTCTGTTACCATTCACCCAATTTGGTTGAAAGAATGGTCTTTCAAGCTGCAGCCAGTTATTCTTTGTTCAGTAATGTGATCCAGAGAGTAGCTCCCCCTTCTGGGTAACCTCCCTCCTTCTTCCGAAGATTCAGGGACCGCCCCCTCCCCCCCCCCCCCCCACACACACAGCAGGGCTTGTAGATGTTGATGTGTTGATGTGCATGGCTTGGTTCAAAAGTTAGTTCCCTGCAGCTTTGTTGTGAATGTATAAAACCCATTCATCTGGTCCTTCCCACATGGTGGAAGCCTGGTGGAATGGAGCCTTAGAGTGGTGGTGATTTGGATATCTCTGTTGGTGAGGGTAAACCAGAGGATTGGAAGGTGTCAACTGGCCATTCTAGGTTTGATGTCTGGAACCACTGAGTTTTTAAGGCCAAACAGAAGGAATTCTTGAATAATGAATGGAATTTCTTAAAGCCCAAAGCTTCCCAAGAGACACAGGGAGGAGCCTACTCTGTTTCTTAATAAGATTTCAGTTAACCCTGGTCATGCCAACCTTCCAGAATATTTGAGACCACTGCAGCTTCCCATAGCTAGTCGAGCTCTGCATTCCTCAGTCAGCTCTGGGCACTCACTGTAGCAGCCCAGGAGCTGATCACTATGGGCAGAGCCTATGCACTAATGGGGGACTGAGTCTTTGGAGTCTGGGCAAAGACCCAGTTTCTCTTATAACTAGTACAGTGGTTCTGCGCCTTTCCAAGTACCACAAAAATATGGGAAAGATGGAAAAGGAGGCTATGAAAAATTGATTTTTTTCAGCTCCTTCCCCAATGGCACCTAATTCCCTCAGCCCTACACAGAGATTGCCCCACAGTTTGTTCATCTAAACTTCATGTTCTGAGATTTTAAAAAAATAAACATTTAGACATTGGATGAGAGATGCAAGGTACAAAGAAGCAGAGCAAGCATGAGAACTTACTCACAGATGGATCTATTCCTGGAATTCATATTTCCCATTCAAAGAGTGGGCTGGCCTTTTATAAAGACTTTGGACTCTTAGCATGTCTCAGTGGAAATGCAGGGGGTGGCTATTCTGAATACTAGAACCAATTAATAAAATACACAGGGTTTTCAATTGGAAATCCCTAATTCCCTTGATCTGGTTCATTATAGTCATTTAACCTCCATAAAGTAACTCTGTCGTTGCCAATCCATGACCCAGAATCTCTTTAGAACAGGTGGGATGGTGAGCCCCTGCATCCCTGGGCTGATAGACTAAGTGTATCAGCCCAGTATCCATTCAGAAAAGGTGGCTTCTATTTTACACAATTCACTTTTAACTCTAAGCTTCAAGTTATTAAATTTTGAGTATTCCCTTTCCCGCCCACTAGTTGTGGCTCTGCTGAGCCTGACTGCCTGTGTGGCCCAGATTGAGGGTGACATCCAGACACTCACTGGCTCTCATATACCTCACACTCCTGTCATCTGTGTCATCCAAATCTTCATTCATCTCAGACTTAGCTGATGCCAGGAAATTTGCTCAGTGTTTTTCTATATGTTTTTATTTAGTTTATCTAATTTATTTTTCATAGTAACTTTATTATCCAGGGGGATTTAATATAGAGCTTTATTTCACAAAGGATAAATGGGACTTAGGGGGTTAAATGTTTTGCCTAACTTCCTCTGATTACTGACAAAACCATGATGCAAGCTCCGATGTCTTGAATAAAAGTCCCTGCCTTTTCCATCCCATCTGACAGTGTACCCCCATCTTAAATTGGTGAGGGCATCTTACCTTCCTTTTCTTTCTGCTGCCTTATCAAACTTTGAGGGTTCACCCCTACAATAGCACATTTATCTAAACCTACAGCAACTCCAAATAGCTTGATCAGTGCATAAACCACTCATATTGAGATAGCCTAAGAACAGGGGCTTTGAGGAATCAGCTTACATCTGACATTTGGAAAAGAAACCCTTTCCCTGATTTCCAACAGTTTTCCCTGAAAAAAAATGTCTCAAATATATACTATGAGAACTTACTTTTTAAGTCAATTGGTGTCCATCTGATTGTTCCCAGGAGGCTCTTTGGGCAGGGTCCATCCATGTTGTAGAGAAGGAATCAGGGCATTGAGTGGCACCATTGTTTTTTGAAGCCCAAGGTGCTGAAAAGAAAGCAAACAGCAACACTTTGCATCTAGTAAGAGTTAGATTACTACAAACTGAATGACCTGAAGAACTGGGAGAGTCCTGGCTCTAACTTTGCTTCAGAAAGCTTGTGAAGATCTTGCTTTGCCTCATGCCAGCTCCCAAAACCAAAGCAATCTCTCCTGGGGTTAAAGGAGATTTCCTCCCTTGAGAACCAAGGGCCCAGCTAGACTCATGAGCTCATGCCCAGTCTCTTTATTGTGCTCATTAATTTAGTCTTCTTACTCACTCAACATTCACCCAGGAAAGATCCCAGAGACTTGACTAGTTCCTGTCCTTAAGAAATTCACAGTCTGGTTGAGGAGCTAAAGCCTATATATCCAGGGCTGAAAGGTAAGACTGAAAATGATGAGCAGGTCTACAGCTCTTTGAGCAGAAAGGAAGAGGTGAAGACATGGGGCACTGAGAGGTCTCTGCTTTCATTTATCTTTCTGAAGAACTGCTAAGCATTCCTCATGGACAGCACAACCTGGGTTTGGGACCTGAATACAAAGTATTCCCTCTTCTTCCTCTCTTCTCCCTAAAAATAAGTGTGTATCAATATATTAGATCCCTTAATAGCAATTTTTTTTTTTAGATTCCTCATGTAAGATCACCAAGATCCCTTTTCAAAATCAATCCTGTCTTAGGAAAAGTGGCTTGACAAGAAAGAAGAGACAAAGAGAGGAGAGTATTGAGATGATTCCCCTTTCCTTGAGATAGATTGCTCTAGAAAGAAAGAGGGTGCTTCACCCATAATTATGTTAGCCTTGATCTGGATGGAGACTTGAAAGTGATGTATATCAGGGAAGTTAGGAATGCACTCTGCCGTAGTGCCACTGCTGTAACAAAACAACATGGACTGGTTGGCTTACACAACAAACATTTACTCCTCATGGTTCTAGGGGCTATAAAGGCCCAGATCAAGGTGCTAGCAGATCTGGTGTCTGGTGAGGGGTCTCTTTATGGTTTTCAGATGGCTGCTTTATGGTTTATCCTCACATGGCAGAGAGAGCTCTGGTGGCTACACTCTTACAAGGGCACTAATCCCATCATGGGGGCTTTACCCTCATGACCTCATCTAAACCCAGTGATCTCTCTAGGGCCACACTTCCAAATTCCACTGCATTGAGAATTAGGGCTTTAATATATAGATTTAGGGGAACACAACCATTCCATCCATAGTAGACCCTATGGTCAGGACTTATGAAAGACCTGAAACTCAATACCCCTACACCATTCTAACTATTGCTCTTAGCCATCATTTCTTTATATCCACAGAGCATATGCCTCCATCCTGAGTTCATGGACTTGCAGAGTTTATGTTAAGAAATATGCTATAAACATGTACATGGATTACAGAGAACTCGAGAGAAGGCCATTTTCTTAAGGACAGCCAAGAGAGAAATGGGGCCAAATAGCATGACACAGATCTTGTATCAGTCAACTAACCTGTAAAGTTTTCCTTGTGAAACAAGAAGCCCTGGGTCATCCCCCCAAAACACTCCCATAATGCCCAATTAGGCCGACAGTGAATTATCCTTAATTTCTGTTAAGAACAATTCTTTGGCACTGCTCTATTCTCATGGTGAATTCTGATATGTCTTGAGGTGCATTGTCAAAAGAGTTTCTGAACTCAAGACATATCACATCTATCACATTCATCATTCACCATGTGCCCATTTCCAAAATATTAAATATACAGTACATAATACATATATAATATATATATTACCTTACCATAAATTACATATATAATCTTAAAGTAGGTCCATTTTAAAGCTACAAGTTATATTCATTGGTAGTGATTTTTTTAAAAAAGTCCTCATTGTTTAACAGTGATGAGAAATAGGGTTATTTTTTTAACCTTTAACAAATAGTAATTCCTTAATCTCCTAGTTCAGTTCACCAAACCAGACCACAAGAAGTTTACCAGTCATTCACCCAGTGTTTTTCTCTAAGGGTGCCTGGGTGAGACTAGGTTGGAAGGACTCCTGTAAGAGAAAGATGGATTGTTTAGGAAGCTGTGCTGTTACATCACAGGGCCACAGAGAGCTGTCCTCCAGCCCCACCTCCCCTCCAAGCTAGTCACACCTTCTTGCAATCCACTGCAGCAGCAGGAGCACTAGATTCACCACTATCCCATTGTACCAGCTCCCTCTTCTGCAACATGAAGATGACACTTCCTAAGCTCCCTTCTGACCCTAAAATCCTATTATAAATGCACACACTCATTCAACACGAGACAAGTATCTGTCTCCAGACTATGAACTTCTAAGAAACCCAGAGAAAAAATTTAGCTCCTCCATTTTTAATCCAACCTAATTGTTATGAATATAAGAATCCAGGGAGATCATCCTTAAATCAAAGGTAAGCATCTCCTAAATCAACTATACTTTTTTCTTTGAAAGAAAAGATGAAGCCAACTTCTCACCATCTTAATAAGTATTCTCAAAATATATATCTTAAAGGTAAAAAGAATTTTCTTCCTTCTAGCCCTTCTTTATTATTTGTGTCAAGTGATTTAAGTGGAGTGGGGTAAAGACAAGAGCATCCACTCGTCATGAGATGAGAATCAGCCATATTGGATGCACAAAGACTATTGACCAATCAAAACCAAAGCAAGCAAAGAACTCCCCCAAGCCCTACTGCCTTTTGGAGCTCCACTTACAGCAGACTACCACCTTACTAAGAACATGCTTTAGACACAGAAAACTATCTCATTCGTTTCATGTGGAAGGTATGATTCTCTCATAGAGGTGGATGAGGCTATACACCCACATCTGCATATGTCTGCAGAGTGCTTTCACACAGTGTCTCATGTGATCTTCTCAACAACCCTGAGTAAAGTAGCATCACATCCAACACGCAAAAGAGGAAACTAAGGTTCTGAGAGGTTAAGCTGTCCAAGATCATAAAGAAGTGAGGATATGACCTGGGAATCTGATGCCCTAGTCAGTGATGTCCAATCCCCATCCTCCTGGGAAGTAGGAGAACAACATTGCACTTCCCACCAATGTCCCTGGACTAAATGTGCCTGCTCTCCAAAACACCATTCCTGGAGATTTCTTTCAGCCAGAGGCAGCTCCATAATTAATAGTAAATAGTACTAAATAGTCCCAGATACCAAAAGTGGGGGCATCACAGCCCAGTTATGGGGCATTTTCACTGGGCTTCACATTTGTCTGGGGACAGCAACAGGAACTTAGCATAGAGGAATCTTGGCATGTTGCTTAAGCCTTTAAGGCACACTATGTATCACGTCATTCCCTAACTTCATTCTGTTGCTTCACTCATGTGAATACATCTGTGATCACATATCCTCAAATGCTATTTCAACCGCCAACTGCCAGATCAGAAACACACCATCTAGAGAAAGCAGATCTATCTAGGCAGAGGTTTGGGGATTTATTTCAAGAAGAACATAGGTGTTTGTAGGGCCATTCAGGCAAACCAGCTTGCACATTTAAAAAAATCCTCCATTTGAGGGGAGACTCATAGTCAGCGAAGCCTGTAGACCTCGGCTGACTTGGAGGGAAACAACCACTTAGTGGCACCCAGGGCAAAGAGCATAGGGTTTGTTTGAGGGTTTGTTTGGGGCCTACCACCTCTGTACCCAGAGAACCAGGCCTTGGGCTGTATTTTGAGTCAGAGCTGGGTGGGGAGCACAAGAATGTTTCCAGGGAAACTACTTTGCTCTGATAGGTGCAGAATGAGTACTGAACTCTGGGAAAGCTAGGTAGGTAATGAGACTGGGAAGCCTGGTAAGGTGCAGGATCTCATATGGCTAAAGGGATGAGAAAATGTAAGTACCTCATGCAAAAACAACAGACACACACATCCATATTCTGCCTGATTCCACAACACCCTGGGGCAGAACAAACCATGGGACACCTGCTGTAGGAAGCCACATTCTATGGCTGTCCACCTCCACCCATGAGAGCATGAACCAGAACTGTGTGGAAGTAATGTCTGCCAGAATTTTCTTTCCTCCTTGAGAAATGTAGCGAAATTTGTAGAGGAAGCCTGAATGTCCTCCAATGGCCAGATTGTGAAACAAATTATTGAGTGCTTTCTAGGCACACAGCACCTCACATTGTATCTCAAAGGCAGGGAAACTTTCAAACATGGTAGAGGAATTTGTGTTTCTTCCCTTTCTCAGGCTGTGGGTGTGAGTAAAGTGTTTGCTCTTCTGTTCAGGTCACTAGTGTGAGGCAGGTGGATCCAAGCACATGATCACATCCCACAGATGAGAGGGTGTTTGCACATCTTACAAAGGACTGGCAGATTCCAGGCCCTAAATAATAAGCCACTGGCTGCCTAAAATAGTCCCCTTTTAATTTCAACAAACCCAGAAAGAGTTTGCCATATACCATTTGTAGGACCTCAGAGGGACCAAGTAAGGGGCCAGTCAAATAGATCAAAGAGTAGTTCTCATGGGTATCTGCACCAGGATGAGGCTAAAGAGGGGCTGTATGAAGAATAGGCTTCTGGACCTATGGTTGTGCCCAATGTTGACAAACATCTGCCTCTTTCTCTTGGACATGGAGAGAAGTGCTCCTTGAAGTTTTCCAGTGTGTCTTGCCTCTCCTAACCCATCCTGGACTGGTTGGCTCTACAAACCTCAAAAGAGGACAATTCCTCAGTCACCCTTGCTTCTTCTCATGTTCCATGATATGAACATGAAGACTGTCACCTGATCACTTCATTTAGCCACATTTTCTCTTTCAGTCATATGCCCACTCCCAAAGACAAGGCTCTGGGAAAATGGTGGCTCTTTTTCTTCCATGTAATTTGGGGGCTCTTGACTCTTTCCTCTTCTTCCTTTCCAGAACACAAGGCTCTGAGTGTCACAATGGTCTTGATGAGGGATACTCTCTTGCCAGATGAAGGTTCCTCTGTCCCTTTCCAAGCCTCTGAGCCCCCCAGCCCCTGTAACTGGTTATTTTTCTTTCCTGGGGGGTGATTCTTGATGGCACAATGAGGCGTGACTGTATTGTGGTTTCCTTTGATCCCACGAGGTGGTGAAACTCCCTTTCCCAACTGCCTGGGACAAGGAGGCAGAAGCACAAAGCAGCATTGCCCACTGAGGCTCATGCTAAAACAATTTTTTTTTTATTTTTAACTACAGTGGGAAAGCTCAGTGACGTGGGAAACTCCCTTCAGATGCTCCATCCTTCAGCCCCAGATTTCCAGTCCTTTTTCTGTTGGAATTTTAATATCATCTGTTTATTATTTTTATTTTTATTTTTAATGGAGGAAGAACCTCATGCTAATGAGTTGTGCAAATGACACCATTCCTTTGTTACTATTTGAAGGGGTAAAGACCGTAGTGAACTGTGTTTTTGTTAAGATATCCATTTCTTGTGCCGGGTTGATTTCAGATTGGTGCATTCCCACTTATCAGGGACCTCTGATTCTAGCAGAACAAAATCAGCTACTTACTCTAGTTACTGTAAGCAGACACATAACTTTTACTGTAATTTGAAAAACCTTGCACTGTAATGGTTAAAAAAAAGCAAATCTTATTGAAACTGATTTTGTATTTTTGATTACATCTGAATTTTCACATTTTTGTATCTAACCGTGACCACGGTAGTGCTTCCATAGCTTGTGTTCAAGGTCTTGTTTCTTTCCAGGTTGAATTCTTAGGATCGTGTTGACACCAAATGTTTAAGGGGCAGGACTGGGGCCTTGCTAGGAGAACCTGTCATGGGGGTGTGTCCTTCCTCCGCCAGATCACTGGCTGGCAACGGGAACCTTGCCTAGACTGGAGCAAGTTGACGTCGCATCTCATTGCGTGAATTTCCACAGACAGCTCATATCTCCAACTTATTTCAGGCCAACGGTTTTGGCCAAACCCTTGCCAAGGACTCTCAAAATTGAGCTGCCCCCACCCCTGCACTACCCAGCTTCCTGGGTAAGGGAGGACATTTTTGAAAACAAAACTTGTGAAATTAATTTGTGATTATGATTTTTTCTTCTTGCTGGAAACGTGCTGGGAACCAGACAGCATGATGTTATCGCTCTTTCTGCTTTTCCAAACCAATACACCTGTTGTGCTCTTTTGTTTCTTAGTGAAGAAAATTCTAGACACAGACCTAACTATGAACTCTTTTCCTCCTGTATTTCTGATTAGCAATTCTCCCTCTGTATTCCTGACTTGTTGAAGTGTTTTCCTTCTTAGCATTGCTTCTCATATTTTACTTTATTTCTTTACTGAACAACAACAACAAACCCACAAAGGAACAAATAATCTCTTTCTCTTTTTCTCTCTTTCTCTCTCTGATGTGTAATGTTGTGTTGTCCAGATTCTGTATAAAAATATGTATATGATGTATCTGATATTTGGCAGCCACTGGCTGTAACTTTAACCAATATAATTAACAAAAATGCATAATGTTGGTGTTTGATTTTTTTTACAAAAAAAAAAAAACAACCTAGTTAAGATGTTTGTGTATTTTTGCATGGTTAAAATGTACTTAGTGCATTGAGAAACGTTGTGGAGGTACTCAGTGAAAAGGCCGGTTTACTTTTTAATTCTAATGGTGATTGGTTGTTGACCAGACTATTCCCTATGATGTCCGTCTTTAATTTAGCATAATTCTATTTATAACTTGTTTTATTACTCAAGATTCAACATATTATATCTATCTATCTCTATTGTATTTACTGTTCCTTAAAACCAGGTTGTGGAAGTTCACTTCGTCTGGCACAGATGTCTACATTGCTGATTTCCGTTGAGTTGTGTTCCATTTAATTTGCTGTACAGTCCAGATCTGAAGCACCCCTTGGCCCCTAGACAAAGCCTGTCATCTCTCCTTCCAGAAGTCTATTTCTTTGAGCAGTACTGTGGTTTTCCCTCATCATGGATCTTTGTTACCCCTCCCTCCCCCAAACCTAGTTATATAAAGGAGGAGAGGAGGAGAGGAAGTTAAGTAGGAATCTGAGAATTATTTATATTTTATACATAATAGTACATATAATATATTATAGATAGACAGGCAGACAGACTTTAACTGTGAATTAAGTAGAAAGACAGTGGAAGATGTTGAAGGATTCAGAGATGGAGGTCCTGGGATTTCCTCCCAGGTATGTCACTAGATCAATATGAGAGATGCAAGAACCCTCTGTCCTTCCTTGTGCCTCAGTTTCACCATATGTAAGATGAGGAAGTGCAGAGTTTTCAGGGAGGAGAGGCAGCTACACTTTCTTGAGTCTTCAATGCATTTAGAGCAAGAGTAGGTCTTTAACAGTCCAAGAGATTTAATTGCTGTGTATTTGGAGACCCTGCTTGCAACATCCCCTCTCCTCCTCAGGACATCTGGGCCTGCTTAGGGGGAAAGACAGATCTTTAAAGTCATGAGCTATTCTGGGTTGAGGTTACCTTGGCATCCAAAGTCTTCTCTTCGGCTAGGTGGCTCCTTCCTGCACATCTTGGAAGGAGATGGGATTCGTAGGAAGTATCTGTGGCAAATGAAATTGAGCTTCTGTTTCCTAGAGTCTTACCTTTTCTCTAATCCAATCAGAATCTGTGTGCTTGTTTTATCCAGGGCACACAAGGAGTTTGCCATCCTCCGTTTTCCTACCAAATACTTTGATAGACAACGCACGCCCATTACTCGGAACCAGCATACATAGTTGTATTAGAAGCACCTGTATTTCCAGTATTTGTGGTTTTGCAGACACTGGGCTTTTGGCAGACAAATGCAACCTGTCTCCAAGTGGGCCTTCCCTTCCTCCTCAAATCTGGAGACTTAGCCAGTACTTTGAGGTCTTCGGGTTTCTTGGCTCTGCAGTGAAATGTCAATCCTGATAGCCAACCAGGTAGAGACAAGTACTGCCTTTCTCACTCTTCAGAGGGAAGGCCTCAGAGCCTCAAACACTTCATAAGCATTTTGTCATAGGCACTTAACCTTCTGCAATGTCTGTGACCATGAGTATTGATCTCATTACTGACCATGGTAGTGGACAACTTCAAAATATATTGAAATTTTCATTAGGCTTGAATCGCACTTGCTACTTTTCTTCAGAGTCAAGGTTGATTGCAAAGGGGCAGGATTCCATGGAGATGTGGATGGTACTGCTCTTTTCCTCCCTGGCTCTTCCAAGGCCAGAATTTACTAGATGGAGCAGCATGAACATGCTGACCTTGTGCAGGGGGATGAGCTTCTCTTTCTCAATTACCTCCCCCCCCACCCTACCCCCCCCCCACACACACATTGACATTAGCCAGGAGTCCCAAGGAACCTGTTAGAAAATTTACTCACCAAACCTAGGAACAAGATTTGTTCTCTTTGATATAATGCTAATAGAGACCTTCTTGATCCTAGAATTCAGCCCCTACCTCATATCTATTCTAGGCCAATAATCAGTTCTCTAGATCCACAGATTATAAATGTCAGAGAGGTCAAATCTCCTCCCTGTACAGATGAGGAGTCTGAAGACCAGAGATGAAATAATTTTCCCAAGGAAATGCAGCTAGAAATTTGCAGACTCAGAATCAGATTCCACATCAAAATGCTCTTTCATCCTCTCCTGACTTATAACCAGTAGCTCAGAGTCCCTCTTTTAATTTGTAAAGTTCAGATATGTCCCATGCTGTCATGCTTTATATAAGTCTCTGGAAGACAGAAGAGTTGATTTTTTCATGACTGCAGGCAATGTGAACATACACATGTTACACACTCCCTCTCCAAGTCTACCTTTCTGTAAGCCAAGTTAAGATAGTTAGGATTTTGAAAAAGAAATGAGCTGATACCTATATTTTTGAGGGGCAAGGAAGAACAATGAGAATAAGAAACAGCAGAATCTAACTCTATAATCTATAAACTGCCCTAAGTCTCTTGCTAGAACAGATTTTTCTAAATAATTAGAGTGGTCTGTCCATCCACCCTGCCACCCCATCTCTTCATTTAGCCATTCTTTTTGGATCTCTTCCATTCCCAGGGCATTTGATGTCTCCAGAAAAAACTTTCCACAGTTGCTTTTGGCTATCTGTTTCAGGAAGCCCACAACTTTTTAATCCAAGCAAGTCTTCATAATTTTTTTTTTAAATATGTACACCTCTATCTGCTAACTTTTTATTTTATTTTTTTAAGTAGACTCTACACCCAACATGAGGCTTGAACTCAGGCCCCCATGATCAAGTGTTGCATGCTCCACCAACTAAGCTAGTCAGGTGCCCATCTCTGCTAACAACTTGAATCTCAACCAAGCTACCAGGACCCAAAGGGTGTTTTCCTCGTGCAAAATGGTGGGCCCAGGGACTTCCTTGTGTGTCATTCTTTCAGAGGCTTTCTGACCTCACCTTTCCCCTACAGAATCTTAGAAGCACCTGGCTTCTCTGGTCTGTTTTCCTTTGGGAGGACTCTTTGAGGTTTGTCCTCATAAGCTTATAAAAATATATCTAGAATTTTTATATTTTAATTATCAAAATAAAATTTATAGTTTTATACTGAACCCTCATTCCCTATAAGTGTCATCACTGAGAAGGGCCCAGTGGGTCCTCCCTTTCCCGAAGCAGCTAGTTCTTAAAAGTCTTGTTCTTATTCAATTGAGAAATGTCTTTGATTCCAATTAGATTATAGTGATATTTCTCTAAAGAGATTCAATACCTTTAGTTGTAGATTTTTATAGAAATTTATTCCCTTAAATGGCTGCTATTCTTGCCCTTTACACCCTACCCTTGTCATAAATGTGATGCTCCCCTCCTTCCACCAGGCCTTCAATCAGGTTCTAGAAAAAACTGAATGCTACCAGGGGCCCAGGAACAACATTCAGTTTCCTTCTTGGTGGTGGTTCCCCTAAGAAGTGGCTATAGTGACTGGTTTGTCACTGGGGGTAGGGGTCTCCCTTTGAAGTGTTGGAGCTGAAGAGAGACTTCAAAGAAAGTGTCCCCCTGGGGCTTTATGAGAGAAGGGTAATTCTTAAGCTAATTGACAGGAATTTTGAAAACAACCACCTGCTTTTCAAGGTGAGAGCAGAGATCAAGAATATGACATTTATTTAAGAGTGCAATGCTAACCAAAATATCCTAATCCCTGCAGAAAGAGTGCTGGGTTCTAGTACTGGCTCTGCATGAACTCCTCATGTGACTTTGGGCACTAAACCACTGGGTTCTGTCTGTAAAATGAAGGAGTAAGCTAGATAATCTCCAAGGGGCCTTGTTTTGTATTGTGAATAATTTCAACCCATATATTCGAACACATAATAAAGTCAAATTGCTCAGCCAAGTACTGCAGACCTACCAATCAACATCAGTAATGATCAACTCACGGCCAATCTTGTTTCATCTGTACACCCACAGCTTAATGATCACATTTGCTTTATTACAGATTTGTCATAATCCTTGGATTCCAGGACCAAAACAAGACAGCTCTACCAGAGAGAGAGGTCAGGCAGAGCACTGGTCCCCAGATGGCTGGACACTGCAACTGGCATTTCTCTTTCTGAACATCTTGTCCCTACAAATGCCCCCATTGGAGGTGGTCCTCAGTAATTAGAGCACAACCATTGTGTCCAGGACATTGCATCCTTAGGCCCCAGGCATTTCATGCAGAGCTCTTGTATCAGACTGCAATCTAATTTTACAGGATGAGGGATCTCTGTCTTGTTCACAGAGAGCACATGTGGTTCATTTGCTGGAGTAAGTAGTTATACCTTTTAGCAATTGCCTGAGAGCCAGTTCTTCCATTCCAGGGTCTCAGTGGTCGGATCACCCAGCATGTTGCCAGAAGCTGCTCAGAATGGCAGGCAACTCTCAAGGTTTATCCTTCCCATAGCATTTCAAGGTCCATCTCCTTTACTTCAGAACAAGAAGAAAAGAAAAGATTCTTCCATCTGTTCTGTTCCATCTTCTGTACATTTCTCTGTGAGCAGATTCAAGTCAAAGGAGTTTCTATTACTCCCCTAAGAATCCACCTATGGGCTCACAAACCTTCCAAGGATCTCACACTTCCATGGACTTTGTAGCTGTCATTCGATCTGATGCAAGGGAAATATTCCTGAAGCTTGAAAGGCTAGTCCTGTTCTCCAGGTGAGCATAGGTCTCACTGAAGCATGTGAGCATCAGGCCTGCCTTTCTAGGACAGATGGTGTTCAAGGCCATTGAAATGGACCAGATGGTCTATAGCAAAGGACTTATTCTAACTGCACAAACTTTGGTGCTTCCACTTTTCACTCAATAGCTGGGTGAGCATAGCCTGCCCTCCTGAAAGAACTTCAACAAAGAGAGTCTGAAGAATAAAATGCCCCAAGTCAGGGATAAGCCTTCTTTTCCATGGAGCCTTCCAAAGGGCACGCCCTCTGCTACTGCGTACTGTAAATTCAGCGCTTCAGGAGCCGAGGCCTCCTGTGCTTGGGGGGAAAGGTAGCTGAGGAGAAAGGGACTCCTTCTCACCTTTTGTTTACCTTCAATCTGGCTGAATTTAGCTGCCCTTAACTTCTAGTTTGCTAAAGTCCTTATTGCCTTAACAACCACCTAATAAGCAGTCAGAACCAGAAGAGAAAGCCCCTTTGTTGGCATTCATTGTTAACCCCTACACCTGTCCCTGTCTCCCCAGTGCTGCTGTGCCTGAAATGAGTCCCAACCCTATCTCCAAAGCACTGGGTTAGCCTCTGCTGAGGCAGAGACAAACCCATGGCAAGGACAAACCCAGGACTGCTCAGACGGGGAGAGATCCCCACATCACATTTTCACTGCTGACAACCATTTCTGTCCTTCAGACTTGCTTTGCTTCAGATCTGGACTCCTCACGCTCCCTCTCCTCCATCTCTTGTTCCAGAGACCCTCCACACCCCATCATTCTCAGTGCCGTTCCTGAAGACCATCTAGACTTTTTGTTCTCCTGAACATTCTACTCACCTTCAGCTGCAGCGTATTTCTTCAGCCTCTCCACCAAGCTCTTTAAAACGAAAGGCAGTTGCTGTCTTCCCATGGACAATAATGAATGTATCTACTGTAAGTGCAGACCATGTAGAGAAGTGGCTGGGTTTATCAAAAAGAGGGTTTTTGTAAAGCCTGTTTATTTTTTTTAAGTCAGTTTTGAGCATTTCTATTTTACCACCCTTCACATGGTTTTGGGGAACCCAAATTGTATCAAGGTCTCATGCCAAAACAAGCCAAAAGTTGTTTTCTTTACCTTTTTCCTCCATGCACCATGATTTAAATGATTGTTTCAGTGTCATTTTAAATGTTTTCTTGTGACATGTACTGACGATAAAAGTCATCTTGACAAAAAAAAAAAGATTTATACATGAATCAGAAAGTATTTATTTCAATTTTGTACCTTTCCATTTTAATACATTATAATGTATTGACTCAACTGAGATAATATAAACAGTTCATTTTAATAACATGTGTGTGTGTGTGGCTTTTCATTTATTCATGGTCAGGGAGGGACAAATAATCACGGAGTGAAAAATTCTAGGGATTTATTGGCATCAGTGTGAGCAGAGCGTTGCCTCTGAGTCAACCAAAGGCTTCTTGGCAGCAGCTGGAGACCCCTGGGAGTGGCAGAGATTTTACAAGGGAAACAAGGAGGTAAGTGGGCAGGCTCTCCAGGCATCAACTGCCTGCTGATATACTGACACACCTCTGCACATAGGGAGCACCATAGAGACGCCTCTACTTACCCATGGAGCCTGAATGCAGGCTGGCAATCAAAGGTTGGCATAGGGGCCAGATATGGGAAAACCCAAAGCAGATAAAATGAGAAGAAGCTAGGGAGAAAATTCAGTGTTAAAAGTGCTGGAGGGTGAAGGGTAGGAAGAAACAGAAGACTTCTGTGTTATATTTTCTGGATACAACCCCCACCCCCACCCCCCAGAACCTTATGCTAGAAATGCTGCAAATGAATCCCTGGGGAAAGTTGCCTTCAAAAAGCCCACTGACAACCAACCAAATGGTTTCTATTGCTTCCTTAGTATAATTCCTTATGGCTATAGTAGTATAAACACAAAATTGAACACAACTGTACTCATTCCTGGCTCTTTACTGGAAGATAGGTGAGAAGGTGGGCAGGGGTGGTGACAAGTAGAAGCAGGTTTCCAGAAGCAGGCAACCAGAGAAAGAGGGAGGAGGTGTCAAATGCAATTGCATCCAAACATCCAAAGGGCTTTATTAAAAACTTTTTCCAAGCATATTTGGCAAAGGGGATGGTAATTTCATGAGCCTCATGACATTAATCTCTAGTCTTCTCTATATGTTTGAACATGTTCCATTTTTATTTAAAAGATGTCATCTGGGAGGAGAGAGAGAAATGCTACTTGAAAGGAATCTATCAGCCCTTTCTTCCTAGAAAAGTTTGGCTCCACATGAGACTCCTCTGAGGAGAGAAAGAGACTGAGAGACAGATTTTATGTCTAGGACTCTGAGAGGTCTGTCTTGGGTATGTCTAGGACTCTGGGAGGAAAGATGGATGTTCTCAACAATCAGTCATTTGATCTTCTGCATCCCCATTCCCTCCCTTTTCCTTCTCCCAACTTTTAAGCCTACAACTTTCTACAACTGCCCTTCTTGGGCACCTCCCTCTCTGGTCCAGGCTCCTTGAGTGCAAGCTTATCTCAGCCAGCAAGAACACATCAGAAGACAACTCTGGCTAGTGAGCCAAGGCACCTCCCTTTGATTCCTTCATCACCCCCACACCATCTTCAGCCTATTCTTCTGGGAACATTTGTATGTTCCATACAGGAGATTCATTAATGGATTATTTTAAGTCCTAAACCAATACTTTAGAAATGATCAGTTGCCAATTACATAAAATAAGCAGCTCTTCAGCCCTACAAAGGCTCAGCTACCAGGAAAGACATAGAAATTCCCCTCCCATCCACTTCTTTCCAAATCTCTTTTCCAAAACTCCCATTAAACTTATGGTAATCTTTAGCTTGCAGGGGATTTAGCTGTTTAAAGAGAGCTTGGGTTCTAAGGAAAGGATGTGGGAGGCACTTATTATCTTAAACTAAAATCCTCTAAATTGAGTTGATCTGCTTTGGCAAACCATTTCATCACAGGCAACACAGAAGACCCTTTTCAGATATATGGGAAAATTGCTCTTTGGGAATAGTAGTCCAAAATTTCAGATTATTCCCCTGTGCCAATGTATATTTGCATTTGGGGATTTGTGATTCTGGACCCTCTTTTCTCCTTAACTTGTAAAGAGAAGTCTGGGTTACCTTGGTCCCTGGTAGTTGGAGCTGGGTGATAGGCTATTGTAAACAATCCCCATAGCTAACTGCTGTCAAGTTCACATTTGCTGGTCATACACAGACACATACACACCCATGTTCATGATACCCCAATTCCAGGAGGTCCCAAAGCACCACCCAACAGCCCTTGGACCCAGGCATCCAGTCAAGGGCTACAGAGACCTGTTTGGATGCACTAAAGCCAAGAGAGGCAGACGTTGAGCCATCCTTCCTCTGTGCCCTGCACTGCCCTTCATCTTTTAACCTAGTTTTCTTCCTTCTGGCCCCTTCTTTTGCTTACTCTCTCTCAGACCTTACCTGATTTCCTCTGCTCCCAGATTTTAGCCCGTTGATTTGACTTATGATCCCTTTCCACAATTTCAGTGTCACAAGAAGGAAGAGATCATCCCTGGGACTGGGAGTGAAATTCCTCACCCTCCCTGTGCCAGACTTGGGCAGAGTATAAAAGAAGTCCTCATCTGAAAACTCTTTGGCAAAAGACCTCTGAGAGTAGAATTCCAGTTATTTCCTTGCCTTGAGATATTCTCCATCCTTAGGAGAGGTTTTTTGTTGGGTGCAGGGTAGGTTTGGGGGCATATTCATTCAAATAAACTCATGGTCCTCTCCTAATGAGGAGACCCACACACCAGCCCCTCACTTAATATATATTAAACCTAGGAACCACATATGCTGCCATAGCACCTTCAGGAAAAGAACCCCCCTTCCCATCTCCCACCCATATACACAGGGATGGCAGAAATGTGAGGCTTGCAATGGGCACAGGAGAAATGTATGCAAAGGAAGGAGGTCCCTGGAATCTTCAGTAAACATCACCAGGCTACCTGGGACAGCCTCATCCTTCAAAGCTGCTTCTCAGGTCCCCTACATGCACCCCTCCTCAGATGCCAGAAAGGGAGCACTAATCTAACTCAGCGTTCAATTTTCAGACCAGACTGCAGCCTGTGCGGCTTCCGGCCAATGGGAGCTGGTCTGGTCTTCTGCACAAACAGAGGCAAAAGTTAAGGAGGCTCCTCCTTTTTTTTTTTTTTTAAGTTTATTTATTTATTTTGAGAGAGAATGCAAGCTTGACCAGGGAAGGGGTAGAGAGAGGGGGAGAGAAAGAATCCCAAGCAGGCTCCACATTGTTAGAGCAGAGCCTGATGTGGAGCTTGAACTCATGAACTGTGAGATCATGACCTGAGCTGAAATCAAGAGACTTAACAGATTGAGACACCCAGGATCCCCTAGGAGGCTCCTTTTAAGGACACATGACACAACACTTAGGAAAAATATAGAACACAAAGTAATAGTTAACAATATTTACATTTCAATATGTACATTGAAACCCCCCCAGCTCTATTTGAATTACACTCTCATCTTGTTATGTAACTCTCCCCACCTGTACCCTTCTGAAGAGGAAGGTCCTTGGGCATTTGGGGAGGAATGTTAAAAGCTGCACTAGGGGGGCGCCTGGGTGGCGCAGTCGGTTAAGCGTCTGACTTCAGCCAGGTCACGATCTCGCGGTCCGTGAGTTCGAGCCCCGCGTCGGGCTCTGGACTGGTGGCTCGGAGCCTGGAGCCTGTTTCCGATTCTGTGTCTCCCTCTCTCTCTGCCCCTCCCCCGTTCATGCTCTGTCTCTCTCTGTCCCAAAAATAAATCAAAAACGTTGAAAAAAAATTTAAAAAAAAAAAGCTGCACTAGGAATAGGGAAAATCTGCTGTGTCTTGCCCTCTGCCTAGCAATAACACATAAACATTAACAGAGAGAAGGAAAGAAAACATGGAGGAAAAATTTCATTTTCTGTTTTTTGGGAGTAGCTATTCCCTTATAGACTGTGAACCAAGAGCACAGAATCATAAAATGATGTTGGATGACTTCAAGAAAACATATATTTGCCTCTGGAAAATCAGCTCTGCTCAGAGCCTAGACTCCCAAGTGGTGTTTTCTTCCACTTGATTCTCCTGCTTGGTGAGGGATATTCCCAGATTTGCTTTCCAAATGTCCTTACTGAATATCAGGTAGGAATAAAAGGGAAACAAATAACTATCGGGCAGTAAAACACAAATAGCTGAGCCCCTGTGTCTCTCACCACTGAATTCTACAGGTGATCTGAGCTATTTCAGCTCTGGTCCTAGTAGATTGGCATGGCCTCCAGAGACCATACTAGAATCTCTCATTTCTAAGTTCCTGGCCTGGTTCCGTGCAGAGGACGTCTTCTTACAAGCCACCGCCTACAAGGTCCCTTATCAAAAGCTTGCCAACTTTTTGAATAAGGCCAAGAGAGCTGAATCCCCCTGGGAAGTGTTCCTGGAGTTTCTCTGCCCCTTTTCTGTTTCCTTTGAGAGACACAATTCTTCTCTCTGGTGACTGATGCAGGGGATAATATCACATTTTAGGTGAGACCCCAAATCCACAGAGGCAGCCCTATCCTTGTAATGCCAATAATTAATTATTAAAATATTGGATCTCAGCTGTGCTATCAGAATGCCTGGATTTAATTCTTGGCTCTCACTGTCCATATAAACTTATTAATATCTCTCTGCATCTCAGTTTTCTCATCTGTAAAGTGGGGACAATAACAATCCATCTCACAGGGATTTTGTGAACAATAAACGGGATAATACATGTAAAAAATATTGAACAATGCCTGCTCCTGACAAAGATTCTCTCCTTGACTAAATTGTAGCCAGGCTCCTCTGAGCCCTCTCATCTGCTGGGCTTCAACCTTGGTCTATAAAGATGTGAACAAAATGTTAACAAAGTTTCTAACAGCTCAAGTTTACATCTCCTGGATGACCCTAGCCCACCTCTAAAAGTGCCTGCCTGAGAAAACTCAAGGCTGCCCAAAGAATTTACTGTGTGTTCCAGCCAATACCTGAAGATGGCCCTGTCTGCCAGCCTTTGTGGAAGGGGAGGAGCCTAACTTGGATACACTGCAGTTAGCAAACCCAGATGGGTTTCATATGGGCCAACCCCCTTCCTGATTTTTGTAATTTTTCACTTCCCTGACTCTATTGAGACCCCACTAATCCTCCTCCCTATCCCCTCATCTTCCCTTTAAAATGCAAGTGCAAGTCAAAGTTGAGTTCAGTTCATGTGGACTCTTTGCCCTATTGCCCTCATGCATATATTACTGACTAAACTTCAAATACTGTCCTGACCAACTTCAAATACTGTCCAGCTTTGTTTATTGTTGACGCTACACACTGGCACTCAGTAAATGTTATCCACTGTTATTATCATTTAGCACTATATAATATTCTCCTTTCTGACTGACTGTTACAAGCTCTAGGCCACTTTTGACCTTTAGCTCAAGTTTACGGTATGTATTTCTATACACTAACCTCACCCTTGAATTATCTTATTTTGCTTACCTATATTTTCTCCCTTTGACTGGACTTCTTCATATTTTTAAAATTTCTGTGACCCATGTATTTTTGCATACCACCTCAGGTTTTCCTGATGAAGGAAGCAATATATTCTAAAAATAAAGTTAAAATATTAAAAATTAAATATAGAAAGCAGGAAGATCAATTGCTCAAAGCTGGGTTTTTGTGGGTTTGAATATTTGCTTATGCTTTCTACAAATACATTATGGAGGTTGAGACCTAGAAAGAAAACTTAATATTTGTCACCTCCCCATCTCACCATACAGTTAGAACCAACTAATAAAGATGAGAAGTCATGGGGCGCCTGGGTGGCTCAGTCCATTAAGTGTATACCTCCGGATTTTGGCTCAGGTCATGATCTCACTGTTGTGAGATGGAGCCCCATGTCTGGCTCCTGGATGGGTGTGCAGACTGCTTGGGATTCTCTCTCTCCCTCTGCCTCTGCCCTTCTCCCCCCACCCCCCACTTGTGCATGCTCTCTCTGTCTCTCAAAATAAATAAGTAAACATTAAAAAAAAAAAAGGATGAGAAGTCATGAGGTCTAAAAGCCAGAAACCATTTTCAGAGGCTATAGTTTCAGGAGCAATTTGTGTGTGTTTAGATTTGGTTCTGTCTGTGAAGTCACTAAGTCACACAGGGGAGTCACCACTTACCCTGTGCTTTACTTTTCCTACATAACGATGTGATTCAGAGATGGTCCCTTGCTGCTTTCCTTCTCCCCTGGAATTGACATTCTGCCTTTGCCAACTCCCTGGGGCTCACTGAGATAAAACTAAGCAAAAGCTCATGGATTTGGAGAAAGAAATCAAGAAAAAGGAAACCTACTTAGCTGCACAACTTGAGAGACATAAAGGATGCCACAGAAACCAACCTCTAGTTTACTCTGAATAAAGAGAGTTAATACTCCTTGTCCAATGGAGCACCTACACAGCTAGTGTAGCTCACTCTTGTACCACGGAGATTTCTTCCCCAATTTCCTTCCCTACCACCCAGTCCTCTTTTCTGAATTATTTGAGTGTAAAAATATGCTGAGTTCAGCACTAGTTCAGCTGATACCCCAGCATTCCTCCCTTCCCACCCAATAGACTCCCTCCTTAGCCTTTATTCTTAAAAAAAAAAAAAAAAAAAAAAAAAAAAAAAAAAAAAAAAAGCTGCAGACAATGCTTGTAACTATGCCAAAGGCAGTTCTTGTCCAAATGGAAAACTCCCACCTGCCCTCTTGTTTTGAACTCAATATTCACCCACATTTTGTTATATAGACAAGGGGTAAAACCATATAGGATCCCTGGGCCAAGGAGAAGAAAAGTTTAAGATGAAAAAGACTTGGGTTTTAGCTAAGGCATTCTGGGTGATGACTGGGTTAAACACAGTCATTATCACAACTATTATATCAGCTACTAGTACTTATTTACCATTTATAACTCACTTTCAAGCATACTGCCCCATTTGGCTAGGTATTCCTGTCTTCCATTTCATAGATATGGAAACTAAGCCACAGAGATGTCAGTTGACCTCCTGCCCTATAAGTGGCAGAACCACACTTGATTTTGGGGACTATCAGCCCCCCAAACCTGTGTTCTTCCCACCACACCACTGTCACTGTACCACCTTATGTACACATTCAACCTTAACAGTCCTCCCCACCAAAGCAAAAAAGAATGCATTGACTGCAACAGGGGACTGAATAGAACTCTTTTGGGTCTAGTTAACTATGGATTTGCCAGTATTAGGAACAGAAAACCAGGAAAAAGAGCTCCTGTGACAGAAAAAGCATTGAAGGCATACTAATAGCAAGGCAAACAACTGCAGAGAACATGAAAGAAGCCACAAGTCCAGGAAGGAAGTCCTCTTGGTTGACATCTAAAAGGAGGGGTGGCTGAAATCATGAGAAAGAAGGAGCCCCAGAAGGGAGCGAGATGGGGAGAGGAGGAGAGATCAAACAAACAGCTTACGCATAGCTAATGTTATACATCTGGAGGAAGATGGTAGCAAAGGGGGAGAAGATAAAATGTGGGGAAAACAGAATAAGACAAAGAAAGTACTTAGCATGTGTCAGGCAGTGAGAGCTGGGGAAGGCCCTTGGGCTTCCCCATGTTGAGTTTGACTTTGAAGAATCATTAGCTCCATGAAAAAGGAAGTGGTCCTAGCAAGATCCTATTAGCATGGAATCAGGTTCTTCTCCTAACTGAGCTTGATTATTACCTGGGAATGTAGTGTTCACCCCAATGCACCATGTTTGGTAAATTAGATTGGAGCCCATGCCTCTAAGTGAGGCTTCTTCTCTGCCTTAAGTCTAACTCCTACCCCAGCTGGCTGAAGATCTACAAGGCTACATGGGCACATGCAGAGAGGAAGAGAGAGAAAGCAATATGGGCAGGCCCGCACCAGAGAGACAACTCTGACTCAGCTCGTTCCTTCCACTACCAGAGAGAAAGCCACATCGGTGTATGACACATGACATTCACCACATACAGCAACCTTGACCACTAGGAAATGTTGTCTAATTGGTATCTTGAAACCTGGACCCCATCAGTTCAGTATAACTTTAATTTTCTTATGGAGGAAGAAGCTGGAGAGCAGGGCATAGTATATATCTTCTTGGTCCCCTCTTTAACCTCCCACAAGCTGCCAACAAATGTAAAATGGTGCTTCCTATGGCTTTGTGATTCATATTGCTGGACTTTCTATGGAGTTAACTCAATTATTATTACTATTATTATTTAGTGTTTAGTTTTGAGAGAGACCACAAGTGGGAGAGGGGCAGAGAGAAAGGGCTGGAGGATCTGGAGTCGGCTCCATGCTGATGGCAGCGAGCCTGATGCAGGGCTGAAACTCACAAACCATGAGATCATGACCTAAGCTGAAGTCCAATGCTCAACCAACTGAGCCACCTAGGCATCCCTCTATAGGGTTAACTTTTAAGAAGTGGTTAAATATGGGCAAAAGACCTGAACAGACATTTCCCCAAAGAGGATATACAGGTAGTAAATAAACATACAAAAAGATGTTCACATCATTAGCCATCAGAGAATTGCATGTTAAAGCCACATGATATCACCACCCCACCAAAAAATAGTGACAACACCAAAGGCTGGAGAAGATGCCAAGAAACTAGACCACTAATACATTATGGATGGGAAAGTGAAATGGTGCAGCTATGCTGGACCATTTTGTGAGTTTCTTACAAATCTAAACATGCAATTATGTCTTGACTCAGGAATTGCATTCTTGGGCATTTGTATCAAGGTAATAAACATCCATGTTCACACAAAAACCTGTACAGGTATGTTTGTAGTAATGGTCCAAAAATAAAAACAGCCCAGATATCCTCTACCAGGTGAATGGTTAAACAGTAATACACCTACACCCTGGAATCCTAATTAGCAATAAAAAATGGTACAGACTGTTGATACACACAACAGCTTGGATGAATCTAAAACCTAAGGCCATAAATGACTGGCCTGTCTGCAAATACTGCACTTGTCATTTTCATCAGGAGGGACTTAGCCATATTAACTTCAGAGCTCCCCTCTAAGATATCTAGAAATTTCCCTAGAGTTGTGTCTGCCAATGCTAGGCAGGGCTGCCCAAATGGACCTAGAAATGTGGTCATGGTGTCTGAAAGCCTGAGACAGGAGAGGCAATCAAGAGATTAGACCAGAAAACATGGGGCGCCTGGGTGGCGCAGTCGGTTAAGCGTCCGACTTCAGCCAGGTCACGATCTCGCGGTCCGTGAGTTCGAGCCCCGCGTCGGGCTCTGGGCTGATGGCTCAGAGCCTGGAGCCTGTTTCCGATTCTGTGTCTCCCTCTCTCTCTGCCCCTCCCCCGTTCATGCTCTGTCTCTCTCTGTCCCAAAAATAAATAAAACGTTGAAAAAAAAAAAAAAATTTTAAAAAAGAGATTAGACCAGAAAACAAAAAAGAAAGTCAAACCAGGATCAAGAAGTGGGAGCCTAGAGGCCAAAGATCCTTAAAAGGGACACATTCAGAAGTAGGAACTGGGAAGTCACAAGAATCAAAGCTGTGGGAACAGGAAGTAACATGGACTGGTGGCAGGGCAGAGTGGCTAGGAACAGGCAGTGTGTATTAGGAGCAAGGGCATCCATATGGGACCCCAGCTATAGTCAGCTGATGTCATTCCTAGTGGTTCCCATTCACATGTTTCTGCCTCAGGAAAATGCTAAATGTGTCCAGTGGTTTCCAAAATGCGGACAGATTTCTGTCATCTGTGCCTAAAATGAGTTTCCAACATGCCTTGGAATGGATTGAGTGGATAAGGTGGAATTAAGTGTCCAAGCAAAATACTTATGTCCATTCCATATACAGACAATAATTTTAAAGGGAGCATGCATGCCCCTTTCACATATTAATAAATAGAATATATACATTTAAATTGTTCTGGTATAACAGAGAAAAAAATTTGTCATTATAATTTAAAAGTTTTGGCAATATAGAAATATACATTGCAGAAAATAAAAAGTCTCCTGTAATTCCTTTCCTGTTCCACTGAAAATGCCAATATTAGCAGTTTGGAATATAAGCTTCTCAGATTTTTCCATGTATATGCTAACTGTGTATGTATGTATATGTACACTATGACATATACTTTTTAAAAAATTTTTTTAACGTTTATTTATTTTTGAGGCAGAGAGAGACAGAGCATGAACGGGGGAGGGGCAGAGAGAGAGGGAGACACAGAATTGGAAGCAGGCTCCAAGCCATCAGCCCAGAGCCCGACGCAGGGCTCAAACTCATGGAGTGCGAGATCGTGACCTGAGTCGAAGTCGGAAGCTTAACCGACTGAGCCACCCAGGTGCCCCACTTTTTTTTTTTAAAGAGAGAGAGAGCATGGGGCTTGACCTCACGACTGTGAGATCATAACCTGAGCCAAAGTCAAGAGTCGGATGCTTAACTGATTGAGCTACTCAGACACTTCAACATATACTTTTTTATTTTTAAAAGTGGGGTTTTAAAAAATGGGGTGTCTATAACTGTGCAAATGGTATTACTTAATATCTCTCATAATCAAGTTTTTTAAAAGGACTAAACATGAATTAACTCTGTATAAGTCAAAAATGTCTGAAAGGACTTCTAGAGATTTCCTAGGTAATATCCCCTGATGTAAGGATTTGTGCTTCATGATCATGGCCTCCTCTTCACCACCTCCTCAATCAGCAATGGCTTCGGCTAGTGGCTTAATAGGTCTCCAATTCTTTGGGACTCTAGGTCTAATGACAACAACCACCCAGGAATCTCTCTCATCTGTTACCCTGCTGAGATCACTACTGGACACATCAAGATGGTGGCCTTGGTGCGCACTTAAAAAAAAACTGTGCACACTCCAGTACAAACAACCATTTCTTTAGTTCCTTCTTTATGTTCCTTCTCCTTGTGGTAAACTACTTGAGGATTTCATTTAGGACATTCATTAAATTGCTTTTTCAACCAGCATTGCAATCCTTTGAGGGAGGTACCAGTATCAACCTTAAATGAGGCACAGAATATTTAGTAACTTGCCCAGGGTCAGCAACTGGTAAATGGCAGAAAAAGATGAAAGAGGGACAGGAAGAATAAGGAAGGGGCAGATTCAGCCCCCAGAACTGCATATAATTCTCAGGGTAAACAGCAAAGGCCACTTGCAGTATTACAACACTATAGCTCACTAGGCATTCCTGTGTGTCTTCCACTTAATTTTCACAGCAACCCCTGGGATAGAAGATGCGGGATCAGAGAGAGGACATAAGTTGCAGTCGTCAGAGCTAGATTTGAACCCTCTAACTTTGGAACTCACTCTGTTAATTACTGCACCAAAGAAAATCATCATGGTGAGGACAGACTACACCAGCAGAGCTCCATGGGCTGTGGACTACTTACCTAGAGAGCAGCAGAAGCCAGAAAGATTCTAGAAAGGGGTCAGGGAGAGGCAACAGTAAGGCTTGGGAAACTTCCTTAGGTGATTCCAGAATCTCCATTCAAAATTGCCACAGTCCCTGCCTGATGGGATGCTTTCCCTCTCTCAGGACCGGGGGCCTCAGCTAGCAGCTCAGGTCTGGAAACCCTCTCAAGCCACTAAGTTGGCCACCACACCATCATTTTTCATCACTCCAACTCCCACCCTGTGGGTCTATTCATTCCCTTTGCAGGCATCTCCCTGACCTCATCCCTATCACCCTCCCCTCTACCACCTGCAGCCCTGAAAACACCTCAAGGTATAAGAAACTAAAGTGTCACCACCTCACTCAAAGGCTAGAGAAGGCTAATCTAAGACAATAAAAAAAAAAATGTAAGGCAATGAGGAAATCGGATTTTTTTTTCTTTTGACATGATTTTGTGAATTTGATCTCTGGATGTGATTTTCCACCGTTGAGCTTTACAGATTTTGTGAAGTCTAAAGCTTGAAGTCCTAACATTTTGATAGGAAGTATAAACAGAGGAGGAATCTCATGCCGGAACTGCCGCCAGGAAGCCAGAAGGCATTTCTGGACCAGTATCAATAGAGAGCCTTCCCTTCACACTGCTCTTGGCTAGGTTTTGTCTTCCTACGTGAGCTTCTATAACATACAAATACTGCAAGAGAGGACAAGAAAATCGATTACAGGAGGCTTTGAAGATGAGGGCCCTGAGTTGGTATTAGCTGAGCATGTCAACTTAAGGAAAAAAGGATCACTCACATATTTTCCAGACTCAGAAGCACAGGCAACAGAAACCAGGTGGAGTTTAAAGTAGATTACAGGGGGAATAGCCTAGCAAAATAGGATACTTCCTCTCCCCCCTCCCTCCACATCGGCCAAGGAATGGGTAGATAAGTCTCAGGAAGACATCATATCAAGCACCCATTTCTAGTGTATTGGATGTGAGAGTGGGAAGGTGCTCCTCAGCTTGTGGTCTGAGGCAGGCTTCAGCAGGCACTGCAGGAGAAACCCTTCAGGGAGGGATGCGCCCTCCATGCTTTGGGTAACAGCCACTAGATTGGCACATTTAGAGAGTTTATAATAGATACAGCTCCCCTGATAACTGACAAGAACAGACTCCGTGGGCTGTGTCATTCCTGCTTGGGCAAAATATCCCCCAAGGTTGGTGGGGGAAGGATGGAGCCGAGGCCAGCAGTGAACTTCCAAGGCAGAATTAGCTTTAAATAAGTGAGAAAACAAAGCTATTTCCCTCAGCCTGCTCCCAGGCTCCCCTGCTCCAACCACCACAATATGCAGCCCTATGGAAATTCAGAATGCTCTCTGAGATGTTTATAGTTTGTTTTGGTGACAGTGGTGGTGGTGGGTAGTTTTTTGTTTGTTTGTTTGTTTGTTCTTGTTTTGTTTTTAATAGAAGTCATTCAGAGCAAATGATATCTCATTTCTGCTTTATGCCATTTTAGGGTTCATGTGTTTTCACTAGTGAAAAATTGATTTGAAGATAAAATTGGGTTTGGTGGCTTAAATCTTCCATGGTTCTAACTTGCTTGTTACTGTATAGGACAATTTTACTTTTTAAAGACTTGCTTTGGGGTGTCTACATAGCTAGTATATAAACTATATAAAACTTGAAACATTCACAAAGTATTAGGAATCTCTGCTTCCAGCCATAAGAGAGTAACAGGGACTGGATTTATCATCCATCTTGAACAACACAAAACTGGATGAAAGATACAAAATACGGGTTTTCAGACATTAAGCAGTGGGCAGTCAAGAACTGTGCTCCCCAAGAGATAGAATGTAAAGGGTGTGAACCCTCTGATTGCCCTTATGTCCTGCCTGGAGAGAGTTTCCAGGCTGTACACGGGGATGGAGCCCCCAAACAGAACCCAGAGGGTCTCCCTGAGCCGAGGAGACACAGATCAAAGTAGCTAGAATCCACAGGGCTGTGTATTGGAGAGAAGAGAGCTATACCAAGTGATGGCTCCACATACCATCAAAGGGGTCCCCTCCAGTCTTCCAGTGAGCACTGAGCAAGGGACACATGTACAGAATCTACAGGGAAAGAACCGCCCAAGAGAAACAGGCAGAAAAAATCCCCAGAGCTTATGCAGGGCCAAGAATAACTTCCTGAGCAGGAAGAACTCCGAACACACGGAGCATTAAATAGAATTCTCAGAAGATTGTCTTACCTCAGTTGTGGGACCAGATTACATCTAAACTAAAAGACTATTAGCCTCCCACCTAACAAAGCTTGAAAGAAAGTCTTGAAAAGATCAAATTATTCCCCCCAAAACCTAGCTGTATCCCAGAATGAAATATTTAAAGGAATATAAATCCTCCCAAACCCAATAATATAACACAGAATTCTTGTCATGGCATAACAAGTTATCAGGTAGGTAAGTAAAGAAGCAGGAACATATGAACCATAATCAGGAGAAAACCTTGAAAAGCATTAAGAAGATCAAAAAATAACCATGACCTTACCAATAATAAATGATCTTAATGATTCAGGTTATTATTACCTTTTAGGCTTTTATTTGGTACATATTTTTTAAGTTACTGAAATCACATTAACTATGGCTGATCAAATATAGGTACAACTTAACTTGGTTGAGAACTTTTCTGCCTTCCTGCCTTCTTTTCTTTCTTTCCTTTTCTTTTCTTTCTTTTTTGGTGATAAGAACCAACACTCATTTGGGTTACCTCAAATAGGAAGTGTATTATAAGGAGAACACTAGGTAATAAGGAAAGAGGGTTCTCAGCTAAATTGGCCAAGGGAGAACAAAAGACAAGTAATTGGACCTTGTAGGAAGCGAAGGCATGAGAATTGCTCAGAACCAGAACAGCTTCCACATGTCGGCAAGAGCCTTAAATATTTCCTCCGATGCCCCACCTTAACAAGCCTCACTCCCCATGAACTCAGTATTCCTTCTCTTTGTACATCACCTTGTTGCTTCTGTTGTACACAATGGTTTCTGGCCTGGATCATTCAAACCCATGAACATCCACCTGACTTTAACCAAACTGAGTTAAGTTTAACCTTAACTTTACATTAAGGGATTGAGAACAGAGATGACAATGACATTCATTCTCTTGGTTGTGGTCCCAGGACAGGACCTGAGCACAGGTAGGACATTTCTCTCACTGCCTCCATTCAGGAAGCTATGGCTGAAAGCAGAGGCAATGTGGGTGAGCTTTCTTCAGTCAAAATTTGCCTGCACATCCAAGAAAAAGTCAAATGTTGGGGTATATATTTGAGCATCAACTGCACAGAAAGGATACACAGATTACAGTAACTTCCTTCATGACCACAGGGCTCAACTTCCAGCTCTTAGCCATCAAAACGGGGCTATCCCCATCAAGCAAGTTTACTCTGTTAGAAGCAGAGAATTGTTTTTCATTGGTCATTTCTCCATAAAACCCTGTAAAAGGAGTGAGAGTCTGTTTATTATTGGATTTGTTGCTCTATCTTATTTAGAGGTTGGTACAATATTATCTTTGAGCCCTTGTATTTATGTAAATGAAAACATCCTCAAAATTCTATCTTAAACATTGTCAGTGTTGTTTTTATTCAATTATGAAAAATTTCAAGCATAAAGTAAAGCTGGGAGAATGTTATAGTGAACATCCATCGAGATTTTACTCTACTTGCTCTATCATACATTCACATAATTGTCCTCTCTCCATCCATTAATCCCACCTATGTTTGGTGCATTTCAGAGTAAGTTGTAGATATCAGAATACATTCCCCTAAATAACTCAGCATGAATGTTGTTACCTAAATTTCAATGTTTGCTAACATTTTTTCCATGTCTACATAATAAAATGTGAAAATCCTAAAAGTGCACCCCTGAGTTAAAAAAAAAACACATTGAACTGGGTAACCCAAATAATTATCAAAATCTATGACACCATCATCACCCCAGAAAATTTCCTTGTGCCCCTTCCCAGTCAATTTGTGTCCCAGTCCCCAGAGACAACAGCTGTTCTGATTTTTTACACCTAGATTTTCTTTGCCTTTCCAGAATCTCATGTAAATGGAATCACAGAACATATACTTCCTTCACCGAGCATCATGTTTTTAGATTAATTCAGGGCACAGCAAACTTTTTCTTAATATATTTTTAAAAGTTTACTTATTTTGAGAGAGAAAGAGAGCGTGTGCACACACACACACACATACACAAAGCAGGGGGAGGGGAAGAGAGAAGGAGAGACAGAATCCCAAGTAGGCTCTGCACCTTCAGTGCAGAGCCTGATGCAGGGCTCAAACTCACGAACCTTGAGATCAGGACCTGAACTGAGATCAAGAATCTAATGCTTAACTGACTGAGCCACCCAAGCGTCCCCTTAATATTTCTAAGTTGAAATATTTTAGCCTTTGGGGCCATACAATCTCCCAAAACTACTCAATTATGCTGATGTGGCCAGAAAACAGCCCAACACTAGATAAACAAATGGGGTTGGTTGTTCCAATAAAGCTTTGTTTACAAACACAGGTAGCCAGCCCATAGGCCATGGTTTGCCAACCCCATTAAATGTTGTGTGCTTCAGTAGTTTGTTTCTCCTCACTGCTGAGTAGGATGCCATGGTAGGAATGTTTATTTATCATTTGCCAGCTGATGATCACCAGGGATGCTTCTAGTTTCTAACTATCGTGAATAAAGCCTCTAAGAACACTCTTGTACAAGTCTTTTTGTAAAACTGTGTTTTCATTTCTCTTGAGTAATACTTAGAAGTGGAATTGCTGGGTCATGGGGTACGCTTATTTTTACTTTTATTCTAAATCTATAAAAAAATAAACAATAAAAAACAGGTGCCAGGCATCAGTGTTACTTTTACTTCTCTTTACCAGGGAGAGATAATTATAACCACGTTCTGTGGAATTGTCTTCTCTCCACTGAAACGTCTCTCCCTCTCCTGCCCTTTCCTTACTTTCACAGTGAGATCATCACAAACAAAACTTTAAAAAACATACTTTACACAGCTATCTCTACTACCTGGCTGCTTCTTTCTACTTCCTGGTTCAAACTGCCAAGAGGAAGACTCATTTCAGCTGATCATCACCTCATGCCTGGCCAGCTTTTCAAGGTGGTCTCATGCCAGTGGGTGTTGGCCTTCCAGGGAGTGACTGCATGCCTCATCTAACAGGCATCTAATAGGCAAAGTGGTTCATAGGGTAGAGATGGGGCTTCTATAAAGGAAACCTGGAGGGCTGTGTCTCTTGGCTGAGCAGTTTCCCACAGCAAGGATGGTAGATGTGGCTGGCATTTTAATTGACATATAACTATAATTCCCCTATTGTTGGATATTTAGGTTGTTTTCAACTTTTTGTCTCACATCTTAGGCTGCAAAAAACACTTTGAAACACAAATATTTGCATAAAATTGGCAATATTTCTTTCTAGACCCCCTAGAAGTCATATTACCAGGTATGAGTATCTGATATCAGTGTTTCTCCTACTTCAGCATGAACATTACGGGCAGAGCTTACTAAAACACACAGGGCTGGGACCCATCCTAGAGTTTCTGTTTCAGAAGGTCTAGGGTGGACATGAGAATTCGCATTTCTAACAAATTCCCAGGTGATGCTGACCTGGGAAGAGGAATTTTTCTTTCCTTCTAATGCTTCTACAGCCACTTTCTGCTACTTTAAAATATTTAACACAATTTGCATTGTGTTACAATTAAAATTGCACATATCCATTTCCTCCCTAGAATAAGAGTTCCATAAGGTCAGGTTTTGCATTGTTTATCTTCATAGGCACTAAAGTGCTAAGCACGAATAGTGTGTTTCCAAAAAAGAAAAAAAAAAGGTTGTTATGTCAATAATCTGCCACCTACCTAATTTCCTTGTTATTCTCTGCTTTGCAGTATTAATGCTGTCCCCAATTCCCCCAATTTTATTGGCAGACACTTAAAACTAGTTGCCACCTAACTTTTGATTATTGCTTCAATTTTTGATAAGCAATAGCTGCAATTTTTCACGCCTGGATTTTATACCTCCTCTTGTCATTAAGTACCCTTGATCCAAATTTTCCTTGGGGTGGGTGATAGTGGAAGGAGGTTGTGAGGGAAGATCGGATGGCTTGGCTTAGCTCAAACAGTGTCACAAATGCATAAACAGAGATCTTTAAATTTTTCCATTAGCATCCTTGAAATCAAAATCAAAATGAGATGTCTGTGAAAGACTTTGAAAGTAGTAAAGCCCTCTCTAAATTATAGAATTATTAATATGACACCTAGGTTATATAATAAACAGAGGAGAGGAAAACATTTAGGAAGTAACCTACCCAACTTTATCCCTGTCACAGTTCACACAGACAAAAATCAGACATACTTAAAACATTTAGACCACAATGCAGAAACTAAAAGATGGATAAACAGCACATTCAGACCAAAGTTAGGAGAGTCTCCATGAGTTTGTATTACAGGAACCACAGAAGTTTTTTTGACTCAGGTTTGTGGTATTTCCATACCATACAGTAAAAGCGTAAAATGTTTTGAATGAACTGGCCCTAATTGCCTCAGAACATCTTAAAGTGAGAAACTTTGCCTCTGGTTTATTTCACCTGATCCCACAACCTCTCTCTTCATCCAAGGTATGATCTAAAATAGGACTCACAGCCCATTTCCAAGATTTTCAGGTGATATAAGGTCAATGCACCAAGGAAAGTACCTGTTTGCAATTACATATATGTAATTGCATGTAAGTATTTACTATAGGTACATACAATTACTATGTCATTGACTATACATACTTACTATCCTTTTTATTTTTTCTTTTTTATTTAAAGTTAGTTAACATATAGTGTAATAATGATTTGAGGAATAGAATTTACTGATTCATCACTTACACATTACATCTAGGGTTACTATCCTTTTTCACGAAGTTTTCCCAGTCATCTCCTGGTAGGATGAAGCTTGTCCTTAATAGACTTCTCAAGAAAGGTTCATGAGTGTAGTATTCCCTGAGTTGTGGCAAGTTTAAAATTGGTTTTCTACAGATTTGACACCTGAAGGATACCTAGGCTGGATATAAAATTCTTGATTCATATTTTCTTTCCTTGAGTGTCTTAAAATTGCTGCTCCATGGTTGTCTTGCTCTCTACGTTGATATTGAGAGGTCTTATGTTGACTTAATCTTTTGCCTTTATTATTTTAAGCAATTAATTATGTTCATTAATTAACTTACTATTTACATGTTATCATTACCTTGCTTAGAGATTTTTCTTTTTTTTTTTAATTTTTTATTAGTTTTCTTTATTTTTGAGAGGCAGAGAGAGACAGAGTGTGTGTGGGGCAGGGGGGCAGAGAGAGAGAGGGAGACACAGGCTCCACAGGCTCCAGGCTCTGAGCTGTCAGCACAGAGCCTGATGCAGGGCCTGAACTCATGAACTGTGAGATCATGACCTGAGCCGAAGTTGAACACTCAACCGACTGAGCCACCCAGGTGCCCCAAGATTTTTCTTTTTGAAAAAGTCTAATAGTTTTGCTAGGATATGTCTTGGAGTTGATTGTTGTGGCTTAGTTTTCCCAAGTATTTGATGGACATCTTATTGAAAAAAAAATTTTTTTTGATGGACTTTTTAAATAAGTAGAATCAGATCCTCTTTTATTTCTGGAAAGTTTTATGGACTATAGTTGTAAAGGTTAGTTCTGTTCCATTGTTTTCTTTTTCTTCTTCAGGAACTCCAATTTTATATATGTCTGTTGGATCTTCTTTGCCTCTCTTCCATTTCAACAGCTTTCTGACAGTTTTTAAATTCCTTTTTAAATTTTATTTTCATTCTCTTAGCTTTCTTCAATATCTCTTATTAACTTTTAATTTGAATAGCTTCTTCTGGGCATCTTGTAATCTTGTCATCACTTCTGATATGGTTGTGCCTTTTTACTTCCATTTCTTTCCTGTGTACAATCAACTCTCATTTGATTTCTTTCTGTTTTTTGTTCCTGTGAGTCTGAATTTCCAATTCAGAGTTGTTTTTTCCCCTCCACATCACCAAGTAATTAATTTGATATGGGGTATTATCTATACTTTTCTTCTGGTTTTGGTTGTTTTTACAGGGGTAGATTTTCATCCATTGAAATGTTTCAATTCCCACTTTCTGTTTTCTTCTCATAGAAGCCTTGTACAGATGAAGACTATTTTTGTTTATTAATTTCATGGACAGGCTCTTGGCTAAGGCATAGTGCAAGAGTGCCACTTACTCTCAGTGTAGCAAAGTGCCCTTTCAAACAGTAGCTCTCTTTTTAGTGTGTGTGGAGGGGAAATTGGGGAAAAGAAATGTAGATTCCTTGATTGTTTAGGATTCTCTTTTGCTTGCAGAACACTAAATCTCCTCTTCTTTTATTTTTTTAATCACCTAGTCTCCAAAGGAGACTTTCAGAAGCATTGAAATTGATTCACTGCTTCATAAAAATCATCAGTATTCATACTTGATCTCTTGCTGCTTTCAACATTGCTGATCACTTCATCGTTACCTTAAACATTTCCCCCCCTGCTTTTCCTCTTACCTCTACAGCAGCTCCTTCTATCTCTCCTAGGAGTCTTGTTATTCTCTTCTGGCTATTAAATTTAGACTTCCTCAAAGCTTGGCCTTTTGCTATTCTCATTCCATGTGCCTTCTGGGTGCACACATTATGGTCCATGGCTTCCTTTAACATCTACATTTGCATGATTCCCAATTTTTATCTCTAGCCCAACCTGTTCCCTGAGCTCTGGACACTTATGTCTAACTGATGAGGTTCATACTCAAAGACACCTCAATCATCTCATATCTAAAACTGAGTTATTTTATTCCTCACTCCCAAATACCACCATTTCAGTTGTAGAAATTTTGAGATTATTCTTGACAACTTTCTCTCTCTCAACTCCCAAATCAGTCTTCCCATATATACCTTTCTCCCTTCAATGTGTTCGGCCCATACAACGGCCATAGGGAACTTTTAGAAGCTATAATGTGTGTTACTCCCCTACTTAAAAATTCTTCAGTGACTTCCCATAGCTCTTGTGACAAAGACCCTGACCGTTATTATGACCCACAATGCCTTGTAAGAACTGGCCCCTTATTCAATTTTGTGGCCTTGTTTTCCCTTGCTCTGAATTCTAGCCACATCAAGTCCTGGAATAGTCCATGTTTTAATTCATTTGTCACTTCCTTGTGGAAGCTTTCTCTAATTTTCCTAAGTTAAATCCCCTCTTATATTCTGTCCTAGCCGCATGTATTTCTCTTTCACAACATTTACCTTCAGGTCTAATTCTATATTTATGGTAATGTCTCTCTTCTTTGCAAACTCAATGAGGGTAGGGGTCATGACTGTTTTGTTCACTTTTGTAATTCCAGCACCAAGCACAATCTCTGAAACAATAAATATTTGTTGAAATAATCATCCTAACCTCTATTTCCTTTAAAATTATAATAGTGCCTTATTGAGTATTATATTGAATGTTTCCTATGCGTCAGGTGCCTTTCTAAGCACTTGACATGTATCATCTCATTATTTCTCTTAATAGAGGAATAGGGAGGTAAAGTAATCTGCCCAAGATACACAGCAGGTTACCAAAGCTAGTAAGTGAGAGAGCTAAGATTTGAACCCAGAAAGTGTGGCTTCAGAATCCTAGCTCTCTGGGGTGCCTGGGTGGCTCAGTCGGTTGAGCGTCCGACTTCGGCTCAGGTCATGATCTCACGGCTTGAGTTCAAGCCCCGTGTCAGGCTCTGTGCTGACAGCTCAGAGCCTGGAGCCTGCTTCTGATTCTGTGTCTCCCTCTCTCTCTGCCCCTAACCCACTCGCATTCTGTCTCTGTCTCTCTCAAAAATAAATAAACATCAAAAAAAAAAAAAAAAAAGAATCCTAGATCTCAAATATTATGATATTATAGTCCCTTTAATGTTCATATCACTGACTTATGCTTTTCTGATTAATTTTCTGAAAGTCTTTCAGATGGAAATAATCTCAGTGATAATTCTTTTTTCATAGATTGGATCAGTGTTATAAAAAGAGGTGATTTCAAGATGACTTTCTCAAGATCACACTCCAAGCTGGTAGCAGAATTTAAGCTCTGTAATATTTTCTGACTGCTTTTTTCTTCCTCCATTGTTATCAGCCTGGTGCCTCTTAGGACTGGGCTAAGTTTAACTGGCAAGATTCAGTTCTATTTCTTTTACAGATAAAAATTTTAGTGATACATCTGATATATAAAGATGTAGTACAGCATATGAGAATTCCTTTTTGTGATTGTGCAGAATGTGTAACTAGCTTTTGTAATTGTATGTATGTGGAGTGTGTGTGTGTGTGTGTGGGGTGTTGACTGAGATTTGCCAGAGTTAAAGAAAAGAAGTAGCAATCATCTATCTCTGACATTGGTCTTTGCTTGCCTGAAGGTGGGGGACTATGTCAGATGACTTATCCAAGTAACTTCTAGGTTCAGTTCTTTCGTATATTGAAATCATTTGTTACCTAAAGGTATTCTTCGCAAAGTACTTTTCTTGAACAGAAAAAAAAAAAAAAGGTATATTTTAACCCTGCGTTCATTCATACCTTTGGTTGTTTAATGGCCTGCTGCACAAAGGAAGGTCTGTGGATCATCGGCACCCACATCCTTGGAAGCTTGTTAGAAGCGCAGAATTTCTGGTCCTATCCCAGACCTGCTGAATGAGAAACTGAATTTTAATAAGATCCTCAGATGATTCACATGCACATTAAAGGTTGAGAAGCACTGCTCTGAGAGGGTCTGCCAAGAAAGAGACTGAAGAATAAGACTGAATGTCTTATACTGATGTGTCTTATTTTTATTTATTTTTAAATTTTTTAATGTTTTTATTTATTTTTGAGAGAGAGTGCGCGCATGACTGGGGCAGGGGCAGAGAGACAGGGAGACACAGAATCCAAAGCAGGCTCTAGGCTCTGAGCTGTCAGCACAGAGCCTGACATGGGCTCGAACTGTGAACTGCAAGATCATGATCTGAGCTGAAGTTGGACGTTTAACCGAATGAGCCACCCAGGTGCCCCTGAATCACCTTGTTCTTAAAAGTACAGTATCCACTCCCAACTGACAATTTAAAAATACACATAGGGTTCTATATACATTTTTTAAAGCCCAAACTTAACAATAGTTTTTTCCCATTATAACGTGCACTCTGGAACTTGGCCTTTATCATAATCATCTCTGTATGCACATAGACACCTAGCAGAATAGTTTGAGTACGGTAGGGGCTGTTTTGTGAATTCTAACTGAAGTGTCTCAGTCTCCAGGGGAGTTCTAATGAAATTCTGGCAAGGAGACTGTCAGACAGAGAGGAGGGACATGTGACTCCACAAATTTCAGGTGACTATATAGATAGAAGGCTTTCTTCTCATGAGTAGAACATAAAGAGAGCACCCTAGGTGCCAAGAGAAGCTGTATGAAGGACTAGATTCCTGTTCTAGATGAAGTTTCCCTTTAACTAGGGGTCTAGACCATCAAGGTAAACTTACCTAGTTTCATAAACATTAGAAAAAAGAAATACAAAAGAATAGTTGCTGCTAGCAGTGAATACCCAGGAACTGAGGGGAAAGAGGAGAGGCAAAATCAATGTAACTTTTATAACTAGGTCAGGGAGCACATAAGTTGTGACGCAGAAAACAGGAGTAAAGTAGGGAGTTGGACTTGCTCCAAATGAGAAAGGCAGAATCACCCAAGTCTTTGGATAATTAGCTGATCTGTTTGATAAGATAGGAGAAGATAGAAGGTAGTTACATGAGAGTGGACAATAGTGAATTGATCAGGAAGTCAGCATTTTCAAGCACCACATACGTTGGTATACGATTGCAGGAAGATAATTGTCTCTTTGATGGTCAGAAACATTGAGACAGAAGTTTGCATCACTGCTGGTGTGGTCTAGGTCAAAACTAAACTCGGATTGTTGAGTGTGGCAGTGAATAGTAAGGAATGGTTGTGCCTTGTGATTTGGTGAGCTGCCTTTCCTGGAGATGTTCAGTCAGAGACCAAAAAAGGAATCCTATAAAAGGGACTGCATTTGGAGGAATGCAGGATAGACTAATGGTTTCCATGGTTTGTTTCAACTCCACCATTTCTTGCGTCTATGACATCTCTATGAGGATTATATATTGAAAAAAACTATTAGTCTTGTTGAAGACATCATGTTAAAGACAGACAACATTTTAGCCACGTTTAGTTATCTTATTAACTTGGGATCCCACAGATAGATTCGTAGTTATGTGTCTACTTACCTATCTACCTCAGAGGGCTGAGGTGGGACACCATACTGCAAAGTCCTCCCCTCCAGGTGAGTTTGTCAAACTCCTCATACACACCGTTTTAATAATACTGGCGGCCCTAAGAACTATTGTTTACATGTTTCTTTTCCTCAGGAGATTCTGAGCGGAGGGCAGAGTTCATGTTTTACTTCCAGAAACCACCACTCTTGGCATTTAGTTAATATTGAGAGTGACACAGGTAACCCTATTGAGCGCTTGCTCTGTGGCAGACGCTTTTAGAAGCGTTTACACGTAGGCAATCATTTAGTTCAGGAACTTGCTCATGCGAATAAACCCACACCCTTCCCTCCACCTGCTTTAGACCCGGAGACCTCTGACCTCTCCCCCTGGGTGTCTGCAAGCCCGCACCTTCCGGAATATACTCTCCCCGGCCCGCCCCTCCCCTCCCCCAGAAGGCCCGCGTCCCGCCCACTCGCCGCCACGTGGTTGAGGGCCGGTCGCGGCCCACTGACGTCACCAGCACGCGCCTCGGCCGCTGCAGTCCACCTGGTTTGCGAGTCTGGTGGTTGCAGCTTCTCCGCGAGCCGGCTGCTTGGTCGCCGCCACCTCTCAGGTCCGGAGGCTCGTGGCGTCACAGGCTCTCGACATGTCAATGCTGGCTGAGCGTGAGTGGAGGGAGCGAGGGTGAAGTTTCCAGGTGACGCGCCTGGCCAGACCAAGTGGTGCGGGGTGCGGGTCTCTGGCGCGCAGCGGGGCGGGGGATGCCAGGGCACTGGGTAACCCTGGTTCGGCTCGCCCTGCCTGCCGCAGAGATTTCCCAGCGCAGCCTTCCCCAGGTTAGCTACTGGTCGGTTAGTGAAAGAGACTGCCAGTGTCCACGTGGGACTTTGTCCTCAAGCTCAGATCTGGGCACGCGCGCGGTGGGCTCGAATGGGAGCCAGAACGCCGATCGTAGGAACCCTGACTTGGTCTTTCACTTCGCCGGCCCTCAGCTTCTTCTGGTTAAAAAGAGACGGCTGGGCCAGCAGAATCTCTTCAGGCAGTGAAATCCCGTTCTCGAAGGTTTATTGAACCCAGAAAAAGAAAAGCAAAGGGGTTAAAAGCGTCAAACGCAGGAAGTTAGCCTTTTTTAGGGGATGCAGGGCTAATGAGTGATTCTAAGTAAGGCTGGCTTAGTTGGGCTTAGTTGGAAATGTTAACATTCTTGTGTGACAGGAGTGGTGGCTGTAACGCCGCGTCCTGCTTCAGTTTGCTTCTGACATCACCACTTTGTGAAGTTCATCAATTCCCTCCCTCTGGAGAGGCTATTTGACTTCTGAGCGGTATCTGTAGCTAATGTTTCCTGCCACCAGATGGCAGTCGTGCTTTGGCCATGAAAAGATGGCCCATAACTTTTTGGAAGTGTATAGTGAGCAATGAACAGAAACCGCTTGAACAGACCTACAGCAACCACATAGGAGTCTGTGAAATAAATGTTATCAGCATCCTCTTATCTAAGAAGGTGGAAGAATGGGAGCACAAAACGCAAGGAGTAAAGAGTTTTACAGGGAGTTCCAGTTTTACAGGGGATGAAATCGAGGTGCAGAGGAAAATAATTTGCCCTGAGTCACTGAGCCAGAAAGTGACAAATTTGATCTAGTTATCTCGTATCTTAACTTTTTTGTCACTAGGACCAGCAGTTTTCTATTGTTTTTAAATACGGACTTACAGAAAAGAATATGTTCTAGACTGTGACTCTGTGGGCTGTTTCTTCGTTTGTAAAACTAGGGCTGCTAAGATCTTTTCTGGTTTTAATATTTTCTGATGTATGCTTAATACAGCATGCACGTTGGCCCTGGCTCTGCTGTTCATTTATGTCTCTTTCCATGATCAGTTTCTGTGGGACTATTACAAACTACTTTTATTATCTTCGTTACTAGTTTGGCTTAAAAAAAAATCAATGAAGTGGTGAATGTGAAAATATTTCAAAGTATGAAATGCTTGCTGTAGATGCATGAAATAGTGTCTGTAGACATCAGTAATTCAAGTTGCATGATTACAAGGGAGTATTTTGAGTTCTTCTCTCCCCATGACTCCAAATTTTCAAATCTTTTTTTTTTAACGTATTTTTTTAATTATTATTATTTTTGAGACAGAGAGAGACAGAGCATGAATGGGGGAGGGTCAGAGAGAGGGAGACACAGAATCTGAAACAGGCTCCAGGCTCTGAGCTGTCAGCACAGAGCCCGACGCAGGGCTCGAACTCACGGACCGTGAGATCATGACCTGAGCCGAAGTCAGCTGCTTAACCGACTGAGCCACCCAGGCGCCCCTCTTTTGTTTTTTTTAATGCTTATTTATTTTTGAGACAAGAGTTGTGAGCGGGGGAGGGCCAGAGAGAGAGGGAGACACAGAATCCCAGCAGGCTCAGGCTCTGAGCTGTCAGCACATACCCCAGCGCTCAAACCCAAGAACTGCGAGATCATGACCTGAGCTGAAGTGAGATGCTTAACTGATTGAGCCACCCAGGCACCCCAAATTTCCAAATCTTGGCATAATATTGTATTT
The DNA here is from genome assembly GCF_028749965.1 of Puma concolor. Classification (NCBI taxonomy): domain Eukaryota; kingdom Metazoa; phylum Chordata; class Mammalia; order Carnivora; family Felidae; genus Puma; species Puma concolor. The sequence goes on along the minus strand of NC_141670.1, from coordinate 52,353,808 downwards.
TGTGTTATCTTTTAAAATAACTTGCTAAGTATAGTTTGTGGCATCTTTTGTGATTAGATATTTAGGACTGATGTTCTCATTTTAGAAGTAAGAAAATAGAAGCAAAAAAAAAGCCCCATACTCATAATTTCACTGCCTAGCAATTCTATTTTCTGTTAGTTTATAAAATTGGGGTGATTCTTAATTCTGTAGGTACAGTTTTGGTTTTTCCCCCACTTAACATTAGTGAACATTTTCAATTCATTAAGCACATGCTATTTCCTCTGTTTTCCCTTGCCATATGTACTATATTTTGTTTTATTTTTGCTATAGGCACTTACCCTATTTTTAAAATCTAGTAGTTTTCTTTGTGTTTCTCAAATATATTTTTTATTTATTATTTCTGTAATTATCAAGTGTTGTTTTATTGGGTCTCCTTTGTGTAAGACAAAAAATCTAGCTTACCGAAACTTCCCCCTATGTAAGACAAGAATTTAATTTATTGATCTCACTTCCTAGTCTTTATATCATTTGAAGTTTTAGACCTGGATTTTTATCAAGATATTACTCTTTTCTTAGATTCTTTCCTTTTCAAGACAATTTTTGACACTTCTAGTCATATTTATAGTCAAATCACACTATAGTTAATGGATTTTAGTGCTCATCGCATTAAGATTTTTATACTGCAGTTTCTTTAACTTTGACTATGTCTTGAATAATTTTTTAATAGGAATACATGGTACATGGATGGTATATTTTGAGCTCTTGAATATCTAAAAGTGTCCTTTGAAAAAGAAAAAAAAGACAAAACTTCTGTCCCTGGCTTTTGGGACTCAACACACCTTTCAGAGTAAGCTGAATCCTGGCATAAGTCATGTGGTATTAGGCATGGAGTAATTGAAAAGTGAATAGAATTGAGAGTCTAAAAATAAACCGTTATATTTATACTCCATTGATTTTCAAGAGTGCCAAGACAATTCAATGGGGAAGGAATAGTTTTTTCAAAGAACGGTGCTCAAGCAACTGGATGTTCACAAGCAAAAGAATGAAGTTGTACTCTTATTTAGCATGTATATAAAAATTAATTCAAAATTAATTATATTTAATCATATTTAAATATAATTATTTTGGGGTGATGAAAATATTCTTTAAGTAGGTAATGGTGATGGTACTACTCCATGAATACACTAAAAACCAATGAATACTACACTTTAAATGGGTGAATTTTATGGTTTGTGAATTATATCTCAACAAAAATACTTAAGGATTAAATAGTTGGAAAATATAGTTGGATATTTATATAATCTAGAGTCAAATAAGGCTTTCTAATGTGACCTAGGTAAAAAATATAGCAAAAAATGATTTATATACTTGATTATAAATTATTTTTATAATTTCTCTATTAAAAATGCTATTAAGGGGCGCCTGGATGCGTCAGTCGGTTGGGCGGCCGACTTCGGCTTAGGTCATGATCTCACAGTCCGTGAGTTCGAGCCCTGCGTCGGGCTCTGTGCTGACAGCTCAGAGCCTGGAGCCTGTTTCGGATTCTGTGTCTCCCTCTCTCTGACCCTCCCCCATTCATGCTCTGTCTCTCTCTCTATCTCAAAAATAAATAAACGTTAAAAAAAAAATTAATTAAAAAAAATGCTATTAAACTTTGCTTCAACAGAAAAAAAAAAAAAGAAAAGGGTTATTTATTGGGGTTACCCCTAAAATGTCTTGATGGAACCATCTAAAGTTAGAACTCCAAATAGGAGGAGTCTGGCTAGCGGATGGCAGAACACATCATCCTAAATAGTGATTCTGCAGATTCAGGGTACTCAACCCTGAGGCCAGTGCTCCAGACTCCCAGAAGGAAAGCCAAGTATTCAGTATAAACCATATTGTTTGTATTAACAATTAGGCGTAGTGAGCCACTCACCAATTCCGAGAATGCTTGGAACCCTCCTGAAAGCCAGGTTCCCAGCCAAGGTGCCAACCTCGTAAGCAAGCCTTTCGAAGGTTAGTAGTGAGGCCTGCTATGTTCTCTTCTGCACACAGGGTTAACAAAGTTGACATCTAAGCGCAGAATGTGGAATAAGAATAACAAAGCACATGTAAAAGTTGATCCAATCTGAACAGACTAGTGACAGTCTTTTCCTTGCCAGGATTTCCCAAACCTGGAAATTCTACAGCACTAGAGCCCGAAAAGCCTTCCAGTGAAGTAGGGTTCGGATCAAATAAATTTGGGAAACATAGCATGCCTGCTTTGCCCTTAGAGGATCTACACATCTGCATATGAAATGTTCTGGGAAAGTCTCTAATATGGAACACTATTAAATTTTGTTTCACACAGTGTTGCTCTATTTTATTTTAATGGGAAGCTCCCCTGATTTAACATTCTCACTGGGGAAACCCTGCCCTACCCGTTTATTTGAGGATACCTGACGTTTCTGCAAGGAAGAGGAACTGACCTTGGTGATCTTTTGTATAAGTATTATTACAGTCTGCTGTGTATGTGTATGTAACATAAAGTGTTGGAGTTCTTATTGCATAAGGTGGGTTCATTCATTCTCAGAAATGTCTTTTTCATATAAGCCCCAGTTAGAATCCCTGGCAGGCACCGCTGTGGAGAGACATGAACGCTGACACATACCAGTAAGCAGCCTTACAAAGAGAACATGGCTAAGAAAGCTCATATCTGGTATGTTGTTCATTAGCAGAGGCAATGTTATTCTCTGTATTTACTAATATAGGTAAAGTGGTAACTTAGTCATGGTTAACATTTTGGGGTCACCTTTTTCTTGCAAAACTGTAGATTTGAGCCCAACTTGTTTTGCTTTTTCTGCATGCTTGTAAAAAGTTTACTTTTGTTTGGATGTGTGTAGTTTTGGGTCCCTTTATTGATTTTACATGTTATACAGTAAGCCTCTCGCTGGAGGTTGTATTATTTTTAAATTATGTTGTGAAGATGTGAGGGTGATCTGGCTGTGACATCTGTCACCGCATTGATTGCCAGGGTCGATTTGGCTGACCTGGCTGGTTAGGCGGGTGTCCCCTTCCCCACTGCTCTATGTGTGTCCCTCCCGAAGCTGCACAATAGGTTGAAGAGGGCGACCTTCCCTTTAGAAAAGAGAGAGAGGAGGACTGTTCTTCTGTCAAGGGTATACTAGTAGCTGTGCTCCCCTTCTAGAACCTTCAACCCAAGGTCTGTTTGTAGAACGTAGGGTAATCAAGCTTCCAAGACTCTAGACACGTCCAAATGAGGTGCAGCATGTGACACTCTGCCTTCCTTGAAGGAGGAGGGGACGCAGGGAGTTAAGAGACTGCCAAGCATAAGGCTGTTGTTGATAGTGAGATACTGTGCTTTGATTGCTGCAGTAGGTGAATAATAAGCACACTTGACCTCCAAATTTCTCAATTGGCCACAATTTACTTTAGGGCTTCGTGTTCTTGTTCTGTGAACTTTTTGAGGTTCTGTATCTCTGCAGCAATTTTCCACAAAACTATACTGATAAATTTGAGTTCCCAATGGTCAATTATCTGTATGCATTAAAAAATACTTAATACGAAGAGATTCAAAGCAGTTCCCTTAATTATGTTCTTTCCTTCCTTCGTTCCTTTCCTCTTGTCTCCTTTTTTCTTCCTTCTTTCTTTTGAATTCACTCATACATTCATTCACATATTTCCTGAGTGCCTGCTGTGGGCATAGTGTTTTCTACTTCTTGCAATGAAGCATGGAAAAGAATAGCACACAAATGTAAGCTGTAAGGAGATGATGGTCTCATAGGAAACATAAGAGAAGGATATTAGTAGTCATAATACAGAAGACTGTGTGTTCAGTGCCAGAAAAGATGCAGATAGTTTATTTTGGAAGTTCAGAGAAGGGGTCATGTGTCTCTAGGGCATTTCAGTAATAAGGGATGACATCATAACTATGTGTAGATCACATGTGTGGAGGGTACAGTTGACTCTCCCCAAGATCATAATGACCGTTACATATTGTGGATTAAGAATATAAGCTTTGATGTCAGTAGACCCTTGCTTTGTATAGAGGCTCTGGTATTTGTTTGGGGGCATTAGGTACATTTCTTTCTCTAAGCCTCAGATTTCCTCATCTGAAAAATGGAGGTAAGAATTTCCATCCTCATTGGGTTACTGTGCAAATCGAATACAATATATGGATAACATTTGGTACATAACATATGGCACCGGTAGCTGTAGTGGCTGATGCTGCTGGTGGTGATGATGACACTGGTGTTGACAAGTGCTTACTAAAGTTGCTGCCTTTAGCTGAGTGTGGAAGGCCAACTGATGGTATATCATGTATTTCTATCTGTCACATTTGGAGGGAACACTGTTATTTTTATCTTAGGCCAGTTTGTATATTGAGAATACAGCAGTTACTGGGAAAACCAGGGTAAGTGATCCAATCTGATGATATTTCATTGAATGCTGAATGTGATATCTGTATCTAATAAAACATATTGTTTGTCGTATTTTATGCAAATATGTGTGTACGTATTAGGTTTTGTGTGTATTTGTGTAGTGTTTTCCAGGTTTAAAAGATAAATTGCTGATGAGATACTTTGTCATTTGCAGGTCGGCGGAAGCAGAAGTGGGCTGTGGATCCGAGAAACACTGCCTGGAGCAATGATGATTCCAAGTTTGGCCAGAGGATGCTAGAGAAGATGGGGTGGTCTAAAGGAAAGGTATGTTGGAGAAGAGCAAAAGAAATTGGAGCCATGCATAAAGGCAAATCAGGAGAATGCATCTTTCTTAGGACACTGGGAGAAATTTGTGTTTTTGATCAGTAAGTGATTTTGGAGACATAATTAAATTGTCATGATAAAATTAGAATTGAACATAAAGGTCAGTTCTCTTCGTTTATCATTTAAATTGCTGTGATTAGCATCTTTCATAGATTGTGCCTTTTAATTAGCTGCACTTGGAATCATACTTAACCATCAGTGTTTTTATATTGCTAAGAGTAATATTTTGTTCCCCTTTATAGCTCAGAATATACATTTTCCCATTTTCCTCACACTATTTATTCCTGGCTGAAATGGGTTTCTGGTGATACTTTTGTATTTAAATGGTTCTTGTGATGGCCTTTAATGATCTTGTTCCCAATCCAGTGGATCCTTTTTTATTCTCACGTTACTTAATCCCTTAGCAGCATTGGACATACTGGACTATTCTTGCAATACTTGTGTCTTGGCTTCCACAGTACTGCTCTCCCCCCTGTTTTTCCTTCTACCGCATTGGCCACTCCTAAGTATGTTGCTGGCTCTTCCTCTTCCAGCCTTTTGAGCTCTGGAGCTCCTCAGCCCCAGGCCTTTTCTGTATTCTGAAAGGTGAGCTCTTTGATTCCATACCATACTTTGAATGGTCTAAGTTCTGAGAATTATCTGGTCCAGATCTGTCCTCTGAGCTTCAGGTTTGTAAATTCACCAGCCTGCTTGACATTTCTACTTGAGTGAGCATCTCAACTTTATAATTTTTGTTATAAAATTCTTGATACCCACCTTCCAGTCTTTTCCGTCTCAAGTTTTCCCCATTTTTGTAAATGGTCTTGCTTGGTTCCTCTACCTCTCTCACTTCTCGCATCGCCAGTCATTATTCCTCTCTACCCGGGGCCCCATCCTGGTCCACACACCATCACTGCCTGCCCTCTCAGCTGCTTCCCTCCCTCCTTTTCTTCCTCTGGGCCGTTTGCCAAACAATAGCCAGAATATCTTTTGAAATACAGAAATTAGATCATGGCATTCCCTTGCTTAAAAGTTCAGTGGCTTCCCATTGTTTTAAAAAATTAAATCCAAATTTCTACTGTAATTTCTAGGGTCCTGTGATGTCTAGCCCCTTTATTTTATCTTATTTTCTCTCTGTCCACTCACCTAGAGCCACCCTGGTTGCCTTTTAGTTTCTTCAGTACAGCAGCCTCTCTGAGACACCTTACAAATGAGTGTTGATTGATTTAGGGACTTGGGGTCTCCTTTCTCCACTCTCTCAGTGTTGTTTTGTAAAATTATGTAATGGAGAGAGCCATAGATTTGTAATATCTCCAATGGGATTCCATTAGTTTGGTAATAGTACTCTGATTTCGAGCATCACAAAAGGCATGTTCTGCATAGTGTGTACATGGGCCGTGAAATAGGTCTCAGGTTGAAGAGTTAGCATTCATTATTGTAAGTGCATCCTTGGTGTTACAGACATACTCTGTAAGAATCCATTAGACTGTGTCCTCTCTGAGGATAAGGATAGTGCCTCACTCCTGGATATTTCATAATTAGTCGAATAGTTGATGAAGGAAGAAAGATGTGATCTCTCTTTATACTTGATAAAAATACTAACTCTCTTTGTGCTTGACCTCCACAGGGTTTAGGGGCTCAGGAGCAAGGAGCCACAGATCATATTAAAGTTCAAGTTAAAAATAACCACCTGGGACTTGGAGCTACAATCAATAATGAAGTGAGCAACAGTGTGTTTGCTGGGGGTTTTCCTTGCATGATTGGCTTTTTTTGTAAATACACGTATTTCATCAATTGATGAGGTTTTAACTATGCACGTGTGTATCTTCCATGCTGTGGTTGACTAAAGAGCCCATAACTAAGCAGGCTTTTCGCCACACACCATGCCTTCACCTTGCCTTGTTGTCCTTATGGGATTCTTTACTTGATTATGTCTAAGAGATCTGAATTAGTTTTGTTCCTAAACTTTGAAAAAAATATTCTTTTTATAGAAATATTCATTTCAGTATAGAAAGGAATTTTTATCTTTATCTTTTTTCTAATATTTGCTTATACTATTAAAAGTTAGTGGCATTTAACTTCGGAGAGAAATTAAGTTTTTTCTGCAAGAAAGTGGTGACCTTTTCCTGTCCTTTTGTCTAATTTTTAATTTCATTTTTTAACATTTTTTTATTTTTGAGAGAGACCAAGTGTGGGCAGAAGAGGGGCAGAGAGACAGGGAGAGACAGTGTCCGAAGCAGGCTACAGGCTGTGAGCTGTCAGCACAGAGCCCCATGCCGGACTCGAACCCACAAACTGTGAGATCATGACTTGAGCCCAAGTCGAACATTTAACTGACTGAGCCAACCAGGCGCCTCCCTTTTGTCTGTTTCCGACTATTGGTATATAGCAGTTGAATTTATTCATGTTTCTCCTTAAATACTGGTGCTTTGAAAATATAACACCGTAATTAAAAATTAATGGCCTATTGTGCTTTTCTTTTTCAGTATTACTATAGTGTCTATGTTTTAAGTGTACAAGTATATATAAGTGTATAAGTATTCAGTATTACTATAGTGTCTGAGCTGAAAACTTTGTTCTTAAATTTTTACAGCCAACAGAATCTGATAGGAAATCTGGAGAACTACTTATTATTTTGGAGAACTACACCAAATTATTTTGATTTGATACACTGAGTAATGGACTAGAAATAGTAATTGCGCTGAGTGATAGACTAGAGCAGCTAAAATTTTTCGGGCTAACAGCTAAAATTTTAAACCACTAAAGAGTTTATATGAGGTTGGTTTTGAAGGTAGTTGTTAAAAGATGGATGTATAGATAAACTTAATTTTTAGGAGAAGCGTTGCCCAGTAAACCTATTTTTATTTTTTTTTATTTTTATTTAAAAAAAAATTTTTTTTTTAACATTTATTTAGTTTTGAGACAGAGAGAGACATAGCATGAACGGGGGAGGGGCAGAGAGAGAGGGAGACACAGAATCGGATGCAGGCTGCAGGCTCTGAGCCATCAGCCCAGAGCCCGACGCGGGGCTCGAACTCGCGGACCACGAGATCGTGACCTGAGCTGAAGTCGGACGCTTAACCGACTGAACCACCCAGGCGCCCCAGTAAACCTATTTTTAACATGCCTTAACCTTCAGCATTCTTAAAAAAGTGTGTATAAGGCAAATTTCTGCATTGATACTTGCTTCCCACTGGTTAGATTGTTTCGGAGATGCCCATTCCCTTTTAAAGTCAGATTATTTTTGCTACAATGAATATATTAGCACCACTTCATGAAGGTGCCGACTGAGGGAAATTGGAGTCTTTCTTACTCCTTCCTCAGTGTGGTTTTGTAAATTGGGGGTCAATGCAAGCATGTAGAATTGGGCAAAGTATTTTAAGTTCACATGAGCACAAAAGAGAGCCCTGAATTCTGTCACTGCTTTTTTCCTTTGACCCACATAATATTTCCATAATGAGGTAATGATTTTATTTTGCTTTATTTTAATATTTAGCATGCAGGTTGCCTTTTGATTATTTGATTATAAGTGGACTGTTGATAAGTTATCCACATTTGAAATCAGGACTCAGGCTTCAAATAAGCCCATTTTTAATACTGACACAGATAAATTATATTTTAAATTTATGTTATTTGTTCATTCAAATTTATGTCATAATATTTTGATGAAACATTTAAAGTTTCACATTAACCACTAGATTTCCTTGATTCCAAAATAAATCTATCTCAACTGGTGCAAGTAAACTGTAAGCTTACCTTTATTTGATTTTTTGGGTATTTTCAGGATAACTGGATTGCTCATCAGGATGATTTTAACCAGCTTCTGGCTGAGCTGAACACTTGCCATGGGCAAGAAACAGCAGGTAGGGGAAACCTTTGCTTTGTTGTCCATTGGATCTATAGAAGACACGTCTCAGTTTAAATTTTTTTACCAACTCTTTTTACTATAAGCATTATATATCTGAAAGTTAATTGACTGAAGTTATTACAGATAGGCATTTCTGTTTACATTTTAATGGTGCTCTCCCCATCAAAAGCAAACACTTTTTCCCAGTAACAGTTTGAGAATGGCAAGATAAATCTGTTCAGTTCACAATCTCAAATAGTAAAGTGACCTTTCTGGGGATCCTTGAGTGTGACTAAAAACATGTTTTTAAAATATAAAGCAAAAACAAATACGTATACAAAGCAAGAAATATCAAGTGGGACCACAAACCAGCAGCCAGCAAAGGCTTAGTAGAAAAGCCTTTTTTGTGTTGATACTACTTAGTGAAATTTGTTTTACCTTTGAATGTATATAAGAGATTCAAAATACTCAGGTAAAGTAAAATTTGTTACAAGGGGCTCAGTACTAGAAATTGTATACCTAAGGTATAGGAACTGGAAATGAAACAGTTGAATATTGGGCATTCCATATTAACAAAAAAATAGTACTGTTAAGGGGACATGGATGGTATAGTCCTCAGACTTTTGGGCCTTTGGTCTAATTTTAGAGTTTAAAGGAAGTTTTTTTTGTCACGTGGCTATTTGGAAAGCAAGGACATGATGTCAGCTAATTCTTGAAGAAATCTAGACTGTTAGTCTTTGGCAAACAGTTTTTTTAAAAGAATAGTGGTAAAATACACATAAGAAAATTAACCATTTAACCGTTTTTAAGTGTACAGATCAGGGACATTAGGTACATTCATACTGTTGTGCAACCATCACACCATCTATCCGTAAAACACTTCATCTCGTAAAACTGAAACGGTGTCCCCATTTCAATACTTACTCCCCATTCTTCTCTCTCTCAAGCCCTTGGTAGCCACCATTCTACTTTCTGTCTCTGAATTTGACTACTCTAGGTACCTCATATAAGTGGGATGATAAGGTATCTGTCCTTCTGTGTCCAGATCATTTCACTGAACAGAATGTCCATGTTATACCATTTCCAGGCATTCGGTTTTGTATCATTCCTTCCTTTTAAGGCTCAGTAGTGTTTCATTGTATGTACATATTTTGTATGTATGTATGTACATTGTATGTACATACAAAATGTACATACACATTTTGCTTATCATTCATTCATCCATCAGTGGACACTTGGGTCGTCTCATGGCAATTCTAAGTTTTTGAAGAACTGCCACAGTATTTTCCGTAATGGCTACACCATTTTACATTCACAACAGCACACATGACTTCCAGTTTCTCCATATGCTTGCCAACACTGGTTATTTTCTAGGTTTTTTGGTTTTTTTGATAGGAGACATCCTGATGGGTGTGAGGGGATATCTCATAGGCTTTTGATTTGCATTTCTCTAGTGATTAGTCATGTCTGACATCTTTTCATATACTTGTCTGTTTTTATGTCTTCTTTGGAAACACGTCTTCAATTCTTCAATTCCTTTGCCCCTTTCTGAATTGTTTTGTTGTTGTTGATGATGATGAGTTATATTCTGCAAACATTTGTGTAAGGAATTTCTTTCTGTTCCCTGTCATTATGTTTGGCATACACTGAACTGTCAAAAGATGTTTGTTAAATTGGAAGAGGAAAAACTTTGTGGAATTAAAAATCAACCAAGTTCAAACATTTATTGAGCTGTGTACTGAGTTAGACTTGAGGATATGTAGATGTATGAGACAGTCTCTGCTTAAGAGTTAGCTAGAGGATATGCTGGTAATTGGTAAAATTATAGGGCAAATTCAACTCTGGGAAGATTTATTGCAGTACTGCTTATAGGACTGAGCCCAAAAGCATGAAGGGAAAGGTGCTGTGTTTGTGTTTTCCCTAATTCCTTGTTAGAATCTATAACTTGGACAGTTTTCTTATCCATGGGATAACTATCAAAACTATCCTAATACTTCTGTATAAAAAGATATATGGTCCTAATAAAAAAGATGCCAGTTTGTTAGCCAGAGAAAAACATAAGGAAAATGTTTTGTGAAAACACCAACTGGACTGGTATCAGGAAATGCGGGATATATGCAGTAGTAAATCTCAAGGACATTTAACCCTTACTAATTATAAACAAAATTCAGGATTTTAGTTGAAATCAGTAGAACCACAGATATGAATGTAAACATCATCATCTAAGACTTGCAGGTTTTGACTGAAGAGTAATAGAGTGTCATGGTTTAGAGATGAACACTAAACCATGTGCCCAGATTGACAGCTCTACTTGTGTGACCTTGACCTTGAGTACATTACTGAACATCTCTGTACCTTGGTTTCCTTTTTGGTGAAATGCAGATAATAGTACCATCCTCAGAAGGTTGTTGTGAGAATTAGTTATATTAATATAACTAAAGCACGTTGAACACTGCCTAACCTATAGTAAGTACTCAATAAGTATTAGCTGCTATAATCTTTATGATTGTTGTTATTTGTAGAGATAGAACTCCATAGTAGAATATTTCCTCTTGATTACTTTTAGTAATTAGAATATAGTGCCACCAAGAAAGTGTGTTACTTTTCAGGTGGATAGATTTGGGCTCATTACTGAGACTGTTCCTAAGTGTCATTAATGAAATCAAAGGCAATAATGTGCTTTCTCCCCAGATTAAAAAAAAAAAAAAAAAAAAAGAATGCTCTTAAGATAATGAATATTATAAATAGCCTCACTTGTTGGCAGCTAGATATAAATAAAATTTGAAATCTTTGTATGACTGATGGATGATCTGCAATTATTATAAGGTAAAAAAAGATGAAAACCCATATATATGGCATGAGTTTGTAGGAAAATATAGAGAGGAAATACATGTGTGTGTGCTTGGGTATGCATCAGTGGTTTTCAACTGAGGGCAGTGTCTGGAGACATTTTTGTTTGTCACAACTGGAGGTGCTTCCGGTGACCGGTAGATAGAGGCCAGGGATGCTGTTTAATATCCTACAGTGCACAGGATAGCCCCCGATAACAAAGAATTATCTGGCCCCAAATATTAGTGGTGCTGAGGTGGATATACATAGAGTAGCTCCAGAATATCTATTCTGTATATATTTTATATGCATAAAATATCTGTGGAAAAATACGGAAGAAACTGGTAAGAGTGATTGCGTCTGGGAAGGGAGCTGAGTGGCTGGGAAACAGGGATGAGAGGAAATTGAGCTTGTGCTATAGTCCTTTTGTACGTTCATGGCTTTGTACCACGTGTGTTTTGTCCTACTCAAAAAATTGTTTAAAAATTAAGTTTAGAGGCGCCTGGGTGGCTCAGTCGGTTAGGCGTCCGACTTCAGCTCAGGTCACGATCTCGCGGTCCGTGAGTTCGAGCCCCGCGTCGGGCTCTAGGCTGATGGCTCAGAGCCTGGAGCCTGCTTCCAGTTCTGTGTCTCCCTCTCTCTCTGCCCCTCCCCCGTTCATGCTCTGTCTCTCTCTGTCTCAAAAATAAATAAACGTTAAAAAAAAAAAATTTTTTTTAAATAAAAAAAAAAATTAAGTTTAAAACTGTTTCTTGAGTCCATTTCCCTTATTTACGGCCACTTCTGATGCTTCTGCTCTCCTTTGCCACAGAACTCGAATTTTCTATGCAAATTGATTTCAGTTCTGTTCTCTCTTTTTAAAAACTTTTAACATGGATTGAGTCAGTCTCAGACAGTCTGTTTAGCTGCTCTGCCTCTCTTTCGCCTCTTCTAGACTTGGCAGACACTCACTGTGTGGGGTGGGGAACCCGAAACATCACACTCACTTCTCTGGATTTTCTTAGTCTTAACTGGGACTGTGTAATTCTCTGCTTTGCTCCACTATAATATCTTGGAGTCATTCCCCCCCTGCCCCCCAATATTTTGTTGCGGTTTTCTTAGTAAGAGAGACCATTGAAATGAGCCAGTTCACCATTACTGGAAGCAGGACTCTGGCTAGAATGTTTTTTTTTTTTTTAAATAAACCTTAGTGAGGTATAATTTACATATATACAGTGAACCCATTTTTGAGAGTACAGTTCCATGAGTTTTGACAAATGAATATACCTCTAATATATAATATCGTAATAACCATGATAAATTTTCATTATTATAAAAAATTATCTTGGGTCACTTCCGAGTCAGCCCCCTGCCACTCTCCCCCCACCCCTCACTTCATTCTCTGGCCCCATACAACCACTGATCTCTCTATATAGACTGGTTTTGTATTTTCTTTTCTGCCTGGCTTGTTTTTCTCAGCACAAGTCATCCATGTTGTGTTTTATCCGTGGAGATTTATCCATGTTGCATTTATCAGTAACTCATTTCATTCCTGAATAGTATGCCATTGTATGCGTATGCCATAATTGTTTATCTGTTCACCTGCTGATGGACATTTGGGTTGTTTCCAGTTTTTGCCTACTATACCCAGAGCTGCTGTGAACATTTCTGTGCACATCTTCGTATGGACATACGTTTTCATTTCAGCAAGAGCCCTGTGCTCCCTTTCTTGTGCTATGTCCAGAAATTGCCTCTTGACAGAAATCCAGGGCAGTCCTTGAGCTCACGTCCTTTGTTGCCCCTCTGTCAAGGATGACAGTCCTATGCTGCCTGTCATCAGTATCTCATGAGTTGTTTCATATCTTTTGTTTTCCCATTGTTTATAGTAGAGGGGCGTGCCCCATGGCAGTTACCTTTTGTGGGCAGAAGACAGGGAGTCTTCCTGCCGTCTCTTTTAAACCCATGTCAGTCAGACTTTGCCTCACTGCTCCACGGAATCTGCCCTTGCCAAAGTCACCAGTGACTTCCATGTTAGCAAATCCAGTGGGTATTTAAAAAAAATTTATTTTAGAGGGAGAGAGGGAGAAAGAATCTCAAGCAGGTTCCATGCCCAGCATGGAGCTTGACATGGGGCTTGATCTCAATGACTCTAAGATCATGACCTGAGCCAAAATCAGGAGTCGGACACCTTACTGACTGAGCCACCCAGGCATCCCTCCAGTGGGCACTTTTTAATCCTCATCTTACCTCGCCCGTGACATAGATGTTCACTGCTTCTTGAAGCACTCATTTTCCTTGGCTTCTCAGACCCCACCATCTCCTGGTTTTCTTCCTGCTTCACCGGCCACTCCTCCTTAATCTCTGTTGCATTTTTCTTATCCTGGGCTTATCATGTCTGGGGCCCAGCAGTTCAGTCCTAGGACTGCCTTCATCTGTTACCTACACCAATTGTTTATTACATCATGGCCGGATGTAACAACATGGCTGGGATGTTTAGTGACAATGACCAGATTGCTCGCTATGGTGTCACCCTCTCTCCTAAATTCCAGACTTGTATTGAACCCCCAACTCAGTATTCTTCATTTGGGGTGTCATCAGCTATCAACCTCTCACACTTAACGTGTTCAAACTCCAGTTCTGACTACTTCCCCACACCTACCCTCAGACGGTTTTATCCAATGTCTTTCCTGTTTCAGTTGATGTCAGTTCCATCCTTCTAGTTATTCAAGCTCAACACCTGTGTCCACTAGGAAATGTTGTTGGTTCTGCCTTCAGAATATATCCACACCCTGACTGCTTCCTGCCACCTGCACTATATCCAGTATGATCTGAGCAATCATTTTTTCTTGTCTAGATTTATAACAGCTTCTAAAGCTGGTTTTCTTGTCCATGGCACTACTGAAGTTTTAGCCTAGATAATTCTTTGCTGTGAGGCAGGTCCTGTGCAAATACAATGATTAAGCAGCATCCCTGGCCACTATCCACAAAATGCCACTGGCACCTCTCCCACCCGCCCAGTTGTGGCAACCACAGGTATCTGCACATATTGCCAGATGTCCTTTGAGCAAAATACCCCTGGTTGAGAGCACTGTTCTCAGTTGATCTTTCTTCATCCGTCCGTGGTCTCCTTCTGCATAACAGAGTGATTCTTTCAGAGTTTAAGTCTGTGCTATTCTGCTTTCCTGCTCAAAGCTCCCTGCCCCCCACCCCTGCCACTGTTTCCTCCTTTTCATTCAGAACAAAAGCCAAAGCCCTTTCAGTGGACTTGCAGCCATATATAATATGGACCTTTTCTCTTTCTGACCTCATCTCCTGCCACCCCTCTTCTTACTCATTCCATCCTAGTCACTGACCCCTGTGCCAGTTTGTGAATACATCAGGCATCCTCCTGCCTTAGGATTTTGCACTAGATGCTCTGTCTCTCTAGAACACTCTTCCCCCAGTTAGCTTCTATGCATTTTCTTAGCAAGGTCCACACTTACTGCCAGTTTAAAATTGCTTCTGTTTTTGGAAGCCAATTGGAAATTGGTAAGAAATAGCAGTATAAGGATATTATTTAGAAATATGAAGGAAGTAAAACCCAGGAGAACCAACTAAGAATGGAGAGAGATGGGGCAGGGAATTTGCTGTGTTGTTGTTTTTTTAGCTTTGTTGAGATACAATTCACATGGCATATAATTTACCTATTTATAATGTATAGTTCAATGGCTTTTAATATATTCACAGAGTTTTCACCAGAACCAATTTTAAAACATTTCATTACCCCTAAAAGAAACTCTACCCGGTGGCAGTCATCCCCCATGCCCCCCCTACCCACCCTGGGTAACTGCTGATTTACTTTCTGTCTCTAAAGATTTGCCTATTCTGTACATCTCATGTAAATGGAATCTTATAACATGTGGTCTTTTGTCACTGGTTTCCTTCACTGAGCATAACGTTTTCAAGGTTCATCTTTGTTGTAACACGTATCAGTACTTTATTCCTTTTTGTTGCCCAGTAATACTCCGTTGTAGAAATATACCATGGTGTATCCATTCATTAGTTAATGGGCATTTGTGTTTCTTCCACTTTTTGGTCTGTTATGAATAATGCAGCTGTGAACACTATCAGTTTTTCTGTGGCCTGTATTTTCATTTTTCTTGGGTATAGATGTAGAGTGAAATTGCTGGGTGGTATGGTTACTGTATGTTTAACTTGACTTGAGTAACCACCACCTTCTTTTCCAAAACAGCTACACTATTTGACATTCCCACCAGCAGTGTATGAGGATTTTAATTTCTCTTTATCTTTGCCAGCACTTGTTACTATCTGTCTTTCTTATTATAGCCATGCTAGTGCCTATAAAGTAACATCTACATGTGGTTTGATTTGCATGTCCATGTCGGCTAATGATGTTGACCATTTTTCATGTGATTATTGTCCATTTGTGTCTTCTTTGGAGAAATAGCTATTCAGGCCTTTGCCCAATGTTTAATCGGGTTGTGTGTCTTTATTCTTGTTTAGTAAACTTTTTAATATTTTCCAGTACCAGTCCCTTATCAGATACATGATTGTGAATATTTTCTCCAATTCTGTGGGTTGTCTTTTCACTTTCCTGATAGTATTGTTTGAAGACTAAGGATACAGAAATAGGTTAAAAAACTCATCCCATTGTCTGAAGAAACTTAAAATCTAGTGCAAAAGAAAGAAATGAAATAAATACCAAAATAATTTGATCCTCCAACTTTTTCAGTTCCTGAATAGTTGAGAGAGAGTAGCAAAGCTTTGGATGGTGAGGGTCTTCTTTGCAAATTTATCCTTATCTCTTTGTTTTCTAAGCTTTTTATTTCCTATCAGGTATCGCTAAGTTTGTATTACTGATGACTGTGGCTGGTTTCTAGCACACCTAGGCTTGGATACTAAGTGTGCTATTGGGTTGTTGTTTTTTTTTGTTTTTTTTTTTTAATGTTTATTTATTTTGAGAGAGAGCGTGCAAGCAGGGGAGAGGCAGAGAAAGAGAGAGAGAGATTCCTAAGGAGACTCTGCACTGTCAGCATGGAGCCTGATCCACAAACTGTGAGATCTGACTTGAGCCAAAATCACGAGATGGATGCTTAACCTACTGAGCCACCGAGGTGCCCCCTATTGGATGTAATGACAAAGTGGACACAGCTGAAGAAAGTCTAGAAAATAGACTAGAAAACAGCGACCCAGAATGCAGCTGTGAAAGAGGAAAAGCTGGGAAATATGAAACAGAAGTTTAAAGTGAGAAGACCAGCAGCACAAAGAAGAGAGAAAATGGGACAGAGGCAGTGTTTAAGGGGATAAGGGCTGAAGATGGTCTAGAATTAGTGATAAATCCACAGATTCAAAAAATTTAATGAATCCGAGCAGATTACATTTAAAGAAATCTTCACTTAGAAACATAATAGCAGATGTAACTGTGTAACAGTATAGCAGAACGCCATACACACACATACACACACACACACACACACACACACACACACACATTCACAGAGAGGAGACTCTTTTTTTTTTTTTTTTTAATTTTTTTTTTTTTCAACGTTTATTTATTTTTGGGACAGATAGAGACAGAGCATGAACGGGGGAGGGGCAGAGAGAGAGGGAGACACAGAATCGGAAACAGGCTCCAGGCTCTGAGCCATCAGCCCAGAGCCCGACGCGGGGCTCGAACTCACGGACCGCGAGATCGTGACCTGGCTGAAGTCGGACGCTTAACCGACTGCGCCACCCAGGCGCCCCGAGAGGAGACTCTTAATGCAGCCAGAGAAGATACACTGATTATCTGCAAAGAAGCAACGGTTATAAATGAAAGCAGAGTTCTTAACAGTGGAACCCAAAAGACATTGGAGTAATATATTGAGGGAAATATAACTGGCAACCTAGAATTTTACCCCCAGCAAATAAATTTTTCATGAAAGTGGATGGAGAAAGTTTTCAGATAAAGCTTTACCACCAGTAGGCCTTTGATAAAGGAAATTTTAAAGGATGTATTTCAGTCAGGAGGAAAGAATACTTATCATCTGCAGTATCCCCAAACTGGCGGTAACCCAACTGTCCATCAGCAAAAGACTGGATAAGTAAACTGCTATATGTTTGTAAATGCAAAGAAATGAAGTATGGTTACATGCAAGAGTAGAGAGCAGGAGTTGGTAAGCTTTTTCTATAGAGGGCCACATAGAAATAATTTGCAGAGCATAGGGTCTCTGTTACAACCACTCGACTATTGGACTGTAAAATCAGCAACAAACAGTATATAAACAAATGGATGTGACTGTGTTCTCCTTAAATGTTATTTACAAAAACAGGTGGCAGATCAGAGTTGGCCTGCAGGCTATTATTTATTCCCTGGTGTGGAAGAATCTCATTAACTTCATGTTGACAGAAAGAAATGAGACACAAAGATAATATCCAGTATGATTCCACTTGTATAAAAATTGAGAGGGCAGGTGAAAATCTGATATTTAGGTGCCATACTTGGGTGGTCAAGTTATTTTAAAATACAAAGAAGTGATTACTATGTTAAGACAATAGTGATTACTTTGGGGGAGAGGCAAGGAGTTGGCGTTGAGAAGGGGCTCACGGGGAACTTTTAGGGTGATATTAGTGTTCTGTTTTTTTTTTTTTCCTGGTTGGCAATTACATAGGTTATTTGTGAACATTATGTTATATGTACTTTCTGTGGCTGTTACTCTCCCACCCTCCCGAAAGTAAATGGTTCAAAACCAAAACCAAAAGCAAGAGGAAGAGTGATTATCACAAAACTGAGGATAATGATTACAATTAGGACAGTGGTTTTCAACTGGGCGTGATTTTGCCCCTCGTGGGACATGTGGCAATGTCTGGAGAGAATTTTGGTTTTCACAGCTGGGGAGATGTTAATTCTATCTAGTGGGTAGAGGCCAGACAGCTAAACATCCTACAGTGTACAGCACAGCCATGCCCCTCTGTCCCCGAACAAATAATTACTCATCCCAAAATGTCAGTAGCTCAGAGGTTGACGAACTCTATTCTAGGAGGAGGGGGATGCTTCTGGGTGCAAGCAGTGTTCTGTTTTCTAATCCAGGGAGTGGTGGTGGTGGTGGGATTTCTTTATAACTAACTGTATGGACTTCAGATGTTCCTATATATGATGATATGTGTCGCAATAAATCTAAAAATTACTTGGTCCCTTTCTGGTAGACTTAATTACTTGAGTAATTTATGTAATATTAAACCTGTAATGAAGGTTAACTGAGAGTAACGTGCAGCAGTTTCATTATCAGGGTATCAACTGTAAATGGCAGTCAGTTTTCCTACACACATTCAATGACGTGCTTAGGGTGTTAGATAGACTTGAGCTGACCTTGCATGACCATGGTCATGGAGGCAGAAGCTTTTGAGTCTGGGGCTTTTTTTCTTAGAGACATCCACACATTCTTGAAGAGGGAAAATGAGTTGACTTTGCACTTTGGTATCATAACTTCCTCCTTCATGTACTGAATTAGAGAAAACTTTGTAATTTCTTAGGTGATAGGGTTATCAAGAAATCATCAACTCCAAGATTCATAAAGAAAGGAGCTATGAGATTCATCTTTGTAGGTACTAAGAAAAGAAAGCAGAGTTTTCAGTTGTTTGCTTTTGAGATTTGACAGTGCTAGCTAGAAAGTTACTTTTTCTCTTTGATGGTATCGTGATTACTCTTTTCTGAGAAATGCCATCGTAGTTGCAAAAACCCTGGTTGGGGACAGATGTACTTTGTTCTATTGCTGATTGCTGAGGCTGGGCACAGTGTAGTTGGGCCTTTGTGATGTATTCCCAGAAGTGCAGTCAGTGAAATGTTTAAAGTGACCCAGGGGACCCTGTATTATTTGTCAGGAAGGTAGTGAGTGTGTAACAGCTTCCAAGTGGTAGTGCTTTGTCCTCATGCAGTCTGGCCCACAGGTTTATCTGTGCAGGCTGATTCTTTTGTGCATAAAGCAAGCAGAAGACAGCTGAAGAGTTCCTCATCTGTAGATTAAGTTCCACCTCAAGACCCGTAGAGGGTGCTGATAGCTCTGCAAATGGGACGGAGCAGCTCACTGCTTACTGTCCTGCCCAGTAGAAACCAGGCCTTGCTAACTGCCGCTCCCAATACTGAAAAGCCTTTAGAATCTTCCTGTGAGGGAAGACCTATCCAAGGAATGGACCTGGACAACTAATAGGTTATTTTTCTGCCATGTCATCCTTGGTAAATACAGTATCTTCATCCAAGTGAATTTTTGATCATATTACTTGTATTAAAGCTGAAAAGCAGATGACACAATAACCCAATAACATATTTTTCTACTATTATAATATTTTTAGTTCGTTAAGACTGTGTATCAATTCATACAGTATTGTTTTAACTAAGTAGAGATTCCATACTGTTCACTTCATAGAATGTCTTGCAAAGATTCTAGAAATAACCCTTATTTTCTTGTGGGACATAAAACTCGGTGTATTCTTCAGAATTTCATTTTTTGGAATTATTTTATTAATTAGTTCTCTCTACCAGACTCAACTCAGCTTTTCAGTGGACTTCATGGTTTTACGAAATGTTTGTTACTTCCAGCAGATATTTTGTCCCTTATGATTTTAAATATTTTTGAAAATAAACTGGGATGCCAAACACCTGTTTAGGACTGGGGTCTTCAAGTTTTTTTGCACTTTGAAAAACAGTATTCCCTGTCTCACATTTTTTTTTTAAGTTTATTTACTTCTTTTGAGAGAAAGTGAGTGAGCTGGAGACGGGCAGAGAGAGGGAGAGAGAGAATCCCAAGCAGGCTCCGTGCTGTCAACACAGAGCCCAGCACAGGGCTCGAACCCACGAACTGTGAGATCATGACCTGAGCCTAAATCAAGAGTTGGATGCTTAACCAACTGAGCCACACATGCACCCCCCCACCTCCGCCTCACATTTTTGAGAACACCATTTATAAGGTTTTTAATCATAGCTTTAAGTCATTGCAAAAAATATAATTTCTGGCCTATTGGGAAATGCTAGCATTTTAAAAGAATACCATTATGTTGTTAAATGTACCCAGCAGATGCTATATATCAGTACAATTTGATATTCATTGCCACATATTTATAAATACACCAGCAAGTCTTTTAGTAGTCAAAAATGTTATATTTCATTGTTCCTTTTCCTCTGAAATAATGTTTCCATTGCACATACCCCATAGTATTTTATGTTTATATGTTTCTTTTTGTTTAAACTTTTTAAAATTCATTATCCTATTCTATTTCTCTGCCACAAAACAAATACATATAAATACACCATTCCTGGGAAAGACTGCTCCTGTGTAAATCAGCCCCCAAAAGTCTCTGTTCCTAGAGTGGGATTTGCCACCATACCTCTCCAAAAAGACAGAGAGAGAGGAAAGAATTTGAGCAATTCAAGGTTGCTTTATTTCTAGTAACCCCAAGATTTTAAGTGTAAATATTTTTCTTTGGATGAAGTTGTCATTGTATCAGTAGATGGCAATGAATAAAACTGGGAAATATATTACAAATTTTGAAAATAATTATAATAGTGCAGTCTTCCTGGAAGTGCGTCTCTTGATGAGATAGATAGATTGGTGCGGGGAGGGGGCTGCTTTTGCTGCTTTGATTAAAAGATGCTTCCCAGTCCTTTGGTTTGTGCCTTGTTTATATCCTTGCTGAGAGGAGAGTTGTGCCCCTCTTGTAAAGTGAGGGAAGGACCCATGGGAGAAGTGGAGAAGGAGAGCCACATTGCTGCATCCGCTCATAGAGCAGTGTGGGGAAAAAGCTAGGGACTGATTCCCCTGGGATCTGTCCGTGCTCCATGTACTGTGGGAAGCCTGTGTCCTCGGCAGGTGAGAAGCTCTCCCGGTGAGGCTTAGTGTCCTCTGAAGTGCAAGAGCAGCTCTGATGGGGACATGGTGAAATGGGTAAGAATGTGGACTGTCACTCATCTCTGCCTAGGTTTGAATCCCTTCATAGCCACCTCATAGATGTGCCTCGTTTAATCCCTCTGTGCCTCAGTATCCTGTGAAGTACAGTTAGTCATCATGGCCCCTCCTTTGTAGGACATGCATAGAAAGCTCTGGAGTCCAGGGTCTTGTGCCTCATAAACCTTCAGTTGATCATAACTACTTATCTAAGCTCAGAACTTACTAAGTGACTTGTGTTTGGAACATCAAAATTGAGAATATTACGTACCCTAAGAAGTGTTTGACCTCCAAAAGACAAGAAAAATTCACTTGTGGGATGTCTGAAAAAAAACCCAAGCTGTTTGTGAGAAGTGGCTGCAGGAGAAAATGTTTTGGGTTGCTGATATGATTAACCCATGCTAAGCATACTCTGAAACCTTGAGATATCTATACACCCTTTGGAGCCTTACTATGTAATTCACACTTTGTTTTTAAAATTGCTGATTTCTAGGAGGGATTACAGCTAACTCCTATAACATAGTCAGTGGACATGTGCTGGTTTTGCTCCAGTACTAAGGCAAAATTTTCCTTTCCCCCACTTTCTCTAACCTCATTATCTGTATTTCTTTATGGAAAATTCAGGCTCTTTTCTACCTGTGGTGTTCTGTTTCTGTTGTACTCTGCTGCCTGACCCTGACACATAGATAAAGGTGAGGGAATACGGGGAGCTAGTTAACTAATTGAGTATAACTGACTCTAACCCCAGTTGTACTTGCTCTGACATTTTAGGCAAGGTACTTTCTGGCTCACATTTTCCTTTTTTATCAAAAGAATAAACCTGAGTTTCTTCCTCAATTTGTTTGTGTTTTTGTTTTGTCCTTAAGGTAAGTCTCTAGTGAAATCTGGTATTTGAGGCTATGGCTCAGTGCTAGCTCTGCTCCTTCACACTCTGATTGTCATCTCTGATCTGGTTTTTGATTATCATTTAACCTCTTACCTTTATTCAATTTTTAAAAGAATTTTTTATTTTGAAACAATTATAAACATATAGAAAATTGCAAAAATAGTACTACAAAGAGTCCTAAGTATCATTCACCCACTTTTTCCCAGGGGTGACATCTAATATAACAACAGCGTAACATTGAAACCAGGAAATTGACACTTGTGTGGACTGTTAATCAGACCATAGACCTTATTAAGTTTTCATCATTTTTTTAGCCTTCATTTGTGCGCGCATGTGTGTGTGTATGTGTGTATGTGTAAGTTGTGTGGAATTTTATCATGTGTATAAATTCATGTAATCATCACCAAGTTAAGATACAGGATTGTCTCATTACCGCAGAAGAGCTGCCTCATGCTGCCTTTTTGCATGCACACCCACCTTCCACCCCTCCATCCTCCAGCACTCCCCATTCATCCCTGACCCCTGGAAACCATGAATGTGTTCTCTGGCTCTATAGTTTTGTCATTTTGACAACGTTCTCTAAATGGAACATATAGTGTGTAGGTCCACCTTTTTCACAGGCACAATGAGGTTGTTGCATGTATCCATAGCTTGATTCCTTTTTATTGCCGAGTCGCATTTCAGCGTAAAGATGTACCAGAATTTGCTTAGCCATTCGCCCATTGAAGGAATTTTGGGTTATTTCCAGTATTTTACTATCATAAATAAGACTGTTATAACATTCGTTTGTAGGCTTTTGTGTGAACACAAGCTTTCATTTCTCTTCCTTGAGGATTTTATAAATTTCATGTGAATAGCCTTGCCTGATCCACAGTACACAGTTTAAGGAGAGTGTTTCTAATCCTATGAGTAGAGCTCAGTATTAAATAATAGGGCTTCTAAAGATTTTATTTAAAAAAGACCATGTCATGGTAAGAGAATGAATGAGGGGATGGGTTTCAGAGAGTTTAATGCTTTTCTTTCTTTCTTTTTTTTTTTTTAAAGACTCCTCAGACAACAAAGAAAAGAAAACTTTCAGCCTTGAAGAAAAGTCCAAGATCTCCAAAAACCGTGTTCATTATATGAAATTCACAAAAGGTAAAATTAAGCATTTCTTTATTTGTTGTTGAAATCCCCATGTTCATACCAGGTTTCTTAAAGCATTTTTAGCTCTCTCCAACATTACTTCTTGTTTTATGTGCAGAATGGACAAGTATGGGTGGCCTGCCTGGCTTGATGTACAGCAGTGCTAAAGTTTCAGCATTTATTGTGAGTCACCTGGAGATCTTGTTAAATTGCAGATCCGTTAGCTCTGAGGTAGGGCCCCACATTCGGTTTTAGATTACATGCAAGTCCTTTGGCAAAGCTGGAAGCAGAAGTCAACTTGCTATGTAAAAGAGAAAAGTGACTTTACGTCACTAAGTCAGAAAATAATTTTAATTTATTGCTCAGCATTTTTACTTACAATTTCTAGTTTTTGAAGTTTAATGTTGGTATTGAATAACTCTTAAATTATTCCAATTTACAGAATTGTGTTCTATCTTGAGATCTCCAGTATGAGAAATCTCCCTCCTAAACTGATTTATATTATTTCACACCATTTCTTCATTGAATGGAGTGTTAACTTAGGCATTCCATGGTCATGGCAAAGTAGCATTAGAAAACACATTTGAGAACTAGGTAGTGAATCCCATCTTCTTCCATCACCGCCTCCCTACTCCCTTCCCAGTAAACGCTGCCAATTACAAGTGCAGTTGTCCTGTGTAACCACCAGGTGGCAGTCTTGTATTGGTAAGAAACAATTTAACTTGAACTCCATTCCCCCAGATGTTTTCCCATAGAATAATATTATGCATTAAGTACACTTTCCAGGCACAAAAGCTTATTTGTTACATACTATACTTCAAGTATAAATGTGATGATAATCCTGTTGTGCTATCTAGTCACCATACGATGGCCTTTCTATGGGAGATGGGATGCACCTTTCTATCTTTGTATGCCAGGAAGCACACATCTCTTTGGTTTAGTCTAGTTGGCATGATTGAGAATTCCCTAATTCCTAGAACTTGCCTCAGCAGCAGTAGGAGCTGGAATTCCCATTCCTCTTGGCAATTAATGGTTCTCACTTGGGTCAAAACCCCAAAGGTTTGGGTTTGGTTTTGGTTTAAGTGAGAGCCCGTGGCAGAGTTTAATGGAGTCGGGAGCTGAATAGCTTCGGGAACATGTACAAAGAGAAACAGGCACTTCCCCTTTCCCTCTTCCAGCTGCTGTGGTTTGTATGGCTCTTCATGTCTTCCCCTCTTCTTTCAGTTTAGAACCTTCTTTGTTGTTGTCCTCTATGGTTTCTGATTGGGGTTTCTCTCCACTTCACTTCTGTTCTGGAACAAGAACAGTCCCTGTTACCTCCTCAGTCTTTCTGAGAAGAGGCTAAATCGCCACTTTATAACCAGTCGTTAAATATCCCTCCTTTTTTCATTATAACCTATAGGAAAAAAGAGACATATCACAGAAAGATGCTGAGCAAATTCATGAAAAGTGGCCTGTAACTTTTTAGATGGCATGTCAGCCTTTGAAGCTTTCACTTTTGCAAATCTAGTTTTCCTTTAGTATCTAACTACATGCATGATTTCACCCGAAGTGTTTGCTGAAGCTGGGATAAACCTCTTTAATCTGCTTTAATCTAATGGATGCTGGGAGTATCTGCTTTCTATTTCTAGTTAAGCCACTTCCTTGCCAGGTGACCCTGTCGGCCTGCATGATGTGTTGTGCCTTCGTTTTCTCTGAATGAGGTTTGCTGATTTATTAGCCTTGCCTGGGGAGAAAGAGGGCATTGGTATACAGGGAAAAGATATATTCTTTCAAGATATATTGTCAGAAAGGAAGCAGAGATTGAGTGGGAAGATACAGGAAATGCGGATTGAGAGTAAGTGGAAAAGGTGGGAAAAGGAGGCAGAAATCCAGGTGGTGAAGAAAAATATATTTACTACCCATCTTAACAATCCACAGTGAAAGCAGGTTCTAAAGTTCTTTCATTTAATAAATCTTTTCTTGTAGAACAATTGTTGTCCCTGGTTACGAATGATAAACCCTCAGTTTTCTCTAAGGTGGATGTTCTTTTTTTTTTTTTTTTCAATATATGAAATTTATTGTCAAATTGTTTCCATACAACACCCAGTGCTCATTCCAAAAGATGCCCTCCTCAATACCCATCACCCACCCTCCCCTCCCTCCCACCATCCCCCCCCCAACCCCCCCATCAACCTCAGTTTGTTCTCAGTTTTTAAGAGTCTCTTATGCTTTGGCTCTCTCCCACTCTAACCTCTTTTTTTTTCTCCTACCCCTCCCCCATAGGTTTCTGTTAAGTTTCTCAGGATCCACATAAGAGTGAAAACATATGGTATCTGTCTTTCTCTGTATGGCTTTTTTCACTTAGCATAACACTCTAAGGTGGATGTTCTTAGATCAACAGGAAACTTGGGTTCTGCCATTAGTCTCTCACATCACTTAAGCACTTACCTTCTTTCAGACTCAGTTTCCTGTCTTAAAAATAAGGAAAGATTTCAGGGGTGCCTGAGTGGCTCAGTTGGTTAAGCGTCTGACTCTTGATCTCAGCTCAGGTCTTGATCTCAAGGTTGTGTGTTTGGGCCCCATATTGGGCTCCATGCTAGGCGTGAAGCCTATTGAAAAATAAGTAGGTAAAATGAGGAAAGATTTCTCAGTCATTATAAAGTTCTAAAGTAGGTTCCATTTTATGACTTTTCAGATATGACCCATGTTATGGAACTTTTGATTGTTCAGCATATTAAATGATAATCATTTTAGCCTGCGGGTATGCCCCGCAGTAACTAATTTGCTTATTTGATGAGGGTGATTCATGTTGTAACTCCCATGTGTGGTCCAGAGACCAAATCATGGGAAAATGGCATTTTACATAGCTTGGTTTGAAGAGTGAAGATAAAAATTTGACTTCAGTGAGATTCCAGTAGTGAATAGCACTGTAAAATATACTGTTGCCTAAATACTGGCTATATCATTCTAGTTCTAATACATAATTATTCCTTTTTCTGGTCCCAAATTTCTGCTTTTATTTTGAAACAATTTATTATATAACTTAAAAGTTAATTTCATCTGTATTTGTTTAACAAGCCTAACTTCAGTGCAGTTTCTTTTAATTTGAAAAATGTTTGTTGAGGCCTCATCTACAGAGAGGAAAAGATAGGGAGAATGTGAAATTCTACAAAACCATTTTTGAAGTGTTTAGTATATGCAGTGGGAAGTTATCAAGAGAACGCTGGTTCTCCCGCCCCACCCCCCCCCCACCCCCCACTGCCCCGCATCGTGTGGTGGCTAGAAGAAAGGTCGCACGAACTGAAGCTGTGCAGCTTCACCCTAGTAATAGTACTCAGCCTTCTTATTCCTGTGACAGTTTGCAGTATTTGCTTCTTAAACAAGGAAACTGTGCGGACAGCACAGGTCCTGGTAGCCAGCTTGCTAGCCTGGACACACCAGACTGTAGGACTGCTGGCGTGGTGACCTCCTCCCCACATCGGACTCTGCTGGTGACGGGCATCCAGTTTCCTCTTCTGATTCTTTTGCCATTTAAATATAAAATAGCACCATGGCAGGCTTTTACAGAATCCTGACTGTCTTATTGGTTGTGAGGGTCTCACTTCTTTTCATTCCCTACTCTGTTTCCTTCAGTTTTCCTGGTTTTCTGACATCATCCTCTCAGTGACGTTGCCATAATCTTTGGTCGTAGGATTATTATCGGTCCCATGTATTTTCATTAAAAACAGAAATCAGAATGCAGTGTTTCATCCTTTATTGGGGAACGCAAATGAAATTTCTAAGCAAATGAAGCTTCCTACATACACCTGCAGTGGTTTTTTTGTTTGTTTTTTGGGTTTTTTTAAATTTTAACAAACGTATTTCTCAGACCTGCATTTCCTTGCCCTCGCCCCTTTACTCTGAGTAGAAAACTCAGGGTTTTTTTTAAGTCTTTGTTACAATACAGTGCTGTAATACATTTTTTTCCTTAGAACTTGTTGGGTTCTATATGACTTTTACCCTTAAAGTAAGAGTCTCCAAATCTCTGTGATTCTTCAATTCTTATGTTTGTTTTTTGTAGTTTCATTTGCTTCCCTTGTGGACTCCTTGGTGTTGTAAAGTGTATCTGACTATAGTGGTAACTTCTCTCCTTTCCAAATTGCCACTTGGATAGACTGGAAAACCTAATAATCATGATTACTAGAAAAACAGCTAAAAAGATCATAAAGTACTCTTTTCTGAAAGTACTTGTTTATCCTTTTATGGACTTAAGTTCTATCAGCTTGGCTACTGGAAGCTGTTTTTCCTGGTTCTCAAAATGTTATGGCCAATTGAAGACTAATAGATAGATGACCCAAATTCAGACAGAGAACACATATTTCCTTTTAGTTTTTGATTGTCATTTTCTCTAACATCTAAGTTTATCAACAGTATTTGTTTTGATTTAACCTTAATTCAAAACTGAGACCAGTAAGCTTTCAAACTCAGTTTTAATATATTTACCTGATTCCAAAATGGCCATAATTTTGTAACGTTGATAAACTTTTCACCCAAGACCATTGACTAATAACTATTTCAGTATTGCTTCCATCTTCACATTTTGATCTATTTTTAAGTCCCTTTCCATTGGTCTCTGACTCTTAATTCTTCTCTGTGTTTTGTTTTCCAGATCAAATCCAGAGCAAGGCCTGTAACAATCCTGGTTTCCACATTTACTTAAGTGAACTTTCTAAAGGATAAAAATTTCTGATACAAGAACCCATCACCAAAACCTTAGAAACACTTGCACCTTCATTGGTACAGCTTACTGTCTCTCCCAGCTTGGCAGTTTTCCCTTTGATGTTTAGATTTGTTTTCAATCTCTGCGTGTTCATAGTTTGACATCCTGTTTTAGAATTGTGATCTTGCATGTACCCTGCCTTCTTTAATCCCTTCAGCATTCCTTTTAGTTGAATTGCTATAAAAGAGATCTTAATTTGCATTTCTTTTAGGGTTTCTGTTCCATTCCAGAAGATAGGTTGGGGATAGACGGCGAATACATATTTTGAACTAAGTATAACTCCTTTTTCTGAAATAGAAGCTGCCACCCTGAATGTGCTCTGCCATGCAAAATGGGTTATGCTGATGACAAAGCTAAGAATAGATCTCTAGACCTCCTCCTGAGGGTTTGTCCACTTCTCCCCACCATGAGCAGTGTTATTCCCCACTTTTCTGGTTCATTTTCTGAGTTCTTGTCTGGGATATGCTTCATTTTGTTCTTAAGTAGGTTTCCTATGGGGTCTGTTGTATGGGTCTGCTTAATAATCAGAACCAGGAGGGCTTTGTTTCTAGCTCAGGAAGAAAGGAGAGAGTAACACAGAGCCATGAAGGAACATGTCCTTCCTGATAGAAACAGGTCGTATTGACTGGACCATTGAATCTGGTACTGCTGCCTATGAAAGTGGTTATGGCGCCTGGCTTTGCATTAAATCCAAGGCTGTTTTGTTTTTTAATTTCATGGAGTCACTGAGCGATATCATATTTGAATGCCCCAGTGATTGTCAGTGAACTAGAACTTTCTGGGTCATGCCATTACTTTGCCAAGTCAGTTTGCTACAGGAAGCTAAGAAGACCAGTGGGTCCATGACATTGGAACTTAGGCTTCCTACTCAAAACAAAAATTCCTGTGTCTAACCTAGAGCCTAACTCCCCCGGAGCCTCAAGACTTTACATGTAGTAGTTACATTTTAAAGTGCATTTGCCATGTAGTTGACAAATGGGAAGAGATTCAGTTGACTGCTCACAGAATATTATTGGTAGAAGTGGAAATTCCAAAGAAGTGAATTTTAAATTAGTTGGTTTGTGGGTTTGAAATTAAGTTAAAGAGTTTAGTGTTTTTAATAAGAGCCATAGGTCCTTTGGACAGTGCTTTGCCAGAAGCCATTTCATTTCCTGCTCTTATTATGTATCCTTTTATTTAAAGATGATATAGTTGTAACAGTAGAGAACATTTTAAAGAGAAAAATCTGAAATCCTTTCACCCTAATGTAGTAATTTTTGTTTGCATTT
Source organism: Puma concolor (assembly GCF_028749965.1). Classification (NCBI taxonomy): domain Eukaryota; kingdom Metazoa; phylum Chordata; class Mammalia; order Carnivora; family Felidae; genus Puma; species Puma concolor. Next base: position 52,324,507 of record NC_141670.1, on the reverse strand, counting down.
ATTCTTTTTGAATTTTTTCTCATTCATTCAATTAGTTATTGAGCTCCTATGTGTCAAATACAGTATGCTCTCATTCGTGTGTGTTTAAAAGCTGTAAAGCTACCAGCATTTTTTGTTCTGCATTTCATAATCCTGAGTAACTCATGTCTCCTTGAAGTAAAAAATATCTGTTTTATAAATGGGAGACCCAGAGACCCAGAAATCATAAGTGAAAGGTATACCAGTAGTAGAGCTAGCTTTGAAATTCAGTTTTCCTCTCATGCTACATGCTTTTGATTGTTTCTACCATAAAGAAGAGACCATCACGGATTCTGGTTGTGAAACACTGTCTTGAGTTTTAAGTCATTTTAAAATTTATTTGATTTTACTTGTTAACTAAGGAGTTGTTGTGAAGGGAGGCAGAAAGTAGTTTACAAAATTGTCTCTTTTCCAAAATCCATTTTGCTTTCAGGATTCTCATAGTTTATATTTGTGCCCCTTATTTTAGAAAGAATGGTATTACTGAAAGGCACCGTGTTGTTTTTCTAGGGAAGGATCTATCATCTCGGAGCAAAACAGATCTTGACTGCATTTTTGGGAAAAGACAGAGTAAGAAGACTCCTGAGGTATTAAGCCACATACAATTGATATGTTCTGTTTCAACACCGCTTGGTTTTCAGCTGTGCGTAGAACTATTTGTATCTATTACTGATAGTACTCTTTAGATAAAGCTCCAAAAAAAAGATGTGAGAAGTCTCAAAGGCTAAATGTGACCTTCTTAATAATAGTAGTTGGAAGATACAAGGATTCTAAAGAAGAGTATGTGTCACCTGCTTTTTCCCTTGTGTGAGGACTAGAGTAAACTCTGGGAAGAATGCCTTTGCTGACATATTCAATGGGGAAAATGTCTCTCCCATCCGAGGATGCTTGCAGCGGTTTTGTTTGCTCAGACTGCATAACTGTTTGGGATGTGGCTTGGGAGGGACAATGTCATCTACATAGTCCTGTCCTGGTCTGCTTCCTTTTAAAAACATTTTGAAAGTGTAGGATCATCACCAAGAATCTGTAAGGGATTTGGATGTAGTATTTCCTCCATTGTACAATAGTGTTTGTCTTAAAACTAGGCGAGAGCAGGGTGACTACACCGTACCCTACATGAGATGAGTCCATAATTCATAAGCTTCATTAGTAAATTGGGCTTTGTAATTTAGTATGGAGTTTTTTGTGCCATTTCCAAAGTAAGAGGCAGTCCTGAGTTTGGATGTCAAAATAGAATTTGTGAAATAGGGGTTTCTGGAGATATAGGAGTAAAAATTTAAAATTGGTGTCGCCTCCAAAAATCCGCAGTATGGTTGCTATAACTATTACTCAGTTAATCTGGTGTGTCCTACTTAGATTTCTTTATTGGTTTCTAGCCAAGGCCCTGGTGCAATTTTTTCTGACATTTCTCTAGACTGACAGGAATTTTTCCAGGGTAGTAGCTTTTTGTTACTTCATATTATTTCCGAAGACTCTAGAATAAGCAGTTATTAGAAATTTTTGCTCGGTGATTTCTTTTGCAGGTTGGGACTAAATTCCATTTGTCAGGGCTTTTCTGCCCCTACACCTTTAAAGTGAGGACTGAGGAAGCAGTGCTCCGTTGGCTCGCTGAGGGGCGGTGTTTATAGGTCTCTGCTGAGTCATGTCAAAGGCAGGTGGGCCGTTAGGGAGGAGGCGTACTATCATCAGGCCACACTGGATGTTTCACTCCCAGAGAGGCTGTTGGAAAGAGCAGAGGATCATCAGACAGCCCTGCTTCTGGTCACCCCTCTGCCCCTCAGTGGTGACTGTATGACCTGGATTGGCGCAGGCAGGCCCCTGCCTTGTTCACTAAAGACTGCATTTGTCTTATCTGAGTCTTCCTCTTTAATCACTGTCCTTTGATCATGCTCCATAATTTGAGTATCCTCAAGGATGTTCTATCACCTCTGCACTGACCTAACCATGCCCTCCCATGGCCACACCTGGCACCTTTGCCTCGGCCCCATAGTCCATCCTGGACCCCTGAAAATAACCTTTTTGTTCCAGCTCTGTCAATCCTGCATTCTTACTGTGCTGGCATTTCTGGATCTTTGTGTTCTTGGATTACTTGGCCTGCCTTTTTCTCCCTGCTGCCTGAAACCGTGGTCTTTTGTAGCACTCTGTTTGAAATTTTATGGTTGAACAGATCAGGGAAGGAAACTTTTGGTAGAACTTTAAAAGAACTTCTGTGGTAAGCACAGGAAAGCTTTTTGTTAAAGGCAATTAGAGGTTTCTAATCCTCTGGCAGACATCTGCCTGAGGACTACTGATGTTAGGTGCCTTGAGGTTTTCAACACTGTCTGGTATTACTTGGCCTTTTGACGGTGATGTCATTCATGACCACGTTGACATGAGCCTGTATTTGAGGAGCTTTGGAAACAATTCCCTGGTACTAACCCAGGGAAAATCTATTTTGGTGCAGTTGGTGTGGAGAAGACCGGCCTTATAGGATCCTGTGTTTTGTGCAAGATTTATATCCAGGCGTGTCTTCATCTCTCATTCCAGCTTACAGTCCTCCTCTTGTTGATGCATTGAACATCCTGATTGTTCGCTGAGGAAGTTTTATATCAGGACGCAGCACTTGGTCTGTAGCAGTGGTTCTCAGCATCTCTTGCACTCAGTCACCTAAGGAGCTTTTTAAAAAATGATAATGCCAGGGTGCCACCCCAGGCCAGTTAAATCCTAATTTGGGGTTAGGGTCCAGGAATAGGTACTAAAAAGAGAAGAAGAAAAATCGTTTTAATATCAAATAAAGCCTACCCAGATGACACAGGTGATTATTGGGAGTAAGGATTGAGAGCCACTAGTAGAAGCCCTGTCATATGTGACATTTGGGAGAGCTTCTGACTTTAGGATTACGAATATTGCCTAGGACAGGGCTTCTGAAATCTTAGTCTGGACACAGACCGTCTGGGAATTTTATTAAACTGCAGGTTCTGGTTCTTGAGGGTGGGGTGGGGCCCAAGAGTCTGCATTTCTGAGAAGCTCCCAGGTGATGCCGATGCTGCTGGTCACACTCTGCTGCATGCAGTACAAGGAGTAGATTGGGCCCCGGTGGTATTTGACATTTAATATACGTCTGTACGTATTTGCGTATAACATGGAATGTATTTAAATCTAATCACATTTTAAGACACCAACTAAGAAGTATTTCTGTAAAGCAGAGTCACTTTTAAGTTTTTATTTAAATTCCAGTTAGCATTAAGTACAGTGTAGTATTAGTTTCAGGTGTACAATGTAGTGAGTCAGCACTTCCATACAATACCCGGTGCTATCACAAGTGCCCTCCTTAATCTCCATCACCTCTTTCACCCGTGCCCCCACCTACCTCCCCTCTGGTAACCCTCAGTTTGTTCTCAATAGGTAAGAGTCTATTTCTTGGTTTGCCTTTCTCTCTAAAGCAGAATCACTTTTAAATTTAAGTTTTAGATATGTGTGGATTTTCATATATAGAGTTGGCTCTCATTGAGGCACACCTGTACCTTCCCTGAATAAATTGTTGCTATGAAACCTTACCATGTTAGTTACAACGGTCCTTATAGCCAAGGGCAGGAGGCCTTTGATGAGATTTGTTTGAAAATACAACCTCTTTTGGTTCCTGTTTGCAGTTGGAAGTAGGATCACTTGTTTTTACTCCCTTGACCCCCTAACAGTATTGGCCTGAAATTATATTTGGCATTGCCAAGGTAAAGGTGCTGCTGGAGGTCAAATACCTAAAGAATCTTAGACACCATGGCAGTGTTGAATGTTGAAGTAGTAATCCTCCCTGGGTGCTCTGGTTAAGGTGCTGATGGTAATCTTGTCTTTGCATCTGGATTTAAAGAACCTTGGGCATTGACCACATCTGGCTTGGGCAACATTGTCTCTCTCACAACTTAGCCTGACTTACTGATTTCTATAACCCCTGACTGTTGTAGTGATAGAAAAGAAACTACAACCTTATGAAGCATGTATGTGCTGGACACTGTGAGAGACATATATGATAGTATTTCATTTAATCCTTGTAACACTTCTGTGAAGTAGGCATTATTATCACCTTTTTAGCACTAAGGAAACCAAGGCTCAGAAGGATTTGTTATGAAGGTCCAACACAGCACAAATGGGGTTTAAATCCAGGTCCCTCTGACTCCAAAGTCCTTGTCCTTTTCCCTCTCCCACAATGTTAATTAACTTTTGTGCATTAAAAAAAAAAAAAAAAATCTATGTTTAAATGAGTCCAGTTATGCCTCAGAAATTTTCTTTGAGATTTTGTTAGAGACATAAGCAGTTAATACGTCATCATAATTTTGTGGGGAAATGGTTGGCTATTATTTTGCTGAAAATAATGGTTTAACTTCCAAAACCTCACTGCCTTGCCTTCAGTCAGAATTGAACTATGGTGGGTTCAGAAGCATATTACAAATGCCTGGGCCAGCTTTGGGAACAATTTACTGTGCTGGTGGGAGCTGAAAGAAAGAGCCAGCCAGGGGCGCCTGAGTGGCTCAGTCGGTTAAGCATTCGACTTTTGGTTTCAGCTCAGGTCATGATCTCACAGTTTCATGAGTTTGAGCCCACGAGCTCTGTGCTGGCAATGAGGAGCCTGCTTGGAATTCTCTCTCTCTCCCTTGCTCTCTGCCCCTTCCCCGCTTGTGCTGTAAAGAAAAAAAAGAAAGAGCTAGCTTTAGTTTCTGGAGCACAGATGCTGTGTTACTTGTGCATTTTCTGGTTTCTCATATGCATCAAATGATCTGAATACATTTATCAAGAAATATCTGCAACCCTTAATTAATACAGATTTTTTTTTTGGCTTTTTGCTTTAAAGCTTCTTATTTGGAAATAATTACAGATGCATAGGAAGTTGCAAGGATAGTTCAGAGGGGTTTCTTGTACTCTTCACCCAGTTATCCCAGTGATTACATTTTGTACAACTATAGCATAAGATGAAAACCAGGAAAGTGACATTCATACAGTCTGTGTGTGTAGTTCTGTGTATGCCACTTTATCCCATTTGTGGATCCTGTAACCACTGTCTCAGTTAATTACAGAACTATTCCCTCACCATAAAGATCTCCCTCATACTACCTCCACTTGTAGTCAACTCCCTTCCCTGCACCTTCCCCAACCTCAGCAACTGCTGCTGTCAACACAATTGTCTGATTCAAGATTGAATGTTCTATGTATCAGCCATTTGATCTCTCACAGTTACATGCTGGGTCCACTTACATCTGTAACAATCAGTACCCAGATTTTAAGGGCTGATCGTAGTTTCCATGATCTACCTTGGACACTTAATGCTTGCTAGCTTTTATGTCTTTTGCTAGATTGTATGTCTTCTATCTTGTGGAACTTTAGAAAATGCCCTGTAGAAATCAGATTGTTTGATGTCTTTGAAATCCAAATGTATTTGGGCGCCTGGGTGGCTCAGTCGGTTGAGCGTCCGACTTCAGCTCAGGTCACGATCTCGTGGTCCGCGAGTTCGAGCCCTGCGTCGGGCTCTGGGCTGATGGCTCGGAGCCTGGAGCCTGCTTCCGATTCTGTGTCTCCCTCTCTCTCTGCCCCTCCCCCGTTCATGCTGTGTCTCTCTCTGTCTCAAAAATAAAAATAAACGTTAAAAAAAAAAATTAAAAAAAAATAAAATCCAAATGTATTGATGAAGTCCTTTACTTTAGTAATGTCAGAAGTACATGAAACTGTAAAGTGATGATAAATATAAAGTGGTATCATTATTATATGACAAGTTTGTTCTGTGTAACATGTCAGTGCAGGAGAGGTCCTTGGACAGTATCTCTGGGTACACTCATTATAGTGGGTTGGTGAACTCCTCTAAGTTGCATGCAGAATTTGTTTGTGGGCTTATGTACATGTAAGTATGGATATATAAAGTCCAGAGCTTTCATCAGATTTTCCTGGGAGTCCTTGATCCAAAAGGAATTTTTAAAATCCAGGACTGTGCATAAAAAATCTTCCTAGTTAAAAAAAAAAATTATATAAAATGAACATTTTCTTTGTGAGGGTAGTAGTAGTAGTGAGCCTTGTATTATGTAGAGGAGCAAACTGTGCCAGACCAGGAATCTGATTCTTTAATTATTTTGAATATAATATGTAGGAAAAAAAACCACATCAAAATAACAATCTAAGCTAAACCTAAGATGTCTGGGACACATTGATGAAATTTCGATTATGCCTTTTATCCTCTCTGATCTTGACACATCAAATGAAGAAATCAATCTCCTGTATTTTTACACATGGAGTTTTTCATCCATCACACACACTGGACAGTAAACTACATAAAGAGAGAGGATTTGTGTTGTATTCATCTCTGGGCCTCTGGCATGGCCTTGAGTCAGTGCTTGGCACATGGTAGGAATTCAGTAAATTAAAATCTCCTTGCACTTCTGTTTTTTAAAAATGGACTTGTTTCTCATCTTAAAAATGGTTTGTAGAGCTTCAAGGTTGATATTTGAAATATTTTTTTCCTTTTGGAATGTTTTAATTAATAAATAGCTGTCTCTTCTCTGAGAGTAGGAAATATTCATCAGTTAACTTTCAATCCTATGCCAAGCATAATCCACTGGTACACCTAGTAGTTTCTCAAGAAAGGATTATTGAATGAATGTTTGCTTATGCCATTTTGTGTTTTTAAAAATCAATCCCATTTGACAGAAATTGGCCTTTAGACATTGCATTTCACTCTGGAATAGTGTTTCATAGGCTTAACTGTGTTGTATTTTTAAAGAAATTAAAACCTTCCTGTCTCTTTAGGAACTACCCTCTGACTTTCTCAGTGCTCAGTGTTTTCTCAAGCCGCAGAGACAATCTAGCGGCACTGTTGCCCTATCTGAATCTGGCTATTCAGAACTACTTGCTTAAATAGTGAAAGATCCTCACACACTACCGAGTAGTCAGAAACCTTTTAGTAAACTGCTGTGTATGGGAATGGTTGGTTGTACATTTCTAATTTCCAAGTCCTTCCTTTCCCCATCATCTTTGTAATAGGAAGACAATGACTCTGGATTGGAGTGCACCTAAATTGGAGATGTATGCACTTTCTGTGGAGACAAAGAAATGATCGAATATATTGAACTGAGATTGCTAGGGCCCCTTGAGACCTACAGCATATACTTGTGCTGGCCAGTGCCTGCCAGGAGTTATAGATACGTGTGTGTGTGTGTATGTGTGTGTATGTATCTTTTCTCACTTGGTGTGCAAGTGGGAGTTGGAGACGCTAAAAAACAAATTCCATTAGTTCCTATCTTGTTGAACTTCCTGATACTCCTCTTTTTTTTTTTGCTTCTCTCATTTTTTCCCTCCCCCCACCTTTCCAGTTTCCTTCCTCTATCCAGCTTGTTTCCTGATTCAGCCTTATCACTAGAGAAAATACTCCTAAACCATATCAAGGATTGAGAATGTGTTACCAGCATTCCTACTTTGTTTCTCTAAACAGCGTGTTTCTGGCATAGTCTCTTGACAAAATAATTGTGTATTTAGTCACCTCTATAATCTGATTGAATTAGAAACTTTGTTATTTCGTACATGCTCCCAGGATACCCCAGTTAATGATCACTTTGCTTGAATAATCTGATGGCTTTTGCCTTTTGAACCAAAGCATGACTTTTGTGGTTTATGTCCCTTTCTTGTCAGTTATCATGAATTCCCTCTCTTTCCCATTTCTGACTGTCAAATCTAAAAACTCACTTCCAAGCAGACCCTTCTCTTTTAGCTAATTGAATTCACGGAGGTATTTTTGACCATTCCATTAGTTCTATAAATTGCCCTCAGTACCTCTTAAGGGAAGATCATTGGGAAAAGAAGAGTCTTTTTTTGTTTTTTGTTTTTTTAATTTTTGTTTGAAATGTCCTTGAGGGATATTTCTCCTTAGTTCCAAATGTTCCTTTTAATTACCTATATTCATGAATTAAGTTGAGTTTTATAAATTGTTTCCAGAATACAAACTCTTAAATTTGAATGTTTCCCCCTTCTTGCAACCTCTGTCACTGCCTCCCCCTCCTCACCCCTGATCTGGGCATTAGCATTCAAAAGCTGGGCAGTTTTCCTATACTAGTATTTGCTAAAGCCATCTTCTAATGAAGAACCTTTTAGTTAGAGATAAATTTAAACCAAGCCCACAAACAAGCCAAATAATACATTTAAGTCTATATTAAGTTTATTTTTTTGCTGGTGTTGATGACTTCAGTAATTCCCGTCACCATTTTGACTACTGATAACAGATCCAAAATAATCTGTCTAAGCTGGAAAACACTTTATTTAACCAAACTAAATAGATGAAAATTTGTGAAGATATGTAAAGCCTCATTTAATCCTGGAAAGATCCTATTTGGTAGCAGTTAGATGAGAATTAACTTAGAGGCCGGGACATGCATGCAACCTGACCACAGTTTTACATAAGCCAAAGCATGTAGTATGGCAGCTATCTTGCATGGAGGCTTGTGCTGTGTCAGAATGATTGTGCCTCCATGCTGAAAGAAGCAGGCTTTTTGCTTATTTTCTGCACTGGTGACCATATTTGAACTAGTCTGTTCAGGCCTGGGTGCCATATTTTAAGAGTGTGTTCAGACATGAGCCCTAGGGACCAAAGTATCAGGAAAGCAGGTTATGCACAGAACTAGCAAATGAGCAGTTAGGAAATTCTGCCTGAATTCTGAGAAATCCTGACTTGAACTTAAATAGTTTTACTGGTCCTCTAAAAAAGGAACAGATTTGTTTGCTATGCTTCATAAGGAAAAACTAGTACTGGTGGATGAAATTGATAGATATCTACCTAGAGAAAAGAAGCAACATGGGCTGATCAGCTGTAGGATGTACCTTGTGGTTTGTGTGAGGAATTCTTGAAATGAGAGAGTCTGAACTAAATGCTTTTGAGTACTTCCAAGTCTAAGGTTCCCTGATTCTGAAGTAAAGAGGACACATGAAATATATTTGAAATAAGTTTTATGTTGTCCTAGACTACAAAGGAAAAACATTACTTGGATTCCTCTTCTTGATTCTCCTGTACTTGGGACAATTTTGGCTTTATCTACTTCTGTTCCTTACCCAGGAGATGAATGTAAAAAGTCTTTGGTGTGTTTAAGCAAGAAATTGCATAATATTGAGGTAGAATAGCAAGTTGTCTTAACAATTCAAGTCTTAAAGGAGTTATTAGAAATGTTGAGTGTCAAGGTGAAGTTAACCGTCTTGGATGTTTTTTAATGTGTAAACTCCATTTTCTTATTTAGTGAGAGGGTTGAATTGTATGTCCTTCAACTAGATTCTGTTTTCCAGAGATTCTCCTCAGTGATATTTCCCATTCCACATACTCTTCTAGATTGACCCTTGCCACTGTCTAATCATGACAGTGGATGAGAAGTGGAGCCCAGTCCCCTCCCCTTCCATCTGGGCAGGACTGTGACTTGCTTATAGTGATAGAGTGTAGCAGGGGGGATGCTGCCTGACTTCAGAAGCCTTGCTGGCTAAAATACTTACTCTTGAAGGCTTCAGCCTTCATATAAGCAGTGCAGTAGCCCTGAACCCCCAAGCTGTAAGAAAGCCCAAAGCCCAGACTAGCCCACGTGGAGAGCATGGCACACAGAATTATGCAGGTGCCCTTTCTCTTCACGAAGAGAAAGAGGTTCTGGTCAACACCCTTTGATCGTTAGAGAGAACTGTAGCCAGACTCTTTGCCCAGCCAAACTCTTCCTTGAATTAGTGACCCACAGAAATAGCATGTGGTAATGAAAGGATTGTTGTTTTAAGCTGCTAAGTTTTGCAGTGATTTGTTGCCCAAATAACTGAAGTGGTTCTCTTAGGATCTGTCATTCTGTGGTTCTGTGATTATACATTGATGGTGAACCTGGTAGATCTGTCTTAACCTGTGGAATGAGGAAATGATGTCATCAAATGAATTGTTTTGTTTCTCTGGTTTCTTCTAAAGGGAGGCTCAATCAATGGAATATGGCATTGAGCAGGCACTTCAGAGTTTGATAAACCTGTGTTTGATCCATGAGTAGTGTGAAGACTGTGATTTGGAGCAAGTTACTTACCTCTCTGAGCCTCAGCTTTTCCATTCATAAAATTGGCATAGTAAATCATCTAGCAAGATTGAATAAGCCGTGTAAAGTTCTCAGCAAGTCTCTTGCATGCAATAAGTGCCCAGCGTATCTTTGTTGCTGCCTCTAAGATCACTGTCATGATAATTGTTAATACACTCAAATTTAAGGTGGTAAAAATAAACCTAATATAGAAATGAGAAAATTTTAATCCATTTGCACACAGTTACATGCTGAGCAGTATTATAAATGTACTGACTAACCTTACTCATTGCCAATAACCCCTTCCTTAAAGTCCTCCAGCAGGGAGGCTTTTTTGTTGTCATTTTGCTATTGTAGCAATTATAGAGGATTTCTTGGCATATCGATTTTGTTTTAATTAATATTTAAGATGAGTAATAACTAAGGCAGTGATCTTCCTTGTAATGTGATGTCCTGTACAATTCGGGTAAAGGTATTAGCATTTGTTTATCATGTAAAGAATTCATTGCTTTTAAAAAACATGAGAAAAAGAAAACTGAGGTAAAAGCTCTTTATCACCATCAACATTTATTAAGTATTCATGGAGATGATGGTACTGAATTTAATAAGTTTCAAAATGTATTTGATGCTATCCCTATTCCCAAAAGATTTACAGTGGTTTAGTACTGTTAGAGTCTGTTTGTTTATGAAAAGATAATAGGATCTCAGGACAGATAGATTCTTAAGATCATCTAGTTTATGCCCCTGTATCAAGCAGGACTATTTCTGTCATCATTGTGGAAATTAGTGTGATTCCATTATCAGAAGAAAGAGAAAACAATTTTTTAATGTGAGCTTCAGAGATTAAGTTAGATATAAAGAATGTTCTTTAAAGAGGAAGTGGATGGTACAAATTATTTAGAGAGGTCATAGAAAATTTAACTTCTGGAGATACTTGCAACTGGAATTAAATGCCAACTAAGAGAATTGAGGGACAGTCCATTTAGGAAGCACCAGGAGACCATTACCCTCCCCTTTTCTTTCACTAAAGTTCATCTGAGCAACATGACATCCTAGAGATAGGAAAGGACAAAATAGTAAATAGTTTACCAAGGATATTAAACTTAAATCAAGATGATCCTTTGTACCTGAGTACGTTCTTCACTTCTATTAATCCTTTTTTTTTTAACGTTTATTTATATATTTTGGGAGAGAGCACGTACACACACATGTGTACGTGGGGGAGGGGCAGAGAGAGGGGGAGAGAATCTCAAGCAGGTTCCACACTGTCAGCACAGAGCCCAGCACAGGGCTTGATCTCACAAACCGTGAGATCATGACCTGAGCCGAGATCAAGAGTCAGATAGATACTTAACCGACTGAGCCACCCAGGCACCCCTGTATTAATACTTTCGAAGCCAGACACAAAAGATATCCTCTTACAGGATATGTTCAGTTGTTTTCTTCTCTTCCATAATAAACATAGTTTGTTGGCACTTATTTAATAATTGGAAACTGGGAAAACTTCAACGGTTATACAAATTTACCTAGTGTATCCCAGGTATTACTGTAATTGCTGAAGCTGCGAAGATGATAGGATTTGGTCCCCTTCATGGAATTCACGGTCCTCTGCTAGAGGAGATAGATGTCGAAATATCTTGAATATAATGTAATAAATTCTATAAGAGAGTGTAAAGAGTCTTTTCTGCAGTGTATTTTTTCTATAGCAGCTTGAGTGATCTTTTGAAAATGTAATTGAGAGCATGTCACTACTGTGTTTAAAACCCTCCCACATTTTCTTGTCACACTCAGTGCAAAAGGCAAATCTTTACAGTTGCCTAAAGTCCTATATGTTGTGCTCCCCCACCCCCACCCCCACCCCGGCCCTCTCTCTTATATAGACACACACACACATACACTACCGCCCTACCTCATCTTCTGGGTTATTGGTACCCACTCTGCCCTCATCACACTGGCTGCTTTGCTGTTTCTCTATAGGAAAGCTTCCACCTCAAGTTTAAGTACTTGGTGGCTCCTCTGTGTGGAGTGGCTTGCCCCTGCCTCCTCTGCGTTTTTGTCCAAATGTCCTCTCAGTTGGTCTTCCTTGATTATCCTATATATAATTGAAAACACAAACAATAACAACAAAAAACTGTGACACTCTTATACCTTCTCCTTTGCTGTGTTTTTCTCCATAGCAGTCACTGCCATCTGATGTACTAAATTGTTTACTTACCATCTTTCTTCAGTAGATTGGAACCCCCGTGAGGGCAGGAATTTTTGTACTGTCTAGCATTTAGAAACATGCCTGGCACGGAGTAGGTTCTCACTGAAGGTTTTGTTGAATTGAACTCAGTTACTGAAGTATGTTTTAAACATTGTGGAAACACAGACCAGAGAACCATTAACTTTTACCATGATGTCAGAAAAATCTATAGAGAAGAACTGGTGATTGATCTCAGCCCAAAGGGCAGGAGTGTCTGAATGGACAAGGCATAGAAAAAAAGGTGTAACATGAACACCTTATCCTGGGTCTCAAACTCAAATGTCAATGGGATCTAGGCATCTGACTGTAAATGTGTGAATAGTCTAACTGTAAGATTATAGGGAATCAGGGAAATTGATATCCTGTCTGGAAGTCTCCAAGATTCATAAAATAATAACCATGATGTTGATGATGGTAGTGGTAGTAGATCTTGTTCAGGACAAGTGAAACGTGTTTGTGATCTCATGTAACACAGACTGCTGGTTTGGAATCTTTGGCTTAGCTGGAGGTGAGAAAGCCAGGGGGTTTTATGTACGTAAGTAAGTGTGCAAGTGTGGAATTGCATGGCAAAGACCAGCTGCTCAGGACCACCTTGCAGAGGCTAGGCAGCATACGACACATATATAAGAGGTGCTTCCTATCTCCTGCATTTGTGAAGATTCACATCAATCTTCTGTGGAACTTGTATTCCTCTGATATTTGAACTTGTACTTCTTCATGCTTTGTGGTGCCTGTCAGAGGCATAAGGATGCTAAGAAACTGCAAGAGCCTGCAACACCATGGGCGGCTGCTTGACTGGAGTGAGAGCTGAGTGTAAATAATGCCTGAGATGAGGTTGCTCGTGGCCTCATCTAACTCAGCGTGCAGGTGAAATCATTCCAAGTGAGTAAGAAGCATTGCAGAGCTAGATTTTCTATTGAGCACAGCTTTTGATAAAAAGAACAAGAGCTAGATATTGACTTTTTGGTGCCTGTTCTATCAGTGGTCTGTTAATCAACAGAGGATAAATTATTGCTCCTCAGAAACAGGAAAGGATCCCCTTGGCTTGAAGGCATTTCCGCCTTTCTTTTCTTTGTTTTTTCTCTTTATTGGTAGAGGATCTTTCCTCCAGCCATTTGCTCCTTGGGGGTTTTGTTAAGGACTGAAGGGAAACTGAAAGGAGCTCTTTTGATTTATCTTCTATCCTTTCCTTTTGGTCACTCCACAAGGCTGAAATAGCCGAGTTGGCTTTAATATGTCGCCATTAGAGACCAAACATTAGCTGGAATAAACCATCATGCCTCACAATGAAAAATGTCCCCTGATTGGCTAATTAATCAGTCAAAGGGGAATGACATGGCTCTCGGCTTGAGGGACTCTGCTAGAGAGAAACAGGCTGTTGATAAATGGTTTTCCAACAAATTCATATATCAAGGAAACTTAGTCATTTTTTAACTATAGTTTGTGTGACTGTAATTTTTTCCAACTTTTTCTTTTCTGCTGCTCTTGCTGTTTGGACTGCGTTTTTTATTGTTGATAAAAAAATATGGGATTTTAGATATGAGAAAATAAATGCTTTCTACTTATTCATGTCTCTTAGTCTGATTGGTTGTGACTGTCTAGGTTTATCAATAGGTGGAAATCCACTTTCTCCAAAATAATTTATGAAATTAAAGTTTCCTGGCTTTCTTCAAAGTTAAGATCTCCAGATTGTGGTCCACGCTGCCTCAGTTTGAACCCTGGCTTCATCAGTTGCTGGCAGTGAGCTCCTAGGCCAATTACCTAACCTCTCTGTGCTTTAATTTCCTCACCTTTAAAATGGGGTAATAATGGTATTACCTAAAAGGATTCTTAGTTTGGAGATTAAATGAGATCATCTGGAAAGCAGTTCAAATAGTCCCAGGCACTAGTGATAGTGAGCATTCATTTTGTTCCTTGTTATTTTTCAAAGTGATACCTGCACATTGATTTTAAAAATTAAGCTGCACTGAACAGCTTATAATGAAAAGCAGCATTCTGCATTCACATCCTGTGCTGCTCCATCTCCCAACTGTTCCCTCCAGAACCTCAAAGTCTTCTAAAATTATAGGGTATTTATTTTCATATTTAAAGATGTCTGTTACAGTGACATTCTTTTTTTTTTTTTTTAACGTTTATTTATTTTTGAGACAGAGAGAGACAGAGCATGAATGGGGGAGGGTCAGAGAGAGGGAGACACAGAATCTGAAACAGGCTCCAGGCTCTGAGCTGTCAGCACAGAGCCCGACGTGGGTCTCGAACTCACGGACCACGAGATCATTACCTGAGCCGAAGTTGGCCGCTTAACCAACTGAGCCACTCAGGTGCCCCTACAGTGACATTCTTGATGAGTTAATTTTTTTAACATCATCTGGACTTCTCTTTCAGTAGGTTACTGAAGAGAACTGTACTGACATAATTATTAGTTAATTTAAAATTTAGTATTTATATTTTTATGACTATGTAAATATTGTTCCTTGCTAAGCCAAGTAGTGTACTATTATTTCTTTTATAAGTGTACATGTCCTTTTATAATTTTGCATTTTCTGGGACAAAGGGTGTATCCATGTAACTTTTTCTATTTCCTTAATAGCCTTTTAATAGAATACTTTTCTGCAGTGTCGAACATAGTGGGTAATCATTCAGCTCAGTTTTTTCCCCAGGGATTGCCTTCATTCTGCTTACTTTGGCCGTTGGGTTTGCTCTAGCCCTGTCATCCCAAATTTTCCTTCCACCCTGCTCCTCTTCTCTCTTTTGTCCTGTGTCTCCTCGCTCCTCTTCCTCCAGCTTTCTGAGAAGGTTTCTTTTCAGACTTTTGAAGGTATTACTCTAGTCTCTTCTGACTTCCATTGCTGCTGTTCTTACTGTGTTCCTCTACGTGTATCTGTTTTGTCTTCAGGAGTTTTTAGGATCTTTTTATCCTTGGATTTCTAAATTCTCATGGAAATGTGAGTTGGTTGGGAGTTTTTATTCATGAGATACTTGATAAGCCTTCCACTGTGAAGATTCATGTCTTTCTGTCAGTTCTGGAAATACCTTTTATTCATTCTTTGATAATTTCTTCCTTTCCTTTTTCTCTGGAAGTCACTAGTTACATGGTGGGCATCTTCAATTATTCTTCAGATTTTCTTCATCTTTTGTCTCCTATTTTTCTGTATCTGAATTCACTTTTGGATTTTCTTTGATATTTTTCTTTCAATCTTTCTATTAAATTTTAAGTTTTGTTTTCATATTTTTAATTTCCAAGAGCTGCTTCTCATCATTTGATTGTTCCATTTATTTATTTATTTATTTATTTATTTATTTATTTATTTATAAGTAGCATCCTGTTCTCGTTTCACGGGTGCAGAGTGCCCCTGTATCTCTCAGTGCATTATTTTATGAAAGCTACAGGTTGTTTTTCTCTTCTTCCTCTGAGCTCCTTTTTTTCTGTTGGATTTTGGGTGTGGTTTCTTTCATGTTGGAGACCTTCTCCGTAGTCAGATGTTCCTTTGTTCTCCAGCCCTCATTTGAGTCAATCAGTGAACAGCTGATCGAGAGCTGTTTGCATAGGCACCACTGCTTTCTTTTAGTGAGGTTCAGTTTCTCTAGAAAGGCACTGTTGCTTTCTAGAGAACGTGGCCTGGGTTCTGGTAAGGGATGGGGTGGGGAGGTCATTGCTGTATACTCAGGCCTCCTTGTCAGTGGAGCATCCACCCTGCCCTCCAGCTGCAAGTTAGGTTGTACCAGCAGAACCTCTCAAGGTCAGTCTTTCCAGAGATGAAAGCTCTTGTCTCCTCGCACATTTTTATTTTAGAGGGAAAAATGTCCATTTTTACAGAAGTTACCCATTCTGTAAGTGGATAGGGCCTAATGTACAGGATATTCAGCAAATCATCACTAAATGAAAGAAGGTTGGAAACATTAAGATGAAACCCTTTCACCTCAAAAGAAATATTTTTTTGGAAATTTAGCAACCCTTTTTCTCATCCATTAATTCCAAATGTAAACTATTTTATCTCAAAAGACTTGGGCCTGCTGAGGGTGGGGATTGCTTTCAAATCATGGGCCTAGCATTATTCCTGCTTTAAAACAAAACACAAAACACTCACTACTCAGATTTACTTTCTTATAAGAGGCACTTAAACAAGATTGGCCTGGACATCAACTAAATGTTACATTATCCCTGGTCTCTCATGTGGACTTCTCCTCCACTTCCTCATTCTCCTCCTCCACTTCCTCATTCTCCTCCTCCACTTCCTCATTCTCCTCCTCCTCCTCATGACTGTCTCCTACTTCAGCCTTTGGAATGTATGTCTGAGGAAGACTGAAGATGCCCGCACTTTGAAGTGAAGGAGGGGGCATATTTGTCTTCACCTCTCTCCCTCAGCTCTAGTGTTGGTTCTTCATGTAGGTTAAGTGCAAGTAATTTGTTGAGTGTCTCTGTTGTCTAAAGTATATCATAGAAATATATTATTCCTAATTTATTATATACCAATGTGTGAGTGGGTTGCAGAAAGTACCCCGAGCTTCCAGAAATACATTGTTAACACCTTGACATGGAAGTCTTTGGGTGTGATTTCTGTAGTCAGCAAGCTGCATCTATTATATCATTTCTCCAAACACGCATTGAAGGAGGCCGTAGGTCAGACATCTTGCCCCTGGCTCCCATTTTCTTCTCCCACCGAAAGAATGCAAGGTATTCTACCAGGAGAGACAGGCCTCACCTACTGACAGGTTTGCCTTTCTTAGAAATTATAATTGCACTTTTGAGAAAGATTAATGGAAACTAGTTACGTTGTCGAAGTGGAAAGAGTAATGAACTGAGAGACAGGAGTAGATTTCCGTTTCAGTGTTAGATCTGTTGGTAACTACCCTTGTGACTTTGAGCCAAGCCTTAACTTCTCTGGTCCTGAGTTTAGATGGAAGCATTTGTGGGGTGGCTTCATGTGAGAATGACAGCGAGTGGATTAAATGTACCCAGAGTTGTGGAGAAAAAAGTAAAACCGCGGACTACCTTTTCCATCAATGTATGTTGTATTTACCCAACATAACTTGGATAATGAACTTGAGTATGATCTTTGATTTCTTTCTCTCCTTTGACCTTCATATGCAATCAGACCATCACCAACTCTTGTTGACTTGGTATTTTTAATACCTGTGGCATTCATCCTGCTTTTCCATTTTTACCAATATTATCATGGCTATTATTACTTCTGATTGTTATTACCACTGAACTACTCTCCTGACTGGTCTGCCTGACAGCAGTTTTTCTTATTTGCAGGGCATCCTCTTATCTGTTTTCATGAAATCTCCTTCTTGTAGTTCCAGTAGTCCCCCGTGTCTAACGAATGCACTGCCCTTTAGCCTAGCGTACCTCCACCAACCCTCCTGGCTCTGTATTCCAAGGGCTAATGCCCACTGATCTAAAATAAAGATCACCAGGACCGTGTCAGTCAGCTCCAGACATCTTTTGTCCTCTCACAGCTTTGTTTCCCCACACCGTTGCCTCTGCTTTCACTGCCCTTGCCTTGTCCACTCCACCTGCCCACTTCTTCCACTGCAGCTCAAGTCCAGCCTCCCGCCATTGAAGGAAGAGAAGGAATGCACACTTGTTCAGTCGAATAAGCATTGGTATTTAAATCCTGTTTCATTCATGTATTCAGATTTTTATTAAATGCCTCTGGGCCAAGCACTAGTCTAGATATTAATGATGCAGCAGTCAGCAAAACAGATAAAGATTTCACTGCCCTCTAGGAGTAAATTTCATGAAAGGGTTCCCCATGGTGGTCTTGCCTTCACTGAACTCTGCATTTGTCTGAGTTTGCTGTCACTGTGTGTTACCTTCACTTGTTACCTCTTTTATTATCCTTTTAATAGTGTATGTCTTACTGTTCTACGGCCATGACTTTGTGTCCCTTCATAGACCCTAGCTCAGTGTCTTTAATAGTTGCTCACTAGAAAACTAGGTAACTCTGAATTAGCTGGTATAATTAAATGGATAGATAGATTGAACTTTTGTAATATTCATGGGAATCAAGTGTATGGTTTTAATTGCAGGTTAATTTTCCTGCTTCTTAATTGATAACTAAATATAAGGACTGTTAAGTTTTGGTTACTGCTAACAACCTTACGTTATCTGCTTTATTAAGAGTTACTTAAAAATTACTTCCATAGTAATCTATGGAAATCTATTTCAGTAGCAAAAAATATTTTTCAGTGCTGATAAAGAATCTGTCACTGATCAATCTTAGTAATGTTAAAATCAATCTTAGATTAGACCTTGCATGCACCTCACATATGCAATATCAACCTATGAAGTATTCTTGCTATAAAAAGTAGAATCAAAATCCGTTCAAATCTCTAAAAGTAACTTTCACTCTCAAAAAATAGTGTATGGTGGTACAAGCTTAATGACTTTCTAAGGAAACAAAATTCCATAATGTGGAAAATTGTTAAGACAACTAATCCTATTTCTACAGTAAGTCATGGCATGGAAAGACATGGGATTTTCAGGGGGAAGGAGACTCTAGAAAGACCCTAAGAGATATGTCACTAGATATAATATGAAGGCCTAGTGTGGGACCTGATTTGAACCTTGAGAAGGTACACGTGAGACAGTTGAGAAATCTACTTGTGGATTTGTGTTAGATAATACCAAAGAATTCTTGTCAGTTTTGTTCGGTGTGCTAATGGCATTGTGATTGTGTAAGAAAATGTCCTTATTTTTTAAGAGATCTATACTTAAAGGAGTAGGGCTAAAGTGACTTGGTATCTGAAATTTGCTTAGAGATACGTAAACAAATACATAAACGAAGAACAAAGAAATGCTGTAACAATGTGGTAAAACCTTGTTAATTATCGATAAGAATATTGGGGGCTCACTAATTATGTATATACTTGAACACTTTCATAATCTAAAATTTGGTAAAGAATCTACTAATTATAATATTCTTTAACAATTTATTTAGCTCTGCTCAAAGAATGGTATGATTATTTTGTGTGGTAGGTTCAAAATATCATGGTCATCCTTCAAGTGCAAAGTTGTTAGTGCCCAGTTTATTTTTGTCCTCATATGTCCTAGTTTACTCCTTCCTTAGATCCTTTCAATAAGTCTTCTTGTCATTTATATTAATATTAATAGAAATCAGGGATGGAAGCCAACAGAGAGAGAATAAAGGTGGATGAAAGAGAATTGCCGTTAGAGAATGGCTAGCTTGATTCTTTCAGAGAGCATAATTCCTTGTTCTTTGAACACCTCATCTTCTCATACCTATAGGTCTGCCATATTCCTTGCTTATGGTTCATCATCCTGATTGCACGGGACAGAGAATGAGGCGTGGAGACAGTAGAGTGCCTGATTCCTCCTGGGTCCATTATCATTTGTCTACTCATGAGTGCTTGGGAAATCTAGATCTGGGAGTAGCAAGCAGGAGGGAAGATTAAGGAATATAGGATAACTAATAGGTTTTGGTCATCATCTGGGTTCTGGCAGAGACAGCAGTCCCCGAATGAGATCAGGTTCAAAAAGTGGTTGTTTTATGTTGTAGTGGAGTATGGTTATGTATGTATGTATGTAGTGGAGTGGTTATGTGGAGCAGATTTACTCCTTTATGAAGGAGTGTAATGCATGGGGCGCCTGGGTGGCTCAGTCGGTTAAGCGTCCGACTTCAGCTCAGGTCACGATCTCGCAGTCCGTGAGTTTCAGCCCCGCGTCAGGCTCTGGGCTGATGGCTCAGAGCCTGGAGCCTGCTACCAATTCAGTGTCTCCCTCTCTCTGTGCCCCTCCCCCGTTCATGCTGTGTCTCTCTCTGTCTCAAAAATAAATAAAACGTTTAAAAAAAAAAAAAAAAAAAAAAAAAGGAGTGTAATGCAAAACTATTCCAGATCTGGAATATCCAAATTTAGTTGGTGTTCCAAGGTTGAGAGTTATTTTCATAAGTGAGGTTCACCCTTGTATGTGGAGTGAGGAATTCTGAGAAAGTTGTTTTTAGTGTATGAGTAACTCACTGTGTGTAAGTCACAGAGGTTTGTCTCACTAGCCAAGGTGACCCTGGTGTTGTCAGCTTCATGAGCTTACCCAGAAGCTATTCTGTATGTTCTGGAGAAGCAAGATGCCCAGAGATGTATGTTATGGGATTTATGACTTGTTCCAAGAAGTTTCTTGATTATTCTAAATCTTATTCCTCCCCTCCTCAATGCCCCAACCTGCCGTTTTGTTTGTTCATGTCCTTGAAGTCTGTGGGTTCTTTTCTTTGTTTTCATTGTACATTTTTCAGTTTATTGGTAGGACACAGTTGTGACTCATAAGGCATACAGAATGTCTTTTACTTCCCTTCCACTTTGGAGGAATAGTACTATAGATTGGCCATATTTCAGTGGCTCTTATATAAGACATGATGTTTTCTTTACCACTTTCAGTCTGTGACCAGCAGAGTCTCTCATGGGACTATGATGATACCCATACTCAAAGGTAGGTATACTTATTGGTCTAGCAGTTAGGATTCTTGAGCTACTGATCATACGGACAAAGAGTCAGGTTACAGTGATAACAGAAGTTTTATTTTATTAGAAGTGGTTTGGCATAGTTCAGTGAGTATTGATTGTTTTAAAAGCCAGAGTACTTAGATTAAAGTCCCAGTTCTGTCAGTAAACTAGCCCTCACTGTGACTTTGGGCAAGGGGTAAAGTTTAGAATTGAAAGAGATGATCTGGGTTTTTCTTTGACTTTTAAAAAAGGAAATTGAGGACCATAGAGGTTGAGCTTGACCACCTAAGTGCTGGGCTGAGAGAATTCCAGTTTTAACTTTTGGGTAAAGGTATCGTACCACTTATCTGGTGACTTACCTGCTCTGGGCTTCTGCCTCTCCATCTGGAAAATGTGGATAAAATAACTTGTGTGAAAGCACTGTGAGACTCATTAAGTCATGAAGCAAACATAAAAAGTCTAATTATCTTTGAAAGGATGGGAAGGAAGTACAAGCAAATACCTGGAGTGATACTTGTTTTCTCTTACTTTAAGTGTGTGAGAAATAGAGTTTAAGGTGCAATTCTTCAAGCTGCCAATGGGAAGTCCATTCCATTCCTGTATTTCCTCCTGCCTTACCTTCCTGTCTGCAGGATGAGGCATGATTAATCTGTGATACTAGGAAGAATTCACTTAAATTTTCATATGTTCTAGGATTCCACTTTTTAGTAGCAGTATATACATAACATATATCTATCTTGCTGAGCTTGTGATGATAAAATATAGAGCTAAAGAGATCTATGCCAAGGATCCAGCAAGAAGGTGACTATCTTAGATATGCTTAGGGTTTGCCAGTGCAGAAAGAGAGCGGGGCCAGATTTTTTGTCCGCTTACTTAGATAGATGGGTCCCCCTAAGTCAGTGCTTTGGTCAAGTGCCGTGGTTGGAGGCTGTGGGAAAGCATAGAAAAGAGAATAGTGTCTTTTTCTTTTGAGACTAGTATCACACTAGGAATTTGTACTGTATCCTCAACCAGATCATATAGATAAACTCCATTTTATTGTTTTAGTTAACCATGACCAAAAGAAATCCAATTTACTCATAACAACACATTCAATAAAAGAACCACAAGGTAATTATCATTGACATTGTGTAAAACCCTTCAGTAACATCTGATCGCATCAGTGCAATGTAGCAACAGGGCCACCCTTAAATTGGACAGGTAGGTTTATAAGTGCGCAGTGTTAAAATATTCATTAAACCTGAAGACTTGTACCAAATTCTGTATGTCAAACTCTTAATAGGTAATGTTCCCAAATCCAGGGTCTCACTTTGTGCAAGTGACAATGTAGATATAGAAAAATGTAATTTAAACCAAAACTAGAAAGGGCAAAAATCTGAAAGAATAGAAGTGATAAATGCAAAAAACGGTGTAAGATAGTGGGAAGAGTACAGGCTCTATGCGTGCCTGGGACTCAGTCTGGACTAGGCTCTCATGACTCACGCAGTCGTGGGCAGGAATTTAATCTTTCTGAGCCTCGGGAGTCAGCTAGTGACAAATAGCCCAGCAACGACTAACCTTGACCCTAATTCAGAATGAGTTCCCTGTTCAGCTTGTCAGAAGTCACCGTAACTTGGAGAAAACCTGCTTTGCCCAGTAAAATTCCTAAGATCCATGTTCAAATCCATAGTCCTTAAAAATTGCTGTCTGATCTCCTGCCAGTCGACTCTTCTTATCTCATGGCCCATGACTGCTTACTCAACTGCTGGGCACCCTCATTCAGATTTTGGGACGTCATGTTTTTCATCCACTGCACCCCAGCTGAGAGAGAGGCGGCGAGCGGTATTAGACAGCTGTGGTGTTGCCCACTCGGCTTTAGCCCGAGTGGCTGTATTGTTCCCTGCATGCTTGCTTCAGGTTAGGCCCGTCACCTGTGCATTTCAGACCTTATCAAAGATGGACTTTTATAAGCCAGGCACATTTGGTTGGGAAAAAACTGGAGTCTTTTTTGGCAGCTATTGAAGGCAGAATAAGGTGAATGGCAGAGCCAGGCTGGAGAAAAATGAAACAGGAGCAGACATGTCTGTTCATCATCTCCCCAGCAACTGTCAGGCCTCTGGGGCCTGAAGGGGACTATTTGTCTAGTAATGTAAAAGCAACAACATCAGAACACATCCGGAATGAACATACTTTTTTAAAGTCTTGTCAGTTTTATTAATACTATCTTACATCAATACCATATTCAAATTCATTAATAGTAGAAAATGTAAGTGCAGGTTTATCATCCATTTAACTGAAGATTAACCTATTGTTTCTCTGTAGTTTCTTCTTCTGTCCAAATATAATAGAATTTTTAAAAATTGGACAAAAACAGGAGACCTTTCTCTAAATGTTGTATTTTATTGAAAAGAATTTTAAATATCCTGGTGCACATACCAGGTTTCTAAAAAAGTTGGAAGGGTCTTCATCTCTGATTTCTTTTTTGTGAAAGTGTGTACAAACTCACTTTCTCACAATTCATGTGATGAGAGGGACAGCTTTTCTTGCAGAGAGAGCAGAAAATGATGTACAGGCAAAACCCATTAACTCAAACATCATAAATATTCCCTAACCACATAGCTAAGAAGAGGGGAAGGTATTTTTCCCCATTAGTGCAAACAGATACCCTTTTCTGTGACCACTGGTAACTGAAGGGGTGTTGATTGTTGTTCTGACATCAAATACGGTAGTTCCCCTTTATCCGTGGCTTCGCTTTCCATGGTTTCAGTTATACGTGGTCAACTGCAGCTCCAGAGCAGATGGTCCTCCTTCTGATACATCTTCAGAAGGTCAGGAATTAGCCTATGCTACATCACAATGCTTTGTCACACATCCACCTCACTTCATCTCATCACGTAGGCATTTTATCATCTTGTACCCTCACAAGAAGAAAAGAAGGGTGAGTACAGCACAGTGTGGTCTTTTGAGAGAAAAAGAGAGAGGAACCACATTTATGTAACTTTTATTACAGTATATTATTATAATTGTATTTTATTACTAGTTTTTGTCATTAATCTCTTACTATACCTAATTTATAAATAAAACTTTGTCACAAGTGTATGAAAAAACACCTATATGTGGGGTTTGGTTCTGTCTGCGGTTTCAGTCATCCACTGGGGGTCTTGGAAGTAGCCCCCCACAGATGAGGGGGCACTACTGTCATTGCTTCTTGTGCCCAATTTGGGAAAACTTGAGTATTTTCTGAAAAGCTGACACTAGGAGGAGCTACTGAGCAGTAATTTATTCACTGCCTTCAGTAAGAACTTAACTCCAGTTCTTAGGCAGAAGGATCACCTGATGAGCTTGTCAAAAATGCCTATTTTAGGCTCTGGGTGGACTCTAGAAATAGGCATTTGTAACAAGCCCCAGTTAACTGTGATGTGCAACTTCAAAAACACTTGACTAGGCCTTTAGACTCAAAAGAATTTACTTCCAAGAAGTTAGAAAGGGTGGCTTTCCCTTTTTGAAAGAGGTACAAAAGCATTTGATGGGGTTGTGGAAGGATTTTAGTTTTAACCAGCTTACTGCCAAAGGATTTTTCCTAAATACCCACGAATACAGCTTTTGAATTGCCTGGTTGGCTTTTATTAATCAGGAGTACCAGCTGCAAGCTTGATTGATAACAAGAAATTGCATATTTTTCTCTTCTTCACTAATTTCATTTCATATTTTCTTTTATATATACCAAGTGAAAGTATTCCTTCATATTGGCATTTTAACCAGTGCTACTTAAAAATTGGTAAAAGTAATATGTAGCCACAAGAACTCATTCTGAGTTGTTTCCAGTGATGTTGAAGGCAAATAGATTTGGGAAGGCGTGGAAGTCAACTTTAAGTGGTAACTCCTTGAAGCAGAGGATTATGCTTCTCTTCGTAATTCAGCGGTACACACACACACACAAACGCACATACATTTTCATTGGCACTTAAGTGCAACCCAAGTCAGATGTACTCTGGGAGAAGTTAAGTTTTCCAAGATTTTGGCTGACTAGTTTATTCAAGGAAGGCCTACCTGTGTCTGCAGTGATCTCAGAAGCACATCTGTTGATGGGACAGATCCAGAATGGATTGTTTCACCTAATCTCTTCTTCACTTCTAGTTTAGCTTTTATACCTGAAAAATCAAGGTAGATTCATTTTTCTCTCCTTAAAAGCCAAAAATACTTGGCTTTTATTTCTTATTAAATAAAATAGCAGTTGTTGTTTTTTTTTTAATTTTTTTTCAACGTTTTTTATTTATTTTGAGACAGAGAGAGACAGAGCATGAACGGGGGAGGGGCAGAGAGAGAGGGAGACACAGAATCGGAAACAGGCTCCAGGCTCCGAGCCATCAGCCCAGAGCCCGACACGGGGCTCGAACTCTCACGGACCGCGAGATCGTGACCTGGCTGAAGTCGGACGCTTAACCGACTGCGCCACCCAGGCACCCCAGCAGTTGTTGTTTTGACTTAATTCATCATTTAGCAGAATCGTATACTTCATTGCATTATTAAGATGACTGACATTTCTCTGACATGGATATGTTATTGCATATTTCTTCTCTCCATCAGAAACTGAAAGGACATTAATTGCTGTTGTACCATTTCCTAATGACCAAATGTTTAAAGAAGTTATTATGAATTTCTTTCTATGACTATTCTATGTGCTATTAGGGTTTTTTTTAAATCCAAATTATTAGAAGATTAATAGGTGGTTTGGGGAGCTTTTTGTCATGATGATGAAGCATTACAAATAAAAGTGATTTTCATGTGTCCCTTTTCCTAGATATCTGTGCTAAGAAGATTTATTTCTCAATCTCTGATTCAGAGGTTCTCTTTATTGTGAATAAAATAATAGCTTCTTAATACTCTCCAAACTGCAATGATCTACATGACTTAGACCCTGTTTGCCTTTAGAAAATCGTTAACAACTATGTTGTTATAATCTCCTGTTGCCATGTGTTCAGATTTTAATTGAGATTGGTAGGGCACCACTATAGGCTACTTCACATTCTGCATGGTAAGTTTGAGCTAAATGCAGAAGGTTCATATTGTTAAACTGGAGGTTTTTTATTAGACAGGAAGTGGCTTAACAGTATAATAATTTTGGTTTAGAGAGTACAGTCTCAACATGGTTTCATTCTAGACTATTAGACAATCCTTGAGAGGTAGACAAGACAGGTATTAAATATGAGGAAGATTCAGAGAGTTTAAATGAAGTACCTTGTGTCACGACTGTTCAAAAACCAGATGTTTTTGACTGTAGCTCAGTAGCATTCTTGCTCCTGTCTTGCTTTACTGTGCTGCAGATTGATATAGGTGGGCCACCGTGGGGTCAGGGAGACAGGGATTGGATCAACTTCAGTTCAAGTTGTGCTGTGGTTTCTTCTGATTGGTCTGTCAGCATTGGTCTGTCAATCCTGCTGTAGGGCAGGGTTTTCCAAAGGTTTTCAATGGGACAAGAGATAGTATTAATAGACATTGTGGGGAAAAGGGAGGGGAGGAGGCCGATGGTTGTCATGTCACATTTTCAGATACGTTTGGGAAACACTGGATTAAACATAATTATATAACAAGTTTGTTGCTGTTGTTGTTGTTGTTTAAACTGCATCCTTAAGAGCCCTTTATGTGGTAATGAACATGGTGCATCTCCAAAGCTTCTGTTACTCATTGGACTGTGGATCCCTCTTTTTTTTTTTTTTTTTAATTTTTTTTTCAACGTTTATTTATTTTATTTTTGGGACAAAGAGAGAGACAGAGCATGAACGGGGGAGGGGCAGAGAGAGAGGGAGACACAGAATCGGAAACAGGCTCCAGGCTCTGAGCCATCAGCCCAGAGCCCGACGCGGGGCTCGAACTCCCGGACCGCGAGATCGTGACCTGGCTGAAGTCGGCCGCTTAACCGACTGCGCCACCCAGGCGCCCCTGTGGATCCCTCTTTTGAAAAACTACCTCTGTACATCTCAGAACAAGTTGAGGAAAGCTCTCTAGGTCACTAAGAAGAAATTTAAAAATTTAGGCAGAATAATGAGTTTTTACAACCCATCAGAAGTCAAGTTGGTTTTCTTGGACTCCTTATGTTCTAAACATTTTATGGTTTTAAGGATAATATGTTACCAGGACAACACTAAACAGATAGAACAGCAGTGTAGAAGGCATGCTTGGCTAGCTGAGTCATCAATATATTAGAGAATTACTGTCATTCTCTTTCTCCTACTACTCTCTGAAACTTGATACAATGGCCCAAGTGATACTATGATGGAGGCTGGAATACAAGGTAGGAAAGATATAATGCACCAGATTCTTACAGATCATCTCCACTGTGGTTAAAATTAACCAAATCAAAATTCCTTTAAGCTCTATTTGGCTCAGAGGATGCCTGTGCCTTTCACCTGCCTGCGGCCTTTGACTTCAAGTGGGAACACTCTTCGGCTTGATACCTGGTTTTTACTGGCAGTTCCTCAGAAGACTTATGTGAAAGGACAAGCTACTTCCATGCATTCAGCACTTAATGGATGTGCTTTTTCTCACCATCATTATCTGTAACCCTAGAAATCTTCTGTCTCACTCTCATTTGAACCTCTGAGTTCTCCGAATTTCAGAACTCTTTCACCACTTGGCATCCAAAGGCATCAGTCAATTCCCTGAAATACCTTTCTTTACCTTTCTTCTGTGAGGGTATGAGTTTTTAAACTCCCCTCAGGCAGTTAAAGCAGTGGCTCTGTTTTATTCACCCATACAAATTCTTTGTTCAGTTAAAAGGGAATGACTGCTTAGGCAATATGGAAAAGATTCAAATGATATTTATGAATAAATAAAGGTCCTCTTGTTGGGTTTTGGTGACTGTCATAATATCTGGAACTCCCTACCATAGAGTAGATTAAAA
Organism: Puma concolor; assembly: GCF_028749965.1. Lineage (NCBI taxonomy): Eukaryota > Metazoa > Chordata > Mammalia > Carnivora > Felidae > Puma > Puma concolor. The sequence continues at coordinate 52,296,876 of NC_141670.1, read as the reverse complement.
AAAAGTGAGATCATGTTCATTTTAACTTTGCCTATTTAGGTAATAAAATATGCTTTAAGAGTCTTGAGTTTGTTGTTGTTGAAAGCAGTGACTATAAAATAAGTCATGAAGTTACAAGGTAAAGACTTTGTTTTTTATTTGAGGTGACATTGATTATTGGAAATTTTTGTTGTCACTTTTAAAAAGGACCGTTTCTGCCTCGTTGATTATAGCAGTTAAGAAAGCATGGGAGTAAACCAAGTCCTTTGTGGCTGCATCAGAGAAATGCTGTGAACTTCATTGGCTAAAGTGGAGGTTTGATAGCCCTTATCCATGCATGTCTGGTGAATTTTCTTACTTTGATATTAGCACTTTCACCCAACCCGTGTGATTTGTGGTGTTATTGAGTGAATTGATCTTAGAATTTTGCACTTGTAAAATCAAGATACTTCAGTTTTGTTTTCTGATTCTCTAAGTGAATATCCACTTTCTAGATGAGCATAACATTTGCCATGTTTAAATATTTGGGAACATGTGATGTGTTCATTTCTGACTTTTTTTTTTTTTTTAAGATTTATTTTTGAGACAGAGAGAGACAGAGCATGAACAGGGGAAGGGCAGAGAGAGAGGGAGACACAGAATCGAAAGCAGGCTCCAGGCTCTGAGCCATCAGCCCGGAGCCCGACACGGGGCTCGAACTCACGGACCGCGAGATCGTGACCTGAGCTGAAGTCGGACGCTTAACCGACTGAGCCACCCAGGCGCCCCTCTAACTTCTTTATTAAGCCATGTCTCTTCAGTAATGTTAAATTTCCCATTCTGACATGGACAAGGAAGCTTGCCCTGAATAAATACAATAGATAAATGGTCTTTCTGTTCCTGGGAAGAATTCAGAGCCCTTTTTGTAGTTGATGTCACTAAAAACAAAATTCCTTAAAAATGTTTAGGCACTCAGATTTTAGTTTTAAATTCTAAAAGTCTAATTAGAAGACATCCATTATCTTTTCACTCATTTAAAAGTAATGACAAGCAAAAAGTCAGATCCTTTTTCTTTGTACAGGCATACCTTGGAGATTTGGTTTGGTTACAGAAAACTGTAGTAAATATCACTATAAAGCCAGTCAAATGAAGTTTTTGGTTTTCTAGTGCATATAAAAGTTATGTTTACACTAGACTGTGGTCTATTACGTGTGCAAAAGCATTACATCTAAGAAAAATTTACATACCTTATTTAAAAAATATTGCTTAAAAATGCTAACAACCATCTGAGTTTTTCAGTGAGTCATAATCACTGATCCCTGATCACCATAATAAATACAATAATGAAAAAGTTTGAAATATTGCAGGAATTACCAACACATGACACAGAGACACAAAGTGAACAAATGCTACTGGGAAAATGGTGCCCATCGGCTTGCTTCATGCAGGGTTGCCACAAACCTTTAATTTGTAAAAAAAAATACAATATCTATGAAGTGCAGCAAAGTGAAATATAGTGAAACAAAGTGTGCCTGTAATATTGTTTCAGCCTTAAGCAAATAGGTAATAAAGCTACTTTTTGTGAGAAAACAAAAGTTGCTTTCCTCATAGGTTAATGGAGGTGCATCGATGTTTTATATGATCTGTGTGTTTTAAAATATATTTGTAAATGCAGATTTTAGTTGATGTTAATTACGCAGTGAGTTGGCATTAATATTTTGCTCCTTATGAGCTTATTCCTAGAAATACCCCTTCATTGCCTTTCCATAATATGCCCATTTTTGAAGAGAAAAATCAGTAGTTATTATGTTGACAAACAACTGCTAAGCAATTCGCAAATCCATTTTTTAACAGCTCACACTTGTTCAAATTTCAGAGCATTCCTAAAGCTTTGGATGTCATTGTGCTTTTATATGAAGCTGTTCTAGGCAGCATAGCTTTCACACACACCTCCAGCTGAATTATCTTTGCCTCTTGTTTGAATCTGTTAATAGATACTCATTGCAATAATATTTGTTTTACGTTTATCTTAAGTTAAATCTCTGCAGGTATTGAGGAATACACTAAAATGCTCATATGTGAGTGACTCACGTTATTATGATTGGTTATAACAGTATTCACTGTATTCATGTTGCTTTGGCAGATATCCCTGAGGCCAAATGAGTTATAAACACACCCTACTTTTATTTTTGAAAGTAGAGCTCTTTTTGTTTGATTATTGAAATTAGTAATAAAAGGTAAAACAAGTGCCTACATTCTACTGGACACAAGTATTCTTCCTTTAGCATTAGTCCATATGGAGCTTTTTGTTGGAGACATAATTGTCTAGGTCAAAACATTTGAACAAACCAAGCTCAGGAGCACCACTCTGTTCAGAAAAGTCTTGTACCATAAATAATAATTTGGTTTGAAGTTTTTCAGTATCTTTTTAATATTTATTTTTGAGAGAGAGAGAAAGAGACAGGATGTGAGTGGGGGAGACAGAGAGAGGGAGACACAGAATCAGAAGCAGGCTCCAGGCTCTGAGCTGTCAGCACAGAGCCCGATGAGGGGCTCGAACTCACGAACCATGAGATCATGACCTGAGCCAAAGTCAGATGCTTAACTGACTGAGCCACCCAGGTGCCCTTAAAGTTTTTTTGTCAATCAACAAATAGAGGATTATATAGATAATATACCCATTAAAATAGTTGAAGGAATGCAGAGACTCAGATATTGGAGGGCAGGAACTACTCAATCTTAACGCTTCTAGAAGCTCCTCAAGGCTAAGATCTCCATCCCTAGCAAAGTACTGGCACATAGTATGCGCTCAAGAGATGTCAGCAAGGGTTGGAGTAGTCCACTGAGATACACTTGTAGATAGCATGATTTGGCAGATACATGTTAAGTAGGAAAAAGATGGTGTGAAATAGAGCTGGGAGTATGAATGGAAAGTCAGCTTTCATGTGGCAGCGAGACATTCCTAACTGGGGAAAAGGTTGAGCAGTACCCTGAATGAGCTGAGCTGTGAGAGTCTCATTGAGATGGGAGTCTCAAATAAAAAAATGGTTTATTTTGTTTAATCATGCATATTATATGTTACAACTATGCATAAAACACATTACAATATAAGTAATTAATGCAGGTTGTAGCTATATCATGTATAAGTATGCTTATGTATGTGTATATGGTATACGTATATATACACAGATATATATATATATATACACACACACACACAGATATATATATATATATATATATATATATATATATATATATATAGTTTTGAGTGCCATTTGTTTCTAATTCAGAGTTGTGTTTACTGTGGGTCACAAATCACAACATTGAAGCAGTCTTGTCCTTTAACTGATTCCTTTTTTTCTAATGCATTCACCCGTCGATACTACCATTAACCTGAAGATCCTAAAAATATCATTAAACCTTACATGAGTCCCTGTGGTCTGCATATGGCACACCATTTGCAAATCTCTCATGAATTCAATCACTAAGATTATTATTTCTTTTTACTGTAAACCTGCTTTACTTCAGTCATTAATCCCATAAACAGTTCTCGAGCATCTGCTGTGTGGCAAGCACTCTTAAAAGCTGTACGCTGGGAAGATAAGACATAGTCCATCCTCCCAAGATGCTGACAGTGGCATGGAAGAGAGAAGTGGTCCATCATTTCAGTGCAGTTTGGTAACTTGTGCTAGAGGTGCACACATGGCTCCTACCTTCTTGGAGGTGGTAGTGTCTCAGCTTATCTGTAAAGGACAAATAGATTAGTAAGAGAAGAGGCAGGGAAGGTTTTTTAAGCAGAAGTTGCAATTTGTGCAAACATGAAGTTGAAAGAAAGCATGGAGAGCTGCAGAGTGCTGGGAGAGGGCATTAGGAGGTGAGGTACAAGCCAGATTGTACGGGGAATGCACTAGTCTGATTAGAGACTGGTTGTCTGGGGTGCCTGGGTGGATCAGTTGGTTAAGTGGCCAACTTCAGCTCAGGTCATGATCTCACAGTTTGTGGGTTAGAGCCTTGCGTCGGGCTCTGTGCTGACAGCTCAGAGCCTGGAGCCTGCTTCAGATTCTGTGTCTCCCTCTCTGTCTGCCCCTTCCCCACTCGTGCTCTGTATTTCTCTCAAAATTAAATAAACATTTAAAAAAAGTTAAAAAAAGAAACTATTGTCTAAGTCCCTATATAAGTGGACCTTTATCCAGAGACTCAGACTCTCAGTTTGATACAAATATAAACCAGCTTCAGTGCTACCTCTTGTTCATCCTGAGTGATAGAAGGGAAGAAAGGAGAAGCCCTGGCCAGAACAGGGAGCTTCCCCTCACACCAGGCAAGGTCTAAAGGGCACCTCTGTGTAGAGATTGAGATTGGAAGACGTTGTCCAGAGAGCCACAGGTCTTCAAAAGCTAGCTTCTTTCTGGTCGGGCTGGAAGAGGACTTCCACCAGGGGGCCCAGGCAGGTACTACAGCTGCAGCACAGGCCAGTACAAGTCCTTTTGCCCTGGTCAGTGCTGGAGAGAAGCCATGACCAATGTTGCCTTTCTTTTAGCTGCTAAGTCAGACTCTTACTGGAAACTCATATTGGGCCAACGATTTCCTAAGCACAGCAGGGGTAGCCACAAAGACAAGAGCTGGGGCTCCCCAAACAGAAATACTCTACCGGTTCTTTTAAAAGAGTATAGTATGTTTCCAACTTTGTACTGAACCCTAACTTCTAACTGTAGTTTGACAAGCAGTTTCACCAGCCAGCTTTATTTCTAAGGCTGAGTTTAGCAGCCAGTGTGCCATACATGAATGCATTGCATGTGTGCTGAGTTACTGATCCCCTGAACCCTTGGAGCAGCCCAGTGGGACCTGGAGTAGCTGATGTCCCTGGGTTGGTCACCTTCAGCTAGCTGCCCCCAGCAAGCTGCTGCATGCATTTACCCTTGGATGCCAGATATGTATTATTGCCAATATGCGCTCTACTGAAAAGAGTTGGAAGCCACTATTAAGGTGTTGGTATCACAGAAAAGAAAGCCTCGCTATAAATTAGTTTTGACTTTTGGACTGGGTGTTGGAAGAGGGTTCCTAGGGAACCCTATTCAGATACATGCTAGGAGCTTAAATGGTATTCTCTGCATGCATTTGGGAATAACTGAGGGATTTGAAGCCTAGGAGGGGTGTGATTATTTTTGCAATTTGGAAAGATACAAGGGAGGAGTAAGTCTGTGGCTACTGATCAACAATGAAACAATAGTTAACAGAATGTGTCTGCCACCTGGGCCTTCCATGCAGTCACGCTTTTACTTTATTCTCACTCACTGTACATTCACTTGCTTATCATTTCCTTGCTATTGCTGTTAACTAGTTGTGTTTCCCCCCCACACACACTTTATTTGATGTTGTGAGTGCTTTTCTCGTGGATCCATCCACATCTGCCAAACCCATTCTGCCCTCGAACCTTGTCTTCCTGGTCAGCTTCCTTATTCTCATTTGGCTACTTTCTGTTATCACTACATGTGACAGAGGCTTTTTCATTTGGCCTCATTGGAATCCCTATACATTCAAGCTGATGTGGTATGATGGGGGGAAGGACCTTGAGAGAGGCATTAGGACCATCTGGAAGTGAGATGAGGCAAAGAGCATGGAGCTGATGGCATAGGTAGCTCCAAGATGCCGCCTGCTCTGATTAGTTCGCCTGCCACTTGGGCATGACTGTAGTCTGACCCAAACATGATCCTCTTGGAGGAAAGAGCAACCTGCCCTAAGCTTGTAGGTTTTTTCCTGTGTGTGTTAGGGGCAGGGGGTGAATTTCAAATGATTAAAAAAAATTTTTTTTTTGTAATGTCTATTTTTGAAAGAGAAAGAACATGAGTGGGGGAGGGGCAGAAAGACTGGGGGAGAGAGAATGCCAAGCAGGCTCTGCACTGTCAGCACAAAGCCTGACGCAGGGCTCAAACCCATGAACCGTGAGATCATGACCTGAGCCAAAGTCGAACACTAAACCCACTGAGCCACCCAGGTGCCCCTCAAATGATTTTTTTATTATAAAAGCAGAAGACAAGGGTGCCTGGGTGGCTTAGTCGGTTGGATGTCTGACTCTTGATTTCGGCTCAGGTCTCTTTAGGAACTTGCCTTTTTAGCTCTGCCGCTAAGCCTGTGAAGTGTGTTTTTGCTTGCGGGCTGTGTGCTGGTTGGCTGCATTCCTAAAACTCTCCTTGCTTTTAGGAATGACCGCTGCTCTCTCTGCAGTGAAAGGGCACATGCCCAGCACGTCCCCCCTCTCGTTGGCCCATTGTTCTTCCCTTTACCTAGCATCTCCTTAATTCTGCTCATTCTTTGTGGAGAAGATTCCCTTGTCATGTTCTGATGGCCTAGAAGTTACCTGGTAATCGAGGGAAAGAAGAAACTGGCTGAAAGGGGTGAGGCTGCAGGAAGTTGTCCTGGGCTGGATCCCTTTAAGGGCTGCTGAGAGGCCTTTCCATTCCCGCCTCCACCTTCATCCTGTCACTCTTCTCTACCCCTCATCCTGCTTTTCCCCCAGTGTCCTCAGTTCCCTGGTATTACATAATATTCCTGTTAGGATCAGTTCCTGTTTTGCTAGCGAGAGGAATTGTGACTCTTTCAGGGAAAAACCCTGTTCTAACATTAGTAGTGGCTGCTGGTGGCCAATCCATGATCTCATATGGGAAACGCATCGTTTTGCTGGCTTCTCTTTTCCCGTCTGAGTCAGCGCACAGATGGGATTACCTTGCTGCCTTGTTTGGGTTCCCCTCTGCCTGGTCTCTTCTGTAGGAGTCCACGATGGTTTTTCTCTTACGATAATGGACCTGCCAGTGTCAGGCCAGTTAGTGATCACTTTCACTTATGCACAGATGCCCTGGGTTACTTACTGCACTCCAGGAAAAATTGTCCTTATACACTAGCAGACGTACATTCACTTTTAAAAACATTTCATAGTGGTAAACTTAAAATGTAATAAAAGCCAAGTAACAAGAGTTCCTATGTACTCATTCCCAGCTTAACAACGATCAGTCCATGGCCAGTCTTGTGTCAGCTGTACTCCATTCTCTCCCCAGTTACTAAAGCAATTCCCAGACATCATATCATTTTATCTTAGTTTCTTATTTTAGCATTTCATTATACACCTCTTAAAGATAAAGACTCTTTTCTTAAAGATAAGGACTCTCAAACACACAACCACAGTACCATTATTATACCTTAAAAAAATTAACCGCAATTACTTATCAAATCCAGTCAGTGTTCACATTTCCCCAGCTGTCTCATAATCTTTTAGTATGCATGTGTGTGTCTGAATTAGGATTCTAACAAGATCTGTATATTGTGATTGGTAATTTTTTTTATTATAAACTGCCATTTGATATTGAAATTTTTATTCATCGTAAATATTTATGTGATACTGTATCTGATGTGCCAAAACTCTGGCTTTGAGAAAATAATTGGGGATATTAATAATGACTAATAGTTATTCATTTATTTAGTCATTTGGCCTTTTCAGTTTTTCTTATTCAACCAACAAATATTTACTGAATATCTAGCACACATCACACATGATCCTAGGACAATGGGGATACAGATATGAAACACAAAGAGATTGATAATGTTTTTTACTCTTAACCTGTAGGTTTTCATTTCTTCTTTTTTCCTTGCAGTTTATTTTTGAAGATACTTTGGGTCCTTGTCTTACAGAATTTTCCATATTCTGGGTGTTGTTTTTATCTTTAGAGTGTCCTTTAATACATTCACTTTTTAAAGAAATGCTACACTGAATCATTTTATAACGCAAATTACCATCCCTGCTGGCCCCCCTTTTATCATTAATTTTATTTGCATGGCTCTTTACCAGGTATATGGTTCCTGCCTTCATGTAATTTACAATGTAATCTGAGAGACAATAGATAGTATTGTAAGCTCTTCCAAGATAATGTCAAATATAAATATAATACAAATAATATCAAGTAGAGGCATTTCTGCTATAACACAAGATATGTGTTCATGAAAAATGTTACATTTTGCAAATTCCACATTATAAAGAATAGAGCTTATGGGAAAAGACAGGTAAGAGGCAGATTGATAAATCGATGCAGTTTTGTAACTAAGAACACACATGTTGTTCCCCCACCATCTCTTTTCCTCTCTTACACACACACACACACACACACACACACACACACACACAGTAGCTGTTGGCTCATGGTAATTCACTCAGACCAGGGAGACTACTTAGGAGATCTTAAAAATGCTCAGAAACAAATAGAGTGAACACATTGGCTTGTTGGTGCTCAGTTACTAAGGATGGAAGCGGAGCTCTGAGTTGTGGGCCACCATTTAGGTGAACACAGGGGCATGGAATCTGCTACCAGCTGAGAGCTCTTTGGGGCAAGAGCCCTGGATGCCAGTGTGGTTGCAGATCTGGGTGAAGCAGACTCTAAAAATGGATGCGAGTTTAGCATTGTAGGAAGCGTATTGGGAGGTGTTTTCGAGATTACTAGCTGGGGGTGGGCGTGTGCAAAGACAGAGGAAGCAGGATTGGGCAAAGAGAGAAGTTGGCCTGCTATTATATAGTCACATGTCCTCAACTGACTCCACAGGGCCCTCTTCAAAGCTGCCCTAGAGGCTGGGTCTTTGTGGCCCTGCATTGGCCAGTCACTGGGTTCAGCTTCCCTCTCCAGGAATGGGGGCGTGACCTTAGGTCAGGTGGCTATTCCCAGAGAGGACTGACAGCTGAGAGTTGACAGCCCTTGGGGAGCAGACCCTTTAGTCTGAAGGGTGGGTTTGGGGGTACAGCACAGCATTCATTACCTGTGCTCATTTTAATTTTCTGAAAATAGAACTAAAGGGATCCTGCCTGCACAGCAGCCAAACTGAGAGATTTTGGGGTTTTTCTTGCCTTCTGGGGGTGTGATTCTGTCCACACGGTCCTGGTTCCTCTGGTCTAGGAAAAATACACAGCTTCCACATTTTACCATTACTAGTCCCCTGTTTACCAGCCATGGAGGAGCTACTTGGTGTGAAAAACAGATATCACAGAATGGACTAGTTGAGAAGAGTAAGCAATGGCATCAGGGCCTCTTCACATTTTCACTGACTGCAGAAAGTGTCCACACCATTCACACTTGCCTTTGGCAGCTAATTACCAGATACAATTGCCTTGAGAAATTCACCTGCAGTTTAAGGCACTTCCCTTGGTGGCACGTGATAAATTATACCTAACTTATTCATCCCTTCCATCAGACTGTCACAAATTAACACAGTTAGTTACTACAAAACAACAGAGAAACTGAGAAAATGTTAGATTTCTCTGGCCACCAAAAACTTCAGCTGGCTGATTACTTTCAATGACTCTTTAGATATATTGACAAAGAAACAAAGGACAGAGGATTATTGTATAGCATTACAGGGCATTTTGGGTTAATGAAAATGTGGAAAAAATCACTAGGATCATGAACTCCAAATAGCATTTTAACAAATGCTTAAACTTATGTTTTGGCTTCAGTAATCTAAACTTGGTGGAGTTTCTATTTCTATAAATAGAAATGCTGACCTGGGGAAGCTACTTTACCTAAGTACAATCTGAACATTTCATGTCACAGAGAATCTGTGCACCTTCAGCAATAAAATGGACAGCCTTATCTTTCTACTTACTGTGTTCTAGTTCTGCCGAGTTAACCAGGTAAAATCCTTTAATCTAGTGATAGACACATTCCAGAGTCTTTTTAGGTAACTAATTCTGCCATCTGGAATTTGGTGTGCCTAGCAACAAATTTCAGTACTTGTCTGAGGAGGAAAGAAGTAGTCACAGTGCATTGTTTATGTTCCTTTATAACAATGCATTACTCTAACCTTACATAGGGTGTGTGTGTGTGTATAGATGTAGATGTACATAGACAAGCAACATACATTCCAAATTGGGTACCTAAAAATTGACCTTTCAACACTAGTTTCTTCAGTGTTGTGAAAAGTATTTACAGTCAAGATTTTCTTTAATTTCTTATTGAAGTTTGGAGTTTAAGAGCCTGTGTTCCACAGGAAAAAAACCACTTACTTGATGAGAACTAATTGTAATTAGTACAGCAAATTGTTTGTATGAATGAGATCATTAAATTGCTTGAAGCTATCTGAAAGAATTTCTTTTAAGTAATTGAAGTATTTCCCTTGGCCATAGGAATTCTTTGTAATTCAGCCTATTTTGTAATCATGTCATTTAGAGAATTTGTCATTGAAACACTGTTGGATCAAGCTTAATAATCTTGTCTTTTTTTAGACTTTGGTTCTAAGGTAAACTTTTAAGGAGGATTCTTATTGTTAATTTACTAGGGCCAGTCCTTTTGTTTTTTTCCATTCATTTTAATTTTTAATTTTTTTAAACATTTATTTATCCTTGAGAGACAGAGCATGAGTGGGGGAGGGGCAGAGAGAGAGGGAGACACAGAATCCGAAGCAGGCTCCAGGCTCTGAGCTGTCAGCACAGAGTCCAATGCGGGGCTTGAACTTGTCAACTGCAAGATCATGACCCAAGCCGAAGTCGGACGCTCCACCGACTGAGCCACCCAGGTGCCCCAGTTTCATTCATTTTTAGAGCAAAGTGGTATCCCGTTGCATATACCATATCTTCTTATCAGTTAATCCATCAGTGAATACTTAGGTTGTTTCCGTATCTTGGCTATTGAAAATAATGCTGCAATAAACATTGGAGTACATACGTCTTTTCTTATTCTTCAGATAAATACCCAGAAGTTTAATTAGTTGCTCATATGGTAGTTCTATTTTTAATTTTTTGAGGATGCTCCATATTTTTCATAGTGGCCACACATAGGGCCAGTTCTTCCATAGAAATAATGTGAGAAACTTAAACCCAGCCCTAAATTAGTATCTCACTAACAGCTCTAAGTGTAGTTTAACATATTTTTGATGCTTATCAGTCATTAAATTGTAATCTTATGTAATTCCATTGGAACTGCTTTGTAACAACCAAAAAATTCTGTTTAAAACTCAGTCCTTAACCTAAAACTTTATGGGAATTTTCCAAATAATTATTTTTTTCTTCCATAAGATTTAAATTAGAAGTTCTGTGTGTGTGTCAGAAATCACAGTACTGGTAGGTCTTTCTGATTGCCAAGGTTCTGTTCATTCTTATCTGAGCCTCTAGGAAGTTCACCCAGAGGTTTATTTCTTCTAATGGCACTCAGACTTTGCAAACAGCATAAGGTTACAATGGTTGGGGTTTTATTTATCTTTTCTTCATCAGAGAGAGTTGTTTCAAACAGAGTAGTAGCAGTAATGACAGCCAGCCTCCAGTCACTACTGTCCCCTGACATCTAGGACCCCTTCTGTCATTCTCATTCCAACTCTTAAAATCATGTGGAGGCTCTAAGTTTTACTTGACTGATACTGAAACATTTTGTTAGCCTGAACTCCAAGTCACTTACTTTTTCACAAGTGCCTAAACTTATTTTATATCTTGATTTCAATAACTTAAATTTGGTGGGGTTTCTGTTTCTACAAACAGGAAAGGTGACCTGGGGGAGATACTTAATACTTAAGTAAAATCTGAACATTCGTATCAACACCCTTTCTAAAAGGAAGGTGGCTTTATATTATAGGAAATTGTTGATAGACTCTGGAAATCAGTAAAGTTAGTTTTATTTCTGTATATCAGTGAAACTTGTAAATAGAGTGTTAGCTTTAGATATTTTTCTAATTCTTATTCCATAATTGTTCAAGTTCCAGATTGGAAATTGTGTGCCTGTTTACTTTGTGATCCTAAGAAAATCTTTTTAAAAACTTATGATATACTTTTTAAAGTTAAATATTGACCCTATTAATTTAGTTAAATCCAATCATTTAATTTTAGATTATCATCCTTAATGCTCAACCCATCCTTTCCTCCCTTTTAAGATGATAAATATATTATTAGGGAAGCAAAAGCATGGCATTCATATTACTTTGTTTTTAATGGATCCTGGTTACTTAGAATTCTATTATGCATGATGCATGACACATTATCATCATTGGTCACATTTTATTTCAGATTCCTTTTTCCTTATAAGGATCTAGAAATGACACCTTGGCACTTTCTTAAAATTAATAGATAAAATTATAGGTCAGTTAGTTGAAGTAATGAGTGAGCCATAAACAGAGCCTGCTTTCCATTTATCTGTACTTTGAAGCTACAGGATCAAGCTGAGGCCTACTCGGTGTCTTTACATGAGGCTAGAGTCTTGGTCCTGACTCCTGCAGTGTAACAATCTCTCATTATTTCATCATTCTTCTAAGAAATATTGTCATAATTGTTTTCTTCCTATGTACTTCCCCTGCTTGAGATTTTTCCAGTTCCTTCTTCTATTTTGGATGTTTGCCCTTGTCACCCAGTAGCACTATTGCATGACAAATGATTAAAAGAGTAAGACACAGTCCCTACTCACCGTCTAGTTGGGAAGTCAAGATGTATACAGTCAACTGGAGAAGAGGTGAGCCAGAGGACTGGAGACGTATGAGAGGTAGTGATGAATTCAGCGTGCACAGATTAAAGAAGGTAGTAGTTGGCCAGCCTGAAAGGCCTCACAAGGAGGAAAGAAGAGCATCTCCACAAAGACACACATCCTTGAAAAAGCAAAGGGCCTTTTTGGGGGACAACTGGCATACTGATATGGCTACATTGTGAAGGTGGATAGAGGGGGGTACATACCCCGGACACCTCTGCCTGCTGTGGTACTTTGAAATAAATCCCTGAACTCGTAACATTTCATCATAAATATTTCAGTACTTCAGCATACATGTCTAAAAATTAAAGGACTTTTTTACATAACTCCATGACTATTATACTCTACAAAAATTGATAATAATTGTGTGCTATCATCGATAATAAGTGTTCAGTTGCAGTTTTTGTAAATGTTACAAATTTTGTCTTTCTTTAAATCTCTTTGTTTGACTCAGGATCCAAATAAGAGTCACATCTAACAATTGGTTGATACAGGTTTTGTTTCTTTCATTCTGTGGATCCTCTCCAAATCTCGTTCTTTTTTTTTTTCTTTTTTCAATTTTAGAATGAAATTTAGAATAGAAATTTTCACATACCCACTAACTGTTTACCCTGAGGTAATAAATAAATGATAGATATTTTATTTGTTTTCTTTATTTACCAGTTTTCAAGTAGGGGAGGTTCTCTAGCATTCTCTGAATGTGGACCAATGAATTTTCCTTTGTGCATCACTCATGGAGTGAAATATATCTGTTACGTTTCAGTACATTGCATTTATTATTTTTATTGATGATCATGTTTTCCATCTTTGCCTAGTGGAAGCCTCTTCAAGTTGGTTCCTGAATTCTTTTGACATGACCCTATAATGATATTTGATCATTCCTTCCTACTTGGTGAAAGATTTTCTGGACTTAACTTTGTACATTTGCTGCCCCAGACTTGGAGTCATCCATTTCTCCCTGGTTCCTTTTGATGGTAAATGATATTTAGAGACCACAATCTGGGCAGTAGGGTTGCTAATTGATATTAGGTTTGCCTTTATTCTAGTTCTTGTTACATGGATAGAACTATACTTTTTTTTAAATGATAAAATATATTGAATTTCTACTCCTATTACTGATTCAAAATTCAGGACCACAGGACTTAACATTATTAAGTTAGAATTATTATTAAATAGAATTATTATTAAGTTAGAATTAATAATTCCTGGAATCTATGGAGTCTAGAAATAAAAGCATTAAACAGTTATTTTACTCATTTGCTTATTTCTCATTACATACATGATAGTCACAAAATAACACCAATAACTTGATTATCAAAAAAAAGTAGATTTGAGGAGTTGTTTTGTTTTGTTTTACCAGTTCTTTTTGTCTTTAGGGTATATCCCATTAGGGTATGTACAATCAAATTACAGTGTTTTAAAGTTATTTGGAATTCTGTTCTGCGTAGGTATCCAACAACTGGTGCAACAACTGGTACAAAGTCAACGTGTTTTTGTTCCATTTTATTTTTAGGATTTTCTTAAATTTTAATTTTGTTATATGTTTATTGATTCTTGATTATGTTCTCCATTTTTATACTCTTGATCATATTAGAAATTATTTACAATTCTGTAGTTTGAACTTTACACAGACTTTTAAATGGAACCTGGTCCTAAGATCTTTCTTCACTCTGGTTATCCCACTGGTCAGAATATATAGCTCTTACATAATCCTGAAAACAAAATGTGATTAGATTACATGCCATTTTAAAACTTGAGCCACACATACTTGTGTGATTTAGGACATGTTATTTCTCTGCCATCTCCCATTCCAAGATAAAAGAATGATATTTCTAACTAAGCCTGGGAATGGATATTCCCATTTCAGTAATGGGATATCTAGGGAAGAGCTAGCCTCTTCTGCCAAGGCCACCTGGCAAGCTGGTTGTTCATAACAGAATACTTGTCTGGTCTTCTTTTCACTTCCCTAATAGGTGTCTGCCAGTTTTGCATAAAATGTGTGGTTCATTGGTAGAAAGCCCACCCCCTTAGACAGAACAAGGTAAATGAAAGATTAAGCTATAGGATTTAATCAGGAGAACTCGTCTTATCCAGATCATACGGTGTCTGTGCGAATAGACCTTAAAGCAGGTTCAGCAGAACACTAATTCCACAGGTTGTTGATGGATTTTATACCAAAAAGGGTTCCAGTGTGAAATAGTTTGGGAAGTTCTGAAGTTTAACAGCTACTGGGTATATCAGATGATAGAGTGTTTTATGAATCAAAGGGAAGAATAGCATAAGTTTGCTTCACAAGTTCACTTAACCATGAATCCATCCCAGTTTTTCATAAAGGAGCATGCCATATTGGAGAAGTGCTACGTTAGAAAATAAAGCTGTCTCTAGATTTAACTCTACAGGACATGCATTAGACAGAGGAATGTGCTAACCCATACCATACCACAGGGATCAATTCAGCAAAATTCAGATTCTGGGAGAACTTTATAGCACAGATACCTTGGTGTCACAAATGAGGGAATGAGAACCAATAGCCTAAAAGATGAGACATATCAGCTAATCACAGTATATGGACCTTATTTGGAAGCTGATTCAAATGAATGTAGTAAGAACTTAAAAGACAATAAAAACATTGTGAACACAGACTAAATATTTAGTGATGTTAAAGAATTTTCTATTAATCTTTTTATGTGATCATATTAAAGTTAGGGATTTTTTTTTAGAGCTGTTATCTTTTAGACACACTAAAACATTTATAGATGAAAGTATATGATATCTTTGATTTGCTTTGAATTAATGGGAGTAGAGTTGGTAATGGTTATGTGTTGATAATTGTTAAAGCTGGGTAATGGGTATTGGGTTAGTTTTACTATTTTCTCTGCTTTTCTGTGTTTAACAATTTTCGTGGTAAAAGGTTTAAAAAGAAGACTGCTAAATTTTTAAATTAGAAATAACGAGGCCATAACTAATTTTAAATTTTCCTACTTGGTCTAGATTCTGCTCCAGCAGCTATCTTTGTTTCCCAGCCCAAAAAAGACCAGGATTTCTGAAGAAGCATAGAATCCTTCTTGAATTCAGAAGTGTCATTTTTTGCAGAATGAAAGAGGTCACCAGTGACATCCTTGTATATTTGGAGGACTGTCTCATAGCCTTGCTTGTTCCTTTGCAATATGGAAATGGAATTGGCCCCAGAAAACTCTGGTTGTCTAAATGAGGCATGTGTGCCCATAGAAAGCCTTCTGTCTGCAGCCTATGGTTTACAGGCCCCTGTCAGAGCATAGACAGCAGATGGGTCCTGTGCTACGTGCCCAGGAGCCAGTAGCACAAAGCAGTTAGGGGCAGGGCCCAAAGCAAGGAAAGTGGTGGTGCATTCCAACCAGAAAGGAAGTTCTTACAAAAACTTTTATTCCTGTTACTGCAGTTTTAGCAAAAAGAGATGTAAAATGTGTGTGTTTAGTAAAAGGAGGGGGGCAGTTTTATTTGGGCCACACCATTTTAAGATATATTAAAAACCTCATCTCTTCATTCTGTACCCCTTCCTACCTCACTCCTTCCAATCTCAAGCTGCTCACACACCCAGCCCCCCTTAGACTAGTTTAGTTTATTGCCAGTCATGATGCTGTCTGCTCTGGAAAGTAGCAGGAAAAGCTGATAAGGTGCTGAGGACAGAAATCTCTGGCCTTATCTCTCCCTAGCACACAGTGCTGAGAGTGCATCCTTTTCCTGTCCTAGGACAAGAGACATAAACCGACCATCTCCTGGCAGCAAGGACTTCAAACAGGGCTTGGGGGCCTGCCTCTACTTTCTATAAGAGCCAGAAAGGAGAAAGTGGGTCATTGCTTTTTTGAAAGTTGTTTTAGTCCCAGTAAAAATGTATATCAGTTAATAGTTAACAAACTAATTTATAAGAAAACATTCATTAAACAAGAAGAAGAAGAAGTGGGGGAGTGAAGGGAAGGACTACCAAAACAACCCAAGAGTTGTAAGTCGTTGGACTGTTTTGTTTGGTTAGACTTTTGCCAGGGCGTAGGTTTGTACTGAGTGGATTAGATTTGGCTTTTTGTTTGTTGACAGATCAAGCGCATGGTTTTGAGAGCCTTTGTGATAATAAGAAATTGACACACAGATGGCCCAGTGTTGGAAGAGAAGAGTGAAATATTGGCTCATTTTTCCTTCTATCCCTCTGTCCTGCCAGGAAAACAGAAATAACATTCTCTCCCAGATTTTCATGCTGTGATGTTATGAAAATAGGATGAAGAGCAACTTTCCTTTGGGTTAGAGTGCAGCCTTGACTGGTGAGCAAGCTATGCTTTGCTTCTCTTGCTATAGTCTGAAGGGACACCGGTGATGGGGTTCTGAGCATTACCATCCCCTCTGGGCCTTCTTTGGAGCTAAACCACATAAAGTCAGAAGAGTCAGCCAACCTTGACAACATTCTGAATCATTGGGTCCTCAGAGAGGAGAGGACCTGCTTTGCAACGTAAGACTTTACAGTATTGAGGAGACCAGGCTTGATACCTCGTTACCATTTTTGAAAGAAATTGGTCACTGGACAGTTCTGATAGACAGCTAATTGTTGAAATTTTAAAAAGCGAATGACAACTTTAAGAATTGTGCATATTATATAATAGCAAAAGCCTGATTTTATTCCTTTTTTTAATGTTTGTTTATTTATTTATTTTTGAGAGACAAAGAATCTCAAGCAGGCCTCACGCTATCAGCGCAGAGCCCCACACAGGTCTTGATCCCACAAACTGTGAGATCATCACCAGAGCCGAAATCAAGAGTCAGACGCTTATCCAACTAAGCCATCCAGACAACGTCCCCCCTGCCCCTTTTTTTAATGTTTATCTATTTATTTTTGAGAGAGAGACACACAGAGAGAAGCCTGATTTTATTCTTGAAAGCTTCTTCGTCTCCTGACTCTGAGTGCTGTGAAATTATCAAGACTACACATTACAGTGTTAGAATTGTAATGGACCTTAAAAAACATAGCTGCCATTTTTGCACCTTTATTCATAGAGCTCTAGGAGTTCCTCAGAGATGCCTCAGGGGCCTTACAAGGGCAGAGTAGGCTTAGGACATGAGCTTTGGGTCCCTCTAACCCCACCTCCACCACAATTCTGATGCGTTACATATTGGCCCCTGTTTAAGATTGCATTTAAAGAGTGTCACACAGAGCAAAACCATGTTTGAGAAAAGTCATTGAGTAGCCCTACTTCCTTGCTTTGCACAAAGTTCACTTTGAGGCTCAGAAAGGCCAATAACTTGTCCAAGATCACATATTCTGTCAGATGTGAGTCAGGTTTTTTTGACACTCAGGTGATTGCCACTTGTACTACATTGAATTCAGCACCTTTCTTTTTGTTCCTTTGGTAGCTAATACTGTATACAACCACCACTCAAAGGATGGTCCACAGACCAGCCCGGGACAGGGACAGAAATTAGAGTAAACATTTAGGAACTTTTATATTCCTTGATATTAACTTCTATAAATTGGAATTTTGGTTTTTTATGTCTTTTTAGAATGTCACTTTCCTAGTATTTCATACTATTTTATTTTATTTTACTTAGTATGTTGCAAAAATCTTGGTCCACAATGGATTGGAGATTTTATTTTTTTTTTTTTTTAAATTTTTTTTTCAACGTTTATTTATTTTTGGGACAGAGAGAGACAGAGCATGAACGGGGGAGGGGCAGAGAGAGAGGGAGACACAGAATCAGAAACAGGCTCCAGGCTCTGAGCCATCAGCCCAGAGCCTGACGCGGGGCTCGAACTCACGGACCGCGAGATCGTGACCTGGCTGAAGTCGGACGCTTAACCGACTGCGCCACCCAGGCGCCCCTGGATTGGAGATTTTAAAAAGAAAAATAAATGGCCCTTCACGAACCCCGATAGTCTGAGAAGCACTGTGATATAGGGCATTGACTTTCTAGAGAGATGAAGCCAGTTAGGGGCCGCAAACAAGAAGCAGGTCTTTACAGAACCTTTCTGGATTCTGAGCAGGTAGGAAGGCAGCTTTCCTTGTTCTTTTTGCTTAAACTTTTAATATAGTATCATTTTTTTTATCAAGTAAAAATTATTATAGCTTGTATAAAACTAAGAGATTGTGTATTTAATATGTATAATAATATATGAGGATTATATTTTTAATAGTAATGTTTTTTTATGAGCTCTTTAGAATTATGATCTCAATTTAATTGGTTATGGGTTTGTTGAACCGAGTTTCATAGTTGGTTTTCTTACCATTTAGTTTCTCTTTATTCTAAAAATAAATTCTCCCAATGTATTTTTTAATTTTAATTTTCATTGTTATTGTGATAAGATTACTTACATGAGATCTATTCAGGTCTTATTATTATTATTATTATTATTACCAGTATTATTATTATTATTTTATAGTCTGTCTCCCTTAGAACAGGAGCTCCTAAGGGACGTCCTTAAAGGGTCAGTCCCTAAGGGACCAGTCCCAGTCAGGTAAATAGTAGCTGCCTGGTGAATGTTCATGTAGGATTGGATGGACCAAATGTTTGGACCTGAGCCTTTTTAAGATCTTATTCTTGTGTAATTTACTTTTGTTACATGACTCAGTGAGTTCAGAATTTTATTTAATGTACTCTTACTAACTTAAATATCCTTTAAACACAGAATTATTTTGCCCAACCAAATTTACTCCTAAAAAGTATTTTTAAATGTTTTTCATTGTTATTTTGATTTCTGGTCAATTAAAAAGAGTATATAGAGGCACCTGGGTGGCTCAGTCAGTTAAGCGTCTGACTTTGGCTCAGGTCATGACCTCACAGTCTGTGAGTTCAAGCCCTGCGTCAGACTCTGAGCTGATGGCTCAGAGCCTGGAGCCTGCTTCAGATTCTGTGTCTCCCTCTCTCTCTGACCCTCCCCTGTCACACTGTGTCTCGTCTGTCTCTCTCTCGAGAATAAATAAACATTAAATATATATATATATATAAAGATTAATCTTATATAATATGCAAGAATTGAAGAAGGGGCTTTTTTTTTTTTAATTATTTTTTTTAATGTTTTTATTTATTTTTGAGAGAGAGAGAGACCAAGCATGAGCAGGGGAGGGGCAGAGAGAGAGGGAGACACAGAATCAGAAGCAGGCTCCAGGCTCTGAGCTGTCAGCACAGAGCCTGATGTGGGACTCGAACTCACGGACTATGAGATCATAACCTGAGCTGAAGTCAGACGCCCAACTGACTGAGCCACCCAGGCGCCCCAGGGCTTTTTTTTTTAATGATTTCACTTACCTAAATTAATTTACCTCTCTCTTTAAAATAATCTTGAGTATTCCAGATAACTATTTCTGTTCTAATCCTACTTTCAAAATACTAGGTTCTCTGAATTCTTCAAAAAATGCTATTCTTTCTATAATAAGGGGCCTAAATTTGAGTTTTCATGATTCCTTAGCAACTTTGAAGTCTTGTGTGGAGTAAAGATGGAAGAGACATCCTCTGTTAGCCTCTGCTTCTGTTCTTTGAGATTCAGATACTAGCCTTCAACTGTGGATAAAACTATTCGTCCTGCCTCCAGGGAGCAACGAAGAGAACCAGTTGACCTAGAATTATAAAATGTAGTCATTTTGGATTATTTTTAGATTTCATTCAAAGAAGTTGGTGCTTATGTCACATTGATCATTTCTAGCTTTGGAGGAGCCTCGTTTATCTTATAAGGGCCAGTATGTTGTGAAATGTTGTCACATGAGTCACTGCAACTTTCCAAGCCTTAGGACCTTTCAGGGAGGCAGGAAACCTGCTCCTTTTTTCTTTCCCCACTTTTTCCCCAGAGGCTGTATGACTCTTGTCAATAGTTTTGATGTCAGTTACTTGAGAAGTTGTTGCCATAGAGAACCATCCTTTTAAAACATGTTTATGTTGGCTTTTCTTAATGAATGGTAATTTGAGCAGCTGACAAGGCAACTGGAAAAAAAAAAAAGAAATGAACAGCTTTGTTAGCATTGGCCTTCATATGAGGAATTTGGCATTATTTGTATTGCTCTACAGTTGTCCAGTACAGAGTGAGATATTTTGTCCCCTCCGGTTCCCCATAATCTTCTCTGAGATGTCCAGTTTATTTGTTGGAGTTTGTAAATTCCAAGCAAAGTTCTGATGCCTAATTATTAGAAAGTTATCTATAGGCTTATAGGGTGTTGAAAGTTCTCTTTGATATCTGGTCACTTCATCACCAGACTTTCTCCTTGTCTACCATCCTTTGCTACTTGAAGTCAGACAGCAGTTAGCAGACTCTCCACCATTCACTAGCATTAATTCAGGAAGTTAGCAGGAGACAAGAGATTGAAGACTTCCATCAAATCCAAAGCCCCCCAGTTCCATATATATGTGTATGTATATGAGTCTGTATGTGTATGTGTGTGTGTGTATACTTCAAAAGCATCCAACATTTCCAAACAGCAGATCATATTTTATGATAAATTTGTTCATTTCTTTGTTCAGCACATATTTACTTAGCATCTATGTTTATTTATATACTAGAGAGAAAACACACTTCTACAGATTTTTTACTGATGAAATTCAAAACTTTATTTATAGACACTGATATTTGAAATTCACATAATTTTTACATGTCATGACTTATTCTTTTGATTTTCCCCCCAATTTAAAATGTAAAAACTGGAGCATCTGGGTGGCTCAGTCGGTTAAGCATCTGACTCTATAGATTTCAGTTCAGGTCATGATCTCATGGTTCATGAGCTCGAGCTCTACATTGGGCTCTGTGCTGACAGTATGGAGTCTGCTTGGGATTTTCTCTCTCTCTCTCTCCCTCTCCTCCCCCGCCCCCTCCCCACTCATGCTGTCTCTCTCAAAAATAAATTTAAAAAATAAAATGTAAAAACCTCCCCTCCACCCTGAGAGAGAGAGAACATGAGCAGGGTAGAGGGGCAGAGGGAGAGAGAGAGGAAATCTCAAGCAGGCTTGACAGCACAGAGCCCAACATGAGGCTCGATCCCATGACCCTGAGATCATGACCAGAGCCGAAATCAAGAGTCAGACACTCAACCAATTGAGCCACCCAAGTGCCCCATTATATTTTTTATTTTTACCCCAACTTTTTTTTTTTTTTTTAATTTTTTTTTTCACCCTTTCTTTATTTTTGGGACAGAGAGAGACAGAGCATGAACGGGGGAGGGTCAGAGAGAGAGGGAGACACAGAATCGGAAACAGGCTCCAGGCTCTGAGCCATCAGCCCAGAGCCTGACGCGTTTACCCCAACTTTTAATCAAAACTTCTCTTCAATCAGGTGGAGTTTTACATTTGTTTTTAACCCTTGTGATGCTAATACTAAAAACAATTGTGTTTCCCAGGTAGATTCCCTAAGACTGGTTACAGCTGAGGCTTGGTATGTTTAGCCTAACTCCAGAGTGAGTGATGGAGATCTTGAAAAAAAAAAACACAGAATTTCACACTTCAATAAACCTTTTGTGAGTGCAAACAGCTCTTTGTCAGTAAAACACTGAATGTTTCCTATTATACGGAAACCAAAAAGGTACCTAGAAAGCAAAAGAAATGCCAGTGTGGTGGCACACTTCTTGCTTTCTATCTAACGGTATGGACCACTGCTTAGCTTACCCTTTAGAGACAGACCCATTTAGTTGACTCCCTAGAATCAGAGGCTTTCCCAGGTTGTATTTTCTGCTCAAGATACAACATACCTGTACCTTAACAGCTTGCCACCAGGGGCTTCTAGTGGAACTTTCATCCAGCTATTTGTCTTCTCAGAATAAGCCCCTCCCTACCTTTGCCTCTGATATGCCCAAGAACTTTCTTGCTGTCCAACTTTTTCTTTTACAAAAATAGTTCAGCCCATGCATGTGGTTTTGTTGCTGTGTTCACCCAGTGCACAGAGTGCATGTGACGGTTCTCATACAATAGGACCTATTTTTTTCTTTTCCAACTGGGAGGTGACTATGGAAACGTGTAGTAATAGACCAGAGAAGTGTGTGGATTGGTTGACCGAGCTCCTCCACAGCACTAAGGGCCACAGGAAGTAATTGGCTGATCACTCTGAAAGGCACTCACTGTACCTTGCAGTAGTTAGAGAAGCAGCGTGCACCAGGAGGCCTGGTGGCATCTGATGAGAAGGGAATGGTTTCATCTGGATGGAAAGAATATACACTACAAAATGCTAACTGTCTCCTTCCTACTCTTCCAAGCACCTTCTAGTCATTAGGCCTGCTTGGCATGCAGACATATCGGTACCAACAAATACAAAGCTTATGGCTCAGTGGGTGGCAGTGGGGGTATCTTTCAAGCCTTGTAGGCTGGTGTTTTGTGTGCTTTCCTTGAGCACTCACCATGCAGTTGTTCCTTATTAGAGAGTATGTGTGCTGAATATAAATGAAATAATAATGGTCTTTCCCCTCAAGGAACTTAACATTTCCTTGGGAAGATGCTTACAAAGCAAATACACAAAATCAGAAAACAGAAGTCATTAATTAATTGCTAGTCACAGACAGTAAACAAGACAGGATGTTGCACAAGGGATCAGGCTTGTTGAAAGAGGCAGTTTTGCACTTGGTCTTCAAGAAGGTGATGCACCTGGGTGCCCGGGTGGCTTAGTCGGCTAAGCGTCCGACTCTTGGTTCCAGCTCAGGTCATGATCTCACAGTTTGCGTGTTCGAGCACCACATCAGGCTCCTTGCTGACAGTGCAGAGCCTGCTTGGGATTCTCCCTCTCCCTCTCTTTCTGGCCCTCCTCCACTCTCTTTCTCTGTCTCTGCCTCTCTCTCTCTCATAATAAATAAATAAACTTAAAAAAAAAGAAGAAGGTGGTGCACCTATGTGTAAAAAATCTGTGAGAACATCATCAGCCCACATACCGAGTGACTGCATCAGCCCACCCTGCCCCCTCCATTGGCAGAGGGTTTAGTGCATACACATTCTGGCAGGACTTTCATCTTGACAAGTGATGAAACCACTTCATGAATTTATATCTGTCCAAAATGAATGGATGCAATTTCGACAACCCAAGAGTAGATCAAGACGTAATTTGTGTTTGTCAGAACTGTCCTGGTGAAAAACTTGGAAAAGATACAAAATGTTCTTTCAAACCACTCACTTGCCAAGCTTTCTTAACTTTTCACAGACTAATCCAACACAAGCTGAGGACAGACAGATGAGACTGAAAGTGAACATGAGTTCATCACAGGCAATAGCTATCAGAGCTAATAACTCCAGTGGCTAAATCCATTACTCTTGAGCTCTGGATGGCTACTTTTTCTTTCAATGAGGAAAGTTCATTGAAGGATTACTGTTGCAGCATGCTCTCTGTGTTTTAAGGTGGAAATCAAAAGGCTTCAGTCATCTTATCACTTAAGATCAGCAGTGACATATGAGAAAGGCTGGTGAGCTGAAAGGCTTTTGCCTTTGAAACCTCACCCCTGGACTAGTCCGCTACCATGAGTTAAGATTTTATATTTGCCCCAAACACCTAACTGAATCTTCAATCCAGACTGCTTTGTTTTCCTGCCCTGCAAGATACTAACAACATTCTTCTGAGAGCAATAAAGAGAATACTCTTTATTTGGGCATTCTGCTGTTAATCCAGTTTAGTACACATGTTTGAAAGGCACAGATTGTGAACCCAGAAGTGCTTGAGCACATAGCTCATTAAGCTGCAGAGCCTCTAGAGAGAAATACTTAAGAGAAACAAAGAACAAACTCCTAATTCTGTAGACATTTGAGAAAAGTTGACATGCATAGCTTGGGGCATCTTCCAGGCACCTGAGATGGTTGCGTTATATTATAATTGATGTCTTCAGGATCTCCCTCTGCAAGGTCTTGTTTCCTTTGCATCCATTCTGCCCCACCATCCCTAATCCCAGTGGTAATTTGGAACCGCCAAAACAAAAACTGTTTTGTTCGGAACTGCCAGTGGTAATTGGGAACTGGTAATTCGGTGTAATTGGCACACAGTATGCAGTCTTGAACCACTTGATCTAAATGTTGCTGAGAGAAAACAGACAAAGCAAGTCAACCGTAGGAGGGGCTGCCTGCCTCACCAAGTGATCGCTGTCTGCATTCGAAGTGTCCAGGTGGAGGTTGTAAGACATTTGTCCAGGAGGGAGTCTTGCCTTAGGTGGAAGGTTGGACTTGGCTTTTACTTCCTGCTTCAAAACACTCACACTTTGCTAAGTGAATTTACATCCTAATGTGACTAATTAAAAAACTCTTAAACCTGGCTTTGGGCTATTTTTTATTTTTATAAATTGCAAACTAGACAAGAGTCTTTGTTCTGTTTCGAAAGTAGTATCTATTTCTGGTGACATTTTTTTCTACACTGAAGCTTTGCATCAGTTAATTTCTGCCCTCATCAAAGCTGAGTCTATGGGTTATATGACCAACGAACATATATTTCAGTTTTAGGATGATTTCTGAAGGAGAGGAACAGTGACAAGTGAGTCTGTGTGACAGGCTAAAAGTTAGGATGCCGAGTGGAAAGAGAAAGGGCTTTGTGTCTGGCAGTCTTGGGGCTGAATCCCCCTGCTGCCGGTTCTTGCCACAAGATCTACTGCACAGTTAAGTGTTTTGAGTGTCCATTTCTGCCTCTGTAAAATAGAGAGAATGCCTCTCCTCGGGTTGCTTTGAGGGTCACATGAGATGACTTATGATAATAAGTGACTGGCATGTTGAAGGCATCCAAGAAATGATAGCTGCTTCCTTCCGTACCCCCAGGTGTGGCCACTTTGGGGAAAGTTGCCGTATGTGATTGCATGGAGTGTTCCCACACGGTTTTTCTAGCTTGAACCCATTGAGGTTCTGTGAAGTGAGAAACAGGTCCTCCTGAGTTCTCACCCACAGAGTATTTATTAATTGGGTAGAAATTAAGTCCCTAGCTATCATTTGGGAAGACTGATTATCAAATGTTTTTTCAACACATACTCTTCTATGCTCTGAAAGAAAGGAGAACACTGAGGCTTTCTGGGAACAGAGACAGTATTAACTCATGAAACAGTTTTTAGAGCAACACGAGTAGTTTCTAAAATACATCAAAAATATTTAAAGTCTCTAAATGTACCTTGGGCCTTTCTGATTGACAAAAAAAGAAGGTAGTACAATGGGTAGATTACAGATTTACGAAGAGATGTTTTAAACTGTTTTATTAATTTCCATTACCATTTCCCCTCCTCATTCACGGACCTCTTTCTTTGAAAAGCTTATTCATCCTAAGTCCTGGGCATGCACAGCTACATTGGACACGTGCCTGCCCTGGCTGAGTGTGGAGTCTTGTGAACTGACCGGTCATGGTCGGCACAAAGGCTAGGGGTGCCCATGTCAGAGCCCAGCTCCAACACATACGACTCTCCCACCTGCATGCGTCACTGGACCCCAGCGAAAGCCCGCATTTCTTCTTGCACATGCCGTTCTCAAGCCGGGACTTAAAGAATCCTAGATTGTGGAGGCATAAAAGCCAAGGGAGAGGTTGCCAGGTTATTCATTACAGAAGCCCACCACATTTTTTATTCTAGTCGGGTAAAATCATTAGCATTTCCCTTGCTGTGCCTTTGGAGAACACAAGGTTAGGGTATGTGAAAGATCAGTGGAGATTTTCAAGCCAAGGTCTAGAAAAAGAGAACCTTCAAAATTGTTAAGTACAAAATGAGAGCTTATTATTTTTTAAAGTTTTAGATTTTTACTACCTTCCTTTGAATTTGGGATGATTTCTAGGATGTAGGTGTAAAATAGATGCATCCTCCAGTTTTTGTTTTTATTGATTTTAGCCTCTATGTAGTGTCCGTTCTTTTAAGCAAATTCTAAACGGCTGTTCAGTACAAAACAGTATTTGGCTCTTTCACCTCTTCTGAATGGTCTTACTGGATCTGCTCTTCTGCTACATGCGTTCTTACAAGTGGTGTAAAAAAGTTTCCACAGGTAGACTGTAGGTAGATTGGTCTCACTGCTTGGCTTAGCAGTGGGGTGGTAGTTTTCAATGAACAGAGTTGATCTGCCTGCTTGTATACTGTCTCACTGAACCTTCTCTCCTCTCTTATATCATAGAGAAGGGGCCAGCCACAAGTGTCTCTTCAGAGATCAGGAAATTTTAGGCCTTCAGGGGACCTTAGAAGTTACCTCATTTTGGGGCGCCTGGGTGGCTCAGTCAGTTAAGCATCCGACTTCAGCTGAGGTCATGATCTCGCGGTCCATGAGTTCGAGCCTCCCGTCTGGCTCTGTGCTGACAGCTCAGAGCCTGGGGCCTGCTTTGGATTCTCTGTCTCCCTCTCTCTCTGCCCCTCCCCCACTCACACTCTGTCTCTCTCTGTCGCTGAAAAGTAAATCTTAAAAAAAAAAAAAAAAAAAATTACTTTGTTTGACCTACTTCTTTGGCTTGATAGTAGGTAACTGAAGCCTAGAGAGGTTATGGGATTTACCTGAGGACCTCCATTAGTTAACAGAAAGAATTAGAATTAAAAAAAAAAACAAAAAAGTTTCTGAATCCCTAAGCTTGAATCAAATGTTTACTAAGGTGACTAGCTAACCATATCTCCTTTGGTAGTGTTTAATATGGAACTGGAAGTTTTCAACCTATTTGTGAATTTATTTTACTAGTTTTTAGAACATTGTTAGCAAACTGGTGCATTCTCAAAGTTTACAAAGTAGTTAAAGTGACATTTGGTATTACAGATTTTTTTTTTTTTTTGAGGTTGTATTGTGTGTTTAATGGAAATGTGGAAAGGTGCAAATTGTTTGTATTTCAAACAACTAGAAAGTAACTCTTGCTTTTTTCGGTACTTACTTTGACGTAGATATGAAATATGAAAAGTCCTTGTTTTCTTGAAAAGCTGTACATTTTTCATATTCACGGACAAGAATCTAGAAACTGGGATTACAATCACTCTAGTAAAACTAGGTTTATAATTTATAAAATCATAAAATATGGACTTATGAAGTATGAATCCTGGGCACTTCTCCTACAGGAATTCAGATCTGCAACTGATTCCTGCTGTTACCATGGTTTTTAAAACAGATACATTCCTGTAGTGTGGGAGGGTGGCTGCCCTTGGCCTTAAATGGCTCCCTTCATCAAGTCTTTGTTTTGCCTACACTTTCTTTGAGATAAATCGGATTTGGGTGCTGGCACCTCTTGCTTGTCTCCATGCCCTGCTAAGCTTGGTGTGCAGTAGCCCATGGTTATTAAAATCCTTATCACCATAAGGAGTTAATTATGAGCATAGTTATTTTCTGGGATTAGAAAGGCCTGCTGAATTCAACAAGTGACTCAAAAATAGTCTTATATTTCCTAATAGTTAAAAGTGTGATTAATACCAGCAGCTAGTTCTGTGATTTAACTGTTAACAGCAGGAATTCAGGAGGTGATAAATAGGTGAGCAAGGTAAGGAGCCATAAGATATAATTTAAATTTGAGTTCCTCAGACACAGAAGAGTTGGCCCACATAAGATAAACTCCTTTTAATGCCATGAAACTAAATGAGATCTGTTTTACATAAACGGGCCACCTTCACAGACTATCTACTGTCTGGGTGTGGTTGTGTGCCCTTAAATGGAAGGCAAGACCGTTCTTGTCCATTAAACCCGGATTAGCTAACACCAGGAGACCTTGAGAAGACTTTTTGTTCTGCTGTGCAGAACTTCAGCTTTTTCAACATTTAAGAAATAAAAAGACAAATGAACCTTGTGTTTTTCTCCTGGGGCAGCTATTTTTAATTTTTTTGCACAATTACCCAATGGGATTGCAGCCAGAATTGAATGCTGATAGGTAACATTTGAACTTCTTCCCAAGTCTTAGTTGGTTTATTCTATATGTTCTGCATTTTACATTTCAAAATTTGAAAATCGGCCACACAATTTTGTGTTTTGGGTCTTGAGTAAAATAAGGTGTGTGTTGATTGGATACGTTGTGATACAAGGTGAGATACCCTTTGGAGAGCTCCCTGGGGCAGTGGACACTCAAAGCCCAATTGTTCGTTGATGGAATATTAATTCTGCTGGATGCTACGTTAATTCCACTGAGCTGGTTTTTGAGTTCTGTATCAAGAAAATGCATAGTCCGTTTATATGTGTTGGTTTGTGATAAAGTTCGCTGCACGGGCAGAACTTTGCCTGCCAAGTTCAGAATAATTTGTAAAATGCTAGTTTTCAAACTGATTTATTCAGAAAACCGTTTATCCACCCTTCCAACATGAAAGGGTCAGACAAGCAGTCTCTTCCTGTGAAAAATAAGTAAATATGAAGGAAGAAGCCAGGTAATTATGGAAACCTAAGTTTAGCATTATTATTTAATGGCTTGATTACTTTAAAATTTTCTGTGGGCACAGTTCTAGATATTGACATGACTTAAAGCATAGTCCTTATATTCTTTATCTTGTAGGTACTTTCTTTCCTCTCACATATTTTCATTGCCTTACTGCCAGCCAGCCACAACCCATATGGTGATACCAACATTTCATTTTTTATTCTAGCCTATTAGGAATTTTCTCACTTCTAAAGCCTTACAGCTGAATGTATTTATTTAAAATTAAAATATAAACCCTACTTAATCCCAGCTGTTCTGAGTGAGTAAATTCTTCACATTTGGAAAAAAGACTAACACACCCATGAGTATCTAATCCATGTCAGGGTAGGGATGGGGCCATCTCCCTTCTCTCCGCCCCCAGCCAAGGGAAAGACGACTCCTCATGCTAACCTGTTCTTTCTGAGAAGAGGAAGGAACACCTTCACTTCCAGTCACGGTGTGTCCTCTCCTGGAGGGCCACCCTCTGCCTTCAGAGGAGACAGGTGTTCCTGACACATCAGCTTCCGGTTGGTGTTGGGCTCCTGTTATAGGAAGGGTTAACATAGGCATGTGTCATCTGTGTTTCTAGGTCTAATGCACAGAGACTTGTCTAATTGATAACAGAGCTGAAATAGGTGTCCAACAAAATCACAAAGCTAGAGGACTTCAGTGTCCATGTTTTTTAAGGGAGACTCTGGTAACTTAGTCATCATTTATAACATTGTTGCTAAGGAGCTGTTTACTCAGAATTCCAGGTAGGTGACTTACGAAGCTAACATATGAAGTTAGCTTCTGTCTGGTTGAATACAGCTTTCAGCCAGTGTCTGGCCGCCTTGTTCTGTGCTTTGCAGTTCAGCTCTACCAACGGGGAGAGAAAGAGATGAGGGAGAAGCCAGGCACTCAGCCTGGTCTACTGGTGAGTGAGAGTAGCTCCGTGTGCAGGCCCCCAGGATGCTGTGAGGAGTAACCAGCTGATGCCTAACTGATTTTAACTTTCTTCCCCACCTTAGGATGATTCCAGCCCTGCCACTCCAGATGGGAATGCACCCTCCACTACAACAACCAGTGCCTTCACCATCCAGGAGTACTTTGCCAAGCGGATGGCAGAGCTAAAGAATAAGCCACAGGTCATAGCTGCAGGGCCTGACCTCACAGAGACCCAAATGGAAAGAAAAAGGGGAAAGAAAAGAAAGAAGGAGGCAAAAGATAAAAATGTGGAGAATTACACCGAACCCAAGACCAAGAAGAAGAGAGACCAAGTTGAATGGCAGCTCAGAGACCCTTGTTGGGACGAGAATTCTGGTGTTTCTGCTGAGGATGGAGAGGATTGTGTGTGGCCGCCTGATGACCAGGACATTGCCCCAAAGCCCAAAAAAAGGAAACAAAAGAAAAAGCTACAAAAGCAAGTTGAGGTAGCAGTGGATGCTATATTAGATGAAATACCAGTGAAAAAGAAGAAGAAAGGTCCCAAATAAGTTCTCCAGAGCCAGGGCCTTCCAGCCACTCAGATGTCAGGGCACCACGAGCAAACACCTTTGGCCTGAAGTCAGAACAGAGTTCACCCAAGAGGGCTTTGACATGCCCAGGGGTTGCTGAGTCTCGCCCTCTCACCACGTTTTTCCCAGCGTTTATCCAGAGAACTTTCTAATGTTCCAAATCATGGCTCTCATAAACAAATAAATTTCTTTTTAGACTGTGAGCCCTTCAGCATGAGTGTTTATTCATATTTATCTGAACACATAGTTATGTGTGTGTGCACATGTGTATGTAGGTATGTCACAGTCTGTATTTGCTCTTGATTTCCTTCAGTAACAATGAATTTTGCTTCCTTCTCAAGGATTTAGTCTAATTAAAGGATTAAGAGGCAATAGTTTAGATGCAGATAGTTCTATTTGTTCTATAGCCAGCCATACGTTTTTGCCAAGCAGGTATTATGTGATTACATTCCCAAATCAGAGCGTTGTTGGGTTTAGTTTGGTTTTGATGGGGAAATTGTTTTAATACCCTCTCTTCCACTGAGCGATGATGGCCATGTGTTCTGAGGTCTTCTCCCCAGAACGTCAGATTTTAGGAAGTGAACTGAGACTCTAAGGATAGTGTAACCTTCCCGTTCTCTCAGGATGCCCCTCAGCCGTTCCTCAGCCAGTGTGGGCCGTCAGATCTATTTCCATATGGTCGTGCTTGGGGATAGTCCCCTGTCGTGGGCTCTGCCTTATTTGTAATGATCAGGAGTTTCAAAAATACTTAGAATATAAGGTAATGAAATTAATTTCCTCTGGAAGGCAGTCTCTAGATTGGGACTGCCTTATGAAAGTTCTTAAAAGTATAATTATTACATATATAATAAAAGGTATCTTTCCATCCTGCTCAAACCAAAAGGTGTCACCTCGTTGTGTTTATCCTTCTGTCTTCCCACACCCTGGCAAGTCTCCCGGTGTGCTGGTTAAGCTCTCTCTGTGCGGCTTTGCTTCAGACACCCTCACGCCCTCTTTAGGACACAAAGTGAAAAAGGTTTGGAGATCCAAGCCTACTGTTTTCCCAGCGTCTTTGCCCTCTTCTGCTTACTTTCTTCTCCTCATCTCTCCCTTCTTTTCTTCATCCTTTTCCCCTTTTACTCTTTCTTCCCTGCTCTCTCCTTATCTTTGCCCCCCCCTTTCTTATACCCCCTTTCTAGCTTCCTACTCCCTATGTCACTCTTGCAGTTTGCTGCTGTTTGGCCCGCTCTGCCAGACCTGTGAGCATAGCTGGGAGGGGTGGCGGGTGGGGTAGGCTATATGCGTCCTCCACCTGATTTCTAGATTGCTCTGGGGTAGTAGGAACCAGAACTCCCACACAGGTTGATGACCTTTTGCCCTTGATTCTAACTCTCAGGTTACATGTTACACATGAACCATGGCCCTGAAATGCTTTAAATTGACAAAATACATAACATTTGGTTTTAAGTCTTAAGAATTCTGAACAGTGTTGCTAATTGTTTAACACACACACACACACACACACACACCACAGAGAAAATTCTCAGGAGTTCAGAGCCCGAGATCTAGTTTTTCAGTTTTATCTTGGCCCCCAGAATTTAGAATCTCAGGCTATGGTCTAGTCTAATAAAACACCCAAGATTTTTTTTAAAACAGTTTTTGCATTTCAGAGTTTATTTTTGAGAGACTGTGAGAAGGGGAGGGGCAGAGGGAGAGAGAGAGAATCTCAAGCAGGCTCCATGCTGTCAGCATGGAGGCTGACTTGGGACTTGATCTCATAAACTATGAGATCATGACCTGAGCCAAAATCAGGAGTCAGATGCTTAACCGACTGAGCTACCCAGGTGCCCCAAACACCTAAGATTTTTAAAGTCAGTTTTCTTTACAGAGACACATGCTCAAGTTATCTCTTCTTGTCCTATCTTGTTTATGAAACTATAGTTCCAGAAAGCAGTGGGAATGTATGAAACCTAAAGGAAACTATCTTTTAAGTATATATTTATACTTAAAGTATGTATTTATTATATATACTTAAAGTATACTTAAGTATATATATATATATATATATATATATATATATATATATATATAGGGTTTTTTTTCTTTATTAACTTTCACTTCTTTTACTAATAAAAATGAGTGTCAGGAGAATATACTGAATTGTGTGTAGGAGGAGGAAGCAAATGGCTATGTAGGAAGCAGAGTACAATGCATCCGGGTCAAATGGGGTGAAGGGGCAGCTGGGAAGAACACAGGCCAGAGGTGCTGAAGGGACGTTCTTTGGAATTCCAAGGTAGTCACACAGCAAGATAAAGCACAACTTCCATAGAGCAAGCCTGTAGACTGTAATGATTATTTTCTGAGAGAGAGAGCAGGAGCCGGAGGAGGGCCAGAAGGAGAGGGAGAGAGAAGCCCAAGCAGGCTCCATGCTGTCACCATAGATACTGAGGCAGGGCTCCATCTCACAACCATGAGATCATGACCTGAGCCGAAATCAAGAGTCAGACACTTAACTGACTTGAGCCTCCCAGGCGCCCCTGTGATGATTATTATTTTATTGGGCTGCAGAAATAACTTCTAAATGGTTTTAATCACAAATGGGTAGCCTGAGTATAAGGCACGTTTTCAGCAAATAGCAGACAGGGTGACCATTTGCTTTGAAACACACGAGTCTGTTTTCTCCAGACATCTTCAGCTTCCATTTTTCCCAAGTGTCTCAGAACACTGAGTTTTCTGGATCTAAGTGGAAGTCAGAACTATGAAATAAATCCTCTTGAGAATTGCATTTCATAGGCATTTTTTTTTAATTTTTTTTTCAACGTTTTTTACTTATTTTTGGGACAGAGAGAGACAGAGCATGAACGGGGGAGGGGCAGAGAGAGAGGGAGACACAGAATCGGAAACAGGCTCCAGGCTCTGAGCCATCAGCCCAGAGCCCGACGCGGGGCTCGAACTCACGGACCTCGAGATCGTGACCTGGCTGAAGTCGGACGCTTAACCGACTGCGCCACCCAGGCGCCCTCATAGGCATATTTTTTAAGTTAACATACGAATCCTATTTTTTACCTTAAATTACCTCAGTAAAAATATATTTCGTATTCTTAAGTACTTTTCTTCAGTTTTGAGAGGGAAGGTAGGTTCTCAGGAGATTTATCCAGCAAGGAGGTTCCAAACGTTGTCTTGTAGTACCGTTCTTTTTTGTTGTTGTTAATTTATTTATTTTTTTTCAATATATGAAATTTATTGTCAAATTGGTTTCCATACAACACCCAGTGCTCATCCCAAAAGGTGCCCTCCTCAATATCCATCACCCCCCCTCCCCTCCCTCCCACCCCCATCAACCCTCAGTTTGTTCTCAGTTTTTAAGAGTCTCTTATGCTTTGGCTCTCTTCCACTCTAACCTCTTTTTTTTTTTTTTTTCCTTCCCCTCCCCCATGGGTTTCTGTTAAGTTTCTCAGGATCCACATAAGAGGGAAAACATATGGTATCTGTCTTTCTCTGTATGGCTTATTTCACTTAGCATCACACTCTTCAGTTCCATCCACGTTGCTACAAAGGGCCATATTTCGTTCTTTCTCATTGCCATGTAGTACTCCATTGTGTATATAAACCACAATTTCTTTATCCATTCATCAGTTGATGGACATTTAGGCTCTTTCCATAATTTGGCTATTGTTGAGAGTGCTGCTATAAACATTGGGGTACAAGTGCCCCTATGCATCAGTACTCCTGTATCCCTTGGGTAAATTCCTAGCAGTGCTATTGCTGGGTCATAGGGTAGGTCTATTTTTAATTTTCTGAGGAACCTCCACACTGCTTTCCAGAGCGGCTGCACCAGTTTGCATTCCCACCAACAGTGCAAGAGGCTTCCTGTTTCTCCACAGCCTCTCCAGCATCTATAGTCTCCTGATTTGTTCATTTTGGCTACTCTGACTGGTGTGAGGTGATATCTGAGTGTGGTTTTGATTTGTATTTCCCTGATAAGGAGCGATGTTGAGCATCTTTTTATGTGCCTGTTGGCCATCCAGATGTCTTCTTTAGAGAAGTGTCTATTCATGTTTTCTGCCCATTTCTTCACTGGGTTATTTGTTTTTCGGGTGTGGAGTTTGGTGAGCTCTTTATAGATTTTGGATACTAGCTCTTTGTCCGATATGTCATTTGCAAATATCTTTTCCCATTCCGTTGGTTGCCTTTTAGTTTTGTTGGTTGTTTCCTTTGCTGTGCAGAAGCTTTTTATCTTCATAAGATCCCAGTAATTCATTTTTGCTTTTAATTCCCTTGCCTTTGGGATGTGTCAAGTAAGAGATTGCTACAGCTGAGGTCAGAGAGGTCTTTTCCTGCTTTCTCCTCTAGGGTTTTGATGGTTTCCTGTCTCACATTCAGGTCCTTTATCCATTTTGAGTTTATTTTTGTGAATGGTGTGAGAAAGTGGTCTAGTTTCATCCTTCTGCATGTTGCTGTCCAGTTCTCCCAGCACCATTTGTTAAAGAGACTTTTTTCCATTGGATATTCTTTCTGCTTTGTCAAAGATTAGTTGGCCATACGTTTGTGGGTCTAGTTCTGGGGTTTCTATTCTATTCCATTGGTCTATGTGTCTGTTTTTGTGCCAATACCATGCTGTCTTGATGATGACAGCTTTGTAGTAGAGGCTAAAGTCTGGGATTGTGATGCCTCCTGCTTTGGTCTTCTTCAAAATTACTTTGGCTATTCAGGGCCTTTTGTGGTTCCATATGAATTTTAGGATTGCTTGTTCTAGTTTCGAGAAGAATGCTGGTGCAATTTTGATTGGGATTGCATTGAATGTGTAGATAGCTTTGGGTAGTATTGACATTTTGACAATATTTATTCTTCCAATCCATGAGCAGGGAATGTCTTTCCATTTCTTTAAATCTTCTTCAATTACCTTCATAAGCTTTCTATAGTTTTCAGCATACAGATCTTTTACATCTTTGGTTAGATTTATTCCTAGGTATTTTATGCTTCTTGGTGCAATTGTGAATGGGATCAGTTTCTTTATTTGTCTTTCTGTTGCTTCATTGTTAGTGTATAAGAATGCAACTGATTTCTGTACATTGATTTTGTATCCTGCAACTTTGCTAAATTCATGTATCAGTTCTAGCAGACTTTTGGTGGAGTCTCTCGGATTTTCATGTCATCTGCAAAAAGTGAAAGCTTGACTTCATCTTTGCCAATTTTGATGCCTTTGATTTCCTTTTGTTGTCTGATTGCTGATGCTAGAACTTCCAACACTATGTTAAACAACAGCGGTGAGAGTGGGCATCCCTGTCGTGTTCCTGATCTCAGGGAAAAAGCTCTCAGTTTTTCCCCATTGAGGAAGATGTTAGCTGTGGGCTTTTCATAAATGGCTTTTATGATGTTTAAGTATGTTCCTTCTATCCCGACTTTCTCGAGGGTTTTTATTAAGAAACATTGCTGAATTTTGTCAAAGGCCTTTTCTGCATCAATTGACAAGATCGTATGGTTCTTCTCTTTTCTTTTATTAATGTGATGTATCATGTTGATTGATTTGCGAATGTTGAACCAGCCCTGCATCCCAGGAATGAATCCCACTTGATCATGGTGAATAATTCTTTTTATATGCTGTTGAATTCGATTTGCTAGTATCTTATTGAGAATTTTTGCATCCATATTCATCAGGGATATTGGCCTGTAGTTCTCTTTTTTTACTGGGTCTCTGTCTGGTTTGGGAATCAAAGTAACACTGGCTTCATAGAGTCTGGAAGTTTTCCTTCCCTTTCTATTTCTTGGAATAGCTTGAGAAGGATAGGTATTATCTCTGCTTTAAACGTCTGGTAGAACTCTCCTGGGAAGCCATCTGGTCCTGGACTCTTATTTGTTGGGAGATTTTTGGTAACTGATTCAATTTCCTTGCTGGTTATGGATCTGTTCAAGCTTTCTATTTCCTCCTGATTGAGTTTTGGAAGAGTGTGGGTGTTTAGGAATTTGTCCATTTCTTCCAGGTTGTCCAATTTGTTGGCATATAATTTTTCATAGTATTCCCTGATAATTGTTTTTATCTCTGAGGGATTGGTTGTAATAATTCCATTTTCATTCACAATTTTATCTATTTGGGTCATCTCCCTTTTCTTTTTGAGAAGCCTGGCTAGAGGTTTGTCAATTTTGTTTATTTTTTCAAAAAAACAACTCTTGGTTTCGTTGATTTGCTCTACAGTTTTTTTAGATTCTATATTGTTTATTTCTGCTCTGATCTTTATTATTTCTCTTCTTCTGGTTTTAGGCTGCCTTTGCTGTTCTCCTTCTATTTCCTTTAGGTGTGCTGTTAGATTTTGTATTTGGGATTTTTCTTGTTTCTTGAGATAGGCCTGGATTGCAATGTATTTTCCTCTCAGGACTGCCTTCGCTGCGTCCCAAAGCGTTTGGATTGTTGTATTTTCATTTTCGTTTGTTTTCATATATTTTTTGATTTCTTCTCTAATTGCCTGGTTGACCCACTCATTCGTTAGTAGGGTGTTCTTTAACCTCCATGCTTTTGGAGGTTTTCCAGACTTTTTCCTGTGGTTAATTTCAAGCTTCATAGCATTGTGGTCTGAAAGTATGCATGGTATAATTTCAATTCTTGTATACTTATGAAGGGCTGTTTTGTGACCCAGTGTATGATCTATCTTGGAGAATGTTCCATGTGCACTCGAGAAGAAAGTATATTCTGTTGCTTTGGGATGCAGAGTTCTAAATATATCTGTCAAGTCCATCTGATCCAAGGTATCTTTCAGGGCCCTTGTTTCTTTATTGACCGTGTGTCTAGATGATCTATCCATTTCTGTAAGTGGAGTGTTAAAGTCCCCTGCAATTATCACATTCTTATCAATAAGGTTGCTTATGTTTATGAGTAATTGTTTTATATATTTGGGGGCTCCCATATTCGGCGCATAGACATTTATAACTGTTAGCTCTTCCTGACGGATAGACCCTGTAATTATTATATAATGCCCTTCTTCATCTCTTGTTACAGCCTTTAAAGTCTAGTTTATCTGATATAAGTATGGCTACTCCAGCTTTCTTTGGCTTCCAGTAGCATGATAAATAGTTCTCCATCCCCTCACTCTCAATCTAAAGGTGTCCTCAGGTCTAAAATGAGTCTCTTGTAGACAGCAAATAGATGGGTCTTGTTTTTTTATCCATTCTGATACCCTATGTCTTTTGGTTGGCGCATTTAGTCCATTTACATTCAGTGTTATAGAAAGATACGGGTTTAGAGTCATTGTGATGTCTGTATGTTTTATGCTTTAGTGATGTCTCTGGTACATTGTCTCACAGGATTCCCTTTAGGATCTCTTGTAGGGCTGGTTTAGTGGTGACGAATTCCTTCAGTTTTTGTTTGTTTGGGAAAACCTTTATCTCTCCTATTCTAAATGACAGACTTGCTGGATAAAGGATTCTCAGCTGCATATTTTTTCTGTTCATCACATTGAAGATCTCCTGCCATGCCTTTCTGGCCTGCCAAGTTTCAAAAGAGAGATCAGTCACGAGTCTTATAGGTCTCCCTTTATATGTTAGGGCACGTTTATCCCTTGCTGCTTTCAGAATTTTCTCTTTATCCTTGTATTTTGCCAGTTTCACTATGATATGTCATGCAGAAGATTGATTCAAGTTACGTCTGAAGGGAGTTCTCTGTGCCTCTTGGATTTCAGTGCCTTTTTCCTTCCCCAGTTCAGGGAAGTTCTCAGCTATAATTTCTTCAAGTACCCCTTCAGCACCTTTCCCTCTCTCTTCCTCCTCTGGGATACCAATTATGCGTATATTATTTCTTCACTTAGTTCTCTAATTTTCCCCTCATACTCCTGGATTTTTGTATCTCTCTTTTTCTCAGCTTCCTCTTTTTCCATAATTTTATCTTCTAGTTCACCTATTCTCTCCTCTGCCTCTTCAATCCGAGCCGTGGTCGTTTCCATTTTATTTTGCATCTCATTTAAAGCGTTTTTCAGCTCCTCCTGACTGTTCCTTAGTCCCTTGATCTCTGTAGCAAGAGATTCTCTGCTGTCCTCTATACTGTTTTCAAGCCCAGCGATTAATTTTATGACTATTATTCTAAATTCACTTTCTGTTATATTATTTAAATCCTTTTTGATCAGTTCATTAGCTGTTGTTATTTCCTGGAGATTCTTTTGAGGGGAATTCTTCCGTTTGGTTCTTTTGGATAGTCCCTGGAGTGGTGAGGACCTGCAGGGCACTTCCCCTGTGCTGTGGTGTGTAACTGGAGTTGGTGGGCGGGGCCGCAGTCAGACCTGATGTCTGCCCCCAGCCCACCGCTGTGTCCACAGTCCGACTGGTGTGTGCCTTCTCTTCCCCTCTCCTAGGGGCGGGATTCACTGTGGGGTGGTGTGGCCCGTCTGGGCTACTTGCACACTGCCAGCCTTGTGGTGCTGGGGATCTGGCGTATTAGCTGGGGTGGGTAGGCAAGGTGCACGCGGCGGGAGGGGCAGGCTTAGCTCGCTTTTCCTTGGGAGATTTGCTTCAGGAGGGGCCCTGCGGCACCGGGAGGGAGTCAGACCCGCTGGAGGGATGGATCCGCAGAAGCACAGCGTTGGGTGTTTGCGTGGTGCAAGCAAGTTCCCTGGCAGGAACTGGTTCCCTTTGGGATTTTGGCTGGGGAATGGGCGAGGGAGATGGCGCTGGCAAGCGCCTTTGTTCCCCACCAAGCTGAGCTCTGTTGTCAGGGGCTCAACAACTCTCCCTCCCCTTGTCCTCCAGCCCTCCCATTCTCAGAGCAGAGCTGTTAGCTTATAACCTTCCAGATGTCAAGTCCCGCTTGCTGTCCGAACACGCTCCGTCCGGCCCCTCTGCTTTTGCAAGCCAGACTCCGGGGCTCTGTTTGGCCAGCGGGCCGCCCCTCTGCCCTGGCTGCCTCCCACCAGTCCGTGGAGCGCGCACCTCCTCGCCGCCCTTCTTACCTTCTTCCGTGGGCCACTCTCTGCGCTTGGCTCCAGAGACTCTGTTCTGCTAATCCTCTGGCGGTTTTCTGGGTGATTTAGGCAGGTGTAGGTGGAATCTAAGTGATCAGCAGGACCCGCGGTGAGCCCAGCGTCCTCTTACGCTACCATCTTCCCTGTTCCCTGTTGTTGTTAATTTAATAGTTAATGATTATTACTATATGAAGTCCTATGTGACAACTCATGTAGTCCTCCCACCACCCAGTAAGATAACCGTTACTGTAATCGCCTTTTACAGATAAATTCTGTTTTGTAAGAGGACCTCTTTCAATTTGTTTAACTAGATTAATGCTGCTGCGGGAGAACCAGATGCTTCAGTCCCCTCTCTACACTGGTCACAAACCCTTACCCCTTTTGGTCCTTGCCTTTGCCACATCCAGTTTCACCTGTCATTAGCAAAATTTTCTATTGCTGGCCCTCTTATCACATGTCACTGTTACTTTATTTATTCTTGATTTATTAAAAAAAAAAACAACAACAAAACATTTCACCCATTTCTTCCACCCCCGCATCTTGGAACCACCAGTCTGTTTTCTGTATCCATGTGCTTGGTTTTGTTTTCTTTTTTCTTTTTTTCTTTATTTGTGTTTTTTAGATTCCACATGTAAGAGAGATCATATGATATTTGGCTTCACTGACTTGTTTCACTTAGCATAATGCCCTCAAGGTCCATCCATGTTCTTGTAAATGGCAAGATTTCATTTTTTTTATGGATGAATAATATTCTTCCCTGGGTGTTTTTAAATTTATCCATTCATCCATTCATAGACACTTAGGTTTTTTCCCCCCTATCTTAGCCATTGTAAATAATGCTGTAGTGAACATGGGAGTGCGTATATCTTTTCAAATTAGTGTTTTTGTTTAGATAATGTCCAGAAATGGAAATGCTGGATCATATGGTAGTTATGTTTTTAATTTTTTGAGAAAGTTCTATACTGCTTTCCATAATGGGTCACCAGTTTACATTTCCACCAGCAGTGCACAAGGGTTCCTTTTTTCCCACTTCTTCATCAACACATGTAATTTCTTTTTTTTTTTTTAATTCTTATAGAGTTTTTTTTTTTTAAGTTTTATGTATTTATTTTGAGACAGAGAAAGAGAGGCAGAGAGAAAGGAGAGAGAATTCCAAGCAGGCTCCGCACCATCAGTGCAGAGCATAATGCAGGGCTCGAACCCACAGAACTGTGAGATCATGACCTGAGCCGAAACCAAGAGTCAGATGCTTAACCGACTGAGCCACCAGGCACCCCTCTTGTCTTTTTGATAATAGCCATTCTAACTGGTGTGGGGTAATAATCTCATTGTGGTTTTGATTTGCATTTCCCTGATTAATGATTTTGAGTATCTTTTTGTGTACCTGTTGGCCATCTGTATGTCTTCTTTGGAAAAATGTCTATTCAGATCTGCGCATTGTTTAATCATATTTTTTATCTTTTTCTTTCTTTATTTTTTGCTATTTAGTTGTATGAGTTGCTATTGAAATTTTTTTATCATGTTGAATTGTGTCAAGTGCTTTTTCTGCATCTATTGAGATGATCTATGATTGTTATCCTTCATTTTGTTAATGAAGTGTGTATCACATTGATCTGCAGTTGTTGAACCATTCTCACATTCCTGCAGTAAATCCCATTTGGTCATGTTGTATGATCCTGTTAAGGTATTGTTGAACTTGGTTTGCTAACATTTTGCTGAGGATTTTTGCATCTTAGTTCATCAAAGGTATTGGCCTGTAATTATTTTTGTGTTGTTGGCATCCTCATCTGGTCTTGGTGTCAGGATAATGCTGGCTTCATGAAGTGTGTTTTGGAAGAGTTTTGTCCTTTTCTACTGTGGAATAGTTAGAGAAAGATCGGTATTAATTATTCTTTGGATGTTTGGTAGAATTCATCAATGAAGCTGTCTGGTCCTGAACTTTTGTTTATTGGAAAGTTTTTATTACTGATTCAATCTCCTAGTAATCATTTTGTTCAGATTTTCTGCTAGTAATCATTCTTTTCAGATTTCCTATTTCATGAAGATTTAACATTGGTACATTGTATGTTTCTAGGAATTTATCCATTTCTTCTGTGTTGTCCTATTTATTGGCATATAAATGTTCATTGTAGTCCCTTACAGTTGTCTTCATGTAGAAAAGATGCTTGGTATGATTTCATTCTTCTTAAATTTGTTAAGACTTGTTTTGTGCCGTAACATAGGATCTATCTTGGAAAGTGTTCTGTGTGCATTTGAGAAGAATGTATATTCCGTTGCTTTTGGGTGGAATATTCTGCATATATCTGTTAAGTCCATCTGGTCTAACATGTCATTTAAGGCCAATATTTCCTTACTGATTTTCTGTATGGATGATCTATCCATTGATGTCAGTGAGGTATTAAAGTCCCCTACTATTATTGTATTGCTGCCAGGTCTGTTAATATTTATTTATTTAGATGTTTCTTTGTTGAGTGTATAAATATTTCCAAAATTATAGCCTCTTGTTGAATTGACCCCTGTATCATTATCTTTCTCTCACAAGGGCCTATGTTTTAAGGTCTATTTTGTCTGATATAAGTACAGCTACTCTAGCTTTCTTTTGGTGTCCGTTTGCATGGAATATCTTTTCCCAGCCTTTCACTTTCAGTCTGTGTGTGTCCTTACATCTAAAATGTATCTCTTGTAGGCAGCATATAGACGGTCTTGCTTTTTACCCAGATACTGTATGTCTTTTGACTGGGGAATTTAATCTGTTTACATTTAAAGTAATTATTATTAGGTATATGTTTATTGCCATTTT
This sequence comes from Puma concolor, assembly GCF_028749965.1. Classification (NCBI taxonomy): domain Eukaryota; kingdom Metazoa; phylum Chordata; class Mammalia; order Carnivora; family Felidae; genus Puma; species Puma concolor. The sequence goes on along the minus strand of NC_141670.1, from coordinate 52,254,961 downwards.
GTTAATTGTTTTCTGGCTGTTTTTGTAGTTCTTGTCAAGTGTTCCTTTCTTCTCTTGCTCTCTTGCTTTGTGGTTTGATGACTTTATTCAGTGGTAAGCTTTCTCTTAATATTTCTTTCTCTTAACCTTTTGTGTATTTCCCATATGTTTTTGCTTTGTAGTTACCATGAGGCTTACACATAACAACTTATATCTACAATGAGACTATATTTGAAAGTAACTGGCAAACTGTAAAGAGTTTTACAATTAGCTTGAGTTAGTATTACTATGAACTGTATAAAATACTTCAGTGTATACTGCACATTAGAAATTCTCAATGGAGATCTGGCTCAACTTGCTGTCTCCACCAGTCTGAGGAAAAAAAAAAAATTCAGTGGATTTTCCTTTCCAACTTGGTGAAAAGGTTGGTGGAAAATTGGATAAGTCACTCAAATTCTTAAAACCTATTTGCCAGTTAAAAAAAAAATCTAATTTACAGAATATATTGATGCTTCTGAAAAATGAAACCAAAATGAGCATTTGTTTTAGACCACAGTGCATACCTCTGCTTCTTTCTTCCTTCACCTGTTGGCTGACACCAGCAGGAGCAAGCCAGGACCTGTTTTTTTGTTTTGTTTTGTTTTGTTTTGTTTTGTTTTGTTTTTAAAAAAGTGTCAGAGAAATGTTTCAGCACAATCTGCCCAAACAAACTCAGCCCTTGGACTAGCAAGCAGCAGCTGTATTTAGATTTAAGTAAGAAGTTCCCCACTGTCACCCTGTTTATCTTGCGGGTTCTGCAGCCACTGCAGTTTGGAGCCTGTTGTGTTGACGTGTAGGGATGGGAAGGTCAGATTAGGTGCTCTGATGTATAGTTTTATAGTGTTCAGTTATTAGTGAGCAAATTAGTGTCATGTCCTAATAAAGTGGATGACTAGACTCCTTGCATAAAAAGTATACCTATCTATTAGGAAATATTGAATACACTAAAATGACATCCACAAAGCCTTTAAGGGACCAGTAAGGGGAAGTGGGTGGGTTGGGGGGAGCCAGAGAGAGAGACAGCATGTGAAAAAGGGTATGTGGGAACAAAGTTGCATTTGGGTTGCCAAAATGTGGATGGTTGCAGTGTGTGGGCTAATGCAGACATGCTCACTGAGTTCTTCTCTCAGCTGATTTGAAACTTCTCTACCTATTGGCCTTCAACACCTACCCCAGATGTCATCAACAATTTCTCCAGCCCTTACTCAAAAAGCTCCCAGAAGCAATCTCTCCTTTCTCTGAATTTTCATACTGCGTTCATCATGACTCATCAATGTCTATCCTGTATTAGAATTTTTAGATGTATGATTTTTCCCCTTCAAGTCTGACTCCTCTGAAGGTGAAGTTAATCTTTGTGTCCCTACAGCATCCAGGACAATGCTTTGCACATAGCAGGTACAGAGGGACTCTTAAGTGAAGAAGCAAATGAACAAACTACAGCTAGAACAGGGCCCATGCTCTGAAGACCTGAAGTGTATCCCAGGATGAAGATGAAGAATCAGGGGTGCACTGCTGTGGCCACAGCTTCTACTTTCCTTCAGATTCTCAACACTACAACATATGGTAAATGTAAAGACCTGCTCGCCCAACTTGACAGCTTAATTGTGAATTCCTCCCCACTTCTCTCCTAGGCCTTCCTTATGACTGTCACCTTGCCACTCATATCTCAAATGACCTCCTCCCAGGGCCCAATTTGCAAGCCTCCCTTCCTTGAGTGGTAGTTGTGGTATTAGATGAAAAAAGGACCTACCAAAATACCTGACAGAAAGCCCTTCCATATGTTTTTCTCTCTTCCTCCAAGCACATGGGGAAAAAGCAATTCTTACAAAAAGCCGAGGACCCCACTCATGGGAACGCAACTGGTGTCCTCTCAGATGAGGAAGTAATGGCAGCCGCGGTCCTGCCAGTGCTCTGCAGAGCTATCACTGGGGCTCCAGAACCACTTTTTATGTGCTGCAGTGATTCTTTCTCATGACTGACAAGCTCCAGGATGAAACAAAAGGTGTGGTCAGGTCATCCTGAAGACATGAGAGTCCCAGGAATGCTTAGGGCTCCTCACTGGAGGAGGTAACCTGTGAGCAGACCCTGGGGCAGGGTGGGGTGTGGTCACATTGACTCAGACTTCTGAGGTGACAGGTTTCAGGATCCTGCCCTTGTCTGGGTCTCCTAGGCAGCTCTGAGTGGAGCAAGTTGATGCAATTTCGCTTGGAGGGTTTACAAAATCCTGCCGTGATGAGGCAAGGCACTATCAACCTGCAGTGAACAAATGTTAACAGGGTTGGAAGAGGGAGAATGGGTGTATTCTGGCCACATAGCCCAGTGGTTCTTCCAAATTAGAGGATCCTTCCAAATGCTTATCCCTGAGACAAGCAACCCTGCTCACTTCAATCCTGTAGGGGCTATATCATTACATTCCTCATTTTATAGATGATGAAATAGGCTCAGAGTCATGAAGTACCTTGACCGAGGTAACCAGTTCATAAAGTGGCAGATGGAATGGTTATCACCCCTGGCTCCAACCCCTTTTTGCTGCTGGGAAGGTTTTGGATACTATGTTTGGTTTTTGTTTTAATAATTGAATTAATTCAATGTGGATTTAGTCCATTTGGGGATGGAAGGTGCCTTCGTAGCAATTACAGTGTAATTCACAGGTAAGAGGAGAGATACACAAAATGATGCAGGAGAGCATCATCAGAGGTGCTCATATAGTCATTCCACAAACCTTAAGTGGTTAAGGCTCAATGCTAGGGGCTAGGAATACAGATATGACAAAGACATGATCCCTAGCCTTACAAAGATTACCATTTAGTGAACTGTGTTTTGAAAGTTGGAAGAACTAAAGCCAAAGTTGGATATTTACAATTTTATGTACCTAAATTCAGGAGAAAGTTGTCAACTTAAAAGATTTTGTAAGCCAAGAAATGCCTATTTGGTGTCCATGGGTAGCAAGACACCTTTGTATACAGGCGTGCATGTGACAAGTCAGAGTTAGAGCTAGTGCCAGTTTATGCTCTTCAGAGTCAAGAGTGGTGACCTTGAAATTTTTTTGCTAGACCCAGACTTTTATTTTGAGTTTTGCTTCATGGATCTTGGAGTTTTAGAACTGGAAGGAACTGTTGTAATTTCACCAGAAATGGGAATGCAAATTGGTGCAACCACTGTGGAAAACAGTCTAGAAGTTCCTCAAAAAATTAAAAATAGAACTACCTTACCATCTAGTAATCACACTAGTGGGTATTTACCCAAAGAATACAAGAACACTAATTCAAAGGGATACATTCAGCCTTATGTTCAGAGCAGCATTTTTTTTTTAATGTTTATTTATTTTTGAGACAGAGAGAGACAGAGCATGAATGGGGGAGGGTCAGAGAGAGGGAGACACAGAATCTGAAGCAGGCTCCAGGCTCCGAGCTGTCAGCACAGAGCCCGACGCGGGGCTCAAGCTCACGGACTGTGAGATCATGACCTGAGGTGAAGTCGGATGCTTAACCGACTGAGCCACCCAGGCGCCCCGCAGCATTTTTTACAATAGCCAAACTATGGAAGAACCTAAGTGTCCATCAATAGATGACTGGATAAAGAAGATGTGATGTATATACACAATGAAATGCTATTCAGACATAAAAAAGTGAAATCTTGCAATTTGCAACAACATGGATAATGCTAAGTGAAATAAGTCAGAGAAAGACAAATACCATGTGATTTCACACATGTATGGAATTTAAGAAACAAAAAAATGAGCAAAAGAAAACAAAAAGAGAGACAAACCAAGAAAGAGATTCATAGATTCTTAACTATAGAGAAGAAACTAATGGTTGCCAGAGAGGAGGTGTGAAGGGGGATGGGTAAAATAGGTGATAGGGATTAAGAAGGAGGGCACTTATCATGATGAACACTGAGTAATGTATAGAATTGTTGAATCACTATATTGTACACTTGAAACTAATATAACAGTGTATGTTGTCTGTACTGGAATTAAAATTAAAAGCTTAATTTAAAAAAAGGAAAAGAAATTTCACCAGAAAAATGCAAGTCAGAGCAGCAATTTGGTGCAGAACCATTCTGGGTAGAAGGAGAAGGATTAGATGAGTTCCTGTGTCCTCTTCCAGTTTCTGGGCTAGGTCCTTCTCCTGACAGGCTCCTGAGAGGTGCTCAGGCTGCAGATCAGTATGCCAACTCTGTTGGTCATGTGTGACACTCTGAAAACCTTGAGTTTAGGGGCTCCAGTCCCTTCTTTACTCATTCTTAGTATTTTACCAGGATGGTAGAAAGGTTTATAATAACCAGGGAGGGTGGTTGACATGTGTGTCTCATTATCAGTTATTAATGGCATCCTTTATTAAGCTGGAAGATTTATAATTATTTTCTCTTTATTCTCAAAACAACTCATAGGTAATAATGATTACCCAGATTCTGAGTGTGGAAAAAAATGAGATTCTGCTTGATGGGCATTTTTCTCAAGGTCACACAGCTAATAAATAGACCATTACTGGAGCCCACATCTGCCTAACTCCAAAGCCCCCACTGTTTTCCTCTAGGCTACATAGCCTCTTAGCTATCCCTGAGGATCATTATGTGAACATGTTTGGAAAGAAACACAATATATTCATCACTCAAAATTTAGCCCACAGTCCCCTGCTCTCCTGATCACTCTTGGTCTTGGTTACATATCCCTTTTCTGTGTTCCTTTTGGCACTGAGTGTGTGCTTTTTTCTATACTTACCATGAGAGAAGCTTTTTCTCACTGCATCCCCAACACCTAACACAGTGCCTATTCCCTAATACATGTTTAAGAAATATTTTTGAATAAATTATAGATAACACATGAGCAAATGAAATGATTTCCTCTTATTCCCATATTTCTCTGTATTTGGGGGCAGGGGGCACTTGTAGCCCAAAGAAATCCATGTCTTTTGCTCTGCATTGGATTTTTAAAGTCAGACTGATTGAAGTGTAATTTACAAACAACAAGTTCACCATTTTTAAGTGTGCAATTTGATGAGTTTTGAGAAGTGGATATAGTTGTGTAATCACCACAACTATTGTCTTATAGAACATTTCTATCAGCCAGTAAGTTTCCATGTTCTCCTTTACAATCAGTCACCTGCCCCTGTGCCCTGGCCCTCTGGCAACTACTGATCTACTTTCTTTCATTATATCTTTACTGTTTCTAGAGTTTCATAAAAGTGGAATCATTTCAACTTAGCATAATGTGTTTGGCATTCAACAATGTTACTGTATTTGTCTGTAGTTTGTTCGTTTTTATTGCTAAGTAAATTATACTTGAGGATAGACCAGTTTATCCATTCATCAGATGACCATATGGGCTTTTTGCAGTTGTATACTCTCATGCTTAAAGCTTCTATGAACATTCAAATACACGTCCTTATTTAGATATATGCTCTCATTTCTTATGGAGAAACACCTAGGAGTGGAATGGCCAGGTCATATGATAAATGTTTGCTTAACTTAGAAACAGCCAGTTTTACAAAGGCTACAACTTTACATTCTCAAAAGCAGTTTATGAAAGCTCTGTGTGCTCCACATCCTCACCAACAGTTGGTATTCTCAGTATTTTTAATTCTAACCATTCTAATGATGTATAATAGTATCTCGTTGTGGTTGTAATTTGTATTTCCCCCTAATAACTAATAATGTTGAGCATCTTTTCATGTGCCTATTGGACATTCTTATATCTTCCCTTGTAAGTGTCCAAATCTTTCCCCACCCTTTTATTGTATTTTCCTCTTTATAGTGAGTTGTGAGATAATTGTCTACATAAAACTATCCCCAAGAAGTCTATCCCCAAATCTTTGAACTGTAAAGAGTTTAACAAGCTCACAGGATACAAGGGCAACACACCATTACATTTTATCTTTTAACGAACTGTTGGAAATAGAAATTAAAAACAATATCATGTACCATCAGTCAGAAAAATCAAGTACTGGGGACCTCAGCAAGGTGACAGAATAGGAAGCTCCAGGGCCCAGCTCTTCAACAAAACCATTAAATAAACAACTATAAGCTAACTAAGATAACTTTGTAGAAGCTCTGGAAATCAGCCAAATATCTACAGAAACCAAATGAACACCCAATCCAGAAAAAACTATACTGAAAATGCTAGAAGATTTCATGATGTTTTTACTTGCCTTCATCCCACCCCACCCCAACAATGAAATCAAGAGGAAGTGACCCAATCTTTAGTTCTGTCCCCTGGGCGAGAAAGAGTAGAGGGGAAATTGTAACATTCTAGCCTATCTGTGGACTGACCAAGGAACTCATATCTGTCTTGCCTGACTCAGAGCTCAGACAGGAAATAGCAGCAAGGCTTGGATCTTAGGCTGGAAGCCATGGAAGGAAGTGGTAGGTGCCATGGCATGTAAAACTTAGGGGGACTGCAGATATACAGATGCCTGGAAGGAAAGAGATTGTGGGCAGAAGAATATAACAGAACATCTAAAGCCCTGAGAAGAAGTTGGCCTGAGACTCTTAGGGAAATTAAGACAGTTAAAAGCAGCAAAGGAGAGGCACCTGGGTGGCTCAGTTGGTTAAGCATCTGACTTCTGCTCAGGTTGTGATCTCACAGCACATGAGTTTGAGCCCCACATCAGGCTCTGTGCTGACAGCTCTGAGCCTGGATCCTTCTTTGGATTCTATATCTCCCTCTTTCTCTGCCCCTCCCCCAGTCACGCACTGTCTGTCTATCTGTCTGTCTGTCTCTCTCAAATATAAACATTAAAGTTTATTTTAAAAGCAAAAGAAAATGGGGTGGGGAGGGGAGGATCGATACAGGAGAGCATATGCATATAAGCCCAGAAAGATACATGCCCAGAAAAGACCTAAAAAACTCTTAAATCTTCACTCTGTGCTGATCTTCAGGTTCAGGGACCTGCTAGTTAATAAAGGTCTCCCATGCCAATCTGCAAAGACTGGTAGGACAACAATTTTGTCAAATTCCCAGTTTTCAACAAAAGCTCACAAGATATACAAATAAACATGGAAATGTGTCCCTTTTGAAGGAACAAAATACATCTCCAGAAATAGTCTCTGAAGAACACACACAGTGGACTTACTAGACAAAGACTTTAAAACAATTGTCTTAAACATGCTAAGAGCTAAAGGAAAACACAAAGAACTAAAGAAAATCAGGAAAAGTATATGTGAACAAAATGACAATATAAATAAAGAGTTAGAAATTATAAAAATGAACCAAAGAAAATTCTATGCTGAAAAATACAATACCTAAAATTTCATTAGAGGGTTTCAACAGCAGATTCAAATATGTAAAAGAAAATGTCAGTAAACTGTAAGAGTGGACATTTTAAATTATCAGGTCTAAGGGGCAAAGAGAAAAAAGAAGAAAAGTGAATAGAGCCCAAGAGACTTGTGAGACATTAACAAGCATACCAAATAAGCATTGTGAGGTTCCCAGAGGAGAAGAGAAAAAGGAACAGAGAGAATATTTGAAGAAATAATGGCTGAAAACTTACCAAATTTGAGGAAATATATGGATATAAGTCCAAGAAGCTTAACAAACACCAAGAAGGATAGACCCAATGAGACATATTATAATCAAACTGTTGAAAGCCAAAGATAAAGAGGGAATCTTGAAAGCAGCAAGAGAAAAGTGACTTGTTCATACAAGAGATCTCCAATAAGACTGTCAGTAGATTTCTTAACAGAAACCTTGCAGAAGGCAATGGGATGATATATTTAAAATGATGAAATGGGGGCAGGGGAGACCTGTCAATCAAAAATTCTATACCCATCAAAACTGTCCTTCAAAAATGAGGAAGAAATTAAGATATTCCCAAACAAAAACTGAGGGAGTTCAGTGCCATCTGTCCTTTGAGAAATTCTAAAGGGAGTTCTTCTAGTTGAAATATAAAGACACTAGAGAGTAACTTGAAGCCATATAAAATATAAGGTTCTAGGGGCGCCTGGGTGGCGCAGTCGGTTAAGCATCCGACTTCAGCCAGGTCACGATCTCACGGTCCGTGAGTTCGAGCCCCGCGTCGGGCTCTGGGCTGATGGCTCAGAGCCTGGAGCCTGTTTCCAATTCTGTGTCTCCCTCTCTCTCTGCCCCTCGCCCGTTCATGCTCTGTCTCTCTCTGTCCCAAAAATAAATAAACGTTGAAAAAAAAAAAATTAAAAAAAAAAATATATAAGGTTCTAATAAAGATAAACAGACAAATATAAAAAATAGTGTTGTAATTTTGATTTGTAACTTAATTTTTATTTTCTACAGTATTTAAAAGTGAAAGAAATATAAATTTATGTTAATGGTTATACAATATATAAGGATGTAAGTTGTGACATCGATAACAGAGTTGGGAGGAGCAGAGCTGTAAAACGAAAGAGTTTTTGTATATGATTGAAATTAAGTTGCTATCAATTCAAGGTAAATTGTAATGACTTCAGGATGTATATCTAATCTCCAGGGTAACAACAGAGAAACTAAAGAATAAACAAAAATGAAATGAGAGGAGAATCAAAATGCATCAAAATGATTACAAAAAGTCAACTGAACACAAGGGAAAGCAGTAATGGAGGAAATGAGGGATAAAAAAAAAGCTGTAAGCATACAGAACATTTTTTTTACATGTCAAAAGTAAGTGTTTCCACATCAGTAATTATTTTACATGTAAACTGGCTAAACTCCTCAATCAAAAGACATAGAATGGCAGAGTGGATACACACCAAAAAAATCAGGATCCAACTATATATACACTGTCTATAAGAGATGTACTTTAGACCTAAGGATCATAGGTTGAAAGTGAAAGGATGTAAAAAGATATATTGTGAAAATAGTAACCAAAAGAGAGCAGGGGAGTTATACTAATATTAGACAAAGTAGACTTTAAATCAACAATTTACAAGAGACAAGGATATATAATATTAAAGGGTCAATTCACCAAGAAGATACAGCAATTATAAACATATATGCACCAAACATCAGAACTCTAAACTATATGAAGCAAATATTTACAGGATTGAAAGGAGAAATAGACATCTGTACAATAATGAGAGACTTCGATGCCCCAATTTTGATAATGGAGAGAACAGCCAGACAGAAGATCAATAAAGACACAGGGGACTAGAATAACACTATAGTCCACTTGGACCTATATACATATCATCCTACCCAACAATAGCAGAAGACACATTTTTCTCAAGTACATAAGAAACATTCTCTCGGAAAGACTATATATTAAGCCACAAAACAAATCTTAATACATTTAAGGGAATTGAAATCATGCGACATTTCTTTGCCAATCACAATTGAATGAAACTAGAAATCAACAGCAGAAGAAAAAACAGTAAATTCACAAATATGTGGAAACTAAACAACACATTCTTTTTTTTAAACATTTATTTATCTTTGAGAGATAGAGAAAGACAGAGCACAAGCGGGGGAGGAGCAGAGAGAGAACGAGACACAGAATCCAAAGCATGCTCCAGGCTCCGAGCTGTCAGCACAGAGCCAGAAGCAGGGCTCAAACTCACAAACCGTGAGATCATGACCTGAGTCAAGGTCAGACGCTTAACCGACTGATCCAATCAGGCGCCCCACTAAAAAACACATTCTTAAGCAACCAATGAGTCAAAGAAGAACTTATAAAAGGAATTAGAATATATTTTGAGACAAACAAAAGTTAAAACACAGCATACCAAAACTTATCAGATGCAGTGAAAGAAAGCACTAAGAGGGAAAATTATAGCTGTAAGTGCTTAAATTATAAAAGAAAAAAGGTCTCAAATCAACAATCTAATTCTACACCTTAAGGAACTAGAAAAAAAATACTAAATCCAAATCTGGTAGAAGGAAGGAAATAGTAAAGATTGGAACAGAGAAAAGTAAAATAGAGAATAGAAAAACAATAGAGAACACCAGCAAAACCAAGAGTTGGTTCTCATTAAAGGCGAACAAAATTGGCATGCCTTGAACTAGACTGACTAATAAAAAGAGAGCTTGCATACACAAGAGGAGTCAAATAACTAAAGTCAGAAATAAAAGAGATGACACTACTACTAATTTTACAGAAATAAAAAGGATTATATATAAATAAATCTCTTATGAGAGTATTATGAAAAATTGTATGCCAACAAATTGGATAACCTAGATGAAATGGACAAATTCCTAGGAACACACAAACTACCAAGATTGAAACATGAGGAAATAGAAAATCCAAACAGATCTATAAAGGAGATTGAATTAGTAACCAAAATCTCCCAAGAAAATCCCAGAACTAGATGGTTTCACAGGCAAATTCTACCAAACATTGAAAGAATTAATACCAATTTTTCTCAAACTCTTCTAAACATTGAAGAGGGGGAACTTCCGAAATTGTTCTATGAGGTCAGCATTATTCTGATACCAAAGCCAGACAAAGACGCAAGGAAAACTACAGCCCAATACCCCTTGTGAATATAGATGCAAAAATCCTTAACAAAATACTAGCAAAATGAATTCAACAGCATATTGAAAGGATTATACACCATAACCAAATGGGAATTATTCGTGAAATGCAAGGATGATTCAATATATAAAATCAATCAGTGTAACACACATATTAACAGAATGAGGGGGAAGAAAACCCATGCATCATTTCAACTGATACAAAAACGAATTTATAAAATTCAACACTCTTTCATGGTAAAAACACTCAACTAATGAGGCATAGAAAGGAACTACCTCAATATACTGAAGGCCATGTATGAAAAATCCACAACCAACATCATGGTCAATGGAAAAAGACCTGAATGCATTTCCTCTAATATCAGGAACAGTTCAATGATGTCCACTTTCACCATTTCTGCTCAGCATAGGACGGATATCATAGCCAGAGCAATTAGCCATAAATAAAAATAAAAATAAAAAGGTATCCAAAATTCAAAGGAATAAATAAAACTTTCTCTGTTCATAGGTGACATGATCTTACATGTAGAAAACCATAAAGATTACACACGTATTTTTAAAGATGGTTAGAACTAATAAACAAATTCATCAAAGTTGCAGGGTGCAAGATCAACACATAAAAATTAGTTTGTTTCTATACACTAACAATGAACAATTCAAAGAGGAAATTGAAGAGAATTTTTCATACAATTTCCCTCAAAAAGAATAAAATACTTAGGAGTAAACTAAACCCAGGAGGCTGGGTTAAGTACCCTGAAAACTATAAAATATTGCTGAAAGAAATTAAAGAAGACAAATAAATGGAAAGGCATTCCATGTTTATGGATTGGAAAATTTAATATTTTTAAGATGTTAATACTACCCAAACAATCTACAGATTCAGTGAAATCCTGATTAAATCCTAGTGACAGGTTTTTGCAAAAATAGAAAATTCCATCCTAAAATTCATATGGAAATTCAAGAGACTCAAATAGTCCAAAATATCTTGAAAAAAAAAAACCCCACAAAATTGGAAGTCTCACACTTCCTGCTTTCAAAACTTGCTACAAAGTTATGGTAACCAAAAATACTGTGGTACGGGCATAAAGACACATCTATAAACCAATGGAATAAATAAAGAGCCCAGAAATAACCCCTCACATGTATGGCCAAATGATATTTGACAAGGATGCCGAGACCATTAAATGGGGAAAGGACAGTCTCCTCAACAAATGATGTTGAAAAACTGGATATCCACAAGCAAAAAGTAAAGTTGGACCCTTGTCTTTCACCATATACAAAAATTTACAAAGTGGATCAAAGACGTACATGTAGAGCTAAAACTCTAAGACTCTTTGAAAGAAAACATACGGGATAAATTCATGACACCAGATTTGACAATGATATCTTGGGTATGGCACCACAAGTATAGGCAAGAAAAGAGAAAATAGATAAGTTGGACTTCATCAAAATTTTTTTAAATGTGTATGAAAGAACATTATGAAAATGGGACTCATGAAATGAGAGGAAATATTTTCAAATAATATATTTGCTAAGGAATTGATATCCAGAATATATAAAGAGATTCTACAACTCAACAACAAAACACAACTCTATTTAAAAATGCCCAAAGATGGGCATCTGGGTGGCTCAGTAGGTTGAGCATCCAACTTCAGCTCAAGTCATGATCTCATGGTTTGTGAGTTTGAGCCCCACATCAGGCTCACTGCTGTCAGCACAGAGCCCACTTCAGATCCTCTGTCCTCCTCTTTCTCTGCCCCTGCCCTGCTTGTGCTGCCTCTCTAAAAAATAAATAAAACATTTTTTAAATGCCCAAAGGACTTGAATATATATTTCTTCAAAGAAGATATGCAAATACCCAAGAAGCACATGAGAAAATGCTCAGCATTTTCATTAGGAAATGCAAGTTAAAACTACAAGAAACTGTTTCACACCCACTAAGATGGCTTTTATAAAAAAAAAAAAGGGGGGGGGAAGCAAAGTAACAAGTATAGTGAGAATGTGGAAAACTTGGACCATTTCCAAGTGGACCAACTTCCACTCTTCCTGCTTGGATGATTTCTAAAGAGAAGTCCAATGTGATTCTTATCCTTGCTCCTCTATAGGTAAGGTAAGTTCTCCTCTGGCTTCTGTCAGGATTTTTTCTTTGTCTTTGATTTTCTGCAGGTTGAATCTGATATGCCTAGGTATAGATTTGTTGGCATTTATCCTTCCTGGTGTTCTGAGTTTCCTGAATATGTGGTTTGGGAAATTCTTGGTCATTATTGCTTCAAATATTTTTTCTGCTCTTTTTTTCTCTGTCCTCTTATTATGCTACATGAGGATATGTGTAATTCCCTTAAACATGTGCTACGCATTTTGTAGTTGTCCCACAGTTCTTGAATATTCTGTACCATTTTTATTTTCTCCTTGCTTTTCAGTTTGGGGAGTTTCTATTGACATATCCTCAAACTCACTGATTCTTTGGTCAGTTGTATTCAGGCTACTAATTAACTCATCAAAAGCATTCTTCAATTCTGTTATGGTGCTTTTGATTCTGAACATTTCTTTTTTATTCTTTTTTAGAATTCTGATCTCTTTGTTTATGTTACCTATCTGTTCTTTCATGTTGTTCTTTCCTGAGCATATTAATCATAGTTATTTTAAATTCCCAGTCTGATAATTCCAACATCTCTGTCATATCTGAATTTCGTTCCCATGCTCACTCTACCTGTTCAAACAGTATTCTTTCCTTTTTAGTATGCCTTGTATTTTTTTTTCTTGAAAGCCAGATATGACATACTGAGTAAAAGGAACCTGGTACTGGTTCCTGTGGAGGTTTCTTCTCTTGGGTTTCTGCTCTAGTAAGTTGTGATTCTTTGTATCCACTTATCTGGCTCTCCAATCTTGGGGACAGCAGTTAGCCTTATGTTTGGAAAAACCTGTTTTCTTCCTTTTGTATAGGGGGAAAATAATTCTTCCCTACTGTATGTTTCTTCCCTGTGAGTCTCCTTTACTACTCACACAAAGAACTTCACTTCTGGTCACCAAATGTGTGGAAATTATTCACCACATCAAACAATTCTCTGAAACACCTGTTGACTGTCCTATGATTTAACTAAATTCTGACATTGTCTATCCAGAGATAATATCAGATCCCACAGGTTAAGGGCCCAGTCCCACAAGACTGACCCCGTTCCTTAAGTGCACACATTTCAAACACCAGTTGCAAGCCCAGCTTATCACTTTTGCTTTTGAACAACAGATTATACATCAGAGGTTCCAATGACCCTCTACTTGGTTTCAACCAATTTGCTTGAGTGACTCATAGATTTCAGGAAAACTCTTAAATTTACCAGTTTATTAAAGGATATGATAAAACATACAGATGAACAGCCAGATGAAGAGGTACATAAGGTAAAGTCTGGGAGGATCCTGAGCACAGGAGCTTCTATCCCTAGGGAGTTGGGAATGTGTCACTCTCCTGGTATGGATGTGTTCACCTACCTGGAAGCTTTCTGGACATCATACTTTTGGGATTTTATGAAGGCTTTCTCATGTGGCCATGATTAATTATTAACTCCATTTCCAGCCCTTCTACCCTTTTTGGGGAAGTAGGGAGTGGGGCTTGAATATTCCAAGCTTGGTCTTTCTGTTGACCAACCCCCATCCAAGAAGCATCCAGATGCCCACCCAGAATTCCCTCAAGAGAACAAAATATTCTCCTAGTGTTCTTATTAAGAAATTGCAAGTGTTTTAGGAGCTCTGTCCTAGGAACCAGAGGCATAGACCAATGTATTTTTTTTATTATCTCATATTCATGACCCTTCATGACCTCAATTCTCTAATGGATCTAAAAAGAGTTGTTGATTTTCAGTTTATCTTTTTTCTTGTTAGAATAGGATTCATGATTTCCAGGATCCTTACATGCCAGATTGGAAATTAGAATTCCCATGCTTTTACTTTTAATTTATCTGTGTATTTGTGTCTAAAGTGAATTTCTTATAGGCACCGTATAGTTGAGTCTTACTTCTTTTCCCAATCTGACAATCTCTTCCTTTTAAATGGAGTGTTTAGGTGATAAATCTTTGATGCAATCATCAATATAGGTGGGTTTTAATCTAACATCTTACTTTGTTTTCTATCTGTCCTATCTGTTCTTTACCTATATTTTCCTATTTTCATGTTTTGGATAAATTAGATTAATTAAAGTTTTCATGATATAATTTTTATCTATATTAAGTCTCTTTGGTCTTTTTTTTAAAGTGTTTGCTGTAGAGTTTACAATATTTATCTTTAATTGATCAGTCTACCATTAAATAATGTTGTATTACCTCACCTATAAAATAAGGACATCACAACAGTATATTTTCATTTCCCTCCTCGTGGCCTTTGGGCTATTGTTAAACATTTTATTTCTAAATATGTTATAAATGGCATAATACATTGTTATTATTTTTGCTTTAAACAATAAATTATCTTTGAAAGAGGTCTTTAAGTTAGACAAAATGTCTTTTATATTTACCTCATATTATCATTCCTTTATGTAGGTCCAAATTTCCATCTGGTATCACTTTCCCTTGCCTGAAGGACTTGAAATTTTTTATAGTGCCAACCTACTGACAAGCTTTTGCCTGTTTGAAAAGCCTTTATTTTGCTTTCATTTTAAAAGATATTTTGGCTGGATATAGAATTATAAGTTGAAAATTTAAATTTTTTTCTTATAGCACTTTAAAAATGTTATTCCATTGTCTTCTGGATTGCGTAGTTTCAAGCATGAAGTCTACCATAATTTGTATCTTTGTTCTTCTATATGTTATGTGTCCTTTAAACTCTGGTTGCTTTTAAGATTTTTCAGTTCAGTTATTATGTGTATTTATGTGCTTTCTTTATATTACTTCTGGTTGAGGATTGTTGATCTTTTTGAAACAATGAATTTATAGTTTCCATTAACTTTGAAAATTTTCTTAGCCATTATTTTCTCAAATATGTATTTTAATGTCTCTTTTTTTTCTGGGACTTCAATTGCTTTTATGGTAGGCCAGTTAATATTGTCTCACAGGTTGTTGCTTCTCTGTTTCCAGTGTTTTTTTCTCTCTGCTTTTCATTGTGGGTAGTTTGTCTCTTGTTCACTAATATTTTCTTCTGTAATCTCTAATCTGATACTAATCTTAGCTAGTGTCTTTTGTATTCAAAATATTGTATATTTCACCTTTAAAATTTTGATTTGAGTCTTCCTTAGAACTTTTATATCTCTCCCCATCATGTTTTTGTTTTCTCCTACCTTCTTGAACATATGGAGTGTATTTAAAAATAGCTCTTTTAATATCCTTAACTGCCAGCTCCATTATCATTTCTGGTTCTATTTCTATTGACTGTTTTTTATCGTGGTAATGGGTTGTACTTTTTTTATGATGCAATACTCTTCTGGGGACAATACCTGATGCCCCCTGTATTAAGAGGTCTTTACACTTTGATTGATGGGAACTGAAACACTTTCTAGCCCTGTGTGAGCTCAGGAGATTATTCCTCCTACTTTTTTCCAGATTTTTTTTCCCCACATAGCCTTAGTATTTTTTCACAAAATGTGCAGTTGAGTACTCAGCCAAAGATCAAGGATACTCTTCTGCAAATCTCTGAGGCCCTTCCTTTTTACAGTCTCTCCTTTGTCCTCCTTGAGCTGAGAACATTGTCTCCTTGACACAGCAAACCCTGCGGCCTCTGTCTCAATTTCCCTCCTGTGCTATAGTCTGGAAACGTTCTTCAGATGGTGAGCAGGGGAACTTATTGGATTCACCTTGTTTATTTATCTTTTCCAGGATTATTGTTCCGCTCTGTGTACAATGTCTGAAACTCTTGTTTTATATATTTCATCTAGTTTTGTAATGGTTTAGGGTGGGAAGATAAATCTGATCCCTGTTTCTCCTTCATGGGAAGAAGTGGAAGTTTCTGTAATTTAAAGTTTGCTTTCTTACATATTATATTGTTTGTTTGGGTCCAGCCTCATTTCACTCAAACCCTACATCTCGTGGAGAATTAAGCAATGAATGGGTCTTCTTGAGAGAGCTGTAGTATTAGGGCTTAGTATTTTACCTGTTCTGCCACTCACTAGCTGTCTTTTAATTTCTATAAGCTTTAGTTCTTCATCTATAAAATAAAGGTTATAATAATATACCTTCTTTGCTTTCTTTGTTTGAAGATGAAATGAGATGTGATTTGTAATAGCACTTTAAATAAGCAGGTAAAATGCCCGTTTATACAAGTAAACAAGACTGTGATTACTTCTGCTCCAAACATTTTGTTGACTAGATCCAGTGTCAAAAGTGACAGGATGACTACAGTTAAAAACCCAGTTGAAGAAGGCCTTAGAAACCATTTTCCATACTTGAACTTCAATTCTTGCCAAATACCCCAACTTCCCCTTCCAATAAAACTTTACATATTCCAGTTCTAAATGTGGATCCATAACTCATTAAGCTTTTCTCAAATGCAGCTTCAATATCCAGACCCAGTCCCATCCTTTAAATTATTTTATGGCCCTAGACACACCCTGTGCCTCAGTATCCTCCATCTTAAAAATGAAATTATTATTGCCTGATTTCTATTATTTTCTTTGGGGGAGGTTTGAAAAACCTTTTGAAGGAATGGCATTGTGTAATGTGTGTGGACAGAAGACAGAAGAAGAGGGTGACACGTTTCTTTGCCTTGACATTCACTTTGGGGTGGGAAGGAGTGTTGTTATGAGTTACTTAGTTATTTGTCAGTTTTAGACCTATGGTGTTCTTACCATCATCATCTCACACAGAAATATATCTGGTGCTGGTTTTAAAGCATGCCACAATTTTTTGACACTTCCCACATTGAGAGTTATAGATCTATGTTCCCTCCCCTTAAATCTGGTCAGGCTCGTGACTGCTTTGTCCAATGGAGTATTGGTCAGAGGTAATGCATGTGACTTCTGGGCCAAAGTCATAAAATACTATACAGCTTTTGCTTTGTTTGTGGGAACACTCATTCTTGGAGCTGAGTTAACATTTAAGAAGTCTGTCTAGTTGGAGGCCGCCATGCTAAAAGGAAGCCAAAACAATATAGAAAAACCATGGATAGATACTCTGGTTAATAGTCTCAGTTTAGCCCAGCCTTTGAGTGATCCCAGCCCTGGTGCTGGACACGTGGCTGAAGAGACTTCCAAATAGTTCCAGCTCCTGGCCATTCAAGTTACTTTAGGTTATTCATGTCTTTCCACCTGAGACCTCAGACATCATAAAGAAGACAACCTCACTGTACACTATGCAAATACCTATCATAATGGGATGGTTAATCACACAGCAATAGAAAACTGAAGCACATCCTTTCCTAGATCACTGTCAAATGATAGTGGAAATGCAGGGCAAACTATTCAAGGACCAATTTAGATAGGTAGTGTGAATGGATATATTGAATGAGGGGCGTGTTTCCCAGTGAAGTCTTCATAAAGGGACATCTAAGACTGCTGAGACATCCCATCTTTCTGAATATAAATCCAGGAGCTGTTGAATGCAGTCTTTTCACATGAGTTGTGGGCAACTCACTTCAGTGTTTATGGGAAGTGAGGCTATTGAAAACAGCACTCTTATTGCCCAACTAGCCTGCCCACTGCACATTGTTCCCATTGTCCTCCCTCACTTCCTTCTTTCCCCTTTACTTGAATGCTTTCCTTCCATCTTTCCCCTTTACTTGAATGCTGATTATGTGCAACCCATTATTTTAGGTTCTGGAGTGTCAAAGATAACTGTGTATTAACAGAGTCTTTTATGCTTATATCTTGGTGCTTTGACATCAGGAGCCTTGCTGACTCTGGAGGGACTGCCCCTCCCAAGTCTAGCCAATCCCTAGAGATAGTGAACAGTGCAACTGCTTGTGCACTTTTCAAATACAAACCCACACCCACAACCACATCCTTTATGGAGCTCTCACATTCTGGGCCACTGTCCACCTGCCCTAATCACCTCAAGGCCAGGTACCAGACAACCAGGGACAATTCCTATACTCCAAAGTCCATCCAAATTATTCAGACTTATTAATCCTAAACTTGCTTCCCCTCCCTGTTCACCTGTCCTTCCTGAGGAAATCACAATGAAGGCTCTTGCTGCTCTGTTGTTCCTTTCCCATGTATACCCCAAAGTGTAGAGTACCTTCTTGGGAACTGTGAGTTACTAGCTTTTCAATGGCAATCATCTCCTGATTTTTTTCTATTAATATACTATATTTCAAAACAGAATGATACTCAATCCTGCCATAAGGGAACTTACAGTTTAGTGGGGAGTGGGAAGCCTTAAAATGGTAGAGCAAGTAACATTCTATTTCATGATCTGAGCCCTACTTATGCAGGTGTGTTCACTTTGTGAAATCTCAGCCAGCAGTCACCATCTGCACACTTCTCTGTAGGCATGTTATACTCCAATGAACATTTTATTAAAAAGCAAAACATAAAATGATGGTAGGTTGAGACCCATCAAGACAATATCATAAGCTAAATAAACAAGATGTATCCTCAGCTTCTCACAACAGAATTGTTGGCTAATTATAGAGTTCTCCATGACAAGATCTATACCAGTATTACCTCATGACGTCGGTCATTATCCTGACACTATTTACCCAGAAATCAGACCTGTGTACAGATAACCTAAGAAAAGACTTGTTCCCATTTATTCCTATTTCCATTTTTTATTATTTAAAGATGACTTCTAGTCAGTTTGCCTTCTTCCTCTTAGGCATTTAGAAAGAATAGGCAATAGGATAAAGAGATAGAAACATATCCCCTTGAACTGTTAGTAATTTGTTGGTTTTTCCATCTAAAGTCTGAAAGTGTAGTGTCTGACTAATTAAATAAAGATCATTTCAGTGCAGAAATCCTACATACATTTTACCTTACAGAAGAAAAACTGGTCATTGTTCATAGTGGAGTAGGAGAAAATTAATGTAGAAAAGGTGTGTTCTTGGCTTGGAACTCTTCCGGCCCTCATTGCTAGGGAGAAGCAAACACAAATCCCAGAATGAGCACTGGCATCTCTCTGCCCAGCCCTCAAGAGTGCACACAACAGGGCAAGCCCTTCATCTCACTGGTCTCATGTGACTCTCCACCCTGTGCATTGGTTAGGTGACTTTCTCAAATGTGTGCAGCCAGTAGAAGCTGATGGGACTGGACTTAGTGTCTTCTGGCTCCAAGTCAGAGTTCTTCTCATCATTCCTTGGGAGACACGAGTAATCAGAGATGAGCCCATTTATGTAGAGAGGGGATTCTGTGCATAGGACATCCCAAGAAAACTTGGGTTTCTGTAGCCCAGTGTTTTGGTACTAGTAAGTCCCTCTTACAAAGGGGTTTTGATATCATCAGGAGGTCTACACTACCCACATTCAGGGACAACACAGGCTAGAAACCCTATTCCTCTTCCTCCTAGTTCCTGTAGAAAAACAGTTTATGATGCAGTGAAGCTCTGTCTATGCCCTGCCTACTTCCACTACGGTAAGCCATCTTAAATCAAGTACATCTTCAATCCATGTTGTGTAGTTTAACCACCCCCCCAACTATTCTAAATTAGAGACCTTGATGAACTTCTCCGAAATGACTATGAAGAGATCCCTCTGGGTTGGAAAAGAGAAGCTCTGAGTGCAGCTTTTGAGAGGGAAGTCAGGGTTTCTTGTTGCTGGACCAGCCTTGAGGAGTTGGAGAAGAGGCAGCTGGCAGGCCTAGGCAGGTCTCCTGGCTCTCTAGCGTGTACCTCACCCATGGCCAACAGGGTTTGCTCATTTGCTTTTCACATTTCCTTGAACTTCAGGCACCCTTTGGATGAGGAAAGGTCCAGTGGAACTTCAAGAGATCAGACTGGAGAGGGTACAAAGACAGAGGGAGACACAGCAGCTGGTTAGAAGCCCTTCTCTCTGGCCTGGGGCTCTGTTGAGGGTAGGGGGAGCTGGAAGCTGACCCTGGGGAGCACAGGGACCAGGGAGCAAAGGCACAAAGGCAAGAGATGCATCTTCAGTCTCTGCTCTGCCACTGGCATGCTGCAGCCTCACCTGCCTCATCAGGGAAAGGGCTTAATAATAGAACTTGGTGGGGCACCTGGGTGGCTCAGCTGGTTAAGTGACCCACTCTTGGTTTCAGCTCAGGTCATGATCTCATGGTTCATGAGATCAAACCCAGTGTTGGGCTCTGTGCTGACAGTGTGGAGCCTGTTTGGGAGTCTATCTCCCTCTCTCTCTGCCCCTCCCCTGCTGGTGCTTTCTCTCTCTCTCTTTCTAAATAAACAAACAAACATTTAAAAAAATAATACAACTTGGGCAGCCTGCTTTGCAGAGTGTTTGTGAGGTGGCCCAAATGAGTCAGCAAGTGACCTTTACAAACACTGTCAATCAAGGACAGATAAATTAGTGTGAGCAAAGATGATGGTGGTGATGATAATTTCAACCCCCAGCCTGGTGTGAGGGACAAAGAGCACCAGCAACACACACACACAAAACCACTGCAGAGATGAAAGCTGGTGGCTGTGGCTTCACCAGCCCAGGGCTATGCTTGGTCCAGGGGCAGAGCTCTGGTGCCAGAGCTGCGGGTCAGAGCAGGGAATGTGTACCTGATCCCCCCACCTTCTCCTTCTCCTAGAGTAACCAAAATTCATAGATTTGGAAGCAATTAAGGAAAACCTGAGGGGAAAGTTTGGAAGGCCCAGCCCAATTAATTTCATTTAAAATGTCATCCATTTATTGTAACATTTCACAATTCTTTAAAGTATAGGAGGTGATTTCACAAATACTATATCAGTAATCCTGATTTGATCCGCATTTTACAGATGAAGAAATCGAGGCTGAGATCAAGTAAATGAATTCTCATGACACAGCTAGTAAGTTGCAGCAATTTACGCTCGGGGTTTCAGACTTTTAGGTTCTGTGTTTCTGGAAACCCAAGTTCAAGG
Organism: Puma concolor; assembly: GCF_028749965.1. Classification (NCBI taxonomy): domain Eukaryota; kingdom Metazoa; phylum Chordata; class Mammalia; order Carnivora; family Felidae; genus Puma; species Puma concolor. Next base: position 52,233,595 of record NC_141670.1, on the reverse strand, counting down.
AATTACAGAGCTAAAGAAAGACATGGGAAAGAGGGCAGAGAAAGGGAAAAGGGGAGGGGGGAGGAGAGGATTAAGAAGGGGAAGAAGGGAGGAAGGGAAGCACAGAAGTAGGAAGGGAAAAAGAAAAGGAAAGAAAGAAAGCAAAAGTCTTTTGAGTGAGCAGAGAGCACAGTTCACGCAATACACACAGGAAAAGGAACACTTGGTTTGTGTCCCGACAGGTCTGCTGCGTGGTACTCGCACAGTGTCCACTGTGTCCCTGTGTGTCGTCACACACAGACTGCTGGTGGAACTCTCTGCTCTTCGATTTCTGCTGAAACCCCCATCCCATCCCGTTGTCTCTGCTGGAGGCTCCTTGCAGATTCACTGAGCGGAGCCTCTACCGATGAGCCTCAGCCTCTGGACCAACAACTGGCCTCGCCTTGCCCCCTCCGCCCCCCACCGCGGGCCAGAGCAGGTGTCGGGGATGCCTGGCGGATATAGGGCGCCCGCCTTGGCTCTCCGGCTCAGCCCTCCGAGCCCTGGGCTTTGGCGATGCTTGAGGTCTACACGGAGTTCTGGAGGACCGAAGGTCGCAGTGACCAGAAAGGCAGAGGGGTCACAGGGACCTGCATCCCTTAGCACCGCCTGCACCAGGGCACCTTCCCATAAAGTTACCCAGGTGAATCAATACGTGCGTACAAATTAAGATGTGAAGGTATGGAGCGAACAAAAGAGCTCAGGTTCCCGTGAGCAGATAGCTCACACGCGGAGGGCGGTGCCCGTGCTAGCCATGCGGCAGTTAATGCCCAGGTTCTGGGGAACTTGGTCTCCCGCGCTCCCTCCAGACAAAATGCAAGAAATTAAACGACTGGAAACAACAATCACAACTTGTATCTCTCTGTGCCCGCCCTTACTGTTTTCTCCAATTTTGCCAAAGGTATCAGGAATCCAATTTGACCGCTCTGTGCTACCTGGGGCCCGCGCCTCTTCCTAACCTGGTGCCTGGGCGCTGCCCCACTGCGTGCACGCTCAGCTCCAGCTGTCAGCGCGCCAGAGGCTGGGGGGCGGGAGTGGGAACGCCCTCGGCCGGCAAGGGGGCGCTGTCCACTAGAGGCCGCTGACCCGGCGGAGCACAGTCTGCGCCCAGCAGCGGCTGCGGGCTTACAAAGGGTGGAAGCCTAATTCTTCCAGAGTCCACGACTGCAGCTCAAGTACCCCAGATGAGATCCCTTCTCCTTACCCCCTTTCCCCAACGAGCTGCCCTCCCCGGGCCTGGCGCTGCCCTAGCTCCCCACGGCTCTTAGAGTATTCTGGCCTGGGGATTTTTTCTTGAGGAATTTCTGGCAGAGGGGTCCAACACGGGAAATGACCTAGGCTTACCGGGGTAGGGAAGTCCGCCTAGACCGTGGACACATTCTCTCCGCACCCCGCCTTCTCCCCCGCTCCTTGCTCTGCCTCTGGCGCCAGCCAGCCCCGGTGCTCCACCTTGGGTTCCAGGATGCTCTCCCAGCTGCTGGTCACCCACTTTCCAGCCAGCACCGCGCCCTGCTCCCTTTGCTGACCACACTGGCCGTGAGAGTAGCTGGTGGAGCACATGGGCCTAGCTTGCTGCTCCTGGATTCTGCCCAAAAAGGAGAGGCCCGTTCTGGGATAAAAATTATCCTGGGCTCTATAGATTAAAACCGGGACTTAAACACGGAGAAGTTGCATTTCTCTATCCACTTGCCTTGGGGTTCGTGGGGCCCGTCCAGGAGCACGCGTTGCACATAAGGCACCTGTGAATTCAGTGCTCACTAGGACACTGAATTTGGTCCTAGAATTTACAGGGCTTTACGTCTAGAGTTATATTAACATCAAGCAACATGTAGAACTTAACTTTTCACATATATTATCTCACCAAATCTTCACAACAACCCTGTTAGTTCAAGTCTTATCATCGTTCTCATTTTAGATTTAGGAAAAAAGGCCTAGAGAGATACCTGACTTGCCCAGAGTCACACATTAAGTGATCAAACACTGAATACAGGTCCTGACTCAGACCTCAAGGTCCTCCCACTGTCCTCCCACGACAATGCTACCTCCTTTCAGGGTCACCTCTGCTAAGCCCTGAACAGGGATAGGGCTCTGTAAATATTTGTAGATTGAATTCCAGGATCTGATCAAGCTTTATGATTGCCGCATTTTATACAGTAAGGTGTGTCTAAGCCTTATTTACTCACTCACTTATTCATTCACTTATTCGGCAGTTCCTGAGTGCCTACTGTGTGCGGGAGCTGAAGTAAGAGCCAGCAGGATGGCCCTGCCCACACGAAGCTGGGTATGGAAAGAGCTGTCCTCTGGGGCAGGGGGCAGGCATCTGGCATCTTGGAGAGACTGCCAAGCTCCCATACTTCAACCCTCGGAGTTGAGCTCAAGCCCAGAACCAGTGGCCTATCTCTGGGGTGTCAAGAGAAGAACTCAGAAAGTCATAGGGGAATGCGGGAGGGGAGGGCCAGGACAACCATTCTAAGGAGCAGGACGGAGAAAAGAGAAAATACAACCAGAAGAAAATTCCCTGAGGGAAAAGCTAGAGAGGAGGGGCTGGAGACCTTGCGGACATCGGAGACAAGGGTGTTGTGAGACTAAGGGTGTTAAAGAAGAGACCTTAGTGGCGGAGTGAATAAAGGGGAACTGAGAACGCAGACAAGCCCTCCGGACAGCCAGGGAGTCTCGGGCGTCGAGGAGGTCCTTGATGAGCGCTGCATAGAATCCCATGCAGAGTGCAGACCCAACCCTTGCAGGCTCTGGCCGACAAAGTTGGCTGGGGGCGAGGTTGGTGAAGCCTGGGTCGTTTTAGAACAAGAGTAGAAATGTTCTCACAAGAACAGTTCACGGGCTGCTCTGGGAGGACTCATGGTCAATGTCTCTCGCGCCTGGCCCTGACCAGCGAAACCTGTTTGGCTTCGGTTCTTCCTGGGATGCCAAGCGCCAGAGGAGTTGGTGGAGCCTGGCTCCGGGAGGCCATCGAGAGTCGGGACAAGGGGCTGGAGTCTGGCTCCCGGTCCGGGGCGAGGTGACTGCGGGGGGGCGCCAGCCTCCCGGCTCTGCGACACCTGCACCCGGAGCGGGCGGGACGAGAGGCGTTCCTGGGGGCGTCCAGGCAAGGATTCCCAGGAGGGACTCTGGAGGCAGAGGGGCGGGCCGGGGAGGGCGCCGGGAAGTGGCCCTCCCTCCCATCTCCCCCTCCTGGCAGGTCGGAGCGGGGACGCGGTGGCCCTGGACGCTGGGAGTGGGCCCGCGCCGAGACGGAGGGAGGGGCCGCGCCGCCTTTGAGAGTCATTGGAGGACGCGACCGCCCGAAGCTGATAAATAAGGGGACGGGCCGCGGCTGCCAGCCAAGTTGGACGCCCGACCCGTGCGAGGGCCAGGTCAGCGCCTGCCCGGCGAGGCGAAACGAGGGGACCCCCCGTGCGGCCATGGCCTCGCTGTTGGGAGCTTACCCGTGGCCCGAGGGGCTCGAGTGCCCGGCCCTGGAAGCCGAGCTGTCGGATGGGCTGTCTCCACCGGCCGCCCCCCGCCCTCCGGGGGACAAGGGCTCGGAGAGCCGCATCCGGAGGCCCATGAACGCCTTCATGGTGTGGGCCAAGGACGAGAGGAAACGTCTGGCCGTGCAGAACCCGGACCTGCATAACGCCGAGCTCAGCAAGATGCTGGGTGAGTAAGCAAGCCGGCGGGCGGGGCGCCCCGGGAGGTCGGCAGACTTGGGGGCTCGGGCGGGGGCGGCCGGAGGCTCGCGGCTGCGGGCAGGGCGGGGGGCCCTCGAGCTTGCGGAGCGTGGGTAGGAGCCCGCGAGTGGGTATGCGCGGGGAGCGCGGGCGCTGTCTGTGCGGGCGAGGTTGGGCATCTGTGCGAGCGTGGGTGTGCGCGCAGTGCCCGGGATTCAGAGCAGGGACACCTCGACGAGGCCCAAAGTGAAACCGCGCGGCCCACTAGGGTGGGCCAGGAAGCCCACTGGCGGTAACAGGAGCAGAATTTGGGGTCCCAGGGAATAGCGGAGACCCGCGCGCACGGACGGGTTGGAACCGAAACGCAGAGGAGGCCGGGTGGAACCGGTGTTTGCTGGGACTGCCGAAGCGGGAAACCCACCATCCCCTTCACTTTACCACTGGCATAATCACGGAAGGTGGTTGTAACTATTATTAACGAATATTCGTGAAGAGAGAGCTTGTGGGAACTCAGCCCTTCTTTAACTTAATTTTTAAACCAAGAGCGAAAAGTACGCAGAGACTCGATTCGATCATGTATTTCTCAATCGCAGGAGCGTAGATAATTTGATTGGGATGCTCAGGGCCGCCAGCGAGGTCTGTCCCGGGGCCCGCCAATTTCCCAGGGCTGCTGCGCAGTCCCAGCAGGGGCAGTCGGACTGGGGACAGGGACACGCCAGACCGGGGGAGCCCAGAGAAAGGATGTTAGGTCACATCCGAAAAACCCGAGTTCCAGTCGGGTTTCCTCAGGGCTTCTTCTCTCCCACGTCTGGAGCTGAGCACTTTCAGCTCCGCTCTGCTGCTCTACTCCTAACCTTTTTGCCTTTCGATTTATTTTTATTCATTTTAAGTGGTGGAAACCTTTCAAAGCATTTCATAGGCACAGTGGGCGCCAGGACCTGAGAGAAGGGACAGTAGGGGTCACCGTAGGCTGCCCTGACCCTCCCCAACCCCACCCTGCCCAGAACTGAGCCTTTTTTTCCTTTTCCCTCTAGAGCTCAGAACTGTGGCGGTGAGGGCTGACACCCATCTTCCTGCTGGCTAAACCTGCTGGTCCGCAGAGAGGGTCCCTCCTGCAGTCCAGGCGTCCATTCAAAGCAGCTGGTTTCAAAAAGCCTGCTACCCATGGCCCAGCCCCCTGGCTAGATGTGTTTAGGACACACTGGTGGGTCAGTGTCTCCATGAGCCGCTTTCTTCATAAAAATATTTAAAATTATATTTCATCCTCCGGTGGCATAAAGACAAACATATTAATACACACAACAGTAAAGTATTTATCTAAAAGTTCATTTGTTTCTTCAGATTTCTTTTTTTTAAGTTTATTTATTTATTTTAAGAGAGAGACACACACACAGTGTGAGTGGGGGAGGGGCAGAGAGAGGGGGAGACAGAGAGAGTCCCAAGCAGGTTCCCCACTGTCAGAGCAGAGCCAGATACTGGGCTTGACCTCCAGAACTGATACTGAACTCGAACTAAGGAACCATGAGACCATGACCTGAGCTGAAATCAAGGGTCCGACACTTAACCGATCGAGCCACCCAGGCACCCCTTTTTCTCCAGGTTTCTAAAGAAATGAAAACACTTTTTTTTGTGGACCTCTCCACATTTTTTCAGTGGGCCCAGGCACTGTGCCTCTTGCTGAAGTGAAGCTCTTGTGACCACGACAGAGTGAGGTTTCTGTTGTGGCCCAGACCAGAGGTGGGAGAGGAACTCAGGCTGGGGAACCTTCTGCGACCCAAGCTGCCTGCTCCCAGGGAAAGGGCAGGCAGAAAGACCTGCCTGACAAATGCCTCTAGCGAGCTGATGCCTGTTGGCAATTTGCATTTAGACTTCCAGAGGTTATAGTTCATTTTGCAGGAAAGACACTGATTCCTTCCTGCTTAACCACACAGCCCCTGGCCCTGGGCAAGAGGAACCAACATATTTTTAAAATGCAGACTTTCTACACTTGTTAATAAGGGGGTGGCAGGATGATCTACTTCTACTCTATGATCTTGCCCAGCCCTTTCCTTTCTGACCTAGGAAAGAGTCCCAACTCTTTTGACTGTAAGTTTTCCCATCTTCAACATTAAAAATGTCACCCAGTAGCACCCATTTTCAGTATACTATGAATAGAGTCCCATTTTATAGTCAGTCCACAGACAGGGTGTGGGGTGTGCCTGGATCTTGGGCCTCTTGCAACAACTTTGCAGTCTCAGCCACAGGCTGTGAACTGCTGACCAACCCCAAATCCAGAGTTCCTCACACTTTTCAAGTTGCCCTTTTAAGTGACAGCTAATTATATTAATTGATGACTCTGTCACAACAGTTATAAACTTTCATCCCAGTGGTAGAGTGCCTTTAACAGTTGTCATCCTCCAGTGCCTTTGAGGGCCAGGCATCCAGAGTCAGCCAGTGCGGGTACCCAGGCAGCAGTTACACACACCTCTGCACTGGGCCCTGTGCAGAGGGCTTGGGGCAGGACATGTGGCCCCTTTCCTTACAGGGCGTGGGGATGGGGATGCTTACCCTCTGGACCAGTAGGTCTCAAACTTTAGGATACATCAGAGTCATGTGGGGAACTTTTAAATTTGCAGAATCCCAAGTCCGCCCTAGGAGGTAACAATCTAAGGGGTCCAGAAATGACTTTCAGAAAACCAGCAGCCAGAGGGATATGCAATGAATATAGACAGATGAGAGAGGTGCTAAAGCAATTTACAAAAAGATACAAAAGGGAATAAGGATGAATAGAAAATACAAGTGAAACCAGCATTTTAGCATCTGTGGGATACAAGCATGGGATGCTTCTTAGAGAGTTTTGCATTGGATAGTATCACAGTACATTTTATAGTGCGAAAAATAGAGTCCCAGGGAAGTTAAAGAATTTGCTTCTGCAAAGAGAATCAAAGACTGAGCAGCTGCCCCCTGCCATAGTGCAAGGGTACTAAGTAGGTAGCAGGAGGCCTTGACATGAGTGTGTGCTGGCACACCTGTGTGCCTGTGCATGCATGTGTGTGTGTGTGTGTGTGTGTGTGTGTGTGTGCCCGTGCATACAGATGTGTGCATGCACTGTGTGTGTGTGTGCATACAGGGGGGTGCATGTGCCTGTGCATGCATGTATATGTGCATGTTGCAGGTAGATGCTAACATTCTGGCCATGGTCTTTATATGGCAGAGTCATAACTGACCTTCAGATATGAGGGATAATGGTCTGTTACCCTAAGTGGGATCCTGTAATTTACTTACATATGTGAAACGATTGACTGAGCCTGAGTTCCTTCACAAGAAGACATGTGAAATTTATGCCATAAATAAATATAGCATTATTTCCTGAGAGGCAGCAATAATCAGCAAAGGCAGAGAGTTTTCATTAAAATGCACAAATGATTTGTGGACTTGGTCCACGAAGGGTAAAAAAGAGCCCAAATCAATGTAGTCATTATATATTTTTATCCTGTGTCTGACCCCGGGGTCTGGTGGGTCCTTCACTGTGAATCCCACATCGTGCACATTTATAGGAGAGATGATGTGTTGGCCGCTGTTGACTTGAGTGGTTTTGTAGGATGCAAGCGGGAGAGATTGGCTTGGCCTCACAGTGGTAGGGTGCTAGGAAGGGGGTACGAGGGGCGCGGTGTCCTCTGTGTCCTTTGTGGAGTGGGGGAACCCGCGGGTGGGATGAGAGCCCGAGGCTGAGGGCATGTGTCAGTGTGGATGCTGGGAGGCACGAGTGCCTGGGACAAGGGCGCCGGCCTCCCCAAGCCGCACGGATGCTGAAAGTGGCCTTCTCTGACCTATGTGAGCAGGAAAGTCGTGGAAGGCGCTGACGCTGTCCCAGAAGAGGCCCTACGTGGACGAGGCGGAGCGGCTGCGCCTGCAGCACATGCAGGACTACCCCAACTACAAGTACCGCCCTCGCAGGAAGAAGCAGGCCAAGCGCCTCTGCAAGCGCGTGGACGCAGGCTTCCTCCTGAGCTCCCTCTCCCGAGACCAGAACGCTCTGCCCGAGAAGCGGGGCGGCGGCCGGGGGGCGCTAGGAGAGAAGGAGGACAGCGGTGAGTACTCCGCGGGCTCCGCCCTGCCCAGCCTGCGGGGCTGCTACCACGAAGGGCCGGCTGGCGGCGGCGGCACCCCTGGCAGCGTGGACACCTACCCCTACGGGCTGCCCACGCCCCCGGAAATGTCGCCCCTGGACGTGCTGGAGCCGGAGCAGACCTTCTTCTCCTCTCCCTGCCAGGAGGAGCATGCGCACTCCCGCCGCATCCCCCACCTGCCGGGGCCCCCTTACTCACCGGAGTACGCCCCCAACCCCCTCCACTGCGGTCACCCCCTGGGCTCCCTGGCCCTTGGCCAGTCCCCAGGCGTCTCTATGATGTCCACTGTACCCGCCTGTCCCCCGTCTCCTGCCTATTACTCCCCTACCACCTACCACCCTCTCCACTCCAACCTCCACGCCCACCTGGGCCAGCTCTCCCCTCCTCCCGAGCACCCCGGTTTTGATGCCCTGGATCAGCTGAGCCAGGTGGAACTCCTGGGGGACATGGATCGCAATGAGTTCGACCAGTACTTGAACACTCCTGGCCACCCAGACTCTGCTGCGGGGGCTGTGGCTCTCAATGGGCATGCCCCGGTCTCCCAGGTGACATCGACAGGCCCCACAGAGACCAGCCTTATCTCCGTACTGGCTGATGCCACGGCCACGTACTACAACAGCTACAGCGTGTCATAGAGTCCGGGGCAGCCAGCCCAGCCCTGCCTCGCCGCAGCCCTCTCCTTCCCGCGCACTGAGCAGAGCCGATGGCGCCGCGCTAGCAGCTTTCTTCCAGCCGCCGGGTGTGCAGGTCTGACCTGTCCTCGGGGCAGAACGGGGCTCTGCAGATCTGAGCGCCCCTTCACTCCCGGCAGCCTGCATTTTGAGGGTATTCCTTCAAATGGGTTCTCATTGACTGCACCCGGGGAATAAGGCAAGTTAGTTGCTGGAAGATGGTTTCCCGGTAGATTTTCCTTTCCTTCTCCAGGTCCCCGTCACGTAAACAAATGTGTGAAATCCCAGCGGCTTTCATACATCTCCAACTTCTGACACAGCCGCATGGGGCACAGCCGTCCTGATCTATGGGTCCTCCCGGTGAGGAGATCCCTGAGCTGGGATCCAGGCGACCCCGGCTCCAGTCCCAGTTCTTCCTGGGAGGGTTAGTTCCCACTCGTCTCTCTTCCCCTTCCAGCCCCTCACCCCCCCCCCCCCCCCAATCTAGGAAGTGGGGCACAGACTTGATATCTAAGGCCGCTTCCGCTCCAAGGTTTTCTGATCTAGGATTGTTTCAAAGCTAATTAAAAGGAAAACGAAGTTTGACTTAATAAGTTCATTGACGGCCAACCTGGTGATAATTCTGTGTGCATAGCCCAAGAACACGTGGCTTTCTGTGCTTGCACTGCCTTTCAAAATGATCACAGTCTTTCAAAAGGACTCCTCCGACTTGAGAAACAACACCCATCTTGATTTGGAAAATTAACCACTAGGGTTGCCTGCGTCACCGAAAATAGGATTGAATTCAAGCTATTGTTTTTTAAACATATTTTGAAAGATAAATAATTTTTTATTACACACACATTTCAAGAGAATATACACAGCCTGAATATATAGTGTTTGTGGGACACGTACAACACACACACTTTCATGCACACCCTTAAATGCATGTCTGTGCAGCCTAAATCAGATACTCTTGTTGATGTTGGCAACTTCTTGTCAACTCCCTGTTCCTAATGACCCAAAGAGCTGGGAACCTACAGAGCAATGTCACTTACCTCCAATCTAGATATGTTGATTTCTTGAGCGAAATTTCATCATACTCTCCCCCTCTGCAGGTGCAAAAGGAATTTCCTTCTCTCTGTCTCTGAGTCCCCTTCTTCCTTTCCTGGATTTCTTTTTCTCTTCTTCACTGTTCTTCCTCCACCCCTGAATTGGCCATGAATTCAAAGATCCCCTGATTTAAAAATCCTAAGCATGATTCCTATGGCTGCGGTGGGAGTTTGGTCTCCTCACCAGCCAGCTGGTTCTTGGTAACACCTTCAGCCAACACTTCAAAACGATTTCCTTCACTATACTTCCCAAAGAACAGAAACGCACTGTGATCCACAAAATGTTTCTGAGCCCTGACCCCACCCCAAAAACATTTTCATCCTTTTCTCAAAACTCCTTTGAAGGAACATAACTAGCAACAAGCAAGAAGACAGTTGTCTGTCTTTTAATTGCAGCATATTATTATTGCCTGTATGAAATATGTAAGTGTTTTATATATTCTCCTATTTTCAGCTTATATTTTATATTGTTGAGAGATCCTTTGTTTTCTTCCAAGGAGTCCTACTGTAAAATTACTTATAAGATATAATTAATCTTTATGCTATTGCTGTATATACATTTGGTAATAAATAGTAAATCATTGACAATATGATTGGCTGGTGCAGTCCAGAATGTATATTAATAATCTTGTAAAACATTATCACAGACGTTAAGCTAAACTGTTCCCCCCCTCCCTTTTTTTTTAGTAAGAACTACACATGCTTTGGAACGGTTGTAGATATTGATCTGTCTAAAATATTTAATTTAAATAAATGTTTTTGTACCATGACCATGCTATCATTTGAAATAGAGTTTTGTGAACAGAAAAGGTTTTCAAGGGAGGCATAGATATTATGCCCAGTTCTACTTTATGGTATTGGTCAAAATATTTTCTACATCAAGGTTTTTTTTTTAATTATCTTGTAGGGGTGATTTATTTTATTTTATGAATTATGGTGAAGAGATAAAGCCTAATTTGACATGTTGGAAACAATATTGTTATGATTCACTTTGAAAGAAAAAGATAGTTCATAACCTACCTGCAGAATAATTTTCTCCTCAGGATGACTTCACACTTGTAAAGTGGAATGAGGTGATTATCAGGCGCTCTCAAGATAGGACGTAAGTTCTGCCCAATTACTTGCTTCCTTAAGGCTGCTACATTTTTTCCTTCTTCAAAATAATCTAGAAAAATACCTAGTCTTCCCTCTTTCCTATGCATTTATCGATGTGGCATAACAAGACACCACAGCCTCCCCCAAACCCAGTGGAATGTTGTGGAGAAGGCAGAGAAGCACTCAGATTGGTAATTAGAGGATGTAACATCTTGTGAGGTTTAGGATTAAAATCCCAGCCAAGAAGTGCCTGGAAAAAAACGGATGATTACTCAGTCCCCTTGCGGGTCACCATGCCTGGCTCCTCTCCGTGGGGAAGCAGTTGTAACTTGTTCAACTCAAGGGCAGCCTCGTGTTCTCCCAGGCTCTCTGGGCCAAGAAGTGGGTTCTGGGAGGGCCCAAATGGGCATATGTTTGTCCTTCAATTCCGATCATAATCTATAGTCATTACTTTATTTTTTTTTTTAATTTTTTTTTTCCAACGTTTATTTATTTTTGGGACAGAGAGAGACAGAGCATGAACGGGGGAGGGGCAGAGAGAGAGGGAGACACAGAATCGGAAACAGGCTCTAGGCTCTGAGCTTTCAGCCCAGAGCCCGACGCGGGGCTCGAACTCACGGACCGCGAGATCGTGACCTGGCTGAAGTCGGAGGCTTAACCGACTGCGCCACCCAGGCGCCCCTATAGTCATTACTTTAATAGCACTTTATAGCTGTAGGGAGATTTATGGCAGGTTTTATGAGCTAATTCTCATCCACAATCTCAGGTAAGGCCCTGTCACCCATCCACCCCTTTGTGCAGCCCGGGACACTGAGGCCCAGTGGGAGGGGGTGCAGTTTAGCTCACCCTGCTCAGTTAGGGGAGGCTGGGGTTCCAGGACTTCATAGATACCTTTGTTCATTGGCAGCATTGCCAAATGGTCTCATAGCTAGAGGCTTCATGCCTTTTTTAGCGCTTCACCATGGCATGGAATTACATGTAGTCCAGTTCATGCCTCTCACAGCCCAGAGAAAGAGAGAATGAACAAAGAGGAAGTATGGGGTCAGAGTTAGATGAGGCCCGAATTCATTGCCATCCAGGCCCAGTCACTGTGGCTGGCTGACAGTGGCAGTCTGCAGGGTCATCAGCTGGCTGGAGGACTCTTAGGGCAGTGTCTGCACAGGACATCGGCCCTCAGCACTGCCAAATGGGCATATTTCATTCCAGGACTTACGGTGGGGGTGGAGGCGTTGTCCCTGCCTCTGGGAGGGCAGGAAACAAGCAGGCGACAGGACTGCTCTTTCACTTTGGCTCAGCTATGAGCGAAACAGTTGTGCCCAGAAGCCAGGAGTACTTTAGAGTTTTAGCTGCTCATTCTGAGAACCCACCTGCCCCCAGTAACAAGAGCACCTTTTTCTTTGCCTGATGAGAATTGATGGGTATGCACGGTTGTCCATTTTTTCCCCCCAAAATATAGATGTTACTATTTCACTCTTCCTTAAGATACTTCAGTACCTGCTCATCTCCCATGGCGCCCAGGGTGAGCACAGAAGTGGGGTCATGTGGATGCAATGAGGATCATGCTTCCAGGCTTCTCACTTATTAGCCCTGGTAATGTATTCACATCCCCTGCCCCCTCGCCTTTCCAACTCTGTGAGCTTCAGGATCCACAACACCTGGCTTGGCCCCATACGAGTGCCCCTATGGCTAACCTTCTTCCTCTTTCCAGAAGCCTTTCACAGCATCCCCCACACCCCCCACCATGGTGTACCTACTGCACGAAAAGCCTATTGTTCTCTGAAATATTTTCCTTTCTGATACTTCTGTGTTTATCCCAGTGGTCTTCCCCAATGGGGGAGACCCTCACTCCCATCACCTGTCTACTGTCCAAATTCAGCTTACATGTCCCCAGCCCTGCCTGGAAGAGGGGCCAGTCACTGTCCTCATTGAGCAGGCCTTGGTTACAGCACTTAGTGCCTGGCATTGGAATCATCCACCCATATGCATCTTCCCCAGCATTGTAGACACATAGTAGCTGCTCAACAGTAACATGAATGGATAAATGCATAAACATCTGAGATGTTCCAGTTAATCTTGGTGATAAAGATCTAAAAGCTCCTGGTCCCTAATTTTCCCGCTCATCTCCCTGGACACCAATACCCTGGAGTCTTTGTGTGTGTAGTTCTCAAGGCTCTGAGGCTGGATATGATGCATCCATGGCTATTCACTCTTATCTGCTAGAATGTAGCCTGTAGTAAACAGGTTAGGAATGGGCACAAGGGCACCAGAGGGGAATCTCTTCTCCCATCCCATTCTAGAGCACTGAAAAGAGCTGAGGACAGATGGTTTGTAACATTTGTAATTTGCCTACTTTCCTTTTGAAAATTATGCTCTTTATTTCATCTCAAGGAAAAGGATTTGGAAGGAAGGGAGTGGGAGGGAGGGAGAGGAAGAGGAAGGAAGAAAAGAGATCTATCTACCTACCTACCTACCTATCTACTTACCTACTTATCTACCTGTCATCTTTTTAATATATCCATCCAACCATCCATCCATCCACTTATCCACCCACCCCACATACCCATTTATCATCTTTACATCCATCCATCCATCCATCCATCTTTGTCTGCCTATCTATCATCTATCTTCTATTGATACTGAAATTCTCAAAAGAGACAGTCTTTGTAGAAAATTTAGAGAAGAAAAGATCATCTATTATCCACAACTTTGAGACATTACTGGTAAATTTTGACATATGTCCATCCAGTCTTTAAATTTTTTTTTGTCTAGTTCTACATGTACATATATCTTTCATAATAGACATTTTTATTCATTAATATTAAGTAAACATTTTCCTATGATATTAAGCTTAATTTTTCTGCAAAAGCTTGTTTTTTTCCAGTTGAAAATTCAATATGGAACATTTTTGAAAAACAGAAAAATTGATCACTCCATGACTTTGACATAACTATTTCTTGAATATATTCATTTTGGTATACAGAACTCCCAGTCTTGTATTTACGTGTTCAAAATTGTGCCTCATGTGATCATAGTGTAGATATAGATACCACTAGTATTTGGCTTTATTCTCTCAAAATCCTGTTATAGAATTTTTGCCATATTGATATTTGTCTTGGTATTATTATTTCTGATGATGGCTCAGTACTTCAGAGCATTGATGTAGCTTAATTTATTTGACTGCCTCCTTGCTATTAGATTATCTATTTTTTTCCATTATAAATAACACTGCAGTGAACATTTACTTGTTCATGTCTTTGACTACATTTCCAGCAGGGTATCACCAGGTAGACAAATGAACAAGTTTATAGCTTTTTCCTTCAAACTGCTTGTTTGTTGGTTTTCTCAAAGAGCCTCAACTGGTAGCGAAGGCACAAAATGACTCCATTCAATTCCCAGAATGAACTGACTCTTAGCAAGAAGAATTAAAACCCCTGAAGACCACATATGACTGACACTACTTGTCATGGTGGCTTTGTCTTCCTGAGGACCTATTTTGTGCTCACTGCTGGTTTCCATTGGCAAATTGTGAGTGTTCCTTTCCCCAGACACCACAATGGATGGCATGCCCTTCTCTGAGTATCAAGTTACGATATAGGGCAACAGATTATTCTATCAGCAAGGCAGCTGGGTTGGTTCCAGAGTCCTTCAGATCACCATCAGCACTGCTGGCTGCATTCAGAGGGCACTCAGAGTTCTGGACCTGGGGGAAGAGTCTGATCTTACCCCATCACTGGATTTTAATTGAGACTTGAGTAAATCCCTGGACCTGTTCTCTCATCTAAGGAGATGGTGAATTTGTAGGCACTTGAGAAATTGTAAACTTTATATGCATGTACAGGATACCTATTGTCTATTTTATTATTATTATTTTTAATGTTTATTATTTATTATTAATTATTTATTAATTTATTATTATTATTATTTTTGAGAAAGAGACAGACAGAGTGTGAGCAGCTGAGGGGCAGAAAGAGAGGGAGAAACAGAATGTGAAGCAGGCTCCAGGCTCTGAGCTGTCAGCACAGAGCCTGACGCAGGGCTGGAACTCACGGACCGCGAGATCATGACCTGCGCTGAAGTTGAACACTTAACTGACTGAACCACCCAGGCGCCCCTATTTTAGATTTCTTTAAACAATTCAGATTTTTTTTAGGCTGGTACTAGTTTGAAAACTCTGGATCCATGTGATTGTCATACTGGGTTTGCTTGTGTGGGAGAAATAAGGGGAAAGGACCCCCATAATATGCCTAGGAGGATCACAGATGACTCACTTAGTTTCCTTGTCTGGACACTCTTGGCAGAAAGCTTCCATTTGATCTGAGAGTCCTCTAGAAAAGGGGATCTTTCTCTCTGGAAACTAGTCTAACAGCATCCACCATCAGAAAGTTCTTTCTCCTACCTCACCTAAATCCTTCTTGCTGCAGTCCAAGTCTATGTGGGCTTGGCATCACCTGTGGAGAGGGACACATTTGTCCCTGTCTTGCCCAGCTAGTCCTCATCCTGCAGGCTGGTGGCCACACTCTTTCACTTGCTGTGGGGCTGTATCTGAGGCCTGGGTAGGGTGTGGTTTCCTTCAGGTCCTCCCTGAGGTCTGCATTCCCCTTAATCAGAGAGTGAATGTTGTAGGGATGTGGGAGGGGCAGGAGGAGGAAAGTCTCATTGTAGGTTCCTTGTGCGAGAGAGGTGGGGAATTTCACCAAGGAGTGGGAGTGTGAGCTCTGGGCACTTGATGAATGTTCCGCATGCAGGCATAGGGTGTGGGCAATTCTCAGAGGGTCACACAGCTGGGTTGAACGGTGGGTTCCCTGGCCCTGCTCACCATCTTTCCACTGGTCACTCATCTCCCATTACTCTGAGGAGCTGCTCAGTGGGACAGTGGGTGGAACCTTAAAATAACAAATATGGAGGTGCCGGGGTGGCCCAGCTGGGTTCAGCCTCCAGCTCTTGATTTCGGCTTAGGTCATGATCTCATGGTTCGTGGGATTGAGCCGTGTGTTGGGCTCCATGGTGGTAGTGCAGAGTCTGCTTGGGATTCTCTCTCCTTCTCTCTCTACCCCTCCCCTGCTTGCTTTCTCTCTCTTTCAAAATAAATGAACTTTAAAAACAACAACAACAACGTTCCACTGGATTCTGGAAAAACCACTGGATTCTGATGAATGAAGTGTTTGCAAGCTCCAGAGGCCTCAGGGTGCTGGCTGTTAGGTCTTAGAGGCTCTGAGGACAAAATCTAAAGGTGGGGCTGTGACTTCCATGGGTAATGGGTCATGTGAAGAGGTCAAGTAGCCACAGATGTCCACCTACTCCAGCCCATGTCTCTCCAAGCTGACTGGTTCTTAGCATGTCAGAGAATCCAGAGAGCTGCATAGATGGCTCTTCCCTTCTTACCTGACAAGTCCGAGAATGTGCTTTTTCTTCATTCCCTTCCCTGAAAAGCAGAAGCACCACCCCCACATCCCAGGGTGCCATGAAGGTCAGGGAAAGTGTGCAGCCTTAAAATCTGCAACACAGAGTGTGATCAGCTGATTTGTCCTCATGATGGCCGTCAGTCCATCCAGGTACCCTCATATAAACAGAATAGTTCTGTTTTACTGGAAAGAACATGAGGCTTGGAATTAGGAGATTGTTGCCCCAATTCTGTGACCTTCAAAAAAAATCACTGGAGGTCAGAGCTGGAGGGAATCATTGTTATCATGTTGTCAACCGCCAGGTTTGATTAGAAAGGAAGCCCAGAGAGGTTAGGGGACTGGCCTGAGAGCAAAAGCTGGTGCAGGGCTATGGAAGGGAGAGCTGTAAGGGCGGGGGGGGGGGACAAAACCCTTCAGGACTAAGGTGGCCAGTCTTCCTTAGACAAGCAGGGTGGCTGGGATGGGGCTGTTGAGAGGCTACCCCCATGGCTCTCTCTGATGGATCAGGGGTTTTGGCAGTGGTCAGGGGCTAGTGGCCTAGGTGAAGGGATGCAGGGTAATGGGAAAAAGTGGCCGTGGGAATGAGCATGTCTTTAGGAGACCTCCAAAGAAGTTTCTTCTTGTGCTTCCTGAAACCCAGCAGGTCTTGATGGGTGCTGGCCCAGGAGAGGAAGGCAGGGAACAAGCCTCCCACAGGACAGAATTTTGGTGCACTCTGATGGGAGGTAGGCACATGGCTTTAGGGTTACCAGACACTTCAGGGAACATGTGGTGGCTTCCGAGGGCCAGGTGCTGGACCAGAGGGGCCCAATGAGCCTACCCAGATATCTCTTGGAGACATTGGAGACCTGTGCTGCGTTTCTGCCATCCCTGCCTTCCCTACCCTGTGTCCAGGTTGTAGGGACCCCGAGAGGCAGCAGGGAGGTCAGGGGCAGCAGACGGGCTGGAAGCCAAGGTGCCTGGGCAGAGCTCTGAGGGCAGCAGAACACAACACTCAACGCTACCTCTCCAGTGGGCTGGAAGATGAAGAGGAGAGCAAAGGCGTGTAGGAGGGGCCTTGAGAGGGCAGAGGAGTAGCCGGCTGCTGAGTGTTTTCCTGCCCATGGGAGCTGCTGAGACCAGGAGGAGAAGGAGGATGTGGCCGGAGCCCAGTGTTTCCTGCCTGATAAGCCAGCCCCTCCCTGGGAGCCCTGGCTGGCCCTACCTTCTTGCCCAGAGCCCTGCCCAGGGAGGGACTGGCTGAGGAGGAAAATCACTTCTCCAGATTAGCTCGCCCAGGCTGAGGCTTCCTCCCCCGCCCCTATCCCTGCAGCAGCCACAGGAAATGAGGCTGGGGCCCAGCAACACAGAGGTCCCCACCTTCAGAGTACTCAGGCTCCAGGCCCAGGGACTCCGGTCTGTCTCGGGGCCCTACCGTCCAAGTCCCCCAAGAACGGAAGCCTTCTTGCTCCAAAGTCAACCATTTCCAAGGGGGGCAAAGCTTTCATGTGTTTGTCAGATCTCATGCCTGGAGTTTGGGCCTAGAAAACTGGTCAGTTTATTCACAGTCAGTCCACACACCAGCCCCCTCCCAACCGGCCAGCTGTCCAAGGGCAGAGTGCAGAAGGCTTGGGAGGCAAGATGATGGGCTGATCTCTGAGACCAGACCCTGCCCTGCTCTGCGCCGACAGGCTGTGTGGCTGGGGTGAGTCTCTGACCCTTTCTAAGCATTGCTCCCCACCTGTAACCAGGAGAGAGTCACATAGAAGTGAAAGGCCTCCCTTCCTCCCAGCATTCATGATTGAGGACTGGATTTGGGGTACTTCTGGAGCAGCAGGAATGGTGGTCATCCCTGAGAAAGTTTGGGCACCCTGAGGGCAGTCCGTCCCTACCGAGGTGGGGAGGAGGCCAGAGGGAGAACACCCACCCTTCACTGTCTTCCTGGCTGATCCCACTTCGTGTTCCCCTCTCTTTTGCCCGTAAAGAGCATCTTCTTCTGGTTTCCTACCCACAATCTTGTCCTCCCAGGGCTAGACTCCTTCCTGGGAGCCAGTGTGCCTTGACTCCAGGTTGGGGGCAAGGGTTGTGTGTAGGATCCCAAGATCCCAAGGCGAGGGAGAGATGCTTCTCGGAGAACATCGTTTCAAAAGGAGGACAGAGTCCCAGGCCGGGGCACTGCTCAGAGCCATGGTCACAGACACAAGGCCCACCAGGACCTCAGAACACCAGTAGCAGCTGAGCCCCCACCACGAGGGGCTATAAGCTTATGGCCCAAGCATTCCTTCCTCACAGTCTGGACCCCAGACCAGCTTCCCAACCCACTCCCTGGCCCCTGCCTTCATTGGGAAGCTGATTTTTGGTAACTAAAGTGTACAAAGGGAGTATTTAATGCCCAGTACAGATAAACATGTACTTGCTTAGGGGAAAGCATTTACACAGGTGTGGACAGATATCTGAGTATGCACACTCATGTGGATGAGCAGGCAGCCCCTCTACCTTCACATTTGGGGGTGTTTTGCCATTTATAAAGCACTTTTGGGGCACCTGGGTGGCTCAGTTGGTTAAGTGCCTGACTCTTAATTTTGGCTCAGGTCATGATCTCACAGTTCATGGGATCGAGCCCCTCATCAAGCTCTGTGCTGACAGCATGGAGCCTGCTTGGGATTCTCTCTCTCCCTCTCTCTCTCTGCCTCTCCCCTGCTCACACACATTCTCTCTCAATAAATTAACATTAAAAAAATTTTTTTTAATTAAAAAATTTTTTTAATATTTATTTATTTTTGAGAGAGAGAGAGACAGAGCATGAGCAGGGGAGGGCAGAGAGAGAAGGAGACCCAAAATCCGAAGCAAGCTCCAGGCTCCAAGCTGTCAGCACAGAGCCTGACGTGGGACCTGAACTCACAAGCTGTAAGATCATGATCTGAGCCGAATTTGGATGCTTAACTGACTGAGCCACCCAGGTGCCCCAGTAAACATTGTTTTAAAAAAAGCACTTTCAGGGGCGCCTGGGTGGCGCAGTCGGTTAAGCGCCCGACTTCAGCCAGGTCACGATCTCGCGGTCCGGGAGTTCGAGCCCCGCATCGGGCTCTGGGCTGATGGCTCGGAGCCTGGAGCCTGTTTCCGATTCTGTGTCTCCCTCTCTCTCTGCCCTTCCCCCGTTCATGCTCTGTCTCTCTCTGTCCCAAAAATAAATAAAAAACGTTGAAAAAAATAAAAAAAATAAAAATAAAAAAAGCACTTTCATGTTTGGTATTTCATGTGATCATCACAGCAATCCTGACATAGGAATGATTACGTCCCTTCACAGGTCCTGGAGCTGATGCTCAGATGGGGCAAAGGGGCTGAGTAAGGTCACATCACTGGTAAGCAGACAGAGACCCTGCTGAAGGAGCAGGAGACAAATTTGCTCTTTCTTGTTCCTGCCCAGGAGTGTGGGCTATTTCTCAGCCTGCTCCTGAGGTGAGAATCCACACAACCACAGCTGAGCCTGAGTAACCCAGGTGCAACACAGGGAGGTAAGGAATCCCCTAGGCAGCAAAATCACCAGCATCCTGGTGGAGAGCACAGGGCCACCCAAGCAGTCAGACCTTTGTGGTCCTCTCTGATATGTGGTCTGGTCATGGGATACCTGGAGATGAGAGAGGTGGCTGAAGGCAGGAAGACTGGGATTTACACCTTTTCATTTTATGCTCTGCAGAGCTGGCCCAGCCACGCACCTGCTGTGTGACCTTGGGTAAATCACTTTCCCTCTCTGGGCTTCCATAAATTCAATTCAACAGTTTTCACAAGCTAGAATACCCTGCTTCTCTGAGCCTGTGAAAGAGAAACAAAAAAAAAAGCGGGGGGGGGGGGGGAGTTCCCCTCCTTTGTATTCCTGGCCTCAGCCCAGAGTTGTCTCTAGGGAGGTGGCAGTGGTGGGGTGTCACCAGGCAGGGGTCACCCTGAGCAGAGCTATGGCTCTGACATCCAGGCCCTGAACACCTCCTACCACATCATCCAGTCCTGTCTCAGCTGCCTTGGGCTGCTGCCCACCCTCTGTCACCAGGCTACCTCATGAGGCCCCCAGATACCTGGTCTGGCCCCATTTCCATGTGTCACCCAGCCCTGGCCCCTCCTCCTTGGAACTTTGCCCCACCTTACCCACATCACCTGATCTTTCTACCTCTCCACACAGGGTGCTGGGCCAGACAGGATGAGGTAAGAAGCCTCTGTCATCTGAGCCTAGCCTGGCAGGTCCTCATGTAACCCTGCCACTGAGGAGCACCTCCCTGTCAAGTCTGACCTGGTACAAAGGCTACAACTGGTCTCCAGAGGGATGCTGGGATCCCACCATAGTCTGTAGAGACTCCTGGATGCTGTCCCCTCAACCCCACTCTAGGCCCTCAGCACAACCACCCACTGGCTATCCTCCTGAGACTCTCCCCCTTCAATCCAGTTAGAGGTTCCATAAGTTAGATAGATCACTCTTTTGCTTAAACTTTGGCCTACAGGGTGAAGCTCAAACTTTTCAGAAGACATTCAGGCCCTACTCTCCTGGCCAGCCCCTTCTGCCCTGACTCACTTCCCATAGCACACCTTATGTTCTGGGCACAGCACATTTCTAAATAGGACTTGTTTCCTCATACCCCAGTGCCTTTGTACAAGCTGCCTCCTCAGGCTGGAATGTCCTTCTCCACATCTTGGCTCTGTGGATTCCTCTTCACATTTAAGGACCCAGCTCAAATGTTCCCCCTCTCAGAAAGCCTTTTCCACCCAGTCCTCACCCCAAGTGAGTTTGCAACCCCATCGTCTGCATATTCCCACAGCCCTCTCACACAGCACCCGTGGTGTGATGAGGCAATCTCTCTGTTTTTAAGCCTCTATCCTCCCACTAGTCTGGGAACGTGTTTATCTGAGAAGACATCTTATTTATCTTTGATTCCATGGGACCTATTTCATGTCAGGCACATAGTAGGTGTCCAATCAATATCTTTTGGATGATAGAACAGCTACTCAGGGTTCAGACACTTACGGGTCTGTCCTCTGCTCGGTGTTCTTAGACAAGCTGCTTCATTTCTCTGTGACTCAGTTTTCTTGCCAGTTAGTGCTGGTTTATGTCAAGGGTTTTCAGAATATGGTAATAAAGAGAAGCCATGAGACTAGTTCAGGAGATGATCAATGGTGCGGTACAAATTTCTAAGACAGTCACCTTTTGATGATCCCTGGAAAAATTTAATTCTACACTGGCTCTCTGCCACCTCCTAGCCTGCATTCAGACCCCACCCTTGGCCATGGGTCAGGAATGAAAACTATTTGTAATATTGTCCCCACAAGGGCAGATTAGGAAAAAAATTGGTGCCACATGTGGGAAAATGATATATATACATATATATATATATATGTGTGTGTGTGTGTGTGTGTGTGTGCGTGCGCAGAGCTGGCTGCTAAATCTATAGTAAGAAGGATGCTAGATTTGTTTTAGGAGTAAATTTAGCTCTTTGGTAAGTTACCCTTTCCAGGCCTAATGAAAAAACCTTTAATTATTCCCTTTATGAACCATGCTATAGAAGTACATACGGAAAGCTTGGAAATGCATAGACACAGCAACAGAAAGAGAGAGAGAGAGAGAGATCACCCCTATAATCTCCACGCAAAGGACACCTTCTGTTAACATTGTGTTGTATTCCTGTCAGACATTTTTTGTTCTAGGTGTATGTGTACACTCACATGAATGTGTTTTTAAACTTTATTTTGGAATATTGGGATTACATTGCTTTGTAAACCATTTTAACCAGTGAAAAGGTAACCCAAATATGTTTCTGTATCAACGCGTGCCTCTACATGGATGATACATATTTTAGTGTGGGCTCTTGGAGCGCTTCTCTGTTCCCTATGCTATCAGCCCTCCATGAGGGCCCTGTGGTTTGCTGAAGTCTGAGTAGCCCTAAATGAGGACCCATCTCTTCTTTCAGAGAGCAGTTCACCTGCTCGTCACACCTGATGAGCAGAGTGTACAATCCTCACTTTTCAGGCTTTCTCAACCTTTAGCAGGACCCCCTTCCCAGAAGTAGAGCCACCCCTAGGACTCCCTCCTGTGCATGTTCCCCAAGAAGTGTGCGGAACTTTCTTTCCAGTGGTGTGTGTTATGAAAACAAGTCAGCACCGGTTTCACTTTCTAAGTATGGGTTATATCTTCCCGTTGAATGTCGGTTTTCAAACATCACGTTCCCTCCTCTCCCATATCATCCAGCCCCCTCCCCACTCAGCCAGCTGCCAGTCAGCTCTTGTGGGAAGGGCTTCTCTGGTGCAGGGAGTGTAGGCTCGGATCTGGGCGGTGAGGGACACAGGGATGCCCACTTTCAATGCCACGCTGGTGCCTGGGAGGGAAGTGACTTGTCTGAGGTTTGCTTAGTGAGTCAGCAGCTTGGCCAAGCTGCCCTGAGAGTGCTGGGAATCAGCCCCAGGCCCAGGGCTGTGAGGCCTCAACCTCTGACGTGTGCTGTCTTGCTCAGGGCGGAAACCTCTCTTCCTGGGAAGGAGGGGCAAAGGCCCTGGGGTGCCCCTGAGCCTGGAGATGCCTCCCTCTGCTAGAAACTGCACAGGGTGCTTCTGGGTGGTATTTTCCTGTGTGCGTCTTCTTTGTCCAGCCAGACTGTGACTGTGCAGGACGTGGCCTTCCTGTCTCCTGTACCTTTCCAGGTTGAACTCCTTCCAGCCCATTGCTGCAGGGGAGAGAAAGTGTGCACAGAGGGCAGAGACTGGGACCCGGCTCTCAGCTCTTCCACTCACTAGCTGTGAGAGGCAGTGTGAGTCACTTCATTTCCTCGAGCCTCAGTTTCCTCAACTAGAAGAATGGGGACCCCGCTCCACTCCGCCACAGGGTGGATAGGTGGATTGAAATCTCATGCTGTCATCTAGTGACTCAAAGCAGGCGCTTAACAAATGAGCACTGTTCCTTTTGTCACTGCCCATCTGGGAATCACAGTGGTTCCCCACCCTGGAAACATGGCTCTAAAGTCACAGCCTCATGTTGAGTACCCTTTCCCGTATTCTCCTCCCAATCCTTGTCTGCACCAAGGCTTTGTGGAGGGGTCATGGTGCCCCAGGGAGCACACAATTTATAAAACAAAGAGCTTGCTATGCAGATGCAGCTTCTGGACAGGGTCTCTAGTTCCCCTTCTTGAACTTGGAGTACAGGAGCCCCCCCCCCCCCCCCAGCATTCCCACACAGTTTTCTGAGCCCCTGGGATTCCAGCAGCCAGCCTTACCTCAGACACCACTTCCTCCCATCCACCCTTCCTCCCAGCAATGAGCCTTTGCTCAGGCTGCTGATATGCCCACTCAGGTGGCCTGCCCACCTTCCCACTCTCTGAACCCTTGCATCCCTGAAGCCTGCCCTCTGGGGCCCTCCTGGGCCTGTGTCCTGCCTCTCCTGTGATCGGTCTGCCCCTGCATGCCTATGGGCCTGATGCCTTCTGTCACATATTGCCCTGTGGTGTTTTGGCCTCTCCTCCAGATGGAACCCTCTAGAGGAGAGAGATCAAATCAGTGTGATGGCTGATTTAGGGGAAAGGGTGGACAGTTAAGTTTAGGCCAGGGTTTGAATCTTGGAAAGTTACTTATCAGCTCAGGCAAGAACCATAGGGAAGTTCCCCATCTCCTTGGAACCTGTTTCCTCATCTGTAAGGTGAGGATAATGAGATAAAGTGCCTGGCACTTGGTAGGTACTCAGTATTAAGTTAGAGATGACTTTTATTGCACTATTTTGGCATCCCCTCTGGTCCTTGCACATTCCAGGGGTTCCTCAGCTGCTCCAGAAATGAGGAAGCAGCAGACTGTGGATGGGTGGCAGCTGGCACCAGTTAGGGGCTGGGGAGGTCGTGATGGGCACAAATGCACAGGGAGACCTGATCAGATACAATCTGAGCTCCTCCCCCACGTTGGCACCCTCAGCCCTCTCACGGGCTCCCCTCCCTGCTCAGTTTGGAGAGTTTCCAATAGCTGTTCACACAGATTGGAGTGTGGCATGTCCAGGGATAGAGACTGGATAGGGATCATAGGCAGAGTTTCCTGCACTCTCCCAGCCAGCAGCACAGTGTGGTAGGAAGAGCGGGCCTGGAGAGTTGAGCCTTGGGTTGGTGTTTTCCTTGTCAATGGCCACGATAGTGACCTTGGACAAATCCCTTCCTTTCCCTGGGACTCACTTCCCTCCGCTGTACTGTGAGGTGGCTGAAGTGGCTCCCTTCAGCTCTGGCATTCTATGACTCCTAAGTCAAAAAAACCTTCTAGTCCCAAATAAGTTAATGTCAAGGTAATATTATATTCTAAAATTTCAGATAGAGTGACAGTGGCTGTATGGGTGCAGGGAAGATTATTGTTGAGTAATGGTTGACAGCATTAATTAACCATTTATTTAACCCTCATTTACCTAGTGTTCTGTGCCAATGTGGCAGATAAAATAGGACTAAAAATGCTTTGTCACTCCCTCCTCAATTTTCCTACTCCCTCGATTCTGGGCTGGACCTAACACTGCTCTGGCCAGTGTAATACAATGGAAGTGATGCTCTGTGTGCCTCTTTCATTTTAAAAGGGCTGTCAGCTTCTACTTCCTCCTTCTTGGAGCCCAGCCACCATATTGCAAGAAAATCCAAGCAACCACATGGAGAGGCCCATGTGGAGGAGAATCAGGGCTCTGCATCAACAGTCTCAGCTGAGTTCCCTGTCAGCTGATCATCAACTTACTGGCTATGGAGCTCAAGCATCTTGGGAATGGATCCTACAGCCCCAGTTGAGCTGCCCTAGCCGATGTCACGTGGAGTAGAGAAAAGCTGTCCACATGAACCTTACTCAAGTTGCAAAATCATAATTATTTTTTTGAGCCTCTAAATATGGGGTTAGTTTGTTATGCAGCAATAAAGAACAGAAATAGGCAAAGCTGGTGCTGGTATATGGGGATCCAAAGATGAAGACGTGTCTCAGCCTATGCAACTCCCCAAAATAGAACCCAAGACAAAGGTTTGCTGGAAGCATGTAGTGGTTTGGAAAATGATCGTAGAGAGCAGGAATGAAGACAAAATAGAGGAACAGGAGGGAAAGCCAATCTAAGGTGTGCTTCTGAGTTGTCCACCATTGTGGGTGACTGATGCTTGATCCCCCTGGGACTTTCTGAGGAGTCCTACAGGTTATGTCTCAGAATTGTCTGCCTGAGATGGAAGAGAGAGGCATTTAGCCACAGCTCCTACTTCCAACTGGCTGGGTTGTTCCATGGATGTTAAGCCCCCTGTACTTCCAGGATGTGCATGCATGAGTGCTGTGCTGGTTCCTGACAGCGTCCCATGCAGTGACATCAGAGAAGTCCCCAGGCAGGAAACAGGAGACATTTGGCATATGCTGGAGATAAGGTGTTGTGAGCACAAAGTGGACAAAATCTGTACGGAAGAGGTTTTTATAGCCCTGGCTCAAATCAGAGATGAGACCATGAGAAGAGGACGTAGCTCATAAGAGGTATCCAGGATAACAGGACCTTTGAGGATCTGGCTAGTGTCCCTTCTCAGCACATGGCAGTGGCTACTCCATGAAGCTGTCAGGCTATCTCAATTGCCCCTGAAGGCTGGGGTTTATTCTGGGCTTTGAGTCCCAACCACCAACTATCTCCTGGTTCAGATTTTGAAAGTAAGTGCCTCTAGACAACTAAGATGGTCAAACAGTGTTGTCATGAAGACAGACAGCACTGACTCAAGTTAGTGCTTCTTGCAGAGTCTTGAGCAGCACTGCTCGACTTGCACCAATAGCTCTATCCTTTTGCTAGAAAAGTTCCAAAACCTTTGTCTACCTGTCTGGCCCAAGTCATTCTCAAATGCATGAAGGACATTTGGAATCCTCCATAAGAAAACACCCAAGGCTGGTTTACATGAGAGGCTCTGGGCCGGTTTGAGCTGTGCCACTTCCTTTGCTCTGGGGGTCATGGAGGTGGCATTTCCAGGTTCTGCTAGAAGTCTGAAACCCACAGGAAGAACAATATCCTGGGAAACTCTTTGGGAATGATGGGGACTGGGTAACATAGTCTTACTGTATCAGGTTCAGAAAACTATTTCTCTGTTCTCACTCTGGCCGAGGTGCCCTGGAGCCTTGACTGGGAGCCATGTTGCCATGTTCTTAGAGTGTTAGAGCAGGAAGGAGCCTCAGAAAGGATCCAAGGGTTACCTCTCTCCTCATTTCAAACATGTAGGTACCGGGAGTGGCCTCTGGCTTCTCAATGTTTTGAATAGGTTAAAAATGTTAGAAATGTTAGAAAGCCCTTTGAGTTCTTCAGAGGACATTTTACAAGTACCACTGTGAGGAGGTATAATAAAGCATTTACAGTTGATAGAAGTTTGGATGTAATGCATTTTGTGGTAGACACCCTACTGAATGAGTAGGGGGTGATGACACTGCTGTTGGGGTAGACATTTTCTGAAAAGGGAATAATGGTGGGGTAAATTCTGTCCAGTGTTCCTCAAATCCTCCTTTTGACTTTGTGTGCACAAATTCCAAGAGCAGAGGTTCTGTCCCCTGGACCCTGAATGGTTTTCCAGCATCAAAGAGTGGATGCTGTGGCCTCATTCCAAGTCCAGAATAAAGAGTGGCTGTCACTCTTACACCACTACACATTTTCGCAGAGTAGTATACATGTGTACAGGGACGGTGCCCTTTGAGGCAGCGGATGAGACAAGAGTTCTCATTTAGAGGGTAGAAATTCTGGTCGCTTCTGCTAAGACTTCACCACGTGACCTTGAGCAATCATTTCACCTGTCTATTGGCTCCGTTTCCTCATCTGTCATGGGGGAAGCATTCTCTGTCCTGCCTGTCTTACTGACCTCAGTCAGATAAAGGGTGTGTGCACACTGGCTCAAACCACTGACAGGGGAGAGATGCCTCTAGGGTGACTGGATAAAGGAGCAAACTCTCAATCAATCTCTCCTCTTTCTCTTCTGGTTCCCTGTGTATATTGTCTTCCTTCTCTCAGGCTGGAATCACAGCTACTGGCTGCTCTTATCAGAACCCTGCTTGCCCTCTAGAAAAATCCATGAATCACTCACCAAGTCTGGGGGCATGGTGGGTGGGGTGAGAATAGAGCATTTTGATTGGTCCAGCTTGAGTCATGTGTCTATGCATGGCTCAACCATTGTGGCCAAGTGCAATGGAGTACTATGTGTTCATCCTTTGGCCCAGAAGGGAGGCACTGTGTCTAGGAACCTCTATCACAAACACTTGATTGGAGTAGCAGGAGGAAAATAGTTCTTCAAAGAAGGAATTATTGATTTGGGCAGTCAAAACTGTAAATACCCACTGAGGTGTGGAGCTACTTTGTAAGCTTACTTGTAAGCCAGGTAAGTGTAAAGTGCCATCAATGTTTCTGTTGTTAGTCCTGTATCTGACTTTCTATGAGGAGGAAGAGGGACCAGGGCCCTGCTCCACTGTGAGTACCTTGGCCAAGAAGGATGGGGACTTAATTTCTTACCCATCACTGAAAATGCTGATGTCATTTAAATAAAATTGTTCTCCCCTTTAAAACTGAGAGCACAGGATGAGTGCTTCTCCTCATGATGCTTCTCCTTTTCTACTCCACCCACATAGTCACTTTTTCCTGAACAGGTGGTCTTTGGCAATGCTCAAGTCTATGGGTCTGCAACATGCCCAAATGTGTGAAGTGGAAGAAGACATAACAGAGGTAGAATGGCTCCTGGCTCTCAAAGGAGTTACAGACTAGCTGGAAGCACAGCTGGCCAACAAGCAACAACAGTGCAGAAGGATGAATGCTCAAGAGCTGGTGGGGTAGAGGAGCTTGGGATGCCTGGTTTGGGGAGATGAAGGTCTCTGCTTTTGTGGACTTCCCCTCCCTGCTCCCCTGCCATTGCCAGACCACATGGAAAAGCAGTAAAACATGGAGGTGAAGAGGATGAGCTCCGTCTATCCTGCCTGGTGTTGTTTAACCCCTGTTCATCAGCTTTCTCATTACACAATGGGGATGATAATACTAGTGCTTACATCATACGATTGTCATGAAATTATAAGATGTTGCTACAGAACAGTGTTTACAAGAGTGCCTGACACACAGTATATGTTCAACACATGTCACCATGTGTTACATTCAATATTTACATGGGGCGCCTGGGTGGCGCAGTCGGTTAAGCGTCCGACTTCAGCCAGGTCACGATCTCGCGGTCCGGGAGTTCGAGCCCCGCGTCAGGCTCTGGGCTGATGGCTCAGAGCCTGGAGCCTGTTTCCGATTCTGTGTCTCCCTCTCTCTCTGCCCCTCCCCCGTTCATGCTCTGTCTCTCTCTGTCCCAAAAATAAATAAATGTTGGAAAAAAAAATATTTACTTGTTCACTTTCTCTCTCTTTCTGTCTTTCTCTCTCTCCCTCCACTAAATTATAGCCTTCATGAAGAGGGATTTTTTTTATTGTTTAGTGTAACAATCTCAGGGCTTGGAAGAGGTGCTAGCACACAGGCACTTACTAAATACCTGTGTATTGCATGTAAGGTGGCTAATAGTATACTTGGCTTGAAATATTTTAGTAACCTCCTCCCAGCCTCTATATCCCGCCAATAATTTTGCTCTCCTGCCTAAATCTTTTAAAGGCTCTTGGTGCTCCTGGGTGGCTCAGTTGGTTAAGTATCTGACCCTTACTTTCAGCTCAGGTCATAATCTCACGATTTGTGCAATTGAGCTGTGTCAGCTCTGTGCTGACAATACGGAGCCTCCTTTCACTCCCTCTCCTCTCTAAATAAATAAATAAATAAATAAACATTAAAAAAGGATAAAGTCTCACAGATGAACATAGGGGAAGGGAAGGAAAAATAAGATAAAAACACAGAAGGAGGCAAACCATAAGAGAATCTTGATTACAGAGAATGAGCTGAGGTATGCTGGAGGGGAAGTAGGTGGGGGGATGGGTTAAATGGGTGATGGGCATTAAGGAGGGCACTTATTGGGATGACCACTGGGTGTCACATGTAAGAGATGAATCACTGGGTTCTACTCTTGAAGCCATGACAACACTGTATATTAACTTTAATTCAAAAGAAATAAAGTCCTCTTTCTCCACATCCTTACCAACATCTGTTGTTGCCTGAGTTGTTAATGTTAGCCATTCTGACAGGTGTAAGGTGGTATCTCATTGTGGTTTTGATTTGTATTTCCCTGATGATGAGTGATGTTGAGCATTTTTTTCACGTGGCCATCTGGATGTCTTCTTTGGAGAAGTGTCTATGCATGTCTTTTGCCCATTTCTTCACTGGATTATTTGTTTTTTGGGTGTTGAGTTTGACAAGTTCTTTATAGATTTTGGATACTAACCCTTTATCTGATATGTCGTTTGCAAATATCTTCTCCCATTCTGTTGATTGTCTTTTAGTTTTGCTGATTGTTTCCTTCACTGTGCAGAAGCTTTTTATTTTGATGAGGTCCCAGTAGTTCATTTTTGCTTTTGTTTCCCTTGCCTCTGGAGACATGTTGACCCAGCAATTGCACTACTAGATATTTATCCAAGGGATACAGGTGTGCTGTTTCAAAGGGACATATGCACCCTAATGTTTATAGCAGCACTACCAACAATAGCCAAAGTATGGAAAGAGCCCAAATGTCCATCGATGGATGAATGGATAAAGAAAATGTGGTATACACACACACACACACACACACACACACACACACACACACACACAATGGAGTATTACTCAGCAATCAAAAAGAATGAAATCTTGACATTTGCAACTATGTAGATGGAACTGGCGGGTATTATGCTAAGTGAAATTAGTCAGTCAGAGAAAGACAAATATCATATGACTTCACTCGTATGAGGACTTTAAGAGACAAAGCAGATGAACATAAGGGAAGTAAAAATAATATAAAAACAGGGAGGGGGACAAAACATAAGAGACTCTTAAATATGGAGAACAAACAGAGGGTTACTGGAGGGGTTGTGGGAGGGGGGAGGGGCTAAATGGGTAAGAGGCACTAAGGAATCTACTTCTGAAATCATTGTTGCACTATATGCTAACTAATTTGGATGTAAATTTTAAAAAATAAAATAAAATAAAAAAGAAATAAAGTCTCCTTTTCCCACAAATCAAGAGTTCACACTCTTTCCCTATTCTGTATAATTGGCTTCAGCCTGTGTGGACAGCTTTGTCACTTTCTCTTGCTCCAATCCCTACAACCATCTGGCACAGTCTACTCACTGTCCTAGCTCCTGCTTTTTCTCCTCCAACCTGAGCCTTTACATATGCTTTTATTTTCTTTCTGTATAACGTGCCTTCCCTTATTTCCCCCTCAATTAGAATCCTAATTCTCTTTCACAGTCCATTTCACACTGTCTTTCAGTCGAGAGCCTCTCCTTGACCTCTCCTATAGTACTACATTTCTCCCCTTGGTGTGTCTATTTTGGCATTTGTCTTGTTCTTCCTTGTGTTAGCATTGGTGGGGTGGGTATACATCTGCCTCCTGTTTAGACCCGGAGCCGGAGCTCATTCAGGGCACTAACTGTGTCTTTTTTGTATCTTCATATGTGCTTGTTGAAGAACCTAATATGTTCTTCATATGTGCTTAATATGTGCTTGTTGAAGAACCTCAAAGTTACCCCAAATCCTGTCACCTCAAAGTTATTGGAGTCCTTTACTTGCTATGGCCTACATATTTCACATCCCAGCCCATGAGTATCTTGCTTATTTACTTGCTTATTCATGTTCTGCTTTATAACATGAACTCAGAGGTGCCTGGGTGGCTCACTCAGCTGAGCATCCAACTTTGGCTCAGGTCATGATCTCACTGCTCGTGGGTTCGAGCCCCATGTTGGACTCTGTGCTGACAGCTCAGAGCCTGGAACCTGCTTCAGATTCTGTGTCTCCCTCTCTCTCTGCCCCTCCCCCAGTCACACTCTGTCTCTCTCTCTCAAATATAAATAAACTTAAAAAAAAACCACAACAAGAACGTGAACTCAAAGATGGGAACCTTGTCTATCTTGTTTACATGTGAGTCCCTAGTGCTTAACAGTGTCTCGTCTGAACAACTGGTCAAGTGATTATTTGAGGGATGAATAAGTTCCAACTGGCTCTGACATCAGTGTCTTTGTGGGAGGAGTCTGACTCTGTCCAACTGAATTGCTCATCACTTTCCCACATCCCTCCTTCTCCATCATTTCTGCTTTCTGACTCTCTCAGTGCAGGTCTGACTTCTATATGCCCAGCAGCCAATTCTAGGTACATGTCTGTTCCATAGTTTTTTAACGTGGTGAGAACAGTGCTCTTACCAACACTTATATATTTCAAATGATATCACCTCAAAATCAATTACTTTTGTCTTTCATGTGGAACTTTTAAAAAAGCACATTCCCAGTAGTATTCACAATATTGAGAGATGTTTCACCTTGAACAGAATGAACTTCTAAAAGCTTTACTTTGATTGTCTGGATTAGATGAAAAAAAGTGAGTTGTTATTGGAATTAACAGATTTTTTCCTATCAACACATCTGATTACAATAATATAAAACTGGCATCATTTAATCATGTTTACCATTCTTCCCTTGGTGGTGGTTATCAGGTAAACAGCTATCACTTCACTCCTAGCATGTGTGCAAGAAAACTTGGAATTGACAAATGTATTGGCAGCGTTGTCCAGAAAAACACAGCCAATCGATAGAAGATTATATATATTTATTTAAGAGTTGTATGATAAGGAGTTGGCTTGCATGGCTATGGAGCCTGGCAAGTCCAAAATCTTCACAGTTGATGTCTCAGGCTGGCAGGCTGCTGTAGAAACAGGAAGAGCTCACGGTCCATTTCAAATGCTTCCAGGCAGGGAGAATTCTCTCTTACTTGGGGAGAAGGCAGCATTTTATTTTATTCAGGCCTTCAACTGATTGGATGAGGCTCACCCACATTAGGGAGAACAATCTACTTTATTTAGTCTGCTAATTCAAATATTAGCCTCATTCAAGAATGCTCTGACATACACCAGAGTAACATTTGACCAGGATTTAGACAGTGTTCTTAAAATCACTGATGACCTTGGAGGTAGATGCTGATGCTTCTGGAGCAGATCTGTGTCCTGCTTTTTATGTAGTCAGTGCTATCACCACGGTTCTCTGGGAAGATGGTAAATGCTGATAACCATTTTGTGCATGTTACAGTTTTATCGTTAACTTTATTGAAAAAAAATATTTACATTTCCATTACTCATGCAGTTTCTTTTTTGTTGAACTTATTGCTACTGAAGGTTTATTGTAAAATGAAAACACCATAGCAAACACTAAAATAAATAGTTCTAGATTTATACTGCACAGAATGTGGAAAAGTTGCCACAGCAAGGCTGCTCCCATTACTGTCTATGGGCCCTTGAGCAAGACCACTGCCTTCTAGCTTCTGCACATCATACCTCTCACCCTGACTTTCCCCACTGACCTGGGGGGCCTGGTGGCCTGTGGTTTCCTGCACCTTGCAGGGCACGGCACAACTGGCAAGAACAGAAATACTGAGTCTGTATCTTAGCACCACTCCAGAGGGGGAATTACTCTCCTTAGTGGCTTGTGTCTATGTGCATTTCAACGTCTAGAGGAGAGCTGCACGCAATGTCTCTGAGATGGCTGCACTGAGTCAAGATAGGATTGGGAAGGAGAGGCAGGTCAGCCCTCATTGTCTTCCAGATGTATCCTGGAGTTGAAGTGAGAACTCACTCACTGCACATGTGACTCCCACTCCAAGAGATGCAATTGTGGCAGAAGCCAGAAGTACAAGTGAAAGGGCACCAATCCTATCTTGGCTTCTTTTAAAGCAATTATTATTTTTTTTTACAATGTTTTTATTTTGTTTTTGAGAGAGAGAGAGAGAGAGAGAGAAAGAGAAAGCAGGAGAGGGGCAGAGAGAGAGACACACAGAATCCAAAGCAGGCTCCAGGCTCTGAGCTGTCAGCACAGAGCACAATGTGGGGCTTGAACCCACAAACTGCAGGGGCATGACCTGAGCTGAATTCAGACGCTTAACCGACTGAGCTACCCAGGCGCCCCTTAAAGCAATTCTTAAGAAGAGTCCATTACACAATAACAAACTAGGCAGGGCACTAGGACAATATGGGTCAACAGTCACGATCCATGACAGAGCATTTGGTCACCCTACCTATAGGTGTTTTATCCTTGGGCTCTAAGGGATGCTCTGATCTCAACTCAGTTTTTAGGGTCGTTTCTCTGTTTGGAGTTTCCACATCTGTGTGGTGTCAGTGACCAGGACTTGCATGAGCGTGGGGGCAAGATGGGGATTCTGCCCTCCCGCAGACTTGGGGTCCTCCAAGAATTGCTGCCGAAGGCTGTTCAGTGATGCTTCCTAGGTGACTTGGAGGGAAGGGCTTCCCAATGGGACCACCCATTCTCTGTTCTTACCTTGATGTAGAAAGCCCAATTTTAACTCCTGGCCTATATGGGGCCTGAGGCCTGCACTCTTGTCCCCACGGAGGACTTAAATCCACTTGTTGTTGTGGCGTCTCTCCTCATTTCTGACCCTTGTGACTTCCCTGTCCCAGCCTCCTTCATAAGTGCAACTCAGCTACCCATGAAACAGACATGTACTGAAACCAGAACTTCTGTATGTTTGAGTAGGAGCTGAAGGGGGAGGATTGCTTAGGATGTCCCCTCCCTCTCAGACATCAAACCTCTAGGCCTCCTCTGCTTGTCCTTGAATAGAAGGCACCAAATGACTGTGGAAGTCAGATGGGCATAGGGGTGTTTTTCTCCCTGCTAATCGGAGACAGCTTCTTAAAGGCAGAAACTTCTAGCACAAGGCTGAGCCCGTGGAAGATTCTATAGGGAAGGCCAGGGAGAGAGTTTTCTACCTCTGTCATACGGTAGAGGCTACAACTCTGCTTTTGGCCTTGGAAGGAAGGAGGATTGTTTTGTATCTGAGGAGTTTGATAAGATAGATTCTCCATACCTCTTTGGGCAGAGGAAGTAAGTTCCAGGATTTTCTTAACATTTTCATTCATTCATTCTTCCTTAACTCTCAAAACATTTTTTAAAAGTGTATTTATTTATTTTG
Source organism: Puma concolor (assembly GCF_028749965.1). Classification (NCBI taxonomy): domain Eukaryota; kingdom Metazoa; phylum Chordata; class Mammalia; order Carnivora; family Felidae; genus Puma; species Puma concolor. The sequence continues at coordinate 52,199,519 of NC_141670.1, read as the reverse complement.
AGAGAGAGAGAGAGAATGTGGGGGAGGGGCAGAGAGAGAGGGAGAGAGAGAGAATTTCAAGCAGACTTCACACTGTTAGCATGGAGCCCGACTTGGGGCTTGAACCCATGAATGACAAGATCATGACCTGAGCTGAAACCAATGGCCGGATGCTTAACTGACACCCAGGTGTCCCACCCCCGAAATACTTTTTTAACATCTACACCTAATGTGTGGCTGAAATGCTAGCTGTGATGCCAACCCTTCCAGGTTAAGGAGAAGAGCTGCCCCTGAGGGCAAAGGAGGGCCCTACAGACTCACTGTGTGGACACAAGTCTCTAAGAACCACTTCTTCCCCCTTCACAGCCACTACAGGAAACTCTTATGGCTCCCATCTCTTTGCTAGAGGCCTGACTATTGCTGGGAGGAAGACCCTTGGCCAATCTGTGGGTCCACCAATGGGGGTGGTGACTAGGGGCTCTCTTGGCAGGAGAGCTGGGGAAGGTCCAAGTCCAATGGGGGCAACAACACCAATAGAACCCTGTCAACAGCTCAGGGTCTGAGTGGCCAGAAACTGAAAAGGTTCAAAGCTTCAGGGGTCCTGAGGGTCGGTTGGGGCATTGGCAGGACAAGCCTGGGACATTGGGTGTGGATGGGATGGTTGAACAACCCCCCTTGACTTGGGAGAAAGGCAAGGCAAGAGGGAGATATTAATCCTTTTATACCGGATTGACCCAGCCTAGTGTTGACCACTGCTTCCAGCATCTTCTGGATACTCTAACAGTACTCTCAGCAAAGCTTCTTCCCAGGCTGGCCAGGGTACCTGATTCTCTCCTGCTCCAGCACTGTCTCCAGCATACGGCCTGGAAGAGTGCCCATCTGCCCCTTCCCCCTCCCCCCAAACACACATACATACTCACACACACATACACGCACACACACACATATTTTAAGCATACATACACCCACGCATGCACATGTGGGTGTGCACGCACACACACACACACACACACACACACACACACACACACATCTCATCCACACAGGCTGCAGGAGTGTTTTGCAATTCTGGTCAGGCCTGGGCAGGATAAGATGGCAGCTCTCATATTTCCCTCTAGGTCATAGTGGTTTCAGTCACATAGTAGATGTGGATGTTTAAAAAAAAATGTGAAATATGAATACATGAATAAGTGAGTGAGTGAAGGGATGGAAATTTAAGAAGAACCTGGAACCTCCTTCCTCTGTCCAAAGAGGTCTGGGAAAGCTTACTGTATTTCTGATATAAGGCACACTCCCAGTGGCCTCAACGTAAGAAGGAAAAGAGTGGGGCAGTGCTCCTTGTGAGGCGCCTTCTCAGCTGGGGCACACCTGTCTCCTGGACTTCTCTCAGAAGGTGCTCCAGGCCAGTGACATGCCTGCTCTGGGGCTCCCTCTCTCTACCTGAATCCAGCTTGACCTCCAAGAGCAGGCTGACTGCATGGAAACACATGGAGCCAGGCACACTTTGGATGGCAAGACCCAGAAGGCAGCAGTGGCAATGGTGAGATGATGGGTGTGATCCACTTTGGCCCATCCCATCATCAGCAAATAAATAGGGCAGACCACAGAGGTGGGAGAGCAGACCGCTGGCCTGGGAAGAATCAATGAGTGGTAATGTCTCTTCTGTCTTAATCCTGGGGGCCACAGTCCCCTGTCAGTTACACAGCTGTGATAAGCTGACTACTACAGGATTTGTGCCACTGTGTGGATGAGGCATGAGGCTGTAGGGGAAGCAGCACAGAAATAAGAATCCAGGAAACCGAGTTCTAGTCGTGATTCTCTCATTGCATCTTGTGTGACTTTGAGATAGGTACTTGACTTCTTTGAACATTGAGCTCCTTGAAAAATGAGTATAGCCAACTTTGCTTCATCTCTCTTCTAGGGGAGATGGGACCTCCCAGGGTTAGAATGAGAGAGAGACTTTAGACACCAGCCAGCAATGCCCTCACCTGACACAGATAGAGAGCTGAGGTCCAGAGACAGAAGGGACATGGGCAAGGTCACACAGCAGACCAGAGGCAGAGCTGTGCTCCCAACCAGGTTTCTGGCCTCTCGGGCAGCGCTGGTTCCCCTGCCTCAGTCTAAGCAATGTAGGTCCTCACAAAAGGAAGAGTTTTCTATAGGCTCTAGGCAGCTCTAGGTCTTCTAGCAGGGAGACCAACACATGAATTAGGCTGCAGGAGGTCAATCCTATTGTACAAATTGCAGAAAGGAAACAGAATCCCAGGACCTGTTCCCACACTAGCCAGAGAACCACTTTGTTAGCTGGAAGTCTTTCCTGGTGTCTGGTGTCACCCTCACCCTTATCCATTTAAACCCACTGGTGGTAGTTCTGTCTTTAGTGTCTAAGCTCAGCCTTAGTCAACAAGTGATGTTTGCCTGTCTGAGCATAAACTCTGTGCTTATCAGAGAAATACAGCTTTCTTCCAAGATGCAGGGAAAATTCATTTGGGTTGGATTTTCAGGGGGTAGAAGGTGGTTTTCAGAAAGAAGAGAGAGGAGATATGATGACTGCCATTTTATTTATTTTAATCACTAGAAAGCTCTGATCTACTGGGTGCTGAGCACATCACATAATACTTTCATAATTGTCAATGGCTTTTCCTCAATCATAGTCTTTAGTCAGTGGACACCAGGAGCTCTCTACTTCTTCTTTGCTTTTGCTTTCTTTCCTTTGTTTGTTTTGTAGAACTTAAGAGATTCATCTTGGTCTGGCTGACCAGTGATAGAGAGGGGGGAAGGGATAGGAGCATTGAGGTTCAAAGTCTTCTGAAGTTTCAGGTCCAAAATATCAAAAGTTATCTGTATCTCATATTGCAGCAGCTCCTTCAGGCATTCAGTCTCAATGTGAATGACCTCATCAATGAGCTTTTCTAACTCCTGGAAGAAATAGAACATGGCTGGTGATCAGAACTCTGGGGAGACTGAGGCTATCTGCAGATATCCAATTCTGAACACATCCACTCCTTTTTCTGTATTCTAAACCTTACATTTCCCCCACCAGATCTCTTGGTCACCCTTCTCACCCCTACTCTGTGCTCTGAGAGGCTAACTTATAAGGGCTGCCTCAACCAGCTACCTTGACCTATGGTTTTAAGTTGAGTTCAGCCAATGGGAGGTACTGGCAGGAGATCTGAGCCTGGGAAGAGAATGAAGTCTCTCACCTCCTTCAGGATCCACTGTAGATTGGCCATGACTCTAACCCTCTGCCTACAGCCTCCTAACCCACAGCCCTCTCCTACAGCTCTCTTTTTGGATTCCAATGACTGTTTCTTTCCTTCTCCCATCAGGCCTACTGTGGCAACAACCCTGTTGGACTGTGTCATTGACTACTAACATTGTTCTGGGCCCATAGGCTAGTCCCATCTTCTCCTATCTTCTGGTCAATGAACTTTCCATTTGGATATCATCCCCCTTCCTTCCCCTCCTGCCCTCATCTCATTTTTACATCTCAAAGTTCTAGTAGCAGCCTAGTAGCAGCACTGTCAGAAGGGACAGTGCAAGTTGCTCAGAGAGTGGAAATGTCCTCCAGCCAGCCAGCCATGGAAAGAATGGAAACTCAGTCACCTTCTGCCATGTTAAAATGAGACCCTGTCTGTCATCTCAGTCAGTATTATGGCACCATGGAATCCTGGAGACATGGACCATGTAACTGTGTGTCTACAAATTTCTTGTTTGAGGAACCAAACAGCAGAGGAGAGTTTGTGCTTGTCTTGAGGGTGTCAGGGGACATACTTAGAGTAGCTGATGCCTAGAAGACATTTCTTTGAGATCTCTTATTTTAACTAAAACCTAGTGTAAAATCTTATATTTGCCCCAGAATATCTCCTTGGTTGTTTTATATAAAAATAATGTTCTTCCCCTAAGTCCTTGGGGAAGACTGTGCTCCAAGAGGATGTACTGTGTTTATCCTATGGTGTTCAGTGTCCCCACCTCTGGCACACAATCAGGGGCACACAGTGGAAGGGACTCTAGTCCACGAGCTCCACCAGGCAGGGACCAGCAGCAAAGTAATGGGGGCTGGAAGAGGACCTGGGAGGGGCAGGGAAGGACAGCAGGAGTGGGAGGGAAGGCAACACCTCCCATCCATCGCCTTGTCCACATGTTCTAGAGCAAGGTCCCCCAGAGGAGACAGGTTATTGCTTAAGTTCTTTTTTTCTTTAAAAATATTTTTTGATAGAAAGCACAAGCAAGGGAAGGGCAGAGGGAGGGAGGGAGGGAGAGAGAGAGAGAGAGAGAGAGAGAGAGAGAGAGAGAGAGGCAGAGAGAGAGAATCTTAAGCAGGCTACATGCTCAGCACAGAGCCATACGCAGGGCTCGATTCCATGACCCTGGGATCATGATCCAAGCTGAAATCAAGAGTCAGATGGACACTCAACTGTCTGAGCCACCCAGGAGTCCCTGTTGTCTAGGTTTTGTTGGGTCTTTCTTTGCTGGACATCTTACTGCACTAAGATTACCTGGCAGCCCAATGTGCTATTTCTCTGGGAGACTTGACTTAACCTTAGAAGAGTATCATTTATTCTATTGTGTTAATTGCTTTTTAGAGATTTCCCCCATGTTATAATTCACAGGGCTGTTCACTCTTTAGCTGACTTTGAAACACACAGGCCCTGTGACTCTCCACCCCCACCCCAGCATATACCAACATACGCCCTCATGTGTACACGTATGCAATACTTGTCTCTGTGTTCAAAGATAATGCAACAATGATGATATTAGTGCCTATGTTTAGTGAAAAAATAAATTTGGACTCTTCCAGGCCCTTAAGAAGTTGATTGCCCTGGGGCCAAGATAGTCACCATTTAGTAAAGAGCTGGTCATTGAGACTCTGGCTCCTCAGGCCTCTGTGGCCTTAAGACTGGTCAAGAGGGCAGCCCGATTTCTTCTATCCATGCCAGACTCTTCTAGGTTCTCCCTGGACCACTAGCCCCACCCTTTTGCCTACCTCAGCATATCACCCACATTGGGCTGCCCCCAATGGACCTTCCTTCGTCATCTTCCCCCACCCCCAGGCCTCAATGGATGCCAGCTCTGCAAGTAGATGAAGGGCACTGAGACCATCTGTGGTGGTTCAGATCTTGGGCTCTTCATTAGACATTGGGATCCACCAGGCCTCAGTCCAAATGTAAACAATTCTACTTGCTAGCTTGGTGACCTTGGGCAAGTGGATTAAATTTTCTGAGCCTCAGTTGTCTCATTACTAACATGGGGACAAGAATTATACCTCACAGAGATGTTTTGTGAAACATGCATGCAAAGCCTGTGGCCAAAGCTCAGTGACTGTCCCCTTCTGCCCCGTCCCATGTGTGCAGACCATGGAGTCCTGTCTGTGAGTCTGACTCCAGCTTTGATGTGCTCTTGGTAGGAATGTGCATTTGTATATGGTAGGTGAGCATCCTCCCACTTCATGGGTCCAGCCTTACCTCCCTCTTTAGAACCCGGCTGGGCTGCTCAGACACCTCAGAGAACGTTTTCTGTAGCTTGTGCTCCTGCTCCAGGTGCAGCGCCTCCTTCAGGAGCAGTACATTGGTGCGTTTCTGCACCTCAGCCATACGGAGCTCCGCCATCTGCTGCTCAAGCTGCCAGATGTCCTTGTCCATGCCCTTGGCCAGTGGGAGGGGCTGGGGCGGTGCACATACTTCCAGGTGGTTGACAGTCAGGTTGACTTCCTGGTCCTGGCCCAGGACATACTGGTAGAGTTTGTAGTGGCGGATGAAGGTGTTGTGGAAGTAGTCACAGAGGGCCAGCAGGTGGGTGGTATTGAACTGCCCCTGGTAATCTCTGAGTTTTTTCCCTAGGATCGTCACCGCCTCAGTGATGGAGCAGCCTGTGGGCACAGAGGGGCTGAGCATTGAATGTGAACTGAGGTAAAGCTGCATTGATAGGTGATCAACATAGGTTCTGAACCTAGGCACCCATCCACCCATCCATGCACCCATCCATTTCTTATCTGTCTGCCCATCCATCCTCCCATTCATCCCCCTACCCACCCACCCATCCATGACACCCATGACCCCAGAGCCCATGTCCTACTAGTTATTCTATATTACCATTTATCAGTTCTTAAAAATTATGGAGTAGAGGCACCTGGGTGGCTCAGTTGGTTGAGAGTCTGACTTCAACTCAGATCATGATCTCATGATTCATGGGTTCAAGCCCCTCATCAGGCTCACTGCTGTCTACACAGGGCCTGCTTCAGATCCTCTGTTCCCCCCTTTCTCCTCCCCTCCTCTGCTCATGCTCTGTCTCTCAAAAATGAATTAATATTTTAAAAAATCTTTAAAAAAGGCTATGGAGTATATCACATTTCTCCTTTTACCTTGGCTTCTAGGAAGTTCAAAGCCAAATTTAAGTAGTAACTTACCTTTATCTCATTTTTTAATATGATTATCTCACCCCTTACCAATATTTTGACCTTTAACTCTTATTTTGAAGGTTTACTTCAGCTGTTCTTTATGTTGTTTCCACTTGAAACCCTTTGGAAAGGAAATGAGGGTATAAAAAAAGGGATTCTGATAAGAGTAGACTATGAGATGGCTGGAGAGACAGATGTCCAGGCAACTGTTATCTTGGAGATGTGTGTCACAGATTTAGGCAAATATTGCTTCTATCATGCAAACAAAGATCAGTTCTGGGGTTACACCATGGGCAATGCTCCTGAACAAACCATCTTCTCTCACCCCCTCCCATACACTCCTTTTGCTCACAACTTTATCAAAATCTCAGGGTAGTGTAATGAAGGAGGAAGGACTCTTCCCAGCATGTGATTGGGTCTTAGCACAGGGGGAGGTTCAGTAAAGGGTCATGACTAAATGATGGGTATGCCTTGATGACTTTGGGCAGAGAGAGGGGCAAGAAACAAGGAACAGAGAAAGAACATGCCTTAGCGTAAGGAGACCTGGGTCCTCACACAGATGCTATCCCTGAAGTGCACTGTAAATTCAGTCAAGTGTCTCTTGCTTCCTGACTCAGTGTCTACCTCTGTAGAATAGGAGCTTGGGCCAGCTGACCACCAAGTCACATGATTTGGGGAATTCAGTTTTATCTACTGAAGGGAGAGATTAAGTATTGCATGCAGGGAACCTGGCTTTCCTCCTGGAGTGGAAGCCCAACCTGTCTGTAGATCCCCCTCCTCGTTTCTCCTATGTGAGGCTCCCGTAGGGCCTTAGTGAAGTCTCTTACCTTCCTAGCCAGAGGGCTCCTTTCTCCTTTAGGAGGAGCTGTCTCAGTCTTGCCCTTGTAGTTGCTTGTAAAGTCCTCCACACCCCACCCCCACAATGAACATTGTATGTTCATTTTGGCTTCTCACTCTTGGCTCTGTATGGGAATATTTACCTCAAATCTTCCTGGAGTGCTGAGATGGTAAGTTATCACTGTCTTAGAAAAACATTAGTAGATGGAGCACTACTCCACTTTTAGCCTCATTTAGAATGTGTTTGGGAGTGTCACTTGGATTTAGACTTCAGTCTTCCAGGCAAGGGATGAAGAAAGGCCTCTCCAATGTGCAGAACAGGAGGTTGGTAGGCTGTGTTTTCCCCTTCTTTCAAGGCAAATCATCAGGCTCAGAGGTCCAAGAGAGTGCTTCTGTTTCAGGATGGTGTAGAGGGAGGGCACTAGATTTGGAGGCCTGAGACAGTTCTGTCCCATTTTAGTTGTGACATTGGGCCTTCATTCCCACAGATGTAAAATGAGGGATAATAATATTTAGTTGATAGGATTTTTATGAGTATCAAATGGGATGACTTGTCTAAGTGCCTGATACAGAGCCTGCTACAAGGTAGTGATCAATAAACAGTGTAGGGAAAGAAGAGTTTGTTTATGCCCTGTGAGAAAAGTCTCTCCTGGCTACATATATCTTTCTTTCTTTCCATTTCTCCATCTATTCATCCACCTATCAATTTGCCCATCCATGCATTTATCCATGAATGCATGCATGCATCCATTCACCCTCCATGCATTGCATGCATGTATCCACTCTTCCATCCATCATCCACCCATCTATCCACCCATTCATCCACCCGTCCATCCACTCATTCACCCACCCATCCACCCATTTATCCATTCATCCATCCATCTATTCACCCATTCACCCATCCATTTCCCATCCATCTGCCCATCCACCCTCCCATTCATCCTCCTATCCACCCACCCATCCATCCACTCAAGATTAATTTGTCAATTGTTACTGAGTGCCTATTACTTACTAGGAACTATGCTAAGTCAATACTATGGCAATACTGTGACAAATAAGACACATTCTTTGTTTCTAAAGTGCTCACAGGAAAGACAAACAAGTAAATGTTATGATATGTGTGTAAAGAGAAACAGAAACAGGTGGAGAGGAAGGTTCAGTTGAGGATAGGGATTCCCCTGGAGGAGATAATGCATGAGCTACATCTCAGAGGCTTAGTGGGAGGACTGAGCCAGTAAAGATGGTGAGGGAGGCACTTTCTGGGTACAGTCTGGGTGAAAGCATTGGGGCAAGAAGCTGTATGGCATGGGTGGGGAACAAGCCTGGGTTTGTTATTTTGGCATATAAAAATGGAAGCAGAAAATGGCAAGTGTTGTGTGGAAAGGTAGGCAGAAGACAGATGGGAGGGCCTTGAATGCTGCATTCAGAAGTATTGCATTGTAGGAAGTGCAGAGTCTGCCTAGCATTGTAGGAAGATTGTACACATGGCCATGCTTGCCTTGAGCTAAATAACATTGATGGTCATGTGGTGTTGGTGCATTGCATTGTCCAGTCCAGATGGGATTGTTGTGGCCTGAGAATGCCAGGTCAGCAGGTGTGGGCAGATTTGAGTGGCAGGACTGATGGTCCTATGTGGAGTGTGGTAGCGACCTGCATAACTCCCAGATGCTTACATAAAAAGAGTGGTGGGACCACCAATAGAATATGATACAGGTGGCACATTCACCTCTGACATGACCCCTGCCCTCAGAGAGATTCCAGTTTGTAGAAGAGGTGACAAAAAGATGACATTCCCCTTTTTATGCTCAGTCCCCAGCACAAGGCTTTGTGCACAGTTGGAGCCAATGGGTAGCAAGTGAGTAAATGAGCAAATTCTGATATTAAGTGCAGTGACAGAGTTATTCATTTATGCATCCAACAAGTATTAGGGACTTTTCATGTGTTAAGACCTGTTCCAGGTTCCAGGGAGGCAGGGAAGGGCTAGGGAGAAAACACACAGAGTATAACTCTGTTCAGGGTTCTGCAGTCTGGACGGGCACGGAATAGGGAGAAGTGACTTTGTTAGGGAAGTCAAAGAGCAGTTCTCTGAGAGGGTGATGAAGAATCTGAGATGAACAGTGTCAGAGGAGTTACTGGGCAAAGAGAGGTAGGAGAGAATGAATCAGGCAAGGGCAACATCATGTGCCTGCAGTTGGAGAAAGCATGGCCCATTTGAGAAACCAAAAGACTGGGGGTGAGGGGCTGGCAGGCTAGAAGGCAGCTGGTGAGAGATTCCCTGGTTCTAGAAAAGGTTGGGTGGTGGACAGCAGCCCAGTGGTGCAGGACCTCCTAAGACCCTATGGGAGGAATTTGGTTTTCAGCCTAAGAGTGATGTTAAAACAATGACCCTTTCGCAACATGAGTCAGATCTTGGTCTTCCTCTGCATAAAACCCTCCTTTCCTCTTCTCCTTCTGCTTCTGCCTGGCACACTGGCCTTCCCTTACTTTTCCACCATACCCTGTATTCCTTTGTGCCAGGCCTTAGGCTTGGATTCCATTCCTGGCTGACGACGTATTCTTCACTCCCAGGATGCCACCTTCTCACAGACACCTCCCAGACCACCCTACCCAAAGCCCACCCTCCAAATATTTAATGTATGAAGGAAAAGTTGAAAGTTAAGTTTACTGAAAATAGTTTAAAAAATTAATTTTGTAAATTTTTTGTCAAAGAAATGGCAGTTTTGAATGACATTTTAAGATTTGATTGCATTGCTATTATCGTTATGCATCTACATAAATTGCTTCTTTGCATGTGTAATTTGACAATTACAATTTACATAAGTGAATAAATTATATTAAAATTACTTAGAAGTTACAGTTGTAACATTAAATTAGATGTTGATAGCTTTTTTAATTTTGAATTTAACTTAAAAATTTTCTTTAGTCATCTTTAACCCTGCATTACATACAAAGAGTAAGCTTTATATGTGTATAAAGCAGACATACATACAACACAAAATCAGATATATAAAATATTTATGATATTAAAACTAGATAGTAGGTCATTAAGGAGTAGGTCATTAGGGAAAAATGTCTAGAATGCTTCCTCAGTATGATCCAGCAATTCCACTTCTCAATATATACCCCAAAGAAATGAATTAAAGATCTTTAAGAGGAATCTGTTCTCCCATATTCAAGGCAGCATCATTTACAGCAGCAAAGATATGGAAACAACCTAAGTGTGCTGATGGATGAATAAAGACATTGTGAGATATATAGATATAGAATATACATAGAATTCTATTCTATGATCTATATAATCTCTCTCTATATAGGATATGTAGAGAGAATATCTATCTATCTATCTATCTATCTATCTATCTATCTATCATCTATATCTATCATCTATCTAGAATATTATTCAGCCTTAAAAAAGGAGGGCACTTGTTGGGATGAGCACTGGGTGTTGTACATAAGTGATGAATCACTAAATTCTACTCCTGAAATCAATATTGCACTATATGTTAACTAACTAGAATTTAAATAAATTGAAAAAAGAAGTAAATCCTGTCATTTGCAACGACATGGATGGGCCTGGAGGACATTGTGCTAATTGAAATAAGCAACACACAGAGAGACAAATACTGCATCATCCCGCTTATATGTGAAATCTAAAAAAAGTGGAACTCATAGAAGCATAGAGTAGAATGATGGTTGCCAAGGGCTGGGGGGAGGGAGAAATGGGGAGATGTTGATCAAGGTATATAGAGTTCCAGTTATGCAGGATGAATAAGTTCTGGGGATCTACTCAGATAGTGCTTAGAGCTAGCAATACTGTTTTGCATATTTGAAATTAGCTAAGAGAGTAGATCTTAAATGTTTTCACTACAAATAAAAGTGGTAACTATGTCAGGTGACGATTATGTTAATTAGCCTGATTGTAGTAATCATTTCACAATGTATATCAAAACATTATGTTTGTACACATTAAATATTTTTAAATATTAAAAAATGTTTATTTATTTTGACAGAGAGGGGGAGAGAGAGAGAGAGGAAGGAGTGGAGAGGCAGAGGGAGAGACAGAATCCCAAGCAGGCTCCACACCGAGCATGGAGCAGATCCTGATGTGGGGCTCGAGCCCATGAAACATGAGATCATGACCTGAGCTGAAATCAAGAGTTGGATGCTCAACTGACTGAGCCACTCAGATGCCCCTATTTTTCAATGTTTTTATTTGTCAGCTATACCTCAGTAAAGCAAGGAGGGGGTATTTCACACACACAAAAATTCAGGAAACAAATAAAACAACTTCTAGGGGAGGCAATAATGGCAAGAAAAGAGATGCTGCTTTTGCACGGTAGGGTGTGAAATGCATTCTCCCCATTTTCTGCTTTGCTTCTCACTTGTGTCACAGATACTCTGCAGCCACCAGGACAGCGACCTAGGCATTCCTTGACTTCTGTCTTGCGCTGGGAAATATCTGGCTAGGTGGCTGATCCTGAAGACCCTTTCATTACTGAATAGTGGGGAGGGGCCCAGGGCCAGTGGAAGCCCTGTGTTCCACAATCACCTGGATCTTTCTAAAAATACAGAGCACCCCACATCTCAAAAGAAGGAAGTGCTGATTCCAGGGTGGGATTGGTTTGGGAATTGTTGCTCCTCAGTTATGAGCCAGATTGAGCCGAAAGAACTCAGATGTTGACACATGGGGGCCATGGAGTTATGAAATGCCCAACTGGCAAAAGGATGAAACCAAAGCCCCCAGATGCTCTGTTCTGCTGAGTGACCTTTACACAAGACACCTGTCTCAGGACCCTCTCACCTGTCACATGGTTGCCAGGTCCCTTCCTGCACAGATGTGAGCTTTGTGCTGCTGGGATCCCGTGGGCATTTTGTTCTTTTCTCTTTCGCTTTTGGAGAGGGTTGGTTAAAAATGACACAGAACGTACAAGTCTCCATTGTTGTTGTTTTTAAGGTGCTCAAATACATTACATAACGACATAACAAGAGTTGAAGATTCCTCTAAAAGCAGCATGCAAGCAAGTACTCATGTTTGGGATAAAACTGGGCACCGAGGTGCAGAGAGGAAGAAGTGAAAGTACAAGGAGATGGGGTAGGTGCTCTCATGGGGAAGGCATCCTGATGCAGGATGTGGGGGGACAAGGAGCCAGGGAAGGTTTCCCACAGAGAGGACATTGGGGCCCAAAGGAAGAATGGGGAGTTTGGCAGAAGATGGTAGGGAAGGGCCCTCCAGGTGGAGAGCCTGCAGAATAAAGGCTGGAAGCAAATAGGGTACAGTGTGGGCATGTGCTTGATCCACATGGTTCAGAGTTTCTGGGAAGAAAATCTGGAGTCTGGGGGACTCCCCCAGGGGGACAGAAGGGCTTGGCATCATCAGTTTGCAAAGGGCAAACTCGTATATGTCACATGGAAGAGCTGGACTTCAAAACAGAAACCAGGCTCTTTAAAGAGGATTCATGGACCCCAATGTTGGGCTTCAGGACCAACTGGCATCTTCTGAAATTGTATCCAGAATTTCACATGCACTTTTTTTTCCCCTGGGGGTGGGGTGTGTGCATAGAAAGAATAATCAGATTTCTGCAAGGAAAATTAAGATACGTGGCCAAGAGCTGCAGAGCCACTCAGAGGTCTTAAGCCGAGGAGGGAGAGCTCAGATAGGCATTTAAAAGGGATGGTGGTGGTGTGTGATGGCAAAAATAATCAGTAAAGGAATCTCAGAGACTGGGGGACCAGGGTTGGTTTCTGATAATCAAAGCTGGACTCCAGGTTGGTGTGGAGACAACTGTGTGAAATTCGTGAGGTGAATCGTTGCCTCTTCTCTGGGCTCTGCAGAGCCGAACAAACATACTGGAAAATGCCGTCCCTCCTCCAGCCTGGCTTGTGAGTGGACGGGGCTGGGATCACCTGCATCCTCCAGATGTGGGTGGCCACAACTGCCTCATTTGTCAATGCCATGGTTTTCTCTATTCAGCCCCTGGGCAGCCATGCATAGAGGCCAGGTTTGAATCAAGAAGTCTGAGGGCCCAGTTGTGCTGAGTGACCTCAGCAAATGTTGGCAAGTGCTCCCAGCTGCCTGTCATCCTGGCAGGTGCCCAATTATGGGTATGAGCTATGGCCTTAGCCTCAAGGTCATAAAATTCAAGAGTGGACCTCATCCAGGGTCACTGGGGAAGGAGTCCCTGGGCTGGTTTCTAACTTCCAGCCCCAAGACTCCTTGGCCAGCTCTGGTTTTTAGCAAAGATCATCCTAAGCTGGCTCATGAGACACACTTTCTTGGCCCTCAGACCATTCTCTATTTGCCGCAGGTTGAGAAGTTCCGATGACTCAGAAAGCCAAGGATTAAGTCTCAGAGAGAAGCCTCTGGCTGCCGGGGGACAGATCTGTACGTGCAAGTTGCTCTTCAATAACAGGGAGTGGCTTTCATTTGCATTGGCTGCTGGGAACTTCCTGAAGACAGTCCCCAAGCCCCTGGAGGCCAGCACCTGCACGGGGATGCAGGCATGGGAGAGGAGGAGAGCAATGAGGAGGGGAAGAGCAGGGGGTGGGATGACAATACCAGATGCTCCAGAATCAGGGTAAAAAGGCACTGGGCTTGGACCAAGCACTCTGGGCGCCTGCCTCCCGCTGCCCCTCATGTTCGGGGTCTGGGGCTCGATGACAGCAAGGGAGATGTGCCATGTCCTGGAAGGGTTGGGAACGGTGAAGAGGCATTGTTCCTTCTGGGTGGGTGTGAGGGGGAGGATCCAGGTGCCACCAGTGCCCCCTGACAAACCAGTTTGGTTGCCCCCGCCTTGGCTCAAAGGGGAGGAACAAGTCAGGCTGCAACCTGGCTTGCTTACCTTTCTGTGCACCTACCAGGGCTGACCTGGGATGGTGGAAAGCAGATGAAAGCACAGAACCTTCATCTCCACCCCCATCCTGCATCCTGAAAGCTGCCCCCTGCCCATCTTTCTGCTCATGGTAAGGTTCTGCCAAACTCATTTACACCAAGGTGCCAATAACAGTGACAGCTCACGTGCTTTCCTTGAGGCAGCGGAGGACTCTTGTTGAGGGAGCTCCCACTGGGTGCCACATGCCCTGGGTCATCTCGTTCCACCCAATCCCTCCTAGCTCTGTGAGGCAGGGGTACAGGCACTTTACTCGTGAGAGAAACTGAGGCTCAAGGACTCAAGGGATTTGATTAAGGACACACAGCTGGTGGAGTGGGGAAGCCAGAATTCAAGCCGCTGCCTGGCACAGCCATCTAGTCCCAAGCAGCTTTGGGCTGTCTTTGTAGACCCTTAGAGATGGACACTGGAAGGGGCCCCCACTCCTTTCGGACACAGTTTTCCAAAGGATGTTTTGCAATAGGTATTACATAGAAACTAGTACTTCAAAGCCAGAGACCTTGAAGATATGTTGGATCAAAAGATATGAAACAAGGCCCTTAATATGCTAGTGGGCTCAGCAAATGGCCCAAAGGGGTTGAGCATCTGCAATATTTCTCAAATTTATTTGAGGTAAATGGTCTTTCAGACCAAGGAGCATATTTGAGCAACTATTGAGCTAGTCTAGTCCTTTCATATTAGAGATGGGAAACTGAGACCCCTCTCTGCCTCTATGAACCTGACTGCTCTAGATACCCACACATAAGTGGAATCATAAGGTACTTGGTCTTTTGTGGCTGGCTTATTTCATTTAGGGTAATGTCCTCAAGGTTCATCCGTGTCAGAATTTCCTTCCTTCACCAGGCTGAGAAATATTTCATTTTATGCATAGATCACATTTTGTTTGTCCATTCATCTGTTGATGGACAAGTAGCCCATACAGATGGGTTGCTTCTGCCTTTCGGCTATTGTGAACAATGCTTCTGTGAGCACAGGTGTGCAGATATCTGTTCAAGTCCCTGTTTTCAGTTCTTTATACAAAGAAGTGGAATTACTAAGTCATGTGGCAGTTCTATGTCTAATTTTTTGAGGAGTCTCCCTACTATTTTCCTGCCCATGGTATTTTGTTTTTGTTTTTAAGATAAACCAAGAGTCACCTTAAAGAAAAAAATCTACTCCAACAGCAGGACTGGAAAGATTATGTTGATCTTTTAAAGATTTCCTTGCTATTCAAAGTCCTGGGACTCAAAAAGGGCAAACATAGGGCCATGTATTTTAGATTGTCATGAACTTTGGCCGAAGCTCTTCTCATTGCTTAAAATGGTCCCCTGACCTTGTCTGTTTAGTAAATGCACCCCTCACTGTTCCTCACTTCCATTCCTCAAGAAGTTTGCATGACTTTTTTTTACTTTAAAACATTTTTTAATGTTTATTTATATTTGAGTTAGAGACAGAGTGTGAATGGGGGAGGGAAAAAGAGGGGGAGACACAGAATGTGAAGCAGGTTCCAGGCTCTGAGCTGTCAGCACAGAGCCTGACCTGGGGCTCGAACCCACAGACTGTGAGATCATGACATGAGTTGAAGTCAGATGCTTAACCAACTGAGCCACCCAGGCGCCCCTGGAATGCTTTTTTTGTTTTCATTGAAAAGGAAGTGTTTTTATTTTTTATTTTTTTAAGTTTTAATTTTAATTCCAATTAGTTAACATACAGTACTATATTAGTTTTGGGAGTACAATATAGTGATTCAACACTTCCATACACCATCATGTGCTCATCACAACAAATGCACTCTTTAATCCCCATCACCTATTTCACCCATCCCCCTTCCCACTTCCCCACTGGTAACCACTAGTTTGTTCTCTATAGTTAAGAGTCTGTTTAAGAAGTTGGCACGCTTAATGCTACAGAGCTTTGGCAGGAAGAACAGATCTGGGGCCAGAAGGTCTCAAGGTTAATGCTGGTTCTGCCCTTATACTGTGTGATAATTTGCAAGTTACCTAACCTCTCTGAACCTCAGCTGCATCATTGCTAAATCCACCTACAGTTGCTGTGGACTTTAAAGGAGATGATTCATGAGGAGAGCTCAGCACATAGGGACTGCTGAGTGGATGTCTCATCTTCACCCCCTAGCACAGTGCCCTGGAAATGTTTGCTGGAGGATGGCTGACTGAGTGCAGTGAATTAGGCTGATTCAGGGAGGAAGTTTCAGAAGGCAGAACAGAAGTCTTCAGATGGAAATCTCAAAGAGACAGGTTTCAGCTCAGCAGCAGAACATTCTAGAAGCAAAAGCTTTATTAGCAGAGCAGTCTAGCTTGAGGAGTTAGGAGGCATTTGGCTGGTAAGAGGATTCTCGAATAATGTGTTTGTTGTGGTGGTGGTAGTGGGGCTTGGATAAGGTGAGATCTTGGGTTTCTTTTTGATTCTCAGATGTTATGGTTATTTCCATGGAGCTGACGGTCCTCCATAGCCACATCTGGGGCACTGTGGGTACCTCGTGGCCAAGCTCTGCAGCTGTCTCAAGTTTAGTGAAAGGAGTCCTGACTTTTGATCTTCATCATCATCCTGTTGTCATCATCCCTGAGTTGAAAACGACCAAGGAATCCCACTGTCTCAGGGACTTAGACTAAAAATAGACTATATTGTATCTGTACCGTGTCCCTTCTAATGTTGGGGGCTCTGAGACTGACCAGTATGTCCAGCTGACTGAAGAAGGACATGGGAAGTTAGAGGTAGAGCATGAGGTCACTCCAAAGGGCCAGAGGTTGGGTTTAAGGCACCAGAACCACCCACCCGCACACAGGTGGCACATCCAGGCCAGAACACATTACCCAAAGGGCATGGCTCCTCTTTGCAGCTGGGCCTGTGCCACCCACCACATTGGAGCCATCCTGTTGAGGGTCAGGATCCCAGGTACATGCTGTAACTCCAGGTGACCCACTTAGGAACCCTACCCCCAGGTGTTCCACACCTGGTTCTTCCAGGTGTCTCCCTCTTCCTGCATGCAGGCAGCCTCATTCTTCTCATAGCAGGGTGCTTTCCCAGGCTTCATGCTTCTCAGACCCTCATGTGCTCTGTGTACAGATCCCTTTAGTCAAGATAGAAGGGTCACATGGCAGGGCATGTGCTCTGCTGTCAGACAGACCTGGGTTCAAATCCATTTACTGGGGGTGTGACTTAGGGCAAGTTACTTAACCTCTCTGGGCCTCAATTCATCATTAAAATAATGGGTATGATGCAAGATCATGGTGAAGATTATAAATGCTACATGCAAAAATGCCAGGATCATAAAGTCCTCACTGTTGCTCCCTCTACAGGATGTATGCTCCTCCAGGGAAGTTTGGGGAAGGTTTCTATTGCATAGTCTTGATTTCTGGCTTACTAGCTGGCATAGTCTCACCTGGAGAGCTTTGACCTTACTTAGCGTTATGGGCTGAATTAGCACAGCATCCCACACAATTCATATGTTCAAATCCAAATACTCCGTGCCTCCTAATGGGACTGCTCTTGGAAATAGGGTCTTCAAAGAAATAATTAAGATTAAACGAGGTCATGTGCGTGGCCCTAATTCATTATGACTGGTATCTTTACAAAAAGAGGTTAGGACACATACATCCACACAGGAAAGGCCATGTGAGGACACAATGAGAAGATGGCCATCTGCCAAGGAGGGAGGCCTCAAAGAAACCAACCCTGTTGACACCTTGATCTTGGACTTCCAGCCTCCAGAAATGTGAGAACAAAAATGTTTGTTGTTGCAAGTGCCCCATCTGTGGTATTTTGTCATGATGGTCCTCACAGACTGATACGCTCAGGGAGGTATCTATGAAATGGCAGTTGTCCATTTGCCCCCACAAAATGCTCTCTCAGGATTTCAACCAGTGGCCTCTGTGGCAGCTTCCATTCTCCATTAGCAAGGAAGTTGCTGCCAAAGGCCCCTCCTTAGAGTCTAGTGGGAGAGGCATTGAAGTCAGGCTGCCCCAAGGAAGTTACCTTCCAAGAAGAGTGAAGGTGCATTTTCTCTCTGGGCTGGTCCTGAATTCCTGAAGGCTCTCCCACATGGGATGAGGTACTTGGGGGCTGGTGGAGTAGACCCTGGGAATGGCCATGAGTATTCTGGTAGGAAGAACTCACACAGATGAGCTTAGGCAAGTAATGCGTCCTGCCAGCCCCAGGCTGCTGGGGGAAGGTGGGGTGGCTGCCTTCCATGCTATGGCTGCCCAGATGACATTTTCTGGAGAATCAGGAGTGGCCATGGATGGAACTACAGATACAGTGCTATGACCCACTTCCCTGGCCACCTCATACCTCTACCAACTGGCCAAGGCCCACTTCCTCATGGCTTCAGGATATGAGGGCCAGGACAGAAGGAAAGAGGTACTTCTAGCCCAGAAGTCTAGGTAAAGTATCAGAGAGAAGACCGGGGCCTGCCAGACACTGCTGATGACAGATGCCACAGAGGCTGTTCCCCTCCAACCCCTCACCTGCTGCTACATGTGAGTCAGAGATAGGATGTGCAGGGCCTTCTGGGCACCCTAAATCTCTGCCACTCTTATATGCAAAGTGGGAGACCTCAGGGTTCCCATATGTCCCAACACCTCTCTCCAGACACTCAACAGGGTGTGCAAAATCTGTCCACTTCCTGTGATTTCTTCCCACCAGGACAGAGTTGGCAGTCTTCTGTTCCTCTGTGTTGTTCCTGGTGACTTCCTCCCAGGCCCTACAGAGACAGAAGGATGGGATCTGCCCAGGGCTTCCTGGAGGCTGGCAAAGGAGGTGCAGTTGACAGGACTCTCACTTCTAGCTTGGAATTGAGACCAGAACATCCTGGTGAGCCATTTGCCAGGGCAGAATCAGCTTATGCTTTTGACTAAGGGCCACTCTTTCTCTCCTGGTACTGAGGACTGATTGGGCCAGGAAATAAGCCCAGCTGGCAGCTGGCCTGTCAAAGCTCTGAATCATTGTTGTACAAACATGACCCTCCTTAAATACTGTCCACCAGCTTTGTTATCTAGTATGCAAACAGAACTCAACCATCCTTAGCCCCAGATTAACAAAAAACAAACAAATAAACAAATCCCTGGAGAATCTCCCTTCCAAGAAGAGTGACAATCCACTGTGGAAATCAGCTTGCGCATAAGTTGGCTGATCAGTAGGACCCTGCTGTCTGCATCCTGTATCCCATGACCTATGAGGAACTGACTTGCTGTCTTACCAGCTCTTCCTGCCCCTTGCTGTCTGGGTCCCCTAACAAGGGCAGTGAACAGATGCCTTCTCCCCTATGCTGTTGGGCAGTGGCACTTCCTCACATATGTGCCCAAGGGCAGGTCATGGATGCTAGGTGTCTCCATTAGGGGCCAGGTTTGAGGTTCTCTGGACCTCCATTCTGTTGGCCCATGATTTGAATGCATCTGCAATCCTGCCTGCAAGGTGAGGGGAAGACAGTAAATGGCACAGACAGCGAGTTCTCCGAGGGGCAGCATGTAGCAGCTTCTAGCCCTGGACTTCCAGCACCTTCTATTCATCTCACCTCCCTTCCATGTGTGATGGGCACATGGGCGCTAACACTTGTTGAGCACTCACTATGTGCATGTTACTGTGCTATACATTTTGTAGGCCCTTTCGCGTTTAATCCTCCCAACTGCTCTATGAGTTAGAACTATTATGCCACTCATTCTAGAGCCAAGGAAATGAAGGTGTAGAGAGGTATAGTAACACATTAGTAAGTGGTAGAGGTAGGATTTGAACCCAGATCTTCTGACTTCAGAGTTTGGTGCTAATCACCCCACTGTGCAGCCTCTAATATCACCTGGACATGCAACTCAATGAGGTCACCCTGGATGAGTCAAGCACCCTAACTTCCTCTCTGCATACAGGGCATATCATCTCCATGGGCATCAAATATCTATTCATTCATTCATTCATTCATTCATTCATTCATTTTCTTCATTTAGCACCCACTGTGTGCCATATACTGTGTTTGGTATGGGGGTATTAATAGAGGAAGAAAAGTGAAGTGGGCATAGACCCCTCTCCAGGAGATCCAGCCTCCCCAGGGTCTAGCCTTCCTTGCTGTCTAACTATAGCTCTTTGGGGGAAGAGTTTAGATCTGAATAGAGTACGAAGGAGGACACCTTGATATAAACAGCGTTTGAGAAGGATGAACAAGGTGGCCACCACAAGCAAGAGGGTGCTTGCAGGCATGTGGGTGCCCAGAGAGATGTAGCCGCAGACATCCAGGTATAAAGTGTTGAGGGCATTGGGAAGGTGTGGCCATGGCTGGGAGTGGGCCTGATGTGGGAGGTTCTAAGGATGGCTCTGGGTGGCAAAGTCTGGGTAACTGGAGGGTGAGGGGATGGGATAGGGTGTGAGAGTGTGAGAAGGCCCTGGGCTGATCTCAGAGATCAATGTAGGGGGCATCTCAGAGGTAATGGATAGCATGGGTGGACAGGGCCTGGGGAGGGGCAGGTTAAGTTGAGAAAGGATTGGGAAACACCCTCCAGCAAGTGGGACTGATGTCAGGTGCCTCTTTGTTCGGCTGGACACTTATTCATTTGGCCCCTACTGGGGTTGGATCCAAGGTTAGGAGAGGAGTTTACCCAGAGCTGGTAGGCACCTGAAGGAGCAAAGTGGGCCAACTCCTTAGAGAATATGGTCCAAACCTGGGTAGTGTGGCTCAGATAACACCAGATAGGAGAGAAAGAGAAGATCAAGATTGGGTTAGGAATTGGGTAGAATGGGAACAGAACTAAGTAAGCAAAGGCAGGGGTTTTGGGAGCAAAGTCAAGAGGAACAAACCAGGCACCCTCAAAGAACAGGACCAAATGGCTGTCTCCTGCTGCAGGTGTAAGACCTACATTTCTGGAAGGACAGCTGAACCCATGGGAGTGCCTAAAACCCCCGAGGAATGGGTATTATAATATTAGCGGTCAACCCACTGCACGTTCACAGGGCTTCCTATGTAGCGGTCACCGATCCAAGTGATTTACATAAATAGACTCATCTAATCCTTGCAAAGATCCCATGAAGTTGGTGCCATTTTTGTCCTCATTTTACAGATGAGTGATCTGAAGCACAGAGAGGTTAAGGGACTCTCACAAAGTCACACAGTGAGGAAATGGCAGAACCAAGCCTTGAAGCAGGGCCCCAGCAATGTTGAGGACCAGTCCAGCCTGATATTGGGGTTGACTATGGATTGAAGAAGAAAATCCCCGGGAGTAAGGAGGCTTCAGATGAAATTCTATCCCCTGTTTTGGGGGTATTGATGAACTTGTTCATGCTCTCGCTAGTGTCCCTGGGCTGGATTTCCGGGAAGCAGTGTGGGCATGGCTGCCATGGAGATGCTATCTGGGCCAACCTGACAATCTTCAGGTGCAACAGCCACCATCCTGAATGGCACCATGAGGGGCCCAAGGTGAACAGGACCTAGCTCAGGAGGCCTGGTTCTAGTGTGGCTCTGTACCCCTGGGTGCTTCCACTGCACACCGTTGTCTACTCCCTGCAAACCCACAGCCAGCCTGGTGTTGCTCTCGAGTCAGCTCTCACAATAAGTCAGTTACCTGGGATCCGAGCTGGGAACAGTCTTGTCTGCCTTTTTTCCTGCGCCCCCACTTCCCAGACAAGCCTGCCAGTTTACTTTACCTCCGGGGCCTGCCTCTGGCTGAAGTGCCAGCCCTCTTGCTTTCAGTCCATTGTCCTGCCCACTCCCCAGGTCACAGGGTCTTCCAGGCAGTGCTGGCAGCTGGGTTTCTCTGCTGCCCTTGACAGGAGCTGATGCTGCTTTTGTACATCTGGAGGCTGATCCATCGTGGATGCTGCATAAAGTACATGCAGCCACATCTGATCATGCCATCTCTGAATCACATCCTGTTCTCTCAAGCCTTGGGTCTTTGTCCCTGTGGTCCCCTCCTAAGAACAATAGCTGACTCTCACTGAGTACTTACGCGGCACCAAATGCCATGCTATGGGCTTTATGTATGTAACCTCGTTTAATCCTTAAAACAACCCTAGCAAGTGGGTGCTCTCGCTTTTTCCACTTTCTAGATATGTAACCAGAGGCTCAAAGGTGATGCGACTTGACGAGGACCACACATCCAGTAAGGGACTGAATGAGGACTGGAATGTTTGCTTTGAGTGCTGAACCTCCTGATGGATTCTATCTTCAGTGAGTCAAATTTCAGGCATGAGGAGCCCACCTAAGTGCTTGTTCCCACTCAGTGTTTGTACCATGTTTCTTAAATTTTGAGATGATTTAAAGGTAAGAGAAAGAACTTGTAAGGTGGAGAGCCCAAGACCAAGATTTAAAAGTTGTTAGGAAGAAAGAAAGATGGGCCAACACTGACAAGATGGAATCCATGGAGATAATTGTAAAGTCCTTCAAGTTCACTCAAAACTGTCATTGCACAAGGGCAGGATGGGAAAAATCATTCACATGTGGAACTGCCTGCCCAATATAAATCAGTGTGACTTTGATGTTGATAAAGTAAGTGCACCTATATACTATATAAACAGGAGCATCATCACCGGGACAGAGGAGATAATAAAATCCCCGACCACTTCACTGACCAATTTTCAGGTTTTTTTTTTAATTTTTTTTAACGTTTATTTATTTTTGAAACAGAGAGAGAGCATGAACGGGGGAGGGTCAGAGAGAGGGAGACACAGAATCCGAAACAGGCTCCAGGCTCTGAGCTGTCAGCACAGAGCCCGACGCGGGGCTCGAACTCACGGACAGCGAGATCATGACCTGAGCCAAAGTCGGCTGCCCAACCGACTGAGCCACCCAGGCGCCCCGAGGTTGTTTTGTATTTGTATTTGGATGACATTTTAAGAACAATATTGACAATCACAAGTATGCCCAGAGAAGGACAGCAAGAAAGAGAGCAGTGATGGGAAGGTAGGAGGAAAGGGCCTGTGGAAATGATGTCACATTAAAATGATAAAATTGGGCTGCCTGGGTGGCTCAGTTGGTAAAGCACTGACTTTGGACCAGGTCATGATCTCCTGGTTCATGAGTTCAAGCCCCGCATCGGGCTCTGTGCTGATAGCTTAGAGCCTAGAGTCTGCTTCAGATCCTGTGTACCCTGCCCACCCCTACCCCCGTCCCTTCCTCACTTGTGCTCTGTCTCTCTCAAAAATAAAATAAATATTACAAGAAGTAAAAAAAAAAAAAAAGTGATAAAAACAACTGGGAGTTGATAGTCACATTAGATAAAGCGGATTAAATATCTGCAGGACTTGCATTCTGGGTCCAGGCGACAGACTTTGAATATTCTAGTAAAAGGTGCAGAAGGCAGATGTAGCTAGATATAAATAAGACCTTCAAATAATTGGTATGGTTTTACAAAGGCATGAGTGGCCTTGGAAAGAGGGAGCACCCTGTTGCTTGCAGGGTGTCTGCAGAGGCTGGAATAACCTTGCTGGCTGGTTGAGGGTCTCCCTACAGTAGAGGGAATTGAGTGTCCTTCCAACTGCAAGGTTTTAGGAGTCCACAAGACATATATAGGTTGCACTGGCTGCATGCACTAACCAGATATGATGAAAGCTCCAGGGTGTTCTAATCTCCTCAGTGTGAAGATGGGTCTGCATCGTCATTGACTGTTTTTCACGGGCTCAGCCTGTGGAAGGCTCTGATGGAAACTTGAAAGAGCCCGAGTTCCCACCTGCTTGGGGCAGACATTCTTCCCGCTCGTCAGTGTTTGTTCTGGCCACAAGCCACTGCAGAGCTCAGCCGAAGGGGATGAACTCTGGTACCTGTGTATTGCTGTGAGCAGCAGGGAGTGGGACCCAGAGGGATTCCAGGAAGGCCCCAGGGGTGGGGGTTAGGGGGTGGCTGGTGGGAGATGAAGTTTCCCAAGAACCTCTGAAGCCAACCCAGGAGCAATGCCATGTCTGGTTCAAGCCTTCAGACAGGGATCACTGGTTTGGAGGAGAGAAGTAAAAGGGCATATGGGCAGCATAAAAAATAAAAAGAGGATGATCCACATGCACATAAGATGTGCGATTCAGTGGCAGCCACTAAATGGCTTGAAGCAGAGGAGTGATGGGATTTTATTTGTGCCTGAAAAAAAAATCACTGGGAAGTTCAGTGAAAGGCTGCAGAGGTATAAGATTTGAAAGCAGTGGGCTGGTCAAGAGACGGAGGTGGGTTAGAAAGGGTGGCAGACAAGGAGCTGGTGAAAAGTGGTGAGCTTAGGGAAGGACACTGAGGCACTGCTGACTGGACTGGTGGATGAGCTCGGGGCACATAAGGGATGGGGACCTGATGCACAAGGGACAAAGCATCATGTGTCCTATTTGCTTGGCAGCTGTTGGAGACCTTGGTCAGAAGTCCAGAGAATTTCAAATGTGCCACATGTTAAAGAAAATATTATGCTTAAAAATTTTCAAAATAAAGAATCACAGAAAAGTTTCAAAAAGAGCTCATCATCAGGGCTGTGTGGTATTGGCAAAAGAAAAAACAAAGAGATCAATGGGGCAGGCAGAAGAGAGTCCAGAAATAGACCCACACAAATATAGGCAACTGATCTTTGACAGGGGAGCAAAGACAACACAATGGAGCCAAGATAATCTTTTCAACAAATGTGCTGGAACAACGGGGCATCCACATGCCAACAAATGGAGTCTAGATACAGACCTCATACTCTTCACAATAATTAACTCAAAATGGATCACAGATCTAAATCTAAAATGCAATACTATTAAACTTCTAGAAGATAACATAAAAAAACCTAGATGACCTTGGGTTTGGTGACTACGTTTTAGATACAACACAAAGACATGGCCCATAAAAGAAGAACTGGTTGGGGCGCCTGGGTGGCTCAGTCGGTTAAGCTTCCGACTTCAGCTCAGGTCACGATCTCGAGGTCCATGAGTTCAAGCCCCGCATCGGGCTCTGTGCTGACAGCTCAGAGCCTGGAGCCTTTTTCAGATTCTGTGTCTCCCTCTCTCTGACCCTCCCCCGTTCATGCTCTGTCTCTCTCTGTCTCAAAAATAAACAAACATTTAAAAAAATTAAGAAAAAAAACCCATAGAATGCACAAAACCAAGAATGAATCCTAATGTAAACTAGGAACTTTGGGTGATAATGATGTGCCAATGTAGATTCATGAGTTGTAACAAATGTACCACTCTTGGAGGGATGTTGATAGTGGGGGAGGCTGTGTGTGTTGGGTGGGCGGGGGTGGGGGAGACAAGGTTTCTGTGGGAAATCTCTGTACCTTCTGTTCCATTTTCCTCTAAGAAATAGTCTACTAAAAAACAGCACAACTGAAACCATAAAACTCCTACAAGAAAACAGGGGGAAACCTCCTTGACATAGGTCTTGACCATGATTTTTTGGAATAATACCTAAAGCACAAGCAACAAAAGCAAAAATAAACAAGTAGAGCTACATCAAAGTAAAAGGCTTCTGCCCAGAAAAAGAAATTTTGTAGAAAATTAAAAGGCATACTATGAAATATGAGAACATATTTGCAAAGCACATTTCTGATAAGGTGTTAATATAAGGAACTCAAACAATTCAATAGCAAGACTTCCAATAATCTAATAAAAATGGGCAATGGATCTAAATAGACATTTTCTCAGAGAAGATATTCAAATGCCCAACAGATCCATGAAAACAGGCTGAGTATCACTAATCATTAGGGAAATGAAAATCAAAACCACAATGAAATATCACCTCACACCTGTTAGAATAGCTAGTATCAAAAAGACAATAAATAACAAGTGTTGGAGAGAATGTGGAGAAGAGGGACCCCTCATGCACTGTTTAGTGGGAATGTAAACTGGTGTAGCCACTGTGGAAATAGTATGGAGATTCTTCAAAAAATTAAAAATAGAACTACAACATACGATCCAGCAATTCCACTTCTGGGTATATATGCAAAGGAAATGAAACTGCTCTCTTGAAGAGGTACCTGTACCTACATGTTCACTCCAGCATTATTCACAGTAGCCAAGTCAAGCCATGTACACAACCTATGGTCCATCAACAGATGAATGGATAAAGAAAATATGATATTTTTTGGCCATAAAAATGAAGGAAACCCTACGTTTTGCAACAGCATGGATAAACCTTAAAGGCATAAAGACAGACACTATATGATCTCACATGTGGAATTAAAAAAAGAAAACTAAACTCATGGAAATGAGACAGACAGGTGGTGGTTCCCAGAGGTGGGGGGGGGGGTGCAAAATGGATTAAGATGGTCAAATAGTACAAACTTCTGGTCATAAGAGAAATAAGTCCCAGGGAATTAATGCACAGCATGGTGATTACAGTTAACGATATCATGTTGTATATTTAAAAGCTGGTAAGAGAGTGGATCTTAAAAATTTACATCACACAAAAAAATTGTAACTATGTGAGGTGATGGA
The DNA here is from genome assembly GCF_028749965.1 of Puma concolor. Lineage (NCBI taxonomy): Eukaryota > Metazoa > Chordata > Mammalia > Carnivora > Felidae > Puma > Puma concolor. The sequence goes on along the minus strand of NC_141670.1, from coordinate 52,173,062 downwards.
TATTTACTAAACTTACTTTGGTAATCACTTTGCAATATATACGTATATCAAATCAGTATGCGATACACCTTAAACTCATACAATATTATATGTCAATTGTATCTCAGTAAAACTGGAAAAAAATAGTACAAAGAAATTTTTTCCAAGTACTTAAACAATCAGTGGCCCACAAAATGCCCCATCATCTCAGAATGTTTTCATGTAAATTACCTAACATAGGGCATTCATAACCACAGCCATGGTTTGGGAGATCTCCCTTGACACACCACTACTGTTTAACCTCCAGACCTCATCCAAGTTTTTCCAGTAGCCCCTTATATCCCTTCATAGCAAAAGGACCCAAACTGAGGCCACATGTCACGTTTAGTGGCCACATCTCCTAGGTGGCTTTCAGTTTAAACCAGCTCCTCTGTCTTACTTTGGCTCTCAGGACCTTAATGTTTTTGAAGCTCACAGGAGAGGGACTTTGTTCAGTGACGCTAATTTAATGCTTTCTCGTGATTAGATCAGGTTCTGAGTCTTTGTTAGAACCATCACAGAAGGATGCTGGGTTCTTCTTTTGCATTCTACCAGGTAGAACGTGATTCTTAGTGTGTCCCTTTACTGATGATGTCTACTTGGATCGTTTCATGAAGGAGGTGTCTGTCAGGCTCACTCACATAGAAGTAGTCTTTTCCCCTTTGTGATCAGTAAGAATGTTGTGGGGAAGGAGTATGTAAATGTCCCATTTCCCATCAAGCATCTACCTACTGGTTGTGGTACTTATTGATTATTCCTGTCTATTACTATGATGTTGGCCAAAGAGGGGCTGCTCCAAATATTTGCTTAAGGAATGAATCTGCATCTCACAGCCCAAGATGAGGATGGGTGTGATCACATTCCCTTGTGCCAGGGAGTCACAGGGAGAGATATTCTTCCTCTTCTCATGAAGCCCAGCACAGGGCAGAGGTGGGAGAGATGCTCCCTCTACAAACTCACTTTACTGCTTTCCCCCTCATCCCTGCCAGCAAGCTGCTGCCTGTAAAGGATTCCTCCAAGACATTTAGTAGACCAAAACCTGATACTTGGAACAATTGTGGTCTTTCAGGAATGCAGGGGGGGGGGGGGGGTCAGTGAACCAGTAGAGTGACACGTTTGATTTCTGTTAAGTGAAAACAAAACAAAAATTATGAATCTTGGCCCCTCCTCTTTTCACTAAAATAAAATCTGATTCCATTCGGAGCCTACTCTCAGCTAGCTGCCTCAGAGGTACTGATCAGATAAGGAAATTCATATTTAAGCATAAATGACTGACTGACCAAGAGACAAACATCCTGGCTGCTGTGTGAACAGCTTGAAGTTGTGCGAAATTTTAAGCCAGGGAGATAAAAATAAAGACGCAGCATGGACACTCAGTTTGCTTCAATTTCCAGAAAGCCTAGACAGGAAGTTTGTTTATGAGCATGGGAGGATGCTAAATGTCAGAGAAAGAAAGAAAGGGACTTCCAGCTCCTCACAGGGTTCCTGAGGCTGTGGACTGCAGGGGGGTCCTGTGCCCTGCATTCCCCTGCAAGACTCGCTGACCCCTGCTCTGGATGCCCCATACCTTTGGTTTCCTTGAGCAGCTCTTCCGTGAACTTGACCACCTTGGCCACTTCCACCCATGGGAAACCTTTGCCCACGGCAAAGATGATGCTTTCATAGAGGGTATCCAGCAGAATGCTTCTGCGGGAGTCTCTCACTTCATCAAACTCTTCCCAGTTCAACAGTCTCCGTAGGTGCTCCCTACCTTCTGGTTTCTGCAGGGCATGATATGAGGGATGGAGAGTGAGACTGAGGAATCAAGATGCCATCCTCACTGAGCAAATCACCACTGGGGTCCTCACAGGGCTCTGCATTGTCCTGAAGAGTGACCAGAAATATGAGTATGCCTGGGGAGAATCATGCTTTCAGTTTTGGACAGCTCTCCCTCCCCTTTCTGGGAATGCGCTGTTCTTTCTAGCACTGCTCCTTCCTCTCAGAGTTCTCATGCTAGTCATTGCAGCTTCAGCAGGCTTCAAGTCCTGAATTATGGTCCCTCCTTCCTCTTCTCTAAAACAAAAGTTGACTTCCCTGTGAGTCCACTCTCAACTAACTGCCCCAGAGGTATTGATTTGATAACGGAATTCATACTAAAGTGTAAATGACTACAAAGAAGCTTGGTGAGCCTATGTTTTAAAAGAAAGAATACGCCTTACTTGGTGAAAATTTGGGCACTCTAGCAGGTCAGGCAGGGAAACCTGATCAGGGAACTAGCCAAAAGAACCCATTTCACACTTGAGAGTTGGTCTGGCCTTTCCAGAAGGATTCTTATAGGTCATCAACAGATGTAGGAGAAGCAAGTGTCATTAAAGGAGGGAGTAAGAAAAGGTGCGGCATGAAGTGGAGAGCCACTGAACATGGGAACGTTGCTCCCTTGGGGTGAGGGAGGTTCCTGGCTGGGGGAGTGGGCATTTGTGGGGAAACTGTTCTCAGGGGAAGGTCCAGAGCCCAGGGATTCCTCTCTCACCACCTGACCCAGGCAGCCATTCCTTGCAGTGCTCACAGATCCCCAGGTTGGTGTCAGCTGGTTGGGAGATGTAGAGCAGCCAGTGAAAGCACATGTCCCAGAGCGGGGAGGGAGGCCCCACCAGGAAAGTTTTGCCTGGTGCCTGCCCATCAGCTCATGGCTGAAGGTCAGAAGCTAACTTGTGCACATAGTTGCATGACTCTTCTTGCCTGAACTCTGTAACAGTGCCCTGACACCCCTCTGTGGAAAGCCCTATTCTGGAAGGAGCCCTATTCTGGAAGGCCCAGGCCCCTCCTTACTCACACCAGTCACCATAGAGTTGGGTCTAGGAAATTGATGAAATCTGCCCCCTCCCTGCCTTAAGCAACAGCCCCCTTCCCCCACCCCCACAACCACACACATTCCCTACACACATTGGCATATAAGCCCAAAGGGCTCACAAGGCCTTGAGGCTGACTGATAAGAGGTAGCATCCCATGGTGATCAGCCCCTAGGGCCTTCCTGGCCCTCCTCAGAGTGGAGGCAGGCACAGTGCCTTTATGGCCATATCCTCCTTCCCATCAGGCAGGCTCTGTCCCTATAGGTTGGGAAAACAGCCTCCAAGCTCCAAGGGCTGGTAAGCCTTTGGCCTGGCATTCCAGCTGACACCCCCCTGCCCCCCATTGTGGGCCTCCTGGGCAAGGAGTCATGTCCAAGGTGTCTATCTGAAGAAGCACTGTTGAGGGGCCACTTTACACACACACCTCACTCTTACATCACCGAGCAAACTCCTTTTTAAAAGTTGGGTTTTCTCTTCACCTGAAATTGGAAGACTTTTTTTACTCCCTGGGGTGTTAAGAGTGCCATGCCCCCTGCATCCAGTTGCTAGGAGACTTAGCCAGTACTGACTCAGATTTTCTGGAACCCTGGGGATGAGTGTGCCAGCTTTGTGAGGTCATAGGGTCTGCTTTGAGGTGGTTTCTTCCAGGTTTCTTTTCTCCTGGCCCCTCCTCTCCAGCTGGGTTCTGGGTCTCATCCCCCAACACCTGCTTCAGGGGCCTTGGTCCCTTTCCTTTGTCCCACCTTTCCTTCACAGAGGTGAGCTTTCTCAGGCTTTCCTATAAACACTCACGAATGCCCCCATCTTACATATCCTTCTATGTAAGGATACTTCTCTCCTTCCTTTCAAGGTCAAGGATTTATCTCCATGAAAAGACGGACCTCCATTTACTGTCTTCATGTGCTTTCGGACTTTATTCCCACCAAGGTCTAGTTTCATCCCACTTCTTCACTGGCCTGTAACATCTGTGACTTCCTGTTCCCTGTATCCTGACTTTGCTTTGGGGTACAGGAAACAGCTCTGTGGGGGTGTCCCCTAGCACGGTGCCCAAGCATCCACATGCCGAGATTAGTAGGGATCGAGTCTTCTCCTGGCTAGCTTTGCCCTCTGCGTCCTGGAAGCCCTGGTGCCCACTGACAAGGGTGAATCCTGCTTTCCCTGCCTCCTTGACTGTAAGCCATGACTCCTTGCCCAGGAGCCTCCATGAAGAAAACCTTGGATGCTGGCTTAGGTTGGTGGCTGAACTGTCTGATCCTGCAGCCGCCTCCATTGGTACCTTCCCAGGTCTCCTTGTCTCTTTGCGTTAGGGCCTACCAAGGGAGTTCCTGGCCCGGAGTGACAGCTCCCAGGTTATAGCTTTTCCCTGAGTCAGGGAAGAAGTAAGAGAGCCCAAGCGTCTAGCATCTACCACTTCAACTACTCAAAGTATTATTACCATCAGCCCAGTGACTCCATCAAGCTAGTTCTGTTCTGTACCACTTTTGTTACCCTCATGGTCATATTACTTCAGGGCCCCTTGCTGTCTTTCCCGCCATGAGGAAAAACTTGGTTAGGGCACTTTGTTCCACTCCTGCAAATTACTAGGGTTAAAGGAATGGGGAGGGGGTGCCCTTCCTTCCCACGAGGGCCTCGGGCTCCTCATTCCAACTTACCCATTCTCTTTCTGGCAACCTTCACACTCTTGTTAATCTCACAGAGGGTGTCATTTTGCAACATGTGGTTGCTGCATCATGGATCCCGTTCCATCCTTGTCATCCTTGGCTGATGTTTCTTGGTTTCTCATAAGCTGCTTTCTCCTGAATGACCTCTCTCTCCATGCATTCACTCTCTGCCTTCTGTGAAGACTTCTCTTCCTCTATTTGTCCCTGACATGTTGGTGACATCCATTGTTCGATCCTTACCCTCTTCTCTTCTTAAACTACATGTTCTTTTTAAAAGCTCTATTATGGGGGCACCTGGGTGGCGCAGTCGGTTAAGCGTCCGACTTCAGCCAGGTCACGATCTCGGGGTCCGTGAGTTCGAGCCCCGCGTCGGGCTCTGGGCTGATGGCTCAGAGCCTGGAGCCTGTTTCCAATTCTGTGTCTCCCTCTCTCTCTGCCCCTCCCCCGTTCATGCTCTGTCTCTCTCTGTCCCAAAAATAAATAAACGTTGGAAAAAAAAAATTAAAAAAAAAAAAAGCTCTATTATGGTAACACTTAACATGAGATCTATCTTCAATACATTTTTAGGTGCACAGCACAGTCTTGTTAACTACAGGCAATCCATCATCCAGCACGTCTCTAGAACCTATCCATCCCATGTAACTGAAACATTATGCCCATTGATGAGCACCTCTCCGTGTTCCTTTTCTTCCAGTCGCTGGCAATTACTGTTCTACATGCTGGCTCTATGAGGGTGAATACATTAGACATCTCATATAAGCAGAATCATACGGTATTTGCCCTTTTGTGATTGGTTTCTTTCACTCAGCATAATGTCCTCAAAGGTCACAGGTCACATATTCTTGAGGGATTTTTTTTTCTAGCCACATGACTTCAATGTCCATCCATTGCAAATGACTTCCAAATTTATGCAATGGATGTGTCCTCTCACCTCTACCCCCAGCCTGGGGAGTGTTAAAGTGCTCAGTCTTCTCCCATAGAATGGATGACTGGGGAGCTTTGCTAGGTTTTTGGGGTCCTTGGGGGCTCAGGATTTTCATGGGGTGTTTTGCCAGGGGGAGTGGATCCTGACACAGTGGTTTGAGGGGGTGAGTCTCCGAGTCTAGACCCACTGGGTGGGAGCTGTCCTTGCCCACAGTCCTGGGGTAGGTCCTACAGGTCAGTCACTGTGCCTGGAAACTCAGGTGTTCTTTCTTGACTTCTCTCCTAAGTGGCATTGATCTGGGGCTCAACACCCTGGACCCAGAGGCTGCTCTCACCTCCTTTTCCATACCTCTCAATTTTCTCCTCATAACCACAACTCTCTGTTACATCAGAAGCTCAAACTAGCTTAGACCAAGTGAGATTTTATTGTTGCATAGAAGTAAAATGTCTTAGGGTATATTTAAGGTGAGGCTAGATCCAGGTGCTCTCATCTGTATTCGTTCCCAGGATCTTCCCTGAGATTGTCCTTTGCCACCCCCTTCCTAAAATGCACTTTTCACTCCCCTCACCTAGCTAACTCTCATTGATTTTGCAAAACTCAGCCTGCACATTAGCTCTTCTGGAAAGTCTTCCAGATCCTTCTTCCCCAGGGTGGTCAGGCGTCCCTCCAACTACTCCAGCCAGCAACTTGTGGGTCATTCCTGACTGCCCCTCCCCTGTTCCTTCCCAGACATTCCAAGCTCTACTAACGTTTTCTTCTATTTATTGAGCTCCTTCACTTCAATCCCCATTGCTACTACCCAAGTATATCCCTCATCAGTTTTTGCCCCCACCACCCATTCTCTACACTATTGCCAGAGTAAATAAACATACAAAACAAGTCTGATTATGGGATGGACGTTGGCAAGAGGGAACTTGCTAAAGTGATCATAACGTCCTGCATCTTGTTTTGAGGGTTGGTTACTCCAGCATGTATCCTCACTTAAGATCTCTGAATTTTATTTTATGTAAATTGTATCTTCCCTTTTTGCTACACACAAATATATAACACACATAAAGTTGAACTATGTCAGTTTCTTGCTTCAAACTTGCAATACAATTGTTGCTCACAGAGTAAGCCCCAAAGACTTCATGAGGCTTAAAAGGCACTGTAATGATCTGGATTCTTCTTTCTTGTCCAGTCCATCCTGGTGGCTATACCCACTGCCTCCAGGCCTTACCCGTCCACACTTTTCCAGTCCTCCTCTGTCCTCCCTCCAGAACTTTGCATACACTGTCTTCTCTCCTAGAACACTCTCTCCTCCCTCATTCTGCCTCCATCATTCTGGTTCATGTCTCAGCTTAATCATCTCTTGCCCGGGGAAAGCTTTCCTGAGCCCTTGTGACATGGTCTATGGCACTAAATGCATCACCAGCAGCACTTTGCACATTGTAAGTGTTCACTTAACCATTTGAATGATTAGTTTTAATGACTGTTTCCCCCTAGATTGTAAGTCATGAGAGTATTTCATTTTATTGATGACTGTTTTATTCCCTGTTCCCCAAGCCATAGTAGGCTTGTTGAATGAATGTGACTATCTTTATCATAATGACAGGACATTTCACCTGTTTATTGAGGGCCTCTCCTTATAGCTTGCATGTCCCACAAAGACATGGACAATGCCTTCTTCCTCTCTGGGGCCCTGATGCCTTGTGTAGGGCCTGGATGGTGGCTAGTACTCAGTAAGTGTTTGTTAGTTGAATAATTGAAAGCATCATGAGGTGATATTGACAGGAGAGAAACAGGTTATGGACCTACCTATGAATGTGGCTCATTTTGGCCACACCCAATGTTCTTTAGTTAAACATGGACTTTTCTCAGATCTCCCATGAGATCCATACAAAAGCCACAGAGTCCAGCACTCTTGAACTTAATGGTACTTGATATGCCTTTTCCTATTTACTGTTTGTGGAATGAATGTATGTATCTCAGCTCATCTATCTTACAGGCCTGTTTGGTCATAAAAACAACAAAAAACAAAACAATTTCATGTACTTACCAAGGAATGCTGAAGAGTACTTTCCGTTAGTAAATAGAGTTATATTCCAGGAGCTTTAACTATCTCTTTTTAATCCTTGCAATAATTCCATAGGATAGATATAATAATGGTCATTCTCATTTCACATATGAGGAAACTGAGGCTTAGAGAGACTAAATACCTTGTACAAGATCACAAAACTAGTGTTGAAACCCTGACCTTAACAGTTGGCCATACTAACAGCCATTGCAGATTGCCGGATTCAGTAATTTTCTAGATAAGACCTGGATGTTCAGGTTCACAGACTCCAGTTAGTGTTCAAGTAGAGTTTACATAACTGCTTCCTTCAGAAGGCTATGATATACACTATAACCTGGAGATTTCAGCTATGTTTGAGTGATTCAGGGCAGATCTGATCATTACTTTTTCTTTTCATCCTTTATCACCAACTTTTTTTGTAGTAGTTACCATGTTACATTAGATCCTCAGACCTTATTCATCGTATAACTGGAAGTTTGTGCCCTTTTACCAACTTCCCCTATTTCTGTTTCCTCAACCCCAGCTCCAGCAACCACTTTTAAACTCTCTGTTTCTATGAGTGTGACTTTTTTTTTTTTTTTTTTAGATTTCACATATAGTGAGACCAGGCAATAACTGTCTTTCTGTGTCTGGCTTTTTTCACTTAGCATAATACCTTCCAGTTTTATCCATGTTGTCACAAACAGCAGGATTTCCTTTTTTCTTATGGCTGAATAATATTTCATTACACACACACACACACACACACACACACACACACACACACATCATGTTTTCTTTATCCGTTCACTCATCAGTAGACACTTAGGTTGTTTCTATATCTTGGTTATTGTGAATAATGCTGCAATAAACATGGAGGGGCAGATATCTCTTTGATATCCTGTTTTATTTATTTTGGGTACATACCCAGAAGTGAAATTTCAGGATCATACATGGTAGTTCTATTTTTAATTTTGGGGGGGAATCTTCATATTCTATAATGTTGATCAACATTGTTTTTATCACCTTCATCATCATACTAAGACATGACTGTGGATCCTAGAAGTACAAAAAAATACACAGTAAAGTCATATTTTAACATATAAAATATTAAAATTAAAGTATTTAATATTTAAATTAAAATCAGAATATTTAAAATATTTAATATTTAAAAATACTACATCTGGAAGGGAACACAAAGGTATTCTTGTCCATGCCCTTAAATTTCCAGATAATGGAATGAGGCCCAGAGCAAAGGGAACATCACTAGATATCAGAGTTCAGACTGGAACCCAAGGCTCTGACCCGATATTAGTGCCATTTCATCTACGTTGTGTTACCTGTCTATGATGGTCAGTTTTATGTGCCAACTTGACAGGACTATAGTACCCAGTTATTTAATCAAACACTAATCTAGGTGTTGCTAAGGTATTTTCCAAGTGTGATTGACAGCTGTAAGTTGACTTTACGGAAAGGTGACTACTCTTGATATTGTTGCTGGACCTCTTCTAATCAACTGAAGGCCTCAAGAAAAAAACTGAAACTTCCTGAAAAAGAAGAAATTTTGCTTTAAGACTGCAGCACCAACTCCTACCTAAGTTTCTAGAATGCCATCCTGTCCTATAGATTTTGGACTAATATACTAACATACCATAATCATATAAGCCAATTTCTTAAAATAAATTTCTTAATATCTATCTATCTATCTATCTATCTATCTATCTATCTATCATCTACCATCATCTGTCAATCATTTATCAATTTATCAATCTATAAATCTACTATCTATCACCATCATTTATGAACTATCTATCTAAAATCATCATCTATCTATCTCTCTTCTTGGTTCTGTTTTTCTGTAGAATCTTGACTGGTTCCCTAAAGGAACTTACATGGCACACATAACTTTTATTTACATATATATAGCATAGGTACATTGGAAGAAAATACATAAAAATAAAATTTTCTAAAAACTTTATTCTACCTACTAAGAATGACCAAAGTAAGGTGAAAGCAGTCTAATAGGGCAGTTGACAGATTAGCTATGAGATGCTGGCTTGTGGTTTCAAGAGAACTTGAATTTCGTCAGTAGAGATACAGAGAATTCTCGTTGTTCTCCAACATTTACCTTCCTCCTTTTCATTACTAACAGAATTCTCATGTTTGGAGAGGGCTGGCTGTTTGATAAAGTTTGTCCCCAATAACATATAAGTAGCAGTTCCTAGCTGGTATATCAGGGAAGTGTTTTAAGAGGAGCATATCCACCTGAAACACACATTTTATAAATTCATTTACTTATTTTGAGAGAGAAAGAAGAGAGAGAAAAAATACAGAGAATGAGAGAGAGAATCTCAAGCAGGCTCCATACTGTCAGCACTGAGCCCAGTGCAGGGCTCAAACTTATGAACTGTGAGATCATGATCTGAGCTGAAATCAGGAGTTGGACACTTAACTGACTGAGCCACCCAGGCACTTCTGGAACACATATTTTTGTCTCTCTTTATCATTTGCTCTTCCTGCCAGGAAGATAGATGACATGGCTGGGATCTCAGAAGCATCTTGGACCCTAAGAAAAAGGCTATTCAAATCAGAGAGGTCTTAACCTTTACACACCAAACCAACACCATCAGTTACCTACTTCTAGACTGTTCATTAGACAATGAAAACAAACCCATTTCTGTTTAAACCGCCATAATTTGGTGGCTTCTACCACACAATTCTACCAATTCCTACCTGAGGCAGACAGGTACCAGGAGTGGGACTGACAACCTAATATTTGAAAGTAACTGAATGAAGAAAGTAGGTAGAGAGATATTAATATATCAGATATTACAGAATAAAAACTAGTAACCTCATGATGCATTTGAAAACATTTTAAACTGTCACCTACTGTACCTTGGAATGTATATCATATGCCAAACAAAGCTGTAGCATCAGGGAATATGGTAAGAAAAATACAGACTTCTGACAGCAAAATACAGAGAGAAAGAGAGAGAAATTCAGACTGGAGTAGGGCAGTCTGCAAGCAGAGATGGATGAAAATACATCTTAGAGATATACCCTTCACCTACAGTCTACAATCTATGCTGAGAACATATGCAATTTTTTTGCTTATAAATTTATTAAAGATGATTTTTTAAAAATTATGGCAAATGCACATAAGATTTACCATTTTAATAATTTTGAAGTATACAGTTCAGTGACATTAAGTATACCCAGATTGTCATGCAGCCATCAACACCATCCATCTCCAGAACTTTTTCATCTTCCCAAATGGAAACTCTGTACCCAGCAAACAATAGCTCCCCATTCTCTTCTCCCCAAAGCTCCTGACAACCACCATGTTAATTGTCTATGAATTTGACTACTCTAGGCACCTCATATTATTAGAATCACTTGTCCTTTTGTGATGAGTTTATTTCATTAGAATAATGTCCTCAGAGTTCATCCATGTTGTAGCTTGTGTCAGAATTTCCTTCCTTTTTAAGGCAGGATAATATTCCATTGTATGGATAGACTATATTTTGTTTGTCCATTCATCCACTGATGGACATTGGGTTGCTTCCACCTTTTGGCCTGCTATCCACATGGGTGTCCAAAGAGATCACTGTAATTTGGAGTCTTACAGGATCAAAAAACCCAACTCTTTCTATACTTCAAACTAAACAATTTATAAATAATGACTTGAGAATTATGGATTCTCAAAGAATGGGCTTTGGAAAGCCCATTTGCCCATTATCCCTTTCTTTCTTCCGATTGGGAATGCAGAGATGATCACAGGAGCACTATCAGTCCTGTTACAAGCACAGGAGTGAGTATCCCATCTTGGGATCCCTGATGACAGCTAAGGCTACTGCACCAGCCACTGACTACTGGACTCCGGACTTGTGACATGAGAGAAAAAAACACCCACTTCTTAAGCCACTGGTATTTGGGTTTAGAGTTATGTGTATTGACATTCAGTCTCTAACTGCTATAGAAACTAATTTCTGAGGCCCAAGTTGGGTCAAATCAGGTCATGAGATGGACCAGGCAATGGGGGTTTCTTGTTCACAGAAATAAAGCGATTTGCCAGAACCAGGAAGTGGGGGAGTTTAGGTTGCAGGATATCTCCCCTGGTCACCAATGTACATTGCAAGTCCTACTTCCTGTCAGGGCCCTGAGAAAGGGACAGTCATCAGTCATCTTGGGAAACTTTTTTGGGCCTGGGGAGTGGGGGCAGGAAGTCTGCTCATTAACATAAAAGGAGCTCCATTAAGGACAAATTATCATGTAAGCCAAAGGTTTACCCTATAGGGGACACTTGTCAAAAGGTAAATTTAGGCTTTGTGAGCATGCAACCTGTTAGATGGGTGGGAACCCTTAGTTTCCCTGGGCAAGGACCCCTGAAAGTAGGAGACATACACAGTGAGCCTCAGCATGTTTCTAAGCAATCATTCATTCACTCAAAAAAATGTTTATGAAGCATGTGAAAGAAGCCATTCCACTGCAGGTGTGAGATACAGATATATCCTATAAAATCTCCTATGATGTGCCCCCTGTTCCTTGCACTGGCTTTGGGGCAAGCTCATTCTTGGGGATTTTGAACATTTTCTTGCCTCTGTCCAGAAAGCTCTTCTCCCACGTACCTATCTGACTAGTTCTTTTCACTCAGAACTCAACCAAATGTCACATCCTCAGAGATGCTTTCCCTGACCATGTCCCTAAAAAGGCAGTCCTTTCTTCTCACTCTTTGTATCCTCATCCTGCTTTATTTTGCTTCACAGCACTTATTACCACCTGTCATGTATTTATTTGCTATGTGTTTTTGTTCCCCTCACTAGAATGAATGTCTATGAGAGCAGGATCTTTGCTCTGCTCACTGTAGGGACCATGTCCCTAGAACAGCATCTAACATAGAGCAGAAACTTCATACATATTGACTGAATGAATGAACACACAGGCCTTGTCCTCACAGAGTCTCCAGTCTAGGAAAGGAGCAGACCAATCACAATAGTGCTGTTTGAAGATAAGGGCAGAGCACTCAGGAGGAGAGGAGGGACACCCAGTCCAGACAGGGATGGATGCCTGAAGAAAATGACTTTGTGGAGACAGAGCAGGACTAACTGGGGACTGAGGGTCAAGGCAGAGAAAGAGGATGGAGTCTGGTAGATTAGCCAGGTTGGGGACCACTTCTCCCTCTAGGTCAAGAGAAGTGGGTGGATGATGAAACGAAGAACAGGTAGAGGTGTGGGGTCATGATAGAAAGTTGAGAAGGGCCATTATACAACAGGACCCTAACTTCAATGTGGGAGAGACAGATGTGGAAGTTAGCTTTAGGGCCAGGGGAGACATCATCTTGGGAAGAAATTTTTTAGAATAACTTAATTGGCTTCTTCGGTTGTGCCAAGATAGCTCTTGGGGAATACTGGAGCAGAAGGCAGAAGGCCACATAAATGGCTTTGCATAAGAAGTGGACAGGACATTCAATATTCAGCCTCAGAAAGTGGGGTCCTATTGGCAGTGAAGAAAGCAGACATGGCAGTTAGGTAAGCAACTGATCTCACCTGCCCCAACAACAAAGTCTTTTTGCCTGAGGATAATAAAACATTTGTTGGGGAAAGAGAAATAGCAAAGCCTTAGGGGTAGAAGAGGTGAGGAATCTGGGGAGTTCCAAGGAGGAATTTGAAGAAGAGGGAACAATGGAGGAAGCTAGTGTCCAAGAGGAGGGGCCACTATGAAAAGTCCTCACTGGCGGGAAGGGGTGAGGAACAAGGCATACATCCCTTTTGGCATACAGGGATGTACCAGAGTCACTTTAAATTGTCCTTCTTCACTGGGCTGTGACATAATCTGAACTGCCCATCTTTACCCCCTACATCACAGACATCTAGTATGCACAAGGATCTGGTTATGAAGTAATTAAGATCAATGTAGGACACAGAAAAGTAACAAATCAAAAGCTACTCAGTGAGTGGGAATTTGGCAGCAGTAAATGAGATTCTGGTGCACGAAGATGAAAGTTCCAGTCCCCCGAATCCCTTCAGAGACATGGGGAAGGGTACTGAGTTTCCCATCTATGTGGGATGGGGTTGGAACTTGTTTAACTGCTTATTTGAGAAAAAAGTGACCACATACTGATTTTTACTTTACAATAGTAGGGCACAGATGATGTTGTTGCTAAGGGTGAGGGGGCATTAATGGGGTTTGGGCAGGTGGGGAAAGCAGAAGTTTGGAAGAATAGCTGTAGAGAGTAGGACAGTGATAGATACAAGGATAACCTTATATCCCCTAAACCCAAGCTGTGGAAAATGTAATTCAATCAAAGACTTTACCACACTTGGCGAATGCATATTGGTCCAGGTCTAAAGCTTTCCTGAGGGTCTTTCTTGGAGAGGAGGGAGTAAAAAAAGGTCAACGCCTAGAGAGGGACAAGTAGCAGAGGAATGATTTTAATCCTATGGACAAAAAGCCCAGCTCCTATTATCTTGGTCAGAAGTCTGTTGAGGCAGTGACCTGGAAAAATTGGTGATGGTTTGGAGTAGATAGAGTGAGGACTGGACCTGACCAGAGAAATGTAGAAGCACTGAGGAGTAGCACTGGATGCCCAGATAATGTTGATACCAGGAGTTGGCAGAAATTTCAATCCATTGGAATGAGTGAATTCCTCCAGAAGCTTCCAAACCCTGAGGGTGGAAAAGAAGAAGGAGATGGCTGGATTGATCAGCAAGACAGTGGCTGAAAGAATGTCCCATGGGCACTGGGCTGGGTACAAAGTGATCCAGAGATAGGAAGGAGGCAAAGGAATCTGAGGAGAGTGACTAAGTTCAGCTGAGCTTCCAACCCCTGAGGGTGGAAAAGAAGAAGGAGATGGCTGGATTGATCAGCAAGACAGTGGCTGAAAGAATGTACCATGGGCACTGGGCTGGGTACAAAGTGATCCAGAGGTAGGAAGGGGGCAAAGGAATCTGAGGAGAATGACTAAGTTCTGCTGAGCATGTAGAACACTTGTAGTAGGGGGAAGAGAGGAAGAGAGCCAGAGATAGAAGGCCATGGCCTGAGACTGACATCTTAGAGTTGAGGTTTCCAGAACCAAGCATGTCTGGGAGAGAAGACCTTGGGAATGGACATGGGAGTGAGCTGGTGACGTGGGGTATAGACATAGAGTATTGAGTCAAGGGCATTTGAAGCCAGCTTGTGGGCTGGGTGTGACAGAGACATCTAGATCTCAGAGAATGTTGGCTGGAATGAAGCAGAAAGGGAGATTCTGCGTCATTGGGTGCCAAATTCCCCAGGACTGAGGAAGACAGAGTGAGTCCATGAGATGATAGTAATGAGGAGTGGTGGGTAGTAGCTAAGCCTGATGGCAAGCCCTTCAAAGGGAGAAGGGACTTTGTATGACAGTGAGAAATGGTAGAATAGCAGTTTTTGTGGAAAGCCAGCTCCATTCCTAGGAAGGTGTGAGAGGTGACACAGCATTCCCTCAAGGGCTGCAGAGGAAGTGGTGAGATTAGGAGGGTTGGGCTTCAGTTACAGCAAGGAAGCAGAGGCAATGCTCCATGAAAAGGTTGATGATGTAGATTTCAGAAGACACAATGCAAGCACCAGCACAGACAAAGCAGTGAAAGAAAGAATAAGTGCAAAAGGAAACACAGAGTGGTATGAACAATGCCAAAGGTGAAAGATATGTTGACTAGAGAGTCCCAAATTTTACTGGGTCGCTGGAAATCATAGAGACAAGACTCTTGGGAGTGATGACTGTCCAGAGGCTACAGGTTTCCTTGTCTGGGTGATGTGGAAACCTGCTGAAGTTTTTACTCTGTGTCTGAATGGCTGAATTTACATGCCAGTCCCAAGTCCCATAATGAGCTGTGACCCCCCCTCCCCCCACTCTCCACTCATTGTCTCCTCTCTCCTGCATTCTCCGTGTCCCCCTGCACTGGCTTATCTCTTCTGTCTTCAGGCACACACAGGCCATCTCCTCTGGTTACCATCTTCTCTCTTTCCTATCTTTCACTGCAAACTTCCCAATAACTGCCTCTATTTGCCTACCACGCTCTTACATACAGTCTATCTTCTGATCTCACCTGTCTACTAAAGTAGCTCTTGTGAAGCCACCAAGCCTCTCTGCACTGCCAGCAACTAGGGGCATTCATTTCCCCACCTTTTCTTCCTTGATGTCTCAACAGCCTTTGGCTGGATTCCTCCATACTTGAAACATTCTTTTCTTGGTTTTCTGCACTCTCTTGCTTTTTAACTCTTCTCATTCCCTTCTTGACACTTCATTCTCTTTCTTATTCCTTTAATAAAATCATTCCTTCTCTGGGCCTATGCTGTTCTCCCCACAAAAAGTACAGTGTAGTAGTTAGACACATGGAAGCTGATGCCAAGCAGCCTGGATCCAAATTCTGACCCCACCACATGCCAGCCAAATGTCTTTTGGAAAGCTAAGTTTTCCAGGACTCAGTTTCTCCATTCAAAAATTGGTATGATAATAATATCTACTTCATAGGGTAGATGAATTGGCATTTACTGAATACCAATGAATGTTGTACACTTTTCGGGTACTCAATGAACCAATACATACCATCTGAAATGTGTTTGTGCTTCTTATGTTCTACAGTTGGCATAAAAAAATCTGGATTTCAGCCAATGACTATTGTATTTGACAATATTTGTTCTTATTAAAATTACCTGGGCAAGCCCAGTGTGACTATTAACTTTATGTATCAACTTGACTGGGCTAAGAGATGCCCAGATAGCTGGTAAAACATCATTTCTGGACTTGTCTTGAAGGTGATTCTGAAAGAGGTTCATATTCAAATCGGTAGATTCAGTAAAGCAGATTGTCCTCCCCAATGTGAGTGTGCACCATACAATCTGCTGAAGGCCCCAATAGAAGAAGAAAGTGGAGGGAAGGTGATTTTTTTCTCTCTGTATAAGCTGAAACATCCATCTTCTCCTGACCTTGGACATCATTTCTCCTGGTTCTAGGTGGTTCTTGGGTCTTTGGATGCAGGCTGGGACTTGCATCATCAGATGGTTTTCACGCCTTCTGGTTGGGATTAGGGAGGGGAGGGTGGGTAATGGGTACTGAGGAGGGCACCTGTTGGGATGAATACTGGATGTTGTATGGAAACCAATTTGACAATAAATTTCATATTGAAAAAAAAAAAGAACTGTATCACCAGTCCTTCTGGCTCTCCAGCTTGCAGATGTGGGACTTTTTAGCCTCCATAATTGCATAGTCCAATCCCTCATAATCTATTTCTACATATCTATATCTCTAAATATTCTATTGGTTGTATTTCATTGAGGATCTTGACTAATACACCTATATTTCAAATACAGAGTGATCTCCACTCTGTAACACACATCTGTGCACATCTAATTGGACTAAACCCTGTATCTGTCAGCCAGAAGCAAGCCTTGAGGGATTTCATTTGTAGAACTGATCAGTCATATTTATATTGAACACACATTGGCTAAGTCTTTGTTTCTTGATGGCAATTCATTATCAGTTCCAGTTGTTTCTGCAGGTGACTCTTTAACCTCATTAAATTCCATTGAGGAAACCACCAAGTTTCAAGTTACATAGTTCATTCCTGCCTCTAAGCAACCCTGAACCTAAACATGAGTTTTCTAAGAAAGAATAGTTTCCTGCTCTCAGAGAAAGAGAAGGAGGAAGGGAGGGAGGGAGGGAGGGAGAGAGAGAGAGAGAGAGGAGAGAGAGAGAGAGAGAGAGGATTTGATAATTCCAGGCTTCAAAATTTCACCAGAAGTGTTGTCAATATAAAGCCAAAATGATCACTTCAGTCTAAAATGAGTAAGTAGGGTCTTACAAGGGGGAAACTTGTTATTCAGCATTGGTACAGAAAACAGCTGATGGATATGTGTACTTGTCAGATTGTTCTTTTAGGACTTCATACACCGAATTCCTATGTCTTGCAATGACATCATATTTCCTTTTCTGATTTATTCAGGGAGATGGGAATCAGCTAACCATTTCTCCCCTGGTGTTTCTAGCTCAGTACTTGTGTTTCCATGGAGCACCCCCTGTCCGCACGGGCTGCTCATGGCCTACCCAAGCAGCTGGAATCAGGTGGGAGCCCCTGGTGCTGGGAGGGCTTCCCTGAAAGCCCATAGGGGCTGTATTTAACAGTCTTGAAGAGTGCAGCCTTGGGCAGAGGGCCAGGAACAATCTGTGTAACCCACTAAGCTAATTATTCTCTCTGCAGATGGTGTCCTCCACTAATCCTCTCTCAGTTTGTCATAATCCAGTTCTGTTCTGAGGAGAGCTGCTGGGTGTCTGGCTTTCATGTAAAAGGACTGTCTGCTTAAGCAGAGGAGGTAGGTCACCTGCTCTGTGGGGCTGGGGCTTTGGGCTCTTAAGACAAGGAGAGCAGCCGCAAGGGCTGTCCAGAAGAAGGCCACTAGTCCTGTGGCCCCGGGAGGCTGAATCAGCTTCAGAGAGAGGGGCAAGCATCCACAGTGGTCTGACTTTCCTCCACTGGCCACTTCCCTGGGGTCTCAGAGGGCTCAGAGGAGCCGGCCATGCTCTTTTGCTCTGCAGAGGATGGTGAGTCTTTTTGAGTCTCAGTAGGTCTGTGTCTCTTAGGGTCAGCTGCCCCAGGGGTAGAGTATCTTGGCTCTGGGAAGTCACAGCCAAGAAGGAGGTGTTTCAGCCTGAGACTCTGGGAGGGACGTCTTGAGCAGGATGCATGTGGTGATGCAAGATTGGTTCTCTTCCCCCAGCTTGCTGGGCTGTTTGGTGGTAGGTCATGTTTAAACACGGTGCTGCTAAGATTCAGGTTCCTGCTCGTTAATTTACAGGATGTTAATATTATATAGCCTGTCTGGTTCTCCCACCTGCACCGAGGGGGTGAACAATGCAGTCACTGGAGCCAGAGAGGGATAAATCCCTCCTGAGGACCCCCCTCAGTCTCTTAGGGTGGAAGGGAGCTGCCCCTCCACTCCTACAGGGTGAGGATGGCCCACGGTGGGGTGGTTCAGGGGCCATGTTTGCTTCTCAGAGGATCAAGACTTCAAGAGAAGGCTATAAAGAGCCAGGGCGAATATAGAGATTGGCAGGAAAAAGGGTCAGGAGTCCCTAGGAATTACATTATTGAATTTCCTCTACTGGCTTCAGGGTTAGCATCGTTGCACCCATTCCTACAGAAGAAAATGGGGCATGGAGATGTTAAATTATGGAAGCACCACTAAGTCAAACCCAGGTCTGCCTCAAACCTCTTTCCTCCTTGTTGCTCTTTTTAGTCATCCCTGGTTGAGGCAAATGCCATCCTCCTGTCCCAGGTTTAATGACAAAAAGACTGAGACTTGGGGTAACTGGGTGATTTGCAGAGGGCACACAGCCAGTGAGGGCAGACTCTCAGCCAAGTCCAGCATGACTGACACTAATTATCTCTGTGCTTCAGTTCTGCACCTTCCCATTGGGCTCCACCCCACTGCAGACTCATCCTGTACTTGGAGAAGGAGGTCCACTCCATAGTGATGGGCAAGGGGGCATGAGCCACTGCCTTCTGGCAGTGTAACCATGAAGGAGGCCCGGGAGGGCATCTGGTTCCTTCCCACAGCCCAGAAGTACACCTCAGACAGTGAGAATATCCTCTGCTCTGGGAAATTTCTAGAGAAGTATAACCTGCATTATTCTTTGTTTATGCTCTTAGATATGTAAACATCATCCAGAAATCCTCTTATTATGGTGGTCTCAGACAGGTCTGCTTTCCTTATCTAAGCTGGGGGAAATAGGAGAGCTGGTTGCCATTTTCAGCACCAACGTGCTTAAACGTATGTTTGTGTATATGTGTGTGGGTATGCATGTCTATATGTGTGTGTCTGTGTGTATTCATGCCTGTAATGTGTGTGTATGTGACTGGGTGTTTGTGTGTTTGTGCATGTGTATGCACATAGGTTTGTGTGTGTGTGTGTGTGTGTGTGTGTGTGTGTGTGTGTGTATGCATGTGTGTGTGTGCTGATGCAGGGGACCTGGTTTTGCTGAGAGACCACTGGACTAGTGGTCACAACGCCTAGACCTGCTGACTGCATGGTACCCCTGCTCTCTAGGCTTTGGTGTTCTAGGTGGAAAGCTAGCAGGATGGAGTCAAGGAGCCATATCTTCTTTCCAGTGCAATAGCCTATGCATGCAGTGTTCAGCAGCTTTCTCAGCTCCAAGTTAAATAACCCCAGTCCCCATAACCTTTCCCTGTAAAGCACATTTTCCAATCCTTTAATCATCTTGGTTATTTTCCTCTGAACTCCCTCCAAGATACCTATGTCATTGGATAAGTATGTCGTATAAATTAGTCGGTAAATCAATCTGTCAACAATATCTCTTGAGCAACCACCCTGTGGCTTGCAGGAGGTGCTGGGCTGATACAATCCAACCACACAGGAACAGAAAGATTTTTTTCACTGTTGCTCAGACCAAGGGTTCATTTGTCCAGCAGTGGCCTGAGGCATAGTAGACATGCTGGGAAGATATTGTTCCTTCCAATACCATCATCTCCAGAAGCTCAGGGCTGTGCCTCAACAGCAGTATCTGAGAATGTTTTCAGTAAACACTTAAGGGCACCTGTTCTGTTCTGAGCCCTGTGCTAGGCAATTTGAGGGTTATAAAAATGAGCGTGATGCTCCCTGACCACCTGCACTGAGTACAGAGTAGGGTGGATTCAGAAGCAAAGAGGGGTAAGTGGGTCCTGAGGACCTAGCCAATCTCTCAGCTGCAGATAGGACATTGGTGCTCAACGTGGGCTGCTTTGAAAGCTTTTCTCCCAGATGCAGCATAATCAACAATAAAGCAAAATAGCCAAAATATTTCAGAGTTTGGAGGAAACCAGGCTTTTATCTGAACAATGATTTCACTCCTCATTAACTGGGTGAACCTTGGGCGAGTTAGTTAAGTTCCTGAGTCTCAGGTACTTTACATGGCAGGGTGATACCTACCAAGAGGGATTGTTTGAGATGAAACAACATCACATTTGTCAAATGTCTGGTGCATAGTAGGTGATTGATATTATAGTCTGCCTTCACCTCACCAGCTCATTAAGGATCAGTTTCTGCAGTCTTCAGTTCCTTTGGTTGGATCTTGGCCATCCCACTAGTTGGGGTTTTAAGTTCTATGAGTTGATCATGTGAGGTATACAGTATACAACAGTATCATCTTTGCTTATTGATCCTAAAATAATTTTCTTCAAGGCTGAAGGGCAATATTTTACTTATAGTATAGCATATGCTTCATGATTTTATAGTCTGAGATCAACTGTGATCTTAGCTTTTATCTTTATGGTTGGAGCCCATATTCTTTTTTCAGTTTAGCCTTGACTTTTTGTATTAGAAAGAACACTTGGCCCTTGACCAAGACCCTGAAGGATAACTTTGGACAGGTCACTGAAGAGACAGCTGTAGTACAAAGCAAACACTTCTCAAATATAAGTGTGCACCAAAATCATCTAGAGGTCTTTGTAAACAAACACAGATTGCTGAGCTCCATTCCAGAGTTTCTGATACAGTGAGTCTGGGTGGAACCTGATAATTTGCATTTCTAAGACATTCACTGGTGATGCTGACTCTGTGGGTCCAGGGCCTGCACTGTGAGAGTCACTGATGTAGGAAGAACAGCTTTGGACCTTAGTGGAGCTTGGCCAAGTTGACCCTTCTGAGCCCGTTTCTTTATTTACAAACCTCTACCTTACAGATTCGATTTAAAGGTAATAATTAGAGAAATTATGATGAGCAAAGAACTGCATAAAGCTATAAAACACAATGTAACTATTAATAGTTTAATATTCCACATCAGCTTTAGCTTACTCACTTATAAAATGAAGATAATAATAGTAATTTTATAACGATTAAGTGAGATGACCAATATAAAAGCAATTTATGAAATATAAAGAACTACGGAATTTGGTTCTTATAATTTCCCTAAGCCTCAGATTCCTCATCCATAATATGACAAGGTGCTCAGTGAGTTTATTTTATGTGCCAAGTCATGCGGTAGCTCATTATTCTACATGTGGATAATGCAGGTTTGTAGTTAATACCCTGCTGATGCTGCCTTGTGTCCTGTTGGATCCTTTGGTCAAAGCTCCATGTTGGGCCACTGTTGTGTTAGGATGCTTTTGGCTAAAAGAAACGGAATTCCCAGCTAAAAGTGTTTTTAGGTTAAGGATTTTGTTGCCCAGAGGCAGAGTGATTTCATGGTTGATTAATTCAATGGCTTGACCAAGTTAAGACTCTAGAATTCTTTTGGCTTTGTCCTCATGGTCACATGGTGGCTGTAGAAGTGCCAAAACTCACATCCACAAACAACAATCAAAAGCATGAAGAGACGAATCCCTGACTTGTATTCTTTTTAATGTATAAAAAAAAACCTTTTTAGAAGCCTCTTATTGGCTAGGGTGATATCACATGTCCTTTGATAAGGGAAATGGAATTACATGATTAGTTTAGACTAGTCAAATATTCAACCTCTGTGGCTGGAAGAGATTCATGAAACATGTGGTCACCCAATCAGGCCTCTGTCAGCAAGTGAGAAAGTCAGCAAATGTGAAAGAGGAGGTGACCAGCAGTGTCCCTTTCCAATCAGAGTCATGTCCATAAGGCTTTACTTGCACACCTCCCCACAGCATTATGAGATTTTCCTGTACCTGGGGCACAGCTAGGAAGGCCCCTCATCAGAATATCAAAAAGAAGTTTAAACAGGTATTTGCCATCCTTCATAAGAGAAACGGAGCTCTCCGGGAGTCAGGGGAGCAATCCATCCCACTTTCCCACCAGGGAGGTTACTGATCTATAAGGACAGACTCAGTAGCCACAGAGTCTTTCCCAGGCAAAGTTCTTGACCCTGAGAATTCACAAATCAGCACTGCAGCGTTACTACTGTGTGTGGTGTTTCCTCCTGAATCTAGCATAGTGCCAGTACCTAGAGCATGTGCCTGACAGACACCTAAGTGCTTAAGAAAAATACTCTAGGGGCGCCTGGGTGGCGCAGTCGGTTAAGCGTCTGACTTCAGCCAGGTCACGATCTCGCGGTCCGTGAGTTCGAGCCCCGCGTCGGGCTCTGGGCTGATGGCTCGGAGCCTGGAGCCTGTTTCCGATTCTGTGTCTCCCTCTCTCTCTGCCCCTCCCCCATTCATGCTCTGTCTCTCTCTGTCCCAAAAATAAATAAAAACGTTGAAAAAAAATTTAAAAAAAAAAAAAGAAAGATACTCTAGCTGCCACAATTAAAGTAGTTTGGTCAGCAAGCAGGTTTGGGAAAAGTGAAGGCTTTCATAGTGGAATAGATTTTGCTAGCATTCTAAGACAGTCATGTCTGTGGAATTTTAAAATCTCATTCTTCTTCCTCTGTAAGAGCTATGTCAACCCATTGGAGTAGTGAATACAAGGGTTTTCTGAGGGAAGGGAAGCCCCCCCCCCACCCCAACAGGTTTCTGTTTTAAGGAACAGACTCCTGTCTAGGCTCAGGGATGGCCAACAGCTCTGAAAGGAAACAAATCCTGGATGGGAGCGGTTGGCCACAGCCTTCACTGCCCTCGCTCCTTCTGACCATGGGGTGGATGCTCTTGCTTCTGAAGCTCCCTACTTAACCCTTAGTAAGTGACATAGGAAAGCTGTGAGGTTGAGATCCCCAGGGGTGTCTCTAGGGGAGATATGTGCAGAGTTGAGGAAGATAAACACTGAGAAGGTGGAAGATTGTGTCCAGTTCCCCTGTGTGTGTAGTGTCTGTCCATGCTCAGCAAAAATGATTTCTCTAAATGAGATCCTACCTGGAGCTCTAGCACAAGAGTCAGATGGACCTTATTGCTTTTCTGCTTTGAGGGTCTCATTTTACTGGCAAAGACATGGAGGCCACTTCAAATAAGACAAAGAACCCAGGGCTTTGGACATCAGGGTCCATGCCTGTTACACCATTCTTTGTGATTTGTTTTAAAATTTTGGAGATGTGTATCAGATCCATGCAGGAGCAGGATGGTGTGGCTACTAGATTTCAGAACTGTGGTTCTCAAATCTATTTGTTGTAAAACTGCCCAAGGCATTTAAAAAACATGGCTCCTCTAGGAGGAGGCCTGGAAGCCTACATTGAAAAGCAATTAATGACAAGGGTTGGTGAGGATGTGGAGAAACTGGAATTCTTGTGCACTGTTGGTGGGAATGCAAAATGGTGCAGCCACTATGGAAAACAGCATGGCGGTCGCTCAAAAAATTAAACATAATATCAACATACGATCCAGCAATTCCACCTCTGGGTACATACGCCAAATAATTGAAAGCAGAGTCTTGAACAGCTTTTTGTACACTCATGTTTAAAGCAGCAGCATCCACTATACCCAAAAGATGGAAGCAACTCAAGTATCTATCAATGGATGAGTGCATAAAGAAAATGCGGTATACATATACATACAAGGATATTATGACACCTGCTACAACATGGATGAACTTGAGGATGTTGTGCTAAGTGAAATAAGCCACCCATAAAAAAGACAAATACTATATGAATTCACTTATATTAGATTCCTAGAGGAATCAAATTCACAGAAACAAAAAAGGTGGTTCTATCAGAAATGGTAGAGAGGTGGTTTCCAGGGGCTAGGGAAAGGGGGAATGGGGAGTTAGTATTTAATGGGGACAGAATTTCGGTTTTGTAAGATGAAGAGATCTGTGAGTGGATGGTGGTGATGACCACTCAACAATATGAATATACTTTATACTTTATACTTTATATAGTTTATGGAACTATACACTTAAAACGGTTAAGACGGTACCTTTTGTGTTATGTGTACTTTACCACAATTGAAAAAAAAAAACTGATAGCAGCAACAACAATGAAAATATGCTCTCAGCTGCCACAGATTGGGTTCATTGGGAAGCAGAATCTGAGAGGCAGTCTAGGGTACTGAGGTTTATTGGGAGGTGCCCTTAGAGGGAAGAAATAGGACTGGCAGAGGCAGAAGTGGGTTGCCGTGGAGTCTTGGTGGAGACTCAACCAATTTTGCAGGAAGTTCTGAAAGTAGACAGCTCTTGACTGCTTCCTTGACTAGGGGCAAGATGACCAGGACTTTATGGCTGGGCTTGCACAGATGCATCATTGGAGGTACACTACCTTGCAAGAAATGTAGCCCAGGGCCAAGCTGCCTTCTGCTGAAGCAGTACCTAAGGGGGCTAACCACTGAGGGCTGTCATTTGAGAAGAATAGGTGCAAAGTGCCTAAGAGCATACATACCATAATAGGCTTCAACACCCATTTTTAAATTTTCATTGCAACCTTCCTAGCACTTTCTGAGGAAAGCATGTCTCCTTGTTTTGTATGTAAGGCACTGAGCAGTAAGTCACTTGCCTAGCCACATAGCTGGTAAGTAGCTGAGCTGGTTTAGAACTCCAACTTCCTGTCTACGTCCAAGGCTCTGTCCACACCTGCCACCTGTAGATGCAGGTAACAGAGGCTCCACCTTGAGCCATGGACATTAGAGGGGATGGCCCTGGCCCATCTCCATTGACACTCCTTCCTAGGGGATGAGGAGTCCAGAGACACCAGGGGATGTGCCCCACCCGGAGTGCATACTGGGGACTCAGGATTCCTTGGAAATTTCTAGAGCCTGCATTGCCTCTTCTCTGGGTCCATGCTCCCAAGTCTCCTAGTAAGGTATGCAAAATCCTTACTAGGTTAATAAATGAAAGACAATATCTTAACACAGCACACACAGGTAAGATACTTAGCCATTCAGAAAACCAGTACTGGTGTCCATGCTTCTGGGTTCAAACCCCAGCTTCCCTCCACAGCTTCTGCCTGTCTCTATGTATTTAAATCTCTTTATGTATTTATGTATTTAAACTTCTCCATTTTCCCACCACAAAATGGAGATGATAGTGGTGGGTCCCACATGTTGTGTGGGGATCAGACTGTCAGGGAAAGTGTAACATAAACAGGTGCTAGTGTTATGAGATCCTCATTACAGCAGGCTCTCCCAGTGACATTGCTGAGTCTGATGCACCCTCTGCTTCTCCTGACCCAGCCTGGTTCTCTCCTGTCTCCAGATGAGGCTCTAAGCTCCGAGGTGCAGGATGTCTCCTGTCATGCTCTCTGGGGTGGCCTCAATGCCCAGCCTGGGGTGTAGTCCGTATCTGCTGAATGACAGAATGAAGATGGGGCAGGGTGGCCAACAGGGTATTGAAGGAATCCAGGCTTTATGAGTGAGACAAAATGCAAGCTGGAAGGAGGAGAAAGCCCACATCAGCAGTTGCCTTTTGGGTTCACAGTATGGAATCTTGCACTGGTGACCAATAATGAATGTGTCCTCCACCTGGCCTGGTAGTGACATGGGAGTTGCACTCCCTCGAACAGTGGGAAACAGCCTGTGGGTTATGTTTCTGAGTACTTCCAGAGCCCATAGTTTTATAGTTGGGAACATGGAGACCCAGTCAGCAGAGGCTGAAGGCTCAAGGGCACATGACTGCTTCCCTTCCTGGAGGCTTTCTTTCCTGGCAGGATGTGCCCATCCCAGAATGTGTTAGCAGTGATTCTCTAACCTGGCTGTGCTTCAGAATCACCTAGAATGATGGCTCATACCAATTCCCACCCTCAAAGGTTTGGATTCAGTTCTAGGAAGTGATGTTTGGAAAATCTGGGACTTCAACCAAACCCTCTGGTGGTTTGGATGATTTGGTGTTGAAGACTGAGGTTTGGGAACCACTGGTTTGGAGAAGATCTTTACAGAAATTAATTTAAGATTTTATTTCTTCTATTTGTGTATTTCTTCATTCCCACAATAATTTAAGACATTATAGAAATCCAAGAGGGGCGCCTGGGTGGCGCAGTCGGTTAAGCGTCCGACTTCAGCCAGGTCACGATCTTGCGGTCCGTGAGTTCGAGCCCCGCGTCGGGCTCTGGGCGGATGGCTCAGAGCCTGGAGGCTGTTTCTGATTCTGTGTCTCCCTCTCTCTCTGCCCCTCCCCCGTTCATGCTCTGTCTCTCTCTGTCCCAAAAATAAATAAACGTTGAAAAAAAAAAATTAAAAAAAAAAAAAAAGAAATCCAAGAGATCCAGGGGTGCTTGGGTGGCTCAGTTGATTAAGTGTCTGACTTGGGGTCAGGTCATGATCTCCCAGTTTGTGGGTTTGAGCCCCGTGTCAGGCTCTGTGCTGACAGCTCAGAGCCTGAAGCCTGCTTCAGATTGTGTGTCTCCTTCTCTCTCTGTCCCTCCCTTGCTTGCACTCTCTTACTTTCTCTCTCCCTCTCTGAAAAATAAACAAACATTAAAAAAATGAAAAAAAAAGAAATCCAAGAGATCCAATGTTAAAATAAATGGTCATTAATATAAAAATCAGTCAAGGGCGCCTGGGTGGCGCAGTAGGTTAAGCGTCCGACTTCAGCCAGGTCACGATCTTGCGGTCCGTGAGTTCGAGCCCCGCGTCAGGCTCTGGGCTGATGGCTCGGAGACTGGAGCCTGTTTCTGATTCTGTGTCTCCCTCTCTCTCTGCCCCTCCCCCGTTCATGCTCTGTCTCTCTCTGTTCCAAAAATAAATAAAAAAAAAAAAAAAGTTGAAAAAAAAGGAAAAAAAAATTAAAAAAAAAATCAGTCAAATGGGTTGTTAGTGTTGTATAAGCTAAATAACTACTCAGCTGACTTTTTCATCTTTTATTAGCAATAACATGTATTTACTCAGAGTTGGAGAGAAGTGGTTCTCATTCCTGGCTATATGTTAGAGTCCCACAGGAACCACTAGAAAGTGCCAGTTTGGTAGAGATCTCTGAGGTCGGGTTCTAGGTAGATTATTACATGTAACCAGGTTTGAGAACTCCAGCTACGGCATTGCCAGAGCTCCCACTACTCACCAGCTTCATGGCATCCTCAGGGCAAGCCTACAAAACAGGAAGGGATTTTGTTTTTATTTTATTAATGAAAAAGGATGAATAGGCTGAGGCCCAGACTGGTGAATGAACCAGCCAGAAGCTAGAGAGGGAGAGGTGGTCTTTGTTTATAGATGCTATTAGCTCACCTTGACCCAGTCAACTCTTAGTTGTTACATTTTTCTGTTTAGTTGAGAGCAGGGGTGAATCAGACCTGTGTGACCTTGTGTGCCTTTCAAAGAGCAGAGGGTGGCACAGGGATGGTCTGCTATGGGCTGCTTTTCTTTGGAAGCTACAATTCAGGAGAGCCACTGGCTTCTTGTAGAGTCATAGACTTTCAGGATGGACAACGTCTTTAAGGGCCAACTTGTCCAGCCTCCTCATTTTTTGGAGAAGAAATCAGAAGTCCAGAGATATGGTGTGAAATCTCTGAGTCCTCATTATCCCAGTGAGACAGCATCTCAGTCACCTGGTCCAAGTCCTGAGCAGTCCAGTTTCCTAGACCTTGAATAGACCTTGGGTCTTCGTGGAGAAGGTCAAGGAGCAGAGCATAAGCTTTCCCAGAGGGCAGAATTGGGCTGGATGCTCTCAGGACCCCACATGACCTTCTCACATCCCAAACTTATCCCTGGCAACATGCCCCCTTGTTGACAGATGCTGGAAGTTTCTGCTACCCTTTCTGATCATCTCCCAATCTCCTCCCACCCACCCTTGGCCACATTTGCCAGAATGACAGACTCTATAGAGTTTTATTGCTCTGGTTTTGTAAATCAGTTTCTTGTAACATACCAGTTGCTTCCATTCTCTGAATTTCCATGACTCCATCAACATGTTTCGGGAGCTGGGTGCTTTGTCACCTACCACCACCTGCCCAGGTGAGAAGTAGCCAGCAAGCCCCCAGGCGAGAAAGGAGTGTTTTTCCAGCACTCACATTAGGTTCTTGGCTGAACCAGGATCTTCTCTTTCCTTATGCAGGGATTACTGGATCACATTCCAGCTTTTTCCAGACTCTTTGTTACCTTATTACCTGGCAAAAGAGACAGATGGAAAGACACTCTTCCCCTCTGCCCAATACACTAATCTAAATGCTTTCCCTTCCTGAGAAGCCAAGAATGTGTCTCTCATCACTGATCCTCGGGTCTTTGGGGAGCCCATAGCAGACTACCCATCATCCTATGGCAGAAGCCAGATTAGGAACCATCAGAAGAGTGGAAGAACTAACATCCAGCACCTACAGGGTGCCAGGCATTTTCAAACTTATGCTTTCATGTAGAACTTGGGGTAATTTTTTTTTTCAGACGAGGAAACTGGGGCTTGGGCTACTAGTTAATTTAGCCAAAATTACATAAATAACTAGTAAGTGGGGAAAAGAACCAAAATTTAACTGCACCCATGTAACCATAAGCTTCACTGTGTCTTGCTTGAAGCTCTGCATTAAAAAAGAGAGAGAAATAGAATGTCTGTGACATTCCTCTTCAAAAATATTTTTGTAATTTTTAAAAGTTGATCATGGTTTGGCTAGAGTAGATGTTCTCCTGCTTGTGCTTCCTTAGAGCACCCTGCATTCTTCTTATCTTTCCCTTAAGTTGCTAAGCATTTAATTTAGGGGACCCTGGGCACATAGACAATTCTTTTATAACCAAAATATACTTGAGCTGCCTGTTGGCATTTTGCAGCATACTGGTAGAATCAGAGAAACTCATTCTGATATTTAAAACAATTTTTTTCCAAAGCCAATTATTTACTAAAACCTCCCTAAGAAGCCCCAAGGGGTCATTTCATAGCAAAATATCCAACAGATCTTCACCTATCCTCCCCTCCCTCCTGATTTTTTTCTAGTTTTCCCTCCAAATTTTTTCCCTCTTGATTTTAGCCAGTACTACTCTCCATTTTTCTCTTACTTTTAACTACCCAATTATTTTTGTTTTTCTTAAGTTTCTTGAGAGTTTTCTAACGTAAATGAATCAAAGCCATCTCTGGTTTTTCAATTCTGCAGACTTCCTCTTGCTCCTTAAGCACAACTAAGCCCCAAGCCAAGTCACCATTCCTCTGTGTGGGGACGGGAATGTTTGGGACAGGACAGGGGGAGGTGAGGCACTGAGAGATGTGGTAAATTGTATGGTGCACTAAGTAAGATTACATTTGACTGCAGGTATGCTCACTTCGGTAGCACATATATATTTGACTGCAAATGATGGAAAATCAAGTTTCAGTGGCTTAATTGAAAAACTCAGAGGCAGTCCAGGGCTGGTATGGTAGTTTCGTGGCCATTGGCATGTAGGCTCCTTCTGTCTCTTATCTTTAGTATTAGATTCCATCACGATGACAAAATGGTGCCTGTAGTCATTGTGTACATGTTCCAGGCACCTGGAAGGAGAAGGGAGTGAGGGGGAAAATGTTTTAGCACCCTTGAGAGAGATTTCCTAGAAACTCCTCCAAATGATTTCTGCATAAAACTCATTGGTCATCCTGGGGTGCCTGGGTGGCTCAGTCAGTTAAGCTTCTGACTGGTTCAGGTCATGATCTCACGAGCCCCACGCTGGGCTCTGTGCTGACAGCTCAGAGCCTGGAGCCTGCTTCAAATTCTGTGTTTCCCTCTCTCTGACCCTCCCCTGTTCACATTCTTTCTCTCTCAAAAATAAATAAACATTAAAAAAAAACCTCATTGGTTATCCCCACCTGAAAAAAGAATTTAGGAAATGTCATTTTATTAATTAGATATATTGCAGCCTCCAATATTTAGGATTTTGTGAGTAAGAAGAAAGGGAGAGTGGGTATTAACAGTCTTTGCCACACATGGTAAAAATTTTGATCACTCTCTCTCTTGAGACTTTTAAAAACTCTTCAAAATATTAAGTCTTTTATTTTGAGGTAATTGTAGTTTTATATGCAGGTGTAAGAAATAATACAGAGAGATCTATAGTCTTTACTCAATTTTCCCCAATGGTAACATCTCATCAGACTATAGTACAATATCACAGCCAAGATATTGACATTGATATAGTCAAGATATAGACATATCCTGCACCACAAAGAATCTTCATTTTGCCTTTTTATAGCCACACCCACTTCCCTTCTTAACTCTGGCAACCATTCCTCTGTTCTCCATTTCTATAATTTTGCCATTTCAAGAAAGGAAGATGAATGGAGTCAGAATATGCAACATTTTGCCTCACAATTTGTGGTGTGCATCAATAATGGTTTGTTCCCTTTTCATTGCTTGAGTAGTATTCTGTGGGATAGATGTACCACCAGTCTGTTTAAGCATTCATTGATTGAAGGACACCTGAGTTGTTTCCAGCCTCTGGCTATTACAAATAAAGCTGCTATGAACACTTATGTAAAGGCTTTTGCGTGAACCTATGTTTTCATTTCCCTGGAATAAATGCCCAAGAGTGCAATTCCCGGGTCTTATGGTAGCTGCTTGTTTAGTTTTATAAGTAGCTGCCAAACTGTTTTCCAAAGTGGCTGCAATATTTTACATTCCCATCAGCAATGTGGGCATATAAAATTTTAGTCATTCTGATAGGTAGGTAAAGATTTCTCATGGCTAATGGTGTTGAACATCTTTTCACATGCTCATTTGCAATACATATTTCCTCTTTGGTGGAGTATCTGCTCATGTCTTTTACCCAATTCCTAATCAGATTCTTTGTTCCCTTATGAGTCTTGAGGTTTCTTTATATATTCTAGATAACAGTTCTTTGTTGGACATGTAGTTTGCAAGTATTTTCTCCAATTCTGTAGTTTGTCTTTTCATCTACTTAATGAGGTCTTTTGCAGAACTGAAGTTTTAGATTTTGAT
Organism: Puma concolor; assembly: GCF_028749965.1. Classification (NCBI taxonomy): domain Eukaryota; kingdom Metazoa; phylum Chordata; class Mammalia; order Carnivora; family Felidae; genus Puma; species Puma concolor. Next base: position 52,141,948 of record NC_141670.1, on the reverse strand, counting down.
AAAGTTAAATTTAATCAATTTTTCTTTTTCTGGATCATGTGTTTGAGTCTAAGAAATTTTACCTAGATCCTAAATATTTCCTTCTATTTTTTCTAAAAGCTTTATTATTTTATATTTTACATTAAAGTCTGTGATTTTGAGTTAATTTTTGTATAAGACATGAGGGTTAGGTTGAGATTAATTTCCTTCCTTCCTTCCTTCCTTCCTTCCTTCCTTCCTTCCTTCCTTCCGTCCTTCCTTCCTTTAGAATGCCCAATTGCTCTGGGACTGTTTACTGAAAAAACTATTCTTTCTCATTTTGCATTTTTGTCAAAAACTAGTTGGAGATCTTTGTGTGGGTCTATTTGAGAGTTCTCTATTCTATTCCATTCATCTATGTGTCTATCCCTCCACCAATAACTTTTGGGGCTTTTAAAATAAAATTAAATTTTTTCCACTAAAAATAATGTATTACATGATAGAATATTGAAAATATACAAAGCCAGTTTTTTTTTAATTACCTGTAGGTACCATCACCTAAGAAAAATTAGAAAAATTTGGAGTACTTTCTTTCCATGTAATTTAAAAATATTTTTATTTTTGTTCTCCTTTTTATATCATGCATTAGTGTGGATAGGCTAGGTTAGGCTGCATTGACAAATAACTCCCAAATCTCAGTGGCTTAGTCCAATGGAGGTTTATTTCTCACCTACACAGGCAATCCTCTGGGGCTATTGTCATTTAAGTGGTGACTAAGGGGTCCAAGCAGTTTTAATTGGCTCTACTGTTCCAACTTGAGGCCTCCATATCTGTTCACATTTCATTGGAAAGAGCTGGTCACATAGGCCATCTGACTGCAAAGGACAAAGTGTGGTCATATACTCAGGAAGGAGGAATATGACATAGGATTTGTTGAGCCATGGCATTGCATCTGCTCCATATCATATGAAAAATGTTGTATTTTATTTTATAGTTAATATTGCAACAGTCTTTTTCTTGTCTCTTATAAATTCTTTTAAAAAATTTTAGTGATTTAGAGCATAGAAAAAAATCTTGGTGTTACACAGAAGTAAAACTTTTGTTACTTGGAAAGTTGACTTATGCAAAATGGCTCATTTTCCAACTATTTGAGGTATATGAGACTTCACTGTTAAAAGAGTACCATTTCTGAAGTGAAAGGAACAGGGTTAAGCAGTTCAAATCATGCAGCCTGTCAACCTCACTCCAAAATCTTCCAGTTTCCGTAGTTTCTTTCCTATGACTGGTGTCATTCCAAGGAAGCTTTATTTTTTGTTTTGTTTTAAGTAGATTAAAGTAGAATCAAAAGACAAACAACAACAACCAAAACTGACTATTCAGGATTTAGAACCCTGTAATAAATATATGCCATACAACATTCTACCAACACCATCCTTTAAAAAGAGGGAAATGCCACAGGGTTGTTTTTTTTGTTTTTTTTTGTTTTTTTTTGTTTTTTTTGTTTTTTTTTGCCCATGCTGTTCCTTCTACTTGAAATGCTTTTCATCTATCTTTACCAAATTAACTGTCATTCATCTTTTAATACTTTTAAAAGTTTATTTATTTATTTTGAGGGAGGCGGGGGCAGGAGAGAGAGAGAGAGGGAGAATCCCAAGCAGGCTCTGCAATGTCAGCACAGAGCCTGATGTGGGGCTCTATCTCACAAACTGTGAGATCATGACCTGACCCGAAATCAAGAATTGGACACTTAACCGACTAAGCCACCCAGGCATCCGCTTTAAAAAAAAAAAAAAAAAATATATATATATATATGTATGTATACACACACATACACATATATATATATGTATGTATACACACATATATATGTATGTGTATGTGTGTGTATATATACATACATATATATGTATATGTGTGTGTATATATACATATATATATATATATATGTACACTAAGTTTATTTTCATTCATTTCTTAGATTTGATTTGTTATGGGGTGGCTACCTTGATGCCTTGGTAGTCTAAGTACAGTTTGGCCACGTTTTCTCTACTGTCATGAAACTGAAAGGCTCATAATAAGATGCCCAAATAGCATGGTTTGTTAAATAAATTGAAAACATCATCAGGAAGCAAAGAGAAACAGGTAGGTCAGGTTGACACACTTAGAATTGTATTACCTGAATCGTGGATAATACAATGTCTATATGTCCTGTTTCTCTTTCTCTCCTGCTGCTGATGGGGTTACAAGGAGAAGAACTGAGGGTGAGTGAAGGGCCTTCAGCAGAGCTAATGTGTTGCTTGCCCTGTCAGAAAGCAGCAGCAAGAACACCTGGCCCCAGCTGCCCTGCTGGAGCTCCTCCATTAATCTGTTGAGTAGCTAATGGGTTTAATCTGTGTCCTTCTGTCTGGTGATCGCATTTATTTGCCTCAGCTCTAATCTCAATAATTCCCACTCTCAAATGACTTGAGTAGAAACTTTTATCTAATATTTTGAAAAAAAATCAAGGGAAGGAATTATTTCATTTCTTCCTTCATTTTTTTATTTCCGTGTGAAACTTGTCTTAAATTTCTGCTTAAGTTGCAGCATCCACGGGAAGTTCCTATCTCAACGCTTCTGTTTAAACTTTTATCATGAAGATGAACCAAACTGTTTTACTATTTGGTTAGACTTCAGTGAGAGTCACTAATGCCTACAAATAAGTGTAAATTTGTTTGAATGTGTGTTTAATTTGAATAGGTAAACTTAGCCAGTATTTTTGTGTTCACATGTGTAATTGACATAAGCCATACCTGAAACTAATGAAATATTACAAAGCAGGTGTTGTCCAATTGTTCTTTCCTGTTGTGGACTTAGGGGATATTATTCCCCAGGTCTGTGTCTGCTCTGGCCTCTGGTCACCAGCTCCAGGAGTGGGTGCCATTGCCTGCTCTTGCTGGAGAGGGGACCTGGCCCTGGGGCTGCAGACAGGAGGGTGGAGCCATCCTAAGAATTTTTTCCTTATCAGGAGGATACAGAGTCCTGAAAATCCCCCCACCCCCAGAGTTTGTATTTCCTTTTGGATCTCTGAGCATCTTTTGATCTTGAAACGAACCCATTTTTCCTCTCTCTCTTCCTATTTCCCCCCGTCTCTTTGCCCTCCTGTCTCAACCAACTTAGGGAAATAAGTGCCTATATGGGAGATAAGTTACCACAAATAACATCTACATTAACTCTTTCTTTGCAGGAAAGTTCAACTGAGCACATTATCTAGAGCATCTAGTATATTCTTAAGTGGGTCAACTGACTAAGGGGGAGTTCTTTGGACTATATTTTTTACCGATATATTTATTCTTCTATTTAATACCAAAAAGACCCAGAAAAGTCTTCTGGTTCCTGCATAACATCACACACAGTAAATTTATCACCTCATTGAATCTATCACCTAACTAGCTTGATTTCAATATAGTAGATGAATACGGAAGGAAATACTGTGCTCTCCTCGGACTGTGAAAGGGGGCACAGTAACTCACCAGATGCCGTGATGAGCCCAGATGGTTGGGGAACGTGAACTGATGCCTTTAACTGTGTGAGCATTCAGTTTGAGTCCAGACTCAAACTGTTTTCTCCTTACCTGCTCCTTGGACCCTAAGCAGATCCCTCTCCTCTCTGGGCCCCTGATCTTTCACTCTAAATGCTTTCCAAGGATAACTGAGAGTGGGTGAAAGTGCTTTGTATGCCACAAAGAGCCTCCCTTAACAGGAACCTTTTGTCATGGCCCAAGGTCCTCAGGCTTGGAGCTGTTTCAGGGGAGCTGTGTGGACAGGCTGAGCCTTGCCCTGGACACTCCCACTCTGTCTGGGCGGCAGTCAACTTCCCAAAGGGCATCTATGCCCAGGCAGCCTGAGTGACAGCGAGGATAGGTTAGTTTTGACCTGCTGCGGGCATCAGGTCCAGCTCTGAATTACCTAATCCCAGCTAAAAGCATTTCTGATTGCTTGACCGCTGACCTCCTGCAGCTAGATTATCAGATGTGGCTTTGGGGAATAGGCTTGTTTATAATGCCAGAGACAAAAGGAGGAAACCCAGAGCAGTTAAAACAACAGTCCTTCCTGTTGCCTCAGTGCCTGTCATCCAAGGAGGTCATTATGAAGCAGGCTCCTTGGGGCTGGTGGGGCCCTGAGATGCAGTTCGAGGGGGAAGGGGAAGAAGAGAGGCTTTGACTGTGCAGGGCAGGTGTTGATGTCTCCATATTACATAGGAGCAGTGACCAGGCTCAGATAGGTTAATTCATTAGTCCAAATTCAAGGCTTTACAGCTTCTAAAGAGTAGCACTGGGACTTTGAGGGGTTCTGGTTGACTGCAAACCTGCTTCTCTTCCCTTTGCCTCATGTTGCCATCTTCATACTGATAGACTTAACCTACCCCAAATGCCCCCAGTGCCCCTCTTCAAGGCCCTGACACAAGGCATCCTAGAGTTCTTGTTACAGACTCAGAAAGGGTGAGAACTGGAAGGACCCAAAAGCATCACTTAGTCCAAATAACCCATTTTACAGATGAGAAAACTGAGGCCCAGAGAGATGAAGCAACTCCTCCATGCCCACATAGCACTTAACACTGTGCCTGGCAGAGGACAGGTCATCCATAGGGAGTTGTTGATTAAATGATGGAATTAGTGGCAGAGCAGCACATAAGCCCAAGCCCCATCCCCATCTGGTTCTCAGTCTGTGCTGGCCTCTTCAAATGGAACTTTGTCCACAGGTCAATGCAGTGGCCTAACCTGGGGGGACTTCTGCTGCCTCCAAGCATTCCATCCATTGGCCTCCAGCTGTTCCTGACTCTCCACTCACTATTCATGCTTTTTAAGTAAATAATATTTATTTTGAAGTAGTTCCAAACCTACTGAAAAGTTGCAGGAACAGTACAAAAAATTCCCAAATCCTCCATGATCCCTGTAGGCACCCAATCACCCTTACCAACTACTCCCTTAACCAATAGCTCTGTGCCAGGAGGGGAAGGGAAGAGAAGAGCAGAGGAAATGGGAAGCTTTTAGTGTTGCTTATTTTATTTTATTTTATTTTATTTTATTATTTTATTTTTTCATTTATTTCAATACAAGTTGGTTAACATACAATGTAATATTGGTTTCAGGAGTAGAACCCAGTGATTTATCACTTACATATAACATCCAGTGTTCATTACAAGCGCCCTCCTTAATGCCCATCACCCATTTAGCCCATCCTCCCACCCCCCTCTCCTCCAGCAACTCTCAGTTTGTTCTCTGCATTTAAGAGTCTCTTGTTGTTTGTATCCCTCTCTGATTTTATCTAATTTTTCCTTCCCTTCCCCTATGTTCATCTTGGACATCTTAGTGTGTAAATCAAAGGGTTTTCCTTTACCCAGTGAGAACATTGAAGAACCCTGTCCCAAAAGGTTACCTAGTCTTCTTTCTTGACAACACCAAGGATTTCATAGATATTCAATAGGTATTTGCGGAACAAAGGAATGAATTGGTCTCATAGAATAACATGAGTTTTATTAATTATGTTCCCTAGGACATCCAAGAGAAAACAGAAAGTACATGAGGCATTGGGTATCTGGGGGTGGTTTGGGAGTAACAAGGCATGGTAGGATGAACAAAACCCAGAGATTAACATGAGAGTATTCTGGGTGCCTAGAAGGGGCTCCTCTTGGAGGAGATAATAATCATGGGCTACTATGGATCAAGGGTCACTTGGAAAGCACATGGGCTTTTATCCCCTCACCAACTTATACCCAGTGAAGTAAATTGACTTCCTCAAGGCTGAATATTCCATAGCAGAATTAGGATGAAGAATCAGTCTACTGACTCCCAAGCCTTTGCTTGTCTCCCTCCATTCCACAGTTCAACTGTTCTGTGCATTTATTATTATTAGCTCATGTTAATGTAGCCAAGAGAAGACAAAAAGCTCACAATCTACATATTTTTACTTATGCATGGCAGAAAAAGTGACTAAGAAGACTCAACAGTACCTAAGGCTTGGGTGGATGTATTCCTCAGGGAGGTGGGGCCCCTAATTCTGGGTGGTGAGGGTCCCAAGGAAACTGGAGAGGCCATGCCTATTGGTGTCCCTTGAGGAAGAGGAATCCTACTTGGGGGTTAGTGAGTTCACAGGTGAAAGAGACATAATGCTTGGAGGTAGATTTGCTCTGCCAATAGATGGGGTGGGGCCCCCTGGCCAGGTGGGTCCTATGTAGGGACTTCAGTGACATTGATAGTAGTAGCAAATGTAGCAGCCACCACTGTGTCTATAGACTCAGTTCCTGTTGCGATGTCCCTCAATTATTTGGATGACCTCCTAGTTAAGCAAGAGCCCAGGGCCTGGGTACTCTTCTGCCAGCTTCCCTGCTAAACCCAGAGCCGCCTTCAGCTCCAGCAAGCAGTACCTTCAGTTCCAGCAAGCAGTACCTGAGCAATGCCGGTAACTTTGAGGATAGAACTGAACAGTCATGGAAACCAAGTTCTCCCCAGACCCACTACATTGCATCTATGCTTTTAGTGTTCTGCTTTCTTTGATTTGATCTTCCTCAACTCATTGCAATCACAAAGGATCAGTGCACATGCTTGTAGAAATCTTGAAGTTGCCAGTGAAGATGAGGTTGTACAGTAGGGCGCATCTTGTCCTGTGGTCTATGTGCTGAGAATCTTGCTGCTTTTGCCCACCATGGTGGTTTCTCTTTCTTGGATACTGGAAGAGCATGTATTCTGAACTATTTGCACAAAAGTGAGTGACTAAGGTGTTAGACAGGAGCCAAAGGTACTTTCTTCCCTCTGTAGTGCTCTGTGGCATGAGTACTCCACCCCATTTCATGCCCCTATCATCTCTCTTTCTGTTCAGACAACTGTGGTATGGTCTGGCCTGATCCCCTGAGCCCTGTCTTCTCTACCTCTGGGCCCTGAGGCTGCCTCAGGCCTGATTAGGAGGCAGGGTGAGTTTGGGAGCCTGGTTAGGCCTTTAGCCACCCTTATTTACAGTAAGAGGGCAGGGTTTCTAGAGTCATGAAGATTGGATTCCCTTTACATCTGTCAGTTTTCTCATTTGAAAAAAAGTAGGGAGTATAAAAAGGAATATTAGTTCTTGCATTCCTCATGATACAATGTGAAGATTATATACAATACTATGAAAATGTTTTGTAAACAGTGACCCACCATGAACTAGTGGTTACTGAAGTTCATATGAATTCTATGTGGGTCTAGAGAACATTTTGGAGTAACTTGGGTCACAATCTGGAGATTTGAAGCCCCTCCAGTGCTCTAGGTGATACCAAATTCAAGAAGGTTAAAAAAGATGACTGTTTGTTTCTCTTCCAGGACTGTAGACTCCTCTGGGCAGGATTATGACTCCCCAGTGACTCTCTGGAGCCTGGCACATAGGACGGTTGTGGAGAGGTTTTTTGGAGCAAAAATGTACTAAGGTCTCAGACATGTTACCAGTGCCCCTGTCCAGGGTTTCCTTTGGCTGGAAGCAGATGTCATTTGGGGTATTTGGTTAGTTAAATCTCTGTCTGCCCCTCCAGATCCATTCTTAGACATTTAACCTATAAGGATTGCCTCATAGACCCCTGCACCCTCTGTCTTCTGGTTGGGTTTGGCCAATGGCAGGCACCAGCAGCAGATCAGAGGGTGAGAAGAGAGAGGTTGGGCTATTTGTTTTCCCATCCCCTGCCAGGCCTATACCTTTGGCAACATCTGCATTTTTTTACTCAAGGCCAATGGGTGGTTGCTCTGTAGATTCACCTCTTACTGACCCAGCAATGCTTTTTCCCTATCACCCCTCAGGCACAGAGGCAATAATGACTTCCCACTGTTGTCATCTTATAGGCACATCACAGTCCCTTGTTGGACCCTCTACCCATGTTTCTTCTCTCAACTCTTTCAGTCAACCCTTTGACTGTGCTTTGTGTTTCCCAACCCTGACTGACAAAGGTGGGTACCATCAGATGCTGACCCTCTTTCTCAAAGTGATTCCTGGGGTTCAGTGGTTCAAGGCCCTGAGCTTTGGTGGGGGGCCAGCCCAGCATAACAGATAAGCAAGAGAAGTGGCTGGGGTGCCACTCATTATACATCAGTCTTAGCCCAAGGGGGAGTGATTATAAACTTTTATTTATTTTAACTCTGAGTATTGGCTGAGCAGTCTCAAAGAGTAGGTCACAACTGGCTCCAAATAGTGTCAGAACATCAAAGGGTCCTCAAATGCTTTTAAATCCTAACATCGACCTCATTGACCATGTATCAGGTCAGCCTCAGATTGAGAATCGTATGACCATTCTGTCCAATGAATGTTCACCTATTTACAGTAGTGCCCTCTTATTCACAAGGGGTATGTTCTAAGACTCCCAGTGGATGCCTTAAACCAGGGATGATACCAAACTTTATATATACTGTTTTTTCCTATATATTCATACATTTGATAAAGTTTAATTTATAAATTAGGCACAATAAGAGATTAACAACAATAACTACTAATAAAATGGAACAATTATAACAATATACTATAATAAAAGTTATGTAAATGTGGTCTCTTTCTCTCTGTCTCTCATAATATGTTATTGTCCTGTACTCACCCATCTTCTTGTGATGAGGTGAGATGATAAGATGGCTACACGATGAGGTGAAGTGAGATGACTAACGCAGGCAATGTGTTAGGCTACTATTGACTTTCTGACAATAATAGGTCAGAAGAAGGATCACCTATTTTTGGATGGCTGCTGATGGGGGATAACAGAAACCATGGTAAGGAGCAGGGACAATTGTACTCACTTAGGCATTCAGCAAACATTTCCTGAGCACCTTCAATGTGCTATGCACTGGGGACCCCCAAATAAGTAACCTAGCTCCCACCCTGTCTCCTAGTGTAGTAGGAGAAATAAGCTGCATGCATACACGTCAATGATACAGTCAGCATGAAAATGAGGGGGAAGAGATAAAGCACTGCAAGAGCTCAGGGAAGAGAGAGGAAATCGGGATAAGCTAGATCATAACTTCCTCTGGATCTGGGGTGGAGATAACCCCATAAATCAATACATTGGATTGTATAGCCAAGAGATGATTGTTTACCAACAAGCTAAGCCAAAACAGAGACCTACCAAGTGCCATGGGCTTCACAACCATCATCTCAAAACTCTTGGTAAACACAATTATCTTCACTGTGCAGGGAAGGAAACAGCTATGAGGATTGGATGGCTGCCCAGGAGGTTCTAGACTCAAGGTTTGCATCTGCACAGTCTCTTCTACATCCACACATCACAGAACAACTGCTCCTATCCATTTCCCAGAGAAGAAATGAAGGTTCTGTCTGCATCTGCATCTGATGATGGGTTGTAGAGTGGAGTGCTAGCCAGTTGTCACTGAACCTAAGTAGAAAAGACAGGGATTGCCTGTTGTTCTTGCACACTGGGGTTGCCCCGTGTTGTTTTACATTATTTGTTAGGACCAGTGTGTGATGGTTAACTTACATGTCACTTTGACTGGGGTAAGAGGTGTCCAGATAGCTAGCAAAATATGATTTCTGGGTATGTCTGTGAGGGTGTTTCTAGAAGAGATTAGCATTTGAATCAGTAAACTGAATAAAGAAGACCTTCACAAACACGAGTAGGCATCATCTAATCCATGGAGGGTCCAAATAGGACCAAAAGGCAAAGGAAGGGAGAATTTGCTCTCTAATTGATCAATTGATCTAAGACGTCCATCTTCTCTTGTCCTCAGACATCAGCATGCTTGGTTCTTGGGCCTTCAGACTCTACTGGGACTGACACCATCAGTTCCCCCTGGGTGTCAGGCCTTTGGACTCAGATTGAATTATACCTCTGGCTCTTCTGGGCCTCAGGCTTGCAGATGGTGGACAGTGGGACCCCTCAGCCTCTGAAGTCTCATGCACCAGTCCCTCAAGATAAATCTTTATGTATCTCTCTCCATACGTTCTGTTGGTTCCGTTTCCCTGGAGGACCCTGACTACTACACAACGATAGGATTGTGGGAAGAGAAACCGCTTGGCCTATGCCAATCACTATGCCCTCTCCTTGGGCCAGGTCTGTCCCCTGTCTTTGCTCCCTTTTCTTCCTCAGTAGGATCCGTCCTCTGGTGGCCTCTTGAAGGCTCCTCCCCCACCACTCCCACCATGTGAAGCATGATGACAAAATGACAAAAACATTCTCAAGGAAATGAGCAGTCCTGCTCACAGAGGCCACAGTAAGTGTCTGAGAAAGCAGGATTTGGAGTTATTCATTCAACTTCCATGGACTGATTCCAAATCTGCTCTGTGCTGGTTTCCCCCTTCCTGTTTTTGAATCCAGACACTTGCGGTCACAGTGTCTTCCCCACGGTGCAGTATTTATGGGCTTGTGGCCCTTGGTTTTCACTTCATCAAGAATGGGCTGCTTCTCTTCTGCCTGCAACCAACCCTCATCAATGGGCTGAGGCAGCCCTGAGGGAGAGATGTGGTGTTGGCAGTTTGAAGGCTGACAAAGCCTTGCCTCTGTCATTTGTGACCCAGAGGCCAAGGGACAAACAAACCCTGGAACTGTGCCTGGCCTTGGATTTCTCCTTTGTTTAGTGGGGCTTCCCACCTCTCCCTTATAGGTTATGGTAGGAACAGTGAGGTCATACATACAACTATTATTGTATATATATGTATATATTTAAATATATTTATGTATGCATTTAAACATATATGCCTATATATAAAATCATTTTGTAAACTGGAAAGAGCTTTACACATGTTGCCTTAAAGCATTCTTTTCTTCTTTTACTTTTATGTTTATAAAGGTGTTTATGTCAGTATTGTCTGTAGTAATCACAGTAAGAAATGTCTACCCGTAGGGTAGTGGCTAAATATATTTGGTAAGTTTATTCAATGGGGTATCACAAAACATTTGTTAACATTAAACTTGATTTTTATTGAAGTATAGCATACATACAAAAAAAAGTATATAAATCAGGAGTTATTAGCCAGCTATACTTACTGAATTATCACTGAGCAAACCAATGTAACCACTGCCAGCTCAAGAATCAGAAATTACCAGAGTTCCAGAGCCATTGTCCTCAAATGTGCTACCAATCTTCAATCCCTGCATCCCCTCCCCCATACATAGAACCACAGTCCTCTAACAGTACAGCCATTAAGTCTATTCTGAACTATATAAAAGATTACTGTATGATTTATTGTGTACAGTTAAGGGTTCTTTAGGTTTTGTGAACTCTTGCTGAGCTGTGCTTGTATATTCATTATGTACAGTGCCCCTTGCCCATTTTGTGGTGTGTGTGTGTGTGTGTGTGTGTGTGTGTGTGTGTGTGTGTGTATGTAGGTACTGTTGCCATGACAATATCCTCACCACAGGCCCTCCAATTCATCCTGCTGGTTCATCTTGGGTGATCATCATGCCCCTACTCAGAAGTCCCCCATGGCTCCTGCCTGTGCAGCTGCTTTATATACAACACTTCCTCCCCCAAATAAGGGCGAGTAATGTCACCAAGCAATGTCACCACTCTGGAGAGTCAGGCTCACTCCTTCAAACAAGGCCCCACCCACAAACTTGCTATGGGGCTCACCCTGCTCTGTCAGTGCACATCTTCCCACTCCCCCAAAGGGCCACTGGAAAGTCTTGGTCCAAATCTCTGCCACCCAAGCACCCCTCTTCCTGGTTTTTCACTCTTTATGTCCCCATTGTACTTAGAGATGCTTTGGAGATTTTTTTTAACAGTGATTTTCTGCCAGGTGCAGTTCCAGGGTTTGTTTGTCCCTGTGAATTTCTGTTGTGCCTAGACTTAACACCACTTGGGTTGGTCTGCAATTGCCATACACTATTTTCCAGGTGTTACTTTAGCTTAGTGGTTTTCAACACTGGCTGAGAATCACTTGGGGAGTTTTTTTGTTGTTGTTCCCCAAAGAAATTGAACACCATTTTTAAATTCTAAAAAATTGTTTGGATCTCAGGCCAAACCAAAGACTCTGGATATCTGAAGGTGCAGTCTGGGCATCAGTACTTTCAAAAGCTCTCTAGGGGTTATAGGCTGATGGGCTGAATCGTGCCCCCCCCCCACATTCTTATGTTGAATCCTAACCCCAGTACCTCAGAATATGATTATAGGTAAGGTCTTCTAAGAGGTAATGAAGTTCAGTGAAGACATATAGGTGGGCCCTAATCCAATATGACTGGCAAAGAGGAGGACATTAGGACACAGATGCATATGGGGGGACACCATGTGGGGACACAGGGAGAAGGTGGCCACCTTCAAGCCAAGGGGAGAGGCCTCAGGAGAAACCACCTCTGCCAACCACTTGGATCTTAGACTTCAGAACTGTGAGAATGTAAGTTTCTGTACTTGGAGATGCCCAATCTGTGGTACCAGATTACAGCAGCTGGAGAAAATACCCAGGTGATTCAGTTGCACATCCAAGTGCAGCCCTTCGCTAGCCACACTCATGTCCCTCCACCTCCCACCTCCCCAGTGGGATCATAATCTCCCTGAGGCCAGTGGTGGAACTGTACCTTTTGATTCCCTTGGTATAATACCTGGCTATTGACCCATTGGTAACAGCTCATTATATCATAGAACGTGGCTTCTGTGTGCATCTCTTGATGGGTTTTTTAAAAAAAATATTTATTTTTGAGAGAAAGAGAGAGTGCATGCACGAGTTGGAGAGGGACAGACAGCAGAAGACAGATGATCTCTGCTGACAGCACAGAGCCCAATGTTAGGCTTGAAATCACAAACCCGTGAGATCATGACCTGAGCCTGAGTCAGATGCTTAACTGACTGAGCCACCTGAGTGCCCCTCTTTCTGGTTTTTTACTCTTTATGCCCCCACTGTACTTAGAGATGCTTTGAAGTTTTGTTTTTTTTTTTAACAGTGATTTTCTGCTTATCATCTTGGCCACTTTTACATCTATGATTTTCTGTAAAAGGCCTTTTTCTAATCCAGGGAGCCTGACCTTTGTTGGCATGTTTAATATTTTCTCTTATTTTGAGTAAACATCTGATTTTTCTGACCTTTTTATGTGGCCTATGCTTGGTCTACTGGGTTAGATAACTGTCACTGGCACCAATGACTTGCCATTTCCAGTAGGATTTTGAATCTTATTCAAGAATGCTACTGGCCTGGACTAGCTTCCTTCTCTCTGGGCTCATCCTTCTGTTCACTTCTTCTGTTGTGCATGCAGGAGAAAACCTTGCCAAAGGGCTCACTCACCTCCACACACCTTTTGTTGCTCAAGACCATCACACCCAGGAGAGCACTTTTTCCCCCCCAGAAATGGGCCATTCAAGAACCACTGGATTTTGCATTTGGAAGTGAATAGAGGTGTCATTTACTGACGGGAAAGTGAGGCCCAGAGGTAGCAAGTGATCTGCACACAGTCAGATAGCTAGGCAGCGGCCAAGCCCATGTTTGCAGGCTGCCTGTCAAATAGTGCAGAGCTCTTTTCTCTGACCCATGCTGCTACCCTGTAGACAGGCATTTATTTTCCTGGGAAACAATATGGGCATATAGCAAAACCAAAATGCTTCATTCTCCATAACTTGTCTTGAAGTTTTCTCTCAATCTGTCCTTTATAGGTCTCAAACTTTATATCACATCCTCTTTCTCCACTTGAAAGCCAAAGATGGCCCAGAGTGGTCGGTCATTGCTGCCAGACCTGGTTTCTCCACCTGCTGCTACAGTCGTTGCTAGCCCCCATGCAGGTCACAATGGCCCTTGAAGTTCTGCAACAGGAAGTAGGCAGAAGTTGTTAGATGACAGCTTCAGGTCAATTTTCTAAGGGGTTAACTCAGTTGGTAAGTGCCTCTGACTTTCCCCCTTCCTCCTCTTAAAATGTGGATGGGTGGCAAGGAAAGGAAGTGTGCAGAGCTGGAACAAAGCAAGACAGGGTTCTTAGCTCTGTTCCTAGCTCTCTACCCCATGACCGAGCTCTAAAGAAGATCTCCTTTTGGACTCTCTACCTGACTGCCACTTGGGGTAGGGCCTCATCAAGGTAGGTTGGGTAGAGTGGATTGGTAGGCACTCTCATGTTTACTTTTCTGAGCTACCTGTATGCCTTGGGGTATGGACAGAACGACACAAGAGCTCAGGGGTTGGTAGTAAAGCTGTGGCAGGTGGCTTTGGTGAGCACAGAGCCTGAAGAAGCAGACCATTAGTGTTGGGCTGAATGGATTCTGGTCAAACGACAGCAGCCATCTTGTAACTATGAGGGAACTTGAAGAGAGAAGTCAGGAGTAAGTGTAACAAGGCAGACATGTGGAAATTGTCAGGGACATTCTGTACTGGCTCAAGAGTGTCCATCTCTAGACTTTTTTTATGTGAGAGAATAAACAACTACCTTAATTAAAGTCATTTGGGGATAAGGGTCTCTGTTATTAGGAGCCAAATGCAATTTCTGATACTACAGTCATCTTGTTGATGACTCCATTTGTTTAAAAGTTGTTTCCTAAGTCAGCTGAGAGTAGCCTCAGTGTCCTAGGAAAGCTCTGGCCATTCTCAACCCCTAGTTCTGCCCTCTTGGCCTGCCCCCAAAGAAGTCTATCCCTTCCTTCTCCCCAGCTTCTGCCCAGTTCCTTCCCATTGATTTTTTAAAATTTGATCCTTACTCCATCTCTTTTACCTGAGATTATATGTTTGTTGGATCTCAGGCATCCTTAGTTCATTTCTTAGCTGCCTGGGTTTGTCCTGTCTGTGCACCGCACCCCCCCCCCCCCAGCTGTCTCCAGCCCATGGTATCTGTTGGACTCGCACTTTTTTTTGGCTGTTTGTTTCTTCCATGCACTGGCCCATGGGCAGGCAAGCTTTCTGACCTTGGGCTATACTGCCCCTATTTTATTGTTATCTTATTCTTTGCTGACTGTACTCTTACCACTGCATGGTCTCCCAAGAATCATTTATTCTGCAAATATTTGTCAAGCACCTGTGATGTGCCAAGCACTGCCTGGGACAGCAGGGACAGAACCAGAAGCACCTCCTGCCTTCTTCGGAGCTCAGAAACTCCACTTTGCACATTCCACTTTGCATTTTAAGCCTTATAAATCCAGGCCATCTCATTAGCCTACTTCCCTTGTTGATAAGCTGTCTAGAAAATATTAGCAAGTGTGTACGTGGGAGATGGGGGGCAGGAACATATTCTAATGCTGTTTGTATTTTTTTAAACTCAGTTTCCAAGGATTTTACTTCCTATGTCAATATCAGGGTTCTTCCCATCCCAACTCTCTTTTCCTGACTTGTCATGAATGTGTCTTTCCTTTATCATCAGGCAGAAAGGGAACTATCTTCAGAAAACTTTTCTCTGTAGCTACAAGTTGAATAAGAGTATCTATATTCACAAACACAATTTCTTTCCTTCTTCCTAAATCCCACCACCAGCATATACTGGTCAATCCAGAGCTCCACAGTGTTTCTGTCAATTATCCTTCCTCTCCTCAGTTTTCTCATCTCCAGTAACTAGGCAAAGGTTATTTGTGTATGAAAGACAACATTTTAGTTTTATTCTCTTAGCAAATTTCAATACAATTACAATTCACAAAGGAAACAAATACAATGTTATCGACTATAATCACCATGTTTTACATTAGATCCTCAGACCTAGATCAGAAAATTTTATCCTGGACTTTGTGAATCTTTGGGGGGCTTCTATGGGTGGGCTTCAGAGGCCCATGTCCCCTGAAATTGTATGCAATATTATGTACATATAATTATTGGACATGTGGAATATGGCGATGTACTCATTTTTTCTGGGGTGTTCTTCATGGTTTTCACCATAATTTTGAAAGGGGAGGGTATTACCTGGACAATTTTAGGAACTAATGAGTCCAGTATTTTTTCAAGAGGTCTTCATGATTCAAGGTAACTCATTCATAGCATAGCATTATGTGCTACCCTTTCCTACAAACTCCTCGTGTAACTTCAGTGGCCCTTTAGTTTGTCACCTTCTTTTTATGATTAAAGTAACTGAGCTCAGAGAGGTCAATCTGCTCAGAGACATCAGCTAGTTACTAGAAGAGCCAAGGTGGGCTCATGAGCCTGGGTCCCCCTGGAAGCAGCAAGGACACTCATGTGCCCAAGGGTGAGGACCCAGGTGCAGACGTTCTGTCTCCTTCCCTGCATTATAAATTTTAGTAGACATAAACCCATGTCTCCATGCTGTGCCTCAGTCTGTGTCTAACCAAATTTCTGGCACATAGCAGATCTCAGCATTTGCCTCTGGGTTGCTTTACTGCCATTAATCACAACCACCACTCTTGTTACACTTGCTTTCCCTCTCGCACTGTTGATTTTCTTCCTGAATCCAGCCCTCAGAGCCTTGAGCACCTCTAGAGAGGACCTATTCTGCTGGGGAGCCAGTGTGGTGTTTGCCATCACCCTTCTCCACCTCAGCACCAGATTTGGGAAGTCTCCACCCACCAAATCACCTTTCTTCTCACCCCCTCCTTTACATTTTTTCTATTATTTCATTTTACATTTCCTATTGTGGTAAAATATACATAAAATGTACCATTTTAACCACTTTTAAGTGTACAATTCAGCAGCATTAAGGACATTCACATTGCTGTGCAGCCATCACCACCATCCATCTCAACTCATTTTATCTTCCCAAACAGAAACTGCATCCCGAGTAACACAAACTCCCCATCCCTCCTCCTCCCAGCCCCAGCAGTCACCATTCTACTTTCGTCTCTATGAATTTGTTCTGGGTACCTCATATGAGTAGAGTGATACGTATATGATACAAAGGATTATTCCCTTTGTATTTGGCTTATTTCGCTTAACATAATGTTTTCCCTTCCCTTTTAAGGCTGAATTATAGTCATTTGTATGTCTCTGCCACATTTTGCTTATTTGTTTATCTGTTGATAGATACTTGGGTTGCTTCTGCCTTTTGGCTATTGTGAATAATGCTTCTATGAACATGGTATGCAAATATCTGTTTGAGTCTCTGCTTTCAGTTCTTTTGGGTGTATACCCAGAAGTGAAATTGCTGGATGATATAGTAATTCTATATATGATTTTCAATGTTTATTTTTGAGAGAGAGAGAGAGAGAGAGAGAGAGGATGAGGGGCAGAGAGAGAGGAAGACACAGAATGTAAAGCAGGTTACAGGGTCCAAGCTATCAGCATAGGCCCTGACGTGGGGCTCAAACCCACAAACTGTGAGATCATGACCTGAGCTGAAGTTGGACGCTTAACCGACTGAGCCACCCAAGTGCCCATATATCTGGTTTTTAGAGGAACCGCCACACTGTTCTCCATAGCAGCTAAACGTTTTTACATTCTGACCAGCAAAATCGCCACATCCTTGCCAACACTTGTTTTCTGGATTTTTTATTTTGTTTGTTTTTGATAATAGCTATCCCAATGGGTGTGAGGTGGTATATGTCATTGTGGTCCCCTCCTTCTTTTATGAGTCACATTTGCCCGTCTGAGCACCATGACATGACTATCAGGTTTTAGTACACTGACTCCCTGATGCTGTTGTCACTTCAAATCAGTAGAAATCAAACTCAAGTAAGCACTGTGGCTTTATCACAACTATGTGTACAACCCATGCATGGCTCTTTGTCATACTGTATTTCACTGACTTTAATACACAGAGGTTCTCCCATGTTTTAATATCTCTGAAATCAGGATGTATCCTGCAATTAATAGCATGTCTTTGTCTTAGTCTCTCACAATCTCTTTCTTTCTCTCTCTCTCTTTCTCTCTCTTTTTCCTCTTTCCTTCCTTCCTTCCTTCCTTCCTTCCTTCCTTCCTTCCTTCCTTCTTGACTCATAAAATAATGTTGCTCCTTGGGAAACTGGAGTCACTGAAAGGTGGTGTTGAAAATGGCTCTAGACTCCATACACCCTGTATGGACCCATTGTGGACCTGGAGGAACCTGTGAAGGTCTTAGCTGCCTGGAATATCGGTGGCTCTTATTCTCTCTGGAGGCTACGTGCTGTAAACACTTTTCTCTGGGACATGTACTACTGACGTCATTGTTGTTTCTTTGAGCTGTTGATTGTAATATCAATTAACACTTCAAGGCTTCAGCCACAGTGCTCTCCCTGCTTTCTGCTCACTCCCTCTTAGATCTAGCTCTGGGGTCCTTGCCACTTGTAGTTTTTCTCCTGCAAAGCCCAGCCTCCACCCTGCCTGCAGACTTCACCCTATTTATCCTCTTCCTGAATCCATCACTCTTGCTGCCTGCTCCTGCCTCCAGCTCCTTACCCTGGCATAGCCTGCTTCCAGGACTGCAGACAACACTGTTTCCTCCCCTGCAGGCCCGCCCTTCCAATTCGTCCACCAGGGCTGTCACCGTTTTGAGAATTTCCTGTGATTTCTATTTTTTTCTCCTTTTGCCCCTTAATCTGTTTTTCCCTGCTTCCCTCCCCCTCCCACACACAGCTGGAATGCCTCCTCTGCTTTCTTGCCCTGCTTCCTCCTGAAATCCCCTAACACCCCTCCCCCATCCTTTGCTGCCCCAAACCAATCCCACAATAGCACTGACTGGTGCTGTGGGCCCTGGGGTTTGCTGGGCCAGAAAAGTGGTTCACCCTCTTGTCTCTGTGCTCACCAAGACTACCCACCTTAGCTTGGCAGCTGGGCCCTGAGCTCTTGCATGATCTTGTCTATATGCATGGCAGCTTGGTCACCTGGGAAAGCTGACTCAGAGTCCCCTCCAATACACTCTGCCCAGCATACCTTGGTGAGGTTCTTCCCCAGTGGAAGTGGGGTAGGGAGTCCAAGAAGAGGTCTCTCTTAGAGCTCGGTCATGGGGCTTGGCTGGACAGAAGCCCTCTGCTGCTTGAGTGTCTCTCACCTTATCTTGGCTGCACCCCCTCAGCCACCAGAATTCCTTCCACTGGACCTCAAGCTAGGAACTGAATGTGGAAAGCTGGAAAGCAAGCCTTATTTGCTGTCTTCCAGCTCTGCCCCCTTACTCTCTCTGCCCCTTTCCCCCCACTATTCCTTGCATCCAGAAATGTCAGGCTCCCCTCTTCCTTTATACCCTTTTTATCAAGTATTGGGGCAAGGGCTGTCTTCCCTCTACCATGACGCAGGTTTAGAATTGTGTGGCCAGTCTGCTTCATGTGGTAAGGAGGACCTTAATGGACTCAGGCCACCCTGTCTCTGGGCCAGGTCTGGAGTCCTTCCTTGCTTCTCTGTTTAGGAGGTCATATCCTCTCCCCCTCCACTTAGGGAGAGAAACCTCATGATTTTACCAGGAGGAAAGCAACGAAGGACAAACTGATATATGCAACTATGTGTATCAGCTGATTATTAATCCTTTGTCCCACATCTGAGGGCCTGTGTTACATTCTCCCCTCTCCAACCCTCACCAGCAGGTAGGAATGAGGCAGTTGTCCCATACTGGGGGTAGAGTGGGAGGATCTGGGAGGGGCTTGAGGGCCACCCTCCCCACCCAAGGGGTCTTCTGAACTCAGAAACCCAGCTTTGGAATCCAGAAAATGCAGGATACTCACTGGTCCTGCTCCCTGGTGGGTCCAAGTCCCTTTCTATTTCAAATGACAGAAACCTCAGCTCAGGAGAGAATGGTTGGCTCACATAACTAAAGAGTCTGGCTTTCCAGTTTGGGTTCTGGTTTTAGGCCCTGCTGAATCCAGGGGCTCAACCAGCTCCACCAGTCGACTCATGGCAAGACCAGATTATCGAGGCCTCACTGACACAGGGCCAGTGCCAGGAAGAGGCCACCTGCTCCTGGGAAACCGCACAGGCCCCACACTGAAGGTGACCAACTATCCGGTTAGCTGGGGGACAGGGGGTGGCAAATGGGTCCCAGCATTTGAGGGGGCAGGTTCAATGTTAAAACCAAGACAATCCCAGGGTGTTGGTTAAGTCGGTTGGTTAAGCATGGGCTCAGGTCATTATCTCATGGTTCGTGGGTTTGAACCCCATGTCAAGCTCTTCAGTGTGGAGCTTGCTTGGGATTCTCTCTCTCTCTCTCTCTCTCTGCCTGTCCCCCCTCTCACAATGAATGAATAAACTTAAAAAAATATTAAAAAGTAAATGACATTTAACTTGGTAAATATAGATGAAAAGCATTTCAAGTAGAAAGAACAGCATGGGAAGAAAAAAAAAAAAACCCTGTGGGATTTCCCTCTTTTTAGGGGATGGTGTTGGCAGAATGTTGCATGGGATGTATTTATTACGGGATTCTGAATGGTCAGGGTTTGCACCTCCTCTGCTCGTTTGCTCTCACTCTCGAAATAAAACATTAAAAAAAATAAATAAATAAAACTAGGCAAGATGTCCCCGGTAAGCTGGAACAGTTGGTCACCTTGGCCTGCAACGACATCTGCTTCTTATTTCCCCACTATTTTTGCCAGACTGGGATACTGTCCTCCTTTTCTTCACTTACCTGTTCTTAGATCTAACGTAGGGAACCCGAGTTTGCTTTTGCCACTTTTGGCCTCTTAAGCTTCAGTGGAGGGGGACTTTGGGTTCTGCTGTTGAGGTACCTGGTGCCAGAGCTGTGTCTGAGCCGCTTTATCCTCACGGGGCATCCACCGGCTCCCTAAATAAAGCCATGTCAGATGCACTCCTGGGCGGTGCACCTGCTCCCGCCCAGAGGATGACCCTTCCCACCGCCCCCTCACCCCTTCCTCCAAAACTGCTCTTCCCTCTGCAACCTCGCTGGATGAGTAGACAGTGCCACCTCCCACTCAAGTCCCTGAGCCTGAACCCCGAGAGCCACGCAGGACCTCGTCCTCCCTTGCAGCGCCCTCCACAGCCCGCCTGTTGGTCACCAGTCCCTCTGGTGCCTTCTCAGCCTCTGCGGGATCAGTCCACAGCAATTGACCTTCACTCACCAATTACCGTCCTGCTCTCCCAGGCCCCATTCTCCCTACTGTTGCCAGAGGGGTCTTTCTAAAATATTAGGATGACATCCTTGAAGGCTCTTCTCGAACGCCCAAGCTTTCTCCCTCTGCTGCAACTTTGCACATACTCCCCCATCCCAAATGCCCTGAGCAGAGCAGGGACGGCAAGTGTCTGGTACTTCTCTGGCCCATCTCTGCCTTGATGCTATGGCAACATTGCTAGCTGATTGCAACACACAGAAAGCCTGGACACCTTTCCTCCAGTCCTTCCACCTGCCCACCTGGTTGTTCAGAATTGGCACCAAGGCCATATCTATTTGTCATGCTGGTCCTAACTTCTTCCTTCTCTGGTTAATCCTTAAATTGTCCTTTAGGTCTCAACTCAGGAAGCTGCATGTCACCTCTGTCAGGAAGTCTTCCCTGATTTGCTGTTCCTCTTAATCTGCTTTTGGTCACACCCTGTGTATAATATATCTATATCTATATATCTCAGAACATTTTTTATGTTACATTTTAATGATGTCCTTGCTTGTCACACTAAAATGTGAACTTTTTGAAGGTTCATGAAATGTCACTGCAATCTTCATATTTCCAGGACCCAACATGGACCCTGGTACCCACTAGATGCTCAGAAATCTTTGATGGGTACACATATGAGTGAAGGAATGGGTGGTTGAATGAATGAATAACCTGGTATGGCCAGGTTGTTTTGAAGGTGAATGAATCAAAAGTTCATTAAGCCTCCTTGAAAAGGAAAATCGATTTGCTTCTCCCTTCCCCGTAGCTGCAAGAGAAGGTCATGCTTCTCAGAGACTTGCCAAGAGATGAAGTTGAACCTGTTTGTTTCAATCAATGAGGCTGGAAAGCAAGCAGTTGCCTCACCTTCCTGCGAGGAGCAGTGTGAGTCATATATGCCCTCACCTTTCATAGTCCACATATCTAGGCCACCCTGGGTCCTTCAGCTCATTCTCCTGGGTCCTAAATTTTTTTTTCTAACGTGTGCCTGTATATGTGTGCATGCACATGTGTGTGTACGTCTCTGTGTGTGTGTGTTTATGTATATGCAGCATCTTGCCAGTTATATGAGTGCAGGTACATTCAGCAGGGGATGACCAGTAAGTTCCCTCAGCTTCTTGGTCTCATGTGCGCTTGGTCTCATGCTGGGAAGGAGCCTTCATGGTGAACTGTGACTGCTGCTAGCCTGATCTTCGGTACTTAGGATCCATTTCTCTTTTTATTTCAAAAACCCAGTTGGATATTGAGAATTCTAACTCAAAAAGATGTTATTTTCTAGAAGAATGCCAGAAGAAAGGGGCAGTCAGCCACTTGAGCATATGTTGCAATGTTAAGCTTTTGCCTGGGTCCTCAAGGAATGACAGAAGGGTCTTTGCCTGTGCTGCAGGCCAGGTTCTGCTTGAAGGCTCCCCTCTTCACTGCAGAGTTGCTGTCTCAGAGGTTTCCAGAGAGGCTCTCTCTGCCCAGAAATAGGCTGCAAGAAGCAGAAAAGCCCTTGGAGGCAGCAGAATGTTGGGGAACGTGGCAATGCTGGGGGACGTGGTGACATTGAAGAATGCAGTGACAGCGAACACTGACCTTGGGGACATGGTGATGCTGGGGGACACGGTGACCCTCCTTGCCCCTCTCTCAGTCCCTTCATAAGGGCCAAGAAGGATGTGCATTATCATAAGCGAAAATGGAAATCAAGTAGGAAGAAAAGTTAGTCCGGCAGGAAGACATGCCTGGGTAACAGCTTATGACCACTGCAGGGATGTTAGTGGGAGGCCTAAGAAAGCAGCTTAAAGGGATTAGCTGGGAGGGAGGAGTTTGAAGAACCTAATTACAAAGTTTGTACCAGAGATGAGAGTGGATTAAAAGGCCTCTTTGTGTTCCAAGATTTTGAAAATGAGAGAAGAGTTCTTTCCCTAAGATGAATGCGGATAGAGAGTAAAGGTAAGAAAGGGAGATGCGGGCACCACTGAGCCGTAAGTAGGATTAATGGCTGCAGCAGGGAAGATCATGTTTACTTTCCGTGTGCACATTTATGAGGATCCTGCTATGGTCTGAACCACGTGGAAGCAGGGAAGACTCCTCACTTGGTCATGATTCATCAAGTATCAGTTTACTGACAGGATTGAGCGTTGTTATGAGTTCTGTGAAATATGGGTGTTATTAATTGGTTTGTATTTCCTGGGCCTCTGATCTGTGTCAAGCATGGGGCTTGGAGCCCTGGGCAGTACAGATTTGCTTCCCAGGCTTGGGGTACTTGGCCAGAAGGGATACAGGCCCAGAATATTGGAAATATCGGGGGGAGATATACTGAAAACGGAGGTTGCCCCGGACTAGGGATCTGGTGCAGGCTCCACAAAGGAGGTAAGCCAAGGCAGGGTGCAGAAGGATAGGGGCTGCCATGCAGGGAGAGCCTCTGAGCCAGGCAGCCTGATGGGAGTGGAGAATTCCTGCAGGAAATAAACAGGAGCTGAGGCTCAAGGGGCAGCCAGAAGCAAGCCTGAGACGCCCTTTAATTGTGGGGGTAAATGGCCCAAACTTCTTTTTCAGACCCTGGGGAATCAATTGAAGGATTTGGAGCATAGGAAATGTCTAGGTAAAAACTAGGTTTTAGGACAACTTGACCGGTAGGTGCACAGAACAGAGCAGGGTGATCTGGACAGGAAGAGCCTGTGGGAGGCTTTTCCAAGGGTCCAGGGCAAGACAATGAGGGTTCCCCTGAGGTGGGAATAGAAATGAACAGTTTGACAAATGGGCTTGATCCTATCAAAGCTAGGCTAAGCCACCAATCTTCCACATCGATGGAAGTGGGCTGGGGTATTCTCCCATAGGGTTTATTACACATCTTCCAAAGACTTTGGAGGGATGCAAGGAGGGGGACATTCTTTTTACATTAATGCAAACATTACCATATAATAAAGAAAAGACACGGTGGCATCCTCTTTGGGCTACAAGTCTCCTCGTCTACCCTCCCATCTCCGAGTGGTTTGTGACCAAGGGATTCTGCTCACCTGGTACCTAGAAGATGTGAATCCAGATTGCTGGGAATCCCTCCAGGGTTACACACAAAACCTTGCACTGAGAGAGCAGGCAAGGTACCCAAGTCTCCTGAATGCCTGTCCCATGTTCTTATGCCTGTGTTATATGGTCTTCTCTTTATTTACCCACCTCTTTAGGAGACAAGCTCTAAAGTATTAAAGGAGTTCAAGGTGGTAGAAGAGGGTAAGAGAAACAGCAAGAGGAAGGAAAGGAAGAAGAATTTATTGATGCTTACTCTATGCCAGGTGTTCTGTATGTGTAAACTCAGTTAATCATTATAGTCACTATGCAGAGTGAACATGGCTGCATCTTAGAGGTGAGATCCACCAAGATGAAGATTATGTCATTAACCTCCTGGGTATTAAGTGGGGAGTTGGGATTTGAATTTGTATCTGTCTGGTGCCAAACCTTTGGCCTTCCTTCTATTCCTGTCAAAATGGGTTAACCAGCTTCTATGTAGCCGAGTGGAACAAATTTGGGATGGCCAGGAGGCGCCTCCCTAAAAAGGAGAGAGAAATGCAAACTCTTGCAGGTTTCTCTCTGACTCTCCTCTTCCTCTAATCCCTTTCAGCTGCCTGGACCTCCACGCCATGAACAGCACCCTGAGAGATGCCCAGGCCCCGAGCCACCGGGAGTGCCTACTGCCTTCTGTGGCCCGGACTCCCTCTGTCACCCAGATCACACCAGCCAAGAAGATAACCTTCCTCAAGAGAGGGGATCCCCGGTTTGCTGGCGTTCGCTTGGCTGTTGACCAGCGCGCTTTCAAGAGCTTCGGTGCTCTGATGGATGAGCTCTCTCAGCGCATGCCTCTCTCCTTTGGGGTGCGCTCTGTCACTACGCCCCGGGGCCTGCATGGCCTCAGTGCCCTGGAACAGCTGGAAGATGGTGGCTGCTACCTCTGCTCTGATAAGAAGCCCCCCAAAACACCCAGTGGACCAGGCTGGCCACAAGGGGGAACCTCATCTGCTCAGCAGTCAAGGGAATTTGAAAGCTGGGGTGAGGCGCCAGGAACATCCTCTTCCTGCAAGGGTCCTAAGGTCCCAAGGAGGATAATGCTGATTAAGAATGGGGACCCTAGGTTCCAGAAGACAGTGGTTCTCAGTCACAGAAATACAAGGAACCTGACGGCCTTTCTCAGCAAAGCCTCAGATCTTCTGCACTTTCCTGTGAAACAGGTGTATACGACCAGTGGAGAAAAGGTAGGCTGTCTGGGTATGATATTTCCTCTAAAAAGTTCTTTGGCCCTCAGATCGAAATACTTTGATGGAATCGGGAAGTTATCCCTTAAAATGAAGCACAGATTGCCCTGCTATTAATTAAAGGTGAATAGAAACATGCAGTCAGTTAAACAAGCAATTATTATTTATATTCTGGCTACCATTTAGTGAGCACTTAGTAAGTGCCAGACACCACGCCTTGCACATTTTTATTATTTCCTCATCCAATCCTTCTGTTATCCAATCCCACCTATTTCGGTGAGAATTCAGTGCAAAACATGAAAACTACTCAAAGTACCTTTAGCAGAAAGCAATCTAATACAGGGCATCAGGGGATTTCCAAATCTTTGAACAATTGGAGGCATGAGCTCTGAGCTGGTCTGCAGGAAGCTACTACCCTGCTTGAAGCTACTGTGATTATTGAATTGAAGAGTACTTCTCTGCAGTGGCAGCCAAGTTTGTAAAGCTGGGATCAGGAAACTGCCACAGCTGCATGTTGACATTATTGACATGCAGGAACACTGGGGTGCCGAGTCTAGACACTGCTGTCTGGGCTACTGTAGCTCTCTGGTACCCACACATTTGCTTTGCAACAACAACAACAAGAATCAAGAAGAGATAGTGTCTGTCTCACTTGCTTTCCCAGACTTGATCAAGTACGTCTAATTGATGGAGAACCCAATCTTCATACAGTCCTAACTCTCAAGAAGGCTAGTGAATGTAATTTTTGCCTTTCCAGATTTTGCAGAACATAAATGTGCACTGTAGGTGGGCGTGATAGGGGAAGGAGGTGGATTGATCTAATCCACAGTCTCCCCATAATCCACTCCTATCACTATTTAACACCTGTATATACTACTCTACCACTACTTAAATTTATAAGCAGCATCTACAGCAGCAGGTTCTTACCTAAGAATGTAGCTGTCCTTCCTACAGTCAGAACATATGCACTTCCTCCCCAACTCCGAGTCACATCAGGGTCACATTAGAACTGTACCATCCATCCTCTGGGCACAAGCCCACCTTGTAGCCTCTGTGTTAAGATTTAGCTATCAAGTCCACAACCACCAAAATACCTTGTATAAAGTGCCAGATGGAGGCAAAGGCAAAACATAGAAAATTGTTTCACACCTACCAAAGCTGTGAAGTAAACCAGGTTATCTACTGCAAGGCCATTGATGGTATTAGGTTTCCTTCTACTGTCCATTTTGTGTGTTCCCTCTGACCTCTGCCAGCACCTCAGCTTAATGTGGTTATGGATGTGGTAGAGTGACTGAACCATTTCTACAATCTAAATTATGGTGCATTTACTATTTGCTAGCATGTGCTGTATCTTTCCTGTGGACTCTGAGCCCTTGGAGGTTCTTCATGAGCTTCTGGGTTAACTTTTACCACTGAATATGACAGCTACAGAAAGCACCCAAGGAATTCCCTGAGCAATAGATGACTTTTCCCCGATCCTATTGCATTACAGCAGCCCTATTTCCCCTTGATAATCAGAATCAATCATCCCATTCAATACAGAAACCCCCTTGTTGCCTTGTGGTTCATTGTTGCAAGAATCACCATATGGCCAGGTAAGGGATCCTTTAAACGTTCAACTGCGCTGTCTCAACTTTCAACTTCACTGACCCACTGTTGTGTCTCCTGGTTGGAACATTTCCCCCTAGATCCAGGGACTTCCGAACTAGCAGAGCCTGAAGTTGTTGGGATGGGAAACAAAATATTTTCAGTTAGGTCATAGGTGTAAGTGAGAGGAACTGCTCTCATTCTCACCTTTAATTCCCAGGCATCTGTTGCCTATGGAGAAACAGCACTATACTGTATATTGGTTGCCAGTCAAGAGCACGTATCACATCCTGCAAGACAATGCCTCAACATCGTAAAGTGATACCTTTCAGCTGGTGCTCAAACTGAGCCTCCCGTAGAATGATCCACTGTTCTATAAGTTATAGCTACTTTGGGGCAATGGTATATATGTCTACACAGTGAATTAAATGTGTGTTAGTGCATTGGCTCACTTTTTTTTGCTATAAAATCAGTTCTTTGGATAGAACTAATCTTCATGGATTATGGCAATGATGAGTAAGGTATTTAGTAAGTCCAAGGATGGTGACACTAGAAGGATGTTGGAAAGGAAGAAAATATATAAGCACAATTAGTGTCTATTCCAATGAGTACACATTTCCATCATGGAGGGGGGAGGGGTGGATTCAATGTCATTATCTTCACAAGAGATGGCTGGCTGAATACCTCAAGGTATGTTGCAAATTGCAAGTATTTTGGCATAAGTTTAGCATAGATCTCTGTTCTTGGCAGATTGGAGCCTCAGCAGAGTTGGCAGTCAGATCCACATGAATAAGGTAGTTTATGTTTCTAGTTCATGTTTACTTTGCCACTTTGTTTGAGCCAATTGAGCACAACTTGGGGTGGTTGGAGGAAGATAATGACTAACATCTATTGTACAGGTCATTTGTCCACATGATTATAACCTTCTGGTGAGCATACAATGGGACACAAATGTTCTCTCTCTCTGGGCACAGATTCCTCTCCAAAGTTCCTTGTCACTAACCCTCCAGTCCTACTCCTTCCAAGTCCCTGATTCTCATATTGAACTGCTAATCACTGCCCATAAATTGCCATAGAACCTCCTTCCCTTGCTCCTTCCATGAAAAGTAGCCAATCAACAACATTGTTCCTTGTACTTTCCTTCACCACTGCCCTTAATGCCCCCCTAAGTGGGTCTGTCATGCTGCAGCGGTCAATTTTTGACTTGTGTCAGCATACCCTGTGAAACCATCTGAAAGCCAGAATCAAATATTTTCATCTTCAGTTAATTGGTCATAGGGAACTTCCCCAGGAAGTTGTAGGTGTGTGGGGAGGAGAGATGGCAATGCAGCAGAAGCACGTGAACTGAGAGTGCAATTTACATATGCCTTCAGTGCAAACATCTGGAGCCTGATATAGTACATGTCACCACCACCTGATGATGGAGTGCTGCTTTGACATACCTGCTTTGTGGCTTGATGGATCATACAACAACCATTTCATTTGTATTTCAACAACTAGCAGAATCAGTTTCTGCATCTGATGTTTGACTACAAGAGAAAAAGAGTCTTTTATAGTAGTAGTAGAAGCACCCAGGTCCTCTGGCCATCCCAGAACTGAGAGCTTAGACCTTAAGCTTGCCATTTTCTTTAAGTCAGAGAAGTCAGCCTACTGTATAATCCTTTCAGCTCTCATTATCAAGGCAGCCAGGGATAGTCAAAATCCTGCTTTCAGTAAGCACTACATTCTACTATCAGAGGTGATCATTCAAGAATCTGTTTTATCACTTTGTGCCATAGGCCACCAGTGTCCCATTGTAACCAGATTATCACTGCCTTTAAACCCAATCATGTCAGATAATCAGATAACTAATCCTAGATTCCCATTCTTGAGTGTCTATTGCATGTAACAATCTCTGATACTGCACTTTTAATCAGCTATGATTCAGTACAGGAAACAAAAACCTCTGTAGGTATCGTAAGCACGAAGAAATTATACACAGAGAGTTTTGTGTTTAAAGATTGGGAAGCTGCAGGAGCATACATTTGATTTCTGGAACTAGTTCCGAGAACATCATTGACCTATCTGGGTAGATACCTCTCACACAATCAAGCAAGTGGGTTTTTGGGGGGCTGTCACTAGAATAATTGAGTTCAGTATCAGCTCACCACTGCTGTGGTCCAGAATCAGGCAGGTGATATACCACTACTGTCTATTGGTATCCAGAAAGCTGGTGACTAGGTACTGGAACAATGAGTGTGACTTTTGCCATCTCAGCTGCACATGCTCCTTTGTACCTTTGACTTTTTTTTCTTGTGACAACAATCAAAATCAAAAGAAAGATGGCCTCTGCTACATTGTCATTTTCCATACCTTGTACAAGTGCATCTAATTGTTGGAAACTATTTCGTGGTTAGAATTATAGCTGCAAAGGAGTCTAGGGAGCTTTGTATGCTCTGCAGTACTGGAAATTATAGCAGAAAGAGTAAAATAGAGATTGACTAATTTAGGACATGACATCTGTACAAACTCATGAGGAGGTTAATGCCATTCTTTTATTTGCATGGGTAAGAAAACTGAGGCACAGAGGCTAAGTAGTTTGCTCATGGTTGCATGGCTGGCAAATGATACAGTCATCATTAATGATTTAAGAGTTATCATGTAAGAAAACTTTTAAATTATGGCACATTGCTATGTACTAGCATGAGCTACATGCAGAGTACACAGAGAAATAAGTCTAGGTCCCTGCTTTCAATTAGCAACAGGTTAGAGGGAAGGGTGAGAGGGAGAGGTACAAACATAAGTTAGTTAGAGAAAAAAATATTAGTGTAATTTCATATAGAATTACTGCAGAACTATTAGAGTTTCTGTTAACAAAAGGATGTTGTATCTCCCCAGCACAGGCTTGGGTCATAACTCAGTTTTCAGGTCCTCAACTGGATTAACACTCTCAATAACTCTCCTTTTGTGTGTGTGGATCCTAAACCTCAACCTCTTTCCAGAATGGGAGCATCATTTAGCCCTCAATTATTTTTTTCCCCTTAGAAAAGTCTGATTTCCTAGAAACATGACTACATCTATAAATTGATAGACTTGGGTCATGTTTGTATTTTTGTGATTGACTAGAGCTCCAAATCAACCAAGAAATGTACCCAGTAGTTTGAAACAAACTTCTAATTAACTAGGTTGAAAGATCTGATGTACAGCTAATTTAATGTCATTTGTGGAGACAGGATGCAAAAGGTCTTTTTTTTTTTTCCATTTCCTTGTTAATGAACATACCCTTCTAATTTGAGAAAATAAAAAAGAACATATACAGCCCTTTGAAGATGAAACTAAATACCCCAACACTGCTACTTACAATATAATGCCATAAATAGTGTAACGTCTCACATACGCAGGGGCCTCAGGCCCACGTGAGATTTTTCTAAAAGCAGGGTCCTGTTTCCTGGAATGCAATATTGCCTGATAGGTACCCAGCCCAGGATGTCCTGGGGTGGGAGGGAAAGGATGACACAAGCCTCTGGGCAGGAGCCTAGAAAACCAATGGAGAAGCCTGGAAGAGAATGACTACCTGTAGAGAGAACAGCCTTGCCCTTTTCCACTCCAGAAGGGTTGAAGGTAGAAGCAATGGCCTCAAGATTATATTGGAAAGCACAGATAGGACCCAGGAGAGAACTCTGTGTGGGAAAAGAGTGAGATAGTAAATCAGATCTCCATAGGGAAGATGTAGGACCTTCTGGTTGTTTTAAAAAAATATGTATTCTGGAGGGTGCAAGGGCAAGCAGGGAAGTGGGCCAAAGATTTCTTGAAGTGTTTCCCACCTGAGACATCCAGAATAGTCCCTAAACCACAGGCCTCATTCGAGGTGGAGGGAGAGGGTGTAGGTAGAAAGGAAGGTCATAGTGGTAGGACCTCAGGCCCTAGCTAGTTATGGAGGTATTATGGCAAGTGGATAGGATCCTTTCCTTGAATCAGAATTCTGGGGTGAGATGTGCAAACCTCAGGAAAGGTCCAGTGTGAGGGGATTTTTCCGGTACCTATGTCTCCTCGGGAAGAAGGTGGGTTTTGCAAGCTAAGCTTCCTAAAACTCAACACTCTCCTTCTTCAGGTGGACTCTTGGAACGGTCTGCTGCACAGCCCCTCGGTGCTAGTATGTGCTGGTTATGAGTCTTTCAAACCTCTGGCAATAGAAGATTCCAGAAGATATGGGATTGAAACTTTATCTGGGCAGACTTCAAGAAATAAAACTGGTGAGTTAGTTTTGGCGTTTCCTCAATTTTTCACTGGATAGTGGTTCAGTAGGACTGGGAAGATATCCCTTCCAGATAATTTTAAAAACCTGCCTTTTGGCCCCAATTTTGGAGTATCCTAGTTTTTTTGGGTAACTCTTGCCTTTTCTTCTTTATTATCATCATCAACCTTAATCAGGCTGAACATTTGACTGGGGTATGGAGAAAGGAGTCTGGTATTTAAGAAAACAGGAATTAGGAGATCTTTGGTGAATAAACAAAATAATATCCATTGTGAAAATCTGTTAAGAAATGACAATAATGATTTTGGTGATCGCTGCATGCCAGGTGCTAGAGGTACAAAGACCTATTAGCCACAGACCTCCCCTTTGGAGGAGCCCTCAGTCTCATTAGGTGCTTATGGAAGAGGAAAGCTTGGAAAAACCTTCCGTCCAGATGGACTCAAGTGGGGAGATCTGTTCTATTGCTGGCTGTAGCCTCAGCCCCCACTAGTCTTTTCCTTTTGCCATGCATTAGTTCAAGAGATGAAATGAGAAAGTACTAAGGGCTTTATTCTTTTTTGGTATCCCTTCTTTCTTCTCTCAGTGGCTCCCTTTCTTTCTCTTTTCAAGGCTAGGGTGCAGGGTTGACTATCAAGACTTGCTATTGTGTGTCCAGGTCTTTCCTTGAAATCATGGATCAACCCCAAAGCTTGATGAGTGTTAGGATGATAAATCACCCTTAATAATTGAAAAGCATTTTACAGTTTCCAGTCAGACACCTGTGCAGCAGCTTATTGATTTTGCATTCTGTGTTGGGGGTGGGCATGAGCAGGGCCAGGAATTAGCTCTGGGCACTGCTGCTCTGCCTACCAACTCTGCTATCTACCAAGAACCTACTTTGTGCTAGAACGTCTACAGAAAGTTTTACAGGCACTGCCTTGCATCATCAAAAACAAACCTACTGTTTTTCTTATTTTACAACTCAGTAAAGAGGCTCTGCCAAAAACTACACAGTAAGGAAGTGGCAGAGTTGAGATTGAATTCAGACTTCAATTTCATCTCACTAGGCTTTGCTGTTTCACAAACTGCAGACTGGATATTCATTCTAGAGTGGTTTCTGCCCTTACTTTGTGTTTTGGGAGGTGGTAGGGGTGTTGAGGTGATGAAAGGCTCATGACCAGCCTTTATTCTCTTACTCTGAAGCTCCCCCTAGTAGCTCACTGTCTTTCCTCTTTTTTCTTATTTTTATTATGTGCCAGGAAGCTGGGGGCCAAAGGCCAAGCAGAGTGTGATCCACTCAAGGTCCAGGTCGGGCAGTCGGCCACGGCGGTTTTCCTTGCTGTCGGAGAGGTCTGGTCTCAGTGACCCCCCAGTGTCCCTGCATCACGCCCAGATGGGCCCTCCTTCTGAAAGATATCCTCAGGACACGCCCACCCAGTTTGGCCCATTGGTGGCCAGTGATGATGTTGAGAAAACGGTCCACATGAATGAGGATGGCAGCCTGTCTGTAGAGATGAAAGTCCGTTTCCACCTACTTGGCGAGGATGCACTTCTGTGGTCCAGGAGGGTGGGGAGGGCCAGTGTCCTCACGGGAGCCAATGGAGAGGTCCCTGTTCTGGGGGAGGTGGATCCCCTCCACTGTGTGTGTGAGAGTCACCCTGGGGGCTCCTCGGAACCTGGAGCACAAGGACTAGGGACCTGTGAGGCAGGATGTGAGAAAGCCCTTGGCCGAGGCCAGTGGAAGCCAGGGTCTAGATATGAGATATGGATGAACCCCCTGTACTCTGCCCAGGAAGAGGGGACGGCCTCTCAGAGGAGATCCAGGTTGACCCAACACTCCTATTCCAGGAGGCCCTGGAGCCAAGGGGTCACCGGAAGGAAACGAAGCAGGAAAGACAGTGTCAGCCCTGACTCCAGTGACAGACCCCCCAAAGACTCTGAGCCCAACTCCTCCTGCTGCTCTAGGTCTCTGGAGGGCAGCATGGACAGCTGTGACCTACATGCGGCCTCTGGGGCTGCCTCCCAGAGAGAAGCAGGGAGGGAAGCTGGCAGCATGTGCAGGACTAGTAAAGACCCGGGTCCACAGGGAACAGGGCAGGACAGAGAGCACCATAGATGCCTGAAGCAGCGGAGTGGAGGCACAGCAGGTGCTACTTGTGAGTCCTCAGGGAGTGCTGGGTCTCATGAGTCCAGTGAAATGGGTGAGCAGCACCAGGGCTGCCTAAGCAAGACAAGTGTCATGACTACTTCCCGGCCAAAGGCCACGCAGAGGAAAGGCCTCAGTCCTCCCACGGTGAGTCCCTCATCTTTGAGGAACAAGGACTCACAGGCAGAGGAAAGTAGACAGGGTTCCAGGTGCCCCCAGGCTAGGGTTAGGTCTGGGATGGGATCGCCCCTGGTTTCAGATCAATTTGGCTCTGGGGACACTGCAGAAAGCTGTTCTCTGCCTTCTGCCTGTGCCTCAGTCCCAGGCAGAAGAAAGCAGAAGGGCAGATCCAGGGCTGTGTCCTCTCCCAGCATTTCCAGCCACAGCCGAGGGGCCCGGATAGGCCACCCCAGGCAGCACCCCAACCGAAGGGACATCCACTGCCCGCTTGACTCAGCTGTTCCCAGGCAAGTGCCGGGGCCTTCTAGTGGAGGCAGGGCCTGCCCAGATAACCCAGCACCACAACTTTCTGGAAGCTCACCTAGTGCCAGGAACAAGGCTTCCTGGGACGCAGGGCCCCCCTCCTCTGCCTCTCTTCATTCCCAGGAGGTACAGGGGATTAGCAGTGCTCTCATGACCCCTGTGAGCAATTCTGACTGTACTTCCAATTTCTATCCCCCATACTCTCCCTCTGCTGAGACTGAAGGTCACTCTGAGCTCAGGGCACGGTCACCAGCTCCCTCACCTTCCAACACATCAGACCCTTTGAGCATCCAAGCTGATGGCCTGGACAAAAAGGCAGGGAATGACCTTCCCAAGCTTTCCTGGCCTTTAGTTCCACCAGTTGGAGAGCCTGAGGGAGGGATGCCAGGAGCCCACCGAGACTGCTGCTGCTCACCAATCAGCACACCCCTGTTCCATGAGACCCCCAGTGATAACATTAAGACCCTACAGACCTCCCAGACATCAGGCAGCCAGGGGCCCTCCTCTGAGGTCTCCTTGGTATGCAGCAGGTACTGTCCCACCCCCCCGAGGACATGGCCTTTTGTCAAGAAACACCCTTCAGGCAGCAGTAGCCTTGGTGCTGACTGGGGGCCAGATGGGAGAAAGCTGGAGGAGGAAAAGCTAGATGCACGGCCCCCACGGCCCCCGGGGTCTCAGTCAGGGGCCATGGGGAAAGCAGTCAAAGCCTTGAGAAAGGGCAGCTCTAGCTGTGGTCCCAGGTCTGGGAGAATGTTACAGGGGAAGGTTGCTGGTGGAGGGGAAAGCCTGGAGGAGCAAGAGGAAGATGGCAGAATGATGCTGGGTGCCCTACCCCGAGCCTCACCAGATGCTGTGGTCCGTGAATGGCTGAGCAACATCCCGGAGGAGCCCATACCCATGAAATGTGAGACGGTGGATGAGAGTACAGTTGTGGTGGGGGGTGATCCAGAAGGCCCCAAGGAGGACAATGCTGACAAACATTCCCAGGAAGGTCTAGGGGAGCCAGCTCTGGCCAGACAACTGTCCCATGAAGGGGCCACCAGTGAGAAAGCAGAATCAGATGGAGCCCTCCCAGTGACTAGTGATGCTCATTCCAAGTCAGGAGAGGGCCATCCTTGTAGCAGAGTTTCAGAAGTCCCCAGGGAGACTGGATCAGGCAAAGGAATGGCTGTGGACTGTGGTGTGGGTCAGTGTGTGCTTCCTCACAAGGTCTCTGCCTCCATACAGATCATGAAGGTGCTGATGGGCTCCAAGCAGGGCCGGCCCAGCAGCTTGCCTGAGGTGTCCAGTGCAGTGGGCAGGAGGCTTAGCCACTCTGCCCGGGCCCTTATCACCTGTCTTGCTGGGCTCCACTTCTTTGATGAAGACCTTAGGTCTCCTACTGACAAAGTGAGGTTCACAGAGTCTCCTCGGTACCAGGAGCTCCTGAGCACCTTCCAGGCTCTGTGGCCAGGGTGTGGCTGTAGGCAAGGCGAGCTGGATTCTGGCCTCTGGGAGCTTGGCTGGTGCAAGGCTCTGCCAGGCCTCAGGTCCCATGTCATGACTGAGGACTTCACACCAACGTCCTCATCTGGTGTGGATGTTGGCAGTGGCTCTGGAGGCTCAGGGGAGGGCAGTGGACCCTGTGCCATGGACAGCGCCCTGGTCCCTGAGAGGATAGAGCTGCCCTTGAAAATCCCCTCCCAGAGGCCTGATTCTAGAACCTCCAAGAACCAAGAGGATCCAGAAAAGCAACAGTCCAGTGTTTCTACAGCCTCTTCAAACTCCCAAGAATGGGCTTGTGCCACCAGGAAAGACAAGGCAGAAAGAAACAGTGGGGAGCAGGTGCTGGGCAGTAACCTGGATCAAGTAGTTGAAAACGCAATGCAAGAAGAGGGGGTACAACTAGAGAAAGTTGAAGAAGAAAAAGAAATAGCAGAACTGCCAGGAGAGGGTGTCCAAGAATCTCCAGAAGAGGGAAGAGTTATGGAACAAGAATTGTCAGAGGCTGACTCTGACGATGGGGAAGGTGCACAGGAAGATAAGAGTGTGCAGGAAGAGGAAGCAGGAGGAGACCCTGCCTCCACCACACTTTGCCCTCCAGGGGCAAGAGAGAAACCACCAGAGCCCCCTAGGAGCCCCAGCAGGAGGGATCCAGATGCTAGCGAAAGTCAGAGTGGCCCCAACAATGAGCCTGGCTTGGAGAAGCCACCCCAAACAACTGAGACAAGCCTTGAGCAAACCCAGACCAAGTTCTTGCAGGGGCCTGGGGAGAAGAGCTCTTCTACAGCCTGCAGAGTGTCCCTGGACCCTGACATCCTCTGGGTGACCAAGTTGCTAAAGAGGATGGAGAAAGCCTTCATGGCTGACCTTGCCAGAGCCACAGCCGAGATCCGAGCCCGCTGGAGCCTGCAGAGCAATGACCTTCTGGACCAAATGGTGGCAGAGTTACAGCAGGACGTGGGCCAGCGGCTCCAGGATAGCACTGAGAAAGAACTCCACAAGATCCAGAGCCGGGCAGTGGGGAGGATGCCAGGGCCAGCGAGGGAAGCCCTTAGGTGGGAGATGTCCCTGCAGACAGAGCAGCGCAGGCGTCGTCTCCGGGACCTGCGCAACCTCTCGGCTTTCTCCGAGCAGGCTCGAAGCCAGGGGCTCCTGTCCTTCCCTGTGGAGGATGTGCCAACCCTCCATGGAGCCCTGGGGACCTGGCTGGTTGGGGAGCCTGAGGGGGAGGAGTTTTGTCCCTGTGAGGCCTGCATGAGAAAGAAAGTGATCCCTACATCCCCGAAAGACACAAAGGGGGTAACCAGTGCACCCATCAAAAAGGCCTTTGACCTGCAGCACATTCTGCAAAAGAAGAAAGGAGGGTGTGCTAATGGGGAGGCAGCAGAGACAGTCCCAGAGAAGAGAGAGATGGAGCTTCTCCAGGGGGACGCCTCAGGGATAGGGACTATTGACAATGGAGGCCTGGAGCTGGGGTTAGGCCAGGATCCTGGGACAGAGGAGGGGGGTGAGGATGAGAGCAGCCAGAGCCTTGGCAGGGATGGAGACCCCCAAGTGGGAGAGGAGGGTGAAGTTGCTCAGAATGGAGAAGAGAAAACAGATCCCGGGCAAGGCAGTGTCTTCGAGGGAGTGGGCAGGGAGGAGCAGGGCTTTGGTGAGAATGATGAAAACACAGAGAAGGGCTCTAGAGCTGAGGGCAGTTTGGAAGGTGAAGCCTGCGGAGAAGGTGACCAAAGTCCAGAGGGACAGAATGATGGTGCTGTAACTACAGAGGGAGACAGGAAGCCAGAGTCAGGGGGAGGAGATCAAGGTGAGAAAGAAGGTAGCTCACAAGTTGTCTGGGTACAGGGCCAACAAGGTGAAACTTCTGGAAACAGCAGCCCAGACCAAGAGGGGAAGTCAGCAATGCTCCCTACCCCAGATGGAGACACCCCCTGCCAAAGGTCAGGCTGGAAAGCAGGCCTTGCCGCCTCTAGCACCTTTTCTCTGGGAAATTGCTCTCAGCTCTCTCAGAAAGGCTCTGAAGAAAAGCCTTCGAATGGAGACATGAGGAGCATCGAAGATGAGTCCAAGGGAATCCCCAGTCCAGAGAGAAAAGTCACAGGCATGTATCTGGAAAGCTCCACTTCTGAGCAAGAAGTGGCACCCTTGGGCCCAAGGACTCCAGAGCAGGAGGTAGGTGAGGCCTCTGGCCTAGAAGCTGAAAATGTAGTTGAAAGTCTCTCTTTCACAGAAATGAGGTCTAAAAACCTCACCAAGGACAGGACAGGTGGCTTTGGCCGAGATGACTTAGATTTCTAGAGATACAGCTGCAAGGTGGTCACAAGTCTGTTTTTATTAGTAGTTTGTCTACAAATCTGAGCATGGCTGGGTCCCCTACAGATGCACAGAGATCATGGAGAATGATCAGGGCTTGCCAAGGACATGGTCGTACCAGCTGTCCCTGTGTTCTAAATTCTGGAGCTTCCCAAGGCCTCCCTGGCCAATCCCATGCACGTTGTGAAGAAGGCTTATCTCAGACCTGCCCTGTTACCTGAGGGCCACTGGACTCTTCCATTTTCCTGTTTGAGTCCAAGAAGATGGACCTGACTGGAAATGTTCCATGAGTATTTTGTTTATGTGTTTGTTTTTTGCTCTCATTCTTTTGCCTATTGATCTCCAGTTATTTTTCTCCTTGGCCTCTCTTGGCATTCACCTCATTTGACTTTGAGGTGCTTTCTTCTAATCTTGAATGTATTTGGCGACTCTGCAGATGTGAATACTTGGAAAAAATGAATAAATTCAGGGTCATTGGACAAAGTTTGTTCTCAGCCCAAAAGTCCAAGTGTATTTCCTTAATTCGTATGTATATATATTCATGAATATATATATTGGTAATGGAAAAATACAGAAAATACAAAAAGAGCAGGAAGAAAGAAAAGTAGTCACCCACAGTCCCATCACTCAGAGTTGACTCATGTTAGCATTTTGATACGGCTCCTTCCCCTTTTTTTCCTAACCATTTGATAATTGAGCTCATCATTATATGCTCCTTTTTTTTTTTTGACTTAACAGTATAAGAATTTCCTGTATTTATCTCAAAATCTTAATAAAACTATTTTTTCATAAAACTATTTTTAATGCCTAAATAATTTATTATGCAAATATAAAATACTCTACTTCACCATTTCCTTTCCCTAGCATGGACCATTTAGATAGGTTTCATGTTTTTTCTTAACCTTTTCCCTCCTGAACTGTGGATGATTTCTCTAGAACAGATTCCCAGGCATGGAATTAGCCAAAACTACCAGCATTTTTGAGGGTTTGATATCTTGCTGCCAAATTGCTTCTCTAAAGGTCTGTACTAATAAACATCACCTGGCCCACCACTCACTCATCAGTGTTTGGTATAGCCATTAAAGATGAGAACTCTTTTTTTTTTTTTAATTTTTTTTTTCAACATTTATTTATTTTTGGGACAGAGAGAGACAGAGCATGAACGGGGGAGGGGCAGAGAGAGAGGGAGACACAGAATCAGAAACAGGCTCCAGGCTCTGAGCCATCAGCCCAGAGCCCGACGCGGGGCTCGAACTCACGGACCGCGAGATCGTGACCTGGCTGAAGTCGGACGCTCAACCGACTGCGCCACCCAGGCGCCCCAACATGAGAACTCTTTTGCTAATTTTATGGGCAAAAAATTGTACCTGATTTGAATGTGGTACTATTTTTGATGTGTTTGATTGCTAGTGAGATTAAAGAGTTTTCTATGTTTATTAAAAAGCTATTTGCATATAAATTTTATGTGTATGCCTTTTACCCATTTTCAACTGGGATCCTAGCTTTTTTTTTTTTTTTTTTTGAGAAATTGATTTACTTGTGCCCTTTACAATTTTTTTTTAACATTCTATTCATCATTTTTGAGATTTAAAAAATGCCCTTTCTTTGTATCCTTCCACAGCAAGCCTAGGATGGGGCCCTGTCTGAGCTGGGAGCTGCCTGATGAGGCAGACTTTCTTTGACTGGTTTTCATCAGTGTTCCACTCATACAGGACCATTTTGTGTATTCAGAATTACTAAAATGGAACTTCCCCCTGGTTGTTTAAATGTAAATATTAATAACAAAAATAATAAAAAATAAAAATAAGTAAAAGGGGTGCCTGGGTGGCTCAGTAGGTTGAGCATCCAACTCTTGATTTTGGCTCAGGTCATGATCTCATGGTTCATGGGATCAAGCCCTGCATCAGGCTTGTGCTGGCAGCATGGAGTCTGTTTACGATTCTCTCTCCCTCTCTCTCAGCTCCTTCCCCACTCACTTTCTCTCTCTAAAGTAAACAATTTTTAAAAATAAGTAAAAAAATAAGTGAATGTTGGGTATGGGCTGTGTCCTCACACCTGTAGTCATCTATTCTGCTTCTGAGTGCTGGAGATATTCTTAATAAAATTTGATGTGTTGTAAAATTTTCTGTGAAGATGATTCTTTGAAGTTTTTACATTAGAAATATATATACATACACACACACCTACATGCACTGGTGTCCTAGCCAGGAGCCCTCAGTGGAACAGATTGTATTGTGAGCTTAGTTTAAATACGGTGATATGCAAGGTTGTCTGGAACTTGTTGCTATTAGTTGACATGACGCATACATCATGCACCTCTTGCTGTGACTTGAGGTCCCCAGACATCCCCTAAGAGATGTTCCAACCTTTCTGATTCCTAATCTGACCTCCCCAAATGAGAGACAGCCATCCTGGCACTCACTGACCTGGAACTTCATTGAAGTGTCATTGTCTGTCTCTAATCACCAGAATGCAATGGAAGGAGCACAGGACTTGGAGTTCTATGACCTATATAGGCTCTAGTCCCGGGGATGGCACCTCAGTTTCAACATCTGTGAAAGTAATGTTTTCCTCACTGCATTGTTAAGAAGTAAATGAGATAGCATATGAAACTTTGTTACACTCTCATGTTGGGAAAATATCAATATTTTCATTAGCATTGCTACATTTTCAGTGCCTATTATGTGTCGGTTACCATATTAGACATATGTGGCCCCGTATATTCTTTCCAACATGTCTGTGAAGTAGGCAAGACCACACTGTCATCCCCTTTTCACAAATGAGGTAACCAGCGCAGAGAAGGCTTAAAACTTCTCTAAGCTCACACAGCTAGTTAGGGGAAAAGCCAAGATTTAAACACAGATGTTTCAGAGTCTAAAGTCCCTGTCTTTTTTCCATTGTATCATACTTTCTTCATTTCGATTCAGACCCTATAAATAAATAACTCAACTAAAGGTGATCAACACTTTGTTGGATGAACTTACTGCAAAATAGTTAAGACTTAGAAAAGTAAATTAGATGGGATTGATTTGCTCAACTGATTGCATTATGTCCTTAGGAATGTTCTGCGTATATATAGATATCAGGAGCTAGAGATAAGCTGGTTTCATAAAGCTAAGAGTTAAACTGGAAAGTTATCTCTCCATGGGGTTTTCCTTTTAGTTACAACCTCATCTGCTTTAAGCTCCCAAATATTTCTGCCCTTTACATTTAAAAAATCGCTGTTAATGGAAAACTCTGTGTTTTCTTCTGACTTGGAGATAAAGAATTCAGGGCCATCACCTAAAGTGGGGATATTTGTGTCTCTTCCTCCCTACCCCTTCTCTATAACAACCGTATTGCACAGCCTGGCTCAGGCCTCTGACATTTAGCACCTTGGGAAAATGTTGGCATTCCTGTAGTCTTAGTCCAAATCCCTGATTCCAAACTTGATTCATTCATCACTCAAAGTGATGCCAAAGTCCTTATAGTCTCAGTGGTAATGCAAACATTTCCATCTAGGGATTTCTCCTTGAAGTAAGTTGGAGAGACAAGTGAGCAATAGTAAAAAGAAACCAAACTCTCCTTTCTATCCTTGTGGCTAACTGATGGGGATCAGGGGCTCCAGCTCAAAAGACAGCCTTTCAGTGGCTGGGAGCCAAAGACCTCCATGTCCAGGTCCTTTGCCCAGAGATTCTGACTTTATCAGTCTTGGCTAGAGCTCTAGCACTGCTATGTTGTCAAGCTCTCAGATGTATACAATGTTCAGTCAGGTGGCTCATCACTGATTTAGTCCAACTTCCTTTTTCCAGGTGAGAAAACCTGAAAAAGGGAATTGCCTAAATCACACAGCAGGGTAAGTGGCCATGCTGAGACCAGATGCCATATCTCACTTCAGACTCCTCTTTCCCAGAGCTGAGAGAGGCCCTGCAGAGGAAGGTGACAAGCAGCAAGTCCACTCCCTTGTCACCCAGACCTGTGCTCATGTCACCTGCAGGCCCACCCACCCACCCACCTTCTGCTCCCCAATTCCATGCATCTGAGTCTGTACCTGAGACCCAGGCTATATGTCCAGAAGGACCCTTCTAAGGTGTTCAGGGGAGAAGTAACCTGATCTTCCTCTGCAAAACTCGCCAGGCAAGTGCAGCTTGGAAAGGGACACATCCTGAAAGATTTCCAAAGAAATCATAGACCAGGGATTCCACCTAGAGAGCTTCATTAAAATGGACAGTTCTACTCAGAAAACTCTGATTCAGTGTGTCTGAGGTGGGATTCAGGAATATGCATTTTAACAAACCCCTGGAAGAAACCCCACATACCCGCCTCCCACCACTCCCACTGAGTTGACTCCTACATTCTGTGGTCTGGCCATCCCATCAGAACTGGGTTTCCTCAGAGAGGCTGAGCACCTCTCCCCAGCCTTACCAGCTCCCCAGCCCCACCCCCACACAGT
This sequence comes from Puma concolor, assembly GCF_028749965.1. Classification (NCBI taxonomy): domain Eukaryota; kingdom Metazoa; phylum Chordata; class Mammalia; order Carnivora; family Felidae; genus Puma; species Puma concolor. The sequence goes on along the minus strand of NC_141670.1, from coordinate 52,100,269 downwards.
TTCTCTCTCATTATGTAGTCTGCCCAGGGGACAGTGTGGGTAAGTCACAGCAACCTTTGTCTGCCTCCCTCTCTGGAGAAGCAATTAGGGTGGGTAAAGAGAAATCTCCCTCTGCTGGTCGTCCCACCCATCCCCAGGATCCAGAGGCACAGCTGGCAGCCCGTGGCCCCCTGATTGTCAACAGTCCTCACCTGGGGCAGACGCAGACCTGGGCAGCAAAGGTCCCCAAGTTCATGCCTTCTCACTACCCCAGGCCAAGTGACCCACACTTGTTTTGTGACTTCCACTAGAGCCACCCAGACCTGGCTTCCCAAGGTAATCAGCCTCGGGTCTCTAAACCTCTGTGCAGCAACCATTCCCAGCATTTGTGTTGAGCCCCAGCATCTAGGGGGAGAGGGTGACTGCCTCCTGATGCTCCTCCTCTGGAGGCTCCACTCTCCCATTGCTTCCACATGCTCACCCCAGAGGCACTTATAACACCCTTACCTGTGCCTTCATTCCTCATTGGGTCTACCGAGTCCTATCCCAGAGCCTCCTGGGTTTTAAATTTTTAGATTTGGTTTGGAGGTGATCATAACCCAAGGTGTCAAGTTTGTTGATGAGAAGACTGATCAAAGCCCCCACAGGTCAGGAGCTTCACCATAGCCCCAGCTGCTATTCCTCCCCCACTTTCATCTATACCCCCCTCCCATCTCAACTCACTGTCTAGCACCTCACTCTTGACCCTGAAATCACAGCTAGTGGCCTGTTTTCCAAACAATGTAGTACTTTTTAGTCATCAACTTCCTGACTGGTAGGGCCCACTCTCCTAATGATGCCCCCCTGGCTCATGACAATGTCTCATCCTCATGGTCCCCCACTAGTCCAGCTCTGGTGCTTTCTCCATGGCCTGCATGTGAACTGGAGAAGTCCACTGGACTTCTCCCCCCTTCATCTCCCTGGATGATCTCACTCACTTTTGCTGTTTCTGCTCCGACTTTTGGGCTGATGACTTCCAAATCATCAAACCCCGTATTTCGCTGGGCTTCCAGCCCCTACATTTTCCTCAGGAGCAACACATTCAGAGCAGAACTCATCTCTCTTTCTCAGCTTTTTCCTTTCACCACATGCTCAGACCTGGCACCATATCCATCTATCCTAGACAATTCTCTCCCCAGCCACACCATGACACCTCTACCATCCATCCTAGACTCACATCTCCCCTACCACCCTCCTGGTACTATCACCCCCCATCCTAGACACATCTCTCCCCCACTGTGCCCATGGTACCACTACCATCCATCTTAGACTATCTCTCCCCCACCATGCCCATGGCACAACCATTATCCATACTAGATTTATCTCTTCTTCTATTAATCCCATCAAGTTCTCTCTCTTTATTCTATTAAAACTCCCCAGGCCTGGTTATTCAGTCCTCACCATTACTACCATTTGCCTCCAAAGAGGGTGTCCCCATTTCTCACCTTGCTCCACTCAACTTTATCCTCACCATGGCCACCATCCCCTATCTAACAGGGCACCATGTTGCTTTCAGTTATAGCTAGGCAAGAGTCTCTCATCACCCAGAATGATGTTCCTGACTGCTCACAAATTATGCCACAGATCACATCAAAGGCCTTTTGGTCAACAACTTGGAAAAATCTTATGCTTTTACTAAAATAGTTTGCTAAAGCTTTGGGAGAAGGCCATTTTCTTCTTATTTGCTTTTCCCAGGATTGTGACCACAGCACATCCTAGTCTGGACTCTCCTTGCAAGGAGAGCAGCACCAGAGAAATGGCAGAGCACAGTGGTTAGTGGTATAGGCTCTAGTGGTGGACTGAGGGGCTCTCATATCACCTCCACAATCAGTCACCATTTACTTAACCTCCTTCATGTGAAAATTGAGGAAATAATAGTACTCCCCTCCTGGAGTTGTTGAGATGGTTCAGAGAGAACAAACAAAGCAATTAGCATGGTGGTGCCAACTCAACCAAAAGTTGTCAATAAAAACCTTCAGTTGTTTCACCACCATTTTGTTCTTTTTATTCAGCAGAGTCATCTATTTGGTCAAAGAAAAACAACCTAAGGCATTTTTATTTGAAGGGTGAGGGAGCTTCCCCTAAAATAGAGGCTGTCACAGTGCAGTTGGAGGAGAACGCCATGTGGGTAAAATATTATGGACACTTGACATGAGCAAGCGTCCTTTCCAGCTGGGCTGTCCAGAAAAGCACCAGAAGGACACTGACACTTGTTCTGGATCTTGAGGGATGAGCTGTAGTGTAGAGAGGTGAAGAGAAGGGCATTCCAGGTGGAGGTGATGACAGGAGAAAAGGAACAGAGAAGTCAGATATGGGTTTGAATGGTGAATAGTGAATGGTGAATGGTGAATAGTCAGGGTCTCTGGAGTCAAGCATGAGTGAACAGAGAGAGTATGGTCATGTATACAGCCCCATAGTGGAGGCGACTTGAATCCCTCAGCTGCTGGACAGCCCTGACATTTTCACAGAGGCACTAAAGCAGCCCTTGGATTAATTGGGTCTGCTCTAGGTCTGCATTCTGGTAACTTGACTGCTGTCTTTCAGCTATGCTTGAGTCCTTGCCTTGGGAATTCAGCTCTGTCTGGGGCCCCTTTTGATGGAGGGTACATTGCTTCTGGAGGTACAACTTCCCCCTCTCCCCAAATAATCTGGGATCTCTTAGTGCACTCCTAATGTGTATCAGGAAGAGGTTTTTATGTACATTCTCACCTTTAATCCTTGCCACAACCCTACAAGGCTGTTGTATTGCCACTTTGTGGATGAAAAAATGGGTTCAGAGGTGAGTTGCCAAGGACATATGGCTGGTAGATGTGGGAGTTGTGATTTGAACTCAAATCTGAATCTCTCAAGCGTGGGCTCCCTCTTCCACACAGTCCAGCTCTGAACTCTATGCTCCGAGCATCCTCTTGCCTCACATCCCCTAGGCTGGGCTTCAAGCTCCATCATCTTTCCTTGCAGCCTCAGTATGGAGGCAGGCCAGCATGGCCACACTCTGCTGAGCTGCACCTCTGGCCATGTTGTAGTCCTGCCTTGGTCTGCTGGGCTGAACCTTCCAGGTTGTCTCATCTTGTCCCAGCTGATGTCTCCCAACCCTAGGGCTCACCCTCTTCATAGCCTCCCTGACACCCCATTCATCAGGCCTGTCCCTGATAAGGAACAGGGAACCTATGGTTTTCCAAAGGTGGACAGCCTTGGAAAAGCACTGAATGCTTTTGTTAGTGACAATGACTGGGGGCACTAGTGAAGTTTAGGGTGCAGGGCCAGGATGCTGAACGTCTTGCAACATGTGGGCCCGCCCCTCACAAAGATGGGTAGACTCACATTGACTGCCACAGGTATTATTATTGCTGCATTTTACAGTTGTGGAGACTGAAGTCCACGAGCACAGTGGCTTCATCAGAAGCATGGGGGGGGGGCGCTAAGAGTGGATGAACATCCCTCTCTTGACTTCTGACTCTTCCCACTCTATCCCATAAAGAATGAGATCACTGCTAACATTCCAGACTGGCTTGGGAGCACCCTGCCTCAAGGCAAAGGGATGAACTGGGTGACCTTTCAATGCTCCATCAATCATAGTTGTTCCGGGAAAGGACAAACCCAGGGACAGATACTCATCCATTGGGTTCAATGGATGGAATGATGGGAAAGGTAAGACTTGAAAAGTGATTCATTTTCTTGGAAAAGGCTAAGCCCCACATCCTCTTTTGTTCTGCCCCAGCATGGTGAGCTTTTTCTTGCCCTATGGGAGACAGGTTCTGACAAGACAGCTCCAGAAAATGTTGGGGACTCAGGGGTATGCTTTATAGCTCCTTTGTTTTGTGATCAAGGAGCAATTATCCTTTTTCCCCTCTGACCTCAGCCTTCCAAGCACACCTGAACTTCCCAAATGCATACCTGAATAAACCCGTAAAAAGTTCTGAGTTTAAAGGATGGGGGTAAGGAGCTAAAACATCTACAGGATAAAATGACTTTATTCCCTCCTGGGCTTAGGGCTCCTTTCTTTGCCCCTACTATGAAAGTAGATGGTGTCTGGTTCATCCTGGTCTTGCAGATGGAGGTTATGATTTTCTGCCAATGGGTTCATTGCAACCGGATGTCACAACAGCATCACAAAGACTCATTATGATGGAATTTTCCTGCATTACTTACACCAGCATTTTAGAGCACACTACACACCAGGATGATTGACATTTGTTAGTTCTTTCACCCAACATGTGTTGAGCAGCTGATTCATGCCAGGCCATGTGCCAGCTGCTGAGGATGCAGAGATGAAACTGGTGCGCCTGATGTGCCCCCTCCCTGCACCTGACTGTGTGGCCCCTCCCTGGGGTTTATCGATTAGCAGTGCTGCCCTCTTAACGTCTAAGTGTGGGATAACAGAGCAGTGTTTCTACTCTTGTGTGGCCACTGGGGCAGCAACAGCAGAAAACCCAGATGGTAATTGAGAAAACTGGGAGGTACAACAGGAATGGTCTCAAGAGAAACTATGGCACCAAAAAGGCCAGGTTGCATGTGTTAGTTTGACTCATGGCAGTGGTGGGATAGGTACTTCTAGGCCGAAAGGACTGGAGCCAGGATGGGGTAAGTGAGCCCATGAGCTGAGACTGGGGATCAGGGGACTGGAGGATGGGGGTGACAGCAGTTAGGAAGAACCATAGGGAGTCATGTGGTATGTGTGTGGGGTGCTCTGTGGGTAGTGGGTATAGGGAAGAGAAGGAGCTGAGAGAGGAGGGGGCTCTGATGACTCCCAGGCCAGTGTGACCTGAGAGACAGCTATTCTGGAAGACAAAAGAGACTCATTACAATGGAGGAGGATGGGCTGGAGATTTTGAACCTCCTCAGGCACTTTCGAAGAAATAGGATGGAGCTTTGGCCAATGGGAAGCAGTCTCTCCTCATGCTTCAAGGAGGACCAGGCTTGAGCCAGCCCATCTGGCAGCTCAAGGCTGGCCCTGGCTCAAAGACCACCCAGCCACCAGGGCCCCACACCACAGATCCAGGAAGGAGTGACTGGGAATATAAGAGAGGTGAGGGATAATGTTGTGCTGGGGAGTAGATGGTGACACGACAGAGAGAAGCCAGGATGAGCAGGACCCCTGGGTTCCTGGGGCATGGGGGACAGGCCACCATGGGGACTGTGGTCTTCTCTATTCCAGGTGTTTCTGCCTGAGGCCATGTACTCTGACCATAAAGATGGCCTTCCTGCTGCACCTAACTTCTAGTCCTGGCTCCATACCTAACCAGAAGAATGACTCGGGACACCCATGTGCTTGGAGGGCCCAGCCATTCCTTCCTAGCTATGGGAGCCAGGATTTGTCAAGACCTCCTTTGGTTACCTGCCACAACAGGAGAGCCAGAACAAGAAAGGATGACTGCCAGTTTTACCCAGAGACACTTGGCTTCTAGGGGCAGTTAACAGTGAACTTTTGGAAAGTGCTGCTGGTTTTCTATTCTCTGTGTCACAGAAGCATGAGTCTTTCAGACCAGGAGAGCCATGCACCTACCACCTCTTGGCTCTGCATTCTATACCCGTGTGTCACTGGAGCTCATGTAGCCCAGTGGCCTGGTTTGAAAGATAAGAGCACAGAAGTCCAGAGAGGTATTGGCTTGGCCCTAGGTCACACAGCAAGTCAAAGCAGAATCAGGCCAAGAAACAGGTTCCCTGATTTGCAGGCCTGAGTTTGCTCCACAGCCTGAACCTGAGCCTCAGAGTCAGGGCTGCCTCCTCTGCTCATGTGGGCGGAGAGGGTGGCGGGCAGGGAGGGCAGCATCCCAGCCTAATTAGAAGCTGTAGAGGAGCAGGGACATGGGGGGCCGTGCTCGCAGATTAGTGCCCCCTCCATAGATCATAGGCACGCCAAGGACATAATAAATAATCTGCCCAAAGGTTTTAAAGGTAAAAATCAGCAAACCATTAATAACATCCCCAGCACCATACATCACGCTGAAATCTTCCCATTACGCCGCTCCCTGAGCCGATTCGCATTTTCTAGGCTGTTTTTTTCCCCCTCCCTTTCCAGTACATTCTGCTGCAGCTCTGAAGCCCCTCCCCCACAGCCCGCTGAGCCTGGAAGGATGGGAGTGTGAAACCTTTGCAGATTTACCATTAGCCATTGTGGTTCTATTCAGGCCTGTGGAGGGATAACCAAAGGGGAGGCTTTCAGGTCCCTTTCTTGGGACCCTACATTTCTGCTTCCACTTCCCCTTTTAATGGATAGGATGGAGCTTGCCTACCTGCCCCTCACCCACAACTTGAAGTAGGAATAACTGTGGTCTCTCTCTCTCTCTCTCTCTCTCTCTCAGAGGCTAAGGAGGTTTAATTAATTAATGCAACAGTGTCACTTTAAATAAGAAAAATGCTGATGGCTGCACTTTCTAGTCCCTGGTGTGCCTGTGCTCTGCAGGAGGCAGCTGGGAGCTCCCAGTCTAGCTGGCCAGGCTCTAAGATTTGGGTGCATTACACGTGTTTTATAATTTGAGGGTAACCTATGGTATCAAGCCAATCAAGAATGAGGATCGAAGGAAAATTAGTAAGCAAGAAGGTAGGCCAGCTGACTAGTGGCCTGTGACATGGGACAGCACAGGGATATGGTGACAATGAGGCAGAAAGCCAGGGGAGTCTCCTCCCAGGCCTGAGTGCCAGACATTGGCCCAGTCACCTATATTTGACCTCAGCTTCCTCAGCTGGGAAGCAGAAGTTAGAAAAGACAGACTGGGGAATAGTCACATGCCACTCTCCATGAATTCTTTGAAGGCCACGTGGATTGAGCAGCTTCTAAAGCTGCCACAATTAAGTGGTTTTTTGGATGCAAGATCTACACTGAAGTCTGGGCTAGCTAACTGTTGCCTCCTAGGAAGAAGGGGGACTGTCCTGGCAGTGTGGGGAAGGGGGAAGGAGTCTGAGCCTCAGCTCTCCTTTCTTGAGCTGGGTGACCTCAGGTCAGCCCTTTCACTCTTCTGGGCCTGTTTCCTCATCTATGACATTCCTAGAGTCCCTTCCAGCTCTGAACTATGGGGCTGAGTCACCTCCCTGAATTTCCCATCCAGACCCAGAGCCACATGCTGGTGGTTCTGCAAAATCTCTTGGGTAGTCCTGGGTTAGGTCCTGGGATCCACCAGCCTCAAATGTTTCCAACCTTGGCTAGGACAATAAAGTTCTCCATAGCTCAGAGTTCTGTTCCTGTCCCCAGCAATTGCACAAAGCAGATAGTAGTAATCCCCCAGCCCGCACCTCACATGTGAGTGGCACTGTGCATTTTACAAAGCACAGCCTGGTTTCCTTTGACCCTCAGAACAACCCAGTGAAGAAGAAAGGCAAAGTCTGCTTTACCCGTTTGATGGTGGGGGAAACTGATATGGAAGAATGAACAGGAGGACTGGAGAAATCCTCTGGTAAAAGATCTCACGTGGCGAGAGCCTCAGGTTGTGATAGACAGTGGGGGGTTTCAGAGAGCCTGAAGACATCATGCTTTGCAAGACAGACTCACATTCCCTAGGCCTATGAGTACCATCCTAGGTTGACTCTGCAGGGGTGACGCGCAGCAGGGGCCCAACAGCCAGAAAGGAGCCTGGGCCCCACAATCAACAAACATGGTCTGGCTTCTCTCTCCGCTGGCAGGCATTCCTTAAAGCCCAGTGCCATCCTGAGGCTGGCTTCCCCTTCTCAGCCTCCCTCTGGTTCAGGGTCTCCAATGGCACATCAGTAGCCCTTGAAGCCTCTGCTCACAGACCCCCACTGTCGTACCTTCCTTTGTACCTACAGATTGTTCAGCTGCCACACTCTGCTTACCAACAGTGTGATTTGGGGCAAGTTACCAATGTCTCTGAGCCTCAGTTTACCATTGTATCAAAATAGGCCCAATACCTAGCTGACTAAGTGTTTGAGAGAATGAAGTGGTGTAATAAATGTGGACATGCCATAGTAAATATTTCATAGATTACTTACTACCCTGGTGGGTGGGAAATTGTCTTGAGAAGACTTGAAAGCTACCGCAGATCAGCCCAGGGAGAGAAAGCACATTCAAACTGGAGGAGCATAAATTTGGGAAGGTTTCACAAGAGAGTTTGCGTTTAATCAGTGCTTTGAAGAAAGAGCAGGGTTTTAACTTGAGGATTTGGGAGCTGGGGTAGGGGAGATTCCAGGGCAGGGGACAAATAGTCAAAAGTTCAGAGGTTTAGCAGGCAGGGAGGGCCCGGCTTGACCAAACACAGGTGGGTGGGGGAGGGGTGGGCACTCTGGCCCAGATGCCTGGCTCTGAAAGGCCCAGTGCCTCACACTGGGCTCCGCTCCACTGCTGGGGTGTCAATTCTGATGATAGAATGCACTTTGCCAACCAGCTGTCCTGAGAGACTCTGGCTTCCCTCAACTTCCTGTCATGGTGACAGACCCTCGGCCCCCTCTCAGGCCTTGATGGATGGCTCCTGTGCTGGATTTCATACATCTCCGTCTTCCCCAGAAGCTGTGACACAAGTAATTGGTGTCACCTCTGTTGATTGCATGCCAAGTGCTGACAAAACAGTCCATAATAGGGAGCTCCAGTGGCTGCCCTTGATTGTGTGGGTGGGGGAATTGCCAGGAGCTGACCCTGTGTGGCCCCCAAACTCTCTGGGGGTAACCAGAGACAGGCAGCTGGCCCAGCTGGACTAGATGGGAGCATGTGCAAAAGTATCCTGGCTCCAACCTGGAGAATGTGCTAGAAACTTTCTAAACTGATGTAGCTTGGTGTTTGGGATCCATGACTCACCTCCAAGTCTATACCTGGGGCCTGACACACATGTCTCTGGTCAGTGCAGTCCATGGCTGCTCAGCATCCTGGTGATGTAGAGGTGGAGACCCTCGAGAGGTCCACCGGCTCCTGCCAGCAAAGCTGCTATCCTTTACCTGTACAGATGACACACCTAAGGTTAAATGAGTTTCATCTATAAATACAGATTGAAGTGGTGGCCAGAACAGGGTCTGGGAGAGGGCTGAGCTTAGGTGGGAAAAAGCCAGGTCACCTGCTCATGACCAGGGAGAACTTGCATTAGATCAGGCCCAGTCTGGCCATGCTGGCCTTTCTGACCTCCAGGGTGGAGAGGGCAGAGTGGCCTCTCAAACATCTCTTCTTTCACAAGAGGGTGACAGCCCCACCCATGGCACACAGCTAGCAGAGAGGGCTGCACAGAACCAGGAACACATACAAGGGCCCTCCCGTGTGTTGCCAGAGGGGAACACCTCCTGCTCCATGTGATCCAATCCCTAACCAGAGTTCCACCGAGACAAACAGGGTTAGTTGAGGATTGGCTGGGGACTGGAGAAACATCCATCCACTTCTCTCGATACACTAAAATTTGCCCCTGAACCCTTGCCTTAAAATTAAACAGAAACAGCAGATAGCTGGATACATGGGCCATACCACAGTGGTCTCCTTTCTGGGGCCTTTCTTTCCTCTTTTCTTTTCTTTTTTCTTTTCTTTTCTTTTCTTTTCTTTTCTTTTCTTTTCTTTTCTTTTCTTTTCTTTCCTTCCTTCCTTCCTTCCTTCCTTCCTTCCTTCCTTCCTTCAAGTTCCTTTATTTTGAGAGAGACAGAGCAAGAGTGGGGGAGGGTCAGAGAGAGAGGGAGAGAGAGAATTTCCAGCAGGTCCTTACTGTCAGTGCAGAGCCCATCATGGGGCTTGATCTCACAAAGGGTCATGAGCTCATGAGTGGGACATTCAACTGACTGAACTGCTTAGGTGGGGCCTTTCTTGACTGATCCCTGCCCAACACCAAGAGAAGCTTTGAGAAGCAAGCTCCCCATGCAGGGGAAGGTGTCCATTGCCTTGCTCTGAGCTCTCTCCATGAGGACTTTGGGCAAGAATTGGTCTTTGGTTTTAGTATCAGAAATAATATTCTGGTATTTTGTTTTGTTTTTGCTCCTCTCAAAAGGTAACTTGTGACAGGTCATGGGGACTGCTGCATTCAGGGCTCCCTTTGGCCACAAGCACCATTGGGGCTTAGCCCCAGTCCTGGCTCCATTTTACCTCCCTTCCTTTGTTTTCTTTCTATCCTGTTATATTGTTGCATCTAACAGATTGTTGTAAGTCCTTTTCCGTATAAGGTGGACTAAGCAATGACACAGCCTCAGTACCTGTGGTCTAGATTTTGTATAGGAAAGAGGCAAATATTTCTCAAAGCTCATTATTGATCTCCTGGGCCTGCCTCCTGTGGTCTCCAATTCTGGCCTGGGGAGATCCGAGTATATATTCTATACACATACCTACCACATATGCCATGAGCCATAGACAAAGTGATGGTGGCACTTGAGACATCTCAGCAACAACTCTTAGGATGACTTCGCCAGCACCTTTAGGCACTCAGCCACCAAGACAACTTGCTTTGTTCGGCCAGCTCCACAGCAAATGTCTGTCTGCTGTCCCTGGTGGCTGGTCTTCCTGAGCTATTGGCAGGTCTGCCTGGGTGTCCTGTGTGTGTACCCAGCCTCTCTGCATGGGCTAGGGGGTATTGAAGAGCCCCTGCTGCTGGTCATAAAACAGGCAGGAGAGCCGGAGAGTAAGTTAGTCATCAGAGCTGTGGTCATCCTGGGAGCCTCTCTCTCCTTGTTCCAGCTGGATGACGCTTGCCCTTCTCCCTGGGGTAGTCTGGAGTTAATGATTCTTTATCTGCACCTGGCCCACCCACAAAGAGAGAGGGGTCTCCTGGGGGTTGGAGCAATGCCAGGGCTGCCCCGAGGAGGGACAGCTGCCCCCAGTCTTCCTTCCTAGGGCACTGGGCACCCCCCTAACCACCCCGCCATACAGCAGTCTCCAGCTGGGCCCCTGGGACCTGCAGATCCTTCCTTGATCCCGCCTGGCCTGGGAGAGTCCCCATGGCCGGCTCATTGTCCCACTCCTGCCACTTTTCCTCTGCCGCATTGTTCCCGTTATCAGCATCCTACACGCTGCAGCGGCTGCACAGGAAAGCGTGGCTGCCGCTGAGGCCGCTGCTGAGGCCGGCTGACAGGGCCCAGGTGTCCTGTTGGCGGGGGCTGCCAGAGTCCTGGCCGGCTGGAGAACATGGCACGTGCTGTGCTCTCTATGGGTATCTTGGTTCTCTGTGCTTGAGGTAGGGTGCAGGAGACCCTGGGCCCAGCTGTGATGTCAGGAGGTACATGCAGTGTCTCTATCTCTTTCCATCAGTATCAATGTCCCGCATCTGTCAGAACCTGTTTGTTCTCTCCTTGTGTCTCTGTTTCCTACTCTGTTAAGCGCAGGCCTGCCTGTTCTATTAACAGGATCAAATGAGGCCCAGGAAATGGAAGTGTGAAGGGCACACCTTGCCCACAGTACCTGGGCCCTTTCTGAAGTGAGGGGTTTAGATTAGAGCAGGACCAATAAAGCAGCTCCTATCTAGAGTTTTGGGGGAGATGGGGCTGGGGGAAAGGAAAAAAAACTTCTACTTTTGGTCTGCACCAGGGTAGAATATTCTAGGAATCTCAGGAGAGCTGGGTGGTACAAATTTAGCAAGTAAAAACATAGGACACCCAATTCAATTTGAATTTCAGATAAAAAAATGATTTGTAAAATATAAGTATGTCCCATGCAATATTTGGGACATAACTATACTAAACAAATTATTTAAAAAAACTTTTTTTAACGTTTATTCATTTTTTTGAAAAAGAGAGACAGAGTGGGGGAGGGGCAGAGAGAGAGGGAGACACAGAATCTGAAGCAGGCTCCAGGCTCTGAGCTGTCAGCACAGAGCCTGATGCTCGGCTTGAACCCACGAACTGTGAGATCATGACCTGAGCTGAAGTCGGACACTTAACTGACTGAGCCACCCAGGTGCCCCAAACTATTCTTTTTTTAAATCTGAAATTCAAATTGAATTGGATGTCCTGTATTTTATCTAGCAATGCTACTTAAGACCCCCAGTGTGGGGTCTAGAATGCTGTAGGGCATTCTTTGGAAAGTTTAGACAGGATTGGGAAGATGGGGGAGGGTTTTCCCATATCTGTCTCATTCCCTAAATTTTCTCTGGAGCACCTTTTCCAGAGGAGACCTGTAGCCTGCAGGTGGATCTCTAGGACAGAAGATCTTCCAAGTCTATGGCCCCTAGAACAGCCCCGGCCAGATGTTCAGGCCCAGGACTCTGTGCAACCTCCTCAGGTGGGGGCACCTCATCAGGGGGTGTGGGTGCATAAGGGGAAGTCTGCAGAACTGGCCCAGTAATGGAGATGGACCAAGGGAAGACCCTAGCTGGTGAGCCAACTTTGTTCCCACCTGCAGGGATGTCCCGCCCTCTGCTGGCACATGCGGATATGACAGGATTTTTCCTTCAGAGTTGGTCTCTGGGAGAATTAACCAGATAAGCCAAATTTACAGCTTATCTTCAGTTCTTTATCTGCTCTGGGAGAATCTGAATTGTGGCTTTCCTGTGAAGAAAAATTCACCCTTGTAAATCTTGATTGTTGAAAAAATCTCGATTGTTGAAGAAAATTTTTCCCACTCTAGCCAAGAAGGAACTTGGAGAAAACAAACTAAAGTTTCACTAGTTTTGTCTCCCATAAGGAGTGAACTTGGAAAATTCTAGAAACAAAAAAGTATGCAACATTCTGCGAAGTAATGTCTCTCAGTGTCATTAACAGCGGTGAGAACAGGAGTATGGGATGACCACACTGAAGGGGCTTGTATCTCCTCTTGACCTAGCTCACCAGGGCAGGATGCCATTATCACATTCACTGTACCACGAACTCAGTTCTAAAGTCACTGGCTTGTGGAGTTCACAATTTTCTGTTCCCTTCTATTGACATGGATAATTAGATGCTTCCTGTGATACTTCTTCTGTTTTAGCTCAAGATACTTCCAAGAGACCAGAAATCTCAGGACAAAATTTCCTATGCTGTACTCAACAGGCTAGTAACATAATTCCTACAGATAACTGCCAGTGGAGTATATTAAGAGGGGTCTATTAACTCCAGCCAATGAATAGTTTTACTTCATGTATGGAATGCAAGAAATAGTACTTTTTCACCATCAAGGTATTTATAATCTGGGAGCGCCTGCATGGCTCAGTCAGTTAAGCATCTGACTTTAGCTCAGGTCATGATTTCACAGTTCGTGAGTTTGAGCCCCACATCGGGTTCTGTGCTGACAGCTCAGAGCCTGGAGCCTGCTTTGGATTCTGTCTCCCTCTCTCTCTGCCCCTCCCACCCCTGCTCACTCTCTGTCTCTTTCAAAAATAAATAAACATTAAAAACTTCACTCATATGAGGACTTTAAGATACAATACAGATAAACATAAGCAAAAATATAAAAACAGGAAGGGAGACACAACATAAAAGACTCTTAAATACAGTATACCATAACAGAGAGTTACTGGAGGGGTTATGGGAGGGGGGATGGGCTAAATGGGTAAGGGGCATTAAGGAATCTACTCCTGAAATCATTGTTGCACTATATGCTAACTAACTTGGATGTAAATTAAAAATAAATAAATAAATAATAAAAGTGTGAAAAAAATTTTAAAAAGATATTTATAATCTGAGTGGAAAATGACAGTTATTAAGTGTGAGCTAATATAGCTGTAAGGATTTGCTATCTATAACCAGAGCAGCAGCAGGTTTTTTAGGGGACTCAACAATCTGGAAGCCTCTTAAAGAAATAGAATACAAGATTGTGAATGCATATCTAAGCTCAAAAGTGAATATTTATTTGGAATGAGTAAATGAATCACAAAAAATTATTTTTTTAAAAGATAGACTTTATTTTTTTAGAGCAAGTTTATATTTACAGTAAAATAAAGCAAAAGGTACAGAGATTTCCAATGGACACCTTGCCCACTAACATGCACAGCCTCCCCCACTATCAACATCCCCTTTAGAGAGGTACATTGTTACAATCAATGAACCTGCACTGACACCTTATAATCACCCAAAGTCCAAAGTTTATATTAGGGTTCACTCCTCGTATTGTACATTCTGTGGATTTAGAAAAATGTATAGTGACATGCATCTCCTCTTACAGAACCATATGGAGTCGTTTAACTGCCCTAAAAATCCTCTGTGCTTCACCTACTCAACCCTCCTTATTCCTTAACCCCTGGTAATCACAGATCTTTTTATGTTCTCCATAGTTTTGTCCAAATAGCATATTTCTAAAAGAAAAAAAAAAGCTCAACAAATATCACAAAACCAGAAAAATAATCCATACAAGCTTCTGGCTTTGTGTACTTCAGATCTTGGGTCTCTTCTGCTTGGTACATACTTTCAGTGCTGGGAGCCCTAAGACATGTGCTCACTGAAGCAAGACTTCTGGCCTTGCACCTTCACCTCATGGCACTGTTGGGTCCCTTGGGTGTTGCCTGGAAGCCATTTCTATACCTGGATGGTTAGCAATGATTAACTACACAGAAGTGACTGATGTATGTATATACATGGCAAGTATGACAGAGGAGAAGGCAGAGTGGAAAAAATCAATAGTCTTAACCAATTTGTGACTAAAATGTCTCACGTTTGCAAATTTCACAAAGGACATGGCTGTATTAAGGCACTTTGGCTAGAATGGGGGGCCCCAAGGCTTAACCTTATACATACCAAGGCCAAATCTCAACACAAGTAAAGTTAATGTTATCCACAGAAATATGGCTAATATTTAGAGAATAACACTGTGGATGTCTGGTTATTTCCAGTGTTCCGAATGTCTTGGGGGCATTTTTTTTTTCCAAGAAGCATAGTCCTGTAAGAGTGATTCTGGTTTTTATATGTGTTTTACAGAAACCAGGCTTCTGACATGTAAGCCCAGTAAATAAGCAAATGCTCTTTGTTTACTGTTTACAAGATCTAGCTTTTTTCCTAGACTCTCAGACAATGTTAGATTTAATCTGCCCATGTTCAGATTAGGCCCACTTTGCACTGCCCAACCCTACCCTGTGTCCCACCCCAAGGATGTTAACATGGTACTGAATGCTAGCTAAACGAGAATAATAGAGGGAAGGCATCTTGGGGAAGTAATTCGATCCGTGGCAATATGAACACAAGGTTCAAAGTCAGTGGAACAGAACAAAAGGAAATGTAACACAATGGGTGCAGGCAGACAAGGAGAATTGCTACCACAGGACTGAGCTCCTGAGTAAGACAAGGGAGCACTTTGTGAACTTACGACCTTCTCATCTGTTGGGCTGGTTTGTACATGGTTTGGAGGAGACAAGAGAACCAGTTAGATGACTAGATGACCATGCTTAACGCATCAGAATTCGAAGTTTGTCTTGTAGGACAAGTTCATGCTTGGATTTTAGGTAAACAACGCCCTCTACTGCTAAACAGCTCTCATGACAGCTCTCTGGGTGATGGCTTTCCCGAGGAGGCTTTGTCTACAGGAACCCCCAAAGAGGAGTGGAACAAGGTGGAAATAGTGTTAGATCCATGGGACACCAAGAGCCTTCAACTAAAAGAGAGGTTTCTGATTAATATCTAGATTCAGGCATCCAGTGGAGGTTAGATTATGGGGCCCTTAGAATTCTATCAGCACCCAGATACAAGAATATTCACATTTTCACATTTGTTTGAAAGAGTAGACACACACACACACACACACACACACACACACAAGCAAACACTTTTTCTACCTCTTTGGATCAGATGGATTGGTTAGTGTTTATAGCTGTCTTACCAGATCAGTTCTTTGCAAGCAGAACAGAAGACTTTGGAAATTCAGAACTTATTCTAAGAGTCAAGAGTTTAAAGCACTTCTCTCCTCCCCCTCCCTGCCCAACCCCCCACCCCTCCCTACTGGAGGCCTCTGCCACTGGGACCTCCAATTTTATTTAAGAGTGGTTAGGAGCGCCTGGGTGTCTCAGTTGGTTGGGCATCCGACTTCAGCTCAGGTCATGATCTCACAGTTTGTGGGTTCGAGCCCCACATTGCGCTCACTGCTGTCAGCCTGTCAGCACAGAGCCTGGAGCCTACTTCAGATTCTGTGTCTCCCTCTCTCTGCCCCTCCTCTACTCACACTTTGTCTCTCTCTCTCAAAAATGAATATATGTTAAAATTTTTTTTTTTTAAAGTTGCTAAAACCATCGACTCCCATGATTTATGTAACTTGAAATATCTCCCCAGGAAACTTGAGTTTTCTTCTCCTTTTGTCTTCTCTTTCCCCTCCCCTGCCCCTCCTCCTCCTTTTCCTCTTTCTCCTTCTCCTTCTCTTGCATTTTCTTCTAAAGACATTTGGAAGCTACAATATATGTAGTGATTTAAAGTAACCCAGGCTCAGGGCGCCTAGGTGGCTCAGTCGGTTAAGCATCTGACTTAAGCTCAGGTCAGTCATCTAAGCTAACTTAGGCTCACAGTTTGTGAGTTCAAGCCCACATTGGGCTCTGTGCTGACAGCTTGGAGCCTGGAGCCTGCTTCAGATTCTCTCTCTCTCTCTCTCTCTCTCTTTCTCTCTGCCTCTCTCCCACCTGTGCTCTCTCTCTCTCTCTCTCTCTCTGTCTCTCTCAAGAATAAATAAACATTAAAAAATTAAAAAAAAATAAAGTAACCCAGGCCCAATCATTTGAGACAAAGCCCTGTGTCCACATTCTCTTGGTGCCTTGGCTTTCTGGGTTGTGTGGCTGCCATCCCTTCCCACTTGGGTTTTTGAGGGGAATGATCACTCTCTCTGTTGCCCCTCACTGCGGACTGGGGAGCAGGGCATCCTCCCCTGATACTGTGCCATTAACTAGTCACTTGACCTCAAGTATTTGACTTCCTTGACCTCACTCTTCTCTACTACAAAGTGAAGAAGTGGATTGAACTAGGTGATGTCTGCATTATCTGCCAGCTTCCTCTGAGACCCAGTAATCTCACTTCATTTTACCTCAAGCTTCTGCCTGGTTCATTATGGGTAAACCAGTTGCACTCTACTGATGAAGCAGAGAAAGGGTCCTGGCAGTGTTTGACTGCAGGTAGCCTCTGTAATCTGTGATACTACTCTCTTTACAGTTTGCATACTCACTTAACCATTATGGATGATTTGACAGGCTTTTTCACTAGCTTCACTGGTTACATCAGGTAAAATGCTAAAATCATCTGTATTTATGAGATCTACAAGGTTTAAAGGTACCCTAAGGGATCTAGGCTTATTTTCTACCTAGAACTTCATCCCAAAGAACTGCAAGCCCATAAAGGTCCTTAAAACATCAAGTTGGCAGGCTTACCCCACCAGGTAGCAGGCTGAGGACTGTGTTCTCAGGGAGTGTCCAGCCAAGCTCTATACACCTGATTCTCTGATGTGCCACGTCTCTGTTCTGAAGGAGGCAGCTCTCCATGGAAATCTAGATTCTTCCAACTGTGCTCCACCTGATTTCTTCTCTAAGCTCCTTGATAGGTGAGATGAGAGGAGGGAACCTGGTCAAATAAAAAAATGAATTCATTATATTTAACCAGATGCCCAGAGTGGAGTTGTTGAAAACTCTCATGGGCATGGGAACCATCTCAGAAAATAATAAATAATAGTGACACACAGCAACAAGGACCAAATGTCTCCCTTTTGATCTTCTATTTCCTCCATAGGGGTCTTGGCGCCTGGGTTCAACACAGACTTGAGTGTTTTGTTCTGCTGTTTGTGTCTTGATATGACAACACAAATGCCAACTTCCTTCTGGGTACAAGGCAACCTGAGGAGAACCAGGAGAAACTCTGCAGGAACAGGTCCTGCCTGTGTTCCCCACACCCTCAACTTTAGTAGGTCTGTGCTGGGGAATCTTCACACCCTAATCTGTGCTGAGGCTCAGGTGGAAAGTGAAAAGCCAGGCTGAATACTGAATATCCTGTGCATGCGTACACACACACACACACACACACAGCACTCTGACTGTAAATACAGGATTCAGCCTATAAAAGAAACAATAAGCTAGATTCAATGAGGTTTCCCCAGCAAATGGAGTGTTTAGGGTTTTGCTGGGATTCTATTGTGTAGACTGGAGTCTCTTAACACAGTAAGACAGCAAGCAGCTTCCTGTTATGGAAACAGCCAAACCCTAACATTCAGAAAGTCAATCTATACAGCAACTGGATAAACAACCAAGATAATGATCAGCCATAATGGGCACAATAGCCAAAATGGGATTACTTGGAGAAAAGGGGCTGGCGCAGACCCAAGCAATGCAGATGAATACAAGCCATCTCCTGCTTAACAATCCCCATTCATTGTGCCCTGGGCTTGTGCACACCGCCCTGCACATGGTGGCTGGGAGTGTGCAGGTACAGATCTCAATGTTATTTTTAGGTGGCTTGCTGGGAGCTGTGTGTCTGGTTCCCTGGGTGACCTTCCGGAGGCCTGGGGCACTGTGCTAGGACAGGTGTCCTGTCTTTGCCAACACTGAGATTGGTGTCACACTCCAGGTCTTACCACTCATAAAAGTAAGCTCATCCAAGCCAGTCCTGGAATTCTGGAAAATTTTACAGTTTCCCCATCTATAAAAGGCCATCCTAATAATGAATTCTGACTACTCTGCTCTGTTTCCTCTGAGGGCTACATAGATGGCAGTGCTTTTAGATTACAGAAGAAGTAGCAGAAATGGCTTTGTTTTATAAAGTATCTGAGCACTGGGCAATTGCAAAACTGTTTGCAGTGAGACTTATCTTCTGCCCTCCAAACTGCTCTATCAGCACAGGCATCCTGGCCTTCTATCAATCCTTACTCAACACATGCCCATATTAACCTGCCCTGGTCATGATACAATTAGGTATCACCCTCCAACTAGGTAGGCTGGGTGATCATGACCCCATGTGTTCTGACATGGAGGACCCTGGAAGGTCTTCCTGACTCCAAAATCTTTCACTTATCACCCGATTTCTATCTGAAAGGAAGTGTCCATCATTTGTTTAAGTTCGTTGGGTTAATCTAAAAGTTGGGGTGCATTGTGAGTGGGGACATTGTGTCAGGAGAGCCCATGTCAGTGAGGACATATCCTAAGAAGGAGATCTAGGGCCACTGGAGTATTCCATGGCTTTCTCTGTGCCTGAATTTCTTTATCTGGGAAGAGAGGGCAGGAAAGACAGGCCTGGGAGGTTGGAGGGTGGTATGAAGTACTGTCAGGGCCTGGATGGGACATTCTAGTGTCAGAAGGTACAAAGAAGGCTAACTTATGACGATGCAGACTTTTGGAAATGTTCAGTGGGACAGAGGGGAGGACAAAAAGTGATCAATAAACTCCAAGATCTAAGAGCAAAGGCATTGCAATACATTTACAGTTTTGAAGGACAGGAATTTACTTTTCAGAGATGGCAAAGATCTTAGAGATCATTCCAAGACAAAAACATAGCTCAGAGGGAGGGTGTGACTCACCCAGGCTGCAGAAGAGTTGAAATGCAGGAGTGAGAAGCTCAACTTCCTAAGTCTATCCTTCCCACCACACCTCACTGCCTCATCCCATAGAGACCACCATGGTAGTAGATGCCCTGTTATCCACATGGCTTTTCAAGAGCCAGGAAGGCCTGACCGAGGGTCCTGCTCAGGAATCTTGCATTCACCTGGCACTATCTGCCTCTAAGTGGGAAGGAGGGGAGCCAGGCTCCCTGGGCACTCTCTCTAATCCCTAAGAGCAAGACCTGACCAGGGTGGAGAAGCCTCTGACCTACTCCTGCACATCATTCCAGGCAGCTCTGCCTTCCCTACACCCAGGGAGAGTGGGAAGATGACAGCCAAGGCCAATGGATGACCACTTTGAGCAAGAAAATCTTCAGGCCAAGTAAATCAATTCTAGAACCCAACAAGCAAACATTTCCCACTTCTATAGCACTTCAAGGTATATAAAGCACATTCACGTCTACATCCCATTCAACTGCGACAACTACCCTGTGCATAAAGTATCCCATTATTCCATTTACAATTGAGAAAAGTGAATGCCCACAGGCTAAGTAACATCCCTACAATCAAGGACCCAGTGGTGAGTCCTGTACTCAGGATCCTTTCAGGCCCTTTGACTCTAAGCCCAATGCTTGTTCCACCAAATCTCCCTGGCCCTGAATCTGCAAAACTTCTGCTTAAACACAACATAGTATCCAATGATGCAGGGATGAGCGTTTATTTGTTTGCCTATGTTCATTACAATTGGTAACTTTTGAACCTATATTAGATACCATTGCTCAACTGCTGTGGGTTCAGACTGAAATCTGTGGTCCTATTAATTTAAAGTCCTTAAGAGTCCTAAAATAAAAATCTGTGCTGTTTTCATTCCCAAACAAGGTGAATTGACATGACCCACTCTAGTCCACTTTTCTCCATGGTGGAGAAGCCAGCTACCTTCAACTATATACAATAATAAAGATGTCGTTCCCTGAGCAAGGGACCAGAGGAAAAAGAAGCACTTCTGTCCATGCCTCCCTCCCATCCAAGCAGGTCATTTGCTGGACCCTAGCTTCTGATCTTTTATTAGCCACAATCAGCTCTGTGACTTGGAAGACAGAGCAAGTAGCTTCTGCTGTAGAAATGGGTGTCACAGTCTTATTCTTTCTTTGTAGGGTTCCTGGATGGGACAGGGCCTGGACACCACATGTGTGTGCTGCTCCTTGATTTTGCTAATCACAGACATCAGCTTCCAGTTTTACAACTGGCCTATGTTTTCTTCTGTGTTGTTCATATCAGGCGTTTAAATCCAGTGCCTCCTATGGCAACCACCTAGGTGTGTTCATGTGTTTCTTATAACAGCCCTGAGAGGGCAATGTTGTTATTATGTAGAGCAGCAAGTTAAAGCTCATAAAGGCTTCACTTTGCACGCTGATTCCATAGCTAATCAATGGCTGGAACAGAAGCTGAACTCCGAATTGTTGGACTCTAGGTTTGGTGCTCTTTCTAGCACACCATGTGGCCTGATTCCATGGTTTTTGGTCCATCCTGGTATGGGCCCAAGGAAGCTCTTGGTCCTTCCAGCTCAGCCAGACCTCTGGCCTGGCCTTCTTCTTCTCTCATGAGCTTTGGTACCCACCTTTCAGAATGGCCAAATTGCATATCTCCACCTGGACTAGAGACTCCACTCACTCACTCCTCGTAGTCACTCTTTGCATATTCTCAGGGGTACAACTTTTGGTGACTTCATATCCCTTCCTCTACTTTTCTGGGCATCATCCACATGGTAGGAGTAATGAGAACAAAATCCCAGTTAGCAAGCATGTGTCCAAACTACACATACTTGTAGAGAGACATGAAAGAACATGAGACAAGCCCGGGGTCCTTACTCATTCTGCCAAGAATGGATCCCCCATTGCAGGTGCTACAAGTGGGATCTCCATATTCCCAGAAACCAGTAGCATGAGCTCACTTCTAACACAGGCCAAGAGATGCAGTGCAGGTGGCCTCATTGTCCTGCAAAGCTTCCGTGGTTCCTCTTTGCCTACAGAGTAAAGTCCCGCCTGCCTGATAGTCAAAGCCTTCATGATTTGGCTCCCCTGTGCCCTGTGACACAGAATTGTTGTCCCCCTCCTTCTGTCTCCCCCACTCATCTGCATCTGTCCCATCATGGGCTCTCCCCTCCCCTCCATTACTCCAAATCTTACCTGTCCTTCCAGACACATTTCAAATGATGGCTTCTTTGCAAAGCCTTTCCTAATGATCCTATTTTGCAAAAGAGGAAATAGGAGATCAGTAGAATTAAATTAATTGCCCAAGTTTATACAGCCAGTGAGTGGTGAAATACAGATTTCAAGCCAGCCTGTCACACTCCAAAATCAAGGGTCTTTCTACTGAATCCTATCTTCCTGGGAGGAACACATGGGATAACATACTTAATGCACTGCCAAGAATGAGGTGCCAAAGCTTTACAGGTTCTGCTGGAAGTCAGGAAGCACAAGATGCAAATAAGATCAAGCCCAGGTTGGGTGTTAAGGCAGTCCGTTTGTTAGAGACCACAATATTGATGACATTAGCTGCCATTTATTGAGACACAACTATGTATGGTACACTCTGCTAACTTTAAATATGGCACTTCATTTAATCCTCACCACCCCCCTAAGTTAGGTATTATTATTCCACTTTCTTAAGGAGATGGTGTTTAGAAAACCCACCTAAGCTAGGCATTTTCCCACTAGTTTTTATAACAACTGTGTGAAGTGTGTTTGCTTCTGTGTTACAGTTGGCATAATTGGAGCTCAAAGAGTTCCAGCCACTGGCCATTGAACATGGCAGAGCTGGGTTAAAGCCCAGGTCTGATAACTGTCCCACTGGGGAACTGGGGCAGTTCAGCCCCCGTGGATGGAGGATGAGATGGAGACCCTCCAGGCAGGAGCTCTGACTGGATGCTCATCAGTAACTATGACCTTCGTATGGCTTGAATGTGGTTCCCACCGTTTAATGGAGTAGAGGAAGGATGCGAAAGGTGAGGGCAGGTGCAGTGCCCATTTAGAGAACAGAGAATTCTGGGGAAAGATCTCATGTGGAGCAGTAGGTAGAGATGAGTTTGTGTGGGCCCAGGGACCGAGGCTCTGGTGCTTGGAGATATGGAGGAGGCTGGAGGAGGCTGGTGGAGAAGGGAACATTCCCTCAGATGGGAAATTTCACCAATTTCACCAATTTAACCAATGCCAAGCTCTCAGGCTTGGCATGTAAAAGTTAGGGCCTTGACTGGACACCAGTAGCCGATCTCTAGCCTCTACTTCTTGGGAAGCAAAGGAAAAGACTCCTGGAGAAAGGGAGTCTTCTCTCTACACCTTTCTTAGAGCAGGTGTTAACTGTGCCTAGGGCCTGCAAGAAAGTGGGAACTTTGTTGTCAAGGAAACAGGCTCAGGCTGGGATCCCCTGCATAAGGAGCCTACTAGACAAGAGGGGCACCAATAAAGGATGAAGATAATTTGGTTCAATTCCACACACACAATTCCACACTGAGCCTGTTCTGGAAACCATGGTGGTTGAGGAATGAGAGAGACTCAGAACCTGCCCTAGGGTGCTAACTCTCAGGAAGGGTCAGTAAGTCAACCACAGCTGGGCTCAGTTGAATAACATCTATCTGATACCACGTATGTGTGGTAACCTCAAAAAATATTTACTGAACTAGACTCCTAAGTAGAGAGAAAATTATGGTGGTGCTCCCCCAACTAAAATGTATGGCATCAGTGGTATATATCAAACCCTAAAGGTATTGCAACCTCCTTGACTCTTCTGGACTTGAGAGCTGAGAAAGCCTCTAGACATCTGACTTGGGCTTGTGACTGCTTTCAGGGACAATGAAACAATTCATATGATGTATGAGACTGTTAACCAACTAGAAATTTCTAAGACCTAGGGTGGGTTCTCACCTCTTTTATTAGCTGTGTGTCATGAGCAAGTAATTTAACCTCCCTGGACCTCCATTTCCTTTAACTATAATTTGGGGATAATGCTAATGATAACAAGGGTTTATTTCTTTGTTCACTAACTCATTTACTGAGTACCAACTGGTACCCTTCTGGGCTCTGAAAACACAGCAGCAGACGTGACAACCAAGGGACTACTCTCAGGGAACTTTCTGTCTCATGAGAAAAAGCAGAAAGTGAAACAGTGAAGATATAATACACAAGATCCTTTCAGGTGGTGATAACTTGATAACTGTTATGGAGAATATGAAAAAGGTAGAGGAAAAAAAGAGAGAGGAATGAAGGGGTCTGTCTCTACTGACTCTATCCTCTGCCTTGGCAGGAGCCAGGAGAGCACTCTTCCATAACTGTACCATTATTTGCCTCCTCATGTCCCCCCACCAAATTCATATGCTAACATTCTAACCTCCAATGGGATGCTATTAGAAGTGGGGCCTTAGGGCACCCGGGTGGCTTAGTCAGTTAAGTGTCTGACTTCAGCTCAGGTCATGATCTCATGGTCTGTGAGTTCGAGTCCCACGTCGGGCTCTATGCTGACAGCTCAGAGCCTGGAGCCTGCTTCAGATTTTGTGTCTCCCTCTCTCTCTGCTCCTTCCCCGCTCATAGCTCTGTCTTTATCTCTCAAAAAATAAGTAAAAACAAAAAAAATTAAAAGAAAAAAAGAAATGGGGCCTTTAGGAGGTGATGAAGTCATGAGAGTGGAGTCCTCATGATAGGATTTGTGCCCTTATAAGAAGAGACACAAGAGAGCTGGCTTCCTCTCTCTGTTCTCCACCATGTGAGCACACAGTAAGAAGAGGCTATCTGAAAACCAGGAAGCAGTCTCTCACCAGACATGAGATCTGCCGACACCTTGATCTTGGACTTTCCAGCTTCCATATCCGTGAGAAATAAATTTTAGTGTTTAAGCCACTAGATCTGTAGTAATTTGTTATAGCAGCCTGAAATGACTGAGACTTTGCATTTCTTCTGTTTGCCTGCTGCCCCCTGCCCCAAAGGCATGTAAATGGTCGTCTTGCTGGTGGTCATATTCTTGCCCTCCTTCCAAGGGGATTCCATAGCTGGATTTTTAGCCCTGGGCATGGTTGCTATGTTGCTGGTTCAGCCACCTCCCAGCCCTGGCAGCAACTGTGAGCCAAGTCAGAGACCAGGTGCAAAACTTTAAAATCTGCATGAACCCACGGCAATTCTAACCCTCCAGTTTCCCCTACCTCCATTCCTGCACCCTTCCAAGAAGCATGAGCATCATAAATAAATCCATGACCAACATAGCTAGGCCCAAAGTAGGGTGGTAAGTTCTAGGCCAAGGGGAGCCTGGAGGGGTGAAAGTTTCTGCATGTGGGGATTTCTGGAAAGTGAGAGTCTGAGCTCAGTTTGGAAATTGCAAAACTGCAAGTGATATGGTTTAGTAGTAGGTTCAGAGAGGGGGTGCCCTGGAAGTAGGAGGGAGAGCTGGGGCCAGTAGGGACATGGGGGTGGGAAAAGACAGGTAGTGGCTGCTGCGTTTGCTGTTTCACACCTGAGTCTTGACCTGAAGGGTGGCTGGGATTTGGATGGCTAGAGCAAATGGAAAAAACCTCCACTCAGAGAAGCACCTGCTTCCTGCTCTCAATTTTCTCTTCTTCCAGGTAAAGTTATGGGTTCCTAGCAGCCTCCATTGGGTGGGCTTCTGGAAGGTGCTAGTGGGTCCCAAAGGGCATGGGAGCCATTGTAGAATTGTTCAATAATACAACAGGGGATTTACAAAAGAGCATCTAATTTAATTCCCTCATTTTGTAGATGAGGACACTGAAGGTCACAGGGGAAGGTGCTTACCTAAGATCACACAGCTAGCAGGTGAATGCCTTGTAATTTAATGTAGATTTCTGGATTCTAGCTTGGTGATCATTTTACTACCCACACCTCTCATCTGCTCTGTGCCTGGCAGTCCTGTGCCCAGCATGTGTGTACAGACTAAAGGGTGGATATCACCATTTTTCAAGGTCCAGCTGAAGCTGTGGGTCCACTCGGCTTCCCTAGGAGTTGGAGCAGGACCAGGGTTCTCATGTCTGCTGTAAGAAAAACTAAAGTCATCTAGTCCCAGGGGTGTTTCCCCAGTGTGGACAGCAATATTCAGCCCACTCAGCATCTTCTGGGTGATGCCATTGTGGCAGACTGTGCTTTGCAGACCTGGCTTTCTTAGCTGAGAAAACAAGATTTTCTCTGCCACTTACTAGTTACAAGATCTCTGACATTGATGAGCTTCAATGCTCTTACTTGTATTATAATATACACACTTCTTGCATCATTTAGTTACTAGACCCAAAAATGCAAACTGGGATACAAAACGTATATAGTTGAGTATTTAGTCTGAAGCTGTTTATCTATGTACCATCAACATCACCACTATCACCATCATCTTGCCTGAGGAACTGAAGATATACATTATCTTGGATGTCATGATGCATACTTTAATTACTAATTACCAAAGGCCTTAGGCGACTAATAAAGATATCAGTCAAACACCTGGACTGTCCATAGTCAGAACTTGCTCTCCAAACAATGGCAACCAGAGGGCTGCTCTTGCCCAAGTAGGTTCTTAGTACATGTTTTTTGATGTTTATTTATTTTTGAGAGAGAGGCAGAGAGAGAGAGAGAGAGAGGACACAAGCAGGAGAGAGGCAGAGAAAGAAGGGGACAGAGGATCTGATGCAGGCTCTGTGCTGACAGCAGAGAGCCCAATGCGAGGTGTAGACTCAAGAACCATGAGATTGTGACCTGAGCTTAAGTCGGATGCTCAACCGACTGAGCCACCCAGGTTCCCAGGTTCTTAGTACATGTTTATTGTTTGGCTCACCCACCTGCCCTGAAGACGGAATGAAGAAAGACTAGAAATGGTAGGATTTGGGGTTCCCAGTTGGAAGTTTTTCCACCTGTCATAGTGATATTGCCAGAGAGGAACAATCCCAGTTAATGCATTCCAGTGACCATGTAGTCAGCTATCCATGGGTTCCAGACAGTGTCCCCCAGGATTGGGAAACCATGACAGGCTTTCTGGAGGAGGTGGTCCTTCTTCCTACTTGTGATGGGGTCAGGGTTATGGTTGATCCAAGAGCTCTCATTCACCCAGCTGGTGTGTGTTGTAAACCATCTCCCATGTAAAAAGCTAAGTCATTTATCATATATTCTCTACCCCAACAGAATAAATACTTCTCTCCACTTTAGAATGACAAGGCCCCCACCCCCTGCCATGGCAGCATATCTATGAATCTGTTTAATTAAAATGGTTAAAGGGAAGCATTGCCCATCCCAATGGCTTCCTCAGCATTTGGAGACAAGAAGGCTGCCTTGACAGGGTCTCTCATCTGGCAGGGGGCAGGTGTGTGTTCTGTGGCCTGTGTCCTGTTGGAATATGTGACAAGCAAGTGACTCCAGCCCACCCTCCCAGGTCCCTCTTCTTGCACCAGGCTGACCTCACTCATCTGCACTCTTATCTAGTTCATGTGGGCATTTGAGACTGGAGCCTGCTTTTCCCTTTCAATTGGAAGCATTTCTGTCTCACAGTCTGATGTCAGATCACAGAAGGTAGCACTAGATGAGCAGCATGTTCCAATCTTCTTGTTTGGGAACTAAGTAACAGGCTCAGTGAGGCAGTGATATGCTCAAGGTCACAGGGTAAGTTAGGGTTAGACTTCAGGGCAGGCTTCCAGGGCTTGCCTCCAGCTGTTCTGATGTGTACCTCTCTTAGCCCTTCCTTACAGATGGGTGTCCTTCTCAGCATCTAACCCCAGTCCTCGCCATTGCTGGGGCCCTCCTGGCTCCTGGCCCAAGTCCCTCACTGTGTCTCTGTCACCCATAGCTCATGATCACCTGTCTCCATGTGCACCTGCATTCCCTCTCATGAGCTTCTTTTATCAAAATGTCTGGGGGCTGTAATTTGGTGCCCCTTCTTCTCTCTCACCCCTCACCTTTACTCTAGAATAAATCCCAGTGTTGGTGCCCCAGGAGTGAGAACATGCTAATCAAGAAGTCCCAGGAGTCCAGGCCTGGGTGGCCCCTAGTGATTGTGGTGAGGTCAGGGGCATGGACAAGGGGCTAGGGTCGGCCGGGAAGATTTGGCACCGTGGCCATCCCAAAGCCTGAATGAATAGAAGCCCCCAGCGGAAACACCTGGTGGTAACGGAAATCCAGGACAACTTTTATTATCCCTGTTCACAGGTCCATTCAGACTACATTGGGGGCTTCCTATTTCCTCTGCTGGCACTTCACACTCATTCATAACAAGAAAAGCCATTGTGCTCCTGAGTTATGGGCTGAAGATCCCCAAGGGGCGGGCATTAAATACACTGGCCCAAAGGCTTATTTTTAAAATTGTATTCCCTGCTGAATTACAGGTTCTTATTTTTTCCTCCTCCCACAAAGAAAACTTTAGAAGGTAGTTTTCTCCCAACTTCAAGGGTGAAAAATAACTGAAATCTGTTCGGACTCACTTGGCATGGATCATGTGGGATCCCGCTAACTAGAAAGGAATGTCTCCTTATCTCTAGTTGTTGATTCAAACCTCAGCTGTGCCCTCACTGGTTGGTGTGGGTGAGGGATTTTACCCAATGGTTTGAGTCCCAACTGCCTAGTGAGAAAGTGAGCCAGGTATCTAGGATTCTTTTAGAATCAGGTCTTGTGAATACAAATAGTGTACATTCCTCTTGGACGTGGCCCATGGAGGGGAATCTCTGTTTAGAGAAGAAAAGACCAGACTTTAGGTGGTTGCTCCTCCCCATGCAAGAGGCAGCCAGAACTATAGATATCACAGGTTCCAAAAGTCACTTGGCTAGCACCACATAATGATGGGAGACTGTCAGAGGGTGGCCATGAGCTCAGGCTCCGGCTTCAGCAGTCACCAACAAATGGTGGCCCCACTCCGCCAGGGGACTGGCTCCAGGGATGGTGCCTGGAGCTGCTGACACTTCTGCCCATGTCCCTAAGTTCTTCTCTATGAAAGATAAATCCAATAGCCTGGAGTCTTCCATCTGATCACGATTCTGTGGATTGCCAATAATCCTCACGATTATTCTGTAAAAGTTGGTCAGCTAGGCAGCTTGTAAAACTCATATGCATAAAACCTGAAAAAAGCAGATATCTGTTTGCTTGCTTTTAATATTTCCTGTTAAAGGAAAAAATTATCAGTCAGTTAAGCATCCGACTCTTGATTTTGGTTCAGGTCATGATCTCATGGTGAGATCAAGCCCTGCATTGGGCTCCATGCTGGGCATGGGCATTGGAGCCTGCTTAAGATTCTCTCTCTCTCTCTCTCTCTCTCTCTGTCCTTCCATACTTCTAACTAACTAACTAACTAACTAAGAAAAAATTATTCTTACACTTGTTAAAATGGTAAGAAAGACTTTATTCAGGACTACCATGATAGGTGTCAAGATTGTTGAGATGACAGAGATGGGGTTCAGCTCCAAATACAATTGGAACAAGTGGGGATTAATAGCCAAGGAGCAGTCTGTGGCGTAAGTAGATGGAAATTACTAAGAGGAGACATCAAGGTAGGGGATTATTGCTAAAAAGACCTAAGAAGACTCTTGCAGAAGGCAGGTCAGGGTACTCAGATTTCACCTGGGTTGGGGTGAGGGGAATGAAGGAATTGATCAGATATTGAGGGTCATCAGATACCAAGGATACAGGATTATTTCTAAACTGACTTACAAGGACTCTTAACAAAAACTGGACTCTGAAAGAATGAACAAGGATGAGGGCTACTTGAAAAAAGGGCTCAGAGGACCTGTCTAAAGTTTGGTCAAGGAGACATTCTTTATCATACCGTACCTCGCACATGGGACATGGATTTGCCAAGGGCAAATCATGTCTTCCTCTTTGGGGTCTCACTGACCCTGACTCCCAGGGCCCGCTATCCATGACTTCTCTCCTTGTTATTTCTTGGTTGGACAGAGGCCCTGCATTGAGTGGGAGTTAGTCTACATCCTGACTCAATTGCCTTTTGATCCTGAGTCCAGAATTGGAGAAGTGCTATGGGAATGACATATATAGGGCTGCTGGGTTTCCTCCCTCCATTCAGGGCAGCGCGGGGGTAACTTGACCTTTGCTGCTGTTCTTCATCGTTTTCTTCTCACTTAATTGCTTGTGGCTGGGTGGGGAACCACATGGACTGTTAACTCCAGGGAGCCTGGGAGGCCATGGGGCTTGTTCTCTGCTGTGTGCCAGGACCTTGCTGCTTACCCATGTAGGGCTCAGTAGTAGTATGTGAATGCATCTGTGAATATGTGAATATGTGAGGGACCCACATACAGAGATAAAGTTGAGGGCGAAACAGGGTGGTGGGCCATTCATGGCCTCTGAGCCACTGTTTGGCCCACCCCTGGGGAGGTGAAGTTCTATGAGGCTGAGAGACCCTCGGCCCACCATGGGTTCTGATATGGATCCAAGTTACACTGTCTTGTCTTCTTAGTTCTGATCTGGGATTTTATTAGTTTGGGGATCACTGGAAGTAAAGAAAAGTTGGAAACAATATGCTGGTCAACCCAACTTCTCAGCCTTTGGAAGATCAGAAAGGAAGCAGCCTTGGGGTAGGACAGCTGGGCAAAGAGATTTCTAAGGACAGACAGAGGGACAGTGGAAAATACATGCTGCTGAGTCAAGTCCAGCTGTGTTCTCAGTGACCCTGAGCCAGCCCTGTGCCACCTTTGATGGGGAAAGGAGGAGAGGAGGGGTTACTCTACTTACTATGAGCTGTGCTTCGTGTTTTGCATGCTTTAACTCATCAACCACCACAAAAGTTCTCCAGTGAGTATTATCCCTACTTTGAATTTCAGGAAATTTGCCTTTGTCCTAAGTCACATGTCCTAAGTGACTGAGCAGGATCCTAGCCTGGGTTCCCCTGGCTCCCAAGTCCTAGACCAACATCTCCCCAGCCCAGCTGCAAAATGGGGATGATTTTGTAGTCCACTTTCAGTAGTACCATTGTGAAAATCACATGAAGGAATTCATAAGAGTGAGTCTTTGAGCTCTAGAGCAATGTGCTGTGTGTAAGGGCTTCTCAGAATCCCTCATGTTGAGCCTGAGAAGAATGCAGTCCTTCTTTCAAATACAGATGGTCTCGGTCACTGTAAAACAGGGGCTTCCTGGAGAAAATCAAACAGGCCAACAAGGAGCCAGAGGAAACCTTTGAAAGAATGGAATGTGGGGAGTTGGGTGCCCTTACCTGTTCCTGGGTAAAACTAGGTACTTGGTGTGCCATGGCCACTCAGTGGCAAAGACTCCTGTGTCCCAAATTACAGCCTCCCAATTCTGGCTGGGCCCAAGTCCCTTCCTCACCTCATCCAGGGCACTTGGCCACTCGTAGTGCACAAAGGCACACACACACACACACATGCATATATGTGCACACACATGCATGCACACACACACGCACACACAAACACACATTCACACACAAACACATATGTGGGCATATACATGCACACCCATGGCAAGGGTTTTGGGGGAGAGGCTGGCTCCCCATCAGGCATCTGGGCATTCATGGGAAATCTTGCTTACCCTATGGTTTGTGTGGCCTCTATGGGTCAGAATTAGCAGACTTTCTGGGTATCATTAATCCCTAAATGTACCAACCCCATATGTCCCTCCCTGCCACCAGCTAGGCTACTTTTCTCAATGCACTATCCATTTCCCAAAAGTGGCCCTGACCTCCATTCAGCCTGTTTCTATCACAGTCACAAATATCATTATCCTTGCACCCAGGCCTTACTGACCTACATGAATGTTAAGAGACCTTAAGAGACCTTAACCGAGAGTCTGTGGATGGCCATGTTGGGCTCCCATGATGCCAATGGGCTATATGCTTGAAGAGACAGCTGAGGTGGTGAGACATGCTTCTCTGAGGGTTCTGTTCTTCAATTTCAGATCCCACTGTCCTTTCTTTCTATTTATTGTTCTATTTCTCTTGCCACTTGACTATTCACAGAAACAGTGAGCTCCTGGAGATGATCTTAAAGAAAAAGGGCACTCCAAATCCCACTGTTATGGGCTGAGCTGTGTTTCCCGAAAATTTGTATGTTGAAGTCCTAACTCCCAACACCTCGGAATGTGACAATATGTGGAAATAGGGCATTTCAAGAAGTGATTACATTAAGATAAGGCCATGTGGACGGGCCCTAATCCAAGATGACTGGTGTCCTTATAAGAAGAGGAGATCAGGACACACACAGGACAGACTCACACAGAAAGGAGACCATGTGGGGACCCAGAGTGAACCCGGCCACCTGTAAGGAGAGAGGCCTCAGAAAAACCCAACTCTGCTGACCCTCAGATGTCCAGCCTCCAGAACTGTGAGGAAATAAATGTCTGTTGTTTAAGCCCCACAGTGGTACTTTGTTATGGCTGCCCAAGCAGATCAGTACACCCTGGAATGCATGGACGACTCAGGATGTGCACTCCATCATTTGAGGAACAAGGCTGTTGAGGTGTGTGCTCAGCACTGTGCAGGCTTCTATGGGGAGCACAGAGGATGCTGTTGATCTGTGGACTCCATAAAGGTAGGGCCATTGTCTTTCTTGTGTCCTGTCACAACCCCCAAATGCATGATTGGAAGTGAGGCTCTATCTTCTGAAAACTTTCTCTTCAACTGCAGAGTTGAGACCTAAATGTCAGAAACTGCTCAGGAGCACCAGGGACACAATCTCAGGAGAAATAATACATTGCAAAAGGGGGTTGTATTGTCACAGAGCACAGAGGTAAGAAATTCTCAGAGCCTTTCAGACAGGGGGTTGGGGGGTGTGAGTGTTGGCAGGTGGAAGGTGGAACAAGTGGGCTGTGAGTCCAAAGCCCGTGCATTTTCTGAGCTGGTGCCAAGATGCAAGGAGAGAAGGTATGAGGGATGAGTGACCAGGTCAGAGAAGAATGGATATAAATGTGCAGGGTATTAGGAAGGAAGAGCAAGCATAGTAAAAGGGTGAAGCCAAAGAGTCATTGAAGCTACAGATCTTAGTATGGAAGGAGCCCTAAGCTCCCTTGGGACTCTCTTTCAACTGCAGGCTTGCACCTCACAAGGGCAGCCAGCCTCAGTCTGAACATGTGTGAGGCAGAGCTCTGCTCCAGGAGTCCAGAGCCCTCACTTTGGGTCCTGACTCTGCCCTGTGCTCCCCGTGTGGCCCTGAGCTCCCTGTGTGCCCTGTGCCCTGGGCTCCCTGTGTGGCCCATTACAGGGTGAGCCTCTGCTTCTTGGCCCCATGATGCCTGGTCTCGATGGTACACAGCACCCTCTGTCTTTCCCTGGCCTAGGCTGTGCTTTTAGTGATGAGGTTCACTGCTTTCCCAGGGCTCACTTCCAACATTGGGGAGTGTCCTTTATTCACAGAAAGTAGACCTCCAGTAGTTCCCTCCCTAACCCAAATTCTGCCCTTTCCTTACTTAGAGTAAATTCTCCCCTCTGCTTTGTGACAGCCCCCAATATGCCAGAGAACCCTGATATGGCTCCCTAGTCTTCTCCAAGTTAGAAGTCCCATATCCACTCAATTGCCCTGCCCTTGACACAACTTCCAGGCCTTTCTTAGTTTGCAGCGCCTTCCTGCCTTGCCCTGTTTGGTCAGTGTTCCTTTGAAAGTGTGTGTGCTCTCCTCATGAGTCCTGTGATGGGTGACATGTCAGCCCTTTTTCAGGATAGCCCCAGTCCCTAATATCCCATCCTCATGTCCCAGCATTCTGGCACTTCAGTGTCTAAATGCGTGATCCCAAACTGCTTCTCTCCCTGGCCTTTCCTGGAACCATGTGTTTATGTCTCCAACAATACTGGGGTGATGGGGTGGGGGGTGTCAGTCCTGCTTGGGAGGCCCGTTGTTGCAGGAGAGCCCCCTTCTCCTGCTCTCCTAAGGGTTAACAGAGTCCCCAGCCAACAAGGTCAGGATAGGAAGTGGGCTCCAGGAAAGGGGAAGGATATCTTGCCTTTTTATCCGGGTTACAATGCTGAAAGTGAGCCAGTTGGGGGGAGGGGCTGGAGGCAAAAACAACCGCCCCCAAATAAAATTATGAATGGGCTGCCTCCACAACAATACTGAAGATGTGGGGTGGGGGGAGCTGCGGGTCTGTTGACAAGCAGCAAGGTCAGGGCCCCCCGCCAGGCACCGTAAACAAGGGCTCACAATGCCCTCCTTTCCTCCAAGAGCCAGCTCCTCTCCTAGCCCTGGTCCCCTGGGCCCCCAGCCTGCCCTGTCCCTCATCCTTGCAAGAGTCTGTCACTGAAAAGCCACTGCTACTTCCTCAGGGAAAGGCCCAGGCTTTTGTGAGCTCTTACTTCCTCCTCCTGTGGGAACCACTCCTGGGGCTATGACATCTGCTTCAAGGCGTCTTTCTCAGGGGGCCCAAGGTGGGAAAAGAGGAGGGGTGCTGGCTGTGGGGCAGGGGGGCTGCAACCTGTCTGGGGCTGGGATTGTCATCACAAGGCCTGTGGAGGGAGAACAATGAGGGGAGCCCCAGGCCCCCCCTCGGGGTAGATGCTGGTGCAAGCTTCCTCTTCCCACAAGCCTGCTCTTTTGTGTGTGTGTTTATTGGGGGGTCAGGGGAATTCTTTTGTTTGCTTTTGTTTCCCTTTTTTTTTTGTTTGGCCTTTGGCTAGCCCCAGGCTTGGGCTCTAGAGTGTGGAGGGGCAGTGATGCCAGCAGGAGAGACTGGAGAACTCTCTGAAGGAGCAGACAGGGAGTTGACATAGGAATGGGGATAGCAGTGGCTTTTGTGGGGAGGCTTTGTGAGGGGAAGTTTTAGGGCTTTGTGAGGCCAGGAGAGTAAGATGCTGGGACATGGTCACCAGATGTTTTCATGCCAGATAGACCCAGCCTTTGAGCTGTACCTGTGAGGGCCTCTGGATAGTGTACCTGAGACCCTGGGCAAAGACCACACACAAGGTAAGTGCTTGATGACTGGCTGAAGGGCATGTGGAGGGATGCAGGGCCAAGAGCTCTATCTGCAGGGACATCTGGAAGTGTCTTGGGGTCTGTGACTCAGTCACTCCTTGGTTCCATGCTTGGGTCCAGAGAAGCCCTGCCAACATCTTACTGCAAATGCCACCCTGCGTGCTCCCTGTGGCTGAGACAGATATGGTAGATTTATCCCAGAGCACCCAAGGGAGCCCAGAGAAGTCACCCCACTTGGGAGAGAAACTTCCTTGATTTTAATTATCTACAAGAGCTCCAGGGTG
Organism: Puma concolor; assembly: GCF_028749965.1. Classification (NCBI taxonomy): domain Eukaryota; kingdom Metazoa; phylum Chordata; class Mammalia; order Carnivora; family Felidae; genus Puma; species Puma concolor. Next base: position 52,065,783 of record NC_141670.1, on the reverse strand, counting down.
GGGCTCAGGGTGCTGAGGGGCTCAGCTATGACAGAAGAGCTCCATTTTCTAGAAAACTTCTAGCCACCATGAGATGGTGGCAGGAGTCAAAGGAACAATTGCCCCCAGCTGCTAAGTTCAACCTAATTCCCCAATCAGAAGAATTTAGGCTGGCTTTCTACCACATACTGAAGTTTGTATAGATGTAATGTGGACACTCCCGTTCTCTTGAGCTCCTATTTGAGAGGACATACATAAATAATTAAGAAGGAAACAGCCCATGTTTGTCCTCAGGGAACAATTTGGAAGTTTTCCCAGGAATTATCTTTGAAAAACTGGAGTGTGAGACTTCAACTCCATTAGCTGAAGTGCCTGTGGCTCCTGGGAATGCCTCAGTTTCCTTCCAGAGCCATGATTCTTAGCCCTGGCTGCACAGTACAGTCATATGAGAGGAAAAACCAAATATTAGACAGCCACTCTGGAAAAGAGTTTGGTAGTTGTTTCTTATAGAATTGAACATGGAACCATCATGTGACCCAGGAATTGCACTCCCCCTGGACACTTATTCCAGAGAAATGAAAACAAAAACATGTAAATGAATGCTCCTAGTAGTTGTATCCATCATAGCCCCAAACTGGAAATGACTCAGATGACTTTTGATGGACAGATGGGTAAACAAACCGTGGTACGTCCACACCATGGGATACTGGTCAGTGACACAGTGAGTTATCAACACAGGCAGCAACTTGGAGGGCCTCAAAGGAATCATGCTGAGTAAAAGAAGCCAATCTCAAAAGCCAGTCTTTTTTTTTATTATGAAATTTATTGTCAAATTGGTTTCCATACAACACCCAGTGCTCATCCCAACAGGTGCCCTCCTCAATACCCATCACCCACCCACCCCTCCCTCCCACCCCCCATAAATCCTCAGTTTGTTCTCAGTTTTTAGGAGTCTCTTATGTTTTGGCTCCCTCCCTCTCTAACCATCAAAAGCCAATCTCAATAGACTGCTTCATTCCATTTGTATCATTCTTGAAATATCCAAACTATAGAGATGGAGAACAGATGCGTGGTTGCCAGGGGAAGGAACAGCAGTGATAGGTGAGTCTGTAAAGGGATGGCACATGACAGCCTCCCAGGGAGGGAATGGCTCTGTATCTTGATGGTGGCGGTCACACAGATCTACACGTGGGGTGAGATTGCACCGAACCACACACACACACACACACACACACACACACACACACACATGCATGTAAAGCTGGTGAAATCTGAAGAAGTTCTGTGGATTATACCAATGTCAACATATTAGATTTGATATTGTCCTGTAGTTAAATGATGTTATCACTGGAGAGTACTGGGTGAAGTGTACACAGGACCTCCTGAACATTGTTTTGCCACTTTCTGTGAATCTATAATTGTTTCCAAAATAAGAAATTAAAATCACAATAAAAAATGAAACATTCTGGGCTTCATCTCTACCATTGAGTCAGATGCTTGTCAAACAGACACATAAGACAAGGTCAAGACCCAACTAATATAAAAATCCACTGTTTGTTTATTTCTTGGTGAAATGATGGTGAAAAGAAGAACAAGCAAAGGATGTCATCTCCTAGAGAGCCCTGTCCCACACACTGGAAGGACAACATGGATACAAAAGAGGAGGGATGACTGCAACAAGGGATGTGGGGCAGTCTTGTATCAGCTCCTCCCAGGCTTCCATCCATGGACTATCATGACCTGCTCTGTCAAGACTCAGACAAGCTGAGTTTGACACCTTGCCTGCAGAGTACTGGGCCTGGGATATCTAGGGAAGCCCGGTTCATCCCAGTTGAACAGTAGCCTTTGTATAGGACTCTCTAGAGCCTTTACTGTGCTAACATGCACCATGTAGCCCCAGGTTGGAGATGCAGTCAGAGGAATATCCCAAACCCATCTGAACACAGAGCATTTCATGAGACCCTTGGAACACTCTTTGGGAAATGTTTTCTGATGCCAACGACAAGATCTGTTGGAAAAGGGAGGGCTGACTCTGGACCTCAGGAGAGGCCAGGCTCATGTGAAGAACAGACAGGGTCAGGTGGCCAGGTCAGGGGCAAGAGATAGGTAAAGGAAGACAAAATGTCATTTAGGAGATTTTTTTGGGATTTGGGACAAGTGACCTAAAAGCAACAGGGAGGCATCCCGTGTACTTTGGAGGAGGAGACTTCTTCTTCCCCCTGGGGTCTTGGGGACTATGAGACAAGGATTAGACAGAAAGTTTGGCTTAGAGGGGAGGTCAACTAAGGAAGAACCAGAAAAGGAGTGTAAATGTCACAACTGTTGAACATAGAGAATCTGTGAAAGAAGGGACAGCTCCAGGGTAGCTGCAGAGGCTTCCTCAGCTGAAGAGCTTCTAGACTTAACAGCTCAGGCAGCATGAGGCCTGATTCCCAATCTGAACCAGAATCTTCCCTTCCTGGTAAGCCCCAGTCTCCTAGGAAGTCCCAGAAACCACGAACATCTGCCACCTAGTGGCTGAGAAAAATGCTGCATGACAATGGATTTGCATACTGCGGATGAACATTTCACAGATTTCATGTGGTTAATGGAATCTTATTTAATGCAAGGCATCTGCTGCACAATTATGAGTTGCTGATCTGTTCCAGATGATAGCATCAGTACATTTGGGAATGGCACTGCTTACTCCAAGACCTGTATATCCCCATTTGTCCTTCTGTGTTTAGCCCCTTGGATTCACAGGAATCCAAAACTCTTCAGGAGCAGGCAGGCCAGGAGTCCATGTCCCAAGCCCTCCCACTAATTCTGGGGTTCACTCAACGGGGATCTCATGTCTTTATTGTCCTCCAAAGTCCTCTTGGGTGATGAATATATGCTCCTAGTACAGATGTTGGAGTTAGGGAAAGGCCTTCTTGGCTCTGGGCTGTCTTTTCTCCATAAAAATTACCCAATTATAGTGGAACTATCAATCTATATTTCCACTGTGGAATTCCAGGAGACTTGAAGGTACTTCAAGTTTTTAGTTCCTGGGTTTTAGTTTCAGTTCTTTGCCAGTGTATTGGGAGACTTTCTTTGTAGTTAATCACTAGGAGATATGGCTCCTCTCCTTGGTTTTGCCACTGATGAAAGCACAGCATGAAATTCTGCCAGTGAGGAGACTTGCTTCTTCACCTGCCTAGCTGCACCTGGGGAGCACCTTCTTCAAGTACCCTTCACTGTGCCTTAAGCAACAATACTTCATTCATGCACCCATTCATTTGTTCATCCATGCTTTTATTGCATGCCTACCAGGAGTGGCATGCTGAAGAAAGGATAGTAGTCCTAAACAAGGATAATTGGGTAGTGAACACAAACAGATTTATAAGCAGTTACAATTAGGGTGCTAGAAGCCACACTAGAGGTATGCCCAGTTATGGAGGCTTGGAGCAAATGCACCCAACCAGTCTTGGTAGACTATACAGGGTTCCAAAGGGAGGTGACATCCTAGATGACACTAAAAAATGAATAGCAGCCAGACATGCAAAAAGCTGGGGAAGGAGAGAAAAGATTGTCAAGGCAGGCTCTTCCCAGTTGATCTGCAGAGTTAAAAAAGAATATGAACTCCCAGGAGCCTAGTCTCATGGGTGAGAGTGCAGAGGCTGACCTGAGCAGCATTCCTTATTTTCCTCTTGAAAGTATAGGCAAGTCTTCAGGCAGGTCTTGGTGAAATTTGGAGACCTCACCTGAATTGTCCAAAGTCTTTAATGGCCTTGAACTTGAACATATCTCTTAAAGAATCTTATGGTCTGAGGGTAACACAAGACTTGGTAGGACACTTGGGACTTCTCCAGAAGATGGGGCTTCTGAAATGGAACAGATGGGAAATTGGGGAAGGTGGGTATTGATGGCTTCTCTAGTTCCAGTCTAAATGGGTTGATTAAAGATACAGGCTTCTGGGGCGCCTGGGTGGCGCAGTCGGTTAAGCGTCCGACTTCAGCCAGGTCACGATCTCGCGGTCCGTGAGTTCGAGCCTCGCGTCAGGCTCTGGGCTGACGGCTCGGAGCCTGGAGCCTGTTTCCGATTCTGTGTCTCCCTCTCTCTCTGCCCCTCCCCCGTTCATGCTCTGTCTCTCTCAGTCCCAAAATAAATAAAAAACGTTGAAAAAAAAATTTAAAAGATACAGGCTTCTGGATGAACTAGCTAAAGATCTCCTTGGAGAAATCTGTGCATGCAAGAGTCTGAAGTGTGGGTCAGAACATTGGGTTTGGTAACCTAAGAATTTGACTCCCAATACGAGCTTCCTCCCCTAAATTTCATGACTTTTTCCCTCTGTTGGTCTTGGTTTCCTCATCTATAAAATTTGAAGATTGGCTTAAATAAACTTGAGGAGCAACCCGTGGAACAACCTGGAACAATTTTTGACTTTAAATCAATGACTTATCAATGTATTCTTTCCTCTGAAAATTGTCCCTTTCCTCCCTCCCCAGAACAGCAAAGGCCTGGCCCAGGATACAATTGTTACACTCACAGGCCTCCTGCATGGTGGTGTCTCTGACATCAATCCCCTTGCCAAGTGTTTCTGTAGTGAGCAAGGCATTGATACCCTTCTGGGGGCTTCAGGTTCAAGAGCTGCAGCCAAGAAATTGTTGTCTCTCTAGTACACACACATTGCACTCCAAGAGGCTGTGAGTCTTACACTTCCCCCACTGGAAGAGCAGAGAACCCAGGCCTTCCAAGGGTAACCTGGGACTCTGCACTGATGGGGGTGTGTAGCACTCTATGGGAGCAGACACCTGACCCCTGGGACATAGGATCAGTAGGAACTGTTCTGTACCACAGGACTGCTCCATGTGAAGCCTAAGAGTCATTTCATGCTGGCCTCTCTGCTGGTCCCAACCTTCTGGCTCTGTGTATGGCCAGCATGTGGCATAATAGAGAAAGCTTATAGCCAAGGGCCAAGTCAGTCTGGGAAGAGAGTTTCTGTACCCAGATATTCCCAAGGGAAGCCAGAGGGGCATGGAGTGGAATAGCTCCAGGTAATCAGAAAAAGGCCAGAAAACAAGAGGACCATCCAACTAAAATCCCAGGCAGGCAGCTGGAATTAGGAGAGTGTACTAGGAGGATATGGAGGCCCCATTGGAGAATAGTTGAAGAGAAGAACCAACTGCAGTGTCTGGGGATCATTTGGATCCTTGTCTCCCAATCTGTAAATGAGGATAATGATTGGATATTAATGGGGATAAGTAACTGTAAATGGGATGGTGATTACAAGAGGTCAGCACTTGGAAGTATCTGTTAAATGGCTATATGAGTTTCCTGTGGCTGGCGTAACAAATGACCACATCTGGGTGGCTTTAAACAATGGAAATTTGTTCTCTCACAGTTTTGTAGACCGGCATCTGAAACCTGTTTCCCTGGAACAAATGAATAAACAAACAAATAAGCGAAAAACAGAAACGGACTCATAAATACAGAGAATAAACTGATGTTTGCCAGAGGGGAGGGTGGTGGGGGGATGGGCAAAATAGGTGAAGGGGAGTGGGAGGTATATATATATATATATATATATATATATATATATATATATATATCTATATCTCAAATTAAATCAGTATCACTGTGCTGAAATCAAGGTGTCAGAAGAGCTGTGCTCTCTCTGGAAGTTCTAGGACAAAGTCTGTTCCTTGCCTCTTCCAGCTTCTGATGCTGCTGGCATTCCTGGGTATGTGGTTTATGGCTCTAATCTTCAAGGCCAGTATCTCCTAAATCTCTCTCTGGTCTGTCTTCATATCCCCTTCTCTTCTGTGTTTGTCACATATTCACCTACCTCCTCCTGTAAAGACACTTAAGATTGCATGTAGGGGCCACTCTGATAATCCAGGGCAATCTTCCCACCTCAGGATCCTTACCTTATTCATATGTGAAAAGACTCATTTTCCAACTAAGATTACATTCACAGGATTCAGGATAAGGACCTGATATCTTTTAGAGCCATTACTCTCTTGACCACATAAGGATGATGATACTATGTGTTTGCAGAATTGTTGGGAGGGGTATGTAAGGTCAGGTTCTTGAAAATGCCCAGTACTATGCAGGGCACTGCATACTATAGATGGAACCCAGCAATTGCTCATTGGCTTCAAGATGAAGCTTGGGAGGTGCAGGGGCTGATCCACCCCTTAGAACAGAACAAGGATCACAAGAAGGAGCCCAGTGTTAGGATTAGGCCTGCACATGGGGTGGGATAGGAACTAGGGAAATAGTTGGTGCTACCAATTGGTGCTACCTATGAGGCCAGTGCAGTGGTGCACTCCAGGTGGAGACAGATGGGGCTCTGAAAAGATGAGGGCATTATGAGTTCCTTAATAATGGCCTTGCCTGGCCATAAGACTTCATTTCCCAGCTTGGGATTTAAGCTAAACAAATGACCCCTTCTCTACAATCATGTCAGAGCTGTCAGGATTTCAGGTGGAATTCAGGTGCAGATTACATTTTGAATCAGGCCCTAAAGAACTCATAAAGCTGGCAGGTCTGGGCCTCCACTGGTAACCAAGATTATGGGCTGGGGAGGCCAACCTGACCTCCTTCCATTGGTGACCATGGGGCCAAGTTCTTCAGTAAATGGTGACTCTTGGTTCTGGAACTCTTTCTCATTATGAGCAATTGGAGGAGTGCTACCAGATGTTAAGCTGCTTTATTGGCTCTAAAGGTGTGGTATAAGGCCTAAAACTGAGGCTCAATGTTATGTGCTCCTGTTATGGATTGAATTTGTCCTCCCACCTGCCCCCAAATTCATATGTCGGAGCTCTAACCCTCACTGTGACTGCATTTGGAAAGAGGAAGTTTAAGGAGGTAATTAAGGTTAAATGAAGTCATTAGGATGGGGTCTTAACCCAACAGGATTGATGTCTTCATGAAAAGAGGAAGAGATACCAGAGGTATGTGTGCAGAGAGGAAAGGACATGTGAGGACACAGCAAAAAGGTGGCCATCTACAAGTTAGGAAGAAAGGTCTCATCAGAGACCAACCATACTGATCTTGGACTTCTAGCCTCCAGAACTATAAGAAAATAAATTTCTTATATAAGCCAGTCAATGGTATTCCGCTTGAACAACACAATCCCATTCTCCTTCGAGAACCAGGGATCACACAACCCTCTTGTTGATACAAAGTCTGCCTCCCACAGCCCCTGATTGTTGGTGATGTTTCTGGTCAGTGTGGCTGCTGTGGGTGTGGGGGGGATCTCCTTCTTCCCTGGGGTTGTGAGTCTATGTCAATCTCATCAGTTCAGTGTCAGTTGTTATGTAAGGCTTTCCCCATAACTCTGGGGTGGGAAACCCTCCTTCCCCAACAGAGTGAAGAGGAGATTATTAAAACAGGAGGTGGTTCACAAGCAAGAGATGGGGGTCTGTGTGGGGGTGGGGTGCTCCAGCACTAGAGAAATTCCAGCATTTGTTTCCTCCTAGAGCTGGGGTGGGCAGCAGTCACTTGCTCTTAGGGGCCCTTTCTCAAGTTTCTCCAGGTTCAGGTAGGCTGTGGGGTCTGCTGTGCCAGCTGCAGGTGTGGCCTGGCCACAGCTGGGATGAGACTCCTTTGGGCCTGGGCACCTAGCAGGGGCCAAGCTTCTGGCTGTGGGAACTTTGACCTTGGATTCAGAGGCTCCAGTGAGTAACTGTGGTGTTCAGAGTGGTTGATGTGCAGAGGTTGTCCTAACAAGATTTTGTTGGGACTTCCCTGGGTCAGGACAGAAGTTGTTGGGGTTTTTTTGTTTTGTTTTTTGTTTTGGATCAGATTCTGTGCCTTCTATTAGGCCACAGGCCTGAATTCCTCTAGTCTTTAGGAGGAAGCTCTTGGAGATGGGTGGGAAAAGGGAGGAGATGGACCCAATAAGATTTCTCTCTGAGGAGTCAGAGAATTACACTGACCTTGTGGCAGGACTCCATGAACAGAAGGAGGTTCTGGAACTTGAAGTTAGATGAGACCTAATTTCTTAATCCTGGCTGGGACCCTAGAATATGGCTTGCAGCTCTGGAGGTCTTGGGAAGTGTCAGGGCCTGTGGACACAGGTGAGCCCAGGTATGCGTTCACTGGGACAAATGGCCTCAAAATTCTGACATTTTAAATCTCAACCAGGAATTCCCACAGCAACCTACAGGGGGTGCCAATCACCCAGCTTGGATTCTGTACATTGTTGTCTTTCCTTTCAACCCTGAGAGAACGTGGAGGCATGGGATTTTTGATAGATTTCAAAAGAATTTGATAAGAGTCCAGAAATTTTCCAAAAATGTAAGCTTTTCTGCTCCTAGTATCTGCCTTTATGTTGCATATATTACTTTATTGCATGTACCTGGTTGTGGGTGGTAGGTTGGCAGGGAGCAAGAAGATGCTAAACATCATGGAAATAGATTGAGGACCCATGGATGGAATCTAGTCAGTAAACACCTCAGCAGTGGCCAGGGCCTTTTCTGGATGCGTAGACTTGTTTCTCTAAAACCCTCCTGAAGTCACTCAAAATAGAAAGGCATTAGAGTCTGCTAACAGCTGGCTGTGCTTGCCAATGGGGAAGCAGGCTGGCCAGGTACATTTGCACCAGATTAGGTGTGCATTCTGTCTCTTTCAAGGAAAGTGAGAGTCTAGCTCACTCTCTTTCTTCCCCGTATCACAGAATTGCGTCCTTCTCTATCCCGAACTCTAGATTACTTCCTTGCTCCTCAACCCTTGTCCAGCCCATCATCAAGTCCCATCAATTTGGCTTCCAGACTATCTCCTGAGCCTATCAACCTCACTCCCTCACCTAGAGTGTTCTCCTCCCACTTCCCCCTATGCCACTGACACCCCTCCAAGCTATCAGCCTCTCCTCAGTCCACATCACAGCACCTGGCTAACCCACAGGCATCTACCGTACTCTACTCCTGACACCACCCCCTCCTGCTATAGTCACACTGGCCTCCCCCAAAATAAAAATTCCATCACATCACCCTCTGCTTAACCCCATCAGTGGCTTCCTCTGGCTCATAAGAGGAGAGCAAAACTGACTATGCCTTCTTGGTCCTGCCTGCTCTGCCTCTGCCCAGCTGTCAAGCCTGGCCAGAACCATGCACATCCTTAAGTTCTTTCTCCATGGCCATCTGACCTCTTTCAGACTCCAGGACTCGCCATGTTCATCATGTTGCCTCTTGCTGAGCCTTTTGCGCACATTGCTCTTTCCTTCAGTGTTCTCTGACTCATTCCCTTCTATCTCAGTTTCAATGTCACTCACGCAGGAAGGCTTCCAGGATATCCTACAGGGCAGATTCTCATCTTTTCTCCTCCCTGTCATCGGTTCTCTCTCCAGCATCACATTGATCGCAGCTGCAACCATTTTAAGATGACTCTCTCCCCCACACCCATACAAGCTGCACAGAGTAGTGGCTGCTGCTTTTTTTCTCACTAATTCCCCAACACCTAGCCTGTGGAAGCTTGCTCAGCAGACATCTGTTAAATGGGTGAAAGACAAAATGGAGGATCTGAAGGACAAATAAAATGGGCAGAGTAGGCAGGGGTGAACATTTAGAGTGAAAGGGATTATAATTAGCACTTGTCTCTCTCTTAGATCCTTTTTAAAAAATAATTGTTGGTTTCTTTTCTGCATGATGCAGTGATACATATTAATGTTTTTTTCAATGTGTGCATCTCAGTTGGAGGATCTGGAGGCTGAGGGGATGCCACAGGAACAAAGACCATGAAACAAGGGCAGAAGGAGTTCTTAGAGCCCCGTTCCCTAAGGTGGGAGACCACATGCAATTCTGAACCAAAGACTGGCCAGCTCTGTAGGGCTTGCATTTTCCTAGGTGGTTCTCAGCAACCTCATGGGTATGGCCTAGGAGCATCAAGTTCAACTTGCTCCTGTGTGCCCTTGGACATGTTATGAGACCTATGTGTCTTATTTTCCTCATCTGTCAAATGGAGATCAATAGTAGGGTCATATGGAACTTCCAAAGAGATTTTATAGCGCACATGGTATTTAAGAGTACATATAATCTGTGCTCAACAGATATCTTTATTACATTAATCACTATCCAAAGGTTCATCAAAACAGGTTCCTGGACCCCTCTTTTGCAGTGGACCAAAACCAATAGAGTCACAATGTTGAAGAGACCTAATTCTCCTTATCAGTGCAACATGTTCCTTTTCTTGGTAATTGTGTGAAATTTCATGATTAGGCATGAAAAATGACCTCATTTTTACACTTTTAGGCTACTTTTACCACAAAGTACAAACATTATCAAAATGGAGAGGCTTTACTTGATTTTTCCATTCATTTGGGCAGAAGTTCTTGAAGATTTTCAACTTGAGACTGTGCCTAAGGAATGTGTTTTCTGCCTGAAAAATAGCTCACATAGAAGAAAAAGAAAAGCACAAAATTTGCAGATGAAAGGCATGGGATCCAAAAGGCCCTTGTTTGCTAGCTTCCTGGATTCAGTTCTTGTAAAGTGGGAAAACAGCTTCGCTTTTTCAAGCCAATATTTGGTAGATTATAGTAGGAAGATGTTCCCTGGAGCCCCTCCAGCCATCACTGGCTTTGCCATTATTAACACTCTCATGATTTCACGCTTTCAAAGAAAGGGATTTCTCAAAAGTTCCAACTTTAGGGCACTAGTAAGTTAGAAATGAGGTCTCTGGTTTAAATTAAATAGTCCCTAGCCTTCGTACTAGGGAGCTTCTTCAGGAGTTTCTAATACATTTTCTTCTAACACAAGAAGATACTCTCTTTTGCACAACTCACATTAAGGCTTACTGAGGCAAGGCAGGAGAACGACACTTTTTTCCCGGTAACCTCCAGCCATTTTCTCCGGTGCTCCACCACTTGGTTGCTCCATTACCCAATTACGCAGTGCAGTGGTTCTGTCATTTAACTGTCCCTCTGGGTAAGAACATTTGAAAGCAGGGATTTTGCAAAGGTTCTGCTCCTGGAAGTTATTTGTTGGTACCAAACAAGCACATTGAATGAAAAGGGAATCTGGAATGCTTTATAGTGAGGATAGTTGGGGACTTGACCAGGACAAAGCAATATGCAACTGTTTGTTTGCTTCCTGAAAGGATGGGGTAGGGTCTTCTATCTAGTCACTGAGAGCCTCTGGGCCAGTGCAGGATGAAGAGACACTGTATTCATTCTTGGCAGTTCTCTTCAGCCCCTCTTGTTTGTGCCTTGGTCAGCATTACCAGGATTAGGAAGTGAAGGCCCTCTGTGCAGTTCCTGAATCTTGAACAAGCAAGGCAAACACAATCACAGGAGACCTTAGCCTCAGTCCTGGGACACATTGCCCTTAGTTCGTGCCTTAGATTTGGTGCTTCTATTACTGCATCCATTGACTTGTGATGCTGCCAGTAATTCTGCCTCTCCCACAAGACGTTGAGATACCCCAAGATGGTAATCATGGACATCCTGTCACTTGGTTTCCGAGCACAGAGAAAGGCACTCAACACTAGTTAGATCCAATAACACAATGAAGGTATGAATGAATGGATGGATGAATGAGTGTATTTTAATGACAAAGGTATTTTTGTCTCACAAAGTCATTGTCTTATGAGGAAAGAAAGCAAATAAGAAAGAGACCAGTAAGAAGTCTTGTGTGCAGAATTGCTTCCTGTGCCTTTTGACCTTGAGTTATGAAGCATGACCTTTACTGCTTGTTGAGCACAGACTGCTTTTAAAGGATATCCTTCGACTGCCCTCCTAGAAGGAAGGGGAGATTAGATTAGGTTCTCAAAGCCCACCACTTTCAGGGCCTTCTTAACCTTCTCTGAAATAAGAAGACAATAAGGGAAGGTGACAGCAGTAGGGAATTTCCAAGCAGTCCTGGAGGGAGGCGGAGTCCATTTGGGCTGATGGGGTAGGAAAAACTCTTAGTGGAAGTAGCTGATTCATTGAGAGCCAACTGAATGTCAAAGAAGACAGGATAACCGAGAAAATACCCTTCCCTCAAGCTTTCCCTACACCCCCATGCAAATATGTGCACCTGTGTGTACTTATGTGTACACATGAATGCAAGCACACACACACACACAAACACACACACATACACACACACACAATAAATATAAACATATCATGTCCTCTGGGAAGTAAACCATGTGGTAGACACAGGTATTTAATGGAAAGTTGCTTCTTCAGAATAGGTTAATACACTAAGAGCCCAAGAAAACATAGCCTAGGGTAACAGGAATTTGGATATAACAAAGTCAACATCAACTATTCTCATGGAGGGGCAGGCTGAGAGGAGAAGGAAGAGCTGCATGGGCAAGCCACAGGTAATCCTGATTTACAAAATGAGGAGGCAGAGGATGGGTTCCTACACTTCCGCTTTCTCCAAAAGGGCTAACAAAATGGTATGAATTAGGAGTCCTGGAATCTGCATCTGTCTTGAGGTTCCCACCAAAAGTCCCAGGACCCCAAACCATTGTTGATGTTTAAGCCAGAGCAGATATCTGCCACCAGTGGTGTCAAACCAGAGCCTGGGCTGAAACAGACTGCACAGTGCCATGGATCTGAGGTGCACCCAAGCATTCATTGACTTCACAACATCTCAGTCTTGCATTTTAGGAGCTTGGGTTTCTCAGCCTCCACTTACGGCTTTATGTTAGGATTTTACTAGAGTGAATCTCTATGGGATAATGATGATCCTTTGCATATCTAAAATACCTTGTAGTTTATCAGGTGCTTGCTTTTGCTCTACCTCATTGCAAGTAGGCTGACAGTTAAACAGGGTGGGGTCACTACTTTCATCTTGTAGGCAAGAAAATTGCAGTTTAGAGAAATCACAGAGGAAAGGAATGCCTGGCCATGCTTCAGCTGCTTCATGGCCCTGAGAATTCTATCTTTTTCCTCACTGATCTGAGGTGTGTTTGCAATGTGTAAAGGCTCTGTATCAGGGGTTTCAAGGGATCCAGGGGTGAAGGAGTGTGTACCTGCTGTCATGAAGCTTTGAGCCTGATCACCCATCTTGCTGTTGTATCACCCAGCTTAGAGTGAGATTCCTATCTCTATGGCATAGGGACAGAAAGGCCCCCAAAGAGCTGGGCCCTCTCTCTTCTGGGACCTTGTTCCTCAGGGCTGCAGCCACATTCTCATTGTCACACCCTGGATCCAGTCTTTTTTCAAAATGAGCCTCCTTTACATGGTTAAGCCAGGGATACCTAGAGCTACACAATAAATCTGAACATTCTTCTGAAACATGTTTTTTAACAAGTAATTTAAAAATTTATTCTATGTCAAAACACAAAAGATATATTATGGAACAGAATGCAAAAATCACCTGAATTTTAAAGAAAACCTGAGGCTTCAGAAGCCCCTCATACTTGTGGAAGTCTTGTGGGTAACAGAGTCCACCTGTTATCTCCACTGTGTCACTGTGGGCACTCTGGGGGAAACAGGCTACTTCTTCTCTGCTTTCTCTCCCTTTTATCACATGACTTAAACTGGAATGTGCTGGGTTTTCAAGACTCCTTGAGTTCACACAAACCCTGGTCCCACCCATAGGGCATCCTGACAGGCCTATGCTTTTGTCACTGGTTAGGAGACTCTTGGAAGATACTGAGTACTCCATCAGGTGGAGAGAAGCAACCAGAAAGGGAGAGCAGAGCACTGACACTGACTTCAGGATGCCCCTGCTTGGCATTTCTAACATAGCCACTAACCAGCTGGAGGTCTGACTGTAGACTTCATTTCCCCATCTTTGAATGAGGGGCTTCTTTTAATTATCCACATGGTCACATCCACTGTTGAATTTGGCAGGGCTTGGTGAGCTCCTGTGTGACCTCAGAGTGCTGGGATGAAAGCTAGACATTGACTCAGGCCTCACCCTCGTTTTCCCTCTTTCCCAATGAGATGTTGTTACCCAGCCTTCAAGATCTTTCCAGCATTGCCTTCTCCATGTCCACAGCTCCTGATCCATTCAGGTTCTTCTCTTCTCCCTTCTGGACCATCACAACAGTCTCTCACTGGGCCCCCTTGCTCTGCTGCTGTCTTCCTCCACTTTCCATGCACTAGTTTCAGGAGGTGATCATGTCACTCCTGCTCAAGACTTTCAATGGCTCCCCATGGCTGCTTCAGGGAATTTTTGAGACCCTAAATGATATAACCATCCCTGGACCCTCCTCCACGCTCCTGCCTGGCTTCATCTCTTACCTGCTCACCTCAATCATAGCACTGTTATAGTGATGCAATCATCTGTTTACTTCCCTGTCTCTTCCTCCAGACCAGCAATCAGCAAACATGTTCTCTTAAGAGCCAGATAGTAAATACTTTCAGATTTGTTGGCCATGTGCTCTCTGTTACAGCTATTCAACTCTGCCTTTATAGCACAAAGCAGCTATGGACAATTTGTAAACAAATGGACAAGGCTGTCTTCCAATAAAACTTTATTTATAGAAACAAGCAGTGAATTGGATTCAGCCCCCAGGTTGTAGTTTGTTGTACCCACTCAGGGACCATCAATGGTCTGTTTAATAACTGTCTCATGGGCCTCAAGGTCCCCAGCACACTGTCTGGCCCATGTTGATGTTTCATAAAATATGTTTGTTGTTGTTGTTATTATTATTATTCTATGAGAGAGAGAGAGAGAGAGAGAGAGAGAGAGAGAAACCCACACAGGCTCCATGCTCAGTGCCAGAGCCTGCTAGGGTTTGATCCCATGACCCTGGACTCATGACATGAGCTGAAATCAAGAGTCAGACGCTTAACTGACTGAGCCACCCAGCCACCCCATAATTTGAATGAATGTATGACCAGGAGAGCTGTGTGGAGGGAACAGTAGGGCATGACCTGTTTTTCCTGCAGATCCAAGTCTAACACTAGAGCATTGTGAGCAGGCTCAGGCTGCAGGATTAGACTCTGCTGCCAGATGAGGGCTTCTGCTTCCAGCATTGGATCTCAGGAGGAGAAACCCCAGGCTTCATAGATTAGCACTGGGTAAGCTTAGAGTGAGATTCCTATCTCTATGGCATAGGGACAGGAAGGCCCCCAAATGACCCAGCCATAGAGTGAGGGAAGCCACTCGCCAGCTCCCAGTATTGAGCAAAACCTCATGGGGCCAGGCTGTCTCAAAAATGTGTTAGCTATGACTGCTCTGGGCCCAGAGCTTCATGGTAGCCATTGGGAGAGTGGGAGAATCCAATGACTCCCAGAAAACTCCAACTATATGTGAGGCAAGAAAGCTCTTATTCCCTTTCACCCTTTAAAGCTGTGTCTGTGGCTCTCTTGCTTCTGGGATACCTTGGGGCCTGTCCAAGCACTCATTTGGAGAAAGAAAGAACTTTCGTCCTTGACACCTGGTAGACCTTTTGTCTGAAGCCATCCTACCACCTGGTGGCAATATCTAGGAATTGCATCCCCATCCTGGCCAATCCCAGAGAATCTTTGTTGGCTGGGTTGTCCCACCTCCAAAGCCCTCTTCAACAACATAATAGGACTCCAATCATTCTGCAAACTCTGTGAAGCTCTATCTTGTAAAGATACCTAGCAGCATCAATGACACTCTTTTCCCATGTAGTAGCCTGGCTCTGTCCCTCACCTCCTCTAGGTCTGAGCTCTCAGTGAGGTCCTCCCTCATAACTGCTGTGAAGGAACCCCATCCTCCTCCCCACTGCTCTCTACCTTCTTTCCTTTCCTTCACTGTGCCGTCACATCCTGTAATTTTTGATAACATCTGTTTGTTTATTGCATCTGTCCACCCTACTAGAATGTAGGCTTTCTGAGGGTGTACGTCTTATTCAAGTTTCTATCCCTGTGGCTAGAACAGCACTGGCACACAAAGGCTCCCATTAAATGTTTGATGAATGAATACACAGTACCAAATACACACTAGTCCATGATTTTGCTTTCTTTGAACACTTGACTTCAGGTCTGTGAACTGTATTCCATTATGTGCTATCTACATAGCATTAAGTATGTAATCTCATATTTTCTCCTGGATTGCAAATTCTGGAGGATATTATGTTTGCATTTTCTAACTGAAACTGAAGCTCAATAAATAAATATTTATTATGAATATGATCATGTTATTATCATTCATAATAATCCTTCACATTTATAATCTGTTTTATAGTTTCTACCCTTGATCTTCTCGACAATTCTATAAAAGATTAAAAATAAGAATTATGAATCTTATTTTTATATAAGGAACTTAAGGCTCACTAAGGTTAAATGACTTGCCCAAGATCACACAGCTCCTGAGTGGATGTGCTGGGACTTCTGACTCCAGACTGAACATCTGTTCCCTGTTTTTCTTGATTAGCATCCAAATGGAGAGACTGTCCCTGAGATGAGGCTGTTGGGAAAATGTGACATCACAATGTGGACAGAGAGGATCTGTACAAAGGGCCTGTGATCTGTAGAAAAGCTGATTCTCTAGCATTCCTTGCCTCTGCTGTATTAATATGCTATTGTAACAAAGTACCTGAGATTGGGAAGCTTAAACAACAGAAATTTATGGAGGTTCGAAGTCTGAGATCAAGGTGTCCACAGAGTTGGTTTCTCCTGAGGCCTCTCTCCTTGGCTTGTAGACAGCCACCTTCTCCCTGTGTCCTCACCTGGTCTTTCCTCTGTGTGTGTTCATGTCTTAATTTCTTTTATAAAGACACCAGTTATATTAGACTGGGGCCCACCCTAGTGACTTCATTTGACCTTAATTTCCTCTTTAAAGGCCCTATATCCAAATACAGTCACATTCTGAGGCCTTTCAACATATGAACTTGAGGGCACGCAATTCAGCCCATAATATTCCACCCCTGGTACTCACCTCCATCGGACAAATATCACCTTCTTTCTCCACAGGTCTGTGCACTCCTTGGAGAGTCTTTGGATATCTTCCTGCCTGTTCAGAATTGTGGCTGGTTGTCTGATTACTGGCTTGTGGAAGGACAAGATCCCAGGCTTCCAGTGGCTGAAAGGGTGGAAAACCCCACAAACCCAAGAGACCCCTGCAGGAAAATCAGCTGTTGTAAACTACGACCACTTTGCCTGCCAACAAATTAACATCCTGAGTAACAGAGTACTTTCCTTCTAAGAGGAAAGCCTTAGGGCCAATATCTAGAACTTTTTGTGCACATGCACAGAGGAGGCAAGCACTCAGAATTTAATTTTAGAGACCTAAGGAGCTCTCCAAATTTTTTCCAATTAACTGGCACCTGAAATTTGTTCAGCTTATTTTGGAGCAAACCTCTTTGTGACCCTGGACCACAGTTTCTTAACCTATAAAGTGAGGGGCTTGGACTAGACCTAACAGTAAGATTTAAAAGGAAAGTTTGGGTCCCAGCTCCAATACCAGCTAACTGTATGACCTTGGTCAAGTCACTTAACCTCTCTGCAACTTAGTATCCACATCATAAATAAAGAGTAGGATCAGGTAATCTGGAATTCAGCACTGTTTCTAAAATTCTCTGTTTTAAAATATTTTCAAGCAGTTATAAACTTACAAAAACATAGGAAGTACAGTTATATAACAAAACCTTTTCCTTCCTGATCACATTTGACATAAGTGTGTTTCCACAAACAAGGACATGTGCCTCTATAAGTACAACACAACTATCAGCACCAGAGGATTGGCATCGACACATTGCTATCATTGTAATCTTCAGACCTCGTTGACGTTTCACCAATTGGTTCAATAAGATCTTTCAAAGCAAAAAGACCCGTTCAGAATGATGTGCTGCCTTAGGTTGTCACTTCTATTTAGTCGTATTCAGTCTGGGACAATACCTCCATTTTTTCCTTGATTTTCATGACCTTGATACTTCTGAAGATTGCAGTCCAGTTATTTTGTAGAATGTTCTTCATTGCCAGCCCCCCTTCACAGGGACACTTCACTTGGACTCTGACTTCCCACATCACTCATCCTGCTGCATGGACAGCCTGTTGCCCCCTCCAGGCTCTGATTATCACCTTTCCTTGAAGATATCCTCATTGCTTGACTTTGGCTCCACCATCCCTAGCCAGGCACCTTTCCTTGTGCATGTCCTCCTCACTGGTCTCCTGCAGCTCTGAGACTGTGGCTGTCCTGTCCCTGAATTGAGGACACAGTAGGTACTCCATCACACATCATGGCTTCATGACCAAATAGTTCTTTGTGAAAGGGAAGATAGTAGCTTAGGACTTTAGTCATGAGTGTGTCCTCTGAGTGTGGATGATGCCTGCTAATTGGGAGTCAATAAGAAGGAAGAGAAGGACAAGGAGGTCCCAGGATTTAAGGGAGGGTTGGTAGTGGGGTCAGGAACAGAAAAACAAGGAAGCCGAGGGCACTAAGTCAGGTGTTGCACATTCCAGGGCTCAGGAAGAATGCGTATGAAGTTCACTTTTGGGGTCTAGAAAGAGAATCCCAGAAGAGCAGGATAGGTATGGGTCTCACTTTGGGAGGCTATCTCACATGGGGATTTGTTCCCAGGTGAGTGACAGAATAGTTCAGATTGTAAAACTATAAACAGGAGATGTGGGATGTGCAACTTAGTGAGGTCAAGACTCTGTGAAGCCAGAAGCATCGTCTTCAGGCACACACACGCTGTCCACATGAGCTACTGGGAGCTGCCCCTGTAGGAGCTGCAAAGTCCCCAAGGAGCTGCACCCAGTGCTTGTGCTAAAGAGCTACAGGGAGGCTGATGTAGTTCAGCATGGGACTTTGTTCAGAGCTGTGTAAAGCTGACAAGAGCTGCCTGTAAGTGGTGAGTTCCCTGTCATTTGTGGCATTCAAGTTGAATAACTGCTTGCTGGGGTTGATATAAAGAATTTCAAGGGGACCCAAGTCCAGGCCAGGGATGGAGTGAGGGGAGGAGAGGAAACTCAGTAAGGACCCACTCCAGTCTGAGATCTTGTCATTCAGCTTGCCCTATGATGGGGGTTTGGTTCTACTGAGTGTTAACTGTGTGCCAGGCTTTGTGCATCACTTCATCTGCATCATTATACCCTGGTATTGGCCTTACGCAGTCCATGTGACAATTCTTCCCATTTTATAGGCAAGGAATGTGAGGCTTAGATGCTCATGTTCTTGGGGATAAGCCCTAAACCTTGGCCAGTGTGATTCTGGACCTGACCCAATAGTGCAGGTCCACTGCCCACTACTATTCCCAAGGCCAACTCAGGACAAAGGAGCCCAGGCCTGCCAGCTCCCCTGGGGTGGGTCACACTGAGGTCTGGCTCTGCTCTCCACATCTGTGCCAGCAGCTGCTCACACAGCATCTGAGCCCCTGGGTGATCTGGGGACAGTGCTTTGGAAAGTTGCTCCGCAGGGAGGGGCAGCCCATTCACACACGCAAGCAGAGAGAAATGAGCCAAGAACCAAAGATAGAAAATGCCTCTTATTGGGCCTGTTCTGATGTAAAAATGCAGAACTCAGAATTAAACAGGCACTTTGCATTGCAGAGCAATAGTGCCTAATTAAGCTATTCTGGGGCCTAGGGGCACTTAGGAATTTTGTGAGTTTTTATTGCTCAAGACAATGAATAATACATGAGTCTGTACAGTCTCAATTCAAATGATGACTCATCAGTCACACCGAAGGCTTCCTTCCAATCCTGTCCACATTCTGATGTGATCTTCCTATACTTCAAAAACCCTAGGCTTCACAGCCTGGGCCCCTCTATTTCTTGGTGATTAAAGTTTGGCTCTTTTAGAAAAATTCCTTTCAAAGGTGAAACATGGACCCTTGCTGGTCTGCAAACTACTTTTCCTGGTCCATGAAGAGATAAGCACAGAAATGGGGAGTAAATGCTTAGAAGCCTTTATAATAATTTAACAGAGTGACTTTGTGTGGGTGGAATCTAATAATGAAAGTTTCGGCTTGCATTTTATATGTTTGTTTTTTAGTTCATTTTTCTAGTAATTCAATTTTATTATGTTTTATGACAATATTGGCTTGCAATAAGTTAGCAATTTAAAATTAAAAAAAAAAAGCCCTTGTTCTTCTCCCACAGATGGTCTAAGAAGTGTGGGTCCAGGCCATGGTCTTTCCTGCTCATTGCAAACTCTGCATAGCACATGGTCAACTTCATGACTCTTAGTCCCAGTTACTGCAAGGTGGCAGGCAGTGGTTCAAACACCTGGGGAGGAGGGCTGTGACTTGCATTCACTGTGAGGCTCTCGGTGCTGAGCACCAACTGTGTGGCCCCTTAGCTCAAGACCACAGCTGATCTTCCTGGAGCCACAGTGTCCTCCTGGGGCTTGCAGACCAGTCACGGAATCAGGTCATCAAAGTTCAAAATCCTGACTTTGCCATGAAATGATTGGTTGACCTTGGCCAAGTCACTTCTGTCTTTGGGTTTCAGGTTTCTCATTTGTAAAATGAAAAAAAAAATTCATTTCAAAAGCCCTTCCCATTCTTTCATTCTATGACTCCAACATCCCTTGGGAACCGCCACGATGTCCATTTTAAAACAAGAAAATCAAGGCCATACTTCTTAAAAAAATTTTTTTAATATTTATTTAATTTTGAGAGAGAGAGAGAGAGACAGAGTGTGAGCCGGTAAGTTGCAGAGAGAGAGGGAGGCACAGAATCCAAAGCAGGCTCCAGCCTCTGCACTGTCAGCACAGAGCCCTATGCAAGGCTCAAACCCATGAACGTGAGATCATGACCTGAGCTGAAGTTGGATGCTCAACCAACTGAGCCACCCAATCAACCCTCAAGGCCATATTTCTAAATAAGTTCTCACAGCATATTGAAAGCAGTTTCTCAACCTAGACCCAGAAGAATCACTGACATCCAACACTCAAATTTTCTTACACATCTATTAAGGTTTAATGTAATATAACAGCTGCACATATCTGAAGTGTATATTGTGGTGAATTATAACATATGCATTCACCTGTGAAGCTATCATCTCAACCAAAATACAGTTGATTCCTGAACAATACAGGGGTTAGATGTACCAAGCAGTTGAAAATCTGTGTATAACTTTGACTCTTCCAAAACTTAACTACTAGTAGTCTAATGTTGGAAGATTTATCGATAACATAAACAGTTGATTAACACACGTTGTATGTATTATATATTGTATTCTCACCATAAAAATAGGCTAAAGAAAGGAAAATGTTATTAAAAAATTGTAAGGAAGACAAAATACATTTACAATTCTATACTGTACAAACCCTCATATAAGTGGACCCGCATAGTTCAAACCCATGTTATTCAAGGGTTAAGTGTACTGATCATTTCCATCTCTTCCAAAAGTTGTCTTATGCCCCTCCAAAATCCTCTTTCCCCTTAACCTCTAGGCCCCAGGCAACCAATGATCTGCTTTCTGTCACTTCAGATGGTCGCATTTTCTAGAATTTTACATAAATAGAATCACATGGTATGTACATTTTTTTGCCTGTCTTTTGTCACTCAGCATAATGATTTTGAGATTTATCCATCTTGCTGTGTGCATCAATCTTTTTTATTGCATTATATAGATATACCACAACATTTTATCTGCTCAATAGTTGATGATAAATTTGGTTGATAAAATTTGGGTTGTTTCTAGCATTTGCTATTACGAATATTACTAAACATTCATATGGAAAGTCTGTGTGAACATGTGCTTTTATTTCTCTTGGATAAATACATAGGATTTGAATGGCTGGATCGTAAGGTAGGTATATGTTAAACAATTTAAGAAATTACCAACTGTTTTTTTGGTGGGTTGTACCATTTTACAATTCCATCATATTTGTTGAGAATTCCAGTTGCTCTACACCCTTGTCAACACTCAGTACTGCTGGTCTTAAATTGTAACTGTCTGGAAGATGCATAGTAGTATCTCAGTGTGGTTTTAATTTGTACTTCCCTTATGACTAATCAAGTTGAACATCTTTTCATGTGCCTATTGATTGTTTGTAAATCTTCTTTTGTCAACTGTCTGTTAAATCTTTTCCCATTTTTAAACTGGCTAATTTCGTTGCAAGAATTCGTTATATATTTTGGATAAAAGTCTTTTGTTTGACGTACATGTTGCAAGTATTTTCTCCCAGTCCCAACACTTGATCGTCAGTTTTTTGATCGTGTACAATTTCAAGGAGCTTTGCAACTCTCTATAAGGTTATCCATGTGACTGAGGCCTAGTCATGGACCCAGATGAAGAACATAAGCTTTAAGTATCCAGGCCTGGAAAAGGATGATGAGGCTGGTGCCAGTGGCAGAAATAGGTCCAGTGAAGGTGGAATACTTTTTGTGAGTAGGACAGTGTGCATAATTTCAGGTCTATTGAACTTTAGGAGATGATGATAAAGATAAGTGGAAAACTTCAGCAGGATATGGACAAATGAGATTCATACTGTCCCTACCAACTATCCAGAGAAACTATAGCCAAGGGAAGAGGTTTGGTGAAATCATCAAGGGAGATCTGGTGGACTCTGTTACATGAAATGCAGATCAAGTCTGTAGAGGACATGAAAAGAACAAGAGACCAAGGGCTGAAGGATGAGGGAGTGATTACCCCCAGCCAGAGAGAGGAAGAAGGGGAAACATGGAGGCCTGATGAGAGCTCAAATTGTTGTATTTGACTTTTGTGATATTGGCCAGGGAGATGTGTGCACAAGCAGATTTGAACGAAATGAAAGATTTAAAGTGATATACATAAGAAAGGGCTTCTAGATACCAGAGGAGGAGAAGAAGAGGGTAGGAAAGGAAGTTTGCCAACAGAGGAGAGGCAGAAATGAGGAGGAAGACCAAACAGTCCAAGGACTTGAAGAGGAGGAGAGATTAATTTGAGCAGTTTTTGTGAAATATGTATTTGTGGAAGAGACAGCTGATACCAGACGATCCGTTGCAAGTTTTAATGTGTGCATATAGTGTTCTCTCTTCTTCATCTCCCTTTCAAGACAATTTCTAGTAAAGACCTCTGATGCACCTCAAAATTTTGGAGTCAGATTTGTATTTATTCTGAATGCAACAGTATGCTGAGGTTGGCCTCAAGGCAGCCCCTTTTTTTCAGGTTACAAAAAGCTTCAATGGTGGATGGTGAGTAGCTCTTGAATCAGGGCAGGGATCTTGTCTGTCTCTTTTTTTTGGGAAATGTTGGCACTTCATATGTTCTCATCGAATGTTGGTTGAACGTTATTGTAAAAAAGCCTATAATCAGGTATTATATATATTGCCTGGGGAATAAGTGTGGGGGAACCAGTTATTTCTAAAGGAAGCATTAAGCAGTTAGTCTCTGCCCCCCAACTCCATCTTTTCTTCTCCATGTGACCACATGCCTTTCGTTATGTAGATCATTTTGTCCTCTTGTTTTCCACACATTTGCTTATTACCCCAAAAAACCTAGCAAACAATTCCCATTGTTAACGATGCTCAGACACATGACGGCAGACTGCAAACAAATATCTTAAAACACAAAGACTTCTTTCTGGAGTGCTATAGGAATTGGAATATGTTAGCACATAGTAAGTTCATTGGTCTGAAGAACACCATGTGTGAATTACGGTCAGGGGGAAGACAGGTTATTACCTTGGGAACTTGTCTTACTCTTCATTTTTCAGGTTTGTCTTCCTTAACCCTATAATTGGTTAAATTTGCCATAGAACACTGGACTTCCCTTCAGTGAGATTTTCCACTCTGTTATTGCCTGTCCAATGTTGGCTTTCCCTACCAATGCAGGAAGGCATTCACCAATGCTTACCTTAATCATGGTGATGTGCTCATACCTAGGGACACTATAGATGCTTAATAAATGTGTGTTAACTGAATAGTTTATTGACTGATGCCTTCTATGTTCCTGGTGGAAGAGCCACAGTCTAGAAAGGAATGAAAAGTCTCCTCCATCTCCCATTGCTCTTCCAGGGATCTAGGAAATGGCTTCCCACCCAATAAAGAGCTGATGTTCTGCCTCAACATTATTTTCAAATGTAAAGTCATGAATTTTTACTCTGTAAGAAGCTTTTAGAGTTTTTCTAAAGATCCCTTTTACCAAGGAGGACACAAAGTTTAAACATATGCCTGAGAATGATACCTGAACCCAGGTATCAGATCCTCAGGCCAGAGTCCTCACCTTGAACAGTGTCCAGAAGCTGTGTGGCCCCGTAGTTAAATCTGCCTCCATTTAGATCAGACTGTCTGTGTGTGAATACTAGCTCTACCACCTCTTACCTGCATGACGTTGGGCAAGTCACTCTACCTTTTTCAGCTTGGTTTCTTCAATCTGTAAACAAGGCATAACAATAATACCTACTGAGGACTGATGGGTATTGAAAAATATATAAAAGTATTTAGAAGTGTTTTTGGCATATAGGAAACACTATGCAAATATTATCTGTTATTAACAAAAAGGGTTGCGTGGTATTTCTTAGTCTGTTCAGAGCCACTCAATCCAGTGATTGGAGGGGATGAAATCTGAGACATTCCTGATTTCAGTGGCAAGTGAGAGGTTGAATTAGGACTTAGGGAACTGAGGCTCATGGGGATGTTTTCAGGGCTTAAGTATGGCTGTCCCTCAATAATCCTGATTCTTAGCACTTCACTCTGAGTGAATACCTTCTTTTCTCTGAGCCTCAGTTTCCTCATTTGAAGGGAGGAAATGGTCATCTCTGCCCTGCTACCTACAAGGGCAACAGAGATGGGTGAGAAGGTGATTTTAAACAGGAAAAATGAAAGTTTTCACAATCATTTTTCCAAACAAGTTGTCAGGGGGAAAATACCAACGGAGTTTTGAGTCTAAAATACTCTTCCTGGAAGAAATTGCTGTGAATCTGCTTCTTAGGAAACCAGATGATATCGAGTGGCAAGTTAACAGTTCATTTCATTGGCTACATCTGTGCCCAGGGTGGGCACTGCCAGCGGAGGTGGCAGAGTGCCCAGGCCAGTGACACCGACACTGGGCAGCCGGGAAGAGGCAGTGACATCTGTGTGCAGGCAGGAGCAGATGCATTTGTCAGGGTTTTGCTCTTTCTTTTCTAAATTCAGAATGTTTGGGGAGAGAACAAGAGAGAGGAATACTGATTTCCCCACCAGGAAAGGATGATGGATGGCAGGAGATGGTGGAAAACATGGCCACTTCCTTCCCTCCACTCCCTATCCATCCCATCTCCAACTCTTCTGTGAAGGCTCTCTGCTTTCGTCTCTCTCCCTTGACCTCTGCTACCTCCCCAGGTTACTTCACTCCACTTCTCACTCTGTCTTTCCTCGCTCCCTAACCACAAATGCTGTCTGGGCTCAAAATTATACCACGTTGTTTCAAAAGGAGTTATTTCCCTTGCGTGTAATGGAATCTCTGCGACCAGAAAGGTGCCAACCCTAGTCCGAGTCATTTGTGATGCCTGGCAGCAGAGTGCATTTTCCCGGGGGGCCAAATGGTCACAATTGTGCTGTGAGCAGCAATAGAGACTGGACAAGGGCAGAGACATATGGCTGGGAGGAAGGATATGTGAAGGCTGGAGGCTGTTACTGGGGACAGTCCAAAAGATAAGTGTAAAGACAGAAAAGGCTGGGGTGCAGGGGGAGGGGTTCCTTAGAACAAGGGCTGGCCTGGATATCAAGAGCCAGGACTCTGAATTCCAGCACCGACAGCACCTACCTGACTTTGAAGAGCCACACCATCAATCTGTTGACCACTTAAGAGAATGAAAGTCTACAGTAGGGTTTCTCAACCTTTGCACTATGGATATTGGGGACCCTATAAGTCTTTGTTGTGGGGTTTGTCTTGTGTGTTGCAGCATCCCTAGATAGATGCCAGTAGTATCCCAACTCCAGTTCCCAGTCGTGACAACTAAAATGGTCTCCAGATATTGCCAAGTGCCTCCTGAAGGCAGGGGCAGCAGTGGGTGGTGGTGGGGGTGAGGTATGTGCAAAGTCCCCATTAGGTTAAGAATCATAGAAAAAAATTGTTTGGAAAGTACCCCAATTGAACAATGGGCCTTTAACATTTTATCAACAACTATTCAAATCCTGAATCAATGAAGAATACCTCTGAGATTTATGTTGACCTTAATTCTGCAGGTAACGAACAAAATGGAGAGAGATTTGGTACTGAGCAGTACAGCTGGCTCATCATAAAGGAAGATGGGACAGCTGAGTACCCACTGCACACCATGACATATGCTTCAATCCATATGGATTGCGCTGCTTAGGTTTTGTGGTTTTGTTTCGTTTTGTTTTCATTATAATGACAGATATTCTGGAGCTAATTGAGAAACTCCACTCATGAATCATTGAATATTGAACTCATGAAGATTGAAAATTAATTCAGGTAAACTGAGGCATAGAAAAGGAAAACGCTTAAGTAACCCCAGTTAGAACTAGCTTTGGGTTTCTGACACAGATATCAGCTTATGTGCTGAAGGAAGGAGGAATACATAGAAGAGGTTCTCAGAGCCCTGTGTCACACAAGCCAAACAAATTCAGATACCTGGTTTCCTATAGTCAATAAAATGGTACAGGGAGAAAGAAAGAATCTGGGTTTTAGAGGGCATATCCACAATAAACTGCCTATCTCCAGACTTTCTTTACAACAAAGAATAAATGTTGTGTGTTTACCCACTGCTTTTTCAATTACTGTATATCTTGGACAATTCTGTAAGTTAATCCAGTCACAGAAGCTCAGCTCAGTCTTTAATGCTGGTCCTCAAGATCTTGTTCAAATGTTACCTCCTCACCAGAAAGATTTCCTTGATCCTTGAAACCTAAGGCAGACTGACTATCCTCTTACTTCTCAGAGCCTTTGGTCAGTTTGTCTCTCACAGCAAATCTTCCCCATTGCACTATTATCCATATCCATAATTCAATTGTACCACTGTCTTTACATCTTACTTGTCAGCAAAAATCCAACTCTGGACCAATTCAACTGTCTCCTCTCCTTTCCTTCTTCCTACCTTCCTTCCTTCCTTCCTTCTTTCCTTCTTCCTTTTTCTTTGTCACTCCTTCCTCCCACTTTTCCCATCTCTCTCTTCTTTTTTCTTTTATTTAGTCATTTAATTAACAAATACCTAGTGAGTACCTGTTCTATTAAGTGCCAGGATGGGCTCTGAGTGTTCAGTGGTGAAAAAAAACCAACATGGTTTATGCCCTCATGGGCCTTCACTAAAGTTTACAGTCTAGTGAAGGTGATGATCAATAAATAAGTGCAATACTACGATAACCATAAGAGGATATTTAACCGAAGAGTAACAAGGGGACCAAGTTAGATAGGACAGTTAGAGACATTTCCTTTAATAGGTGACATATCACAACTGAAGAGTGAGAAGTATCCAGTGATGCAAGGCAAGCAGGGAGGTGGAAGGAGGACATTCTAAGGGCCAAATGTCTTCAAAAACCAAGATGTAGGAAAAAGCTGACTGTGTTCAAGGGGTGGAAAGAAAACAATGTGGTTGGAGTAGTGTGGGTGAGTTGGAATAGAGGTGTAAGCTGATTCAGACCAGGCAGAGCAGGGATAGACAGTGATGGAAAGAAGTTTAGACTATATGCTAAGCATATTTGGAAATCATCAGAAAGTTTTGAATTTGGGACTGACATAGTCTGATTTACATTAAAAAATATCACTCTGAGACTTTCAGAATTGTAGCATGAAAAGTATCACAAACCTTCTCCTTGAGCAAAACAACAATACAACTACTAAAAATTATTCTTTAAAATCCAGCTACTTAAAATTTTCACAAAATGGTCCTAAAGGAATACCATAAATGGAGAAAGTTACTCAAGGAAATATACTAAATCTTGCTAAGAACCCTGAGAGTCTGTGACCTTTGAACCATGACCTACTTATATTTCCTTCACTCCTTCAGTGTGACAGGAATTCTACTTCCAGAATATGCAGCCAAGAAGTTGGGGCTCCCTCTCTATTTAGCTCCCAGTCTAGGGCTATGGTTTCACACTGGGAAGGCAGGCCACTGGCATCTCCAATTCTTGATCCCTACATTGCAGGAACTATTCTGGCTAGATGTGCTGAGAGGACTGGTGTCTCTTCTCCACCCTATCCTCACTCAGTGTGGAACCTCTACTCCAGGTGCAGTAGGCTGAGAACACTGGAACCCACCCCAGATCATTTGTAGGGCAAATTTTCCATTCTGGGAGGGGGAAGCCAAGGAACCAGAGACTACTATCCCCATCCAGAATCCTGCTTATAGAGCAGGGGTGTCACTCTTGGAGAAGCAAGCCACTGTCACCACTCCTCACTACCTTACAGTGTGGCACAGAGGTTCTGTCCAGAGAGGGAAAGGTGTTAAGAACAGTTCTGTCTGATAGGGCTGACTTATTTGGAACAGAATTTAGGGAAGTTCTTGCCTAAGAACATCATTTAAAACAATGGATATCTTGGCTGTAAACAATTAAGGAGGCTATAATTACATGGTACTCATAGCAACAAGTGAACCAGGGTACATACCAGAAGTTTGACAGAACCAGAAAAAGAAACAGCAAGGAAGAGCCTTCTTGGAGTCAGAGCAGTTCAAACACTAGCAACATTCCACGTCTGCAAAAGGGATCTACTTTTGTTGAATGAGACTGTGGAACATTTTATGTCCTAGAGTGTTGTCAAAAAACAATAGAGTAACCAGTTAGCAGTTCATGGAGGCTAATAGCTGAGTGTGATACTAACAGAGGCCCCAGGCAGACTATGCTCATGGTTAAGTCCACACCTTTTGAGCAGGGACATCAGAGGCTTTACGCTATGGGGGAAACAGACTTCACTGAAGTAGTCCAACCAAGTCAATAAGAAACAAGCAGACAAGCAAACAACAGTAAGCCCTGGGATGAGTACCTAAAGTTGCTATAACATATTGTCTAAAATGGCCAATTTTCAACAAAAAAAAATTGTCAGACATACAAAGAAATAAGCAAGTATTATACATACACAAAAACAAAACAAGCAATAGAAACTTCCTGTGAGAGGGCCCAGATGTCAAGCTTATCTGACAAAGATTTCAAAGTAGATATTATACATATGTCCAAAAAGCCAAAAGAAATCATGTCTAAATAATTAAGGAAGGCATTAAGACAATATAACAGCAAATACAACATATCAATAACAAAATAGAAATGTTTTAAAAGAATCAAATGGAAATTTTAGAGTTGAAAAGAAAAACAACCAAAATGGGAAATTCACTAGAAGGGCTCAACAGTAGATTTGAGCTGGCAGAAGAAATAATAGATAACTTCAAAATAGGTTGATAGAGAGTATAAAATCCGAAAAAACAGAAAGAAATAATGAAGGAAAATAAACAGGGTCTCAGAGAAATGTGAAATTCCATTAAGGACACCAGTATCAGAAAGAAAGGACAGAGAAAAAGAAAAAGAAAAAGTATTCAAAAAATTAATAGTTTAAAATTACCAGCCACACCCAGACGCATCACAGTTAAAACACTGAAAGTCAAAGGCAGAGAGAAAGCCTTGAAAGCAGCAAGAGAAAAATAACTCTTTACACACAAGGAAAACTCACCAAATTTAATAACTTATTGTCAAAAACAACACAGGTCAGAAGACAGTGGGATAATATGTTAAAAGTGGCAGAAAAAATTGCTAACCAAGAGTCTTATATCTAGCAACTATCTTTCAAAAATGAAGACAAAATACTTGAAGTGAAAATGACAGAATTAAAAGGAAAAAATTAGAACAATTTAACAATATAAGTTGAAGAATTAAATATCTCATATTAAATAGTAGCTAGAACAAATAGAAGATTGATGAAGATATAGAAGACTTTAGCAACACTATAAACCAATTAGATCTCACAACCATTTATTGAATACTCCACCCAATAAAAGCAGAATACACAGTTTTCCCTACAGTTTCTACAAGAAACGCTCTCTAAGACAGACATATGAGATGAAACTAAGGCGTACTTACAGGGAAATTTATAGCTGTAAATACTATGTATATTAATAATGAAGTAAGATCTCAAATCGGTTGTCTAACTTTTTCCCTTAAGAAACTGTGAAAAGTGGAGCAAACTAAAACCAGAGAAAGAAAAGAAAAAGAAATAATAAATAGCAAATGAAAATGAATGAAACAGAGAATGGAAAAAAATAGGGAAAGCCATTCTTTGAAAAGGTCAACAAAAATGACAGGACTTTAGCAAGATTGACCAAGAAAAAAGGGAGAAGACTCAAATTTTAAAATCAAAAAGGAAAGATAAGACATCACTATTACCCTTATAGGAATAGAAAGAAATATAAAAGAATCCTATAAACAACAATATTCCAAAAAATTAAATAACTTAGATGAAATTGAGAAATTACTAGAAAGACACAAACTACCAAAACTTACACAAGAAGACACATATAATCTGAAAAGACCTATCACAAGTAAAAGATTGAAAGAGAAATCTTAAAAATTCCCACAAAGAAAAGAGCAGGCCCAGATGGCTTCACTGGTAAATTCCATCAAACATTTTTTAAAATCCAGATTAATTATTCACAAATTCTTCCAAAATTTAGAATCTTTCTAATCCATTCTATTAGGCCAGTGTTACCCTGATGCCAAAACTAGAAAAGATAGCAAAAACAGAAAAAACTATGGAAAGAGCACAAATACATGAAGGTTAAATAACATGCTACTAAAAAATGAATAGGTCAACCAAGAAATCAAAAAGGAAATTAAAATTTACATGGAGGCTAATGAAAATGAAAACAGAAAGATCCAAAATCTTTGGAATGCAGCAAAAGCAGTTCTAAGAGGAAAGTTTATAGCAATACAGGTCTATCTCAAGAAGCAAGAAAATTTTCAAATAAACAATCTAACCTTACACCTAAGAGAGCTAGAAAAGAATAAAAAACAAAACCCAAAACAAGCATAAGGAAGGAAATAATAAAGATTGGAGAAGAAATAAATGAAATAGAAACTAAAAAAAACAGTAAAACAGATCATTGAAACCAAGAGATGATTCTTTAAAGATGAGCAAAATTGATAAACTTTTAGCTGGACTCATCAAAAGAGAGAGAGGAGATTCAAATAAACAAAATCATAAATGGGAAAAAAGAAAAATAACAGCCAACACCACAGTAATACAAAGGATTATAAAAGAATATCATGAGAAAGTATATCCCAACAAATTGGACAACCTAGAAGAAATGGATAAATTCCTAGAAACATATAACCTCCCAAAACTGAGTCAGGAAGATATAGAAAAATTGAATAGACCAATTATCAGCAATGGAATTGAATATGTAATAAAAAAATTCCCAACAGACAAAACTCCAAGACCAGAGGGCTTCACAAGCAAATTCTACCAAACATTTAAAGAAGAGTTAATATCTATTCTTTTCTAACTATCCCAAAAACTAGAAGAAGGAAAACCTCTGTATGCATTCTGTGAGGCCAGCATCACCCTAATTTCAAAACCAGATAAAGACACTATAAAACAAGAGAACTATAGGCCAATAACTCTGGTGAACATGTATGCAAAAATCTTCAACAAAATATTAGCAAACTGAATCCAACAATACAATTAAAAAATTATTCACCACAATCAAATGAAATTTATTACTGGGATACAAGGGCAGTTCAATATTTGCAAATCAATGTGGTACATGACATCAATAAGAGAAAGGATAAAAACCATATAATAATTTCAATAGGTGAATAAAAAGCATTTGACAAAGTACATCAATTCATGATAAAAATCCTCAACAGAGTGGGTTTGGAGGGAGCATTCTTCAATGTAACAAAGACCATATATGAAAAACCCACAGCTAACATCATACTCAATGGGGAAAAACAGAGCTTTTCCCCTAAGGTCAGGAGCAACACAAGGATGTCCACTCTCACAACTTTTATTCAATATAGAAGTCCTAGCCAGAAGGAAAAGGAAAAGGGAATAAAAGGCATACACACTGGTAAAGAAGAAGTAAAACTTTCATTATTTGCAGATGACATGATACTGTATACAGAAAACCATGAACACTCCACCAAAAAATCTAATGGAACTGACAAATGAACTCAGTAAAGTTGCAGTATATAAAATCAATGTACAGAAATTCGTGGCACTTAAATATCCATATAATGAAGCAGCAGAAACAGAAATTAAGAAAACAATCCAATTTACAAATTCAGCAAAATAATAAGATACCTAGAAATAAACTTAACAAAGGGGGTGAAAGACCTGTACTCTGAAAACTATAAAACATTGATGAAAGAAATTACAGATGACCCAAAGAAAAGGAAAGACATTCCATGCTCATGGATTGGAAGAACAAATATTGTTAAAACATCCATGCTATCCAAAGCAATCCACAGATATAATGCAATCTGTATCTAAATATGAACAGCATTTTTCACAGAACTAGAACAAACAATACAAAAATTTACATGGAACTGCAAAAGAACTTGAATAGCTAAAGCAATCTTGAAAAAGAAAAACAAAACTGGAGGTATCACAATTCCAGATTTCAAGTTATACTACAAAGCTGTAATAATCAAAACAGTATGATACTGCCACAAAAATAGACACATCAATGAAACAGGACAGAAAGCTCACAAATAAAACCATGATTATGCGGTCAATTAATCTTCAACAAAGGAGGCAAGAATATGCAATGGGAAAAACACAGTCTCTTCAACAGATGGTGTTGGGAAAACTGAACAACTCTATGCAAAACAATGAAACTGGACCACATTCTTACACCATACAAAAACAAACTAAAAATGGATTAAGGACTTAAATGTGATACCTGAAACATGAAAATTCTAGAAGAGAGTACAGGCAGTAATAGCTCAGACATAGGCTATAACAACATTTTTCCAGATACGTCTCCCAAGGCAAAGGAAATAAAAGCAAAAACAAACTATTGGGACTATAGCAAAATAAAAAGGTTCTGCACAGTAAATGAACTTATCAACAAAACTAAAAGACAACCTACTGAATGGGAGAAGATATTTGCAAATGACATACCTGATAAAGGGTTAGTATCCAAAATATATATAAAAAGCTTATACAACTTAACACCAAAAAAAAAAAACCCTAAATGATTTGATTAAAAATGGGCAGAAGACATGAACAGACATTTCTCCAAAGACATCCAGTGGTCAGCAGACATATGAAAAGATGC
The DNA here is from genome assembly GCF_028749965.1 of Puma concolor. Taxonomy (NCBI): domain Eukaryota; kingdom Metazoa; phylum Chordata; class Mammalia; order Carnivora; family Felidae; genus Puma; species Puma concolor. The sequence continues at coordinate 52,032,848 of NC_141670.1, read as the reverse complement.
TCAACATCACTCATCACCAGAGAAATTCAAATCAGGACCACAATGAGATATCACCTCACACCTGTCAGAATGGCTAAAATCAAAAACATAAGGAACAATTGTTAATGAGGATGTGGAGAAAAAGGAACCCTTGTACACTGTTGGTAAGAGTGCAAATTGGTGCAGCCACTATGGAAAACAGTATTGGTTTCCTCAAAAAAGGAAAAATAGAACCACCTTATGATCCAGTAATCACACTACTGGGTAGAACACAAAACACTAATTTGAAAGGATATATTCACCCCTATGTTTATTGCAGCATTATTTACAATAGCCAAATTATGGACGCAGCCCAAGTGTCCATCAATAGATGAATGGTTAAGGAAGATGTGGTATAGGTACACAATGGAATATTATTCAGCCATAAAAAGACCGAAATCTTGGTACACCTGGTGGCTCAGTCAGTTGAGCATCAGTCTTCGACTCCAGTCATGACCTCACAGGTTGTGAGTTCTAGCCCTGCATTGGGCTCACTGCTGTAAGCCCAGAGCCTGCTTCAGATCCTCTTGGGATCCTCTGTCCCCTCTCTCTCTGCCCCCCCCCCCCCCCCCGTCAAATATAAGTAAAACATTTTGAAATCTTGCCATTTGCAACAACATGAATGGATCTGAGAGTATAATGCTAGGCAAAATAAACAAGTCACAGAAAAACAAATACCATTATGATTTCATTCATATGAGGAATTTAAGAAACAAAGGAAAAATAAGAAATAAACCCTAAATAGACTCTTCACTATAAAGAACAAACAGATGGTTACCAGAGGGGAGGTGGATGGGGGAGATGGGTGAAACAGGTGATGGGGATTAAGAGTACACTCATCTTGATGAACACAGAGTAATATATAGAATTCTGGAATTACTGTATTATATGCTTGCAACTAATATAATACTGTATGTTAACTTACTGAATTAAAATTAATTAAAACTTAAACATTTAAAAAAAGAGATATTGCAAGTAAAGTAAATTACAGGCCATAATTCTTTATACATATAAACACAAAAAGTCCTCAACAACATGCTAGAAAAACACATCAAAGAATACACAAAAAGATTATACACCATGACAAGTGGGATTTATCCCAGGAACGCATGTTTGCTTTAATATCTATCAATCAATGTAATGCACTATATTAATAAAATAAAGGACAAAAACAAATCATTTAATAGACACAGGAAAAGCATTTGACAAAATTCAACACCCTTTCATAATGAAAACACTCAACACATTAGAAATAGAAGGGAACTTCCTTAATCTGATGAAAGACCTCTACAAAACCCCGTAGCTAACATCATATGTAATGGTAAAAGACTGGGTGCTTTTTCCCTAAGATCAGGAACAGAACATGGATGCTCATTCTTACCATTATATGCCTTTACCATTATATTCTCATTGGGGAAATTCAGAGATTATTCCTTTAATCTAGGAAATAAAAGTCACCCAGATTGGAAAGGAAAAGGAATAGCTATACTATTGGTAGATGACATGATCTTGTATATAGAAAATCCTAAGAAGTCCATTTAAACACTATTAGAACTAACAAACAAGCTTAGCAAGCTTACAAGATATATGATCAGTATACAAAAATCAATTGTATTTCTATATCCTAGAATGAACAATCTGAAAATAAAATTAAGAAAATAATTCTGGGGACACCTGGGTGGCTCAGTTGGTTAAGTGTCTGACTCTAGGTTTCAGCTCAGGTCATGATCTCACGGTTTGTGGGTTCAAGTCCCATGTCGAGCTTTGTGCTGACAGCGGGTTTGTGGGTTTAACCCCCATGTCAGGCTCTGTGCTGACAGTGCAGCAGCCTGCTTGGGATTCTTTCTCTCTCTCCCTCTCTCCCTGCTCCACTACCACTCGTTTTCTCTGTCTCTCTCAAAGTAAATAAATAAACTTAAAAACAATAAAAAAAAAGAAAATAATTCTGTTTAAAATAACACTAAAACATCAAATACTCAAGAATAAGTTTAACAAAGAAATGCAAGAGTTGGTGAAAACTATAAAACATTGTTGAAATAAATGAAAGAAAATCTGAATAAATTGAGAGGCATACTATGTTCATAAAGCAGAGGACTTGATACTCTTAAGATGCCATTACTCTACTGCAGATTTCATATAAACCCCCCCCTCCAAAATCCCAGATGCCTTTTCTGCAGAAATTAACAAACGGATCCTTAAAGTCATATGGGAATGTAAGGTACTCAGACAGCCAAAACAATCTTGTAAAGGAAGAACAAAGTTGAGAGACTTATACTTCCTGATTTCAAAACATACTACAAAGGTATAGTAAGCAGGACAATATTGTACTGGCCTAAGGATAGATATATAGATCAATGAAATGAAACTGACAGCTCGAAATAAACGTTTACATTTGAGTTCAATTGATTTTTGACAAGGGTGCCAAGACAATTCAATAGGAAAATAATAGGGTTTCAACAAATGATGCTGGGATAACAGAAAGGAATGGAGTTAGACTCTTTCCTTATATCATACACAAAAATAAACTCAAACCAGGCTATAAATCTATATGTAAGAGCTAAACATATTAAACTCCTAAAAAGAAAATAAGAGTAAATCTCTGTGAACGGGGTTTAGGCAATGATTTCTTAGATACAACACAATGGTTTTTTAGACACAAAAGTGACTAAAGGAAAAAAATAGATAAGAAAATATTTTAAAATATCTTCAAATCATGCACCTTATAAGAGACTTGTAGAATATATAAAGAACTCTTACATCTCAATAATAGAAAAAATTCATAGCTCAACTTAAAAATGAGGAAAGCATCTGAAAAGGCATTTCTCCAGAGAAGATATCTAAATGGGCAATAAGCACATGGGAAAATGCTCAATGTTATTTAGTCTCCAAGGAAATGAAAATCAAAACCATAGTGAGATACCACTTACATACACTAGGATGTAAGATCAAGAAGATGAGCAATAATAGTGTTGATGAAAACGTGGGAGAACAGGAACTCTAATACATTGCCTGTAACAATGTAAAATGGTGCAGTCACTTTGGAAAACAGTTTGGAAGTTCCTCAAAAAATTAAACATAGATTTGCTACATGACTCGGCTATTCCCCTCTTGGTATATACACAAAAGAAATGAAAATATATCCAAACATGAATTTGTCTATGAATGTTCTAGTATTATTTGCAATAGCCAAAAAGTGGAAACATCCTAAATATTCATCAATTTATGAGTAGACAAACAAAATGTAGCATATCATGACAATGGAATATGATTCCACAATAAAAAGGAATAAAGTTCTGATACACGCGATAACATCATTAAACATCATTAAACCTTGAAAACATTATGCTAAGTGAAAGAAGCCAGTCACAAAAGAACACACATTTTATGATTCCATTTACAATAAATGCCAGAATAGAAAAGCCTATAGAGACAGAAAGATCCCATTTAGTAATTGCTGAGGGCTGAAAAGGGAAGGCAGCTGGGAATGGGGTGTGACTGCTATTGGGCATGTGGATTCTTTAAGGTTACAAAAATATTCTAAAATTGGATTGTGGTGATGGTTGCACAACTGTGTGGATATACTAAAAATCACTGATGTATACACTTTAAATAGGTAAACTGTGGTATGTAAATTATATCTTGATAAAGACATTTAAAAAATTCCTCCGGTATGTAGTAAATGAAAGGCAAGAGAGTAGAAACACAGAACACACAACGCGCGCGCCAGAGTGATCCAGGAAAGAAATAATGGCTTAGCTTAGGTTGGTGGAGGAGGTGGAAAGAAATGGAAAATTTGTTTTGGAAGAAATATCTAAAATATATGAAAATGGGTTTCACATAGGGAATGAGACATTCAAGAATGTTTCCCAGATTTTTGAGTAATTGAGTGAATAACGGTGTGCCATTTACCTACCTTGAGGAGACTGGAGGAAGTAACACATTTGGTGGGAGAGTAAAGTGTTCTATTTTAGTGTGGGATTTGAGATATTACTTAGGCACTTAAGTTCATGCACCTGGCCTTCTGAGCCCTGCTGAAAAAACTCAGACTCATTGGAATGAACCACCCCTACACACAGTTTCCTACTTCTACTAAGTGGTCAACGGTACCTGAATTTCTTCTCTCATTTGCCAATTTTCTATTCTAATCTCTGCAGTAGCTATTTCAAAACTTCCCCTTCTCCTAAAACTTCCTATCCCACTCTCTTACCCTTTACTCTTAAAGCTGTATCTTGGCTCTTACTTCACCAAAGATTAGAAGCCACTAGGTGAGAATTCCCTCAGCTTCTGGACACACTGGCTACCAACTCCTCTCCCCAGTTGCTCCTCAACACTACCTTTGCGCCCAGCAGTGTGCTGGGGCTTGTTCCTACTGACCTGTGAAAGTCATTTGTAAAAAAATACGCAAGAATTTTGAGACCTAGTTGCTTTAAAATCAGAAATGTGATAGTATTACATAACAGAAATCAGCATAAACAACAAATCAGTGCTTTTTCTTTTTTCAGAGGGACCATTTGTTAAAATGCCACCTGTACTCTTGTTCCATCCATTATCCCCATTCCGATACCTACGGATACATTCATATGAGAATTTAAACATATTCTCCAAAGGGGAAAATACTCTTTCATCTAAAATTTCCCTCTGTTATTTCTCTGTTTCTCTCCTGCCCTTACCAATCAAGGTTCTTGTGTTGCCCACCAACACGGTCTCCAGTTGTTCACCTTCTAGCCACTCCTCAATCCACCACAATGTAGCTCTGTCCCCACCATGCCATGAAAACTGACTTTCCCAAGGTCATGAATGACCTCCTTGTTAAGTCCAATGGGCATTTTTCTAGTCCGTATATTCTCTGGTCTCTCATCCACATTGGGAGGAAATGACAACTCCCTCCATCTAGCTGCTGGGACAGCACATTTTCCTGGCTCTCCTGTCACTTTCCTGGCCCTGGAGGCCACTTCTCAGGCCCCTTTACCAAGTTTTCTTCTACTGCTCATTCTTCAAATGTTAATTTTTCTCTAGGACTCTGGTCTTGCTCTTATTTATTTTCATTTATATTTTCCCTTGACAATATCTTTCACTCTATTCAATAGAGTCTGCAATCCAATCTTCTCTTTACTGTGGAGATACCCTGGGAAAGATGGATGCTCATGTCAAGTCCCCTTGTAAACAGAGTAATGCCAGACCTCTTGGAAAATACACTAGTGATATTTTCTAGTGGGGTATTTTCTACTGAATGCATTTGGTAGGATGCACCTGGTCTATCTAGTATTACTTATAGTAAATAAACCTAGAATCTATAGGCATGATGCTCTGGAAAATATCATGTAAATCATGTACCTAAATGAATAGAAAATGGAGAAATTTCTTAATGAAATAGTTCTTTGTTGTGTAAGTAATGTTCCTACAGATATTATTTAGAGAACTTATATGTTAAATCCAGGCCAGAGCTTATCTCATGGCAGCCAGAAAAGATCTGGAAAGCATCTTCAGATTGTCATGCTTTGCCTGTGCCCTTCAATTACTTGTATCTTTGAAATTATCAGTAAAACTTGTAACTTGTTACTGGGTAAAAGATCTGAGTCATGAAACTGATTTGACAATCTTCCCTTTGTCATGGTTTCAATTGACTTTTTATGTGAGTGACTGTAAAATTTATTTTCTCCTATTCTGTGTTCTCACCTGAACTCCAAACCATATATCCAAATGCCTATTAAACATCTCTACTGGAGGTCCCACTGAGAACTTAAATTCAACATATCAAAATATGAACTTGACATTTTATCTCTTCTCCTCCCTTTCCCCTTCCTGCCTTCCCACTCACCTTCAGTCAGTGGAATGGGAACTTCAATTCCCCCAGATGCTCAAACAATAGCCTAACACAGAGCCAGCAAAGGGCCTGGGGCTGAAGATGCCTTTGCTTAGATTGAAAGTGCTGAAGGCTCCTACATCTTGCCTAGCTGGTTTGTCATGGTTTCCAGACTCAAATGGCACCTGGGATTTTCCTATCTTATCAGCACCTGCAGTTCAGTGTCATGGGAAAACCCTTTGAGTTTAAAGTGTGCAGACTGGAAGAATTAATATTGTCAAAATGTCTGTTCAACTCAAAGTGATCTATAGGTTCAATGCAATCTGTATCAAGATTCCAATGGAGTTTTTCACAGAAATAGGAAAAACAACAATAAAATTCATATGGAACCAGAAAAAACAAAACAACAACCAGAAAATAGTCAGAGCAATCTTGAACAAGAACACAGCTACAGGCATCACATTCCTGACTTGTAACTATATTACAAGGTTATAATAATCAAAAGAGTATGGCACTTCCATAAAAACAGACACAGAGCCCAAAGGAACTGAACAGAGAGCCAGAAACAAAACCATGCATAGACGGTGAACAAATTTTAGACAAAGGTGACAAAAATATATAATGGGGGAAAGGACAGTCTTTTCAATAAATGGTGTTGGGATTACTGGGTATCTATATAAAAAGAATAAAATTAGACCCTGAGAGCATACATAAAAATCAACTCAAAATGGATTAAAGATTTAATCATAAGACTGATATTGTAAAACTTCTAGAAGGACACCTAAGGGAAAAGCAAAATTAAGCAAGTGGGACTACATCAAACTAAATGTTTCTGCAAAGCAAAGGAAACAATCAACAAAATGAAAAGGCAACCTAAGAATGGAAGAGAATATTTCCAAACCGTATATGCAATAAGAGGTTAATGTCCAAAATATATAAGGAACTCATACAACTCAATAGCAAGAAACCAAGTAACCCAGTTTAAAAATGGGCAGAACTGAGTAGACATCTTTCTAAGGAAGACATACAATTGGCCAACAGATATATGATAAGATGCTTAACTAGTCTTCTAGTCATCAGGGAAATACAAATCAAATACAATGAAATATCACCTCAGACCTGTTGGAGGGCTATTCTCAAAATGTCTAAAGAGAACAAGTGTTGGCAAGAATGTTGAGAAAAGGAAACCCTGTGCACTGTTGGTAGGAATGTAAACTGGTACAATAACTTTGGAAAATAGTATGGAGGCTCCTCAAAAAATTAAAAATGACCCAGCATCCACTTCTGGGTATATATATACAAAGGAAATAAAATAACTATTTCAAAGAGATATCTTCATTCCCACGTTCATTGCAACACCTTTCACAATAGCCAAGATATGGAAACAACCTAAGTGTCAATTGACAGATAAATGAATTAAAAAATGTGGTATACAGTGGAATATCATTCATCATTTAAAAGGAAAGATATCTATTTGCAACAATATGGATGAACTTGGAGGACATTATGCTAAGTGAAATAAGCCAGACAGGCAAATATCACATGATCTCACTTACATATGAAATCTAAAAACAAAATTTTTTAAGTCAAACTCTTAGAAACAGAGAGTAGAATGGTGGTTACCAGAAGCTGGGGTACAGGAGAAAGGAGAGGTATTGATTAAAGAATACAGGGGCGCCTGGGTGGCGCAGTCGGTTAAGCGTCCGACTTCAGCCAGGTCACGATCTCGCGGTCCGTGAGTTCGAGCCCCGCGTCGGGCTCTGGGCTGATGGCTCAGAGCCTGGAGCCTGTTTCCGATTCTGTGTCTCCCTCTCTCTCTGCCCCTCCCCCGTTCATGCTCTGTCTCTCTCTGTCCCAAAAATAAATAAACGTTGAAAAAAAAAATTAAAAAAAAAAAAAAAAAAAGAATACAAATTTTCAGTCTCAAGATGAATAAGTTCTGGAGACCTAAATTAAAGCATGGTAACTATGGTTAATAACTATATATTTTACCCTTGAAATTTGCTTAGAGTGAATCTCAAGTATTCTCACCACACACACCAAGAGGTAACTATGGGAAGTGATGGCTATGTTCATTAGATTTTGGTGATAATTTCACAATGTGCACAAATATCAAAATATCACATTGTCCACCTTAAATATATACAATTTTATCAAAAACAAATAAAAATATTTTTAAAATAATGCGCAAGAGTAAGGCTGGTCCCCTTTGTATCAGTCAGAACTCTTCTAGTTGTAAGACACAGAAATCAAACTTTAACAAAAAGAATTTCACGGGTTCATAATAAAAAGAAGTCTGTGCTCTCTTTTAGCATCTTTCAGTGCCAGGATGAAGTGTTCAGCACACACACACACACACACACACACGCATTGATAAAGGTATGTCATAGGAGCACAGAAACCAACAGAGTTCCCAGTGATTACAGCTGGATAATTTGAGCAACAAAATAAAAAAAAAAAAAAAAGTTATGGATTAAACCCAAAGTAAAGAGTGAGTCCATATTGGTATATGTAAATGGATAAATAAAATAGTATACAGGGTACAAAAGGCAAGTTTCCTGTGTAGATGAATTCCAAAAAAAATACACTCTACATTATAGGAGGTGGAGTATAACTCCATATTCCTTAAGAGTGGGCTATGTATTGCAACTGCTTTCAAAGAGTACAGTATGGGGCGCCTGGGTGGTGCAGTAGGTTAAGCGTCCGACTTCAAGCAGGTCACGATCTCGCGGTCCGTGAGTTCGAGCCCCGCGTCAGGCTCTGGGCTGACGGCTCGGAGCCTGGAGCCTGTTTCCGATTCTGTGTCTCCCTCTCTCTCTGCCCCTCCCCCGTTCATGCTCTGTCTCTCTCTGTCCCAAAAATAAATAAACGTTTGAAAAAAAAATTTAAAAAAAAAGAGTACAGTATGGAAAGGAGGGGATAAAGAGCAACTTTATAGTAAAAAGACCTGACAAACATTGCCTCAGCCAGGTAATCAAAGCCAAGATCAAGAGTCAAAAAATCGTGTTGATAGTATGCCCTCTTGTTATGATATGATAAAAATACACTTAACCTCTGTGATCTTCCTCCCGAAAATCCATAGCTCCAGTATAATCATGAGAAAAAGATAATACAAATTCCAATAGAATGACATTCAACAATGTACTTGACCAGCATGGCCAAGGTGCACAATATTACTAAGAGAGCTCATACTTTTAAAACAAAATATTCACATAGCACTGCATCAGAGGTTCCCAAACTTCCCCACTTCATGGGCCCTTGGTGTTTTAGTAATTTTTTTCACAGCACTCCTAGGCCAAAAGAAATACCTAATGACTGCACTTATTAAGTAGTTGGGTCCAAATAACTTAATAGTAGTAGCCTGCTCATTGTCCCACAGATGTCTCTGCTTCCACTTGTTTCCCTACAAGTTTGTAGTAGTGCCCTGGGGCACCTCAGTACAGTTTAGGAATTACAGTCTAAGGTTTCAAAATTCTGATGGGACATACATGACAATCATGTAGCACAACTAATCACAAGTCAGTTGACTGGATAATGTTTAAACTTATAGTCTCTGTATCAGGAGGAAGCATTGCATTGGTTGGTTAAATGTTAAATGGCAACATTGCTTCCACCTCATTTTCTTAGCAGCTCCCTTTACTATACTGAAGATAGTCCTCACTGTATTCCTTAGGGTTCTCTAGAGAAACAGAAACAAAAGGAAATGCATACATATATAAAGAAAGAGAGAGAAAGATTAGTTATAAGGAAATGGCTCCTCTGACTTGGAGACTGGCAAGTCCAAATCTGCAGTGGGGTTGGCATGTTCAAGATCCAGGAGAGCTGATGCTACAGGTGAAGTCTAAAGGCAGTCTGCTGGTGAATCTCCTTTTGATCAGGGAGGTCAGTCTTTTTTTCTTTTCTTTTTTTTTTTTTTCTATTCAGACTCACCCACATCATGGAGGGAAATCCACTTACTCAAAGTTCACTAATTTAAATGTTGGTTTTATCCAAAATATCCTCAAAATTGGCACATAAAATTAATCAACAGAAGTCCACCCTTTATCACTCACATATATCTCCTTAAGTCAAACCTAGTCTCCAAATAAAGGCAACAAGTTCATACTTCCATCTAACGTGGTACAACTATTCTACATACAATAGAAAATACACTAAGTCTTTCTCCAGAAGAGGATGTAATGTCTTTGTGATGTTTAGTTTTCTCTTGATATCATGTAATTAAGTGCTCTTTCATATAAAGTTCCATATAAAGTTAACTATACTTAAATACTATGATATAAAGTAAATACATCTTGTGTTACATAATAAGAAGAGAAGAAGGAAGAAAACAAAGATATTTGTTTGATATATACATACACATTCATAACAAAATAAAGGAAAAATATTCATACAATTACAGTTTTTATTTCTGTGACAGGTCACATGGTTATATCTGGTATTTATAACTACCTTCTTCCACTATCCATTCTGTAGTTCCTTTGCCATCAGCAAGATCTTCAGCTGGCCATGGTTCTTTACCTGGTGGTAAATCTTCATTCCTGAAAGGTTAGGGCCATCAGCAATCTTGTCTAGATTGGGTTGTTTTGGTTTTCCATTAACCTTAATTTCATGGATTGCTGGGGTTCCAGACATACTCATCCTGACCTCCATTATGGAGTAGTAGTCCAATTTCCCCTTGGTAATCTGGATTAATTACCCTAGCCAGCACAGTAACACCCATATTTGTCTGTTGATTCAGAGGCATCCATTTTGAGGAGCCCAAAATGGCCAGATGTCAGTCTTAACTTCCAGTTCAATGAAATCATTGTTATGTCTCATGGTGGAAATATTCCTCCAGTTATAACTACAACCTCTAGGTATAAGTTGTGGGGATAGGAAGCAAAAATTTTATTAGCAGGTGAGTTATGCCCCTTTTATTTCTAGCCCCATCCATGATGGAAGTAGTCCAATGTAATCAACCTGAGAGAAGTAGCTGGCTGATCACCCTGGTGCCATATTGGGAATATTATTGGTCTCTGTCATTGGCATGTTGAGCACTCAGCAGTGACCATAGCCAGGTTGGCCTTGGTGACTGGGAGTCCATGTTGCTAACCCCATGCATAATCTCTATCCCTGCCAACACAGCCACTTTGTTCATGAAGTCATTGGTAGATGATAAGGGTGGCTGAGGAAAGAAGCTGACTGGTATTCCCAGAAAAGGTCATCCTATCCACTGGATTATTAAAATCCTCCTCTGCCAAGGTCTCCTTTTGGTGAGCATTGGCATAGAACATAAGTATCCTCACTTTTTCACTTATTCAGAAAGGTCTATCCACATGTCTCTTTTCCAGACTTCTTTGTCACCAAATTTCCCAATCATGTTCCTTCCAAGTCCCTGACTCTCCAGCCAAACCATTGCCCACAGCCATGAATCAGTATATAATTGCACATGTGGCCATTTATCCTTCTAAGAAAAATGAAGAACCAGGTGCACTGCTCAAAGTTCTGGGAGAATTTCTCTTCATCACTCTCCTTCAAAAAGGAGATATATCCCAAAAAGGAGCTATAATGCTACAGCTGTCTACTTTCAGATAGTGCCTGCATACCATGCAGAACCACCTGTAAGGCAAATCTGAGTTTCCCCTTCTTTGGTCAACTGATCATGGAGAACTCCTCATGAGGCCATAGGTACAGACTGGGAGAGAGAAGGTAGTGTGGCTGGGTTGGAGTGAACCATAGGCATTGGGGCACTTCTCGATGTAACTTGTGTCTTCAAGGGCTACTTGAGTCCAATCTCATATATACTAATGTCCACTGGATTATGGAGTGCTACCGTATGTACATGCCCAATTTTATGGCTTGGTGTGACAGATTATACACAGTTCATGACAGGCAACTCAGGTCATATGTTAACTTGGTGATCCATGGTTAAATGTTCAATATCTACAAGTCTCGGTATCAGGCCAAAACCTGCTTCTCAAAAGGAAAGTAGTTATCTACAAAGGATGACAGTACTTTGCTCCAAAACCCTAAATACCTGTGCTATAATTTACCTTTAAGGGCCTGCCACAGTCTTTCAACAGTGTCCCTATCTGCCACTGATATTTCAAGCACCATTTGACTTGCTGGATCATATGGCCCAAGTGTAAGAGCAGTTTTATGGCAGGCTAGATCTGTTGCAGAGCCTTATCCTGTTTTGGGCTTCATTCAGCAGCTTTTTAGGTCAGTTGGTAAATAGGCCAGATTCCTCATTCCACCCAAATGAGTAATATGTTGCCTCCAAAACCCAATGAGGCCCACTAGGTTAAACCTCTTTCTTGGTTGTAATTTATGCTTTACCTTATAAAGGATATCTCACCATGTCCCACCCACTGAATCTCTAGAAATTTCACCAAGGTAGGAGGCACTTTAAATGGGTTAGATTTTTTTTCTCACCCTCTAGCATGTAAAAGTCTTACCAGTAAGTCTAGAATAATTGTTACTTCTTGCTCACTGGGTCCAATTATCACAATGTCATCAATGTAATGGACTAGTGTGATATCTTGTGGAAGAGAAAAGGATCTTATGATCCAATATCCCTATGAATTAAATTATGACATAGGCCTAAAGAGTTTATATGCCCTTGAGGCAGGGCAGTGAAGGTGTAATTCTGGCCTTGCCAGTCAAGAGCAAACGGCTTCTGGTGGACCTTATGAATAAGGATGGAGAAAAAGGCATTTTTCAGATCAATAGCTGCATAGCAGATACTAAGCAATGTGTTAATTTGATCAAGCAATTAAAGCACATCTGGTAGGGTCACTGCAATGGAGTCACCACCTTGTTAAGCTTACAATAATCCTCTGTCATTCTCAAAGATCTATCAGTGTTCTGTTCAGGCCAGATAGAAAAGATGAATGAGGATATGGTGGGAATCACCACCCCTGCATCCTTTAAGTCTTTGATGGGGCACTAATATCTTCAGTCCCTCCAGGAATGCAGTATTGCTTTTGGTTTACTATTTTCCTAGGTAGAGGCAGTGCTAGTGGCTTCTTCGTCTTTTCCATCATAATATCTCTTACTCCACAGATCAGGGAACAATGTGAGATTCTGCCAGCTTCTCAGTATGTCTATTCCAAATATGGATTCCAGAACTGGGGAAACAACCACAGGGTGAATTCTGGGACATATTGGGCCTCCTGTGAAATGAACCTGAGCTAAAACACCATTGATCATATGACCTCCATAAGCCCTTATTCTGACTGGAGGGCTACAGTGATGTTTGGGCCTCCTGGAGTCAGTGTCAGTTCAGAGCCAGTGTCTAGTAGTCCCCTAAAGGGCTGATTATTTTCTCTTCCCCAGTGTACAGTTATCCTGGTAAAAAAAAGCTGTCTATCCCTTTGGGAAAGGCTGAGAAAATTAACAGTACAAATATTTGGTAATATACTAGGATCCTTCATCAAGGATACCCAGCTTCCCTTTAATTTAAGAAGTTCTGGGTCTGTAACTTGTTAAAGTCTGAGAATTGATTAAGGAGACACAACTGTCTGTTTTTATGATTCAAGTTAGAACTTTGTTCATTTGACCTAGAACTTCTCTGCTTATACAGAACAAGTAAGAATTTAGTAGGCTTCCTATCTATTTCACTTCTAGGTACACCATGATCAACTAGCTAACACTGCGGGTCTGTGCATGTCGGCCTATTCTGATCACTGTGTTGACTCTGCTGTCTATTATGGTACCCATGCTCTCCTTTGCCTTGGGTAGTTGAGTGCCACCATTAGGTATCTGCCACCCCAGGTCCCAATTAATCTCATTATGGTTAGGCTTCCCAGTTGAGTGACTAAAGTTCCCCCTGTACTTTAAGGACACTCATTTTTACCCCTTTCTTTTTAAATTTATTTATTTTGAGAGAGAGAGAGAGAGAGAGAGAGAGAGAGAGCAGGGAATGTGCAGAGAGAGAGGGAGAATCCCAAGCAGGCTTTTCCCCATCAGCACAGAGCCTGAGGCAGGGCTCAAACTCACAAACAGTGAGATCATGACCTGAGCTGAAATCAAGAGTCAGACACAGCCAACTGAGCCACCTGGGCACCCCATTTTTATCCCTTTCTTGAGCAACCTTAATTATTTCTTAGGACCCTCTTTTTAAAAATCATATTTTTATTTTCTACCTTGGAACTGCTCTCTTGCATGACAGAAGGGTCTACTATCTTTCCCCCTTGCTTCCAGCTTGCTACCAATTTTCACTTCCAGTTTATTCTTGAGTCAAATTAATGATGCTCATCTCACACTAGTCCTTCATTTGCTCTCCTTTCCATGCTTGGAAAAACTTCACTTCTCCCTCAAGCTGTTTCAGTCTCTCTGAGGACACCTCTAGATCCTGCCAGCCTGTGAAGATGCCCCCTCTGCCCAGGTCCTTTCTAGCACTCAATTGGGAGGGGCAGGTGTGGGACTTTTAACTATTTGCCAAGAAGCTTCTTGAGGATGGGGTCCTGCCTTATGCTAAATCTTCCAACATCTGACACTGTGAGCTGTCAATCTAAGACTGAATTACTGAGTGTTGCTATGTGCCTCTTTCCTCTGGCTTTGGTCTCCATTGGATTCCCTGGGCCACACTAAAGATACAGTGGCAATTTAGGAAATTCAAAGCTTTAAATGGAAGGCTGGACCTTTTCCATGATCTAGAGCATGGCTGATACTTCTTTAGAAATAGATTATGAGACAAAACACCTCCTAGTTCTATTTTCCCCCACTCTAACCCTGTTCTTCCAGTGGTCCCGAAGCAGCAATTTCTGGCCATATAATTTCTTCACAAGCTCCTGGGAGCCTGGGATTTGGTTGCCTTGGAGGCCAGCCAGCCATAATGTCCACCATCAAAGGACATGTTCAGTACACAGTCCCCTTTTCCTGTTAATATCACCCTTATTTCTGTGTGGAGTGCCACCTGCACCCACTATCAGTGAACATAGTTCTGAATGGCTGGCCCTTTGCTGGCTCCTGGAATGGACTTGTGACTTGAGCCTCTCATCTTGGAGAGTGCCACTGTTGGCCACAGTAACTGGAACAGTGATGGACCATAGGCTTATAAGTCACAAGAATTAGACCATAGACTTTTGCTGGAAGTATGATAAACAGTCTCTCTCTTTCTACTGGGGATGTTAAGTTAGTAGGATGCAAACTGGACATACTGGTTGTCATTATGGCCACCACTTGGAAGCTCTTTCTGATGGCTATAAATAAATAAATAGTCCCTGTCAACATCTGTTGAGCCCCTAGTTTCAGCCATGCCTGAAGCCAAACACCACTCTAGGTATTTTTCTCTTATGTACATCTGTAAATAACTGTTTTTGCCCTTAGATGGTTTGAGATAGATAACTCACCTGCAATGGAAAGAATTCTGACTAATGGGGGGACCCAAAGCCCACTCCCCAAATCAGTGATCCAGCCTGTCTTTCTGGTCCTACTTTCTAATATCACTCTCAATTCCTGGCCCTTAGATCTAATCTCATAGCCAGTCCCTCTGCTGGTAGCACACTTTCACACACTTTCTTTGTAAGGAATAGCATCTGCTTTATTATCAGTAGAAAATGACCTACAATAGCATATAGGACAGAAGGGAAATCAGGAGCCAGAATCTGGGGCTGCCTGTCTCTGGAAATTCTGCAGCATGGGACCTCAGTCGTTTCCTATTGGGAGGAGATTGAATTTCCTCAGCATTAAAGGGCCTTCCCTCTATCTCGGTCACATTCTTGATCCAGAGGTTGTAATTTTCTAACAAGGTGTATATTCCTGGAGTGTTCTTCTGTCCACAGCTCCTGCCCCAGCTGATGATGCCTACCTGGTACCAGTTCTTGTCAGATTTTGTGGTGCACACCAGAGGCCCCCCACTGTCACCCTGTGGACAGAGAACACAGTTTAATAGTGAGTACAATTCTTGACTGTTCATTTGATACAGAGCATAGCTTGTGAATTGAGAGAATGCACTGGTCTCCCCTGCTCCTGGATGCCAAAGGAAGTCTTGCCATTGTTGACCAATGCCCACCCCTTTCCTGGGTCCAAGGGAGCAGCATGCAGCTGTCAAGCTGGCTCTGGGAGTTGCAGGTGTAAATTATAGACAGTGGAGAGGATAACACTGAAGAGGGAAGAGGACAGAGAATTGATGAGAAAAATAATTGCATCCACAATGCAGTGAGAAGGGATGGAAGACAGAGAGAATGCTACACAGATGAAGAAGAGTGAGGCCTTATCAAATCAGAAGCTCCACGAAGGGCTATAAAAGAAAGGAATGAAAATAGGATACAAGAAATATTATTAGAGTTGTGGAAATTAATTGAGTCTCCTTTGATATACTTCCAGAGCCATGAAGGAGAATGATGTTCCTTTTTAATTCTCTGGTGTGGGTGTCTTCAGGGCACAAGTGAACTAAGCTTTTCTGAATGTGTGACCCCTCTGGTGTGGAATCCCATGGGTCCATGACTCACATGATTTTATATATATAGAAAATATATACCAGGTCCCTAGCATGTACCACACATATATATGGCTTCCTTTTATCCATTTTGATACATGGAAAATGAGGCTTAAGTGGGAATGAAGGCTTGATCAGGGGTACAGAGTAGCCCAACCAGAGTTGGAACGAGAACTTCCTGATCCCAAAGCACACTTTCTTTCCACCTTGCTACTTGCCTTTCATGGAAGTTGCTGAGTGGCTACAATCATTCAGGAGGCTTTTCTTCAGTGGAGACATAGCTTCCTTTACCAATGTCATAAACAGGTGACTAGAATGAATGGAATCTTATAACAAGTTCTAACAGGTGGAGGTGGAAGATTAATGTTTCCCAGACATAATAAGTGAGGCACAGAGCTATCCCCTTGACTTTTGTTTCTCATCAACCCCGCTACTCACATGAGGTAGGTATTTTGATGCCCATTTTATAATTCAAAAATTGGTCAGAATTTATCAAAAAGTGATCAATTTTTAACAAATCTTCACTGTGGAAAACTAATTGTCAGGTCTTCGGAATACAAGACCTTATGCTCTATGGAAGAGAGAAAAATGTAAACCAATGGGATAAACTGTGTTTGGACAGAAGTATGAACACAATATAAAAGCAGTACAAAGTGGGGAAGAAATTGATTCTGTTTATGGGAAAGTCTGTCAGGATAGACTTCAAAGCACTTAGTTTGAAGGATGAATAGGAATTTGACAAGAAGACTGTGTGTGGCAATGACTGGAGGGAAGTCAGACAGGAAGTAGAGGGACTAGTTAAGAGGACATGAAAATGATGAAGATCTGAACCATGGATGACTTTGGGGGTATAAATGATGAGGACTAGTTCCAAGGTCATAGGGTGTGGATAACAGAGATAAAGTGCAGAGGAAGATAATGAATAAATGTGTTCAAATGGAGTTTGGGTTGACTGAAGAACACATCCCCAAGCAGAGGGATATACAGAGAATTAACAAAGCGGTCAAGGTTCAAGGATACCCAGTAAATGTGGGTCAAAACCAAAACTGTCCTTTCCAGTACAAAACACTACCTCTAACACTTGTTTGGTTTTTGTGGGTGTGTGTTTTTCTTTGTGCTAGTTTTGTTTCAGTCATTGGGCAAGAACCAGATCAACAGGACTTCCACTCAAATAACTCCTTCCATAAATTTTGTTTTTATAACTTTCTTCATTTATGAAGGGATGAATTTATAAAAAATGTGACTAATATGTTGCCTTGTTTATTTGTTATTTTCTTACACAACATGGAGAGAACAGTCCTTGGGCAAGCAACTCTTTTAAGCCTCAGGTTTCACATTGTTCAAATGGAGATAATACCAACCACTTCCCGTGATTGTTAGCAGATGAAATTTTAAGAATCTATAGATTACTTGGCACAGGGTAAATGCTATGTAGTAAGTGCCTTGAAGTGTATTAATATTGTTATTTTACCCTTATGTATTACAAACATTGCTTGTAGATTTAGGAAATAGAGATTCTTTTCACAGACTCCTGGGACCAAGAGGGACATCTATAAATACATGTCCTTTTATGCATAAACTTAATTTCTTTCTTTCTATTGGAAAGAAAAAGCAAAGATTGCTGCTGCATCACTGTCATCTTATTAACAATAGTTAAGTGACTAAGGGGGACTTTCTTCCAAGGACTAAGTCCGATAGCTAGGGACCTGTCTGGTAAGAAACATACTGACCACAGGAGCCTCTCAAGTTCACCACAGTGAGATAATTACACCATGTGATCACTCCTGTCTGTTTTGGGGTAGAACCAGATGATCTGATTTCCAGCATGGCCACATTACCACCTGGACTTCAGGCAAATCACTTAAATTCTAAATCCCTGTTTTCTCTTCTGTTAAACAGAGATAGTGAGCACTGCCCAGCCCATGGTACAGGGTAATGGAAAAAATGAAATTACTGAATATGTGTAAAAGAGCTAGGAAGTTATTACACTGCTTTGGATCCATTCAGATAGTGAAGGGAATGATTGATGATTGAAATAAGCATGTTTTGTCATCTGTGAAACAGAGTCTTGATTAAATATTTCTGTATATTCCTTTCCAGCTCTGAAAAGTCTGTAATTATAAAAGTCAAAGATTCTGTGGAGTGAAATAAGACTTCTGTGAAAGTGTCATGGGTGATGAGCTCAAGATAACACAGGACAGTGAAACTACTCTGTATGATACTATAATGATGGATATGTGTCATCATACTTTTCTCCTAACTTAGAGGATGGACAGCACCATAAATGAACCTTAAAATATGAACTTTGGGTGATAATGATGTGTCAGTGTAGGTCCATCAGTTGTAACAAATGTACCCTGGTACTGGTGGGGATGTGGGTAGTACAAGAGGTTAAGCATATTGTGGGGACAGGGGGTAAATGGGAAATCCCTATACCTCCCTCTCAATTTGGCCGTGAACCTAAAACTGCTCTAAAAAAATAAAGTAGTTAAAAACAAAAAAGCAGCTCAGGTCTAAATCCAAGTCAGTTTGGCAATCCCATGACCAGACTTCCCAACAGCCCAGCTGATTGCCAGCTCTTTATCTCCTCTCCACCTGCAGACTCTTAGCCTCCTTGAGGACCTCTCTCAGACGTCCCCTCCACTAGTGCTACCTTACTGATACATAGTCCCTGGCTTCCTTGGAAAGTTCATCTATTTGACAAACATTTGTTGAGCATTTTTCACGTGCCAAGCACTGCACTAGGCACTGAGAATTTACACATGAATAAGACAACGTTTCTGCTGGAGCCAAGACATATAAGAAAACAGTGCATTTCTTTCTTTTATTTTTTAAGTTTAACTATTTTAGAGAGAGTGTGAATGGGGCAGAGGGAGAGAGAGAGACTGAGAATCTTAAGCAGACTCCACACTCAACGTGAAGCCTGATGTGGGGCTTGATCCCACAACCCAGGGATCATGACCTGAGCCGAAATCAAGAGTGATATGCTCAACCAACTGACCCACCAAGGCACCCCTAAAAATTATTTTTTAACTGAACTCTTCATTTTTCATAGTATAACCTTTGTAAGGGTATTACAAATAGGAAAAGTGTTGGGAAGAATAAAGAAAAAATTCAGTTGTTTTTAATTATAACATTTAATTACATTTTTTAAATGTTTATTTATTTTGAGAGAGAGAGACAGAGCCTGAGTGAGGGAGGAGCAGAGAGAGAGGGAGACACAAAATCCTAAGCAGGCTCCAGGCTCCGAACTGTCAGCACAGAGGCCGATCCTGGGCTCAAACTCATGAACCATGAGATCATGACCTGAGCCAAAGTCAGAAGCTTAACCTACTGAGCCACCCAGGCACCCCTGTAACATTTGATTTTAATTTGTATTTTAAGTATAGCATGATCTATTGCTATTATTTTGAACAGATTTAAATATTTTCATTATAAAATTATCATTTCCCTGAGTTATGTGATGGCATGGTTTTTTAGAAATTTGCTAAATTTAAAAGTATGATTTTCCTTTTAAAGGCAATTATTTTTAAACCATAGGGGACGGTCTGCCTGGTTTATCTATTTAAGTGATGATAATATTGCAGGCTTTCAGAAAAATTTCCTTGACGCATCACTGTCAGCTTATTGTTAGCAATAGAAAGCTATCTGAACAGAGAACAAGGCTTCTCACTTCACAATTTTAAAAACAAGGCCTAAAATGGTAACAGCACACTCATTTATAACACTCTTAGGTAATAGATACTTAATTTTAGAAGCTTTCACTAAAGTATATGTTCATAGGAGAGGTATTAAAGCAAAAATCCTAGACTCTAGATGGTAGATCCAGCCATTGAAGCAAAGGGTACCAAAAATGTCCTCAAAAATGACACCTGATTATTTTAAATTTTGTCATAGTTGGCTTTGGCCATTTGAATGTGGGATAATGTTGAATCAAAGAGATTGAAATAGGAGGTGGGAGTGCCCATGGGTCCTGATTCTTATATTCTTGGGTGAGCAGTGGGAGGGACTCCTGGGGTAAAAGCAAGTCTTTCATGCCTGGCACACACCTCCCTTGGTGATCTTGCTCTGTCCACTTCCCCAGACTTACCTTTTATGACTTTTGGCTTCTGAAATATTGGAAATTCCCTGAGCATATGAGTTGTTTCAAGCCTTTGTGATTTTTCCCACATTCTCTCCAAATGCTCTACCTTTCCAATCTTATCTATTAAATGTTATTTCCCCTTTTCTATTGATATTGGAGTCCTTTTCCTCCTGCTTCACTCTGAAATGGTTGCTGTCTGAGTCTGTGGCCTGGCTATGTTTCAAAATCTTTCTGTAACTGCTATTACTGGGAAGCTTTGTCTTCTCTTCATTATTTAATTTTGATATAGTTGTAGAATTATGTGCAGTTGTAAGAAATAATACAAAGAGATCCCATGTTTCCTCCAAAAATAACATCTTTACATGTTTCCTCCAATAATAACATCTTGCAAAAGTATAGTACATTAGCACAACCAGGATTTTGACATTGACACAGGGATCCCTCATGTTGCCCTTTTTGTGCTACATCCACTTCCCTCCAACCTGCAACCCTTTCTTAATCTGTGGCAACCACGAACCTGTTCTCAATTTCTATAATTTTGTCATTTCTACAATGTTATGTAAATGGAATCATTCAGTGTGGGACCTCTAGGGATTGGCTTGTTTCACACAGTATAAGTCTCGAGAGATCCATCCACATTGTTACATGTACCTATAGTTTCTTTTTGTCATAACTGACTGGTATTACATGGTATTGGTGTATCACAGTTTAACCGTCCACATCTTTAAAGACATTTGTTTTCCATTTTTGGCTATTATGAATGTTATAAACACTCCTGTACAGATTTTTTTGCAAATATATGACTTCATTTCTCTGAATTAAGTGCCTAAGAGTGGCATTTGCTGTGTTGTGTGGCAGGAGTGCATCCGGTTTTTTTTTTTTAAAGAAATTGCCAAACTGTTTTCCAGAGTGGTTGGACTATTTTAAATTCCCACCATCACTGTATGAGTGATCCAGTTCCTCTGCATTTTTGTCAGCATTTGAGGGTGTCACTGTTTTTTATCTTGGCATTCTGAGAGGTATGTAGTGATATCTCATTGTAGTTTTAATTTGCATTTGCTTAGTGGCTAATGATATTAAACTTCTTTTCATGTTCTTATTTGCCACCTATATATCCTGTTTAGTGAAATGTCTGTTCGTGTCTTTTGCCCATTTTCTAATTGGATTTTTTTTTTCCTACTGTTTGCGAGTTTGAGAGTTCTCTATATATCCTAGGTAATTCCTTTGTTGTGTATTATCTCCCAATCTGTAGTTTTGTTTCCATCCTCTTGTAAGAGCAATCCAGACAGTCATAAGGGTTGACTAGCTTCAAGTTAACATACTCCTTACTTGCTGACCTAAGTCCCTTGATGTGTAGCAGAAACAATTTACTTTCTTTGAGATTTGCAGACCATGGATCTTGAGGAGTTAAAGGACTAGAACTTTCCCAGGCCACATAGGCCAGCAATTCTGTTTGAAGTCTACTTGGCTTTCTGATTAGCTAATAGGTTTTTTAGCATTTTTTGTTTTGTTGTTGTTGTTGTTGTTGTTGTTGTTTTAGGCCCTACAAATGATTGTTTTTTGTTTTTTTTTTTAGGTCACACAAATGATTTTACTAACCTCCCTTTGTGCATCTGTAGACCTGGTCCTCTTTTGCAGAAAGAATGGAGTACTCCTGTACATCACAAAAAAAGAAACAGACCCCCTTGCACAACCTCCAAGCACTGAGATAACATCTATAGCTGGCATCATTGAGTCTGCACATAATCAAGAAACGTTGCCAGCCACTGCACTCCCTTTGCTGATTAACTACCCTCAAACCCTTTAAAAATCCCTGGGCCAGGTAGAAACCTTAGACTTGGCTTTTGGCCAAGAGTCCACCTTCCCCCTGGGTTGCTGCATAAAGCTCAAATTTCTTCCCAGTCAAAAACTCGTCTCTTGAGTTATGGCCTTTCAAGTGACAGGGCAGCTGAACTTGGATTTGGTAAAACTCTTAATAGGGTCTTTCACAGAGAAAAAATATTTAATTTTGATGAGGTCCAGTTTATCAGTTTTTCCTTTCATGAATTGTTTTTGAAGTCACTCTATGTCTTAAAGATTTCCTGTGTTATATTTCTAAAAATTTTTATACTTTTACTATAAAACTATAGTTTTGGTGCATAATACACTTTGAGTTACATTTTAATTGAACTTATTCTAGGAATTAATGGTTCTCAATTTTAAAAAGATTTTTTACTCAGACTTTTGGCTTTATTTTTCTTTATTTCTTTATTTTCCTTATCCCAGGTTTATCAATAGATTAAATCCAACTCTCTGTTCTAGTGATGACAGATCCTGCCTTGAGTATTAGGTTATAACACTCTGGTTCTCATTTAAATATTCAGTTTTAACAGGGCTCTTTGAGATTGGGAGCAGGGGAAAGGAAATAGCAACTCTTTGCCATTGGATTGGAGTGGAAGCCCAGCAGACCAGCGATCACAGCCAGGGGAGGAGCTCGAGTGTCCAGTTATACCTGGGTGGCACACCTGGGTGTGGTGGAAGCTCAAGTTCCTCAGGTGGCCTCCACTGACATCAAGAGAGGAAGAGGGTGGTTTGTTACTACTAGATGATAGTTAAAGCTAAGCTCCACTTAGCTTCCTCTGTAACCACCGTGGAGGGCAGGGGAAGGGAGGAAGTCGAGGTTGTCCACTTGACCTTGGTTGATGGGGTAGAGGGGCTATCCATTTTTTTCCTGTTTTTGTTTTTTTTTGTTGTTGTTGTTGGGATATAATGTTTAATATTTATTGTCAAAAATGTTTCTGCCTTGCTAGGTTGCTTGTCTCCTGGTCCAAAGAGAGGGAAGTCTTTCTTGTTTTGTGAGTTTCATCTGTGATCATTGGTATTCTGGGTTGCAGGTTTGTCTAGCATCCAGTGTGGGATATATAAGAGGCAAAACGAAAACCCAAGGAACACACTGTTGTGTCATTCCTTAAGCATTGGGATATCTAGTCAGTCCATCTCTACCTTTCAGTCTTTATTTTTGTTTTACAATATAATGTCCAGTACTTTTAGCTGTACTAAGTGGGAGAGATTGGGGTAAATGTGTCTACTCCATCTTGTCTGGAACCACAAGTTCCAATTCTTTTTTTGTTTTGTTTTAAAATGTTTTAAATCGTCCAGCATGTGAAGAAAACACAAGGTTAATGTGACATGGATTTTGTCTCTCCTTTTGGTCCTCACAGTATTCACCACATGGGAGACTCCTAAACTCAGCATAATTGGGGCACCTGAGTGGTTCAGTCAGTTAAGCATCTGACTCCTGATTTCAGCTCCAGTCATGATCTCATTCGTGAGTTTGAGCCCTGGATTGGGCTCTGTGCTGACAGTGTGGAGCCTACTTGGGATTTTGTCTCCCTCTCTGTCTGCCCCTCCCCCATTTGCTCTCTCTATCTCTCTCAAAGTAAATAATCATTTAAAAAATAAAAAATAAACTCGGCATCATTGCTGCTGGAAGCCATTCTTTTTACCTCAGAGCCCCTTCTCCATTCTCTTCTCCCTTGATTTCTTCAACCCTATCCCAGCAACTCCCTCCTAAGGCCCTATCTCAGAGCCTACCAGGGTTAAACAATAATAGATAATTCTGTAGATAAATACTCTCCCCTTCCATGAGACAGCTTTTCATTATTCCATAGAATACTTAACACCTGCATTCATAGTTTTACACCAGTGACCAGATCCATTGCCTAGCAAATTAGTAGGAGTAAGTGGGCTCATCAAGGTGATAATGAAGAAAGCATCTCCCAAGACAAAGAGAGCATCCTTAAGCTTTAAAGACAAAACCCATCATTCATCCTTAGAGCTATAAAAAACTAATTTCTGAGTTTTTTCTCTATTTTATCTAGCATCAATAAAAAATATTTTTCTTTTTACATTCTTGTGTTCATTTTATTAAAGCTAAGTCATCAGCTTTTAGTTCAGTGACACCCACATGTATCATCCTAAATATTATACGTTTACTCAACTTCCTTCCCAGGAGATTATGGGTTCCTTTAGGTGAGAAACTATATCTCATTTATGGATAGATTCCCCAGGGCTTAATGTGCACAACAGTAGTTGCTAAATTAATGAAAATACAATAGTTCCTTATATGAATCTCAAATTCTGTTTTTTAAGAAGTCCAAGAAATGGAAAAATCTTGGAGTCCTATTTATGTAGTATATCTGTAGAAGAGCAGAAATATTTATGCAGTGTTGCTGCGTACTGAATCATGGGCATGCACTAATATTCCAAAGACCTGGCAAAAAGTACTCCACAGTCCATGCCCGCATTGCCCTGTCTGAGCCCTGATTCCTACACATTGTCCAGACTCTTATTGTCTATTCTCAGTGAGGAAAGGATACCCCTGCATTGGCAGTCCTGAGATGACAGGACCCTATAGGATGAGGGTGGGGTTACTTCCTAATTACCTGGCAAGCATCAAAGCTCTCATTCTCATATCCAGCACACAACATATTCTTGGTAAGTCTCGGAAATGCCTTTGAACATTTCTTCCAATCCATGATGATCATTGGCACTTTCATCAGATCAGTTTTCATAGAGTTTTTGTCATCTAGCCCACAGAGAAGGCACATTAGAAAAGTCATTAGACAGCATCCCAGTGCTGATAATGCAACTAGATCACCCTGTGCCTCCCCGTGTCCCACCAGCCACTTGTCCACCTTCCACCACATCCTCCATTCTCCACTTCCTTCCAGTAATCCCATGCAGTTCACTCACTCTGCCACCCCAGGCTTTTCTAAACAATTCTCCATCTACTTGAATTATTCCTCTTATTCAACATCATATTCCTGCTTCTAAGCAGGCTTCCTGCTTGACTCCAACCAGCCTTACAGACTTGACTTCTTGGAACTGGCTATTGATCATTTCTTAGCATAATCCTGCCTCTTCAGCATGTGTACCTATTGCTACTTTTTTAATATGTGAGTATGGCACTTCCCCAACACAGGGCTGCTGAAAGTGGGTTTGCACTCCCAGTGAAAACGCTTTCAAGTCCTCCAGATGAGGGGTAGGTTGGTTAAGATCCTTTGTAGGGGATTTGCCAAGGCCCTCTTTGGACTGCCAGCTTTCAGGAATTTGTCTGGACTTCTATCTCATTAACCCAGACCACACAGATTTCCAAATTATTCTCCTTATTGACTAGTTTTAATCTTAAAGGTACTCATCTGCAACCTCTTCACTTCTAACTCTCCAGTAGTGCCCAGAGCCCAGAAACAGTGCTACTCTAATTGTTCTATAGTTACCAAACTCCTGAAATACCATCTTCCAGACCCCAGCTGGTTGCAAAGCTCCTTATGGACCTAGAGTCTTGTTCAGGCCTGAGACTATGCTGTACTGTTCCCATACCTTCCCTTACCTATTTTCTTTGGGGATAATCCAATGAGGCTTTCATAATCCCTTTCTACCCTGGTACAGTTTCTCCTATTTTGGCCAGGTAACAATGTAACAAGTAACAACAGATTCATTTCTAAGAATGGTTGGGCAACACTCCAGGACCATCAAAAGTCTGGGCCAGGGCAGGCATCTTAAATGCCCGTAGGAACCAGGTAAAAAACATCAATGTGTGAATCAAGGGAGATGTGAGTGAATAAAAAGTGTAGGGGCCCCTGGCAAACTGGAGAGTTTAAATTCAGTTAAACAAACAAACAAGGCTGCTCTGTGCTGGCTGAATATGACCACACCCAAGGTTTGGCTTGGACCTAACATCTCAGCTTGGGGCTTTGAGGAGATGCTTCCTTGGCACTAGGAAGAGCTGATATTTGGCATCTATGAACCTCAGGTATGCAGGGATTTGCTCCAATCCAAGTCCTTTTCTCCTCCCTCCTTCCTTGGCCCTCTCTCCTTTCATGCTCCTGCCCATATCTTTTGATTTACTGTCCCATCCTCAGATGCCAACGATATGGCTTTTCCCCCAGAAACTCTCAAGAAATGCTGAGCAGTCACGTACCAGTGTTGGTCTGACCCCATCCGGCCACCCAGCATTTGTGCCACATGGAGGGGCTGAGCTTCCTGGGCAGGCAGATGGGCTCTTTCAAACCGCTGAAAGTGATGGGCAAAGCCAACAGCAGCAAGGCGATGTCATTGTCCATGTTGACTCTTTGAAAGTCCTTGTGAAGAATTATGCTGGTAACCCTCTTTATTTCCAAGGATGGGCTTCTTAAGTCATTTGTTCCCAACACAACACTCAAGTCCATTGGACTGGTGGCACAGAACCAGACAGGGGGAGGTGGGAGGAGAAGAGAAGTCACAAGGTACAAAGAATTTGCTATGCTCAAACAACCTAATCCCATACGGCTCTAGGGGCCACTAGGACTTGTCCTCTTGGGGTTGTTGTTCAGAAGATGTGAGAATTTGAAAAAGGTAGAGGGAAGTGAAACAGCAAGGGTGGCAGACCACAGCCACATTGCTGCTCCAGCACAGTCCTAGAGATGTGAATGAGATACTCCTGCCTAATGCTACAGACAAAGTTCTTAGCTCTGGAGACTCCAAAGATACAGAAAAGACCACTTGGCATAGATCAAACATGCTTCAGATAGGTAAGGTGTTATTGCATTGATTTGTCTACCAGCAACTTAACAGACCCAGCACGGAATTTAATCTAGACCTACCATTGATTAAGCAGAAAGAATATTCAATAATAATTTAGGACTTCCCTCCAAGCAGAATGGCCAGAAACTTCCCAATAGCCAACCCTTAAGTATATTATGGAAGCATATGCAACAAGTTTCCTTGGTTATGCCATGGTGAAACTTTCCCCTGTTTTTTATTAACTTTTAAAAGTCAATCTTCCTGTGTATCTTCAAACTTTCTTGGGGTAGTGTAGCAGATATAGCAGAAAGCATAAGCTCTGGAACCAGAATTCAAATCCTATTTCTGCTTATGTGTATCTTCGGTGAGTCACTTAGCCTTATTGGATTTGTTTCCCTCTCTGTAAAATAGTGTTGTTCATTCTACCTGCCTCAGAGGGCTGTTGTAAGGTTGAATGAGTTAAAATGGGGTTATTCATCTACCTTCTTCAGGGTTGGTGTCTGAATGAATAAGTTAATGCAGGTAGTTTCTTAGCAAGTAACTGAATCATGATTACACTAGATTTACAGCCAGTCTCCTGGAGTGCAGAGAAAACTCCACAAGGCGCAAGTAAATAGGGTGTCAGCCCAGGATCTCAGACTTCCAGAATTAGGAGGATTTCTTCCTAGAAGGACTTAAATGTCCTAGACGAGGTGAATGGACCAAGCCTTTTGATTCCACCAAACCACAAATTTTCCTGAAAAGGACAGTGTGTGACCTCAGGGAAACCATAGTTATTAGTCCTAGGTGACCATGAGGAGGGCACAGCAGATGCCAGCCTCAGGTTCACTGTCTTATCTTCCATGGGTGGTAGTCACTCTTGTCTGATTCAGGACTGACCAGGTCTAGGATTTCCTTCAGAAATTGAGTCTTGTTGAGTGTGGGTGTGTCCTGGGGGTGAACATTGTCAGAAGCAATGGGCTCTTGATACTCACGATAGCTCTTCATAAAATAAGCAGTGAGCAGCAGTGACAATCCACCACTCGTTGATGATTGCGCCACCACAGAAATGTTCGTTTCTTGCCTGAATACTCACCTGCCATGGGAACTCACCCACCTCAGCCTCCATCCCCCCTATGATTCTGGAATACTGAGTTCCTTCCTCAAAAATGGGTCTTTTACCACATTCTGGTAGAATGAAAGAGACAAAAAGGGAAAAGATGCAACATTTGGTCAGTTTCCATAGAGGCTTATAAGTAGCTATCACTATACCCATTCTAGAGATGAGGAAACTGAGGCTGGCCCTGTGAAGCATCTCTAGAAAGACGAGTAAGCCAACAGATGGTTTATTTTGTTAAACAGAGTCTGGAACTTGGGTCAGAAGTGTTGGCTCTGTCCCCTCTCACAGCATTGTGATCTCAGGCAAGTCAACTCACTGAGCTTATTTCTGCTCTGGTCCAAGAGAAATCAGAGTAAAATACTTGGCCCAGAGCCATCCCTGGAGTGGTAGGCAGAATAATGCCCTCCACGCCACCGTTGATGTCCATGTCTTAATGGACCACACCCTGGAACTTGTGACTATGTTACCTTCCAGGGCAAAGGGGATTTGGGAGATGGAATTAAAGTTGCTAATCTGCTGACCTTAAAATAGGGTGGTTATTTATGGATAATGGTAGGGGGCCCAATGCAGTTACAAGGGTCCTTAACATGGTGGAAGGAAGCAAGAGAGAGATGTGACTGTGGAAGAAAAGCATGCAGAGATGCAACGTTGTTGGCTTTGAAGATGGAGGGTCCACAAGCCAAGGAATATGATGACCTCTAGAAGCTGAAGCAAGCAAAAATCTCCCCTAAAGCCTCAGATTAGTAACACAGTCCTGGTGACAGCTTGATTTTCACCTGGTGAGAACTGTGCTGGAGTTCTATCCTACAGAACCGTAAGATGAAACATGCATGTTGTTTAAACCACTAGGTTTGTGGTGGTTTGTTTCAGCAGCCACAGGAAACATACAAGCAGAAAACTAGAAAGGTGGCCCAGAAAGGGCTGGGACCTACCGCAAGCCCTGAGCTGTGGTAGGTTAGAACATTTGTGTTCCAGGCAAAGCAGCTCCATGCCCCAGCAAGCTGAGAGCAAAGGCTGTGACTGCTTGTGCAGAGAAGAGAATTCACCTCTGGAGAGAATATGTGTCCAGCTCCTTGCCCCAGGAGGAGGGGATACTCCATTTATATTTGTTGACTTAAAGTTCCACCTTGTGTTCTGGAACAAGGAATGAGTTTGACTCTAAGGAGCCTAAGATCTCCTCTTGTCTCTTTCTCGATGCCACTTTTCCAAATTTTCACTCAATGAACATTTTGAGGATTTTGGAATATAGGTTGGAGTGACCTGTAGTGGTCAGTTTTGTTTTGTTTTGTTTTGTTTTGCTTTGCTTTTAAAAAAAAGCTAGAGTGAAAATTTAGCAATATGTATCAAGAACCTTCAGCTGTCAGGAATCTATTAAGGCTCTTTGCAGAACTTTGTTTTTTAATTTTTTTTTACATTTATTTATTTTTGAGAGACAGAGAGAGACAGAGTGTGAGTAGGGGAGGGGCAGAGAGAAGGAGACAAGAATCCAAAGCAGTCTCCAGGCTCTGAGCAAGCTGTCAGCACAGAGCCCAGTGCAGGACTCAAACCCACAAACTGAGATTATGACCCGAGCCGAAGTCAGACACTCAACTGACTGAGCCACCCAGGCACCCCTCTTTGCGGAACTTTTGAATCTGTACTTCCTCTTTTATTTGCTAAACACACATAGAGTGCTTACCATATGTCACACACAGTTACACTCTACAAAGACCAGTTTATTTAATTTTCATAACAATGCTATGAGGTAGATACTATTATTACCATCCTCATTTTATGGTTGAAACAGCTGAGGGACAGAGTTTTTAAGTAATTTGCCCAATGTGACACAGCTAATCATGGCCATACCAAGTTTTGAACCTAGAGAGTCTGGCTTCAGGCTTGGTTCTTTTAGCACTACTCAGTGCCATTCTTTGGAGTATTCTTCTCTCCTATGGTTGCATGGCTCACTTTGTTCAGGCCTTTGTTCAAGAATCACTTCTTTGGAAAGGTCTTCCCAGCCCCTACTGTCCTGGCCCTTCTTTATCTCCTACCCTGCATTATGTTTCTTCATTGCTTTATCATTGTGTTAAGTCAGACATTATTCATCCCTCTTTGCCTGACTATGACATCAGAACATAAGAAGCATCTGGGGAACAAGACATGGAGGCCTTGTTGCTAGTGGAACCACAGCCGGCAGGCAGGAGACACTCAGCAATGGTGAATGATCCTCTAACTCAGTGGCTGCACTGCTAGGAACTTAACCTAAGGTAAGAATCTGGAATGCAGTATAAAGATGTTCACTACAGTGATCTCTATAATGGCAAGAGATTGAAGACATCCTCAAGGTCATGACTAAGTAGGGAATATCCATTCAGCCATGAAAATTATGCTTATGAAGAGCTTTAAATGATGTGAGTCATGAGACAATGTTACAGGGGAAAGTCAGGATAAAAAAAATCATATACAAACTTATGGTTTCAATCATGTGAACAAGCTGGCCTTATGCATGTAGGAAGAAATGTGTCACAGTACTAAGAATGACTATGAACTTCAGGTTTGATTGAATGATGGATGACTGCTATGGGTACCAATTGTGTGACATCTCTGAGAAGCAGAATATGGCATTTGCTAAGAGGTAGACCCTGGGCTCCCACAGCCCAAGATCCAAATGGTGACTCTGTTGTTTACTGATTGAATGATTTGGAGGAAACTTAAAAACCTTGCTTATACTCCCTTTCTTCATTCCTAAAGTGGACCTACCCTATAAAACAGATACACAGGGGTCCCTGGTGGCTCAGTCGGTTAAGCATCTGACTCAGTTTCAGCTCAGGCAATGACTTCACAGTTTGTGAGTTTGAGCCCCATGTGGGGCTTTGTGTTTACAGTGTGGAGTCTTGGGATTCTTTCTCTCTCTCCCTCTTTCTGCCCCTCCCTTGCTTGTACTGTCTCTGTCTCTCTCAAAATAAATAAACTAAAAAAGAAAAAAAAAACCCAGATGCACAGATTAAATGAGATAATGGGTGTTAAAGTGCCCAACACAGTGCTTGGCATAGAGTAAATCCTCAAGCCACATTAGCTGTCAGAATTTCTCCTATCTTCTTGTACCAAAGTCTCCACAAGGCTGGCAGCTGGGCTCCATTCTCCATCTTTGTCCTGAGAACAACCAATATCACCAGTGTAGAATCGTGTGGACTTGTAGATTAATACCAGAGCACAAAACCCCTAAGCTGTGATGGAGGCAGTGCTGAAATGGGTGAGAATCAGCTGCAACTGAACACACTGGCAGAGGGGTGCATTCTGCTGATTCTCTCCCAACACCATGCACCATCCCCCAATCATATTTCAGTCAACCCCAGGCTAGAACGAGGGAGGCCAGGTGAATAGGCTGTGTTCATTTCATGGGGTAGTGTGCAGAGAGGGAAATGTAAGCCTTGGAGTCAGATGGGCGCAAATCCCAGCTCTTTCACTTCCCCACTGTGTGACTTGGGACAAATCTTCAACCTTTGTAAGGCTCAGAGTTCCTAGCACATGCATGGGGATGAGAGTGGAGACCCCACTGTGGGGGTGTGTAAATTAAACATGGAGAATTACGTGACCCATAAAGGCAGCTAAGTAACCCTTCCTTCCAACCTCAGCCACCCTTGGAGAGAAAACCCATGAGGGAGCTGCCTACTGATAACAGAAGACCCTGGCCTCCTGCCCGCCTGCCCGCCTGCACACATGTGAGTGTGCCTAGCTATG
Organism: Puma concolor; assembly: GCF_028749965.1. Taxonomy (NCBI): domain Eukaryota; kingdom Metazoa; phylum Chordata; class Mammalia; order Carnivora; family Felidae; genus Puma; species Puma concolor. Next base: position 52,001,158 of record NC_141670.1, on the reverse strand, counting down.
CTTCTGCTCTGCATCTGCAGTTCATGGGAGCTCTGTCATACTCCCAACCCCCACATTCTTCTTCCTCTGATTTAGAGGTCTGATGTTCAGCTCATTCTGGGCATTTGCTCTAGGTACTCCGTTACTCATTCAGGGATAAATTCTAGGATTTCAAAACTGAAACTTAAGGTCAGACAGGTTGAACTTTGGGCTGAGGAAGAGAAGAGAAGAAAGGGAAGTATTTTCAGGAAGGGTTTGTGGGAAAACCTGAAGGAACTGCTGTTGTGCTCTTTTGGGCCAACCTCTTAGTGGTCAATTAGCTAATCAATGAACTCGCTAACCAGATCTCTACCTCAGCCCTTAATGCTCACCATTGACTGGATGAAAGTGATGTGAGCAGGGCCATTGTCATGCCCAGCCCCACCTGGGAGAGCTACTCTGACCACTGGGAGAGGGGTCCACATACCGAGATGTACGCCCTTGGCTTGGGACATGAGCAGCAGAATTGATAACAGAAGCATGGCCCTTGACTTTGATGTTGGCATAGGAGGTGATGGAGGCCAGGGCTGAGGGAAATGATGCTGACAGATCCTCCCTTCTTATAGCCAGTCCCTGGCTGGTGATGTCACAATGGGCTGTGAGTTTGAGAACTCAGGTCATGCAGCCTTCTCCTCCTGCCATTTTGTTTTCAAGGTGGTTGCACAGAAGGACCTCATCCTTGAAGCCTTCTTGTCTGAGATTCCCTTCCTGCTGATCTGGGCAGGACCTGTCCCTCACTGAGTCCTTGGTAGGCACCTTGCTTTTGTCTCTGTCACTCCCACCCTTTTTGAAGTCTCAAATGCCTATTCCACAAAGCTGGTCATGTAAAGGTTCTCTGTGAATCTGTGTATAAGACATCAGCAAGGGGTTGCCAGGCTGGATCTATAGATTGGGCAGAAGTTCCAGGAGGCCAAGAGGCCTCTCCCAGCACTAATGCTCTACCCAGTACATTTGCCCTTAAGGTTTTCTGCTCAGGCCTCTGATCTGAAGCTGCAGGTGTGACCCTTCCATGCTGGGTTCAGAGGCTCTGGCGTCCCCTCATGCCCAGCCCAGCCAGTGACAATCCTTGCTCCCACCACTTTCTGGGTTGATTATGCATGGCCTCCAAATCTCCAGATATGCCCCTGTCCATTTCTAAAGATGGAAAGGTCAGATCTGAGGTGTAAATTCCTGGTCCATGGCTTCTCCTTATGTCAACACCTCAGTCATGGGATTTAGACCTTACTATTTTTTCCCTGAACTTTCAGCACACTTATTTGGGACTTTACCTAACCATCCTCAGTACTGCCTTCCTGGCCATTGGCCAGGCCCAGTGTTAGGAAGTGAATCTCACTAATTTCAGTTCCCAAAGTGACCACAGGTCATTTTCCAGACCACGGTGTCTACTCTGTCTAGCCTGCTCCCTTGGTGTTCTTACTTGCAAAAAAGGAATGATAGGGTCCACCAGTAAAGTTATAAAGCCCAAAATAAGATCACGTGACTTGAGTGGTGGCCCCTCTTTACTATACCAAGAATGTGACTCCAGCTACTTCCTGAGGGGAGAAATTCCAGGACAAGTCACTCACTCCTCCTCTTGTTCTACCCTTGCAGGTAGCTGCTCCTCAGCATCTAGGTGTCCTTTCTGAGGGTGGGGCCAGGGCCTGTTTTGTGGCCATGGGATGGTGCATTCCCCATCTGTTCTTTATGATAGATAAGAGGAGGCCTGATGAAGGGCTAACCTTTTTTTTTTTTCTTTTACTTGCATACGGGTAAAGGTACCAAAGCATACTGGGTCACTGGGCCCTACTCACGGGGAAGCTCCTGCTTTCCCTCTGTTCTTTCTTTAGACTCAGCTTTCTTCCTCCCCTGGCCCTGCTACTCACACCGCTACTGAATGCTGGTGGTTTTCCCTTTTGCTCAGGTTCTGGGGATGTGGATGTAGAGGGGAGGAACCTGGACCCTTACTGCTAATCTCTACTTGTGGGTAGGCAAGGATGATGGGCACATCCCCTAAACTGCTGCTCATTTTCTACAAAAATATCTGGACAAAAGCACAGCTCACCTCTAGGAAGATCCATTTCCTTCTGGGTCTATATCTTTCCTATTAATATGGCTTGGGCCCTGTTTCTTATGAAATACTCATTCACTGCCCAGCATTTTTTCTCTTTTGTCAAGCCTTTTCACTATAACAGGAGATTACAAAATGCCTGAACTGATGGAGGGGAACAGGTGGGGACAGAGCCACTGTACACAGCCACATCTCCAGTGGGTACCATTCCTATAGACTACAATTGAAATACCTCCCCCTGAATTAGGCAAACATGGGGGCCCAGATGTGGAGAGAAACCTCAGTGCTCTATAAGGAATCTATAGAAGTCCAAAGAGAAAAGATGGCACATGGTGACATAGGTTACTTATGGGACTACTGCCTGGTTGATGCTTCAGAGGTTCCCAGGGTGGCATTATCATAGTAACTTTATTTACCCCAGTCCTGGCCAACAGATCTCTGACTTTGATGTGCAGCCTGGGGAGCTCATTCAGTGCAGATTAGGGTTGTAAGATTCATCAAATAAAAATACGGGATGCCCACTTAATTTTGTTTGTTTGATTTTTTTTGTTTGTTTATTTTTGAGAGAGACAGAGAGAGACAGAGCATGAGCAGGGGAGGGGTAGAGAGAGAGGAAGACACAGAATCTGAAGCACTCTCCAAGCTCTGAGCTGTCAGCACAGAGCCCGATGCAGGGCTCGAACTCACAAACCGCGGCTCATGACCTGAGCTGAAGTCAGATGCTTAACCATCTGAGCCAACCAGGTGCCCTAATTTTGAATTTCAGGTAAAGAATGTATTTCTAGTATATGTACCCCATGCAATGTTTGGGGCATACATGCACTAAAAAAAAATCGTTTGTCTGAAATCCTAATGTATCTGGAGTTCTGTATTTTATCTGGTAACTCCAATGTTGATTTCCATGCTTCTTCCTTCAGATGCTAATCCAGTGGATTGGGAAGTGGTGGGGAGCCAGATCTAAGCATTTTAACAGTTGCTTCCAGATGATTCCAGTGTGAATCATCCTGAACCACATTGAGAAATGTCAGTTAAGACTAGGATAGAGAGCTTCCTGGAGTCCCTGGGAAGCTGAGGCTGGAGTTTGACTCCACCTGGGAGTTCTGGAAATGAGACAGTGGTTGACCAACAACTTAGGCTCTGGAGTGTGTACAGTTTGTGCAGTATGGATTGCACAGGGGACCCACCCATGGGCTTTCCTGGAGGAGGCAAGGGGACCCCCAAGGAAAGAGGCTGGGATATGCTACCAGGCCTAGGGGCTGCAGGAGAAAGGAGGCCAGCAGGGAGCAATGGAAGAGCCCATGAAAACACCACCCTAAGAGTCAGCAAGGAATGCCTCCTAGGCCCAGAGGTCAGGAAGCTGATGTTTGGGCTAGCTCACCTTTATTTGCACACTCTCCCCAACTTTGATCCCTGCCAGGAGTGAAAGAGCAGCTCAAGATGGGGGAAGATGAGCAGAACCAGAGGTAAGGCCCATATCCCTAACTGGACCCAGACTGGGAGAAGGAGACTTAACAGTCAGATTCAGCCTCTGGAGTGTGACAAGGGTTTATATATTCTAATGCCTAAATTGAAACTGGGTTTGGGACTCAAGTGCCTGTAGGACTATCATCTCTGAACAACCAGAATGTGTACCTAGAGCTTTTTTTTTTTTTTTTTTTTAATCAGGGAAGAACAAATCATCCCTGCTGAATGGAGTTTTAAAAATGGTGGGGGACACAAATAAAGCTGTGGTTTGATCAAAATTTATGCATTGCACTTGTTCAAACATAACAGTTGCATTACCCATTGTGTTCTTCAGTTGCCTTTACAGTTGGCGGGAAAGGTCTGACTGAAGCTTCATGATTTCTCCATTTACACCAGTTTGCTGAACAGTGACTGTGGGGAACATACTCATCCATACAAGCATGGGCAAGTCACCTCAGTCAAGGAGGCTGATGTCTGGTATGACTGCCATGCTTCACCCACTGCCACCCACAGCCCCCAGCTCTTATGACAGATATGGCCAGTTGATCATAACTCCTCTCTGCTGAGCCAAGATTTGGTCACAATGGGGCCATTTAGGCAGCTGTTACCAGGTGATCAGACAAAACCCATTGTCATTGTTGGACTATGACCTTTATGGTTGCAAGAGCCTCACCAATATCCAGTAATGACATTGTTAGAGACTTTGGAGGATGTTATCTGGTCTCCTATCTGATATCCATGCAGGGACTTGCATCCCCTAAAAATTGTGCCTCCATTTATATTGTGCTATATAATTCAGGAAGTGGTCTGCATGTTATACTAGAAAGTGATTTCAGTAAAAGGCGAAAGATTTATGCGATCTGAAGAGAAACCAGAGTATCCAGATGGCCAACAGGCACATGAAAAGATGCTCAACGTCACTCCTCATCAGGGAAATACAACTCAAAACCACACTCAGATACCACCTCATGCCAGCCAGAGTGGCTAAAATGAACAAATCATGAGATTATAGATTCTGGAGAGGCTGTGGAGAAATGGGAACCCTCTTGCACTGTTGGTGGGAATGCAAACTGGTGCAGCCCCTCTGGAAAAGAGTGTGGAAGTTCCTCAAAAAATTAAAAATATATCTACCCTATGACCCAGCAATAACAATGCTAGGAATTTACACAAGGGATACAGGAGTGCTGATGCATAGGGGCACTTGTACCTCAATGTTTATAGCAGCACTTTCAACAATAGCCAAATTATGGAAAGAGCCTAAGAGTCCATCAACTGATGAATGGATAAATAAATTGTGGTTTATATACACAATGGAATACTACTTGGCAATGAGAAAGAGTGAAATATGGTCTTTTGTAGCAAAGTGGATGGAACTGGAGAGTGTTATGCTAAGTGAAATAAGTCATACAGAGAAAGACAGATACCATATATTTTCCCTCTTATGTGGATCCTGAGAAACTTAACAGAAGACCATGGGGGAGGGGAAGGAAGAAAAAAAGGTTAGAGAGAGAGCCAAAACATAAGAGACTCTTAAAAACTGAGAACAAACTGAGGGTTGACGGGGGGGTGGGAGGGAGAGGAACGTGGGTGATGGGCATTGAGGAGGGCACCTGTTGGGATGAGCACTGGGTGTTGTATGGAAACCAGTTTGACAATAAATTTCATATTAAAAAAAGAAAGTGATTTCAGAAGTCAGACATAATTAGCTTCAACTCCTGCCTCCTCCACTTCTATAAAGGGTCTTGGGCAAGTTCTTTCTCCTCTCAGAGTTTTCCTTATTTCTACACAGGGTATAAGAGGACCTATCTATTAGGTTTGACAGGATCGGGCTACGGTCACAATGTGTCTTAGTCACTTCTGGCTGCTATAACAAATACAGTTGACCCTAGAACAATACGGGGTTAGGGACACAGACCCGCCTTGCGGCCAAAAATCCCCATATAACTTTGACTCTTTAAAAACTTAACTACTAATAATGTACTGTCCACTGAAAGCCTTACCAATAACATAAACAGTTGATTAACATACATATTTTGTATGTTATGTATATTATATACTGTATTCTTATAATAAAGTAAGCTAGAGAAAAAATCTTACTAAGAAAGTCATAAGGAAGAGAATATATGTTGACAGTGCAGTACTGTATTTATTAATATTGTAAGTTTACATCATCTGTTTACAAGATGAATTATTTGTCAGTGCCTACATCAACACTGTCTTATATGATATAAAACATTGTAAATATTATAAATATTACTAACACTAGACATCAAAAATGAAAATATAAGGTGAAAAATAAATTCATATTTCTTTACAGGTATAATGATCCATGCATTGAAGCAGCAATATGATTGCTTTGTAGCCTAGTATAATTGATATGATTGTATCATGGTAGCCTTGCTTATACACTAATGAGTGAATTGTTTTAAATTTTTTATGGCAAGTAGTATTATAGTCATATTCATAATGCAGTATTAGTAACATTGTTACAGTTTTTTAAAAACCACTTACCTGTGATGATATGCAGTTTCTCCAATTATGAGAGAGGAATACTGTACAGAAATGTAATTTTTTGAAGCAAAGTTTTAAAACAGTAACAAAGCTAACACATGATTAATCTATATTAAATATCACTCACCTTATGCCTATGTAGGAGAGGCTTTACGCTTCCATACAAGTCTTGCACACAATGTTCTAGACAATGAATACTTAGGCAATGATGATGAACAAAACAAAATGTTTTGTACAGATTTTGCCTTACAGTTATTAGATTTTCACACACACACACACACACACACACACCACTGAAGGTTTATTAACTATATGGCATGATGATTATTTACTATTCATTAAGTGGAAGTGGATCATCATAGAGGTCTTCATCCTCATTGTTTTTCATATTGAATAGGCTGAGGAGGAAAAGGAGGAGGGTTTGGTCTTGCTGTCCCCGGGGGCGATAGAGGCAGGAGAGGTGGAGGAGGTGGAAGGGAGACAGGAGACACAGGCACACTTGGTATAACTTTATGGAAATACAACATAATTTCTGTCTGACTTTTTTGCTATTTTCCCCCTCTGAAAATGTTTCTATATTGTACCAATATTTTTTTTCCAACACTTGCTTTAGTTTCAGTGGCTGTGTCATGGAGGGGTCCATGTTGAAAAAGAGTCAAAAGCAGTCTTCAATAATAAGAATGCTTCTGCCAGATTGTCTAGCTCTGCTTCTTCTACATCTTCTTCCTCATCATCTGGCACTGGTTCAGAAGCACCCATCTCCATCAAGTTGTCTTCTGTTGATTCCTCTAGTGTGGTGTCAATTAGCTCTTGAATTTCTCCAAGATCCGTATCTTAAAACCCTTCACTCCTCACTTTTTTTTTTTCCATATCCACAATCTCTTCCATGATTTCCTTGATTGGTTGTGCTGTAAATCCTGTACAGTCATGCACAACATGTGGACAGTTTTCTCCAGCAGGAATTTATTGTTTTAGGCTTGATGGATTTCATGGCTTTTCCTATAACAATGATAGCATCTTCAATGGTGTAATTCCGTCAGACCTTCATGATGTTCTATCAGGATTCTCTTTCTTTGATAATCATTTACACAGAGTACCATGTGTAACGAGCCTTAAAGATCCTTATGACCTCCTGATCTAGGAGCTAAAATACAGATGTGTTTGATGATAAGATCACTTCTAGGCCTTTGGTGTTGAGCTCACGGGCCTCTGTATGGTTAGGAGCATTTCCAGTCTCAAAAGAACTTTAAAAGGCAATCCCTTAGTGGCAAGGTATTTTCTGTCTTCAAGAACAAAGCATCGATGGAACCAATCCAGAAAAAAGGTTTTTGTTGTCTAGTCCTTCTTGTTATACAACCAAAAAACTGGAAGCTGGTGTTCATCTTTTCCCTGCAAGACTCAGGGTTAGCAACTTATATAGATAATAGCAGTCCTGATTATAAACCCAACATTGACATAAAACAGTAGAGCTAGCCTATCCTCCCTGCCTTAAATATTGATGCTTGCTCTTCCTCCATAGTAATAAATGTCCTTTGTGGTTCCCCCAACTCCCCAAATGGGGCAATTTCATCCGCATGAAAAAATCTGTTCAGGTGGGTGTCCTTTTTTTTTATTTTATGTTTTATTTTTTAAAATTTACATCCAAATTAGTTAGCATATAGTGCAACAATGATATCAGGAGTAGATTCCTTAATGCCTCTTACCCATTTAGCCCATCCCTCCTCCCAAAACCCCTCCTGTAACCCTCAGTTTGTTCTCCATATTTATGAGTCTCTTCTGTTTTGTTCCCCTCCCTGTTTTTATATTTTTGTTTCCCTTCCCTTACGTTCATCTGTTTTGTCTCTTAAAGTCCTCATATGAGTGAAGTCATATGATATTTGTCTTTCTCTGACTAATTTCACTTAGCATAATACCCTCCAGTTCCATCCACGTAGTTGCAAATGGCAAGATTTCATTCTTTTTGATTGCCAAGTAATACTCCATTGTATGTATATATCACATCTTCTTTATTCATTCATCCATCGATGGACATTTGGGCTCTTTCCATACTTTGGCTATTGTTGATAGTGCTGCTATAAACAGGGGAGTGCATGTGCCCCTTCAGAACAGCACACCGGTATCCCATGGATAAATGCCTAGGAGTGCAATTGCTGGGTCTTAGGGTAGTTATATTTTTAGTTTTTTGAGGAAACTCCATACTGTTTCCCAGACTGTCTGTACCAGCTTGCATTCCCACCAACAATGCAAAAGAGATCTTCTTTCTCCGCATCCTCACCAACATCTGTTGTTGCCTGAGTTGTTCATGTTAGCCATTCTGAAGGTATAAGGTGGTATCTCATTGTGATTTTGATTTGCATTTCCCTGATGATGAGTGATGTTGAGCATTTTTTCATGTGTTGGTTGGCTATCTGGATGTCTTCTTTGGAGAAGTGTCTATTCATGTCTTTTGCCCATTTCTTCCCTGGATTATTTGTTTTTTGGGTGTTGAATTTTATAGGTTCTTTGTAGATTTTGGATACAAAATCTTTGTAGATTTTGATATGTCGTTTGCAAATATCTTCTCCCATTCTGTCAGTTGCCTTTTAGTTTTGCTGATTGTTTCCTTCGCTGTGCAGAAGCTTTTTATTTTGATGAGATCCCAGTAGTTCATTTTTGCTTTTGTTTCCCTTGCCTCTAGAGACATGTTAAGAAGTTGCTGAGGGCAAGATCAAAGAGGTTTTTGCCTGCTTTCTCCTCGAGGATTTTGATGGCTTCCTGTCTTACATTGAGGTCTTTCATCCATTTTGAGTTTATTGTTGTGTATGGTGTAAGAAAGTGGTCCAGGTTCATTCTTCTGCATGTCGCTGTCCAGTTTTCCCAGCACCACTTGCTGAAGAGACTGTCTTTATTCCATTGGATATTCTTTCCTGCTTTGTCAAAGATTAGTTGTCCATACTTTTGTGGGTCCATTTCTGGGTTTTCTATTCTGTTGCATTGATCTGAGTGTCTGTTCTTGTGCCAGTACCATACTGTCTTGATGCTTACAGCTTTGTAGTATAGCTTGATGTCTGGGATTGTGATGCCTCCTGCTTTGGTTTTCTTTTTCAAGATTGCTTTAGCTATTTGGGGCTTTTCTGGTTCCATACAATTTTTAAGATTATTTGTTCTAGCTCTGTGAAGAACACTGGTGTTATTTTGATAGAGATGGCATTGAATACGTAGATTGCTTTGGGTAGTATCAACATTTGAACAATATTTGTTCTTCCTATCCAAGAGTGTGGAATTTTTTCCATTTTTTTGTGTCTTCTTCAATTTCTTTCATAAGCTTTCTATACTTTTCAGTGTGTAGATTTTTCACCTCTTTGGTTAGACTTATTCCTAGGTATTTTATGGTTTTTTGTGCAACTGTAACTGGGATTGATTCCTTGATTTCTCTTTCTGTCGCTTCATTGTTGGTGTATAGGAATGCAACTGATTTCTGTGCATTAATTTTATATCCTGAAACTTTGCTGAATTCAAGAATCAATTCTAGGAGTTTTTTGCTGGTATCTTTTGGGTTTTCCATGTAGAGTATCATGTCATCTGCAAAGAGTGAAAGTTTGACCTCCTCCTGGCCAATTTGGATGCTTTTTATTTCTTAGTGTTGTCTGACTGCACAGTCTAAGACTTCCAATATTATGTTGAATAACAGTGGTGAGAGTGCTCGTCCCTGTCCTGCTCTGATCTTAGGGGGAAAGCTCTCAGTTTTTCCCCATTGAGGATGATATTAACATTGGGTCGTTCACATATGGCTTTTCTGATCTTGAGGTATGCTCCTTCTACCCCTACTTTCTTGAGGGTTTTTATCAAGAAACGATGCTGTATTTTGTCAAATGCTTTCTCTGCATCTATTGAGAGGGTCATATGGTTCTTTTCCTTTCTTTTATTGATGTGATGAATCATGTTAATTGTTTTGCGGATATTGAACCAGCCCTGCATCCCAGGTATAAATCCTGCTTGGTCGTGGTGAATAATTTTTTTAATGTATTTTTGGATCTGGTTGGTTAATATCTTGTTGAGGATTTTTGATCCATGTTCATCAGGGAAATTGGTCTATAGTTCTCCTTTGTAGTGTGATCTCTGCCTGGTTTTGGAATCATAGAAAGAGTTTGGAAGTTTTCCTTCCATTTCTATTTTTTGGAACAGCTTCAAGAGAATAGGTGTTACCTCTTCCTTAAATGTTAGGTAGCATTCCCCTGGAAAGCCATCTGGCACTGGACTCTTGTTTTTTGGCAGATTTTTGATTACAAATTCGATTTCCTTACTGGTTATGGGTCTGTTCAAATTTTCTATTTCTTCCTGTTTCAGTTTTAGTAGTGTATATGTATCTAGGAATTTGTTCATTTCTTCTATATTGCCCATTTTATTGGCATATAACTGCTCATAATATTCTCTTATTATTGTTTTTATTTCTGCTGTGTTGGTTGTGATCTTTTCTCTTTCATTCTTGATTTTATTTATGTTGGTCCTTTGCTTTTTCTTTTTGATCAAACTGGCTAGTGGTTTATCAATTTTGTTAATTCTTTCAAAGAACCAGCTTCTGGTTTCATTGATCTGTTCTACTGTTTTTTTGGTTTCGATAGCATTAATTTCTGCTCTAATCTTTATTATTTCCTGCCTTCTACTGGTTTGGGGTTTTATTTGCTGTTCTTTCACCACTTCCCTAAGGTGTGAGGTTAGGTTGTGTATCCGAGAATTTTCTTCCTTCTTTAGGAATGCCTGGATTGCTATATATTTTCCTCTTATGACCCTCTAATGGGGGTCCTCCATGCTTCCTGGATTCTAATGTTTGTGTCTTTCCCCAGGTTAGGAAAGTTTCCCACTATGATTTGCTCACATAAGCCTTCTACACCTATTTCTGTGTCTTCCTCTTCTGGGACCCCTATGATTCTGATGTTGTCCCTTTTTAATGAGTCACTGATTTCTCTAATTCTTAAATAGTGCTCTTTTGCCTTAATCTCCCTCTTTTTTCTGCTTCATTATTCTCTATAAGTTTGTTCTCTATATCGTTGAATCTCTGTTCTGCCTCAGCCTTCCTTGCCACCGTGGCATCCATCCATGATTGCAGCTCAGTTATAGCATTTTTTAATTTCATTCTGGCTATTTTTCACTTCTTTTATCACTGCAGAAAGGGATTCTAACCTATTTTCAACTCCAGCTAGTATTCTTCTTCTCACGATTCTAAATTTTGGTTCAGATATCATGCTTGTATCTGTGTTGGTTAAATCCCTGGCTGTCGTTTCTTCGTGCTCTTTCTTTTGGGGTGAATTCCTTCGTTTTGTCATTTTGAGCAGAGAAAGGGTATTAATGAGGTAGAAAAATTAAAATAAAAAATTTAAAATTAAAAAATATTAAAATTAAAAAATTAAACACACACACATAAATCGAATAAATGATGCTAGATCCTAGGTGTTTTGGTGTGGGTGTTGAAAGTGGCTTGATAGATTAGAGAAAAAAAAGGGAGGGGATGAAAAAAAGGAAATTGTTTGAGACTTTGAAAAAGTAAATACACTGAAGTATACTAAAATGAGATGATGGGAGTAAAGTAGAATTTGAAAAAATTTACACAAAAGTAAAGAATATAGTATCAAAAAATTAAAGAAAAATATTTTTATCAGAAATTGAAAATAAAAATGAACTTTTTTGTCTCTATATTCAAGAAAAGGAAAAGAAACAAAAAAGAGGAAAAAATAAAAAATAAAAAGGCGATTTTTTGAAAATTTGAAAAGGTGAATACACTGAAGTAGACTAAAATAAAATGATGGACATAAAATAGAATTTGAAAAAAATTACACAGAAGTAGAGAATATAGTAGAAAAAAATTAAAGAAAAATATTTTACTGGAAATCGAAAATAAAAATGAATTTTTTCTTTTTCTATATTCAAGAAAAGAGACAAAAAAGAGAAAAAAAAGAAAAAAGAAATCATTTGAAAATTTGAAAAAGTGAATACACTGTAGTAGACTAAAATAAAATGATGGAAGTAAAATAGAATTTGAAAAAATTAACACAAAAGTAAAAAATATAGTAAAAAAATAAAGAAAAATATTTTTAATAAAAATTGAAAATAAAAATGAATTTTTTCTTTTTGTGTATTCAAGAAAAAGAAAAGAAGTGAAAAAGAGAAAAAAAAAGAAAATCGAATAGATGGACCTGCTAATAGTTTGAAACAGGACTGAAATTACTTCGTTTTCCCTTAGAAGTCAGACTATGAAGTGCTTTATAGTCCGTAAACTAAGTAGGAGGCGAGACTTGTGTTCTTGAAGAGCGAGGTTGGCCCAGTTGGGCGGGGCTCAGTGCAATGGCTCTGTTCTTTACTAGGTGGCTATGCTAGCCTACTGGGGTGGATTGTTGTGAGGCTTGCAGGTGCGTATGCGCATGCATGGGAGTGGTGAAAATGACGTCACCCATGTACCCAGTCTGTTCTGGATCAGCAATTGTGCACCCATCCTCTGTCTTCAGCTCTCGTCCACTCCCCCCTTTTTCACTCTCCATGACCAAGCCCCAGGCAATACCTCTCTCCCGAGTTTTGTCTCAGATGTGGCTGCCTTCCCTGGCCCCTTACTTCTGAAAGACTGCGGCTTTGACCCGTTCCGCCCCTCTGTGGGAGGGTCTCACCGAGCAATGGCTGAATGAGCAATGGCCGAACATTGGCTGTACCCACAAACGCTTGCTGGAGCCTTCTGCTGCCGGTGCCCGAGACTGTGTCAGGTGCCAGCCTGCCCTAGAAAAAGTTCAAGAGATTGTGTAGCAGCAGCATTTCAGGGATTATGGAAAATCACTGCACACAGCTGGCACCAGGCTTCACCCTTAATGACCCTTTTCCAGCACCAGCAATTGTAGCCATTTTCTGGGGTCTTCTGGGACCAGGTGGCTTCAACAGTCTCTACCAAATGTCCATCCAGCAGTGGAACTGCCTTTCTCCGTGTGGCCCGAGAACCTCCCAGACCCCACTCTCTTCCTGGGGATACACCCTTCCCACCAGAGCACTGCCAGGTATCTAGCTGTGGAGTTGCAGCCTTTGCACTTCCCTTGTTTACAGTCTTAATGGAATTCCAACCCTCTCCTTTCTCCTTTCTCCCTTTTTAGTTTAGTCCCTGCGGCTATTTCCAATTTATTACTTTCTCTCCAGCTGCTTTTGGGGAGGGGTGCTTTTCCTGTGTTCTCCCCCTGGTCTCCATCCTCTCTCCACCTGCAAAAGCACCTCCCTTCCCGCAGCTTCTCACTCCCCAAGTTCACTTGTCAGCGCTGCATACCTGGTGAATTCTGTGGTTCAGGTTGTGCAGATTGTTGTGTTAATCCTCCAATCAGTGTTGTAGGTGTGCAGGATGGTTTAGTGTCGGTCTGGCTGTGTTACATGGATGCGAGACACACAAAAAACTTCCATGCTGTTCCACCATCTTGGCTCCTTCTGGTGGGTGTCCTTTTCTTAATGCCATCTAGGAACTCATCTGCTGCTTCTTGGTCAGCAGAAGCTGCTCTCCTGTTATCTTGACATTTTTTAATCTAAACCTCTTTTTAAAATTATCAAACTATCCTTTGTTGGCATTAAATTCACCAGCTTTAGATCCTTCACCTTCCTTTTGCTTTGTTGTTATATAATGACATTGCTTTTCCTGAAATCATATTAGAGGCTAGAGGCATGCCTTTCTTATAGTAATCCTGCACCCATATGAAAGCTGCATTTTTAATATGAGATAAAAAGGCACTTTGCAAAAAGTTCAAGATTTTTGCACCTGCTGGCATAGCTGCAGTGATGTCTTCGCGGATTTCCTTTTCTTTTTGTTACAAACGTCCTTATGCTGGATTCATTTATCTTGGAAATGGCGGGCAACCACAGCTGCACATGTCAGCGTATGATACATTTGAAAGAAACTTTTTCTTGTAATGTCATGACTTTTTTTCTGCTTCTTGGGATCACTATCAGTATCACTAGTAACACTTCATATGGGTGCATAGTGTTACTCAAGGTTTACAGTATTGCACTAAACATAATGAAAAACACACAAGAACCATGAGAGATCACTTTTTACTGCAATATACAATTTTCTGGAAAGACAACAGCATACATGGAAATAATTGGCATCACAGTATTTTAAGTGGATACTCCCAACACTGGAGCTCACTGCAATAGCAATGGGAGATGGTTATGAAATTATTACAGTAGTACAGTATACAGTATGGTTAATTTTGTGCAGTTATGATTTAATACTGCATTTTTATGTTTACTTATTATTTCTTATTTGACTGTGAATTGTTCCATGTATGGTCTATAATTTTTGTGTGCCTATGCTTTGACAAATTTTAACCTTTTGTAAGAAATATGTGTGTATTTTATAGCAGTAAATGATAAAATAATCTAGTATATACATATATTTTGTGCATTTGTGGCACACCAAATTTTTAAATTTTTTTGATATTTCTAGGCTATGCAATTTGTCTGTTTTTCCAAATTTTTGCAAATCTCCAAAAATTTTTCCACAGCATTTATTGGAAAAAATATGTGTAAGTGGACTTGTGCAGTTAAAAATCCATGTTATTCAAGGCCCACATGTGCCCTAGACTGAGTGACTTAATCAACAGATATTTATATCTCATAGTTCTGGAAGTTGGAAATCCAAACTCAGGGTGCCAGTATGGTTGGTTCTTAGGGCTCTCTTCATGGTTTTCAAACAGCTGCCTTTTCAGTGGGTCCTCACATGGCAAGTGAGAGATCTCTCCCTGTCTCTTATAAGGACACTAATCCAATTCACGAGGACTCCACCCTCATGACCTAATTATCTAATTATCACCTCCAAATCCTGTCACATTGGAGTTAGGTCTCAACAAATGAATTTGGAGGGGGATACACACATGCAGTCCACAACTGCATTGTAATGCATCCCAAAGATGCTTACTGTGATGATGCAGTAGTGTTCTGGAGCCCAGTTTACAAGTTAATCACCAACTTTGCATTTTTGGTCAGGGGAAGATCATGATCATTGTCCTAGGTATACAGTCTCTGAGGTCATCTTTACATCTAACCCTCTTGGATTCTGAGTGAGGTACCTGGCGTTGTGGAAGGATAAGGCACTGGCTTGTTCTGATGGCTTCCTGCATGTCAAGGTTTTGCATTTCCCATCACATTTAATCTGGAGAACAACTCTGTAAACTAGACCAAGTTATCTCCTTTCCTCATTTCACAGCGAAGAAAGCAACCTAGGACAAGTTAAGGAACCAGACCAGATCACAAGTTACTGGATCTAGGGGTTAATTTTATGTGTTAACTTGATTGGATCATGGAGTGCCCAGATATTTAGTTAAACATTATTTCTGAGTGTGTCTGTGAGGGTGTTTTCAGATGAGATTAGCATTTGAATTTGTCCATAGAATAAAGAAGATGGCCCTTCCCAATGTGGGCAGACATTTTCCAATCACTTGAAGGCCTGAATAAAACAAAAAGTTGGAAGAGGGGAAATTTTTCTCTCTGCTTGATTATGTGAGCTGTGACATCAACCTTCGGCCCTCCGACTTACACAATTAACCCTCTGGATCTCAGGCTTTTAGAGTTGGAGTAGAACTTACATCACCATTTTTCTTGTTTCTCAGGCATTTGGACTTGGACTAGAACTACACCATTGGCCTTCTGGCTCTCTGGCTTCATACTACATCAATGGCTTTCTTGGGTCTCCAGTTTGCAGATGGCAGATAATGGGACTTCTTAGCCTACATAATTGCATGAGCCAATTCCTTATAATAATAAATCATTACATGTTTGATATATAATAGCCTATTGGTTCTGTTTACCTGAAGAATGCTGACTAATTACTCTAAATATGCCAGGATCCAAACCCAGTTCTTCCCAGCTCCAAGTCCATTACTACTCTACATTGTGCTTTTAGACATATAACCATAGTTAATTTTCACATTATTTTGGCTCATCCTCTGGAAAAACCCATGAGGAGAGAGGAAAAAACTTTGACTTGCTCAAGATAATACAACTCATCAGGAAAAAGCACACTATTCCCATGTCAAACTACCTTGAGTGGGAGGCCAGCCTTTGTTCTCAGGGCATTCATTCATCCATTCATTCCAACTATTTATTGTCTAATATGTACCAAGCAATTCTCTAAGAACTAGGGATGTAGGAGTAAATACAAAATGAAAAGCCCTTGCCCTCACTAAGGTTATAGTCCAGTGGAAGAGACAGAAATTAAATAAATCCTGAAGATATAGACTCTATCAGATGATCATAAGTGCTATAGGAAAATAAAGCAGGGAAAGGGTATAGGGAGTGCAGATTGGGGAAGGTAGCAGGTGTTTTTAAGAGTGTTTGGGGAGGTCTAACTGACAAGGTGACAGAAGAGACCTTAAGGAAGGAGGGAGCAAGACTTGTACATAATTGGAAAGCCTTCTAGGTAGCTAGGGAGACTTGTAGGTAACTGGGGATTCTTGTAGGTAACTGAGGAATATTGCTGTAATCTTGTAATATAAGAAGAAATATATGTTGTGGTCTTCATCTGGGTCCCTGGCCAGAACCCTTAAAATCTTTGTAATTTATTAAGTCTAAGAACAATAGAAGCATCTTTGTTTTAATATGTGATTCTCATCGTGGCCCCTAAAGTAGCTCTCAGGTGATAAAGAAGAAAGGAGTGTCTCTTTTTTTATACATAGCAAGCCTTTTTCAACCACACCTGAGTTTATGTTAATATGGTGACTTGAAAAACCCCTTAGGATAGAGAACTGATCTCCTGATTAGAAGATCTCCTGATTAGAAGGTTAGAACTTACAGCCCCAGAGCTGGAGATTGAATTAATCACCAGTGGCCAGTGATTTAGTCAATCATGCCTACATAATGAGGCCAACATAAAAACCTTAACTGAAGGAGCTCAGAGAACATCTGGGTTGGTGAACATATGATGGTGCTGGAACAGGGGCATACCTAGAGAGGGTCTGAAAACTCCATGTCCCTTCCCATACCTTGTTCTATGTATCTTTTCCATTCGGTTATTCCTGAGTTGTATTCTTTATAATAAATTAGTAATAGTGAGCAAAGCACTTTACTGAGTTCTGTGAGCTATTCTAGCAAATTATTGAAACTGAGGGGGGGGTCATAGGAACTCCAGGTTTATATATAGAGGGTCAGTCAGAAGTGTAAGTGACAACCTAGATTTGTGATTGGCATCTGAAGTGGATGCAGTGTTGTGGGACTGGCCCTTAACCTGTGGGGTCTGCACTAACTCCAGGTAGTTAGTTGTCAGAATTGAGTTCAACTGTAGAACACCCATTCAATATCCACTAAAAACTGGAGAATTGCTTGATGTGGAAAAACCCACACATCTGATATCAGAACTGTTGTGAGAATAAAAGAAAATAGGAGTTCTTATTTTACTTGTAGACAACAGCTACTTTAGGCAGTTGGCACTTCCTTATTCAACCTCTCATATAGTCATTCTTTAAATTCTTTACAAAGACTGTTGTACCTGGGAAGAGATAGTGTGGTAGCTATAGAGTAAGTCAGAGTAGAGGGAGAGTATTTTGAGACTGTAGTTTATTTAGAAGGTTTTAAGGTGGAAATTACTTGAACACATTTAAATGGGGATGAGAAAGATGTGGAAGAGAAAAGGAGCATGAGGACGAGGAAGGGAGTATATAGTTGATAATATCAGATTCCTAAGGATGTGGGAGGATGGCGAGGTTCAGAGGACACGTGGAGGGGTTATCTTTAATCAGGAGGCATTGCTCCTCTTTGGAACATTCTAGTCCTATTTTGCACAGTAAACACCCTCTTCTTATTTTCCTATAGTACTTCGGACAATTGCCAGCCTCCTTTTCCAGCTCTGCTTCCTCTGTATGATGGTAAATGTGGGCAGTTCTTCCAGGCTCAGACCTAGGCCCTCTTTGCTTTTCTCTCCACACCTTCTGAGTGGACAATCTCATTCATTCCGGTGATTTCAATAGATGGATGACTTTCCAACTGACACTTCTACCCCTAATTTTCAAATCTGTACTTGTATCTGCCTGTTCATCCTGTATAGCTCATCAATCACATTACTGTTATATTCAACCTCTTTAGTATCTCTCAATTGCATCTGTTTCTTGGTAACTCCACTGTTACAGGCTGAACTGTGTCCCTCTTAAAATTTGTATGTTGACGTCCCAGCCCCCAGTACCTCAGAATGTAACCATATTTGGAGGTAAGGTTTTTAAAGACATGATTAAGTTAAAATTAGGTCTAATCCAATATGACTTGTGTTCTTATAAACAGAGGAAGATGGTTACCAGTGTGGACATAGGTGGGGGATGGTTGAAAGAAGTGATGGGGATTAAGGAGTGTACTTGTGATGAGCACTGGATCATGTCTAAAAGTGTTGAATTGCTATATAGTACACCTGAAACTAATATAACACTGTATGTTAACTACACTGGAATTAAAATAAAATTTTTTCAAAAAGAGGGAGAGATACCAGGAGTACATGTCCACAGAGAGAAGACCATGTGAAGAGGCAGCAAGAGGGTGGCCATCTGCACACCAAGGGGAGATGCCTGGAACAGACTCTTCCATTATCGCCCTCAGAAGGAAACCAATCCTGCTGACAAACTTGACCTGGGACTTCGCCTCCAGAACTGAGAAATATCTGCTGTTTAAGCCACCCAGTATGTGATACTTTGTTATGGTAACTTTGGCATGCTAATACACCCACCCTCTTTACTATTTTAGGCCACCACCATCTTTCATTTGCATTTCTGGAGCCACTGCTTAAATTTTATTCTCTTTTCTAGTTTCATCCTCTCTAAAATAATCTCTGTGTTATACTCAGAGTAATCTTTTCATGCATATGTGACTATATGACATACTTTCACTCCACCACTCTCCCCATTAATGTCACAAGACAGTTAAATATTCTAAAAAGTCAGAGAGGGCTTTGTGATAAAACATATGAAAACTTACCTAAGGAAGTTTTGATGCCAAAGCAAATGGTAGACTATGTGGCTCCTCAAGAGGCTCAGAGTCAAAAGCGGGAAGGGAGTGTGCAGATAAAAGTTTGCCTAACACGGTATCTCTTTATTCCCCACTGCACAGGGAATACAGGGAAGGATTGGTCACACAGATTCATTAAGCCAGGCTTTCCTGCATCCCATGTTTCCTCTCTAACCCCAGGCTTACTATGATGTCACCCAGGACCAGCTTGGCCATGTATTTGTGATGGCCCCAACTGAAACAGTTGCAGCTGGCACTTATCAGCTTTGGCTAGAGGCATAGGTTGAGCAATTCTGGACTGGAATGAACAGAAGATGCTCCAGCTTCTAATTCCACTGCTCATGGCACTCAAGGGGCATGCCCAAGAAGAGTCAGGTCTGTGCCAAGCTAACAGAGCAGAGGATGGAGAGAGGCCTGCAACCTCTTACCTGGTTCCTGTAGAGTTGATGTAGAATTCTGAGGGAAGGTTGAGTTAGAGCAAATGGCTCAGGAAATGAGGAGATCACAACTGATTAACCAAAGTAGATATTTTGGGCTGAGTGAATAATGCCATTTAAAATGATCCCCCAGGATCTGGAAATACAGGAGACTTGGAGTAACATTAGCAATTGCCTCTGCTTCTCCAGACTCCACTCCCCTCTTTGTAAATGTATTAAGCACCTTTCTGAGCCCAGCATAGTGCTGGGACCACAGTGGAATAAAGACCTTATTAATTTAGACAACCTGTATTAGATTATGTAATCTCATAAAGTGGGAAAAGTTATAGGACTATTATTATAAGAACAAGTGAATGAATGCAGCATTTTCAAGTATGTTCTGTAGACCCCTTGTCCTATTAGAAGCTTATGGTTAGACAAGATTTAGAAATGTTCTCTTCATTACTTTTTCTGTAGAGTCACAGTGGATACTCACATAGTAAAAGTTATGAGAAATCTCACTGTAGAGAAAATAGAATAATTTTATTTAATCTGGTATTTCTGAAATGTATCTGGTCACAAGACCACCCTTTACACCCCTATTTGTAACATTTTCCTTATTTGTAACATTTTTAATTTATTCTTTTGAGAATTACCGGTTCCTATAGTTTTCTCATTTTTCCTACTTGAATGGGTGTTGTAAACTGTTTTGTAAGAACTTTAAAAAAAATTTTAATGACATTAGCCCTTTGTCTCTTATGTGTGCTGCAAAACATTTTCTCCTAATTCTTCAACACTCTTCAAACTCTATTTTGGATGAAATGTAAAAGATTTAAATTTATGTAAAAGTTCATCAATATTTTTACTTATGGTTCTTGGCTTCTATTTGATGTGCTAGAAAGATCTTCTCATCCCAGATTATAAACACAATCAGACCTGTAGAATAATGTGAGCTCTGAAGTTAGATTGTCTGCAACTAATTATATTTCCTCCACATACTTGCTATGTCATCTCAGAATGTATTATTAAATATCTTTGTATTAATTTCTCCATCTGTAAAATGGTAATATTAAAGTTACTGTGAGGATTATATATGCACAAAGTTCTGAGAACAGTGCCAGGTACCTTGTAAATACTGAAAATTTGTTAGCTGCCATTATTCCAGCATTTATATGATTTTGTCTTAAATTAACGTTTTCCTCATCCCAAGTTGATAAAGATATTTTCTTATGTTATTTTCTAGAAACTTATTATTCATATTTTACATTTAGATATGCAACCCATTTAGTTTCAAATTTTATGTGTAAACAAGGTAAAGTTCAAGATTTTTTTTTTAGAAGAAAGTAACCTACAAAGGAACCCTCATTCATCTAGCTTCAGATTTCTCAGCAGAAAATCTACAGGCCAGGAGAGAGTGGAACGACATGTTCAAAGTGTTGAAAGATAAAACTTGCCAGCCAGGAATACTTTATCCAGCAAGGTATCCCTCAGATATGAAAGAGAAATAAAGCCTTTGTCAGACAAACAAAAGCTGAGAAAGTACACCACCACTAGATCTGCCTTGTAAGAAATGCTGAAAAGAGTCCTCCAGGCTGAAATGAAAAAAAAAAAAAAAAAAAAATGCTAATCAGTGACATAAAAGCAAATGAAAGTATACAATACTCTAGCAAAGGTGAAAAACAAACAGAATTAGGAAACTGGCACTCTATATTAGAATGCAGTGTTAATTATATTATAAAGGCTAAAGGAAAAGAGCATTAAAAATAACTATAGCTACTATAATTTCTCAATGAATTTCACAGAATAAGAAAAGGTAAATTGTGACATTAAAAATATAAAATTAAAAGGGTAAGAGGGTAGAACTTTTATAGCCAAATGAAGATTAGGTGCTATCAACATTTTTTATATGAAGTGTTTTATGTAAGCCACATAGTAACCACAAATTAGAAACCTAGAGTAGAGCCACAAAACATAAAAAAAGGGGAGACTGACCAAATCCCCAGGGAAAACCACCACTTTACAAAGATAGACAGAAACAGGGGAAAAGATACAATGGAGATACAAAACGACCAAAAGGCAAATGATATGATGGCAGTAGTACGTCTTTATATGCCAATAGTCACTCTAAATATGAAATGAATTAAATTAATTAATGGAAAGGCACAGAATGTCTGGATGGATTAAAAAAAAGAAAGACTCAACTATATGCTGCCTACAGGAAACTCATTTTATCTTTAAAGACACACCTAGACTCAAAGTAAAGGGATGGAATAAGAGATTTCATGCAAGTGGAAAACAAAAGAAAAGTGAAGGTAGCCATACTTGCATTAGACAAAATATACCTTAGGCCAAAAGAGATAAAAAGAGATAAAGAAGGGTATTATATAATGATTAAAAAGTGTAAGTCAGGCAGAGAAAGACAGATACCATATGTTTTCACTCATATGTGAATCTTGAGAAACTTAACAGAAAACCATGGGGGAGGGGAAGGGGGGAAAAAGTTACAGAGAGGGAGGGAGGCAAACCATAAGAGACTCTTAAATACTGAGAACAAACTGAGGATTGATGGGAGTGGGGGAGAGGGGAAAGTGTGTGATGGTCATTAAGGAGGGCACTTGTTGGGATGAGCACTGGGTGCTGTATGGAAACCAATTTGACAATAAATTATATTTAATTAAGAAAAAAGAAGAATAAAGAAATAAAAATAAATAAAAATAAAAAGTCAATACATCAAGAAGATATAACAATAGTAAATATATATGCGCCCACCATTGCAGCACTGGAATATATTAAACAAATGATAATGGATATAAAGAGAGAAATAGACATGTAATTAACAATAGGAGAATTTAACATCCCACTGTCAACAATGGATAGGACACCCAGACAAAATCAAAAGAAAACATTGGAATTGAATCATAGTCCAGAACAAATAAACTTAATAGACATATATAGAATGTTTTATCAAACATCAACAGAACACATATTTTTCCGGAATGCACAGGGGACCTTCTGTAGCATAGATTATATGATAAAACACAAAAAAAATCTTAGAAGTTTTAAGAACATTGAAATAACATCAACTACCTTTTCTGACCACAATGGAATGAAGTTAGAAATGAAGAAGAGGAAAGATAGAAAATCTACAAATATGTGGAAAATAACAGTGCATTTCTGAACAACCAATGGGTTAAAGAAGAAATCGAAAGAGAAAATTTAAAATCTCAAAACAAATAAAAATGGAAATGCAATGTATCAGGGCACCTGGGTGGCTCAGTCATGATCTTTGGCTCAGGTCATGATCTTGTGGCTCCTGAGTTTGAGCCCCATGTTAGACTCTGTGCTGACAGCTCAGGTCTTGGAGACTGCTTCAGATTCTGTGTCTCCCTCTCGAAGGAGGGAGAGAGAGAGAGAGAGATTGAGAGAGAGAGAGAGAGAGAGAGAGAGAATCTTAAGCAGACTCCACGTTCAGTGCACAGCCTGATGTAGGGCTCAATCCCATGACCCTGGGATCATGACCTGGGTTAAAATCAAGAGTCAGACATTTAACCAACTGAGCCACCCAAGCACCCTTAGTAAGCTAATATTAAAAGCCAATTAAGAATACCATAAAACGTAACCTAAATAATATTTGGAATTAACAGAACACACATCTTAAAACAGTTGACTGTTAAAACTTCCATACGAAATAAAAAATAAAATTAAAAAAAAAACTTTAATATGAGAGTAATAGGTTTCTATTTTTAAAATATTTTCTGGATTTCAATAAGAACTTATAAAGCATACTGACATGTTTTGATGAAAATATTTTAGTTTGAATTTTACATTGAATCACATTTAGATGCTTCAACAACTTTGTAAGGAATTTTTAGATAATTTTAATCAATTCCCAGTGGTTATTAACACACAATAGAATCTAGAATCTTAATAATATAAAGTTTTAAGATAAAATTATAAATTTAAGTATGAATTTTACACACATATTTAGGTCATGTATTTGGTGGCCTCTACAACTAACATGAAAAACAAGAAGTGACTTTCAGAGGTACTTATTGGGGAATAAGCACCCAACAAGGTCCTCAAGTATAGGACATGGCTTTGCTTAAGTTACATCAGCTGAACTCACGTATCAAGATCCCAAACTGTCCTAAATCAGATAAACTATTTTTTAAGACTTGAAACACTGACAAAGTTTAGACACAGGGACATAATACTTTTTATTTAATTTATGAGGGCCATTTTTACCTCAGTTAAATTTCATCTGAAAAAAATTATTTAAAACTCTAGTTGTAGTATTTCATTATATTCCCAAACTGATTTCACAAGGCCAGCGTACTCTAATACCAAAGCCAGATAAGGATGATATAAGAGAAAAAAACAACTTCTGACCAATATCTCTGATGAATTTAGATATGCAAATTTTCAACAAAATATTAGCAAACCAAAATCAATACCACATTAAAAGGATACACCATGATCAAGTGGTATTTATCCCTGGGATGAAAGGAAGGTTCACAAATCAATACATGTGATGCACCACATTAATTGAATGAAAGATGAAAATCTCAATAGATGCAGAAATAGCATTTGACAAAACATATGATCATTTCATTATACAAATGCTCAACATATTGGGTATGGAAGGAACATTCCTCAACATGATAAAGGCCATATATGACAAACCCACTGCTAATATTATACTCAATGGAGTATGGAGAAAAATTGAAACCTTTTCCTCTTAAGACCAGGAACAAGACAAAGGTACCCATTCTCACTTACTCAACAAGGCACTGGAAGTTCTAGCCAGAAAAATCAGGCAATAAAATAAAATAAAATAAAATAAAATAAAATAAAATAAAAGGCTTGCAAACTAAAAAGGAAAAAGTAAAATTGTCTTGTTTGCAGATGATGTAGTCTTATATATAGAAAATACATATATTCCACCAAAAAACCAATCACTGAATTCAGTAAACTTTCAGGATACAAGATCAACACACAGAAATCAGTTGCATTTCCATAGACAAACAACAATATATCTGAGAATGAAATAAAATAATCCCATTCACAGTGGCGTCAAAAAATAGGAATAAATTTAACCAAAAGGGTGAAGTATCTCTACACTGAAAACTATGGCTTTGATGAAAAAAATTGAAGACACAAACAAATGGAAAAATAGCCCATTTTTATGGATCAGAATTAATATTGTTAAAATGTCCATACTACTCAAAATAATCTATGGAAGCAATGTAATCTCTATCAAAATTCCAACAACATTTTCCTCAGAAATAGGAAAAAATCTTAAAATGTGTACGGAATCACCAAAGACCCTGAACAGCTAAAGCAATTCTGAGAAAGAATAAAGTTGGAGACATCACACAAAGCTATAGTGAATAAAATCAGACACAAAGACCAGTGGGAAAAAATTTACAGCCCAAAAATAAACTCTCACATACATAGTCAACTAATATTTGACACGGAGCCAAGAATACTCAGTGGGGAAAAACAGTCTCTTAAATAAATGGTCCTGGGAAAACTAGATGATTACATGAATGAATACCTTATACCACACACCAAAATTCCCTTGAAATGGATTAAAGACTTAAACATCAATAAAACTCCTACAAGAAAACAAAGGGGAAAAGTTCTGTGACATTGGTCTTCACAAAAATTTTTTGGTTGTAACCCCCAAAACACAAGCAATAAAAGGAAACATTAATAAGAGGAACTACACAGCAAACTAAAATGCTTCAGCAAAAGCAAAAGTCAACAAACTAAAAGACAGCCTACTGAATGGGAGAAAATGTTTCCAAATCAAATATCCAGTAAGGGCTTAATATCCAAAATATATAAAGAATATAAATATATAATTTAATAGCCAAATTTTTTTGATTAAAAAATGGAGAAAGGGACTGAACATTTTCCCAAAGAAGACATACAAATGGTCAACTAGACACATGAAACATGAATAGATACACTGACATTACTAATCATCAGGAGAATGCAAATCAAAACCACAATTAGATATCACCTCACACCTGCTAGAATAGCTTTTATCAAAAAGACAAGAGATAACAAGTATTCGCAAGGATGTAGAAAAAAGGGAACCCTTGTGCACTGTTGGGAGGAATGTAAATTAATGCAGCCACTATGGAAAACAGAATGGAGTTTTCTTTAAAAATTGCAAATAGAGGTGCTGTATGATCCAGCAATCCCACTTCTGGGTATATACCCAAAGGAAATGAAAACAGGATCTCAAAGAGATGTCTGTATTTTGATGTTCATTTCAGCATTATTCACAATATCTAAATTATGGAAACAACTTAAGTGTCTTCAATGGATGAATGGATAATTATTCAGCCATGAGAAATAAGGAAATACTGCCATTTGCAACAATATGAATGGACCCTGAGGCATTATGCTGAGTGAAATAATTCAGATGGAGGAGGACAAATACTTTATGATCTCACTTATATATGGAATCTGGAAAAAACAAGCTCATAGAAACAGAGTAGAATTGTAGTTACCAGTGGCCTAGGGTGAGAGAAATGGGGAAAGGTTGGTCAAAGGATACATATTTCCAGTTAGAAGATGAATAAATTCTGGGGACATAATGTATAACATGGTAATTATAGTTAATAATACTGTATTATATACTTGGAAGTTGCTGACAGGGGAGTTCTTAAATGTTCTCACTACAAAAAAGAAATGGTAATAATGGGACGTGGTGGAGATGTTAATGCTATGGTGGTAATCATTTTGCAATATATAAATGTATCAAATCAGCACACTGTTCATCTTAAACTTACACACTGCTATATGTCAGTTATATTTTAATTAACCTGTAAAACAAAAATTATCCTCAGTAGAAAGTACTAGAAAGATACTGCAGAAGGAAGGCGATTTTTCCTGGTTCTGTCTGGCATGCTTCTGTTTGCTTTTCCTTGCTCCTACAATATGACTGTTGGAGGGAGAGGACATCCAATAGTGCTTGGCTCCTGCCATGGGTCCTTCTATAAGCTTGAGCCCTGTCCCCTGTTTAGTGATCTTCTGTTATATCAATGGCCCCCAAAATGGCTTTTGTCTACTAGACCATAGATTGTTTATTTCTTCATGTCAAGCTGATACCCATTAGCTCAAAGCCTGCTGGTCCCAAACTTAATTTTTTACACATCCATTTATTTTCAACATAACTAAGCAGTTTAGATGTTTAGAGCCTGCCTGTCTTGCATATCCTATGAAACTGCATCCAATATCTGCTAGTCATAGATATGATAAAGCCTGTGATTATAAACACCCCACACCACTGCTGCCCTTCATTGCTCTCTGACTCAGAGACTCCCATTTGTGCCGCTGAGCAATATTACCTAGATGTTAAGCTCCTTCTCTGCTCTCTTTCACCTGGGAGTTCCCTTGTCCTCTTCCCCTTCTGGATGGTAGCTCTCATACCTTAGCTTCTGGATGGTCTCAGGCTGTTAATGGGCTTCTACTGCATGCAGACCTGTTCAAATAAAGCATGTGTGTGCTACTGCCACCTTGTGGTCATATCTTTTTCTTTGATCAGTTCCCCCAATCCTTCCAATCTCCTACACCCCCTCACAGCAGCAATTCCAACATAGACATTGACACCCCTGGCTGATGAACAGTCTCTTGACACCTAAGTTTCCACCTGCTCTTGCCTACTTGTTACTAGAAGGGACGTTCCAGCCTCACTCCAGCTGTACTTCAGAGGGGTGTTTCCTGCTTTAATAGCAATAGGGACTTAAAAACTTCTATTTTCCCTTGGGCTGCAAACACATTCTCTAGTGATTTCTGAACCCCAACCTTGGGGAGGAGCTCCCCTGCCAAGTTGAGTCCTTTCACTCTCCCCTAACTTTGTGGTATTCTTGGAGTCCTCTTGGCCCTTTGTAGTTATTCCTCTGTTATAGCTTAAAATTCTTGATATTAACTCTTCCTTTTCCAATTCTGCATGGTTGCAATCTCCTGAATGGATCCTGCATATCTTTAGCCATTTCATATCATCACCTCAACCCCTTAACAGCTCTAATGAATCTCCACCCTGACTTCTCCAGGTCTCACGGCTCTTTTTGAATGTGAGGGACAGACATTGGAGGTGTGTTTTGTTAGTGTTTTCTGAGACCTGTCCCCTCTGTGCCTGCTCACTTATTTCACTCAACTTTAGCACTAGTCTAAGCTGGGAAGATGCTGGGAATATCAGATAGAAAGGATTTCTCAGTGCTCATTATGTACAAATAGCTCTTCCATTTCTCTTTCAGACAAAGTTCAATGTGGCCACCGACCTGCCTTTTCAAATTCATCATTGTTACGATTTCATGAATTGTTTGAAGTCCAGGAGGGTGAGTTCCCATGGCAAGTGAGTATCCAGATCTCACGGAAACACCTCTGTGGAGGCTCAATCATACATCAGTGGTGGGTTTTGACAGCCGCACATTGCTTCCCAAGAACCCTGTAAGTTTCTGAAGCGTTGTATTAATTTACATCAAATCTTCTCTACCTTTTGTCTGGGTCGGGTAGCTTAACGGGTTAGTGCACAAGGCTTATGAACCCAGTTTGTTCCCATTGGCTTTGTACCAGAAAGTATCTTCTCTACACCCACTTTCTCCTTCTAAGTGAGCCATATCCAAAGGTTGACTTCTAGTTGTAGCTGTGCACCCAGTAATGGAAAATAAGTACAAGTCTTCCCTTCTAAGCCTGCCACATGTGTAGACAATACACTGTATTTGTTCATTGTACACACACTCATGAACACCTACCATTGTGCTATTCCAAGTGCTGGTGATATAGCGGTAAACAAGACAGTCAAACTCTTTGTTGTCAAGGAATTCACATTCTATTATCTTGGATGGATTCATTCCATTTCCTTGAGTCAGGAAATTTCCCTGGGCTGATTATTCACTAGCTCAGAGTCTGGGCTGCTGACTTCTGCCACTCTTGTCTCTAGCCACTCTCTAGGCCACTGCACATCCACTGCTTTGGATTTTTCAGTATTTAGTTGTAAATTGTACTGTTGATAAATTTGTCTACAAGTGTGAAATACAGTGTAAGTATTATTATAGTTTGGAGTTATTATATTCATTTTTTAGGTTAGAAATGGCATTGGGAAATGTTACTGTGGTCATGGGAACCAGAATATTCAGCGACGTCCGCTTGGAGAGAAAGCAAGTGCAGAAGATAATTATTCACAAAGATTATAAACCATCCCACCTTGACAGTGATCTCTCCCTGCTCCTGCTTGCCACACCAGTAAAATTCACTAACTTCAAAATGCCCATCTGCCTGCAGAAGAAGGAAAGGATCTGGGACAGATGTTGGATGGCAGAGTGGGTGACAGCTTATGAATATGGTATGCGCCTTCCCTTAAAAATCCATAGAAAGCTTACATTTAGGCTTCCCTGGGCTAGAAAGCATGTTGCTCTGGATGATTTTGGCCTCACTACTCTAACTTTGGGATCTTGAGCTAGCTAGCTCCTTCACCTTACTCACCTTTACCTTTTCTCATCTGTATAATGACAGCAATGTCACCCTCAAATCCATTATGTGGATTAAATTAGATGCAATTGTACTTGTAAGGTCCCTAATGAAAGCCTGGAATATAGAAGAATCTCAAAACATGAGAGTGATCATTTTTTGGAGCCCAGAGGCCTTTAGAAAGCCAGTTTGGATTCTTCCTCCATGGACTATTTTACAATGTGAACTTCCCAATATGTTTATCATTTGATGAAGTCCATGTTGACCATCATCCTGAGATAACTGAGCCAGTGATTCCCCAACCAATCTTTGTCATCAATGACTCCACTCCTTTCCCAGGTCACAAGGCTGGCCAAACAGGGAGAAACTCTGGGAGGGTGGGAGTAGGATGGGGGGAAGACCAGAAGTTCCTCTAGAATTAGTTGTTTACCTTCCACAAGTTGGCTCTTACAGGTGTGTCATTTTCCTGGTTCCTCCACTGGCCTGGCAGAGACATTGGACAACACTAAGAAACTGGGCTATTCTGAATCTCTGCACAAGGACCAAGCATGGCTGTGGGGAGATGGGGGGGCATGGAGAAAACTCATCCTATGTTTTTATGGCAGGAGCTGGTGCTAGGGGGGTTAGTAGGCTGTTCCAGAGGAAATGAGTTTCCCAAAAGGAATAAATATAAGCATAAATGAAGAATTCACTTATTGGATTGAGTGGAGCATTCCATTAGGTCACCTTTAAGGCCTTCCTACACTGTGATTTGCTAAGTGTTTGCATCATTCCATGACTTCAACCCTGATCATTCATAGGCTTGTCACCTTCAGTGGTTGATTTGGCACTCATTCTCACACTAGCTTCCTCATTTCCCAGACCAACATGACAACTTAAACATGTACCTGCAGAAGATGAGAGTGCTGCAGATTAGCTGGAGAGAATGCAGCAAGAGGGTAGATCAGCTCTCCAGGAACATGGTTTGTGCTTGGAAGGAACCAGGCACTAAAGGCAATTGCCAGGTACTTGGCCCCTACCTCAGCCCCATCCTCCATATGCCCCTCCACTTTCTAGGTTCTCAGGAGAAAGCCCAGGAGTGAAGCCCCTAACCCATGCCACTAGGACCCTCTTATCCTGCCCTCTTGCTAGAGCTACTGTTGATTCCTTGCAGACTGTACCTTCTTCATTCTCTCATTCTCAGGGAGACAGTGGGGCACCTATGGTCTGTACTATCCATGGAACCCAGAGGCTCTTCCAAGTGGGTGTCTTCAGTTGGGGCATAAGATCTGGCTTCAGGGGGAGGCCTGGTATGTTTGTGTCTGTGGCTCAATTTATTCCATGGATCCAGGAAGAGACAGAAAAGGAGAGAAAAGCCTACACCATCTCAGGAGCCTGGAGAAGCTCCCTGCCTCATGTTCCACAGTATCCCTTACTGTTGGGTTTGGGTTCTCAAGTGTTGCTTGTGACCATATTTACTGGTGATAAATCAAATCACTAAGCTTTAGACCCACCCTCACTTCTCCTCCTCCTTTCTTCCCTCCCATCTTTACACAAGCATCAATGGAGCATAGACTGTGAGTTAGCTTCTATGCTAGACCCTGGAAGTTAGACATGGATTCAGTTCTCCCAAATATCACAAATCTAATGAATAAAGACCAAATATAACACTAAAAAGAGGTCTTTCATCACCCCCAACATTTTGTGTTGTTAAGTAACTTCTTTTACTTCTCTTATGGAACACAATATAACCTAGCTAATGACCAGCTTTAATTCTGTCAGCTCAGTGCTTTACATAGACCCCCCCCCCCAACACAGAGAGCTCCCCATCTGAGGTACAAATGCTTTCATATACTGGGCCATTTATGAAGGAAGGTCTATAGTAGAGTTATGATCAGGGGTTTCTTGTCCTGTTTGGAGTTGAAAGTGGGATGATTATGACTTGGGACTTAAAAACCACACCTTTCTTTCCCTCCCCTTAATATATCCAAATAAAAAGTTAGCATAATGAAGTGGCTTGGAGGAATCAGCAAAATCCTCCCTTTCCATAGACATGGATAACTGAATAAGGGCCACTCTTGAGTAGCCAAAGTCATTTTAATAAAATGAGAAAGGATAAAAATTCAAGGCAAGAAATTCAGAGGAAACAGAATAGCTTGTGTGGCCAGATTATAATACAAAGTATAAGAATTTGTTTTTAGAAAATTGTGAGACAATGTTTAAAGATCAGGGCTATAAAGTGAAATCAGGGACGAGTAATAGGGTCTTTTCTAGGTCCTTCCTTGGTTAAGTCTACCTGGCATAGACATGATCAGAATTAGCAGATGCAAAGAAGACAATCAACCACATGCAGTCCCACTGGAGTCCATAAAGAGAAACACATTAGTTCATTCAGATACCTTGTGAATACTGAACGTGTATCAGGCTCTGGAAAGATATAAGGATGTAAATGATGTAAAGTTCATGTGTTCAAATGTGTATGAGTCACAATCATATGGCCACATCCAAATTTATGAATATTTTAGAGGGTCTCATAGTGATTAGTTTCATGGGATATTATTATTTTACTAAGAGTTCTCCAGAAAAATAGAAAAAAATTGTGTGTAGGGCAGGGGAGGGAGAAAGCTAGAGTTTTATTTAAGAAATTGGGTGGGGGGAGAGCGCCTGGGTGGCTCAGTTGGTTAAGCATGTGGCTTCGGCTCAGGTCATGATCGCAGGCATGTGAGTTTGAGCCCTGGGTACCACTTGTGAGTTCAAGCCCCGCTTCAGGCTCTGTCAGCACAGAGCCTGGAGCCTGCTTCAGATTCTGTGTCTCCCTCTCTCTCTTCCCCTTTCCCCTCACACTCTGTCTCTCTCTCTCTAAAAAATAAATAAACATTAAAAAAAAAGAAAGATATTGGGGGACACCTGTTTGGCTCAGTTGGTTGGGCATCCATCCCTTGATTATAGCTCAGGTCAGTATCCCAGTGTAGTGGGATTGAGCCCACATCAGGCTCTGTGCTACATGTGGAGCCTACTTAAGATTCTCTCTCTATCTCACTCTGTCTCTCTCTCTCTCTCTCTGACTCTCTCCTCTCTTCCTCCTCCCCTGCCCCTCTCCCCTGCTCTCTCTTTCTCTCAAATAAGTGAATAGAATAGAATAGAATAGAATAGAATAGAATAGAATAGAATAGAATAGAATAGAATAGAATAAATTGGCACATGCAATTATGGGGGCTGGTAAGTCTGAACTCTGTATGGGAGACCAGAAGACTGGAGGCCCAGGGAAAGATTGATGCTGCAGTCAGGAGTCTGAGGAAAGTCTGGAGGAATACATCCTTTCTCCTCAGGGGACCTAAGTATTTTCTCTGAACTGATTAGATGAGTCCCATCCACATTATGTAAGGTAATCTGTTTTACTCAAAGTCTACTGATTTCAATGTTAATCATATCTTGAAAAAAAAACCAAAAACCTCCACATCAACATCTAGACTTGTGCTTTACCAAACAACTAGGTATTATAAGGTACCCAAGTTGACAGACGAAATCATTACATTGATAAAGTGTCATCTCTTAGAGCTGCTGAGAAAAACATAATATAGGCTAGTTCTCTTTGGAGTTCAACAAAATCTAACTCACACCAAATATTAAATGATAAAAAAGAAGGAATCTGAAATGCCCTTATAATACTAAAACACCACACTTATTGATGCCCTTTATCCTATAGATGGAGGGACTTGTGAGATCGTCTCTGTCATGCCATAGAGAGATACTTCCGTGTTCTGTTTCTAGTCTTCTCAGGCTATTATGCTTTCCCTGGAAGGTCTTTGGGGTTTGCATCTATGAGATTACTCTTAATTTTGCTGCTTTTATATTAGGACAGTGTTTCAGATACCCACTAGAATTAACCTGGATGTCTGGTAAAAATGCAGATTCCTGGACTTTATCTCAGGTTTACAAAATTAGGAGCTCTAGGGGTAAGGTTCAAGGCATATTCATTAAGAAGTTCTCTGAGTCATTCTTTTAAAATTTTTGTTTTTATTTTATTTTTATTATTATTTTTTATTTTAGAGAGTATGCGTGGGAAGGGGAGAGGGGAAGAGAGACAGAAAGAGACAGACAGAGAGAGGGAGGGAGAGAGAGAGAGACAGAATCTTAAGCAAGCAGGCTCCATGCTCAGTGCAGAGCCCAACACAGGGCTCAATCCCATGATCCTGGGACTATGACCTGAGCAGAAATCAAGAGTCAGATGCTCAACTTATTGAGCCACCCAGGCACCTCAATTCTGCAAAAACCTTTATTTTATTTTTAATTTTTTAAAATTTACATCCAAATTAGTTAGCATATAGAGCAACAATGATTTCAGGAGTAGATTCCTTAGTGCCCCTTACCCATTTAGCTCATCCCCCTCCTACAACCCCTCCTGTAACCCTCAGTTTGTTCTCCATATTTATGAGTCTCTTCTGTTTTGCCCCCTCCCTATTTTTATACTATTTTTGTTTCCCTTCCCTTATGTTCATCTGTTTTGTCTCTTAAAGTCCTCATATGAATGAAGTCAGATGATATTTGTCTTCTCTGACTAATTTCACTTAGCATAATACCCTCCAGTTCCATCCACATAGTTGCAAATGGCAAGATTTCATTCTTTTTGATTGCCAAGTAATACTCCATTGTATATATATATATCACATCTTCTTTATTCATTCATCCATCGATGGACATTTGGGCTCTTTCCATACTTTGGCTATTGTTGATAGTGCTGCTATAAACAGGGGGGTGCATGTGCCCCTTCAAAACAGCACACTTGTATCCCGTGGATAAATGCCTAGGAGTGCAATTGCTGGTGGTAGGGTAGTTCTATTTTTAGTTTTTTGAGGAAACCCCATACTGTTTTCCAGACTGGCTGCAGCAGCTTGCATTGCCACCAACAGTGCAAAAGAGATCCTCTTTCTCCGCATCCTCCCCAACATCTGTTGCTGCTTGAGTTCTTAATGTTAGCCATTCTGACAGGTGTAAGGTGATATCTCATGGTGGTTTTGATTCATATTTCCCTGATGATGAGTGATGTTGAGCATTTTTTCATGTGTTGGTTGGCCATCTGGATGTCTTCCTTGGAGAAGTGTCTATTCATGTCTTTTGTCCATTTCTTCACTGGATTATTTGTTTTTTGGGTGTTGAGTTTGATAAGTTCTTTATAGATTTTGGATACAGACCCATTATCTGATATGTCATTTGCAAATATCTTCTCCCATTCTGTCAGTTGCCTTTTAGTTTTGCTGATTGTTTCCTTTGCTGTGCAGAAGCTTTTTATTTTGGTGAGGTCCCAGTAGTTCATTTTTGCTTTTGTTTCCCTTGCTTCCGGAGACGTGTTGAGTAAGAAGTTGCTGAGGGCAAGATCAAAGAGGTTTTTGCCTGCTTTCTCCTTGAGGATTTTGATGGCTTCCTGTCTTACATTGAGGTCTTTCATCCATTTTGAGTTTATTTTTGTGTATGGTGTAAGAAAATGGTCCAGGTTCATTCTTCTGCGTGTTGCTGTCCAGTTTCCCCAGCACCACTTGCTGAAGAGACTGTCTTTATTCCATTGGATATTCTTTCCTGCTTTGTCAAAGATTAGTTGTCCATACTTTTGTGGGTCCATTTCTGGGTTTTCTATTCTGTTCCATTGATCTGAGTGTCTGTTCTTCTGCCAGTACCATACTGTCTTAATGATTACAGCTTTGTAGTATAGCTTGATGTCCGGGATTGTGATGCCTCCTGCTTTGGTTTTCTTTTTCAAGATTGCTTTGGTTATTTGGGGTCTTTTCTGGTTCCATACCAATTTTAAGATTATTTGTTCTAGCTCTGTGAAGAATGCTTGTGTTATTTTCATAGGGATGGCATTGAATACATAGATTGCTTTGGGTAGTATTAACATTTAAACAATATTTGTTCTTCCTATTCAGGAGCATGGAATCTTTTTCCATTTTTTTTGTGTCTTCTTCAGTTTCTTTCATAAGCTTTCTATAGTTTACAGTGTATAGATTTTTCACCTCTTTGGTTAGACTTATTCCTAGGTATTTTATGATTTTTTTGTGCAACTGTAACTGGGATCAATTCCTTGATTTCTCTTTCTGTCACTTCATTGTTGGTATTTAGGAATGCAACCGATTTCTGTGCATTAATTTTATATCCTGCAACTTTGCTGAATTCATGAATCAATTCTAGCAGTTTTTTGGTGGCATCTTTTGGGTTTTCCATGTAGAGTATCATGTCATCTGCAAAGAGTGAAAGTTTGACCTCCTCCTGGCCAATTTGGATGCTTTTTATTTCTTAGTGTTGTCTGACTGCACAGTCTAAGACTTCCAATATTATGTTGAATAACAGTGGTGAGAGTGCTCGTCCCTGTCCTGCTCTGATCTTAGGGGGAAAGCTCTCAGTTTTTCCCCATTGAGGATGATATTAACATTGGGTCGTTCACATATGGCTTTTCTTATCTTGAGGTATGCTCCTTCTACCCCTACTTTCTTGAGGGTTTTTATCAAGAAACGATGCTGTATTTTGTCAAATGTTTTCTCTGCATCTATTGAGAGGGTCATATGGTTCTTTTCCTTTCTTTTATTGATGTGATGAATCATGTTAATTGTTTTGCGGATATTGAACCAGCCCTGCATCCCAGGTATAAATCCTGCTTGGTCGTGGTGAATAATTTTTTTAATGTATTGTTGGATCTGGTTGGCTAATATCTTGTTGAGGATTTTTGCATCCATGTTCATTAAGGAAATTGGTCTATAGTTCTCCTTTGTAGTGGAATCTCTGTCTGGTTTTGGAGCCAAGGTAATGCTGGTTTCATAGAAAGAGTTTGGAAGTTTTCCTTCCATTTCTATTGTTTGGAACACCTTCAAGAGAATAAGTGTTACCTCTTCCTTAAATGTTAGGTAGAATTCCCCTGGAAAGCCATCTGGCCCTGGACTCTTGTTTTTTGGCAGATTTTTGATTATGAATTCAATTTCCATACTGGTTATGGGTCTGTTCAAATTTTCAATTTCTTCCTGTTTCAGTTTTGGTAGTGTATATGTGTCTAGGAATTTTTCTATTTCTTCCAGATTGCCCATTTTACTGGCATATAATTGCTCATAACATTCTCTTATTATTGTTTTTATTTCTGCTGTGTTGGTTGTGCTCTTTCCTCTTTCATTCTTGATTTTATTTATTTTGGTCCTTTGCTTTTTCTTTTTGATCAAACTGGCTAGTGGTTTATCAATTTTGTTAATTCTTTTAAAGAACCAGCTTCTGGTTTCATTGATCTGGTCTACATTTTTTTTGTTTGTTTGTTTCAATAGCATTAATTTCTGCTCTAATCTTTATTGTTTCCTGTCTTCTCCTGGTTTGGGTTTTATTTGCTGTTCTTTTCCTACCTCTTTAAGGCATAAGGTTAGGTTGTGTATCTGAGATCTTTCTTCCTTCTTTAGGAAGGCCTAGATTGCTATATACTTTCCTCTTATGACCACCTTTGCTGTGTCCCAGAGGTTTTGGCTGTGTTAGCATTTTCATTGGTTTCCATATACTTTTTAATTTCCTCTTTAACTGCTTGGTTACCCCATTCATTCTTTAATAGGATGTTCTTCAGTCTCCAAGTATTTTTTACCTCTCCAAATTTTTTCTTGTAGTTGATTTCGAGTTTCATAGTGTTGTGGTCTGAAAATATGCATGGTATAATCTTGATCTTCTTGTACTTACTTAGGGCTGTTTTGTGTCCCAGTATATGGTCTATTCTGGAGAACATTCCATGTGCACTGAAGAAGAATGTATATTCTGCTGCTTTAGGATGAAATATTCTGAATATATCTGTAAGTCCATCTGGTCCAGTGTGTCATTCCAAGTCATAGTTTCCTTGTTGATTTTTTGATTAGATGATCTGTCCATTGCTGTGAGTGGGGTGTTGAAGTCTCCTACTATTATGGTATTAATATTGATGAGTTTCTTTATGTTTGTTATTAGTTGATTTATTATATATTTGGGTGCTTTCACATTTGGTGCATAAATGTTTACAATTGTTATGTCTTCTTGGTGGCTATACCCCTTGATTATCATATAATGCCTTTCTGCATCTCTTGATACAGTCATTATTTTAAAGTCTAGATTGTCTGATATAAGGATGGCTACTCTGGCTTTCTTTTGTTGACCATTAGCATGGTAGATGGTTTTCCATCCCCTTATTTTTGATCTGAAAGTGTCTTTAGGTCTAAAGTGGGTGTCTTGTAAACAGCATATAGATGGGTCTTGTTTCTTGTCCATTGTGTTACCCTATGTCTTTTGAGTGGAGCATTGAGTCCACTGATGTTTAGAGTGAGTACTGAAAGGTACGAACTTATTGCCATTATGATGCTTGTAGAGTTGGAGTTTTTGGTGGTGTTCTCTGGTCCTTTCTAATACTTGTTGCTTTTATATATATATATGTATATATATATATATATATATATATATATATATATATATATATATAAAATTTTCAATCTTTTCTCCCCTCAGAGAGTCCCCCTTAAAATTTCTTGTAGGGATGGTTTAGTGGTCACAAACTCCTTTAATTTTTGTTCGTCTGGGAAACTTTTTATCTCTCCTTCTATTTTGAATGACATCCTTGCTGGATAAAGAATTCTTGGCTGCATATTTTTCTGATTCAGCACACCGAATATATCCTGCCACTCCTTTCTGGCCTGCCAAGTTTCTGTGGATAGGTCTGCTGCAAACCTGATCTGTCTTCCCTTGTAGGTTAGGAACTTTTTTTCCCTTGTTGCTTTCATGATTCTTTCATTGCCCGAGTATTTTGTGAATTTGACTATGATATGCCTTGTTGATGGTTGGGTTTTGTTCAATCTAATGGTGGTCCTCTGTGCTTCCTGGATTTTGATGTTTGTGTCTTTCCCCAGGTTAGGAACGTTTCCCGCTATGATTTGCTCACATAACCCTTCTACGCTTATTTCTGTCTCTTCCTCTTCTGGGACCCCTATGATTCTGATGTTGTTCCTTTTTAATGAAGAACTGATTTCTCTAATTCTTAAATTGTGCTCTTTTGCCTTAATCTCCCTCTTTTTTTCTGCTTTGTTATTCTCTATAAGTTTGTCCCCTCTATGGCTGATTCTCTGTTCTGCTTCAGCCATCCTTGCCACCGCAGCATCCATCCATGTTTGCAGCTCAGTTATAGCATTTTTAATTTCATTCTGGCTATTTTTTACTTCTTTTATCTCTGCAGAAAGGGATTCTAATCTATTTTCGTCTCCAGCTAGTAGTCTTATTCTTGTGATTCTAAATTCTGGTTCAGATATCTTGCTTGTATCTATATTGGTTAAATCTCTGGCTGTCGTTTCTTCATGCTCTTTCTTTTGGGGTGAATTCCTTCGTTTTGTCATTTTGAACAGAGAAAAGGAATTAATGAGGTAGAAAAATTAAAATTAAAAAATTTAAATTAAAAAATATTAAAATTAAAAAATTAAACATGCACACACACAAATTGAATAAATGATGCTAGATCCTAGGTGTGTTTTGGTGTGGGTGTTGAAAGTGGCTTGACAAAATCTATAAAGAGCTCACCAAACTCCACACCCGAAAAACAAATAACCCAGTGAAGAAATGGGCAGAAAACATGAATAGACACTTTTCAGACATCCGGATGGCCAACAGGCACATGAAAAGATGTTCAACGTCGCTCCTTATCAGGGAAATACAAATTAAAACCACACTCAGATATCACCTCACGCCAGTCAGAGTGGCCAAAATGAACAAATCAGGAGACTATAGATGCTGGAGAGGATGTGGAGAAACAGGAACCCTCTTGCACTGTTGGTAGGAATGCAAATTGGTGCAGCCGCTCTGGAAAGCAGTGTGGAGGTTCCTCAGAAAATTAAAAATAGACCTACCCTATGACCCAGCAATAGCACTGCTAGGAATTTATCCAAGGGATACAGGAGTACTGATGCATAGGGGCACTTATACCCCAATGTTTATAGCAGCACTCTCAACAATAGCCAAATTATGGAAAGAGCCTAAATGTCCATCAACTGATGAATGGATAAAGAAATTGTGGTTTATATACACAATGGAATACTACGTGGCAATGAGAAAAAATGAAATATGGCCCTTTGTAGCAACGTGGATGGAACTGGAGAGTGTGATGCTAAGTGAAATAAGCCATACAGAGAAAGACAGATGTCATATGTTTTCACTCTTATGTGGATCCTGAGAAACTTAACAGAAACCCATGGGGGAGGGGAAGGAAAAAAAAAAAGAGGTTAGAGTGGGAGAGAGCCAAAGCATAAGAGACTGTTAAAAACTGAGAACAAACTGAGGGTTGATGGGGGGTGGGAGGGAGGAGAGGGTGGGTGATGGGTATTGAGGAGGGCACCTTTTGGGATGAGCACTGGGTGTTGTATGGAAACCAATTTGACAATAAATTTCATATATTAAAAAAAAAAAAGAAAGTGGCTTGACAGATTAGAGAAAAAAAGGGAGGGGATAAAAAAAAGGAAATCGTTTGAGACTTTGAAAACAATGTACACTGAAGTATACTAAAATGAGATGATGGGAATAAAATAGAATTTGAAAAAATTTACACAAAAGTAAAGAATATAGTATCAAAAAATTAAAGAAAAATATT
The DNA here is from genome assembly GCF_028749965.1 of Puma concolor. Taxonomy (NCBI): domain Eukaryota; kingdom Metazoa; phylum Chordata; class Mammalia; order Carnivora; family Felidae; genus Puma; species Puma concolor. The sequence continues at coordinate 51,961,650 of NC_141670.1, read as the reverse complement.
TTCAATAGAAATTGAAAATAAAAATGAATTTTTCTTTTTCTATATTCAAGAAAAAGAAAAGAAACTAAAACGAAAAAAAAAGAAAAAGAAAAAAGGAAATCGTTTGAAAATTTGAAAAAGTGAATATACTGTAGTAGACTAAAATAAAATGATGGATGTAAAATAGAATTTGAAAAAATTTACACAAAAGTAAAAAATACAGTAAAAAAATAAAGAAAAATATTTTTAATAAAAATTGAAAATAAAAATGAGTTTTTTCTGTGTATTCAAGAAAAAGAAAAGAAGTGAAAAAGAGAAAAAAAAAAGAAAATCGAATAGATGGACCTGCTAACAGATTGAAATAGGACTGAAATTCCTTCGTTTTCCCCTTGAAGTCAGACTATGAAGTGTTTTATAGTCTGTAAACTAAGTAGGCGGTGAGACTTGTCTTCATGAAGAGCGAGGTTGGCCCAGTTGGGCTGGGCTCAGTGCAACAGGCTCTGTTCTTTACTAGATGGCACTACTAGCCTACTGGGGTGTATTTTTGTGAGGCTCACAAGTGCGTATGCGCATGCGCAGGAGTGGTGAAAATGACGTCATCCAGGTACCCATTCTGTTCTGGATAGCAATCGCGTACCTGTCCTCTGTCTTTAGCTCTCGTCCACTCCCCCCTTTTTCACTCTCCATGACCAAGCCCCAGGCAATACTTCTCTCCCGAGTTTTGTCTCATATGCGGCTGCTTTCCCTGACCCCTTATTTCCAAAGGACTGTGGCTTTGACCTGTTCTACCCCTCTGTGGGAGGGTCTCACCGAGCAATGGCCTAATGAACAATGGCCAAGTGTCGGCTGCACCCAGGAACACTTGCAGGACCCTGCTCCTGCAAGTGCCCTGAGACTGTGGCCAGGTGCCAGCCTGCCCCAGAAGTTCAGGAGACAATGTAGAAGCAGCGTTTCAGGGATTATGGGAAATCACAGCACACATCTGACACCAGGCTTCACCCTTAATGACTTTGTTCCAGCACCAGTCTGGATGTTCTCTGGGGTCTGCTGGGACCAGGTAGCTTCAACAGTCTCTACCAAATGTCCTTCCAGCAGTGGAATCGCTTTTCCCTGTGTGGCCTGAGAACCTCCCAGGACCCAGTCTGTTCCTGGGGATTCACCCTTCCCACCAGAGTACCGCCAGGTTTTGAGCTGCGTAGTTGCAGCCTTTGTGCTCCCCTTGTTTATAATCTTAATGGAATTTCAACCCTCTCTTTCTCCTTTCTCCCTTTTTAGTTTAGTCCCTGCGACTGTTTTGAATTTTCTACTTTCTCTCCAGGTGCTTTTGGGTAGGGGTGCTTTTTCTGTATTCTTCCCCTGGTCTCCCTCCTCTCCACCCACAAAAGTGGCTCCTTGCCTGCCCCAGCTTCTCTCTCCCCAAGTTCACCTCTCTGCGCCACGTACCTGCTGAATTCTGTGGTTCAGGTTGTGCAGATTGTTGTGTAATCCTCCAATCAGTGTTCTAGGTATGCAGGATGGTTTAATGTTTGTCTGGCTCTATTTAATGTACAGAAGACACACAAAAACTTCCAAGCTATTCTGCCATCTTGGCTCCTCCTATTATTGTTGAGTTTTAAGTGTTCTTTGTATATTTTGGCTATCTGTCTTTTATCGGATGTTTGTTTTGCAAAGATGTCTACTTCCCCTCCCCCAGGCTGTGAGTTGTTTCATTCTCTTAACAGTGTCTTTTGCATTAGTTTTTAATCTTACTCAAGTCCATTTTAATCAATGTTTTTTCTCACAGATCATGCTTTTGGTGTACCTTAAATGTAATCACTGAACCCAAGGTCACCTAGGATTTCTCATATTTTATCTTCTAAGAATGTTAAAATTTTGATTTTACATTGATGCTTATGATCCATTTTGAGATAATTTTTGTGAGAGGCATAAAGTCTGTGTCTAGATTCAGTTTTTTGGTATTTTTGATATTTTTGTATTTTTTGAATGTCCAGTGTTTCCAGCAACATTTGTTGAAAAGACTCTCTTTTCTCCATTAAATTGTTTGCTCCTTTTTCAATACCAGTTGACTGTATTTGCACAGATCTATTTTTGTTCCATTGGTCTATTTGTCTACTCTTCTGTCAATACTACACTGTGCTGATTACTGTAGCTTTGCAGTAAGTCTTAAGTCCAGTAGTCTCCATTTTTCAACTTTGTGTATTGCCTTTCCAATTAAACTTTAGAAACAGATTGTCAATATTTACAAAAGAACTTCCTTGGATTTTGATTTGAATTGTGTTGAATCTATAGATTAAGTTGGGAAGAACTGAAATTTTGACACTATTGAATCTTGCTATCCACATATAGGGGATATCTCTCCATTTTATATATTTTATGTTTCTTTGATTTCTTTTGTTTCTTTAGTCAGAGTTGTGTAGTTTCAAAGGTTGAATTTGAATGTTAAACTAACTTTGCATTCCTAGGCTAAACTCCAATTGACTGTGTTTATTTTCCTTTTTATATATTGTTGGATTCAATTAACTAAAATCTTGCTTAAGATTTTTACATCTATGCTGGTGAGGGATATTGATCTAAAGTTTTCTTGTAATTGTCTAATTTTGATACCAGGGTAGTGCTGACCCTCATATAGAACGAGTTGGGAAATAATCCCCCCTTTTCAACATTCTAGTAGAGTTTGTATTGAATTGGTATTATTTCTTCCGTAAATGTTTTGTAGAATTTACCAGTGGGGTCAACTGGACTTGGCAGTTTCTTTGTTGTAAGATTTTTAAGCACACATTTCATTTCTTTAATAGATATAGAGCTATTCAGATTATCTATTTATTCTTGAGTGAGTTTTGGCAGTTTGGTAATTTGTATTTTTCAAAGAATTTGTCTATTTCCATCTAAGTTGTCAAATTTCTTGGCATAAAGTGTTTTCATAATGTTATCTTTTAAATATCTGTATGACCTTTATTTTCCTTTTAACAGGTGTCCTTTTAACATAAGATGTTGGTGATTTGTGCCATCTGTCTCTCTCTCTTTTTTCCTGATCAGTCTGACTATAGGTATATCAATTTTATTGATCTCAGAGAATCAGGCTTTGGTTTACTGATTTTCTCTACTATTTTTCTATTTCATTTTTGATATTATATTTATTGTTTCCTAGTTTTTACTTATATGGATTTTCACTTGCTTTTTTCTAATTTTATAAATTAGAAGCTGAGTTCACTGGTTTGAGACTTTTGTTACTCTCTAATATAGAGATTTAGTACTATAGGTTTCCCCTAAATAATGTTTTAGCATGTTTCCCCAAATTTTAATATGTTGTAGTTTCATTTTCAGTCAGTTCAAAATGCATTCTATTTTTCCTTTTGGTTTCTTCTTTGACTTGTGATTTATGTAGATGTGTGTTATGTCGTTTCTATTGGGCTATTTTCCAGATATTATTGTGTTATTGATTTCTAATTTAATTCCACTGTGGTCATAGCACATACATTTTGTATAACTTCAATTATTTAAAATTCATTGATACTATTTTTATGATCCAGGATATAGTCTATGTTGACAAATGCTCTGGGGTGATTGGGGGGAAAATGTATTTTGTCACTGGCCAACTGACCAAGTTGGTTGATCATATAGTTAATGCCTTTCATATAGAAATTTTTCTTCTGTCTACTTATTTTACCAATTATTGAGACAGGAGTATTGCAATCTGTGACTAAAATTTTCTATTTCTTCTTGCAATTCTATCAGTTTTTGTTTTGGGTCTCTTAAAGTTGTTAGCTGCACAGGGTTTATGACTGTTATTCCCTCTTAATTGGTCACTTTTTAATTATGAAATAACTTTTCCTCTGGCTAAATTCTTTGCTCTAAAATCTACTTTCTCTAATAGTAATATAGCCACTCTATCTGTATTTTGACTAGTTTTAGAATGGTATAACTTTTCCCATTCTTTTACTTTTAATCAATTTCTGTCTTTATATTTGAAGTGACTTAATTGTAAACAGGATATAGTTGGGTGTCATTGTTTTACCCAAATTTGGCCACATTTACATTTTAATTGATGTATTAAAATCCTTTATATTTAATGTGAATAATGATATGATTGGTTTAAGTCTAGCACCTTGCTATGTGTTTTCTATTTGCACAATTTGTTTTTCCTTTCTTTGTCCTTTTTAAAATGCTTCTTTTGAGTTAATTAAGTATTTATTATGATTCTATTGTATTATCTTTCTTTGATCACTAGCTAGAACTTTTTTTTTTAATTTTATTTTAGTGACTGATTTAATGTTTATAGTAGCAGTTGGCAAACTATGGCCTGTGGGTCTGTTTCTGTAAATCAACTATTACTGGAAGGCATCCACACCCATTCATTTACATTGCATATGGCTCCTTTCAAGCTAAAACAGTGAAAGTGGGGCATTTGTGATAAATACTATATGGCCCACAAGTCTAAACTATTTACTATCTGTTCTTTAAAGAAAAATTTGCTACCCTGGCTTACAGTATCCATCTTTAACTTATGGCAGACTACTGTTATATAATATAACAATTCATATTTAGTATAAAAATCCTTATAATAGTACACTTCTTCCCCTCACCTTTAACCCCTATTCTATTGTTGTCATGCAATTTGCTTATTTATGTTATAAACCAGAGAGGGAGGGAGAGAGAGAGAGAGAGACAGAATGGTTTCTAATTCTGTTTAAATAGTTATCTTTTAAAGAGACAAAAATACAAAATCATGATCTATCATTTAGCAGTACTCACAGTAGCTGATATTTGAGAACAATCAGTTTATTGCTTTAATGGAGTCAAAATATAGGGATGAACATACTTTCTTCTTAGCTTCTTTGCTTCAGTCTTTCCTCATCTATGCCCACCCTCATCAGTGATAGGATGGGGGTGAAGGTACTTTCTGGAAAAACTTTACTTTCCTTATCTATGGTATTTGATGGGATTAGGGTAGGGATATTTTCTGGAAAGAACTTCAGACTGTGCTCAGGATTTACTCCTGGGTACCTTTAAATCTTCTTTTGTAATGGGAGATAAGTAGACAGTTCTAAATCTCATGTAAGAATGGTTGTGCTACCTCTCAACAATAGCCAAATTATGGAAAGAGCCTAAATGTCCATCAACTGATGAATGGATAAAGAAATTGTGGTTTATATACACAATGGAGTACTACATGGCAATGAGAAAGAACGAAATATGGCCCTTTGTAGCAACGTGGATGGAACTGGAGAGTGTGATGCTAAGTGAAATAAGCCATACAGAGAAAGACAGATGTCATATGTTTTCACTCTTATGTGGATCCTGAGAAACTTAACAGAAAACCATGGGGGAGGGGAAGAAAAAAAAAAAGAGGTTAGAGTGGGAGAGAGCCAAAGCATAAGAGACTGTTAAAAACTGAGAACAAACTGAGGGTTGATGGGGGGTGGGAGGGAGGGGAGGGTGGGTGATGGGTATTGAGGAGGGCACCTTTTGGGATGAGCACTGGGTGTTGTATGGAAACCAATTTGACAATAAATTTCATATATTGGAAAAAAAAAGAATGGTTGTGCTACATGTATATGAATAAATCATTTTGTAGTATGAAGTCTTCTGTATACTAAGAGACGCACTGGTATCATGTATTAAAGGCCAGGAAGGAGAGAGACTTTCCTGAAGTATGTGTTGCTTTCAGGATAGGTGGAATATGAAAATGGACATTATTTGGGGGATGATATTTAAGAAGATGACCCAAAAGGAAATATTAGGGTTTTGTAGAAGCTGTAGCTTCTCTAAGAGAGGCTTATTCATACTTTATTATGTCATTAAATAGGGGAGCTCTTAAGTTGAAGTAATGGAGCTTTATTTAAATTGGATAACAGACATTTGTTTTATTTTATACACATTTCTCAAAGTTGAAGTAATGGAGCTTTATTTAAATTGGATAACAGACATTTGTTTTATTTTCTACACATTTCTCAAAGGCTTATGATATCTTAAACCTTTTCTTAACTCAAACTTTTTGACAGTAACTCTGAATATTCCTGGTGTAGCCCACAAATCCCATATCTCCACTTCATTTACCAGGCTTGACCACACTGATATTTTCATTCTTTTAATGGGCTATGTTCTTTTTCTCCTCCAGAGCCTTTCCACAAGCTTGTCTTTTGCCTGAAGCATTCTTTACACCAGTCTTCCCTATGCTAACTCCTACTTATTAGCCAGGTCTCATTTCAAACATCACTTCTTCAGAGGGAACCTCCCTGCCCACTCAGTATAAAATAATTTCCCTCCTACCCTTAATTCTTTTATACACTCTCATGCTTATTGTGTCAGACTGAATTATTGGCCCTGTCCTTCATCCCTTCCTGTGTCAATACCTTTTTCACTTACCAGGGGGAAAGTGAATACTCTGGGGGAAAGAAGAATACTCAGATCTTTCAAAGCCTGTTGGATAAGTCATCGGAGATGATACTGTTACTAGGGACCCAAAATGTCATTATGGCCTCCCTGTTATAGTCCTGGCCAAGTCTGAGTCAAAGTGGGTATAACAGATTTATGGACCCCAACCAATAGTTTCATTTTCCTGGTTTCAGGGTGCAAACAAAGGTGGTTATACTTAATAGCCAGCAGAATCCTTCTATTCATTCTCTAGAACCTTTATTTATAGTTTTAAAAAAAAACCTGATAATGCCCCTATTGATCAAGATAGTTGCCATAGTTTGGGCTCCCTAGGACATAGACTATGAGACTATGCAAGAGATTTATTAGGGAGTGCATTCAAGACAAACACCAGCAGAAGGAAGGAAGCAGGAACAGATAAAGGAAAACTTGGGCTGTGATACAATTTCAGTGAAGGCTTCAGCAACCCCATGAGGTCCTCTGAAGCTGGGATCACCTTCCACAGTTTTCCAGGTGAGGAAGCTGGAATTTTATATGCCCTGCATTGATCAGTCATTCAGTGTGGGGTTCCTTTGGAAAATAATCATGACCTTGGGTGAAGAGGCTCTGTTCAGCCACAGCAATTCCCAAAGAGACTTGACAGTCGAGGAAATAAGTCAAAAAGATTCCTGAAGGGGGAATTTGAGCATCACATCACAATGTCCACTATGGTAGTTAACCAGAAGTAGTACTGCATCCTAGGTGGAATTGCCAATATCAGTGCCTTTCAGTTCACAGATATGGTCTCTGCAGAAATCCAGATGAATCATGGCAGACAATGATGTACTGTCATACATTTTATCAATTGGCAGCCCCAATTGAGCTGTTATGCCTCATGTGGCATCGTTATTACATTGCACATGGTATGCAGTTATTGATCTGGAAAATGCCTTCTTTGCCATTTCCTCTAAGAAGGAAGATTAAAATTGGTTTGCATTGACTCCAGGTCCAGAAGTATAGTAGCTCACATCCACTGTCTTGGCCCAAGACCATGTTAATTGTCTTGCTCTCTGTCACAAATAAAGCATCACATTAACCTACTATATTGATGTCATCTTGCTTATCAGACCTGGGAAATAGGAAGTGGAAAGCACTTTGAATGCCCAGATGAGACATATCACTCCAGAGGATGAAAGATAAAGATTCAGTGGCCTGATACATTGGTAAAGCTTTTAGGGGTCCAATGATCTGGACATCCTCGGGGAATCCACTCTAAGAGAAGGGACAACCTATTGCACTGTACACCTCCTATCACTGCTCCTATCACCAGCAGTTGGTGGGTCCTCCTTAGACTTTGTAGATAGCATATAATATAGTTGAAAATAATGATCCAACCCATTTATCAGTGCCTCAGAAGGTTTTCAGTTGATTGTGGGGCTCAAAGCAAGGGAAGATATTGCATTGAGTTCAAGATGCAGTACAAACTGACCTGTCACTTTGGTCATATGGCCAATAGATACAATGGCTCTGGATCCAATTTTGAATGGCCCTGAAGGCTCATTTTCTTCCTGTTTTGGGGAGCTCAACAGAGACCTGGGTTAGTAGGTCTGAGTTAGCTCAATGAGGAAGAAGCTAACTCTTTACTGGGCTACTAAACTCCTAAAACTCCTCTTTTCAAACAAGGTCACTTTTCAACCCATGAAGCTTCCAATGTTACATAATCCCAGAGATGTTCCTTGCTTTCCCCCATTCTATAAAAATGTAGATAATTATGGTCATGGAACTCCTCTCTCCTGGAACACTAACCATACTATTTACTGTGTCCAGCCTAAAGTAATGAGGGTTCAGGGGATTGTATGTATTCTAATACTTCTCCACTATAAGTTCCCCACCCCAGTCTAGTATCTGTGTGTGCTCATGTTACTACGGTAGATATGGACATTGTAGGGAGTCTCTGTCAAGCCAGAACAGGAGAATTGTAGACTGTTATGGATCTGAAGCAATTTGCCTCTTGCAGCAAAGAATTTGTAAAACAATTCCTGCTGTGCTATGGAGTCCTAGTAGAGAGTGAGCACCTAGCCTTGGACACCAAGTAACTGTGAGACAAGAACTGCCTATCGTAACCTACCAATTCACATGGTTTGGCAGACCAGAAACACTCCATCTTCTGATGAAACTTCAGGATTGAGCTCAAACAAGTCTAAGTAACATGAACAGGTTACTTGTGTCTTTATGTCACCTACCTCTGTTGCAACAAAACTGCTCTCTCAACTTATATATTGACTTAATAAGAAGCCCTATGCCAGATGATGACAGAGGAAAAACCCTCAGTCCTCATTCCACAAAGGGCCCTGAAGATGGACTTAGGCTGCAATACAGACCTGCTCAGGGCTGGCCTTGACGTGACAAGGAGGGGAAATAACCCTGTGGGCAGAGCTTTGAATAGTACACTTGGTCATCTCCTTTGTATGGAGAAATAGATAGTGTTAAGTAAGGCCTTATGGGCAGTGGTGAACAGCTTAGCTTGCTGGTCAAGGGCTTGGAAAAGGCAAGATTGAAATACCTAAGGTAAAAAGGTCTAGGTCTAAAAAGGTCTAGGTCTAAAAAGGAGGTGGATGGACCTGAGGAGAAACCTTTGTGCTTCACATAAATGCGCATTAGAGAGTATTCACTGCAGTGGAGATTCTAATCAATACAGGGAATCAATGCCTATGATGGTATCCTGAGTAACCCACAGTATGGAGTATCGTGGCCTAGAACACACACATGCATGTGTGTGTGCACACACACGCGTGCACACACACACACACACACATCTGAAGCTAAAGTTTCATGAAATGATACATATCCCTCCTATATGCTAGTTACCACCCACTAAGTTGATACCATGACTCAATAATAGGATGTGAAATGTGAATCACCATTTGAAAAACACTGATGGAAATCAATCCTAACCTTCCTTTTACATTTAAGGAAACTGAGCTCCAAAGAAGGCAAGGCTTGTGGTGCCTGGGTAGCTCAGTCAGTTAAGCATCCAACTGTGGCTCAGGTCATGATCTCACAGCTTGTGAGTTCAAGTCCTGCATCAGGCTCTGTGCTGACAGCTCAGAGCCTGTGCTGACAGCTCAGAGCCTGGAGCCTGGTTTGGATTCTGAGTCTCATTCTCTCTATTTCTGCCCCTCCCCCCCTTGTGCTCTGTCTCTGTCTCAAAAACAAAGGCAAAACTTTGTTAAACATCATTAGCAAATGCAGGACTAAAATTCATGTTTCCTGACTCTCAGATCAATTTCATTTTTTTGGCATCTTTCTCACATTTGTTAAAGGAAATAAAAAGGAAACATTTTTGAGGTGATAAGGGATACAAGAAAATTTGAAAAACTTTCTTTTTAGCAAACATCTAAAAATGAAGGCTAAAATTCAACAAACATCCTTCAAAGTGCATAGCCGATCCCATAAGAAAGTAAGGAAGAGTTTAGGAAGTCAAACACAAAACAGAAGGAGTCCAGAGTTGTTATCCAGAATTAAAGGCCAACAAGAGGTCTAGAGAATTACATTATATGAACAAGTTGCATAAATCTAGACTCTTGAATTTTAATGGTCATGTGGGGGACAAAGACTTGAGCTTTTGGAAGGTAGGTTGTATGAACTGAGAACCATTTGCAAAGAAAGGACACTTACAGGGACACTTAAAGAATGGACACTTATAAGCTCAGGGACAGTGTAGGCTAGGAAAACAAAAAACTCCTCTGGCAAAAGATTGTTCTTTGTTTTAGCTTCAGTAACAGATGGGGAAGGGTTATCAGAGAAATGGTAAACATGACCCTATCCTCATAAGTGTGTTACAGCTCCAAGTTAACTTTGTACATAGCTCAGAAAATACCAAAGTGAAAAATTAAAGTGGTCCCAGTTGTGTGTATCCCAGGAAATCTCTCAGAAAGAAGAACGACTCTCCTCTAGAGACTTGTATGTTCAGCATAGGTAGGGCTGCCAGATAAGATGCATGTCACATAGTTAAATTTGAATTTCAGATAAACAATGAAAAAATGTTTCAGTATGCAGCATGACATATCTGAGAAATACACACAAAAGTATTAGTTGTTTATCTGAAAATCAAACTTAACTAGGTATCTTGTTTTTTCCCCCTAAACTGGCAGCTCTAATCAGAGTTCCTTACAGATGCCCACAGATTAAGTTTAGCCAGTCATGAGTTCAAAATGCAAAGTTGCTGAACTCATATAGGAAACAAGCCACCATGAGAAAGAGCAGGAAAAACAGAAGATTGTATACCTAAAGCCTTCAGATATTTATTAGATAATGAATATAAATAATTACATTACAAAAAGGAAGGAATTGAAAACTTGAGACTACAAACAAAATACTACAAAAAATGGCCAGGCAAAATCAAAAAAGAATCAAATAGAATTTATGGAAATAAGTAGAATCAGTTGGGGCACCTTATTGGTTAATCATCTGACTTTGGCTCAGGTCATGATCTCATGGTTTGAGAGGTCAAGCCCTACATTGGGCTCTGCACTGATGGTGCGGAACCTGCTTGGGATTCTCTCTCTCTTCCTTCCCCACTTCCCCACTTGTGCTGTCTCGCTCGTTCTCTTAAAATAAACAGACTTTAAAAAAAGTAAAAAGAAAAAAGAAATAGAATCAGTAAACCAGTAGATGGATCTAAAGAAATTATGTGGAATGCTAAAAAAAACAAAACAACACATGAGAAATGTGAGAAAAAAGTTACAAAACAAGGAAGATAAATTGAAAGGCTCTAACATATGGCTACTGAAGTTTTCAGAAGGAGAGAATAGAAAAGATGGAGAAAGGTAAATAGTCAATGAATCAAATGACCAAGAATTTCCTGTAATTGATGAAAGAAATTAATCCACCAATTCAGGAAAGCTCAAACCTGCAGCAGAATTTATAGACAAACACATTTTAGTGAAATGGCAAAATAACAGAGACAGAGAAAATCTTAAAATCAGCACAGACAAGAGAAAATGTACTTATAAAAATACAGCAAACCGGTAGACTTCTCAGCAGCAACAATGGAAGCCTAAAGATAATGGAATCACCAAAGTGCTGAGAGAGAAAATAACCACCATATTTAAATTGTTGACACCAAAAAGTATTTAAATTGTTGGCAACCAAAATCATTAATGAAAAACAGATTTTAAAAATGGTTTATCATTAATAGATCTTCACTAACATTTTTTAATATTTAAAAACATATAATTTAAAACTTAGAAGGCATTTATGTAGGTATATCTACAGAATCACAGTGTGTAATAAAAAATTAGAGAAAAACATAAATGTTCATCATCATAGGCACAAATAACTGAGTTTTAGTATAGCCATACAACAGAATACCATTTAGGTGATAACATACAGGAACTAGAGTTAAACTGATCAACATAGTTCACAATCACAGGCAAAAGCAAGGTGCAGAAGAATATGCTAACTATGATAACCCTTTCTATACATTTTTGAAATATGCAAGACGTTACAATTGCTTAGTATATATTCAGATATAGAAAAATTATAAATTCAAGGGAAATATAAATACACAGTTCAGGCCATTTACTATGACTGGAGGAGATGGAGAGACCCACGGAGACCTTCAAGTGGGTTCATAGTGTTTTTGTTCTTAAAGTGTGAAGTATACATGATGTTTATTATATTATTATTTGTCCCATTTTTGTCTTAAATACCTTACCATAATTTATAAAAGTAAATGAAAAGGAGAAAAGAAGGACATTTGAAGTGTTTATAATCTCTTCTCATTTTGAAAGCAAAATGCATATGGAATGGTAAAACTAGTACTTATGAGAGATGGTTAAAGAGAAAATAAGGGTAAGAGAATAAAACAGTGCGGGGTAAAGGTAGCAGGTAGAAACTCACTATGAAAGCAGGTTTAGTTATGGGGTTGTTTCTCCAATTATCCCATGATTTTATAAGCAGAAGTCATGGGTCTCTTGCTACTTTTCAGGCCACATCTTTGTGGCTCTGACCTGAGACCAAGAGGCTGTTGCTGCAGCCAGTAATTGGGAAGAAGCAGAAAACAGCTTCCTCTTTCACCTGCCCAGCTGTCTTGTAGCTCTGAGGCTAAAGACAAGGAGGAAATGAAGAGTTAGGCCACTGTAAAAACTAGACTCTACTGGAGTCCAGTTTCAGCTGCCACTGCAACTGCCTTCCTTCTGCATCTCAAGTATTAGCAAGTGTACCTCATTGGACCTTGAATCACATCGAAACTGTCAGTGCAAGGGAGCTGGGAATAGCAATTCATAGGCTTCCAGATCTCATGACACAGAAAAATGGAGATTTAGGCTTTAGGGAACTGAATTTCAAATGCTACTAGACACCATATCTAGCAAACCCACACCACTTTGGTTTCTCGGCATACACATGCAACTTTCTACTATGTTAAAAATTCTAGAAAATAAGAATAAAAACAATAGCAGTCTTTTGCTAAGCATAATACAAATATGCTTCATATAAACAAAAGCAATCTGATCCTTTTCCCCAAAGTGGGAAGCAAAAGTCTCATAAATCACATCATCCATCTCTGGGTGATAATCATTTCTCCTTTAGAAATTCCCACTTATGTCTTTGTGTCACTTTGGATCTGCCAAGAAGCAGATGTTAATGCAGAATTATATGTGAAAAGGATTTATTGGGGAAAGTACCTAGGAAGAATAAAAAGCGAGGAAGTGACAGTAGGCAGGATGTCTTCAAACCCCCTTGCAGGTCTGAGAAAGTCTTGATCAAATTGATGGGAGATCTTGAACAAAGATTGCCACATTGAGTAGTAGTAATGGACCTGATCTAGTATCCTCTGCACGTCACTCTCAGCCATTGCCTGGGTGCAGCCCAAAAGAAGGGTGTTTTCACCCTGACTGCCATGATGGATTCAAAGGAGTAGCAGCTGAGAGTTGTTATCAACTACACTCCCTGCACCACTTTCTCTCAAAGCAGATCTGAATGGCGCACCTCCTTGGCCATCCCAATCTTGTTTCTAAAGACTAAATAATAAATTTAATGATCACCAACACCTGGAAAAGGAGTGAAAAAAGGGAAATAGGCATATACAAATATGAAAATCTAGGCAGCTACTACAGTTCTTGAGTATACAACCTGGGCCATAGCCAGTATGTGTGAATTCCTTCATCCAACTTGAATGAAGCTCAGCTGATAGTGGTTCTTTGCTTGGTGGTGTAACCCAAATTTTCATTTCGGAGGTCTTGGTGGTTTTGCCGGTATTGAGTTGCTATAGTTTTCCATTTCTCTTTTTGGATAATGAAATTCTAAGAGCATCTCTGAAGGATTTCACAGACTCCTCCTTGTCTAAACTCTACTTGCAATAAAGTTCTTCTCTTGATAGTCGGGGTCGATCATTTCAGTCTACACATTAACTCTTTCTTTGTCTCTTGGTTCAATGACATGGAAAGCCCCACACAGCCAGGTAGCAGTCTCAATTCACAGGTCAATAGATCCACTGTGTCCCCTGGAAGCAGAAGCACTCCTCCTTTGAGAACTAAGGTTTCTAAGCCTTCAAAGCTCAACGTTGTGTGAAACAAAGTACATTTTTTGAATGGATCATTAGGTGGCTAGTGATTGGAGTCAGGCCCATTTTTATCCTTTGATTTACACACCCATGTTTTCTAGCCATAGGAGAATTGGTGCAATCTGTTGAAACTAGTTTTTAATATATACTATACCTTATAAAAGAGCACTCCAACCTCATACGTTGTTAGATCTCAGCAGGCTCACTTATGGAAACTTCAGTAAGCCATTCCGCTGTTCTGGCAGGCATGCTGCTTCTGGGTGGTGGGATTCATGTTAAGATCAGTGAATCTCACAGGCATCGCTTCTGTTGCATTATAACCAGTTGGTCAGAAGTTATGCCAAATGGAAAACCATATGCTGAATAACTAAGCATTTAGTAAGTCCTGTGTGATGGGGTGGCAGAAATATGTGGTCAAGGTGGGTACATCCAAATACAAAAATAAATTTCTATTACTATGATAAAAAATCACTGCCTATTCCACAGAAGAAGGGGCCAAGTGTAGTCAATCTTCCCCAGATGGTTCATGTGTCACAGCATCTTCAGCCTGCAGATGATGGTCACAACAAGGTATTATGAAGATGCTGATGCTTCTCATGGGAATTATTTTTCAATGCCTAATTAAACACAGAATCCTCAGGACTCATATAAGGGATAGAGTTAGAGGATGGCTAATCAGGTCACACTTAATAAATCCATTCTGATATTCCTATCCAAGGCTTTCATTTTTTTTTCTTTTATATTCTGCAAAGGATTTTCCACTTCATACAGGCCATTATTTGTCCAAGGTTTTAGTTTTCCAACCAAACAGCCAGAGCCATTCCAGCTGCTTCAGCTAACTCATTTGAATACAGAATTTCTCTCAAGTTCACCTAGACTGGTAAATTTGATCCAATCACATTTTACTTTATCCCTCTCCTAACCTCTTTAGAATCCATTCTCACATATAATCCTCAGGTTTCTACAGATATACATTAGCAGAATGTTGCAGTTTTTTTTTTTAATATTTTGAGAGAGACAGAATGTGAGCAGGGGATTGGCAGAGAGAGAGGGAGACAGAAACAGGCTCCAGGTTCTGAACTGTTAGCACAGAACCCGACATGGGGCTTGAACTCGCGAACCATGAGACCATGTCCTGAACTGAAGTCAGAGGCTTAACCGACTGAGCCACCCAGGAGCTCATAGTTCTTTTAGTGCATACTATGTTCTGGGTCAGATTTGAACTTATCCCCTATAAAGTCTACTGGGATGATTCTACTTTTGGTTCTGACCAAAAGTGGTAGGAGTGGGTTGTAGAGAATCAGCATTACATGGACAAAGAATTATTTCAGCTAAGTCATTACCAGCTTCAAAAGGCCTTCCCAGAAGGGCGTGGAGGTGCTGCCTCTGATAGAAAGGCATGCTCAGTGGGATTTGGGGTTTTAAAGTACACTGATTTATCTTTATGCATCCAAATATCCCATGGCAAATTTTGTGGTCATCTTCTTTACCAATTAATCACTTTTCACATGAGCATCTAAAAAAGTTGTGAATTCAAGTTGTATTGTAATTCTGCCACCTACAGGACTTACTCTGGATCATATTTTTGATACAATAGATAAGAGATTCTTTTAGGGCAATTTTTTTTTTTTCTGTAAGCCATCCATTGGATTCCATTACACTAACCCTTGCACTTCTCTCTTCCACCAGAGCATTCTATCACAAAATTCACTTGGTCTCTTTGAATAGGTAACTGATTCCAGGAATGACAAGTAATGACTTGAGAAACTGTTCTGACATTGCATACCATGGACTCCCTGAATCCGATTTTCTGCTAGTGACGAGGTCATTATTGCATTCAAATCAAACCAGGCCTTGACAATGCATCTTGGATTTCCATCTTTGTAGCTGAACTTCCTGGAACCACTTCCAGTACCAAATGCTGCATCTGTCAAGATTCTATGAGGAAAACAGAAAACACTATCTCAAGCAGAAAGGGATTTAGGACATAGACATAGATGTTTATAGAACAATTAAAAGGGCTTGAGTGCAAACATCAGGAAAAACAGTTGCTTGCTTTCCAGAGCTTAGCAAACTTCAAAAATCATGGGAAATTACTGTTCCCCCAAATCAATGATCTTACTATTCTCTTCAGCATTAGAGTGACAATTTTCAGGAGGATACCCAAAGCTGATGGCAAAAACCTCACAACTATCATCTGCTAAAATCTGCATGCCTGTACACAGCTGTTATGAGAAAATTATGGTTTCTCCCTGTTTTCTGCCTCCTGAAATTTGGCTAAGGATCCAACTTTGAAAGCTGCTGGAGTTCTCAGACATGTAACCCCAAGGTTTCAGCCTCTATAATTTTTGGGAGAGTTTAGAAAGGCAGAGATGATGCTAAATATCAATATGCAATATCTGGCATATCCTCTACTGAATGTGGAAAGCAAGAAGAGTAATTCCTTTAGACAATTGCTATGAGTGTTAAATGAGATAATATAACACTGGCAAAGTCCTGAGCACAGTATATTATACATGAAAAAGCTTAATGAGTAGCTTGATATCTTCATGAGCCCTAAAATAAGAATGCCTTTATAGCTTTCAATTCTGCTTTCTGGGATAAAGCACTAGATGACTCTGTATAGTTATTTTCCATTTGTACCCCATTTCCCTACTGCAGATCTAATGACTGTCCTTCCCTGAGTCCTGGTAGGCTGAGTCACTTGAGATAGTAAAGGTCACTTGGCTTGCCCTCAGCAATGGGAGATACTGGCAGGAAGTGAGAGGGTTAGGGGTATTTCCTCCCTCTCCCTTCCCATTGAGACATTGTGCTGCCAGTGGCGGAGACCCTCCTTGACTCAGTTCCTGCTCTGTGCCCCTCCTCCACACCTGCTGTTCTCACTGGATTCCAGTAAGTATACCTTCTCTCCTTGCCCCTGTGACTCACTGCTGTTACCTGTCTCTTGAACGCCTTCTACATGTGGGTCCTTTAAGATGCCCATAACTCTTTCTTAGTTCCTTCACTAAGTACCTTCATTTGAACCTTCCGAGTGGAGTTCTGTTTCCTTCTGGGACTCTTCCTAACTGATATGCTCAGGGTTATCTCCCTTAATAGCTGGCCTGTGGTTTTAGAGCCAACAGAGGGCTGGAAGGAAATTCAGAAAGTTATTACAATGTTCAGTGGAAAGTCTGGCAGTGGAATGATGCAGAACACAAAGATTTCACCCACCCTTTTTGACAGATGTAAGGACTTCACCTCCAAAATACCAATGAGCTATCAGCAAACAGGCAGTTTTCCTCGTGGAAAAACAAGTCTGAGGACCCACCGTGTGCCCTTGTCCAAAATGGGAGTCAGCATAACAGGGTCGGGTCTCTTTAACCTTGTGCCCAGATGCTCCAAGAAGCCTGTAACAAGAAAGAATCAGGGCACAGCTGAAATCCAAAAGGGAAAGGAAACAGGCTAAGATCCATGGGGAACAATGTCTATTTCTTAATCTGTCTCCTGCCCCAAATAGCTCTGCTCTCCTCCCCCATTTGTGTTTATGTGTCTGTTTCTTTCCCTGGCAGCAGATGCCACCAGGCCTTAAAGTAGGTCACAGAGGACGGTGATGAGCCGACACAGGCCCTCAGGCCATGTCCTCCCCTGACCTCACTCCCAGGTTCCTGGGTCTGGAGACCCACATAAGCCTGTGCTCTCCAAGGCATCCTGACAGAGTCCATGCTCCCTAGAACCACAGCGAGTCAGTGTTCCTCCTTCCAGTTGTGAGTGGGCAGGGAGCCTGTTCAGAACTGGCAGCAGAGGGGACAGCACTGAGTTGGGCTGTAGCCCTCCCCGCCTCATCCTGCCCCTGCCCTTTCATCCCCTCCAACCGCAGCCCTGCTTTACCGCCCTCAGGGATGCCCATTCTTCCCAGGGCAGCCAGAGAGCCCCATGTCCCTGCTGTTTACCCTGAGAAGCACTGGGGTCCCTTTCACATAGACCCACAGGTTCCAAACCAGGGCTCCTAGCATGTACCAGGGGCAGCAGTGGTGGGATGGGTAGAGTGCACAAATTAGAGTCAGGAAACCAGATTTCAGACCCCAGTCACCTGAGGCACAGGCCAGTGAGAGCGTGCCCAGAATAACCCAGCTGGGAAGCCACAGGTTACAGGCCTGCAAAGACCCACTGCACACCCCAAGCCACATGTGCCTGCCTCCCTCACAGCCCAGCCTCCCATCCCTCCTTGGGACCCTCTCTGCCCGGCATCCGGTCCTCATGGTGTCTTTCTCTCTACAGGTTCTTTCAGAGCATGGCTATGGCTGATCACTACTGACATCCAGGAGATACAAACTACTGGGAGGATTACCACCAGCAGTACCTGAGCAAGAACCCCAATGGGTACTGTGGCCTTGGGGGCACTGGAGTCCTGTCTGCTCTGTGTTATGGGCTCAGAATTTATATGCTGGAACCCTGGCCTCCAGTGTGGTTGTTATTTGGTGATGGGTCCCACTAAGTAAGGCTAGTAATTACAAGTAATAGTAAAGAACTGATTAAGGTTAAATGAGGTAATAAGAGTGGAGCCTTGATGTGGTACGATTAGTGTTTTTTAAAATGTTTGCTTTTGAGAGAGAGTATGTGACAGGAGGAGAGCAGAGGATATGAAGCGGGCTCTGCACTGACAGCAGTGAGCCTGATGCAGGGCTCGAGCTCATGAACCATGATATCATGACAGCCAAAGTAAATGCTCAACCAACTGAGCACCCCAGGTGCCCCAGTATTAGTGTTTTTATGAGAAGAGACACTGGAATATGTGCTCCTGCTCTCTCCCTTTTCTCTCTCTGAATCTCTCCCTCTCTCCATAAACAGTCACTGAGGAACGCCAGCTGAGGACACTTTGAGAAGTTGGCCATGTGCAAGCCAGGAAGAGGGCCCTCACCAGGAACAGAATAATCTGGCACCTTGATCTCAGACTTCTAGCCTCTAAAACTGTGAGAAAATAGATTTCTGTTGCATAAGCCACCCAGTCTGTGGCATTTTGTTATGGCGGCCTGAACAGAATAATACAGTATTAACAAAAATCATTTCCCCCCACAGGGCTGGCCCTTGAGATCACAGCAGAAACACTTTCAACAAACTGGGCAAGTCTTTTGTGGTTCACATCAGTGGCTTTTCGAAGTGTACAAAGTATAAAGTCGTTTTTAAAAGTCTGATTTAAAAGTATAATTTATATTTATTTAGTAATTTCACTTTTTTAAGGTGTATGGTATTAAGAATCCTGACAAATACAGGGGCACCCAGGTGGCTCAGTAGGCTGAGTGTGCGACTCCTGATTTCAGCTCAGGTCAAGATCTCGTGGTTCATGAGTTCGAGCCCAACATCGGGCTCTGCACTGACAGCACAGAACCTGCTTGAGATTCTCTCCGTCTCCTCCCTTCCCAGACTCTCTCTCTCTCTTTCTCTCACAAAATAAAGAAATAAAACTTAAAAAAAAATTAAGAATCCTGGGCGCCTGGGTGGCTCAGTCAGTTAAGCATCAGACTTCGGCTCAGGTCATGATCTGACATGCTGACAGCTCAGAGCCTGGAGCCTGCTTCAGATTCAGTGTCTCCCTCTCTCTCTGTCCCTACCTTACTTGCACCCTGTCTCTCTCTCAAAATAAATAAACACTAAAAAAAATTTTTTAAGTTAAGAATCCTGACAAATACAAATGTCTGTGTAATCACTACCATGATGCAGACATAGAAACTTCCTACCCGCCCCCCAAATGTTCCCCATGCTCCTGGGAACCCATCCTCTTCCCCAAACCTCAGCTCCTGGCAACAACTGATGTATTCTTTGTGCCTGTTGTTTGTCTTTTTAGAATGCCATCTAAATGGCATCATACCGAATGCAGTTGCTTTTCCACTTAGCATAATGTATTTGAGATTCGCGTTGCTGCATGTATCTATATTTGTTCCTCCATGGTTGAAGAGTAGTGCTTTTGTCTGGATGTACCACTGTTTATCCATTCACCCAATGATGGACATGTAGGTTGTTACCAGTTTTTAGCAATTATGAATAAAGTCACTATAAACATTGTGAGATTTTAGTGTGGACGCATGTCTTCATACAAAGGTGTTTTGATAAAAGTGTGAATTCATTCATTGATGTGCTGGGAGATTTGGGGATTCTTTAGGGTCCGAATGAAGATAATGCATATGCTGTGTTTCCCATTCTGGACTCTGGGACCAGCCATGGAAGCATTGTGGTTAAGCTAGGCAGGATTGTGAGTGACACTGGAAATTCTTTATCTCTGCTCTCTTCCACCTCATATGAACACATGCTTTCCAGTGCCCCCAAAGTATGCATTTACAGCCTTAGTGAAACTCAACTTCACGCTGTTTTCCAAAGCACAGCAATGAGGAAGCTTCCCCATTTCAGCCCCCTTCCTGGCATAGAAAAATATGAGCTAAGTGGGTGAATTCTGATGCTTTGCTTATAGCTATGAGAAGTATCGGAAATGCTTGTTGTGTGAAAAGTCTATACCCAATAACATGAACTAACTTCTTAATATTTCATGTACCTTTTGCTTATTCTGACAGGATATTTCCAAGAGTTTTAAAGATAAATTTTAAAGCCTCAAAACAGCTAGGAAAAGAACAGTCCCCATAGTCACTTCCCCTGAAATGGAAATCCATTATGTATAGAATTTTGGAAAATGTTTATCTCTATCGCTGCCTTGCAGGTCTTTAGGAATAATGCTGTCCCCCACATACCTGTCACATCCATGGTGATCACTCATGAGAATTATTCAGTGGCTGTTGATTCAGATTTGAGCTTTGTTCAATAAATTAACCTTTGTCTCCTGCTTAAACTTGTACATTATTCCAACTCAATATTTTAGTTTGGACCTTTTGAAATTGCCAATATTTTGGAGCTAGAAAAACAGCAATTATATATGTTTTTTTTTTTCAACGTTTATTTATTTTTGGGACAGAGAGAGACAGAGCTATATGTTTTGACTTAAAAGTTCCTATAGGTCCCACACACCTTCATATGTTTGCAAATGTTTTCTGCCCATGTAGAATGCCATCATTACTTTCCTAGGACTGCCAGAAAAAAGTACCACAAACTGGGTGGTTTAGAACAACAGAAATTGTTCTGGAGCTCTAGAGGCCAGAAGTCCAAAATCAAGGTATCAGGAGGCCATACTCCCTTGGAGGCAGTAGTTCCTTGAATTGTGGCAGTCTAAATCCAATCTTCATGTGGCATTCTCCCTCCCTGCCTCCCTCCCTCCCTGCCTCCCTCTCTCTCTCTTTCTCTCTCTCTCTCTCTCTCTCTCTCTCTGTGTGTGTATCCAAATTTTTCCTTTTTTTTTTTTAAATTTTTTTTTTCAACGTTTATTTATTTTTGGGACAGAGAGAGACAGAGCATGAACGGGGGAGGGGCAGAGAGAGAGGGAGACACAGAATCGGAAACAGGCTCCAGGCTCTGAGCCATCAGCCCAGAGCCTGACTCGGGGCTCGAACTCACGGACCGCGAGATCGTGACCTGGCTGAAGTCGGACGCTTAACCGACTGCGCCACCCAGGCGCCCCCAAATTTTTCCTTTTTATAAGGACACCAGTCATATTGCATTAGGGGCCAACCCTGCTCCAGGAAGACATCATCTTAACTAAGTGTATCTGCAATGACCCTATTTCCAAATAAAGGCACAATCTGAGGTACTAAGGTTTAGGACTTCAAAAGAAGAATTTTTGAAGGACACCATTCTATCCATAACAAATGCCTCTCTGCCCTCCTCTAAAACCGTTTCTCTTTGTAGATTGACTTGGCCCAGACAGAGCCTATTTCGTCTAGAGAATCTTCCCTAATAACCTCTTTCTCCCACCCACCACATACACATGCTCCTCCCAGACTGGGTTGGGTGCCCCTCCGTAGCTCACGGTGATACACTTACTCCATTGTGTTGTTGTCTTTGGTCACAGGTCTCTCCCAGTTGGGCATGTGCTTCTACGAGACAGAACAAATAATGTTCATTTTTGCATCATCCTCTAAGCCTGGCATGTGGAACGTGTCCCATAAAGTGCTAGCTAACCTACTGAACAAATGAATAGACTGCATCAACAAAAACCACCCTGCAGCTGATCTATGCATGGGTCTGCTTATAGACATGTCTTGCTTATAGACACTGCTGGTTAATGTTCCTCCCTTTGCTGGAAGCCAGTAGAGATGCAATTAGTAGAGATGACATTAGTAGAGATGAAATTAGTAGAGAATTAAAACCATGGGCTTGGTGTTTGCCAAGCCCAGTGCTAGGATACACACATTATCTCATTAATCCCCCCAACAATATAACGATGCATTATTATCTCCATTTTGCAGATGAGTAATCTGAGGCTCAAAGTTCAGTAGCTCCCCTAAGGTCCCACTGGTAATGTGAGCTCTCTTCTTTAGGAGTCCTTCAGTTATCGTTGCTCTGCTGTATCATCTGGGCTGTTTGGACCAGAAGCCTTGAATCCTTTCTCCTGGGGAGTGCCTTTAGCTCTCCTGTCCTGATGCATTAGTGGATCTGAGAGAATCTGAGATGCCTCAACTTGCAGGAGCCCAACTGGTGTGAAGTTCTCCCACTATCCTGCCTCTGGCCCCCAGTACCACACTGACCTCCACATCCCAGAGAAGTGGCTCACAGAAATCATCAGGTCCTGGATGCATGATGCCACTTGGTTGCCTTGTCTGGACCATGACTGTTCTACCCGGTGCTCAATTGTGACCTCAATGGTCAGGTTGGGCTGTCAGATAGCAGGCACAGAGAGCAAAGCCCAGACTCAATCCCTCTGAACTGAATCAGCACAGTATCACTTGAAGGCTTTCCATTGGCTTGAGTAAAGACCAGTGCTGATGACAGGATGGAAGGATGGAAGAGCAGTACTTCTGCTCCTGGTCAACCTGCTGCTTCCCCGGGCACACAGCTCCCCAGCATGTAGGTTTCTCATGGTGTTCTTGTGTCTGTGCCTCACCAGGACCCTTGCACTTTGGTGGGGGTGGGGGAAGGAGAATCACCTGGGCAACTTGTTCAAAAGGTCAAGTTCTAGGATGCTGGTTCCACAATTCTGGGTGGGATCCAGGGAACTGCACTTTTAATAAGCCCCTTAGGTGCAGGGGGCACCTGGACCAGACTTTCAGATCATTGCTCCCAGAACACCTTCAACTTTAAAGTTACATGTGGAGGAGCCTGGTGAGTGTGTGTGTGTGTGCGTGCACGTGTGTGCATATTTTATGTCTACATTAGGTCCCAGAGTTTTCCATAGTGAATGGTTGATGTAAGAAAACCCTTTGAGAGGGGTAACCAGCCATCAAGCTGGAGATACTAGCTAGCCAAATCCTGCAGCTTTAAGACCACAAGTCAGGTTGCTTTCTCTTTGAAAGCATTCTAAAGCATCATGTGGAGCTTAACTTGCCTAATGCAAAACAGTACCATGATATAACTATAGTAAAGGCAGTGTATTAATAGCCACTATGGATTCATCTCTCTGGGTCCTGAGAATTTCTGGAGACTTGTGTTCTGTTCAGTCAGTTGTTGGCTGACAAATATTAAACCTCTACCATGTGCCAGGAGTTGTTTTAGGAGTTCAGTTTAATTTTTTTAATGTTTATTTATTTTTGACAGAGAGAGAGAGAGAGAGAAGGAGAGAGAGAGAGAGAGAGAGAGAGAGAGAGAGTGAGTGGGGAAGGGGAAGAGAGAGGGAGACACAGAATCTGAAACAGGCTCCAGGCTCCGAGCTGTCAGCACAGAGCCTGACACGGGGCTTGAACTCACAGACAGTGAGATCATGACCTGAGCCGAAGTTGGACACCTAACTGCCTGAGCCACCCAGGTGCCCCCAGGAGCTCAGTTTATAACAGAGAATGACATACTTGTTTCCTTCCTTCCTGCAGTTTTACTATGTAGTGTGGAGAAGGACATATTAAACATATAAAATGAGTAAATAAGTAAGTTAATTTTAGTTCCTGCTAAATGGTATGAAGCATGAAAATAGGCTTATATGATGGAAGGCCTCTGGTGGTTGTTGAGATTGTTCTAGTGGTCACAGAAAGCCTTCCTGAGATGATAAGATTTGGGTCAAGACCCATCTGATGAGAAGGAGACATATTTCCAAGCAGATGTAACAGCAAGTACAAAGGCCCTGTGCAGTGAATGAGCTCAGTATGTTTTGAAGGCACACAGACCCGTGTAGCTGGGGCAAAGTGAATGGGAAGGGGGCACTGAAGAGAGATGGGTTCAGAGGGGTTGGTGGGGCCCAGATCATGCTAAGCCTCATAAAGGCAGAGTAAGGACTTTGGATTTTATTCTGGTTATAATGGGAAGTCATCAGAGAGTCTATACAGGAAAGTGAGAAATGAGAGGTACTTAAGGAAGAGACACTGTCTGCTGCAGAGGATAGAGTGTGCAGGGGCAGGCCTTGGGTTAGTGAGCATGAGGGGATGATGGCCTGGATTGGTTTATAGTGGCAGGCATGAAGGGAAATGATTGGTTTCTGGATATCTTTTGGTAGTCCTGAATGGACTGGCTAATGCATTGGATGTCAGAAGACAGAGAAAAGAAGAGGTCAAGGATAGCTGCTAGATGATATTCTCATCTAAGCAAATGGATGCATATAGGTACTTTTTACTGAACTGTGGATGGCTTATGGGAAAGCAGATTTGGACAGGGGTCAGGTAAGTCAGTATTTCAGTTTGGGCCACATCAAGTTTAAGATGTCTCTTAGATATTCTTTTTTTTTTTTTTTTTAATTTTGTTAACGTTTATTTATTTTTGAGGCAGAGAGACAGAGCATGAACAGGGGAGGGGCTGAGAGACAGGGAGACACAGAATCTGAAGCAGGCTCCAGGCTCTGAGCTGTCAGCACAGAGCCCGACGCGGGGCGCAAACTCACGGGCCACGAGATCATGACCTGAGCCGAAGTCGGCCGCTTAACCGACTGAGCCACCCAGGCGCCCCGTCTCTTAGATATTCTTATGAGACATTGAGTAGGACAGTTGGTTAAAAGAGTTGAGGGCTCAGTGGAGAGGTCTAAAGGGTCAAATGTGAGATATTCTGGATAAAGATGATATTTGAAGTTTTGGCTGGGAGAAAATACTCTAGCTAAAGTGCAAAAAAAGATAAGTGGTTTGAAGATTAAGCCTTGGGTTTTGGAAGGACAGGAGGATTCAGCAAACGAGTTTAAGAATGGCCACTGATGTAGGAAGACCAACAGCACGGGCATTCTCCCACTAAAACTTTGGTGGGAGGTGACCCCAGATTTCATTAAGCATCTTGGGCAAAATTCAGACCTCTTTCTCCTTGACCCAGAGTGGAATGACGCCAAATGCCATCTCTCTAAATCAACGTTACATGAAATGTTACATTAACACAGCAGCAGGCTATGTTAATACTTACCTTTGTATTAAAGATGAGAACATTGAAGCTTAGAGATGTTAAATCAGTAGCTGTAAGTCACACAGCCAGCAAACAATGAAGCCAACTCAGAACTTCTGACTCCAAAACCCTACCTCCATCTCTCTGCACCAGGTGCCCTGCCAGCTTGGACAGAGCCAGGAACTTTTCATGCTAAGAACACAGCGCTTTGTGCTGACAAGTTCTGTCTCTCCAGTAATTCTCTTTCTCTCATAGTCAACAACATATCAATGGAATCTTTAGGGGGAAAGACTATTTTTTGAGATACCCTGATAGTACAGGCAGAGAGAAAACACTGGAGTAAAAAGCTAAAATGAAACTTTCTTATCTTAGTCTGTTTGGTCACATCTCTGGGTCTGGATCAACCAGTCATGTGGGAAAAATCTAGGATCTAAAGTGATTTCATTCAGGTGGGACTTGGAAGGATATATTTCTGAACACCCCCACCAGGAATTTTGCTCTGTGGTGTTGACAGACCCCAAAATTCATTTAGTTCTTTATCAACAAAAAATATCAATTACTTGGGATCCCAGGGACTTTCCTGAAATTCACAACCACAGGTCTCCTATTTTCCAAGTCAGTGTGAATTCTAGGTAATTTTCAACAAAGTTGAGCCATTAGCATATGAAAATATGGGAAAATTTCTGCATTTGCCTGAGACTTATCATGTAATTACACTGATATTTCAGTTTGCATGACCAATGTCAGCCTGACTTCAATATCAATAAAGCATTTAAAATGTAACTGAAACAATATATTAAGGAAAAATTAAGAATAAGATGGCTAAAATGTATGGTTTAGAAGAATTTAAGTAAAGATGACATTTTTACCTAATGTAATTCAAGTAAAAGTATTTCCCTGTCACCATTTTGAACTGTAAAAGTACAGTGTTTTAGAACTATCCAAATGCTATCATCTATGAGATAGAGAGCTTAGCAGTTGTATCATGTTGTCAGCATCTTATGGTTGATATGTTCTTATGAAAACTTCCAAGCCAAGTCTCCCTTCACAATCTAGAGATTTGGATCTATTATTTTTCTATTTGGGTTTGTAATATTTTCTTTATATCTATTCTTCATTGAGTTTGATATTGATGGTTCATGTCCAGTATTCAGATCTAGCCAGATAATTTTCAATCTCAATTCTATAATCTTTAATATTGGTTCTTTCTCAGTTTCACGCCATGCATTTTTGTGCACTTTCTCCCCCAAGTTTAAGATGATTTTTTGCCCATTTAAATTTTAAAGGTATCTATTAATGCTAGCCTGGTTTGGTATCCTACTGCCAATCCGACGCTCTCAGACCTTCAGCAAAAACTATTGATAGGTCATAGACCTCTTTTCCATTGAGCTTAGCTGCACCTTTAGACTTGTTTTACATAGAGTACTGCAGATTGGTAGTTATTGTCCACCAATCAGACTTAGCTCTCCAGGTAAAACCTTCTCTCCATGTACTCCAGAAAGCTTCCCTTGCAGGTGCATACAGAATTGAAGATCAATGCTTTAGAAATAGTGTCTCAACCTGTTTGATGTTCACCTTAGCAATCATCAAACTACATACCATTATTTTAGCCAAATAATATTCTCGAATAATTGAGCATAGGTTTTGTTGAAATATAGACATACCATGAAAGCTGTGAGCAAGAAGAATAGATAATTAGGCTTTAGATCTAGATGAAAGTTTCACAAATGTTTTATTTCTGTTGTTAGTGTTCTGTGTGGAAGGGAGGGTGTCAGAAAAGAAAGTTATACTGAGGGTAGTTTATGTAATCTTGAAAGGCAAGAAAGATTTCTAAAAGGACATTATAACTGAGTTAAAATGTGAGGGACACACAGGAATTAAATAGGCAAAGAGGAGCAAGACAGATGAGAGAGTAGCCTGTCTTTCTGGCAGAGGCATTGAGAAAAGCTCTGAGATAGAAAGGAGCAGAGCTCTTCTGGGGAGCTGAAGGGCCAGGAAAGTTGGAGGAGAGAAACCCAAAGGCAGAGATAAGCAGTGGCAGTGGTGGTGATTGGCAACAGTGGTGATGTGCACTGGTTGTGGTAAAATGTAGTGGTAATGAGCAGTATGAAGAGGGGGACAGGGGGGACATGTGGTGGTGGGGTTGTATGGTGTACTGTGTGATGGCCAGGTTGTGTGGTGGTGGGGTTGTGTGGTGTGGTGACCTGTGATGTGGAGACATGTGATGGGGATATGTAGTGGTGGGGTTGTATGGTGGCGGGGTTGTATGGTTATGGTGATGTTTGGTGATGGTAACATATGGATGGTAGTGATGTGTGGTGTGGATATGGTTTTAAATTCATAATATGAATAACCTTTCATATTATACTTGTCTGGGGAAATGTTTGAATGTCACTGTCTTTTCTTCCCATGTATAAGCATGGTTAATACTTTGAAGGCAGTTTGCCTAATAGTAATGAAAACAGACTTTGGAGCCAGAGTGCCTCGTTTCAAATCTTAGCTCAGTTATATATTAGCTGTTGGGTCTTGGCCAGATGTGCTAACCCTTACACTTGCCTTTATTGTCTCACCTTTAAAATGGGGCAAGAATAATTTCAGTTATCTCATGGAGTTCGTGTTAAATTAAATTGTTTCAGGCAAAACAGAATGGTGCCTGGCAAATAGTAAGTGCTCAACAGTTTAGATTTTATATTTACTTTTCTCATTACTCAAATGACATTTGAAAAACACCAAATGATATCAAAACAATCCTATCACATAGGAAATGCCAAAATTTTTATTCCTTTCTAGGTTCAGTTGGAATCCTTAGAATTAAAAGTACGTGAAAAATGGTGCCACTAATCACAGTAAGAAATGCAGGAGAGCAATCAGTTAGGAAGGGAAGGGCTAATCAGTTTCCCTTTGCCTGTAGAATTTCTGGTGTCCATGTCATCGAGGTATAGAAGCCATGAAAATATGAGTCTAGAGCTGAGGAGAAGGATTTTATGTTCTATGCCAAGATACCACACCAATGCCCTATTTTTCAGAGGATGCTGAGGCCTAAGTTTGAATAAATGAATGTTTCTGTCTGGGTTTCCTTACTGAGATGCAATAGCAAGATTCAGGTTCAAGGTCTGTGATTGTGTCTCCCTCCTCACAAGCCCTCAGAGGGAGACCCTTCCAAAAATCAACGCTAAAATGAAGGAAGCAGCCATTGCTTCCCTTAAGCACATTATTATAATTGCAATGCCTTTGGTAGGCATAAGAGACATAATTTTTGTTTGATGAATCTCCCATCTGATGTTAACTTGGCTAAGCCATTGCTAACTGTGTCTTGGGGAGGCAAGAAGAAGGGGCCACTGTACTCATATTTCTTCCAAACCAACCAATCTTGACTGTTGGGCCCTAGATCTCTTGTCCCTCTTCCTTCTTTCTGCTTTTAGGGACATGTGGCCAAAGAACAAGTACCAAACCTGAGAAGTCAGAAATTTTGGAAATCACAGGTGGGGTATCTGCAGACATAATAGATTTTCCATGGCAGGTGAGGATTCTTTACCAAGGGAGACATCTTTGTGGAGGATCAATCCTCAACGAGTGGTGGATTTTAACCGCAGCCCATTGCTTCATAAACAGAAATAAGTAAGTATTGCCAAGATTTTTTTTAACCAATGTGGTAGAATACTTGTCCTTACATGCTCATTATTCTCCTGGAACCTCCATCCAGGTTTGTCAGTTACAGAACAAAATACCAGGAGGCTAAATATATGCCTGTGTGGTTGAATATCACACTTTTCAGGTGGGATAGACACTGATTTCCTCCTAGGATATTCTACACCTTATTGTGTGAGACTCAAATGGCAGAACAGATGTTCCTTGGACTTCCCAGCATCTTGTCAAGTGCACGTTGTCCTGATCCAAAACTCTGGAAAGTACTTTCCTAAGCATTTTATGCCACTTGGGGAGAAAGTAGGCTAACAATAACCACAGAGTCAGAGAATCCTAGAAAGGATTGGTCCCCAAGGGCAGGGCACCAGGCCTGTTTGCATGACAGAAGCTCCTGAGATGCTGCCTTACCTTAAGTCTATACATCAATATGTTTGAGAAATTTCCCAGATGTTTGTTAATAGCTAGTTTACCCCTTGCAAATAAAGATCAAGTCCCTCAATTACTTGTGCATAGTATGACTTCCAGATATTTGTTAATAAAATCTACAAGTGAAGTTGCCCAAGAAGCCATCAAGTCAAAAGCTGGTTGGCAACAGTGCAAGAATGGAGCTCAAGTCAGTCTTCTTTTGCCTGGTCAGGGCCCAAGTACATGGCCCCAGCTGCCTCCACCCCTCCAGCTCTCAGGATCACAGCCTTGCATTGGTGGAATTATTTTCTTTTAAGGCTCACCTTTTTTTGCCCTTCCATAACTTACCTTTTTTTCTCCTTCTTTTGTTTTGAGATAAAATCTGGTTTGGAGATTATACATGGTGAAAGAAACATTGATACCAAGAACTTGACAAGGATGAAAGTGGACAAGTCAATTATTCACCCTTATTTTGACAGCTGGTTCTTGGATAATGACATTGCTTTGCTCTTACTCAAAGCTCCATTTAAATTGGGTGTCAAGGAAGTACCCATCTGCCTGTCAGAGGTTAATGACATACAGAAATGGAGAAACTGCTGGGTGACTGGATGGGGCATTACCAGTGAGTTACTATAGCCCAACCCAATGGGAGGTGGCACTCTGGTTGATGTAGGCAATGAGAAAGAAAACTCTGGAGGCTCTTATAGCTCTTGGAAGTCTGTCTGGTGGATTTGGAAACTTCAGTTTCTCATTTAAGAACCCATGATGAACCTTCTCCTCAGTCAACATGTGAATCATCTTTCCTTGGCCTTCCTGGGCTCCTATACCAAGTTTTATATCCATATTATAGAACACAAACCCTAAACAGGGCCTCAGTAATAACCCAGGGAGAAGTGTTCAGAATCCAAGGATGACTTGGGAGAATTTTGAGGAACATATTAATGGGCAAAGGGGTGGCAAAATTGACTAGGCTGCAAGAAGTGCACACTAATGTCAGCAGAGCAACTCTGTTCCGGTTGATGGTGTCAGTTCTGCTCCTCTGTGAAAAGTGCTTGCTGGCCCAAATATTTGAAAACCACAGATCCAGGCCAAGAAGAAGAGGATAAACTGAATATAAATTTGTTCTTATAGAGTTAATCTGTAACCTACTCCGACCACTTTGCCCTGCCAAACCATAAAATGGTGCCTTTTTGTCATTATTCTTGGTAAATGTGTCCAAAATCAAAAGAACAGAAGAAAAATCTTAGCGCCATTCTTCTAGGTAGGCACACAGATGGCAGTACACTGATTCCCACATGGTCCCAAAGCTTGGAGCTGTTTTAGAATTCCTCATTGGGAATTACCCTTGGAATCTTTCCATGAAATTCAAAACAGGCCACCTTCTTAGAGTTCATGCTTTATTCAGCACATATTCATTGAACCTCTTCTATGACCCAGGCAGTGTTCTAGGCTCTGGGAATTCAGCAATATACAAAAAGGGAAATGTCCTCATCTTCAGGGTGTGAACATTCTAAGTGTTAGGTTCATCTCTTCCATGTTAAAGGCCCTGACATGATTCAAATCCATCTTTATGATCCATAGACCCCTGGACAGAATTTGTCATAATGGGTCCTCTTTACGTGCCTATGGATTTAAATGAAATACCTTTTTAGGACTGTACCTGGAGTTGGCACTTTCTGCAGAAGAGTGCACTCAGGCTGAGATCCAATAAAGACCCAGCTGTGAGGAGCTCTAGATTCAGAGAAGATAGGCTTGAGAGTCTCCTGAATGCCTCTCAATTCTCTCCTCACTAATTCCATATCTGGGTAGTTCTCTGGGTCACACAGTAGCTCCTTTGCTATTGAGCTGAAAATACATGATGCTGGGTGGCTGTTTGACCTCAACCCAAAGGGACCACTTTGAGCTCAGGGTCCTTTCCCCATCTGCTTCTTCTTTGTGTCAGTTCCTATGCAAGATATGACTTCACGGCTGCAAAAAGTCAACATCAAGCTGGTCAAATGGGAAACATGCTCCCATAAGGTGCCTATACTCACCAGGAACATGCTGTGTGCTGGGAGCCCTCAAGGTGGGAAGGACGCCTGCCAGGTAATGGAGCTTGTCCCTTGTTTGGAGAAGGGTCGCTACAGAGGGCTGGCCAATATTTTCAGGATAATTGGCTCCCCTCTTCCTCTTCTGGATGAGTTTCCTAAAGCTACCATAACAAATTACCACAAACAGGGTGGATTCAAACAATAGAAATATACTGTCTCACAGTTTTGGAAGCTGGAGTTCCAGAATCAAGGCATTGGTAGAGTCATGTTCCCCCTGGAGGCTCTAGGGAAGGATATTTCTTTGCCTTTTCTTGCTTCTGGTAGTTTCCAGCAATCAGGGGCATTCCTTAGCTTGCAGGTGCATCATTCCAGTTACTACCCCCATCTTCACATGGACTTCTCCCTTGTATGTGTATCTCTTGTTTTCTTATAAGGATTTCAGTTGTTGGATTAGGACCCACCATAATCCAGTAGAACTTCATCTTAATTTAACTAATTACATTTGCAAAACCCTATTTCCAAATAAGCTCACATTCTGAGGTTCCATATGGACATAAGTTTGGGAGGGATGCTATTCAGCCCTGTACAGATGCTCTGTAACCAAAGGGAGACTCTGTGGGATAGTGATTAGGGGTGGAGGGTCCCCTAGTTCCCCCCTCTCAGCTCCTCTACTTATTGCTTGTGACTTCCCTCTGTGCCTGTGCTTTTTCAGATTTATTCATCTGCAAAATGGAATATTAAGAGTTTCTACCTTTTAGGACTAGTGTGAAACTTAAGTGAGTCAATGCACAAAAGCACTTAAAATGATGCAGAGCAGAGGATGGTCATACTAAATGTTATAAATATAATTTTCTTCATCACCATCTCTTTAAATTTTTTTTAATCTTTATTTTTGAGAGAGAGAGAGACACACACAGTGTGAGTGGGGGAGGAGCATAGCAAGAGGGAGACACAAAATCCAAAGCAGGGTCCAGGCTCCAAGCTGTCAGCACAGAGCCCAATGAGGGGCTCGAACCCATGAACCGTGAGATCATGACCTGAGCCGAAGTCATGACCTGAGCCGAAGTCATGACCTGAGCCAAAGTTGGACACTTAACCTACTGAACTACCCAGGCACCCCTCTCCATCACCATCTCTTATGCATGTTCAGTGCTTAGTAGCACATTAACCGTTTCCACAAATACACGAAAGGGTTGCAAACTAGCCCTAGGAGGCAGGCCTATTTCAGATGGGGAAACTGAGGACCAGGGAAGCTGACAGCCTTGCAGAGGACACAGGAACAAGTTAAATGTCAGACTCAGAATTCTAATGAAGGCACACTATCTTCTGAGATTGAAGCCATCTTTTGGGTTCCAGTGGAAACAGGACACCAAATCTAGCAGCTCAGCCTGGTCATGCACAGATTTGGCTGGTTCAATGGCCACAGAAATGCAGGGAGCTACCATTGAGTACAGGGTTGCCATATATCATGGTGCACAGGGCTTCACAGCTGTCATTTCCTTCCATACATACAGCTGTATTGTAGGAAAGATAGCTATTATCACCAGCATAAAAGCTGAGCCTTAAAATGCTGAAGAAAATTTTCACATTCCCTCAGCTAAATCTTCTCCCTGTAGTTTCAACCAAGATCTGTTTGGCTCCAGAAATTTACGATCTTAACTGTATTGCTGTTCTGCCTGACATCTTTCACATAGATCCCCTCATATCCACAGAAGGGATTATAATTCTTTATTTTAGCGATAGGTCATGGGACTTAGCAATGACTTCAAGGAATTTGGTAAAGAACAGTTTGGTTCAAAGTAAGTTGATGGGCACAGCAATTTGTTCATGATAACAATCTGGTTTAAAAAATCAAATAAACCCATATCATTTTTTGTTTTGTTTTGGATTTGGACTTTTGGCATATTGTTGAATGGTGCTTCTTTTCAACATTTGGGGTGTCACTTAACATTTTCAAAAATAAATCTTTGTAAGCTGTGAAACAATATGTACCACCCAAACCTACTTCTGTAAAACAATAATGATGTATTCATATTTGCATATTCAAGGATGTGGAAAATTATATTTGACTAAGGGGTTGCCTCTGTATGGCTGGAATGAGAAATGTTTATTTAACTCATTTGGAATTGTACAAATTGGAAGTACAGTGAAGAGGAAGTTTACATCTTAAACTTGTTCTCCTGTTCACTCTCCAGAGAAACCATTTTTACAGTGTTGCCTTCTTTCCTGAAATATTATTTTTTATATGTTTCAATGTTAATTTATTTTTTAGAGAAAGAGAGAGAGAGGGAGGGAGAGTGCAAGTGGGAAGGGACAGAGAGAGAGGGAGACACAGAATCCAAAGTAGGAGCTAGACTCTGAGCTGTCAGCACAGAGCCTGACACAGGGCTTGAACTCATGAACCATGAAACATGATCTGAGCCAAAGTTGGATGTTTAACTGACTCAGCCACCCAGGCACCTCCTGAAATATTCTTTTTATACACAATCATACGTGTGTGTTTATATATAAATTTATTTATTTGTATAATTATGACTATTCTTCATGTTCTTTTTCCATACCTGAGATTTCTAATTTTTTAGATGAAGATACATAATTTTCAGTAGAATTTAATAAGTCACAGAGATGGAAAGGATAGCATAGGGAATATGGTGAATAGTGCTGCAATAACGTTAAATGGTGACAGAGGGTAACTACACTTACCACGGCATTGTGTAACACATATAATCATCGAATCACTATGGTGTGCACCTGAAACTAATATGACATTGTATGTCAACTATATTTAAACAATAAAAGATTAAATTTAAAAAATGGGCCCAAAGATTTGAAGGCATTGAAAGATTATGTATTCTTCAAGTTTCATGTCAATGTCTGTTCCCCTTACTTGTGCTTATTTGGCAATCTTTTTCGTGACATTTTAAAATTTGTAAATTGGGGCGCCTGGGTGGCGCAGTCGGTTAAGCGTCCGACTTCAGCCAGGTCACGATCTCGCGGTCCGTGAGTTCGAGCCCCGCGTCGGGCTCTGGGCTGATGGCTCAGAGCCTGGAGCCTGTTTCCGATTCTGTGTCTCCCTCTCTCTCTGCCCCTGCCCCGTTCATGCTCTGTCTCTCTCTGTCCCAAAAATAAATAAACGTTGAAAAAAAAAATTTAAAATTTGTAAATTGTTTAAAATGTAATGCTTTGAACCACATTTTATATCATATGTGTTTTATATATATCAGTTTGCTTGCCTGCTGTCTTCAACCAATGATCTATTATGAGGCATAATAGACTTTTGTTTGTTTTTACTTTTTGCTATTATGAACAATACAGAAAGACCAAAATGGGTTGGCTGAAAATAGATGTAAAGTAAAAAGGTATGGGAGAAATTGGAAGAATTCTGAAAAACAACAAAAGTGCTTAGAGGCAAAATGGATTAGAAAACCAGTTCTTGGTACACCAAAATGAACCCATATGACTAGATGATAATGATGATGATGGATACTGATTTTTGTAAATCAAATTATCATTCATTACCATTGCTTTTGACCAAATTGTTTGCAACTTTGACAGTCATGCAGCTGGGAAGCATAGTCATGTGGCTGGATAGCATAAACTGTTCCCTTGTCAAAAGACCATAAGTGCTTTTTGCCTTATGCCAGTTGCCCACACCTCAATAGGCTATAGAAGTTATTCGCTACTGTCCCTTCCACTCCCAAACAACTTTTCTCTCATAGGGAGACAGTGGGAGTCCTCTGGTTTGCCAGAAAAACAACCACCAAAGCATATGGTACCAACTAGGCATTGTCAGCTGGGGAGTGGGCTGTGGCCGGAAGAAACTGCCTGGAGTGTACACGAAGGTGTCTAATTATCTGTCATGGATTGACACAGAGACCGCGACGTCAGGAAAGCCCTATGTGCATGAGCCAGACTCCGGGTACAGTTTGCTTCTCTCACCTTGGGCCATCTTGTTACTGTATTTTGTGATACTTCTATTACCCTGTGATTAAACACTGTATTGCCTCAAAACCAGGTGTCCTCAGGGCACTTGGGTGGCTCAGTTTCTTAAACGTCTGACTCTTGATTTTGGCTCAGGTCATGATCTCACATTTTGTGAGTTTGAGCCCTGCATTGGGCTCTGTGCTGATAGCATCGAACCTGCTTGGGATTCTCTGTCTTCCCTCTCTCTGCCTCTACCCCACTCATGCTCTCTCTCTCTCTCTTTCCAAATAAATACATAACCTTAAAATAAAAAAAATTAAAAAAACAGGTGTCCTCAGTTTGTGGAGTAAGGTCAAGGGTGGGGTCCAGAGGGCTCTCATACTATTAGTTGTTCCTGAAATAGTCATATACTATAGGAGTGCTTACAGTGTACCTGGGATCTACTATATGGCCTATTATTCCCCTGGAACTTGGAGGCAGTTTACCAATTTCAGCTTGAGGCCTCTTCAGAAGTTTGGATGCAGCACCTTGCATGGAAAGGAGCATGCCAAGGGTCTCTGAAACATAACTTCTATTCTTCTCTCTCTTACAAACAGGTATCCTTCCACAGATTCTTTCATTTTCCAAAAGGAGTAGACAGCTCCCCATTTTTTTTTCTCTAGAAATAAGGAACATTCCAACTCTTTTCTCTCCTTTCATTTGTAGCTAATCCCTGAGATCTACATATTTGGTCTTCAGAAAGATCCTGTCACCTCCATAGCTACCACCTGGTCCAGAGCCTCAGTAAATACTGCTTTGAGCTCTCAGAGATCATGTGCAACAATGCTACGATTGAGGATCAGGAAATCATTGAAGTAGAAATGTCCTAAAGAGAGGTGGTAAAGATACACATAGCTAAATGAGTTGTAGTAGTCAAGACACTTTTGAATGCAAACATTAGAGACTCAACCTGAAGCAAAAAAAAAAAAGGGGGGGGGGGAATGATAAATATACTGGGGTAGCACAGAACCAAAGGAATTACCATTCTAGTAAACAGTTGTCTGAAAGTTTGACTTAGTCCAAGATGACATTTTGTACCATCTGGAAGAGTGGGTGGACCATCCTTCTTGCAATCAGTCATGAGCATAATTTTTCCAACCAAGCAAGACATAATAAGTAGCATTCTTTTCTAAGGCAACTCAGCACATTTTTGAAGAGAAAGGGAAAAATATACTCAAAAAGATGGGTGTTTTTATATGAGTTTGCCTTAAGTAGAATTCCTTGAGCTATGAATAACAACAAAATAAAACAAAAAGGAGAAATATTTTCTGCATATGCATTCTGAAAGGGAAGAAAAGAAAGTATGAAAAAAGTTTCTCTCTGCTGACTTTCATTGGCTGCATGAGAACAGGACAGGTTGGCCACCATCTGAATCTAGAGAGAGGGGGGTGAAGAAGCATTTCAGTGGATGAGGGCAGAGAGAATCGATATACAGTTGTTTTGCCAAAACTGCAGTGTTACCCCAAACTTTTGGCTGTTGGTAAGCAGGGAAATACGACTACAAGTAGATGGGTTACTGCTCCTGAGAAAGGTAGCTTTACAAATAATTTCCTCTTTTTCGTGAAAGAAGTAACAGCAATTTGGCCTTCAAGTTCAGAAGGTAGAGGCTAGGAGAGACTGAGAGGTCACAGTGTTGTGCCCTCAGCTCAGGGCAGCGGCTGACAGAGAAGTTGAAACAGCCTGGCCTCTCAGCCAGGATCCTATGAAAGGGAGTGTGTGCGGGAAGGGGACTGCTTAGCCTCCATTGCAAAGCAGGTTGTCAAACTTTCCAATTTTTGCCAATTCCGTAAGGAAGAAATAAGAGTTCAAACTAGTAATTTTTTTCTTCAAACTGAGGTATAATTTACATAGAGAGACATGCCCTGACCTTAACTTTATAGTTTGATGAGTTTTTAATAATAGCCATGTAATCCACACCCCTATAAAGGTATAGAGCATTTCCACCACCGTAGAAAGACCACTCCAAGCCCTTCCCCTACCAATCCCAACTTACTCCCACCCTCTTTCCCTTCCACCAGGATCAAACACCATTCTGGTTTATTTCAGTTCTTTCAGTGTGTATTAGTTTTTCCTGTCATAGAACTTTTTAAAAAATGGAACACCATGTTATATACTTTTTTGTGCCTGTTTTCCTTACCTTAACATATTTTTGAGGTTCATTTATGTTGTTGCATGTATCTGTAGCTCTCGCCTTATTACTGTAGAGTAGTATTCCGTACTGCAATTTATTTATGCATTCCATTTTGATGGACACATGAGTTGCTTATAATTAGGGGCTATTATAAAGAAAATACTACTACAAAGGGTCTTGTAACAAATATTTCTGTGTATATGTTTTCATTTCTGTTCGGTAAACAAGATGTAAAATTTGTGGGTCATAGAATAGGTGTATATTTAACTTTATGAGAAATTACCAGGTAAATATCACAGTTATTTTATACTGTCCACCCTGCAATCCAAGTAACAGATGAGAATTCTAGTGGCTCCACATCTTTGCCAACATTTGGTATTATCAGTCTTTTTAATTTCTCTATTCTGTGGGTGTGAAGTGGTATCTCATTTCCCCCTAATGGGGTTGAAAATGTTTTCATATGCTTACTAACCATTTGTATAACTCTTTTTGCGAAATGCCTATTAAAGTATTTTTCCCATTTTTAATTTGGATTGTCTTTTTATTATTGAGTTATTGGAGTTCCTTTTATACTGACTATGTGCCTTTTTTAGAGATACATAATTTTATTTATTATTTATTTAGATTTATTTATTTAGCTTTAATGTTTAGGTCTGTGATCCATCTTGAAATAATTTCCATGTGTGATGTGATATGGATCAAGATTAATTTCTTCCATATATATAGCCAATTAAGTTGAAAAGCTCTTCCTTCCCCCCAATTGAACAGCTTTAGTGTCTTGATATAAATCAGCTGACCATAAAATATAAGTGTGGGTCCATTTATGAACTTTTTCTGTTTTGTGTTTTGCTCTCCTGAGTAGTAGAAGGATTAGATGTCTAATTTGGATTTTATTTGATATCTGATCTTGATAGCTTTATTACCATTGAAAATGGGATACAGGTAGTCTGTAGCATGTTCTAAGTTAATTATCACCTATAGTACCTTAGAATGAAGTAACTATTGAAAGCAAGCTTTTGGCAGATCAAATGGTTGTTGCAATTGACCATTATAATAGAATGAGAAACACAAGGACTATGGGGTAGGCTGTGAGGTGGGAGGGGCGGAGAGGGAGGCTAACTGCTTAGAATAAACCTTAAAGAAATTAGTAAACTCAGGGTTTTATGTTTTTGGCTTAAGCCATGGTCAAACAACCAGAGAGTATCTATGTCTACTATTCAAAAAGTATCTTCCCTCTTGTAACTGCAGAGCCAATGTAGTAAAAATTTAGACCCCCAATCTAATGGTACATAATACATAATGTACCATTGGTTGCATACATACAGTATAAATTGAATTTATAGCCTCTATAGGTCTCTCATATAAAAGGTAGGACTGGGGAAAGAGGGGAAACCTGAAAATTTGAAATGGGGAATATTTGGGTGTTTCTACATTCATCTATTTTTATTTTATTTAAAAATTTTTTAAATGTTTATTTATTTTTGAGAGGAAGAGACAGCATGAGTGAGAGAGGGGCAGAGAGAGAGGGAGACACAGAATCCAAAGCAGGCTCTAGGCTCTGAGATGTCAGCACAGAGCCTGACGTGGGGCTCGAACTCATTAAGGTGAGATCATAACCTGAGCCGAAGTTGGATGCTTAACTGACTGAGCCACCCAGGTGCCCCTACATGCATCTATTTTTAAATGGAGGTATTAGCATCATTATTCACATATGGAAGTCAACAGAAAGACTGTCACTGAAGAGATAGTTTGTTACAGTTTGGAAGAAGAGGGGGGATTACATAGGATCACATGGGGAAACAACAAGACTGGTGAAGATGCAGAAGGAACAAGGGGAGAATGTGGGCAAGAGACTTTATTGTCGCTTTTGCCAGAAGGACTGAGAGAAGCAGGCTAAGTGAGATAAGCAGGTTTGGGATTGGCTAATTTGGATGATTTCAACAAGCTCTGGGGTGTAGGGATTGCCTTTAATTTCCTGATGCCTGGCTCTGACGTGATTGGGACAGAAAGATTATGGTTCAGTGTGTGAGTGTTCAATAAAAAGGCATGATTAATACAGTATCTGAGTACTTTGACCTCGCGTACCCCGCTGAGTCTCACTTGCCAGCAGAAAAACCCTTTCCAGATTGAAAGAACTATAAGGACCTCACATGAGGCAGTTTCCTTACAAGGAATGCTAATTTGCCTCAAGGCTCAACCCACCAACACTCACAAACTCCAGGTTTCTTTTTTTTTTAATGTTTATTTTTTGAGAGAGAGAGAGAGCACAAGTGGAGGAGTTTAGAGAGAGGGGAACAGAGGATCCAAAGCAGGCTCTGCGCAGACAGCAGCAAGCCCAATGTGGGAATCAAACTCAAGAACCAAGATCATGACCTGAGCCGAAGTCGGACACTCAACTAACTGAGCTACTCAGGTGTGTCTGAACTCCAGGTTTCTAAATACAGTTTAGTTTCAT
This sequence comes from Puma concolor, assembly GCF_028749965.1. Classification (NCBI taxonomy): domain Eukaryota; kingdom Metazoa; phylum Chordata; class Mammalia; order Carnivora; family Felidae; genus Puma; species Puma concolor. Next base: position 51,921,763 of record NC_141670.1, on the reverse strand, counting down.
AGTATCCCACAAGAAATAGTACAAACATTGGATCTGGGGGGACATTAAATAACAAAAGGGTGGCAGAATTTTGCTAACGTATCAGAATAAACCTGCAAAATACTGTTGAAATAAAATCTAAGGGTGCTAGAACAGGAAGGAACGGATGAAGCACGAGATTGGACCAAATTTTTCAATATTGTTAACTCACCACAAATTCTGGATTCAATAAACTAGTCTTAGCTGGAAGTGGCTGTAATAGTTAGCTTGGTTGGTTCATTAAAACCTGTATTTAAAAGGGCCTGCATTAAATAAAGCAGTCATGTCAGTCATTGTTTTTATTTCTTTTATTATAGATTTGAAATTTTTTTCAGTTCCATTTTTTTCCTTTTCATTACTTCGGGTATACTGATTGTTCATATGCAAGATGTAAATTTTCCATTCCTTGAGAGGGTTCATCCTGTCTTCTCAATGAATTCATCTGCATCTACATGCTTACCTTGTATTTGCCCTCACTTTCATTCATAAGATACTAGTTTTTTGTTTTGCTGATTTTAGTTTGGTTTTAATTTCATCAATTCTATTCTATTCTCTCACTTTGTATATCTCTAATGGTTTCCTTTTCTTTTTCTTTTTTGAACTCATGTATTATAGAGTCAACTTTAATTTCTTTGAGTAAAGATGATAAGATAAAGGTAAATTTTCTATTTCCTAGAGCACATCCAACACAAATTTTTGTTTTATTTATTGTTTCATGTTTTACACATATTTATATCTACATGCACCCATCCACCATTCAATCTATCATCTAGCTAGCTATAATGCTATATTTTACTCATGTTATTTTGTTGTTGTTTCTGTGTTTTTGTTTTGTTGTTTATCTTTGAATTCAGGTTAGTTCTAGCCAGATCAGCCTTTCAGTCTTAAAACAAAAAAAAATATGGGATATCTTTTCCTACTTATTTTTCTTGGTAACTATTATGATCTTTCCTCCTTACCTACAGGGGTGGGTATTAATAATTTATGTTCTCTATTTAGTTATTCCTCTGCTTGTGAAGGGTGGAGAAAAGGAGCTGGAACCTTGAACAGTCATATCTGGGAATGCCATTGCTTTCTTTTGCAAGAGGACCTGAATCTGGGATTGAATTCTACCAAGTTGTGGTAGATATTCATGTTCATGATTTTCAGGAGGCTCCCCCTCTTTGTAATAATACCTCCAGAGATCAAAGTCTTCTTTTCATTTCTGAGCCGGCACATATTTTTCCACACATATAGTTCCAACATCATCCACAAAATTTATATGTTCCTACATAATGCCCCTGACAGTTAAATAGCTTTTTCCAGCTTCTAGAAGCCTTCTGTACCCTTGGCTCATGGCCCCCTTCCTCCATCCTCAAAGTCAGAAACAATGGGCTGTCATCTCTCAAGCTGTCATCTCTCTGGTTCTCTCTTCTGCCTCGAACTTCCACTAATAAAGAACCTTAGGATGACAGTGGCCCCACTTAGTTAATCCAAATAATCTCATCTCAAGGTCAGCTGATTAGCAACCTTAATTCCATCTACAAACTTAATTCCGCTTTGCTGTGTAACCTAATGTATACACAGTTTCTGAGAATTAGAATGTGGCCATCTGGAGGGTGAGAGGCATTGCAGAAACTTACACACATGTAAACATTTACATGTTGACAACATATACAATAAAGTATATAGCAGGACAATTCAGATTAGCACAAATCTAAACAAAAACAAAAGTCCAATAATTGAGTACTAGATGAATAAATTGATGCATGTTCACACAATTACATGATAATCAGCTATATGCAACTATATAGATGAATTTTTGGAATTTAAAATGGATTATAATAATATATATCAAAAAATACATACAGCATAATACTCATTTTATTATAAGCACATCTAAATAGGCATATATTCCTTCTCTCTATAGATAGATAGATAGATATAGATATATAGATATATGTAGTGTGTATGTGTGTGTAGTAATTATATCACTACACACACACACACACACACACACACACACAGTACATACACTAGATACATCTTTTGTCCAGAATATAAGACAGATGGATAGATATAGATAATTACTATATATATGTATATGTATATGTATATATATACATATACATATACATATATATATATTTATGTATGTGTGTGTGGTAACTAAATCATATTAAAAAGATATCAAGATATAGATAATTACTATATATTAATATATACTATATATTAAAAAGATATATACTATGTATTAAAAAGATATCAAGATATAGATAATTACTATATATATATATACACACATATATATTTACACATGTGTGTTTGTGGTAACTAAATCATATTAAAAAGAGATCAGGGGTAAGGGAATCATGAATATAGGAACCAGGATGATGTTTATCAGGGGGTGGGGGTTGAAGATGGTGATGGTAATGATGATGCAGTTAGATATTACATTCTAGTTTTGGCTTAGGTAATAGATTTGTCATAATTAGTTCAGGCTGCTTTAATAGAAATACCATAGATTGGGTGGCTTTAACAACCAACATTTATTGCTCACAGTTCTGGAGGCTGGGAAGTGCAAGATAAATCTGCTGGCAGATTTGGTGTCCAGTGAGACCCTGCTTACTGGTTCATAGGTAGCCGTCTTCTTGATGTGTCCTCACATGATGGAAGGGGTGGAAAAGCTCTCTGTGGTCTCTTATGAAGACGCTAAACCCATTCGTGAGGGCTCCATCTTAATGACCTAATCACTTCCCAAAGGCCTCGCCTCCAAAACCATCACATTGGGGATTAGGTTTCAATATATGAATTTTTGAGGGATGCAAACATTCAATATATAGCAAGGTTCATATTGCTTATTGAATTTTTTAAAATTAAAAAGCACCTATTTTTTTAAAAGTATACATGAACCAGCAAAACATGCTTATGAACAAAGGATTTTGATTATTATATTTCTGTGCATTTGAATTTCAATTAAAGATGATCTCTATTTTCAAGAAGTGTATAGTTTAATCAGGGAAATACTGATGTAAATAAGTATTTTTAACTCACCTTGATGAATGTTCCAAAAATGTATTGTTTAAGGTGCTTTGAGTGCACAGAGGACAACTAATTGCCTAATATGGTCCACTAGAGATTCACAGAAGACACAAAAGATACATAGTTTCCCAGATGGACAAGGGATGTATCTAAGGCAGAAAGAACAATTGCAAAGACATGAAAACAAAGGAGAAGGGTTATGTCTTCTCATATCTGAAAATTATTAGGGATTTTACTAGTTATCTAGGGCCACCATAACAAAATACCACAGACAGGGTCGCTTAACCAACAGAAATTTATTTTCTCACAATTCTGGTGGCTGGAAGTCCAAGATCAAGGTGTTGGCAGGTTTAGTTTCTTGTAAGTCCCCTCTCCCTGGCTTCTCCATGACCATCTTCTAGCTGTGTCCTTCCTGGTCTTCCCTCTGTACACGTGCACTTCTAGTGTCCCTCTGTGTGTCCAACACATACTCGTTCTGCTGAGTTTGGTGTTAACTTTGGGGCAAGCTTGCATGCCTAAAAGGAGAAACCTCGTGTATGACTTGAGGGCAGAGTCTAGGCCCTCAGTTCTACATGAAAGCTCTTCCAGCTTTCCTTCCTGAGAAAATTAGTTTCTCCTCTAGTTTTGCATCAATCACTTTTTCTTGAACTCCATGGAATACTCACCTACTCTCACCTACTCCAGCCCTTGTACCTGCCTTCTGTTTTTACTCAAGTATGAAGTTGCCTCATCTGCCAGAGGAAAGAAGGACCCTTCTATCTCTGCCTTTCTAGAAAGTTCTTGTGCATATGCCTCCAGTGAAATTAAAAACATCAGCATATTCTGGATTGGTCCTCTGAACCACCTAAAAGCTATCTTAGAAAGCATAACATATTCCAAGCTGACATACCCTTTCCACCTGAATGCTGGCCTTGACTTCTGCCTTTTACAATTGGAGCAAAGCCATATGCTGAGGGAAATTCCAATACACAGGCTAAGATCCCCTTAAACTATATTTTTAAAATGTCCCTTGCTATGGTTGCATGATTGGATGATCACAAAAAGAATTTAAAAATAGAACCTCCTGTATAATCTCAGGGTCATGAGCCTGATTAATGACAGAGGTGGAAGAAAGTACAACCCTGGCCTCTTCACTTGCTCTTCAGTCTCTGTGTGCCTAACCAGTCTATGGGCACAGCTGAAACCAAGTTGGTGCCAGTGCAAGGACTGCTGACCCCATGTGAATCATCACCCTTGTCCACAAGGTAGAGAAGGACAACTACTTGAGACAAGGGACAATGTAATTATTGGTGTAATAGAAGCAACATGATATACCAGAATGATGGACACAATAGTGCTGGTGTATGATTGCAATTTAGATAGCCGGGATTACTGCCTCATATGACACATTGCAAGCTCAAAGCAGAGAAAGAGGTATCCATCTTGGTTTTTTTGTTTTGTTTTGTTTTGTTTTTGTTATTGATATTTTTAAAACATTCCACAATTTGGAAATGTATGTCTATTTTGATCCAATGGTGCTTTAATAACATGTTTTAAAATTCACAGATTTTCTTTTTAGAAGACTTGGGTTTTATCATTTCATTTTGTGACCAATCTCTAGCTTTGTGATTGGAGAATGTTGTATTTATTATTTCTATTTTCTTTTTTTGTTTATTGAGATTTTCATTGTGGCCCAAATATGTTGAATTTTATTAATGTTCAATGTGCACTTGAAGAGAAGGTGGATTTTCTATTCTTGGGTTTCAACGTTTTAATATATATTTATGTGGTGTAGCTTATTGATTATGTTGTTTGTTCTTCTAAATCCTTACTCATTTTTTTCGCCCATTTGATTTTTATAGGCCTGAGAGAGGTATTTTAAAATAGTCTAAACTATTAATAACTGTTATATCTTCATTGCATACTGTAACAGTAAACTTTATGAAGTCTTTTTCTTTGTTCTTTTAATTGCTTTGGTCTTAATTTAACCATGTTGAATATCAACATCATTATACTTAGCTCTTATGAATTTGCCTCATATGTCTTTGCCCATTCTTTTATCATGCTTTTCATATTTCTTTCTTTTAAGTGTGTCTCTTGAATACAGCATACTCTTGGATTTCAGTTTTTGATTGATCTGTACTTCTTTCTTTTAAGAGCTTAATTATGTCAATATACACTTACTGATGTATGATCTTTTTATTTGGTCTCAGTTTTGATGTGTTGTTTTATATTTTATTTATATATAATACAAATTTACTTTTCAATTCTAATGGTTACCTTCATGCAAAAATCTTCTTGTCTTTACTAACTCCAAATTATCTCTATTAGTTTTTGCGTTTAAGAAGGTTCAGTTAATGCCCTCTTAGAATTCAAAATTATCGGGTGACTAGGTGGCTCAGTCAATTAAGCATCTGAATCTTGATTTTGGCTCAGGTCATGATGTCACGGTTTGTGAGATCAAGCCCTGCATCAAGCTCCATGCTAACAGCCAGGATTCTCTGTCTCCCTCTCTCTTTGCCCCTCCCCCACAAGCACATGCACATTGGCTCCCTAGATAAATAAATAAATTCAAAATTATTAGGGAAACTTCATCTGACCTTTCTTTTCTCTTGTGGCATTAGTGGTCGAATGGCCACCACCAGTCTGTTCTTTGTATCTCTGAATTTAGTACTTTGTTTTACTTTTGGGTTTTACACATAAGTGATATAAATGAGACCATTTATTTGTGTTTCTCTGTCTGACTTATTTCACTTAGCATTATGTCAATGTTTTATCCATGCTATTGCAAATGGCAGAATTTCCTACTTTTTTTTTTATGACTGAATGGTATTCCATAATGTGTGAGTGTGTGCATATGTGTGTGTGTGAGTGTGTGTATGCGTGTCACATTTCCTTTATCCATTCATCCATCAGTGGACACTTGGGTTTTTTTCCAAATTTTGGCTATTATAAATAATGGTGCAATGAACATGGTGCAGACATATTTTCAAGACTGTGATTTTGTTTTCTTTGGATAAACACCCAGAAGTGGAATTGCCAGATCATACAATAGTTCTATTTTTAAGTTTTTGAAGAACTTCCATATTGTTTTCCTTAATGTTTTCACCAATTTACACTCCCATCAACAAGGGAACAAGCTTCTATTTTTCTCATTTCCCTACATACTTGCCAATATTTGTTATTTTATTCTTTACCAATTCTTTTTATAATGTCCTTTGTACATTCCTGTTGCTGCTGCTGTTGTTGTTGTTGTTGTTGTTGTTTGGTGACTCTCTGTTAGTTCCTCCTTTAAGCAAAATTGAAGTGGTCTACAAACTTCCTCCTACTCCTTCCTTACTCTCCCCCGAGTATCTAATTGGAAGTACTATTACTTTACCCAGTTAATAATAAGGCAATCAGGAGGTTTATTTTATTTTTTTTCTAGACAGTTGCTATTTTCTCTGAATTTTTTATTGTTGTGTTCTAGCTATACTGTCAAAATATAATTACATACTATATTATCTTTCATTTTCCATTATATAGTCTTGGTTCTACTACAAGTATATTAGGTGTCCAGGATCCACTCTTATCTGATGCTTCTTACATTGGTTGGTTTAAGTTTGTTCTACAGTAGGTTCCTCAGAAAAGGCTCAAGGCAACAAAATTTCCTGAGCTCTTATATGTTCATAAAGTTTGGATGTGGCCTTTATAACTCAGGTAAGTTTAGATGGATAAAAATATTTGGCACTTATTTTATTCCTTTAAATTGTTTTTACAAGATACTTGTTTTGAGAGAGCATAAGCAGGGGTGGGGCAGAGAGGGAGAGGGAGAGAGAGAATCCCATGCAGGCTCTATGCTGTCAGGGCGGAGCCCAATTTGGAGCTAGATCTCACAAACCATGAGATTATGACCTGAGCCAAAATCAAGCATCAGATGCTCAGCTGACTGAGCCACCCAAGCACCCCTTATTTCTTTAAATCTTAAATATAGTATTCCATTTCCTTCTAGCAAAAAGGACTGCTGTCAAAAGTCTGATGTCAAACTAATTTTCTTTTCCTTTTCCTTTTTGCCTAGATGTTCGAATGATTTTTTTTCCTTTTCTTTAAACCAAGTAGTTCTATTAAAACAGTGGCTTCTCAACAAACTGATGGTTACCCATGGGGGAAGGGGTTGGGGTGTGTGTGAAATAGGTGATGGGAATTAAGGCTTGTACTTGTCATGAGCACTGGGTAATGTATGCAATTGTTGAATCACTATATTATACACTTGAAACTAATATAACACTATATGTTAACTATACTGGAATTAAAATTAAAATTTAATTAAAAAAAAACAGTGATTCTCAGTGTGGTCTATAAACCCATAGCGTTCCTGAGATTTTTCAGTGGATTCAAGAGGTAAAAACTATTTTATAATTATACATTTGCCATTTTTCACTGTACTGATATCTGCATTAATAAATAGTCTAAAAAAACAGTATGTTTTATCATGAACCAATGCATTGGTAACAAATTATGATATTATTGAATTCCTCACTGCCAATCATTCACAGTAAAATAAAAAAAGATATTACTTCTACTTAAGAATGTCCCTGATTTAGAAAAATCATTAATTTTATTAACCTAATATTCTTTTTTTATAAAGATTTTATAAAGATTATTTAATTATTTTTTATTTATTGCTTTTTAAATTTTATTTTTAATTTTTTAAAATTTACGTCCAGAATAGTTAGCATATAGCGCAACAATGATGTCGGGAGTACATTCCTTAGTGACCCTTACCCATTTAGCCCATCCCCCTCCCACAACCCCTCCAGTAACCCTCTGTTTGTTCTCCATATTTAAGAGACTCTTATGTTTTGTCCCCCTTCCTGTTTTTATATTATTTTTGTTTCCCTTCCCTTACGTCCATCTGTTTTGTCTCTTAAAGTCCTCATATGAGTGAAGTCATATGATTTTTGTCTTTCTCTGACTGACTAATTTCACTTAGTATAATACCCTCTAGTTCTATCCACGTAGTTGCAAATGGCAAGATTTCATTCTTTTTGATTGCCGAGTAATACTCCATTGTGTGTGTGTGTGTGTGTGTGTGTGTGTGTGTGTGTGTATATGTATATATCACATCTTCTATATACATTCATCCATCAGTGGACATCTTGGCTCTTTCCATACGTTGGCTATTGTTGATCGTGCTGCTATAAACTTGGGGGTGCATGTGTCCCTTCGAAACAGCACACCTGTATCCTGTGGATAAATGCCTAGGAGTGCAATTGCTGGTGGTAGGGTAGTTCTATTTTTAGTTTTTTGAGGAACCTCCATACTGTTTTCCAGACTGGCTGCACCAGCTTGCATTGCCACCAACAATGCAAAAGAGATCCTCTTTCTCCGCATCCTCCCCAACATCTGTTGCTGCCTGAGTTGTTAATGTTAGCCATTCTGACAGGTGTAAGGTGGTATCTCATGGTGGTTTTGATTTGTATTTCCCTGATGATGAGTGATGTTGAGCACTTTTTCATGTGTCTGTTGGCCATCTGGATGTCTTCTTTGGAGAAGTGTCTATTCATGTCTTTTGCCCATTTCTTCACTGGATTATTTGTTTTGTGGGTGTTGAGATTGATAAGTTCTTTATAGATTTTGGATACTAACCCTGTATCTGATATGTCATTTGCAAATATCTTCTCCCATTCTGTCGGTTGCCTTTTAGTTTTGCTGATTGTTTCCTTTGCTGTGCAGAAGTTTTTATTTTGATAAGTAGTTCATTTTTGCTTTTGTTTCCCTTGTCTCTGGAGACGTGTTGAGTAAGAAGTTGCTGAGGGCAAGATCAAAGAGGTTTTTGCCTGCTTTCTCCTTGAGGATTTTGATGGCTTCCTGTCTTAAATTGAGTTCTTTCATCCATTTTGAGTTTATTGTTGTGTATGGTGTAAGAAAATGGTCCAGGTTCATTCTTCTGCATGTCGCTGTCCAGTTTTTCCAGTACCACTTGCTGAAGAGACTGTCTTTATTCCATTGGATATTCTTTCCTGCTTTGTCAAAGATTAGTTGTCCATACTTTTGTGGGTCCATTTCTGGGTTTTCTATTCTGTTCCATTGATCTGAGTGTCTGTTCTTGTGCCAGTACCATACTGTCTTGATGATTACAGCTTTGTAGTATAGCTTGATGTCTGGGATTGTGATGCCTCCTGCTTTGGTTTTCTTTTTCAAGATTGCTTTGGCTATTTGGGGTCTTTTCTGGTTCCATACAATTTTTAGGATTATTTGTTCTAGCTCTGTGAAGAATGTTGGTGTTATTTTGATAGAGATGGCATTGAATACGTAGATTGTTTTGGGTAGTATCAACATTTGAACAATATTTGTTCTTCCTATCCAAGAGTGTGGAATTTTTTCCATTTTTTTGTGTCGTCTTCAATTTCTTTCATAAGCTTTCTATAGTTTTCAGTGTGTAGATTTTTCACCTCTTTGGTTAGATTTATTCCTAGGTATTTTATGGTTTTCTTGTGCAACTGTAACTGGGATCGATTCCTTGATTTCTCTTTCTGTCACTTCATTGTTGGTGTATAGGAATGCAACCGATTTCTGTGCATTAATTTTATATCCTGCAACTTTGCTGAATTCATGAATCAATTCTAGCAGTTTTTTGGTGGCATCTTTTGGGTTTTCCATATAGAGTATTATGTCATCTGTGAAGAGTGAAAGTTTGACCTTCTCCTGGCCAATTTGGATGCCTTTTATTTCTTTGTGTTGTCTGGTTGCAGAGGCTAAAACTTCCAATACTACGTTGAATAACACTGGTGAGAGTGGACATCCCTGTCTTATTCCTGACCTTAAGGGGAAAGCTCTCAGTTTTTCCCCATTGAGGATGATATTCTCATTGGGTCATCCATATATGGCTTTTCTGATCTCGAGGTATGCTCCTTCTATCCCTAATTTCTTGAGGGTTTTTATCAAGAAACGATGCTGTATTTTGTCAAATGCTTTCTCTGCATCTTTGGAGAGGATCATATGGTTCTTGTCCTTCCTATTATTGATGTGATGAATCACGTTAATTGTTTTGCAGCTATTGAACCAGCCCTGCATCCCAGGTATAAATCCTGCTTGGTCGTGGTGAATAATTTTTTTAATGTATTGTTGGATCTGGTTGGCTAATATCTTGTTGAGGATTTTTGCATCCATGTTCATTAAGGAAATTGGTCTATAGTTCTCCTTTGTAGTGGAATCTCTGTCTGGTTTTGGAGCCAAGGTAATGCTGGTTTCATAGAAAGAGTTTGGAAGTTTTCCTTCCATTTCTATCTTTTGGGACACCTTCAAGAGAATAGGTGTTACCTCTTCCTTAAATGTTAGGTAGAATTCCCCTGGAAAGCCATCTGGCCCTGGACTCTTGTTTTTTTGGCAGATTTTTGATTATGAATTCGATTTCCTTACTGGTTATGGGTCTGTTCAAATTTTCTATTTCTTCCTGTTTCAGTTTTGGTAGTGTATATGTATCTAGGAATTTTTCCATTTCTTCTGGATTGCCCATTTTACTGGCATATAATTGCTCATAACATTCTCTTATTATTGTTTTTATTTCTGCAGTGTTGGTTGTGATCTTTTCTCTTTCATTCTTGATTTTATTTTTGTTGGTCCTTTGCTTTTTCTTTTTGATCAAACTGGCTAGTGGTTTATCAATTTTGTTAATTCTTTCAAAGAACCAGCTTCTGGTTTCACTGATCTGTTCTACATTTTTTTTTTGTTTCAATAGCATTAATCTATGCTTTCATTTTTATTATTTCCTGTCTTCTACTGGTTTTGGGTCTTATTTGCTGTTCTTTTTCCACCTCCTTAAGGCATAAGGTTAGGTTGTATATCCGAGATCTTTCTTCCTTCGTTAGGAAGGTCTGGATTGCTATATACTTTCCTCCTATGATCGCCTTTGCTGTGTCCCAGAGGTTTTGGGTTGTGGTGTTATCATTTTTGTTGGCTTCCATATACTTTTTAATTTCCTCTTTAACTGCTTGGTTACCCCATTCATTCTTTAGTAGGGTGTTCTTCAGTCTCCAAGTATTTGTTACCTCTCCAAATATTTTCTTGTGGTTGATTTCGAGTATCATAGTGTTGTGGTCTGAAAATATGCATGGTATGATCTTGATCTTTTTGTACTTATTTAGGGCTGTTTTGTGTCCCAGTATATGGTCTATTCTGGAGAACATTCCATGTGCACTGGAGAAGAATGTATATTCTGCTGCTTTAGGATGAAATATTCTGAATATATCTGTAAGTCCATCTGGTCCAGTGTGTCATTCCAAGTCATAGTTTCCTTGTTGATTTTTTGATTAGATGATCTGTCCATTGCTGTGAGTGGGGTGTTGAAGTCTCCTACTATTATGGTATTACTATTGATGAGTTTCTTTATATTTGTGATTAATTGATTTATATATTTGGGTGCTTTCACATTTGGTGTATAAATGTTTACAATTGTTAGGTCTTCTTGGTGGATAGACTCCTTGATTATGATATAATGCCCTTTTGCATCTCTTGATATAGTCTTTATTTTAAAGTCTAGATTGTCTGATGTAAGTATGGCTATTCTGGCTTTCTTTTGGTGACCATTAGCATGGTAGATGGTTCTCCATCCCCTTATTTTCAATCTAAAGGTGTCTTTAGGTCTAGAGTGGGTGTCTTGTAAACAGCATATAGATGGATCTTGTTTCTTATCCATTGTGTTACCCTATGTCTTTTGAGTGGAGCATTGAGTCCATTGATGTTTAGAGTGAGTACTGAAAGATATGAATTTATTTCCAGTATGATGCTTGTAGAGTTGGAGTTTCTGGTAGTGTTCTCTGGTCCTTTCTAATCTTTGTTGTTTTGGTATTTATTTCTCTCTCTCTCTCTCTCTCTGTCTCTCTGTCTCTCTCTCTCTCTCTCTGTCTCTCTCTCTCTATATATATATATATTCATCTTTTCTCCCCTCAGAGAGTCCCCTTAAAATTTCTTGCAGGAATTTGGTTTGGTGGTTTAGTGGTCACAAACTCCTTTAATTTTTGTTCGTCTGGGAAACTTTTTATCTCTCTTATTTTGAATGACATCCTTGCTGGATAAAGAATTCTTGGCTGCATATTTTTCTGATTCAGCACACTGAATATATCCTGCCACTCCTTTCTGGCCTGCCAAGTTTCTGTGGATAGGTCTGCTGCAAACCTGATCTGTCTTCCCTTGTAGGTTAGGGACTTTTTTTCCCTTGTTGCTTTCATGATTCTCTCCTTGCCTGATTATTTTGTGAATTTGACTATGATATGCCTTGTTGATGGTTGGGTTTTGTTCAATCTAATGGGGGTCCTCTATGCTTCCTGGATTTTGATGTTTGTGTCTTTCCCCAGGTTAGGAAACTTTCCCACTATGATTTGCTCACATAACCTTCTACCCTTATTGCTGTCTCTTCCTCTTCTGGGACCCCTATGATTCTGATGTTATTCCTTTTTAATGAGTCACTGATTTCTCTAATTCTTAAATAGTGCTCTTTTGCCTTAATCTCCCTCTTTTTTTCTGCTTCATTATTCTCTATAAGTTTGTCCTGTCTATGGCTGATTCTCTGTTTGCCACAACCATCCTTTCCGCCACAGCATCCATCCATGATTGCAACTCAGTTATAGCATTTTTAATTTCATTCTGGCTATTTTTCACTTCTTTTATCTCTGCAGAAAGGGATTCTAATCTATTTTCAACTCCAGCTAGTATTCTTATTCCCATGATTCTAAATTCTGGTTCAGACATCTTGCTTGTATCTGTGTTGGTTAAATCCCTGGCTGTCGTTTCTTCATGCTCTTTCTTTTGGGGTGAATTCCTTTGTTTTGTCATTTTGAACAGAGAAAAGGAATTAATGAGGTAGAAAAATTAAAATAAAAAACAATTTTAAATTAAAAAATATTAAAAATAAAAAATTAGGGGCGCCTGGGTGGCGCAGTCGGTTGAGCGTCCGACTTCAGCCAGGTCACGATCTCGCGGTCCGTGAGTTCGAGCCCCGCGTCAGGCTCTGGGCTGATGGCTCAGAGCCTGGACCCTGTTTCCGATTCTGTGTCTCCCTCTCTCTCTGCCCCTCCCCCATTCATGCTCTGTCTCTCTCTGTCCCAAAAATAAATAAACGTTGAAAAAATTAAAAAAAAACACACACAAATCAAATAAATGATGCTAGATCCTAGGTGTGTTTTGCTGTGGGTGTTGAAAGTGCCTTGACAGATTAGAAAAAAAAAGAGGGACAAAAAAAAGGAAATCATTTCATACTTTGAAAAAATGAATACACTGAAGTATACTAAAATGAGATGATGGGAGTAAAATAGGATTTGAAAAAATTTACACAAAAGTAAAGGATTAGTAGAAAAAATTTAAAGAAAAATATTTTCAATAGAAATTGAAAATAAAAATGAATTTTTTCTTTTTCTATATTCAAGAAAAAGAAAATAAACAAAAAAGAGGAAAAAAAGGAAAAGAAAAAAGAAAAAAAGAAGAAAATCGTTTGAAAATTTGAAAAAGTGAATACACTGTAGTAGACTAAAATAAAATGATGGATGTAAAATAGAAGTTGAAAAAATTTACACAAAAGTAAAAAATATAGTAAAAAATTAAAGAAAATATTTTTAATAAAAATTGAAAATAAAAATGAATTTTTTATTTTTGTGTATTCAAGAAAAAGAAAAGAAGTGAAAAAGAGAAAAAAAATTAAATTGAATAGATGGACCTGCTAACAGATTGAAATAGGACTGAAGTTACTTCATTTTCCTCTAGAAGTCAGATTATGAAGTGCTTTATAGTCCGTAAACTAAGTAGAAGTTGAGACTTGTGTTCTTGAAGAGCGAAGTTGGCCCAATTGGGCGGGGCTCAGTGCAATGGCTCTGTTCTTTACTAGGTGGCACCGCTAGCCTACTGGGGTGGATTGTTGTGAGGCTCACAGGTGCGTATGTGCATGCAAGGGAGTGGTGAAAATGACATCATCCAGGTACCCAGTCTGTTCTGGATCAGCAGTCGCGCACCCATCCTCTGTCTTCAGCTCTCGTCTACTCCCCGCTTTTTCACTCTCTGTGACCAAGCCCTAAGCAATACCTGTCTCCCAAGTTTTGTCTCAGATGCGGCTGCCTTCCCTGGCCCCTTACTTCCAAACGACTGTGGCTTGCACCTGTTGTGCCCCTCTGTGGGAGGATCTCACTGAGCAATGGCCGAATGAGCAATGGCCGAGTGTTGGCTGTATCCAGGAATGCCTACTGGAGCCTGCTGCTGCCGGTGCCCCAAGACTGCGGCCAGGTGCTAGCCTGACCCAGAAAAAGTTCGCGACATAGTGTAGCAGCAGCGTTTCAGCAATTATGGAAAATCACAACACACATCTGGCACAAGCTTCACCCTTAAGGACCTTGTTCCAGCACCAGCGTATGTGGCCGTTCTCTGGGGTCTGCTGGGACCAGGTGGCTTCAACAGTCTCTACCAAATGTCCTTCCAGCAGTGGAACTGCTTCTTCCCGTGTGGTTCGAGAACCTCCCAGACCCCACTCTGGTCCTGGGGATTGGCCCTTCCCACCAGAGCACCACCAGGTATCGGGTTGTGGAGTTGCAGACTCTGCACTCCCTTTGTTTATAGTCTTAATGGAATTTAAACCCTCTCCTTTATCCTTTCTCCCTTTTCAGTTTAGTCCCTGCAGCTGTTTACAATTTTCCACTTTCTCTCCAGCTGCTTTTGGGGAGGGGTGCTTTTCCTGTATTCTTCCCCCACCCCATCCTCTCTCTGCTCACAAAAGCACCTCCCTTCCTGTATCTTCTCACTCCCCAGGTTCACTTCTCCACGTTGCATATCTGCTGAATTCTGTGGTTCAGGTTTTGCAGATTGTTGTGTTAATCCTCCAGTCAGTTTTCTAGGTGTGTAGGATGGTTTAGTATTTCATGGACGTGAGACACACAAAAAACTTCCATGCTGTTCCAGCATCTTGGCTCCTCCTGTATTATTTATTTTTATTATTTATTTATTTTTATTATTTATTTATTTATTTTGAGAGGGAGAGCATGTTAACTGGGAAGGGGCAGAGAGACAGGGAGAAAATTCCAAGCAGAGCCTGTGCTGACAGTGCAGAGCCTGACAAGGGGCTCAATCTCACAGAACTGTGAGATTATGACCTGTACGAAAAGCAGGAGTTGGACACTTAACCAACTGAGCCATCCACAAGCCCCTATCTTTTTAATATTCTATGGGAAGAAATGGGAAGCACACATAAAGCACTTCTGATATACACTGAAGTGTGATGATTATCCTAATGAAAAGCACATGTGGAATTGATTGAGTTGCAAGCTGAACTAGACACATTTTTTTATGGAACACCATTGTTTTCCTGGAAGGAATAACTTATAGACATACCATTGTTACTCAGATGTGGACATTTTAAATACATTTCTTGAAAATTAATAAAGTGATCCTATATTTTCAAAATGATTTTATTTATTGTCAATGATAAAATTTCATATTTCAAATGAAAATTAAAATTTTGGGATACTTATATCCACTACCATGAACTTGACAGCTTCCCCAAAAAAGATTTTTACAATGAAATTGGTGATATTACAAATGAAACTAATTCTTTGATATTGTATAACAAATTATGTGGACATTTGGTAAATCTGCATACAGTGAACCAACATTTTCCAAATGACCCATATTTGATAATACAAAATAAAGCATAAGTAAAAAATCCACTCAAAACCCAATGGCTATTAATGTAACAGAGTACAGAAAGTTCATTGATTTGTTTGCAGATTCCACACTGCAACTTAAATTGCAATAAGAAATTGTCAATTGTCAAATTTTGGTCTAGTATCAAAGACTATCCATGATTATCTGAATAGTCTATCAAAATAATCCTGTCTAACACCTATATGTATAAAGACAGATTTTCTTCATATACTCCAACCAAGTGACATTACCACAGATTGAATGAAGAACCACATATGAGAATATACTTTTTCTTGTATCTTACTTTCATTAAATACATAGAATTGTGTAAAGGAATAATGACAGGGGTACTTGGGTGGCTCAGTCGGTTAAGCATCTGACTCTTGATTTCATCTTGGCTCATGATCTCATGGTTTGTGAGTTCAAGCCCTGCAATACAATAGTCTCTGCTCTGACAGTGAAGAGCCTGCTTAGGATTCTCTCTCTCTCTCCCTCTCTGCCCCTCCCCTATACATTCTCTCTCTCTCTCTCTCTCTCTCTCTCTCTCTCTCTAAAAATAAATAAATAAACTTTTAAAAAAGAAATAATTACAATGTTGTGTTGTTGTGTTTATAATTTATCTTATGACAAACTATATGACAACAATAGCACAACGAAATGGGGCAATGGAGCCATACATATGAAGCAATACATATGAAGCAATGTTCCCATATTTTACCAGAACTACACTGTGGTTTAGTAAGACATATATTACAATCCCTAAAACAACCACTAAAAAAATACCTTCAAAATGTATTACTAAAAATCAACAGATTATTTTAAATGTTCACTAAACAATATTTGTTTAACACAAAAGAAAGCAGTAAAGGAAAAATTGAGGGAAAAAATCAGGAGATATAAAAAAACAAATGTCAAAATAGCAAATGTGATCCAACACTATCAATAATTACATTAATTATTAATTGCCTACATGACTCAATCAAAAGGCAAAGATTGTCAGACAAGATTTATTTATTTTTTTGTATGAAATTTATTGTCAAATTGGTTTCCATACAACACCCAGTGTTCATCCCAACAGGTGCCCTCTTCAATGCCCATCACCCACGTTCCCCTCCCTCCCACCCCCCATCAACCCTCAGTTTATTCTCAGTTTTTAAGAGTTTCTTATGGTTTGGCTCCCTCCCTCTCTAACTTTTTTTTTCCTTCCCCTCCCCCATGGTCTTCTGTTAAGTTTCTCAGGATCCACATAAGAGTGAAAACATATGGTATCTGTCTTTCTCTGTATGACTTATTTCACTTAGCATAACACTCTCCAGTTCTATCCACGTTGCTACAAAAGGCCATATTTCACTCTTTCTCATTGTCAAGTAGTATTCCATTGTGTATATAAACCACAATTTCTTTATCCATTCTTCAGTTGATGGACATTTAGGCTCTTTCCATAATTTGGCTATTGTTGAGAGTGCTGCTATAAACATTGGGGTACAAGTGCCCCTATTCATCAGCACTCCTGTATCCCTTGGGTAAATTCCTAGCAGTGCTATTGCTGGGTCATTGGGTAGATCTATTTTTAATTTTTTGAGGAACCTCCACACTGTTTTCCAGAGGGGCTGCACCAGTTTGCATTCCCACCAACAGTGAAAGAGGGTTCCCGTTTCTCCACAGCCTCTCCAGCATCCATAGTCTCCTGATTTGTTCATTTTGGCCACTCTGACTGGTGTGAGGTGATATCTGAGTGTGGTTTTGATTTGTATTTCCCTGATGAGGAGTGACGTTGAGCATCTTTTCATGTGACTGTTGGCCATCTGGATGTCTTCTTTAGAGAAGTGTCTATTCATGTCTTCTGCTCATTTCTTCACTGGATTATTTGTTTTTTGGGTATGGAGTTTGGTGAGTTACTTATAGATTTTGGATACTAGCCCTTTGTCTGATATGTCATTTGCAAATATCTTTTCCCATTCTGTCAGTTGCCTTTTAGTTTTGTTGATTATTTCCTTTGCAGTGCAGAAGCTTTTTATCTTGATGAGGTCCCAATTGTTCATTTTTGCTTTTCATTCCCTTGCCTTTGGAGATGTTTCGAGTAATAAATTGCTGCAGCTGAGGTCAGAGAGGTTTTTTCCTGTTTTCTCCTCTAGGGTTTTGATGGTTTCCTGTCTCACATTCAGGTCCTTTATCCATTTTGAGTTTATTTTTGTGAATGGTGTAAGAAAGTGGTCTAGTTTCATTCTTCTGCATGTTGCTTCTAGTTCTCCCAACACCATTTGTTACAGAGACTGTCTTTTTTTTCCATTGGATATTCTTTCCTGCTTTGTCAAAGATTAGTTGGCCATACTTTTGTGGGTCCAATTCTGGAGTCTCTATTCTATTCCATTGGTCTATGTGTCTGTTTTTGTGCCAATACCATGCTGTGTCAGACAAGATTTAAAAAGCAAGACCCAACTATACAATCTACCAGAGGCACACCTTAGATTCAGAGATACAAGTAGGTTAAAAGTAAAAGGATTAAAAAAAGATATGCTGGTATAGCTATATAAGAGTTGTAGTGTTTCTATTAATATCAGACAAACTAGCCTTTATGAAAGAATTATTACTTGAGATGTAGAAATTTTATAATGATAGAAGAGTCAATATAACAGGAAGATATACAAATTACAACAGCATTTGTACCTAACAACAGAGTCTCAAAATACATAAAGCAAAAATGTATATGTATATCAAATCATCACATTGTGAACTATAAATATCTTCAATTATATTTGTCAATTAAGTTAATAATAACTTAATAAGGTTAATAAAGTCAATAAAGGTAACAAAGTTAATAAAGCCAATAAAGTTAAAAATTAACAAAATTGAAAGGAGAAAATAGACAATTATACAGTAATAGTTGGAAACTTAATAATTGAGAAAACTGGGAAGAAAATCAGTTAGGATATAGAAGAATTGAACAACACTAATAATTGACGCAAATCTAATTGCCATGTATTAAACAAGTCATCTCACAATTTCAGAATACACATTCTTTAAAATATTCTAGGCCATAAAACAAATATCAGTAAAGTTAAAAAGAGTGAAAACATACAAAATAGATGCTTTGAAAAAAATTGGAATTATATTAGAAATTGACAGGAGCCCCAAATATGGGAAACTTCAAATATTTAGAAATCAAGCAACATATTATAAATAAACCTTGAGTTGTCAAAAAACTACAAGGCCAATTTTAAAATATTCTACAGTGACTTAAAATGAAAACATGGCATGTCAAAATTTATGGGGTGAAGCTAAAGGAGAACTTAAGAGAAAATATATAGTTTTAAACTCTTATGGTATAAAAGAACAAAGTTCTCTAATAAATAATCAAAGCTTCCCACCTTAAGAAATTAGAAAAATAAGAGAAAGTTAAGCCAAATAAAAGCATAAGATATGACTTAAGAAAGATAAAAACAGAAATCAATGAAATAAAAAAAACAAAAAGAAAAGAAAAATCAATTAAACAAAGACTTTATTCTCTGAAGAGACCAACAAAATTAATAACTTCCTATTTAGATTATCCAATGTAAAAAGAGAGAGAATACATAAATTATAAAATCAGTATAGAAAAAAATGGGAACATCACTAGAAATCTTCCAGAAATTCAAAGAATTTAATGGAATATTATGAACAAGGCTATGCAACAAACTAGACCACTTAGATAAAATTGGGAAATTGCTAGAAAGACATAAATGAACAGAATCGACTCAAAAAGAAATAGGAAATATAGATATATCTAATAACAAGTACAGAAATTGATTTACTAACAAAATATTTTCCACAAATAAAAGCCCCATATGGCTTCACTATTAATCCTCTCCAACATTTAAAGAAGAAACAATACTTCATATATTGTTTGAGAAAATATAAGAAAAAGGAATATTTCCTAACTTATGAAACAGTGCTACTACCTTGTTGCCAAAGTAGATAAAGATATCATGAGAAAAAGAAAAAGAAAGCCATCACAAGAAATAAAATAAAACAAAACAAATCAATATCAATATGTGCATAGATGCAAACTACTGGATAAAATACTGGCAAACCAAACCCAACATGACAAAGTGGGATTCACCACGGAATGCAAACATTGTTTTAAAATCTCAAAATCAATTAATCATGTAGCTAATCATGTGGGAGAGAACAGAAAATATATGTTGGTCTCTGCCCCTAATTCCTGGCACAGAGCTCTTAAAAGTCTTAGAAATTAATAAGTGATAAGAGCACTAGAAGCATCTTTTGTTATATTGAGGTGACCCTGGATGGGCTCCTGGGTAGGGTCTGGTCACCAGAAAGACCAAGCCATGATTAGAAGCTTAGAAATTTCAGCCTCACCCCTACTTCTCCAGAAAGGGGAGAAGAGCTAGAAATGGAGCTACTAATTCATTGTGCCTATGCAAGGAAGCCTCCACAAAACTCCAATAGTATGGGATTCAGGGAGCTTCCAGGTTGGTGAACACATCCATGTACCAGCAGGGTGATCCATCCAGTCTGTGTTTTTTCACCTGGCCCTATGCATCTCTTCATCTGGCTGTTCATCTGTATCCTTTATCAAATCCCTTAATAAACTGGTAAATATAAGTATTTCTTTGAGTTTTGTGAGCTGCTGTAGCAAATTAATCAAACCTAAGGAGCTGATCATGGGAATCTCTGATTTGTAGCCAAGTCAGACAGAAGTTGTGGTTAACCTGGGGACCTACCACTTGTGATTGGTATCTGAAGTTGGGAACAGTCTCATGGGCCTGACTCCTTAACCCATGGGATGACACTATCTTCAGGATTGAATTAAAGTGTAGAGAATTTTTTGGTGTCAGGGGGAAAATCTCACATATTTGGTGACCAGAAGTGTAGCATTCTGTGTGAGTGTGGTCATAATGTGAGAAGTAAAGGAAACACAGGAGAAACTCAGGAAGGAAAAATTGTTTTTTTCCCTATCCAGAAGGTATAAAATAGGTTTTTTTTTTTTCTAACTCACAATGTTAATAGGAAGGAGGATAACCACACATCATCTCAATAAATGAAGAAAAAGCACTTGAAAATATCCATCACCCGTTCATAGTCATGAACTCACAACACAGTAAGAATAGAAGGAAGCTTTCTCAACCTCATAAAGGGCATCTATAAAAAACCCATAGCTAACATCACACGTAATAGTGAATGACTTCTACTTAGGAGAAAAGACAAAGAAGGCCGCCTTCACTACTGCCATACAGCAATATACTGGAGGTTCTGGCACTTGAAAAAGGAAAAAGAGCTGTAGGGAGGGCCAGAGACAAAGAGAGGAAACTGAAAGTATCTAAATTGGAAAGAGGAAGTGAAACTTTTTTATTTGCAGATTACATATCCTGGATGTAGAAAATCCCAAGGCAGCCACAAAATAAACAAAAACAAAGACAGGAAAAAAAAAAAAAAAAGAACTAGTAGGAGTGTAGTATGGCTGCAAAATACAAGATCAATGTACAAAATTAGAAATATTTCTTTACACTGCTAATTAACAACCTGAAAATAAAATTAAAAAAAAAAAACAATTCCACTTACAACAGTGTAAGTAATACACTTAGTAACAAATTTAACTAAAGAAGTAGAACACCTGTACACTGAAAACTATAAAACATTGTGAAGAGAATTATAGATCTAAATAAATGGAGAGACATTTTACAGATAGGGAGGTTCAAAATGATCAAGATAGCAGTTCTCTCCAAATTTATCTATAACTTCAATATAACCCCTATCCAAATCTGAGTAGGTTCTTTTGGTCTACCAAAAGATTGAGAAGTTGATCCTAAACTGTATATTGAAATGCAAAGGACCTAGAATAGCCAAAATGATTTTGAAATAGAAGGACAAAGTTGGAGGACTTTTAGTACCCAATTTCAAAACTTACTATACATCTACAGTAATCAAGACAGTGTAGGGTTGGTACAAGGATAGAAATATGAATCAATGGAACAGAATTAAGAGTTCTGAAATTTATTGTCAATTAATTTTTGACAAAGATGCTTAGATAATTCAATAAAGCAAAAGGCAATCTTTTCAATAAATGGTCCTGGGACAATTGAACAGCCATATGCAAAAAAATGAAAACAAAAAAATTAACTGAGATTCTTAGTGCAAACCATACATAAAAATTAACTCAAAATGGTTCATAGGCTTAAATGTGAAAGGTAAACCTACAAAACTGCAAAACTAGAATAAACAGGAAAAAGTCTTCATAACCTTGGGTGGACAAAAAGTTATTAGATACATGGCCAAAAGTATAATCCATTAAAAATTGATATATTAATTTCATAAAAATTAAAAACTTTTGTGTTTCAAAAGTCACCACTAAGAAAATGAAAACTTCAGCCACAGACTGAGATAAAATTTTGCAAATCACATATCTGATAAGTAACTTGTATCCAGAACATATAAAGAACTCTTCAATTCAATAAGAAGGTAAACAATAATTTGAAAGAAAAAAACTAACAGATTATTTGAATAGATATGTCATTAGAGAAGATGAATGAATGACTAATAAACATATGAAAATGTGCTCAACATCATTAGCTATTAGGAAAATACAAATTGAAATGATAATGAGAGGGGTGCCTGGGTGGCTCAGTCGAAGTGTCCAACTCTTGATTTTGACTCAGATCATAATCTCATGGTTAGTGAAATTGTGTCCCGCATTGAGCTCTGTGCTGACAGCACAGAGCCTGCTTGGGATTCCCTCTCTCTCCCTCTCTCTCTCTGCCCCTCTCCTTGCACTCAGGCTCTCTCTCTCTCTCTCAAAATAAATAAATAAACTTAAAAAAACATAATAAGATACCACTACACACCTACCAGAATAACTATAATTAAAAAAAAAGATACAGTAACAAATATTGACAAGGAAGTGGAAAAACTGGAACTCTCCTAACTTGCTGGTGGTAATGTAAAATGGTATAGCCACTGTAAAATGGTTTGGTGTTTCTTAAAATATTAAAAATTTATACAATTAAGGAATTATACTCTTAGGAATCCAAGAAAAATAAAAACCTTTGTTCACACAAAGACATGTACATAAATATTCTCAGCATCTTTATTCATTATAGTCTCAAACTGGAAATAACCCGGATTTTTATCAACTAGTAAATAGATAAACAAAATTTGGTATATCCATAACAATAGAATACTATGTAGCAACATAATGGAATGAACATCTGATACATTCAATGACATAGATGAACATCAAAATCATTATGCTAAGAGAATGAACCCAGACACATATTGCTACCTATTGTATAAGTCAATTTACATGAACTATTCAGAAAAGGCAAATAAGAAACAAAAAGTAGATAAGAGGCTGAAGTGGGAGCAGTGATTAACTGTAGAGTAGCATGATGAAATTTTGGGGGATGATGGAAATGGATGGTGGTGATGACTGCACAACTGTAAACTTACTAAAGTAAAAAATCATCTAACTACATTTACAATGAGTGGATATTAAGGTATGTAAATCATACCTTAATAAAGTGGTTAAAAATTTTTTTAAGTTAAAATTCTTATGAAGAAATAACGATATTGTTATACACATTTAATGATTAACTTTCATTGGAAATTACATTAACTTTGTGCTCTGTCCTATAAAATTTGAGAGCTATGATTGTGACTTTCCAGGAAGCCCAAATGTTTGGAGCTTTTAAGCAGAAAGTGAGATCACAGATGCCTGGTATTCTGAGACAAAAAAGAATCACAGAATCTCTTAAGACCTACCATGGCAAATATAAAAGCTTGCCTCTTGATGGATTCTGGGCCTCTCTATAATTAGAGTATTCCAGAGTACAGATTTTTCCCAAAATGACTATCTAGCCAGGACATGGGATGCCATAAGAGCATACGGTTTGAACCAAAGAGGTCTCATGTCAGTTTTTTTAATACAGTTGGCTTCCTCCCTCGGTGCCATTTTATTCCCTGAAGATTCTCACCATGGCTTCTGACCTTCAGTTGAAGGAATACTTTCCAAAATGAGAATGAGAGAAGCATGAATAGAGAGACAGAAATCAAGTCTGCAGAAACCAGTGTGGTTCGAACATCGAAATTACCTGCTCTGGCCTAGGTGGCAGAGTTGGGACATTGGGTGTATATAATTTAGTCAGAAGTCCTGACTGGCTGGCCAGTCATGTGCTGGCTCTGGGTGTGTTACTTGCAAGCCATGTGACTTTATGCCAATAATTTAACTTTTCAAAGACTTTAAATATGAAGATAAAGTAATAATAATGCCTTCATTGTACTTACCAACAACACATTCATTTAGAGAGACTATATGTCAGTTCTGCTGTGGGCAAAGCAGAGTAAAGTCAGACAGTTGGAACTTTGCATCTGAATCATGGTGCAATATAGAGCATGTTTCCTTGCTTTGTTTTCACTGGGAGAATACACTTGCCCAGAGGAATTTAGTGTTCACTGGGAAAACACTTCTGCATCTATCTCAGGTGTCATTCCTTCTCAATTTCTTTCCTGATTCCTCATCTTTATCCACACATCTAAATGTTGAAGGACTTCCAGGTTTCTCCCCAGATGATCTCATCCACTGTGACTACTTCAAATACCATCTTTATGTGTATGTTTATTAAATTTAAGTATAGTTCCTGAACTTCTCCTCTGAGATTCAGCCTCATATATACAACTGCTGTAACCAACATTTCTACTAGCATGTCTAAGAGGCATCTCAAATCAAAGTGACAAAACTGAACTATTGATTTCTCCATTCCATACCAAATATTTTCCCTCAACACACGTCCTCCACAATGCAGAAATGGCATTACCATCCACCCAGTTGTGCAGACAAAAATTTCTAAAATCTATCATTGATCACTCTCTTTTAGCACTCCCCATATGTGCTCTACTGGAAACTCTTATCAGCACTGGAGTCAAATTATATGCAGAATCCAACTACATCTCACCATTCCCACTGCTACAAACTAATCAAAATTCCCAACATCTCTTACCTTTTAACTAGTCTGTCTGCATCAGACATTGTGACTCAACATTTCCCACATAGCCCCCAGTCTCTCCGTAGCATATCTTGTTTTACCTTCTTAATACTATTAGTACCTGAGATTTATCCTGAACCATTTTTTTTTTACTAACTTGTACATTGTTTTTGCACCCAAATCTTCCTTGAAAGTAAGGGTTCTTTAAGGTAAGATCTTATTCTTTCCTATTCCTCCTGAGTACCTAAGGCATCTCTAGGTGCAGCTAGGCATTCAATAAACATTTGTTAGTTGGCAGGTAAAGCTACATGACTTCTCAGGAAAGAACCAGAAAAACATAATTTCAGTGCTAGTTGATTTATTTACACCGTGACCTTGTCACAGTTATTGTTTATTATGACTTTTGATTTAGAATATTAATGCTGGTAAGGTTATTGAGGTTCAAATCCCTAACCTGGAAGATCAGAAACATTCTTCAGGGTGTTTACAAAATGAAAGCAAAAAAATTTAAAAAATCTTTAGGATTACACACTACCCTTCCCCCCCCCAGCTTTATTGAGATATAATTGGCATATAACATTGTGTAATTTTACAGTGGACAACGTGTTGATCTGATACTTATATATTGCAAAATGATTACCACCATTGTTTTAGCTAACACTTCCATTATGTCACATAATTACCATTTCTTTTTTGTGGTGAGAAATTAAGATTTACTTGCCTAGCAACTTTCCAGTACAGTGTTATTGACTATAATCACCATGGTATATATTAAATCCTCAGAACTTACTTATATTTTAAGTGGAAGTTGGTATTCTTTGATCAACATCTCCCCATTCCTTCTCCACCCCAGCCCCTGGTACCACCACACTACACATACTACCTTTATAACTGCATTGCATAGCTTCTTAGCATTTTGGACGCTGGATTTATCCTAGTTTCTAAAGTGGTTTCCCTATTCCATTGACAACTATGGAAGAATTCTGATACGTAAGAAAGACATTTGCCTCCCCCTACACACACATGCACTCATAGTCATACCCAGTGAGATTTCTCCACACGGTGCCTATAAATTTTCAAAGTTGCTAGAGCATTTTTTTGGCAAACTATTGTCTCAGAGACCACTAAAAACTTTTGCCTAATCCAAGATTATGAAAATGCTGTCCTAGATTTTCCTCCAAATATTTATTATTTTATCTTTCATATTTAAATCTGAAATCAATCTGGAATTTTGTGCCTAGTAATAAAAGTCAAGATATATTTCCATGTGAGTATCCAAAAAATCTTGCACTACTTATTTAAAAGACCATTTTTTTACTGCTGCATATCAGTACCTCTTTTGTCATAAATTGTACTTTTTATTTTCATTTTTGTCTCAGGGGTATAGAAATGCTTATTTTCTTATGTACTAAACTTGTATACAATGACCTTGCTAAATTTATTTACTAATTCTAACCATATGTATTTAGATTCTTTCAGATTCTCTAGTTATATAATCATGTTATTCATGGATAAAAGCTGTTTTAGTTATTCTTTTCCAATCCTTATGTCATACGTTGTTGTTGGTTTTTTTTCTTGCCTGGTTGCACTGGTTAGGCCTCCAATACAATGTTGGATAGTAGTGGTGATAAAGATACATAGAACTTGTCTTATTCCTGATATCATGAGAGACGTTTTCAATATTAACCATTGAGTATGTTTCCTATGGAGTCTTTTGGGACAGGCATTATGCGACAGAATAGGGTAGTTTCTTTTTATTCCTAATTTACAAAAATTATTGTATCATCAAAAAAGTGTTGAATTTTGTCAAATGCAGTTTTTTTGCACCTAGTGAGATAATTATGATTTTTTCACTTTTTCTGTTAATGTTGTAATTATTAGCAGTATAATTATTTGTATTTTATTTTTGAAACATCCTTTCATATTTGGAATAAACTCCACTAAAATAAAATACAATGCATTTTTCTTTCCATATAATACTAGATTTCATTTACTAACATTTTGTGGAAGATTTTTCAATATGATAATGAGATGGATTAGTCTGTCATTTTTCATTCTCATAATATCCTTGTCATATTTTGGAATCAAGTTTATTCTGACTTCATAAAAAGCCTGAAGAAGAGTTATCTCCTTTTCTATTTTCTGGAAGAGTTTGGGCAAGATTGTTATTTTCTCCTTAGGTGTTTGAAAGAAATAACCAATGAAACCATCTGAATGTAAGGGCTGTTTTGTGAAAATGTTTTTTTATTTATACTCAGAATCAATTTATTTAGTAGATATGGACAATTCAGGTTTTCTATTTTTTTCTTCTGTTAGATTTGGTTTTTATTTTTAGTCATTTGTTCATTTCTTCAACTTGTTAAATTTATTGTAATAATGTTATTTATAACATCTTATATTTTAATATCTGTACAACTTATAGCTCTGTTTTTTAAGTTCCTTTTTATAGCCTGTTATTTTAGTTCCTGTTATGGAAATTTCTTCTCTCTTTCAATTATCATTGATTTTACAAACAGCAAATAATTTTATACATTTTTTTCAAAGAACCAACTTTTGACTGTGCTGATTTATTTTATTTTACATTTATTTTAGATTTAAATAATTTATGCTTTTATTATTTATTTTTTCTACTTTCCTTATATTATATTTGCTCTTGTTTTTCTAGCTTTTTGAGATAGAAACTTTATTTTTACTATTTTAATTCAAATATGTGCATTTAAAGCTAAAAGATTCTGGGGCGCCTGGGTGGCGCAGTCGGTTAAGCGTCCGACTTCAGCCAGGTCACGATCTTGCGGTCCGTGAGTTCGAGCCCCGTGTCAGGCTCTGGGCTGATGGCTCAGAGCCTGGAGCCTGTTTCCGATTCTGTGTCTCCCTCTCTCTGCCCCTCCCCCGTTCATGCTCTGTCTCTCTCTGTCCCAAAAATAAACGTTGAAAAAAAAAATTTTAAAGCTAAAAGATTCTTTCTAACAAATTCTCTGCTTTACCTCCATCCTACAAATTTTGATATGTGGTATCATTTTTAATTGAGAAATAATGACACATAACATTGCATAAGTTTAAAGTGTATAACATATTGATTTGGGACATTTATATTTCAATATGATCGTCATAAGGATAGCTAACACCTCCATCATGCCACATAATTAACGTTTCTTCTAGTGACAGGAACAATTAAGATTTAGCATCTTAGCAAATTTAATGTTTACAATACAGTTTTGTTGTCTATAATCACTATACTATATATTATATCTCCAAGAGTTATTTACGTACTAATTGCAGGTATGTACCCTTAAACATCATCTCTCTCATTCCCCCACCCCCATCCCTAGCAACCACTATTTAACTCTCTGGGTTTTTTTGAATTTGGTTTCTAAGATTCCACATATAAAGGATATCATACAGTAGTTGTCTTTCTCTATCTGACTTATCTCACTAAGCATATTTTCAAGATCCATCCATGTTGTTGCAAATGCCAAGATTTCCTTTTTTCCCCCCATAACTGAATACCATTGTGTGTGTGTGTGTGTGTGTGTGTGTGTGTGTCCCACATCATTACCCATTCACTTGTTGACAGACACTTAGGTTGTAAATAATTATTGCAAAAAATGCTGCAGTAAACATGGGAGTGCATGTATCTATTCAATAACCTGTTTTCATTTCCTTTGAATATGTACCCAGAAGTGGGAATGCTGAGTCATATGGTACTTTTATTTTTAATTTTTTTGAGAAACCTCCATATTGTTCTCCATAGTGGCTGAACCAGTCTACCATCCCACCAACAGTGCATAAATGTTCCCTTTTCTCCACATATTTGCCAATACTTACCTCTTGTCTTTTTCATGACAGCCATTCTTACAGGTGTGAGATGATATTCATTGTGGTTCTGATTTTCATTTCCATGATAATTAATGATGTAAAGCACTTTTTCATATATCTGTTGGCATTAGTATGTCTTTGAGAAAATATCTATTTAGTTTTCTCTACATGTTTTTCAATACAATTTTTTGTTGTTAAGTTGTATGAATTCTTTATAAATTTTGGATATTAATCCTTTATCTGAATGGTTTGCAAATATTTTCTCCCATTCCATAGGTTGCCATTTTATTTTGTTAATTGTTTCTTTTACAGTGCAGATTTTAAGTTTCATGTAGTTTTTCTTGTTGACTTTTCTTGTGTTGTTCTGTTCTTGTGCCTTTGATGCCATAAGCAAAATAAATCATTGTCAAGATCAATGCCAAGGAATTTTCTTACCTATACTTTCTTTCAGCATTGTGTAGTATTAGGTCTTATGTTTAAGTCTTTGATCCATTTTGAGTTATTTTTTGTAGCATAAGATAGGGATCCAATTTCATTTTTCAGAATGTCTTGATTCAGTTTTCCTAACACCACTTATTGAAGAAATGATCCTTTTGTCACTGGATATTCTTTGTTACTTATCAAGTATTAACTAATTGTATATGGTTTTTAAAAATTATGGGCTTTCTATTCTGTTCTATTGGCCTATGTGTCTGTTTTTATTCCAGTACTATACTGTTTTCATTACTATAGCTTTGTAGTATTATTTGAAATCAGGAAGTATAGTGCCTCCAGTTTTGTTCTTCTTTCTCATACTGCTTCAGCTATTTGGGGTTACAAATTGTAGGTTCCATATCAATTTTAGGATTGCTTTTTTTTATAAAGATTTTTATAAGTTTATTTATTTTGAGAAAGAGAGAGAGTGTGTGTGTATGCATGAGAGGGGAAGGGGCAGAAAGAGAGAGAGAGAGAGAGAGAGAGAGAGAGAGAGAATCCTAGGCAGACTCTGCACCATCAGTGCAGAGCCTGATGTAGGGCTTGCTCTCATGAATTGTGAGATCATGATCTGAGCTGAAATCAAGAGTCAGATATTCAACCGACTGAGCCACCCAGGTGCCCCTAGGATTTTTTTTTTTAACTTCTGTGAAAAATGTCATGGAATTTTGACAGGGATTACACTAAGTCTATATATATGGACATATTTACAATATTAACTCATCCAATCCATGGACATGGGATGTCCTTCCATTTGTTTGTGTCTTTGATTTCTTTCAATAAAGTCTCACTGTTTTCATTGTACAAATCTTTCAATGCTTTGCTTAAATTTATTCCTAGGTATTTTTTTTTATCAATGCTATTGTTAATAGGATAATTTTAAAATTTCTTTTTGAGATGTTTTATTGTGATTGTATAGAAATGCAACTTATTTATATGTACTGATTTTATAGCCTGCAACTAACTTTACTGGATTCATAGATTAGATCCAATGATTTTTGAGTTGAATCTTGGAATATTTGTTTATTTTTAATTTTAATTTTTAAAAATTATTTATTTTAGAGAGAGAGGTAAGTGAGGGAGGGGCAGAGACAGAGGGAGACACAGAATCTCAAGTAGGTTCCAAGCTCTGAGCTTTCAGCACAGATCCCCACACAGTGCTCGAACTTATGAGATGTGAGATCATGACCTGAGCCGAAATCGGACACTCAACCAACTGAGCCATCAAGGTGCCCCAAATCTTGGAATTTTTAATATATAAGATCATATCTGCAAATAATGACAAATTTATTTCTTCCCTTCCAATTTGGATGTCTTTTGTTTGTCTTGACTGATTGCTATAGCTAGGACTTCCAGTACTATGTTAAATAAATGTAGTGACATTTAGGCACCCTTGTCTTTTTCCTAATCTTAAAGCTAAAACTTCCAATTTTTCTCCATTGAGTATAATGTTATCTGTGGGTTTGTATATTGAGGGAGGTTCCTTCTATACCCAATCTATTAAGGGTTTTTATCATGAAAGGATGTTGTGTTTGGTCAAATGCTTTCTCTGCATCTGTTGAGATAATCAGATGATTCTTATCTTTAATCATATTAATGTTGTGTATCACATTTATTTATTTGCATATATTGAATCATCCTTGCATCTAGGCATAAATCCCACTTGGTCATGGCATGTAATCCTTTCCATGAGTTCTTGAATTTGGTTTGCTAATATTTTGTTGAGAATTTTTACATTAAGATTATTAGTTTCCCCCCCATCCCATTTACTAAAGGAATGGTAAGAAAAGATACAATTCAGGAAAAACATCAACCATCCTTTCACGTCAGGCTGAACAAAGCAAAGCACCTGATTTCTTCCATATGTCCCCCACCCCCTACCCCAATTCCCATATTCCCATCCACATCAGTTTAAGTTTTGAGGTTCTTTGGGAGTGGAGAGGGAGTTAGATGAGTTGTGGAGCCTTGATTCTGGTCTCCTCTAAGTCCCAGGAGAAGGACACTGTAGGCCCAGTCAATTAAGCACAAATTGTATTTGGTGGGTCTTTGAAGTGGTTGTCCACCTCCCTGTTCTGTGTTCAAGCCCCCAGGGAAAGGTATGGCAGTAGAGGATGACCAGGTCCAAGCTGTCCAGGTCAAAGCTGCTGAAGTATGGTCCATTCACCAATGCAACATTTCTAGGTAGCAGTGAGCTGATTCTCCAGTGGTGAGCAGGGGACTACATATGAATTGGGACCTGCATACCAATGTATCCCTGTGGATACTTTTCCCTTTGGAAAAGTCCACAAGAATAATTCAAGAAGCTAGTAAGAAGCAAGGGACAGAAAGCTGTGAAACAAAAGCACAGGAGGCTTCTGGAAGCCTGGAGATCCTTTCTTTCAAGGTCAGGATCATTCCCACTTGCCATAGTCCATCTCCCACAAATAATATTTCACCTTCAGTCAAGAAAGAAGCAGGAGTGGGGTGGTGCCTAGGGGGCTCAGTCAGTTAAGCGAAGCATCCGAGTCAATTTCTGCTCAGGTCATGACCTCTCAGCTCATGTTTTGAGCCCTGCATCAGGCTCTACACTAACAGTATGGGGCCTGCTTGGGATTCTCTCTCCCTCTCTCTCTCTGCCTCTCTCTCTCTCTCTCTCAAAATAAATATACTTAAAAAAAAGAAGCAGATGAAAAAAGATGGTTCATTTGAACTTGAGCCCCAGCTATATACTTCAGAGTGAAACTCCATATCTACCCTTTTACCCTAAAACACAGCCCCTTCCCAGAACCACAGTGCTTGGAAACCAAAGTGGTCCAGGAGTGCTCCACACCATTTGGGTACATTTCTGGGGAAAGCAGCTATGTTTGTGCCAGGTAGGCTCCACACTCTAGGAAATGGGACTAAAGTCTTGCTTACAGAGCCATTCATCCCTTGAAAGGAAGCTGGGTTTAGACACAGGATCCTAGCTGGCCTTGCAAAAGGAACTTGGTTGATATCCACAGGGTCTGCTGGAGAAGAGCTCAGGGGCCCAGGAGCTGACCTGGGGAAAGTAACCTTACCAGAGCCTAGTGGGTCAGTAGACCTTGGGAAGGCAGTGGGACTTGGATCCTGTAAGCCACTGGCTCTTGGGAGGTTAGCTGGGTTGAGGCCTAGTGGCCCAGAGGTTCTTAGGAAAATTGCTGGACTTGTACCCTGAATGCCAGCAGACCTCTGGAAGGTAATTGGATTTGAAGCCAATGTGCCAGAAGTCAGAGAAGGCAGATGGATTCAGCACCCATGAATCTGTCCCCCTTGGAAAGGGATTAGCATTTACCCCTTTGCACCCAGCAGGTTTTGAAAAATGAACTGAATTAGAGTCCTATGGAAGATGGATTTGGCCCTGGAAGGTCAATTCCCTGAAAGCCAGGACACGAGTTTAGGTCTGTGGGGCCAGGTACTCTTGCCATGGAGGATGGTCTTTTCCCCATATTTCCAGAAGCCTTTGAGAAAGCAGCTGAATTTGCTCCTAAAAGATCTGCTGCTCTTAGAATGCTACTACTTAGAATGTTCTCTGTAGGTAAGAGTCTGATTTTTGGTTTGTCTCTTTTTGCTTTGTTTAGTTTCATAAGTTCCACAAAGGAGTGAAATAATATATTTGTCATTCTCTGATTGACTTATTTAACTTAGTATTATACTCTCTAGCTCTATCCATGTTGTTGCAAATGACAAAATTTCAATTTTTTATGGCTGAATAATGTTCCAGTATGTGTGTGTGTGTGTGTGTGTGTGTGTGTGTGTGTGTATAACATACACTACCTCTCCTTTGCACATTCATCAATCAATTAATGGTTTGGCTATTGTAAATAATGCTGCAATAAACTCAGGGGTGTATATATCCCTTTTAATTAGTGTTTTCATATTCTTTGGGTAAGTACCCAGTAATGCCATTACTGGATTATAGAGTGGTTCTATTTTTAATATTTTGAGGAACCTACATACTGTCTTCCATTGTGACTGTACCAGTTTGCATTCGCATCAACAGTGCATAAGGGTTCTTTTTCTCCACATTCTCACCAACACTTGTTCCCTCTTGAGTTTCTTTTTATAGCCATTCTTACAGGTGTGAAGTGTTATCTCATTATGGTTTTGATTTGTATTTCCCTGATGAGTGATGTTAGGCATCTTTTCATATGTCTGTTGGACATATGGATGTCTTCTTTGAAGAAATATCTGTTCATGTCTTTGGCCCAGTTTTTAATTAGATTATTTGTTTTTTCAGTGTTCAGTTTTATAAGCTCTTTATATATTTTGGATACTGATCCTTTATTGGATATATCATTTGCAAATATCATCTCCCATTCATTAGATTGTCTTTTAGTTTTGTTGGTTGTTTCCCTTGCTTTACAGAAGTTTTTTTATTTTGATGTAGTCTCAATAGTTTATTTTTGCTTTTATTTCCCTTGCCTCAGGAGACAAATCTAGAAAGATGTTGTTATGGATGACATCAGAAAGATTACTGCTTATGCTCTCTTCTAGGATCTTTATGGTTTCAGGTCTCACATTTAGGTCCTCAATCCATTTTAAGTTTATTTTTGTGCATCGTGTAAGAAAATGGTCCAATTACTTTCTTTTGCATGTAGCTGTCAGTTTTCTCAACATTTGTGGGAGAGATTGTATTTTCTCATTTCATATTCTTGCCTTCTTTATCAAAGATTAATTGGCCATATAATTGTAGGTTTATTTCTGGGCTTTCTCTTCTGTCCCATTGATCTATATGTTTATTTTTGTGACAGTACCATAGTGTGTTGATTACTATAGCTTTGTAATATAATTTGAAGTCTAGAATTGTGATACCTCCAGTTTTGTTTTTCTTTTTCAAGATTCCTTTGGCTATTCAGGGTCTTTTGTGGCTCCATACAAATTTTAGGATCATTTGTTCTAGTTCTGTGAAAAATCTTGTTGGTATTTTGATAGGGGTTGCATTATATCTGTAGATTGCTTTGGGTAGTATGGACATTTTAACAAAATATTTGTTCTTCCAAGACATGAGCATGAAATATCTTTCCACTTCCTTGTGTTATCTCTAATTTCTTTCATCAATATTTTATAGTTTTCAGAATACAGGTCTTCAACCTCTTTGGTTAAGTTTGCTCCTAGGTATTTTGTTATTTTTGGTGCAGTTGTAAATGGGTTTTCTTAAATTCTCTTTCTGCTGCTTCATTATTAGTATGTAGAAATGCCATGGATTTCTGTACATTGATTTTTTGTCCAGCAACTTTAATGAATTTGCTTATCAGTTCTAGCAGGGGTTTTTTTGGTGGAGTCTTCAGGGTTTTCTATGTATAGAGTCATGTCATCAGCAAATAGAGTTTTACTGCTTCTTCACCAATTTGAATGCCTTTTATTTCTTTTTGTGATCTGATTGCTGTGGCTAGGATTTCCAGCACTATGTTGAATATAAGTGGTGAGAGTGGACACCCTTGTCTTATTCCTGACATTAGGGAAAAAGCTCTCACTTTTCCCCATATTGAGGATGGGATATTTTACATATAAGGCCTTTATTATGTTGAGGTATGTTCTCTCCCTACTTTGTTGAGGGTTCTTACCATGAATGGATGTTGTAATTTGTCAAATGTTTTTTCTGTATCTGTTGAAATCTGTTTTCTCTTATTGATGTGATGAATCATGTAGATTAATTTGCAATATTGAAATACCTTTGCATCCCAGGAACAAATACCACTTGATAATGGTGAATGATTTATCTTTTAATGTATTGTTGGATTCTGTTTGCCAATATTTTGTTGAGGATATGTGCATCTATGTTCATCAGAGATGTTGGCCTATAGTCTCTTTTATTGTGGTGTCTTTCTCTATTTTGGTACCAGGGTAATGCTGGCCTCTTAGAATGAGTTTGGAAGTTTTCCTTCCTCTTTTATTTTTCAGAAAAGTTTAAGAATAGTTATCAACTTTTCTTTAAACATATGGTAGAATTCGCCTGTGAAGCCATCTGACCCTGAACTTTTCTTTGTTGGGAGTATTTTTTTTTAATTATTATTATTGATTCAATTTCATTGGTAATTGGTCTGTTTAAATTTTCTATTTCTTCTTGTTTCAATGTTAGTAGCTTATATGTTTCTAGGAATTTATCCATTTCTTCTAGGTTATCCAATTTGTTGGCATATAATTTTTCATAATATTCTCTTACAATCCTTTTTATTTCTGTGGTGTTGGTTGTTATTTCTCCTCTTTCACTTGTGAAAGATCACTTGTGATCTTGTTTATTTGAGTCTTCTCTCTTTTTTTTGATGAGTATGGTTAGAGATTTATCAATTTTGTTGATCTCTTCAAAGAGTCTGTTCCTGGTTTCATTGATGTGTTCTTGTTTGTTTGTTTTGATTCTATACATTTATTTCTACTCTAACTTTTATTACTTACTTCCTTCTGCTGGTTTTAGGTTTTGTTTGTTGTTCTTTTCCTGGTTCCTTTAGGTATATGGTTCAGTTGTTTATTTGAGATTTTTCTTGCTTCTTTATGTAGGCCTGTATTGCTTTAAACTTTCTTCCTAGAACCACTTTTGCTGCATCCCAAAGATTTTGAACTGTTGTGTTTTCATTTTCATTTTTCTCCATGTAATTTTTGTTTTTTCTTTGATTTCTTGGCTTACCTATTCATTATTTAATAGCATGTTATTTAACTTCCATGTATTTGTGGTCTTTCCAGATTTTTTTCTTGTAGTTGATTTCTAGTTTCATAGCATTGTGATTAGAAGAAGTGCATTGTATGACCAATCTTTTTGATTTATTGAGATTTGATTTGTGGCCTAATATGTGATCTATTCTGGAGAATGTTCCATGCAGACTTGTAAAGAATGTATTCTGCTATTTTAGGATGGAATATTCTGAATATATTTGTTAAATCCATCTGGTCTAGTGTGTCATTCAAATCACCATTTCCTTTTTGATTTTCTGTTTGGATGATCTGTCCATTGATGTAAGTGAGATGTTAAAGTCTCCTACTATTATTGTATTACTTTTGATTAGTTCCTTTATATTTGTTATTAGCTGTTATTAACATGTTGGGTGCATAAATATTTACAATTGTTACATCTTCTTGTTGAACTGTCTCCTTTCTTATTATATAGTGTCCTTTTGTCTCTTTTTATGATCTTTGTTTTAAAGTATATTTTGTCCAATATAAGTATTGCTACCCCAGCTTTCTTTAGATGGCCATTTGCATAATAAATGTTTCTCCATCCCCTCACTTTCAAACTGCATGTCTTTAAGTCTGAAATGACTCTTTCAGACTCATGGCATTTTTTTAAGCCATTTTGTCACCCTATGTCTTTTGATTGAAACATTTTGTCTGTTGACATTCAAAGTAATTATCAATAAGCATGCCTTTATTGCCATTTTGTTACTTGTGGTTTTTTTGTAGTTTCAAGTTTTTATTTAAATTCCAGTTAGTTAACATACAGTGTAATATTAATTTCAGGAGTAGAATTTAGTGATTCATCACTTACCTACAACACCCAGTGCTCATTACAACAAGTGCCCTCCTTAATACCCATTTAACCCATCCCCTGCCCGCCTCCCCTCCATCAATCCTCAGTTTGTTCTCTATAGTCAGGAGTCCGTTTTACAGTTTCCCTCTCTTTCTCCACCTCCCCCATATTCATTTATTTTATTTCTTAAATTCCATATATGAGTGAAATGATATGATATTTGTCTTTCTCTGATTGACTTATTTCACTTAGCATAATACACTCTAGTTCCACCCACATTGTTGAAAATAGCAAGATTTTTATTATTTTTTTATGACTGAGTAATATACACACACATACACACATACACACACACCACAACCTCTTTATCTATTTGTCATTCAATGGGCATTGGGCTGTCTCCATAATTTGGCTATTGTTGATAATGCCATTATAAACTTTGGGGTGCATGTATTCCTTCGAACCAGTATTTTTGGTTGTTTTTGTAGTTATCTGATAGTTTCTTATCTTGTTCTCTTTTCTCACAGTCTGCTGGCTTTCTTTAGTGGTATACTTGGATAGCTTTCTCTTTATTTTTTGTTTATCTATTATTGGTTTTTACTTGTGGTTACCATTAAATTTATATATACCATCTTCTGCATATAGCAGTCTATATTAAGTTGATGGTTACTTAAGTTTGAACCCATTCTTTTTTCCTCTCCCCCATATTTTTAGTATACAGTGTCATACTTTATATCCTTTTATTTTGTGAGTCTCTTGACTGATTTTAACAGATATGCTTATTTTTACTCCTTTTGTGTTTCCTGCTTTTCTTATTCTTACTTATGGTCTTTCCTTTCACTCATATCTCTTTTAAACTTTCTTGTAGGACTGCTTTAATGGTCATGAACTCTTTTAGCTTTTGGTTTGTCTGGGAACCTCTTTATCTCTCCTTTTTTCTGAATGATAGCCTTGCTTGATAGAGTATTCTTGGCTGCAGATTTTTTTCTTTTTTGCTCTTTGAATATATCATGCACTCCCTTCTGAAAAGTTTCTGCTGAAATTCTGCTCATAGCCTTATGGGGTGTCCCTTGTATGTAACTGTCTTCTTTTCTTTTCTCTTTCTGGTTTTAAAATATTCTTTATCGCTATTGTTTTGCCATTTTATTTACTATGTGTCTTGGAATGGATCTCCTTGGGTTGATTTTGTTGGAAGTTCTCTGAGTCTCATGGATCTGGATATCGGTTTCCTTCCCCAGATTAGGCAAGATTTCGGCTACTATTTCTTCAAATAAATTTTCTGCCCCCTTTGCTCTCTCTTCTTCTGGGAACCCTATAATATGAATGTTATTATGCCTGATGGAATCATTGACGTTCCTCAGCCTATTCTTATTTTGTTTACTCTTTTTTCCCTCTCTCATCTGCTCAGCTTATTTTCCATCATGCTGTCCTTCAAATTAAGTGTCTGACTCGTGATTTTGGCTCAGGTCATGATTTCACAGTTTGTGAGTTCAAGCCCCACATCGGGCTCTGCACTGACCGTGCAGAGCTTGCTTGGAATTCGCTCGCTACCTTCTCTCTCTGCCCCTACCACGTTTGCTTGCTCTCTCTCTCAAAATAAACTTTAAAAAAAATTTTAAAAATTAAATTAAATTAAAAAATTAAACACACACACACACACACAAATCAAATAAATGGTGCTAGATCCTAGGTGTGTTTTGGTCTGGGTGTTGAAAGATTAGATTAGATTAGAGATTAGATTAGAGAAAAACAGAGGGGGAAGGAAATTGTTTAAGAATTTGAAAAAATGAATACACTGAAGTAGACTAAAATGAGATGATGGGAGTAAAATAGAATTTGAAAGAATTTACACAAAAATAAAGAATATAGTAGAAAAAAATTAAAGAAAAATATTTTAGATAAAAATTAAAAATAAAATGATTTTTTTCTCTTTTTGTATTCAAGAAAAAGAAAAGAAATGAAAAAGAGAAAAGAAAAAAAGGAAATCATTTGAAAAATTGAATACACTGTAGTAGACTAAAATAAAATGATGGAAGTAAAACGGAATTCGAAAAAATTTACACAAAAGTAAAAAATACAGTAAAAAATTAACCAAAAATACTTTTAATAAAAATTGAAAATAAAAATGAATTTTTTCTCTTTCTGTATTCAAGAAAAAGAAAAGAAATGTAAAGAGAAAAACGAAAGAAAATTGAATAGATGGACCTGCTAACAGATTGAAATAGGACTGAAATTACTTCGTTTTCCCCCAGAAGTCAGACGATGTAGTGCTTTATGGTCCATAAACTAAGTAGGCAGTGAGACTTGTGTTCTTGAAGAGCGAGGCTGGCCCAGTTGGGTGGGGCTCAGAGTAATGGCTCCGTTCTCCACTAGATGGCGCTGCTAGCCTACTGGGGTGGATTTTCGTGGGGCTCCCAGGTGCATATACACATGCATGGGAGCAGTGAAAATAGCGCCACCCAGCTACCCAGTCTCTAGTATCAGAACTCTGTTCTCCCAGATCAGCAAGCACACACCTGTCCTCTGTCTTTGGCTTTTGTCCACTCCCCACTTTTTCACTGCCCATGACCAGGCCCCAGGCAGTATCTCTCTCCCGAGTTTTGTCTCAGATGCGGCTGTTTTCCCTGGCCCCTTCTGAAAGACTGCGGCTTTGACCCATTCCACCCTTTTGTAGGAGGGTCTCCTGAGCAATGGTGGAATGAGCAATGGCCAAGTGTCAGCTGCACCCAGGAATGCTTGCAGGACTCTGCTGCTGCTGGTGCCCCGAGAGTGTGGCCAGGTGCCAGCCTGCCCCATAAAAACTTCACGACATAGTGTAGCAGCAGCATTTTGGGATTATGGAAAATCACAACACACATCTGGCACCAGGCTTCACCCTTAATGACTTTGTTCCAGAGCCAGAAAATGTGGCTGTTCTCTGGAGTCTGCTGGGACCAGGTGGCTTCAACAGTCTCTACCAAATGTCCTTCCAGCAGAGGGAGGCCTAAGAGCCTCCCAGACCCCACTCTGTTCCTGGAGATTCACCCTTCTCACCAGAGTACTTCCAGGTATTGAGCTGTGGAGTTGCAGACTTTGTGCTCCCCTTGTTTAAAGTCTTAACGGAATTTAAACCCTCTTCTTTCTCCTTTCTCCCTTTTTAGTTTAGTCCCTGCAGCTGTTTCCAATTTTCTACTTTCTCTACAGCTGCTTTTGGAGAGGGGTGCTTTTCCCATATTCTCCCTTCCCCCACCCCGTCTCCATCCTCTCTCCGTTCACAAAAGCACCTCCCTTCCCGTGCCTTCTTGCTCCCCAAGTTCACCTGTCCATGCCATGTACCTGCTTAATTCTGTGGTTCAGGTTGTGCAGATTTCTGTGTTAATCCTTCAATCAGTTTTCTAGGTGTGCAGGATGGTTTAGTGTTGGTCTGGCTGTATTACATGGACGCGAGACACACAAAAAACTTCCATGCTGTTCTGCCATCTTGGCTCCCTCCTCCATCTTATATTTTATATTTCCATGCAGGATTATTTTTTTCTGCCCAAAAAATTCCCTTTCATTATTCTCTTCATGAAAACCTGTTGGCAACAAGTTCCCTCAGTTTCCATTTGCTTCAAAAAATTTATTTTACCATCATTATTTTTTTATGAAATATAATTTATTGTTTTGAAGGATATTTTACTGGACTAAGATTCTAGATTGTTTCTTATTTTTCTTTCATCACTTTACAGATGATAGTACATTATCTTATGTGTTTTACCATTTTTGTTGAGGAGTCAGCTCTCATTTTTATTGCTGTTTCCTTGTAGATAATGTGCTTTTTTCCCCCCTTCTGACTGCTTTAAAGATTTTCACTGTCTTGGTTTTCAGTAGTTTTACTATGATATGGTTGTGGTTTTCTTTGTGTTTCTCTTCCTTGAGGTTCTCTGACCTTGAATATGGGGATTGATATTCATAAGTTTTGAAAAGTGTTCATTCAATACTTTTTGAATATTGATTTTGTCTCATTCCTTTCTCTTTTACTCTTCTTCTGAAACTATACTTATAATAGACACTATAAATGTGTCCCACATGACTCCTTGCTGTGCATGTTTTCTGTTTTTTCATCTTGGCACTTGACTTGTCTTTTAGTTAACTAATTTTGTGTTTGGCTGTGTCTATTGTTGAAACTACCCATTTAATTATTATTTTCAGATACTATTTTGGGGGGTACCACTAGATCCATTGACTCTTTACAATTTACATTTCTTAGTTAATTTTTTTCATTTATTCTATCTACCTTGTCTCCATTTTACTTAACATATTAATTATGGTTAATCTAAAGCCCCCCTTTCTGCTACCTCCAATGTGTGAATCCTATGTGATTCTACCTCTGATCATGTCTTAAAATCTATTTTGATATTAGTATAGCTTCACCAGCCACCTTTTGGTTAGTGTTTTTTCATAGTTTCTTCATATTATTTTCTTTCAACCCTTCTGTGCTCTTATATTTAATATATGTAAGTAGCATATACTTGTTTTTCTTTTCCATACTGGCAATGTTAGTGTGTAGATTGTGGAGCTATATTTTCTTGCTTCTTTCTATGGTTAATTTAAATTTTTTAAATTTTAATTAAGTTTAATCAATTCAAATACACAACATTATGTATTTAGAAAAAGAAAAGGAAGAGAGGTTCCACTTACTGTTGTCTTCCACATGAGAGGAATCCCTTGTTCTCTGTTGGGTAGATAAATTAAAGGGCTGACCATCTCAAACCAACTAGGGATTTAGTTGGGTTATAGATGTTTTGCAGTCAAACCTCAGATAAAATCAGTATTTCTCTCACCAATCCATATTTTCTCATTGAGAGCCTGGAGGTCTCAAATTTCTCAGCTTTGAAAGTCTGCAGGAGATCTGGGGTTCCCAGCCTACATCTCCAGCCTCTTCTCAGATAGCTTCCACCTGGCACCTGTCCTAAGGAGGACATGAGTGGTGATCTTGAGGCAGATTCCTTCAACTGGTAGATCTTAGAGACTGCATATACTTCTCTCTGGCTTTTAAGAAAATACTGGTTTAGCTTGCCAGTCATACATTCATCTTGCAATTGTGCACTTGGGCCTCTCAAGTTTCTCATCTCTCCTCCAGACCCAGACAACTACTACTAATGCATCAGTGGTTTCCTCTGCTCCTGTGGATGGTCTCTTTCTGGTGCAAATCTGATTCTCAACTTACAGTCAGTGGTGGCAAATGGCCCCCAAAAAGGGGAGGGATGCATCTCATTCTTAACAGTGTTGGTTCTCTGAAATTTTAGTTTATTTAGTCCTCATGGCTCTCACAGCTTTCCTTTGCTGTAATTAAAGAAAAAATTATCCAGGCTTTTCTGTTGATACAATGGAAACACTGGTCTACCATAACTTACAGCATACTATCCAGAAGTGAAAATCAAGACCCTATTTGTTTTTTTAATACCTTTAGAAAGGAAAATTCCCTGCTCACAGGGCCACAGTATCCATCAGGATTCTTGCTTCAACACCT
Source organism: Puma concolor (assembly GCF_028749965.1). Classification (NCBI taxonomy): domain Eukaryota; kingdom Metazoa; phylum Chordata; class Mammalia; order Carnivora; family Felidae; genus Puma; species Puma concolor. Next base: position 51,879,867 of record NC_141670.1, on the reverse strand, counting down.
CTGACGAGCATCTTCAGCATATTAGATTTTTCCTCTCAAATATTAGTCCTAAGCATGCCATAGCTATTCTCTTAAAGAACATCTTGAGGAAAAGGGAAAATTTGGCCTTAGGTTCTTAACAGAGATTATCAAGGAAGGAGGAAGGTATTCAGGTTTAAAATTCAAGTTTTAAGTGAGGTAGCAAAAGGTGGATTGGAGTAAGACTTGTAAGGGTGTGGTTTGACACAGGACTCTGCCTCTTACTGGGTTATACTGGGCAAACCACTTCTCTCAGTCTCAGTTTCCTGGAGTTTGACTCTAAAACCTATATTTTACTCACTACACCCATGTTATCAAAATTGCACATAGGGGATCCCTGACTTGGATCTGTTTGAAACAGGCCCTAATGCAGTGGAAGTCCTAGAAGAGAAGAGTGGTTTTCTGGCTGCCATGAAAAAAGGATAATTGTCCTCTGAAATTATTTCTTCAGTGCTAGAATGGAATAAAAATGACAGGACTCAAGGTTAGGGGAAGGCATAAAGGGCTGAGGACAGTCAAGATCTATTTATTCTCTCCTTCCATCTAACAGGGCTGAAAATCCACAAGTTGAGGGTCCTGAAGGTGAACAGAGGATTACCCAAGATCCTATGGTTCTGAGGAACAGAAAACCACTCTAAGATGCCATGTAAAGCAGGCCAGGGAACTGGAGGGAGTGTGAGGACAAGGCACGACATAGCCTGAAGGCCTGTCAATTCATCACCACTCCCTTGACCTAATTTAAGGACTGTCAGTCAGGTGGCATCTGCTACAAGAGAAAGAAATCTAACACATAAAAACAAATTGGGGGGAAGATAGCAGAGCTATTTGGGACAGGAGACAGATTAAGAAATGGAAATTTTTCCCTATGGATTTTAGCCTGTTTCTTTTTCTACTTTTGTATTTGAGCAATGCCCTGATTCTTTCTTGTTCCCAGGCAACTAGGGTATTTGAGCACAGGATGACAAAGACTCAACTCTAGTTTTATTAATTCCATTTGGGACAGAGGGGATAAGGTAGGTCCTGGGCTTATGCCTTCATACAGGAATTGATTACATTATGACTGATTCTGCTTAGAGTGAAGAACTAAAGTCTTCTAAGAATGTTAGATCTAGTCTCAACATTGAGCTTATTTCCTTAATGCATTTTTTCCCTGAGTACTCACATGGACTCCTGATTCTTCATTCACCCTCTGAGCTAAAATAAGGGAGACTAATGGTCCTAAAACCCAACAGGCCTATGATGATAAAATGAGAAAACTGATCAAGGCCAAAACAGGTTGAATCAAATTATCTAGTTCCCTAATAGGGATTGAGTGGTCAATCACTCTAAGTATGCTTTGAGAAAATTGTTTTTGTAAGCTAGCAAATTCTGAGAACTAAGTTCTTTGCAAGTGTTATGTCATTTTATCATCCTAACAACTAAATGGGGAAGTACTACATTGTTATCCACATTTAATTCTGTGTGCTAGATACTGGTTTTGATACTTAGCATCATGCTGGCCCTCTTAACCTTTCCCAGGCTTATAGTGACTGACATCTTAGAAACCTTGTTTCCCACACTATCTCTAGCAGGTGAGTCCCTGTCCATGGTCTCCTTCGCTTTAATGTCTCTGATGTCTTTGACTCCTTGGTTTCTTCTTGTGTAAAAGTTGGATTAAGTGGCCCCAAGGGCCTCTCTCAGTTCTATCATTTGATGACTTTAGTACCATCAACCCCTCCATAACCTTGGTTTCCATTATTTAGAGCCTTCTTGTTTCTCCAAAAGAAAATACCTGCAGTTTTGTCCTTTACACAAAACTTTCAGAGATATCTCCTGAGGACAGTCAAGATCTCTCACAGATCTTTTCACAGACAGTCAAGAATTCTCACAGATACTTGTAATGCAGTAGCACTAACTCCTTTTTAGAGACAAGTAAACTCAAGCTGAGAAATGTAAGTGAACTTGCCTTGGGTATTCTGACTTTAAAGGCCCTGCTTTCGACACCACCCCACAGAGCCTCTCTCACTATTCTTCTCCCTCTATCTATCCTGTCTCTCCTTGTGCTGATACACTGTGTACTAAACCCAGGGCTCAGACTTTGCTCTCTTCTTGTTTCCCAGGAAACCAGTCCATTAGGGAGTTCACCCAATTACATGGTTTCAATTACTACTTGTTGAGAGATAATCTTTACTCCCAGCTCTTAACCTAGATGTGATCTCCTATCTACATGCAAGACCACTTATGATTTTGTGGGCATTTTTCTCTTCTTGAGGCACTTTCTCTATATATCCATGTATTTTATAAGTGCATTGGTATAAAGATAAAAATGTTAGTATATATTAAAACATTTTCTGTAGAATTTTTTCTTTTAATCATAAAAGAAATCGAAACAGTTTTGTGAGCTCCTTTAAAGTATTATAGGCTCTAGGCACTGTGCCTATTCTATATAATGAATAAGTAGGCCCTTGCACACATGATTCTCCTGAGCTGTGAAATAACTGTCTGAAAGAGTTAGACAGAATAAGCCTCGGAGCTCATACAGGCTGGGGAATAAATAGTTCTGGTTTCCACCAACCAGAGTAGAAAATCTCATAATTCTTGAAGCATCAAGTAGAAGGTTCCTAAGTGGGTTAAGTCTTAGTCCTAGATTAAATGCTGCTTTGGTCCCACCTAAGAAAGCTTAAAATAAGTCCTGAAAGGATTAAATGGTTTAGAAGTAACTTCGATGCATCACAGAATAAAGTTTAGGCTGGGGCGCCTGAGTGGCTCAGTCAGTTAAGCATCCAACTCTATTTTCCACTCAGATCACAATCTCGGGGTCATGAGATAGAGCCCCAAGTTGGGCTCTATACTAGGCACGGAGCCAGCTTAAGAGTCTCCCCCCACTTCCCTCTGCCCTTCTCCTGTGTGTGAATGCTCTCTCTCTCTCTCAATCCCTCTCTCTCAAAAATAAAAAAAAAAATAAAAAAAAAAGAAAAGAAAATTCAGGCATGCTTATAGGAGTACAAAAATATCCAGCATCCAAAAGGTAAAATCCACAATGTCTCTGGCATTCAATCAAACGTTACTAGGCATAGCAAATAATTAATAAAATAAGACCCATAATAGGAATACTTGGTAAACCTAAAGAAATTCAGAAGTAACACAGATGATATTGTTTGTAGATGAATACACTTAAACAGTTGTTATAAATGTATTCAATATGTTAAAAAAGCTTAGAGGAAAGATCACACATGTTAGTGGAGAAGCAGAAGATGATATCCCCAAACACCAAGAAATGAAAATCACAATATCTGAGATGAAAAATACACCATATGGGATTAAAGGCAGATTAAAGATTGCAAAAGAAAACATTAGTGAACTTGAAGACAACTAGAAAGCAATAGGATAATTGAATCCTCCAATAAAACTCAGAGACAAAAAGGCTGAAAAAAATGATCAGTTATTAGTGGGACATTTAATTGTAATCCCCAAGAAAGGGAAGGGACAGATAAAATAATTTAAAATTTAATGGCAGAAAGTTTGCAAGCTACATGAAAACTATAAACCCATAGTTTCAAGTGCATTAAAGTCCAAGCACAAGAAATGTGAAGAACATTACGCCAAGGCACATTATAATTGTATTAGTTTCCCAAGGCTGTTGTAACAAACTACTATAGATGGGGTGGCTTAAAACAATAGAAATTTATTTCACAATTCTGAAGGCTGGAAGTCTGAAATCAAAATGCCAGCAGGGCAATGCTCTCTCTGATAGCTATAGGGATAGATCCTTCCTTGCCTCTTCCTAGATTCTGGTGGCTGCCAGAAACCTTTGATGTTCCTTGGTTTTTAGCTGCATCACTCCAAACTCTGCCTCCATCATCACATGGAGTTCATTCTGTGTGTCTGTCTTTACACGGCGGTCTCCTCTCTGTGTATCTGTGTTCAAATTTGTCTTATAAGGACACCAGTCATTGGACTAGGGTCCATCCTAAACCAGTATTATCTCATCGTAACTGGATTACATCTACAAAGACTATTTGCAAATAAGGTCATATTCACAGATATCAAAGCTTGGGACTTGAACATATTATGTGGGGCAACACAATTTTACACACTATAATAATCAACTTACCTAAAAACTAGTAATTTAAGAGAAAATCTTAAAAGCAGCCAGATGGGAGAAAAAATTATGTACATATGTACAAAGAATGATAGCAGATTTTTCATTGAAAGGAATGCAAGCCAAAAAAAGGACAAGGAAGCAGCATCTTTAAATTCCTGGAAGAAAAAAAAAAGACATCAAACTAAAAAAATATGTTTCATGAACAAAGGTGGAATAAAGACTTTTTCAGACATGCAAATACTGAAAACATTCATCACTATGTCACTACTATAAGAAATGTTGAAGGAAGTCTTCCAAGCAGAGGGAAAATGACACTAGATGGAAATATGAATTAACCAAAGGAATGAAGAGCACTAGAGATGGTAACTATGTGGGTAAATATAAACTAATTTTTATTTTTATGTATATCTCTTTATAAAATCATTGTTTAAAGCATTAATAACAGGGGCACCTGGGTGGCTCAGTCAGTTAAACATCTGACTTGGGCTCAGGTCATGATCTCGCAGTTTGTGAGTTCGAGCCCCTCATCAGGCTCTGTGCTGACAGCTCAGAGCCTGGAGCCTGCTTTGGAATCTGTGACTCCCTCTTTTTCTTCTCCTCTCCTGCTCACACCATGTCTCTCTCTGTCTCTCAAAAAATAAATTATTTAAATAAATAACAATGTGTGTGGAGTTTATAACATGTACAGGATAAAATGTATGTTAACAATGGCATAGTGACCAGATGCAGAGAAATAGAAGTACACTGTTTGTAGGTACTTGTAGTATATACTGATACAATATCAATTGAAGTAAATGGTGATAGGTTAAAAATATAAAGACCTTAAAGCAACCACCAAAATAATACAACAGAAAAATATAGGTAACAAGCCAACAAAGGAGATAAAATAGAATAAAAACACTCAGTGTCTTAAATGAAGAGAGAAAAATGAAAAGAGGAAGAAAGAACAAATGGACAAGTAGAAGACAAATAAATATATAAAAGATATAAACCTAACTATATAAATCATCACATCAAACTTAAATTTATACACGTAAAGTCAGAGATAGATTGACTTAAAAAGCACAACTGAATTATATGCTGCATACAAACTCACTTTAAATATAAAGATACAAATTGGTTGAAAGTAAAGAATGGAAACTTATATATCATGTGAACATTAATCTAAAAAAAGCTGGAACTAATATACTAATATAAGACAGGGTGGATTTCAGAACAAAGAATATTACCAAGGATAAATTTAAACTTATTTTAATGATAAAAGGGTCAACTCATCAAGAAAAGATGAAAACCTTAAGTGTTTATGCACCTAGTGACAGAATTTTCAAATACATGAAGCAAAACTGTAAGGAGAAATGGACAAAGTCACAACCACTGTTGGATATTTCATTACTGCTCTTTCAATAATTGATAAAACAAGTAATTAGAATATCATTAAAGTATAGAAGACTTAGCATAATCAACCAATTTGACCTAATTGACAATTATGGAATACTCCAACCAACAACAGCAAAATATACATTCTTCTCAAGTTCACTTGAAACATTAAAAATAGACTATATTCTGGTCCATAAAAGAAGGCTCAAATTTAAAAGCATTCAAAATACATAAAGTATGTTTACTGACAATGATGGAATGAAATTAGAGATTGATAACACATCCTTGGATTGGAAATTAAAAAATACACTTATAAATAACTCACAAGTCAAAGAATAAATAGAAGAAATTTAAAAAGTATTTTAACTAAGTGAAAATGAAAATAGAGCACAGCAAAATTTGTGGCAGTAGAAAAAAATTTATAGCACCTAATACCTGTATTATGAAAGAAAAAAATAGTCTCAAACCAACAATCATAGCTTCCAACTAGAAACCAGTAAGATGGAGAGAAAAGTAAAGCTAAAGTAAACACAATAAAAATAAAAAAGCTCAGGATATAAATCAATTGGATAGGAAATATTTTAGAAGAAACTCAATGAAACCAAAAGTTGGTTCATTTAGAAGACCAATAAAATTGATAAACCTATGGAAAGACTGATTAGAAAAAAAGAGAGAAGAAACAAATTACCAATGTTAGGAATGACAGGAGAAACATCACTACAGATTCTATGATTCTTAAAAAGATTATCAAATATAATGTCTATAAATTTAACAACTTAGATGAAATAGACAAACTTTATGAAAAACAAATTCGGAAAGAAATAGATAATCTGAATCGTCCTATATCTATGAAACAAATTGAATTTGTAATTAAAAACCCTCTCACATAGAACACTAAAGATCTAGATTGTTTCACTGGCATATTCCATGAAACATTTAAGGAAAAAATAATACTAATTCTAACTAACTTCTTTAGAAAATTGAAAAACAGGGAATACCTTCCACTAATTTTACTAGGCCAGCATTACCTTAATACCAAAAACCAGATAAAGACACTACAAGAAAACTACAGATGAATATTCCTCATAAACATAAATGCAAAAATTCTTAGGAAAATTTTAGCAAATTAAATCCAATAATATATGAAAGGGATATTATATCAAGGCCAAGTAAATTTACCCAGGAATACAAGATTGATTTAACAAGGCAAAAACAACACAATTCACCACATTCACAGACTAATAAAGAACATCTATATTATCTGCTAGTTGTAAAAGAGCATTTGATAAAACCAAATTCCACTCCTGATTAAAAAACAAACAAACACAAAAACCAAATAAAACAAAATTTTTCCTAAACTATGAATAGAAGGAAACTTGACAAAGAGCTTTTACTAAATATCTACAATTAACATCATATTCAATAGCGAAAGACTAAATGCTTTCCCCCTGAGATCAGGAGCAAGACAAATACATCTGCTCTTAACATTTCTATTCAATATTGTACTGGAGATCAGGTTCAATAAGGCAAGGGCTGGGGACTGGGAAGGTACATAGATTGAAAATGAAGAAGTATAACTGTGTCTACTTGCAGATGACATGATCATCTATGTAAGAAATCCCATTGAAACTACAAAAGGAGACTAGAATCAGTGAATTTAGTGAGGTGGTAGTATAAAAAAGTGTACCAAAATCAAATGTATTTGTATAAATTAGCAACGAGCAATTGGAAAGCAAAATTTTTAAAAACGCTGTAACAACTCTAAAAAAAAATGAAATACTTAGGGATAAATCTAAAAAATATGTGTAAGACCTATACACTGAAAACTACAAAACATTATTAAGACAAATTAATTAGTTAAATTGAGAGCTATATTGTGTTCATGGATTGAAAGACACAATATTTTTTAAGCTGTAAATTCTTCCCAAATTGATCTGATTCAATGCAATCTTAACTGAAATCCTAACAGAATTCTTTCTTATAGAAACTGATAAGCTGATTATAAAATTTGTACAGAAATGCAAAGGACCGAGGATAACTAAAGCAAGTTTAAAAGAGAAGAAAATTGGAGAACTTACACTACTTGAATTTGCTAAACATTATAAAGTGATGTAATATGCTATAAAGTGAAGATGTAAGTTACTAATGCTTAAGTTTCCAGAGAGAAACTTAAAAACAGTTGCATTCACAACCAGTTTGCATGCAGATCCTTCCCATGTTCCCTCCCAAATGCCCACATCAGTCTGGCTCCCAGGGCTGCTGGCATCTTACTGTCGTAGGGCCACATGGCCCCTCCAAGGGCTGCTTTGAAAATTCAATTCCTGTGAAGTAGCTTCATGTGAACTTGTCAGGATCAGGGAAAATAGGTTCTGACTGTTCATAGCACTTTATCTTGAAATAAAGAACAAAATCAAATTTTAAAGAAATTTAGGGAGTATTCATGCTGAGTATGAGAAAAAGACCATTTACGTACCTGATTTGAAACCAGAGAGGGACTTTAACTTCTGATTTTTAACCTTCACTTATTTTCACTGTTCATACTCCCTGATCTTAATACTTATCTGGTAATCCATAGCAATCAAGACTGTGCAGTATTGGCATATAGACAAATAGTTCAATAAAATAGAATAGATAGTCCAGAAATAGACCCATATATATGGATAATTGATTTTCAACAAATGTGAAAAATCAGTTCAGTTGAAAAGAATAGTTTTTTCAACAAATGGCACTAGAACAATTAGATATCTGTATGGAGGGAAATAGAATTTCAATTCATACTTTATACCTCATACAAAAATCAACTCAAAATGGACCACAGGCCAAAATGTAAAAACTTAAACTATAAAACTTTTAACACTAGGCAAAGATATCCTAGATATGTGATCAAAAGCACAATCCATTCTGAATAACGTTATGGAGGTTCCTCAAAAAGCTAAAAATAAAACTATTCTATGATCCAGTAATTGCACTATTAGGTATTTACCCAAAGGATACAAAAATACAGATTCAAAGGCGTACATGCTTTCCAATGTTTATAGCAACATTATCAATAATAGACAAACTATGGAGAGAGCCCAAATGCCCACGACTGGTGAATAGATAAAGATGTGGTATGTATACACAATGGAATATTACAAAGCCATCAAAAAGAATGAAATCCTGCCATTTGCAATTATCTTGATGGAGCTAGCATTCTAGTTAATCAAAATGTCATTCAGAGAAAGATAAATATTATATGATTTCACTCATGTGGAATTTAATAAGTAAAACAGATGAACATATGGGATTGGGGAAGAGAAGAAAGGGAAACAAACCACAAGAGATGCTTAACAATAGAGAACAAACTGAGGGTTGATGGAGGGAGGTGGGTGGGAGATGGGCTAGATGAGTGATGGGTATTAAGGAGGGCACTTCTTATGAGGAGCACTGGGTGTTGTATGTAAGTGATGAATCACTGAATTCTACTTCTGAAACCAATATTGTAGTGTATGTTGACTAACTGAAATTTATATATAAAAAAGCACAATCCATAGAGGAAAAACTTGATTAATTGGACTCTATCAAAATTAAGAATTTCCATCTTTGAGAGACGTTAAGGATTTGTATCTACAATACATAAAGGATTCTCAAAACTCAGTATTAAGATAACAACCTAACAAAAAAAAAGAGGGGGAAATATTTGAACAGACATATCACCAAAGAAGACATGGCAAATAAACACATGAAAATGTATTCAACATTATTTGCCATTAGGGAAATACAAATTAAAACCACAGTGAGATATTGCTACACACCATCTTAAATGTCTTTAGTCAAAAAGACTGGCCATTGCCAAGTTCTGATGAAGATATGAAGGAACTGAAAATCTCACATGCTGCTGGTGATAATGTAAAATCTTACGCCACTTTGTAAAAGAGTCTGTCAGCTTCTTAAAAAGTTAAACATTCATCCATCATACGGTTTAGCCATTTTATTGACGCAAGAGAAATAAAAGCATATATCCATACAAAGACAAGCACATGAATTCCATAGGAGCTTTATGTATTAATGTCACAGATGGAAAACAACTCAAATGCCCCTCAAAAAAATGAATGGATAAACAAATTGTGATACAATCACACAATGAAATATTACTCAGAAATAAAAAGGAATGAATCAAAAAAACATGCACCCGCATGGATGAATCTTAATACACTTACACCAAGTATTAAGAAGCCAAAGAAATAGTAAATACTGTATGAGTCTAGTTATAAGCAATTCTAGAAATGCAAACTAACTGTAATGACATAAAGCTGATTGCCTCAGGACTGGGTGCAGGAGAGGTTATTGGGTGGAGGAAGGATGCCCAGAAATGAGGGAGTCAAAGAGGCATGGGGTGATGGATATATTTATTATCCTAATTGTAGTGATAGTTTCATGGTTATGTGCATGTCAGAAACTTATAAAAATTTCTCAAAGCATATTTTAAGTATAAAATTTGTGGGGGGTTTTGTGTGTCAATAACATCTCAATGTACCCGTTTTTCCCAAAATATCTTTTTTTAAAGAAAAGAAGAAATCTGGGCACCTGCCTGGCTCAGTCAGAAGAGTGTGCGACTCTTGATCTTGGGGTCATGAGTTCAAGCCCCATGTTTGGTGTAGAGACTGCACCACCCAATAAAAAAATCTTAAAAAAAAAAAAAGGAAATCTGATAGCTAATTGCAGTTTTAAGAAAAGCATCCACAATAAAAACCAAAGGCCCCAGGGGGCCCTCAAGATGTGACCCTGGAAGATAGATAAAACAAAATCAATAACAAACAAAACAAAAGAGGTAGCAGCCTCATGCAAACAGGGTGCATAGTGCAGTTCAATTATGGATACTCAAAAAGACAGAAACCTACTTTGTTGGCATTGCTAACTTAATCCCTCAGACTCCTCCTCATACGGGTCAGCTATAAAAAAAATAATCATTACCACACATATATCACCATCACCACTGCTCTTAGATATCCTTTTTTCCCATCTTTTCTTCAGTTCCCCCAAAATACTCTGTTCCTTCCCACCTCAGGGCCTTTACATGCCTCTGACTGGACTGTGCCCCTTCTCTTGACCACATCTTCACCTCTGCATGTTAATTCTCATGAATCTGTCAAAAGTCAGCCCTTATGGAACTTCATCAGCTTGAATCAGAACTCCTCATTTTTACATTTTTATAACACACCATAATTTTCCCTCTGAACACTGTCCATATCTTGTAATTATATATTTGTGATGTTGTTAGTTTAATGTCTATTTTCCCCACTAGTCTGATTTTTATGAGGCCAGAAACCATGTTTGTCTCACATGGTACCCCATCATCTATCATAGACCTTGGCACATACTAGGAACTCAATAAATACAGGTTGATAGAATGAATGAATGAATGAATGAACAGTGAGAGGAAAATCGTGGATGAAATCCTCTAATGGAAAGATAGAAAAGAAAAGAAAAGAAAAGAAAAGAAAGGAGGGAGGAAGGAAAGGAAGGAAGGAAGGAAAGAAGGAAGGAAAGAAGGAAGGAAAAGGAAGGAGGGAGGGAGAAAAGGAAGGAAGGAAGGAAGGAAGGAAGGAAGGAAGGAAGGAAGGAAGGAAGGAAAGAAGGAAGGAAGGAAGGGAGGGAGGAAGGAAGGAAGGAAAGGAAAGGAAAGGAAGGAAGAAGGAAGGAATTCTCTAATGCACAAGTGATTTTTACAGGTGATCCAGGAGCCTCAGTCCAGAGCTATTCCTTTTACTCCTACCTCCAAGGGGGCCACTCAGTAGAACACCTGTGTAGCAAGGATAGGGTAGATGGCCCATAGAGTTGCATCCTGTATGCACCAGTAAGTAATACCAGTAAATAAACTGTGGGTGTCCAGGAATATCTGTTCCACAGCCATTGCATATATCAGAGAAGATGTGTTCTTGGTGTCCCAATGTCTCAGTTGGAACTCAGAACATAGGTATTGCCATAAACCTATAGCTTGAGCTCAGTTGGAAATATCTAGATTTTCAGGGGGAAAAAAGGCATCTTGGAATCAAATATAAGGTAGAAAAAAAAGATTGTTCCCTTGAAATTTTATAAAATATTACTACAAATTAATAATGTTTGGAAAACATCACGATCATTCTGAGGCAGGGTGGATTCATAAGAGTAAATGATATTTTAAAAGTTCATCAGGGTGGCTCAGTCTGTTAAGCTTAAGCATCCAACTTCGGCTCAGGTCGTGATTTCGCAGTTTGTGATTTCGAGCCCCACATTGGGTTCTGTGCTGACAGCTTGGAGCCTGCTTTAGATTCTGTGTCTTCCTCTCTCTCTGCCCCTCCCCTGCTCTCTCTCTCTCTCTCTCTCTCGCTCTCGCTCTCTCTCTCTCTCAGAAATAAACATTAAAAACATAAAGTCCCACCAAATAACAAATTATATAATATGTATATAAACAAGAATATATAATACAGTATATATATGATATATTTTCATATGGTATGTGTGATATATATGTTATGTATTATATATACACTGGGTACAGATCCTGAAACATAGTAAGTGCTCCCTGCATTGCAGATATAATTTTTAAATCTTCTTATGAAGAGGAGATTATTTGATGAGGCTTTTAATCTCATTTACTTTTGTGAATCCAGCCTGGCCCCAGAATAATCAGTGACCTTATCCAAACAATATTAGTTTGTTTGAATAGCTGACAAAATTTCTAGGGAATGACCTTTATGTGTATATAAATATTCAATCTTCCCAAAAAACCAACAATGTATGTATTGTCATCACCACTTTACACTCCAAGAAACTGAGTCTCAGAGAGATCATGTGATTCTTCTCAAGGTCATTCAACCTATAAGAGGCATATATAGCATTTTCACTTGGATCTGTCAGGCTGTAGTTGATCTCTCCTTCAGCTTTAGTGATATTTCTGTATTTCAGCAAAACATCTGCCCCATTCTCTGATCATCAGGTTGTGGGTAAAATAATGGTATGTTGTTTGTATGATTGTTCTCATAGGGAAACTTACAACTAGTTGAGGCATTATATCCACAGCATTTGTCAAAAGGTATAGGTCTGGAAAGAAAGCTATAGATTTCACCTGGAAAACCAAGTCTGATAGTTGGCTGTGGCTGCCCAAAGTCCTTTGCGGAGAATTCTGAAGGTGCATCTGGGCTCAGCAGGAGAAAGCATGAAATCCACCAATAATTTCTGCTAGAGGCTGGGGAGAGTGAGGGTCAGGAGTGGCAGTAGAGTGAAAAGGCACGCCAATTATAATACATGCTCTAAGACCTTAAACAAAGGACATGTCTTTCTAAGTGAACTGCCCAGTTTAGTATTTTGCATAATGACTTTCAAGAAGACACTGAGGACATGCTAATGAAGCCCATGCATGACAAAACTGGGAAAGGGAAACAATATTCCAGATGTCAGAGTCTAAATTAAATTATTTTAACAAACTGAAGTGCAGGGCTAAAATAAACAGAACAAAAATCAACAACAAATGAATGTAAATTCTGATAACTAAGGTTAAGAGGATAATAATAAAGTGAGAGTATAAGAATATGAATGGAATCCCTGGCTTAAAGGTAGTTCATATGAACCTTTCATTGATCCTTTGGGCCAACATAATGACTTAGCTCTATTAATAAAAGGACATGATAAGGACTGAAGGACCTGCAAGTCCCATCAAACTCTTTCCTTGGATTAGTGCTGTCCATAGAACTTTTCTGTGATAATGGAAATGTTCTAAATCTGCACCATCCAATATGGTGGCCACTTAGATGCTTGTGGCTATTGAGTACTTGAAATGTAGGTAGTGCAACTGAGGAACTAGATTTTTAATTATATTTAATTTTAATTAACTTTAAATGGCTACATGTGGTTGGTGGGTACCATGTTGGACAGTGAAATCTTAAACAAATGACATTCGTTGGTGAACCTGGGAAATCTAGTAGTGGTAGTCAACAGGTATAAATTAAGGTTTTAGAAGGGATATAGAAAGTTATTTAGCCTAGAAAAGATCATTTGAGGAGAGTTTATTTTGTCTTCAAATATCCTCAAGTATCTATCACCTGAGGAAGAGGGTCAAACTTCCCTGGTAGCCCCAGAGGGAAGAACCAGAGCCAGTGATCTCAGCATCAGGGGGAAGATTTCTTTCTGATATATAAATGGATTTGTGGCACTTTCTAGTAGTGAAAAAGTTGCCTCTGGTGTCCTCGGGTTTCTCACCTATAAAACAAGCAGCCATTTAAATAATCTATAAGACTCTTTCCCATTCTAAAATGCTGTGATTTTACATGCAAAACCATAGTAGTTAAAAATATTTTTACTTAATTAGCATGAACCTTAGAATAGAAATGTCTTTTTATATGAATTTTTGGAATTAATTGTAGAAGAAAGTTTACTTTCCCCATTTGTATCTTGAAGGTCTTACCAGGAAATAAATAGCACACTCAATCTGGATAATTAAGAGGCTCATATAAGGAATATTTACAAAGTAAACAGGGTTTAGGAGAACTCTAAATAGATAGTGTTGTGGGCCATAATCAACAACAGCATGGAGCAATTATCACCCATTCACAGCCAACCTGTGGGGACCTGCTGGGAAAACAAATGTCTTGACCTTAATCATCTCCCACCCTCAATCTCCTACAAGTGCCTCTGTGGGCCAGACCTAAATTAAAGCAAGAAAGCAAGGAAGTCTTTTGTTTGTTACAGCCCATTCAGGACTCTCAGCACACAGAGAAAGATGGAGAAGGGTTATCTGGATCTGAATATAAAAACTATTCAGTACAGGCTGTCTTAGTCACATACTTATAGCTGCCTTAACAAAAATACGTAGACCGGTCAGATTAAACAATAAACATTTATTTCTCACAATTCTAGAGGCTGAGATGTCTAGGGTCAAAGTGCCAATAGATCTGGTGTCTGGCGTGGGCCCATTTCCAGGCTTGTAGACAGCCACCTTCTTGCCACATCCTCACGTAGCCAAGAGAGTGAGCTCCTTTCTCTTTCTCTCCTTATAAGGGCACTAATCACAACATTAGGGCTCCACCTTCATGACTTAATCTAAACCTAATTACCTCCCAAAGGTTCCACCTCCTAATTCCATCCCATTGAGGGTTAGGGTTTCAGCTTATAAATTTGGGGGAGACACAAACATGCGATCTATAACACTGCCTTTTGTCTTTCAACATCCACACCCACCCTCATCTTTTGTCTGGGTAAAGAATTCATGTTCTCTACACACAAAATCCCATTAACAAATTTATCATATGTCATACATAATTTCTTCATATAAGGTACTGGGGTGAATGGAAGGGAAAGAGGACAATTAATGCACTAAAACATAGCATGAGAACTAAGTTGATAACACAATTTCTTTCTTGTACCACCCATTTCACGATCTCCTTTCTCTATGCCAGCAAATCAGATGGGCAAAGTTTTCTGCCTGCTGGGTGATCCAAACCTACTCCTCGTGGGTCCAGGCATCCACATATAATCCATACTCCCACTGCTTCCCCTTGAAAGTTGAGATCCTCCATCTTGATTAATACAGAAACTTCCTTATACATCTATTGGTTCATCAACAAGAGGAGACAAAGATGTCCAGAGGAGATTTTCTACTCCGTTTTCAAAGGGAATCATGAACATTCTCTAATGGAAGCATTGACCCCTAGAGCACTAGAACTTTCAATCTACTGAGTCAAAAGTCTTGAGGATATGAATCAAAATTTTCTCCAGATTATTTAGTGCTATGATGAGACCAATCACTCCCCCTTCCATGTCTTGGTGCCGGGACCTATACATTCTGGCTCAAGGGGAGACAGTACCAAATACTGGATGCAGATCTAAGTCATACAACACATCCAAAAGACAACATCTCAACTTTATGGAAGGTTGCCACCCAGCTGATGTAGTAACCAAGACTTCAGCAGGCCATTCCATAATTTTGTCAAGTCATCTGCTTCTGAGTGATGGGAAATGTGGCAAGATCGGTGAATTCTATGAGAAGAAACTCATTCCACACTTCTTTCACTACAAAATATGTCCTCTGATTGGAGGAGTTGCTGTGGAGCATTATACCATAACTATGGATAAGACATCCTGTAACTCCACATAGGGGGTGGTTAAAGGAGCTCTATGAATAGTAATACAAATGAACATATGTGCCCACCCTATGAGCACAAATCATAATCTCCTCCAATACAAAGGGTGCAAAATAATTAACATGCCACCAGGTGATTGGTTGGCCCCTTCCTCCCTTCTACACATGTACGCTACCACAGATGATTAGGACCATACTGGGTATTCTCCTTTGGCTACTCAGTACTAGGTGGGGAACCAGATCAGACTTAGTGAGTCTATGTTTCTGAATTCATGCAGAGCTTCCATTTCTACCTTGTGGCTATTTTGTTTGTGAGGTTGTTAAGCAAGCAGCCACGTGGTTGGGGATTCACAGGACTGACTCCAAAGTGGTTTCTCACAGGCATTTAGTCCCATTCATATTTGTGCCCAGTCTAAGAGATTTATCCATATCATTTGCCTCTAGAACTCACTGTCATCTATCTTTCAATTTTCTTCTTTCCTATTTTCTTCCCATTAGCCACTGCTCATGAATCAATATAGATATGTATCTCCGGCTATCTCTCCTTCCATATGAAGTAGACGAACAAATGCACTGCTCAAATTTCTGCCCCTGGGAGAATTTTCTCACTTCTATTGTCCAGGGCAAAGCAAGTGATGTTGCAATGCAGCAACTGCTTCTGGCTACAGCCAGCCTACAGTAAAATCGATCTATAAACAAGACACACAATTTTCTCCTTCCTAGTCAGAGGAAACAGCCTATGAGGTCAAAGGTGTGGATTAAAGGTAAGGTAATGAATAAATTAAAGTAAGCATCATGTGATTCTGAGCCACCCATCTTGCAGTTTATTCATGCTTTCTAAATCTGCTCCGGAGCCCAATCTCATATATACAATTTCCACTTAACAATAAATTACTGCTGTGCACATTCAATTTTGTGATTCAGATAATCAGAGTACCTAGGGTTTGATAGATAACTTGAGTTGCTTACTTCTCTACCTGGGCCTAGTAGCAAGTCAGGAGTTACTTTTCAATGCAGAAGGGAAGAAGACACAGCTATATTCTTCATGCCCTAGAGTCTTCACTGTGATTCTCCTACTAGGGTTTGCCAGAATTTCTATCCAACATCTCTGTTTGCCACAGATATGTTCAATACATTAAGGACTGCTGTTGGAAAGGTGACTGGTAGCTCAGCTTGGATCTTCTGAAGAGTCTTTTCTTGTTCTGGGTCCATCTCAAACCTAGTGACTTATCCAGTACATAGTTCAAATCACCCAAATGTGGTTATCTGTTGTTTCCCAAACCCAAAGAGGTCCACAAAATATTTTGTCTCTTTTTTCATGATGGGTAGTCCAAAATATAGTAACTTGTCTCTCATGCTCCAGATCACCAGATACTTAGAAACTTAACCAATGTGGCAGTCCTTGAACTTTTTGGGGTAAAATCTCTCACTGTCTAGGCTGTTTGTTCCTTCCTGCTTGCCAAATCCAATTCATCTAATGTCAACAGTGCAATGAATCAGTTGATGTTCTGTGAGATGTCAAAATGATCAAGGCTTCTTTGGACTAAACATGACATAAAGTAGATTGGCATGGCCTTCAGACAGGACAGCAAAGATACAGTGATGACCCTACTATGTGAAGGCAAACTGCTTCTGATGATCCTTACTTGTAGAGATAGAGAAGAAGTTTTTGTTGGGCAAATACCTACATATTAGGTGCCAGTGGCTACATTAACTTGTTCTAGTAAGTATGATATATCTGCTGTACCACATCATTAAGTGTATAATAATCTACATTCATTTCCCAAGACCTATTTAGCTTTAATATCTGCCAAACAGGAACAAAACGGGATGTGCACTAATCTCAACCTCTGAATCATTTGACTTTGCTACTGGTGCCACTACTATTTTAAATTCCCTCACAGATATTATTTTTTCTTTACTGGGAGTGGATAAGTCTGGGGATCTTTATTCCATGAATCAGGGAACTAAAATGCCATAGGGAGGCTACCAGGATAAGCATCAGGGTCTATCAGGAGGCAGAGGCAGAGGGAGAGGGGGGAAATGTGGACTAGAGTCTTTATTGTGGTTCCCAAGGGAAGGAATGGGTGAAGCAGGGTAAGCCGACTTAGGGTTAGCTCATTTTAATAATTTTAGCTAGCTCTGGGGCACAGGAGCTGTCCCTAGTTGTCTGGTACCTGGTGACCCTGATTAGGGCAGGTAGACAGTGGTCTTCAGTGTGAGAGCCTGATAAAGGCAGTGGATGGGGTGTGAACTCTGGCTTGGTCAGTTTATATGTGGAAAAGTACCTCCAGGAGGAAGACTCCTCCCAGAGAGAAGCAGAGTGACAAAGGAGGCAGGAAGCCAAGGCAAGGTGGCTCAAGCATATTATAGTGTTGTCCAGACAAGGCATGTCTAACATATGCATGCAGGGAGATGTTAAAGCATCTCAGTTTACAGAAGCTAGGAACATAGTTAATGTTCCATAATTAACATAGTTAATATAAACGTAGTTAATACACACTAGGCATACTGGGAGTGAGGAAAGAACTTCAAGCTTGTTATTCACACTCGCTAGACACACTGTGAGATAGACTTAGAATAACACTCCATCAGTCTTTATAAATCCCACCCTTCTCAGGACCATGGTGGCAGGTCTCCCAAAACGTCAGTTTATAGCCAGGAAGTAATAACTCCAAGGAGAGTCTGGGTTATTTCCACTTCTTGAATAAAGAGTCACTTTGGTAAAAGGCACCCATGTTCCTCTGGGGAAGGTTTAGGGCAAAATTCAAAGCATATACCTCCTGAAATGCTGCAAGATCCTTCCTCAAAAGGACCTGGTTTCCTTGTCATTTTTCATTATGGTCTGATATGAATGTAGAAAAAATTTGGTCTGAGTTTAACCCCGACTCATGATGTATCATTTGCATTTCACTTTTGCGTCATTCAGATCATTATTCAGTTCTTGGGGCATATGTCTGTGCCTAGTTTCCACTGCAAGGACACATCTCCTTTATGAGCCTCCTTCAAATGTCACTTTTCAAATTCCTTTGCTCCTTCTTTACCATCTTTCCATATGTCAGGACACCCCAGCATTTAATCCTCTGACCTCTTCTCTTCCTCTACATTCCTTCCCCAGATGATCTAAATTAGCTTCATGCCTCAAATGTCATCCATACACTGGTGATTCTTAAATTTCTCTTCCTTGGATCCCTCCTGGTTCCAAAACTGCACAGCAAACTACCCTCCCCTACATTTCCATGAGGATGACGAACTTCAAATTTTGAGTGGCCAAAATGGATTGATTCACTTATGTCTCCTCTGTCTACTCCTTCACAGGCAAATAACACCACCTTTCCTCTAGCTGCTCGGCCTAGACAAAAAAAGAGAAACTTAAAAATTCTCCAATGACCATCAATTATTAAATAGAATGAACAAACAAGTCCCATTAACATGTCCTTCGAAGGTTCTGCATGATCTGGCTCTTCCTACCTCTCAGATACCTCTCTTCAATACTCTTTCTCATTTACACTATCCCAGCTCTACAGGCCTGTCCATTTCTCAAACACTACAAATTCCCCCCTTCTGGGGAGGAAGGAATTTACACCTTCTGGCCCTTCTGTTTGGAAAGGTTTTCCCTCAGGCAACCAAAATGGGGATGTTGAGACTGATTAGGCATATCTACTCCACTTATGTATTTTTCTTTTTAATAACAATTTTTTAAGTTTATTTATTTATTTTGAGAGAGAGAGCATGTGGGGGAGAGGCCGAGAGACAGGAAGAGAGAGGATCCCAAGCAGGCTCCTGCTGTCAGCACAGAGCCTGATGCTTCACTGACTGATCCACCCAGGCACCCCAATAATTTTTTAATTGAAGTATAGTTGATACACAATGTTACATTAGTTTCAAGTGTAAAACACAGTGATTCCACATCTCTATACATTATGCAATGCTCACCACAAATGTAGCCACCATCTGTCACCATACCACACTATTACAATACCATTGACTGCATTGCCTATGCATGTACCTTTCATCCTCATGACTTATTCTTTCCATAAATGGAAGCCTCTCACTCCCTTTCGCCCATTTTGGTCATCCCTGTATCCCCTCCCCCTCTGGCAACTGCCATTGTGTTCTCTGTATTTATAGGTCTGTTTCTGCTTCTTTATTAGTTTTTTTTATATTCCACATATGAGTGAAATCATCAGGTATTTGTATTTATCTTAGCATAATACTTATTCAACTTAGCCTAATACCCTCTAGGTCTGTCCATGTGTTGCAAATGATAAGCTCTCATCATTTTTTATGGCCGCATAATATTCCAATGTGTATGTAGGTGTGTGTGTGTGTAGGCATCAATCACATTCTCCTTATTCATTCATCTATTGATGGATTCTTAGATTGCTTCTGTATCTTGGCCATTGTAAATAATGCTGTGATAAACACAGGGGTATATACATCTTTTTTGAACTAGTGTTCTCATTTTCTTGGGGTATGGGTAAATACCCAGGAGTGGAATTATCAGATCACATGACATTTCTATTTTTAATTTTTCCACAATGGCTTAGGGCACAGAGGAAATCCAAGAGGGAAAATAAATATGCTAAACTCATGGGGAACAATGTATTTCTTAATCTGTCTCCTGCCCCAAAGCTCTGCCCTCTTCCCTTGTGTTTATATTTCTTCTTTGCATCAGTTAACTTGTCTCTCCACCCCACAGAGGCCTTCCCTGACCAATGTAACCAAAACCCCTCTGTGTGTAACTCCACAGCCCCTAGATACAGCTTATCCTGTTTATCATTTTCATATCATTTGTCAGGACCTGTGATTATCTGATTTGTTCATGTGATGACATTGCTTAGGTCCACCACCCTTTGTCTTGGGTATAAAGACTCTTAAGGGCAAGAATTGCACGTGTCTAATTATAATAGTACCTGTTGTGATGGCTGTAACAGAACAGGCGTGTGGAAAACAGCTATTATCACTGAAGTTGAAAGGAGCCGGAGGCGTACATGGTTCTTGAAAATTTCAATCATATTCTCCATTTGGGGGAAAGGAATTTTGAGGGTTTTGTCTTATAATACTTAGAAATATCCTACCTAAAAGTAAAAGACAGATGAGACATGAGGCACTTTGTATTGGATTGTAAACTTTTATTAGAACAAGCATTTCTCATAGCTGTAAGCAAAGTGTTTGAATTCGTCAAGCTAACTCACATCTTTTCTCTGCCATGGGAGGGCAGAAAAGGAGAGAAAGCCCCTTACACATACAGGATCAGAAGAGCAAAGTATTGCAGTGAATGATTCATTGAGGCTATAAATGTTTGCAGATGTTAAGGCACTGGAGGGCAGAGGGCAGGTAAGGTGGGAAAGGGCACAGATAAAGGGTGTCCGACGTGCCTCATCCTGTCCGACAATCTCCCAGCTTCCTTCCCCAGCTTCTGTGGCAGGCGTCCCGGCCCAAGCAGGGGGAACAAAGCATACTCATTATCCTCATTCAGACCCCAATAGGTCACAGTTCTAGTCCCACCATAATTTATCAGAAGATAAACTGCATGTTCTCAACTTGCCATTCATTGCACTTCATGTAAATTACACCTCATTAAACCAGATTTTTATGAATGCCTTTGTGCTCTGTGTACTTTGAAAAGCTGCTGACCTGAACCACAAAAGAATTGCCCAATTTGTTGAAAGCATTTTTGCTGTGACCTCAAGCGCTGACCACATGGGGAGAAATTACTTTTTAATACCCAGTGGACAGGACACGCCAGTGCCCCCCAGGCCGCAGTACCCGTCAGGGTTCTTGCTCAGGTACTGCTGGTGGTAATCCTCCGCATAGTAGAAAGTTTGTCCCTCCCGGATGTCGGTCGTGATCGGGCCATAGCCATGCTCTGAAAGAACCTGTAGAGAGAAAGGCACCATGAGGACCGGATGCTGGGTAGAGAGGGTCCCAAGGAGGGATGGGAGGCTGGGCTGTGAGGGAGGCAGGCACATGTGGCTTGGGGTGTGCAGTGGGTCTTTGCAGGCCTGTAACCTGTGGCTTCCCAGCTGGGTTATTCTGGGCACGCTCTCACTGGCCTGTGCCTCAGGTGACTGGGGTCTGAAATCTGGTTTCCTGACTCTAATTTGTGCACTCTACCCATCCCACCACTGCTGCCCCTGGTACATGCTAGGAGCCCTGGTTTGGAACCTGTGGGTCTATGTGAAAGGGACCCCAGTGCTTCTCAGGGTAAACAGCAGGGACATGGGGCTCTCTGGCTGCCCTGGGAAGAATGGGCATCCCTGAGGGCGGTAAAGCAGGGCTGCGGTTGGAGGGGATGAAAGGGCAGGGGCAGGATGAGGCGGGGAGGGCTACAGCCCAACTCAGTGCTGTCCCCTCTGCTGCCATTTCTGAACAGGCCCCCTGCCCACTCACAGGCTGGACAGAGGAACCTTGACTTGCTGGGTTCTAGGGAGCACGGACCTGGCCAGGATGCCTTGGAGAGCATGGGCTCCTGTGGGTCTCCAGACCCAGGAACCAGGGAGTGAGGTCAAGGGAGGACGTGGCCTGAGGGCCTGTGTCAGCTCATCCTCGCCCTCTGTGACCTACTTTAAGGCCTGGTGGCATCTGCTGCCAGGGAAAGAAACAGACACATAAACACAAGTGGGGGAGGAGAGCAGAGCTATTTGGGGCAGGAGACAGATTAAGAAATAGACATTGTTCCCCATGGATCTTAGCCTGTTTCCTTTCCCTTTTGGATTTCAGCTGTGCCCTGATTCTTTCTTGTTACAGGCTGCTTGGAGCATTTGGGCACAACGTTACAGAGACTCGACCCCCAGGTTTGCGAACTCCATTTGGTACAGAAGTGCAAGGCACAGCCCCGACTCATGTTTCCAGGAGGGAAGTGACCAGTCTCTGGTCAAATGGACTGTTGGTCCATTTGAAATGAAGTCTTTCCCTCTGCAGAGCAGGGGGAATCCAGTATTAATCCAGCACAATTCACTGCTGCACTATTTCCCTAAGAACTTTCCCCTTCCTCCTGTATCTCCATCCAGCCTTCTGAGCCAGAATGAGGCAGACTGAGGATCTGATGCCAAACGGGCCCAGGATGGTAAGGAACAGGATCGTCGCCAAGGCAGGCGGGTTGGACCCCACAGCTTGGAAACAGCCAGTTTCCTTACAGGGGTTAGAAATGAGAACAAGGAGCCATTCCTACTTCAGTTTTGACAATTTTTTGTAAACGAGCAATTATCGAGGGCTTACCATATGCCACACTCTGTGCAAAGACTTCGCAGTGTTAATTTTAGCCTCACAACAGCCATATGAAGGAAGTACTATTATTATCATCCGTATTTAAAAGTGCGTGTCAGATATCGTGTCTTGATCCCTGACATTCTCAGCTCGCCCTAATACCGCACAGGCTGGAAGCTTGGAAAATACACTTCCCAGATTCTATTGCCAACAGCACGCCAGTTTAGAGTCCACCAATGAGAGAAGCACACGTGAAATTTGGCAGGCTTAGGAGAAGCCATTATTTGGAAGGTGCAGCCGTGAATGTCTCCAAAGATCAGACTGGAGACTCCACCAGCTCTTCTGACAATCACTGACAGTCATGCTTCAGGCAAAGTCATTAGCAGTGATCCCCAGCAATTTCTGTAACTTCTTGGTATCCTGAAATGCAGTGGTGCTTTTCCCCAATCCTCACTCAAACAGCCTTTCTAATGAGTCTGGAAGCATCAAAACCCCTTTGATGCTTAAAATCCACCTTCCTGCTTGAAATACCTTGAACACTCTGTTTCCGTGACCGAACTCCAGCTAACACAGCAATTGGTTCCAGGAACCAAAGCCTCAGTGAGAATGACAATCTGGAATGGTTAACTGTCCTGGTTAGAGTTAGAGTTAGAAATGACATCACTGTCAATAGGAAATGGGTCAGTGCCCAGGGGGGTATGTACTGGACATTTACTAAAATTACTGCTAGTATTTGCCTGTGAGGCAAGTGCCCACTTCAGGACATGGGGTGGCTGTGGTGGTGGACTGTTCTGGGGAAGACGGTAAGCACGAGGCCTGTGGAGTATCCTGGCTGCTTTAGGCAGTAGTCGAGAACTTGTGGAAAGGACAGGATGTAAGGTCATGACTTGACCTTCCTGGTGCAACTTGAGAGGCACAGAGCTTCTAGGACTGGTTTCACATGATCTCTGTCTCTTGTAGCTGGATTCAAATACCAAATAAAAGGGCTCCAGATTTATAAGTGGAGTTGACACCCTCACTGGTCAGGAGCCCAGAAATCATGTGCACACGTGATTGCCCTCAGAGAGCTCATCCACTCACAAGAGACGCTCCCCTCTGGTTCTCACTTGAGCTAATGCATGAGTCCTGACATGAGTCTTTCATATGCTGATGTGACCACATATTTTGACCTTCCTGGCTGTGGCCACCCTGCACAGGAGCTTGCCTGCTGTTGAGCTCCTCTGCCCCCTTCCCTCAGGGCTAGGACCCAGCCCCCAGGTCTCCCAGGGTCTCCACTCACTCGCCTCATCCCCCTCCAGGCCCTGTCCTCTCTGAAGGTGACCTCCTCCCACACTACTCGCCCTATTTTTCTTTCATAAAAGGCTGTCCTCCGAGGCCCCAGAGCCCACAGCCACTGTCTCCAGAAGCCTATTTACCAAGGCGGAGAGGACTGTGCCAGTGAGCACTACTGCCCAGGCTCCCTCCTCCTCTCCACACCAGCTCCCACCGACCCCTGCCCACGGACCACCCCAGAGGGCCAGCATCCCTTCTGGGGGAGCAGTGGGAAGGTGACTGTAGGGGCCCAGGCAGCAGTACCAGGCCTCTGCCACAAGATGGCAGACACTTCACTTTTATTTGAGAGGAAGAAACTAAAATAAACAGTGAGGAAAACCCATGGAAGACAGCTCCAAGCTGTCCTCCTGAACTTGCTGTCCTCCTGCACAAGGTGGGATGTTCTGGTCAGTTCTCGTTGGGCTGGGAGATGCATTTTGGCATCACTGGGCCTGAGGTCAACATTGTCCCATCCATGCTGGGGTGGCCAGCCTCAAGGCTGAGGCCGTCCCTGAGCACAGGGCTGTCGCTGTCCTCAACCCTCGCTCTAAAACTGGGGAGGGAGGACAAACACATGAGAAAGAAACTGTATGTAAAAGAAAAGGGAAGAGGAAAACAGAAATCCTAACTAGTATCTGCTTTTCCTCCTCCCCCACGTCCCCTGCCTCTGCTCTCTCACACACATGGCTTCAGGAGCAGGTCACTGTCCTCAGCCCTCCCAGGCCCATCTCCTGGAGAGGTCTTGCCAGACACACACAGCTGGAGGCAGTGCTGGGGATTCCGGGGCCGGTTTGTTTCAGACCTGGTTGGGGCCAGTCAGCTGTGCCAACCCTCATCGCTCTTTTGTTCCAGCCCTTCCACTGTACTATTTGAGCTACAGGGTTAAAGAGAACAGGACTCAGGACTGGGATTGATTATTGTCCCCAGAAGCCAGGAGAGCACATGCTGGTAATGGCACCTCCTTAAACCATGAAGTGAAGCCTCCCCAAACCCTTAGGAGAACCCAATGGCCTTTCTGTGCTGGGTTTCACTCCACATCCTAGGCCTCACGTCCCTGGTCCTTTCCTAACTCTTTCCTTTTCCTTCCTCTCTGAAAACTCTTTTTGTGGGTGATACAGAACTTTATACATTTCCTGAACATTCCATTCCCTTGCACACAACCTCCTTGGAATGCTCTTTCTTCTCTTCCAGATCAGGTGAGCTGCTACCCATCTCTCAGCATGGAGATCAAATGCCCCCACCTCTATAAAACCTTTCCTGAATCTATAAAGCAGGAGTTGCTCCAACGTCTAGGCTCCCACTAAAGGGCTATTATTTTTGGTACTTTTGACATTGCATTCTAATTGTCCTTTGTTTCTCTAAGCCACTTCCACTCCCTTCTGACAATACACATACAGATCCATATGATCCTTGAGGGTATGGACTCTCGTTTCTCGACCTCATCTCAGTGATTAATGAGTCTTGGGGATTCATTTCACCTTAGGGGCTTCCACTTGGGTCCCTGCTGCTGCTTCAAGCCAAAGCACATCCTTGGGGACCTCAGGGACTTTGGGGAGCAGGGTGCTTAGGCTCTCACTTTCCTTGTCAAAGACCCTTGGCCAATTCCATAGGTAGGATTACTCTTTAGACTGTTTCAGTGGCCATGTCCATACAGGGAGGATCAATCATCTTGCATAGAAGGATGACCTCAGCATCTCTGATAGCTCTTGAAAAAGCCTGTTAGCTCTTCTGCGGAGGGGGGGTGAGTGGGGTGATGGTGGGGGGGATGGAGGAGCAAGAGGAAGTGAAGATGAAGACCAGGTTACAGATGATCCTTCTAGCCTCCAAAGTCCACTGGTCAATTTGGGCCACGTGTAAGCAGTGTAGGTGCTGGTGGGGTGAACCTCAGTCTTTTCCTAAATCAGGCGGTCTATTCAGTAGTGGGGGTGTCATAAGTAATTTGTTATGAATAATGGCTAATGTATCAATGTTTATTTTTTTAAATAACATTTATTTACTTATTTTTGAGAGAGAGAGAAGGGGAGGGACAGAGAGAAGGAGACAGAGAGTCCCAAACAGGCTCTGTACTGTGAACACAGAGCCCAAAACAGGACTTGAACTCACAAACCATGAGACCATGACCTGAGCTGAAACCAAGAGTCAGACACTTAACCAACTAACTACAGACGCCCCTGTATCACTATTTCTGTGTAACTTACTTTTCCTCAGTGAATTAGGACAGAGGGCTATCTCAATCCAAGCATCACTGCGGCTCTCTTGCCTGCTACTGTGGAAGGGACGGGAGTGTCAGGAGAGCTAAATTGGGGCAGCACATAATCCACAACCTCTGTGGTCTCTTCCACGGTCTATAAGGGGGGCCCATGCTGATGATGTAGCATTCCTGATTATAGAAATGATGAATCACATCACCTGCAAAGTTTTCCGGTAGCTTCTAAAAAGGAGGCTGTACTCATGAAAGTGGGTTGTTCATAGGAAAATCAAGGGGCAGATAAAGAGTTGAAAGTAAGTGCAGCAAATGCTCTAGCCTGAAGCATAGAAATCCTGACAGGTTGAATCCCTGAGGGGCCCCCAGGCTAGGGGGCCCTGCCTCCAGCCCCAGGCTGATGCCACCCCAGAAGACTGCGTTCTTCCTTCAGGGTCTACAGAGCCGCCCTGTGGTATGGGGAATGAGTGCAAGTCATCAAGGACTTGCCTGGTCAAAGTGACTGCCAGGTTGGCTCAAAACTTCACTATGGTTTCAGATCTCACATTTAGGTCTTTAATTCATTTTGGGTTTATTTTTGTGTATGGTGTTAGAAAGTGGTCCAGTTTCATAAGGGGCTAATATCCAAAATATATAAAGAACTTATGTAACTCACCAAAACCCCCCTAAATAATCAAATTAAAAATAGGCAGAAGACAAGAAGACATTTCTCCAGAGAAAACATCCAGATGGCCAACAGACACATGAGAAGATGCTCAATATCACTAATCATTAGGAAATTCAAATCAGAAACAATGAGATATCTCCTTATATTTGTCAGAATGGCTAAAATAAAAAAGACAAGAAATAACAAGTGTTGACGAGGAACCCTTGTGCACTATTGGTGGGAATGCAAACTGGTGTAGCCACTGTGGAAAACAGCATGGAAGTTCCTCAAAAAATTAAAAGTATAAATACTTTATGATCCAATAATTCAAAGAAAACGAAACACTAAATCGAAAAGATATACGCATCCCTATATTTATTGCAGCATTATTTACAACAATAAAGATATGGAAGAAACCTAAAAGTGTCCATCAATAGATGAATGGGTAAGGAAGATGTGGTGCACACACATGTACATATATACAGTGGAGTATTATGCAGCCATAAAAAATGATGAGATCATGCCATTTGTGACAACATTGATGGACCTGGAAGATATTATGCTAAGTGAAATAAGTCATAGAAAGAGAAATATCATATGATTTCACTC
Source organism: Puma concolor (assembly GCF_028749965.1). NCBI lineage: Eukaryota > Metazoa > Chordata > Mammalia > Carnivora > Felidae > Puma > Puma concolor. Next base: position 51,852,311 of record NC_141670.1, on the reverse strand, counting down.
ATATGTGGAATATAAGAAAAACAAATGAATAAACAGAAAGGAGAATGAGACCTATAAACACGGAACAAATTGATGATTGCCAGAGAGGAGGAGGATGGGGAGTCAGGGAAAAATAGGTGAAGGGGTGTGAGAGATACAGGCTTCCAGCTATGGAATGAGGAAGTCACAGGAATAAAAGGTACAGTTAAGGAATACAGTGAATGAAATCATGGTGCATTGTATAGTAATAGATGGTAGATTCATTTGTGATCAGCACAGCATAATGTATAAACTTATTGAATCACTATGTTGTACATCTGAAACTAATGTAATATTGAGTATCCTCTACACTCATTTAATAAAGTTTAAACTCCATGATGACACTGCCAGGAAATCCACTCTCTGGCTGGTCAAACCTCAGGGCTCCACTAGTCCTTGCCTTCTCCAGGCTCCAGGGCTTGGTCTCTCACTGCCACATGGAAAGCCAAGACCTGCATGCCCCCTCTGCTGGGTTCCTCAACCAAGACCAGCACCAGAAGAAGAAATGATCAGGCCTGACCCTCCATACGCCTCATTTTTCTGTTGCCTACTCTTATTGGCTCCAATATAATTAACCAAAGCCTCTTGTTTGTGGCATTTTTTTTCTTGCTGATTTTTTGGAGGGAAGTAAGTGAGACCTATCTAAAATAACCTACATCAGTGTGACATCTTGATCAGGAAATCTCTGGAAGGTCACCTAATAAAATTGATCAGTCATGCTTTTCTCACAGATTCTTACTTCACCCTTTTCTTAGATGACCCCACAAATTCTTCTATGCCTTTATTCTCATATCATGTTCTTCCCAGAAGGAGCTTTGCTATCTGTAAAATGGGCACAATACCTAGCTCACAGCTCTTATGAGGATCCCAGAAAAGGGACACAAAGTGCATGGCACTCTGGCATATTTTAACCACATGGCAGTACTGGCTTCCTTTGCTATCAGCTCCCATGCACACTGGAAGAAAGCAGGCCCACCCATCCTCCTCTCCTAAAATAGGCCTCCACGTACACCCACCATGCACTTCCTACTTCTACAGCTGTGCAGCTGAGCTCTGTGGGGCAAGGAAAAGAGGTGGTCATCAATAAGCTGTGGCAGAGCTCCCCTCCATCCCCAACAGGTGTCTCCAGTTCCCACCACTCCTGCCAAGCACAAGTACCCGAGGAAGTCACTGGGCCACTCCCTTACAGACGTTCTGCCCACAGGAGCACCCTGGGCCCAACCCATCTTTCCAGAACTACCAACAGGAAGCCTTTCTTTTAATAAAGTTAATGAACAAGTGGCCGCTCTGCTTACTGCAACCTGCTAACAAGCTTATTATTAGCTTCACCAAGGTTTCCTGAGTCTCCAGGTATACTCAACATATTGCATGGAAATGACTCTTACACCACCCTGAAAAAGCACAGCCTGGTGGTCACAGCAACAGAGTCTATGATGGAGCATCAACAGATCAGGTTAGAAGTGCAACAGGGCAGAGAGGCCAGCACTAATCCCAAGCCCTTGCATTTGTCCCGAGTTGCAGATTCTCCAAGGGGCTTCCTCACACACTCTAGTCTAAGTGAGGCTTTCATTAACTGTAAAAGGGAGGAATTATTCTTCTTATTTCTCAGTGCAGGACAGTGAAGCCCAGGGAAAGAGGAGGCTTGTCTCAAGCCACTTGCCAGTAAGCTGCAGAGATAGGACTAGAACCCCTGTTTCCTGATCATTTCCATTATTACAATAAGGCACACTGTCCCAGGTGGTCAGATAAAGATGTACCTTTCCCTTAGAGAGGGATGTTTATTATTTCAAAATTTCCAAAAGAGTTCTAACCATGAATCATCCTATATTTGGATCATACTCTTTCTCTACCCTGCTCACATCCCTGGAACTCAAAATGTGTGATGTAGATTTCTCAGGCCATCTCATTGACTTTTGTTTTTTAAGTCATGGTAAAACACACATAACTTCAAATTTTCCACCTTAACCATTTTTAAGTACATTCACATTGTTGTGCAACTAATCTCTAGAACTCTTCATCTTACAAAACTAAAACTCATTACCCGTGAAATAATACCTGCCCGTTCCTCCCATCCCTTTGCCTCTGGCAACCCCATTCTACTTTCTGTCTCTATGAATCTGATTACTCTAGGTACCTCACGTAAGTGGAATCACATAGTATTTGCCTTTTTGTGTCTGGCTTATTTCCCTCAGCATAATGTCCCCAAGGTTCATCCATATTGTAGCCTGTGTCAGAACCTCTTTCCTTTTTAAGGCCTGAATGACACTCATTATATGTATAGACCACATTCTGTTTATCTATTCATTCATCAGTGGAACTTAGGTTGTTTCCCATTGTTTTGTTAGCTGTCAAATAATTATTTTGCTGCATAACAAGCACATCCCACAACAGTTACTTAAATACTTCCTGGCCTGCTTATATCAATAGCCTCCTGTTATGATGTTAAACCCCTCCAAAGAAGGGCCAAAGGAGAACAACAGTGAAAAGACTTGCTCCAAACATGTGGTTCGGTTATTCTTTTTCTTGTCCTACCTCAGCTGATCACATGTACTAATGGCTGTGTGATAAAGATGGAAAACTAACACAGAGTGGTCATCTAAGGTCACCTAACAGAGAGCTGGGGTTGCTTGCCTCTCATCTACTCAGACAGACAGATGCCCTCCCAATAGCAAATTCCACAAACTTCCCAAGCACTATCTGATTCCAAGAGATGACAGAAGACCTACTCAAAGTGTCAAGGAAGGCAGAGTTTGTGTTTCAAGTACCAGGCTCTGTATCGATTTGTAATGGATGTCAGAGGAGAGGTTTGCAGGGCCCCTCTAATGGGGCAGTTATGAGCTCTAGGGGGCTTTTTTTCTCATTTTCTCATCTCATCATGCCAGCAACCCTGAAGGGGCAGGGAGATCTTTATTCTGACTTTACCCACAAGTAAATCCAAAGAAGTTAAACACCATGCTCAAATTCATGTGCCCAGAGTGTTAGTTGTGAGTCTGGGACAAGAACACAGGTCTGTCTGGCTCTGGATTCCATCCTCCTTCCCACATACACTCTGTGCCCAGAATTTGGGAATGTAGGATAAGTGAGACCCCAGAGGGCTGAGTTTGTAGCATGTTTGAGGCAGAAACCCACCAAGAACCTCGTATTAGAATCCTACACAGCAGGGCAGGGAGGGAGGAGAGTGCATTGGATCTAAAGACTCTAACACATGTGTGTATGTGCACATGTATGTGGGAGAGGTGTGTGGGTGCATGCTTATGCATGTGAGTGTGCACTCATATGCAGGTGTATATAAGTGCACATAGGATGCTCTGTGGTATACATTCAACCCCCACCTTAGAGTAACCTATAGACACCTTTCACTTTTTAGAAAATGTACCACTATAAAAAAACTTGAATCTGTAGTAGTAAGCGGTTCTTACATCTTAAGGGGTCACAGATTCACATGAGAATCCAATAAACACTATGGACACTCCACATAAACTCACAATCAAATATTTGCTTATAATTTCAAAGGATTCTACGACTCTCTGGAGTCTACCCAGGAGCCCCACATTCAGAAGCTTCAGATGGGGCCACCAAGTCCAGAGTCATCATGGTAACCGCCCATTCCCCATCCATACGGTTCTAGAAACATGCAGGTCTGCATCCAATCAGCAAGGAACATTTTCAAGACAGATGTCCTTAATTTCAATCATAGTTTGAAGGCCCATTGAGAAATGGCTGTGTCACTGATGATAAAGTCACCAGGAAAGGAGGAAGGTAACTGCAGTTCAATCTTTATTTGATTCATATTTTTTAAAGACTTACTAAGTTTGATCCAAGCAAACACAGAAGACCTGGATTCTATTCCTCACCCTGCCCTCTAGTGGCAGCAGGGAGCATATACGAGGCATAGCCTCCTTGGTTCCTGCTTTCTCCTTCTGAACTGAGAGACCCCTTCAGTTCTTTCCAGACCTAATTCCATCAAATCCCTCGCTATGTTTCCATCCTGTGCACACACACACATGCACAGTCACACACCCCGTGCAGGCTTAACAAGCTCAGCCAATGCCAATGCCCAAGTCAGCAGTTTTATTCCATTGGCAGCTTCTAGCTGACCAGATTGCCATCAATCAAAACTTCTGGGAAGGGATGCAAAATGACTGGCATGGCTTTTAAATAAAACCGCTAGAAAGAAAAATACCATTTATTCCAAGCTGAGCAGAGACTCGTGTGTTTCCAGTTCGGGACAGCACAGAGCACCCACAAAACTGCAGGTGTGTGGGGAGGTTGCCCCTGCCCTTAGTGGTTTGGCCACAAGGAGGAGAGAGACAGGCTGCTCATGTCCCACACCACAGAGGACCCTGGAACAAGAGGGGCTCCAGGCTCTGGCACCATGGACTCACCCCTGTGAGTCAATCAGTGGTTGTTATCACATGCAGGGGAGACAAGTCAGAGCTAGTGAAGGATCCCTGGGACAATGATGTGACACTGACGAGACAAGACAAGTGCTCAGAGGAGCTGGAGGCTTCACGAGGTCCAGTCAGAGCTGCACTGACCCTTCCTATGAAACTAAGGAGGCAAAGTTGAAAAAAGGTGACATAATTAGATCTAATTTGGTGCATTTACAAAACCTGCTTATGCAAATGGTGGCCTCTGGATGGAATGAGGTTGGCCTTAGAACAGCTACAGCATTCCTGTGGTCTGTCTCCCCCCTGGACCCTGCAGTTGTATGGAACAGTTAATGGCTTTCATTATCTATCTCTCTGTGTCCCCCTCACCCTCGTGGTAAATCACAAGTGTCTTCTGACCAGCAAGGATATTTTTCTTGGTTTGCAACACAAAATGACAGAGCTACAAGATGAATTTTGTCTCTGCAGAGAAAGAGAAAAGAGAGAGAGCTCAGTTTGGCCAGGAAGGATTCAAAGCTTTATCCTTGCTCCTCAGAGTGTGAACAATGGGCCAGTGGCTTGTCAGAAATGCAAAATCTGGCCCCTTCCCCAGACCTACTGAATCAGAGTCCAAATTTTAAAATCAATTCCAAGTGATCCATGGTCATGTTAGAATTTGAGAAGCTGTGCTCTAGCAGACAAGTGTGGCAGACTTATCAGTGGTCACCAACATCCCCTACCCTGCCTCTTGAAGTCAGGTTGCCCACATGACTGGTCAGCAGGCTGTGAACGGAAGGGACCTATGTCATTTCTGGGCAGAAACCATCCAGCATGAGATTTTTCCCTTCAGCCACAGTGGCCAGCACTGTTCCAGCTGGTGGTGGCTCCATCACCCAAGATCCTGGCGTGAGGACAATGACAATCTGGAGCAGAGTCCACACACTGAATATTGTATCTCCTCTATTACAGGTGCCTGGTTTTCCCTGTGTGGGGTATGATGCTGAGGGGTCATGGAAGGCAGGCACAGCTCCGTGTAGGCTGGTCACTTCTCTGCAAATACATTTTGAACTCTGTAATTCCACTTAAGAAGCCAACTTCAGCAATCACTGTGGGGCACGTACTATGTCCCATGGACTCTGCAAGGCATTAGGCATATACAGGCAGCCTGGGGTGGCTCTCCCCAGGGCAGGGGAATGACAGGGTATGTGAGCAATCACAACACAAGTGCCTACTATGCAGCAGGCACCGCGATGTAGGAATGAAGGCAAACCTCCCTGTGATGAGTTCATGGTTTAGAGATGGAGTCATGTTATATGATGAGGATGTGACCACCTGAGGGTGTGGTGGGATGGCTAAAATGTGACAAAGTGAGAGCCACGCCCACATGCTGGGGACTGAAGAGGACCACCATCCATCATCAGGAGGTCAGAATTCTGCCAGAACAGACAGGACATACATGCACAGGCAGAGGGACTCTGCTGGAACACATGGAGGAAGGAAAGATTAATCGAGCTGAGAAGGTGGGTCCTGAAGGGGGCGCATGTCGGACTGGGAATTGGCTGAAAGGTCTGGAGAGGAAGGGTGGGAAAGTTGAAAAGGACCTAGCTGAACAGCATGAAGAGATGAAAGTAGATGGGGCAGTGGGCTCTGGAGGCATCAAGGTTATGGTTCTTTTTTCTGTCTGTTCCCATTTAAGGTAACTCAGTACACACTTTCTGTTCATCCTCTGCCCTGCAGCCATGGTGACATGCAGAGGCACTTTGTAAAGTGTCTTGTAATCTTGTAAGATTAAAAGAACCACTTGAACCCAGGCAAAGCTGGCAGATGCCTCTGAGGTTCACCTGCTTGCCTGCAGTGATGCCTTTAAGTCCAACTGAGCCATGATAGGGATGTTGGGGAAGGATATAGCTATTGTTTATTTTCCCATTACTTAGTTGTTATCTTTTACTTCCCCATACCTTACCAATTCCAAGAACCATTTCGTGGGTGCAAGAATTTGGGTCCTTCCTTCTTCTCTATTTTGTGCCTTGGAAGATGGAGCCCCACCAGGCTGGGTAGGGCTGGGCTGCAGCCCTGGCCTGGAAAGGAAAAAGAGGCTGATCTGGGAAGTTCAGCTTGGGACCAGGGGAAACAGCTCAGGGTTGTATGGCTGAAATGTGCCACTGCCCATTTGCTCCAGCCAATGCAGTATTCCTCCATCCATGAGATGACTTACATCAATCACACATTCAAAGACTACTGGTTTCTCTTGATTTGATCTTTCCTTTAAGGTCTGATGGTTTTGAAAAGGAATTAAAATGACTTTTCCTATATGAGTTTTACTTTCATGGCTTTTAGTTTTACAAAGAAATGGATCTCTCTCTCTCTTGTGCACCTTCTCTGTCTCCTCTCTTTCTCTCTCTCCTCTGTATATATCTCTAAGGGGTTATAATCTGCTTTTTCATATCTGAAATCAATTAACTACAACCTCGTTTTTCCCCGTATCTTCTTAGCATTTAGTATACAAAAGAATCCACTTGTCACTTTTCAGAGGAAGCCAAGGACACTGGCTTTCACCTTGGGGATGAAATGCAGATTTCATTAAAAGGAAAGATCCTTCATTCCTAAAGGTTGAATAGAAAAGAACTTAAAGTGAAATGCCAGCTGCGTAAGTTTAGAACACTGAATTCAGCAAGGTAAAGGAACTTTTCTGAATATCACCATTTCTCATTTATGTATGACTCTGGGGACTCAGAGCTGCAGGAAAGGAGATTCATCCCAATTTGAACTGCAGGCAGAGTGGCCAACTGCCCTCATTCGCTCAGGGCGAAGGGGCTTTTCAGTCAGTTCTAAACCCAGGAAAGTCTGGCTGGTCACCGTAATCGTGGAATAGGTAAAGAAATCCATGTCTATTCCACTCATCCAGGGCTCAGATCCCCCAACTGTAAACGAGGCTAACCTAGGAGGTCGCCCTCCTGTTGTGGAATGCCATCTCTCTTTGAGCAATGTGTTCCAGAACCTCTTCTGAATTGTGCTTCCTTTTTCCAGGTAACTGTTGTATTGAGATATAGTTCACATGTCGCCAAATTCACCCTTTTAAAGTTTATACTTTAGTGGTTTGTAGCACAGTCTCAAGAGTGGTGCAACCATCACCATCTTTCTTTTCTTTTTTTTTTTCTTTTCTTCTCTCTTTTCTCCATTTTCTGTTTCATAGATTGGGTAATCTCAATGAATTTTTGTTTGCTGATTCTTGCTTCTGCCCCTTTAGGGATTTTTTTTTTTTTTTTTTTTTTTTTTTTTAGTGAGGTTTTGTTTTGTTTTCATTTAAGTTACCGTTCCTTTGAATTTCTGTTTAGTTCTGGAATTTCTATTTAGTTCTTTTTTTAAAAATATAATTTATTGTCAAATTGGTTTCCATACAACACCCAGTACTCATCCCAACAAGTGCCCTCCTCTCTGCCCATCACCCACTTTCCCCTCTGCCCTGCTCCCCACCTTCCTTTAGTTTGTTCTCAGACCTTAAGAGTCTCTTATGGTTTGCCTCCCTCCCTCTCTGTAACTTTTACTTTTCCTCTTCCCCTCCCCCATGGTCTTCTATTAAGTTTCTCAAGATCCACATATGAGTGAAAACATACGGTATCTGTCTTTCTCTGTCTGGCTTCTTTCTTCTTCTTCTTTTTTATGTTTTCTATCTCCTTACTGATATTCTTCATTTGTTGAGACACTGTCCTTGTATTTTCCTTTGAGTCTTTAGACATGGTTTCCTTTCGTTCTTTAGGCATATTTCCAATAGCTTATTTCAAGTCTTCATCTAGTAAGTCTTACTTCCCATGTTTCCTTAGCTTATGCTTTTTTCTTGACAACTGGGCATTTTAAATTTTTTTTTTTAACGTTTATTTATTTTTGAGACAGAGAGAGACAGAGCATGAACAGGGGAGGGGCAGAGAGAGAGGGAGACACAGAATCTGAAACAGGCTCCAGGCTCTGAGCTGTCAGCACAGAGCCCGACGCGGGGCTCGAACTCACGGACTGTGAGATCATGACCTGAGCCGAAGTCGGATGCTTAACCGACCGAGCCACCCAGGCACCCCGGGCATTTTAAATAATTTACTGGGGCGACTCTGAAAATCGGGCTACCCTCCCCATTGGTATATTGCTGTTCATTTGCCTGCAGTTCATTTGTTTAGTGACTTTCTTAAACCAATTCTATAAAGTCAGTGTGGCCCTTTCATGTGTAGCCACTGCAGTCTCTGCTTGGTTGACAAATAACCAGCTAATGAGTGGGCACAGGGTTCCTTAAATTCCATGAAGCAATGGTCTTCCATTTGGCCCTGTGTGTGTGCTTTGGAGCAAACATAACCTCATGGCTGCAGCAGTTTTCAACCCTGGTTTCTCCTTCTCTCTCTCTTGCACGGGGCCTCAAGGTCACAAGGAGGTGAGGGATTGGGCCCTTTCACATATATACAGACTGTGGTTTGGTTATTGATTCGTCAGCTGAAGGACATTGGGGTTGTTCCCAGTTTGGGGCTATTATGAATAAAGCTGCTATAAACATCCAAGAATAGGTTTTGCAGTGAACATAAGTCTTAATTCTCTTAGGTAAAAACCTAGAGATGGGGCTGCTGGGTCACATGGCAAATTTATATAAAACTTGATAAAAAAAATCTCCAAGTGGTTTTCCAAACTGGTCATACCATTTTGCATTCTCAGCAGCAATGCGGGGGAGTCCCTACTGCTCTGCATCCATGTCGGCACTTGGTGTTGCCATTATTTCTTAATATAGTCATTCTAACTGGTATGGAGTCATTTTTCAAGGTGGTTGCAATTTGATTTCCCTAATGACTAGTAACATTAAGCATCTTTTAATGTTCTTATTTGCTTTCTGTGTATCTTCCTAGATCAAGAGTCTGTTTAACTCCTTTACCCATTTTTTAAATTGATTTATTTGCTGGTCTTGTCGAATTTTGAGAATTCTTTATATATTCCCAAGTTCTGTTTTGATTTCAAACACATAACATTCCCCTTAGACTCTGGTGTGCTCCCACTGAGCATCTTAAATGGCTCTACATCTGTAACATAATGTTTTATATTGTATATAATATCTCTGTATGTGTCTCTATCACACACACACACACACACACACACACACACACACACACACACACACAGCTCTGTAAGCAATTTTCCTTTTTGTTTTATTCAAGAAACATTTACTGTGTCCCTATTAAGGAACTGTACAAGATACCAGGGAAGCAGAATCGAATAGCATATGGCCCCTGCAACTGAGAAGCTTTCTCTTTTAAGAAATGTGAATTTAAATTGGATTACATTAGGGGCGCCTGGGTGGCGCAGTCGGTTAAGCGTCCGACTTCAGCCAGGTCACGATCTCGCGGTCCGTGAGTTCGAGCCCCGCATCGGGCTCTGGGCTGATGGCTCAGAGCCTGGAGCCTGTTTCCGATTCTGTGTCTCCCTCTCTCTCTGCCCCTCGCCCGTTCATGCTCTGTCTCTCTCTGTCCCAAAAATAAATAAACGTTGAAAAAAAAAAATTTAAAAAAAAAAAAAAATAAATAAATAAATTGGATTACATTAAAAAATACATAAGAATGACTATATGTAACACATCAGCTTTTAGTGTATAAAATTACTTGTTCATACCAACAGCTGAAACATGTTCATTAGAACTTTATAAAGGCCATTAATTATCACAAGTAAATCCTTTCTTTATTCATCGTCAGAAATGTTCCTCAGTACAGCTCCTTGCCTAAAGCAGCACGCAGTCTGAAAGAATGCAGCATGCCTTAAAGGATTTCTGCTGCAATTTTAAATGGATCCTCCTGTATTCTGAGCTCATGAAATGTGATGAAGGCCAAATCACATTCTCTTCAAAGACAGAGTACGACCACTCCACACGCATCTTAGCATACACCCTTTCCCTGCCGAGGAGAGGTGTTTACAGAACAGCTCAGAACAGTATCCCACTCAACTGCGGCATTGACTATCTGCAGAAATGCTGGAAGAATCTTTTTGAACACGGAGAAAATTAACTTTCAACACTAACTTAAAAAGCTATTGCAGTTTCTTAAAATCCTCTTACACAGAGTTAAAAAAAATGAGACTTAGCAACTTTATTGTTTTTTTATTCACTGATTAAGACGATAAAAGTTGTGCTCATTTCAATATTAAGAAATTAAAACCTCCCTTGAGACTTTCTCTGCCCTGGAGTAGGTTACATCTGTCAACGGCAAACAGGCTGGCCAGCTTGCGTGCAGAAATTCTCCCCAGGGCTGTAATATGTATAACCTCACACTGTATTGTCTAGGGCTAAGAATGAAATGATTGGAATTTTTTTTTATTATCAAAGGAAACTAAAAATAGGACTATAAAATAAAATACAAGCTGGAAGGGAAAATGCATTTAGGATATATTTTGCTTTAATGCTTTAGCTTCCAGCCTCACATGGTAGAGAATAGACGATGATGTTAAATAAAGAAAGAAAAGGAGCTTTTGTTGGTTTCCTCTAAAGCTTAAAAACGACACAGTGTGAGTAAATGGAGGATGGCCCGCAAAGGGCTGCTTCCCTCTGATACTGTCAGTGTGTGGCCCAGAAGCTGGAGGTGATGGGCATGTATTACTTCCTAGTTTCAGCAACATCATCTAAACTTCTAAGCAGGCATCACTGGAGGACTCTTGCCTCTTCACTTCTTCTAATTGCTAATGCAATAACAAAGGGACACAGAAAACCCGACTGGAGATAAGATGGAGGGGTCTGCATTAATGAAGACTCTCTATTCAGGCTGTTTAAGCTTCTTAGTAATGAAGTATAGACAGGATTTCTTTTTTGGTTTGTTTTGTTTTGAGAGAAGAGAGGAAGGGAGGGAAGGGGAAGGGAGGGAAGGAGGAAGGGAGGGAGGAAAGAAATGGAGAAATAAAAAAGAAAGAATCCAAAATAGGCTGTGGATGTTCTTTGCCAAAACATAATTTTAATTTTCTCCAGGGCTCAGAACCAGTGGAAGAACTGGAACTCCCTCAAGAGAAGGTGGCAGGAACATAAGCTAATTATACAACTTAAATTTGGTAATACAATATAATTGGCACGGTTTCCGGTTAAGGCAATATAAATCTATGCTAACTGGAGTTAAGACAATGATGCTGTATATCTAAAGCAGCACTCTGTATCTCTAAGTATCATAACTTCCTTATATCTCCAGGGGTTCTCAAGTAGACTGTGTTTATACAGATGTTAGTGGCGAGAGGGGTCTGAGTTCCACTCTCAGCTCCACCCAACCATATGACCTTGAGGCTTGGCCTTCTCTTCTGTAAAGTGGGGATAAGGTACCTACCGCTCAGTGTTGTTTGAAGGAACAGACGAGGTTTTATATCTGAAATAATATTTTCCACTTCAGTAGCACTGCTCATACTGTGGTAGTTATCTTTGAAGATGTTATGATCTTTTAAAGCCCTTGGAATGTCACACTGTGGGAACTTGAGGTGCAGGGATCATGCCCAGAGAAGGTGAGAAAAGCAAAGCCTGACTAGTGGAAGCCTCTTTCCAGCCTTCCTTGTTTATCCCTCGAACAGCCAAATGAGTGACTCAAGATTTCCCATGTCACGGAGACTTTTGGTACTTTGGAGACATAGCCTGTGGCCCAGACTCCCCACGTTAGCAGGCTGGTGGCCCTGGCTGAGCACTCGGTCTATACACAAATGCCACAAACTGCACGGCAGTGGGTGAGATAGGTAGTGCCATGGGAGAGAATCTGGACACAGGCCCTGGAAGATAATATTTCTTCCTTTGATTTTCTCCATGAAGAAAGATCATAATGTCTATTAAGACCCCAGGCAAGGGGCCCCTGAGTGGCTCAGTCGGTTGGGCGTCTGACTTTGGCTCAGGTGATGATTTTGCAGTTTGTGGGTTCGAGCCTTGTGTTGGGCTCTGTGCTGACAGCTCAGAGCCTGGAGCCTGTTTCAGATTCTGTGTCTCCCTCTCTCTCTGCCTCTTCCAGGCTCACGCTCTGTCTCTCTCTGTTTATCTCAAAAATAAATAAACATTAAAAAAAAAAAAAGACCCCAGGGAAAAGCCATGTTTCTGGAAAACAAGGAATAGAATGTACATATAGGGGGATGGGGTAGTGATGGTGAAGAACTAAGAGCTGACTTCTCTTGAGTGTTGACTCTGCCAGGCACTGCGTGTGTTACCCATGCAGTCCTCATAACAGCCCTTCTGCCTAAAGTAGTATTATTTCCATGAGGAGGGCACTCAGCACAGAGAAGAGGGGGCCAGGATTTGAACCCAGGCAGTCCAACTCCTGAGCCCATGTTCTTAACCACTCACTATAGATGCCTTCTTAACTAAAAAGTATTTCATGTCCACTATGTGACAATATACCTGGCTCTTGGTAGAATATTTACTCACATTGTCTGCTTTCAATATGATGGAAGAGGTTATTAACGTCTTCTAAAAATCTGGGGGCTTTGATTACATATCCCCTTTGAAATATCACTGTCAAGATGTAGAATAAGACTGGTGCAAGTTAATGACCCTGAACACCTTGATTTTTATACTTCTCCCAGTGATGTGACCTTTTTTTTCTGGCTTTTATTTCCTGTCCGTAAACCAGTTTCCTGTTTGTGACAGCACAGATTTTCTGTTGTGCTCCTGATCTCCTGATTACCCTTGAAACAAAATTAGAATTTGGTGTAGAAGCTTTTCAGCGTGTCCAGTGCTTCTTATTGAAAGTTTAAGAAGTTTATATCTGTTGGTTCTTATTTGCAATCTTATTAATCCACTCAAAGAATCTTCACATTGCCAGACGAACTCATAGATTTAAGTGATCCCTGACAAAACTCTGAGAATGGATATCTGATCAAGACTCAGAATGCAATCATCATAGGATGCAGAATAGGTGTTAAAATATAAATATAATGAACAATAAGTAGGAATTTTAATAAAAGTCCAAATTATCCTATACTCCAGGTACTGTGCTGTTTGGACCACAGATGACTCACTCTCTGTGTTTCTATTCCCCACCATTTCTTGATCCTTCTCTTTACTTGCTAACTGAGTCCTGCTGCTCACCCTCTCAGAGCTTCAGACACAGCATATCTGAAACAAGACACTATTCTTCCTTCTTCCAAAGCTGCTCATCTTTTTCTGTGCCCTCTCTTGGTACACAATGTCATCAGCCACCTATCCCCCAAGCTATACATCTCATCGCTATTGTCAACCCTCTCCTCCCTGATGTCTTACAGCAAATCGTACTTATCAAGCAAATCTTGAATCCACCCCACCCAGACTGACACTCTCCAGGCTCAGTCATCACCAGCCTTTGTCTGGACTGTTGTTATAAGCCTCCGCCTGGTCTTGCTGACTCATGCCACAACCCTAAAATCTAACCCCCACCCTGGGCACGGAGCAAGGGGAGCCAATGAAAAGCTGCGTGTGAGAACACAGGTGTGTTACACCAACCTCTGCATTGGGAAATATAGAACTCTTGTTTATCATATTCACAAATGACAAAGAAAATGTCACATCCAACAAGGCAAGACTCAAAGCCATCCTCAGCATGAATCTCACTTTGGTGCCTGGAGCTGGCTGTATTTCAAGGTGTTCTCTGCTGGCCATAAAAGTAAGTCCAAGCAAGAGGTTGCAAGAAGAGAGAGAAAACCCCTGTGTGCTTCAAAGAAACCAAAGGAACAAGCACAGAGCAGGGAGACGCAGCTCACATGTGAAAAAAAAATAACACAACGTGTGACTGGGAGTAGGCTGTCAGCTTAATTTATGCCAAGAGGGAAAAGTGGAGGCTTTGCAGGTAAGCAAGCAATGCGTAGAGGCCGATGCAGCAGAGGTCACGCCAACATGCCCTGACTTTGCTGCCCCATAACTGCCACCTGATGTTCCCGAAATAAAGTCTGGCCAGTCTATGTATACGCATCCCCCACACCACCTGTGCCCTTTCTGTGCCTTAACTACCTGTTATAATGGACACCCCACTTACCTCCCAACCTGGCCAAGCCACTCATCCTCTCTGCACCCCAGCCTCCTCACCTCTAAAGTAAAGATGACAGTCTCTTATAAAGGTGTGGTAGATGTGTTTGCTGGAAGTCCACAAAATTCTCATTTTCCAAATGAATAACAGAGGCCCAGAGAGGTTAAGGAACTAGCCCAGCATCACACAGTTAACAAGTTGCTGTGAGTGTTGTATGCCATCCTCATACTGCCAGCTAGACCTTCTCTCTGCCCCCCTGGCTGGGAACATACTCCCCTCCCCCTCCCCTGCCCCTTCTGGACACATGGGCTGAGTCCTGTGTACAGTTCCAGCCTGGCTGTGCCTGCCACTCTATAAAGAATCAGATGTAGTGAAAACCATTACCATTTCTCCTCCATACTGAGAAAGAGCAGGAAACATGATACTTATAGCTGCTATTGTCTTATTTTGATTATATTCAGTTCACTAGAAAGGTCCTGACAGTAGGGAGTCTTACCCATGGAAATCACTCAGTGAATGGTTCCTCTCGTCACCCTCTGTCCCTTATGATCCATCACGTATGTGTATGTGAGTGAGCGTGTGTGCATGCATGCACGCCTGTGTGCATTTTCTCTGAGTTCACTTCTAAACCTCTCCACTCCACCCCCATTCACGTCATTTACTCCAATGCTTTAATCACCATCAGGTGGTAAATGTCTGCTCTACAATCGTTACGGATATTGGGTCCTTAGGTGTCCAAGTTCTAGGGAAGGAAAAGTGACAGTTGAGGCATCAGGGTAAAAAGAAGAAAAAAAGTGTTATGTGGGGCGTAGAACACACATTTTTATTCTCTCTCTCTCTTTAAGAATCTGGCACGAAGAGCTCACGTCCTTCCTGCCAGAGATGGAACAGTAGTGACTTGGCAACAATCTCAAGCCAGATGTCACCCTCATCTGGTTGCCTTGGCTGGTGAGTTGTTTGGAATGAGCAGCCCAAACACCGTGCAGGCGGGGCTGCTGCAGGGATGTGGGCGGCGGAGCTGGGCGCCAGCCCTCACGACACCCCAACCCTCTGGGGGCTGGGGGACCACTGGTTATGGGGCAGCTCTCTGCTCAGGTGCAGGGTCAGCGGAAGGCAAAGGGGCCCTTGGGAAGGCCACACATGCACTTCTTCCCTTATGTCTCTCTCCTGAGGGTGAGCTGTGTGATCCTGTCCCCCCGGCACGGGGACATAGACATGTCTTGCTATGTTACAAAGACGAGGCTCCTGGCACATATGGGATCCAGTCAACAGGAAAGCAGCTCCTGTTCCCTGTAGGTCTCCTCATCCTGTGTACCCAAGACCCCTCTCCAGGAAGCAGATGGTGGGGGCAAAGTGCAGGGTGGCCTGTGCATCTGGAGTTCTGTAACTATGGCCATGGCAGCTTGGCCTTCGTGGGCTTCATCCAGGCCGAGCCCAAAGCCGTCATGGATGCCCTGGGAAAACAGTCACGCTCCTGCGTGAACACACCAGTGAGGAGAGAGGAGACATGTGGCTGCTGAATGGAAGAGGGAGAAAGCCGTGCCTGGGAGCAGGCGCAAGCCACATTCACAGTCTGGTGGCCAAATACTGAAGGGTCTAAGGCTGATGGGAATGGCCTGGGGGACCAAGTGTGTCCTCTGGAATGAGCCCTCTGGCACCACCAGAAACCCAAGGCAGGTGCCTTTAGAACAAAGCCATGCGCTCAGATGTGTGTTTGTACACACATCAGTGTGTGTGATGGGAGGGCGGAGTGTGGTAAAACCTGCCAACAAGCCCATTTTGGTCACCATCTGTCGTGGAGAGCCCGAGCACCTGTCGGAAACAGCTGCTGATGGCAGATCGTAGGTGAGGGAGGAAGCAGCCCCACCCCGGGATGGCCTATTGCAGGGAGCGCACGGCCTGTCCCCACAGGAATGCCAACTGTTCACTTTGAAGCCCATCTCCATTAGGAGGGGGTGTGATGAAATCCCTCGCTGTTCATTTACTTCCTCACGGGAAGGAGGGGAGGAACACCAGCATCCTTGCTGCCTCAGTACCAGGTATGACAGTTGCTTGTCACAGGAGCTGAGGAGAAATGCATTCAGGATTCCCTGGAGGGAAGAGAAAAATTCCACAGCAACTGTTCTCTGAGGGGATGAGCTCAGAGACTCCCATGGTGAAAACCTTCCCTTCACTGGAAGAAGAACAGTAACACTCCATTTCTCTGGCCCTGTGGGGAACACGATGTTCCGTTTGTGTCAACCAGGGGGCTGAGGTGACAGGTTGGAATGAGCATCAGAGGGTGATGTGGCTTGGGAATGGGTCCTCTGAAGCATTTTCTTTCAGGTAAACAAAGTTTCCTTCATTAAAATGGAATAAAATAAAATAAAATAAAATAAAATAAAATAAAATAAAATAAAAATAGATCTAATAATTTTTAATGTGAAAGCTTTTTAAAGTGAGTCCCCTGCCTACCATATTGTTAAGTATTTGCCATTGTGAAATGCTTATTAGTTGCAGACATCTTACTACTTTATTGTCTTTAATCCTCACAATAATCTTATATGGTAGGTGTGGTTTTTATCCCTAACCACCCGACTGGAGGACCAAGGCTTAAAGAGGCAACATTTCTCATTAGGGACACATAGCCAGTATGGGAAACCTGGGGCTCCAGTCTGCCTGCGTGCCTCTAGCCCCTGAGCTTGGAACCCACTGGCCACACTGCAATGTGTCCCCCAAACAGTTTCAACTTTGGAAGGCCTTCCTGAACACCCAAGATTCACAAAGCACACACATGTTGGGCTTCTGTGGGCCACAAACACACATGAGGCCTACACTGCTGTCTCTTCTGGAATGCTTTTCTCCACAGGGCCACCTGACAGCCTTTCTCCTGAGTGTTGAAGACAGCTCAAGAGCACTTCAGGAACCCCAGTTGCAAGTCTTCCTTGCCCAGGCTCACAGAGCCCTCCTAGGTTCCCTTATCCCACCCAATTACCCATGGCACCCTTCCAGTGGTCTGGGAGCTCTGTGGGAGCAGAGACCAGTCAGGTGCACCATCAGCTTGGTGGATTGTATAAGATGTCACGCCTGCCTGCTCACATAGCACAGTGGGACTTTTTCCTGTTTCTTCTCTTGTGATGTCTCACAGTGAAGCACCTTGCTTCTAGAATCTTCACATCTGTTTTTCCCTGTTTTTTGGCTGCTGTTTCTTTCCTCTCCAGCTGCCAAGCTTCCAGAGTCTTCACTAGTGCCTTCAAAGGGTCTTTCTCAAACCAGTTCCAAGATATTTTAATCTGTGGCTTCTAAATTATAGGGGCCAATAAACAAGAATCTCAAGGCTTACATGTATGTCTGCCTAAAACCAGAGCCACACAGGGGTAGAGTGTACTGGCTTTAGTGCAGGGACTTGGTGACTTATATTTTGGTTGTTCAAAAGCTTTTTTCTCCTCTGGTTTTCAGATATTTGAAACCACTCTGTTACTTAGGAGGTACTTACAATGACCATGGGTTCAATGGCCAGGAACATGGTAGTCACGGTATACTCTTTGTTTCTCAGAAATAAACTCCTCCAAATAGCAGGAGAAACGAAGCTTATCACCAACATCAGGGCCATTCAGTGCAAGGAAAATACAATTCTGTGTTTAAACCTCAAGGTTGCAAAATTCACTACTGGTTCCATATTGCCAAAGAAAGTTACCATAAATACCACTCAGAAGTGCCACTCTATTATCCTCTTAAAAATACTTTGGCCATCTACAACTAAACCTTTTGTGAAAGGGGCACATCTGGACACAACTGTGGCCATGCCTCTGTGGGGATACTGTTTCCATAACTAACACTCCTTCACGACCTCTCCATCCTTCTCCCATTCCTCCCTGCAAGCTAGGAGCCATGTTTAGAAAGTATCATATAGGTGCCTGTAGGGAGCATCATGAGCTATGGGACAGCATGTTGCAGGGGTTCTGAATGCTTGTACCTTAGGGATGATGACACACAAAATGCAGCCTCAGGGTTCTCCTCCTGAGGAAAGCAGGGTAAGAGGAAGCTATAAATGCAGGAAAGAATCCTGGCCCAGAAAGCAGCTAGTGGCTGTAGAAGATGAACCCCAGTTGGTTCAGCCCTCCAGGCTCTCTCTGTCCTATCCCAGCAGGAGCTGAAATCAGAGGCCAGGACCCCTGAGAGTAGTCTCAGCTCCTTCCCCCAGTTTGGAGACAACTCCTTCTCAGCCAGATGTCTAGGGATGGCAGGACATGAACCTATGGCACAGCCCTGGGTAATGGGAGTTGTACAGGGGAATGAACGGCAACCCTCAGCCATGCCAAAGCTCAAAACATGCTCAGGAACTATGGGGACCTGAGCAAAGAGCCTCCTAAGGTAAGGGCCTACTCTGCTGCTTTCTTCTTTTTTTAATGGTAACATATACATAACATTTACCATTTTAAGCACTTTATACACTTCAATGGATTAACAGGTACATTCACATTGTTGTGCAACCATTACCACCACCCATCTCCAGAACTTGTTCATCATCCCAAACAGAGTCCTACACCATTTAAACAATAATTTCCCATTTTCTCCTGCCCAGAGTCCCTGGTAAACTCTAGTTTACTTTCTCTCCCCATGAATTTGCCTATTCTGACTACCCCATATAAATGGAATCATGCAATATTTGTCCTTTTGTATCTGGATTATTTCACTCAGCATAATGTGTTCAAGGTTCATCCATGTTGTAGCATGGATGAATTTCACTCCTTTCCAAGAATGAATAGTATTCCACTGTATGGATATACCACACGTTGTTTACTATTCATCTCTTGATGAACACTTGGGTTGTTCTTTGGGATATATATATATATATATATATATATATATATATATATACACACACACACACACACACACACACATATATACACACACACACATACACACATATATACATATATATGTATATATAGGAGTAGAATTGGTGGGTCTTTTGGTAATTCTACGTTTAACTTTTGAGGAACTGCCAAACTACTTTCCACATTTGCACAATTTACATTCCTACCAGCAATGCACAAGGGATACTTGCTCTTCTCCTCTTTTTTATAAACATAGTATTTATCCTAATGGGTATGAAGTGGTTAGCATCTCATTGCAGTTTCATATGCATTTCCCTATTGACTAATGATGTTGAGCATCTTTTCATGTGCTTATTGGCTGTTTGGATACGTTCTTTGGAGAAAGGTCTATTCGAGTCCTTTGCCCATTTTTTAATTGGGTTGCTTTGTTGTTGTTGACTTGTAGAAGTTCTTTACATATTCTGGATATTAATTCCTTATCATATATGTAATTTGCAAATATTCTCTCCCATTCTGTTGATTTTCTTCTTGCTCTCTTTATGGTGTCTTTTGATGTACAAAAGTTTTTAATTTTGTTGAAGTCAACTTATTTATTTTTCTTTTGTTACCCATGCTTTCGGTGTCATGCCCAAGAAATCACTGCCATATCTGATGCAGATATGCATTAAATCCATCCCAAATCCAATGAAGATTTTCCTCTATATTTTCTTCTAAGCGTTTTATAGTTTTAGCCTTTACGGTCTTTCATTTATTTTGAGTTGATTTTTATATATAGTACAAGGGAAGAGTCCAACTTCATCCTTTTGCACTTTTATTCAGCCACAAAACTAGATACCCAGTTTTCCCAGCACCATTTGTTAAAAAGCCTATCTTTTCCCCATTGGATGGTCTTAGTACTCTTGTTAAAAATCAATTGGCCATATATGTAAGGGTCCAGCCTTTCTTTTTAATACTGTCCCTTGCCCTTCTCTTTCTGCCACCACCTCAGCAATGTGACTCCCCTGAAAGGCTGATGGCTGCCCATCCCCTACATCTTTTAACCAGATCGTTACTGCCTCCAGGCAGCAGACCCCGAAAGCAGGTGCACCATTCAAAATCAGCATGGATCCATATAATTCTCTCTCTGTTCTCCCACATCTGCTCTCATCCCTATTTTCCCTATCTCAATTCCAACGCCAGCCTTACATACAAGGGGAAACCTTAATACTATCCTGAGCTCCAGCCCTCATTCACTCATTGCTTGTAACCACTACTCCCCATCCCCACACACAGACTGAATAGGTCATAGGTCATGACGTCCTCCTGATCTTCTCTCTGATTTTTTGCTTAAATCTCTCTCTCCTCTCTTCCATCCTCTCCATCCACTGCCTTAATCCAAGCTCTCTCTCATCATTTCTCACCCTTACCCCATCCCGCTGCCCCTACCCCACCTAGTTTCCGTCCAGTTCCTCCAGAGTGATCATGGAACATGCAGATTGGACTTTGTCTCTGCTGCTTGGAGTTCCTCAAAGATTCCCCATTTCTGGGAGTACAGTTTGTCACAGCTCCCCATGGCCAATACATACAGAATGCTTTAGATATACTGAAGCTGCTGCTGGTCCCTAAGTAATCCATTTTAATCTTCATGCCTTTACACATTATGTTCCCCTTGTCAGCCAAGTCCCTACTCCCACTGTTCACCTGACTGTTCCAAAGCAAATCAGACCTCTCCTCCTTTGTGATGAGTTCTAGATTACTCCTTAAGACCATCTGAAGTACAGCTGGCTGTTCCTTCATATGTGTTGCACATCCCAAGTGGTTTAAGGATGACAACAACAGAAATAATCAATGCTTCCACCACCTCCATTTACTGCAGGTCTCTCCTGCTCCAACACTATGGGGGACACTTGTAAAATACCACAGTAACACTGTACTCATTTGTTCTCTTGTCCATTTCCTGCCCTAGATGGTGAGAGATCTGAGGACAGGGACTGCCCTCTGCTCATCTCTGCAGCCCCAGCACAGTATCTCGCACCCAGCAGGTGCTAATACGTATTTGCTAAATAAAGGAATGACTTCAAGCTCCCACTTTAAAGTTTTGCAGCCATTGGAAAATTCCAGTTTGGGCAGCTGCTCATGTCCTCTGTGCAAATAGGCAGTTTATCAATCCAAAGGTTGGCAGCAGATCTGCTGAGCCGAACTCAGCCCTCAGGCTTTTTCCCAGAGCCATCCCTCCACTCAAGTGGAAGCCACATCTGACTCTCCTGATAGGGGTTCCTGCCAGGGAACTAGGAAAGGCTCCATGGAGCCCCACCATTCGCAACGCTATTTTAAAAGCAAATTCAGAGGCAATGGTGATATTTTTTGCCCTTAAGAACAAGACAAATCCTTTGACAGAATAAGGTTAAAGAAAAAAGAAAAAAAACCTCATGCTGCATTTCCTTTCAGCTGAATTGAAAAAAGTCCCCAATCTCCCAGTTCCAGCTGGCAGACCGCTGGACTCTCAGCTTCCGAGGAGAAAGGGAGTGGAAAGATCAGCCCTCAGCAGCTGAGAACTTATTTTTGGTCGAACAGCTGGTGGAGGGATTGCTGGCACCAGGCAGCATCTCCCCTGCACAGTGTGTGGGACACTGACACCATCTGGGCACAACACCCCTGTCCAGGCCCAGGTGCCCTCCTCTTACACTGACAGTGACAAATCTGTCTCGGGACCCAGGCAACCCCTGTGGTCAAGGACTTTCTGAGGGACCCGTTGAGGAGAAAGGGGTGCTCAACACTCCAGAAAGGAGACTCCAGTAGAATTTCATTGCCGGCTTCAGAGGAAGCTCTCTTGGAAAAGGGGAGAAGGAGGACCTCCTCTGTCCTGTTCTAAACCTGAGACCAGGACCAGCAGAAGCACAGAATTTAGTCCTTTCATTATGAAGAAAACTCTCCTCCACAGAGAGGTCTCTTATGATGGATGGCTTGCTCCAGAACTGTTCAAACAGAGTCTGGCTGACTGACGGTTTGCAAACGATTTTGTAACAGGGATTCCTGGATAGAGTGAAAAGCACTTAGCCTCTTAAAAGTCAGAAAGGCCAGTGCAGACTAGTCAGGGCTCAAATGTTATCACTGTGGACAGGCAACTGGAAAGAGGATGCCAACATTTCAACAGACTCCAAAGTGGATTTTTATACTAAATTACATTTTTTTCTTTGCTTTGATTAAAGCCACCAAGTGATTGCCAATCTTCTTTACTTTGTGCTGAATCCACACTACCTTTTACAATGTTGATGTTATGTCCCAGGTTCAAGGTTTTCCACATATAACACAAGAGAGAAGAGAGGGCCCCTACCCACTTCTGCTCTTCACTGAGCTGTTACAATGGGCTCACTTCTTCACTTCTGCTGTTTTCTTTTTTGGTAACTTAGAACAACAGAAATGAAAAGTCCTAAGGACTACAAGAAAACAGAATGTTCTTCAAAGGAACTTTTTCCATTTATATTCAATCCATATATCCAGTACTCCAAAAACATCTTTGTGTTCAATGTGGAGTATTTTTAAATGGAAATCTAAAGCGAAAGAACATGAAGTAGAGAGAAGAAAAAGAATTTTCACTTGTAGAGAGCCTTCCTGTCCAAATCCAGAGATCACTTGCTGTGCGTCAGGCTCTACCTTAACTACCATCATGGATAAAGGCACACAAAAGCTGTGGCCCCTGCCCATCAGGGATTTCTGAGAAACATACTGAAGCCTGGCAGAGTAAGCACTTTTCAGAGAGGCCCATGCGCTCCATGGCACTCATACCAGGACTCTGTTCACACCTTGTATTCTCACCTCTTTCCCCACCAGGCCCCGCCCAGCCTCTGCCCAGCCCTGCCCACCCTTGGCACAGCCCTGTGGACTCTGCAGGTCAACAGACTTGTCCTCTGGTTACTTGTGTTACAAATGAGCTCAACCCAAGCAACATTTGTTCACCTCCCACAAAGCACCAGTGCCAGTGTTAGGGCCTTGCAGGAGTAGTGTTCAAAGGTGAATAGATTCTAAATATGTGTCCATTTGTTTATGCCTTAAATTTATTCCCCAAGCATCAGAGATGGCTTACAAAAATAAAACAGGACCAGGGAAAATGTCCTTTCTAGGGGAACATTAAGCCAGGAGACAAAGGTGAATGTACACATGTCATTAAGTCTTACATGGTTACTAAAATAGAACTGCAAAATTGACCCCTGGATAGGACATGGCCTCCAAGCTGTCTAGAGATGGAGAACTCATACCAATGTCTGGACTATAAAAGTATAGAAGCTGGCACACAGCAGGTGTTCTAAGTGGTCACTGTTGGTATGCAGACTGGGGGCATCAGTACCAAGAGGTTGTACCTCAGAGCATGGACATCAAATTGAATCCCTTTGGCTGGGAGGGTCAGGGAAGGTCTCATGTAAATTGGGCTATTTTGAAGGGTAAACTGCCCAAAGGCACCAGGCCAGTACTTACTGCTGCCACTGACAGTACAATGCACAAGGTACTATGAAGACAAATGCCACACAATTCCTCAAGCAACAGGGTATGCTGACAGCACCTCAGTTTCAGAGCCAGATCCCAGATCCTCAACTTCCATTGGCTTGGGGGATTTCATTCACTTAACAACCTCAAGATTGTACATGGAGGTACTAGTCTTGAAATATTACTAGTGGCAGTTCCTTTGGGTAAAGGGGCAAGATCACTCAACAGGCAGGAATATGTTATCCTTCTAGAAAGTTCTAGACCAGAAAATCTCTTCAACTCGTACCTTCAACCTATACCTTACCCTCTAAGGAATCTGCAATGACCCACAATCATTCCCAAAAGGTTTAACAGCCAGGATACTCTTTCAGGGGAATGCGGTGTAAGTTCTCAGTGCATAATCTTCAAAAACGAATCCCATTTTTACTGGAATACTTATCTGGTTTTCCTCCAAATAGTATTTTCTTTTAGTGATACAGCCTCTCACCGAAGCTCCAAATATAGAACATGAGAAGTTACTGAAATGTTATATCTTCTTCCATTGAAATGCTGCATCTTTTTTCATGGCCCTTGCCACTCAATGTGTAAATATACAGATTCATCTGAAGAACAACATCATCAGCTAAGTGCATGAATGGTGTCTTTCTGGAGGCCTGGTACTTACAACAAGGACAGAAACCATCAATAACAACAACACCTCCTGCCTGTCTCTGTAATTCAACTGGCCAACGTCCCAGTTAACAAGTGGAAAAAAGCATTTTAAAGGAAAAGAAGGTGGAGTATCAGGCCTTGTACTGGGGAGATGCTAGCCTGAGACATGAAAGGTTGCAGCTATGGGCCCTTGTGGGAAGGGGGAAGGGAGCAAACAGCATCACACTTGGCTTATTCCAATAGAAGCTGTGCAGTACAAAGTACAGACAAGATATCACCCACTTGAGCTTGACCGTACTTGGAGGGCCTTGTGAAGACTGATAGAAATAGCAATCTTTGTGAAATGTTGTTTCTGATTTCAGCTTTTGTAGAGAAGGGGGCTGTGCACGTAGGAGAACCACTTTATATTATTACTAAAGACATGTGCCTCTGAGACCCATACAAGATAGGGCACCTACAACCTCAAGGACTCCAGCATTTTTCGAGGACGCAGGGCAAAGGAAGCTGAAAAGCACTCTCAGAAGCACGCAAATGCATTTTCATTGGATCAGGGGGAGTTTCAAATTGTCCTGTGCTTAAAGGACCCAGGGTCCGCGGACGTGCAAGCAGTCTCAAATTTTCACTAAAAATGGGGGAGGGGGGTGACAGCAATAACCCTTCTCACCCCAACCCTTCTCTCTGCCAAGTCTTCTGCACGGGCCTCCAAAGCAGCCTTCAAAGCAGTTTGTAAGTGTCTTCCTCCTTGGCTCCCTTCACCTTGCCACTGTTAGAGTGATTTTTAAAAACACATCTCTGGCCATGTCATCCCTCCACTCAAAAATATGGTGAAATGTTCCCTCACCCAAATTTGCAATCTGAATCCCTTCACTCCTTACCCCCTCTCTACACACATCCTGTGGTTCTGCCCCAGTGAACACATGGTTTCTCAGAATCACACATGCTTCTCCCTGGAATGCATTCCCTCTCCCCTTACCCAGCACAGCCCTTTGTAGACACACATGTGCACGAGAGCACACACACATACACACAGAACTACACACTCTGGTTAAAAGTCCTGCTCAACTTTTAAGACACACTCTCAGAGGAGCACCCTCTGGAAAGCCTTCCCATCTCCCCCAGGTCAGAACTCAGTACCCTCTTACGTGTGTTCCTAGAGCACCCTGAGCTTGTCCTTGTTGTCACACTTATCAAATTGTCCTAGGTTGCTGTATGTGTGTTGTCTTCTGCCATTGGACTGTGAGCCAGTTTGAGAGCACAGATTGAGCTGAAATGATTTGTATTGGTCCCACCTGCCTCCCATGCATCCCAGGGCCTAAGGCAGTGTGTTTTTTTTTTTTTAATGTGAAATTTATTGTCAAATTGGTTTCCATACAACACCCAGTGCTCATCCCAACAGGTGCCCTCCTCAATGCCCATCACCCACTTTCCCCTCCCTCCCACCCCCCATCAACCCTCAGTTTATTCTCCGTTTTTAAGAGTCTCTCATGGTTTGCCTCCTTCCCTCTCTGTAACTTTTTTCCCTTCCCCTCCCCCATGGTCTTCTGTTAAGTTTCTCAGGATCCACATACGAGTGAAAACATGGGATCTGTCTTTCTCTGTATGACTTACTTCACTTAGCATAAGACTCTCCAGTTCCATCCACGTTGCTACAAAAGGCCATATATCATTCTTCCTCATTTTAAGGCTGTGTCTTAAACATGGTAGATAGTCTGTGTTTTGATTGAACTGAATATGTAATTGCAGATCATTGATTTATGACCAGTAAGTATGGATATTATTGAAAGAAATTAGGATGCAATTCAGACAAATAACCTACAATATTAGGTTGCAATTTGAGAAGCCAACTCATATTTGTACCTCTCAGTACAAACTATTTAGAAAGTAACATACCGTTCACTACAGCAAACTGTGAAAGAAAGAGGTCCCAGGCCATTACTGAGAGCAATGGAGGTGTAGAAAACAAACTGACTGTGGAAATGGCTCTATCTCCTAGCAGCTGTGTGACTTTGGGGAAGTTGCACAGCCTTTCTGAGCCTTGGATTCCCCTTCTATAAAATGGATGTAAGAATTCTGCCAGTCTAACAAGGCTTCTCAGAGAATCAATCAGATAATATATATCAAGGGACTTCAGAAATAAAATGTGCTATTTAAATGAGAAAACTTACATAATTATTTTGGAAATCCTACTGTGATAAGCAAATTTTTATGGTTAATATATGATTTATCCCCTTTTTTGGACTGTAAAGCAGGGATGGGTTGGAAAGAGTGGAAAGCACTATTTATGGTTTCACACCCCTGTGTTGGTAAAGGGTCTGATACTTTGGGATAGCTCCTTTGAAAATACAAACTATTCTCTTGGGGGACCACAGGCTTCTGGCTACCAAAAGTACAGATACATAGTGTTAAATCTGGTTTCTCTACAATAAAAGCATTGAACAATCTCTTTTAGTTTTGGAAAGGTCAATGAGAAAAACTTATCATAACAAGGAAGATAAAGAGACTGGTAAGATATTTAAATATAATTATAAATATACAAGATGCAAATGCCATCTAGCTAATAGTTCCTATCAAATCACCAGAAACCCAATGCAAACACTAGATATGTTGTCTTAGGGTCGCTCCCATCTGCCATTTACTTCACCACCAGTTGCAGAAAGCCCAAATGACACAAGCCTGTGGGCTGGCCCTGTGGCCATGCATACATTAGGTTGCCTGCAGACCATATAACCACTCACATGGCACCTTCACGCCAGCCCTATACATGACGTGCATAGTAACCATATAGAAAGGCACACATGATGTTCAGGGGCCAGTCACAAAACTGTCTTGATCCAACACACCTATCTGCTCACCTGTTATCATATAGTTTTTCATGGCACATGTGTGCTACCCATGTGCTAACTACACAGGTAGAGATTCATGTTGCTCCTGTGCAGGTCATAAACAATACAGGATGGCTACATACTAGCCAGTCCTGAATATTTATAATACCCATGCTAAAATCAAATATACACAATGTTTCCATATACATTCTGTCATCTAGAACTACATTGTCCATGTCTATACAACTGCCAAGTGGCTGCGTATCTATAATACCCATGTGCTGGTCACGATACTGTCACACAGTGACCGTGTGTCAGGCACGGAATTATTGTGCCACTCCCCTTCAAGGTGGCATGCTTTTGTCTAGAATACAAGACTCGCCTCCATTTAAAGCCAAGAAATGTCTCCCAGCTATAAAGCCATACTTGCTACAATAACTTTAGGTTGAAGTCTGAAAACTCCATTATGGCAAGTTCAATGGAAAAATAATGCAGAAAAATGTAAAATAAAGTCTGACCAATGGCAAGGAAACAAACCTCAAGCTGTAGTTGCATCTGCTCTAAAAGCAGAAAGGAGGGGCCTTTAACTCCTCTTCACACGGTGGATGGAAACCCTGGAATGAGGTTGGAGTAGGGGGAGCCTCTGCTTTCTGTTTTTCCCCCAATTCTCCCAGGACTTGGGAATAGCTATGGCCAGGGCTCAGGGCTCAGGGCTTCAGAATTACAGAACATTTCTCTACTATAGGAATGTTCCTTTGAGGTCAGCTAATTCAACTCTCCCGACACCACAGGTGAAAAAACTGAGGGGTAAGGTGATGGCCATGAGCCACACCACTGATTAAAGGCTAAAGTGTATTCACAGTGACATACTTCACCACCAGATTAATTTTTCACTACAGAGAATACTTGGCTACTGAGCATATTTACTAATAACCAAAAAAACATCATGGCCAGATCCAGCGAGAGGAAGGAAGTGGGAGGTGAGGGTGGAAAGTAGAGCTCAAGAGAAGGTTGGAGGTAGGCACTGGCAGGGAGGGACACTGAGCTGGGGGCAGGGCTTAGCTCAGGGCCCAGCTTTGACACGGGCTTTGACACTGACCATCCTCAAGGTCTAGAGGAAGCCACCTTCCCTTTCTCGCTGACCACTTCTTGGGCTATAAAAGGAGGGGGTTGGCCGGTACTGTCTCTTCTCACATTCACAATTCAGATAGGTGTGGGAGGTATCAGCACCATTTGATGTGTAAGGAAGCCTGCCATACAGGCTGCTGAAATTTAAGGGCAAAGCAGACACATGTCTGTCCATTGAGCTGTGGCCAGCCTAGATGGTACATCTTCATTCCCCTCTCCCTGGTTCTGAAGGTCTCAGATCAGCTGTCATCATCACACAGAAAGGCCAGTCCTCACAGTCTCCCTCCCTTCACAGAGGTGAACTTTCTGCCTCAAAACCAACAGGGGAGGCTGTGATCCTTGTTTTCGGACTGCTCCATGTTCATGCAGTGAGTTCTTTTAATCCTGAGAGCCTCAAAACTAAGCCTAAAACACCAATTTTTAGAAATGTAGAGAAATGTTTCAGACGTTTCTATAGATCAGGAAATGTTCACTGCATGAATAGCACTCTAGCAAAACTAGGCCAGCGACCCAAGTCCTTAGTAAGTGGAATGCAGTATTTTAAAGACATCACCATCTTCCCACTCACTATTCTGTCACTTCCTTTCACGTGGGACAAATGAAGCCATGAACAAATAAGGCTGTGAATCAGTCTTCCTGGACTCAAGGGCACATCAGGCTGGGACAGTGGGTGACAGACGTGGTAGGTGTGGTCACATAGGAGAACGGACCTTTAAGCATGGTTAGCCAGAGGTCAGAAGTGTGGCCCTGGGGACACACCCACCTCTTCTGACCACAGTGTCCTCACCCGTGTCACGTCACCGTTGGCTTTACATGATCTCTAGCAAACTTTCTTGGACTCACTGGATTTACTATTAGTAAAATTCCCACAGAATCATCAATGAGTGATGAAAAACATTTTAACAGCGTTCTAATTAAAGATACGATTTTGGTTTTTATCATCTAGAATGCCACAAATACCTACAATTGTCTGCTGTGTCCCAGGCAGTGCCTAAGATGCCTCATAAAGCAGAGTAACTTCCCCCAGACAGGGCCAATATAAAGAATCATGCCCATTTTCAGATGAAGAAACCAGAAGTTGCCAAGAGCAAAAAAGAGAGCTACATGTCAGAGCAGGACTGGAATCTAGGTTTTCAGTCACAACAATGAGGAATAAACCTCTTTTCTAACTGGGTTAAGCTGGGCTGTGTTATGGATGATTTAAAGGTTTCAGGGGAAAATAAAAGTGAAATGCAAAATTAGGCTAAACATTTTTTTAAAGTGTTATTATTATGGAGTTAAAATATAAGTAAATTCAAGAAATACTTCCCTCTGTTTTTGCTTTTTGAAGTCCCAGAACATGAGCTACATTTGAGAATGAATAGGATGCACCTTTAAAAGGTCAGTTGGTTAAGCGTCCAACTTCAGTTCAGGTCACGATTTCGTGGTCCGTGAGCTCAAGCCTCGCATCAGGCTTTGTGCTGATAGTTCAGAGCCTGGAGCCTGCTTTGCATTCTGTCTCTCTCTTTCTCTCAAAAATAAATAAACATTAAAAAAAAAAACCTCAGAGCACAATACCTCATACTGTTTTTAAAATATAATTTTATATCCTTCATTTCTTTATCTTTTAAATGGAGTTAATGTACGTCCACACCTCTTGAAAGGCTCAAGTAAGGTAATATGTACAAAACTGATAACCACAGTTCATAAAACAAATGTAAGGTGTTATTTCGTTGTTGTAATTATGACTTTGCTTTGATAAGCATCTAAGAAGTTTCCCAAATCATCATGTGACAAATGGTTAGATGTATAATAATGTGATCTAAGTAGAAGTTTTCATTTTGCTTTCTGTGGTGACCTCAGCACTCACAGGGATGTCCCTGGCTTCCTGAGTGGGTGGGGAAAGCAAGCAGGAGCTGGGCCATGAGACCCAAAAGGCAAGAACCCTAATGGATGAGCCTGATCAGAGCTGACAGCTAACCAGACTAGTCTGGCTGGTCATCTGTCCTTGATGGACCCATTAACCAGATAATTGTCATGCCCTCGATTTTGCACAAGGAAACAGAAGGCTGCCAACACATGACCATACAAGGACCCCCCTTGACTCAACCTGGACACCCTCCCTCCACATTGATGGATGCCTGTGTTTCCTCACAGCAAGACCCTTTGTGGAGCACTATCCTGAACACACAGGCCCAGAGCAGTCTCCAAGACAGAGAAATTCTGAAAGTGGCCCAGCCAGGTACCACAGGAATATAGAGGAGAGAGAGAGACTCCATTTGACCAGTGGACACAGCAGAGGTGGTAAGTAGCCAGCCTGCAGCAGGAAGGACAACGTGAGCAAACCTTAGGAGCAGGTATGGGGGAGTCAGAGCACCTGAACCTGCCTGGCTTGAGCTGAGGTGTGCACACAGGGGTACCCTGTGAATGACCTTGAATTTCAGGCAAAAGTGTCCGGTTGTCGGCAATGGGAATCAGTTAAGTCTTCTGAAAAAAGACTTCTGGGGGTGGGGCGCGGGGAATAAAAATCTTCCGAAAAAAGAAGTGCCAGGATGCTGAGGAAGGTTAATCAAGCAACAAAGCCAGATGACTGGGGAGGAGATAGGCAGGCAGACGAGGGGGTGCAGGGGGCTCCTCCAACCCATCCCAGGAAGTAGCAGGAAGAGAAAAGACACATTAGGAAGGAAATCTGTCTGGGACTCTTATACTCCCCCCCCCACACTTTTTTTTTAAGAGAATAATGGGATTACTGAAGCAGTAACAAAAAAGTCAGGAAGATAGGAAAACACAAACATTGATAAATTAATTCCACGGGTTTTTAGCGCCCAATAACTACTTTAAAAAAATATATTGCAGGGGCATCTGGGTGGCTCAGTCGGCTGAGCATCCGACTTCAGCTCAGGTCATGATCTTTCAGTTCATGGGTTCAAGCCCCGTGTCGGACTCTGTGCTGACAGCTCGGAGCCTGGAGCCTGCTTTGGATTCTGTGTCTCCCTCTCTTTCTGCCCCTCCCCTGCTTGTGCTCTCTGTCTCTCTTAAGAATAAAGAAGCATTAAAAAAATTTTAAATGATGTATTGCAAAAGGAACTGAATATAGTTTTTGACCCTTACACTATAATTACACTGCCTTCTCTCACCGCGACTCCAAAATAACCCAAAGTATGTCTGGTACAAGTACATCGCTCCTCGATTCAGAAGCTACTGCAGTGGTTCTCAAGCCGGCTACACATTTAAAATCACCTGGGGAACTTGAAAAACTACAAGCGACAGGGTCCTTCTCAGAGAAACACTAATTGGACTGTCTGGGGTGCGACCCAGGTGATTCTGACAGACTGCCACCGATCTGAACCAGTGCTCCGGTTCAGTGATTCTCAACTGGAGACAAGTGTCCTCTAGGGGGCATTTGATAACGTCTGAGGACAGTTTTGGTTGATGTGACTGGGGCAGGGTGGTGGTAAGAGAGCTGCTGGCATCTGGTAGGATAGATCAGGGTAGCCGCTCAACATTCTACAACGCACAGGACAGCCCCCCAACTCCCCAACAGAGAATTACCTGGCTCCAAATGTCAATTGTTGAGAAGTCCCACTCTCCTTAAATACAATATTGAGGGCTGTGTTGTGTGTGCTATCTGGGGCTCGATGGAGTGGAAAGAAACCAAGATTTGAACACTGAGCAGGTCTCTTTCACCTCTTGGAGGCTCAGTTTTGTCACCAGAAAAGTGGGAGATACTCCCTCCTGTCTTACAGGCTGTTTTCAAGCTAACCTGACAACTATGATACATTTGCTCTGCTTCACCTACCTTCTTGGCCTTACAAGCTTTCAAACAGAGATTTTCATATGTCTAGAATGTTCCCTGGGGTGGGGGTGGGCAGTAAATCTATGAGAACTCACAGGTAGCAGTGCCATGGAGCATCCTCTAGCCTGGCTGCGTAGGGTGATCAGCTGTGCAGGGCAGCAGTTGCTAGAAATGCAGAAACTCAGGCTGCCCCCCACAGGCCGGCTGAATCTGCATTTTCCCAAGCTCCCCCCCCCCCCCCACCATGATTCATATGCATATTAACATTTGAGCGGTGTGGCTCAACCAGCTTGCAGGTCAGTTTATGCCACTGCTTTCCTGCAGACTCTGAAGGCTTGGTTAAAAAAAATAATAAACCCTAAAAAGACTCCTCAAAGGGTGGGCATCGCATTCTCCTCTGGAGAAGGGCATCTAACACAGTTTAGAGATCCAAAGCCAAATGCATTTCACCCCATAGTTTTGGAAATAAAACCACGTGCACGTGTTAAATCAGACCAGCGGTTTTCAAAGTGTAATCCCAGGGTCATTGGTATCATCTGGGAACTTGTTAGACAAATTTTAGGGTGAGGGCCCAGTCCAACTCAAGGTGGTTCCCAACCACCTGGTGTGATTTAATAAGCCCTCCTGGTGCTTGCAATCCACACTAAAGTTTGAAAACCACGGGGGCAGCCTATAGCCCTTATGAATAGGGATATGAATGCCCACAGATGTGAATGTTCACAGCCTTTGATCCAGTGGCGCCACCACTTCTGAGAATCTCTCCTAAGGAAAGAACTGTTCCTCTGCTGTGGGACGGTTCTGTCAGTCATGTTCTAATATGCCTAACGAACATCATCCTATAACAATCTCTTTTTCTTTTCTGCTTCAAGCATGTCTATCTCACCCTCACCCATTCTTTAGCTGCTGTCCACATCTTCCCAAAGACTAATCAGAGAAAAGTAATTGATGCAAAAATAACGTGAGACAGTGGAAAAGTCTGGAATCAGACAGGCCTAGATTGTCTCTTGCACTTAGCTATGAAACTCTGGTGAGTTATTTCACCTCTGAGCTCCAGCTTCTCCACTTGTAAACTGGAGATGATAATACGTACCTCATAGAACCATTGTTTCAGTACATACTCATTTATCATTATTTTTAATAAATAGGCAACAATACTGAAATATACTTGAATGGCAGCTATGTTTTGAAATTTTAAGAGGAATTGACATGAGACTGTCCCTCCATCACCACCTTCCTTGAAATACCCACAGATAGAGACACCGAGGAATGGGTTATGAGGAAGGGAGGAACACTTTTCCAGAAAGCCACCCTCTGCTGGTCTCCATGACAGATGATTGTCTTCCTCCATCGCTATTTACACTTATCACCTTTGCAAGTTCCTCTTCTTTAGCTCCCTGCACAATTGTTGATGTTCTGTCCTTCGCCTGATTTTGTAGGACACCTCCCCTGCGGTGTGTGACACGTGCACACATCACTCAACCAGTCTTTAAATGCTAACCACTCCTACCTTTGAATCTTCTTCACTGCATCCCCAGCTTCAGACCTTTATTTCACTGACTTCTGGAAGTCTCCACCTGGACTGTCCAGTGAGGACCCCAGATGCCACACAGCCCACACAGTCCCTTTCTCTGAGAGCCAGCACTCCCAATCTCCTAACAAGAGAATAATCTTTTAAAATTGCAGAACTGATCTTCTCACACCCCTGCCCCACCCTGCCGCAGTCATAAATCAAATCCATCCTGTCACATCTCCCACCTCCTCTTTTCCCCCCATCTGGCACCTTCTCCCTGCGATATGCCACCCACCCTTCTGACAGGTTCTCTCCTTAAGCAAACTCAATTTGGGCTGCTCTGAACTCCTCTCAGCTAGGCCTAGCTTTTGGACTTCTGTGTTCGTCTCTATTTGCTCAATTTTAGCAAGAACCATGCTACGTCAGTTCAGCTGGAACCCCCACCCTCTATATGTGATCACCCTCACACTACTGGGTGTGTTTACCCTTGATGTTAGTCATTTTCCATGCAATGACCCCCCCACCAGGCTCTTTAGCTATAAATCCCCATTTTTTCCTGTTGTATTTGGAGATGAGCCCTGTCTCTCTCCCCTACTGCATAATGGCCAACTTTGAATAAACTCTTCCTTACCATCTTTATAAGTACCATGAATAATTTTATTTTTCAACAGTTCCCCAAATAGGACTCAAATGTGAGTCCTACATAGACTAGCAGTAATCAATCCTGGTTGCATCCTGGAAATATCTGGAAGCTTCTTAAAAAAAAAAAAAAAAAAAAAGTCTGCTTATGTCTGGCTCCCACCTCAGACTAGTTAGTTAAACATCAGAATAGGTGTGGGGGAGTGAGCAGGAAGTATTTTAAATTCCACAGGTGACCTCAATGAGCAGCCAGAGTTGAGAACATCACCACCTAGACAAATCAATTCTGCAGATACTATTTTGAGAGGCCACACTGACCATCATTAGGGTGTTTATCACCTTGTACGATCATTTTTCAGAGGGCAGGGATTCTGGCTTTTCAGTCTTTGGATTCCCAAAGTGGGTGGCAAGATGCCTGGCAATGCTTTTGAACTGATTCACAGGAGTCAGAGCAAGTAGGCTGGGGTAGAGGAAGAGCCTCCAGTTTCAAGGCAAGCTGCTACGACTTCTCCCATTCACAAGGGCACAGGAGTTGTCACATAGTTCTCCAGGGTGACACAACCCTACGTGGCAGGCATTTTCAATTTAAGGTCTGGGCTCATAGCTGTCCTAAATTGGCAGGTAAATGTCACAGTTAGCATTTTAATGTGTAGCTTCATGAAACATGGGTGATCTAGAGTCATTGATTTGGGGGTGGATCTCAGCTCTGCAGGCATCAGTCACATGAACACAGTCACACTCCCTGCCCTCCACACCCGTGGGAAAGGAATTGGGGTGAGTAGATGTAGAAGGTCCCTAAAGTTCTTTCCATCTGCAACATCCTACAGTGCTCTGACAAACAAAATAGAAATGCCTGTCCTTAGTGGTGCAGAAATAAAGCAGAAGTTATCAAAATGAGGGTGACAGTGATCAGGAAGGAAATTCACAAAGGCAACCAGGCTCAGAAGTAGCCTGCAGTTTTACAACCCATCACTGGGCTTTGTCCGTGAAGATTATTGAAAGAAGAGAGGTATGACTTGGGGTGGTCAGAAGAATAATTCCAATCATGTTTCCTGAAATAATGTACTTTATATTCCTTTTGATTTCAAGGTGTCTGATACAGTTTCCAAAACATTCTTGCAAATGTCAAACTCCCTGTCAACCCTAAACCACCTGGAAAAAAATAACTGACAGGCAGCTAAATTAAGGAGCTATAATTTTGCTGAAGTGTTTCAGGGACCTTTTAAGCCACAAGAACCAAATTGGTATTGCTTCAGTAGATCCCAGAAGCTGCTTGAGCTAGAATAGACCACAAAACTTGCCCTCTTTCTCTCTTACACACACACATACACATACACATATGCATACAAACAATGGTAACTATCTGAAGAGATGAATGTGTTAATCAGCTTGAATATGGTGATCGTTTCATAGTATATATGTAGATCAAATCATCAAATTGTACACCTTACATGCATACAATTCCTAATCGTCAGATAGATCTCAACTGAAAAAAAACTGACCCTGTGTGAAATGAACCAGAACACTTTTCCATCACAGGACCCCATTTACCCTACTTGTCATGCTGAGCTTCCCTTGACCCACAGCCCAGAAGCAATCCTGCTGAGGCCTGAACCCCACCCTCATTCCCTGCAGCTCTCTTGCCTCCTAGATGGCAACAGAATTGGCAAGAACCCTTCCCTGGACACTTCTGACCCAGCCATCAACTGGCTCTGAGGACCTCAGGCCTCGACTATTCTGCCTCACAGGACAGGTGACTGAAATAAGTTTTCTCTCATGGATACTACCATAGTTCTAGGAAAGCTCCACACCTCTCCCCTTTTCAGAAAGGGCTGGTCTGGGAATTCTATTCTCACACCCAGCAGCTCAGGAGAAGACGGCAGTTCTAAAGAAGGAAAATGTATTTAGGAAGCTGAATACCTACAAGGGGGTTGACTGGGAAGGGAGGGAAGTGGGATCTAAGGTTTTGTTTGTTGGTGGCAACAGTTTGTTGGTGGCAGAGTTGGACCTCTTCCAAGCATGGCTTTGTCTTCTATGACTGGGAGGGTGTATCTACTTAAAAAGAAGAAATACCATTCCAGCCCTTGAATGACCCCCTCAAGACCTTTGCCAGCTGCCAAATATGAAAAAAAGAGCTGAGATGTTTGCCATGTGAAAATGTGGCTAGTGGCCCCCAAAGGCCCACTGGCCAGATTTTCATGAGATGCTTTGGCAAAGCCCTCTCCTGGCACCACCTTCACAACTCTAGACCAGGTCTCCAAATGAGAGGCAGGTGTGGAATGACAGCCTCTGGTCATTTTGCAAATCGGGCACTCAAGGTGTGCCACCCTCCCAGGTCAAGCTAAGCCTCTATGTCAGCTGCTACCAGTGGGTCTTGGCACTAAAAGCAGTTCATGGGAGACTTTGGTGACAAGCATCTCCTCAAAACCAGTGTGGGTCGAGGGGTAAAGAGTAAGGAGGTGTGGCCCTGGACTCTTAGCCTAAAGACACGAGAGAACCACAACGCAGGGGAGGGGATGCATATGGGCAGAGCTGTCTCCTAGTCCAAAGGCTCCTGATTGCTGGCAGTGTTCAGTGACTTGCAGAAGCAGCCAAAGGAGGGGAAAGAGGTTGCTCCATCTGTTGGAGTGAAAATAAAAACCCACAACCAAGTAATATACAACAGTTCTTGTTCTAGTCCAACGGTCACTGCAGGCCACTTAATCTCGTTGGGCCTCAGTTTCCTCAACTATAGTGTGGGCAGAGAGACCCCTATCTCACAGAATGAAGTGGCTCTCAGCATTACTATTCTCCAATTACATGTTACTTCTTCAGTTACCTATTGGTGATCTGGGCCCTGCAGGTCTGCCCTGGGCATCTAGGATCACAACAATGGCAGTACCTGAGGTGGGGCAGGAAGCAGACTAACCCAGGGTGATTTTTCCAGCCCCCAGGGATGGTCCTATTTTCAGAGCTCTCTGAAATAGTTCCTAGATCTCTAAGGAAAAGCATGGGTCTCATTAGCTTCCTGAGGGTCTGCCCTGGCTCTGCTTTAACACTGCAGGGTGGAACAGAATCTAGTACCTCGATCATTACAGGGAGGGCGGGGCAAGTTGTTCCCCTTGGTGGTTCGATTAGCAACTGCAGAAAGGATGCCAGAACCTACAGCATCTAGCCCCAGGGGTGGGAGCAAGCGTGTTCCCACCTACCAGCCTGGCCTCCAGGACAGCTCATGGGCCTGACTCCAATGTGAAGAAGGGTGGTGGAAACGCTCTGGAGAGGGACCAGTGTGACAGACCCAGCTCCAGGATGGAAGAAGCCTCATGGCCCCCTTCCTCCCCACTCTTCTGAAATGTTCCAGGAATTCTGCAACTCAGGCCACTTCCTTTCTGAGGCCCTGGAAATGAGCCCTAAACAAAACACTTGCTGACGATTTATTTGGTCAGGGCAAAAAAAGCTAAAGGCGGGAGGGAATGAGCTGTTCTATGTTAGGAAGAGGGTGGATCCAAGAGAAAAGGAAGGAGGGAGAAAAAAAAAAATCTTACACCAAAGTAAAGCTGGAAGATGAGCATGGGCCAGAGCGAGGTGGGAAGAAAGGAGGACAAAGGCGGGAAAGCTGAGCAAGGGAGAGGCTGGGGAGAGACCCACTGCAGAAAATGCCATCCCAGCATCCTTTCTGGGGCCATAGGGCAGGCAGATACAGGACATCCATCCATCCATCCATCCATCCATCCATCCATCCATCCAAACAAAAAATTACCAAGTATGTATTGTGAGTCAAGCATCTTTCTGGTTTCTGGAGACAGAGATGAAAAAAACACAGTCTTTAGAAAAGGAAAGAAATGTAGGCCACATGTAATTGCATTTTACCATCCTGAGCTGTCCCTAGGAGGGTCAAGAATCCAGGGCATTTCAACCGGCATGGGCTAACCAGGATAGCTGCACAGGAAAGGGCCATACCATCAATGTATTATATAGGTCCCTTGGAATAGCCTTAAAGAAAGCAGTTGCGAAACTGAATACTAACAATGCCGTCAAAGGGAAGTGAGGTTCATGCCCTGTGGCCTGACCTTCCACACACAGTGCAGGGAGTGTTTTCTCCAGTTGCCCATGCAAAAGGCCAGGCCTCTTCCGAGCCCTGTAGACATTGTTCTGGAAATGCTTCTGGCAGGAGGTGACCCTTCTAGCTGAGTCTTAAATCATGAAGACTCATATCCACAGACAAAGGAGAAGGACACATTCTAAGCAGGGAAACAAGGCCCAATAGAACCCAAAGCAAACCAAGAGCAAGCACAGCCCAGTTACGGCTGGAACATGCTGGGAGATGCAAGGCAGAGGAAACTGAAGAGAGAGACCAAAATCAAGGTCGAAACCAGCATTCTCCATCATGTGTCTTTTTTCACTGGAACTTTTCTTCCCCCAGTGCACATGAATGCTATCAGGTTAGGTGGGCTCTCCAGTTCGTTATAGGCCCGCTCTCTCCTACGGCCTGGCCCAGTCGATAATTATGGTACCAGCCTGCCCCTTCTAGGCATCTGAATTCAGTTTGTGATCTGTGAGCCAAACAAGAAAGAACCTACTTTGCTACATCACGAGGAGTAATGCGCAGCTGCTGACTGGACATAAATGGAGACCGGCACTCACAGAACAGCCGATTTCACAAAAGATACCCTAAGGATTTCTCTTAGACCTGGCAATCCCGCATCCACGGATTTATTCTAACAAAATCACTTTTATAAGATACAGTATTATTTATACGGCCGAAGAATGATCAGTGGGTTTGTCACAACAAAGGGACTACCACTAGGGGCCATGCCGGTCAAGCTACGTGTTTCGGACTCCAAAAGGACTATGCCAGGCTGGGAGCAAGAAGGATACAAGAGGGTGCACAGGTGTGGAAGAGGGAGAAGGTGGAGGCAGCCCAAGAAAGAAGGAGGGGCCTTCCTGCTGGGGACCAGGATGGTCAGGAAATGACCGACAGCAGGCCTGGCACAGGGCAAGACCACAGGCTTCTAGCCCATCAGAGCAGGAGAAGCTCCCATCCCCACCCTGACACCATGCCCCCCGTGCTGATGCCACCTGCGAGCGACATGAGAAGCTACTCAGGTTAACAAAACTCAGGAGAACAGGGATCTTGCCGTTGTGATACATCACTGCAGATTTAGTATCTGTTCTGGGTTTCTTGTTGCTTTTTCCATTAAGTAGCCTTTTTCTGATAATCTCACATTGAGGACTTACAGGAAGGTCAGATGTTGAGCTAACAGGAGGTCAAGTACAATGCCCCAGAAGCTGACTTCTCCCTGGACAGGCGGGCAGCTTCTCCAATAGTGGAAAGCAGCAAGTTGCCAAATGTCTAGGGACAGGTGGTCAAGCATGTAAAGCCAGTCACATGAAGGAAGTGTTTTGCACTCACTGAAAATGACAAGTATGAAGGTTACAAAGTAATGTGGGGAAAAAAGTACTAATAATGTTGTGGAAAAAGTCTAGCACAAAAAAGTATATAATGTCATCCATGTAAAAACGACGTATGCAAATGGACAAAGACAAAAGAAAACTCAGAAAGATAAAAACAGTGGGGCAGAGGGCTATAGGTAATTTTTCAAAGTATCTTTATTCTTACAGGGTTGTCTTAGTATTACAATCCAGTTTTACATAAGAGAGAAACACACACACACACAATGGTTCTCAAACTACAGGGCTGGGCTGGTACAGTAGTAATCTAACTTTGGCCTCCCTGGGATCACTTATAGGGCTTGTTAAACTGATTGCTAGGCCCATCCCCAGGGTTTCTGCATCAGTAGATCTGGGGTGGGGCCCAAGAATTCACACTTAAAGGGGTGGCTTAGTTGGTTAAGCATCCAACTCTTGGTATCGCATCGGGCTCTGTGCTGACAATGTGGAGCCTGCTTGGGATTCTCTCTCTCCCTCCCTCTCACTCTGCCCCATACGCCCTCAAAATAAACAAACGTTTAAAAGGAAGAATTTGCATTTTTAATAAGTTCCCAAATGATGCTGCCGTGGGCCCATGCTTTGAGAACCACTGGGCTAGTGTGTGGTCTCTATGAAAGTATGAACCTTGAGCTGCTGAGGAGGATGTCAGGAGCCAATATGGTGAGGTCTCCAGCGTTGCCACCCTGATCAGAAAGTCCCTCATGGCTCACAGAGACCGAGAGACTGTTACAGATGGGTGAGGTGCCAGACCCCCTAGTTTCTGGGGGTGCCATGGTGTCTGACTCCAGGGCTCCCTAGTAGATACTCCTTTAAGGCAGCTGCTCATTTAAGGAATCTCTCGCCGGGTGACTGCTTTTCCACATCTGCTCTTCTCTGCAGTCCCCTAGAATCCAGAACATGGAGCTTCACAACATCAGGGCCCATGAGTGATCTACCCCCACTGCCAGCTTTCATATGGGAAGAAACCAAGGCCCAGAGTAGAAAACCATGCAGCTGGCTCCTGGCAGATCTGAGACTAGAACCCAGGGCTCCCGGATCCTGAGCCATAACTCTTTCTTTCCCATTATGCTCTGTGCTCTCAAAAACCAGTGGAGCTCCTCTGCCAACATTCAGTCACTGATAAAGATATCTGCTGGCCCGGCCACCCACAGCCTTTCACCCTGAGCAGGTGTTGCTGATTAGAAGCTTCTGTGCTGGGGCCAGCACTCCCAGCGTGGGGGTCACATGCATGCTGCCACTGCCCAAGTTCAAACCGAGACCCTCCTGGACCACAAGTGCCAGCGCTGCCAGGAAACTTCTTCCTGGGGTCTGTGTTAAGCGGCGTCCAGCTGGTTGGCCCTTGGGAGACTCTGAACCCCCTCCTCACCCAGCACTTTGGTATTCATGACCCTCCTTTGAAAAGGCGTTTTGGCAGCAGGAGTTTGCCCTGTGAACTTGCCATAATTAAAGCCACCCAGAGAGACTCAGCAGAGGCTCAAATTTGATTTCAGAGCCTGAAATCAGTTGGCCCAGTGTTCTGAAAGGCACACATTGCCTGCTGTCCCCTAGCTCCAGTTCACAGGCCTCCAGGGGTCTCCATGAGACATTTTGGTACTATATCTTGCTGGGTAGATGCAAACCCAAAAGGTTGTAAGTGTAGAGTGCATTTCTGGGTAAAAATATCTGCATTCCTTACCTCATTTACCCCCAGCCCCGTTTTTCACCCATCCAAAGGATACAGAGAAACCATGCCTTCTAACAGAGTCCTTTACTGTTATTGTAATAAACTTTTGCCGAAGTGAACAAAGAATCAATATCTGCTAATGGAAAAACATTGCTACTAGTATTATCAGAGAATCTGGTTCTTAATAGGTCAAACTGTGCTTCAAATCAGAGGCCCCACAAAGATGCTGGCAGAAATCTCCTTAAAGGGGATTCAGGCCACCTTCAGGTTTGGGATTTTGCCAGCCAAGAATGTCAAATGTAATTAATGTAAAACCATGCAGGCAAACTGGCCTGGTTTTTACCCTCTGGCTGGGTCCACCTGTATAGTAGGTGAATTATTCCCCAAAACAATGTTGTGATCATTAGTTTCAGTAAGATGGATCACCATGGACCTTTCACACAGCTGCATAACATGAACTGTCACTAGAAGTTAAGGCATAACTTTGTAGCCCCATTTTACAGATGAGGAACTCAAGTCAGATCCAGAAAGCTTGAAAGGCTTACCCACGATCTCACAGTGAATAAATTTGGGCTTAGACCCAGTCCTCTTGAGTCCCACACCCTTCTACTTCTTTTTCAAAGTTTCAGAAAAGTCTTTTTTTTTAAACCCACGTGCAATGATACAGTGAAGAAGGCACCTCCATATTGCTTGTGGCTATCCCCAGGAATATCTGATTCCACTAGAATATGATATCTTTAAGGAAAAGGACTTTTGATTATTTGCCTTAATATATTCAGCACTTGGCTTATTCCAGCTCATTGTATACAAACACAGAATGCTGGTAGTTATAAGAGTTGACAACTCTAACCTCAATCAAAGTTGATATAAAGCTAAAACTGGTTTAAAATTCCAATAAAGTGAAAAATGGGATTTCCTTGGGGTTTGAAGT
Organism: Puma concolor; assembly: GCF_028749965.1. Classification (NCBI taxonomy): domain Eukaryota; kingdom Metazoa; phylum Chordata; class Mammalia; order Carnivora; family Felidae; genus Puma; species Puma concolor. Next base: position 51,810,125 of record NC_141670.1, on the reverse strand, counting down.
GCTCCATAATAGCTAATATGCATTGAGTACTTATTGTGTATCAGGCTGTTCTTCTGTAATTTACACGGAATAACTTATATACTGTTTACCAAATCCTAGAAGGCAGGTGCTACAGTTGTCCTCATTTTATAGACTGGGTAAGTCAGGCTGAGTAGAGAAGGAACATGTGACACTGAAGAGCACATACTAAGTGGCCCGGCAGAGATTTGGGCCCAGACCATATAACAGCAGAACCCGTGATACTAACATTGCTATACTGCCCCTGGTTATGCACCTGACTAGAAAGGTAGGTGCAGTCCTGAAGGTGTCTTGCTGTTAAGCAAGCCAAGACGCTTTTGCTATTCCTGGTCAGACTGTAGGAGTGAGGGCTATGAGGATCCCCCCAAACCATGCCAGAAACATCAATGCCCTAAGGAATACATCATCTTATGTGTACAAGTTGCCCTAATGTTTGCCAAATGATTCAGTTAAAGGAATAGATGATCTACCTGCTAAGCACCAATGGGCTGCTGAGGCCATCAGAAGTGTAAGTCTGCAACCCAGAAAGGGATGTCACTAACAGAAGCCGGAACAAATCAAGTCAAGTTCCAGGAAGACATAATCATTCCAGGGCCCTTCAGAAGCACGGCCTTAATCTGACCGGGGGGATGGGGGGGGGGGCGCGGTAAATACTATTTTTTTTTTTTAACGTTTATTTATTTTTGAGACAGAGAGAGACAGAGCATGAATGGGGGAGGGGCAGAGAGAGAGGGAGACACAGAATCGGAAGCAGGCTCCAGGCTCTGAGCCATCAGCCCAGAGCCCGACGCGGGGCTCGAACTCACGGACCGCGAGATCGTGACCTGAGCTGAAGTCGGACGCTTAACCAACTGAGCCACCCAGGCGCCCCGGTAAATATATTATTAAGTAGGAACCTGTGTTAGTAACCACCCCTGTCTGAAAATCCACACTAAAACTTCCTATAGAATGCTGATTTTGTTGACCTAATACTCAAGTCCACTCCTATGTAAAGAAGTGAGAGGAAATTTCCTCCTGCAGTGGCCAAGCAAGGAATGACTCTGACCGAACATTTGTAGAAATCCCAAGGACTTGGTTTTGCCCCCCAACCCCCAGCTTGATGTTGGTCTTTGTGGGGTGGCAGACACCTGCAGGGTTTCACCTGTGTGTGTTCCCCTGTTCCCATTAGCAATGCAGCCTCCTGCAGGCAAAGAGACAGAAGAGAGCTTGATGCCTGAGTTACCAACAGGCTGCCATTCTGAAAAATCCAAAGGCAAGGGACCTGCTGCTGGTTAATGGGCATCACCCATTAATCCTGACTCCCTGCTGCTATTCAGCTGTTAAGGATGTGCGGCCTGCCCTCAGTCTCTACTTCCCCAAACACATCCTGTTCCTATTGAGGCACCCACAGAATCTCTGGCTCCACAAAACACCATCCAATTGGGGCATTCAGAGAAACACACAAGCATATAAAGTCATATGCGGTAGTGCCCCAGAGATGGAGCTTTTCACCCACCTCTAGGGCCAAAGACCCACCCCACATGACCACATGTGGTGTGCATACCAGTAACTCCTGATTGGGTTAACTCTAACAGTAAGTCAGATTGCTACAGAGCTGATGCTAGCCTTATTTTTGTCCTTTCAAAAATTTTTTTAATGTTTATATTTGAAAGAGAGAGAGAAAGAGACAGTACGTGAGCAGGGGAGGGGCAGAGAGAGACAGAGACAGAATCTGAAGCAGGTTCCAGGCTCTGAGCTGTCAGCACAGAACCTGACACGGGGCTCGAACTCACGAGCCATGAGATCATGACCTGGGCCAAAGTTGGATGCTTAACTGACTGAACCACCCAGGTGCCCCAGCTAGTTAATTTTTTCTAAATTTATTGTGGAGGGTGAGGCGGGAAGATATCAGAAAGAGAGGAAATAGCAGAAAGTGGAGGAGCAGATATGTGTCTGTACAAACCAATTTCTAAAAGTCTTTTGTCTGTTCAAACATACAAAAAATCTCAAAGATAAAATTGAGGGAGAAACACCAACTAAATGGTTAAGGTCTCTGAATGTTTCCAAGCAAAGACCCCTGACCCAGCCAGCTACATCTCCGTGATCCTCTTCCTGCCAATGTACAGTGGGAAGGGCACAGAAAGACCTACATTGTACTTTCACTTGTCATTCACTGAGGCAAGTGATTTAATATTTCCGAGACTTAATCTAGTAAACTGGACTTGTAAGACCTTCGTCATAGAGTTCTATAAGACATATATGTAAAGCACCCAGTCTGGGTCCTGGAGCACAGGATTGCACATTAGCAGTTGCTTTTATTTCATGTCTAACACAGACCAGCAAAGATGTCAGGGTCTCCCCACTTCCCCTGAGGCAGCCAGCCGATCCCATACCACAAAGGCCCTGGAGTTGGAAGAATTGTTATTTCCCCCTATACTATACCTATCCATAATCCCCAAATTCAATTCTGTGAGATCACTTCTGCACTTTCTTATCACAAACTCCACAGGCAAAGTGTTCTGGGACCAAAAGGATCCTAGGAATTTGGCCTAGAGAACAAAAGCCCATCAGCTCACCCGCACTGAACAGAAGGAGGCTTGACTTCTCCATCAATCAGCCTAATAGCAGGGGAAACATCTCCACTGCTGTTCCCTGTGTTTGCAGATAAGCCAGGAACAGGGTGTGCGGTGTGCTGGGGGAGGGCAAATACCACGGCCAAGGATGCTAAGGTGGCAGGAGTCACACACCTGCCCTCAGGTCTGGCCCTCGGTCTTTCCATGGATTCTGAAAGCCATTGGCCACAAGACTGATCCACAGCCAAGGCTGCACTTCAGTGGCCCTTAGATACACCCCTCCTCATGCCCTGTACCTGCTCAAAACTCTCCATAGCCTCCAGTATCCCATCAGGGCCACACTCCTCCATCTGAGTATGAGGGCCCATCATGATCTGACCCATTCTCACTGCTTCCCACTTGATCCCCACAGCCCCTTGACATCTGCCTTCTCTCCTGGTGTCCCCAGAGTTCCACAAACCGCATATGTCTTGTCCCTGTGCCTCCTGTTCTACTGGCTTCCTTCCTGGAGCACCCTGCCTCCTCTCCCCAGAAAAGCCTAACTTGATTTCAGCCAAGGGCCAGGTCCTGCCCTGCTTCATCCATGAAGCCCACCAAGGCAGCAGCACAGAGCCGTGTCAGCACAGTCAGGTAGGCCTAGCTTTGTACCCAGCTCCAGCTAACCAGCTAATTGTGGACAATTTACCTAATCTTTCCAGTCCTCCGTCTACTATTTGGAAAATGACAATAGTAAGTGCCTCATGGACTGGATGGGGGCTGCTAAATAAGATCGTGCTTGCAAACATGCACTTAGCACAGTGCTTGGCACACAGTAAAACCTTTATAGGAATTCCCAGTTTTAATTTTAAAGGAGTCTAAGCCAGTTTTAGTTGTCTACCTCAACTTTTAAACCCTCATAAATGGCAGCTATTATTTTAATTATTATTTCCTGCCTATTCCAACCTTCTCTTACAAATTCCCATAGCACCTATAGTCTGTTTCATATCGTTCAGTGATATTCGTTACGGTTTTTCATATCTTAGCTTTGTCTAATTGTAGGTTTGCTCCCTTTGTTCACATCCAGAGAGAGGGAGGTGGGGGTAGATTCATGTCGACTGGATCATTTCTGTCACTAAGAACCCGGTGGATGTCTAAGTCAGTTCTCTGGGATTCAGTTTAGTTATCTAGAAATAGGGAAAATAGCACTTGCTCTACTTACCTCATAATGTTACTGCAGGGAGCAAAATATAGTGGTATATGTACAAGCATGTTATAGCTGCAAAGCACTACAAATGTCTAAGGAATCTGTTTATCTTATTTGCAAGCGTGGTGAAGATAATCTCTGTGGAGTTCACTTGGAAAATTACTCCAAACACTTTCAGCTCAATGAGGCCTGTGATTGTAATAGTCTATTTCTTAATTCCTAATTGGACCCCTCTGGCTCATATGGCAGCAGCTGCCCAGCAGGGCCAATGACACCCAGTGAGAAAGCCCCAAGCAGAGCTGGAGGTGAAAGGTGGTAGGACCTATTGCCTGGATGAGAACAGCTCACAGAGCCCTCCCAAAGCAGAGGAAACCCCATGTGCAGAGGTGCAGAGGTATCAAAGGGAACAAAGAAGCTCATGGGGGTTGGCAGAGAAAAGGTAGCCTGGCAAATTGTGTACAGCTTTACGTGTCATGCTGGGGCGCCCAAACTCTATCATGGCCAGGGGACCAATCTCCTTTTCTCCCTTCCCAACTGGTAGGAATATATCTCTTTCCTGCTGTTTAGTTTGTTCAGGCAAAAAGCTGAGAACAAGACACAAACAATTATGTCACTCCCAAAGCGTAGGGGCCATCTGGGGGATGTCTTGTGCCAATGCTGCATTCATCACATGTCGGGTCAGGGAAACTGGGGAATGAGGTGAGGGCCAGCAGACAGGTTTGGGGGCTAATGACATTCTTCCTGTGTCCAACATGGAGGACAGTCCACCGAAGCAGATGTCCTCCATAATGTATGTGCTTCCCCAATCTTAAATCTGCACCACCTCTAACGGCTTACATGGCAAATTACTTCCTTTCTGACTTTCAAGTGCCTTCTGGTATTTATCTCCCTCCTGATCTTGTCCCAAAATAATATACCCTAAAAATAACCAATGAATTAAGTTTTTATCAGCCACTGATCATGACACAGAGAGCTCTGTTTCTCAGCAGGGGTTGCAGAGAGGGTACAGGGGCTGTGTATGGCCTGAAAACATCCCCAGATGATTATGAAGTCCCCAGTTGGAGCAGCATTAGGATGGTGAACAAGTAATCCTCATTTTTAGGAGGTGTAAAGTCAGGAAACGATTGGAATTATGGAGAGGAACCTTGGATCATACTTAAGATACATTTTCTAATGACTAGCCGGTGAGTGTGCACACACGTGTGTGTGTTGGTACATCCCAGAACAAAATGCCAGAACCTTTAATTCTCTCCTGGCCACGTATTTGCTCAAGAAAATGTTCCCACACTGCCTGGCTCATTTGGCAGGAGAATAGATCCACGTGCCAATCCATAGGCTGACCCACAAGACCTCACAAGTAAAAACCAAAGGCATTTTTAACAAAGTACATTTTCCTTCTTGTTGTTCACTGTGACACACAATGACATTCCTCTGATATTCTGGGTACATAACATGGACTGGAGAAGATACCATGTGTCATGGAGAGTCCCAACTCGATCTTGGACAGGGGACTGATATTTTTCCCTTCCCAACATGGACTGGTAAGTGAAGAAGAGAAAAAGTGTTTACAACAAGGGAGAGGCATTTTACAAGTCACCAAAATATGGGCCCCTTCAGGCTATAGCCAGGCCTTCATTCTCAGCGCTGACAGGGTAGGTGGTGTGGTTTCTCTTCTTAACAGTAATTACTGTTGGATGAATACATGAATTAATGATAACAATGATAACTGATATCTCATTAAAGAAGAGTATTTCTAATGGTTTCAATGTGAAATCTTTCTCCTTAGAAGCCTCTGATTCTTTGCCTATCTTGTTATTTCTCAACACACGAATGCTATGCCACCATATGTAACAAAACCAAAGATTTCTATCTTGAGGAACACATCTTCACTTCTCTTAGGAAACACTGCCATATAACAGAAGGAGCATGAAATTTAGAGCCAGAAAATCTAGATTTATATCCCACCTTTGCCACTTACTGACTATGTGATCTTGGGCAAGTCATTTCATTTCTAGAAACGTAACGGTTTCCTCAGCAGTAAAACAAAGGTACTAATTATCTAGTTGTTGAGACCATGAAAACAACACATGAAAATATTCTGCAGCTGCAAAATGTTGGTTATTATTAAACCAGAAATCAAAAACAGTTAACACAAGTTTAAGACCTTATCTACTCTTCCTGGGGACTCAACATGTTTCCTCATCAACAAGAATTGAATGTATGTGCTGGGTTTCCATCAAGAATTAGATTTTGGCACTTTGCATGTGTGGATACTTCAGTTATGAATTCATGGTTTCATAATCACATAGGAGAATGGGTGAATGGCTGTCTTCCCTTTTTATCTACTATGAATTATATAAGGATGATTTTAAACCTGGAAATATGATGCATAATTCTCACATATGTATTTTTCTTCCCATGAGTGTTTTAAAAAGCAGTTTTGTGATTAATTGGCCCTAACTAAGTTAAAGAAATTATTGAGTTATTGACAATGCATAAATAGAATGACCATTGATAACCATTACTTAGCACAAATTAATACTTATTTCATTCTACACTTCATTTTTAACAGAAGCTTTCATTCTAAAGTCAAATTTTGATATACCATAAATTCCTATAATTCTTCTAAATTCCTCAAATTCCTATATTGCCTAAATTTCAGATGGACTTGTAAAGCAGAAAGTACAAGTCAAAGGCAAGGTCAAAATATGACCCTATATTAATTGTGTCTGGAAGTAATTTATATACTGTATGTAGGACCAGTCTCCATAAGTGGTATTTGGTCTGCTAAAATTACATTTACTCTTGAAATTTTAGTGTCTGAACATTTCTTTAGGTACTTGGTCTGCAATTAAGGCACTCCCCCATTAGGTGGCAGTAGTGTCACAGTCTTGCTGTATTCAAATAAGATTCTGTCTACAAAAGATGCTTTCTTACCTGAGAGGGAGAACTTATTTTTCTTCCTTTAAAAAAAAAAAAAAAAAAAAAGGAAAAAAGCTCTTCATGAAAAGAGCCACATTTTAACAGTATCGAAAAGACCACTTTAGTTTGTAATACTTAATATGAAGTAGTATCAAACCATTATAAACTTGACATCAACTATTCATCCTTACTCAGTTACTAATTAATATAATTTTTTGTCCTCCAGAACTGAATGCAGAGTTTATCTCAAACTCACTACAAATCCTAAGCTTGTATTCTGACACTCACTCCTTTAGCTTCTGAACTTCATGCTCTTTGCTTCAATACACCTGTGGGACATCTTCTCTTGATAGCACAGCTGTGCCCCCGTAAGTATAAGAATTCCATTTTCTTACTTAGTTCTTAGACACAACCTGAGGGGAAGTTTTGCTTTGTTTCTCTGGCTATTCCATCAGCTCTACAGCCCTTCAGACTTGCCTGGCCCATCTCCCAGGCAGAAGGGAAAAGCAGTAACAGACAGGTACAAGCGCCCGTGGGCAGCAAACACCACAAATCCTTTCGCTACATGGAAGAAAGTGATGTTTCACTCTTTTCTTAGGGAAGAAACACCCCTCCTGCCCAGGGGAATTTGGAGCTGTTGGTTCATTTAAATATCATCTCTCTCTCTCTTTGTGGTTCCCTTAGTAACGACTCTAACTCAGGGTCAGGTACAAACTGTTTCACAACTGCTTTATAAAAGAGCTTTTATCTTTTATCACAAAACAGTACATCTTGCAAATAGCATTTGTACAGATAGGTAGAGGGTTTTAAACTCACATCTAGAGGTTTCCATCACTAGAGGCAATCATGGGCAAGACCTTGTTACAGCAGCTTTGGCCCTAAGTGGTACCCTCTTCAGCCCCTCTCCTGAGCGTTGTCTGCAGCCTTCCCTCCAGGACTCAGGCAGATCAACATCTACAGTCCCAGGAGGGGCCACTCGTTCATCTTCCAATTTTGCAAAGGAAAATACGTTTTAGGAAGTAAAATGATAGTGTTGCATTTGATCTTGGTTTTAACTTCTCAGTCTTTTGAAAAGTGGGATTCTTCTGATCAGATTTTCAGGGCAGGGGAAGGAAAGGAGGCCTAAAATTGACCCATTATGTACAAATGAGTTGAGAGTATTTTAAGTTTCAAAAATGTATCATCATAATCACCAGTGTTATATTATCATAATAACCGTTGTATCATGTTTCACCATTGTACTAAACTAAGAATACACAACTGAGGAATTTTGGAGTTGGAATGGACATTTTAACACACTTGTACCAAGCTCCATATCAGTAAAGAACCTTTCTATGGCTTCACGACAAATGGTCAACAGCTGTTGCCTAACTTTATTGTGTGGGGCATTCACTCCTTTCTAGGGAAGGGAAGTCTACTGATACGCTGCTCCATTCACTTGGAAATTCTTTCTGATGAGCCAACATCTGCCTCTCACCCCCAAGTCCTCTCCTGTCCACGAGAGTAAGTGAGCACATCCTTTCTCTCTTCAGAATCTTCAATGCAACCTTCATATCTTACTTCATTGTTTTCTTCTCAAGCGAAACAGAATTGCTTTCTTAAGCCTTCCTCACAAGGCCCCTTTCCTCTTAGGTTCCCTCTTCCAAGTGTGCTGTGGGTGTCAGGGCATATCAGGTGTCAAAGTACTAGAAACAATGCTCCAGTGTGCAGAAGCACAAAGGGGCCTAATCAATGCCAGATACAGAGCAACGGGGTTCATCTATAAGGAGGTCTCTTGGGCTCCTGGGTTCCAATCTGCCTCTGATACCTACTTGAGGTGTGACGTGGGGAAAATTAACACCTCTGTTCCTCGGTTGGCTCATCTCTATAATGACAGCAGTGACCTTATAGGGTTATTATTAATAAATGGAATTAAATCATATTGGATAAGAACATACATAAGGTATAGTGGATGGCCATGAGTATACTCTCAGTGACTTGTAGCTAATACCAGTAATGCTAATTGCAACACAACAAAATCAGGAGTTCAAGTAAATCGAAAGCAGCTTTCACAGATGAAGTACAGTGGGGCTGTGTTCAGAGGTCAATACAACCAATTTCATTTTGTATTATCTCAGCAACTCATTGATCCACTCATTCATTAAGTGAGCATGAGTTCAGCAAATACTAGTGGTGCTCAGAGTCAGAAGTTCTGACTACAAGGAATCTACAGGAAAGACGTACAGTCCCAGCAATGAAGAATGGCTGGTGGGGTAGATAAGTCAGAGCTTTGGGCAAGGGGCTATGGGAGCATGGAAGATGGGACCTTGGGTCTAGCTGGGGTTGAGAGAAGCTTCTAGGACATGCCACCATCTGGCCAAAAACCAAACCTAACTAGCACTGCGACCTCAGTTCCCATCTCTTGACACTCACATTAAGACCTAGACTGAAAGGCAGCTTGCCTAGATCCCAGAATGTCTAAGTCCATATGGAGGTGATGCCTGCCACCGTCTCCACCATTAGCTCAAGCAGAATTCCAAAGAGGCTTGCAAGGCCTGGCTCAGACATCACCCAGTGCCCTGTTCAGCCCAGGGTCAGGTATAAACATTCCTTGCATCTTTTCAGCTCAGGCTGGCATGCCCATGGCACAGGGTGCCAAACTGTAGGCAGGTGGCTTTGGTATAAATTTAGAGCCCTTTGCTTCCTCTGCCCACTCATAACTTCACACTTCTCCCCAAGCTGCCTTCGCCTGGAACAGCTTCCTTAAAAGAAACATGAAATCTCTTCTCTTTTTCTCTTGGAAAAAAAAAATCTCCTTTGAGCCCATCTGCTCTGGAAAGCCATCCAGATTCAATGGTTGCTTTTCCACAGGGCCAACATCACAGGTCCCCAGGTGTTCTCCAAACCCTGTAGAAATCCCTTCTGTCTGTCCTGAAGCAGCAGGGGAATAAGTCAGGAAAGGCTGCTATAGTCACTTAAGAACTAATGGGTGATGGAGGGTCTCCCACATCCATAATGACTAGTTGAGATGGGGGTGGGGAGGAGGTGGCAGAAAGCTATGTATGCCTGGGAGCCAGGAGTTCTGGGTTTATGACTTCATCCTTCCGTTAAGTAGCATGTGACCTCGGACCAGGCATCCCACCTTCGTGCAGCTCAGCTTTCTCATCTGAGCAAACAGGAAGCCTGACAAGAAGAGGGTAAGACAGGTCTCCCTTCCCTTCAGCCAGAGATTATAAAGGCATCTGTTCTCCCTGAGACCAGGGCCACTGCTCCAGCCCCTAGTCCCAATCCTCTTCTATCTAGAGCCAGGCAAGTAAAAAGTTAATGTTCTCAGTCTGTAAGTAGTTCCTGCTGTTGCAGATAAAATTAAATGGCATGGCTATTTTGGTGGAAAATCAGGTAAAAATGCTGAAAAATAAACTCTCCGTCAAATGCCAGCCCCCCCCCCCAACCCGCCCCATGTTCTTTTTTTATGCCCATTTGGTATTTGTTTTTAATTCTGGCTGATTGTCAATTTTAAAACCTGATGCATAGAGTGGCTTGCTATTCCGGAGGCGTTATTTTAAGATGAAACAATGTAAATTCTGACTTTGGATGGCAGATGGCTGGCAGTTCACTGTTTGGCAAACCAACTGGTATGGTATGTTGGAAATTCAGAGCAGCAGGTATGCAGTTCAATTTGAAACCACCACAGATGCTCGGAGGGAGCGGGGGAGGGGCACAAGCTGGTCAGGAAATTAAGAACAGTACTCTGAGCTCAGAGGGGAAAAAAAGATGATAATTAGCTGAAAGTTTGCTTCTTCCAGTCTCTACTTTTCTTCTTTCTTTCTGTCTTGTCTTTTCTTTTTTCTTTCTTGTTTTTTTTTTTTTTTTGGTTGCTTCTTAGAAAACCAGGAAGACCCTTAGAAGTCCGTCCAGCAAAAAGATTCTAATTTTGCTCTATAGCTGTCTGTTTAGCAAAGCTCAGCCTCAACGAGGAATCCAAAGGTGAGGAAAAAGCTGATAAAGAGAACCTCAAACATGTTCTTCAACAGAGAGACACCAAGAGCGATGTTACAAAAGAAGCCCACCTCTGAGCTGATTTTTAAGACAAGATCAATTAATGATATTTCAAGAAGGAAAGATTCACAGTTTAGGAAAGACCTACACACACGAAATGGACAACGCTAGTATTTCTACATCCAGGGAATTTCCCAAAACAGAGTCTGAGGGAGGTAATGTCTACTATGCATTTCAATTAGATTCTAGGTGGTATAGATGACGTCTGGCATACCCATCTTAGAGGGACTGAACTCTGCCCAGACACACCCACCAGTGGAAGTCTATTCAAATTCAGTGAAGACACAGTATCCTTTTAAAGAAGGTCATTCAGGCTGCAAACCTCAAATTGTCAGAACTCCCGTCAAATGGAATGTCAAAACAAGTCATTAGAACAAGAACTCTTGGTGTGTGTGTGTGTGTGTGTGTGTGTGTGCGCGCGCACACACACGCGTGCACACACATGGAAATTGAGGTATGTCCTATTTCCTCCAAATTCGTTTGATGGCCAGAAGGCTAGAAGGAGAGTGTCTAAGTGCCCTATAATCTTCCTAGGGTATCAGAGGTGAAGGAGACCTGGCAAAGGAACTGGAATGGAGATCCATCAGGTAAAATTTTGAGACTAACAATATCTCCCAAACTACTCTTGTATTAAGGATCCTATGGTATATTCAAGGCTTGAAGAGCTTGCTTTGATGATTCTGGAAAGTAGCAAATCTCCCACTCTTGGATGTTCATGGATTACAACCTAACTAAGCACCACAGTCCTAATGACTGAATAACCCAAATGGCACGGACAATCCCGGTCACTATATTGCATGCAGGTGTTTTGGCCAGAAAAACAAGCTAATTAAACTTCCAATTCATAACTTAATTGCTCATCTGGACCTTCAGTAATGAGCAAAGGGTCTCTGGGTTTTAAAATAATAATACAAGTATCGTGCGCCACTTCTTCAACAGAGCATTGCCAGGAAGAAGTCTGGAGAAAGTGTGTACTTTTCTTTGCTTCCTCCTCACACACTGAGCTGAGTGACTATGTGTGGTTCTCTTCCTGTCAGCAAATGTGTAGCATCTACAAGGTGTGGTTCTAGGCACTGGAGGCCATGAAGATGACTCAGATGTGAATCCTACCCTAAAGAACTTTCCAGTCTATGAGGAATAATAAAGTGTGAATATACAGACTCACAGATGGAGCACGGTAGGGCCTGGAGGAAAGACAGATAAAGAACAAAGGGGGCTCCGAATTCCTCATTTTCTGAGAAGGTTCACTATTCCCTTTTGGAAGAGAGGGCCTGACACATGAGTCTGACAGATTCCTCTCATGCTCTACATTGGCCTCATGGGTCACGGTGGGGACAAAGTGTCTCAAGACTTTCCCTCCATCTTATGGCCTGGAGAAGTAAACCTGACTTGGCCATGTTCTCTCATAGTATTCCTGAGAACCTGGTTTGAAATCCTGAGAAATCAAGATGGGTCCCCAGCTTGAAAATAAATTGGGAGCTGCTGTGCTTCAAATATAAAACTACCCCAAAGACAAAGAAATCTAAAGGAAGAAGGAAACAGATGATAGGAGAATGGACATTTCTGGGGGGAAAATGTGCTTGTTTTATCACCAACCATCAAATGCAAACCACACCATTGAAAGAGGCTGGCGAGGGTCCCTGAATATATTTCTTGTAAGTGCTCTTAACACCAAATGGATCAAAATTTTTTTTTTCTCTGAGATGCTGCAAAAACAGCATGTCCTTCTGTTGTTTCAAAAATGACATTTAAGCAGCAATGAAGCTGAGTGTACTGTGGGGGTGAGGGGGCAGTGGCAGGGACAGAAGAACAAAAGAGCTGAGGGCCAGGAGAGGTGGGGCATATCAAGGACAGCACAGACTGGTGGAGGGTGCTGTGTGTTTAAAATTGACAAGGAGGAAAAAAGAAGGGACACGAGGCCAGGAGAGAAATCAGGACTAGCATGCATAAACTTGATTTTCTAGTCTCTCAAGCAACATTTTGTAAAATTTGAGACTGCCTTCCCCCTGGGAGACAATGGTGGGGGAGGAGGGAGAGGAGGCTTTTCTGTGGAACCTGGACTCTAAGGAGATTGCTTGGCTAGAAGTCATGTCTATGAAAAGAGCCCATCACATATATGAAGAGATAACAGTTGAGGGATGAAAAACTCAGAAATAGGAATGGAGGCAAGAGATGTCACAGTGACCCCTTCCCCCATCTCACCACCCACATTGTTAAAGATTCCACACCCACATTTTTGGCTTTGATTTCTTTGCATACAGTATCACTGTGAATGGATATTTCTGATTTGTTTTAGTATCTATAGAAAATTTGTATGGAGAGACACATCCTCAACAGTGCAGAAGAAGAAAGAGATGAAGCTCCACCCAGAGGGGACAGAGGGAATGAGAACAAGTATCACAAAGTGTTTCTCTTTGGCGAGAGGTCATGTTTCCATTGGCAGGAGAGCTCCCAATTAAGGGTAATTATTCATGGGGAATCTACATTGTACCACACACCAAATGCTTTATATTATCACATTAATCCTACATCAACAAAATGATGCAGGGATTATTATACCTTACAAGTCAGAGAGGTTAGCTAGCTTGCAGCAAGTTAGAAAAAAGCAGGATAGAAACCCTAGGCCCTCTCACTCCAAATCCAAGAAAGCCCAAGATTTCTCCTCTGTTTCCTTACAAACAAGAGGTTCAAACACAGTGAAACTATGAACTAGGAAAGACAAACCATGTATTTTGTGCGAAGGAAACTATTTCCCTTACCAGGAAATGAAGGGAAGACGGTGGGAAGAAAAAACGAGAAAAATAAAACACGGTTTTGCCTTAAGGGATGACAGGGTGATATTAAAAAGTTGAAATTTTAAAACAGATAAATTAGGGAAATATTTTTCACATTACAAAAGACATGTTTACTTGATTGGCAAAGTGATTTTCTTAGGTTACTTTAAGTAGATAGCTTCCCAAGTACCTCTAAGCTAAGATCCAAATGAAAAATTTTCACATGTACTTGAGGGAGACAGGTAGGTTCCTGAGAAGGTAGGAAAATATGAGTCCTCAAATATCTCAAATGTGTCTCCCAGCAGTAATTTTTATTCACACCCAGAGTTTCCAGTCTTTAGGAATCCTAATAAGATACAAAAATAGGCTTATGTGCTTGATAATAATGGAAGATTCAAAGGGGAAGTTACCTATTTCAAAAGTCCACCAAACTGAAGTTACAGCCTAAAGAGCTGAAATAAAAGATCTAGAACCCAAGTCCCAAGTACAAGTCTCTCAAACAAAAGTCTAATAAACTTTAGAGACAGACCCCAGAGCCTTTTGGCCAAGGCAAAAACACAGCATTATTAATTTATTTCATAATAGCTAAGACAGTCACTGATCTGAGCTAAATCTTCCCCCAACACATTGCATTTCAAAAGGCCTGTTATCTCAGAAAAGGTTGCATTAAGTGTCTCTTGTAATTATGTCTCCAAGAAACAATACTCTTCTCCTCATTAAATGTTTCAGTGGGTGGCCCTGCTGAAGGCGGCAGGAACTTAACCCCAGAGCCACAGAGCCTGAGAGGACAAAAGAAGAGGTCACCAAGGAGTTGTCCAACTCTATTAGCTGGGGTGAGGCTGTTTATTGGGTTGAAAAAAGCTTTAATTAGGGACCTAGCAAAGAAGCAGATAAGTTATTGCTATATAATGTGCTTTAATAGACAAAGGCACTGGAAGTCACAAGCTTACCCAACTGTTTCCATCCTGGTTGTGGTTCAAAGTGGCAGGCTGTGAACTCTAAAAGCCAATTCAACAGTTGCAACTCATTATCTCCATGTAGCAGGCAGCAGAGACACTCTCATCCCACTAGACGGTGAGGCCACTCACACCAGGGCCAGATCCTATGTCCGTGGCACCCCAATGAACAGCCAGTCTCTTTGGAAATAGGATGAGTTAGCAAAAGGACTGTGTGTAGACTGGGGTTCTAATCTAGAGGTGGACAGTTTCATGTCACTCCACAAACATTTATCAAGTTGATGTTATACACAGGACAGTGTGAAGCATTGCTGTCAGAGATTCAACAATGAGTCCTGCCTTCTACCAGCTCAAAACCCTGATGGGATATTCTAGGAAGAGAACAGATACAGTGACATTCTCCCATTGCCTCATATAAAAAAACATACAGAGGAACTAAATACAAAATCAAGAATGCATGGGCAACACTTACAACAAAACTAGGTGACAAGGTATCCCCATGAGTCCCCAAAATACAAGCCAATGGTCAAAACCACCAATAGCTACAAGACATGTGATGTGTATCATTGGACATCTATGCTAGAGAAGGCAGAGGGAAACAGCAGGGCATCTGATGGACCTGAGAACAAGACACCAAAATATCCAACAGGAATTTACTGGAAAGCACAGATGGCAAAGTTTAAAACACAGGCTAAAACTAGGAGCAGTTTCACTCACTCTCATAGAAGCATTTAAGGACCTGTATTAGAAGATCTGAAGCACACGGTCCCTATGAACATTCAATGAACTCTTCCAGGGCTCCACTGCTGAGCGTGGAATAAAAAATGATCAGACAGAAATTACAGAGATAAAGGAAAGATGCAGTCTGGATAAAAATAGAGGAGGGGAACAGAAACAGGAAATCTTAAAAAGAAAGCTGCCATATTTTTTTGACACCAAGTGAAACAACAGAAGAAGAAGCATCATTAAGTTAGGAAGCCAAATAAACCAATCTTCCTGCTAAAAATTCAGGATAAGTAAATTCACATAAAAATTCACATTTTACAAAAGAACCCACACCTAAGGTCACCCTCCTCTTGGGGAGCTTAGTAGGGGAAGTGGAAAAAGGGACCTTCCTATGGTAGTGTATATGTAAGTAGACTTTTATATAAATCTATTACGAAAAAAAGAAGAAAGAAAGAAAGAAAGAAAGAAAGAAAGAAAGAAAGAAAGAAAGAAAGAAAGAAAAAGAATTAGGAGCCGAATATCATCCCTATAGATAACGAAGGCATAAAAGAAAGGTGGGCTTAGTAAACTATCACAATTGTAGCAATATATCAAAATCAGCTAAAGACCTTAAGAAAATGATTGCAAAATCTGACATAACATTAAAAAAAATTTGTAGAAGTGAAAATTAAACTAGATGGAACACAGAAGCTAATACATAAATGATGCCTATGGGGGAAACAGAAGATAAAATTAATAAAATGTTTTTAAATAAAAAATAAAGAAAGAAAGAGATAAAAAGCATCTCTAGAAAGGGATAAATATTGAAGATAGGAAAAGAAGATCAAGACAGTAGAGAATAGAAGTCAGTCTCTAAGGAAGAAAATCGAGGCAAGAGAAGAGAAAAATACTAAAATGTATGAATCAAGACAATTTTCCTGAATTTTCTTTAAAAGATTCAAAACTGCATATTGAAAGAGCATATACCACATATCTAATATTATCAACCCAGAATGATCAACATCTAGATGTTATATTGTAAAACTACTAGACTTCAAAGATAAATAAAATATCATTATAATACATGACTTATAAAGGAAAGAAAATTAGATTATCACATGCTTCTGATAGCAGTATTTTATGCCAGAAGAAACTATTTTCTTATGTTTTTAATACTCATATTTATGATAGTTAAGAAAAAAATGTGCACTAAGGATTTTATATCCAGCAAAACTGACTTCACGTATAAAGAACACAAATGGTTATGAACAAGCAAGAGAATATTGTCCTATGATATGAACTCTTACTAAAGAATCTACTAGAGACTTAGCTTCAGGCAACCAAAATAACTAAATCGGCATCAATATTAAGAATAGTATTAAATATACAGCTCAGAACTAAAACCTAAATGACAGTTAAAAGGGACAGATTTGGCTAAATGATTTGGTAACACAAATACAATACAACTATTAAAAATTGGGGGAAGGAAAGAGAATATGAGTATAAAAATGTTTTAACTGTTTTCAGTAATTATAATTTATGGTGGTAGTCTTGTTATTATATTATTGTTATTCTGAGACTTTTATAATAATTATGGGATATTCTAATTCTAATTCTGTTTTTAAGAACCAAGATTCTTGGCTTGGAATAAAGGAGATATAAATGGAATATAAAATTAGTTAAGTAAAAACTATTGTTTTGGATCTGAGTCTGAAATAGTTTGAACTCACAAAGTATTTGACCAGACACATTACACACACACACACACACACACACACACACACACACACAAGTATATGTTATAATGTTATATCTGATGAAAAAGCTAGAAACAATGACCAACCCAGTAAGAATAAGCATCTATAGTACTTAGTCTTAAAATACTTTTTCCCATTACAAGAAACCAGGCTTCTTGGAGAAATGGTTAATTCTGGGTCTGGGAAAGGAAATACACAATGGGATTCTGGAGTGTCTTCATATATAAGATAGCAAGAAAGATCAGTAACTTCCTGAGGTCATGTAAAAAGGACATAGGAGCCAACTGAAGAAGTTCCAACTGGCAATGGATTGAAACCCATCAAATATGTGCAAACCCATGAGTTCATAATACTATCTAAAAAGAACTAATTGGTTACATTTTGAGGATGACAGGAAGCTAATTTAAAATCTTAAAAACTGGATATATAAATGCATTGAATATTTATTCTCCCTTTCCTACAAGAATTGTACCACTGGGTAACCAAATGATAGATAAATTGAAGCTTCTCCTTGAAAAATTATCCCAGCTATTAAATGAAAACAAAATTACAGAGTAGAATTACACCATTTTGCAGCCTTCCGTGAAGTGGGGGATCTAGACATTAAGCATCACTGAGTGTTAACATGACAAAGTAAAAATCACACATTATGTGCTTCCTAATGAAAAACACCATTGCCTTTGCCAAAGAGATTGAACCCAAGTCTGATTAAGCCTCTGGATGCAGCTGTCAATGTGCAGAAGGTACAAAAGACAGAGGAATATGCTGAAATGCACCACAAGTATGCAAGCTCGTGGGATTCTACAGATTAAAAAAAGCCTAGGTCCTTCCATAGAAAAACTATAATGAAAAGAAAGGGATGGAGGAGATGCTGCAGCTTTTAAAAGAGACTTAAAGACACACCTTTTGTTTGTTTCAATGGGCAAGACTAAAAAAAACAGCAGAGAGGATTGCAAACTTAGGTGACAAATCCACAGAGAAATGCAAGAGAGTAATTACTACGAAGATAGAGAGGGGTATGAATGTGATGGAACAAACAGAGGGGCTTTCAGGGTGGTTGGCAAAGTTCTGTGATAAAAAGAGTGCTTGCCTTATAAAAATTCACTAAGCTATAGATTTTAGTATTGCTTTCTGTATCTGTTCAATTTTACAATAAAAAGATGAAGACAATTTTAAAAATTCCAATAGGGATCGGTTTTAAAGGATGTTCAGACTGCTCTGGGCTCTATCTAGATGCAAACTAAGAGATAAGACTGTCAACTAAAGAGTTAATAGTAGTGAATGTCCAGATTTCCTGACTCTAACCACTCCTTCTTCATAGCTGGAGTCACTTAATCCCAGCTCCCCAGATAAACTGAGGAGCTTCAGGTGAACGACTCAGTGGTCTGGGATGCTGGCCCCATCCTGAACATTGTGAACAGTCCCTTTCTTCAAATCTCAGTCTTAGCATTAGATACCAGTTTTCCTTTTGCCAAGACTATAGAACTCCAGTTCCTTGCCAAGCCCTTATCATTTCCAAATCTCTAAGAAATTGGATTTCCACTTTGAATCCTAGTCCCATGACTTTTGGGTCTCCCTGATTCAGTCCCTCTGCCTGGCTAGACCTCTGACCATAACCTGTTTCTGGAACACACCACCTGGGTCCATCACCAATCATCTGCCTTATGCAGGTACCTATCAGGAATCTGAGGCTGGTCTCCAGCCAGCCAGGACTTCTAGGTGCTGCCTATTTCCAAGAGTCAGACTGATGGCATGACTTCCCAAAGAATGACTCTTCTGCTTCAGCCCAGGCCCTTCTGCTATCATTTATGTTCTGAAGGAATTCATCTATTAGGCAACTTCTCCAACTTCACTGCAGTTTCTTTTTCTTCAACACAGCACAACATCCAAGCCGGAATTTTTCTGTCCCTTACACATGAGTCACAATCAAAGACTCATATATTTGCTGAGCTGGAAATGCCCTCTGCCGGATTATCTTTTGAAATTACCTCATTTGCTTTTGGCAGGAAATTGAGCATCAAAAAAGTGATAGCTGGTTTGGCAGAACCCACATCTACCAGTGTCAAAGCTTGTACCAGAACCCAAGATTCTCTGACAATGACTTTCTCCCTCTTACCTATCCATCCATCTTTATCCACTGTCTCTTTTCAAACATGTACTAATAATACTCAGCACTTCCATGCAAGTTGCCATTAGCTCTGTGCCAGGAATGATGCTAGGCAGGGGGAGATGGTGCTGGGGAGGGTCGGGGGCAGGAAACTTGGTGCTATAGGTTGATGAACAAGGTACATACAGTCCTTCCCTAACACAAATAAAGATTTATAGGGAGGAAAATAAACAAGAAGTTACTATAGAACATGCTAAGTGAAGACACAGATTTTCTCACTGATCAAACTCTATTTAGACTCCCCAAAACTCTTTTTCAACTAAGCCTGTCTTCTGGACTTCTGTGTTCACGTCTGCATTGTTTCATTTTATCCAGAATCCCCCACTGTTAATATGTGATCACCCTTGACATCTGATCATGGTCCTCATCTCCCATCACCCATAGATGATATCCAGTTGTACTGGCTTGCCTCCAGCAAAGAATCCTGTTAGGCTGGTTTAGCCAGAATCCCCTTAACTCTGATGTTTCCCCTTAGTAGCTTTCCATCCAGGGACTTCCACCCTGATCCTTGGCTATAAATTCCTACTTGCCCATGCTATAGCTGAAGCTGAGTCTAATATCTTCCCTCCACTGCCCGACCCCACTGCAGTGGCCCCTATACCTATCACCATGCCCCCACTGAATAAAGTCTTCCTTACCATCCTCAACAAGTGGCATAGTACAGAAAGGAATGGTGCTATTGACACATACATGTGAAAAAGCTATAAAAAGCTATAAAAGTCTGCACTGCCCATATATGTAGCAATTCCCCTTCTGGGAACTTATCCTCAGGAAGTAATCATGGCTACACGAAGAGATTTTGCTACAATTATGCTTATCATGGCAGTGTTTACAATCATAAATAGTTAGAAACAACACAAATGTCAAATAATATTGAATTGGCTAAATTATGATGTGACCATTCAGTGGAAACTATGTAGCAAAAAATAATATGGGAAAATAGCATGTAATGCTATGAAAAGATACTCATGAAATATTGATTATGAAAACACATATTAAAAAACTGAACATACACTAAGATTCTATTGTTTAAGGTATTTATTCCCACAGAGAAAGGACCAAAAGTTTATATACCAAAATGTTCTAAAATATGATTATTAAAGGTAATTTTTATTTTCTTTATATTTTCTAAAATAATACATTTCTTCCTCCAGAAAGCACCTTAAAAACAAAACTCATCTGATCGTATCACTTACTCATTCTCAATGAGTATTCTTACTCTACAATTTGATCTTGCAAACAATGTGGATTCCACCAACTTAGAAATACAGTCCAAAGCAAATGCATTATAGTTCAATTAATGTCTTAACAAGACCTTCAGTGAGCTACCTTCTCTGCATATTAGAAGATGAGCTTTCCTAAGTACAAGAAAAAACTTTACTTAGGGCTTAAAAACAACAGTAAGTTGAAACTTTAGTGCCAACCAAAGATATAAAAAACAAAATAAAGTGCTATTTTAGGCTTATCGTATCAATAAACATTAAAAAAAAAAAAAGCACCAAAGTTGGTAAGTTGTTGTAAGAAACATTGCATGGACACTCCATATAGATGTGTAGACAGGCTTGGCACTAGCTCAACCCACAAATATGCCCCAACAGTCATGGCCCCACCCCAGAGCTAGGATGGGGCCCAGCCCCACCCACCAACACTCCACAGCTATGACCCACCACAACAGAAAGGTGCACATAGCTTACATAGGTGACACCTGTTGAGCACCTGCTGCTAGTGACTGAGGGAGATTGTGCTTCTGGACTCCACAGAACATCACCTATATAAGGCTACTTCTCTTAGACTGAGAGAGGTAGCTGACTTAGCTAGAATATCCAAACAAACACAGAAAGGTAGGCAAAATGAGGAGACAAAGGACTGTGTTCAAAACAAAAGAACACAGGAAAAAACTCAAGGAAATGGAGATAAGTAATCTACCTGTTAAAGAGTTCAAAGCAATGATTATAAAGATTCTCACCAAATTGGGAAGAGAATGGATGAACACAGTGAGAACTTCAACAAAGAAACACCAAATCTAAGAAAGTACCATACGGAAGTTGTAACTGAATTAAAAAAAAAAAAAAAAAAAGAAAGAAAACACTACAGGAGTTCAACAGCAGAATAGATGAAGCAGAAGAATGAATAAGCAAGATGGAAGACAAAGAAAGGAAACTCACCAAAACAGAGCAGCAAAATGAAAACAGAATTTGGAAAAAAAATCCTTTTGGAACGTTAGGGACAGCATCAGGCAGAATAGCATTCACATTGTAGGGACACCAAAGGAGAAGAGAGAGAAAAAGGGCCAGAAAAATTATTTGAAAAAATAATGGCTGAAAACTTCCCTAATCTGGAGAATAAATCAGATACCTGCATTCATAAAGCACAAGGAATTCCAAAGAAGATAAACCCAAAGAGATCCACACCAAGACACATAATTAAAATGGTGAAAATTAAAGGAAAAGACAGGATTCTTATATGCAAGGGAAATCCCGTGAAGTTATCACCAGATTTTGTAGCAGAAACTTTACAGGCCAAAAAGGAGTGGCATGGAATTTTCAAAGCATAGAAAGGAATTAAAAAGTCCATCTAAGAATTTTCTACCCAGAATTGAAGGATAGATTGATAGCTTTCTAGATAAGCAAAAGCCAGTTCATCACTATGAAACTGGCCTTACAAAAAATGTTACAGGGACTTGCTTAAGGCAAAAATATAAATGGCACTAATTAATAAGAAAACATATGAAAGTCAAAAAATCTCATTGGAAATGGCAAATGTATAATAAAGGTAGTGGATCAATCACTTATAAAGCAAGCATAAAGATTAAAAGACAAAAGGAGTAAACTTAACTACTATGGCAAAAAAGAAGATGTAAAATATGTCATCAAAACAAAGTGTGGTGGGAGGAGTAAAAAGGTAAAGCTTTGAAATGTTTTTAAAATTAAGCTATCAAACTTAAAACAGACTGCTATTTACATAGGATATTTGGTATGAACCTCAACACAACCACAAAGGAAAAAACTTACACACAAAAGAAAATGAGAAAGGAATCTAAACATAACACCAAATAAAGCCACCAATGCCCAAGTGAAGAGACAAAGAGAAGAACAGAACAGAGAGGAACTATAAAGACAGCCAGAAAACAGTTAACAAAAGGATAGTCAGTACGTCCTTATTAATAATTATTGTGAATGTAAATGGACTAATTTCAACAATAAAAAAATGCAGAGTAGCTGAATGGATAACAGAAACAAGACTCATCTATATGCTGCATACAAGAGACTCACTTCAGAAGTAATGACACACATAGACTGAAAGTGAAGAGTCACAGATGGATATTCCATGCAAATGGAAATGAAATGAAAGCAGGGGTAGTTACATTCATATAAAGTGAAACATACTTTAAGAACTGTAATAAAGACAAAGAAGGACATTACATAATGATAAAGGGGTCAGTCCAGCAAGAAGATATAACATTTATAAATATGTATGCACCCAATATAGAAGCATCCAAATATATAAAGCAAATATGAACAGACTTAAAGAAATTGAAAGCAATACAATAATAGTAAGAGACTTTAATATCCTACTTTCATCAATGGATCCAGACAAAAAAATTAAGCAGGCAACATTGGCCTTAAATAACACATTAGATCATATGCACATGATATAATATAGAATATTCTTCCAAAAAAGAATACACATTCTTCTGAAGTGTACATGGACTATTCTCCAGGATAGATCACATGTTGTCACAAAACAAGTCTCAATAAATTCAAGAAAACTGAAATAATAACAGGGATCTTTTCCAACCATAATGGCATGTAACTAGAAATTAATTACAAGAAAACGGGAAAACCCACAAAAATGTGGAAACTAAACAACATACTACTGAAAAACCAATGGGACATCCAAGAAATCAAAGGAAAAATTTTAAAAAATACCTTTCCATTTAAAAAATGGAAACACAGCACACCAAAATCTAAGGGCTGCAGCAAAAGCAGTTCTAAGAAGGAAGTTCATGGTAATGTAGGCTTACCTCAAGAAACAAGAAGAATCTCAAACAATCTAATTTTTATAGCTAAAGAAACTAAAAAAAGAGCAAATGAAACCCACCATTAGTAGAAGGAAGGAACTAATAAAGATCAGGGCAGAAATAAATGAAACAGACTAAAAAGACAATAGGAAAGATAGGTGAAACTAATCCTTCTTTGAAAAGATAAACAATATTGACAAACCTTTCAAATATTGACAAACATTCAAAGAAGATTTAATATTTATACTTCTCAAGCTCTTCCAAAAAATTGAAAAGGAAGGAAAATTTCCAAACACATTTTATAAGACCAGCGTTACTCTGATACCAAGACAAGACAAGAGCACCAAAGAAAAGAAACAAAGAAAATTACAGGCCAATATCCTTGATGAACATAGATGCAAAATTCCTTAACAAAATATTAGTAAACTGAATCCAACAATACACTAAAAGGATCATAGACTACAATCCAGTGGGATTTATTTCTGGGGATGCAAGGATGGTTCAATATCTGCAAATTAATCAATGTGATACATCACATTCACAAAATGAAAGATGAAAATCAGTGATCAGCTTGAGAGATGCAGAAAAGGCATTTGATAAAATTCAGCATCCATTTATAATAAAAACTCTTAACAAAATGAGTATAGAGAAAATGCAGCGCAACATAATAAAGGGCATATGTGACAATCCTACAGCTAACAAACTCACTGGTGAAAGGCTGAAAACTTTTCCTCTAAGGACAGGAATAAGACAAGGATGTCCATTCTTATACTTTCATTTAACATAGTATTGAAAGTTCTAGCCACGGCAATTAGAAAAGAAGAGAAAAGAGAAAAGAAAAGCATTTAAATCAGAAAGAAAGAAGTAAAACTGTCATTATTTGCAGATAGAAACCAATAAATGAACCAATAAATGAATTCAGGAACATTTCAGGATAAAAAATCAATATACAGAAACCTGTGGTATCCCTGTACACTAATAACTAAACAACAGAATGAGAAATTAAGAAAATAATCCCATTTATAATTGCATTAAAAAGAGTAAAATACCAATGAATAAATTTAACCAAGCAGGTGAAAGAACTTAAACTATACACTTAAAACTATAAAAAACTGATGTAAGGAATTGAAAAAAATACAAATAAAAAGATATTCTGTGCTAATGAACTGAAAGAATTAACATTGTAAAACTGTCCATTCTACCCAAAGCAACATACAGATATAATGTAATCCCTATGAAAATTCCAATGGCATACTTCACAAAACTAGAATAAATAATCCCAACATTGCTATGGAACCACAAAAGACCCTAAATAGACAAAGCAATTTTGAAAAAGAAGAACAAAACTAGAGGTATTATGCGCCCTGATTTCAAACCATACTGCAAAGCTGTACTAATCAAACAGTATGTTATTAGCGTAAAAACAAACATACAGATTAATGGAACAGGATTGAGAGCCCAGAAATAAACTCACACATATATGGACAATTAATCAACAATAAAAGAGCCTCGAACACACTATGGAGAAAGGACAGTTCCTTTAACAGGTAGTGTTGGGAAAACAGGACAGCCACATGCAAAAGAAGAAAAGTAGATCACTATCTCACACCATACACAAAAATTAACTCAAAATGGATTAAACACTTGAATATAAGACCTGAGACCATAAAATTCCTGGAAGAAAACATAGGTGGTAAAGTCCTTGACATTGATCTCAATGACATCTTTGTGGACCTGACACCAAAGGCAAAGTAAACAAAGCAAAAATAAACTACTGGGGCTACACCAAACTCAAAGCTTCTGCACAGAGAAGGAAACAATCACCAAAATGAAAAGGCAACCTACTGAATGGAAGAAGATATTTGCAATCCATATATCTGGTTAGTAAGGGGTTAATATACAAAATATTAAAGAACTCATACGACTCAACAACAACAAAACAACTCAATTAAAAAATGGGCAAAGGATCTCAATAGATGTTTCTCCAAAGAAGACATACAGATGATCCACAGGCACACTAAAAGATGCTCAACATCACTATTAGGGAAATGTAAATCAAAACCACAATGAGCTATTACCTAATACCTAGTAAAATGGCTATTATCAAAAAGACAAGAAATAACAAGTGTTGGAGAGGATGGTGAGGAAAGGGACCCTTGAACACTGCTGGTGGGACTGTAAATTGGTATAGTCACTGTGGAAAACAGTATGGAGATTCCTTATAAAATTAAGAATAGAACTACCATATGACCCAGCTATTCTACTTCTGGGTATTTATCCAAAGAATATAGAAACATAAATTTAAAAAGATATATGCCCATGTTCACTGAAGCATTATTTACAGTAGCCAAGAACAGTCTAAGTGCCCACCAATAAATGAACAGATAAAGATGATGTAGGATATTTATATAATGGAATATTACTTAGCCATACAAAATAATGAAATCTTGTCATTCGCAACAACATGGATGGACCTTGATGGTATTATGTTAAGTGAAATCAGTCAGAGAAAAAAAATACCCTACGATTCCACTCATATGTGAAAACTAAAAAAAATAAAAAAGAAACATACAAACAATAAAATGAAAACAAACTCACAGATACAGAGAATATACTAGTGGTTAATAGAGGGGCAGGGTGTTGGAGGTGGGGGTAGGCAAAATGGATAAAGAGGGGCAATTGCATGTTGAGAGATAGTCTAGAATTCTGGTTTTGTAGTGTATATAGATGTCAAATTATCAAGCTGTATACCTAAAAAGTAAATAATTTAAAAAAAGAAACATTGCAGTGCAGTGCACTGAATAATATGTACTTTTAAAAGTTAACCCATTGGAAAAAGACAAAGAATTATTTTTAGTTTTCTTTACAGCACTTGGGCAAATTTTATTACATGTTTGTTTCCTGCTTTCTGTTAATAATAAAGTTTGTATCCGTCGTTAAAGTCCTTTGTCTCATTGTTTTTCTTTAAAATTTTTGAAATACCAAGTTTCCTAAGACATGTTACCAGCATGGAGAATATAGCCATTTAGTTATTTCTGTTTATTATTGTCCTAGGTGGGATTCAAAATAATTTTCCAAATGGAACTCTGTCATCTGCTTGGCATCTTAGAACACAGAAGGGTGGACACTAGCTAGATGCTGGGACAGAGAGGGATCACCACTAGTCACAGCCTCCCCAGGGGGCACCTCTGTCGAGTTAGTCCCCTCAATTAAACATATATGGGTGCCTTAAAGAGAACTGCATCGCAAGGAAGGCAGTACTCAGAAAAGCATTAAACAGAGGCCATCCAGGAAACTGCGTCTAAATCACAGCAAAGTCAGCCATGCTGCTCTGCAGTGCAACTGACCCCCCGTTTCA
The DNA here is from genome assembly GCF_028749965.1 of Puma concolor. Taxonomy (NCBI): domain Eukaryota; kingdom Metazoa; phylum Chordata; class Mammalia; order Carnivora; family Felidae; genus Puma; species Puma concolor. Next base: position 51,783,674 of record NC_141670.1, on the reverse strand, counting down.
AATACGAGAATCGCAGCCTCTGAGGTGAAAGCCAGCCCCACGGATGGCTCACAAGGTCCTTCTCTATCCACTCCATTAAGGGGTCTGGTGGCAATCAGTAACCACTCAGCACAGCAATTTATTTTCCTTATTTCTATTGTGGTGAGCACACTTAAACAGAAAGGTAGCCGCTGCTGAGTGGCTTTTTATTAGCAAGGCTGCGAGAAGCTCTCACTCCCTCCTCCAGCCATGGACTGTTTGCAAAAGGCAGTTCTCCGGAGAACATTCCGTGTTCCGCTGTGTGCCCACTACCTCGATTGCTGCTGTGCTTCCACATTCTTTGTCTTACAGTGAGAATGTGTGCGAGCACACACACATGTGGGCGGCTCTGGCCTATGGTTACAGAACGTGCAGAGGGAGGGACGCAAATGCTCTCCTTCTCCTCCCCCACCCACTCAGAGATGGTGACAGGAATGACTTCCACTGCAGAAGCACACCCCAAAGACAGCTCCGATGGGCAATGAAGGGAAAGCAATGTGGCTCGCCAGCTGAGCAGCGCGAAATGCTCTGATATACTGCAAGGCAGAACCGATTTTTAAAAATAAAAGAAAAAGATAGTCGAGGCCCTTTTCTCCCCCTGGTTGTTGTTGACTCTCCAAAACACTGGGTCTGGCGCGGGTTCTGATCCCTGGAGTTTGATGCACGTTTGATTCACAGACTGCTGCGTGTCTGCACCAGATGGCCTCGAGTTAATGAACACAAACTCATCACTTTTGCTCACCAGGGAAATGTGCAGCTCAATCTGATTTGTACTCTACAACTAAAAATATTTGAGTATTTTTCCGGAGCATTTTACTGAGACAAAATGGCACTTCAGGAAAGCATTAAAAGAACAGAGACTAACCAGCAAATTACAGCTGCAATCTTCCACACGTTGATAAGCCAGCTCTCAGATCATTCTCTGACCGAGATTAAAGTAATATGCTATGAACTCTACAGGAATGATGGCCCCATCCCGCCATCCTACCCTTCTCCTCTCCAACCCCTCTGCTCTGCTCCAAGCTAAACTTGCAGTCCCAAAGCACAACGTGGAACTCATTCCAAACATAAGATTTTCTCATTTACATACCAGCAAAAACATTTGTCATAGGGTATACACAAACACGTGCATAGAATCTTTTTTTTCTTCTGAGGTATTCTTATCTCCATGTCCTTATATGTAATGACAATTTTAGGATTCAGAAAAAGTTCATGAAATTAATTCTACAAAATCTCCATCTTGTCCCAATGTGATCGAACTTTGCTCAACAGAGTGTTTTCCTGCTCATCGGCATAGCAAACAAAATAGTTCACTATTAATAATGAATTAGGAAAACAGGAAGCTGTTTCCTATAGCTCACGTCTTCCCTTCTCTAAACGCCCACATTTCCTGTGTTCTGCTAAATCTCAGCCACGCAGCTTGAGAACATTAAAATCATAGCTTCACAAGTCAGTGCAGTTCTCCTTCTTTTCCAGCAACGCCCACAACTGCACCACTGGGTTCTTTCCTCATAGACTATGACTATGGGATATCCAGGGCCCAAAGTTTGTTATACCCTTGAAACCTGGGTCTCACCTGAAAGCTTATTAGAAATGCTGAGTCTCAGGCTTCACCCCAAACCTACTGAATCCAAGTCTGCATTTTAACAAGATTCCCACCCAGGCGATCCATGTATAGATAAAAGTTTGAGAAGCTTTGTCTTACATTCATCTAATTATGTATAACAATTGCATCCAGATCACAAGTGTTCTTACAGGGTGCACTGACTTTTTTTTTAAGTTTATTTATTTATTTTGAGAGAGAGAGAGAGCACAAGCAGAGGAGGGGCAGAGAGAGAGAGAGAGAGAGAGAGGGAGAGAGAGAATCCCAAGCAGGCTCCACACTGTCAACAAAGAGCTCAAGGTGGGCCTCAAAATTAGGAAAACCATGAGATCATGACCTGAGCCAAAACCAAGTCGGACGCTTAACCAACTGAGCCACCCAGGAGCCCCATATGTTGTATTGTGTTAACAGGCAAGTAATTTACTAATCTAGAACCCCTCCCTGTAAAGATACTGTAAAATATCTTTATAGGGATTTATCTTTACAGGGATTAAAGGGTTTTTTCACAAAATCCTTTGACTTTTTTGTAGTGATCATCCATACAAATAGAAGTCACTCCATTGTTTAGAAGAAAAAAAAATTCACTCTTCATTACAGTGTTCTTTGTACAGATTAGCACAAGGGATGGGAAGTATATAGTGTTTTTTAATTGAATGGATGAGCTTGGAAACAGTGTCACCATTAAGAAACAAACTTCCAATGAAGCATCTCCAGTTGCCTGTGGTAAGATATCATCTGACTCACAGCCTTCTCTCCTCCTTAGGCAGCTTAAATGAGGTTCTCTTTCCAGCCAATTCTGGAGCACCTGCTTAGAATTGACAGGAAGTAATAGTTCTGTGTGGTGGTTTAAAATACATACTCGGGTGCCTCGGTCGCCCAGTCAATTAAGTGTCCAGATTAGGTCAGGTCATGATCTCATGGCTTCATGGGTTCAAGCCCCACATCAGGCTCTGTGTGCTGACTGTGCAGGGCCTGCTTGGGATTCTCTGTCTCCCTCTATCTCTGCCTCTTCCCCAGTCATTCTCTGTCCCTCTCAAAATTAAATAAATGAGCACATACTATTTGTCACCTTAAGGGAGGCGACAGGCAGGAGGGGACAGGGAGAACGTCTCTGGCAGCTCAAGATGGTGCCACTTTCTCTTCCCCACCAGCTGACTATAGCAAATGGCTAAGAATGTCTGAAAGGATCCTAGGAATTAGAAGAGATCCAGAGGAAGCGCATGTGAAAGAAAGCGTGTTGCTGTGGAGGTGGAGGCAGAGGCCCCTGTGGGTGCTGCTACAGGGGGTGAGTCACTGGGGTGTTGGCCTTGGTGCTGTTGAGCACAGGGCAGCTAATAGGTCATCATGCTAATAGGTCACCCAGAGACAGAGGGTGAAGTAGCGACAAGCCCACTCAGCCAGAGGCCAGCAAATCTGACCGTGCAAATTTGAGAAGTGATTTCCAGTTTCAGTTCCAACACTATGGCTGCTGATAAATGAGCTCTAATTTGATGAAACAACCACAGTGGTTCTGGACTAATTTAACTGAGAAATTCACCTTAACAGTATAGACTCACTGGATGTTAGACCAGGAAGGACTTTATATGACCTTCTAATCCAGACGCTTCAGATTCAAATGCCTTTAGAAACCATCAAGGACTGTAAAAACGAGTTAAGCAAGAAGGATCTAGAACTGCACTGTCCAATACTGTAACCACCGGCCACAGGTGACAACTGAATACTTAATATGTAAGTAGTTCAAAATGAGAGGTGCTGTAAGTATAAAATATACAGCTTTTCAAAGGTATAGAAGGAGAAAAAATGTAAAATGCTCATTAGTAAGTTTTATATTAATTACATGTTGAAATGAAAATAATCTTATTACATTGGGTTAATGAATTAAAATTATTTTCACTTGTTCTTTCTAATATTTTTAATGTGGATGCTAAATAATTTTTAATTACATATGTAACACGAGTTTGTGGTTTGCATTATATTTCTGTGGGAGAGCACCAGTCTAGAACAATGGGGAAGGATAGATACTATAGCTAACTGCAAAGTGGATGACTTTTAGAAAGGAGTTTAAATTCAACCTTTAGAGAAAAAGAAAGGACTACGGACCAAATTCCATTTACAAGTCACAGGTTTGTGACTGTTTTTTTCTTTTTTTTTTTTTTTTAATTTTTTTTTTCAATGTTTATTTTTTATTTTTGGGACAGAGAGAGACAGAGCATGAACGGGGGAGGGGCAGAGAGAGAGGGAGACACAGAATCGGAAACAGGCTCCAGGCTCCGAGCCATCAGCCCAGAGCCCGACGCGGGGCTCGAACTCATGGACCGCGAGATCGTGACCTGGCTGAAGTCGGACGCTTAACCGACTGCGCCACCCAGGCGCCCCTCTTTTTTTTTTTTTTTTTAAAGAGGGAAGGGCCCCAATCACACAGCTAGTTAACGTAAGGTCGAAAATGAAAACCGAGGTCTCCTGATTCTTGGAGTCCAAAGTTCTACCTTACAGAAGCTTGTGTTAAAGCAAGAATCTTAAAGCAGCTTGAAGGGAACCCGTGACCTTCACTTAGTCCCTTTACCTGTCTGGGATTTGTACCTATAAAATGAGGGGTCCTATGGTCTGAATGTTTGTTTCCCGTAAAATTCTCATGTTAGAAACCCAAACCCCAAGATTGGGGTTTGGGAGATGTAGGTCATGAGGCGGGGCCCTCATGAACATGATTAGTGCTTTTATAAGAGAAGGCTGACAGAACTCCCATGTCCCTTCTGCCATGTGAGAGTACAATGAAGAGTCTGTGACCTATAAGAGGGCACCCTGACCTTGGACTTCTAGCCTCCAGAGCTGGGAGAAATAAATGTCTGTTGTTTATAAGCTACTCAGTCTGAGGTACTTTGCTTTAGCTGAACAGACTAAGACAATGGGGTTATATGAGAAGGTCCCTTGGTCCTCTTAGGCTCTAACATTCTAACATCCATGGGCCTCGCAAAGAGAACTCAGGAATGACGTGCCATAGACATTAAGGGCGGTGGAGCTAGAAGGCCAAATTAACAGCAATAAAGAGGTAGCATTTCTCTAAGAACTAAACTGCTAGTTATCTAATGGTGTATGAGTCCAATTTGATTTAAATTATTTGCTGATCTCCAATCAGTGTCAGGCAAATAGCTAGGCGTAGCATGGAGGGACTTCATGAGTTGATAGAGGGACAAGGCCTCTCCATCTTTGAGAAGTTAGAGGGAGAGAGAGACTCATGCTCAAGGTACATTAGCAAGGTCATGGGTGCAAATGTGCAAATGTTTTGCAAATGAGCAGGATGCCATGTGGTTGCAGAGGAAAGAGCAATGCCAAAGGGAGTTAGGGTGGCATCACAGAAGAGTTGGGGTTTTAATTAAATCTTGAAGAATAAAAAAAATGGAGAAGGGGTAAAGATACTCTAGGCAGAGGGAATTGCATGTAAAAAAGGCATACAATGATGAAACCTAGGAGAATGGAGAGGAGTGTAGCAGGTCAGAGAAACATTTCATTGCATTAGAAGTACATATTGTGCATGTTATTAAAACCATTTGAAATGGCTGCCTTGCACCTTATGACAGCAAAGGTGAATCTGCTGACAGTGTAAACGTTGATGCTACCAAAAGCAATTTCTAAATATAAACTTGAGCGATTTAAACATGAATGTATTCCATTTTATTTGTAATTGTTTTAATTTATGATTATCTTGTATAATTTGCATTATCTAATCAAGTTTTAAAACTAATAGATGTATTGCATATGATTATTCAGATTTTGAAGGCATTCTTTTTATTCCATTTTCTTAGGCTGGCATTTTACACAGTGCTGTCATTCTCTTCATCAGATGCAAAAATCCAAGAACCAAAATACGAAGTTGGCAAGCTTTTTTCAGATAGCACAAGCCATGGAGCAGCCATGCCTTTCTTTTCTACCATGCTGGTCTCTGAGACTCATTATGTATTCCTTTTCTTCAGCAAGCCTTCTCTCCCCTAATACCTCTCAGATCCCAGATACCTGCTGGTCCCAAATTCTGCCCCTTTCCAGTACAACACATGACTGCAAAGCGTTAATGAGTAAGGAAATCAATATTTTAGATGCCTCGGTAGTGTGAACTGAACTTCTACTAAAGAGAAGCCAATTATCTCTGGATATAAGTTGGGAAACAGGCATTTGGCCATGCTGCTGTTATAGACCTTGAAAAAAAGAAATCTCCCGGGGAGAGGGCCCTAGCACTTACTCAAATACAAAGCAATTTACTAGCACTACAAAAGGAAGCACAAAGTAAATGCTGATAGTTCAGACACAATTATTCTGATACTCTGTCTATATGATTCCATGACTTATAAGCAAACCCTCAATTGTAGGTTTACACTAATCAATCCCAAATCAATCTAAAGATGAGCCCATTTTATGTGAGGGTTATTCTAGATGCACAGACTAGCTGCAACATTCACTCATTCAACAAATATTTGTTTTGTGTTTACTCCATATACAAGGCAAAGACCAGGTAGGGTGGATGTTTCAATGAACTTAGTCCAGTAAAAGACAGAAGATATCTGCTTTGATAACTATGATACAGGCAGTATATCTAAGTGCCATCTGAATGATACAAGGGAATGTTTAGTCATTCATTTACACTGGAGTGATGATAAGGCAGCATAGAGGGGGGAAGAAAAGGCCTGTCTGAGAAATAATAATTAGGATAATTTGATTGGAAGGTCAAGGATGTGTCAAGTAGTAGTGAGCACTATGATGGACATAATCACTTAAGATCATATTGTACAGACCTATAAATGCCAGGCTATGAAGTGCGAGGCCAAAGAAGGGTTTCCCACAAGAGAGAAGCATAACCAAAATGGAACTTTGGAACAATGTGGAGGATTGATTAGAAAGGGTGAGACTGGAACCCAGAGACTAGGTAGGAGGTTGAGGTAACAGTCCAAGCCAGAACAAGGGTTGAGGAGGGAATGAAAAAGACATGGGCAGAAATGGAAGAGGTAAAAATGAACGAGATCCAGTGGTGACTAAGTAACTATAGGGGACAAGAGAGAGTGTACTAGGAGAATGGTGGGACTTTAAAAAAATGGGGGCATCTCAAAGAGACTTGGGAGAAAGGCCAAAAGTTTAATTATAGACATGTTAATTTTGAGAAGCAAATAGGGTATCCAACTGAAAATATCCATAAAGCAGTGGAAAAATTGGACCAGAAGGTAGAAAGTAGGGGATAAACTGGGCTGTATTAGAGAGTCATCCATCATTTGCTTTTTTAAAAAAATTTTTTAACGTTTATTTATTTTTGAGAGAGAGAGAGAGAGACAGAGACAGAGACAGAGTGAGAGTGGGGGGAGGGGCAGAGAGAGGAGACACAGAATCTAAAGCAGGCTCCAGGGTCTGAGCTGTCAGCACAGAGCCTGACGCAGGATTCGAACTCATAGACTGCAGTATCATGAGCTTAGCCAAAGTCAGATGCTTAACTGACTGAGCCACTCAGGTGCCCCTCCATCATTTGTTTAATTAACATTTACATTTACTGTAAGCTGACTGGGTACCAGACACTGTGCTAGGGAATGGAGATACAATGATGAACAAGACAAAATCCCTGCCCTAAAAGAGGTTTTGAACTGAAGGAGGAAATAAACCAGTATCAATGTAAAAAGGGGGCTAAGTGTCATAAAAATGCAAGCACTATGAAAACACATTGGAGGAGGACTTAAGGCAGAATTATGGGGTCAAGAAAGGGAGTGAGGAAGGACAACAAGGAACAGCAGACCAGCACCTTCAGTTAGGAGAGTGGTGAGCAACTGAACACACAGATGGACAATGGCCAGACAATCTATAAAAAGAGAACTCTGGGGGTGCCTGGGTGGCTCAGTCTGTTAAGTGTCTGACTCTTGATTTTGGCTCAGGTAATGATGTCACAGTATGTGAGTTCAAGACCTATGTCAGGCTCTGTGCTGACAGGGTGGAGACTCCTTGGGATTCTCTCTCCCCCTCTCTTTCTGCCTCTCCCTTGCACTCATCTCTCTCTCTCTCTCTCTCTCTCTCTCTCTCTCTCTCTCTCTCAAAGTAAATAAATATTTTTTAAAAAGAGAGAACTCTAATCCACAACCTGCAGCAAGCAGCCCAGGAAGCCAACCTACTACCTATAGTAACCAGCCCAGGAAGCCAAACAATAACCTGTATAACAATTGTCCCCAAACAGCCAGGACTTGGTTAGTAACTGACCCCTCTCCTATATTTTGACCCCTTTCCTAACTTAGGACCAACCAGAGAAAGCCAAATATATATCCCTAACTACTCAGAGGATACCCCACTTCTAGTTAGCCCACCTGCAACTCTTACATGCCTATAGCTTCCAATCAGAACACAGGTAAAGCCTTCCCTTTCTTCCACTATAAAGCTCTCCTCCTCCTGCTTGCCTTTGAGTCTCTGCAAACGCAAGTGAAAATGGCTGACTCCTTTGTTACAGTAAGCTCTGAATGGATAGCTGTAGCTCGTTCACATTTGGTGCTCTTTGTTTATTTCCACTACAGCAAGTGATTGTGTAGGGCTGGACTGTAGTGGATGTATGTAGGGGTGAAGGGTCAGTGGAACCAAGAAGGGAATTTGAGCTCTCTCTCCTAAGCAGTGTGGGGAATCAGCAGCCATATTAGGAATGATTTTTAAGCCAGGAGAAGGAGTACAATGTCTATGCTAAGTGTAAAGCCATCTGTGCAGAGGTGAGAGCTAATTCTGAATCTTTAGTCCCACCTTCTCAGGACTAGTTTTCAGAGGATGAAAATAAGAATGGGTGGGACAAGACTACTTTTACTGAAGCAGTGACTCAAACTCACTCAGTCTTTGCCCATCATATAAGAAGTGAGGGGTCCACAGATGCCCTGCAACCCTTAGGGGACTCTGAAAATTTGGAAAACTAAGCAAGAGATGACACATGAGCTGCCCTATACACACATGTAACCCAAACACAACTCAGTGAACCAAACTAATAAACAAAACACAAAACAGGAGAGAATGGCTGAGTTGTGAGTCCATATCAGAGTAAGCTGTCAAATGGTTAGAGTAAATAAAAACTGGGATTAGCTAAAACACCTGCATTTTGAACAAAGGCTACAACCAGATCGTGTATTGGACCTTTTAGGCCCCTCCTATGATTTTTTTTTAATGTTTATTATTTTTGAGAGACAAAGAGAGACAGAGCATGAGTGGGGGAGGGGAAGAGAGAGAGGGAGACAAAGAATCCAAGGCAGGCTCCATGCTCTGAGCTGTCAGTACTGAGCCAGATGTGGGGCTCGAACACACAAGTTGTGAGATCATGACCTGAGCCGAAGTTGGACGCTTAACCGACTGAGCCATCCAGGAGCCCCTTATGATGTTTAACATTAAGCAAACACACCTTGATTTGCCAAACATCTTTAGAGTGAACTTAAAATACAAGAAAATAAATGGAACCTTGAGTAAGGTGCTTATTTTAATTATGCTATATTTTAATAGATATGATTACAATCTCATTATAAGATTTTTTCGTAAGATTTTTTGAAAATATATTTATCAGAATTCTTTATAAATTTATCAGAATTATTACAAATATTATTTGTAATAATAAATTGCTTTTGTATAGCTCTTTACCACTTTCAAGATACATTTGACCAAGAACATTTGATTTCCACGTTGAATGGGAAATGGAAAAGGGTGTGTGTGTGTGTGTGTGTGTGTGTGTTGTTTATATATATGTGTTGATAGATGGGCTCTTGGATCACTTGGTCCAAGATTTTCCCTTTACTCCTGAGGAAAATGGAGCTTGTGATCACTCACATACTTAGAGACTGGACAGGAAAAACACATCTTTTGACTTTCAGACTGGCCCTCTATGCCTTCTTAGTAACCTGATTCCCATCTCACTGACCAGAAGACTGAGGTTAAGGTGTGGGAGGGAGTAGACTATTAAACAAATAGCTTCATTGAATCATGCCTGCTGATATCCACACCCTTGTGCAGTCCTCTCCCACATCAACTTTAGCCTTCAACACGTGACTAGCTTTAGCCAGTAGAACATCAGCAAAGTCAGCAGAGGCTCCATAAGCATCTGCAATTGGGGCTCAGCATGCACCACTTTGGCTAACCTCCCTGAAGAGGAAAGACTATGTGAAGAGAAACAAGTTCAGACTCCCCAGCTCCCATAACTGAGCCCAGTTTCCAGGTGACCTATCAACTAAATGTAATCACATGAATGAGCCCAGGCAAAATTAACAGAACAATGAGAAATAGAAAATAATTTTTGTTTTAAATTATTAAGTTTTGGGGTAGGTTGTCATGCAGCAAAGGATAACCAATACCCTAGAGAAAAAAGAGACTGGCCCACGGCAGTCATTCTCCAGCCCAAGAGCAGTATTCAGAGTCGACCATCTCACACAAAATTGGAGAATGTCTTGGTGAACAGAGCTATCCTTGACTTGGAAATTTCAGATTCCAAGTTCAAAATTCACTCAAAATCTCTGTGATTAGCTCATCCAACTGCTTACCAATTTTTGATTCTCATCTTATGCAATACACTCTTCCCCTCAAAGCCACTGGGTATGCCTGAGGGTGGAGGGACTGCCACTACTCTCTAGACCAACATTAGTGGTGACAGCTGCTGAGACATGTTTGTACAGATGGAGTAAAGGACAACCAGAGAGACAAAGGCACTTGCCTCGATCACAAGCTGTTGGTACAAGGGACAGGACGTGAATCCAGGTCTCACTCCAAAGCCAATTATCTTTTGGGTGATGCATGCTACTACTAAGCTCCAATCCCAAGGTGTAGAGATAGTGATCACATGTCTTCAAAGACCTTTAGGTGAGCAACAGAGCCACAATAGGTGTCTTGCAGGGACACGTATTACAGTATGAATTAATTTATTTTTTCATTATTGTCTGAACAGGGTCTGAGACAGCAGAATCATGGATTATAGATTATTTCATTTGTCTGGATACATAGAACTAGCTATTTATCAGGCATTATTTTAAAATCTCTGGGGTTTTTTGTTGTTGTTGTTTGTTTGCTAGTGAAGTCTTCAAATTCATATATACTGTTTAAAATAACATTAAAATTTTTGCAGCAGAAATTTGTTGGCTTATATGTGGGGGCCACCAGGGACCTTCCCCCCCACCTCCCCGCAACAACAACCACCACCAAGGAACAAAGAATTACATTTACATTTGTCAAAAAGGAGAACTGGGTCACCTACCATCACTAAGCTCTCTCCTGAACTGATTAGTAGACAATTAAAAGTGGTTTGGCAATGCAATTTGCAAATGGATGGTGCCACAGAAGCACATGTTCCACTTTGTGGGGGAGTGGGTGGGGAGAAAAAGAAAAAGAAAAACAAAGGCTACAAATTTTAATCATAAATCATGCTTCAGTTTATTCAACTGTAATAATACTATTCGTTGGCTCATTATGAGGTTTCATACAACCTTGAAAACACTGATCACGCCTGCATGACGTACAGCATGGATTGTTGGGTCTGACATGTAAACTAATTATATCTGATTTTAGCTCTGCCTTCAGCCCGTTGGGAAGGCAGATAGATACAGCATTCACCATGAAGCCTGGAATCCCCTTGCTTTGCTCAGTTACTGAACAAGCCTGAATGTTGTCAGAAAGAGGAACAATTGGAACCAGGAGATGGGGAAAAGCTGGTAGTACTTCCTAGGAGTGGTAACTGCTACAATATTACAAATGTATACTTCCAAGAGTTAGTTGTTTTGAAGCTAAAGGAAGAAGATAAAAGTGATCAACAAGTCAGAGAGTTCTATCAGAGTGTAGTTCCCGCTGCTATTTATTGGATGCTTATGCGAGAGGCCAATCCTTTTTCATACATTATCTCATTTCATTTTCCCAGCAAGCCTATGACATATTTGTATTATCCACATTTTATATAAGAGGATGTTGAGGCCAGTTAAGTTCAGAAACTTGCCTAAGGTCACACAGCATAGCTGGGACTAGAACCCATTTTCTTTTACTTAAGCCTGTGCCCTAAGCCACTCAAGTAAACTAAGACCCAGGGCAAGCCAAGTGGCCAGAAGCTCTTATAAACTCAGTTTGGCAACAACTGGGCTCTGAGGCCCTCTCTAATATGCTTTTCCAGCTGTATCAGCAAGTGATTCAATGATCTCTGCTTCGATTTCTGTGCTTCTCTGTGAGATAGATCAACATGGCAAGATGTAACCTCAAGATAAACAGTTCAGTGTGGCTTGGGCACCCCCGAGGGCTCCCAAGATATGTTTCAGGGTCCACAAGGTCAAACCTCTTTTCACAATACTAAGATATGTTTCCTTCTTTTACTCTCATTTTCTCATGAATATAGATAGAATTTTCCAGAAGCTACATAAAGTGTGATGACACCAGCACTCTGATGGCTAATGGAATGTGTCCTTGTGTTTCAAAAATATCAGTTGTAATTTCTAATATGGTCAACATAAATAAATAAATAAATAAATAAATAAATAAATAAATAAAATCCTCGAAAACAAAAGTTTGTTGGGGTCCTCAATAGTTTTTAAGAGTTTAAAGAATTCCTGAAGCAAAAAAATCTGAGAACTACTGCTAGAGATCATGTGTGTAGGACCAATCAAAACAAAATAGTCTGAAATGTTAAATACTGGTAAACAGAACTTAAAACCAAAAAGACCTGTTTTGCTTTTGAACAGCTGATTACTAAAGTGATTTTTAATTCTTTGAATGAGCAGAGCCAGCTGACTCACACAGCACAGGAAGAAAGAAAGCTGTTTGATCGTGGGTTAACTCTTGCCCAAAATCTTTAACCATGGGTGAAGAGCCCATCACTCAGGGGGTGCAGCTTACGTCAGGGGAGAAAATGTATTGATAGAAAACTGCATTATAATCATACCTCAGTTGGCAACCTGTCCTGGCCACACCTTCCTCATCAACAGCTGAGTGTCAATACCAAGTCCTTTGAGCCGATCATTTGCCTCTGTACATCAATTGCCAATGCAACTGAAGACTTTGTATTTTTTAATATTTATTCATTTTTGAGAGACAGAGAGACACAGCATGAGCAGAGGAGAGGTAGAGAGAGAAGGAGACACAGAATCTGAAGCAGGCTCCAGGCTCCAAGCTGTCAGCACAGAGCCCGACTTGGGGCTCAAACTCACAAACTGTGAGATCATGACCTGAACCAAAGTTGGATACTTAACCGACTGAGCCGCCCAGGCCCCCTGAAGACTTTAATATAAACTGAATATGATGTGCTAGACAGAAAGATAGGGCATGAAGAGGAGAGAAAACAACCAATATTGATCATGCCCTCCTACAAACCAGGGGCTTGGTACATATTATCTCATTTATTTTACACAATAATCTACTGAGGTACATATTATTAGACCCATTTTGGAGATTAGGAAATGGAAGCTGAGTGGCTAAATTAGTTATCGAGGTTCACTCAAGACCAAGTTCCAAGACTAAGGACTAAGCACACCCAAGACTAAGGACTCATCCACTGTGCTGACATTCCCAAACCTAGCTGTGCATCAATCATTTGGAAAGCTTCCAATTTTTCACATTCCCTGGCCCTACCTTGAAGATTCTTTCAGTGAGTCTGGGTGTGACTTCGTAATTCACAGAGCCCTACCAACTGTCGACTGCTACCTTGGCTTTTATATAGCTATATGATTAGTTGGCTGAATGATTTCACATTTGAAAGCCTTTTCCACACCGGCACTACTGGTTGGCTTTCTTTTCAGGGCCCTTTTTTCTTTTCTCGAAGAAATAGTATTTCTATTATACAATGAGAATTGTTCTTTACCCATGACTAACTGGAGATGAAGCCCACAGAGAAGCTGATGCAGAATGCTCTTCCCAGCTCTAAGCAACCATGCATACACCTTTCCCAATTCTCTCCCAGCAATTTGCAGGTCCTTGGTAAACACCTTTAAATTAAATTGAAATGGGATCGCAGATAATCCTCATAACTCTATTAAGCAGGTTTAATAATTCCGAATGTGGAATGTGATGGCTGATGGGTTTTCCACAGTAAATAGAACTGGAATATAAATGCTTATCAGTCACCAAAATCTGGATCAGCAACCCAGTGGTACTGACCTGGAAAAGGCTGGGTACTTTGGATTCTGCTCAGAAGAACTAAGGATTGCACAGAGCCCCACTGGGAGTGGGCAGCTGTGGCCACGTGGTCTCTGGTAGTCACATACTCCCTTTGTGGTCTCTTTTGCGGTCTATGACATCATTAATGGCCACTCATATTCTCATATCAAAGAGGACAGGTAATGGGGCCATGTTGACAAGAGCTATCATCCTAAGAGTAGTCAAGCCAGCCAATGCTGCTGCTTCTGAAATCCAGCCGCAGCTGGAGAAAGGGAGGGCAGAGGCCTGGGTGGGACAGGGCCTATGGAGACACAAGAGGGGAGGCCATGAGAGTCCCTGTGTTTCCTCTCTTAAAATGTCTGACAACCTGCAGTGAAAACACCATCGCTTTATAGGGAAAAACAAAACAAAACAAAACAAAACAGATAGCCAGGAACAGGGTAGGTGCTGAATTTAGTTCTGTAGACTTCCTATCTCAATTTCTGAACAAAGCCAATTTAAAAGTCGCCGATTTAGGACCGAATCCTAAATTATGGTGATTCATGATACAAACTCAACTCTGATTGTAAGAGCGAGGTGCCTTCTCAAAAAAGTTATTTAGCCAGGAAAGTTACAGAAAAGAGCCCGTCTCCCCACTCAAAGAAAGGGACAGTAATGGGAGAATTTTACAGAGTCCAACCGAAATGCAGCCCCTCAGTGAGGAGGGTCCATGAGTTAGGGTTTTATGCTAAAGCTGAGGGGCCACTGTGACAAGGGACAGATAAAGTACATTTTCATGTACAAGCCACCCTCAATTTTACCTCTGCAATAGGGTCCACTCACTTCCCAAGAATAAGGTAATAACCCCAATTCTATGGAACAATAGAAAAGGATAAAATGGCAGATCTTTCACCAGTTAGAAATCGCAGTTTGGCAAGGATTGAACACGGGGCTATCTTTTGCTCCCCACAACCCCAATCTGGCTAACACCTTACATTTGGGCAGCATTTTCTAGATTCCAACCCTCTTCACATTTACAATCTCCCTAGATCCTCGACCCCCACAACATGAGCAAGCAGGGCAAGGATCACTAGCTCGACTTTGCAGATTAGGAAATTATTTTTTAAAAGTTGTCTGAGTGGTTGGAGCCACAGAAAAAAACCATCCAAGGCTGTTAGAAACTTTTGGGACTTGGGGCGCCTGGGTGGTGCAGTCGGTTAAGTGTCCGACTTCAGCCAGGTCACGATCTCGCGGTCCGTGAGTTCGAGCCCCGCATCAGGCTCTGGGCTGATGGCTTGGAGCCTGTCTCCAATTCTGTGTCTCCCTCTCTCTCTGCCCCTCCCCCGTTCATGCTCTGTCTCTCTCTGTCCCAAAAATAAATAAAAAAAAAAAAGTTGGAAAAAAAAATTAAAAAAAAAAAAAAAAAGAAACTTTTGGGACAAATGAGGAACTTCTCAGTTATTTTTTTGTCTGTGTGACTTCTTTTCCAGTGTTTAGTCAACCCTAAAATATTTAGGTTTTCTTTCTACCAGAACACAATTATTCCTGGCTACCTTTCACTTGCTGCTAGGATTTCTTTATCCAGCCTACCCTTCTAGGCTCCTTTTCCACACGTGATGTGCATACAGTGGCCCGCATTTTCTTAGTCGCCTGATCCCCTACACATCCTATTTGCCTTTCCCTTCTACCTAAGGACACATTTTTCTTCTGCTGCTCTTCATGTATCCCTTCGGTTCATTTCTCTTATCTTTCACCAACTCCTCTAGCTGCTGACTTGCTAGGCTACCTAATGTATCTCTCTACTTTCAAGTCTTAGTCTTGCATCAGACACACAAAACCCTGCAGTCACAACAAAGGATGTGTGCTTTTAGGACCACTTTACAAACTGATTTGGCAGAAAGAAGGGCACTTTACTGCATACTAATAATGCTTTAATAACATTTTCCTGTCACGAGGGCTTGGGTGTTAAAGTCAGTGGACTCCTGAAACCACACAACACCCTTTGTGCAAATATATAAAAAAATAATGTATTAGTGTTTCATTCAGCTAAGTGTCTTTGGCACGAACAATGATATCTCCAAATCCAGGTTCCTTTTTTCTCACCCAATTATTTTTCTTGTCTAGTAAATCTTGCTATTGTGTAATAAACTTTTTGTATTGGTAAATGTGTTTCTATATTTGTAAAATAACTGTGGCACAAGGGTCTGGTGCTTTCCTTAAGGAAATGAAAATGTCTAAATAAAATAAACATTAGCTCTACATTTGGAGGATTTTGTCCATTGCGTTTATTACCTGGCAAAGGGCCTGATGTTCTATAAAACCTACAAAGAAGTGGCGCCTGGGTGGCTCAGTCGGTTAAGCGTCCGACTTCGGCTCAGGTCATGGTCTCACAGTTCGCGGGCTCGAGCCCCGCGTCAGGCTTTGTGCTGGCAGCTCAGAGCCTGGAGCCTGCTTCAGATTCTGCCTCTCTCTCTCCCTCTCTGCCCCACCCCCTCACATGCTGTCTCTCAAAAATGAATAAATGTTAAAAAAAGTTTAAAAAAACATACAAAGAAGATGTAAAGAGGTGTAAAAAGTTAATAGTTGAGATCAAAGAAAATGTTGTCATTTCATCTCCTGGTATACAGCAGGTGCCCGATAAGTCTTTGTTGAGAAAATATCAAGTTCTAACCCCACTCCATATTCCTTTACTCCTATTATGTTCTACAATCTGAGAATTAGGAAATTAAAGGGCATTTTATATAACCATTAATCCACATCGTTGTGGCTAAATAACATTGAACTAAATGACTTAGAGGACTTTTTCTAGGTAGATGAATCTATAATCATAGATAAGAAAATGGAGAAAAAGGAAAAACTTGGAGTACTGCTGGCTAATGGTCTTATTCCTATGTGTCTCTAGTAAATCATGATCATAGACCATGGAGATTTCTTAACCAATCCAGAGTTCATACTGATTTCACTTCCAGGTGTTTAATAGACATCAGGAACTTCTCTGGCCTTTACCTGTTCAATTTTTCTCTCTGGAAAAGTCATTGTTAAAATCTGTTTCTCACTATATGTTTCTTATGGTCTGATAAATACTGATCAAGGACAATAATAGGAGGATTAGCAATGAATGTGGGGGGGTTGGCAAGTGGAAAGTATAATTGGAAGAACAGTTGTGTGTAGGTTCTTAAGTCAAGATATAGTCCCTATATCTTTGCTCTACAGACTTCATCCTATCTTTTGGGGCATAATATTCCTTATGGTAGCTTCGCTACTCAGGCTTTAATAAAAGCATCATTTGAGTTATGATGTGACATATTTTAGCATTCTTGTTGCCACCAAGGTACATTCTTTTGAATGCTTGCTAAGGTCCTATCTCTAGATAAGCAAAGGCTCCTACTTTTGCTTAAATTCCCCTAAGTGGATGCTATACCCAGTGTACGAGGGATGAAAGGAAGGAATTCAGTTTACCAGCAGGTTTAATAAGCTGTTGCTACATTAGGATACTAGAGTTGAGAGTAAGCTTTCGGAGACTCCCTGCCTCAGCTCCAATCTGATCCAATGTCTGTTAACTTTACTGGCTCTGATCAGCATATGGATAGAAAAGACTAGTACGTGAATCACTGACAGTCAGTCCTGGTTTTGCCAAGATGCAGCAGCAAAGCACTCTCATTTAATCATGCAAAATGACATAATGCTTCTTTCTATTCTTTAGTCCTTTCAATGATTTGGGACTAAATCCTAAAATTTCTAGATTCAGGACGAAAGGAATAAACAAAGGTGGCTGAGAGGTAGACATTAATAATACAGACCTTCTTTGTCATGATTTTGTGGTATACTTCTATTTTGATAATGCCCGAACCATCCCAAAATAAATAAGTGACCAAAATAAGTTTGAGAGAAGGAAGTAGAGAGAACAGTAAGTTTTAAATTGGTCTCACTGGCTCTGACACAAATCCCCTCCTTGTCCTGAGCCTAGAGCCTTTTTGCTCAGCGATGGTGCACTATATACAGTGCTATCAGTCAGACCATAATCACAAGCAGCCACTGGAAGGAACAATTAAAACTCCTCAAGCCCTTAGCCTTTGATCTTGACAAATTAAACACTAATGACACATTCTTTTTTTTTAATTTTTAATTTTATTTTCAAGAGAGACACAGAGCACGATCAAGGGAGGACACAGAGAGAGGGAGCCACAGAATCCAAAGCAGGCTCCAGGCTCCGAGTTTGTTGGCACAGAGCCTGATGTGGGGCTCAAACTCACAAACCGCGAGATCATGATCTGAGCTGAAGTCGGACGCTCAACCGACTGAGCCACCCAGGCGCCTCTAATGACACATTCTTATTAAGAATTCTCATTATAATAAAGCATGAGTAGAAATGGGAGGAATGACCTGATCATAGCCCAACTTCCCCATGTATGAATCAGTGGGGGTGTTCGATGTCCAGGAATCTACTGTGGCCGTGTGACAGAATGGAAAAAAGTATGCATAGTTTGCAAGCAAAGAACCAGAGTATGAATCTTGACCTCACTCATTTATAGGTTGTGTGATCTTGGAAATTGTCAGACTCGGCCTCCTATAAAACAGGGATTTGGAATCACCACTTCACATGCTTCATGGGAGGCACAGATGAGAGAATGTTCACAAAAGTTCCTCCTCCACCCTCCACTATGCTGACTGGTGATGTTCGTATTGGTGCCTGGGGGCAAGGTCACCAGCCACGGCCAAATCCCAACTAGTACACAGCTCTGGAGGTTGAAGGCCCTGGGTATGGCTGGTGCACAGACACCCCCATCACTCATCAGTGGGGACCTCAAACCCCAAGGGAGGCAGCCGGGATTCAGCCAAGAAGGCTTTCATGGCTGTTACTTCTGTATTACCTGTCTGACTGGCCAGGTGCAAGGTCAGGCATTGGGAGGGAGCACGGATTCACTTGGTCTTCACCTACTTATGTAGAACATGGTATCTGACGCCAGAACCGTGATTCTAGTTGCACTGTTAAATTCAAAAGTGAATCCAACAAGAGGAAAATGATTTTAGAAACAATCAGTTTCGGGTGTCCATTCTGAAATGGAATGCTGTCCTCTTTTCGTTTTAGAGTGACAGGGTAATGGTCAAGGAAATGGAATCTAATAGAGGTTTTATGCTGACAGCTCAACTGGGGCTCAGGCCCTCTCACTATGAGGATGGCCGGAAGTAGAAAGGCTCATTTTACCAAATTCCAAATCCAAACAGAAGAAAAGAGCTCAGAGGAGTTCAAGGTGAAGGAAACAGCAGCCCACTTTTCCTTACATGCTCTGCTTTTGTCCTTCACACACTTCACACTTGAGGGAGAAACTAATGACATTGACCTCGGGCCCCCATTCTGCCCGGCCGTGCACACAGCTGTGGCAGGCGGTCCCCGAGGGCCCCTGCCCGCTGCAGCACGCACCGTTAATGTGGCCAAGCCAGCAGCTGACTGAAAACAGTGGCAGGCAGGCACTAGGCACACGACCCCTGACACTGCGGGCCTTTTTTTCCTCCTCTCAGCGAGCAGCCAATGGGCGGGCTCTCTCCACCGGCTGCCATGGCAACGAGAAGACTGCTCTGCAGTGCCCAGAACAGATGTCACATGAGCCAAGATGAATGTGGTGGGGGTGGGGAGCATGTGGTGGGGGTGGAGGGGGATAGGGGAGGCATTTGGAGTTAAATGGTCCCACCAGAGGGAGTGAGGCATATTTTGAAGTAAGTGCAAAGCTGTAACAGCTATTTTCTTTCTTTTCCCTGTCCTTTAAGTTCTAAACACACATGCACAAACACGAATGTCCTTTTATCTCCACTACTGAGGTGCTTGCGGCTCTCTGGCTTTCATGGCAAACATGAAAGCTCTGATTTCTTGAAGCCTAAATGAACATCGCCTTCACTGCAGAAATGCAAGCGGGCATTCTGCAGCCATTTAGGAACAGGCTGGGAAGTTCTGTGGAGGGGGATTGGGGAAACTTAGAACCACACGGAGCCGAGATAAAATCCACAGGAATTTTAAAGGCAAACGCACCGCCTCTGTAGGCAAACAACAAACCCTGTTTCACTCTTGTTACCACCAACATGCGAGGGCTCCTACTATCCTCCCCCACGGGTAGTTTCTCTGATCTTACCATTCCTAAGGCCATTTTATATAGACTAAACCAGGGCAAGCCTTACAAATCTACCTGCTTGAGTAACAAAGGCTCTTTTGTTGTCTCTAAAATAGATCCTATTCTAGATAAAATACTGTATTTAAAATGTTTCCACTGCCTTCCGCTTATCTGCCACTGAAATTAACCAGTAGAGTGTGAGCATGTGGGTGCACGGAATAAACCTATATATTAGTTGGTAAGATAAGAGGGGATATTAGTGGCAGGCAAACACAAGACACTGCAGGCCTTTTTTCCCTCCCTGCTTGCAGCCAATGGGCAGGAACCTAATCTCGTTCCTGTTATCAGACCACATGTATCAGGGAGGCATAAGGGACAAGGTATAGATCCAGTCTTAATCTGACAGATGAAATGCACCGAATGCGTCGGAGGAAAATGTTGCTGAGAATTATTTTGCACTTGTGCTTAAGTCCCCTGACAAACATTCATTCACAGGGTGGCTGCTTTGTGCAACGTGCCACAGGGAGTGTTGCAAAGGATGCCCCACTTATAATCAAGAGTGAAAAGAAATGTGGAAATGCTTGTAATGGGTAAGATGAAATAAGTGTAGCAGGCAAAGCATGATGTGAACCTGGAGGGAGGCAGGCTCTGAGAAGCGTCCTGGGGTATGGGGAAATGAGACAGCTTCTTCTGTGATACACACTCAACACATACACCAGATCACAGGATGCCTTAACACCCTAAGAAGTAGTCGCTATTACCCTAACAAATCAGGAAACCCTAGCTTCGAGAGGTTGGCAGTCAAAGGTCACATCGCAAGCAAGCAGCAGAACCACTGGTGATCCATGTCAACCACCCACCTCCATGGGCTTTTGCTCTGTCAACCAATGAGCAGAAGTGACACCCTGTTGCAAAGAACGCAGCTGTGGATGTAGGCACCATATCCTGGTCTACGCAATGGCGCCCATGAAGTTGTGGACTTCAAACACTCGCCGCTTGTTTCCCAGTACATATTAAAATAAACATGCAACTATTAAAATTGAAGAGGTTCATCTAGATATACCTTAAAGTAATCCTGTATAACACAAGGGATACATATGTCACACTTTGAGAGCCCCTGCATTTTCCCATGCTGGCCTTGAAAGATGAGGAGTGTAACCCGTGGAAAGTTTGAGTTCACTCAACTCTCGTCCTATGTAGGTCATGGTTATTTTGCACATATACCTCCACTGAAATGAAAATGTCTTCTTGGTCCTCACAAGAATGCTTTCTTCTCTCATTATTCTGGCCAGTAAGTGGAATCATAGGGTTCTTGCAGTGCACTTGAATGAAATGCAGAACGTGAATGAAAGACTGATGGCCCAGCAATGCCCAACAGTCAGCATTGCTCCTGGAAGCTGCCACCACAAGCCCAACTCCGCCCTGGGGGCCGCAACTTCCTGCCACTGCAGCAATGGGCCAGAACCACCAGAGGGCAGTAACACAACCAGATTTTTCATTTGGATCCAAATGCGGATGCACACAGTTTAATAATATGTAAAGCCCATTATTACAAGCTTTTCCTCTCCCCACCCCCTATTAATGAACAAATGCCCAGGGGTAATGCAGATATTTCGAAATACAGTGCAAGAAAGGGCAATCTGTACTCATACACAGGGAGTCTAACACACAGTGATAAGTGGAAATGAAAATAATCACCCAGATGCAACTAAACCATTAAGGCTAAAGATTTAGCTGTCTCTATGGCTGCATACATGGAAATATAGATGCCTGCCTCCCAGAAATGGGCATTTTTAAAACATTTATTTCATAAGTTCTTATTAAGAATTCTTAATACCTATAATGATAACTGCAAAGGTACAAGAGGGGTGTAAGAGGAATTTCATCTTTACTGCTGGGCATACAAAGGGGGATTCTTCTCTTTGACTAAGGTAAGTGAATGAATTATTCAGGGTCTTTCCATGGACATTTAAAACCCATAACTCCACACTTTAAACAACACCACAAATTTAAAAAGAAGAACAACAACTGGCTAATCCCCAAACTATAAAATACCCACTCTATTCAGGGTCCTTTGATGCAGAGGAATGATTTTTGATGTTTTGTAAAAGCAGAATCTTTTAGGGCAGTTACTGGTTTTAACATCACAGCATACAGCATACAATAGAACGAGCAGGGATACTCCTAACCATGGATAACCTACTCATTTCTCTATAAACAAAGACACAGAAATAACCTTGACACTTTCTCAATTCGTGACAGAAAGGAAGATTCTCTGATCCAATGTTTTTCACAATGGTTTGGAATTGGGGGGCCTTTGGAAAAGCAGAATGAAGTCAGCCTCATCTCTGGAGTCACCCCATGAAACCCTGATATTCGTAAACTGCTTGACAGATTACCAAATACCCCCCCCCACACACACACACACACAAAATTTGAGCAAGGCATTCATAATCAAATGACTCTAACTCTGGGGCACCTGGGTGGCTCAGTTGATTAAACATCTAACTCTTGATTTCGGCTCAGGTCATGATCTCATTGTTCGTGGGTTTGAGCCCTGCGTTGGCTCTGCACTGACAGTGTGGAGCCTGCTTGAGATTCTTTCTCAATCTCTCTCTTTCTGCCCCTCCCCTGCTCACGTCTGTGCTCTTTCTCTCTCAAAATAAATAAGTGAATATTAAAAAATATATAAATAATAAAAGTACTATCTAGGTCACTTTGAAAATGTGAATAAAGCCTTTTGAGCTCCGGTTTCTTCCTAAGGCAGGTAGGAGAACAGGTCCTGAACTACCTCCCAGTATAAGGACAAGGGTCACTTGTGTAGTATGACACAAAGCACTGAAAACTCAAGATTTATAAGGAGTTCTGTTCTTATTCTCCTCATTTTATAGACAAGGAACTAGAGCTGTAAAGACCTGTCCAAGGTCACGGTTGGTAAAGGTAGAGCAAGGCTGCCAGGTGTTCTCATCCAAAGCTGTGGTTCTTCCCACCCCTCCAAGGTAACTGTCAGCTTAGGCTGCTGTAACAAAGAACCACAGGCTGGGGCACTTAAACACAACCTTTATTTCTCACAGTTCTAGAGGCTGGGAAGTCTCAGATGGAGGCGCCAGCAGAGGAGATTTCATTGTGAGGACTCTTCTCATGACTTAAAGACAGCCTACCATCTCGTTGTGGGCGCACATGACCTCTTCTTTGTGTGCACGTGGAGAAAGAGAGAGAGAGAGAGCACTCCAATGTCTCTTCTTTTAAGGACACTAATCCCATGGTGGGGTTCCATCCTCATGACCTCATCTAACCCTAATTACTTCCCAAAGCCCCATCTCCAAATTCCATCACACTGGGAGGTTAGTGCTTCAACATATAAAGTCTGAGGAACACAAATATCCAGCCCATAACAAGGGGTAACAATGGGCTTCTTTATCCTGCTCCATATCTTCAGTTCAGGACAACAAATATTTGCTACTAGGTGCCAAGCACAGTACCAGGCCTTAGGGGAAACAAGGGTGACTAGGGGCCCCCAAAGAGTTTAGTGTTAGGACAGTTCTACGAAATGTTCTACAAGGGACAGCATTTATGACATAAGGACTTTTGTGACTGTGTATAGCATAGTTTATTATAACCAACTTCATGAGTTCCTTCTTCAGATAGCTATGTTTGAAACAACTGTAATGCAAATATGGCAACTAATCAGTACATAGTTAATATTTGATAAGGTAATTCATGTATTAATTTCCTGAGGAATATGGGGTCAAACAAGGAAGGAAGGATATTTTCAAATTTTGAGCCTTATAGAAGCTTACAAGGAAACAAAGGATCTGTACCTCCTGGTAGGGAGTAATCAGATTCAGTTACAGGATGATGATTATAGCATAACTGGATATTTATTGAATATATTTAACTTCTTCAGTTGAGTTGACATAATTAAAACTGCTTTCTGGGGATGCCTGGGTGGCTCAGTTGGTTAGGCGTCTGACTTCAGCTCAGGTCATATTCTCGTGGTTTGTGATTTCGAGCCCCGTACAGGGCTCTGTGCTAACCGCTCGGAGCCTGGAGCCTGCTTCAGATTCTGTGTCTCCCTCTCTCTCTCTGTCCCTCCCCACTTGCACTCTGTCTCTCTCTCTCTCTCAAAAATACATAAAAATTTAAAAAAAAACACCTGTTTTCTGGATTGGAAAACTGAAGGGTCTCAGCTTCAATTAATATATATTGGCTGACTACTACATGCTAGCAGTATGTATGTGTGCTAGTATGCATGATGGATGTATTAATTTACTTATATAAATATTCAGTCCATAATAGGGAGTATTTTACATATATATAAAGTCTCATTTAATTCCTACAATAAACCTTTGAGGAAATTTTGTTAGGTAATTTAAAATGAAGACCAGAGAAGTCAAGGACTCGTTGATGTTAAGTGACTAAGAGAGTACTAGAACATTCTTGCCAACCAATCAAACATTATTTTGATTACTTACACACACACACACACACACACACACACACACACACACACACACTTTTGTCCCCAAAATCTAGCTCCTAGGATTTTTTTTTCTGGTGTTATTTTTGGTCTGTTACTTTATTTTGGTAAGTAGTATAGGGGTGAAGTTGGGTCTTTTTTGAAGGTAGATATATTTGAAAGGGGAAAAGCTTATGTGAATGTCTATCTCCCTTCAAAACTAGACAAGGACCTTAAGAAAGAGATCAAGCCCCATCCTCTCTGGAGAATTGAGTGTATTCTGTGTTTAGCTCCGGGATCCAGAAGAACCCAGATGGGCGCTCACTCAATGAACATGGCTTAACTCTCCTGAGAAGCCCAGAAGAGAAGAGCTCCCCGTTTCAGTCTCCCATTTAAGGCTGGACACGTGACAGTGGTAATCTGGAAACCAAATCTGGAGACTGTGGAAGGCTAAATAATAGCACCTCCGAATGTCGATGTCCTGATCCCTGGAACATGTGAATGTTATTTTATATGGCAAAGACTTCAGAGATGTGATTAAACTAAGGATCTGGAGACAGGGAGATTATCTCGTATTATCAGGTGGGCCCTAAATACAATCATGTCCTTATAAGAAAGAGGCATAGGAAGATCAGACACACAGAATAAGAGGAGGCAATGTGACCATTGAGGCAGAGAATGGAGTGATGTGGCCACATGCCAAGGAATGTCAGCAGTCACTAGAGGAGTAGAGTCAAGAAAGGGATTGTCCATGAGAGCTCTGGAGGGAACACAGCCCAGATGAAACCTTGATTTTGGTCCAGCAAAACTGATTTCAGACTCCTGGGCTCTGGAACTATGAGAAGATAAATTTCTGTTGTTTTAAGCCACCAAGTTTGTGGTAACTAGCTGCAATGGCCATTTGTAACTAAGACAGAGACAAAAAGCCAGAGATATGGCAAATTAGAGAAAGGAAGACGGTTTTATGTACCAACCACTGACTTAATCTTACCAAATATTGTTTTACGATGTGACATTTAGTAATTTCTTCTGTCAAGAGAGTTTTCAAGATAGGTTTTGGGGTCAAGAACACTATGGTTAACTCAATAATTATTTCCTCCTGGCATATAACACATACTAGACAAAGCAGCAATTCCTCAAACCTCTAAATTTGGTCTATTTGTGGAAACGGTGACTCTGCATTAAGAACTAACTTTGAAATACAAAGAAACATAAAAACATTTATTATAATGTTCACTGAATAGCCGTAAAATTTTCTATGAGTGACCATGGTTCTCATCCTAAGTCCCCAGAATTCCAGAAGTTCTTGAGCTTTATTAGAAGGTTTGGAGCTCTGAGCAAGAATTGTATGTTAATTCTTAGATATACCATGGTAATTAGGCACTCTGACTAGAAGATGTCTCATGGAAAGATGGCAAAATGATTGTTTGGATTTCATTCTCAATGTAGTAGGGAAGCCAGAGATGAGTTTGACACAGGGCAAGGAAATGACTGGAATTAGATTTAGGAAGTCGCTCTGGCTGCCCTGTGTGGGTGGCTAGTAGTGGAGAGGTACACAGCCCAGTAGTCTAGGAACAGATAACAGTAGCCCGGACTATGACAGTGAATATGAAAATGAGCGAGAAGTAGGCACAGGAGGGACATATCTGAGAAGCAGACTGTAGGTTAATCTGATTAACCAGAGGTGAGGAGTAAGGGAAAGGGTGAATCAGTGAGGACTCATAGAGATCTTGCTTAAGCAAGTTAGAAGATGATGGCTGGGAGGGCAGGCAATGGGTTGGGGGCGGTGTCAGAAAAAAGCTGTGGGGCTTGTTATGGTGTGGGGGGAGGGGTGGGAATCAAGCCTCCCAGTTTAGGAAAGATTATGCTGACAAGTAAGGAGAATTAACAAGTAGGCAGTGGAATATGGGGATCTATAGCCCAGGGAGTAGTTCTGGCCCAGAAATTTTGAGTCAGCAGTATAAAGATGATGGCATTTAAACTATGCTAGAGAAAAGAAGCAAAAATTTAATTGGTAGCACAGGTAGATAGGTTATTTGGAAACGAAATCTGCTCCCTCTCTCTCTCCCTCTCTCTCTCTCTCACATGCACACACACTGAGCAGCCAAACCACAACTTGTCAGGGCTTAACTGGAGAGCATGGGCAGTCACTGACTATCTGGCTATAGCCTAAGTGCTCAGGGAAAAAAACTGAATAATCAGACCTGAACAAAATTCTACTATGATTTCAAAATTTGGGAAAGAAAATTAAATAATCAAAGCTGAAGCAAACCTAAAAAATGCTGGTGTAATCCAATCATTGCATACTGTTTTTAATCTTTCACTTTGAGTACTTTTCTTTAAAATGACACTATATGGAGTATAGATGACAGATGACAGACTGCAGGATAACTGAAATTTAAGATAAAATATGGCAAATACTTGGAGATTATAGCTATGTTGAAGATACAGATGAATGGATAGGTGGGTGGGTGAGTGGATGGATGGATGAACAAACAGACTGAGAGACTGATAGAAACAGATTTTAAAACACTATTTTTATATTTGGCACATGGTTGATAATTTAGCATTCACCCAAAAAGGTTATCCAGAGGAAAGGCTGTTCATGAAGTTTTGAGAGGTTGAGAAAGAGATAGGTCATGTGACCAGGAAAACTATCTTCAGACTTTTTAATTCTCTATCAAATTTCAAGAAACAAAACTTATCAGTGATCAAAAGATTTGATTCCTAAATGAGGAAGAGTTGCATTTTCAGGATATGAGAATTGCATCTGAACACCCACCTCCCCCACAAGAGGCCACGTTTCAGTTTGGAATATTAGCACATGTCATGACAGGTCCACTTGGGAGATAAGCTGTCTATATTTGATAATCCAAAGGCAATTAATAATACATTAGATTATCTCCACTTAAGACCATGAGGAAATAATTCCATCACGAAACTCAAGGAAAAAAATATGAAAATGCAGTTAAGAAAAGCTAATGTAGTCTTCACCACCCCCCCCCCCCCATATTTTGTGCGAAGTCTTCAGCTCATGAAGAACATGAAGCAGCTGTCCTACTCTGTGAACAGAATCCAGCACTTCCAAGGTCAATGAATCCAGTGTGATGTTTGATTTTCACTCAGATCCCCTTCTGTAAGATTTTCCAGACTCCTTTAAGAATGAAAACTCACAAACTTCCTCAGCCATTTTTCCTTTCCTAAGGTTGTTGGTGAGTCTGGTATCTACAACCCAGCCAACTTTGCAGAAAACCACAGTTTAGATGGAAAATCACTTTGGGTTTCTGGCTCATCAGCAGTACTGCACATCTAATTAGCTCAACAATTGGTCCCTGTGATAAAATCAGCTAATTTTATGTTCAAATGGCTGCTCCGTGGTAAGCAATACTGTCACTCTAAACTCCAAGTATAAAGAAGTTGCTGAAGAAGCTGGTTACTAGGGGGTCACTGGGGGCAAACTAGTGAAGACTATTAAATTAGTAACCTAAGTCAATGTTATAGTTAGTGCATAGGGGTCCCACCAGGACTCAAATAAGATGAATTCCCAGAATGTAATGACAGGGCTGGAAATGCCAACTCTTAAAGGGGAAATGAGTGTACATAAAATGCATGGAATGAGTCATGTGCAGAATCTTCCAATCTCAGAAATAAACCTATATTTTTGTGATGAGATTACAAATCCTAGACCTCAGTCTAGTACTGTTAAGAAATGACTCTCCCTAGATTAAACACCTTGTTGTTTCAGGAATTTGTGCAAGGTTACCTTAGGTAGAAAACCCAGGAAAGCCAATTCCAGGTTCCAGGAGTCAACTCTTTAGTTTTCTCCTCTCCTTTACTCACCTGTTAAGGCAACTGGTGATATCTGAGACTCTCTTCCTGCTTTGTGGGATCTATTAGCAACCACATTTACTTTTAAAGGTAAATTCAAAAGCACAGATCAAGTTCTTTATGGTGCAAAAGCTAATTATATCACCTCTCACATGCACTGCAAATTAGTGATTTTTTTTGGTGTGTATATTAGAAATTTATACAACTTTCAAAACTAGGAACAAGAAACACATGAATATATACAATTCTACATAACGGTACTAAGAGATACATGCATACCTATATCTAAACATATCCATTATATTTATGTATGTATATAGATAAATAGAGTCAGAGATATACAAATGACTTCATTTATATAAAGTGTTCAAAATAGCAATGAGCATGGAGTAAGCACTCAGTTTGTTCTGGTGTTGCTGTCTATCAGCAGCAGCAGCATCATCATTATATAGCTACATACATATACGATATGTAAATATATACACTACACATGTAATGGTATAGTATATAACTATCTGCTTGTAACAGGATGTCTGTTGAAAAATAAAAGTCTTTTTCTTTCTCTGCTCTAACAGAGGTGCCAGAAAGCACAAAATCATGGTAGATCATCCTCAAGGCTTTGTAGTCGGTCAGCTGCCTGGCCCAGATGAGGTGGAGTGGCTAAAGGACCCTCTGTAGACGGTCGCATCAGCCACCTCTCATGCACCAGCTCAGATCCTCTCAGCCTCAACTGTCTCTCCTCCAGTTCCCACTGCAGTGCTCAGCTCTGGATGGACTCTGATTAGTTTTATGCAGGTGAGCCCTCCAGCGATTTGTCTCACACTCATGCCATGTGCCTCCTGCCTCCTGCCTCCTGCTGCAGGGACATAGTCCTCCTATGTCCACCCACGTGCGACCCAGAAGCACAGAGTGAACCCGTGGGGAATGGCATCCAACAGACATATGCTTCCCTTCTTCTCCCAGAAGGACTGGTCATTTCACAGGGACCAAACAACCCATCACTGATAGTACAGACCGAGTTATATTGGTTCTCCCTCTTTTTCTTTTCCAGGCCCCCCGCCCCTTGCTCCTCCTCCACGGCACCACACTCCCAAGTAAGTCCTCACACACAAGCCTTTGCCACAGGCTCTGTTTTCCATGGGATCTGGACTAAGATAAAAATTATAGTGGTCACCGAGTGCAGGTATATGCAATTAGCCCTACTGTTCACCAAGGAAGGTGACACAATGAGGGCCTTCATTCTTGGTTCCCAAAATGGAAAATGACTTGACCCCTCATGGTATAGATCTGAAAAGGGGGAAAGGAGACAGTAGTTCCTGGTGCTCAAGGTGGGACAGAAGGATAAATCCTGACCCAGGACTCCTGGGCAAGGACTGTATCAAGAATGGAAAGACACCTCTGCACTTGACTGAGCTCAGCCAAGGTCCCCAGGGTTGTGGCTTTCAGTATTCAGCTCTTTCTTGTGGTGACTGAAAGGAAAATTACCTGACCCTCATGCTGTGTATCTCCAAAAAGAAAGGGAGGGAGCAGTTCCTGGTGCAGCATCTCTGATGGCCATGAGGACTGTGCTCCATGGCAGTCCGATGCTCTTGCAATAAGCCAACACAACAGCAGAAGGCTTGGAATCTTGAGTCTTCAGCCAGGGAGCCAGACTGGCATGCCCCATGCTCCCTTCAACATAGATACACACACCCCTCATAGACTGCTATGCTGTCTAATCAGGTAGCCACTAGCCACATGTGGCTATTTAAATATACAATTAAATTAATTAAATTAAAATAAAACAAAACAAAACACTCAGCTCTCAGTCGCATTAACCACACTTCAATGTTCAATAGCCACATGTGGCCAGTGGCTATTGTACTGGAGAGTACAGAAGAGACCACCGGCCATCATGGCAGAAAGTTGTACTGGAGGTGCTGGTCTAGAGTCAAGACTCTCTGGGTTTTAGCCAGTTAGCCAGGAGACAAGTACTGGACTTGACACTCATCTATCGGGGGGATGCAGGACTGCTTTTATTTATGTGGTAAAATAAAAGAAACATGAGAGTATTTGTTCTCTGAGTTGATAATAAAGCAATTATATGTGGTTACATTAACAGCAATGGATATTTGGATACTGGGAGGACAGAAGACCCCAATCTTTATAAAAAAAAAAAAAAAGACCCTACTTTTAAAAACCAAGCAAAAATGTGTACATGTATGTGTATCCCATATGCTTAGGTACAAAACACCCAAAAAGCATGTGGTTAGAAAAACTATCTAGAATATAACATTAATATTCCCCAAATCTACAAAAATAATGGAGAAGTTATTAAAAGTTTATTAATATTTAATATCTAAATTTTAGTTCCTATGTGTATCAGTTATCTAAATCAACATGGGCTCCACTCACAGCTAAGGGTAAGAAACTATGTTGGGGCAGAAACCAAAAAAATCATGTTAACTTCTTCATCATCACCTGGAAGGCATTGACCTTTGGAACTTAAAATCCTCACTGTGAACACCAGAATATCATGTCATTTGCCTGCCATAGGCATTTCCCTACCCAACCTCTCAAATGTTGGTATTCCACCAGTCCTGAGCCTTCTCCTCTCATCTCTTATCACTTCCCCGAAGTGACTGTACCAGCAACTAGGGCTTCACTAACCAAGTTGATAACTCCCAATAATAATAAGGGCTACCATTTGTTGAGCACTTATTATGTGTGAAGCCATGTGCCATATAAGCATTAACCCAGTTAACAGTCACAACAACCATCCCTGCAAGGAAGGAACAGCCCACGTCTTCTCCTAAAAACCACCTGGATGCCCAGATCACAGGTACCTTAAACTCCACATGTTCAGACTTAACTTACCTTCACAACAAATCCACCTCTGCACCTCTATACCTTCATATACAATATCACAAGCCAGAAACCTATAAATTACCCTGGACTCCTCCCACTCAGTTTTTCTCCACTTCTTTTTTTTTTTTTTAATTTTTTTTTCAACGTTTTTATTTATTTTTGGGACAGAGAGAGACAGAGCATGAACGGGGGAGGGGCAGAGAGAGAGGGAGACACAGAATCGGAAACAGGCTCCAGGCTCTGAGCCATCAGCCCAGAGCCTGACGCGGGGCTCGAACTCCCGGACCGCGAGATCGTGACCTGGCTGAAGTCGGACGCTTAACCGACTGGGCCACCCAGGCGCCCCTCTCCACTTCTAATCAAGTTCCAAGATCTATTATTTTACTTCCTAAATATCCCTTATTCCACTCTGACTGGCAGCACCCTAGAGAAGGCTCCTATTGTTTCTGTCCTAGAGCCCTGCATCAGCTGTCCGACTCATCTCCCTGCATTTGGTTTGTTTTTCTGTAATTCTAGTTACTCTACTGACTTAACATTATGACTCTGGGCATCTGAAATATGAGGATAATAATGAGGTCTCTCATCCTTATAGGTTTGTTTGAGTTAAGTAAGATATACAGTTTTCTAAGTGACTTGATAAAAAGCTCCACAGCTGACATATGAATTGAGACTATTTGGTGCTAGAGGCTACATGCTTAACCACTACCACATATGCCCAGGTAAGCCCACGATTATCAGAAAAGTCATGATGAAAAGAGACATAAGAAAGGATAATTTGCGGTGAAAAGCTTTTGAGAATGGCAATATAAGTGTACATGAATTATTCCAAAACTTAGCAACTTAAAACAACAAAAGCTTATTATCTTGTGGTTTCTGTAGCACTGCTTAGCTAGGTGCCTCTGGCTTAAGACCTTTCATGAGGTTGCAGTCCAACTGTCAACTGGAGATGCCGTCCCACCAGTAAGCTTGACTGGGGCTGAGGAGCTTCTAAGCTTACTCATGTCGTTCTTGGAAGCCTTTGCCCCTTGCCACAGGGACCTTTACACAGGGCTGCCTCACAACACGGCAGCTGATTTCCCTTAGGGCAAGTGATCCAAGAGACAATGAGAGAGGGCCTCCAAGATGGAAGCCCGGATCTTTTAATAAACTCATCTCAGAAGTAACATCACACCACTTCTGTCATTCATTGGGAGTGAGTCATTAAATTTAGCCCACACTCAAGGAGAGGGGTTTACACAAGGGCAGAGACCACTGAGAGCCATCCCAGAGGCTGCTGACTATTATCCCCCAAGCAGACATCATAGCCCTGGAGGGAGGAGGTGTGCTGAAAATAAATAAGGCCTTATCAGCATCTCCCTTAGCCTTCTCTGCTTTCCAGAGTTGAACTGACCATGAACTTCATGTCCTGCTACTTTTTATCAGTAGATACACTCTTGTCTCTCTCTCTCCTCCTCACTGCCACCTTGCCATCATGGGGGTTAGATGGAGATCCCACAGATTGCTGGGAACTGTTACATATCAGACTTTTCATATTAATACTAAAATAGACCAGCATTACAGTAGCTAATGGCCTCATTGTTAAGCATAAATCTAAATCAGAAAATATAACAATTAAAATGTAAACAATATCACAAAGTTCTAAGAATTAAAGCAACTCAAGTTACTTTTAAAAGAAACCAAAGCTCTACTGGATTTTTTTAAGTATTATACAATAGTAAAAATAATTATTTCATGATGTAGTATCTATATTTCTGAGAAGTGTTTTTATTATAATTTAATCTACTGTTACTAGCAAGAAAGAATGAGTATTCTGGGTTTAACCATGTTCCCCCAAAAAGATAAGTTGAAATTCCACCCCCCCACCCAGTATCTCAGAATGTAAGCTTATTTGGAGATACTGTCTTTACAGAGGTAATCAAGTTAAAATGTGGGCATTAGGTTGGACTATAATTCACTATGGCTGGAATTGTCAAAACAAGGGGAAATTTGGACACAGAAACAGATATGATAGAGGAAAGACAATGTAAAAAAGACACAGGGAGAAGACAGCCATCTATAAGCCAAGGAAAGGGGCCTGGGGCAGAGCCCTCTGTGGCAAGCCTCAGCAGGAACTGACTCAGCAGAGCCAGCACCTTGATTTTGGACTTCCAGCCTCCAGAACCATGAGACAATGCATTTCTGTTGCTTAAGACACCTAGTCTGTGGTAGTCTGTGGTACTTTGTTACAGCATCCTGAACAAATAATTATAGACAGAAGAAAGAAAAAATGAGATCCAGCAAGAGATAGAGGCAGAGAGAGACAGAGAGAAAAGAAGATACATGTTCATCTGGATGAGTTGATTTTATGAGAAATGAACAAGGGCCTACTCCTAAAATATGATGTAGCATATTTATAGAGCAGAAGATGACAGACATTTCCAAAAACTATGTACATAGAACAGTGCCAGGTGAAAACAACCAGACTCTCCCTCTACAGGTGGGGTCTGACTTGGTGGGGGCCAACAGTGGGCATCTGGGAGCAAGAGGAGACCCTACCTTCTGGTAGTCTTCTTTAGATCTCAGGGCCACCTCCAGGTGCTTGGTAGAGGTTGGATATATGGCTGAGCGGTATTGAGAACCATGGTCATTGCCTTGGCGCATGCCTGGGAAAGTGGAGATCAGAAAGGATTACTGGAGTAGACTGAGCAACAAGGCCAGTGTCACAAGTTTTCTATGATTCATGTACTAAGTGCTTGTTTTGTTTTTTTTTTTTTAATGAAGTATGGTTGACACACAATGTTATATTAGTTTCATGTATAGAACTGAGTGATTTGACAAAGTCTTAACCTTATGCTACACTCACCACAAGTGTACCTACCATCTGTCATCATACAACACTATTACAATACCTTTGACTATATTCCCTATGCTGTACCTTTCATGCCCTTGACTTATACATTCCATAACTGGCAGCTTGCACCTCTTCACCACTTTTCACCCATCTCCAACAACACCTCCCCTCTGGGAACCATCAGTTTTTTCTCTGTATTTACGGATCTGTTTCTGCGTTTTGTTTGTTCCTTTGTTTTGGTTTTTAGACTCCACAAATATGTGAATCATATGGTTTTTGTCCTTCTCTGTTTTACTTATTTCACTTAGCATAATATCCTCTAGGCCCAATCCTGTTGAGATAGCAAGATCTCATTCTTTTAGATGGCTGAGTAATATTCCATTATATATATATATATATATATATATATATATATACACACACACACACATATATACACATGTGTATATATGTCTGCGTGTGTGTGTATATAGTGTGTGTATATAGTGTGTGTGTGTGTATATATATATATATATATATATATATATATATATATATATATAACATTTATCCATTTATCCATTTATCCATCAATTAACACTTAACATTGCTTCCATATCTTGGTTATTATAAATAACACTGCAATAACACAGGGGTGCATATATTACTAAGTGCTTGTTTTAATTTCCTCTTGACACTACTCTCCTTAAACAAGCATGAAATATATCTGTTTTGCTTTGCTTATTTTAATTACAACAAATATATTTGAACTTAGGTAAGTTTATTGTAGGTCTTAGATCATAGTAAATGCTCTACAAATATGTATTTTTCTATGCAGATATTTAAATCATAACCTATTCCATTCATCACTTGCAAAGCATTGTGCCACACATTATTTCTTTGGATCCTACTGAGACACCTGTGTGGCAGGTACCATGGTCCCTCACTTGGCAAATAAGGAGATGCCTATAAATGATGAAATAACTGAGGCTCAGTGAGTTTGAAGAGTTCGCCTAAGGTCATCCATCCAATCAAAGGAAAACGTGAGCCTTTTCCTTAAAGGAAAAGAGGTGAGCCTAGCCCATTTTCCACCCCTTCGCAGCAGCTAAAGTGTAGATAGTGATCAATTTCTAACTGAAAAATTTAGTCCCCAAAGTTAAACAGCCACAGGCTTACTATAGATCTCCTATAGATTTCCATGCTGTTGTCAAAATGAACTTCACACATGTTTACTGCATTATTCAATTATCAGTTTCAGTTTTAAAAGTGCCCCAAACTCCTCTGACAGAAGATTCAATCTTCCAAAAAGAATGGCTTTGGCTTTGTACTTACAGATGTTAACGTATATGTGAATTACCTGGGGATACTGTTAAAATGCAGATTCTGGTCTGGTAGGTCTATGGTGAGCCTGAGTGAGATTCTGTATTTCCAATCTGCTCATGGGTGGTGCTGACCACCAGACGGCATTTTGAGTAGCAAGAGTTTAGAGTTTGCTCAGATATTTTCAAGGTTTTGTGTAACACATCAGCAACATTTTTAATTCGAATAATGTGTTGAGGAAAACCTGACTCTGCCGTTTCTGAGGTTTGTAGTGTACAATGCTTCCTCCACCTGCCCCCAATTCTCCCGGGATGCACACACTTTTACACTGAACTCCTATCCAACCTTCAAGACTTAGTTGAAGCATCTTCACTCGACAGAAGTTTCCCTGAGTGTTCCTTACAGCTGTGCCAATCACTGACTCCTTTGGGCAGGTCTCTCTCTTAGAGGTTTTATCATGCTACATTGTTATTATGTGGTTGTCCCTCTTCCTCGTCTGTGAGCCTTTCAGAGGGCAGAGCCTTACAGACATAGTACCTGGTATAGCATCAGACTGATGGATACACTTCCATCAATATTTGTTGCATAAAGAATGTATGAGTTTATATCTTGTGACCCAAGGCCCTGCAATCAATACTGTAGTCCAAATCAATTAGTCAAAGTGCTTTTTCCTTTGTAAATAAAATTTTAATTCAAACGTAAATAAAATCATGTTTCTTAAGAACTCTAGGAAAAAGCTGCCAATGAGCTAATACGTTTGACTAGTAGAGGGAAGGGCAGTCGCTGAAGACACCAAAGGTTCACTATGGCGGTAAATGAATTGACAAGCTAGAATTCATGATCAAAACTACAAGCTAAAAATAGAGGTCTAAATAATAACAAACTAGCAGGATTTAGGGTCAAGCCTATGGCTATCTATGGTGTGTAACGTGTGTACTTGTGCATGGGGTGGAAGGTATTTCTGGCACCTATTTGTTCACACGCCAGCTTGGCTGACTTCCTAGAAATTCCATTCTCCCACCCTCAGAGTCCCATCCTCACCTTGATACACAAAGGCCACGTGGGGACCAGGAACTAATTAGTGGCTTAAAGAGCCAATACCAATGACACCAAAATATTAATTTAATAATATATAATAAGCCAGCCCATGCCTCCAATAAGCACTGTGTAATACCACATTAGAATACCTATTTCTGTATAAGTTATATATTCACATAAGTATCATGGTATGGTTATTATACTATACAACATATAAGTGTTATTACAGTGTAAATATTTTTATAGGATATGCTATATAAATACTGTTACAGTATTATTTATTAAGCACCTAATATGTGCCAAGTACTTTTCCAGATGCTGAGGATACAGCAATGAATAAAAGCAAACCCCAGGGTTCCACATTCTAGTATAATTTAAGACACTGGATAAATATACATTCCAGAATGGCACAGTGGCAATATTTTTTTCTTTGTCTTCTTCAATGTTCCCTCCTTCACTTATAAGTAAGGCTTTTCTTGCATGACTACTTCACATCCTTTTGTGCACAATGCCGTGATGGAGCATTATTGTCCCCTCTGAAATATTCTCCATGAAGAAAAATATTGCTGGATAGCTGATTTTTAGTAAAATCTGACCCATCTCCAGTCAGCACAAGATGCACAACAGTAGGGTCTTCATGTGGAGTTGGTTAAATCGATTCAAGTTTCCTTTCTTTTGGAAGATAAACTAGTATGTGAGTAAAAGAGAACATGCAGGTGTGATTTATGTATATTTTTCAACAAATTTTGCTAAGATTCCATATGCCTTGTACATTGAAGACAACAAATATCTGCATTTGGATGAAGATCCTTGAATTATCCTAGGATTATGAGGAATTGTTGCTTATGAATAAAAACTGGCTTTTTAGCAAACAAGATGGGAATAGTTAAGAATTATTCCAAGGAAACTGTATAACAGCAGTCTCTTCCACTGATCATATTTTCACAGGTAGTCTGATAGAAGAGTGCACAATGAAACATTTAGATTTACATCCACATTTAGAGCTTCTCTTGTAGTGACATGACAATCTACGGGGTAGAGACATCTGGAAGATTCCATAAAATTGTGTGGTTGAGCAGAAAAGATGCACATGACTGTCATTTCTAGGCAAGTATGTAAGGCAATGCATTTTTGTAAAAAACAATCCATGCATTCTTTATGTAATTATGGGTTATAATACTACTACAATCCAGGATAGGGGTTTATAAGTCCTTCCCTGAAGCCACGATCCCTTGAATTAAATTCTAAGTTGATCACCTGCTAATTACCAATAGGGCTCCTGTCAGTGTTGTCCTTGTTTTCTTTGTGCAGATTTGGGCTGTCCCCAACTCACCCCAGACAGCTATAAAGAGGAGTAACATAGTGAGTATTATCCACAGCTCTGCTCCAGACTCCTCGCACCTTTCCCCTTTGCACTAACACAAACTGACTATTCATCCATTGGAAAGATGGGAATTATTCACACTGTTACAGCTGCCATCTTCAAGTCTTAAAGATTGAATTTACAGCCCTGACCTTCTGATCCCCACTCTTCTTGGATGTTCTAACAAAACTGACAGCTCCCCACATCAGAACCAATGCATGCTCTCCTCCCAGTCACTCTGGCTAAACCCCTGCCTGGCCAGGAAGGAAGACAAGAAAGTGCTAAAGTGATACAGTAGGGGATAGAGAGAAAATATCAAAGCTTTTATGCAGACACTCTTGAATTTTGAGTGATACTGGATAAGGCATTAATGCTCTGGTATACTCATGAACAACAGTGTTAATTTGACTGAAATGTTTTTCCATCAAAATTCATCCTGAGGAGATATTAATATCTTAAAACCATGCATACATATCGACATCCTTGTGTGTGTGTTTGGCTAAATCCAATGCATGTACCTTTCAGTTCACTGATGAAGAGGCTTATTAGAAGGATAGGAGCTTAAAATTTGGAAACAGATAGCTCACTGGGAAATATGATTTGATGCTCAACAACTAGAAAAACCTGTAGAACTATGGATTTTCTGTTCTCGTTATTTTTAATACATTGCATTTACAGATGTTTAGCATCATTAAATTTTTCATAATTTCTTTCAACCTCCATTGGTTTATGTTAGGAACACAAAACAGTAATTCACATGTGAGAAAAACCTGTTCACTAAATCTCTCATAAGAAGCCTAGGACTCAGAGCAACAAGACCTTGTTTTTTAAGTCTGACTCTGCCACTGACATGCTTTATGTAAATTACCTAATCTTTCTGAGCTCCAAACCTCATGTGTAAAATAAGGATTATAAGGACCTGAACTATAGGTTTGTTGTGAGGAGTAAATGAGATGAAACCTGTAAAACACTTTGTTGAGTATAAAAAAATATGTAGGTGATAAGCACTTTCATTTTCACAAATTTTAAGAATCTTGGAATGTTTCAGAATTACTAGTTTGAAATAAAAATAATAAATGATGTCACACAAGATACTCTAGGCGCAACCCTTTTCATCCCCTGAAAAGCATTAAATAATACTCTTCCCTCAGATACCCATGCAGTAAAAGTCACACAGAAAAACCCAAAGAGAATCAAAATCCATTTTTATGTGGGGAGAAATGTGCTAGCTTTTAACTCTTTATTACATTTTTTAGCAGAAGTATCTTCCTAATGAAAATTTTAACTCTGCTAATTTCAGTGGAAAACAAACCCAAGAAAGGGAAAAACTCTTTGAGTGAATTCTCCTATACCTGCCCCTACCCATGAAGAGCTTTCCAAAGCAATGTCTCACTCTTGAGTTCTGAACTTAAGTTTGGAAAAATCAGGCTTTCAGCATTATCTTGTATCTCCTGAGCTCACGGCCACTGGGGTACTGCAAAAGGGGAAAGATCTGCAGAGTGTTTGAAAGAAATAGTTAAAATCACTGGAAAAATAGTTAAAAGGCCCTTCTAATTGTGTGCTTTCCTGCCTTCCACCCATCCATCCATTTTGTCCTGTCTCAGGCAAGGTACTAGGTACTGAGATTCAGAAATAAGACACATTCTTTTTTTTAAATATTTTTTTAATGTCTATTTATTTTTGAGAGAGAGAGAGAGAGAGAGAGAGAGAGAGAGAGAGACAGAGAGAGAGAAAGAGAGCAAGTGGAGGAGGGGCAGAGAGAGGGGGAAACACAGAATCCAAAGCAGGCTCCAGGCTCCAAGCTGTCAGCACAGAGCCCAATGCAGGGCTTGAACTCACGGACCATGAGATCATGACCTGAGCTGAAGTCAGACACTTAACTGACTGAGACACC
Organism: Puma concolor; assembly: GCF_028749965.1. Taxonomy (NCBI): domain Eukaryota; kingdom Metazoa; phylum Chordata; class Mammalia; order Carnivora; family Felidae; genus Puma; species Puma concolor. Next base: position 51,744,316 of record NC_141670.1, on the reverse strand, counting down.
CAGGTACCCCAAGGCTTATTTTTCAAGTAGGTCATACTCCCAGGACAGTAAGGGGAAACACATGGAAACCAGTAAGCACAATCAAGTATACAGGTGTGTCTTAATTCAGGCTGCTAAAACACAGTATCACACACTGGGTGGCTTAGCAACAACAAAACATTATTTATTACAGTTTGGGAGGCTGGAAGTCCTAGATCAAGGTACTGGCTGATTCAGTGCCTGGGGACAGCCTTCTTTCTGATTGCAGACAGCTGTCTTCTTGCATTATCTTTACATGGTAAAGAGAAAGAGAGAGAGACAGAGAACCAGTTCTCTAGCCTCTTCTTAAAAGGACACTAATCCCATACATGAGGGCTCTACCCTCACATTGGAGATTACATTGGGGATTAGGTTTCAACATATGGATTTGGGGGTAACAAAAATATTCAGTCCATAACAAGGTGCTATGGGAAAAAAATCTATGTAAGTTAGAAAAATACAGGGATTCAGAGAAGGGAGAGGCTAAGTTCACCTGATCAATATGGGAAAGGCCTAAGTCCTGAAAGGCTGTATAGAGAAAGTGCCTTTGTCTTGAAAGAGCAGTAGATGGACACAAGGGGTGAAAGCATTCTCCAGAAAGTGGAAGGACAAAAGTAAGGATTATGGAACAGCATGGTGCCTTCAAAGACTTGGAAGGAACCAATACAATTTGCAAAAGCATCAGCAGCATGGTAAGCATTTTTATCAGAGTCCTAGGGCACATCTTCTCAAGAAGGATGAACACCTTACCACCAAGCTTGAAGCCCACATGAGAAAACCAGCAGTTAGGAGCTACTGGAAAGCAGTGGTCCAACTCAGTGAATCACAAAATTTGACTGTTACAACCTGATCTAAACAGCCTTTATAATGCTGTTATCAAGAGGGCAAAAGTAACCTAAACTGCATTGTGAGAAAGGACAGAAAAATGTCACTGAGAGACAGAGAATCCCTACTTGCCTTTCCTTCTTCTGCAAACAAATACATTCTCTCCAGTATCAAGTATTCACATAGTACCAACTGTGTGCTCAGCACTATCAAGGTCACAGAAGAATTAAATTATGAGTCTTGATCCCAAGAAATAGCCTGGAAAAGGGAGAGAGGGAAAGCATGAAAGGAATGGTTATAAGCTTGACCCTACACTTCACCAAACTGAGTTTTTGCCAACATTCCTCCTCATACTGCAGACAGCTGTCCTTAATCTTCACGTTAGCCCTGTTTAGTTGGTATTCTTAACTTTCTGTGACACAAAGGAAGCTATGAATCAGAGACATTTAGTGACCTGCCTGATGTCACAGAGCTGGTAAATGGCTGTCCTAGGATTTAAAGCTAGATCCAATGAATACCAAAATTGCTGTACAAGAAGTTACAGCAAAACAATTAAAGACAATGGAACAAAGTGCCCTGTCAGTGGTGCATCAGGGGAGGAGCATCACCACTTAAGGTCCAGAAGTAAGAACAAGCATGGTATGTGATGAGGACAGCGAAGAGACAGGGCTGGGTTCTGACAAGGGGGTTGGAAGGAAAGGAAGCTGGTTGGTTGAGCATGAGGCCGCATAGATATCTTGACAGGACACATCAGGGACCAGATATGTATGGAAAGATCAGTCTCAGGAAAGATCAGTCTCAGGGAAGATCAACCCAGGGAAGTCTCAGGGTTCTGTAGAACCCTGGGTAAGCATAATCTTCCAAAATCCAAAACTCTCATACAGATTCACTAAGTGCTGCAAAGTTCATTGTGCTGGCTTTGGAAAAACTAAGAAGATAAATTACTGACACTATTTGGCTGTTTTCATGTCCCAGGAAAGCAAGCAATGGTCTTGCTGCAGTGGGTGAAATGAAAACAGTTGGCTGAGAAACAACATCTTGTGCTGAACATTCTCCCATAACGCTCTCTAAACTAAATAATGAGGAGTGGGCTTTGGGGCATTCTTGAAGGGACTGACCTCCTGGCAGCTACCAACTATTTGAGATTTCTCCAACCACCTTCTTCCAATAAGATTTGAAAGGGACAAACCATCCTGATACGTGCTAAGATTTCTCTCAGCAGAGCCACAGAAAGCACTAGAAAACAGAGAAATAATCTATAATGAGGCAAAAAAAGATGGAAGTTCTCATATGCTCAGTGGGCCTTCTAAACTTTAGTTAACTTTTGGGTACAAGGCCTGTTTTATACCTACCTTTTAGCTGGAGAGAGGAGAAATATGCTTGAACATGAGAATTTTAAAGGGAAGTTCACACTATGACTTATTGCAAGGTGATTACTTCAAGAAATTCCAGGACTCACCAGCTGATAGTGAACATCAGGGTGGAGAAGGACATATTTAAAAACATTTTTTTTCAACGTTTTTATTTATTTTTGGGACAGAGAGAGACAGAGCATGAACGGGGGAGGGGCAGAGAGAGAGGGAGACACAGAATCGGAAACAGGCTCCAGACTCTGAGCCATCAGCCCAAAGCCCGACGCGGGGCTCGAACTCATGGACCGTGAGATCGTGACCTGGCTGAAGTCGGACGCTCAACCGACTGCGCCACCCAGGCGCCCCGAGAAGGACATATTTATAAGGGCCTACAATTACTAACCATGGTAGGAACCTTCAAAGGAGCAATCTCATTAGAGGACTGTCATTGGTTGCATAGATAGGGTGACTTCCATTAGGATGAATCCATATTCTAGGGTATGAATCCATATTCTGTTGCTAAGGAAAAAAAAATGGATCCTGACCTATAGTCTGCTTCATAAAGCCTGGAAATCAAGTTTTGTCATGTGACAGTTCTGAATTCTAATCCCAGCTCTGTGGTTTACTAACAGTGTAATGTCAGCCAAGTCATTAAACCCATCCACTCTTCAGCTTCCTCATTTGGGAAAATGAGGATGATGATACATACCTCACAGGGTTGTTAGGTATCTTATATAGGAGCTTAGTAAACATAACCCTTCCATCCCCTCAAGACTTCTAATGCAGAAATTCAAGGAGGAGATATTTTCAACATACTACTTAAAAATTAAATTCCTAAGTCAGTGAAGAGTTGTTAAGAATCTACCTCAATCCAGGAATCTTGCTAGGACTAACGTACAGACCAATGAACCTGATCTCAGTTCTCAGAAAATTTCTTGAATGTATCATCAAACAAATAAGCATGAAGAGAAGCAAGATGTACTCATTAAGAATGAACAGAGATCTGTTTAGAATCCATACCTCTTAACGACTCTGGCCTCAGTTCATCATCTGTACAATCAAGGATTTGGGTTAGATCCTTTTAAAACCAGTTTTACTGAGGTAAAATTGACATACAATAAATGGTATACACTTAAAGTGTACAATTTGATCAGTTTTGACATGTAAATACACCATGAAACCATAACCACAATCAAGATCAAGAATACCTCCAAAATATTCTTCACAGCCCTTTTTTATTTTTTAAATGTTTATTTACTTATTTTTGAGAGAGAGAAAGAAAGAGAGAGAGAGAGAGAGAGAGAGAGAGAGAGAGAGAGAATGAGCGAGCAGGGGAGGGACAGAGAGAGGAGACAGAGAATCCCAAGCAGACTGTGCACTGTCAGCACAGAGCCAGATGCGCGGCTCAAACTCTCAAACCGTGCAAGGTAATGACCTGAGCCAAAATAAAGAGTTGGATGCTTACCCAACTGAGCCACTCAGGCACCCCTTCACACCCCCTTTTAAATCTTTCCTTCCCACCACTCCCAGTTCCCACCCCAAAGCCTTAGGCAAACTCTGATCTACATGCTATAATTATAGATTCATTTGCATTTTCTAGAATTTTATACAACTGGAATAACAGCATGTACTATGTTGGTACATAGTTGGTACATGGTTGGTAACTCAGCCATGTTATTACAAGTTCAACAATTTCTTCTTTTAATAGCCGAGCAGTGTTCCATGAATCAGATATCCCACAATTTGTTTATTCATTGACCTATTGATGGACATTTTGGTTCTTTCCAGCCTTGGGTTTTTAAAATAAAGCTAGTATAAATACTCATGCACAAGTCTTTGTATGTACATATGTATATATGTATGTTCATTTTTTTCTGGATAAATACCTGGGAGTGGAATGGCTGGTACATTTTTGTTTCATTTAAGACTGCCAAACTTTTTTCAAAGTGGTTGTAATATTTTACATTAGCTTCCAGCAAGGTATGAGAACTCCAGTTGTCATATTAACATGAATGCTTGGTACACTAAGTCCTTTTAATCTTAGTCATTCTGATATATGTGTAGTAGTATCTCATTGTGGTTTTAATTTGAATTTCTTAATGCCTAATGATGTTGAGTCTTTTTCATGTGATAATTTGCCATTTGTACATCTTCTCTGATAAAGTGTTCAAATATTTCACACATTTTTAAATTGTGTTGTTTGTTTTCATATAGTTGAATTTTTAGAGTTTTTTTTATATATTCTGGTTACAAGGGTCTTCTCAGATATATAACTGGAAACTGCTTTCTCCAAGTCTGGATTTGTCTTTCATTCTCTTAGTGATTTTCCAAGAGCATAAGTTAATTTTGATGAAATCTAAATTATCAATGTTTTCTTCTATGGGTCATGTTTTAGGTGTTATACCTAAAAATCTTTACTTAACCCAAGTCACAAAGATCTTCTCCTATATTTCCCTTCAGAAGTGTTATCATTTTAGGCTTTAAATTTAGAGCTATGATTCATTTTATGTTTTGTATGTGGCATGAGGTACAGGTCAGAGTTGTTTTGGTTTCCTTGCTGTTATTGCTGTTATGTTCTTTTGTTGTTGCTTTTTTGCAGAAGGATATACAATTGTTCCAGCACCATTATGGAAAAGATTATCCTTTTTCCACTTTACAGTCTCCCCTTCCAGACTTTGTGCTGTGTTTGCAAAGCACTGAACTCCTACATAGCTTACCACCCTCAAAATACACTTATTATTTTGACTCTAAACAGTGGGTGATATTTTAAAGAGACTTCCATCTTTAAAAGTCTTTGTGTTTAGTTCAAATGTAGTACTCTTTATTCCTTTGTGTAGATATATATTTCCAGCTGGTATCACTTCCTTTCTGCTTAAAGGACTTCCATTCACATTTCCTTCTAGCTCAGGTCTGCTAGTGATGAATTCATTCAGCTTCTATACATGTGAAACACACTTAAAAGATATTTTCACCAGGCAAAGAATTCTAAGATGACAGTTCCTTTTTTTCCTTTCAGTACTTAAGATATTGCTCCACTGCCTCATAGCTGGCATTGTTCCTGATGAGAAATCTGCTGTCTTCTGTATCTTTGCTGCCTTGCATGAAATTTATCTTTGTTTTGTGGCTACTTATAAGATTTTCTCTTTATCAGGGATTTTAATGATTTGATTATCACGTGTCATGATGTCCTTTTCTTCATTTTGTGTGTGTGTGTGTGTGTGTGTGTGTGTTTGATGTTCATTTAATTTCTTATAGATTTGTTGTTTTATCAAATTTGGAAATTTTTTTTGACGTTCAAATTATTTTCATCTCAGACCTTACAATTTTCATCTCTTGAAATTGGGTTAGGCCTTTTTTTTTAAATATATTCTATCCTTCTATTTAATGTGTTCAATACTTCCTTTAGATTTTTAAACATAATGAATACAGTTTTAAGTACCTTAATTCTTATTGCTACTTCCATTATCTGTGTCAAGATTGGGTCATTTTCCATTGATTAATTTTTCTCACTGTATACAGTATTTTTCTGCTTGTTTGAATGTCGTTATTTTTAATGGATTCCAGAAAGTGTGAATTTTACCTTGCTGGGTGCTGGATATTTTGTAATTCTACATATATATTCATATTCTTTGTTATAAAATGAGGTTGTTACTTGGCAGAAGTAATATATCCTTGAACTTGGGGGAAGATGGCTGAGTAGGAGGACCCTAAGCTCATCTCATCCCACAGATATAACTAGAGAACACTCATATCGGTGAAAACAACCCAGAAAACCACCCAAAGACTAGCAGAACAAACTCCACAACTAAATGTAGAGAAGCCGCCACACTGAAGAGGGTAGGAAGGGCAGAGACAGGGTAGGGAGCTAAAGGGACCAGGCCATTGGCAGGGCAGGGGGTGGGGGGTGGGCAGTCATGTGTGCAGAGAGGTAGAGAAACAGACCTTATACTGGGAAGGGAGGGAAAGTATAGCTCCATAACATTTGCCTTTGAAAACTAGAGAGGCCAATTTTGAATTTTGTGAGTTCTTACAACCAATAGGACTTAAAGCTTGAAATTTAAAAAATCAGTGGGCTAGGCTCTGGGAGAGATGTGGGAGGGTGAAAGGAAGCTGATTCTCTGCCCGTAGAGGGACAGCACAACAAATAGCTCACAAAGATACAGAGTAAAAGCAGCAGATTGAAAAATGCCTCGGGCATATGAGAGAGAGAATTATGTACCAATCTCAGAGTATGTCCCAGAAGGGTAATGCTCATTGAGGGACTTCTCTAGGAACAAAGGAGCTGGCAGGTACCATTTCCCTTCCCTACCTCCAGTGTAAACACACAACCACCAGCCACCTGTGGGAACTGACATGGAGCTGACATTCATTACCTAACTTGCTTATACCAAGCTCTGACTCCAAACCCCAGATCCACCCTTTCCAGTCATGCTTGCCTTAGTGCCAGTATTGTGGGTCCCCTCCCCCAGAAGACCATTGCACTTGTTAAAATTATGTGTCCTGCCCATGCATGCTTTGCACACATTGTTCCGACTGCATGACCACCCTGGCTGCCTGGTCCCAGTGGTGGCAGCAGTGGCACACCCACTCTCACTGGCACACAAACCCCATGGGTACTGCTCAACTCACCCCTTCCAATATGCTCTTGGCTAGGGCCCATTCGAGCTGGGGCTACAGGCCTGGAAGTGGCCCTGAAAGGGGCTAGCACCACTCCAAAGTGGGTCCATCCCTGGAGTGAGGAAAAGATAACCACATACACCAGTCAGCTGTTGGAGACATTTGGTGTGATTGAAGGCCCTGCCCACCAATGAAAACTTCTCAGAGGACAATACAGGGAAAGTGCCTTGCAGTTTGGTGCTACTGCAAATGTCTATTTTGAATCAACTTAAGCCCATGGCAGCCCCAGATTGGTCCACTAACACCATAGGGATCAAACACTGCCCACAACAGGCAAAGAGTACCACCGAAGACAACTGGACCAAAGGAAAAAGCAGCCAAGACACAATGGCAGGGTTCATGCAACACACACAGGAGAAACCCCTGAAGTGCCAGATTCTGGGGAACAAGAGACACTGCACTACAAGGCACAACATGAGCTCTTCTTCATAAGGCTATTACTTTCAAGAGCAGGAGACACAGCTGACTTACCTAACACACAGCAACAGACACAGAGAATTGGAAAAAATGAAGAGACAGAGGAATATTTTCCAAATGAAAGAACAGGGCAAAATCACAGCAAGAGATCTAAGTGAAACAGATATAAATAATATGCCTGATAGAGAATTTAAACTAATTATCATAAAGATACTCACTGAACTTGAGAAAAGAATGGAGGACATCAATGAGACTCTTAATACAGAGATTTAAAAAAAAACAGAAATGAAGAACAAAATAAATGAAATTAAAAATACATTAGATGGAATAAATAGCAGTCTGGAATAAGCAGAAGAATGAATCACTGACCTAGAGGACACAGTAATGGAAAGTAATCAAGCTGAGCAGATGAGAGAAAAAATTATGGAAAATAATAGACTTAAGGGACTCACCACCTCCATCAAGCATAATAGCATTCACACTACAGGGATCCTGGAAGAAGAAGAGAGAGAAAGGGGAACAGAAAACTTCTTTGAAGAAATAACAGCTGACAAATTTCCATATCTGACAGCTGAAAAAGATATCCATATCCAGGAGGCACAAAGGTCTCCCAAAAAAATCAGCCCAAGGAGGTCCACACCAAGACACATAGTAATTAAAATGGCAAAAAGTAGTGATAAAGAGATAATTTTTTAAGTAGCAAGAGAAAAGAAAATAATTACATACAAGGGAAACTCCATAAAGCTATATGTGGATTTTTCATTTTAAACTTTGAAAGCCAGAAGAGAGTGGAATGATATATTCTTACTGCTGAAAAGGCATAATCTACAGCCAAGAATACTCTAACCAGCAAGGCTATAATTCAGAAGAAGGAGAGATAAAGAGTTTCCCACACAAACAAAAGCTAAAGGAGTTCTGACCACTAAAGTAGCCCTACAAAAATGTCAGGTGGGGACTCTTTGAGAGGAAAGTAAAGACTGTAAGAGTAAGAAAAGTAGGAAGCACAAAAGCAGTAAAAATAGGTGTATCTGTAAAAATCAGTCAAGGGACACACAAAATAAAAGGATGTAAAGCATGACACCATATACCTAAAATGTAGAGGGTGGGGAGAGGAGTAAACAATGTGTTCATATTTAAGTGACCATCAGCTTAATATAGACTGATATATGCAGAAAATGTTATATCAAAACATAATGGCAACCACAAATCAAAAGCCAACAATAGATATGAACAAAATAAAGAGAAAGGAATTGGAGTATATCACTAAAGAAAGCCAGCAAAGGTTGTGAGAAGAGAGCGAGAGAAGAAAGGATCAGAGAACTACAAAAACAACCACAAAACAAATAACAAAATGGCAATAAATACATATCTTTCAATAATTATTTTGAATGTAAATGGACTAAATGCTCCAACCAAAGGAAATAGGGTGATGGGATGGATAAAAAAAAAAAACAAGAGTCATCTATATGCTGCCTACAAGAGACTTATTTCAGATCTAAAGACACATGGCAGATTGAAGGTGAGGGATTATTATGCAAATGGATGTGAAAAGAAATCCAGGTAGCAATACCTATATCAGACAAAATCCACTTTAAAATAGAGTGTAGGGGCGCCTGGGTGGCTCAGTCGGTTGAGCATCTGACTTCGGCTCAGGTCATGATCTCACGGTTCGTGAGTTCAAGCCCCGCATCGGGCTCTGTGCTGACAGCTCAGAGCCTGGAGCCTGTTTCAGATTCTGTGTCCCCCCTCGCTCTCCGCCCACCCCTGCTTGTGCTCTGTCTCTCTCTGTCTTTCAAAAATGAACAAACATAAAACAAAATTAAAAAAAAAAAAATAGAGTGTAACAAGAAACAAAGAAGGACCATATATAGTAACAAAGGGGAAAGTCTAACAAGAAAATATAACAATTATGAATATTTATGCATGCAACATGAAAGCACCCAAATGCATAAAGCAGCTAATAACAAACGTAAAGGAAATAATCAATAGTATTACAGTAATAGTAGACTTTAATACCCCACTTATATCAATGGACAGATCATGCAAATAGAAAATCAAGAAGGTAACAGTGGCTTTGAAGGATACATTGGACCAGATGGATTTAACAGATATATTCAGAACATTCAATCCTAAAACAGCAGAATACACATTCTTTTCAAGTCTGCATGCAACATTCTCCAGAATAGATAACATATTAGGTCACAAAATAAGTCTCAACAAATTCAAAAAGATTGAAGTCATAACATGCATCTTTTATGATCACAATGCTATGAAACTAGAAGTTAACCACAAGAAAAAATCCGGAAAGACCACAAATACATGGAGGTTAAACAACATGCTACTAAACAAGGAATGGGTCAACCAAGAAATCAAAAAATCAAAAATTACATGGGGAGAAATGAAAATGAAAATACAGTGGTCCAAAATCTTTGCGATTCAGCAAAAGTGGTTCTCAGAGGGAAGTTTATAGCAATACAGGCTTACCTCAAGGAGCAAGAAAAACTTCAAATAAACAACCTAACCTTTCACTGAAGGAGTTAGAAAAAGAACAATAAACAAAACCCAAAACCAGCAGAAGGAAGAAAATAATAAATATTAGAGCAGAAATAAATGATATAGAAACTAAAAAATAATAGAACAGATGAATGAAACCAAGAGCTGGTTCTTTGAAAAGATCACCAAATTGATAAACCTTTAGCAAGACTCATTTAAAAAAAGAGAGAGAGAGGATCTAAATAAGCAAAATTGCTAATGAACAGGAGAAATAACAACCAATGCCACAGAAATACAAACTATTGTGATACAATATTATGAAAACCTATATGCCAACAAATTGGACAACTTAGAAGAAATGGATAAATTTCCAGAAACATATAACCTATTAAATCTAAAGCAGGAAGAGATATAAATTTGAACATACCAATTGCCAGTGATGAAATTGAATCAGTAATCAAAAAACTCCCCAAAAACAAAAGTCCAGGATCAGATGGCTTCACAGGCAAATTCTGCCAAATATTTAAAGAAGGGTTAATACCTATTCTTCTCAAGCTATTCCAAAATATACAAGAGGAAGAAAAACTTCCAAATTCATTCTGTGAGACCAGTATCACTCTGATATCAAAACCAGATAAATACACCACACAAAAAAGCTAACTACAGGCTACTATCTCTCATGAATATAGATGTGAAAATCCTCAACAAAATATTAGGAAACTGAATGTAGCAATACATTAAAAAAATAATACATCACAATCAAGTGGAATTTATTCCCAGGATACAAAGGTGGCTCAAAATTCATAACACAATCAATGTGATAGAGCACATCAATAAGAGGAAAATAAAAACCATATAATCATTTAAGTAGATGCAGAAAAAACATTTGACAAAGTACAACATCCGTTCATAATAAAAACTCTCTGCAAAGTAGGTCTGTGGGAACATATCTCAATGTAATAAAGACCTTATATGAAAAGCCCATAGCCAACATCATACTCAATGGTGAAAAATTGAGAGCTTTTCCACTGAGGTCAGGAACAAGACAAGGATTTCCACTCACTTTTATTCAACATAGTGCTGGAAGTCCTAGCCACAGCAATTAGCCATATATAGAAATAAAAATGATGAGGAAGAAGTAAAACTCTCAGTATTTGCAGATGACATGATAGTATATAGGAAACCCTAAAGATTCCACTAAAAAACTATTGGAACTGATAAACGAATTCAGTAAAGTTACAGGATACAAAATCAATGTACAGAAATCCATGGCATTTCTATACACTAATAATGAAGCAGCAGGAAGAAAAATTAAGAAGGTAACAGTGGCTTTGAAGGATACACTGGACCAGATGGATTTAACAGATATATTCAGAACATTCAATCCTAAAACAGCAGAATACACATTCTTTTCAAGTCTGCATGGAACATTCTCCAGAATAGATAACATATTAGGTCACTAATATGTGCATTTACAACTGCACCAAAAACAATAACATATCTAGGAATAAACTTAGCCAAAAAGGTGAAAGACTTGTACTCTGAAAACTATAAAACAACTGATTAAAGAAATTCAAGACAACACAAAGAAATGTAATGTTGAAAAATATTGTTAAAATGTCTATAGTTACCAAGGCAATCTACAGATTTAATATAATCTTTGTCAAAGTACCAATAACATTTTTCAAAGAACTAGAACAAATTATCCTAAAATTTGTATGGAACTACAAACGACCTCAAATAGCCAAAGCAATCTTCAAAAAGAAAAACAAAACTGGAGGTATCACAATTCTAGATTTCAAGTTATATTACAAAGTGGTAGTAATTAAAACATATGATACAAGCATCAAATCAGACACATAGATCAACAGGATAGAACAGAAAACCCAGAAATACACCTACAATTATATGGTCAATGCATCTTCAACAAAGCAAGAAAGAATGTCCAAGGCAAAAAAGACAGTCTCTTCAAAAAATGGTATTGGAAAAACTGGTATGTGCAAAAAAGAGAAACTGGACTACCTTCTTACATCACACACAAAAATAAACTCAAAATGGATTAAGGACCTAAATGTAGGGCCTGAAACAATAAAAATCCTAGAAGAGAGCATAAGCAATAATCTGACAGTGGCCGTAACGACATCTTTCTAGATTTGTCTCCTGAGTCAAAGGAAACAGAAGCAAAAATAAAGCAGTGAGACTACATCAAAATAAAAAAAAACTTCTGTACAGCAAAAGGAAACAACCAACAAAAATAAAAGACAACCTACTGAATGAAAGATTAAATGACATATATAATGAGGGGTTAGTATCCAAAATATATAAAGAACTTATGAAACTCAACACTGAAAAAATATTCCAATTAAAAAATGGGCAGAAGACATGAACAGACGTTTCCCCAAAGAAGACATCAGATGGCCAAGAGACATATGAAAAGATGCCTAATATCACCCATCATCAGGGAAATGCAAAATCACAATGAGATAGCACCTCACACCTGTCAGAATGACTAAAATAAGAAACTCAAGAAAGAACAAGGGTTGGTGAGGATGTGGAGGAAGAGGAACCCTTGTTCATTGTGGGAATGCAAACTGGTGCAGCCACTGTGAAAGACGGTATATAGGTTCCTCAAAAACTTAAAAACTGAAGTACCCTATGATCCAGTAATTGCACTACTGGGTATTTACCCAAAGAATACAAAAAACACTAATTTGAAGGGATATGCACCTCCATGTTTACTGCAGCATTATTTACAATAGCCAATTATAAAAATAGCACCAGTGTCCATCAGTAGATAAATGGATAAAGAATATGTGGTATATATACACAGAGGAATGTTATTTAGCCACACAAAAGAATGAAATATTGCCACCTGCAACAACATGAATCAAGCTAGAGTATAATGCTAAGTGAAATAAGCCAGTCAGAGAAAGACAAATACCATATGATTTCACTCGTGTGTAGAATTTAAAAAACAAAACGAGGAAAGGAAAGAGAGAGAGAGAGAGAAACTAAGACACAGACTCTTAACTATAGAGAGCAAACAGATGGTTACCAGAGGGGGGTGGGTGGGGGAATGGGTGAAAGAGGTGAAGGGGATTAAGAGTACACTTATCACGATGAGCACTGAGTAACGTACGGAACTGGTGAATCACTATATTGCACATTTTAAACTAATATAACACTGCAAGTTAACTACACTGGAATTAAAGTTAAAAAAAATGTTTTACAATTTAACATATCCTTTTGGTTTTTACTTCCAAGCACTGTTATGTTGGACCAGAGAAGATTTTAATCTAGGTTAATTTTCCTACTAATGAGGTAAACTTTCTAAGTACTCTGATTGATGCCTGCTGTATTTTGATATTCTCTACTCTGGCTGGTGAGAACAGGCAGTATTCCCAACCTGTGTGAGCTCTGGTAATTTTTCCATTGAATTCTTCAAGGTGGTTCTTTTGCTGGCCTCGGGTTGTTTAATCACATGATATGCTGGTCAGTACTCAAATCACTTAAACACTTTGCAGATCTCCAGAGATATCTCTCTCTCTCTCTCTCTCTCTCAACATTTCCCTCCACCCTTCTTCCACTCTATAATAAATTCTGCCTTTCTCAGCATCTCTAGACTTCCATTTCCATCTCCCCAACCCCTCAAGACTGTGAGGCTAGGCCTGGGTTGGGTTCCTCCTCCTTGCTTTGCAGCCTAGAAATTTTTCTCTAGGAAATCAGATGGGGCAAGTGCAGCGTTTACTTGTTTCTCTGATGTCCAATGTCTTGAGAACCATTATTTCATGTATTTTGTCTAATTATTTTAGTCTTTTCAAATCCCAAGCAGAAATCTTTGGGCCAGATATCTTCTAGCTCTAATTATAAAAAATATTATTTAAAGCTAAAATAATGGGCATGGGAGCACAAGTAGCTAGGCCGGAAAATTCTTTGATGTCTGGGTGCATTTTTTTTTAATTTTTTGTTTTACGTTTATATTCTGTTAACAAATGGGTTCTGTAAATTTATTTCAGCAAAATAATTCAAATTAAAAATGTATATAAATGGCATCTAGATGGTGGCAAATATTTTAAAATTTCTATCATTAATCAAAAAATTAATTTCCTCCTCCATTTTTTACCCTTTTGTCTTCATTTTTCTTGATCCCTGCTCCATCCAACAGTGTTAACAGTACCTCCCTTCCCTACATGCTTTTCCCCTTGGCCTTGTAACACTACACTTCACCTAAGACTTTCACTGTTACTTGAATAGTCCCTATCTATTTGCTTTTCCATTCCCCTCGCCATCGTCCTGACAACAATTGTTCATAGGTTCAGTCTTCTGCCATCTCCTTCCCTTCCATGTGCCCTCCAATGGAATTTCCCTTTTCTGTGATAAGAACTTACAAATCTAAATTTGTGATCCAAATTCTCTTCTGGGTTTCAGTCATGCAGAACCACATTCCTGTTAAACACTTACATACTTAGGTTCCCTTGTGTCTCAGTTCTCAACTTGACCTCTTTATCTTTCATTGTCCCCCACCTTGCTCATCTCTATCAATTGACATGATCTTTCTCCTAGCAACCCAAGCTTTCAATCTTGTAGTAATCCATGTTTCATTTAAACATCCTTTATACCTTAAGCCAGGCAGTCACTTAACTTTACCTTTTTTTCTGTAAAACCTTTCGCTAATCTTTCCCTTTCCACTGTCTCCACTCTGATCTAAACCCAATACCTCATCAAGCATGATGACAAAGCCAAGATTAATACTTGGATCTTCTGTAGAGCCCCAATTCAGAGTTGCTTGATAAATGCTTCTGGGTTGTTTTTGGCTGTATCTATCCAATAAGCGAATTGGTAGTTCTTTGTAACAGTGGATCATTTCACTACATAATCTTATTATGACTTCTAGAACTACAAGCCTAATATTTCACTCCTCTTCCCATGTACAAAGCCTAAGGGTGTCATTTTTCAGATTTTCCACCTTCAGAACAAAGTGAATATAATTCAGAAAGCTAACAGGTTTGCAACTCCCTCCTAGGAAACATACTCAATTTCATAATTCTTATGCTAGACTTACAGTTTTAACTTATCCCCTTAAACTTTATAAAAGCCAATACATTTATCAGTTATTCTCCATGTCAATATTCACTAAAGGAAGATGCTTTTGAAAAGTAAAGTGAAGGCAAGTAAAGTAAAATTTCCTTTAAACAATCCGTTGGATTTAGAATATAAATATGTCCAATTCCTGACTTTTTAGTCAAGCCACCCCAGGACATTACATTGAAATTTGGACTTCCATGTGATTTGGGTCAAGCATAAACCTTCAGCCACTCGTTTGCGTACCAGGAGATGATGAACTACCAGAAAGGGAAACTGTAATCTAGACCATTTGAAGGAGGCATAAGTACTTGAGCCATTTTTAAAAAGAGGGAAGGAAATGCTAAGAAATAAAAATACATGCTATAAATGAAATTGAGGTGTTTTTAAAGACACTGCTAGGCAACTAAACTAAAAATAGAAGGATTCTTTGCCAGGGTTCCTTAACCTTGGTACTATTGACATTATGGGCTGGGTAATTCCTTGCTGTGAGGGGCTGTCTTGTGCATTGTAGCACGTGTAACAACATTCCTAGATTTTATCCACTGATTCCAGCAGCATCCGCTCAGTTGTGACAACCAAAAATATCTCTATACACTGCCAAGTATCCCCTAGGGGGCAAAACTGCCCCCACCTGAGACCCACTGCTATATATTAGTGAGCAACATCTTTTGATATCATCACTTTTAAAGCCTCCTTTTTCAAGGCAGCTAAATAAGGCAACACATGAATGAAGTGAAAGCTTTAGGACAGTGAAAAACAATGGCTATAAAAGAGTATTACACATCTTTGGTATTCATATTTTCTTTTGTATCCACTAATTTTAGTGGTTACCATTATGGTTTTATGGTCTTTCTTTCTTTCTTTCTTTCTTTCTTTCGCCTTTTTCCCTCCCCTCTTCTCCTTTCCCATCTCTTCTCTTTTCTTTTCTTATCCCCAAATTCAAGAGAATGAAGGTTTGCATTAGAGAATACAAGACCTCTTTTAAAAATTTTTCAGGGGCACCTGGGTGGCTCAGTAAGTTAGGCATCTGACTTTGGCCCAGGTCATGCTCTCACAGTTTGTGAGTTCAAGCCCTGCATCCGGCCCTGTGCTGACAGCTCAGAGCCTGGAGCCTGCTTCAGATTCTGTGTCTCCCTCTCTCTCTCTCTGACCCTTCCCCACTCACATTCTCTCTCTCTCTTTCTCTCTCTCTCTCTCAAAAATAAATAAACATTTAAAAAAGCAAAAAGAAAATTTTTCAGGTAAAATAGTACTGTAAGTTACACATTGAAAATCTAAAAAGAAGGGAAGAATATTACAGTCTTTAAATGAATAAGCAGGAATTGAAATCAACATGTATACAATTGCAAAGAGATAAAGTTCTTAATTGTAAGAAGAAAGAAAAAAGTCTGTTTTCCTACTTATTTAAAAGTTTGGGCAGGCAAAAAAAGAAACATTAAAGTTGTCATAATGTGTTTGCTGGTGGCTACAGCATCTTTTCACATCTCCCATAAAGTCTCATATCTCTCAAAAATTAGTATGGTCCTATCTCACCACACCAATTAGGAACCTCCATCAGTTTTACAGAGAGGCAAAAATAATATTGACTTAAACAAAATAGAATTACATTTCTTTTTCACTTAAAATAAGTGAAAGCTACTAAGGTGGGCTCCATGGTCCTCAAGGACTCAGATTTCTTATTTCCACTCAACTCTCCTTAGCCCACTGGCTAAATAGGGCCTCCACAGGGAAAAAAATCACAGAGCCCTAAGGTCCTCCAACAGATAGATGAGCCTGCATCCCTCACAGTGATAGACAGCCCTTCTTATCATCACCCACATGACACTTACTGGCATACCTGGCCTTTAAACTCGGGTGTTTGAGATAAGCCTTATTAATATGGAACAACCTTACTTTACCTGACTGAAAAATTAATTCTGTCAATTTTAAATGACATCTCATTTTGAATTTGAAACACATTGAAAAAAAGGAAGGGGCTGGAGAGGAAAGATGGCGGCGTAGGAGGAGCTGGGCTCACTGCGCGTCCTGCTGATCACTTAGATTCCACCTACACCTGCCTAAATAACCCAGAAAACCGCCAGAGGATTAGCAGAACGGAGTCGCCGGAGCCAAGCGCAGACGAGAGGCCCACGGAAGAGGGTAGGAAGGACGGCGAGGCAGTGCGCGCTCCACGGACTGGCGGGAGGGAGCCGGGGCGGAGGGGCGGCTCGCCGGCCAAGCAGAGCCCCCGAGTCTGGCTGGCAAAAAGCGGAGGGGCCTGACGGACTGTGTTCCGACAGCAAGCGCGACTTAGCGGCTGGGAGGTCATAAGTTAACAGCTCTGCTCAGAAAGCGGGAAGGCTGGAGGACAAAGGGAAGGAGAGCTGCTGAGCCCCCCAACGACAGAGCTCAGTTTGGTGAGGAACAAAGGCGCTCGCCAGCGCCATCTCCCCCGCCCATCCCCCAGCCAAAATCCCAAAGAGAACCAGTTACTGCCAGGGAACTTGCTCGCTCCGTGCAAACACCCAACTCTGCGCTTCTGCGGAGCCAAACCTCCGGCAGCGGATCTGACTCCCTCCTGCTGCCACAGGGCCCCTCCTGAAGTGGATCACCTAAGGAGAAGCAAGCTAAGCCTGCCCCTCCTGCCCCCGTGCACCTTGCCTACCCACCCCAGCTAAGACACCAGATCCCCAGCATCACAAGCCTGGCAGTGTGCAAGTAGCCCAGACAGGCCACCCCACCCCACAGTGAATCCTGCCCCTAGGAGAGGGGAAGAGAAGGCACACACCAGTCTGACTGTGGACACAGCGGTGGGCTGGGGGCAGACATCAGGTCTGACTGCGGCTCCGCCCACCAACTCCAGTTATACACCACAGCACAGGGGAAGTGCCCTGCAGGTCCTCACCACGCCAGGGACTATCCAAAATGACCAAGTGGAAGAATTCCCCTCAGAAGAATCTCCAGGAAATAACAACAGCTAATGAGCTGATCAAAAAGGATTTAAATAATATAACAGAAAGTAAATTTAGAATAATAGTCATAAAATTAATCGCTGGGCTTGAAAACAGTATAGCTGACAGCAGAGAATCTCTTGCTACAGAGATCAAGGGACTAAGGAACAGTCACGAGGAGCTGAAAAACGCTTTAAACGAAATGCATAACAAAATGGAAACCACCACGGCTCGGATTGAAGAGGCAGAGGAGAGAATAGGTGAACTAGAAGATAAAGTTATGGAAAAAGAGGAAGCTGAGAAAAAGAGAGATAAAAAAATCCAGGAGTATGAGGGGAAAATTAAAGAACTAAGTGATACACTAAAAAGAAATAATATACGCATAATTGGTATCCCAGAGGAGGAAGAGAGAGGGAAAGGTGCTGAAGGGGTACTTGAAGAAATCATAGCTGAGAACTTCCCTGAAGTGGGGAAGGAAAAAGGCATTGAAATCCAAGAGCACAGAGAACTCCCTTCAGACGTAACTTGAATCGATCTTCTGCACGACATATCATAGTGAAACTGGCAAAATACAAGGATAAAGAGAAAATTCTGAAAGCAGCAAGGGGTAAACGTGCCCTCACATATAAAGGGAGACCTATAAGACTCGTGACTGATCTCTCTTTTGAAACTTGGCAGGCCAGAAAGAATTGGCACGAGATTTTCAGTGTGCTAGACAGAAAAAATATGCAGCCGAGAATCCTTTATCCAGCAAGTCTGTCATTTAGAATAGAAGGAGAGATAAAGGTCTTCCCAAACAAACAAAAACTGAGGAATTTGTCACCACTAAACCAGCCCTACAAGAGATCCTAAGGGGGACCCTGTGAGACAAAGTACCAGAGACATCACTACAAGCATAAAACATACAGACATCACAATGACTCTAAACCCACATCTTTCTATAATAACACTGAATGTAAATGGATTAAATGCGCCAACCAAAAGACATAGGGTATCAGAATGGATAAAAAAACAAGACCCATCTATTTGCTGTCTACAAGAGACTCATTTTAGACCTGAGGACACCTTTAGATTGAGAGTGAGGGGATGGAGAACTATTTATCATGCTACTGGAAGCCAAAAGAAAGCTGGAGTAGCCATACTTCTATCAGACAAACTAGACTTTAAATTAAAGGCTGTAACAAGAGATGAAGAAGGACATTATATAATAGTGACAGGGTCTATCCATCAGGAAGAGCTAACAATTATAAATGTCTATGCGCCGAATACCGGAGCGCCCAAATATATAAAACAATTACTCATAAACATAAGCAACCTTATTGAGAAGAATGTGGTAATTGCAGGGGACTTTAACACCCCACTTACAGAAATGGATAGATCATCTAGACACACGGTCAATAAAGAAACAAGGGCCCTGAATGAGACATTGGATCAGATGGACTTGACAGATATATTTAGAACTCTGCATCCCAAAGCAACAGAATATACTTTCTTCTCGAGTGCACATGGAACATTCTCCAAGATAGATCATATACTGGGTCACAAAACAGCCCTTCATAAGTTTACAAGAATTGAAATCATACCATGCATACTTTCAGACCACAATGCTATGAAGCTTGAAATCAACCACAGGAAAAAGTCTGGAAAACCTCCAAAAGCATGGAGGTTAAAGAACACCCTACTAACGAATGAGTGGGTCAACCAGGCAATTAGAGAAGAAATTAAAAAATATATGGAAACAAACGAAAATGAAAATACAACAATCCAAACGCTTTGGGACGCAGCGAAGGCAGTCCTGAGAGGAAAATACATTGCAATCCAGGCCTATCTCAAGAAACAAGAAAAATCCCAAATACAAAATCTAACAGCACACCTAAAGGAAATAGAAGCAGAACAGCAAAGGCAGCCTAAACCCAGCAGAAGAAGAGAAATAATAAAGATCAGAGCAGAAATAAACAATATAGAATCTAAAAAAACTGTAGAGCAGATCAACGAAACCAAGAGTTGGTTTTTTGAAAAAATAAACAAAATTGACAAACCTCTAGCCAGGCTTCTCAAAAAGAAAAGGGAGATGACCCAAATAGATAAAATCATGAATGAAAATGGAATTATTACAACCAATCCCTCAGAGATACAAACAATTATCAGGGAATACTATGAAAAATTATATGCCAACAAATTGGACAACCTGGAAGAAATGGACAAATTCCTGAACACCCACACTCTTCCAAAACTCAATCAGGAGGAAATAGAAAGCTTGAACAGACCCATAACCAGCGAAGAAATTGAATCGGTTATCAAAAATCTCCCAACAAATAAGAGTCCAGGACCAGATGGCTTCCCAGGGGAGTTCTACCAGACGTTTAAAGCAGAGATAATACCTATCCTTCTCAAGCTATTCCAAGAAATAGAAAGGGAAGGAAAACTTCCAGACTCATTCTATGAAGCCAGTATTACTTTGATTCCTAAACCAGACAGAGACCCAGTAAAAAAAGAGAACTACAGGCCAATATCCCTGATGAATATGGATGCAAAAATTCTCAATAAGATACTAGCAAATCGAATTCAACGGCATATAAAAAGAATTATTCACCATGATCAAGTGGAATTCATTCCTGGGATGCAGGGCTGGTTCAACATTCGCAAATCAATCAACGTGATACATCACATTAACAAAAAAAAAAGAGAAGAACCATATGATCCTGTCAATCGATGCAGAAAAGGCCTTTGACAAAATCCAGCACCCTTTCTTAATAAAAACCCTTGAGAAAGTCGGGATAGAAGGAACATACTTAAAGATCATAAAAGCCATTTATGAAAAGCCCACAGCTAACATCATCCTCAACGGGGAAAAACTGAGAGCTTTTTCCCTGAGATCAGGAACACGACAGGGATGCCCACTCTCACTGCTGTTGTTTAACATAGTGCTGGAAGTTCTAGCATCAGCAATCAGACAACAAAAGGAAATCAAAGGCATCAAAATTGGCAAAGATGAAGTCAAGCTTTCGCTTTTTGCAGATGACATGATATTATACATGGAAAATCCGATAGACTCCACCAAAAGTCTGCTAGAACTGATACATGAATTCAGCAAAGTTGCAGGATACAAAATCAATGTACAGAAATCAGTTGCATTCTTATACACTAACAATGAAGCAACAGAAAGACAAATAAAGAAACTGATCCCATTCACAATTGCACCAAGAAGCATAAAATACCTAGGAATAAATCTAACCAAAGATGTAAAGGATCTGTATGCTGAAAACTATAGAAAGCTTATGAAGGTAATTGAAGAAGATTTAAAGAAATGGAAAGACATTCCCTGCTCATGGATTGGAAGAATAAATAGTGTCAAAATGTCAATACTACCCAAAGCTATCTACACATTCAATGCAATCCCAATCAAAATTGCACCAGCATTCTTCTCGAAACTAGAACAAGCAATCCTAAAATTCATATGGAACCACAAAAGGCCCCGAATAGCCAAAGTAATTTTGAAGAAGAAGACCAAAGCAGGAGGCATCACAATCCCAGACTTTAGCCTCTACTACAAAGCTGTCATCATCAAGACAGCATGGTATTGGCACAAAAACAGACACATAGACCAATGGAATAGAATAGAAACCCCAGAACTAGACCCACAAACGTATGGCCAACTCATCTTTGACAAAGCAGGAAAGAACATCCAATGGAAAAAAGACAGTCTCTTTAACAAATGGTGCTGGGAGAACTGGACAGCAACATGCAGAAGGTTGAAACTAGACCACTTTCTCACACCATTCACAAAAATAAACTCAAAATGGATAAAGGACCTGAATGTGAGACAGGAAACCATCAAAACCTTAGAGGAGAAAGCAGGAAAAGACCTCTCTGACCTCAGCCGTAGCAATCTCTTACTCAACACATCCCCAAAGGCAAGGGAATTAAAAGCAAAGGTGAATTACTGGGACCTTATGAAGATAAAAAGCTTCTGCACAGCAAAGGAAACAACCAACAAAACTAAAAGGCAACCAATGGAATGGGAAAAGATATTTGCAAATGACATATCGGACAAAGGGCTAGTATCCAAAATCTATAAAGAGCTCACCAAACTCCACACCCGAAAAGCAAATAACCCAGTGAAGAAATGGGCAGAAAACATGAATAGACACTTCTCTAAAGAAGACATCCGATGGCCAACAGGCACATGAAAAGATGTTCAGCGTCGCTCCTTATCAGGGAAATACAAATCAAAACCACACTCAGGTATCACCTCACGCCAGTCAGAGTGGCCAAAATGAACAAATCAGGAGACTATAGATGCTGGAGAGGATGTGGAGAAACAGGAACCCTCTTGCACTGTTGGTGGGAATGCAAATTGGTGCAGCCGCTCTGGAAAGCAGTGTGGAGGTTCCTCAGAAAATTAAAAATAGACCTGCCCTATGACCCAGCAATAGCACTGCTAGGAATTTATCCAAGGGACACAGGAGTACTGATGCATAGGGGCACTTGTACCCCAATGTTCATAGCAGCACTCTCAACAATAGCCAAATTATGGAAATTATGGAAAGAGCCTAAATGTCCATCAACTGATGAATGGATAAAGAAATTGTGGTTTATATACACAATGGAATACTACGTGGCAATGAAAAAAAATGAAATATGGCCTTTTGTAGCAACGTGGATGGAACTGGAGAGTGTGATGCTAAGTGAAATAAGCCATACAGAGAAAGACAGATACCATATGGTTTCACTCTTATGTAGATCCTGAGAAACTTAACAGGAACCCATGGGGGAGGGGAAGGAAAAAAAAAAAAAAGGTTAGAGTGGGAGAGAGCCAAAGCATAAGAGACTGTTGAGAACTGAGAACAAACTAAGGGTTGATGGGGGGTGGGAGGGAGGAGAGGGTGGGTGATGGGTATTGAGGAGGGCACCTTTTGGGATGAGCACTGGGTGTTGTATGGAAACCAATTTGACAATAAATTTCATATATAAATAAAAAAAAAATAAAACAAAAAATGGAAAAAAAAAAAGGAAGGAAGGAAGGTAGGAGTGAAAGACAGTGGGAGGAAGGGAGAGAAGGAGGAAGAGAAGGAGACAAATGTTATTCTTCAAGTACTCTCTTCTTCCTATGGACTGTGAAAATAACTCTCAGAGGAAAAAATATTGGGGCAGAGAAAATATGACAAATGATCCACTATGAAACTGGCCAGTCCAGATTTAATACAACTCCAATGGCCCATTTCAACCTCTGCCTGACAAGAATACAAGCCATATCAGTTAAGAAAAACTAACTGATCTTTTTCACTTCTCATGTCTGAACATAATGCATAAAATACACAGTTCTCCCAGTTAGTTACAATTATACACATAAATGCCTATTAAACTAAACATATCTTAACTACAGATGCAACTAATGTTTCATTCAAGTGATCAACAAAAAAGCGAATGATCCTAGAGCCTTCACCATGTGCCATTACATTTTATACTGTTCATTCAATTCTTTAAGTATGTGGACTATTATTATCAAACCCATTTCCCAGAAGATAAAACTGATACTCAGAGATTAATCATTGACCCAAGCCAATGCTGGATCTGGAACTAGCTTACTCCAAACCCCATGTCGTAGCGAATATGGTCCCAATTTGTAAATAATACATAATTTAAGTAAAAATAAAATGACGTAGGATATAGTGAACTATGAAAGATATTATGTGCCTCTCTTCTAAAAGGAAACACTGTGTTCCCTATCATTTTCACAATATTCTTCCTATGTTTTAATGCAATGCATCTCGTGAGAGATACAATGATATTGCTATATAACAGAAGTGCCAAATATTCACTCTACCTAAAAGGAAGATTTTCATTTTCAATAATGAGAAACATTACTTCTATATTCATAAATAAATTATTTTGAAAAGATGTGGTGATTTCTCCCTGAAAGGTAAAAAGTTATCTTAGTATAGATTTTGCTTCCATAAAAGGGAAATTCCATTTATGTCTGGCAAGAGGAAATATTTTAAATTATTATATCTTTTTTAGACTGTCTGGGACTTTATATCCATTTATGCAATTAACTCCCAAGTTTAAATAATGAGTCCTGAAATGTTCAAATTATCATCAAAATGCATAAGAAAACTTGCAAATTTTTCAAATTTCTATATCACTCTTTCTTGCCCAAATCTTAAAGTTTCATAGCAATGAGACCACCAAAGTACTCCACTACTGAACATTAAGCATGTACATGAGATTTATAAGATGTTTACATGTGAATCAGCACCAACCACACATGCTCACACGTTCCTTCAGCATGGACATTGTTCATGGACATTGTTTATTAGCAGAAGTGGAAATGAACATATTACTCTTTGTAATTTCTAGATCTAATTACAAAAAGGTAATAAATTTACAAAAGTACATAAAACAAATGCAGTTTATTAAAGTGTTCACATCAATAATATGTATTATATAGAATATGTTGCTATATATAACATTAAAATATTTATCATGAAGAGAACACTCATATAACCACCACTCAGTCCAATAAATACATCATTGCCATCATCCTTGAAAGCCCTCCATGTGTCCCTTCTGGTGACAATACCTTCTGTCTTTCTAGTTGTAAGCATGCCTGTTTTTGTGACAATAATTTCTTTGGTGCATAGGCACACCTAGAAAAGACAGTTTAGTTTTGCCCACTTGAGAAATTTATATAAATGAAACTGTACTGTTATTTTAATCTTTCATTTACTATTACATTCATGAGATTCTTCTATTTTCTTCATTTTCATTGCTTCATAATATCTGTTGCATGAAGAAACCACTAGTGATATATCAATTCTGCTGTTGATGAATATTACCAGCTAGGGGCTACTAAGAACATTCTTGCCATGTATTCTGTTACACACATATATGTGTTTCTCTTGAATACATACCTAGAAATAAAATCATGGGCTTATAAAGTCTGCATGTCTTCAAATTAACTAGATGCTGATTCATTTTCCAGAGTAATTGTACCAATTTACAAAACCACATCAATGCCTAAGAGTTCCTGAAGCTCCAAAAGTCTGCCAGTTCGTTAAAACCTGTTAATGTCAGGCTTTTTACTTTTTGTCAGTATATTTGGTGTGTAACAGAATCTGATTTGATCTTAACTTGCATTTCCCTGACTAATGATGACATCTATTATCATTTCATATGTTTCCTCACTGCTATTCAAATCTTTTGTCCATTTTTCTAATCAGTGGTATATCTTTTAAAAAATCTATTGGGTATTTACCCAAAGAAAATGAAAAATCTAATTCAAAAAAATATATGCACCCCTATGTTTACTGAAACATTATTTACAATAGCCAAGATATGAAGGCAATACAATTGTCTATCGAATGATAAATGGATAAAGAAGATGTCACACACACACCCACACACACACACCCACCCACCCCCCCCCACACACATGAATATTAGCCATAAAAAGAATAAAATCTTGACATTTGCAACAACATAGATGGACCTAGAGTGTATAAGGGGCTAAGTGATTTAAGTCAACCAGAGAGTGACAAATATATGATTTCACTTATATGTGGAACTTCAACAAAGTAAACAAAGAAAAAAGAAATTTAAAAAACACCCTTTAAATATAGCAAACAAACTGGTGGTTGTAGGAGTGGGGGTTGTGGGTGGGAGGATGGGTGAAGTAGATAAAAGAGATTAAGAGTACACTTATTTTGGGTGCCTGGGTGGCTCAGTCGGTTAAACACCTGCTTCTTGATTTCGGCTCAGGTAATGATCTCACAAATCATGAGTCCAAGTCCGCATTGGGCTCTGCACTGACAGTGTGAAGCCTGCTTGAGATTCTTTCTCTCTCCCTCTCTCTCTGCCCCTCCCCTGTTCTCTCTCACCCTCTCTCTCTCTCAAAATAAATAAATAAACATTTAAAAAGAGTGCACTTACCTTGATGAGCACTGAGAAATGTATAGAATTGTTGAATTATTATATGGTACACTTGAAACTAATATAACACTGTAGGTTAATTATATTTAAAAAATTTTGGGGGCGCCTGGGTGGCGCAGTCGGTTAAGCGTCCGGCTTCAGCCAGGTCACGATCTCGCGGTCCGTGAGTTCGAGCCCCGCGTCAGGCTCTGGGCTGATGGCTCAGAGCCTGGAGCCTGTTTCCGATTTTGTGTCTCCCTCTCTCTCTGCCCCTCCCCCGTTCATGCTCTGTCTCTCTCTGTCCCAAAAATAAATAAACGTTGAAAAAAAAATTAAAAAAAAATTTTTATGTTTATTTACTTTTGAGAGCAAAAGAGACAGAGCACACATGAGGGAGGGGCAAAGAGAGGGGGATACACAGAATCCCAAGCAGGCTCCAGGCTCTGAGCTGTCAGCACAGAGCCCAACGCAAGGCTTGAACCCACAGACCACGAGACTATGACCCGAGCTGAAGTCAGACGCTTAACCAACTGGGCCACCCGGGCGCCCCTTTTAATAAAATATCTATTGAAAATATTTTTAAAATCTATTTTTATATGTCCTGGATACTAATCTTTTGTCAAATATAACTTTTCTGTTCTTACATTTCCTGTATGACTTTAATTGAAGTATAATTGACATATATGATATTAGTCTCCTGTGTACAACATGATTTGACCTCTGTATGCATTGTGAAATGGTCATCACAATACATCTAATTACCATCATTCACCATACAGAGTTACAAAAAAATTTTTCTTGTGATGCAAACTTTTAATATTTACTTTCTGAGCAACTTTCAAATTTGCAAATACAGTATTATTGACGATAACCACCATGCTTTACATTACATTCCCATGACTTACTTATTTTATAACTGGAAGTTTAAACCCCTTGATCCCTTTCACCCATTTTGCCCATACCCACTTCCCTCCCTCTGGTAACCACCAAGCTACTCTATGTACAATTTGAGTTTAATTGTTTTGTTTTCTTTGTTCATTTGTTTTTTTAGATTCCATATATAAGTGAAATCATATGATAGTTGTCTTTCTTTGTGTGATTTGTATCACTTAACATATATCCTCAAGGTCTATCTATATTGCAAATGGCAAGATTTCATTCTTTTTTTTAGGGCTTAGTAGTATTTCATTGTATACTTTCACCACATTTTTTTTTTTTTTCAACGTTTACTTATTTTTGGGACAGAGAGAGACAGAGCATGAACGGGCGAGGGGCAGAGAGAGAGGGAGACACAGAATCGGAAACAGGCTCCAGGCTCTGAGCCATCAGCCCAGAGCCCGACGCGGGGCTCGAACTCACGGACCGCGAGATCGTGACCTGGCTGAAGTCGGACGCTTAACCGACTGCACCACCCAGGCGCCCCACATTTTTTTTTTACCCATTCATCTGTTGATGGATGCTTATGTTGTTTCCATAGCTTGGCAATTGTAAATAATTCTGCAAATAAACAGAAGGGTACATATACTTTTTAAATTAGTGTTTTCATTTCCTTTGAAAAATACCCAGAAGTGGAATTGCTGAATTACATTGTAGTTCTATTTTTAGTCTTTTGAGGAGCCTCCAAACTGTCTTCCAGAGTAGCTGTACCAATTTACATTCCTGCCAACAATGCGCAAGGATTCCCTTTTCTCTACAACCTCACTGACACTTGTTATTTCTTACCCTTTTGATAACAGCCATTCTGACAAGTGTGAGATGATATCTCATTATGGTTCTGATTTGCATTTCTTGATAATTAATGATGTTAAGCAACTTTTCATGTGTCTGTTGGCTATCTGTATGTCTTCTTTGGAAAAATGTCTATTCAGATCATCTGCCCATTTTTAATTCAGATTCTGCTATTGTCGTTATTGAGTTTTATAAGCTTTTTATAAATTTTGGATATTAATCCCTTATCAGATATATGACTTACAAAAATCTTCTCCTATTCAGTAGACTGCCTTTTAATTTTGTTGATGGTTTCCTTCTCTGTGCAGAAGTCTTTTAGTTTGATATAGTCCCACTTGTTTATTGTTGTGTTTGCTGCCATTGCTTTTGGAGTCAGATCCAAAAAAGTATTGCCAAGAATGATGTCAAAGAGTCTACCACCTATGTTTCTTCTATGAGTTGTATGGTTTCTGGTCTTGTATTCATGTCATTAATCCATTTTGAGTTAATTTTTATATATGGTATAAGACAGTGGTCCAGTTTCATTATTCTGCATGTGGCTTCCCAGTGTTCTCAACACCATTTATTGAAGAGACTATCCTTTCCACATTGTATATTTTTGCCTTCTTTGTCATAAATTAATTGGCCACACATATATGGGATTATTTCTGGGCTCTCTATTCTGTTCTCGTGATCTATATGTTTGTTTTTATGCCAATAGCATAGTGTTTTGATTACTATGGCTTTGTAACATAGTTTGAAATTAGGGAGTGTGATGCCTTCACCTTTGTTCTTCTTTCTCAAGACTGGTTTGGGTATTTGGGATTTTTTTTTTTGTGGTTCCATACAAGTCTTAGGATTGATTGTTCCATTTCTGTGAAAAATGCCATTGATATTTTAATAGGGATTGCACTGAATCTGTAGATTTCTTTGGGTAATATGGACATTTCAATAAATTCAACTCTTCCATTCCATGAGTATGGAATATCTTTCCATTTATTTATGTCTTCGTCAATATCTTTCATCAATGTGTTGTAGTTTTCAGTGGACAGGTCTTCCATCTCCTTGGTTAAGTTCATTCCTAGGTTAATTTATTCTTTTTGATGCAATTGTAAATGGAAGTGTTTTCCTAATTTCTCTTTTTGTT
This sequence comes from Puma concolor, assembly GCF_028749965.1. NCBI lineage: Eukaryota > Metazoa > Chordata > Mammalia > Carnivora > Felidae > Puma > Puma concolor. Next base: position 51,715,754 of record NC_141670.1, on the reverse strand, counting down.
ACTTGTTAATGTATAAAATTGCAACCTATTTTTCCACATTGATTTTGTAGCATGCAACTTTACTGCGTTCATTTGTTAGTTCTAACAGTTTTTTTGGTGGAGGCTTTAGGGCTTTCCATATATAAAATTCATCCACAAATAATATTCATTTTACTTCTAGGGTAGAAAGTTTTCAGCCATTATTTCTTCAAGTAAGTTTTCTGCCCCTTTCTCTTCTCCTTCTGGGACCCCTACAGCGTGAATCTTATTCCACTTGAAATTGTCCCATAGATCCCTTAAGCTATCTTCACTTTTAAAATTCTTTTTTCTTTTTGCTGCTCTGTTTGGGTAAGTCCCACTACCCTGTCTTCCAGATTACTGATTCATCTAGTCTGCTTCAGCTAGTCTGCTGTTGAACCTCTCTAGTGAATTTTTAAGTTCGGTTATTATGAACTTCAGTTCTGTGACTTCTGTTTGGTACTTTCTTATATTTTCAATTTCTTTGTGGAAGTCTTTTCAATTCTCATCCATTCTTCCCCCGAGTTTGGTTAACATTTTTATAACATTACTTTATTAGGTATTTATTACTCTTCTCTGTTTCATTAAGGTCTTTTCCTGGGGTTTTACCTTGTTCTTTCATTGGAACATATTCCTCTGTTTCCTTATTTTGCTTGATTCTGTTTGTTTCTATGTGTTACATGAAACAGTTACCCCCCCCCACGTCTCAAAGGGGTGGCCCTATCCTTTAACCTTGCCCTAATTGTTGACTGTCTCTCAAACTTTCTGACTGTTTCAGACCTGTGGGGCCCAGAACAGCAACCCCCTCTGGCCACCAGAACCCACTACTCACTGAACATCCCTGTGGGCTACATGAACCTGCTAGTCTGGGGGCCTGTAGGGATGCAGGGTGCTTGCCCACTGCATCTGCAGGGCTACAGCAGCACCAAGGAGGGTAGCCATTGCTCCCCACCTCAGGCAGGCCAAGGTGGTGGCGTGAAGGGACAGGGCTGCTCCAACAATGCAGGGGCATAGGGTGCTCACCTACAACCTCTGGTGGGGCCCAGCAACAGCTCAGCAGGCAGGTGCTAGAAGGATAGAGTGAGAGTGCTAAAATGGTATCCAACGGCGCCTCTGTCCCTGCAGCAGGTCCCAAAAGACTTCTGCCCCTCAAAAGACACCTTAAGATTAGCAAATGCATCTCCTTCACGTATGGTCTAGGATCTTTCCAAACTGCTGTCTTTGAAGTGGTCCCAAAGTGAGTAAGTTTGCGAGCAAGTCATTTAAGAGCAGAACCTCCAATCTCTATAGCCCTCTGTGTCTCCTGGATGTAAGCCCCACTGGTTATCAAAGCCAGAAGTTTTTGTGGCCCATCTCTCTAGTGCAGGTCCTTCACGTGAGGCACAAGCCCATTGCTCCTCAGGGAGGAGTTCCATATTTATGGGACCTTTCTCAATACTGTGTCCCTGGACCAGTTTGGAGTTTGGGGTGAGACTACATATCTGCCTTTCCTACACACCTTGATGTGGCCTTTGATCCTTTGCTATGAAATAACTGTTCAGCTAGTTTTCAGTTTCTTTTAAAACAGAATTGCCCCATATATAACTGTGTATTTGGTGTGTCTGTGGGAAGTGACTGCAAGAATTTCCTATGCCACCGTCTTGAACCACCTCTCATTTATTATTATGTCAACAAGATAAAAAGCTTCTGCACAGCGAAGGAAACAATCAGCAAAACTAAAAGACAACCTCAGAATGGGAGAAAACATTTGCAAAATGACATAACTGATAAAGGGTTTGTATCCAAAATATATAAAGAACTTACCAAACTCAACACCCAAAAAACAAATAATCCAGTGAAGAAATAGGCAGAAGACATGAATAGACATTTTTCCAAAGATCTACAGATGGCCAATAGACACATGAAAAAATGCTCAACATCTCTCATCATCAGGGAAACACAAATCAAAACTACAATAAGATACCACCTCACACCTGTCAAAATGGCTAAAATTAACAACTCAGGAAACAACAGATGTTGGTGAGGATGCAGAGAAAGGAGAACCCTCTTACACTGTTGGTGGGAATGCAAACTGGTGCAGCCACTCTGGAAAACAGTTCAGAGATTCCTCAAAGAGCTCAAAAAAGAACTACCCTATGACCCACCAACTGCACTACTAGGTATTTACCCAAAGGATACAAAGCTACTGATTTGAAGGGGCACATGCACCTGATGTTTATAGCAGCATTATCAACAATAGCCAAATTATAAATTACAAAATTTTAAAAATAAAATAAAATTAATTAATTAAAAAAAACAATAGCCAAATTATGGAAAGAGCTCAAATGTCCATCAACTGATAAATGGGTAAAGAAGTTGTGGTGTACACATACACACACACACACACACACACACACACACACACACACACACACACACAATGGAATACTACTCAGCCATCAAAAAAAGAGTGAAAGCTTGCCATTTGCAATGGTGTGGATGGAGGTACAATGTAATATGCTTCACAAAATAAGTCAGGGATAAAAAAAAAAAGTCAGAAAGACAAATACCATATGTTTCCACTCATATGTGGAACTTAAGAAACAAAACAGATGAACATAAGGGGAAAAGAGGCAAGCCATAACTATAGAGAACAAGATGAGGGTTGGTGGAGGGAAGGTGGGCGGGGTATGGACTAAGTAGGCGATAGGTATTAAGGAGGGCACTTGTGATGAGCACAGGGTGTTATATGGAACTGATGAATCATTAAATTCTACTCCTGAAATTAATATTACACTATATGTTAACTAAGTGGAATTTAAATAAAAACTTGAGACAAAAAAAAAAAGAGAAACATTTCTTAAACCCAAGGTGATATGATAATAATATTAGAAAACCTTTATGTTTTGTAGTTTTGTTTTTAGTTAGCTCTTTAATCCACTCAGAGTTGACTTTTGCGATGATACAAGGTAGAAATCCAATTGCATGCTTTCCCATAAGAAAACCCAAATCATCTCACCACTATTAAAAAGTCGTTCTTGGGGCGCCTGGGTGGCGCAGTCGGTTAAGCGTCCGACTTCAGCCAGGTCACGATCTCGCGGTCCGTGAGTTCGAGCCCCGCGTCAGGCTCTGGGCTGATGGCTCAGAGCCTGGAGCCTGTTTCCAATTCTGTGTCTCCCTCTCTCTCTGCCCCTCCCCCATTCATGCTCTGTCTCTCTCTGTCCCAAAAATAAATAAACGTTGAAAAAAAATTAAAAAAAAAAAAAAAGTCGTTCTTTTCCTGTTCCCTAAAATGCCAAGTGTGTCATCTGTCATATCTATATATTTGTGGGTCTGTTTCTGATTCTCCATTCCATGGTATTGGCCTAGTCATCTGTCCCTACATCAATTTCACACTGTTTTAATAACTGTTGCTTTATAATAAGTCTTGATGCATAGAAGAATAAGTCCTTCCATTCTCTTGTTCTTATGTAAGAGTATCCTTTACTTTTCATGAGTTTTTTGCATTTTCATGTAAACTTCAGAATCAGCTTTGAAGATCCACGCAAATGCATTTTGGGTTTGCACTGAATTTATAAAATAATTTGTAGACAAGTGAAATCTTCACAAACCATAAGCAAGACTAGATATTGTATCTTCTAGCTGCCCAACCACCAAGCTAATGCCACATTTCTTTAAATTTTGGTAGCATTCTACTTCAATGTGCCAATTACTAGTAAATAAATAAACCTTGAAATTCTAGTGACAACTTACTAGAAGTTTATTTCTTGATCATGTGATGTCCAGTTAGTAAAAAGAGTTCAGAACAGTTTTATTTCATGAACTCCTCAGAGACCTAGGCTCACCAAAGCTTAATCATCTTCAGTATGTTGTTACAAAGGTTTCCCTTGGCATTCACATTCAGGGGCACACAGGTGAAAAGTTGAAAGATCATGCAGGAGGTGTTAATGGGCCAGGCCTAGAAGTAGCATATGTCATTTCTGTCCACACTGCATTGGCCAGAACTCAGTCATGTGGCCATGACAAAGGAGGATGGAAAATGTGTCCAGGTGAGGAAGGGCAAATAGGTATCTGCCACATTTTTCAGCCATCATACATGCATTTTGTTTCTTTCCTTGACTTACTGTATAAGCCAGAACCCCCCCATACAATGCTGTTTAGAAGCTGTAATGACATTGTTGTAGCTTGTCAGTGTTTCACTATTACGTATGTTTACTGCAGGCTTTTGTACATACTCTTTATAACACTAAGAAAATTATCTTTTATGATATATTAGTCATTTATGAATATTAAATTATATTAACTACCTTTTCTATATCTATTTTGATAATCATATGATTTTTTTCTTTTAATCTATTAATGTTGTAAATTGTATTGGCTGATGTTAAAATGCTAAATTAACCCTGCACTCCTTGAAGGAACTGGTCGTGAGATAGATATATATATATATATATATATATATATATATATATATATACACACACATATATACGTGTGTGTATATATATATACACACACACACTTTGCATATATTACTAAACTTGGTATACTAATACTTTAAGATTTATGCATATGAGTTCATTTCTTTTCTCACATCATTTTTTTAATTTCTAGAAGAGTGTGTAGAAGATTGCAATAATTTTTTCCTTAAATGTTGAACTTGGGGCGCCTGGGTGGCTCAGTCAGTTAAGCGTCTGACTTTGGTTCAGGTCATGATCTCACGGTTTGTGGGTTTGAGCCTCGCATCGGGCTCTGTGCTGACAGCTCGGAGACTAGAGTCTGCTTTGGATTCTTTGTCTCCCTCTCTCTCTGCCCCTCCCCTGCTCATGCTCTGTATCTCTCTCTCTCTCTCAAAAATCAACAACAACAACAAAGCAACAACAAATGTTGGTAGAACTCATTAATGAAGCTATGTGAACTTTTTTTATGAGAAGCTTTTTAAATACTGATTTAAATTCTTAATGACTATAGATCTATTCAGCTTCAAGTTATATTTTTAAGAAATTTGTTTTATCTAACTTTTCAAATTTATTGACATAAGGTTGCTCATCTGTAGTGAGCATTTCTTATTCCTGATATTGGATATTTGTGTCTTCTTACTTTTTTCTTGATGAACTTACCAAAGTTTTATCAATTTTATCAGCCATTTTGAAATACCAATTTTCAGCTTTATTAATCCTCTCTACTACTTGTTTACTTTCCATTTAATTTATTTCTGGTCTTTATTATTTCTTTCTTCTTCATTGTTTGGTTTATTTTGTTGTTGATTTTCTAAGTTCTGGAGATGGATGCTTAGCTCAGTCCTTCTCTTCTAGTATATGAATTAAGCCTCAATATTCTCTAGGAACTGCTTTAGCTATGCCCTATAAGTTTCTATGTATAGTATTCTAATCACTGGTCAGTTCATAATAATTTCTAATTTCCATTACCATTTATCTTTGGCCCAGAAGATATTTAGCTTTTATATCTTTTAGCTATTGCTTTCTAACATAATTACATTATGGTAAGAGAAACAATCTATAGGATTTTAATCCCTTTGAAAGGTTTGAGCCTTTATGGCCTAGTATATGTTTTATGTGTAATTAAGAAGGTGCAGTGCCCAGATGTAGGTACGATGTTTTACATATATCCATTAGGTCAAGTCCTTTAACTGTGCTGGCCACATCCTCTACATCCTCAATGAGGTCCTCAAAACAACTTTTCTGGGATTCGCAAATTCCCTCAGAGAAATTTCACTCCTCTGCTTATCTGTCTGGGTCCCTGTGTTCCCTTCAATTTTAATAATTAGGAATTACATCTTTGATGTAATGTTTTAAATATGTCTTTATTATCTCACCCAAAATTTTGAGTTGCTTTCAGTGAAAGGGTTGATCTGAATAACCTAGCCTGCTACTACCAGAACCTGGAAATTCTAATTCCTGCCAATGTTAGCTGAGCACTGATTTTTCTCTTTTCGAATTTCTCTTTCATATGAAGTAATGTAATTCTTCTGAGTTCATTTCTTTTTATTGATTTTATACAATTTCAGCAATTTATTCAAATTTTAAATGACCTAACTATTTCTGTCTAAAATATGTGGAATTCTTCAGAGCTGCAAGTTTTCAAAAGCCAAACTATTTGAACTCCTTCATCTTGCATTTGTTTAACAAGATTATAAAAATGTAATGGATATTACAAGGAGCTCATGAGGACAGAAACTTCTCACTGAATAATGGACTGCTGTTTTCATAGCACGCTGTGTTTTCTGTTGGCTGATAGCCTCATATACTAATGTTTAACAATGTGGGACTGTGGACCATACAATGGAAAGAGAATAAGGTTTTGAATTAAGTAAGCCCTTAGGTCCAAATCCCAGCTCTGTCACATACAATAGCTTCCTTGTAACAAATCTCTTCACCTCTCTGGGCCTATTTATTCATCTGTAAAATGGGTCTAAAGCCACCTACTCACAGGTCGGGATCACAAGCATTCAAGTGCCTAGCACAATGCCCAGCCCAGAAAAAACACCCAGGAAGAGTCTTTCCTTCAATGTGGAGGCACCAAACCCTTACAGAACTAGAAAGCAAAGGAAAAATGTTAAATATAAGCTCTATAGTATTACATGAGAGAGGGATTTAAAAGTGCAAATAGCACATTTGCAAATAGCAAAGATACAATGTACATGTACGATAATGTTATGCAAGGAAAAGTACGATTGAAAGAACAATTAATAAAGAAAAATATCAGTTAAATGCTTTGTTTCATTTTTCTCTGTTTCTGAAATTCTTAAAAGAATGAAATCCCTTTCAGAATTCATAATGCTGGGTTTGGGTCGTTTTTGCATTTTATATGTGTGCAGCTGTTCCTCCACTATAAGTATGCACATCTGCTCATTAGCAATACAATATAATTCCCACTGTCTAATTATTTGCAGATGATAGATTCCTTGTGCATGGTCTAAAAAAAGAAGAGTCCTTCAAAACTGGTGACTTATTTAAAAAAAACTAACTTAAAAGGGTCAGCACAACCAAGTTCAGATATTAATTTGGCAAGTTCAAATGTATGAACACCAGCATGTAATTGCCAACTTGATGAGAAACAGAAGGAAATAAGATTTTCTTCTCTCTGCAATCAATGTTTCCCACTACACAGCATGAGGGGGCTTCTTCTCTACCATACACCTGGAAGGAGGCTATGAAGCAAACCTGCTGAAGATGGAATGGACCAACCCCACCCACAATTCTCGGGCTTCTTGGGAATAACCCACCTAAAGTAATGTTTCATGGTGAGTGTGTTGGGACATGGAGTGGGGAGGGAGGGCAAGGTCACTGAATGGAAAAGAGTCTTTGGTGGGGGGTGGGGGTCGCTAGTTCTAACCATGGGCTGAAGAGTCCCATTAATCCCCTACTCATGACTCTGAGGGCTAAGCAGCAGGCCCAGGGTGTGTAGTCCTGGGGCCCCATGAAGCCTAATACCATAGATAGTATGGCCAACTGGGGAGAATTAGACAAAGCTTTCTGAGGACAAGTGGGGACTCACTGCAGGAAGGGGAGAGTGGGTGTGGGAGGGAAAAGCGTATTGAGAAGTTGATTGAGCATAAAGGGTATGAACCAAGCACAGGAAATGATCAAAGATATTCAGAACATAAGCTGAGGGAAAAATGATAGAGAAAAACTGGAGGAATACTGGGGTTCAGGAAGGAGCAAGGCAAACAAAAACTGGTGAAATGGCTCTTATGTAGGCAGGGTGAGTAGGTGGCTATTAACTATGACATGCTTACTCTGCTTAGCCCTGGCCTCCACACAACAGACTTCATTTCCTCATACATCCCAACACACATTTACGGGGTAAGAACTGTTCTATAGATGGGAAAATGGAGGTTTTCATCCATTTGTTCAATGACAAAATATTTCAGGTGAAGCTTACTTTCTAGAGGAGGAGATTGTTTGTAAACAAGTGAACAGTTAGATCACCACACCTTGTGACAAATGTTAGGGAGGCAAGCGAAACCTGGGAGTGAGGGCTTGGGGTACTACTTCAGTTAAAGTGGGTCAGGGAAGACCTCTCTGAGGATATGACACTTCAAGCTGAAGAAAAGGAAGGAGCCAGTCATGCCTAGAGCTGTGGACAGACTGTGAGCAGTAGGTACAGGCCTCGGGGCAAGAAAGCACTTGAGTCTTCCAGGAATGGAGTGAAGGAGGGCACATCACCAGACGTGCAGTGGAATAGGATGCGGGGGTGAGGCAGGGAGCTACATGGAAGTGCAGGTGCTGAGGTTGCACAAGTGAGTGCCAATCAGTTAATCCCAGGTCAGGCTGACCATTGTAAAGAGACTGTATATTATCCTACCCCAAAATGGACAACAAGCACAGTGCTTTAAGCAGAAGAGGGACATACTCTGTAATGTGTTTTTAACAGGTCATTAAGGAGACTGGATTGGGAAAGGGCAAGACAGGCCAGTCAGGAGTCTAGTGTAGCAGCCAGATGAGAGATAATGATAGCTCGGACCCAGGAGTTCAAGTAAAGACAGAGAGAAATGAGACTTGGTGATGTGCTGTAACTTCCCCAGGTCATGCAGCTAGTTCATGCAGACCTGGTTAAAGCCATATCTTCTCTAACCCCAGGGTCCATACTCTTAACAGATTTAATTAAAGATGCTTTAATTAAGGAAACATTTTAATTAAGATCTTCAGAAGAGTGACTGGGAGTTCATCACCAGCTTCTAGTTGAAGGCTATTTTAGTAAAGATATAAGTTCAGCTGTTGTAGAAAAGGTTGGGGGGGAGGGTGGGGAAAGCCTAACTGAACCAAAATAACAATTGGTTAAAGAAGATAGTTCTTACATACAGTTCAGCCTGGAATAGTGACTCTGGAGCCTTCTAGTTTGTAGTGCCTCCATTACAAGGGTGAGACCCCCATCCACATGCTCCAGGCTGGTTCACCACTACCTTTAGAGGCAACTTGTAGGAAGGAACGAAGAGCAAGAGAATACTCCTTGCTCTAAGTACATACAACCCAGAAGTTGCAACCATCATGGGTGCTCATTCCCTGATAGTCAGAATTCTGACACGTGGCCATATTTAGCCATAAGGAGTCTGAGAAATTTAGTTTCAATTGGTGCTACCAATCTAGTTAAAATTACAATCCTACAGAAGTGGGGAAACTGATACTGGAGTCAAGGAGCAGTCTCAGCCAGCAGGCATCTGCAGAAGGGCCACTGCTCCCTCAGGAGTACATTGGAGGAGCTTCCACCTATAGCCACAGTCCTCTGAGAAGGCTTGGAGCTACTACAAGAAGTCCGTAAATCCAACCATGCAGCAGGCATTGCCTGGAGTCTGTAGAATGCATTATGTGTGTGGGCATTTCTATTTTCCAGAGGTATGTGATATTGTGGTGGTTAATAAAATAAGCATTCAATTTAAAGTGTAATTAATTTCATAGTGGCACCTTAACATATTTGCTTTAAAAAGGTTACTAAGAACACAACTAGATCACATGGGGAGAGGGGATCCATAAAATCATTTGTCCTTGGAAGAATTTCCCCTAGTCTGGAAGTCTGGACCCCTCTGGTAAAGGGGAAAGAAAACAGCCTTGAGCTTTAGACAGAGCCAAGTCCAAATACTGCCATCAATACTGAACAAGATTGTTGTTTGGAACCTTATTTCTTCTCTTCAGTTAATGGGGTTTCAATGAACCCCACTTCCTAAGGTTGTGGTAAGGATTAAATGAAATTATAAATATAAAACATCTATCACTAAGACTGGCCCATAAAAGGTGCTTAGAAAATGTTGCTATCCCTTCTCCCAGGATTGAGGAGAATAAAACAGGTTGGGACCGAGAAGTCAGACTTGGGGGATCAAGTGAGACGAAGTTGAAATCTCTACATTCTGTGCCCGTGTCCTTGTGGCTTGGCCCAAGGTATGGGTCAGTGCAGGAACAGGGCTGAAATGGTGTAACTGATGCACAGAGGGTACCAGGCAGGAAACAGATCAAGCATGAGAGGCTGGGATGTGATCTGCTTCTTTGGATGACTGTGTCAGCAGCAAAGTTAAAGAGCCACTTGTCCATCAGCCTCACAGCCACCACCCCCAGCAGCAGCAACAGCAGCCGTTTCATCACAGAATGACAACATCAACAATGCTGAAATCTTTTCAACTAACAGGAAGGACAAAAGAAAGTTTGTGGGTAGAAAACCCACACTTTTGTAGGCAGAGGGTAAATATATTCCTGCAGAAATTGTAGATATAAAAATAAATAAACCCAGTGAAACTGTATGGTATTGAGGAGGACACAGGGACAATGCCTGGCACTTGCATGGTACTTGACCGTTTTCAAGTTATTTTCACATTATTTCATTTAACACTTATGACAACCTATGACCCATGCAGTATAGACATTAATATCCCCTTCTGACAGATGAGAAAATAGAGAGCTCAGATTGAATAAAGTGTCTTGGCTAAGGTCACACAGTTAGGAAGGGGCAAGGCGGGCCCAGACCCCAAATCTCCTAAATCTCAGGCTCTCTGCCATGTTTCCTGGAGACTGGGGGGTTTGGAGATCACACAGTCAGGAATGAGCATGCTCCAGTCTATCCTTAGAAACCTGGAGGGACCATATTTGTCTCGTGAGTAAGACAGAACGCCGGAACAAGTCATATTAGCTTAAACGGTGGTATCTGAGTGCTTCGGCAAAATAGAGATTTTGTGGTAATTGGTAAATTAAGAGAAAAGACTATTCCAATTACTGGTCAAACGTATAATGATGCTATTAGGTCTGTTACTTCACTTGAAGCTAATCCACTGAGTAGCACTCTCTCAGGACCCACTGCCTATTGGCTGTGAAATAGCAGGTCTCTGGCCCCACCTGTACCTTGAAAAGCCTACACTTTCTGATGGTTCTCTTTCCAGCTCTGCTCCCTTCCAAATGCAGACCATGGGAAGTTCTTTCTTGCCATTAGGGCAGATACCGTGAGAGCTGCTTCAGTACCTTGAAGGATTTTTTCTGTCTGGCCTATGCCATGAAGATCTAATTTAATTGAAAGGGACTTTACACTTAAATTCATGCCATTGCTACCATAGTAAACCCTGAACATTAGCAAGAGTCTCCACATTTGCAAATATTATTCTAGGATATTTCTTCTCTCACAAAATGAAGTAAATCATACCTAAAAAATTTAAGTGACTCCTTCAAATGTTTAACGACTCTATAAGCAAAGTACTGAAGTCTTCAAGCATGCTAATTAAAACACATTTCTCTTGAGCCATATTACTGTTGAGAATCATGTGTTTCCTGAGCATATCTTCGCATCAAAGGTCAATGTCTTCTCAACTTTACTCAAGTTTTGTCTTTTTGCTGGTAAGCAACTCTGGCATAGGCAAGAGTATTCCTTAACACAGTTTTAAGAATCACTCCTGTTTCAGAAAACAACCTAGACTTGGCTATTGCTTTATCAATGAGAGTCTCTCCAAAGCCAACATGCTGCTGTCTTCTGAAACATCCACTTTCCGAGTAACACCAGTCAGTCTTACACTTCTCTCTGTCCCTCCTCTGTTCTACTGGGTGTTTCTCTTTTCTGGGCCACTTTGTACTAGGAAAAGTGACAGGAGTCACCATGTGACTTTAAGCAGAGAATTCAGAAGTTGTGTTCAGATGGCCAAGTTCACCTGCTTTGTGACCATCCTTCAGGGAGTGGGCTTCAAATTCTTACCTCAGAAAAAGTACATGTGACTACATGTTTTGGATCCTCTGGGTTCCCTGGGAATATTAAATTCATTGACACCGGCTTTCTTCTGAATTTATGTTTTTGCTTTTAAAGTTCCAATGTTAGCATATACTTGTTTTAATGATTTCAGGTTAATATTTTGGTCTTACACACATTTATCTGAATGCTCATTTGATCTCGGTACATTCAGATTAAACTATTTTCTGCCTATAGAAATCTATTTTCTCTATGCATTAGCCAAGAGGCTGGATACTGCTGCATTTTATAGACAACTTGGTGATTTAGCACCACCTAACAAAGTGCCTGGCAAACAGAGTAGATACAAGATAAGTGTCATTAATGACTGATAGTCTTTCATAGCAGTTTAGAAACATTGAGATGATTTGGTATATATTCAAGCCATGTATCTCAAATATTAAACCCCAATTCTTCAATCTGAATTACCAAGGAACCCCAGAATCAAACCACCAACAGGTACTGAGAAAACAATCTTTAATGTCCTCCACTTCATGTCTGAGTCAATGACAAAATTATTAACTAAATGGCTTTAAACCTCTAATTTATAGAGGTCATGGTTGACCATGAACATGGTTAACTAACAGTGGCTGGATATAATAAGCACTATGATTAAGTTGAATGAGTGGTGAAGCAGTAATTTTTGTGATTGTTGTTGTGGCAAGTAGTAGAAACCCAACAAACTAGCTTAAGTTAAAAAAAGATGGAGACGGAGGGTAGGTACCTAGTAGCTCTCATAGCTGAGAGGACCTCAGTCTCCTGAAGGTTCTCTCTTCCTATCTCTTGTCTCTCAGTGTCTCTTCCCATCTTCCTCCCTTGCTTCTTCTGTGGACAAGCTCTTTCCACATACAGAGCACCTCCACCTCCCCAGAAAAGGGAGAACACCTTTTTCTCTCACACAACAGTCCCAGAGAAGGGCTCAAACTGGTCATGCTTGGGTCCCATGCCCATTCCCTGAATCACACACTGTTGGCAATAGAAAAAGATACTGTGACTGGGTCATGTAATCACTCCTTTCACCCTATTTCCAGAAGTGTCATGGGAAACTCTGGAATACAGAAAAAGATTGTTACCATGGCCCATTACATTAAACTATCCAACAAAAGTAATCCTAGTAATAATGTGGGAAGATCACATATCTTGCAATTTAATACCTGTGACTCTATATACTGCATCAAGCAATATTGTAAGTAGAAACAGACATATGCGAGGGTAGAAAAACTATTCCTGTCCATGCATAATTTTTCTAAAATATCAGTGAAAAAAATATGTACTCAACAATCAAATCCTATTGTCTGTGAACGCTGTCAGTAGCAATTTCATCTTTTGACTTACAGAATTGAAGCTGAAGATTAACCAGATGACCTCTAACATCCCTTCTAGTCTATGAATCTACAAACCCTCTGTTAGAATCAAAATACCTCTGGAAGAATAGTATACCAAGCTATACTTTATGGAACAGTGTCATGGGCTGAATTGTATCTTTCCCAAATTCATATGTTGAAGCCCTGAACTCTAGTACCTCAGAATATAATTTTACTTGGAGACGGTCTTTAAAGATTAAGATTAAATCAGGTCATTTGGGTAGGCTCTAATCCAACATGACAGTGTTTTTATAGGAAGAGATTAGGACAAAGACACATGTGAAAGGAAGACCATGTGAGGACCCAGGGAGAACACAGACATCTACAAGCCAAGGAGAGAAGCCTCAGAAGAATCCAACCCTGCCGACTCCTTCCTCTCAGACTTCTAGCCTCTTCAAATGTGAGAAAATAAATTACTGTTGTTTAAGCCACCGGATCTGTGGTACCTTGTTATTAGCAAACACAGCAAACAAAGAATTTGAAAGAGGGCTGAAGCACAGTTGAGACAAATTTGATATGTGGGATGGGGAGAACAAGAGGTTCTTTTAAGGTTCTTTTGAAAGTAGAATTCCCTCTAAGATTTAGGGGCCAGTACTAGTGATATAATTAACTGAGGTGTGCTGGTAAAGATGTGATAAAATAGGTAAGAAGTTAAGAGAAGAAAGGAGAGAGAAGTGCATGACAGACTTCACCCTCTGAAATCTTGCCAGGGCTAAGCATAAAGTGATTCTATCAGGACAGGACATTATGGATGGCCAGGCCAAAGGCCATGTACCTAACCTTGTAAGCCTGTGGGGATCCTGTCTCCTACATGACTTCAGGCTTGCCTGGGCTCCTAATGTGTATCTTCATTGAGAATTTTGGAGCTCTCAGCATCTGCCATGACCCTTGGCTTTGAGAGCCAAATGCCTGCTCCACCTGGATCAAAGGCTCACCAGCACAAGCTCTTAGCCATCATCACTCTTGTTTATGATGCTCATTGTCAGAGCCTCCTGCTTGAGCCAAGACTGAGTTTGTCAGACCTGCCTTTCTCATATGATAGGCCAGTCTAGTAGTCCAGACCAGGGTGACATCTGAATCTTCTCATTATAGTATTCTTGCCCTACTAGTCTTCTACCTCCCCTGCCCGATACCTTATCCCTCTACTGCTAGGGACTCATCCCCCTATGTCAAACCAGACTTCACTATAATGGAACTCCTGCTCCTGGCTTCCTTCCTAGGCCTTCACCCACCCTGATGGATTTGCCTGGATCCTGTACCTGCAGTACCCTGGCTTATTTATCATTTTACTATACTTAGCTCTGACTTTTGCCCTCTAGTAAATCACCCAGGCACTGAGTGGTTCTTAGAACCAGAACTCAGGGCCCACCATCCTGTGCTGCTGGGGTCATATTAAAATTCCACCACAAAACACAATGCACATTTGGAAAAACAGATCCCTTCTTCAGAAACAGCCAACATAGCATACCCGCTACACAAAAACCTGACACCAAAGGGAAAATATTTTTGTTAAATAGACTGATTGCTAAATGAACAGGGTTTGTGAAAATCACATCTATTATATAGGACTTTTCAGTTCATAAGCCTCATAATATCAGATCATCATATTGGCAAGGCAGTGCTTGTAAGGCTGTTAGGATGAAATCTGGAAATTGCTTCATTATTGAATATTACAAATGATATTTGCCAACAGGGGATTTTTGCTTGTGTGTGCATTCAAATAAAATTTCTGGCCACCATTGTTTATAGCCCAAACATATTAATGTCTCCATATAACAAATCTCAAAGAAGACAAATGAAATATGTAAATAACCTAAGCATTGTGGACCCATTGAACATTGCATTTTACCTTTATGTTCTTTTTTTTTTATCACCCGCAGACATTTAAAAAAAAAAAGAGCCTGATAATGTCAAAAGATGAGAAAGGCTAAATTCAGGGAAATAAAGGAACCATAAATCAGGAAAACTTTGGAGCTGCTAGAAAGACACTTTAATTTTGTAGACAAAAGACTGCATTAAGGAGGAATAATGCAATAATCAAAGGTGAACGAATCTCTATTGTCTGGCGTCTTTCTCTGTGGGAATTTTCCCACCCCTGACAGCTGTAAAGGGGGGAGGAGTGCAGACTGTGGCTGCGCCTTTATTCTCTCCCCCCGGTTGCTCCCCAGCCCCTCCTCTTCTCCGTCAATAAATGTCTGCAATCATATTCTTGAGCTCCTGTGTGATTTCAAGGTTCATCTCTTCCATGCAGCTCAAACACTAATTATCCCAGCTGTAATTAGTAAGATAATTAAATACTGGCTCACTCATCTACCTTGGGTCGGGTCATGATTCTCCCAGAAGACCTTGAGCAGTTCCTCAAAGCTGATGCGTTCTGGCTGGTACACCACTCGGACTACTTCTGCATGGCCAGTTTTTCCTTGAAAGAAACAGAACATACAACCAAAATTTACTGACAACACCAATTTACTACAAGTTACTCATTTCCAAAAAATCACCAGACAAGGGCTAAAATTCTTCCCTCCTCCGAAGGAAGGGTGGGAGCATAACTACATTAGCGAATGGTTTCATAGTAAGTCTGTCACTGGTTCTTTCTCCATAAGAGCACACAGTTGTCCTCTGGCAAGCTTGCTGAGGATGATGACTTCTTGTCATTGTGCTCTAATTATTTTTTTTAATTTCATGAGAAAACAAACTTGGGTTTTCTTTTCTTTTTTTTTTAATCTCACTCTTATCAAACCTTATGCATCCAATCTGACATAGTGCTCATGGTTTGAAACTCTGTGAGGGGAATGAGCCAATTTATTTTTATCATCACCACACTGTGCTATATGCAGTAAGTTTTGCTGCACTAACAGAATGAGATGGTGCCAGATCAAGAAACCTGTAACAAGCAGGCTTATATTGCATCAGATAAATTCGTTAATGGGGGGACATATTTGCTGTGCTGTTAACACAGAGGCAAGGGTCAGGTTCACATACCCAGCGGGGTGGTAAGTGTTTTCTCAGTCTAATTCGTCTCGTGGTAAACAACCACTGCAGCAAATGTGTCTCTGTTAGCATGCACATTCTCAGAGGTGGTCCCCAAGGTTCTGTAGATCAGGGAAGTGGGTATTTGCACTTGTATCTATAGAATTCATACCCTGCCTTATTTCACGGTGTTAGAGTGTAGTGATAGAAGCCTCCATACATATCATTTCTATATTTAAATTTGTTTTCCATCTCTTTCCAGTCACCTTATGCATAGTTAAGAATTTAGCTTTGCCCAAAGAGATATCTGGCCTTAGCCTTGGCCTCTGGAAGGTAATTTATGTCATACCTGATAGGAATGTCCTTCTTTAAAGTGGCGCCGGCCACACCAACAGTCCTAGGGTGGGAGCTGGCCACTTTGAATCATAGGGTAGGGTTGGCCATACCCAACAGTGTTAGTTAGGTTCAGGGCTGGTCATGCCAGACAGACCAACCTTGTGCCGAGA
This sequence comes from Puma concolor, assembly GCF_028749965.1. Lineage (NCBI taxonomy): Eukaryota > Metazoa > Chordata > Mammalia > Carnivora > Felidae > Puma > Puma concolor. Next base: position 51,699,223 of record NC_141670.1, on the reverse strand, counting down.
GTAGGGTCTTTGGGTAACACAGCATCAGCTGACCCAGAGACAGAATTCAACCTTGTGGGCAATCAATCAATCATGCCTGTGTAAAAAAGCCCCAATAACAACTCTGGACATCAAAGCATGGGTGAGCTTCCTGGTTGGCAATACTTTTTGCATACTGTCACACATGGATGCCAGAAGGGTAATACATCCTGACTGCACGGAAGATAACACAGAAACTTTGCACTAGAACCCTTCTAGACCCCGCCCTATGCATCTCCTCCTTTGGCTGATTTTGATCCATACCCTTCCCCTATAATAAACTGTAACTCTGAGGATAACTGTTCTCAGTGAGTTCTCTGAGTCGTAACAAATTCTCAGACCACACAGTGGTCCAGGAATCCCTTGAACTTGCAACTTAGTTTGCAAAGTGTTTGCCCATAGGTTGTTAATCTCACCTTAATTCTCAACCATTTTACCATTGGAAAACTGAGATACACAGAAGTTAGATTTGCCCCAAATTCACATAGAGCTAGTGAATTTCTGGACCATAACCTAAAAACCTTCTGGTGTTTTGTCCAAGATTCTGTCCAATAAACAAAGCAAAGAAAGCAAAGTGAACATGAATCCAGAAAAAGAAAATAAAAATCTATTCATTATCTTTAATCTTTTTTTAATATTTAAATTTATTTCTGATGGTAGAAATAATTTGCAAATAATATGAAGCTTAGAAAATGTGCAGAAGTATAAAAAAGAAAAAAAAATAATGTGTTGTAATCTGACCACATAAAATAAGTACTATCAACATTTTTTACACAATTCTTTCTGGATATGTACCAAATACAGACAAGTGCACATGTGCTCATACACACACACCACCACCACACCATGTACAATTTGCTTTATTGTAATCTTGTCATCACGCTTTTCTTTTACATACCAGCATATTGTTTGTCCCCATATCACTAAAATTTTTAGAAAAAGCCATTATAATGACTACATAACACTCCAAAGATGGTTGTACTATTATTCAATCACTCCCTGTCATTGGAGTTTAGACTGAATCCTATTTTTATCTATCAACATAAATATCTTTCCACATTTCCAAGACTGTCTCAAGCCACAGTTACATAAGTGGGAATTCTAAACCAATGTTTACAAACATTTTTAAGTTTCTTGATATCTAGTGCTTAAATGCTTCAGTAAAGTTGACCCAATTTTCTCTCCCTATTGGCAGTATATTAAGGCCAGTCTCAGTCACTATTATAGTGTTTTTAACTCTTACCAATTGGACAATTGTACCCTATCAGTTTATTTTCAATGAATTTAATTATTAGTAAGGTAAAGAAAAAGGTCATGTTTATTAATAACTTTAATTTATTTGCTCTGATTTTGGCAATATCCTTTTTATATTGGGTTATATTTTTATTTTTCTTATTATTTTTTAAAAAGATATTTAGGGGCACCTCAGTGGCTCAGTCAGTTAAGCATCCAACTTCAGCTCAGGCTGTGATCTCATGGTTCATGGGTTCAAGCCCCACATCAGGCTCACTGCTGTCAATGCAGAGCCCACTTTAGACCTTTTGTCTGTCTCTCTCTGCCCTACACTTGCTTGTGCTCTCTCTCCCTCTCAAAAATAAACACTTAAAAATAAATAAATAAATGAATAAATAAATAAAAATGTATTTATATTTAAATGAATTGGTCATCTTACATAATTTCAATTCAAATACTATAGGCATGTAAGTAAGCAAAAGACAGATTTTATACAAACAGATATGAAAAGAATTATGGGAGAATTATGGGAAGAAGATACATTAAGTATAATAATGTTATTATAAACCACTTTTGATCCTACTTTAAAATCGTATTATTATTTTGTATTTTGAAATGTTTAAGTGAATGATTTAATTAAATAAAAATTAAACTCTCTAAATATTAAAAGTAGCAACAATGTGTAACAATTATGATAAATATATTTGGTAACAAAAGCATAGAAAACCACACTAGAAATACAGGTAAAAGATGTAAACAGGCAGTGCATGTAAGAAGAAATAAATGTAAGTCAAGATTGAAAAATGCTCCACATTTTTAGTGATAAAAGCAAATAAAGGCATATTGAAACATGAACATACCATCTCGCATTACATTTTATAAAACTGCTTAAAAGCGTAACTAGCGCTGATGAGGAGACTATGAAACTGGCATCTTTACTTGGCTGGTGACAGTATAAATGACCAACTCCCACAGGCATATGTATCAAGAGCCACAAAGATTAACTCACCTCCACTAAGTGATACAGAAAATCTATCTCAAAGATACAACCCCAAATAATGGAAAAGATATGTACATGCAAAAAAAAATTTTTTTTTTACTCCATCATTACAATGCTGGAGTACTGTAAGATATCCAAAAGTCAAATAAAAAAAGAAACCAATTGGGGCACTTGGGTGACTCAGTCAGTTAAGCGTCTGACTTCAGCTCAGGTCATGATCTCTTGGTTCCTAAGTTCGAGCCCCACATCAGGCTCTGTGCTGACAGCTCAGAGCCTGGAGCCTGCTTCAGATTCTGTGTCTCCCTCTCTCTCTGTCCCTCTCCCTGCTCATGCTCTGTCTCTCTCAAAAATATATAAACATTAAAAGAATTTTTTTAAAGAAACCAATTATGGTATAACCTCATGGTGAAGTATCATGTGACCGTTACAATACAATGTCCTAACCCTAGTAAAAAGTGTTACCTTCACTGAAGTCTGATAAAACAGTAGGCACTTTACCTATTTGACCTTCTTTAATGCTCATAACAAGTTTTTTCCCGAGTTCTTCCTATTGTGGAAAATACACACAGCAAACTTTACCATCTTAACCATCTTTCATGTGCACAGTTTGGTGGCATAAACTACATTCACACCGTTGTGCTACTGTCAACCACCATGCATCTCCAGAACTTCTTTCACCTTGCAAGCCTGAAACTGTATCCGCTGAACACTAATTCCCCGTTTCTCTCCTACCCACAACCCCCGGCAACCATTCCACTTCTGTTTCTGTGAAATTTGACCACTCTAGACACTTCAGAAAAGTGCAATTTTCACTTAGCACAATCCTCAAGGTTCACCCATGTTGCAGCAAGTGTCAGAATTTCCTCCCTCATTCTTAGAATGAGTAATATTCCAGTATATGGATATGCCACATTTGACTTATCCATTCATCTGCCAATGGACATTTGGGTTGCTTCCACCTTTTGGCTACTGAGAATAACGCTGCTATAAACATGGGCATACAAATATGTCTCACAACAATTTTATAAGAGAGATGCAGTCCCCATTTAAAGGTAAGACAACTAAGTCCTCTCCACAAGTTTTCTCACACAACATCCCACAGCCAATAAGCAGCAGGATCTAGTGAGGTGCTCATTCTATGCCCGTAAGCCAGGCTCCTGACTGTAGACCGCTGAAGTCAGCAAGTGGCTGCAAATGTCATATAGGCAGTGGCCCTATATGAGAAATAACAGCTGTGGAGTAATTGACATCCAGGCTGTCAAGACTATTTTACAGGATTAGGCTCTTCTTTTGTGGTAGGAATATGGGGTCAGGAAAGATTTCCATAAACATTTTCAGACATAATCTAAGCAAGGACATTATTTGTGGAGAGGTTTAAAGAAGCTTGGTGGTTTAAAAGAAACTGCTACCATTAAAATTCAAGATCCATCTGCATTGACAAACAGTGGGGAGAAGCCCTCATCAAACTCACCTTTAAGTTTCTTTATTTTATTTCTCCAAAGTACAAGAGTCTGTGTAAAAATACACAGTGCAAATGATCAAAAGGATTAAGAGGCTAGGAACCACTTACAGAAATGCCCACGTCTCCAGGAACTCACCAATGTGCTAGGCTAATTTGATTCCCGGGACCAATCTGCAAATACTTTCTGGTGCTTCCAGAGATAAAAGGCTGTATCTTAAAAATACTTTGAGCTGTTTCTTCATATAACATCGTGCAAATACCATGATAGATGTGATGTGCAAACATGCTTGTTAACAATTCACAGCAGCATCAGAGGGGTTCTAACATTGTTGTTCAAAAATGTCTTGAAATGAAAAGGACTAATGTCTTCTCTGAGCATTTCCCAGTGTTTCCTTACCCCATGAGCCCAAAGAAAAGTAATGAATGCAGAGAAGTAGGTTATGGGCAGTCATTCCTTATAAGACAAAAGATCCCAGAAGAAACCTAAAGGAATGTTTCGGGTGGGGGGAGTGGCGCTGAAAAATCAGGCACTCTGCAGTCACCTAGACCTTTGTGGAAGCCAAGTGAACCAGGTGTTTTTAAAGGAGAATCCCAAGATAATTAGCCTGTCTTCAAAGTTCTATGTCATGGCTTTCCATCCCATGGGGAAAACATTATCTTCAACTCTTCCAGGTTAGTGTGATTTGTTTTGCTATACTCAGGCTAGTAAAAAGGGAGGAGAGAGCAAGAAGGTGGTCTGCCCAGTAGATAAAAACAGGAGACAGCCCGGAAGCTGGTGAGATGCAAGGGCAGGGGGAGCGTAGCAGAGGGCAGTGCTGTGTGCTCGTGGGGAGCCCCCACTCAGGAGCCACACACTGCCTGGGCTACCATTCTGGGTCAGCCACGTGGCAACTGCCTGACCTTGGCATGGCCAGGGACAGAAGAAAAGGGTGGTTCAAATCAGAGCTCCATGGCATATGAGCCATGCCTTCCCTAAGGGGACCACATGCATTTTTGAAGGCCCTTTTATCTATTGAGTTGCTTCATCTACTTGAGGAAACTTCCTTCAGTCTCCTCATCTGCTAAATGTGGAATTAGAACATGCCTCCACATAGGATGTAAGTCTCTCTAATTCTCTATGTCTTATTATCAAAAGTTGTATTATTATAATTATTCTCTACTCAGCTGGGGTAGAAGGGGAAAAGACTAGAATTAAAGTCACAAGAAGTAATTTAGACCATAGGTCTAACAAGTAGTTTGACACTTTTTTGACTGTGATCCCAAGTCTTCTTTTTTGGATAGAAATAAAAATAACCTCTGTCACAGAAGACTCATCAGGATTAAATGAGGTCATATGTGGGAAAGTACTGGGGAAGAGTAAAGCTCTCTATACATAAATAAGATTTCTATTGTTATTTCCCTTTTGAGTTTTCTTAAAAGGGATGCCTTCCCCATAAGGACTAAATCACAGGAGAAAACATATGATACAAGGAAGCTTCTAGTTCATCAAACTAAATTTTATCTCTGTAAGTGTCTAATTGTGATTTCATTCATGCATCTATTCTAGAAATAACAGCTAAGTGTCTACATCTACTCAATCAGGTGCTCAGGTGAGGTCCCAGCCGACACATTCCAGCCCCGATGGGAGCTGTAGTCAGGCCTTCATCCACACCAGGCAAAGACCCAGATTCCCATTCTTCTGATGAACTATAATGAATCAAGTGTGATTCCTCACCTTAGAATCAGAACTAAAAGACATGGGTTTAATGAGAGAGTTCTTAATTCAGGTAAAAAGAAGCCTCTGGAAGCAGTTTGGAATCTTGCCTCCCTGGAGACACTGTTTCCTACTATGCCATCACACCTGTCAACAACTTCTTTTGGACAAGAACCTATGTACATCAGAGTCCATGATATTCAGGAGATGGTGAAAAGCCACCTGGACTGAGAAGAGCTGAAGGCCCTCCCACTGTCCCCAGGGCAGAATATGTGAGGCCACCTCTCTCAAGTCAAAGCCAAATGGCTGCAGGCCAGCAGGCGGCAGTCACAAGTGGTCAGAATCACACCGCTGGCATGATAAGCAAGTGAGCTAAGCAAGTGAATTGAGTTCTATTCCAAATTCTCGGTAGAAATGGTGGCTCCTTCCCCACAGCACGGGCAAATCTGATGCAGAGGAGATTTCCATAAGGCGAATGAGCATGACCATCCGTGCCAAGGGCAGCTTGAGCCTGTGAGGGGCTCCTGGGTGTGGCGTCTGGCCTGAGCAAAAGGGGCTCCAAAGGCAAGCCGAGCAGCCCAGACCTGCATGGTTTGTGTGGATTCCTAGGTCCCAGGGTGGGAGGAAAAGCCTTGGAGGGCAGAGACCCTGCCCTCTGGAAGAGGGCGTGTCAAGGGCAGAGAGGAGGAAAGCAAAGAGAGATGGAAAGGAGACAAGGAAAGCAGGCTGCAGATAAGACCTGTGCACATGGTTTCGGCTCCTAGTATCAAGGTTCCTGGGGCCCTTTGCTGTTGCTGTGGGGAGGGTCGGGGAACGGTCACCCACCTGGTCCCCCAGCAGACAGTATAGCCACATGCGTACCCCTTGCAGTGAGCAGGGCTTCTGCTGTATCTGCAAGGCAATGAAAGACCTCCAGGCCTGCTCGCTCCTCTCCCCATGTTGTGATCCAGCCATGAGCCACACATCACAGTCGACAGGGTGCCTGTCTAGACCCAGCCTGCTGGGCACCACTCAGCCCAAGGAAGCATTCAGCACTGTGCTTCCTTGGCTTGCCTCGTGGCCACCTGGCAGTGGTGTGACCTTGACCAAGCTCTTTCTTCTCTAAGCTTTCATTTCCTTATCTGTGAAATGAGGATATTCATAATACTCACCTCAGGGACTACTGTGAGGATTAGTTTGATAATCCACAGGAAGCACTAAGAATAGTCTGGCCCACCCAATATTAGCTTTATTCATAACAGTATGGTTAGTATTGTTATTTTTACTATTGCCACTGTTATTTCATAATTTGGGGGGGAAGGTCCAGGAATCTGTATTTTTACAAGATTCCCCAGGTGATTCTTTTTTTTTTTTTTTTTTTTTTAATTTTTTTTTTCAACGTTTATTTATTTTTGGGACAGAGAGAGACAGAGCATGAATGGGCGAGGGGCAGAGAGAGAGGGAGACACAGAATCAGAAACAGGCTCCAGGCTCTGAGCCATCAGCCCAGAGCCCGATGCGGGGCTCGAACTCACGGACCGCGAGATCGCGACCTGGCTGAAGTCGGACGCTTAACCGACTGCGCCACCCAGGCGCCCCAGCCCCAGGTGATTCTTAACAGAGTTACTATTAAGTGTAAAAGTGTAAAAACCACTCATCCTGAGCCCAGTGCACCCCTTAAGCAGCCAGCTGTCAACCTCCCTCTCCTGGATCTCAGTGCTCACTGTCTTAGTTATCAGAAGGTGCATGAGAGTCCCACAGTCCTTAAGGAAGGCAGGCAGGCAGGCTGGACAGGAATGGGTGAGGAGGGAAGGAGGGAAGGAGAGGAGCACAGAGGAAAGGAGGAAGGATATTAACCCCTGTTAAAAGAATACACTGGAGGCGCCTGGGTGGCTCAGTGGGTTAAGCGTCCAACCCTTGATTTTAGCTCAGGTCATGATCTCATGGTTGTTAGATCAAGCCCTGCGTTGGGTTCTGTGCTGAACATGGAGCCTACATGGGATATTCTCTCTCTCTCTCTCTTTCTCTTTCTCTCTCCCTCTGCCCTTCTCCCCTATCACTTTCTCTCTCTCTCTAAAATATAAAAAAATAAATAAATAAAAATAAACATTAAAAAAAAAAACTGAAGGATACTGAACATCCTAAGTGTTTATCTGAGCAAACATCTATGCAAAATAGGGCAGTGACAAACAGGAAGGGGCTAGGAGCACTCCAAAGACAGGAGCTGGGGAGAAACATATAGAGAAATTGTGGAAGCAAATAAAGGAAATTATTTGACTGGCTAAAGCTGTTAGTTAGCTGTTTGTGATTGGCTGTCCTTAGTATTTTGGTTTCATAACCTTGAGGTATTTATAGGCCTAGACTGTGATTTGCTTATGTTGGTGCCACACTAATAGACCCACCTCAGTCTAATGGCCTCCTTGTTTAATTAATTTAACACTCTTTACAATGATCTGTGGAATGAATGAGGAGGAGGTGGGTGATAGGAAAACATGAATAGCAAAATACCTTTAATAAATGTAGCATTTATTAAACTGCATGCATTGCTCTAAACTCTTGATACAAATTGATGAAGTTAACACTCACAAAAACCCTGAGATAAGTAATATTATTATTCCCACTTTTTCAAGGAGGAAACTAAGATGCAAAGAGGTAAAAGAACCCAAAGTCAAAGATTAAGTGGCAGAGACTGGACTTGAGCCCACCATGACACGGCTCACAGACTAGAGGGCAGCGTGAGTAAGGTGGGTTTGTGAATGGGCAACATCCTTATCAAGACATCAGGTACAAGAGAAAGGAAATGGCCATTGTGGACAGAAGAAGTCAGAGGTGCTTCATGGAAGAGGGAGGGTGCATCCAGGCCACGGCCACGGTCATAAACAAAAACAAGATTTCAAAAAGGACAGGCAAAGAGACAGGGAGCTCTTTTCTGCTGCAACGCCACAGACCTGCTATCATGCGCTGTAACTGGAAAAGCCTCTTAGCTGGCTCACCCTCCAAGCTCCCCTGCTCAACCCAACATAACCACAAACCCCCCTGCATTTGGACACAGCACTTTATATTTTCAAAGTGCTTCTGGCTCCACAAATTCATTTTAGTATCACAGCCACCTTCCCAGGGCAATTAGTAAGATTAATACTATTGTGTCCATTTTATTGACAAGAAAGCCAAGGCTTAAAGAGATTGAATAACTTGCTTGAAGTCTCAGAGCTTGTAAGCAATTGAGACAACCGAGAATCTGACCACTGTCAATGGGCTCCACTTCCAGCCACTTCTCCCACAACTGTCCTCTGCCCAGGGGCCTACAGGAGCCCTTCTTGACCACCAGGCCTCTCCATGTCTCCAATCTCATTTCCCCACACACTCTCCCTGATCCAGACAGTCCATATCCCCATCCCCACCCATTGCTGCTGTAGTCCCCCAGCCTGCAGTACACACCCTCCAGCCACCTGAAATCAAAGCCCTCCACTACTCTCAAGGTCCCCGTAGGTGCTGCTTCTTCCAGGAAGCCCTCCCTGCGTATAGGACCTGGACAAGAAGCACGATATAGGGGAAAAGGCACAGTCAGTGGGCTCCAACGGGATCTGCTTTGCTCAGATCCAGGCTTGCTGACTGAGTCAGGTCCCCTGAGGTCTCTCGCCAAATCCCTGTGATGAAAAGAGATGTGTGTAGCAGGTAGGATCTAGCGATTCTCATAGAGGGTACTCAGAAAATGGTTTTTGTCTTCCAAACACCACCGATCCAGCCTCCCTCTTCCACTTGGAATCAGTCCCTCACCTTGTAACACTTGAGTCCTGACTGTTTTTGAGCGCTTGCTCAGTGTTTCGTGTATACAGAGTTCTCCTGGGAAAAGGAACCATGACACTGGCTCTTTTCTATCATCCCCCAGGACTGGGCACATGATCTGATATTAATAAATACACACAGATTGGAAGATCCTTTGTGCTGATTTTTTTCTGCCACTTATCGAGCCTTCATCTGGATGAGTGTCCACACTGGCCCCAGCACTGTTCACCTGCCCAAGGACCAGTCTCCTAAATGGAATTATATATAAATGCTCTGCTCTTCCTCTCTGTCCCAAACTGCTGAATTCTATGTAAAACTCGCCATACCTACCCAGAGAAAGGTATTAGATACAACTAACACAACTTAACTACCTCACCATATGGGTCAGCATAATGTTTTATTTACTCACTAAACTCATAAATATTTGAATGCCTACTCAGTTCCAGGCACTTCACTAAGTGCTGGGGATTCAATGATGACAAGTGTTAATAAGGCAACAACAAAAACTCTGGCAGCCTGGATTTTGCCCACAGTCTGGGTCCAGGTAAGGAACTCCTCTTTAAAGAAAACGACCTGACCTATTTTATTTATCCTACAGGGAAGATGGCAGGGAGAAGTCAGCTATAGTTATTTTTTCATTAAATAATAACCATTTTCCAACTCCCCTCATCCTTCCCAGCCAACAAGACCCATCCAAACTGTTAAACCAAATCAAAGAGCACACAAAAAGATCCAGGTGTTTTAAGGGAAAGGGGGAGTACTGGATGACTAATACCTCCCTCTTCCCATACAAGATTCAAAACACTCCTTCCCTCTTGCTAATTAACTACAAAGAGGTAAGATGTCAGCTCAGTTTCATCTCCAGCTCCTGCAGATAGAAAATGTGATTTCCAACAATGTACTCATTATAAAAAAAATCCTAATACATCAAAATTGGGTGCCCTGTGGAGTTCATTATAGGATTTGAGGAGTGTCTATACTGTCATTTTATCTTTGCTTTTTTTCTTTTGTCTCTTCAGTCACTTAAAGTGTCCAAAGAGAAATATAAGCTTTCAAAAGCATCCTATTGATTGAAAAGTAGAAAAAAATCCTGTTGGAACAACTGTGATTTTTTTTCCGGTCCACCGTGGGGAGACATAGTGGGGAATTTATAATCCTCTGGTGTGTATGTAATACAGGCACATTCTTCAGAGATTATTCTCTCAGAGGAATGCTATAAACATAGTTGAGTACTTGCTAAGAAAATTCCTCAAGAAAGCAATAAACTACAACCATTCATTTCTTTGTGGCGCTGGAGGTTTCTCACTGCTATGAAGTTAACTAGTGGGTAAGCAGTCTAGGAGTGAGCAGCTGACTAGTTTCTGTATCCAACATGCTGATTATAGAGGCTGACCTTCACACCCTTTGAGGTGTTTTTTCCAGAACAAGAAGTATATGAAAGGCTCTTGTAGGTGGGTTGATCAAATGTCCATTTCCTGGACCAGCACCTACTCCCAACTTACTATGAGGGGGACAAGCATTATGAGATATTGGTAAAACTAACCTGCCAATAAGGGATCATGGTACTCTCGCAGCCAAGGGAACAAACACACTTTTGTTAAGGGTCTGATTAACACTTAAAAGGATATTGTTTGCTTAGAAACTATGCCTTCTGGATGCTGTTAAATGACACCAAGTCCAAAATGAGGCCCGTCTGTACCTTGTTATCAGTGGATTACACCAGAAGAGTGGTTCACGACCCTATGCCTATGCCTTCTAATCAAACTTTTTAAAGAATATTCTCATACCTCCCACTCTACCCCACACTGGAATTCTGACACAGGGGGCGTGGGGTCAGGCCTAGGCACATGCATCTTCACAAAGCTTGACAGGTGCTTCTGATGTGCAGTTGGGAAAGAGAACTATGAAATTAGGTGTTTGATATATGAAGCTATATCAAGGGAGAGGAAATAAGACATAAGATTTTTAAAAATAATGTACAGGATTATAAGGACTTGAAAAAGATCATCTAGCCAAATGCCACGTTGTGTTTTACCCCATTGCAACATTCAGATGACCATTTCAAGTCACAGGACACACACTACTTCACCAAAGTATCCATGCCATTGTTGGACTGTTCTAATTGCTGGAAAGTTCTGCCTTTACTGAGTCAAGTCTACTTCCTTCTACTCACTGGTCCAGGTTATGCCTTTGACGTCCAGTCACTCATCCATAATGACCCTTGAAAAAGCTGAAAGCATAGGACATCGTGGTTCAATTAAATGAGCACTGCTTTTGGAGTCAAAAAACCTAATGTGGAACATATATAATCTGCCAGATAAGCTGTTTAACTCCCCTTCTTCACAAGTTCCTCATCTGTAAAATGGGAATACTAAGACCTGTCCCTATCAATCTTTGAGTATGGTTGAGAGCATTCAATAACAGAGATAAAGGGAAAGCACTCTGGGGACTTACTGGTAGTAATCAAATCTATATCACAATTAGTGCTTCCATAGCCACATACTACTAATGATGAACATATCATGATGGAACTTCACTATAAAAGTCAACAACTTCCAAACCATTAGGATCTAGGTTAATATAAACAGAACAACATGGACTGCTTTCCAAGCAAAGATGGGTTTCTCTGCATAGGCTGCCAAGGGCATGGTTTCCTAAAAGTGCATGTGCTCTGAATCCAAGTGAAAAGACAGCTAGAGAACCCATGAAATCATGAACTGAAAGGTCTTTAAAACCAAGTCAGACTTTTTTTTATAGTCTTCAAAAACTATTCTCTATTTATAATAACACAGAGGAGAAAAGGCAACCCAGTTGAAGCTTGTCATTGCTAATACTGTGGCTGCTTACATGGAATTTCCAGAAGAGTTGCTTTAAGTCATACAAAGATAATAATTGCCTATTCATTTTGAACATAAACCACATGACAGTTCTTTTGAAGTTCATGTGGTAGTAGCATATTCTCCCAACTTGAATGGTACATTATTTATAAATAACCCGCCCAGGAACAATCTGGCAGGATCGTCCAAGCAGCATGGCTCTGACTTATTTAGATGTCTACATTCATTAGCAATAAATAAACTTTTTGTTTAGTTTAAATATTTTTGGGAAGAATGGAATTGTGAACCAAGCCTTCAGATTTATGCATAATAGCCCCACACTGAAATACTGTTGGTGGTCTGGGAAAAGTCTTGGCTTTGTCTCCTTATTTAAATAGCACCAAAGGCACCAGTTACGTTGTACAAAAAAAATCAATCCCACAGCCTTATCTTGAAAGCGTATCAATAATATGAGCAACCAAGGCTTAATCTTAATGTTATAACTATGTAAATATCAAATAGAAAATATCTGCACAATACCAAACCAGCTGATTCTACACATTTAGTCACATAGAATCTAATTCAGACATTCTTAATGGGGTGATATCACTCCTAGGGGAAAAAAAATTGTCTCTTAAGGGACAAAACCATCTACATATCAAAATGTTATGGCCTTTCAAAGGGCCACAGTATATAAACTAACATATAGTATATCTGTGAGATTAAATTTTAATGGGGAATAGGGGGAGAAAATTAAAAAAGAAATGGCTAAAATGGGGCCAAAGGGTGCCTATAATTTTTAAAAGATTGAGAAACACTGATCTAATTAATTTAATTAATACAACAGTACAATCAAAATGGTGAAGCAATTTACCATAACTCCCACCTCACTTTCACTTCTGGATGGGGCTTGTAATAGAACACGACTGCCAGAGGAGGGATTCATTCAACAAGTACTTACTGCACAGCTAGCCTGAACTCTGAGCACTCTTTTGGGTGCAACTAAGACAACACTGAATAAGACAGTTGCCAGCCTACAGGAGCACACAGTCCAAGAGGGAAGAGACATGTGTAAATGGAAATGTACAGGATAAAGCAACTGCTGTTTGGACAGGGGTGTGCTCAGAGTTCTATGGGAGCACACAGGAGGAGTACCAAGGTCAGCCTTGAAGATTCAGGGAAGATTTCTCAGTGGAGAGGATCACTCCAGTGCTCTTAATACTAAGCTCTACTGTAGCCAAACTTGACCCCTAGGCCTCCCTCATTCTTGGCAACCTCATACTTGTTGGATATCCCGGCAATCCAAAACACAAATGGGGAGCATTTCCTTAGACTACATGCCTTTGCTTATAGTTATTTTAGCCTGTGAAGGGAAACAAGTCCCTGAGCAAAAAAATCCATCAGTACAGGATACTAATACTAGCCACACCATATTAGATGGGTATATGTCCCCATAGGGGTCCTACAGTAACTAACACCAGAGTCCTGATTTTGGACTGAAGGTACTTTGTTCCATATTAACCCAAACTCTGCACTGGACTTTTTGTACCTTGAGATCAATGGTACTCAGTAAGTATAGGTTAATGACAACAATACTTTGGATTTGTGTAATACCCTCATAGAGCACAAAATATTTTCATATGCATTAACTAAATCTTCATGGTAACTCCATGTATTATCACATCCATTTTATAGATGATAAAACCAAGACTCAAGGAGGTCACATTATTTGAATTAAAGTCACTCAGTAGGTAGCAGAACTTAGTAGCGTTTTCTTGTTTGTTTGCTTTTTACAGTTTATTTATTTATTTTGAGAGAGATAGAGTGTGAACAGGGGAAGGACAGAGAAAGAGGGAGAGAAAGAATCTCAAGCAGGCTCTGTGCTATCAGCACAGAGGCTGACATGGGGCTATAACTCATGAACCATGAGATCATGACTTGAGCTAAAATCAAAAGTCGGAAGCTTAACCAACTGAGCTACCCAGGTGCCCCAGAACATAGGTCAGAGCCAAGGCTCCAACCCAGTTATTGATTCCATAGCCTTTTGCTCTTTGCCCATAAACACTGATCCTAAGGGTAACCACCAAATGATTGTTGCCTATGACTGCCTACAGATCCAATTCAGCTGGAATTTGATTGATACTGGGAATCTTTTAGTCTTGACTAGCAGTTCTTTGATGACAGTTAGTAATTAATTTATGAACCCAGAGAACTACCCTAAATAAAACCAAATGGTTTCAACAATGAAGTGCTGAGACACTATGCCAAGGGCATTGATAGTGCAGTCAGAATATTTGATTTGGATGAATTATTTAACTTCTCTGAGTCTCAGGTTCCTCATCTACAAAACATTTACAATAAAAGTGTCAAAAAATACACTGTATTACACACACCCACGCAGGTTTTGTTAACTAAAAGTGCTCCAATAGTTAGTTACCCCTTCTCATTCTCTCTGTCCCATCCTGGCAAGGCAGTAATTTAATAAATGTGAGCCTGAGATATGACTGCATGCACAGCACTAAGCCAATGATATGAGAAATCCAAAGAAATGTGACACAGAGCCTGCTCTTGGGGAACTCACAGAAATACTAACAATGCAAGGTAGAAAGTGTTAGATGTCATTGTAGAGGTACAGGTCAGTGCCTTTGAAGTTTGAAAGGAAAGGGGTGCCCGGGTGGCTCAGTTGGTTAAGTGTCTGATGCTTGGTTTTGGCTTAAGTCATGATTTCACGGTTCATGAGTTCAAGCCTGGTGTCGGGCTTCGTGCTGACACTGTGGAGCCTACTTGGGATTCTCCCTCCCTCTCTCTCTGCCCCTCCCCTGACTGCACTCTCTCTCTCTCTCAAAGTAAAAAAAAAAAGAAAAGAAAAGAAATAAAAATTAAAAGAGTCGGCCACTTAAAAGATTAAACCACCTAGGTGCCCCTGATGTAACTTTGGGGCACCTGGGCGGCTGAGTCAGTTAAGTGTCCGACTTTGGCTCAAGTCATGATCTCAAGGGTTCGTGAGTTCAAGCCCCACACTTGGCTCTGTGCTGACAGCTCAGAGCCTGGAGCCTGCTTCAGATTCTGTGTGTGTGTCTCTCTCTCTTCCCCATCCCCCACTCACGCTCTGTCTCTCTCTTGCTCTCTCTCTCTCAAGAATAAACATTAAAAGAAAGAAGTTTGAAAGGAAAGAACAGGGAAGTTTTCATATAGGCGGTGCATCTGAACTAGACATTGAAAAGTGGGTACAATTTAGACATACAGAGCTGGGTATGTAGGTATTTCAGATGATGAAAATGACAAGCACTATACAGCAGAGAAGGTAAACCGCAGAGTTGACACAAAGTCTCCAATTAACTGATCCACATCATTCCTTCTGGCAAACATGGTGGCCAAAGACCACAGCACCAGAATACGTGCGACTCTCTCTGGTACACCTGCACCCTTCTGCTCCCATCAATTGAAGGAAGCCTTACCAAGTTGGTTATGTTTGTTCCCAAACTTGTTTAGACCAATTTACTCTTTGTTGTACTTACAAATTTAATTAAATATTACATACAGAAGAAAGAGTTTTGCTTCTATTAAGAATTAAGTTGAAGGCTTGAGAAAAAGGCAATAAAAGAAAATTATTCAAAAATACAATGAAATTAAGGGACACCTGTCCAGCTCAGTCAGTAGAGCATGCCACTCTCAATCTCAGAGTTGTACGTTTCAGCCCCACACTGGGTCTCTTTAAAAAACAAAACACTATGAAATTAAGTGTGGGAAAGACTACTACATAAGATTGGGAAGAGTGGTTGCCAGGGGCTGGGGGAAGGGAAAAATGGGGCGTTATGCTTAATGGGGACAGAGTTTCAGTTTTGCAAGATGAAGAGTCCTGGAGATGGATGGTGGTGATGGTTGCACAGCAATGTGAATGAACTTAATACTACAAAACTGTACGCTTCAAAATGGTTAAGTTGGGGAGGAGGAGACAAGATGGCGGAACAGCATGGAAGTTTTCTGTGTGTCTCGCGTCCATGTAATACAGCCAGACCAACACTAAACCATCCTGCACACCTAGAACACTGATTGGAGGATTAACACAACAATCTGCACAACCTGAACCACAGGATTCAGCAGGTACATGTGGCACAGAGAGGTGAATTTGGGGAGCGAGAAGCCACGGACAGTAGGGTACTGCTTTTGCAGTGGAGACAGGATGGAGACTGGGGAGGGGGGGAGAATATGGGAAAAGCAACCCTCCCCAAAAGGAGCTGGAGAGAAAGTGGAAAATTGGAAACAACCGCAGGGACTAAACTAAAAAGGGAGAGAGGAGAAAGGAGAGGGTTTAAATTCCATTAAGACTGTAAACAAAGGGAGCTCAAAGGCTGCAACTCCGCAGCTCGATACCTGGCACCGCTCTGGTGGGAAGGGAGAATCCCCAGGAACAGAGTGGGGTCTGGGAGGGTCTTGGGCCACATGAAGAAAAGCGGTTCCACTGCTGGAAGGACATTTGGTAGAGACTGTTGAAGCCACCTAGTCCCAGAACACCCCAGAAAACGGCCACATTTGCTGGTGCTGGAACAAGGTCGTTAAGGGTGAAGCCTGGTGCCAGACATGTGTTGTGATTTTCCATAATCCCTGAAATGCTGCTGCTACACTATCTCGTGAACTTTTCCTGGGGCGGGCTGGCACCTGGCCGCAGCCTCAGGGCACCAGCAGCAGCAGGGTCCCGCAAGCGTTCCTGGGTGCAGCTGACATTTGGCCATTTCTCGGGGAGACCCTCCCCCAGAGGGGCAGAACAGGTCAAAGCCACAGTGCTTCAGAAGTAAGGGGCCGGGGAAAACAGCCACATCTAAGACAAAACTCAGGAGAGAGGTACTGCCTGGGGCTTGGTCACCGACAGTGAAGAAGCAGGGAGTGGACAAAAGCTGAAGACAGAGGACAGGTGCATGACTGCTGATCAGGGAGAACAGACTGGGTAGCTGGGTGGTGCCATTTTCACCACTCCCACGCATGCACACCTACGAGCTCACAATCCACCCCAGTAGGCTAGCAGCGCCATCTAGTGGAGAGCAGAACTGTTACATTGAGCCCCGCCCAACTGGGCCAACTTTGCTCTTCAAGAACACAAGTCTCACCACTGGCTTACTTTATGGACTATAAAGAGCTACATAGACTGATTCTAGGAGTAAACGAAGCAATTTCAGTCCTACTTCAATCTCCTAGCAGGTTCAGCTATTCAATTTTCTTTCTTTTTTTTTTCTTCTTCTCTTTTCCAATTCTTTTCTTTTTCTTGAATACAGAAAGAAAAAAATCATTTTTATTTTCAATTTTTATTAAAAATATTTTTATTTATTTTTTATAACTATATTTTTTACTTTTGTGTCAATTTTTTCAAATTCTATTATACTTCCATCATTTTATTTTAGTCTACTTCAGTGTATTCACCTTTTCAAATTTTCAAACAATTTCCTTTTTTTATTTTTTTACTCTTTTTCATTTTTCTCTTTCTTGAATGCAGAAAGATAAACTTCATTTGTACTTTCAATTTCTATTAAAATATTTTTATTTAATTTTTATTGCTATATTTTTTGCTTTTATGTAAATTTTTTTAAAATTCTATTTTACTTCCATCATTTTATTTTAGTCTACTACAGTGTATTCACTTTTTCAAATTTTCAAACGATTCCTTTTTTTCTTTTTTCTCTTTTTTCTTTTTTGTTTCTTTTCTTTTTTCTTAAATACAGTAAAAGAAAAAATTCATATTTATTTTTAATTTTTATTAAAACTATTTTTCCTTAATTTTTTCTACTATATTCTTAGCTTTTGTGTATATTTTTTCAAATTCTATTTTACCCCCATCATCTCATTTTAGTCTACTTCAGTGTATTCATTTTTTCAAATTCTCAGACGATTTCTTTTTTTTTCCTCCCCCCACCTTTTTTTCCTCTAATATGTCAAACTACTTTCAACACCTACACCAAAACACACCTAGGATCTAGCACCATCTATTTGATTTTGTGTGTGTGTGTGTGTGTGTGTTTAATTTTTAATTTTAATATTTTTTATTTTAATTTTTTTTAATTTCAATTTTTCTACCTCATTAATTCCTTTTCTCCTTTCAAAATGACAAAATGAAGGAATTCACCCCTCAAAAAAGAGCAGGAAGAAACGACAGCCAGGGATTTAACCAACACAGATACAAGCAAGATGTCTGAACCAGAATTTTAGAATCACAAGAATAAGAATACTAGCTGGAGTCGAAAACAGATTAGAATCTCTTCTGCAGAGATAAAAGAAGTAAAAAGTAGCCAGAATGAAATTAAAAATGCTATAACTGAGCTGCAATCACGGATGGATGCCACGGCAGCAAGGATGGATGTGGGAGAACAGAGAATCAGCCATATAGAGGACAAACTTACAGAGAATAATGAGGCAGAAAAAAAGAGGGAGGAAGATTAAGGCAAAAGAGCACTATTTAAGAATTAGAAAAATCAGTGACTCATTAAAAAGGAACAACATCAGAATCACAGGGGTCCCAGAAGAGGAAGAGACAGAAATAGGCGTAGAAGGCTTATGTGAGCAAATCATAGTGGGAAACTTTCCTAACCTGGGGAAAGACACAAACATTAGAATCCAGGAAGCACGGAGGACCCCCATTAGATTCAACAAAAACAGACTATCAACAAGGCATATCATAGTCAAATTCACAAAATACTCAGGCAAGGAGAGAATCATGAAAGCAACAAGGGAAAAAAAGTCCCTAACCTACAAGGGAAGACAGATCAGGTTTGCAGCAGACCTATCCACAGAAACTTGGCAGGCCAGAAAGGAGTGGCAGGATATATTCGGTGTGCTGAATCAGAAAAATATGCAGCCAAGAATTCTTCATCCAGTAAGGCTGTCATTAAAATAGAAGGAGAGATAAAAAGTTTCCCAGACAAACAAAAATTAAAGGAGTTTGTGACCACTAAACCAGACTTGCAAGAAATTTTAAGGGGGACTCTCTGAGGGGAGAAAAGATGAAAAAAAAAAATATATATATATATAGCAACAAGGATTAGAAAGGACCAGAGAACACCAGAAACTCCAACTCTACAAGCATCATAATGGCAATAAATTCAAATCTTTCAGTACTCACTCTAAATGTCAATGGACTCAATGCTCCACTCAAAAGACATAGGGTAACAGAATGGATAAGAAAACAAAATCCATGTATATGTTGTTTACAAGAGACCCACTTTAGACCTAGACACCTTCAGATTGAAAATAAGGGGATGGAAAACCATCTATCATGCTAATGGTCAACAAAAGAAAGCTGGAATAGCCATACTTACATCAGACAATCTACACTTTAAAATAAAGACTGTATCAAGAGATGCAGAAGGGCATTGTATCATAATCAAGAGGTCTATCCACCAAGAAGACCTAACAATTGCAAACATTTATGTGCCAAATGTTAAAACACCCAAATATATAAATCAATAATCACAAACATAAAGAAACTCATCAATAGTAACACCATAATAGTAGGAGACTTCAACACCCCACTCACAGCAATGGACAGATCATCTAATCAAAAAATCAACAAGGAGACAATGGCTTGGAATGACACACTGGACCAGATGGACTTAAGAGATATATTCAGAACATTTCATCCTAAAGCAGCAGAATATACATTCTTCTCCAGTGAACACAGGATGTTCTCCAGAATAGACCATATACTGAGACACAAATCAGCCCTAAGGAGGTACAAAAAGATCGAGATCATACCGTGCATATTTTCAGACCACAACACTATGAAACTCAAAATCAACCACAAGAAAAAATTTGGAGAGGTAAAAAATACTTGGAGACTGAAGAACATCCTATTAAAGAATGAATGGGGTAACCAAGCAGTTAAAGAGAAAATTAAAAAGTATACGGAAACCAATGAAAATGATAACAACACAGACCAAAACCTCTGGGACACACCAAAGGCAGTCATAAGACGAAAGTATATAGCAATCCAGGCCTTCCTAAAGAAGGAAGAAAGATCTCGGATATACAACCTAACCTTACACCTTAAGAAGCTGGAAAAAGAACAGCAAATAAAATCCAAAAACAGCAGAAGACAGGAAATAATAAAGATTAGAGCAGAAATTAATGCTATAGAAACCAAAAACAAACAAACAAACAAACAAAAAACAGTAGAACACATCAGTGAAACCAGAAGCTTGTTCTCTGAAAGAATTAACAAAATTGATGAACCACTAGTCAGTTTGATCAAAAAGAAAAAGGAAAGGACCCAAATAAATAAAATGAAGAATGAAAGAGGAGAGATCACCACCAACACAACAGAAATAAAAACAATAATAAGAGAATATTATGAACAATTATATGCCAGTAAAATGGGTAATTGGAAGAAACGGATAAATTCCTAGAAACATATACACTACCAAAGCTGAAACAGGAAGAAGTAGAAAATTTGAACAGAACCATAACCAGTAAGGAAATTGAATTAATAATCAAAAATCTGCCAAAAAACAAGAGTCCAGGGCCAGATGGCTTTCCAAGAGAATTCTACCAAACATTTAAGGAAGAGTTAACACCTATTCTCTTGAAACTGTTCCAAAACATAGAAATGAAAGGAAAACTTCCAAACTCTTTCTATGAATCCAGCATTACCTTGATTCCAAAACCAGACAGAGACTCCACTAAAGGAGAACTATAGACCAATTTCCCTGATGAACATGGATGCAAAAATCCTCAACAAGATAGCCAACTGGATCCAACAATACACTAAAAAAATTACTCACCATGACCTAGCAGGATTTATACCTGGGATGCAGGGCTGGTTCAATACCTGCAAAACGTGATTCATCACATCAATAAAAGAAAGGACAAGAACCATATGATCTTTTCCAAAGATGCAGAGAAAGCATTTGACAAAATACAGCATCATTTCTTGATAAAAACCCTCAAGAAATTAGGGATAGAAGGAGCATACCTCGAGATCAGAAAAGCCATATATGAATGACCCAATGCTAATATCATCCTCAATGGGGAAAAACTGAGAGCTTTCCCCCTAAGATCAGGAACAAGATGGGGATGTCCACACTTGCCACTGTTATTCAACATAGTAGTGGAAGTCTTAGCCTCTGCAATCAGACAACACAAAGAAATAAAAGGCATCCAGATCGGCCAGGAGGAGGTCAAACTTTCACTCTTCACAGATGACATGATACTCTATATAGAAAACCCAAAAGATTCCACCAAAAGACTGCTAGAATTGATTCATGAATTCAGCAAAGTTGCAGGATATAAAATCAATGCACAGAAATTGGTTGCATTCCTATACACCAACAATGAAGTGACAGAAAGAGAAATCAAGGAATCGATCCCAGTTACAGTTGTACCAAAACCATAAAATACCTAGGAATAAATCTAACCAAAGAGGTGAAAAACCTACACACTGAAAACTATAGAAAGCTTATGAAAGAAATTGAAGAAGACACAAATAATTGGAAAAAGATTCCATGCTCTTGGATAGGAAAAACAAATATTGTTAAAATGTTGATACTACCCAAAGCAATCTACATATTCAATGCAAACCCGATCAAAGTAACACCAGCATTCTTCACAGAGCTAGAACAAATAATCCTAAAATTTGTATGGAACAAGAAAAGACCCCGAATAGCCAAAGCAATCTTGAAAAAGAAAACCAAAGCGGGAGGCATCACAATCCCAGACTTCAAGCTATACTACAAAGCATAATCATCAAGACAGTATGGTACTGGCACAAGAACAGACACTCAGATCAATGGAACAGAACAGAGAACCCAGAAATGGACCCACAAACGTATGGACAACTAATCTTTGACAGAGCAGGAAAGAATATCCAATTGAATAAAGACAGTCTTTTCAGCAAGTGGTGCTGGGAAAACTGGACAGCGACATGTAGAAGAATGAACTTGGACCACTTGCTGACACCATACACAAAAATAAACTCAAAATGGATGAAAGACCTAAATGTAAGACAGGAAGCCATCAAAATCCTCGAGGAGAAAGCAGGCAAAAACCTCTTTGATCTTGCCCGCAGCAACTTCTTACTCAACACGTCTCCGGAGGCAAGGGAAACAAAAGCAAAAATGAACTACTGGGACCTCATCAAAATAAAAAGCTTCTGCATAGCGAAGGAAACAATCAGCAAAACTAAAAGGAACTGACAGAATGGGAGAAGATATTTGCAAATGACATATCAGATAAAGGGTTAGTATCCAAAATCTATAAAGAACTTATCAAACTCAACACCCAAAAAACAAATAATCCTGTGAAGAAAAGGGCAAAGGTATGAATAGACACTTCTCCAAGGAAGACATCCAGATGGCCAACCGACACATGAAAAAATGCTCAACATCACTCATCATTAGGGAAATATGAATCAAAACCACAACGAAATACCACCTTACACCTGTCAGAATGGCTAACATGAACAACTCAGGCAACAACAGATGTTGGTGAGGATGTGGAGAAAGAGGATTTCTTTTGCATTATTGGTGGCAATGCAAGCTGGTGCAGCCACTCTGGAAAACAGTATGGAGGTTCCTCAAAAAACTAAAAATAGAACTACCCTACAATCTAGCAATTGCACTACTAGGCATTTATCCACAGGATACAGGTGTGCTGTTTCGAAGGGATACATGCACCCCCATGTTTATAGCAGCACTATCAACAATAGCCAAAGTATGGAAAGAACCCAAATGTCCATTGATGGATGAATGGATAAAGAAAATGTGGTGTGTACATATATATATATATATATATATATATATATATATATATATATATACATATATATATATACATATATATATACACACACATATATATATATATATACGACATACACACACACAATGGAGTATTACTTGGCAATAAAAAAGAATGAAATCTTGCCATTTGCAACTACGTGGATGGAACTGGAGGGTATTATGCTAAGTGAAATTAGAGAAAGACAAAAATCCTATGACTTCACTCATATGAGGACTTTAAGAGACAAAACAGATGAACATAAGGGAAGGGAAACAAAAATAATATAAAAACAGGGAGGGGGACGAAACAGAAGAGACTCATAAATATGGAGAACAAACTGAGGGTTACTGGAGGGGTTGTGGGAGGGGGGGCTGGACTAAATGGGTAAGGGGCACTAAGGAATCTACTCCTGAAATCATTGTTTCACTATATGCTAACTAATTTGGATGTAAATTTTAAAGAAGAAAAAAGAAAATTTTAAAAATGGTTACATTGGTAAATTTTATGTTATGTGTATTTTACCACAATTAAAAACAAAAAAGAAAAAAATTAGGGAGGAAATCATAAAAATCTAGATAAACTCTATGTTCAGATTGCTTCACGTGTGTCTTAATTTGAAAGAAGACAAAACTAGAAATTGTAGATAATAATAATAATAATGGCAAACAGGGCTTATTCTGTATGAAAGACAGTTCTAGACAGTTTACATATGACTTCTTTAATCCTCCCAACAAGCCAATCAGAGTGGGGCTGTTATGATACCCATTTTAGAGATGAGGACAGATAGGCACAAGAGGTTAAATGGCATGGCCAGGATCACAGCATCAATAATAGACAGAGTCACAGTGCAGGCTAGAGTCTACCTCCAGAGTATGCACTCTTACCCACCCCCATCCCCACCGGGCTAGGTAAGGAAGATAAGGAGGCACTCCAGAAAGAGACTTACCATGAAAGGAAAGACACTGACCCCACAACCAAAGGTCGGCACAAGAAGGTATGTCTATTTAAGTCTAAAAAGTTAAGGTTTCTATAAACCTTTTTTTAAATGATTCACCCTCCCTTTAATCAATTTTCCTACTTAAACAATTATCATCCCCCAAAAAGCAGTGGCTAAGACATTTCTGCTATATTCATCCTAACTCAAGTCTCAGATACTAATGCAGCCCAGGAGGCAAGCAGTCAGCCCACACTGGTAATCCACAGGAAGGAATGGCTTCAGCTGCTTGAGCATGACAGGAGCCAGTAGTCTTCCTGACAAACACAGAGACTACAGAGATAGCTCTGAAGTCAGCTGATAATGATGTGTACTTTTTATATGACAAAATTTAGATTCATTGTGTGCCACTGGAACCTAAGAGAACATCTGGGTGCATCTCGCATGGTTTATAAGAATAGAAACTCCTGTAAGAAACCTTTTCCAAGCAAGAAGAAAGCTGTGTGTGTGTGTGTGTGTGTGTGTGTGTGTGTGTGTGTGTGTGTGGTGTGAATATATGCATCTACAATATGTCTGCATCTATCATTTGAATTGGCTGGATTTTCAGAGAAGCCTTCTGGGCTAGGTTTAAGGAAGCTCCTGGAACCAAGAATGGGATTTTCCATCCTTTGTCTTCAAAAGCAGTCTGCAAGTGCTATGAATTTTATGAGGGTCAGCACTGACTTAATTTCTTCTTCTTCTTCTTCTTCTTCTTCTTCTTCTTCTTCTTCTTCTTCTTCTTCTTCTTCTTCTTCTTTTTGCAGGAGAGGGAGTGGAAGGATGTTAGTTAAATCAAATCCAAGTCTTTTCCTTAACAAACTATAGAGAGGAGTTGATCAGAGCAATGGAACCAGTATGTTTTTCTATGTTTTTGATGGAGAGTTCTGAATTCCAGGATCAAAAGTACAGATTTGGTGGCAAGAAAGTGAGTTGGTGAGAGTTGCACTAAAGAATTAACTTCAGGGGCACTTAGGTGGCTTAGTTGGTTAAGTGTCCAACTTTAGCTCATGTCATGATCTCACAGTTCACAAGTTCAAGCCCTCCATCAGGCTCTGTGCTGATAGCTCAGAGCCGGTATCCTGATTCAGATTCTGTCTGCTTCTCTCTCTGCCCCTACCCTGCTTGCTCTCTCTCTCTCAAAAATAAATAAACATTAAAAAAAGATTATATTCAACCCCGTGTGGGCTATTTTGGTGGGAATGGGGTCTAGAGGCAAAGATTGTGATTAAAGAGGCATCTCCACTCTTCTGGGTTTACCCTCACCCATGTCACCATCACTCACTGCTCAGAGAATAGACTAGAATGCGCTGAAGGCTGTTTGTGATGCAAGCACCCCCATGGCTGCTTCTGTTGTCTGGGACTGCGCAGACAATTGGACCGGACAGGAGTGGAGCACAGAATAGACACCCATCCCCCGAATGGCAATGGTGTTGGCAAATGTGAGCTTCTCTAGGTCTGTTAATATCGAAAACACTTGGAATAAATGAATTTTACAGTTTTCACCTTGGTACATAGCCATTATGTAAGGTCAGTATAAATTATATTCCTTAAGCACCAAAATAACTGATGAAAAGAAGCCAAAGTGACTTTCAAAATATAAATTTCAAGCTGCAGATACATCAATAACTATTTCTGTACTGTGTTCTCCATCTTAGCCCTCTTGCAAATTAGGGATAATTGTACTTGCCAGACACTTACTTCGAGGTTCGTGAGAGGATAATGTTTGGAAAGCTTGTTGGGTTTTGTGGATGAAAGGTTTCTGATTAGGACAAATTGTAAATTATTACTATTCATTAGAAAGAACAAATGAACTATTTCAGCTCCTAATGCATCTCGGACATCCACGTGCTATTATACACAAGGGGACAGTCTGGAAGAACACACCCTGTTCACAGCACCGCTATTAAACAGAACTACATCCCTCTACCTTAAAAAGAACACTTCAGAGCATCCTGAAAACCCTGAAAAGTAAGTCCCATATTTCTTTGTCCCTTTATCTAAAAAGCAGAAAAAATATAATTAGAAACGTGGATAAGAAGCCTTCACTATTGTGCTTGGCTATATGCTTCAGATGTTCGGATCCCAGCTCGATAATGGCCATCGTCTTGATCAGGCCCCTTTACAAAGCAGGCTCCTACTTCACAGACAGGGTGGGGTCAAGGTCTCTGACACAGAGAATAAAGTAAAATTCTCCACAGAGGAGTCACTCCATAGAACCCGGTCATTGTGTAGATTTGATACCATTTTCCCCTGTGGCACACGCCGGAAATCATCCCTTAAAGATCATTTCTTATCTATAGCACTTTCTAAGGTATGTTATATATGGCCTACTTGTTCCTACATTCACTGTGCTTGTATCGTTTCAGGACTCTGTTTTCTCAAAACCATTGAGTCTAAGCCTTGTGTGCTAGTTAATAAGTACTCATATCCCCATGTTTGAGTCATCTCAGTCTGTTTGTATATAATCATCCATGAGGGTGGAAATTGGAAAATTATGTTCACGTCAGTGTTCTCCATTAATTTTCGTTAAATCAATCCTTTTTGATAAATAAGTTAAATTTTGTTATTCAACATTTCCAGTGACAGAGAGGGAAAGAAGGTGGGGGTGAGGAGGGTAAGGAGGAAGAAGAAGGGGGACTGGTAAAGGGAAAGGAGAAAGAATAAGAATTGGCAATACAAATTTAAACTTAGTAGCTTAGACCTATTATAATTTATTGGCAATTTTGATAGAAAAATGCTTTCTTGGGGCACCTGGGTGGCTCAATTGGTTACGTATCCGACTCTGGATATCAGCTCAGGTTGTGACCTTGTAGTCATGAGATTGAGCCCTGCATTGGGCTCTGAGCTAATGGAACCTGCTTGGGATTCCCTCTCTCCCTCTCTGTCTGCCCCTTCCCTACACTTGTGCATGTGCATGCGTGCATGCGTGCATGCGTGCATTCGTGCTCTCTCAAAAAATAAATAAATAAGCATTTTTTAAAAAGGGAAAGAAAGAAAACTCTTGCATTGACAATTTTGTTTGGTGGCAGCTTTGTTGAGATAAAATTCATACACTATACAATTTATCCATTTAAAGTGTACCATTCAACAGTTTTTAGTATATTCAAAGAATTGGGCAACCATCACCACAATCAATTTTAAAACATTTTCATAGCTCTAAAGAGAAATCCCATACCCTTTCATTCTTATCCTCCAAATCATCCATTTCCTCTAGTCCCAGGCAACCACTAATCTAATTTCTGTCCCTATGGATTTCTGTACTTTGAAAATACATACATTTCAAATACAAGGAATCATACATTATGCAGTCTTTTGTGTCTGGCTCCTTTCACTTGAGATAATCTTTTCAAGGTCAACCATGTTGTTGCATGTATCAGTATTTCATTCTTTTTTATTGCCAAATAATAGTCCGTTTTATGTATACACCACAACTTTATTTATCCATTCTCCAGTTGCTAGACATTTGAGTTGTTTCCACTTTTTAGCTATGCTGAATAGCCAAACAATGCTGGTATGAACATTCATGCATAGCCTTTTGGGTGGACATAGGTTGTCATATCCCTAGGAGTGGGGCTGCTAGGTCATACAGTAAATCTATGTTTAACATTCCAAGGAGCTGCCAGACTGCTTTCCAAAGTTTCCAGCATAACAAAATATTATTTACAGAATAACAAAAATATAAAGTAACTGCACCACTTCCCCTTCCCCCCAGCAAGGTATGAGGGTTACAAATGCTTTTTTGACTTAAGACTATTAGGTTATCAGTATGAAAAAAAATTGAAAATTAAACAAGTCAAAAAGAAGAAATCACAATAAAAATTTTTAAATACTTAAAGCCAAATTACAATGAAAATACTACCATTGACCCTTGAACAACATGGGATTGAACAGCATGCGTCCACTTACATGCAGATTTTTTACAGTGCCATACAGTAAATGTATTTTCTCTTCCTTATGAGTTTCTTAACAACATTTTATTTTCTCTCGCTTGCTTTATTGTAAGAACACAGTATATAATACACATAACATACAAAATGTGTTAACCATGTTACCAAAAAGGCTTCTGATCAACACTATGTTATTAGTTAACTTTTGAGGGAGTCAAGAGTTATACATGGGGGGTCGGTGCCCCTAACCTCTGCGTTCTTCAACGTGTCAACTGTAGTATCAAAACTATCGGGGGGCACCTTGGTGGCTCAGTCAGTTAAGCCTCTGACTTGATTTCAGCTCAGATCATGATCTCATGGTTCATGAGTTTTAACTCCATGTCAGGCTCTGTGCTGACATCATGGAGCCTGCTTGGAATCCTCTCTCTCCCTCTCTCTCTGCCCCACCCCTTCTCATGTTCTTTTTCTCTCTCCCAAAGTAAATAAACTTTAAAAAGTAAATAAACTATTGGGAAGCAGTAAAACTGGTTCTTTGTTGGATAGTAATAACTTTCATTATGAGGAAGGAGCAAAAATTTTAAAAACCAATGAACAAAGGAACAAGTTAGAGAACAATAGAATAACAAAAATATTTGAAGGAAGGAACTACAAGATAGAAGCATAAACTAATGAAACATAAAACAAATTTTCAATATAAAGAATCCTGAAGCCAAAACTGATCAGGGAAAAAGGAGAAAGCACAAATAAATTTATTACAAGTAAGATGTGGCCAAAACTACCAATGCAACAAAGATTCAAAAGATGAGAAAAACACTGTAATTCATGCCAGCAAATTTCTTTGAAAAATGTAACTAAAAAAACTGGCCCATAAAGAAAAAGAAAGGCTGGATTCTCTTTAATAGCCTTTAAAATATGTATATGTTAGTTAAATCTTTCCAAAAGGAAAACATAAGGCCTAGAGAGCTTTACAAGTAAATTCTAATAGAACAATCAAGAAATGGATTATCCAAATCTTATACAATCTCTTAAAATATTAGACAAAAGGGAGAATGCTCTCCAGAACAGTCTAGGATGTTGGTATAATTCTATACTAAAATCAGATAAGAACGGTATTTTAAAAAAGAAAATTATAGGCCAATCTCATTTATGAACCAAAATGCAAACCTGACTGCAACCTCCAAACCAAAATTAATAGCAACTGAACCCAATGATACATTTAAAAGCTAAACTTCATGGCCAACTTATTAGGTTTATCACAAAAATGTAATCATAATCATGACCAGGAATTTTTCATTAGGTTGATAAAGTCAGAATGGAAGAGCAAAGGCTAGAATGGCCAAGACTCTCCTTAAAAACTAGTGGACAAAAACCTGTCTTACCAAATA
Source organism: Puma concolor (assembly GCF_028749965.1). Taxonomy (NCBI): domain Eukaryota; kingdom Metazoa; phylum Chordata; class Mammalia; order Carnivora; family Felidae; genus Puma; species Puma concolor. The sequence continues at coordinate 51,670,230 of NC_141670.1, read as the reverse complement.
TATAATTAATAATTAAGGTGACACATTGGCACACTGAACAATAAATAAAGCTAAAGAACAAAACAATGAGCCCAGATAGAGACCCATGCAAGTATGTAAACTTACTATACGATAATGGTTACATTATGGAACCCCCAGAACAACTGATTATTCATAAAGACAAAAATAAAATCAGATCCTCACATAAAAAACAAAAATCAATTGTATTTACATTAAAACTTTTCATGTAAAAGGCAAAACTCCTTTATTTCCTTTTAGAAACCAACAGTGGGAAAGATATTTATGATCCTGGGTTAAGGAATCTATGCAAGACACAAAATTCATAAACCATAAAGAAAAACATTAATAAATTCAACCACATTAAGACTAAGAACTTCTCATCAAAAGATAAAGACTTTTTAAAAGAAAAGGTACCAAAGATAAGAAAAATATTTGCTCTACATCTAAGTATCAAAGGATTAGCATCAAGAATACACACACACACACACACACACACACACACAAAACAACTTTATATGAGGAAGGAAAAAGACAAAAATCTCAATAGGATAATTAGCAATAGATCAAAATAGGCATTTCACAGAAGAGAAATACAAATTGTCAATAAATATATAAAAATGACTTACAACTCATTAGTAATTAACAAAACACAAATTAAAACCACAAGATACTATTTCATATCAATAGATTTGGCAAAAAAAAAAATCATACACTGAGAAAGGTCTAGCCTACGTTGTAAATCAAAAGCTACCGATACTCTACAACTCAAAATTCCAGAACGACCTGTAGGTAACTCTAACACAAGGATACCAGGAGATATGTAAGGATGCACAAAGCAGCATCTTTTATAATAGGAGGAAAAAATGGAAACAACTCAATGTCCATCTATAGAAAAATGAAAAAATAAATAACAGCATGGCCATATAATAATACACCATCAGCAGAAAAGAGGTGATGAACTACAGCTATGTGGCTCAATATGGATGAATCTCAGGAATAAAATGCTGACTGAGAAAAGTAATTCATGCAAGAATCCATACAATAGGACACCACTTATGAAATGGTCCAAACAGGCAAAACTAAATAATATATTGCTTTGGGATACACAAACATGTGACAAAACTACAAAGAAAAGCAAAGGAACAATCAAAACCATATTCAGATAGTAGACAATGCTGGGAAGAAAGCTTGGGGATAAAATTAGGGAGGGTCATGCCAAGGGCTTGGATGTTACTGGTAAAGTTCTAGTTCTTAAGTTGAATGATGGGTTCATTCTATTAAGCTCTACAAATTAAATTCACTTTATATAATACCTTTCATGGATCAAATACTTAATTTTATTTTAAAAGGAATATCTGTAATGTCCCTTATATCAGACTTACATCTGTTTTTATTGAAGAAAAAAAAGCCTATGGATATTAACCTTTATTTTTCATTTTAAGAGCAAGTTATTCTGAATACCTCACCTGAGTATTTAACTTTAATTATACATACAAGCACACAAGTTAATTACTAGTCTACTAATTTTTTTTAAGTTGTACTGTGTCAATCTAGAACTGAAAATAATCATTTTCATTAGAAAGGCCAGGATTCAAAACTCTTTTTCCTATTCTATTAAAAGCTACTCTTCAGAAGCCTTGTAAATGATAAAACTCAAAAAGTGGCTTGGACAATGTTCAATGACTCTTGGGAGGTCTCTTCTAGGAAGTTAAATATGGTTGCCTTTTGAAATAAATTTTAAAATAAACTAGGTGTTTTCCTACCACAGACAATGCCTTCATGGAATGACTGGGTTAATTTAAAAATCAGGATCTGAGAGGAGGGCTGTATTGTTCATAGCTTGCAAGGTTCAAAGGCTTCCTGATGATAGCCTTCTGAGGACACTCTAACTTCTTTTCCTCATTTGGGCAGCTTCAGGCCAGGAACCTTGCAGTTGGGATGGGGAGGACATGGTTAGCTTCTTCATGCTCTGCTTTATCCCCTTTCTCTGTCATCCTGACCTTTCCATGATTGAGCCCAGAGAGGGAGACGATAAGGGAGAAAGAACTCAGCCATATATAGTAGGTGGTATTTGTATATTTGTAATCTGTGTTATGGACTGAATTGTGTCCCGTCATAACTCCTATGCTGAAGTCCTAACCCCCAAGTCCTCAGAATGTGATTATATTTGAAAGTAGGTCTTTAAAGAGGTAATTAAGTTAAAAATGAGGTCATTGGGGAAGCCCCTAAATATGCCTGGAATCTTTATAAAACCAGGAGATTAGGACACAGACACATCCAAGGGCAGACCAAGTGAAGACACAGTGAGAATGTGGTCATCTACAAGCTATAGAGAGAAGCCTCAGAAGAAACCTTGATCTTGGTCTTCCAGCCTCCAGAACTGTAAGATAATGAATTGCTATTGTTTAAGCCACCCAGCCTGTGGAATTTGCTATGGCAGTCCTATGAAATTATAAAATACATCTGGTATTGAGTTTCCCTCTATATATGGTAAATGGGTAACTTAAACTTCTTTTCCTCACTGGGTAATTTTATCGGTTTCCAGGGATCCTCCCTCTAAGAACCTCTGATCACTGCTCCCTGGAGGTGACCACTGCTCCATCCAGCTGCTTACTACTGCCTCTACCTGCTCCTAACCTCTGGGCTTCCAGCAATCCACCCCATAGATTTCTCTGTAGGACTCCTTTTGCACCTCTGTGTGGTCTTCTTGGGAGATATACTTTGTAAAAGATCCCAGACTGGCTTCTTATCACAAGGTCCAATTCTGGAAAACACACACACCTTTGCCCCACCATGATGGGAGAAGCACAACAGATTCCATCCCATGATATCCCTGGTGTGTCTTCTTTCCATTGCCAGCCAGCCAGCTCTTGCCGCAGCCTTAGCCTTTGCCCTCCACGGGCAGGAATTATACACCAATCCTTACACTTCCCAAATTCTAGGAGCAGATGTGAAATTCCTCAGGTCATCTCCTTGAGTCCTCCTTCACTTGGCTTGAGGTAACAACAAGGTATCCACTTTATTGGCTCTTCTTAGGTACTGAGTGGGAGAGAATGCCTCATTTTCCAACACATCCTCCAAAGAAATCCTCACTCTCAACTCTCCAAAAGCCTGATATAAAGCTGGTATAATGCTGGTATAAAGCATTTTAGCAATTTCCTAGAATGTCCTATAGAGGTGGTCTAAAACCTCTCTGCAGAATGTGGGGCTTGGTGCCACCTCCATTGCTCTAAGTTCTGGGGGGTCTGTTGACCTTGGTGAGTAGAATTTAACATCCGGTTCCACTTGACTTTTGCTCTGCCTCCCTGCCTGGATGCTATGAAGGAATCCATTAGTAGAAGTGACTGAAAGGCAGAAGCCAGATACAGGCTGACACAGGGGTGTGCAGGCTGGTTCTCCACAGTTTTTCCTCTCTGCAGTTTTAGCCCCTGCAGTTCGGCTGGATGATTTACCCCTAGGGAGTGTAGCTGTTCCCAACTCCCCATGTAACAAGGTAGAAGAACTAGCCTGTTTCTCAAAGAGAGAAATTTTAGAATAATCATAGAGGCCAAGGGATGATAAAGCCTGGGATTAGGTGATGGAAGAAACCTGGAGCCTAACCTCTCAAGGGTAGGAGCTAAATCACATTCTGCCTTTGAGCTCCAAGCATCTAAGGTCAGTGCCTTCCATGGAGCAAATGAACATTCCTTTAATGGAATTCTAAATATGAGCCATTAAGAGTCTGACTACCCTGGGGTTTGTGGAGAAACTAGTGAAAATAGAAGGCAACTGATGAATTTTCATTATCTTTTTGACTATTTAAAAACGCATTTTGGTATCCATGGGAAATTATTCAATGTCATAATATTACTCTACGCTGTGTGTGAGCCACAGGATTTTGCCTCAATCTCCCTTTCCTGCCAGCCTTTCCCACCACTTTCCTGACACTGTCCCTCACACACTTCTACCCTGACCACTTCCTCCCCATCATCCTCAACCTGTCCAGTGTCAGCCCCTACATGACACCTTTCTCACTGAAATCTTCTGAGTTCTCAGAGCTATCCACCTGGGTCTGCCCTGTAGCTCTCAGCGCTTTCTACCTTCAATTAGAATTATCTTCTCTATTTGCAAAAGACATATCAGATGAAGGGTTAGTATCCAAAATCTATAAAGAACTTATCAAACTCAACACCCAAAAAACAAATAATCCAGTGAAGAAATGGGCAAAGACATGAATAGACACTTCTCCAAAGAAGACATCCAGATGACCAACAAAGACATGAAAAAATGCTCAACATCACTCATCATCAGGGAAATACAAATCAAAACCACAATGAGATACCACCTCACACCTGTCAGAATGGCTAGCATTAACAACTCAGGCAATAGCAAGATGTTGATGAGGATGCAGGGGAAGAGGATCTCTTTTGAACTGCTGGTGGGAACGCAGGCTGGTGCAGCCACTCTGGAAAACAGTATGGAGGTTCCTCAAAAAACTAAAAATAGAACTAGCCTACAACCCAACAATTGCACTACTAGGTATTTATCCAAGGGATACAGGCATTCTGTTTCAAAGGGGCACTTGCACCCCAATGTTTACAACAGTACTATCAAAAATAGCCAAAGTATGGAAAGAGCCCAAATGTCCATCGATGGATGAATGGATAAAGAAGATGTGATATATATATATATACAGTGGAGTATTACTCAGCAATCAAAAAGAATGAAATCTTGCCATTTGCAACTACGTGGATGGAACTGGAGAGTATTATGCTAAGCGAAATTAGTCAGTCAGAGGAAGACAAATATCATATGACTTCACTCATATGAGGACTTTAAGAAACAAAACAGATGAACATAAGGGAAGGTAAGCAAAAATAATATAAAAACAGGGAGGGGGACAAAACATAAGAGACTCTTAAGTATGGAGAACAAAAAGAGGGTTACTGGAGGGGTTGTGGGGGGGATGGGCTAAGTGGGTAAGGGGCATTAAGGAATCTACTCCTGAAATCATTGTTGCTACCTGAATTACTATAAAGTTCTATCTTCTGAACCTTTGTATCCCTCACAGCACCCACACTGACACATATGTAGAATAGCACTTAATAAGCATTGAAAGAATTTTTGTATACGTGTATGTTTTAACAATGTACATACGTTATTCTTCAGTGATGGAAGACACTGACAAAGAAGGTTAACTCATACCTTTGATTTATACATTTGGTCCCAGTTGCTGAACAGTAAAACAAAGTCATGATTTTTTTTTTCAGAAAGCAAAAATATGCAGATAAATGCTTACAAACGTTTTTGCAAATCTGCTATTCTCCCATTAGCAAATCATATCTTATATCAAGTCTACAATAATGAGTAAGATAAATGTGATCATCTTATGGCAACACTTCTCTTGTGAGCCCAGCCTTTATTATGACAAGGTTTGGTTTTGTTTTTAATTTGTTTTTACTTTTGTATGGTAATTGGATGAAATGTCTGAAGACCTATACAGCTACTTGTTTATTCTTCTGGCAAAGTCTCAGAAAGCACACGTTTTATCAAATTGACGTCTCTAAGTATTCAAATCTTGTTACATTTTTGAAGTTCTATTTTCTTATGGAGATTGTTCTTAGACATATACCTTCAAATGAAACAGGATTAATGAACAAGAACTTCAACTTGTGTGTATGAAATGAAAACACAGGGAAGGAATGCCTCTGGGGTTTTAGACACACACCAATAACCATGCAGTTAAATATTATAATCCTAAACCTACATTTACATCATACTTTATGGTTAGCCAAGCACTGTCACATGGGATGGCACACATTGTCAGCTGTCCAACAACTCCCCATGTTTTCTTTGCTTACAGAATATCGATAATGGCAGGCGGTCAGGCAGCAGTGGGCAGGCTGGGCCCTTCTGACACACCAGGGGTAAGTTTTGACCGTTTTTACTCTTCATGGCCACTGCATTCCACTTTCCAGTGACTGGTCTAGGCCCAGGCACACGAAACGATTCTAGCTCTAGACACATAAAGGGATGTCTTCTGATGGATTTCTAAGAAACTCCTCCCCTTCTTACAAAAAAGGACACAAAAATGAAGCATTAAGTCCCTTTTCTTGACAGTGGATATTGAAGTTGAGGACCTGGATGCCTGAAACGGTGGCAGCCATCCAGGGCCAGTGAGGGATGCTGCCAAAGCTGAGAATAGCAGAATAGAAAGATAGGAAGAACCTGAATTCTTGATGATTTTTCTTTTTTGAATCACTAAATTAACTACCCTGGAACTTCTTGACTTCCAGTTATGTAAAAAAACAGTACATGTTCCTATTTTTAAGCCAATTTTAGTTGAGATTTCTGTTACTCCCTGCCAAAAGTATCTACATATTGGATCTCATTAAATTCTCACAACAATGGTGTGAAGCAGGCACTTTACAAATGAAGCAAATAAAATAGCAAATATGTAAATGGCTATGCCAAGGTCACATGTCTATAAATGGCATAACTGGATCTGAAACCAGGTCTGATTCCAAATTTGGTGTTTCTTCCCATGAAACCTGATGACACACACAAAAAAGCCTAGAGCAAGAAAACATACTGTCAAATCATCCTGACATCCTTAACAAGTAAGTCTAAGGCAACCGTGCCATCATGGAAACAGACTAGCCACTGAGTGTAAACACTAGTTCTGTCAAAGACTCTGGTATTATGGTTGAATCACTTAACATTTCTCAATTAGGAGACTCTTGTTCTTCAACTAAAATTTAAAACAAGTGGATTCAAGACAAATGTGAAAATATTAAAGTGCCAACCCTTTGCTTACAACTGTTTGGCATTGTGGGAGCTACACAATAAACCAGACACTAGCTTGTTCTGGTTAGGAACTTCTGGTTAAGGAAGTTGTTCACCTGAGAATCTGAGTCATAAGTACTTGAAATAGCTGAAGAAACACACTAAGAATTACATCATATATTAGCCCATATAATGTCGATGATGCCATAATAGATATTAAACAGCACGAAACTCAAAAGTAGCATGGATCCCACTTTTAGGTATCAAATGTCACTCAACAGCCAACAAAACATCTCATGCTACTTATGTATTAGTAGCTTCAGCCATATGAAATTGCTAACATCCAACATTATTCTACTATAAAAAAAAATGGCAATTCTGTGCATTTCAACCTTGCTAGACCCAGAGATAAAGCAGAAAATAAAAAGCTTTCGATGTTATGAAGAGCAGGAACATGAACTGGCAAGAGCAATACAATGGATGAGTGTTCCATAGGGGTTTGTGTACAGAGTGAGGTATCAGCACACGGGAGACACTGAACCCCAACTTGTGAAGTCAAGGCAGATTGCCCTAAAGAGGAAATGGCTAAAGTGAGTTCTCAGTGGGAATAGCTTTAATATAACTGATTTCTTAAACCTTTAATAACGTGTATTTCTAAATGAGTGTTCATACTCCTCCACTTCGATCCCTGGCCATTTTCACCCATTACACATGTCTGTAGAGCCAGCTATTTTATTTTAATTAGTTCTCTTAACAGGGCTATGTTGAGTAGCTACACAGAAAACATGCAATGCATGCTTTAATAATCACAACATCCATCAAGGTGAGAATCAGTATTCCCACTTTTACTAATGAAGACGTAAAGGTTCAAACAGATACCCAAAATTATGTAGCCATTTAGCAACAGAGACTGGAAAACAATATGGTAGGAAAGAAGAAGAAAACAACAGCATGACCCCCATATAATCAATGACCTACATGCTCTTTGTTAAAACAACAACACAACAACAAAGTGGGGAAAATTTAATTCTACTTGAATGCAAAAATCTATTCTGGGCATTCAATGAAGACTACCTGACTGCCACCCAAATGGTACCAATAAGGCTTAAAGCTCTGATGAACTTCAAAGGACCAAGCCAGAAGTCAAATTAGTCAGAAGGGGGCTTAAGATGCTTAGGTCCTTTGAAATCAACTCAAGAAGAGCACCAGAAATGTCTAAAGTTCCATAAAGAGCTGCATTCACAAATGATAACCATTTTGGCATTTTCTTCTAGGAGTTACCATGAAATTGCAGGAAGGTAGAGATGAAAATGACTTAAAGATTGCAGCAGATTCTGCCAAGTCTGCTCCAGAAATCAACTTCTGCATCTTGGGAAGCCCATCTTAACTGCATTTCTTAGCTTTCCTTGGAGTTAGTGTGGCCATGCGATGGAGTTCTACCAAGAACATGAGCAGGAGCGATGTGGACCATTTTGGAGGCATGGCCTTTCAGCAACATGTTCGCCCTTGCCATGCTCTCTCTGCCCATCTGGTAGACCAGAAGTAAATGACAACAAGCACGGAGTGGGCAGCAGAGTCACAAAATGGAAGCTGCCTGGTTCTCTGAATCACCATGTGAGAAAAGCTGCCCACCGACTAAGAATGCCTGCTTTGGGCTGTTACATGAACAAAAACTAAATATGTATTGTGTCTGAGCCACTGCACATTTTTAGGGTTTATCTGTCACAAAGGGAGTCCAATCCCATAGACAGTGGCATAGCCAGGTCAAGAAACAGGTATGAGGCCTCTCATATACTAAAGAGATTTACAAAACAGATGACTGTGACTGACCACACGGAAACTCCACAGCACAACTTGTGAATTCTTCCAAGGTGCTACCTGCTGCTGTGCCTGGAGCCCAGGGCCAGCCTCCCTCAGTCCAGGGGTACTACCGCATAGCATTTGTGGAAGTGAGATCTAAAGAATAAGTAAAAGAATGATTCAGCAGATTATGAAGTGTTGAATAGGACAGTGAACATCTGAGTTATAAGATATATCAAAATACTGGGCAACATAAGAGGAAGAAATGAAAAATGTTTTTAGAGCTTCTTGGCAAAATATGTATTGCTCTTTGATATGGGTTTTTATTGCCCGTCTAAACAGTTCATAATACAAATCAAATTTATGTCAATAAGGAGCCAAGAAGCTATAATTCAGATGACCATTTATTTATAGCAGGGATAGCTCTAAGTATTAAGTTCCTTTTTAGGTTTCCTAAGTGAGGATTGTTAGATATACACCTTCAAATGAAACAGGATGAAGGAATAAAAACCTTGATTTATGTGTACATGTAATGAAAACTGTAGGGAAGACACATGTCTGGGGCTTTAGATAAAACTGTAAGTATATGAATGATATTGAGTTACTTGAGACTCTTTGACTTCCAGAAATTACCAAATTGAGGATGTGACCCAAATATCAGTAAATTTGATCATTTATACTTTATACTTTGAAAGGGAAAGGCAAGAACACTACACTGGAATCAGACCCAGTGAACTGTATTTTTTAAACAGGGTAAGAAATCTTAAAGTTGGATCTATAGAAGAATAGGACTAGATGGGATCTTAGAAAGCTTCCTCCTAGATATCCTAATTAAACATGAGGAGGGGCACCCGAGCGTCTGACTCTTGATTTTGGCTCAGGTCGTGATCTCATGGTTGTGAGATCGAGCCCCACACAGGGCTCTGAGCTGGGCATGGAGCCTGCTTGGGATTCTCCCTTTCCCTCTGCCCCTCCCCAGCTTGTATGCATGCATGAGTGCAGACTCTCTCTCTCTCTCTCTCTCTCTCTCTCTCTCTCTCTCATTCTCTCTCTCTCTCTCTCTCACACACACACACAAGGAAATTTAGGCACAGAGAAGTTGACTCACTTTCCCAAGGTGGCACAGCTTTTTGGTGGGGAAAAAAAAAAAAGTAGAGTAACTCCAGATTTGCTGACTTACAGACCTGGGTTCTTTGTCTCTGTTAGTATAAAAGGAAGATCACACAACTTCGAAAAAAGACTTGAACTATACTTCCAATTAGTAAAACTATACTAAGGGGAAAAGAGGTACGACCTAAAATTAGAACTATCAGATGTTGGCCAAGATACATTTTGTAAGAATAAGTTAGTTGAGCTTAAAGAAATTATTAAAGACATTTTTTAAACATTGCCCTTATTCCTTCCACTATAAACCACCATTATTATTATTAAAATCTAGGTCTCAAGTAGTGAGGTATGTACTTTCTTATTTAGAAAAGCTAACAGATTATTTTTAATCATCATAATGGTTATACACTTTCAATTACACAGAGGGAAAAAAAAATCAAATCTCTTTTAATTCTACCTTTCTTAACCCTGAATGATATTTCTTCCAGATTTCACCAGCTGATACAATTCAGATGAAAAAAAGATCCTTTCTTTATTACTTAAAGAGAGCTGTAAATCAAATGTAGACCTCAGGGGGGTGGGGACAAAGAGAAGGAGGGAAGACTCGTTTGCTTATTAGGTTTCCATAAAAAAATTAAGAATAACAAGCAGATCTAAATCTGCCCACAACTGAAGCCTTGTAACAGTTGCTACTGAAACATTAAAGACTTCTTACAGACAAATTGCAATCAACCTAACTTTCTGTTGTCTCACATACATACATGCTGCTCCGATTGATGAGATGTTATTAATAAAGGAAGAGATGGCTACAAATTAAAGCAAGCCCTGCTTAATCACATTAATCCAGAGCGAGTCAAAGGCTTCAATTTTCGAAATAATTTTGGGCTTAATGCCTTGGAGATGGGCAGACTGCTCCATTGAGGCAGCAGCTGGTCCAATTTAAGCTGCATTGTGAGGCCGGAATTGTCAGGTCCTTACAGAAACAAGGAAGCCTGACAGTTTTCAGGATGCAACCAAAACTGCTGAGACAAAAGAAATTGCAAGAAATTGAAAGGGCTCTGTAACAATTACAAGGCGGCCCACTGTTGGTGGATTGTATGTGATTAACCAGCTCTCACTGTCAGGACGGGGTGGTATGCACTATTGCGACCATGCCCCCAGACGGTGAGCCCCAGACAGCTGCCGCAGGAAGCATCGTAGGGGAGCCACTACTTTGGGTTACTGATTAGAAAAAGGCCTGTCCATAGAGAAGCGGAGGAAGCACGACTGTGGAGCCCAGCTCACACATGCCGCCTGTCTCCTCCATTGAGATGGCGGCTGCGCTGATCCAGACAGGGACAGAGGGGCTGGATAGGCAACAGCAAGGAAATGATGCCAAAGCATTTGAGGGACAGAAGGGACCGACCCCTGAGTACCAGAGAACAGGTTTTCAGCAGGAGGATTGTTATTTTCCCGAGCAATTATCTTAATGATTTTCTATGCAACAAAACTAAAAGTAGGTCAAAAAAAAAAAAAAAAAAAAGTTCCAGGCTGTGAATCAAGAGATCTAATTTCTAATCCCAGATGTGCAACTCTGTCGTGTTATGTTAGGCAGTCCACTTTTTTCTCTGGGCCCTACTTTCTTCATTGAATCAAGCCACGGTTCTGGCTTCATGTTACATGGCTCTGTGAGCAACAGAGTTGACCAACTGCGTATTTGCCATCGCACCCCTTACACTTCCATCCTTTCTAACATATCGGGAGATACTACCGCACAGCGGCAAATAGCGGGGCATCATTAGTACGTGTTTCGACACGGAGCAATGAAGGGGTCCTACCAAGGAAATGCTTTGAATGATCTCATTTGTTTTAGCAACCCAATTCTCTAAAATTCCCACGTGTCAGAAAAGAAAATACATCCAGTTTCCAAAAGTAAAATCATCCTGTTAACTCTCTCAGACAAAGCTTGAACACAGAAAATAAGCCATGAGAAACATAGAAGATCCAAGATCGTAGGCCCAGCTCTTCTGCTGAGAAAACTGTGGACTACATTCCTGAAACTTGTAAGGGGGAATTACCTTGGAGTCCCTTAATTTATTGTACAATATGCTGTTTTCTCATTTTATTGCTTTGGTTGTATGCGGTTTTTTTGTTGCTGTTGTTTTTAATGTTTATTTATTTTGAGAGAGAGAGCATACGAGTGGGGGGTGGGGTAGAGACAGAAGGAGAGAGGGAGAGAGAGAATCCCAAGCAGGCTCCCACTGTCAGCACGGAGCCCAATGCAGGGCTCAGTCTCATAAACTGTGAGATCATGAGCTGAAATCAAGAGTTGGATGCTTACCCGACTGAGCCACTGGTTGTATATGGTTTATTCAGTCTCTTTGATGATATTGCTCCTATCTTTTTGGCATATTACAAGAAATTTCTGGGGTGCCTGAGTGACTCAGTCAGTTAAGAATCTGGCTCTTGATTTCGGCTCAGGTTATGATCTCACGATTCATGGGATCGAGTCCTGCACTGGACTCTGTAGTGACACAGTGGAGACTGCTTGGGATCATCTCTCTCTCTCTGTGCCTCCCCTGCTCGTGCTTGCTCTCTGAATAAATCAATAAACAAATAAATAAATAAAAGAAATTTTTAGAAAAAGGACACCTGTGGGGCACTCGGCTGGCTGTCAGTAGAGGATGCAACTCCTGATCCTAGGGTTGTGAGTTTGAGCCCTGTTGGGCCTACAGCTTACTTAAAAATAAATAAATAAATAAATAATAGAAAAAGTACACCTGGAATATAAAAGACAACAAATGAAACCTATTCTAATATTTAAACCGAGAAAAATAATGCCTTTGTGTGTAATGTCAATTCCATTGTTAATATAATAGCTCTGGGAAGCCAAACAATAAACACTAGTCCATATGACATTAGTTCTGAGTGAAATTACTTCATTGGCTTTTAGGACAACTCAAAAGAGAATGGATGGGTGGGCATAATGCATAGAAAGATAAAACAGGGAGACTGATGGATAGATATACGTGCACACTCACTTTAGGAAAAGAGGTATTCCTGAAAAGTCCATAGTTTCTCCACATTGGAATGGGCTTGGAAATCACCTATCTCAACGTCCTACCCCAGCTGTTCTCCCAAATGTGGAGAGTCACCCTACCTTCTGTTGGATCATTCTTAGTGTCAGGATAATTACAACATGTGGCAAGAAGTGTCCAAGTTCCTCAGGGAATCTGCCAAAATCCCCCTCCAATACCTTTTACTAGTCTTGTTCCCTCTGAACAACACACAGTAATGATTTCCTCCCTCATGTGGCAGTTCTTCAAATATTTGAAAACAACGAACTCCCCATCTCCCACCATACATACCCAAGCCTTTGACTTAGTATTTGGAACTTAACCCTGATAATATGTTAAAAGGTTTCTGAATAATAGAAGAAGAAGAATATAGAAGAATAATATATATAATATAGATTAATTATAATATATGATATATAATAATAATAGAAGAATAATAGAAGTGGCAGTTATTAAGTCATGGCATCTTAGCTCCAAATCCACCCTTCTTTCCTGCTCTGTGATAATGGAGGTGGGCTTTGTAAAAAATATTCTATTTTGCCAGATGCCATGATGTTCAACCTTGTCACTAGAGGGTGTCAGAGGGATCCTAGAGGAGGAAAGAGTTTTTTTCTACCAGATTCCCCTGTGCTTCCCTCCTCGGACAGGACAGGACTCTCTCCAGTCTTCACCTCCTATATAAGGGTTTGCTCTCAAGGTTATTAGGGAAACTGCCACCTCATCTACCCATAGAAAGCTGCTAAACCCAACTGTTGGCTGTGATCACACTGTCAGCCCCCAGTTAACTTCATCAGGTTTTACTTAAGGTAATGTGAATCATTTTGTTAATGCAAATGAACCCTAACATATAGAATATATTATCTACTTCAGTTGACAACACATTTACATAATCATAATAACATTTTGTATTGATTTGTTGATAAACTCTGCTATAGTTATATAGGAAGAATGAGAGGGGATGAGATGGTGCGAGGGTGATATAAGAAATCTAAGTTTCCATCTATTATTAACAACTATACTAATTACCATTATTATTATCATAGTTAAAGCCTACATGATTCTTACCATATATCAAGCAATTTACATATGGTAACTCATTTAATCCTTACAAGAATGTTGGCAGATACAGTAATATTATTTTCCCTCTTTTACAAAACTTGAAATTGAGGCATAACAAAGTCAAATAACCTGTCCAAAGCTTTATACCTACTAGGGAGTGGAATTAATGTCTAAAATGGGTAAACTAACAAACAGCAGTGGAAACGTATTATTTTAAGACATGGAGGTCACTAGTAGAAGAAACAGCTAAAATAAAGTACAGACTTCTGGGGAGCAGGATTTAAGGTAGAGTAGAATAAGGAAGATGAATATTGCTTTTACTTTAAATGATAATTGATTTTTATCCATTTGTATATAAATACCTTACAAAATAACTCACTGTAAGACTAAAACAAATTCAAATACATTCAACTGAGTGATAGCCTGATCATACCTATAACCTCAAATCTATACAGGAATTGTATTTATTTTAAGAATGAACTTGATGACTTTATTTTGCTTTTATTTCATCTACTTTTTTTTATATAATTTATTGTCAAATTGGCTTCCATACAACACCCAGTACTCATCCCAACAAGTGCCCTCCTCAATGCCCATCACCCACTTTCCCCTCTCCGCCATCAACCCTCAGTTTGTTCTCTGTATTCAAGAGTCTCTTATGGTTTGCCTCCCTCTCTCCCTCTCTGTTTGTAACTATTTTTTCTACTTCCCTTCCCCCATGGTCTTCTGTTAAGTTTCTCAAGATCCACATATAAGTGAAAACATATGGTATTTGTCTTTCTCTGACTGACTTATTTCACTTAGCATAATACTTTCCAGTTCCATCCACGTTGCTGCAAATGGCAGGATTTCATTCTTTCTCATTGCCAAGTAGTATTCCATTGTGTATATAAACCACATCTTCTTTATCCATTCATCAGTTGATGGACATTTAGGCTCTTTCCATAATTTGGCTATTGTTAAAAGCGCTGCTCTAAACATTGGGGTATATGTGCCCCTATGCATCAGCACTCCTGTATCCCTTGGGTAAATTCTTAGCAGTACTATTGCTGGGTCATAGGGTAGATCTATTTTTAATTTTTTGAGGAACCTCCACACTGTTTTCCAGAGCAGCTGCACCAGTTTGCATTCCCACCAACAGTGTTTCTCCACATCCTCGCCAGCATCTATAGTCTCCTGATTTGTTCATTTTAGCCACTCTGACTGGCGTGAGGTGGTATCTCAGTGTGGCTTTGATTTGTATTTCCCTGATGATGAGTGACAATGGGTATCATTTCATGTGTCTGTTGGCCATCTGGATGTCTTCTTTGGAAAAGTGTCCATTCATGTCTTCTTCCCATTTCTTCACTGAATTATTTGGTTTTTGGGTGTGGAGTTTGGTGAGTTCTTTATAGATTTTGGATACTAGCCCTTTATCTGATATATCATTTGCAAATATCTTTTCCCATTTTGTCGGTTGCCTTTTAGTTGTGTTGATTGTTTCCTTTGCAGTGCAGAAGCTTTTTATCTTGATGAGGTCCCAATAGTTCATTTTTGCTTTTAATTCCCTTGCCTTTGGAGATGTGTCGAGTGAGAAATTGCTGCAGCTGAGGTCAAAGAGGTTGTGGCCTGCTTTCTCCTCTATATAAGCAATATAACTGAACAAGTATTTCGTCTACCTTTGAATAGACCATCATCCTTCAGGGTTACTTCTGTCAATCCCCTAACCCATCCACTTATGAAATTCATATTCAGGGACGCCTGGGTGGCTCAGTCGGTTAAGCGGCCGACTTCAGCTCAGGTCACGATCTCACGATCCGTGAGTTCGAGCCCCACGTCGGGCTCTGTGCTGACAGCTCAGAGCCTGGAGCCTGTTTCAGATTCTGTATCTCCCTCTCTCTGACCCTCCCCCGTTCATGCTCTGTCTCTCTCTGTCTCAAAAATAAATACACGTTAAAAAAAAATTTTTTTTAAAAACAAAGTCATATTCAAGTTCAGAAGATTAAAATTTGATTTTTGCGGGGCGCCTGGGTGGCGCGGTCGGTTAAGCGTCCGACTTCTGCCAGGTCACGATCTTGCGGTCCGTGAGTTCGAGCCCCGCGTCGGGCTCTGGGCTGACAGCTCAGAGCCTGGAGCCTGTTTCGGATTCTGTGTCTCCCTCTCTCTCTGCCCCTCCCCCGTTCATGCTCTGTCTCTCTCTGTCCCAAAAATAAATAAATGTTGAAAAAAAAAATTAAAAAAAAAAAAATTTGATTTTTGCTAACCTATGGAGTTTCTCCTAAATCTACTGCATATGCAATCATTCATCCATTAATTCACTCAACAAACATTTATTTGACAGCTATTCTATGCCTTGCCCTCATCTAGTCTCTAGTGACTGAAAGATGAGTAAGACACAACCTCTGCATTAAGGAATGTATAGCCTAGAACAAAATACAGATGTGCAAATCTATACACTATAGACATTGGGAGCCTTTACTACACAATTTGTATTTGAGCTAGATCTAAAAACATGCAGAAGTGTGACAGTTAATTGTATGTATCAGCTTGAATGGGCCATAGGGTGTCCAGATATTTGGTCAAACATGATTCTGGGTGTATCTGTAAGGGTGTTTTTAGATGATAGTAACATTTGAATCAGTAGACCAAGTAAAATAGATTGCCCTCTCTAATTCAGGTGGGCCTCATCCTATCAGTTGAAGACCTGAGTAGTACAAAAAGTCTGAGTTAAGAGGGAACACCTCCTGTCTGATTACCTTCAAGCTGGGACATCAGTTTTTTCCTGCTTTCATATTCACACTCAAACATCAACTCTTCCTGAGTCTAGAGTCTGCCAGCTTTTAGACTGGAACTCACAACATCAGCTTTCCTGGTCTCCAATTTGCCCACTGCAGATCTTAGTACTTGTCGGCCACCATCATCCTGTGAGCCAATTCCTTATAATAAATTTCTTAGTTAGATAGATAGTTAGATCAATTGATTGATCACCATCCTATTGGTTCTGTTTCTTTGGGAAACCCTGATAAACAAAATAAGCCTTCATGAAGTACAAAGTGAAGAAAATAATTTCAGATAAAGGAAACAAGATTTCATCAAGTTTTGGAGACATGAGAGACTCGGTATGTTTGGCTAGCGAGTAGAAGAAACTGAGGAAAGAGAAAGGTTAAATTGTGAGGATTTAGAAGAGAATATTCATGGGAATTAAATAAATCATGTAATGGAGTTCCATGGTAAACCATTCTATAAAAGAAAAAATCCCCTTTGTAATGCTAATAGACAGTTGATAAATCTGAGTTTTTTAATAGAGATAAAACCATTTTTAATTGAATTTACGGGCAGGTGTTTCTTGCATGTAAAATGCACAGTAATCTATTCCAAAAATTATGTGCCTATTTACTCATATTTTATACTCTGCATAATTCCTAGAAAAATGGTTATAAAGAATTTTTATTATCAAAGTTTTCAAACATATACAAAAGTGAATATAATAGTAAAATAAACCCCATTTACCCACCTATCTTACAGATGCAAAAATTGCCAACATTTGAGCATACTTACTTGAGCATACATACATACTTTTTCTTTCTCCCTTCCTTTTTCCTTTATTTTGTAGTATGTTAAAGCAAATTTTCTCACATTGTTTCACACCTAGATACTTTCCTATATAATTTCTAAGAAAAAATAAGGATATTTTTGTTCATAACTCATTATCTAATCTAACAAAATTAGATAGTGTACTTAGTGCACTTAGTTACTTCTTAGCATCATCTAATTTTCAGTCTGTATCCAAATTTCCCTGAAAACATGCCCTCAAAACATGTTTGCCCTCAAAACATGTCCTTTTTGAGTTGTTTTCTTCAAATCAATTTCCATCCATGGTCCACACATCCTATTTGTTATGTCTCTTAAATATTATGCAATTGACAATGCTTTTTTAACTTACTTATATATTTAAGAAATCAGGTCAGTTGTCCTTAGCATATCCTACGTTCTATATTTGCAGCATTGTTTCCTAATGAATGGTATGTGTATCATGCAAGCTGTTTCTTTATCGCCTCTTATTTCATGTTAAATGGATGCCAGATCTAAGGTTTTGGCTTTTTTTAGGTTCAACTATCTTAGCAAGAATTCTTCATAGATGGTACTGTGTAGTTCATCTTGCATCAAATCAGGAGATGTATAATGTGTGGCTGTTCCACTTCCAGTAATGCTGAAACTGATCAGTGGATTCAGGGTGTGAGAGCCATCTAACCTGTTCCCAGAAATGTTTATCCTAATGGTTTCAGCAGGGTGAACATTGCCAAAAGAAACTACTTCATTAGAGGTGATTTTGCTAGTTCTCCAATTACCTCTACATTAATAGCTCAAATTCTTCTATAGAAATGACTTTCAGTCATAAAGTAGAAGAATTAAAAATATCTAAAATAGGAATTACTATAATTGGCATACAATAAATTGCACATACTTAAAATGTACATGAGAAGTTTTAACATATATATCCACTCTTAAAACCATCACCACAATCTAGATAATGAACATATCCCCATCCCTCGCAAATGTTTTGCCCCATTCACCTTTGTAATTTTTCCTTCCCATCCCTCACTGGCCCCAACCAAACATTTCTGTTACTGTACATTAGTTTGTATATCCAGAGTTTTATATACATTGAAGCATACTGTCTGTACTATTTTTGTCTGGTTTCTTTCACTCTGCAAAATTGTTTTGAGATTCTCCCATGTTATTATGTGGATCAGTTGTTTATTCCTTTTTATTGCTGAGTAATATTCCATTGAATGCAGGTACCAAAATTTGTTTATACATTCACTTGTTATGGGCATTTGAGATACTTCTCATTTGGGGCTATTATGAATAAGGCTGCTATAACCATTCCTGTATAGGTTTTAGTATAAATGTAAGTTTTCATCTCTCTTGGGTAAATGCGCAGGAGTGAGAATGCCAGTTCATATGGGAAATGTATATTAAACTTTACGATAAACTTCCAAATGGTTTTCCAAAGTGGTTGTGCCGTTTGACATTCCCACCAGCCACATATGAAGAATTCCAGTTGATCTGCATCCTCGCTAGTACTTGGTATTGTCAGTACTTTTGATTTAATCGCTCTACTAAGTTATAGTACCTCAGTGTGGTTTTAATTCACATTTCCCTGATGACTAATCATGTTGAGAACCTTTAAATGTTTTTTATATGCCATCTGTAAGTCTTTTTTGGTGACATGTCTATTCAAATCTCTTGCCTACTTTTTAAAAGTTGTTTGTTTCCTTATTCTTTATATAAAAACTTTTATTCTTTACGGAATAGAAAAAGAGAGAGAACTCATAAATGAGCTTAAAGCTATTTACTGCCAGAACAAAAATGTGCACCAGGCAGCTGGGGGTTTGAAATAAAATAAAGCCCTCTTCCAGGGATGAAATGAGATCTCTGCCAACTCAGTGTTTCTGTAGTGGTAAAGCCAAGTGGTGGGGAAAGACGCCTGGCTTTCTATTCTGTTTGGATGCCCGTCTCCTGCTTCACGGATTCCCACACTGCAGTACCTTCAGCTTGGCTTAACAATTTTCTCCTTTTGAAGAAAAAACCCATACACCATGAAAGCAAACTTTTCCTAAATTCTTCATGGGGTTAGATCATATACAAATGAACTAATGATATATATTGTGTCAATACTTTATATAAGAGCTCATAAAATCAGACAATTTCAGACACACCCTCCCACATGACTCTTGATTTGCCTGGACAGCATCCCTCACAAGTGTTTGGAACTAAAGCCGGGTGACATGGTTTTAGTGACTTTATGCTAGCAGTGACCCTGCTAGCAGTCCATGTGAAAATCTTACATATGACTTTTGGCAGCTGCCACTTTGCAAAATTCTCTTTATTACTTTTTATAATTAAACCTGGATTCAAAATTTCTATTACATGAATAAGGCAACTAGTAGATCATACATTATTTTTTCTATGGATTTTCTTCCAAAAAAGCCACACTCATCATTTCTGTGGAAAACAAATAGAAATGCGGCCTCCCAAAGGATATCAAGTTGCCTTTTATATGGAATCTTGCAGCTGGGTGCATTACCCTGAAACAAAAATAGCTAGTGATAGACACACCTTTAGTTTACTAGTTAGAACAGAATCTGGTATAGTGAAATGCCCAGAGATAGATACATAACAAAACTAATTTTTCTAATAGTAGTGCATTAAGGAAAGACCAAGCCTCCGATGTGAAAGTTCAATGAGTTTTTCATTTCACAGAAGAATATATTACTTTTATAGCAATGAAAAAAATTTCCTCCTTCATTCTCCAAACAATACTATGTACATCTGCATTGTTTTCTTTGACACTCATAACAAACTCATGATGGTGACCAAGAGGCTCATTTTTCCATGATCACAGAGAGAACAAGTGGGAGGCACAAGGCTGACAGCCAAGTTTTCCACCTGTAAACCCCATGCTATGGTCACTGTGCCTCCTGGTTCCCCCTAGGTAACAGTCCTCTGTTTTCCACACAAGCCTATGCCTGATGCATCCAGAGAACTCAAAGAATTAACAGTGCAGTTCTAGCCTCACAAAAGTGATCCTGTAATCGTTGGTAACTTTTTTTTCATAAATGGGTATATGTCATGACATATTTCTGATTCTGCTGTAAGTTCTGTTTCTTTAAGAAAAGAAATTCCTTTAAGCCTTTATTTTCCCACTGAAAAATAGTTGGCAAAGGGATATCTTACAATGAAACCATTTAAATGATTCAGAAAAACTGAGAATGGCTCACTCTGTGGTATCATTTCTTTGAGCACAATTGTTTGAGCACAATTGTTTAGATGAATTCTACTCTTTCCCATTATCTGAACACAACGTGTGGCAGCAAATTGCATTTTGTGGTAACAATGCATCTACATTGGCTAGAACTCTATTTTCCACTGCCAATAAAGGCGCAGGAGAAGCATTCAAACCTGGAGACAAATGGCTGTGTGAGGAAACACAGGGAGCACCTGCAAAAGGGTTTGTGGGGTATGCCTTATCTATTTGTAGCAATTGTGTTCAAATCTGCATCTTTTCCAGAAAAACTAAAAATAAGGGTCCCAAGAGGTGGGAAAAGGTTACTACTATAAAGTTGTGTGACAACAGCAAGAAGTTAAATTGTACCTAAATTTCAGGAGGATCACATGAAATAATTCTCTTCCATAGGTTAGCTCAACTAGGTATATGGAGATCCATTTAATGGCTTAGTGTGGTCTACTGAGAAAATCAGCCAGTAGTCTTGCTCAAAAGGAATACTGGGTCACAGCCATATTAAAATCCCATGATGATGTGAAAGAACTCAAGGCCTTAACAGTTTTGAAGAAATGTCATTTGTTTAAAATACTTTATGGTCAGAACGTGTCTCCATGTCTACTAATCTTATTCAACATCAATTTACAGAGATCTTAGTTATATGTCAGGCACTGTTCTAGATGATAAGGACAGAGTGGTGAACAAGGCAGTTACTAAGGTAGATATTAAACAAATATTTTGTCAGAAAAGAGAAGGATGGTGCTGTGAGAATGCACAATGGGGGGGGGCACCTAATCTAATCTAGGGAGTAGATGGGGAGGTGCCACACAAATCAAAGACTTAAGAGTAATGCCTGGAATAATGGAATAATGTCTCTCCTCATCTCTTCTACTCTCTTTAGAAATCATTTTTCAGCAGCATACTTTCCACCCAAATGTCTTGAGTGCCAATAAAAGCTATTTTGTTAGATACGAAATGGAGTGTTCCTATTCTGTTTAACAATGAATAAATGAATGGCTTGTTGTAGTTGGAACAGTGTGATACAGGTATTCATATACACATCCATCTCTCCCATCTCTCCTATGAATTCCTTTAATATAAGGAATGCCTTTCTCATCTCTACATTTATTCACTTAGTTGTTTATTCATCAAACATTTATTAAATGGCACTTTATAATCTTTATAAAGATTATAAAGATAAATTTAATGTCCTGGCTCTGAAGGAACTCCTGCTCCAGATAAGGAGGAAGATAATCTTTGAGATGTAGAGGAAGATATACAATAGGTAATGAGAAGGAGACAGACCTAACCTGGCCTCGAGTTCTGGGGGTGAGGTTAGGAAAGATCCCCAGAGGAGGTAAGGACATTTTCATGATGCCTTCCTAAAGAATACATGCAAGCATTTTTGTCCATATGAAAGGATGCATGGCCCCGACCCATTAACAGTAACACTGTACATGTATAGAACACATTCTCCTAGCATGCCCATGCATGCACTAAAAAGATATTGTCATTTAGCAGATAAAGAAATTGGTGTTGGGAGAGGCTAAAGGACTTACTCGTGGTCTTGCATAGGTGTAAGGTCAGAACACAAGCATTTCCATCTTCTGACACCTATCCTAGTCCCCCTTTCTGTACATCTCTATTGCCTTTCAGAAAGCAAGCACACCCCGACGGCCAGAGAGCAGTGGAAGACTGAATATTAGAGACTATAAAGAATCCCCAGGGATGAAATGACTAGTTCCAATACCAATTACCTGTGTCATGGGACTTGAGTCATACACTGTATGTTATGGTCAAGAAGATGGTGCTAAGAACTCCTCCTCCTCCTTTCATAATTACAAAGACAAGCACGGATAAAACCCCAGATATCCCTACATGGCCCTATTCATTCTCTCCAAATCAACTCCTTCTCTGTCCATGAGCTGTTCTCATGAGCCACTGGCGGCTCCCCTCCTGCTGGGTCTTCACAATAAGAACCAAAACAAACTTCTCTTTTGGCTGTTCCTATGAATGGCAAAGAGAATGCCCCACATTGCTTGGGACATAATTACATGATTGATTAAGCACCGCATCCTCTCCAGGAATTCTAGAGTGCCATAATTACCACAACAGGAGGAGGTGGAGGTAAACAACGTGCAATCATAGTTGTTGACAAGGTTTTAAACTTCAATCCAGAACTATGTTGGTCCCCATTAAAAGGGAAGAGGCACACTTCTTACTACAACTATGTTCATATCAAGAAATAGAACAAACTATAATCAAGAATATAATCAAGAATATAACAGAACACTGATTGCCCTTAGTGACCTTATTATTCTTTCATTAAATGTATTATGAAAACTGGGCAATGTATTTTAGTGGGTTTTTTGAGTGATGTATATATTTAATGTATGGTTGACCTCTGCATTTACATATGACAGTGCTGGTAGAAGATTCCTGTCATCATGTGTGCATAAAGACTCCACGTGCCTTTTACTATATTGCACATATGTCATAAGAGTATGGGGTTCTTGCACCATAAACAAAAATTAATTCAAAATGGGTCACAGGCCCACGTACAAATGCATATGGTAAACTATACAACCTCTAGAAAAAAAAAAACTGGAGAAAATCTTTGTGAATGTGGGTTAGGCAAAGATCTCTTAGACATGATACTATATCTAGAAGGATGATCTAAAAGAATAAATTGATAGGCTGAACTTCATCAAAATTTAAATTTCTACTCTTCAAAAGATACTGTTAAAAGAACGCAAAGACAAGCCACAGACTTGGAAAACTTACTTGCAAAGTATGTAACTGCTAAAGGACTTGTAATCTTAATACATATAGAACTCTCAAAACTCTAAAATAAGAAAATCCCATAGAAATGTACAAAAGAGTTGAACAGACATTTTTATGAAAGAAGGTATATAGATGGCAAGTAAGCACATAAAAAATACTTGATATCATTTATTCATTAAATAAATACAAGTGAAAATCACCAAAGGGGTATCTTCTACATCTATTAGAATGGCTAAAACTAAAAAGATTGACCATACCAAGTGTTGGTGAAGATGTAGAGGAACTGGAACTCCCACTGGAATACAGCTTGGAAGTTTCTGAAAAAGTTAAACATGTACCTACCATGTGACTTAGTCATTCCATTTCTAGGTGTCTTTCTAAAATAAATGAAGATATATATCCACACAAAGACTTGTACATGAATGTTTGTGGTGTTGTTATTTGTAATTGGCAAGAACGAAAATAATCCAAATGTTCACCAACGGCTAAATGAATAATGTATCTACACAATGGAATATGATTCAGCAATAAAAAGTCATCCAAGAACATGGATGCCTCAAAACAATTATGGTGAATGAAAGAAGCCAGAGATAAGAGAGCACATATTGTATGATACCGTGTAAGACTCTACAAAATGCAAACTTATCTATAGTGACAGAAAGCAGATCAGACGTTGCCTAGGCATGGGGGGTGGGGAACCAGTGGTAGGGGTGGCAGGGGGTGAGGCGGATGAGGGAGGCAGGATAAGAGATTATAAAGGTACGTGAGAAAACCCTGGGGGTGATGGATAGGTTCAATGTTTTGATTGCAGTGATAGTTTTACAGTGTATATTCATATGTTAAAACCTGTCAAATTATATACTTCAAATATGTGTATTTCACTATATGTCAATTACATCTCAAGAGAGGGGTTTCTAAAAAATTAATATATTTTTTAAAAGACCAGGGTCCTGCTCTAGTCTCTGCTATAGTCTAGCTGTCTGACAATGGTAAGTCATTAACTTTATTGAGTTTCTACTTCCCACTGAGTGAAAAGAAATGATTCCAAAGTCCCCTCCAGCTCTGTTAATTTGGTTGAGGCATGGGTCACTTGTTCCAGCAGTCATCACAGTCTGTGACAACCTCAGGCGCTTTCAGTCAGCCTAAAGACCCAACATAGAGGGAGTGCCCCAAGCTGCCCGCTGCCCCAAAGCCCCAGTGACATATCTGTCTTGCCTGAAACACCCATTGGTTGGCATCTTGTGTGCAGCATGTACCTCTTCCAGGAACCAAAAGTCAACCTTGATTCCGTGCGGCTGCTCCAGACCAGCCTATTTCCTTTGCTCCTCTCTTCTCTCCCCGCCCCGCTCCCCCCCCCCCCCCACCCCCCGGCTCCCCCGGCCCTTGGTGTCTGAGCAGGCTTTCCTCCAGCCGGCCACTTGGTACCTTAGCATCTGGTCTGATTTCTGGAATACGGATTGGCTTCTCCTACATCCAGGACTTAATTGGGTAAACACCACCAGGATAGTCAGACAAAGCATCAAATCAGCCACAGGTGAAAAGTGAGTAATAACCCTCAAGGTTCTTGCTTCCTCGAATCAAAGTCAAAAACCTCAGTTTGTCAGGATTAATCCGAGTGGCCACCTATGACTCCACCAAACCCTCAACCTTACTCCAGCTCCTGTGGCAGCACTTTATCAGAAGTGAATTTAAAGCTTCTTTTCCCCCTATGGGGTGACCTGGCCCCCATATCCCCCACTGGCCTCTCATTCAACCTCCTCCACATACTAGCCTATCTATCTATTCCACTGACTTCCTAGGACCCTCCTCATTGGCTGTGCACTTTATTCCCAAGTTACTTCCTTGGACCTGACATATAGGACTATATCTTTGGTCCATTCATCAAGGTAAAAGGTTCCTCACAATTAGTCAACTTAATAACCATGTACTCCAGAAGGTACCCCTTCTTCACCTTGGACACTCCAGCCATGCCCTTAGTCATGCCCACCTGTTCACTCCTGCTTATCCAAGCAGCTTAGGCCCAGCCCAACAGCCATCATCCTGCTGCACCCTCCTGGTCCCAACCGGGAGCAGTTTCGCCTGGCAATTCTAGCATTAGCCCAAACAACCACAGTTCCAACAAACAAGTTGAAATGTATCTGGAAAAGTTGCAGAATAAAAAAATTTGAAAACATTCAATGTTGAGTTTCTGAAAAAAACTAAAACAAACTTGGAACCAAATATATCTTGTAATTATTTTAAACTAGGTGCATATAATTCATAATAGCTATATTCAGTGATAAGATTGTTTTGGACACTTAAGGACACCAAATGTCCTAACATTACATGATGTGAAAATGCTACATGCTAATAGCTATAGTTCTCATAAGCTAGTGGAAATGAGAAGATCATTTTAGCTGTGACTTAATGACACAGGGAAAGTTTAAGGGTGAATTTCTAAAAGATTGGCTTTTAGAAAGGTAGCTCTTTAGTCAAAACTGTGAAGTCATCCTTTAGTACAAAGTTGTAATAAACATTAGCCCATTAAAGGAAAAAAAGACTTTCATGAAAAGTAGACACAGAGACCTGAAGTTTGTAAGGAAATATTTTTTAAAGTAAAAAAATACATAAAGTCAAATCATCATTTGTCTGAACAAAAAGGAGGCAACGACAGTATGAATAAGCAAATGACAAAGGCTTTAAAACTATTAAAGCTTAGTTTTGTAATGTGTTTTGTATCTATATTTGATTTCTAAAAGCACTGGATAGTCACTTCAAATAGAGTAACAAAATCATGCTGTAAAGTCATGCAAACTCATCACTATAAGATGGGTTGAAAATGTATCTGGTCCTCTCTGTCTTATTCTCCTACTCAGCTCCATCCATCTCTATTCCTGCCACTGGACAGGCTCCCTTCAATGGGCCAGTCATAAAACCGGAGCGACTTCCACACTGGTGGGAGCTGGAATAAAAAAAGAGAAGATAAGACTTGGAAAACATTTTAGGGTTTAAAAAAAAAAGCCAAAGAATCCTTCCAGAATGTAGCACTGAAAAGGCTCTTGGAGGGGTGCCTGTGTGGCTCTGTTGGCTGAGCATCTGACTCCTGATTTCGGCTCAGGTCATGGTCTCGCAACTCCAAAGTTCAAGCCCTACATCAGGCTCTGTGCTGACAGTGTGAAGCCTGTTTGGGATTCTCCCTCTCCTTCTCTCTCTGCCCCTCCTCCCTCTCTTTCTCTCTCAAAATAAATAAATAAACTTTAAAAAAGTTTTCAAAAAGGGCTCTTGGAGGTTGTCACAGAAAAGAAGATACACAGTGTTTTATAAAAATGTATACAGCATTAACAGAATGTCTGGACATAAATATCTTTCTGGGACAATGCAACCTTTTTTTTCTTTATTGCAGTAGAAGCCAGGTCCTTTGATGTAGTAAATAGTAGGCATTAAAGGACTCAGGCTGGAGAACAAGACCACTGATTGTCTGCATGTGATAAAGGCAAAGCATAAATCAAAGATAACCCTGTGATGTTTACAGTTTGAGTGACTGCTAGAAAAGTGAGGCCATTGACAGGGGGGAAAATGGGAATGTCAGAAAGAGAAGTTAATTTGGGAGTGAGAGTGATAAAAGGTTTGGGTTTAGCATGTAAAACAATAAATACGCTGCTGAAAAGTGGTTTCATAATCAACCACTGAAACTATGCTAACTGCTCTAGACACTAGGTATCAGTGTAGGACATGATGAGCTGTATCAACAAAGCCAAAACCATCAGCAGACAAAACTATCGACACCAGCCAAGGGTAGGTGAGCAGTCACAGTCAGGTAACAGAATGAGTGGGACATCAGGGAGCATAGCCAGGGTCAGCTACTAAAATCATCAGAAGGACAACATGTCCAAGAGAGCAAAACATGAGAGATGGAAACTTCAGTACAACCCAGTGTCAAGGTCAATAGACCCAAGTGAAAAAGAAAGATAAGAGTACCAGGATTCAGGTATGGTACAGCCCAAAGTGCTTTTCTGGAAGAATAGCCTGGAGTAACAGAGTCTGATCTGAAGTCCCAACTCTCACGCCACCCCCACTCCACACCAAAACCAGCTCTGGTCTACCAGTGCCTGACCCAAGCACTGGAAACTTAATGGATGATCTGTAAAACAAACTGTTAGAGAATGAAAAGACTAGACACAGAGTAGGACATGTTTTCAAGTCATATATCCGAAAATGGATACAACTCTTAAAACTTACCAGGGGCGCCTGGGTGGCGCAGTCGGTTAAGCGTCCGACTTCAGCCAGGTCACGATCTCGCGGTCCGTGAGTTCGAGCCCCGCGTCAGGCTCTGGGCTGATGGCTCAGAGCCTGGAGCCTGTTTCCGATTCTGTGTCTCCCTCTCTCTCTGCCCCTCCCCCGTTCATGCTCGGTCTCTCTCTGTCCCAAAAATAAATAAACGTTGAAAAAAAAAAAAAAAAAAATTTAAAAAAAAAAACTTACCAAGAAAACAAAAGACCCAAATACAAAAATGGATGAAAGATATACGTAGACACTTCACCGAAGATATGCAAATTGAGAACGCAAATGAGAAGATGATCAGCATTATATATCATCAGGAAATTGAAAATTAAAACACTGAGATACCACTACACATATATTAGAATGACAGAAACCCCACACACTGACAACACCAAATTCTGGTGAACATGTGGAACAACGGAGGCTCTCATTCACCGCTGGGGGGAAAGAGAGATGGCACAGCCACTTGGGAAGAACTTTGGCAGTTTCTTACAAAGCTAACATCATCTTACCATGTGATCCAGCAATCACGCTCCTAGGCTCTTACCCAAATGAGTTGAAAACTCACGTGCATGCAAAAACCTGCATGCAAATGATTATAAAAGCTTTCCCCATAATTGCAAAAATCTGGAATGCCTTTCCACAGAGGAATAGATAAACTATTATACATCCATACAATGGAATATTATTCAGTGATAAACAGAGATCAGCTATCAAGCCACAAAAAGGCATGGAATAACCTTAAATGCATATCGCTAAGTGAAACGCCAGTCTGAAAAGGCTGTGTAGCATATACTCCCAAGCATATTTTGGAAAAGGTAAAAATACAGACAGTAAGAAGTCAGTGGTTGCCTGGGATTCAGAGGCAGAAAGGAAGGGATAAAGAGGTGGAGCACAGGGAATTTTTAAGTGAAATTCTTCTGTATGATACCATAATGGTGGCTACACGTCAGTATACATTTGTCCAAACCCATAGAAGGTACAACACAAAGAATGAACCTTAATGTAAATTTATGGATTCAGCAGAAAATAGTGTATCAATATTAACTCATCAAGTATAACAAATGTATCACACAACGCAAGGTGTTAATAAAAGGCAAAAATCTATGTGTGGGAGTGGGGTCAGGGATAATGACACAAGAGCTCTTTGTACTTCCTGCTGTTTCTCTAAGCCTAAAGAGAAAAAAAAAAAACACAAAAAACCTAATGGATGCAAACCTTCATGAAAATGAAAAGAAATCTGCCCTGCCTACCACTGTATCTGACACTTCACACAGTTACTTTCACAGAATAGGTACTAAATTTTAGAAAACTTTTCAAAAGAGAACTCCTAACATGAATGTATGTATATACCAAATGTATTATTGAGTGTGAGGCCACTTAAAAACATGCCAATTCACTTTTTTTTTTCATCAAATTAAGAGAGACGTTATCAGTACTATCAGCACAGACTACAGGTTTTGTGGTACATTATTAAAATGACTCAAATATGACAGACACAATGATTTTTGTTTTAGTTTAATACTATTTGGCTTTAAATGAAGGCTTCATCTTGCATTTTATGGTGTATTTTAAACACCAAACATTATTTTCAAGAAAGCTATTATTTTGCACTTTATTTTTAGAGTAAAATCCAGCACCAAGGAAATTTATTTCAAATATATATGTGAAATACCTAAATGTTAGTTCCTCCTCCAGAACTGAATGTCATATGACTACAGTACTCAGAAGCGAT
Organism: Puma concolor; assembly: GCF_028749965.1. Lineage (NCBI taxonomy): Eukaryota > Metazoa > Chordata > Mammalia > Carnivora > Felidae > Puma > Puma concolor. Next base: position 51,640,898 of record NC_141670.1, on the reverse strand, counting down.
ATCATAATGTGAAGTCTTCTAAAGATGAATGAAAGACAATGAGTCCTCTTATGAAGAGACAAAAAATCATTTTAAAACACTCATATACAGATGTTAGGACTTCCTTTATTCCCTTAATGAATTTCATTTGTTTCTCTCCCCATCAGTGTAAATTACTGTACACTTCCCTCTCAGATCATGGGCACCCTGGTTCTATCTCTGCCCAGGTATGTTGTTGTTACTGGGTCAACCTGATCCGTCCTTGGATTTCCTAGCAGGCGCTGTAGTCTGTGGGTGTCCACTTTACGCAATCAATCATCCATCTGCTGCCCTACCTCCAGGCCATGTGACCAGTCCATCTGTGCTTCCTGACAGCATGGGCTGCCCTGCTCATGTGCATGTGCTGTTGTGATGCGTTTTCTCTCTCTCTCTCTCTCACACACACACACACACACACACACACACACACACACACTCAATCTCTTTCTTTCACACACACACACACTCAATCTCTTTCTTTCACACACACACACACACACACATTCATTCTCTCCTCTGTCTCTCTCACACACATTCATATTCTCTCTCTCTCTCTCACTTACACACACACACACACATTCTCTCCTCTCTCTCACACACACACATACACATTCATTCTCTCTCTCTCTCATACACATACACATTCATTCTCTCTTTCACACACACATTCATTCTCTCTCTCACACACACACATACACATTCATTCTCTCTTTCACACACACACACACACACACACACATACACATTCATCCTCTCTATATCCTTCACACACACACACGCACATACACACACATTCATTCTCTCCTGTCTCTCATACGCACACACATTCATTCTCTCTCTCACACATACACACACACACACACACACACATTCATTCTATCATTCACACACACACACACACACACATATTCTCTCCTCTCTCACACACACACACACACATTCATTCTCTCTCTCTCACACACACACACACATTCATTCTCTCCTCTGTCTCTCACACACACACACACACACACACATTCATTCTCTCTCTTTCACACACACACACACATTCACACTCTCTCACACACACACACATTCTGTTTCTCTCCTTCACACACACACACACACACACACACACACACACACACACACACACTCAATCTCTTTCTTTCACACACACACACACACACACACACACACATTCATTCTCTCCTCTGTCTCTCTCACACACATTCATATTCTCTCTCTCTCTCTCACTTACACACACACACACACATTCTCTCCTCTCTCTCACACACACACATACACATTCATTCTCTCTCTCTCTCATACACATACACATTCATTCTCTCTTTCACACACACACATTCATTCTCTCTCTCACACACACACATACACATTCATTCTCTCTTTCACACACACACACACACACATACACATTCATCCTCTCTATATCCTTCACACACACACACGCACATACACACACATTCATTCTCTCCTGTCTCTCATACGCACACACATTCATTCTCTCTCTCACACATACACACACACACACACACACACATTCATTCTATCATTCACACACACACACACACACACACATATTCTCTCCTCTCTCACACACACACACACATTCATTCTCTCTCTCTCACACACACACACATTCATTCTCTCCTCTGTCTCTCACACACACACATTCATTCTCTCTCTTTCACACACACACACACATTCACACTCTCACACACACACACATTCTGTTTCTCTCCTTCACACACACACACACACACACACTCAATCTCTTTCTTTCACACACACACACACACACACACACATTCATTCTCTCCTCTGTCTCTCACACACACATTCATATTCTCTCTCTCTCACTTACACACACACACACACACATTCTCTCCTCTCTCTCACACACATACACATTCATTCTCTCTCTTTCACACACACATTCATTCTCTCTCTCACACACACACATACACATTCATTCTCTCTCTTTCACACACACACACACACACACATTCATTCTCTCTATATCCTTCACACACACACATGCACATACACACACATTCATTCTCTCCTGTCTCTCGTATGCACACACATTCATTCTCTCTCTCACACATACACACACACACACATACATTCATTCTATCATTCACACACACACACACACACACACACACACACACACACATTCTCTCCTCTCTCACACACACACACATACACACACATTCATTCTCTCTCTCTTTCACACACACACACATTCACACTCTCTCTCTCACACACACACACACACATTCTGTTTCTCTCTCTCCTTCACACACACACACACACACACACACACACACACACACACACTTGTGGAAACTTTGCTCCTTCTCTGTTCCACTGATACCCTGGGCTACCTGTGGCTTTTTTGCTGCACTTGCATCACTAAACTGAACTCTGTGTCCCATACAACTAGCCAGGCATGGTGGTGTTAAATCGCTTTCGCTTGCTTGTCATATGTGACTCCTCATCTAGAAGTGGCGCTTTCATTCTGCTGCAACTGGTCTAAATTATAGGGTGAGCCTCATTCATCAGCGGCTCACCTACACACAGCCGCTGATTTCTCCTATCTACTCACCATTCGTTCTGACAGATCTTATAGTTGTTGTGTCTTGTTTCGTCTCAGCGGTGTTTGCTTCCAATCCACATTTGGAAACTGACCTAAATAACTAGGTTGTATTTTCTTTTATGGAATGTCTGTAGGTTATCGAATCTCAGGGCAACAGGGCCAGGCCCCTTTTCTGGAGTTTCTGTGTCGAGGTTTTCTGAGGGCATACATCACAGCAGGACCACTAGCAACCACCTGTCATGAGGGCCTCTGGGGTGGGGCAGGCAGAACCTAAAGGAACCAATGCCCAGAACACTGATGAGCAGACCAAAGCTACAAATCTAAAGGGAAAAGCCCAGGAGAGCAGCTGTCACAATCTGCAAAGACAAAGTCAGGGATGTGGAAGATAAGATCCGGGAAAATGGAAAACACCACACCTGGCTTCTCTCCTCAGCATATACCCAGATCACTTACCTTGAGTCCTATATCCCCTACCACGGTATATATTCCTAGAGAAGAATATTCAATATACTCTTTATTAACTTTCTCAGATGCCCAGAAGAATGCTGTTCAGCTAGTGGAGACTTGATACATATAGGAAGGGAAAGAAAAGGGAACATGACTTATGTATCCCGTGACAGGAGGGAAGAGAGAGAAACATTACTACAGACTTGAGAATGACATGAGTCCCTAAGGACCTGGTTTCACCATGAAGTATGTACTTTACCATCTGAATGATTATGAACCTTGTTCCGACCATTTTTATAGGTTCCTTTGACTATACTCAAATGGAAGGTCATAGGGGTACAACAATTTAAAATAAATGAAAAAGGCTCTTGGACACATACTGAATAGAATACATGGGCTGATGGAGGACCTCAGTTGCCTGATGCACTCTCTAAGTGGGCCAGATGCCCAACACCCCTAAGCTCAATTCCACCAATGTAAGGTATTCCATATTTAAGGACACTGTTTCTGCTTATAGCTGGAAAAGGCCTATCATCTTCCTCTTTACCTCCAGGCTGCCCAAGGACCCCTCCAGGTCACTCCTTCCATCTGTTCAGACAGGTGCCTAGCCACACCAACAAGCAATGGTGTTCCCACTTCCAACAACCCCCATTTGTCTCTGACCACTAACCAGTCCTCAGAATGCCCTGGCCAAGAATACAGCAGATGAACATCTTATGCAACCTCCCTATTTGGTAAAACTAAAACTTTGGGTAAAATCCATATTTAAAACATATATGAAAAAAATGTTACATTTAACAATAAAATACTAAAAACTCTTCACAAAGCTGCTATGAAAGAAAGAAGCATGTAGGAGCTAAAAACAAGGTGAAATAAGAATCCCAGAAGGGGCACAAGCTCAAAAGCACCTGGGAGTTTCTTCTGAACCTACTTTGGTAGCTACCTGGGGTGGGGGAAGGAGGGCAGGAGGTGAGGCCTAGGGACCTCCCCCAGATGAAGACTCTAATAGGAACCACCCCCATAGAGGTGGAACTTCATGGAACAACATCCTCAATGTACAGGTGAACAGAGAAAGACACTGGGCCCATCAAAAGTGCAGCATGAAAACAGGACTATCTGAATTTGGGTACTCTGAGGAGAGAGGAAAGCTACTTCCTCTGAGATCTTGTAACCACCAGCCCCCCAGACATAGGCACAATGTCCAAATTCTTGCTACCTATGTGGTACACACACACACACACACACACACACACACACACACAAATTCAAGTAGAGAATTTAACAAAAGGTGTGTTTCTGGTGGATAAAGCCCCCAAGTGCCTAAAGTTATCTAATAGCAATCCTCTCTGGCAGAGTGTCCCTTCAGTCCAGCCTTCCAGGATGCCCTCACCCCAGAGTTAATCCCTGTGCCGTGTGGTTAAAAAACCAGCTTCCTACGTTTATAGCAGCTTTATGCATCATTGCCAAGACCTGGAAGCAACCACAATGCCCTTCAAGAAATGAACGGCTTTATAAATGTGGTGCATCCAGAGAACAGAATATTATTCAGCACCAAAAAGAAATGAGCTGTCAAGCCATGGAAAGACGGGAAAAAACTTAAACGTGTATCATTAAGTGAAAGAAGCCAATCTGAAAAGGCTATCTACTGTGTTATTCTAATTATGGGACATTCTGGAAAAGGCAAAACTATAGAGACAGTAAAAAGATCAGTGGTTGCCGGGGTGGGGGTGGGAGGAAGAGTTGAATAGGCAGAGCACAGGAGTTTTAGGGCAGTGCAACTACTCTGTATGATACTATAATGGTGGATACCTGTCATTATACATTTGCCCAAACCTGTAGAATGCACACCAAGAGTGAACGCTAATGTAAACTGTGAGCTTTGGGTGATAATTGTGTGTCAAAGTAGGCCCATCAGTTGTAACAAATGTACCACTCTAAAGGGGAATGTTGATAGTAGGGGAGTCTATGTGGTGGTGAGGGGGGAAGCATATTGGGGAGGGGGGACAGGGGATATATGGGAAATCTCTGTACCTTACTCTTAATTTTGTTGTGAGGTTAAAACTGCCCTAAAAAAAATGTATTAATTTAAAAATGTTGTTGAAGATCCAAAAAAAGATGGCTTCTTCCTGATGCCACCGCCCCCCCATCCCCAGTATGTGGCTTAGCCATTTTACAACCTGACTCTCAAAAGTAGACAGATGGTTTTCCCTGGAGCATTTTCAAACTATCAAACACAACCTAACAAGCCTTAAACAAGGTGACAGATTTTTTTTTTTCTTGTGTACAAAGATACGCAAGTTCAGGCACCTATGACTTTTTGTCAACCCACCCTTCAGGAGCAAAGCAGGTCTGCTGACAGGGGCATGGGTGTTACGGTAGCTAACAGTTCCTCATCTCCAAAACTAAGGAGGGGAGGGAGCGCTTTCAAATAAACATGTTCAAGGAGCCAGAACTGAAACTGAAGACGAAAGGAACACAAGTGGATTGGAAGAAACTGGATGCTCTGGGCCCTTCTGCTTTGCGACCTGAAACTCATGTAAAAACATCTATGCTTTCGGAACCTAGATACAGCTAGGTGCCCAGATATAGCTCTGAGACTCTGGAGAATGGAAAGGCCCCCTTCTCATGCCTTCCAGCACTTTTCTCTGGATGGACTCCCTCAAAATCCTGGGGATCTTCATAACTTCCAGTGTGCAGGCTTAAAGCAGGCCTGAGGATTTAACGAGGTGAGGGAGGTCTCCTCCTCCTCCATGTGTTCCAGCCCAGAGTGAAGTTGTCCCTGATCCTCAACTGCTTCTAGACTTCGTTCCAGAGATGCACCTCCTTGGTCTAAAGAATGAGGATTCTGTAGGGGGAAGCCCCCTCTTTCATTCAGAGTATCTTGGACATGGTTTTAATATTAGACACCTGTGCAAATTTTTTATCTGGAGAAAATACTCTAATGCTTATTAGAAGCTTCAAAACTCACTGGAACAGATGACCTTTAAGATCTATCCAACTTAAAAAGAAAATTTGAAAAAAAAAAAAAAGACTCTTAAATACAGAGAACAAACTGGTGGTTACCAGAGGAGAAATGGGTAGGGGGATGGAATTAAGATGTATAGACTTCCCATTATAAAACAGATTAAGTCATGGAGATGAAAAGTACAGCATAGGGAATATAGCCAATAATATTATAATTACATTGCATAGTGACTACACTTACCATGGTGAACACTGAGTAATGTATAGAATTGTCGGATCCCTATGTTGTACACCTGAAACTAATAGAACTTCGTTAATTGTATTTCAATAAAAAATCTATGTTTCTATAGATCAGGTTCACCTAAAGTCCCAGACACTTTTTACAAACCATTTTCAAAATTCTAGTTTATTCCTACAACAACTTCACAAGCTTAATTTCTTTCAAAGTATTGTAAAATGCTCAAGAAGGACATGTGACAAAGCATTTATTGGAAATGGATAAAGAAAAAGCTTAGAAGGAGACAGTCTGAAATACAACCTCTGTTTCCTTTTCAAAAGAAATGCTATCAGAAAGCCTGTGGGTACCTCTAATTATCAGGTGTCACACTGAGCAACTCACTGTTTCTGAGTGCTTGGCATTGTTGTAAGTGGGAGTGACAATGCAACTGTTTCATAGGCCCATGACAAAGATCATCCCAGGAAAATGTTTTGTAGATTTTATAAATTTAGTGATTAATATGAGCTACTAGAACACCTGTGGACAATATTAAGTTACAAACAGTTCTAAACCTGAGATGGGCACTGTGTAAGTCACTACTTGTTGTGATTGTTTTTAGGACTATTGTAATAATAATAGTACTGGAGTATAAAGGCAAGGTATCCTTAACTGGAGGAAAGAAGGAGAAAGAAAGGGAAGGGGAGGAGGAGGGGAAGAGGAAATCACGAAAAGAAGAGGAAGGGGACAGCAACACATAACAGGGTTCTGCCCCACTGTGGGTAAGCAGTCCTCCTGATAAAGCTTCCGCCACACAGAAACCACACTAGCTCCCATTTGCAAAGAGTAAAGGCGCTGAGATCACTTTGGTCCCTCAGTGCTCCCTGATAGGCTGCAATACTACCATCAGAGGCCAGGATTTATTAAGCAAAGCCTAGCTCACAGCTGAAGGGACTCAGTGGTTTGTAGCTGAGTCACATGCCGATAAGGCCTGGGCGAATCAGAGGTGTCCGCGTGGCAAAACAGCAGTGACCTCTTCTGAAGCTGCTCTGTTCCTACTAGACCAGTAGCTCACAGGATGGGTGACCGTGTTTGCATATGGGTCCCTCTTGTTTAAATTGTAACTGGCAGATGGGGCAGTA